>NW_025814827.1:23587500-26299166 GCF_022079265.1 Lynx rufus | reverse complement strand
GTGACCCTTGAACAACACAGGGGTTAGGGATGCTGATCCCCTATGCAGTCAAAACTCTGTGTGTAACTTTTGACTCTCCCAAAACTTAACTACTAATATCCTACTGTTGACTGCAAGCCTTACTGATAACATAAACAGTCAATTAATATATATTTTGTATTTATATGCATTATATACTATATTCTTACAATAAAATAAGCTAGAGAAAAAAATGTTATCGAGAAAATCGTAAGGAAGAGAAAATAGATTTATAGTACTGTACTATATTTGTTGGGGCAAAAATCTGCATATAAGTGGACTTATGCAGTTCAAATCCATGTTGTTCAAAGGTCAATTGTAGATCTCTCCTTCTCATTGTCCAAAATGGCTGACGGTGCTCCAGCCATTTCATCTGCACTCTGGGTAGCAAAATGGATGACAGGACAAAGAAGGACATACCCACTCACTTTAAAGAAACATCCTGAAAGCCCAATACAATGTTGCCACTTTTATCACATTAGCCAGAATTTAGTCACATGGCTGTCCCTAGCTGTAAGAGAAAAGGAAATCTTCATCCGAGAATGAAGAAGTCTTTTGTCTGATGCATATAAAATCATGGTCTGTTACTGAGGCAGGAGAGGAGATTGGATAGATAGTAGTATCTCTGCCATGGTTATATTCTCAGATGACCTTCTACTTTGACAGAAGTTAAAGCTAGCATAGGATAAAAATGTCCTTGGTCAATGTGGCCTATTTCCCCCCCTTTTTTCTGCACCTATGCATACTTGCACACACATGCACATGCACACACACACGCACACACACACACACACACACACAGCTTACAAATGCCCACATAAAAGCAGGTGCGGTCAGAATAGAAGCTTGCCTCTGCATACCCAGTGGGCCTGGGGGAGTCTCTAGGCCTGTGAAAGGAGGTCAGATGCTTCCAAGGCCAGCAGCAGGTGGTGACAGGCAGTACATCCAGGCCACTGCACACGGCAGTCTCAGTGGTTAATGGGTCAGGGATATCTTACAAGGAGGAGTGAGTGGGTTGTGGGACAGGTGGTCAGAGCATAGTCATCAGGAGGTGTCTGACTCAGGAACAGGATTCCAATTCTAATTGTGGACTGGCATAAGAAAAAGGCAAAGACAGGGTCTTGGTCAGATTGAAATTCTGGCATTCTGAGCTGGCTAATCCAAACTTCACTTCCAGTTCTCATTTCCTTTGCCCACCTCTACAAGGAAAGGCTAAATACCCACTTTCTCAGGCTCCCTTGCAGCTGCAGGGATGGAGGCATATGACACAGTCTGGTCTATGAGACATAATGAAAGTCTCATGGGTCTTCTGGAAAAAAAATCTGTCTTCCTTATAAGAAGGGCAGAGAAAACTGAAGCTTACCCTTCTTTTCCCACATCTTCCTATCTTCAATGCGAATGTGATATCTGAAGCTGTGGCAGCCACATTGCAACCATAAAGGAAAGGCCAAACAAATTATCAAGCCTATGGCCTTGGCATCATTGAATCACTGAGACACGACCAGACACCATCGCTAAATATGTTGTTATGTGAGAAAAATAAACATTTACCGGTGTAAGCAGCTCAAGCAGCTAGCTCTTGGTTAAGTGTTACCCGTTACTTACAGCCAAAGTAATAACATCTGATACAACAAAAATGGCAAGACCAGAGGTGCAAGATGAGCAAGGCCTCTGGGAAGTTATGAGAGGACACCATGGAGTCTGGTAGAAAAAGTCCAAATGCTGGAGCACCTGGGTGGCTCACTCAGTTACAAGTCCAACTCTTGATCTTGGGTCAGGTCATGATCTCACAGTTCATGAGTTTGAGCCCCACATCAGGTTTTGTGCTTGTGGTACGGAGCCTGTTTGGGATTCTGTCTCTCCTTCTCTTTACCCTTCCCCTGCTTGTGTGCACACACTCTCTCTCTCTCTCTCAAAATAAATAAATAAACTTAAGAAAGAAAGAAAGAAAGAAAGAAAGAAAGAAAGAAAGAAAGAAAGAAAGAAAGGTCCAAACACAATAAGCCAGCCCAACTTGGATTCAAATCTGGATGCTGACAGTATGGTAGGCAGACTAAAAGCCTCCCAAAGATATCCATGACCTAATACTGGGAACATGGCAAAAGAAACTCTGCAGATGTAAAAGGTGGTTCTGGTCACCAAATTCCAATGTTTGTGTGTGGAGCAGGGAGTTTCCCCCACACCGCCAAGTAATTCTTGGTGACACCAGCTGGGTGTCCTACAATTCAGCTCAACTCCGACACTATCTGAAGATAGCATCAGATCCCACAGGTTAAGATTGCCCTCTCCAAGACTGCCTTCCACTCCAGATGCCAGGTTTTTACCTGGGCTTCTGAAGACTGACTATAGATTGGAGGTTCCAATAACCCCTTCCTTGGATTATAGGTTAAAAGTACAGGGAGGGACGGAGGGAGGGAGGGAGGAAGGAAGGAAGGAAGGAAGGAAGGAAGGGAGGGAGGGAAAGAGGGAAGAATGAATGAATAAAAGAAAGAAAGAAAGAAAGAGAGAGAGAGAAAGGGAGGGAGGGAGAAACATTGGTTCCCTAAAGCCTCATGCAGTCCTGCCAACACTTTTATTTTAGCCTGCTGGAGACTTTTGCTCTAACATACAGAGTTTAATAAATAATAAATATCTATTGTCTATCGTGTAAGCTAAATTGGTGGTAATTTGTTATGGCAGCAATAGAAAATGAATATGGAGGGGCATCTGGGTGGCTCAGTTGGTTAAGTGTCCAACTTCGGCTCAGGTCATGATCTCACAGCTTGTTGGTTCGAGCCCTGCATAGAGCTCTGTGCTGATAGCTCAGAGCCTGGAGCCTGCTACGGATTCTGTGACTCCTTCCCTCTCTTCCCCTCCCCCTTCATGCTGTCTCTCTCTCTCTCTCTCTCAAAAATAAATAAACATTAAAAAAAATTTTTTTAAAAGAAAATGAATGTGGATTTTGACATCAGGGGTAGGGTGCTGCTGTGACAAATACAGAATGTGGAGTGGCTTAGAGACAGGGCGACAGGGGAGTGGCTGGACAAATTTTAAGAGGCATAATAAAAAAAAAAAAGCCTACATTTCTCTGAGTGGACTCTTAGTAGAAATATGGACATTGCAGGTACTGTGGATAAGGTCACAGAACAAACTGAAAGACACGTTATTGGAAGCTGGAGGAAAGAGAATCCTTGTTAAACCGTGACAGAAAACTTAGTGGAATTGTGCCCTGCAGTTGTATGAAAAGCAGAATTGTAAAAAATAAAACTGAACACTTAGCAGAAGGGATTTGTAAGCCAAGTGTTAAAAGTGAGGCCTAGTTTCTTCTTGCTGCTGTTAGTAAAATCAGAGAGGAAAGTAATAAATTGAAGGAAAAAATGTTAAACAAAAAATCCCCAGGATTTGGTAGGTTTGGAAAACCCTCAGACTGTCTGGATGGCAAAAAATGCTAAAACTTAAAAAATTCAGTCAGAAATGTGTGCTCTATAGAAAAATGCCAAAAGCGTGACACCTCAGAGAGATCAAAAGGTCAGAGTATAAAGTCACACTCATAATACCTCCCATCAAACTAGAGAGCTTAAGGTGTGTTCTCTCAGCCATATCAACAGAAGCCAAAAATAGAGATGAGATTATCTCGGAAAGGTCTATGAATAAGCCCCTTGTCTAATGGAGTAAATCCCCATAACGCACACGGGAGACCCACAGGTTCCTTGAGAATGTCATACCAACAGAACACCGAGGCCTCGAACTGAAATAGACAAAACCCCTGTCAAACCGACAAAATTCTATATGCAGAAAATGGGCTGATAAAACTGCTCGGCCACAAATACATGCTAGCCTTTGTGAAAAAGGAAGGCTGATACAGAAGACAGCCACGAGCTCAGAGGACAGAACCACAGCCACAAAGGATTACTGCCACACCTTGACACCTAATGGAATTTTCTCGACTGGATCTAGAAATTGCTTAAGACCAATAACTCTTTTTTTCTTTCAAGCTTCTCTCTTTTTTTTTTTTAAAGATTTTTTAAAAATCTTTATTTATTTTTCAGAGAGGCAAAGACAGAGTGAGAGTGGGGGAGGGGCAGAGACAGAGGGAGACACAGAATCCGAAGTGGAATTCAGGCTCCGAGCTGTCAGCACAGAGCCCAATGCGGGGCTCGAACTCATGGACTGTGAGATCATGACCTGAGATGAAGTCGGACGCTTAACCGACAGAGCCACCCAGGCGCCCCAAGCTTCTCCCTCTTTGAACTGGAGTGCCTACAACTGTTATCCTAAGTCTGTCCCACCATTATATTTTGAGACCAGATAATTTTAGTTTTACAGGTCTATGAATGGAAAGAAATCATGCCCGATAATGGATCATTACCAGAGCTTCACCCATAACTGATTTCAATGATTTACATGATAAAACTTGGGACTTGTGAGCTGATCAGATTTTGGACTTTGAGTTGGTGCTATATACAAGGTTGAGACTTTGGGGAACCTGGATGGAGGTGAAAGTATTTTGCATGTGGGACAGATGTGAGCTTTGGTGGCCAAAGGACAGAATTACTTAAGGGAAGTTAGAATAATAAATTTTCATTATTTAAGCAGGAAAGTTTATGATAATTTTTCATGGCAGCAATACAGCCAATAATACTAAGACAGACACCTTGTATAAAGAGTCTGGGGGAAAGAAGCATTTTGCACCCTGAAATTAAAAAAGCAACAGCTACCAAAATAAATAAGTAAATAAATAAATGAAAAAAAAAGTTTTCCTCATCTAATTCCACTCCCCCAAATAAATGATATCTTCGTTTGTGCTTGTCAGAACTGCAAGCTTGGGGGTGCCTGGGTGGCTCAGTCACTTAAGTGTCTGACTTTTGATTTCAGCTCAGGTCATGATCTCACAGTTCATGAGTTCAAGCCCCGAGTTGGGCTCTGCGCAGCTAGGAGACTGCTTGGGATTCTCTTTCTTCCTCTCTCTGCTCCTCCCCCATCTCTCTCTCTCTCTCTCTCAAAAATAAATAAACAAAACAAAGAACTTCAGGATTAACTGTAGGAGGTGTTTCCAATCTAATCTTCCACTCCTGAAACATACATTTAAGAAACATACACCTGCTTTGTCAATCTGAGCTTTCATTTCTACAAAGTAAACTGGGGATGGAAATGCATATTCTTTGCCAAGGTATCAAGCCATGGACTGCTCATGGCTCTGAAAAGCTATGGACTGTTTACTGCTCATTGGCAGGGGTTCTCTTCATGGCACTAACCTACTGTAATTGAAGAGAAGGCTGAACCATACTATCACTGCTTAGCTAATGAAGTAGTAAAGAAGTTTTCCGATGATATGCTTTTCTTCAACCATCATACACATGTCCATGGCTTCCATTCATAACCAATACTAAGCCTCAAATTTTCTTTCTAGTCTAAGCTCATAAGTTCCAGATTCAAATTTCAGACAATTTTCAAACTCAGCGGGTCAAAAACACAGGCTTCTACATTGATCACCATCCTTTTGTCCATCCAGCTGTCATCTCAGACTCCTCCCCCTTCTTGCCCCATATCTGATCACTCATCAAATCTGTCCATCCTATCTTTGAATTGCCTTTTGATGTTATACTCAATTTTCCATTCATATATGTTCCCAAAGAAGTCAAACCCTGGTTATCTCTGAGACTTTCCCTTCACACAACCCATACACTCTTGTCAGAATTATCTTTCTTTCTCATTTAAAAGTATGATCAGGAGCACCTGGGTGGCTCAGTCAGTTGAGCGTCCAACTTCAGCTCAGGTCATGATCTTAATGGTTTGTGGGTTCGAGCCCCTCATTGGGCTCTCTGCTGTCAGCACAGAGCCCGCTTCAGATCCTCTGTCTGTCTCTCTGTCTGCCATCTCCCTTTCATGCTCTCTCCCTCTCTCTCAAAAATAAACATTAAAAAAATTTTTTTAGGTATGTTGATATCAGTTCCTGAATTAAAACCCTTAATGACTCCCATGATTTACAGAATAAAATTCTAATCCTTCACCATGGACAGTCCTACTAGCTTTTCAACCTCTTCCCCGGTCATTATTCCTTGAAAATCCTATTTCTAGGGGTGCCTGGGTAGCTCATTCGGTTAAGCATCCAACTCTTGATTTCCACTCAGGTCATGATCTTGTGGTTCGTGACTTCTAGCCCGCATCTGGCTCTGCACTGAAAGCACAGAGCCTGCTTGGGTTTCTGTCTTCCTTACTCTCTGCCCCTCCCCTGCTTGCTCTCTAACTCTCCCAAAATAAATAAAAAATAAATAAATGAAAATCCTATTTCTAGCAAGTCATGCTACTGGCCACTGCTCAAGGACAAAGGAACTATGTGAAAAAAATGACAGTATTCTGATACAACTGTCCTGAGAAGTTCAGCTAATTTCTCTCCCCCATGCACTCTCTTCCTCATCTTTCTCAGATCCTAAGTGCTACATCTTTCAACTTCTCAAAATCTGTTCCCAGATTCTTCATTCACCCTGGGGCAAATGATTGATAACATTTTAAAGTGCTGTTGGTGGTGACTGCCTTTAAATAGATTTTATTCAGCTCATGAAAGAGGGACCAAACCAGCAGGATGGTGACTTTGGTTCAAATATGGATTAGCAGGGGTTTACCTGGTTTACAGTCTACCAGGAAAGGTATGATGAAGTAAGTATGCCAAATTACAGACAAAATTGGTTCATGTTCGACAGGGTGATAAAACCAGAACCTTTGGGGTTACCTCTTCTACTGGACAAAAATTATTTGCCTCTGTTCCAGACAGGGTCTACAAGTTGACATGGAACTTCAGAATCTGAGCCCTTGATTAATAGTAAAAAGCAAAGTCAGAGATATGGCTATCTTCCTCCAGATAATTAAATAATTCTTGGTTGAGCTTGTTAAACAATGCTTCAGTCTAACATTGAAAAGATATACTGTCTACCTTTTTACCTTATTCTCCAGTGTTTAATGATTTTTCCAAACACATCAGTGGAGGCGATCAAACTGAAGGAACTTCTGGCATTAGTCAGTAGATGTAAATGAGTAGATTAGAATTCTAATATGTGCTCTTCCCCTTGGTACCAACTGCAAATATAGCTTTGCTGGTAAAGAGCATAATTAAATTAGGGTGGAACTGCTCTGAATGGCTAATACCATCTGATGAGTTCTGTGATTTTTGGATCAAAGATTAAAATTTGATCTACTGGGGTTTACTCTAGTGACCCAAGGCTAGCCAAGACTTTGAAAAGCAAATCAGGCCTTTTCTCTATCTTTTCCTGGAAAACCTGCAAGGGCAACCTGGTCATGCAGATGCAATCTGCAACAAGGGGAAACCATTGGTTCTGGAACAGACAGATGTGAACTTGAATCCTAATTCAACCACTCAGCTGATGGGCTCTGAAACCTAGTTTCCTCACTTGCAAGTGGAAAATTATAAGTATCAAAACCAGGGGAGAGATGGGGGTTCCTAAATGTTGGTTCCCAAACCAGGGCTTGTCTGTGAAAAAGTTTTTGCCAGTTTAAATAGAAATAGTAATAATTTTTACAGCATCTAACAGGAGAAGTGAGCTGTACAATAAGATTTTAGACTTAAATGTAAATACTGTTATATTTTAAATTTTTTGAGATTGTCCTTCCTATTTTGTGCACGTGGTATAGTATTTTTTTTGTTCGGAAATAGTTTTTTAAGTGGTTTTATGTGACAAAGTAAAAGATGGTAGTCATATGTCCATCTCCAAATGATTTTTTTAAGTTTATTTATTGTTTTGGGAGAGACACAGAGAGAGAGAGAGAGCACAAGTGGAGGAGGAGGTAGAGAGAGAAGGAGAGGGAGAGAATCCCAAGCAAGCTCTGCACGGTCAGCAGAGCCCGATGCAGGGCTTGATCTCACGAACCGCAAGATCATGGCATGAGCTGAAATCAAGAGTCAGACACTTAACCAACTGAGCCACCCAGACCTCCCTCCAAATGATTTTTGACACTGCTCTGGGAACCACAGTAAGAGAGTGTGTGGGATTACTTTGGGAACTAAAAATGTGTGTGTAGAGTGAGCTCTTATTATTGTAGTAAACAGTGCCACTGCTTGCATGGTGATGACAATATTATCCAGCTGGTCCTAAAGGTTCCTGAAGGTCCTAAAAGTGCCACACTAAAGCAGTGCCTCCCCTGGGAGTCTAACTGGTGCCAGGCATCTCACAGAGAAAGAACGTGGGGCCCTTGGGCAGCATGGGCCTCTGGGTTAAACCCTGGCCTTCTCTTCAAGAAGAGGAATTTCATCCCATTTTTACTTCCTGGAGGTGGGGGAGTTAACATCATGATAGGACCCTTACTCTTTAGTGACTACAGCACCTCCCTGGCCTAAGAGTAAGTGATGAGAGAGGGAGGAATCCAGTTTGCTGTAGGAGAGCGGGAACAGAAAAGGAAAGGAAGGCCTGGTACTCATATTTGGGAACCTGTGAGGGCTGGTGGAGCTCTAACTGGCTGGGGTAGGTTATGCAGCAATGTTTGCAAGGGAGCTGGGACAGCCCCAGGACTTTTGTCAGGATAAAGGATGCTGGAATAATCCCAGGGAGTCCTATTGGCCTCTTTGAGCTGACCATGCATGTTTTAAATTCCTTTTTCCCCACTGTATATAGATGTACTTCATTGAAAGAAACAAAAACAAGCCAGGGATGAAAATCAAATTCACTCATATCCAAATTTAGACACACTTGTGCTAACATTTTAACATATAATCTCAGTGTCTTTTTTTTCCCTATGCAAACTTTTTTCCAAACAAAAGTAACATGATATTGCACCTATAGTTTTCTACCTTTTATTCCATTAAATAAAAAGCCAACATTTTTCTATGTCACTGCATGTACCATGTTATTTTAATTGCTATGTGGTGGCATTGTGCAAATGTGTCATAATTCAACAGTGGGTGGGGGCATTTAGGTTTCTACCCACACAGGCGCAGACACACACACACACACACACACACACACACACACACACTATAGGGCAGTGATAACTCTTGTATCTAAATCCTTCCATACAAAATGTTAATTGCTGACTCTAGATAATGTGTATATGAGGATCCCACACTTTCAACTTTGCTGCATGTTTGGAATTTTTTATAGTAAGATTAGAATGAACAATTTTTCGTGTCCTCGAATACATAATGAGTTCCTATAAGTAGCATTGCTGGGTCAAAGAAGATGCCAGTTTTCAAGGTCGGAGACGTGAGCTGGATGATCGGTTTCCCGGATGAACTCTGGCACGGAGGCATGGGCTCCTCCCAGGCCGTCCCAGCGCTCCCTAGGAGCGGAGCCCAAACTGCTGCCCGGGGCTGCGCGCCTCTCCCGGGAAGCCCGGCGGCCGCAAGAGCGCCCTGTCTGCGCTTTCGCACGGCCTCCCTGGAAAAGACAGCGGAGGGCCAGTCTGCCAGGCGCGCAGCATCAAAGCTGCAGGCGCTGGGAGAAGAAAAGGGCCAGTGTGCATTCGCGAAACTCAAATGCCCTTCTCCAGGCACAGCGACTCACGCGGGAGGGGGAGAGGGCGCTGAAACTGCGCTTTAACAGAGTGGGCAGTCAGGCTGTGGGTGCCCCGCCAGCACAAAAGGGCCTCAGTGCTGGAGAGGAGGCCGCCCCAGGGCTTGGTGGCAGCATAAAGGGAAGCTGTGTCCCTGCAGCACTCAAGTTCACCTTTGTCTCCTAAGTCCAAGTCAAAGGAAGGTTACAGAAAGAGCCTGCAGGCTCTCCTCCCTCCTCAGGGGTCTGGTCAATAGGAATGGCCAAGTTCATTCCCCAAGATGCTGGGAATTCAGATGAAAATAGAAATGCGCTTGCCTGCTAGCTGGGACAGCGGTCAGTGTTTATGTCGATAGCTGTGTCCTCCCACTAGGGCCAACAGGAGGGGGGAAGCCAGCACAAATTACTGGAACTCACAGCCCTAAGGGGACCCAGGCAAACATGGTACATGCAATAAGAATTTGCTTTTGTTTGGGAGCGGGACACAGATTGGAGGTGAGTGGATTTCTTTCCACCAGACCCTAGGCAGCTATGGGCAGTACAGATGTTGCTGCTGCCTCTTCCCAAGAGAGAAAGGCCACGTTGTATTCTGGCCAGTGACCAGCAGGGGAAGGTCAACTGCTGAAGGTTAAAGGCACTCTTTCTTGCGCCTGACCTCTGCTGCGTCTTCTCCTAGAGCTGGTACAGAATCAGCCATGTTGGACAAGGTCTCTATTGGCACTTACAGGGGAAAAACTGCTCTTGGCTGAATGACCGAAATACTTACAGTGGCTTGAAGCAGAGTGAGGAGTACCTATAACCAAGAGCCACTCACAAGTGCCCCACCCCCACCCTGCCTAGCCACACACCCCAGTTGTACATAAATTTTGTAATCCTACTTCTTGCTATAGAGAGGTGAGATAGCTAAAAAGACAAAGGAGCTAACACACAAACTCTGAATCCCAGACTTCAGTTTCATTCCTAAACTTTGCCACTATCTATGACTCTGCACAGTTAACTTAACCCTATTCAATTGTCTTCTCTGTAAAATGCACATATGATAATCTGCTTTAGTACAGTTGCTATTAAGATTGAAAGGAGAGGGGCGCCTGGGTGGCGCAGTCGGTTGAGCGTCCGACTTCAGCCAGGTCACGATCTCGCGGTCCGGAATTCGAGCCCCGCGTCGGGCTCTGGGCTGACGGCTCAGAGCCTGGAGCCTGTTTCCGATTCTGTGTCTCCCTCTCTCTCTGCCCCTCCCCCGTTCATGCTCTGTCTCTCTCTGTCCCAAAAATAAATAAACGTTGGAAAAAAAAAAAAAATTAAAAAAAAAAAAAAGATTGAAAGGAGAAAGCATATGTGAATGCATCTAGCATAGTAGGCAGTTTTCAAATGAAGTTTTTTTATTCATTTGTTTTTAAAACTTGGTTATTCCTAATATTGTTCCAAACAGATTTGAGGCTGCCTGCCCAGATAAAGAGAGAACTACACCATAAGTAATGAATACTTTCAAGTTTTGCTCTGTATAATTCTGATTTCTTTTCATCCTTACAACAAGAATGTATTCATCCATTAACTTGTGAAATAAATACACTTAAGAACCAAGTGAAGATAACAAGTAAGGAAATTAAGGTGACAGCAGTGGTAACAGTATATAAAGGATTTGATACAAAAGCAAGTAAATTTGTTGGAAGTCGGCTGCCAATTTAATTATGAGCTCCTAAGCAATCCAGACAAAGAGGGAAACATGATCATTTTCATAATTCATGGTGTCCACTGATGGAAACAAACCTGTTTCTCAAAATCACAAGCTATTTCTTTAGAAATTTCTTTTGGAAGTTTGCAAAAATATCCCTTCTCCCTGTTGGTTAGTGCTAAGAGTGTGGAGTGTGTGCTCCGGACTCAGAACACACATTTATTACTAAAAAAAGAAATCTTAAAAAAAAATGTTTATTTACTTTTGAGAGAGAGAGAGAGGGAGAGAGAGAGACGGCGCAGGTATGCTCACCAGAGGGCGGCAGAGAGAGGGAAGGGAAGACAGAGGATCCAAAGCAGGCTCCATGCTGACAGCAGAGAGCCTGACGTGGGGCTCAAATTCAGGAGCCATGAGATCATGACCCAAGCCAAAGTTGGACCCTTAGCTGACTGACCCACCCAGGCACCCCTAAAAAAAATCTTAAAAATTCTTTTTAAGTTTGCATAAGTAAACACTGTACTTTTATGAACAACAACAAGGCTCTTTAAGAGCAGAGAGAGGGGGCGCCTGGCTGGCTCAGTCAGTTGAGCCCCCAACTCTTGATTATGGCTCAGGCCATGGTCTTGTGGTTTGTGGGATCAAGCCCCATACTGGGCTCCATGCTGGGCATAAAGCCTACTTAAGATTCTCTCTCTCCCTCTGCCCCTCTCTCCTACTCACACACACACACTCTCTCTCTAAAAAAAAAAAAAAAAAGAGAGAGAGAGAGAGAGAGGAGTGAATTTGATAATAGGGTTCCTTTTCATAATACTCTTCAATGATGGCCTGATGTCAATGTGCACCTCAGTGAGGGCACTCCTCCTAGCAGCTTGCTTAAACAACACCTTCACCACCACCAAAAACTACAATAGCAGTGCTCATTTACTCTCCCACAGTCCTGTGACTTGATCAAGGCCCGTGCTAGAAGATGATAGAGCAGAGATGCCAAACCAGGTTTGTACACCTGTACACTTGGTTCCATCACCATTGAATAACTCATGGGCAACTGTAAGAGAATCAGAGAAGAAGAGACCTATTATCTTATAATGACAGTATCTAATGGGCCAGAGAAAAGCAATGAGGGTACCTAAGTTAGTCAAGCTAACTTGAGCATGAAGGATTTGAGCTGAGAGGCTGAGAAAGAAGAGAGAAAGCGTTTGGGAAGCAATGGGGAGAATGCTAGAGAGAAATGGTTGGGTAAATCCCCAGACTGGAAGCCTGAAGGAAGACACGGACAATAGAGATGTAGGTCATGAAAGCTGTATCATCTACTTGGACGGCCATAATAAAATACCACAGACTGGCCTAAACAATAGACTTTTTTCTTATCTGATTTATTTTTTAAATTAATTTATTTATTTTTAATTTACATCCAAGTTAGTTAGCATCTAGTGCAACAATGATTTCAGGAGTAGATTCCTTAGTGCCCCTTACCCATTTAGCCCATTCCCCCCTCCCACAACCCCTCCAGTAACCCTCTGTTTGTTCTCCATATTTAAGAGTCTCTTATGTTGTGTCCCCCCCCCGCCCTCGTTTTTATATTATTTTTGCTTCCCTTCCCTTATGTTCATCTGTTTTTTCATCTTAAATTCCTCATATGAGTAAAGTCATATGATATTTGTCTTTCTCTAATTTCGCTTAGCCTAATACCCTCCAGTTCCATCCACATAGTTGCAAATGGCAAGATTTCATTCTTTTTGATTGCTGAGTAATGCTCCATTGTATAGATACACCACATCTTCTTCATCCATTCATCCATCGATGGACATTTGTGCTCTTTCCATACTTTGGCTATTGTTGACAGTGCTGCTATAAACACTGGGATGCATGTGCCCCTTCGAAACAGCACACCTGTATCCCTTGGGTAAATACCTAGTACTGCAATTGCTGGGTCATAGGGTAGTTCTATTTTTAGGTTTTTGAGGAACCTCCATACTGTTTTCCAGAGCGGCTGCACCAGTTTGCTTTCCCACCAGCAGTGCAAAAGAGATCCCCTTTCTCTGCATCCTTGCCAACATCTGTCATTGCCTGAGGTGTTAATGTTAGCCATTCTGAGAGGTATGAGGTGGTATCTCATCGTGGTGTTGATTTGTATTTCCTTGATGATGAGTGATGTTGAGCATTTTTTCATGTGTCTGTTAGCCATCTGGATGTCTTTTTTGGAGAAGTGTCTATTCATGTCTTTTGCTCATTTCTTCACTGGATTATTTGTTTTTTGGGTGGCAAGTTTGATAAGTTCTTTATAGATTTTGGATACTAGCCCTTTATCTGATATGTGGTTTGCAAATATCTTCTCCCATTCTGTCAGTTGCCTTTTAGTTTTGCTGATTGTTTCCTTCACTGTGCAGAAGCTTTTAATTTTGATGAGGTCCCAATAGTTCATTTTTGCTTTTGTTTCCCTTGCCTCCAGAGACGTATTGAGTAACAAGTTGCTATGGCTGAGGTCAAAGAGGTTTTTGCCTGCTTTCTCCTCGAGGATTTTGATGGCTTCCTGTCTTACATTGAGGTCTTTCATCCATTTTGAGTTTATTTTTGTGTATGGTGTAAGAAAGTGGTCCAGGTTCATTCTTCTGCATGTCGCTGTCCAGTTTTCCCAGCGCCATTTGCTGAAGAGACTGTCTTTATTCCACTGAATAGTCTTTCCTGCTTTGTCAAAGATTAGTTGGCCATACGTGTGTGGATCCATTTCTGGGTTTTCTATTCTGTTCCATTGGTCTGTCTGTTCTTGTGCCAGTACCATACTGTCTTGATGATTACAGCTTTGTAATACAGCTTGAAGTCTGGGATTGTGATGCCTCCAGCCTTGGATTTCTTTCAAGATTGCTTTGGCTATTTAGCTAAATAATAGACTTTTATTTTCTCATGGTTCTGGAGGCTGCAAGTCCAAGATCAAGGTGCTGTCAGTGTTGGTTTCTGGTGAGACCTATCTTCCTGGCTTGCAGATGGCTGCCTTCTTAGCTGTCCTCACACAGCCTTTCTCTTGTGTATGTGTAGAGAAAGAAAACATCCTGGTGTCTCCTCCTCCTAAGGATGCCAGTCTTGTTCGAATAGAGTCCCACCCTTACGTCCTCCTTAAATTTTTCTTACCTCCTTAAAGGCTCCATCTCCAAATACAGTCACATTGGGAGTTAGGGCTTCAACTTAGGAATTTTGAGGGAACACAATTCAGTTCATAACAGGAGCCAAAGGTGGGGTGGGTGGGGTGTCCCCAAAACATAGGAAAGGAGAAAATCCAGATCTGCTAATGAGAACTATTCCCTCAGGCCTAGAGGCTACTTTTACCTGGTATAGAATGTAGAGCGAAAGGCTTTTTGGTTCAGGGCAGACCCTGCACAGGTTCTGACAAGGGATTGACATGTGGCTTCATGGCCACCTTAGCTAGTTTGAGAACCCTACAAACCAAACTCCTGGCTTGGCCCCATATGAGCTGTGCGACCTTCGGCAAGTGACTGAAGCGCTCATATCTGTATGCTCATACAGTTTCCTTACCTGTAAAACAAGGCTAATAATAACTACCCAGTTCACCTCAGAAGGTAGAAAAGTGAGGTAGAGTCAGGAGCAGCAGTAGAGAAGAGCAATTCCCAGCTTCCCTCTGCCACACACACCAAATGGCATATAAACATGGTAATCTACTATGAAATAAAATGAAATGGTGGATGGACAAGTGCTGAGTAAGCTAGAAGGTGCCCTAGAAACGATGCAAAGGATAATGTCAGCAACAGGGATGATGACAGCAGCAGAAGCTCTATTCTATCTGGCATTTTGTCAATTCAACACCCACTTGGCCACCTGGGTGTGAGAAGTACATGGGCCACCAGCGCCCCACGAGGGGACTGCCCTGTGATTGCCAGGCTGAAAAGGAACTGTCATCCCTTTTCCTTCAATCACGTGCCCAATTAATTACTTCCTCCTCTGCTCCTGGTCTCTCCATCCCTTCCCTCCAACCTCCCTGCAAAACTTAAATGTTAGGGAGGCAAGAACAGGCAGCAATGAAGCCCCAAATCCTCCCAAACTAGGTTGGGGCCAGTCTGTATGCCCCCTTCTTTTTACTATCACAGTGGCAGTGAGGGGCGCCTGGGTGGCTCAGTCAGTTAAGCATCCTGAGCATCCGCTCAGGTCATGATCTCATGGTTCATGGTTTGAGCCCCGCGTCAGGCTCTGTGCTGACAGCTCAGAGCCTGGAGTCTGCTTCAGATTCTGTGTTTCCCTCTCTCTCTGCTTCTCCCCCGCTCATGCTCAGTCTCTCTCTCTCTCTCTCTCTCAAAAATAAATACATATTAAAAAATACATATTTTAAACAACTGTCAGTAAATCAGGGGGTACGCACTGAGGCTTGGTGGTCTGTCTCCCCATAGTGATGGATGCTCTGGGGGGCTGGGGCTGCCATCTTGCTCCTGTTGCTCAGGCCTAGCCCAGTGGCTCAGACATAGCAGGGCTCAGTGTGTGCTTCAGCAGGCTGAAGAGCAGGGAGTGAATGACGCCCAGCATCCCTGGTGTCCCAGTCCTAGTGACACTCTGGGGAGCCAGATGGTAAGAGGAGAATGAGAAGGAAGTTGCCAAAGCCTCTGCCTTGGGAGAAGTTCTCTAAGGCTTGGTTTCTTCCCGTGAAAAGGGAGTGATACCAGCCTCACAGGGAGACCGTGAGCATTTCGTGACGAGTGAGATGCCAACAAGTGGGCCTGGCACGCGGTAAACCCAAAGGAGGGGCGCCATTGTGGTCCTTGTGTCCGTGGAACGCTCGCCCCCTCCCCGAGCCCCCTGGGCGCCTGCTCCACATTCCTACTGTGGCATTTGTTCACATGCAGAATTCAATATTAGGATTACTAAATTCACTCTTTACTGAGTGCCTGTCACGTGCCAGGTGCTGTTGCAAGTACTGCACATTAGTTCACTTAATCCTCACAATTCTATGTTCCTGTTGTATACATGAGGAAGCTCAGGGCAAGTTAAGTGACTCTTTCAAGATGGGATTTGAAGCCCAGAACATCTGAATCCCGATGCTCTTAGCCTCTACATAAATTGCTTCCCACCCATTCTGAGGTACTGTAATTTGTTTGCTTAGGTCTCCTGCTAGTTTAACTCATAAGCATGTGAAGGGCCAACACCTTGCCTCACTCACCTCTTTTGTCTTTTACCTAGCATAGCATCTGGTGCACAGCCGGCACAGAGGAAGCAGCCACTGTTTACTGAACACATGGGTTATGTACTAAACAGGTAACAGGCACCACCTCACTTACGTGTTAGGAGTTATTATGCTCATTTGTCAGATGAGAAATCTGAAGCTCAGAAAGGTAATGTAACGTGCATGTGATCAGGGCCAGTTCTGCCCTCCATCTGCCTGATGTGGAAGAGCATGTGCTCAACTGTAAGATACACTGCCCTCCCCCCAACCACATGAGCATTATTGATCCTTATGGAAGACAACTCCACTTGCAGCCGTGGAAAATACATATCCTTAAGTAAATAGAAGCTACCTCTCACTTATTTTACGTACACACGCGTTTATACAGGTACACATATACATTATTTACATGCATACATAAAGGGCCAGTATGTGCATAAAATTACAAATTTATTTTCAGTTTCTTCATCCATCAAATGGGTCTAGGCATAGCTGCCCTACCTCCCCCACAGGGAGGTGTGTACAACCCTGCACATGCAATACATTTGTATATCATAGTTGCATACCCAGGGCACATCTGCTCACTCTGGAAGCCTGAGGACCTTGTATAAAATAGCATGGCCTTGTCAGAGATAATTGGTATTTCCAGGTTAGAAAAGAGGTTTAAATGCTTAGCATAATGAATCTAAATGCACCAGAATGAAATCTCTCAGCAAAGAGTTTGTTATTTCCCTTTCTTTCACTGTAACACACCCAACAGGGAGTGGTCTCATGGCTCTGGTTGAGAACAGTTACAGAGATGAGAAGATGGCCCTTCTCCGACCAGTGGAGGTAAATATGGAGAAGACCACAGGAGTTGCTGGTGGTTGGTGGTGCTGCCCTGTTGCTGTCTTCTGCTGGGTTACAGGAAGATTCCAGGTGCAGGGGAAGCCGCAGCATCTGTGGTGTCAGGGGGTAGCAGAGTTTGGCAATCCGTGACTCCAATGCAGCAAGCCCAGCTTTCTTGGCCAGATAACAAAGCTTTCCTTACAGAATCTGGTTTTCAAAAATTGGAATTGGGGTGGGGGAGAACTCCAGAGGATTTTCTAGTTTCTGGGGCACAAGATGGAGAGGCAAGAGCCTGGGGATCGGGAAGTCTCCAATCCAAAAGTCTAAGCGACCTGGGGCAAGTGTCTTCACCTCCCTGGGTCTGTTTTCCCCTCTGTAAAGGAGAGGATTGAACTGAATCATCTCTTTGGTTCTCTCTGTACCAAAAATCCTATGTCCTAGAAACTCTGCCTTGGGTTTGGCTCATGTTGTCCTTCCCCACATGCTGCCAGGCCTGTGTCCGTCTTTTTGACAGACGGAGGAATCTGCTGTTTCCTCATCTCTGTCATCAGCATCTAGAGGCCATACACAGGAAGGTGTCTATCTATCCTGACCAATGAACACTGCAGCAGGGGAAAGTGCCGCTTGCTTGACATCAAGGAGACCTTGAGTCTCCCACTGTCCCTCTGGGGTAGGACTATGGGTAAGAAACAGATCATGCTTGAACACGCGTGTGTGTTCTCACACACACACGTATATGTTCATCTCTATGTGTTAGTAGGAGGGGCCAGGAAATTGTGACCACACACCTATCATGCTGAGTTATATACACTTTCTCCTAGAAACAAGGGGAGGTCACAACAGCGGTGTCCAACCCATGTAGCTGAAACACTATGTTTGCAACAGAGTTGTGGAGATGTTTCTATCATTTCAAATCTCACATGAGTGATATTTAAGGGCTCTGGGGTTTAGTGTGGAAGTATTATCAGCACTTAACATGGTTCCTTTGGGAAAACGTTCTGATTCCCAAGCAAACAGTTTATACGTTCTCAGCACACAACCATGTGTGAATTGGAACAGCATAAACTCCTTCCACCTCTGCCATGGTACCAAACTCAATGGGCACATAATCAGCAATGATCAATTAATTCAATTAACATATAATAAAGGTCCCCATTTCATGACTTAGCAAGTCACCCTAGGTGTTTGAACAGTATGGTGACCAACTCTCCCCAGGTTACCTGGGACTGACATTGGTTTTTAAAATTAAGTCCCACACCTGGGGAACCTCTCGCTCCTCAGGCAAACAAGGATTTGATGATGTCTTTAAGAAGAGAGGGAATCCTTTGTAGGTAGGGACTTTGTGCTCCATTCTCCCTCCAAAGAACATAAAGGCTACTTGGGCATTTCCAAGCCCATGTCCAGTGATCCTCCCGAGGGCCGTGGTTCTGGGCAGCTGTTCCCTGAGAAGCGGCTGGAGTAAGAGGCAGAGGCTTCAAAGTGTCTGCCTCGGAGATACGGCTCACCAGGGCAGGGAGCTGGATCCCACTTCTCAGTGTTGTATAAAACATCATCTTTGCCAGTCTTGCCTGAGTCAGTCATGCGGTCAGGACCAGACCAGCCTATTCTGCAGGCCTTCTGTTAGCACTTGACTCATGCTTTTCTTGGAACACTCAGCAGCCCTTGCCAGAGGTACCTCCCTGCCCTTTTGCTCCTCACATAGCCTCCTCATGTGATGGGAGAACATAAGTGGGATATGTGGGAGGAGGCACTGGCATGTGATCAGAAGCTGTGGGTGAATTCTCCTTATCCTCTTCCCCAGGAAGTGAGAGGGGTGGGGAAGGCCTGTTTTATCCAGAAGATCTGGATGAGTCTGGCTAAGTCTACTCTGGAACATTAGAGAATGTCTAAACAGGTGCCAGAAACAGAGGTCAAGAACATTTGAATGCAGTGAGTACATGCCCACTGATTTGGGGCCCTGAACCCATACAGGACTAATCCAGCATCCTGACATCGAGTTAGTACAATTTCTCAATCTCTGCATTATTGACATTTTTGGCCACATAATTCTTTGCTGTGGGGTTGCTGTGGGGTGCTGCCCTGTGCATCATAAGATGCTCACCAGCATCTGTGGTCTTGACCTACTAGATGCCAGGATCACTCTCTCCAGTTGTGACAAACAAAAGTGTTTCCAGACACTGCCTAATGTTCCCTGGGGAGAAAATCACCCGGGGTTGAGAACCTCTAAGTTAGAGCAGTCCAGACATCCCTTGTGTTTTCCAATCTCATGGAAACTTCACAGTCTAAGCAACAGATTTTGATGCATGTTACACAAAAAACTAGATCCTCAGGATGTTCATCATTTTTGCAGAGAAAGTACTGTGGGGCCACGTTTTGGAGAACTCCATGTTCCATGGTACAACACTTTGGGGAAATGTTGCCTGATATATAATAAATCTTTTCCCTCATGGAGAGTCAAAATGCATTAGGATATTGGAGTTTCTAAAATGTCTAACAGCAAGGAAACTCATTCAACACTGACCCAGACTTCGCTTTTTCATGGCCACCAATGGCAAATTGGAGATTCCAATCTTAAAATCCAAGCACCCAAAACCATTAAGCCACTCTTAATCCAAAATCCAAAATCCCAAGGAAGAGACCCATTTGCTTAGCGTAGATTAACTATTTTAAGATCCCCAGCCCAGTCAATGGTCTCAGCATTAGTTAACTCTCAGCTACTGTTGCAATAAGAGATTATATCCCTGGTGAGGGTGGAACAGGGTGTGTGTGGAGCCATTCCCTAATGAAGGGACGTACTAAGCAGACACAGCAATAGATCCCTAGCATAGTTCCTTAATAGCAATTTTCTTTAAAAGTTCCTTTCTTTTTTCTTTGTGCTTTTCTTAAATGCCTAGGCAACTTTATCATCTTGATTCCTGTTCAGATTTCATGGAAATTGGTGGCAACATTCCTAAATTGCTGCAAAAGTTATAAAGACATGAAAAAATGTCTTAAATTCTTGGATTAAAAGGGACAGGTTGCTCAATATTTCCAGGTTAGAGATAAGGGTCACTGTAACTGGCAAGGTGAAGTCAGCTATATATATATAGGTCCAGAGCTTTATACTGATTATGTCCCAGGTAGTTACCCCTTTAAAGGTTGGCTACCATGAATAGCCAGATGAAGAAGAGTCTTTGAAGACACAAAGCAGACCAGGGCATCATGATCAGGCTTACTCAATTTCTATTCTGAGCAAGGATGCTATCACTTTAAACACTGTGTTCTGGTTGCTAAGGAAACCAGATAAGTGGGTTGCCAACACAATCTTCAATCTTCCTATGAAGATTAAAGCACCTTGCTCCAACTAGAGAGCAGATGGGGGAGGCACAGGTGCGAGACATACTTCTTATTACTGGGGGAAGGGTTAAGCCAGGTGAAGGATGAAGGGAGACAGTTTCTAGTTCATGGAAAGAAGATAAAATTTGCAGCTACCAGTTATTTAACAAATCTTAACTCTTTGCTACATCAGTCAAGATACAGGTTTAAGCCTGACTTCTAGTTGCATTTCTACAACTAATGTCCTTTGTTAAGATACCAAAGTGAGATTTGGTGCCAAGTTTGGAAGTCATTTACAGAACAGAAAATGGTTGCATTTTAGTCGGCCTGTTCCTTTTGGTTATTCCTGTATTTCAAGCATATAAGAGTATAAAGAATGATATACCACATTCTCATATACTGATCACGGAGCTTAAAAATAAAACATTATAGATACACTGGAAGTTGCAGGTGCATTTTTGCCCCCTTCCTGGCTAATCTCATAGAAATGTCTTATATACCTGTCACCTCCCTCTATATGCAAACTGTAGTCATTAAATTTACGTTTTCAGCTATAAGCAATATAGGGACATGAAATACAGAGTAACTCGAGGGAGCCCACTATTCTAGGGTGAGGCTCTTCTATTTGGGATTTGGGTTATTTTTTCCTCCAACCCCAAACTCTAAACCAATGTAAAAAAAAAAATAGTAGTCAGAAGTCAGTATGTAGGAGTGTAAATGCTTCAGAATATGACTGCATTGCCAATGCTGATTTACTTACTTCAGCCTTCATTTATTCATTCAACAGAGATTTACTGAGTGCCTGTTTTGTGCCAGGCATTGTACTAGGCAGAGAATAAAGCAGGACAATAAGCCAAAGACCCTGCCCACACAGAGCGTAGTAGGGGAGAGAGACAAGATGAATAAAATCTATAGGATGTTGAAATGCAGCAAATGTAAATGGGAAAAAAAAGTGGGTTTGAGGAAGAAAGTGATGAAGAGATTACAATTTTGGATAGGGTAGTCCCTGACTCCCCTGAGGCTTCACTATGAAGGTACATTTGTCAGAAGCTCACCATCTGCCTTACAACACTGGTTCTAGAAAAGAGAAAGCAAGGAAGAACAAAGACAGGGATGATGACTTCTGACATTTCTCCTGTAATTGAGAAACCAAAGATTTTCAAACTTTTCACTCATTTATATTTAACCAGAGGTAACAAAACTGCTTAAGTATCAATTCATTATCCTATACTCAAACTGATTGTTTGCAACGCAATGCAAGTGCTCCAACCGAGGTAAACAGAGAAGAAAGACAAGCAAAGATAACCTAGGGAATCTGTACCTGCCTAAGCAGGTACCACTTTTCTTCCCATCTCTGTTCCCAGAGTAAGTAAGGGTGCAATTAACACGGCCTGAAATCATAGTCCCACTGTAAGGCTGTCGTTATTACCTGTTCCCTCTGGGTAATTCAAGGCCATGGCCAAGCTTTGACACCTCCAAGAGAAGGAAGCACTCATTCCTCAAAAAAACCCAAAAAAGCCCAAACAACCTATACCACTCCAGGCTCCAACCCATAGCTCACCAACATACAACTCCACCCTGTCTTTGGTTCCTCAGTACTAACATAAAGAACACAAGGCTCAGGTAGGAGCTCCAAATTTCATGCAATGCAGTATCTTCCTTGCTCCAACCCTGCTTCCAGACTGAAACCTTGGATCCAGACAATTAGTTGACTTGTAGCCACAGTTATCCAATCCATTTTTTTTTTAATTTTTTTTTCAACATTTATTTATTTTTGGGACAGGGAGAGACAGAGCATGAACGGGGGAGGGGCAGAGAGAGAGGGAGACACAGAATCGGAAACAGGATCCAGGCTCCGAGCCATCAGCCCAGAGCCCGACGCGGGGCTCGAACTCACGGACCGCGAGATCGTGACCTGGCTGAAGTCGGACGCTCAACCGACTGCGCCACCCAGGCGCCCCTATCCAATCCATTTTTGCAAGAGTGAATGTCTCTCTGTCTGCCACTGGGTTGCCAACTAATTACTCAGTGTAATGGGGAGTGGAGTGAGGAGAAATACAGGGACTGAGACTTGCTCCAGAACCGAAACATCTCCCATCTTTCCAAACCCTGCACTGTGAAAGCAGAGCATGCTTTGGCCCTACATTCCATGAGGCTGCCACTTATAATGATTATGTAATTAGCCACATGCCTTAGTTCATACATGTGACATCAAAAGAACCCACGTTAAACTAAAATATTGAATTGCCAAGATAATTTAGAAATGTCAAAAGACCTAACAGCTGATCCCAAGAGCTAAATGTCTGGATCATGTTCTCTTTCTAAAATGAAATGTAGGATTCTAGAGTTCTGAGTTTAGCCTTAGAACTAAGCACTTTTCATGACAAGGACTACTGTTCCAGATACTTCTCTCCCGTCTCTCCCCATTTTAAACAATTATTCGTTTTACTGGGTAGACTTTGACTTTTCAGGTGCTGTGCACACCCTCTTCTGTTCAGTTAAAGAAAAACTGATCGCTGTTAGGAAAAGAACAATTGGGAATCATACAAATGGTGGTCCAAAAAAGGAAATATTCTGATACAAATGATGAGGTTTCCCTCCTTTCTCTTTGTGATCAGCAAAAATCCATTTCATTATGAAAATTAGTGATCCTATTTTCTAACAGGTGAGTCTACTCTTCGGATTCCATACATTTCATGGTGACATGGTGACAAGGGACCACTCTCATTAAGTGATCAGGTGAGACTCCATAAATCTAGTCTCTAAGAAAATCAGTTCAGTCCTGGTATATTTCAAATTCCAGAAGACGCCTGACAAAGGTGAGAAAAACACTCGTTTGCAACTGTGAGCATTTTGTGCTAAGGAACAACAGAGCATAGTGAGTAAAAAAGCATGGCCTTCAATGTGGAAGGAGTCTGAATCCCAGTTCTGCCGCTTACCAGCTGTGGGACCTCGGACAAGTTACTCATCATCTCCCTGACGGTTTCATCATTTAAAAAGTGAAAAATAGCGTTTCCTCATAAGGCTGTAGTGAAGATTAAATGAGTTAATACTGGGAAATGGCTTAGAACAGTGCCTGGCACAGAGTAATTTGCATAAAAAGGAGAAGAAATCTGTAGGATTTCTCCTGACACCAGGATGGTCTCTCCAGATGCCTTGGCCCGTGCCACAGCCTACACCAACCCCCAAATGGAAATTTTTACTAGTAACTTGCTCCTGCAGATTTTAAACCTCCTCTGGCAAACCCATGAGGGCACTAAGCAATGCTAGGAGTCTTTTTTTCTCTATCCCATATGTTGGGCAAGTCATGAATTCCTTAAGTACTTATTCTGAAATGATAGACTACATTTCAATAATCATTTTATTAGTTACAGAAGAATCTCAACTAGTATTTACATAGTGCAAAAAAGCTGTTATTACCCCTAAAATGTGATATAACAATTATCCTTCAAACAACAAAAGAACAAGATGAAAATCTTTTCATGTTACAATCCACTAATTTTGCTTTTTTTTTTTATTAGAGCATTACAATTAAGACATTAAATTATAAACTCATGTGGTATATTTAGAAATTAAATTACAAAATAACACAAATACTTTTAAGGTGTGTTGTGCCAACAAAGTTTAAATTTTTATCATTAATTAAGATTCAGATTTCAGCTTAGGTAAACCATTTGGCTGATTCTTTGATGTTTATAAAGGCTGGAAGGGGCAAAGGAAGAGGAAGATGTCTTTAAATAAATTATGTCACAGAAAAAATTTTAAAGCAAAAAATGATTACGTTTTTAAATGGAATAAGTTAATGTTCTAACCTGTTGGCACAACGTACAGGAAATACTTAAATGACAGGTTTGTTGTTTTTTTTAAAGCAAACAGCAGCTTTACAAACAGTAATACTTCTTTATACATATATTAAAGTAACAATGTGTTAAGATTTAACAGTTTTATGTTGAAGAGTTGAAAAATGAATGTAGAGTTCACTACTCATTTGTACATTACGATACCCACCCCACCCACCTCCCCCAGCTTATTAAGAAATCAGACAAGTACATTATTTGAATATTAATTTTTCAATACTTAAACTATGTGAATTCCTTTTGACTAATTCTTTTCCAAATACTGGAAGCATATAAAATACCCTCTCTGCAAAAATGACCTCCAATCAAAGCCTTTAAAAACTTTTCAATGTATAACACACATTATTTTTCCCATGTTTAGTCAAAAGAAATATATTACATCATTTACAAACATATTTAAACCAAAATTAAGCTAGTGTGAACATTTGTCTTTTGAGAAGTAATCTTCACAGCAAACAATCCTACTGAAGCAGAAATCTAGTTCTGGGAGTGCAATTCATATTATAATTCATATACTTATGTACTGAAATAGAAATCTAATATTAATTATTGCCATAAAACAACCTCTACACACTAAGAAAAAAAATCACTATGGTTTTCATTTCTTGTGATAATGAACCCCTACTCTTATCATTAGGTCTCCAAAGAGGCACCCACTCCCAGTTCTGAACAAAAAAACGAAAAACAAAAAACCCCACTTTCCTATTTTCACACCTCCTCCTGTATAGAATACACAAATTCCAGAATTTATCTAAAGGAAACAAATTATAAAGACATTATTAATACTTATTTAAGCATACTATCGACACAGTAGCATCTCCTTTAATAAATTTTGGGTAGTCCTCTAGAGGTGACCTGTCTCGTATAAAAAAGGCTGTGGTCCCTTGGGTTTGCCGGCAGAAGATCCTGCACGTGCAAGAGCATTTATCAAACACAGAATTGAACACTTCTGAAGTCTATAGTAAACTTAAAAGTTACTGGTGTTCTGGAGATTTCCTCAACTTCTCTTTTGATACAAATGTCAAAAATGCAAAACGACAGTTCTCATTCAGAAGAGATATAAAATGTAAGAAACCTTTGAAAAGCCAATACCTCAAGATCAAGAGTCATCTGAATCACTGACACCGAGCAAAGGAAATTTACACCATAAAAAGTATGAAAAGTTTTTAAATTCACTTTTAAGATTGTCAGTAGTTCAAAATCTCTATCATTTCTTTAAACCAACTAACACTTCCCAAATGTGAAGACACAGTAAGATCTGCCACATCTATATCCATGATTACTATTTCAGAGGCTTCATTCCTTACATGCTGTGTTCCTTTAAGTGCTAAATACTTTGTGCCTAAGAAGTCTACACTGGAGAACAGTTTAGACAGGGCAGTACAATAATGTCCCCTTTTAGCACACTAATAAAGTTGACACACTGGCATTTTCTATACAGCAATGCTCCTAAACTTTCACAATGCACAGATACTAAATAATCACCCAAGAATCTGATCTCTCTAGCATTAATGCCAGCATTATAAAACATCAAAACTAGTGCAGTAGTCTCAATGAGTTCAGTAGAAAACCTGCCCAATTCTTCTCTCCTGCCTCTGTGAGGCAAAGCCCTACCCCATGAAATCAGAGCAGGGAAAATACCCCTCCCTCCTCAGTTCTGTAACTGCTTGTGGGAGTTCTTGCTGGCGCCTGTGTGCTCGTGTGTGTGTGTGTGTGTGTGTGTGTGTGTGTGTGTGGTCAGCTGGAAGCTAGGGATGGGGGAAGAGGTTGGAGGGAGGAGAGAAAAATAGGTAATCTATAATTCTCCCAACATTACATAAACTTGTAGAGGTCACTACCAGGTGACTGACCAGCAAATAAAACATTTAGCTCAGTATGTTTAAATTCTCCCAAGCAGATATACACATTCCTTGAGAAGGGCAGAGATAAGTAAGAGTGATCAAGAATTAATACCTGCCTAGATCTGTGTCCTCTAAATTATCTTATAGTTTCAGCACAATTAGAACAACTTTCTCTCTTCTTCAATACTTGCTTTTCCAAGCCTTGATTATCAGGATATATGTTATAAGTTGTGTGAAGTTCCTTTCCCTGACCTCCTATCAGTAACTATGGTGGGTGTTACATGGCAGGTGCTCAGGGCTAGGGACAAAATATGTTATTTTTTTTTTTTTTAAGGTGAAATGATTTTTCACTCAGGACAAGTTTGGATACCTAATCAAATCCAGATAGCAAATCTAGAGGGTCCCAAATCAGAAGCATGCAAGAGAACACACCAATATAAGACTTTGTTTTGTAATAGTTTACACGTAAGTGCTACAGTCATAGAATCAGTTACAGTTATTCATCTGCCACAATCTGCCTAACTTGATGTAAATACGAGTATGTACAAGAGCATTCCTGAGGTAAGTAAGAAGTAAATAGGAGACAGAACCTAGAAGGTCCTATCATGGGTGACTTTTCACTATTAAAGACAACATCTATCACTTCCCACAAGTAAGGCCAGCTCCAATGTATCGTGGTGGTTCCTTTGCTAACCTAAGTACTGGAGGGTCTGTTTTAGCCCACTGCAACTTTAATCACAATGATCAATGGCTTCTGAAATAAGCATCTGTGGACCAAAGAAAAGTTACATCAATTTTTAACACAAAACATTTGTGAACTTAGTTACCCTCCGCTTTTTTTTTTTTTCAATTTTCCAAATCTACCTCCGATTCTTTTTTAAAGAAGCCCAAACAACTTCTGATCAAATTAGAGTGAAGGAGGCAGTCCTGAAGCAAACACTGGTAACTGCTCTTAGCCTTAGAATCTGGATCTTTAACTTTCAAAATGACTCTAAAGAGGCATTTCAAATTTACTTTCTTTTTTAAAACCTAGTTGTCTTCTATTTTTAATCATTATTTTCCATAACAAAATAAGCTCTAACAATTCTGAATTTCCACACAGCTCTTAGAAAGACACTTAGATGCTAATTAAAAGCTAAGCTACAGATTATAACAAGTAAAAGACAGCTACAAAAATATTTGTCAGAAATTAAATACATATATTAAATACCGGACAGTGCAAAATGTTGAGATGAAGCATAAAAGATAATGGCTGCAACCCTTACACAGTTGGAGACAGACAGCTGACATTTCCTGAGTTATAGACTTGGGGGCGTATAATTAAGATCAGAGGGCTCGTTGTTCCGTGAGCTGCAGCTGCTGGGCTTCTTCTGCTGCTCCTGACCTGCCTGGTGGTCAGTAGTCCAGGCCTCACCATCTATCCCTGGTTCCGGCACTTCAGGCGCCTCTGCCTCCTCTTCTCCACTTTGCTCTGCATTGTCTTCCTCAGAACCATTAAGGGTTTTTCCAAGCTGAAGAGTCTCCATTGTTCTCTGGGTCTCAGAGACCCAAGACTCAATTCTACTATTGAGCTGTACTTCTACAGATATGGGTTCATGAGTATAATCCTCCTCCTCCTCCTCCTCTTCATCATCCTCTTCTTCGAGCATGCCAGGTACAAGGGTGCTGGTGGTGCTGGTGATGGAGGAATTCAAAAGATCTCGGCAACTGCCATCCAAAGAACCGGTCTCTGTACTCTGCTGGGAGGCCCACTCCAGGTCATCTGGCTTCGCTTCCTCTTTATCGCTCACTGTTGGTTTCCCAGGGTTTGTAGCTGAGGTAGTACCACCTGCAGCCAGTGAGGACGGCTGCTTACCCACAGGGGCTGTGTCAAACTGAAGTTTACTGGGTTTTTCGGATGTGCTATGCTTAGAGGAAACCTCTCTCTCATTTTCTGATGTTTCTAGTCCATCTGACGTTTCCACCATGTTTCTCCAATTTGTTTCTGCAGATACCAAACAGATTTTTAAAAACCAGAACACGGTTTCAGAATCATGCAACTCTTAAAAGAGGGAAGAACAAAATTTGTTGGCTCACCAACTGGTTGGAAAAACTAAAATCTTAGTTTATTCTAGTACTGGTTTAAATGTTATAAAAGGAAAACAATTCTCAAAAATGTACACTTAAGAAACAAGGAGGCAAAAGTAAGTGTATTAATGCCTCAGATGCACAAGATCTTATACCAACAGTAGCTCACTGGTGTTTAGATATAAAATCCGTATCTTCATGAAAATCAGTGAATTGCCGTTTTATTCTTTTTTCTTTTTTGGCCCAGAGGTGTACTGGGCCCAATGATCTTCAAGTCACAGATAGCAGAGCCAAGATATCCAGCAGAAATAGTTCTAATTTGGCATGTTTGTGTCATGCTCCCATACCAAGTTATGGGAGAGTTGTCTTAACCTGCAATGGGACTTATGTTTCCATTGATAAGCAAAGAAGCCATCCATGTATTTTTAACAATTGTGAAAATTTGTTTTAGAATTTATGTAGCTGGGCTTACCAAGTGAATTTGGTAGCTAAAAAAAGAAATGTTATTACATAATACAGTGGTAATAACCTAAGTTTTTTTTATGACAGGAAGTCAATTTAAAGGAAAAAAACATACAAAGAATGAGGAGACAAAAGACAGCTCTTCTACCCCTTTTTTTCCTGTGTTTATTTTTCTTTCATTTTTTATTATTTAGGTATAATGGACATATATTAATTTTAGTTGTACAACATAATGGTTTGGTATTTATACATATTGGAAAATGACTGCCTTAACAAGTCAACATCTGTTACCACATAGTTACCAAAAAAACGTTTTTTTCTTGGGATGAGGATTTTTAGATCTACTTTATAACAATTTTCAAATACGCAATCCAGTATTATCAATTATGTCTTCATGTTGTAGGTTATATCCCAGGACTTATCTATTTTACAACAGGAAGTCTGTACCTTTTGACACCCTTCACGCACTTCACCCACTCCCTATGACTCTGGCACCCACATACACGTACAAGACACACACTCCATCTTCTTTATCCATTCATCCACTGAGGGGCACTCAGGTTCTAAGCTACTGTGAATAGTGATGAAATGAAGAAGGGAGTATAGATATCTCCTTGGGATAATGATTTCATTTCCTTGGGTATATATGCAGAATATGGACTAAAAATCATATGATATTTCTATTTTTACTTTTTTAAGGTACCTCCATACTATTTTCTGTAGTGGCTGCATCAATTTACATTCTCACACTGTACAAGGATTCTCTTTTCTCTACATCCTTATCTGATATTTTTTGTCTTTCTGATAATAGCCATTTTAACAGTTGTCAGGTGGTGTATATGTATGTATCTTGTTGTAGTTTCAATTTGCATTTCCCTGGTAATTAGTGACACTGAACACCTTTTTATGTTGGCCATATGTATGTCTTCTTTGGGAAAATGTCTATTCAGATCCTCTGCTCACTTTTTAATTGGATTGTTGGTTTTTTATTATTGAATTGTATGAGGTCTGTGTATATTTTGGATATTAACCCCTATCAGATACGTGATTTGAAAGCATTCTCTCCCACTCAGTAGGTTGCCTTTTTGTTGATTCCCTCTGCTGTGTGCAAAGTTTTTAGTTTTTTGATGTAGTCCCACTTATTTATTTTTGCCTTTAAAAAAAAACAGCCCCCCTTCTATTTGCATTATAGCTGCTATTTGCAGTTTAAGTATAATGGTCAAGCTGCAGTGATAAAGCAAGTTTATTCATATTAATATAGTGAATTTGACTGTCACCTGCCAACTATATACTGATAAAGACCATATTTTGGGCACCTGAAATCAGGGCACATGCTTTGGGAAAAAAAACTTTCTTTTCTATAGTTAATTCAAATTTGGAATAGGTCCTTTCCACTCTTCCATCTCAAGAAAAAAAAAACACAATAAAAACCAAACCTATTCCTCCTCTTATATTCTCATTCTTAGTTAATAACATTATCATTTTCATAGTCTCAAAGCAAAAGAACACACAGTAATCCTTGAAACCCTATCTTTTGCCCTGACTATATCTCTTTATTCCATTGAACTCATAATTACACCATCTCACTTCTATCTCAAAAACTACTAAATTTGGTCACTACTGCCTTAGCTCAAGCCTTCTTTATCTTGCTATACATCTACATATAAATATAACTGGTTTTGTGAATTGGTCACGTCACTGTCTAACTGGCTTTCTATTACCCTAGGAGACAATCCAAACACCTTAGCTTGGCATAATCAAAGCCCTCCATGATCTGACCCTTACCTGTCTTTCTGGTCCCATTCATTATAACCCTTGGTCACGCATTCTATGCTTGGGGTCTCTCTGAATTCTCATTCCTCCCAAAGTCATAACTTCTGTTTACAATTTCTTGCTTTGCATAAGCTGTTCTTTTCACAGATGTTTTCCTCCTTTACCCTTCAGACTCCCACTCATCCTTGAAAACCATCCTTAAATGTCAATTCTTTTCTGAAGTCTTTCCTGACTTTCCACTAACCTAAATTCCCACAGAACTTTTTGCATATGGTTCCAAAGCACTTGTTTTGTGTTTGCTGTGCCGCCACCCCCCCTCTCCTTCCCACTCCCACTCATCTCTGTGTCCCTAAGGTTGGCATATAATAAGTGTTGGAGACAAAAAAGCCTATTAAATGAAAAATGCCACACGTATATTTAATTATGCCCCCCCCCGAAAACTTTAAAAAGGCATACATTTTTTTGAAGTTTTAGATGCACTTTTACATTCCTTCCAACAGTTTTTTTTCCTCCTTCAAAAGTTTAAGAATTCACTTGGGGTCTTGGAAAAAGTTCCACCTCTCCCTTGGCCATGAGTCAAAGAACAGGAAAAAGGAAGGTCAGGATACTAGGTTAGGCTGATCTCTCTCCAGGATCAACTTTGGGCTTTCATCTACTTGGACAGGTGAGCTGAAAGCCCACACGGTTCCTTGGGAAAGGAAAAGGAGATATGACCTTAGAAGCAGAGACAAAGGATTCTGCTATTTAGCCATCAAGAGACTTGTCACAACAATCAAAAAGCCACCTAGATCACACATCCACTGGGGAGGGAAGGCCTATGATCCCACCTTAAAGTAATAGGTGAAGCTTGATCAACAGTTGAAGAGTGCCACAAACACATGAATACAACATGGAGAAACAGAAGAATAAGAAAGTGCCATCATTCTCTATGGGATAGGAGAAATCTGATTGGAATGGGGAGGGGGACAGTCTAAATCCAGAACAGAACCTCTAGAAGTCCACTTATGATGAAGGGAACAGGAAGCAAGTTAAAGGCAGAACCAAAGATCTCAACAAACCTGGAAACGGCACTGATCCAAACCTATCCCGCTTCTGAATTGTTTATTGTAGCAGAACTTACTCAGTAGAGCTCTTCTTTGCTTATTAATCCCTCTATGCTTTCCTGTTTTGTTTACTGGGTCCTTGTTATTTGTTTTTTAAACTTTCAAATCAGTAGTGATTTATCAGAGGATGAGATGTGTGTATTTCTCCTTTCAGTCAGTACTCACAGGGAAGCTATCCATCTTTAGATAGTTATATATGGAAGAATAAGCAAATGAGTTCAAGAAACTACAGAAGAAGGGGTGATAGTAGAGAATGAGCAGGAAATTCAGGATAGAAGGACTATCAAGGCTGTCCCCCTCATAAGTGGTTACCGAAAACCTATTATATTATCCTATTATGAACTCATAAAACAGACAGGGAATACAATCACACTGGCTAAGAATGCAGATTCTAGAGACGGATTCACCCACTGCATGGCACTGGCAAGTTATTTACCTCTCTTCATCTTAGCCTCATCTGTACAATGCAGTACACTATTTCTTATTTCATAGGGTTGCTCAGACAACTGAACATATTAGCGTGAAATGCTTGGAAAAGTGCCTAGCACATAGTAAGAATTCAGTGAGATATTATTATGTATCAAGTGGCCATTATGTGCCAAGTTCCTATACCAAAGAACTTACAACTTAATTGGGATTTATGTTCAAAACTATTTGTTTCAGGTAATAAATATGATAGAATTGAGACTCAGCACAGGTGGAAGGAAAACATAAGCAAAGAAAACAAGGGTACACAAAGGACAGTAAGACTGTACTATCACAGGAGGCTTTCTAGTCTACCAATGATTAGCATCCTTTTCCAAGCTTTGGTTTTCTTTACACTCGGTGGGGCGGGGGAGGAACATTTTAGAAACCCGGCATCTTCCAGAAATGGAAAACGCTACTTGCTGTCTACCCAACAGTCATTCCCCATTTTCTTCCTGGATAACAGAACCCCCAAACTTGGGATGAACTTGAGCCTAGTCCCAGAGGATGAATTAAAATAGCTCTCAGACTATCATGGTTATCCTATCCCTCCTATGCCAAATACTCCCTTGCCCTAGTCTCCCTTGCAGCTAAAAGTAGTCACAAGATTGGTTCTAGCCAAATGAAACAAAAGAAGTCTTCTGAAAATGGTTTCTTCACTGATAAAAGGAACTCACTGCCTGAATTTCCTGCTTTTGACTACTAATGCCGAGAGCCACAGCAGCTACTTATGAATGAGATGATAAGCACAGGAGAAAAAGCTACAGACTGAGAATGGAAGAACAGAAAAAAAGAAAGAGCTAAGGACTTTGATGACACTGTGAAATACTTAAATATACTAACTTCTTAGGCCACATTAGTGCGCTATTTGTTGCTGAATACATCTGATACAAAAAGAATAACTTCATACTTTCTTCTCAATGTTATCTGTGGTTACCTTCCACTCATTTTGTTGGTGTCCTGATAAATCAGCTCATCTTCAAGATTCTGTCTAAATCTCTCCTTAGGATCAACCATTAGCTCTACTAAAACAAACAAACAAACAAACAAACAAACGAACGACAACTACAGGCCCAAAATGGTGTCACTTAGACTGAGTTCCCAAACTGAAGTTTAATTCCCAAATTGCAGTTTCAACTTCCTGTACAAATGTGGCCTTAACCAGTAAGTCAGGAAATTTTTCCATCAGCACCAATGAGTCCATCACCTGGGTCCTCTCCATCCCCCAAAGAAAGATGAGGTAATCTGCATAAGACCCCTCCCGTGTTCCCCCGGCAAACAGTCGCCTCTAGAAAAATCTTTTTCTCCTCCTAATGACTTTCTTGCCTCCCCCCTCTATAAAAACTTTCCATTTTGTACAGCTCTTCAGAGTGCCTCTCTACCTGCTAGACGGTGGCTGCCCAATTCATGAATCATTTAATAAAGCTAATTCGATCTCCAAACACATTGGTTGAATTTTGTTTTTTAACAGCTCATAGAATTTTAGCTTTGAATGGAACCTTATAGATGACCTAGACGAACCCTCCTCATTTCACTAAAGAGAAATCTGAGTCCCAGAAATTAATCAATTATTTCTCACTCCCCTAGGCAGAATGTGAAAAAGCCAAGGCTTCCATCTTTGAACACTTTAAATTTGGTGCTTTTTGAAAACATCTCCTAAGTCTTTGAGGAGAGAGGTTCTTTTTAGAACTTTTCTTTTCATGTGCCCAAATGAAGATCACTATCAATTGCTCAAATCCAGTTTTATGAATTTACCTTGCAGTTTGCTTTTGAGATCTGCAGATCGTTATACAGACAGAAGAAAACTCATTTACAAAGCTGGCACTTTATCTTCTTTATTTTCAACTGGTGTCAACTTCAGACAAAGATACACGTCTGCCTCTAAGCCAGTAACACTTAACCTTGGTCTGAGGTTTCCTAAAGTCCCACAGTAACTTGTTCACTGCCTCTGGCCTAGAATTGTCAAAAGCATTCCAAACATTTAACTACAATTACAGACAGAAGACTAGCAAAGGGAATGTGAGAAAAAAGGGAAAAAAATGAGGGTCCGTTTTTTTTAATGTTAAATTTTAGGTGGTGACATGCTATTCAATAAACTTCTAGAGGAAGAAAGAAAGAAAGAAAGAAAGAAAGAAAGAAAGAAAGAAAGAAAGAAAGAAAGAAAGAAAGAAAGAAAGAAAGAAAGAGAAAGAGAGAAAGAGAGAGAGAAAGAAAAGAAAAGAAAAGAAAAGAAAAGAGAAAAGAAAAGAAAAGAAAAGAAAAGAAAAGAAAAGAAAAGAAAAGAAAAAAGAAACGAAAAGACAAGAAAAAGAAAAGAAAGAAGGAAGAACCAGGAGCCACGTTAAAGGAGGTGGCTATACTATTTTTAAAAAGAAAAAAATTGGGAAATGAATTAGAAACTAGATCATGAAAAGTGGGGGAACTTAAAGAGTTCAAAGTATTATACAGAAACAAGGCAAGGAAACTACTAAAACATATAGTGCAATAAATAATGTTATTTTAAACATTGTATGTTAAAAAAAAAAACACAGGCCAAAAATGGCATCACTGAGGCCAAATCACCAAACCAGAGCTTAATATCTAACCTAATCCCAGTTTCGACCTCCCCTAGAAATAGAAGTCTGAAGAATTTTCTGGTCAGCACCAGTGTCACAAGGGCCCTCTCCACCCCCAACAGGAAGATGAGACAATCCACCTAAATAAGACCCCTTGCCTATCCCCCTCAAGGAAGGTGACCTTGCCAGACCTGGCAGGAAGGATCCTTTCTTTTCTTTTGCTAATAACTTCCTTGCACCACCCACCTTCCTATAAAAACCTTCCATTTTGTACAGCTCCTCAGAGCTCTCCCCTACTTGCTAGATGGGATGCTGCCCAATGCACAAATCATTATGAAAGCCACTTAGATCTTTAAACTTACTCAGCTGAATTTTTGTTCTTTAACACACACAAATGCTGGGTTTTCGTCTATATTTCTTTTCAACTAGCATCAAATTTAACTCAAAACAAATGTCATATGTCTAGATTTTATAAGCTTACAATCAATAATATTCAGGTCTTTTGTTTACTTAGTAAATACAAAACTTCAATAATAGAATATCAGCATGAAACCTCCTAGAATTTACTTAGTTATAGGTCACAAAGTATGACACATTTTGACTTTCAAATCCCTTTGGAGATTCTGGAAATGTGACTGAATTATAGGATCTCACAGAAAGTCTCAGCCCCAAACTGTCTCCTAATGTTTAATGGACATGTTTAATGCAATTTCTTAAACCAAAACTCTGACCAAAATATGAATAATCAGTAAGATAAAAACAAAAAGTAGCATTTATTTCAAAATTTCAATCATCTGAAATGGTATATAACAACTTACCATATTCCTTTTCATTTACTTCAGAGATGGGTTCAGAAATAACACTGCAGAAAGAAATGGCGCTGGCTGCAGAGGGGTTCCGAGAGTGCCCCATGTGGTGTGGCACCTTCTTCACATTCTTTAAGGCCTCCTCAGCTTGCTCTTGTTCCATTGCGGCAACCATATCTTTGTATGCTTTCCTGGCTTCCTCAGTAAGTTCCACTAACTTATTAAACAGGCTCTAAAAAGGGATTTTGATTAGTCCATTTTTTGTTATGCTTTTTATTCCTATAATTAACAATAAATAGGGGCGCCTGGGTGGCTCAGTCAGTTAAGCATCCAACTCTTGATTTCAGCTCAGGTCATGATCTCATGGTTCATGAATTCAAGCCCCACACTGGCCTCGGCACTGTCAGTGCAGAGCCTGCTTGGGATTCTCTTACTCCATCTCCTCTCTGGATTCTCTCTCACTCCATCTCTCTCTGCCCCTCTCATACTCTTTCTCTCTCAAAGTAAATAAATAAAAACTTTAAAACAAAACAATAAATAGTATCTCTACTGTTTCAGGATCAGACACACTTTCAATGAGCACAAATGGTATGCACACTGCAGAACTTTACAAAATACTCTGTAACTTTCAAATATTGTTTATATAATTCTCATAAGTCTGAGAAAATGTCTTTTTTTTTATTTCTTTTTTAATGTTTATTTATTTTTGAGAGAGAGAGAGACACAGTGCAAGCAGGGGGAGGGACAAAGAGGAGGGGAAGGGACAGAGAGAGAGGGAGACACAGACTCCAAAGCAGGATCCAGGCTCCTAGCTGTCAGCACAGAGCCTGACGCAGGGCTCAAACCCACGACTGTGAGATCATGACCTGAGTAGAAGTCAGATGCCCAACTGACTGAGCCACCCAGGTGCCCCTCTGAGGAAATTTCTTGATTCAATATTAGTCACTAATTGTGATATACTAAAAGTTCTTGCAAAGTTTATCAATTCAACAACTGCACCCTTTAGTATCTGGCACTACAGTGAGTACAAACATCACTGGAACACCATTCTGCTCTCAAGGAAACTTCCATATGACTGAAGATGGGAGATACCAATGATTCAAGCAAGGTACCTTATCTTAAATGCCTTGAGATGTACAAAGTATTTTGGCTTTTGGAAGAAACATCAAATCTAACTGCTGAGCATTAAACATTTAAATATCAACATTAAATGTATAAGTATAAAATACATAATAAAATATATAAAATCTAAACATTATATCTAAACACTAAATATTAAACATTTAAATATATAAAAATAGTATGGATGGGAAGAAGGAAAATGGTCCATGAATGGTGTTACAAAACACTTCAAAATCAACTTCATAAAAAGGTCTTAAAATGTTATCAGTTAATAAGTATTAGGGAAGATAAATAACTATTCTAATTATTAGTTATCAACCTATTATTATTATTATTATTATTATTATTATTATTATTTATTATCAGCTCCTATGGGCAAAGCTTTATTGGCAGACTAGGAGAGGAAGATAAAAGTACCGTGAGTACAGAATTATTCTGACAATTGGTTAGGGACTCCATTTTCTGAAAGAAAATCCTCTCCAATTAAAGCATTCTTCTCTCTCTTGACTCCAAGTAGCACAAAATATAGCCTTATATAAACTGAAGAAAATTATTTTATATTGTATAATATTGGATATCTTTACCCAGCAGTTAAATAAATTCTCAGATATTACAAAATTAAACCCAGAAGAAAAAAAACACTGTGGGAAAATTAGGAGCTAATATGTTTATAGCCAAAATATTGTAGGATTAATTTGTATAAATGGTTTCAACACTAAAAAGGAAATGTGGACTCAAGAATTTTCCACTCATCCCTGGGAGAATCAACTCACTTCTTTAAATGTTTAAACATAACACTGGCGTGTGTCAACAGAAAATGTATGGGGGGAACAGGAGGGAGTGAGGGAGTGCATCCTCGAAGTCTTACCTCAGCACCAAAGTAGTTGAAGATTCCCACTACACTAACAGGAACCAGCTTGTTCACACAGCGTCCTAGAGCTTTTCTTCCAAGCGCAAACACAAAAGGAATTTCTTGTTCCCGTGCCATGGCTATAACATTATAGAGAGCCTCATCCAGTCCACCTGAGAAAGTCAACACATGCTGAGGTTTTAATTTACTTATTATTTTTTCCCCCATTAAGTAGGCTTCACACCCAGCATGGAGCCCAACGTAGGACCTGAACTCACTACCCTGAGATCAAGACCTGAGCTGAGATAAAGAGTTGGAGGCTTAACTGACTGAGCCACCCAGGTGCCTCTAATTTACTTATTTCTTAAATGGAGGTATTTTAGCACCCAACAGCTAAAGCATAAAACACAGCAGCAAAGGATTCTATGAATACTTGTGGCACTTCTGCTGTTCCACACATTTTCTTATTGCAATTTATATATGAATATATATACATATTTTCTTTCTTTCCAATAAATTTTCCAATTCTTCATTGCCAATTTTTGTCTCTCCATAGGGATTAGTATAGAGGGAGTCAAACTTCGATACAATAAACATTTATTAAAACAGAAATTAAAATTGTTAATAGTGACTGATGTCTTTATTCTCTCAGCTCAAGTAGCAATGAGACAGACATATACTACTATTTTTATTGGCATTTTTCCCCCATGGAGACTATTCCTTCTACTGTTACTTCTGCATCTGTCTTCTCCAATTACCCAAAGTGGCTCCTCCATGAAAACAGACAAATCAGGGTGCATGAAACAGTAAAAAAGTATTGTGTGTGGGTTCCCATAAGAGCCTTTACATGTAACTGCTCATTTCTGAGGCAAATCACCATAAGCAAGAGCAGAGAACTTTAACTTTTATCAAAGGAAGGTAATCCAAGAATTTTAAAAGCAGAATACATTTGCAGAAATAAAGAAAGGTACTCTTATAAATAAGTCCTCACTCTGATTAAAACAGAGGGGACACTTGGGGAATAAAATCCTTAAGTAGTGTTCACAGATTAAGACTTTATAGTCTGATCTCAATTTTATTACTTAATTTAGGTAATGAAAGATTTCACTTTCTTTCATGTTCATCATTATGTTTCATATCTAATCTCTGCAAAGAAAGACATATGGCTTCCATTTTACAATTCATTGTATATCCTACAGTTATACTAAATAAATATCAAAACACTTCAAAAGTAAAATGTTCATACCTTTTGACTGGATTTTTTCACAGTTTGGAGAAATTATAACACACTTGATCTTATTTAACTTCATATGCTTAGTAACCTCCCTTAGACCCATAACCAGCCGTCTCCTTGCTTTTGCTCTTACAGGATCTTTTTGGTAGATGCGTTCCTGAAAACTGACAAGCTCTTGAAGAAGAAGAGTCACACATTCATCAATCTCTTTACAAAGAACCTGATTGCAGTACCTGTAAAGGAAACCAAAAACAGGTAAGTCCATCCTAATTTATTTTTCTGAAATTATAAAATTATGTTAGGAAAAAAAATATCCAATAAGAGGTTTTCATTAAAAAAATCAACTCCTTAAACTCTCTTAATTAAATGGGCAGAAAACATGAAGAGACACTTCTCTAAAGAAGACATCCAGATGGCCAACAGGCACATGAAAAGATGCTCAATATCACTCCTCATCAGGGAAATACAAATCAAAACCACACTCAGATATCACCTCACACCAGTCAGAGTGGCTAAAATGAACAAATCAGGAGACTATAGATGCTGGACAGAATGTGGAGAAATGGGAACCCTCTTGCACTGTTGGTGGGAATGCAAACTGGTGCAGCTGCTCTGGAAAACAGTGTGGAGGTTCCTCAAAAAATTAAAAATAGATCTACCCTATGACCCAGCAGTAGCACTGCTAGGAATTTACCCAAGGGATACAGGAGTACTGATGCATAGGGGCACTTGTACCCTAATGTTTATAGCAGCACTCTCAACAATAGCCAAATTATGGAAAGAGCATAAATGTCCATCAACTGACAAATGAACAAAGAAATTGTGATTTATATACACAATGGAATACTACGCTGCAATGAGAAAGAATGAAATGTGGCCTTTTGTAGCAAAGTGGATAGAACTGGAGAGTGTTATGCTAAGTGAAATAAGTCATACAGAGAAAGACAGATACCATATGTTTTCACTCTCATGTGGATCCTAAGAAACTTAACAGAAGTCTGTGGGGGAGGGGAAGAAAGAAAAAAAAAAAAGAGGTTAGAGAGGGAGAGAGCCAAACCATAAGAGACTCTTAAAAACTGAGAACTGAGGGTTGATGGGGGGTGGAAGGGAGGGGAGGGTGGGTGATGGGTACTGAGGAGGACACCTTTTGGGATGAGCACTGGGTGTTGTATGGAAACCGATTTGACAATAAATTTCATATTTTAAAAAATATATCTTAATTAATTCCTATAGCAAATTAGAAAAAAGAAGAGTTTTTCTGGATTACAATAGATCAGCTTTTAAGGAAAGAGTGGATTATCCTCAAATAAGTACTACCCAAACTGCCAATTATTAAGGATATAAATCCAATGTTAACCTGTTATTTGATAAAAAGAGACATAATGTTGCTGGTAAGAAGATGTAAAGTTATTTCACTCCAGGGAATACTAATGATGCATTTAGTAGGAAAGAATGATTGCCTAGAAGCTAACTGAATGGCCTCATACAACGAAGTCATCCTCCACATTCAGATAAGTCACAATCTCTGGGAATTGGCTTCCTTGACCATAAAAATAAGCAATTAGGTAAGCTGGCCTCAATGATTCCTCTAACTCTGAAAATCTATGGATGTGGCAGATGAACTCAGTAATTAAATTGAAACCAAAACCAAAGAGGTCTTGAGGTAAAGTCACATGCCTTTATAGTAAGCAAAGCAACTGAACAGGGCTCTTTGTGAGATCAGGTATGGCTATAATGTGAGAAACAGACAGGCAGTGAGTGAGGCCACTATAGTACTTAATTTCAGGGATAAGGAAGTCATCCAAGCTTACTTACTCCTATTTTTTTCAAGTTCTCATCCTTAACCTCTACTATAAGCCAGTACTTAACAACAAGGAGAACTGGTATAATTTATAACCTAAGACTAACCATGTAAGTAAATTTCCACTTCTGAATTATATTACATAGTAGAAAAATCTAGGCCTGCCCTTCTTTAGTGGGGGAAAAAAAAAATTCTCCATTTTTTTCCTTTATGTGAGAAATGTTTAAATAAGTAAATAAATGTGACACTACTTTGGAAGAGAAGATACAGGTGGACAGACTGAGGAAAGAATAACTATCAAAATTTGCAAAATTAAAGAATGCACTTAAAATGCATCAAAAATGTGGTTTTCTTCATTCTGTTTAACTTTCAAGCTATTTCATACACATGTAACATTTTATCCTCAAGTGTTTCCTTTGCTCCACATCTATTATTTGACATTTAATCAACTTTCCAAATTCAGGCAAAAAGTATTAACTCAAAATCAACAGTATAAAGAATGGCAACAGAATAGGAGGATCAAGATAGCAGAACAGGAAGATCCCAAACCATCTCCTGCCACAGACACACTAAATTACAACATCATATACAACTCTCTCTGAGAATGACTGAAGAACAGCAGAATAGCTCTTCTACAACTAAAGTGAAAAAGCCACACCAGGCAGGTAGGAAAGGCAGAAAAGGGGTCGAGTCAGGACCCACATCCCCTGCTCAGTGACCCCAAGCAGGAGGGATATCACCAACACAGAGGCTATCCTCCCTAAGGAGCAAAGGGTTCAAATCATATATCAAGCATGCCCACTCTTCCTGTACCAGGAAGATGAGGCCCCATAACATCTGGCTTTGAAAATGAGTGGGGCTTAACTCCAAGAGAGCTAGAAGGCTAAAGGAAATGGAGATTCCTCTCTTAAAGGGCACAGGCACAAACTCACTGGCTATGCGACCTAGCACAGAGGCAGCAGTTTGAGAAGTGCCTGGGCCACATATGAAGATTTGCTAACTTTAGGGCATGTGCAGGAGGAGCAGCGATCTGTGGGAACTTTTTCCTGGAACAGAAGCACCGGCAGGAGCTATTTCTGTCACTTTGCTAACACCGCTTGCCCTGCCTCAGCATTTCCCTGTGGACCCACCTCACCCAACATACTGGCCCCAATAGGCATCCCCCTCAAAGTGGCTCCCACCCCACTACATCTAGCAGGCAGCCTCAATCAGATCCCATTCCACCAGACTCGGTGGCCAGCCTAGGCCAGGTTCAAGGCTCCCTCTAAAACAACTCTCATGCCACAACACTCAGCCAAGTGGCCTTGACTGCGATGGGCACCCCCACAAAGCAGCTACTGCCCTGCCACACAGTAGGCATCTTCAGAATGGTGCCTCCCAAACCAGCTACAGCCCCGACCACCAAAATGCCTGCAACCATTACAGCAGGGCCTTTCAGCCAGGTGCATATGAGGCCAAACCCACATACCAGTGCGAACCCAGCAGTCACAGCCCAACCATAACAAGAGGGTACATGCAGTCCACATAAGGGACGCCCTTGAAGTACCTGGTTCTGGGGACCAGGGGACGCTGTGCTTCAAGGCCCCAAAGGATGCCTCCTACATTAGGCCACTCCATCAAAACCCTGAGACATAGCTAATATACCTAATACATCAAAACAAACAGCCAGGCAAAATGAGAAGACAGAGAAATATGTTTCCAATGAAAGAACAAGATAAAACCTCAGAAAAGAATGAAAGAATTCAAAGTAATGGTCATAAAGATGTTCACCGAACTCAAGAAGAATGGATGAACATAGTGAGGATTTCAACAACAGATACAAAATATAAAAAAGGACTAATCAGAGCAGAAGATAAAATGAGAAATACACTAGAGGAAATCAAAAGCACATTAGATGATGCAGAAGAATGATCAGTGATCTGAAAGACAGGGTAGTGAGATTCACCCACGCTGAAGAGCAAGAAGACAAAACAATTTTTAAAAATGAGAAAGGGGCATCTGAGTGGCTCAGTTGGTTAAATGCCCAACCCTTGATTTCAGCTCAGGTCATGATCTCATGGTTTGTGAGTTCGAGCACCCATAGTGAACTCTGTGCTGACAGTACAGAGTCTGCTGGTGATTCTCTCTCTCTCTCTCTCTCTCTCTCTCTCTCTGCTCCCCCCCCCCCACCAAAATAAACTTTTTTTTTTTTTAAATGATAGTTTAAGAGACTTCTGAGACAACATCAGGCACACTAACATTTACATTATAGGGGTCCCATAACAAGAAAAGGGAGAGAAAGGAGTAGAAAGCTTATTTGAGGGAAATTAGGGCAGAAAACTTGCCTAACCTGGGAAAGAAAACAGACATCCAGGTCCAGGAAGCACAGAGAACCAAAAATAATATGAATCCAAAGAGATCCACACTAAAGACACATAATAACTAAGATGTCAAAAATTAAAGATCAGGAGATAATCTTAGAAGTCACAAGAAAAAAACCAACTAGTTACATATAAGAGAACATACATAAGATTATCAGTTGATTTTTCAACAGAAACATTGCAGGCAGAAGGGAATGGCACCATATATTCAAAGTGGTAAAAGGAAAAACCTACAACCCAAGAAATTTACTTGGCAAGATTACCATTCAGAATTGAAGAAGGAATAAAGATTTAAAGACAAAAGTTAAGGGAGCTCATCAACACTATACTGCCCTTATAAGAAATGTTAAAGGGACTTCTTTAAGTGGAAGAGAAAAAGCCACAACTAGAAATAAGAAAATTTTAAAAGAAAAAAAATCTCACTATTAAAAGCAAATCTATTGTAAAGGTAGTGAATCAATTACTTATAAAGTTAGTGTGAAGGTTAAAAACCAAAAGTAGTAGAATCAATGATATCTACAATATTTAGTTAAGGGATACAAAACTAAACATGTAAATAAAGTATGTCAAAAACAAAATACTGCAGTGTGGGGAAAAATGTAGTACTTTTAGAATGTACTTTTTTTTTTTTTTTTTAATTTTAGAGAGAGAGAACATGCACAAGTGGGGGTGAGGGAGGCAGAGAGAGAGAGAGACAGAGAGAGAGAGAGAGAGAGAGAGAGAGATGAGAAACAGAATCTCCAGGAGGCTGCATGCTGAGCATGGGACTGACCCTGGAATCATTACCTGAACTGAAATCAAGTCCAACTCTTGATTTTGGTTCAGGTTGTGATCTCAGGAATCATGAGATCAAACCCCACATTGGGATCTGCACTGAAAGCACGGAGCCTGCTTGGGATTATCTCTCTCTATGCCCCACACCTGCTTGCATTCTCTCTCTAAATTAATAAACATTAAAAAAAAAAAGTCAGACGCACAGCTGACTGAGCCATCCAGGTGCCCCAGAATGTGTTTGAACTTAAGCAATCATCAACTTAAATAAATTTACATACATAAGATATTATATATGAACTTCATGTTAAACAAACCAAAAGCCTGTAATAAATATACAGGAAATAAAGGAATCTAAACATAACACGAAAAAAGTTGTCAAATCACAAGGGAAGAGATCAAAACAAACAAAAAAACTACAAGAATTATAAAGACAACCAGAAAACAAAACAAAACAAAAAATCACCAGTAAGTACATACCTATTGATAATTACTTTAAGTGTAAATGGAAGAAATATTACAACCAAAGACTCAGGTGGTTGAATGGATAAAAAAGCAAGACCCATCCATATGCTGCTTGTAACAGACTCAATTCAGACCAAAGACACATACGCACTGGAAGTGAAGAGATGGAAAAAGATATTGTATGCACACAGAAATGAAAAGAAAGCTGGGTTAGCAATAGTTACATCAGACAAAACAGACTTTAAAACAAAGACTATACAAGAAACAAAGAAGGACATTAAATAATAGATGGATCAATCTAACAAGGGGATATAACATTGTAAATATCTATGTACCCAACATAGAAGCACCCACATACATAAAGCAGATATTTTCAGACACAAAGGTAAAAATCGATAGTAACACAAGAATAGTAGGGAACTTTAACACTCCACTTACATCAATAGAGAGATCATCCAAAGAGAAAATCAATAAGGAAACCATGGCCTTAAACAACAGATTAGACCAGACAGACTTAAGAGATACATAAAGAACATTCTATCCAAAACAGCAAAATATACATTCTTAAGTGCATATGGAACCCTCTTCAGGATGGATCACCTGTTTGGCCACAAAATGAGTCTCAATACATTTAACAAGACTGAAATCATATCAAGCATCTTTTCAACTACAATGGGATAGAATTAGAAATCAATTACAAGGAAAAAAAAACCCAGAAAAAACACAAATGTGAGGAAAATATGAGGAGACCAAATAACATGCAAACAAATAACCAAGAGGTCAAAGAAATCAAAGAGGAAATAAAAAAATATCTTGAGTCAAATGGAAATGGGGAAATTCCAAAATCTATGGGGACAGAGCAAAAATAATTCTAAGAAGGAAGTTTATAATGTTATATAGGCCTATTCTAAGAAACAAGAAAAATCTCCAATAAACAATCTAACCTTACATATAAAGAAACTAAAAAAATAAGCACAAAGCCCAAAGTTAGCAGAAGACAGTAAATAATAAAGATCAAAGAGGAACCAAATGAAATAGAGACTGAAAAAGAAACAATAGAAAAGATCAATGAAACCAAGAGCCAGTACTCCGAAAAGATAACCAATATTTATATAGACCTACATGGGATTATGTTAAGTGAAATAAATCAGACAGAGAAAAACTACCATATAATTTCATTTATATGTAGAATCTAAAAACCAGTGAACAAATAAAAAACAGAAACAGAACCATAAATACAGAGAATGAACTGACAGATGCCAAGGGGTGGCAGGTGGGAAGATGGGCAAAATGGGTGAAGAAAAGGGGAGATACCTGCTTTAAGGTATAATGGAAGGGTAAGTCATAGGGATATATAGGGAATATAGTCAACATTATATGATGACACGTGGTAGCTATACCTGTGGTGGGTGTAACAATGTAAACTTGTCAAATCATTATGTTGTACACTTGAAACTAATGTAATAATGTGTGTCAATTATACTTCAATTAAAAAAAAAAGAAAAAGATTTAAAACAAGGACAATGATAAACCTTTGCCTAGAAGGACTCCTCAAGAAAAAAAGAGGGGGCCCAATAAACAAAATCAGAAATAAAAGAGAAGTTACAACTGACACCACACAAATACAAAGAATTACAAAAGATCATTATGAAAAATTATACATCAATAAATTGGACAACCAAGAAGAAATGGATAAATTCCTAGAAACATAAAATCTTCCAAAACTGAATCATCAAGAAAATCTGAACACTGTTTACCAGTAATGAAATACCATCAATAATCAAAAAAAAAAAAAAAAAAAAAAAAGTCCCAGCAAAACGTCCAGGACCAGACAGCTTCACAGGTAAATTCTACCACACACTTAAAGAAGAGTTAATACCTATCCTTCTGAAACTATTCCAAAAACAACAGTGTAGGAACACTTGCAAATTAATTCTATGTGATACCAAAACCAAAGACATTACAAAAAAAGAAAATGACAGGTTAATACACCTGATGAATATAGATGCAAAAATCCTCAACAAAATATTAGCAAACCAAATTCAGTAATATATTAAAAGAATCACACACCATGATCAAATGGCATTTATTCCAGAGATGCAGAGATAATTCAATATCCACAAATCAACTGTCATACACATTAACAAAATGAAGGATAAAAATCATACAATCTTCTCAACAGATGCAGAAAAAAACATTTGACAAAAATTCAATATCCATTTATGATAAAAATTCTCAACAAAGCAGGTACAGAGAAAACATACCACAACACAGTAAAGACCAGAGATGACAAACCCCCAGTTAATATCACACTCCACAGTGAAAAAAATGAAAGCTTTTCCTCTAAGATCAGGAAAACAAGACAAAGATGCCCAGGCTTGCCACTTTCATTCAACACAGTACTGGGAATCTTAGTCACAGCAATCAGAGAAGAAAAGTAAATAAAAGGCATCCCAATTGGCAAGGAAGATATGAAATTGTCACTATTTGCAGATGTGCAAATAGTTAGAAATTTGTTAGAAATTTCTATTCGTTAGAAAACACTAAAGACCACACCATAAAACAATTAGAATAAATTAATTCAGTAAAGCTGGAGGATACAAAAGTAATATACAAAAATCTGTTCCATCTCTACACAGTAAAAAACTAGCAGAGAGAAAAATTAAGAAAACAATCCCATTTACAACTGCATCAAAAAGAAAAAAATACCTAGGATTACCTAGGAATAAATTTAACCATAGAGGTATAAAACCTGTACTCTGAAAACTGTAAGACATTGATGAAAGAAACTGAAGATGACATAAATTGAAGACAAACTGTGCTCACGGACTGGAAGAACCAATGCAGTCAAATGTCCACACTATCCAAAGCAATTTATAGATATAATGCAATCCCTATCAAAATACCAATGGCATTTTTCACAGAATTAGAACAAATAACCCTAAAATATTTATGGAATCACAAGACCCAAAAAGCCAAAGCAAATCTTGAAAAAGAACAAAGCTGGAGGTATGCTCCCAGATTTCAAACTATACTGCAAAGCTATAGTAATCAAAACAGTATGGAACTGGCATAAAAACAGGTAAACAGAACAAAGAGTCCAGAAATAAACCTACACTTAAATGGTCATTCTATGACCAAAAAATCCAAGAATATAACAAATGGGGAAAAGACTGTCTCTTCAACAAATGGTGTGCAGAAAAATGGACAGCTACATGCAAAACAATGAAACCAGAACTGCTTTCATACACGATATACAAAAATAATCTCAGAATGGATTAAAGACCTAAATGTAAGATCTGAAACCATGGAACTCCTACAGGAAAACAACATCAGTAAATTCTTGAACATCAGTCTTAGCACTTTTTTGGGTTTTTTGGATCTGTCTCCTCAGGCAAGGGCAACAAAAGCAAAAATAAGCATTTTTTTTTTTTGTTTTCTGATGAGACTGTATCAAACTAAAAATCTTTTACAAAACATAGGAAACCATCAACAAAACAAAACAGCAACCTATTGAATGGGAGAAGATATTTGCAAATGATATATAAGAGATTAATATCCAAAAAAAAAATTAATACCCAGATTACATATAAGGACTCCTACAACTCAACATCAAAAAAACCCAAATAATCTGATAAGAAATGGGCAGAAGACCTGAATTGACATTCCAGAAAAGACATACAGATGGCCAACAGACACATGAAAAAATGCTCAACATCGCTAATCTTCAGGTAAATACAAATCAAAACCACAATGAGGCATCACCTCATGCCTATCAGAATAGTTAGAATCAAAAAGAGAAGAAGTGGCAATCCCTATCAAAATAATACCAGCATTCTTCACAGAGCCAGAACAAACAATCCTAAAATCTGTATGGAACCAGACAAGACCCCAAATAGCCAAAGCAATCTTGAAAAAAAAAAAAAAAACCAAAGCTGGAGACATCACAATCCCAGACTTCGAGCTGTATTACAAAGCTGTAATCATCAAGACAGTATGGTACTGGCACAAGAACAGACACTCAGATCAACGGAACAGAATAGAGAATCCAGAAATGGACCCACAAACATAGGGCCAACTCATCTTTGACAAAGTAGGAAAGACTATTCAACAGAATAAAGACAGTCTCTTCAGCAAGTGGTGCTGGGAAAACTGGACAGCGACATGCAGAAGAATGAACCTGGACCACTTTCTTACACCATACACAAAAATAAACTCAAAATGGATGAAGACCTCAATGTAAGACAGGAAGCCATCAAAATCCTCAAGGAGAAAGCAGGCAAAAACCTCTTTGACCTCAGCCATAACAACTTCTTACTCAATACGTCTCTGGAGGCAAGGGAAACAAAAGCAAAAATGAACTATTGGGACCTCATCAAAATTAAAAGCTTCTGCACAGTGAAGGAAACAATCAGCAAAACTAAAAGGCAACTGACAGAATGGGAGAAGATATTTGCAAACCACATATCAGATAAAGGGCTAGTATCCAAAATCTATAAAGAACTTATCAAACTTGCCACCCAAAAAACAAATAATCCAGTGAAGAAATGAGCAAAAGACATGAATAGACACTTCTCCAAAGAAGACATCCAGATGGCTAACAGACACATGAAAAAATGCTCAACATCACTCATCATCAGGGAAATACAAATCAACACCACGATGAGATACCACCTCATACCTCTCAGAATGGCTAACATTAACACCTCAGGCAATGACAGATGTTGGCAAGGATGCAGAGAAAGGGAATCTCTTTTGCACTGCTGGTGGGAATGCAAACTGGTGCAGTCACTCTGGAAAACAGTTTGTAGGTTCCTCAAAAACCTAAAAATAGAACTACCCTATGACCCAGCAATTGCAGTACTAGGTATTTACCCAAGGGATACAGGTGTGCTGTTTCAAAGGGGCACATGCACCCCAATGTTTATAGCAGTGTTATCGACAATAGCCAAAGTATGGAAAGAGCCCAAATGTCCATCGACAGATGAAAGGATAAAGAAGATGTGGTATATATATATACAATGGAGCATTACTCAGCGATCAAAAAGAATGAAATCTTGCCATTTGCAACTATGTGGATGGAACTGGCGAGTATTATGCTAAGCGAAATTAGTCAGAGAAAGACAAATATCATATGACTTTACTCATATGAAGAATTTAAGATGAAAAAACAGATGAACATAAGGGAAAGGAAGCAAAAAATAATATAAAAATGGGGGCAGGGGGGACACAACATAAGAGACTCTTAAATATGGAGAACAAACAGAGGGTTACTGGAGGGGATGTGGGAGGGGGGAATGGGCTAACGGGTAAGGGACACTAAGGAATCTACTTCTGAAATCATTGTTCACTATATGCTAACTAACTTAGATGTAAATTAAAAACAATTTAAAGCGCCTGGGTGGCGCAGTCGGTTAAGCGTCCGACTTCAGCCAGGTCACGATCTCGCAGTCTGTGAGTTCGAGCCCCGCGTCGGGCTCTGGGCTGATGGCTCAGAGCCTGGAGCCTGTTTCCGATTCTGTGTCTCCCTCTCTCTCTGCCCCTCCCCCGTTCATGCTCTGTCTCTCTCTGTCCCAAAAATAAATAAACGTTGAAAAAAAAAAAAAAAAATTTAAAAAAAAAAAAAAAACAATTTAAATAAATAAATAAATAAAGGCAAGAAGCATTGGTGAGGATGTGAAGGAAAGGGAACTCTCATGTACTACTGGGGGGAACAGAACTACCATACAATGTAGCAATTCCATTTCCTGGTATTTACCTGAAGAAAACAAAAACATGAATTCAAAAAGATATATTCACCCCTATGTTCACTGCAGTATTACTCACAATAAACCAAGACATGGAAGGAACCTAAGCGTCCACTGATAAATGAATGAATAAAGAAAATGGGGGTGTGGCTATGTGTGGAATATTGTACACTGTGTGTGGCATATTATTTAGCCATAAAAAATAATGAAATCTTGCCATCTGCAACAACGTGGATGGACCCAGGGAATATTATGCTAAGTGAAATAAATCAGAGAAAAACAAATATCATATGATTTTACTTATATATAGAATCTAAAACACAAAACAAGTGACCAAAACAGAAATAGATTCATAAATAGAGAATAAAATTGTGGTTGCCACATGGGAAGGGAGTGGAGATACAGCTGAAATAGGTGAAACACGAACTTCCAGTTATAAAGTGAGTACATCACGAGGATATAAAACACATCATACAGAATATAGTCAATATTATTGTAATAACTTGGGTGACAGATGGTAACTAAGACTTCTCATGGTGATCATTTCATAATGTATATGATGTCAAATCACTATATAGTACACCTAAAACTAATTATCATATTGTGTATCAACTACACTTCAATTAAAAAAAACAAAGGAATAGAACAAACCAATATGGTTTGGATTCATACTGATTTTTCATTCACCCTGGGATTCTTTCATATGTCATTTTTAAATGTAAAATAAATCCATCTATACAAATGTTAAAATCCTAAAATCCTTCACAGGAGTAACTTCTAGTTCAAGATTACTCACTGATGGGCATTTTAAAACAGAAATATTTCCTTAAAAACAAACAGCTTCATGTAATATGTTTACTTCATGGAACGGGGTCTTAGAAACTTGTAATTTATTCGTTACACAGGGTTTTTTTCTGAAAGGCCAATAATACAAACAAAAAAGCAAAAGCATTTAAGGAGGAAAAACTTCCTATTAAGGCACTGTATATGTAAGATATAAGAAGTCAAATTTCCAGGTTTATTTATAAACACTATTTGATATAAAAAGAATATTTACTATGAAATCACTTTCATATGAACACTGATAGCTGATAGAAGTCAAATGCTTTAAATACAATAAAACTAGCTGCTAAACATAATTTGAAGGAAGAACTTAAATATCTTTGAAGTGCTGCATGCTCCACCCATCAAGTAATGACAATACTGTATTCAGAACTACAATCAAGATACTTAAACTATTCAACCTCAATAATGAGGCTAAAACTTACTCTCTAAATCTTTTGCTGTGGATTTTGGTTATTGTAGAAGATGCCATCGGACTGCCTATCCCAGAACTAGCCGGAGAGCCTTGTGACACAGGTGTCATACAGTATGGAGAATTCTGACTTGCTGGAGAGAGCGAAGTATCACTGGGCATGCTCAGTCCAGTATCTGTGGAGATGTGGGGTGAAGGGAAAAAATTTAGAAACTTTAAATGCTGAAAAGCTATCTACTGATCAATACTTAGAATGGCAGCTGTCTTTTGTATAACTTCCAAATTCCCCAGAAGCTAACGAGTTGGACATTGTTTATATCACAAACATTTCTCATATACTACAAAAATGAAGTCTTCCTATTATCTCTTAAAACATACTCTTAAAAACCAAGTACAGCCGAGCCTGTAAGTCTCTACAGAAGAGAGGAGAGAAAGCCAAATGATCTAAAACATGTATTCTTAGAGGATTTAAATTGAAGAACAAAGGGAATAACTTTTGAACCTCTTTCCAGATCATATTACCCATCTCCTTCGCCTCAATTTTTTCACCTATTTCTTAGAAATACATTTTTTAACTGTCTACAAATTCCCATTGCTGCTGGCAGTGATGAATTCTACCTCACTCATTCTCTCCACACCACTCCTCATTTCTTCAGACACCACCCCAGTTTCTCTCTCATTTGGTCTTTGCTTCTGTGCTCAGGCAGCCTCATTCTTTAGATATACCACCTCTTGATTTCACTGCCCCCTTCATTTACTGCTTCTTTCTTAAACAGCTAAATTCAAGAAATGAGTTATTTTTTGTACTCCAGTCCACTAATTAGCAAAGTCACACATGTATCTTATCTCCCTACCAATGATAAGCTTTTTGGAGCAGGACAATCCATTCTTTATTACATTTCCTGACCTTCTACCCCCAACCCAGTTACTGAAGTACACATGGTAAGTGTTCAATAAACACTTGAATGAATGTTGAATTCATCCATTTTTGAATGAATGGATAAACCTAAATACAAAGGCAAGGATATTTAATTGAGAGAAACGGGGAATGCTAGCCAAATATGTCCTGGCTGAACAATCTTTAGAAGCACTCATTTTTCTACACAATGGAACACTACCAGTTAATATGTGGAAATCAGACTTGAATGTGTTGCAGAAAGGAATACACATATACCAGCAGAAAAGGGGACCTAGCCAGGGATCTCTTTAAATCTTTCTTCCACAGCAGTAAAAATATCAGAAAGAATGTGCAGTTTTGCTGAGGTCCCATTCAAAATGATATGTGCTGGCTACTGTATGGGACTATATCTTATTGATCAACTGAATTCTGTACTACAAAAGGCTTTGTAATTCTTTACTCATTGTGGTATATGTATTAATTCATAAAAGCAAGAAAGAAAATCAACAAAAACAATTCAATGAAAAATAGTCCTGTGACGAAAATAGCCAGTAGTGTTCTAGATACGAAAGAAGACAAAATGAAAGAACTATGAGTTACATAAGATACATTGGTGAGATCATAATTATTAGTGTATACAACAAATTCAGGACTCAAGCCTCAAAAATGCCACAGTTCTGCTATATAACACCTGCCCCTTCCCCCTGTTAAATATCTCCCTATAGAGGCATCTTCAAAACAAACCACTCTCAAAAATAAAGAAATTTACATAAAATATGGAGCATATCCTCCAATTAGGATAATAACTAGTGATGGCTTATTAATTAAAATACTCTGAACCATTCCACGAGAAGGGAGAAAAGGACAATCTTACCTTCCTGGGAAACAATCTCCTGTGGCAAATCATCAATAAAATCTAAGTGCATTTCTATTGGTTCCTCAGATCCCAAAAGGTTGTGGTCCACAGTTAAACGGCCCTTCTTTTCCTCTCTTTCTTTCAAAATAACCTAAAAGTCATTACCAATCTTTAATTACTGATCACTCTTTAAGAATGTATAGAATGATTAAAATGTTCACTATTACACAGATACAGTTCACTTAAAAATGGACATGAGGAGTTTGGTTGGCTACATGTTTAGTTGGCTACAAACAAACTGGCAAAAAAAAAAAAAAAATGTAATTTTAGGCCCTGTAGTTGAAAAAGGTACCATATCCAAAATAAAGGAAGGCAATTATGCTGTATAATGCTACAGCTATCAAACCACATCTGCTTCACGCTTTAACTCCTGATTGACAAACTAGTTTCCACAAAAATGGATAAAATAACAAGTGTGGAAACCAGGTCATACAGTTTAACATTAAATTTACATTTTGCAGTTTTCAATTATTTGGACCTGGATTATCTCATTCTGCTCCTAACAATACTGAGTTAGGGGCACCTGGCAGGCTTAGTTGGTACAGCATGCGACTCTGGATCTTGGGGTTGTTGAGTTCAAGCTCCATGCTGGGTGCAGAGATTACACCCACAAAAATAAAATACTGAGTTAAACAGAGCAGATATTATCCCAACTTATAGATGAAGAAGATAAGGGTAAGAAAGGTTTGCCTAAAACTATATAATTTAGTACCAGAATCTAGGGCTTCTGATTCCTACAGTCCAATGTTTTGGATGCTAAATGTTTAACTTCTTTTGATTTTTTTTAACCTTACAGAAAGAATTCATCCTCCAGGGTTTTGTTCAATATAGAAAGATAATCATGATGCTGATGATATCCCCAACTTTCAATTAACTATTCATCATAAAGATATACACCTATAAATATCTCATAACAATCTGTTGGCTAAAATGCCACAACTACTTCTGCAAAACATTTTAAATCCTTAAATTTAACTTGTAAAATAAACATCTCCAGGTTTCGGTTTACCTTTTTAAGTGCTGTGGGTCGTTTTAGTTTAGCAATTTCCTTCTCTTTTCCTTTCTTTGCTTTAGAGGAAGTAATGTCCAAAGAATTAAAGGATGTCAAACATGGCTGACTTTTGGTTAAGGGTTTTCTGTTAGTAGAGTCTTTAGTGTGAAAAGAAGCTGCAGTGACCACTAGAAACAAACAAGAACATTAGCTTTACTATTACAGCCAGCGCCGCATACAATGAACATTTCTAATGATAAATCTACAAGAACATCCTCTTCTTGTGGGAGAATAGACATCATAATAGTAGGAGTAATACAGGGCCATGCAGTATCTCTCAGGTACAGCTTTTATGCATCTGTTTAACCTCCATAAGATAAAGATGACAAAGCCAATGCAGGTAACTAATTTAGCAATCCAAAGCAGGGACAAATAAATTATTAGTTCTACTCCACAGCAGCAAGCCTCAAGCATGGCAATTCTTTGCAACTGGTCTCCAGGCAGAACCACTCTACCTCTCCAATTTCAAAACTTTGCACCTCTCCTTATTCCTACGGAATCTTACATAAGAATCACCCTTATATAGGGCACCTAGGTGGCTCAGTCTGTTAAGCTGACTTAAGCTCAGGACACGATCTCATGGTTCATGAGTTCAAGCCTGGCATCAGGCTTTCTGCTGTCAGCACAGAGCCCACTTCAGATCCTCTGTCTCCCTCTCCCTGCCATTCCCCCATGCGGGTGTTCTCTCTCTCTCTCTCAAAAATAAACATTAAAAAAAATTATAAAAAAACCATCACCCTTTTATATGAAATAGTCTATCACTCCTCACTTCCATCCACCAGTGAAGAGTGATCTTCCCCTTTGGCTGCACTCTCAGTACTATTCAGCAGTTCTTTTACACCTGATTGATACCCTCACCCAGTAGTGGTGACCCAGTCCTTTAGCAGTCCGAGGACCTTATCCTCAATCCTCGTGCTCTAGCAGCAAAGCTCTCCTATTACTCCCCTGAGAAGCTGCTGTCCAGTATAAACGGATATGCCAGGCTTATCCTGGGTTGTTCAGTCGGTTTAGCATCCAACTTTGGCTCAGGTCATGATCTCGCAGTCCATGAGTTCGAGCCCCATGTCAGGCTCTGTGCTGACAGCTTAGAGCCTGGAACCTGCTTCAGAGTCCGTGTCTCCCTCTCTCTCTCTCTCTCTCTGCCCCTCCCCTGCCTGCGCTCCCTCTCTCTCTCAAAAATAAACATAAAAAAACATTAAATGAATCAGCACTCCTGTATCCTTTGAATAAATTCCTAGTAGTGCTATTGCTGGGTCGTAGGATAGTTCTATTTTTAATTTTTTTGAGGAACCTCCACAAGGTTTTCCACAGCGGCTGCACCAGTTTGCATTCCCACCAACAGTGCAAGAGGGTTCACTTTTTTCCACATCCTCACCAGCATCTGCTGTTTCCTGAGTTGTTAATTTTAGCCACTCTGACCGGTGTGAGGTGGTATTTCATTGTGGTTTTGATCTGTATTTCTCTGATGATGAGTGATGTTGACCATCTTTTCATGTGTTTGTTGGCCATCTGGATGTCTTTTTTGAAAAAGTGTCTATTCATGTCTTCTCCCCATTCCTTCACTGGATTATTTGTTTTTCAGGTGCTGAGTATGGTAAGTTCTTTATAGATTTTTGGATACTAACCCTTTATCTGATAGGTCATTTGCAAGTATCTTCTCCCATTCCATCAGTTGCCTTTTAGTTCTGTTGATTGTTTCCTTTGCGGTGTAAAAGCTTTTTACCCTGAGGAGGTCCCAATAATTCATTTTTGCTTTTAATTCCCTTGCCTTTGGAGATGTGTCAAGCAAGAAATTGCTGTGGCTGAGGTCAGAGGTTGTTGCCTGCTTTCTCCTCTAGGGTTTTGATGGCGTCTTGTCTCACATTTAGGTCTTTCATCCATTTTGAGTTTATTTTTGCGTATGGTGTAAGAAAGTGGTCTAGTTTCATTCTTCTGCATGTCACTGTCTAGAGACTGTCTTTTTTTCCATTGGATACTCTTTCCTGCTTTGTCAAAGATTAGCTGGCCATACATTTGTGGGTCCAATTCTGGGTTCTCTATTCTATTCCATTGGTCTATATGTCTGTTTTTGTGCCAATACCACACATACTGTCTTGATGATTACAACTTTGTAGTAGAGTTTGGGATTGTCATGCTTCCCACTCTGGTTTCCTTTTTCAATATTATTTTGGATATTTGGGGTCTTTTGTGGTTCTATACAAATTTTAGGATTGTTTGTTCTAGCTTTGAGAAGAATGCTGGGGCAATTTTGATTGGGATTCCATTGAATGTGTAGATTGCTTTGGGTAGTATTGACTTTTTAACAGTATTTATTCTGTTCCAATCCATGAGCATGGAATTTTTTCCATTTCTTTGTGTCTTCTTCAATTCCCTTCATAAGCTTTCTAGAGTTTTCAGCATACAGATCTTTTACATCTTTGGTTAGGTTTATTCCTAGGTATTTTATGGTTCTTGGTGCAATTGTAAATGGGATCAATTTCTTGATTTCTCTGTTGCTTCATTATTGGTGTATACAAATGCAACCGATTTCTGTACACTGATTTTGTACCCAGCGACTTTGCTGAATTCATGTATCAATTCTAGCAGCCTTTTGGTGGAGTCTTTCGGGTTTTCCATGTAGAGTATCATGTTGTCTGCGAAAAGTGAAAGTTTGACTTCTTCTTTGCCAATTTTGATGCCTTTTATTTCATTTTGTTGTCTGACTGCTGATGCTAGGACTTCCAACACTATATTAAACAACAATGGTGAGAGTGGACATCCCTGTTGTGTTGCTGAACTCAGGGGGAAAGCTCTCAGTTTTTCCCCATTGAGGTTGATATTAGCTGTGGGCTTTTAATACAGGGCTTTTATGATGTTTAGGTATGTTCCTTCTATCCTGACTTTCTTGAGGGTTTTTACTAAGAAACGATGCTGTATTTGTCAAAATGTTTTTTCTGCATCTATTGACACAATCATATGGTTCTTATCCTTTCTTTTATTAATGTGATGTATCACACTGATTTGCAAATATTGAACCAGCCCTGCAGTCCAGGAATGAATCCCACTTGATCATAGTAAGTAATTCTTTTTATATGCTATTGAATTTGATCTGCTAGTATCTTGTTGAGAATTTTTGCATCCATGTTCATCAGGGATATTGGCCTATAATTCTCCTTTTTTTGTGGGGTCTCTGGTTAGGGAATCAAAGTAATGCTGGCTTCATAGAATGAGTCTGGAAGTTTTCCTTCCATTTCTATTTTTTGGAACAGCCTGAGAAGTACAGGTATCAACTCTGCTTTAAATGTCTGGTAGAATTCCTAGGGAAGCCATCTGGTCCAGGACTCTTATTTGTTGGCAGATTTTTGATAGCTGATTCAATTTCCTCACTGCTTATGGGTCTGTTCAAACTTTCTATTTCTTCCCATTTGAGTTTTGGTACAGTGTGAGTGTCTAGGAATTTGTCCACTTCTTCCAGGTTGTCCAGTTTGTTGGCATATAATTTTTCATAGAATTCTCCAATAATTGCTTGTATTTCTGAGGGATTGTGATAAATCCATTTTCATTCGTGATTTTATCTATTGGGGTCCTCTCTCTTTTCTTTTTGAGAAGTCTGGCTAGGGGTTTATTAATTTTGTTTATTTTTTCAAAACAACAGCTCTTAGTTTCATTGATCTGTTCTACTGGGGTTTTTTTTTGTTTTTCTATTTTTGGATTCTATATTGTTTATTTCTGCTCTGATCATTATTATTTCTCTCCTTCTGCTGGCCTTGGGGTTTCTTTGTTGTTCTGCTTCTAGTTTCTTTCAGTGCGCTGTTAGATTTTGTATTTGGGATTTTTCTTGTTTCTTGAAACAGGCCTGGATTGCAATGTATTTTCCTCTCAGGATTGCCTTTGCTGCATCCCAAAGGGTATGGATTGTTGTGTTTTCACTTTCATTTGTTTCCATATATTTTTTAATTTCTTCTTTAACTGCCTGGTTCACCCCTTCATTCTTTAGTAGTATGTTCTTTAACCTCCATGCATTTGGAGGTTTTCCAAAAATGTTTATAATAGCATTTTCAACAATAGCCAAATTATAGAAAGAGCCTAAATGTCCATCAACTGTTGAATGGATAAAGAAGATGTGGTTTATGTATACAATGGAATACTACTTGGCAATGAGAAAGAATGAAATCATGCCATTTGCAGCAACACGGATGGAACTGGATGGTGTTATGTTGAGTGGAATAAGTCTGTCAGAGAAAGACAGATATCATATGTTTTCACTCATATGTGGATCTTGAGAAACCTAACAGAAGACCATGGGGGAAGGAAAGGAGAAAAAATAGTTACAAACAAAGAGGGAGAGAGGCAAACCGTAAGAGACTCTTAAATCTAGAGAACAATCTGACAGTTGATGGGAGTGGGGAAGAGGGGAATATGGGTGATGGGCACTGAGGAGGGCACTTGTTGGGATGAGCACTGGATGTTGTATGTACACGATGAACCACAGGAATCTACCCAAAAACCAAGAGCACACTTTACACACTGTATGTTAGCCAAAATTATATATATATATATAAAAATTAAATGTACATGCCACCTGAGAGGAGGCAGAAGGCATCCTAATTCCTGTTCACTGTGTATCACCACTGTGTATCACCACCTCTCCTCTTAATCCCATCTCAGGGGGCGCCTGGGTGGCTCAGTTGGTCAAGCTTCTGACTCTTGATTTCAGCTCAGGTCATGATGTCACAGTTTCATGAGTTCGAGCCCCACACCAGGCTCTGCACTGACAGCGTGGAGCCTGCTTGAGATTTTCCCTCTCAGTCTGACACTCCCTTGCTCATACCGTTTCTCAAAAATAAATAATAAATAAAAATCTTTAAAAAAAAAATCCCATCTCAGGATTAATTTCCCAAGGATCTTGCTCTACGCATTTCCCTTTCATCTTTCAAGGTCTTCCTCGACCCCCAACTCTTTTCCCTATCTCCCAACAAGAAGCTAAATCTTCTGTATATAGAAAAAGAAAAACAAAAAACAGACAAACCAACAAAACCATTCCCCTGACTGGCTTCCCCTCACGCTAAAGTACTATCACTCCCCTTTCCTCCCTTACTAAACTTCTCAATAGTCTGCTTTACCAGTTATTTACACTGATGTGGATGCTATCTAATTGTAGCTGATTGACAAGGTAAGCTTAGGATCCTTCTACGTGGCCATTTTCCCCAGAGGTCCTGAAGAGTCTGCTTTCTGGTCTCTGTCCTACCCATGTGCTCACAAATGCTATGGTCAAGATCACATACAAGCTTGCAATCACTAAATCTAATTCTTCTTGCTGTCCTTTAAATCTAAGCATACCACAAGACTTTATCCTTGAATATATTTTCCTAACTTTTCTTTCCCCTAACAACCTTATGTATTTCCAGAGCTACACTTCTATCTCTCTTTGAAACTCACTGACTTCTAACCTAAACTGCACATAACTACAATTTAAATAGGCACCATCAGGATATCCCTAACTAGCATTTCAAACACAATAGGGCTGGAGTCTGTTCTTCCCAACAAAAATTCTTCTTCCATGATCCCTGTTTGATATCATCATAATCACCACAATCCTCCAACGAGGAGAGTTTGGAGTCCTTTTTAACCTGTTTCCACATTCCATCAGTTAAAAAACAAACAAACAAAACCCTATCAATTCCTCATAATCTTTTGACATATCTACAATAGTCTCACTTTTTTCTTGGACTTCCCAAGAAAGTCCATTTTTTTGCAATCAATACTTTCTCATTTAAACACTGGTGACAGGTTAGAGGTTAATCTCATTTCCATCTGACAAGAATTATACTCTCCCTTCAAAGCCCAATCCAAATGTTATGATATATGAAGTGATTTGTAACATCCTCCCCATACCTCTCCGTTGACTATTATAAATCACTCTTCTCTTCTGAAAGTTCATAAAACTTTTCTGGTATCCTTCCTAAGGCACTGCTCTTTATTAGTTATTTATGTATGTCTTTCTCCCCAACTAGATTATTAACTTTTTAATCTGTAATTCCACAGTCCTTGACATGCTTTCCATGTAAATATTTACAGTTGTATAAATTAACATTTGCTAAATAAATCAAAGTTATAACAATAAAGCCATCACAGGTTAACAATCTCTTCTCCACAGTAATTAGTTAACATTTATTGAGTGATTATAACCCAGATACTCTTCTGACCACATTACATGTACCATCTCATTTACTCTTCAAAACAACCCTGAAGTAGGTACTATCATTACCTCCATCTTAATGTCAGGAAATAACTTGCCAAGGAAATACACAGAAGAACAGATTTCAAACCTAGGCAACTCAATTCTAAAGCCCCTGCTTATTGCCATGAGGCCGTACTGCCTCCAGAATACTGCTGTCAGTTCCACTGCTATAGTCCTTTACTCTTTCAATGAGATGTAATTGCCTCTCTCTCCAACTCAACAACATGCAACTCAAAAGCTCAGTACATATTCAATACTATTTTTACTAACAGTTACTCAAAGCTAAGGTTTATACTGGACACGTAACTAGCTATAGGTATAAACATTCTGCACGTAGAACTAAAGTTATATTCTGTTAATTATCTTCTTGTCTAAAGACAGACCCTTTACATAGGAACAGAAGAAACAGAATATTCAATTCTGCGTCTTAACATCTGCTTTTTGTTGGTGCCTTTCCCCTTCCTTTATCTTACTTCTCTTCCTCTCTAACTAAGGCTATGAAAAGAAATAAGGGAACACATAAAAACTGCTGAATTTTAAATCTGATAAGGTTTGCTAAAATATACATTACTGTTTCAGTAGAAAGCCAAATCATTCATATTCTCTCTCTCTCTCTCACACATACACACACCTTGATCAAAATTCCTATGTTTCCCATTATCCAATTTAAAAGTTATAAAGCCAAATTAGTTGTGATTCTTATTTCAATCTCTGAGGAAGAAAAACATTAGCTGGTTCACAATTACACCAACTGACATTTGTACAGAGACCCGAAGGACCTGAAAGAACAAACCACACATTGATATATGAGGAAGGAGAATTCCGGGGAAAGGAAATAGTAAGCACAAAGATACTGAGCTAGGAGCATGTTGGGTGTGTCTGTGGAACAGCAAGGGGGCTGACTGGCTACAGCAGTGTGTGCCAGAGAGAATGGTGATGGGGGCAAAAAGGTCACAGGATCAGCTAAGATGTGGCTTTAGTCAGGACTCCAGCCGTACTCCAAGTGAGATCAAGAGCTACTGGAGGGTTCTGAGTAGTGGAGTGATATAATCCTATTCATATTTTTAAAAGATCACTCCTTTCAAGATAGAGTGCAGTTATAGCAGGAGGGAAAGGTAAGTAACAGGAGGCTACTACGATGCAGTACAATGATGGGGCGACGAGGGTAACAGAAGAGCTGGTGAGAAGACTCTGGATTTTTTAGATATATATAATTTAAATTAACAATATTCAAAATATATTACCAAAAGCAAACAGCAAATTCCTCAAATAATGACATCACCTGTATATGACAGAGGTCTGGTATTAGTAATCTGCCGTGCTTTCATCGCTTGTTGTTGTTTTTCCAGAGCTGCTAACATGTCCCCCAAATCTAGCTGCACAGGTGTTTTATTCTTTTTTCCAGCTGCCTTTGATAAAGCTTCCTGCAAAGTAACATGAAAACATTTATTTTTTGTGATAGTATGAAAGTGTGGCAATTTATAATGATTATATTTGTCTTTCTGTCCCCAAATCTACCAATTATATTTGTTCACAAAAATGAATAAATACCTGTAGTTTTTTTTGCTCCATACTTATTTCTGAATATTCTTGAGCCGTGGCAAGGGCTGCTGCTAAAGCTTTCTTCTTCTGACTTTTTGCACGTTTAGGAACGGAAGTTGTAATGGGAATTGGAGTCTGCACTATATTGATTGGTGAGTTTTCAGGTAAATCATCCAACTAAGATAACCAGACAAAAACACTGTTACTGATTCCACAAAAGACTACCTTAAGGAAAGACAATCCAGAATATGGGGTGTCCTCTGGTATAACTGGACAGGACTCTTTGAGAATTCAATGTCATAAAGAACAGAGTAAGATGACGTGATCATTTCAGACTGGAAAATAATAGAGATAAAACAGCTTACTGCAATTGGTGATGCTTGTCTGAATCCTGGCCTGAAAACAAAATAACTCCCAAGTTAAGTCAAGTTTTCCAACAAGTACGGTGTATGATCATTTCATTAATGGCGTTGTCTTGTCTGTAATAGAACTATGGATTTTATAGGAAAGTGTCTTTGTTCTGGCAATGATGAAAATAAGTATGAAGTACTAAATACATGGTTTCTTGTCTACCATGCTGCCCCCCATGTCTTTATACTAAACTATAATACTTCTTTTCAACATAACCGTAGTTCAAAAGATGTTCAAGTATTTTGCTTATCTTTTTAAAAAGGGCCACTTACTACTTTTGAAGAAAGTTTCTGTTGAATAGTATCGTCTTTAGCATTTCCATTCTCGTTTAGCTCTCGAAATCCATCTTCATCCTGAAACAGTTCCACATGTTAAGTAAAAGCAGTTCAAAGCAATAAACTCTTAAGAAAAACATTTTACAATGTTGAAGAGTAATAAAAAATGGGCAAGTAATTTTTTAAATTCTAAAAGTAAACTATTTAAAGTCAGTCTTAAAAAGGAAATCTCATCTCTCATGTTACAATACAGCTAATTTCATTATTCAACAATGGGGGCGTATCTGCACACGTCCACCCTTTGGATTTCTATATCTACCATACCATTTTTATTAGTTCTACTTAAAAAACAAAAAGTTTATTAATGTGTCTTGAGAGAGAGAAAGAGAGAGAGAGAGAGAGAGACAGAGAGAGAGCGCACGCGTGCACACGCGTGTGTGAGCAAGGGAAGGGCAGAGGCCGAGAGAGAGAACCCCGAGCAGGCTCCGCACCGTCGGACTCGATCTCACAAACTGTGAGATCATGACCTGATCCCAAATCAAGAGTAGGGCACTTAACTGACTGAGCCATCCAGGTGCCTCTAATTAATTCTACTCTTAAAATGGGTAGGTAATTGGAAAGAAATTCAAAAGGATTTTATCACATGTCAGATAATTTGGAAAATATTTTCAACAGATGGCTTAGAGTATGAATTTCATAAATATATTCCCTGTCCTGCAATACTACACACACCTGTCAATAAGGTTAAAAAGCTAAGAAATTTTTTTTAAAACCCTATTCAAAGTGATTTCTTCACCAATCTCCTCCTTTACAGTGAAAATTATACCTAATACCTTTGACTAAATATAAGGATGAAACCAATTACATGGTTAAGTGCAAATAATAAATCTGTCACATGTACTGTTCTTCATAACTGAATAACATAACTCCCAAGTCCTTTAGGTCAATTACTAAGTTTATCTAACATATTATTCATCTCGAGCCTCTGGCCTCAAGCACATTTTCCAGTTTAATTTCCATCTATTGACCCATTTTATAGAAACTATGATCCAAAAAAAATGACTTATTCAAATGAGTTATGGGGGATGCTGTTCACCATGTTGACACAACCAAATTCTACCCATTCTTTAAAATCTGTTCCAACGGTTATCTCCACCCTATTACAAACTCAAAGGGATTTGTCCTTCCCTTCAATTCCGACCACACCCAAGCATTAGGTATGCAGGCATCTACGTTTCTCTGCTGTACAGCAACCTCCCTAAGGCTACTATGTTTATTCAATGTATCACTCATAGCACCTTATTTTACACATATAACAGGCCTCCAATAACAGCCATATAGACAAATAAACAATAAAAATATGGTACAGACTTTCTGCCTAGTACAGCAACTAAAATAGCTTTGTTCTTCTCCAAGATTCTCCCACCTAGCAGCACAAATTAGCTAGACTAAACCATCCAAATCTAAAAAACTTGACAAAGAGACTAAACAATAATAAGAAAAATTAGGGAGAAAGTTTCATAGTAGGTTTAACCCACGTAAAAACAAGTTTTACCTCTACATGTTACCTCAAAATACTCATAACAAAATTTATAAAAATAAACATTAATGAAGTTAACATTATACTATATATATATCCAAGACAAAAATGAATCAGTACTTCTACATAATTTATAATCTAATATCAGAATCATGTGTTAAGATATAAAAAGTACTTATCATAATGTAAGAAAATTAATTTCTTAATGGGAACATTTGCTATGACAGTTTATAAATAGAGCCTAAAAAAATACCTCAAAATATAAAGACTCAGAATTTGAGTCGCCTCTATGAGATTGACTGGTGTTTAACTGCTTATTATCTTGTCTCTTTTGCAAATTCTGTCTTCTTTCTGAGGAAGTACTATGTCCTCGGCATCTGAATCCAACCTAAGTAAGCCCCAGAAGGAAAAAATATATGTCTTATTATTTTAAGTGAACATTTACCTGAAATATAACACACAGAAAAGTACACAAAAGTAACTCAATGAATTTTCATAAAGTGCGTGATTTATTATAAAATTTACATAATTTATTTTGACAAAATATTAAAATGTGATAATGCAAGTTAGATTCCCCCCCCCCCATACATGAATGCTGATCAGCTTTATTTATAATAGCTAAACACTGGAAAAACCCAGATGTCCTTGATTGGGAGAACAGTTAAACTCACTGTGGTACATCCACACTACAAAGCAAAACTCAGCCACCAAAAGGAACAAACGACTGACATACTCAATAATCTGGATGAATCTCCAGAGAATCACACAAGTGAAAAATCCAATCCTAAAAGGACTATATGAGTTCACTTATAAACATTCTTGAAATGACAAATTATAGGAAGTGGGAAACAGATCAGTGGATTCTAGGGGTTAACGAGAGGCTGGTAGGGAAGGTAACAGGAGTGTGGCTACAAAAAGGAAAAACATGAGGGAACCTTGCAGTAACAGATCTGTTCTGTATCTTGACTATATCAATATCAATATCCAGGTTGTGAGAATGGACTACAGTTTTGCAAGATGTTATCATGGGGACAAAGTGCACATTACTTTTTTATTAAACTATGATAAGTCTTCTAATATCTGTGGTTTTATTAAAAAAGAAAGAAACAATTCCTAGGAAAGGTTAAAAATTAAAACCCTTATTTACAAGAAAATAGATTTAAGAGAATAAAATTTTCCTTCAATACATAAATCATCATCCCATTAACAAATCTGTGAAATGTTCAACTGTCATAAAAGCAAGATTAAGAATCTTAAGACATTTCAAGCCCCCCCCCCCTTATGCCAATGCAGCCAACATGAAATGCATCTCTTAACCAGGACACTTAGAAGATGTGAGAAGTATCTTCATTACCAGTTGCCAAAAATTCTAACAATAAACAGAAAATGAAGCAGATCTGGACCAGAAGGTACTAATATACAGGCTCTGGATGATGAAATCAAAGTATGCACACAAAGACCTGGAACCACCTAGCAATTCCCATGCTATGCAACTGGTCTAAAAAGACTTGCTGATAAATGGATTTTTTTTTTTTTTTTTTAAGAAACAGAATTTTTAAAGGCGGCTGGGTGGTTCAGTCGGTTAAGCGCCCAACTCTTGCTTTCAGCTCAGGTCATGATCTCACGGTTGATAAGATCGAGCCCATGTCAGACTCCAGGCTGACAGAACTGAGCCTCCATGGAATTCTCTCTCTCCGCCCCTTCCCACTCTCTCTCTTGCATGCATGCATGCTCTCTGAATGAAAGAAAGGAAAAAAGAAAAGGAAAGAAAGAAGGAAGGAAGGAAGGAAGGAAGGAAGGAAGGAAGGAAGGAAGGAAAGAAAGAAAGAAAGAAAGAAAGAAAGAAAGAAAGAAAGAAAGAAGAAATTTTTATACTCTTTTGCGAGGTAGGCTGCATGACAGAATAAGCCAGAAGACAGTCATACTGCAAATTTAATTCTTCTACTCAACTACATCCTATAAATATCTCTTAAGAAACTGGATAATTTTCCAGATACCCAAAAGTTTCTCAATTTTAAATATTCACCTCATTTTAAAACAGGCTCATAAACTTGGACAGAGAAATGGACAGAGGCATACATAAGCAATGAGACAAATCTCAGTAAAATCTTAGCTAGCATATAAGCTGGTCGCTACATGAATGTTTTCTGTAAAATTACTTCAACTTTACTATTTAGAAATTTTCAGAAAATATTTCAAAAATTGGTTCACGAAAAGCAGCTCATACAAGACTAGTAAAACAAATGCAATTTATAATGTCTAGGTAAAAAAGAAACAACTTAATTCAAAAGTTATTAACATGTAAGTAAGTGCTAAGACTCAAGCCCCAAAACAGGGATGACTAAAACGCAAGAGATTAATTCTTGAGCACAACTTTTCTTTCTCTGGACAGTCACCATCACAAAAAAGTAAACGTAAACCTGCCCTCCAAAGGCATTAAAATTGTATCAGAAATAAGCCCTATTGTAAAGCAGTTAAGTATATATGCATTAATGTTGCTGCAAACACTAAAACAATTTTTTTTTTAAATTTTAGAGAGAGAGCGAGAACATGCAAGTGGGAGAGAGGGAGAGAGAAAGAGAATCTTAAGCAGGCTCCACACTCTGTGCAGAGCCTGACATGGGGCTCGATCCCACGATGCTGGGATCATGACCTAAGCCAAAATCAAGAGTTGGATACTCAACTGACTGAGCCACACAGAAGGCCCTAAAGATGAACTTCTTAATGCTATTTAAAACATAAACTTGTGGGGGCTCCTGGGTGGCTCAGTCGGTTGGGCGTCCGACTTTGGCTCAGGTCATGATCTTGCGGTCCATAAGTTCGAGCCCTGCGTCAGGTTCTGTGCTGGCAGCTCAGAGCCTGGAGCCTGTTTCAGATTCTGTGTCTCCCTCTCTCTCTGACCTTCCCCCCGTTCATGCTGTGTCTCTCTCTGTCTCAAAAATGAATAAATGTTAAAATAAATAAATAAATAAATAAATAAATAAATAAATAAAATAAAACATAAACTTGTGTATGGCAATAATAATGAGCAAAGTCAACAATGAAAATGAAAACCTAGCAAAATATTTGCAACTCACATTACGAACTGAAGGCTCCTAAAATTTTTTAAATTTGTTAAGAGCTTGATCAAATAGATTTAAAAAAATTTTTTTTAATGTTTATTTATTTCCAAGGCAGAGAGAGACAGAGCATGAGTGGGGGAGGGGCAGAGAGAGAGGGAGACACAGAATCTGAAGCAGGCTCCAGGCTCTGAGCTCTCAGGACAGCCTGACGTGGGACTTGAACTCACAAACCATGAGATCACGACCTGAGCCAAAGTCGGTCGCTCAACCGACTGAGCCACCCAGGTGCCCCTGATCAAACTGATTTTAAAAATGTACCAAAAGGGAAAAAAATAGATCAAGATACAAAAAAGAAAAAGGGGGGGGGGGGAGAACAAGAGATATGACCAAACAAGTTCACAAAAAAAATACAAAGAGCTGAAAAACATATGGAAAGATGCTCAATATTAATATACCATTCTCAACTAACTGGCATAAATCCAAAATCCTGAAAACATACACTCTCTAAAGCTATATGGAAAAAGGCACTCTCTACATTATTGTCAAGGCTTAAATGGTATCAAATAACAGAAGTGATTTAACCTTTTCACCCATCAGTCCCTTATCCAGGAATTTATTTTGCTGCTATACACACACATTTCTAAATGATACTGCAGCATGTCTATACCAGCAATAATTTACAAACAACTCAAGTGTCCATTAATAGGAAGACTACAGAAACTAACAAGGATATATCCATACTTCAAACAGGAGTTTTTTTAGAAGTGTGGAAGTCCTCTATGTAATAATATGGAAATGTCTCCAAGATACATTGTTAAGTGATAAAAACAGCACAGAACTGAGTGGGAAAAACATGAGATACAGAATTATATTTACATAGAATGACATGAAAATATACAAAAAAAAAACCTAATTGAAAGGAAATTATAGGGAAGAGAGGACAAGGGAAGACAGGGTGAAAAGGAGTTTTTTTTCATTGTATAGTCTTTTTCATGTCTTCTATTTTTCAACCAACTCACAAAATAAAACTTTTTTTTTTTTTTTTTAATTTTTAGATTCTATCCATTGTTTAAAATTAAGATTACACTGAGGTCCTTGGGCGACTCAGTCAGTTAAGCGTCCGACTTCAGCTCAGGTCATGATCTCGTGGTTCGTGAGTTCAAACCCCACGTCGGGCTCTGTGCTGACAGCTGAGCCTGGAGCCTGCTATGAGTTCTGTGTCTCCCTCTCTCCCTGCCCCTCCCCCATTCCTGTGCAGGCGCACATGCACTCTCTCTCTCTCAAAAATAAGTATTAAAAACAATTTTTAAATCAAATTATTAAAGTAAGGTTACATCAGAATACAGAAAGAATCTGTTCAAATGTTAAAACACTGGTAAAAATATTAAAAAAGTTAAAACAGCATGGTACAGGTACCAAAATCTGATAAATGTAACAAACAGCCCAGAAACAGCACCTAAAACATAAGAAATTAGCAAATGAGTAAAAGCGTAGAACAAATCAGAGAAAAGAATAGATTAAAATTTTACAACTGGGTAACTACTCTGAAAATTGACACCATTATTATATCATGCATCCAAATAAATCTCAGATAAAAAGGTCTTGCAACATTATGCTACAAAAAAAATAGAAAATATAAGTGAATTATTTATTTCACTTCTAAGCGACTTTTTAAGCCTGTAAACAATCAGAAATCATAAAAGGGGAATATATTTTAACAGAAAAAAATTATTCTGAACATTACAAAACAAATACAAACTTAAAAAAAAATTGTAAAAATTTTTTTAATGGTTATCTATTTTTGAGAGAAAAAGAGACAGAGCGGGAGCAAGGGAGGGGCAGAGAGAGGCAGACACGAAATCCATAGCAGGCTCCAGGCTCCAGCACAGAGTCCAATGTGGGGCTGGAACTCACGAACCGCAAGATCACGACCTGAGTCAAAGTCGGACACTTAACTGGCTGACCCACACAGGTGCCCCACAGATACATACTTAAGAATAGGTCTAATAACCTATCAGAAGTAGGAAACACATTGCTCAACATCTGGCTTCAGTTCTTCTGGAATGAAGAGAAATGCAAAAGAAACAAAACCTAACAGACTGCATATATGTATTTGCATTATTTTTTTATTGTTCTTTTACTATTCTTCACCACACTGGTATTATTACCTCCCCTCCAGTGGGCTATGGATACCAAAAGTAATAGTCTAGTAAGTTACAATTTGAACACAAAATGTCAGCACTTAACTACCATTTTATAGATTTTATCTCATCTACATAAACAATGCTTGTTTTAGCTCTTTTGTTTCTAATCAAATAAAGCTAGACTGCCTCACATGCCTGCCACAAACAACAGTGGCTCCTAACCACAGAGAAAAGGGTATTATTCTGCTTGTTTTCCTGACATTAGGGTGCATATGAAGCACTTCATTTCAGCAAATGAGCAGGCAAGTATTTGGTCTACTTAATCCGTTAGTAACTTACTCTTATTTCAGTTCATCCACAGATGTATTCATAGGATACTCATAATGCCTTAACTAGATTTAAGGAATCCAGGAAGTCTATCTACAAATTGAAAAAGAAAAATGCTGACCAACAAACAACTCCCTGATTTCACATACAACCAACGCAGGAAGACAGTTCCTGAAAATCCGTGGCAGTATGTAACGTGCTCTGCTGTACTCCAGGTAGATATTGTTCTCCCACATCACAGCATGAGGCGGCTATCTCTATGGCACTAGAACAAGCAGAGAGCATGTAGCTTGTGGTGTTCATGGTCAAGTAAAGCCGTATGAACAAGACCACAGTTCTAAAGTTCAAATAATCAATATTTATGGCATTAAATGCTTTTAAATTTTTTATATGGGTAAAAAAGTCATGGCAGATGAAGCATGCCTAGAAGATATTCATTCTCCTTTAAAAATATGAAATATACAAATATATTTCTTAAATACAGTTAAGTACAAAACGGAACATATAACTATATACATGCCACTTAGAGTCAACATTTTGCCATTTTGTTTCATTACTTAAGTATTAATTTTATTAGCTAAGCCATTTTAAAGTTGATATCATGATATTTTACTATTACTATAATTCAACACACAACTCCAAAAATTAAGGACACTGCTCTTCAAGACCACTATACCATTTACAATAATTCATCTCACACTAATCAAATTTCTCCAACCTAACTGAAATTACCTGTGAATTATTTCTTTGTTCAGTCTGCCTTCCACCTCTAGAAAATGTCTGATTTTTTTCCATCCAAGGTTTTTTCTGAGTTGCCTGGCAAGTTACATTGGACCAATTTACACCACCTGTAACCAATAAGATTTAAAAAAAGTATTTATTTATGAAAAATGCCAAAACGTAAATTATCCCTTAACTTCATGTATTGAAATTCAGTCACTATAAACTAATACTGGAAATTTCTCTACAAACTTTAAGTGGTATTCCAGTTCTTAGTAATACAATTGCCATCTCGCAGAATACCTCCGGCTGACATTTTCTCAATTTTCATCTGTACTTTCAAAGTAATGTGAATCTCTCTGGAAGATTACTAAATTTTTTTTTTCTTTTTTTTGCAGCATCTGTACTTTCAAAGTTATGTGAATCTCTCTGGAAGATTTCTAATATTTTTGTAGCATCAGCAAGCTTCATGCTTAAAAGCAAAACTTTGACATGGATAAAGAAGAAAGTATAGCAAAAACACTATGCAAAAAATAAGTACCTGTACATATAGATGATTCCGCATGCTAAAAATAAAAACAAAAAAGACAATTATTTTCTGCTTAAGAGTCAACACCATATGCCTTGCAAAATGTTTCATAACTTAGTCTAGTGTAAAGCATGCTTATCATAATCTTAGAAAAAATATTTATCCATAAATATTATTCATATTAATATACAGAATACATTTTGATCCATTCTATTACTATAGGAATTGTTAATGAAAATAGATACTTAATCTTTAGCGAGGATACAAAGATATTGACATAGATGACTGATAAAGAAATCAAAGCAGTGTTACATACATTCATGGTGCTAGAATCCGGATTTCTCAAAGCCCCTGCAGCAGGCTGGTTGTTACTGTGTTTGGGACTGCAGTAGCCACTATCACTGTCAATGTCGGCTTCACTAGCCCCCTGCTCACTAGAGGATTCGGCAGTGGGATGGGATGCTCTTCTCCTCCTGCCTTTGGACTTCCAGAGCATTGTGGCAGAGCTCTCCGAGAGAGATTTGTTAGCAATATCTGACGGGAAATCTATAAAGCAAGGAAGGTGTGACATCACTTTGTGAGGATCAAGTTGATAAATTCTTGTTAAATTATCATTAAGGTCATAAGAAAATGAAGGTATCTAACTTGGTAAATGGAGGAAAAAAGCAAAACCTTTTTTGAAAAGCTCAAAAGATACGATGTTCCAGACAAGTTGGTTACGACATGCATATATTATGAAAAGAGAATAAAGTAGTTGCAGAAATATTAAAACAAACCACCAGTACCCACTTAAGAAAAATAACATCACCAATCGTTTTGAAGTCCACTGCATGCCCCCACCAACACTGCATCTTCTTCCTCCCCCAGGGTTACATTTATTTGGAATTCTGGATTTACCACTTCCTCACTTTTTAATATAGCTTTTTCATGGATTTTTACACTCCTACAACATAAATCATGTGATTTTGCACTTTCAGCTTTATAAAAATGAAATTATACTGTCCATTTTCTTTTGCGATTTGCTTCCCAGTCCTGCCCCATTCCCCAACATTAGTTTAGACATTCCGATGCATGTGGCTGTACTTCATTAATATCATTAAAATCTAGGATGCCCGTGTATGAATATACCATACCATATATTACTTATTCTTTGTAACAGTGATGGGATACTTGGGCTGTTCTGGGGTTTTGCATTATTGAGTAATACTGCTGTAACCATTCTTTTTTTTTAATGTTTATTTATTTTTTAGGGGTGGGGTGGTTAGAGAGGCTCCACACTGTCAGTGCAGAGCCTGATGTGGAATTCTAACTCATGAACCTGTGAGATGATGACCTGAGCCAAAATCAAGATGCTCAACCTACTGAGCCACCCAGGTGCCCTGTGCTGTGACCATTTTTATACATATATTTGAATGTGTTTGTGTGAATATGGAAATTTTTTTTACAGTAAATACTGCCAGGCCTTATGGGATACACATATTCAACTTTACTTTGTAATGCCAAATCATTTTCAGTCACACTGTTGAAACAGTTTACAGCCCAACAGCAGGATATAAATATCCACAATGATTCACATATTCACAAATACTTGATACTATCTTCTAGGCCATAATTTTTGCTGTTAGATATAGAGAGACAGCTCACTGTGGGTTTTTCATTCGTATTTTTTTGCCTAATAATGAGGTTTGATATCTTTTCTCATGCTTTTAGCCACTAATTTTTTCCCTTCTGTGAAATACCTAATTTTACTTTTGAACTGTTTGACTTCTACCAATTTTTCTAGTGAGTTGTCTCTTATTTTGTATTTCACAAATTGTAATCAAAAGACATTATTAAAAAAAACCTTCTACAATTTCCTCCCAACCCAACAAATAACAATTTTCCTTTTTCCACATTTCTGCCTATAATTTTTACAAAGCATCAATACAATTATATGAGTTGTGCTATTTAATATTACACATACGTTCTTCATAATTATAATGTAAGAAGGCTCCATATTATTCCAGAGTGGATGTCCTGCACTTCTCTTGACTTGTTGCCTGTTACTAAACATTAGGAAGCTTTCAGTGTGCTACTGCAATTTGGATCTTTCATCAAACAGTCCCTTTTCTTTTTAGGGAAATACATCCATTTTGGATACATTCATAGGAGAGGAACAATTGGGTCAAAGGAAAAATTCCTACAGTCCTGCCAAATTGTTTCATCCCCCTGGTACTGTGTCCCACGGGTCCTGAGAGTAATGTGGGATCATTTTCTTATTGTTCATACGAATTTTTTATGTCTTCATACTAATACTCTGTCACTTACAGGCATGGTAAAAATCTTTTCCAGTTTTGTGGCTAATTCTTTCACTCACTTTTGACAGAATTTATTTCAGAATTAGTTCCCTTCCTGCTGTCATAAAGATATCTGCCTGTATTTTCTTCTACTGTGGTTTCCCATTTGTCATTAATCCACCTGAAGTAGATTTGCATGGGCTGTACATTATCTGTAATGCTATCTCTGTCATTTTCCATATGTGTTTCCACATACATAGGACTCTGTTTCTGGGTCCCCGTTCTAATTTTCACATGCTGCATTTTGCATACTGTATTTTTTGTATAACGATTTAAGATAATGTAATAGGTCTTGATATTTAGAAGAAAAGTTCTTTTCTTCTCAGATGATCCTTTTAGAATTAGTCTGTCAAATTTCCCAAAATTTCCTATTGAGATTTTGATTAGAACTATACTGCTAGCTTCACAACCATCATCCTGACTGGAGCCATGGAGAAAGTCGGGTTATTGTCTCCATATCATTCCCCACTTAAAAACCTTTGACGACTTCTTATTGCATTCACAACAAGATCGAAATCACTTAACCTGACTTATGAGCCCTAAATCATCTGGCCTCTCTCTAACTCTCCAGCCTCAGCTCATGAGTTGTCATTCATTCATTTATTCTTTTATACTTATTAATTCTTTCACTCACTTAGCAATTATGTGTTGACCACTGTCCTGGGATTTAAGTGAATAACACAAACTAAAATTATTGCTTTCTTGGAGTTTATATTCTATCAGTACTCTAGAGTGATCTGGCAATGGGACACAAATAATAAACAGGATGAAAAAAGAAAATTAAAAAAAAAAAAGAACTACACAGAATCTACAGACTGACTTAGGCAAAAATGACATTTGCAGTGTCAAATCATCCTATATGAACAGGTTGCTTTTTTTAAATGTCCTATTATAAAGTTATAATTTTCTGCATAAATTTACATTCCCACTAACAGTATATAAGAATTCTTTTTTCTTCACATCTTCAGGTGCACTAGTTATTTGTCTTTTTGATTCTAGCCACTCTGACAGGTGTAAGGTGATATCTTGCTGTGGTTTTGATTTGCATTTCCCTGATGATTAGTGATGCTGAGCATCTTTTCATGTGTCTATGGGCCATTTGCATATCTTTGTTTTTGCTTTTTGCTTTGTTCTTTATTTTGGTTTGGGTTTTTTGGGGGGGTTGTTTTGTGGTTTTGGGGGGTTATGAGGTTTTTTGTTTTGTTTTTTTATTTTAGAGAGAGAGGGACAAGCAGGGGAGAGGGGAAAAGGAGGGAGGGAGGGAGAGATAGAGAGAGAGGAGAGAGGAGAGAGAATCTTAAGCAGGCTCCACATTCAGCAAGGAGCCCAATGTGGGGCTTGATCCCATAACCCTGAGATCGTGACCTCAGCCAAAATCAAGGATCACATGCTCAACTAAGACACCCAGGCATCCCTATATCTTCTTTGGAAAAATGTCCATTCATGTCTTCTGGTCCACTTAAGTCAATTATCCGGGGTTTTGTTTTATTTTGTTTTGGTATTGAGCAAATATTTGGGATATTAGTCCCTACTGGATATATCATTTGCGAATATCTTCTCCCATTCAGTAGATTGCTTTTTGTTTTGCTAATGGGTCATCTTTTCATTTTCTAATTCTTATGCTTCAGAATACTGTCTTTGTGGTCACTTAATGAGCAAACTAAAGAAGTAAGGACTTTTAAAGCAGTCCCAGCGTTAAAAGCAGGTAGAAGTCCTTCTGACTAGGGACAACTGCAACATAGAAAGCTGTGTAATATGTTACATTGTGTTCCTTTTCTAAAGCCACTCCAAGCATTTGTTAGTCTGTTAATCTCACTGCTTTATGAGCTACAAACTACATACAATGACTGTACTACCAATAAGATTGCTTTTTAACGGATTCCCAGATCCTTTCTGACTCCTAAGAGATCTAAGCAATTGTAAAAAAATAACTGAACTCATGTCTAAAGAAAAGGTACAGCCCAAATGAAAGAAAGTATGCACAGGGTGCCTGGGTGGCTCAGACAGTTAAGCGACCAACTCTTGATTATGGCTCAGGTCATAATCCCACAGTTAGTTCATGAGTTTGAGCCCCGAGTTGGGCTCTGTGCTGACAGAGCAGAACCTGCTTGGGATTCTCTCTCTCTCTCTCTCTCTCTCTCTCTCTCTCTCTCTCTCTCTCTCTCCTTCTCTCTCTGCCCTTTCCCTGCATACAAACATACATAAATTTGCATATAAATTTATTTTAAGCCAGACCAAATTGCACAGATATGGAGATTATAGAGGCGTAAAAAGTAAATGTGCCTTTGAATAGATCTAATTCTTGGTCTTGGATCATTAACAAGAATTTTTACTAGTGTCAAAGACAATGGGTGAGAAGAGATAGTTATCTACTCTATAGCTATTAAGCTAAGATCAAAGATACAAATTGGAATTTAATGATATAAACTAGAAAATAGCTAGAATATTATAAGACTATTACTTTTATCTCTTACCAGGATAAAGCTTTCTTAATGTTTATTTAGTCCTCTAAAAAACCCTGGACAAAATGATTTCCAACTAGCTCAAAATTTTTATTTGCTTGACAGGATACAGGTGCCACTCACAGGTATGGTTCAGATCTATGCTAAAATATGGCATAGAAAACTTGCCAAGTTCTTCCTATAAAGATACTATACAATATTAGAATATTTTATAAAGGGTTTTAACCTAGTTATAAAAAAAACATACAATTTTGACCTCTGCCAAAATGAGTCCTCAAATTCCTACAATGTCTGCAAAATTCTATCTCTGATTTCTGAAATGCTCCACTACTCTAAGGGAATAAGGACACCTCAAACCCTACTCAAAATTGCACATTAGCCAGGAAGCAAGTTGACAGAACATTACAAAGATGGACTGCTTTTATCCTTGCTAGAGAATTTCACAAAGTGGCAGGATAAATGGATGAAAGTCTAGAATCCTGAGAAGTGGTACAGTCCATAATTATAAAGTCAATACATGACAACAGATAAAAATCAGTGATGTATATGTAAGAACCCTTGCCTTACCAGTTTGCTGTGAAGCATCTACCAGAAGCACAATTTTTGATCGATTATCAGGACCTGCTGCATTTGTCTCTTTCTGAGTAGCTACGTTTTTCACCAGTGGCCTTTTGCTTTTTATGTGCTGTTGTAAAAGCTGTTGCTGATTTAAGCACCAAAAAAATAAAAATAATAATTTAAAATCCTACTCAATGTACTAAATAAACAGTATAAAATACATACCCACTATATAACACACCTAAATGTATGTTCTAAATTAGTGGCTCCCAACCCATGGGGAAAAAGAGGGTTACCATGTTAGGAATTAATGAAATTATCTGTAGCTAATCATAATATATTAAATAAGGTATTGTACACACAATTTAATACTGTTTTTCAAATAATCGTTAACACTATGACTAATAAATTATTAATTCATTTTTAACTGTTACTTGCACTTTATATTTTCTCAATCAGTAATAAATAATAGGAATATAATATCATATAAGGGGCTGTAAGTTTTTATTTAGAAGGGTAACAGAAAGGGTAGTAGCTTATCCAAGGGATAAATTTTACTTTCATGATAGCAAAAAAGTACAAAAATAATTTCTGCTTTAGAGCTTAAAAAGAAAATATAAAAAGGCTGATCCTTTCCTTCACTTTTTTAATCTGACTATTCATCACTTAGGTGTGATTTATATAACAGAACTCTGAATTTAACTTCCTAAATTCAAGTGCTAGAAATGTAATTTGAGAAATTATGTTTCTTCAACATCTAAAAGTTATATACTACTATTTTATTTTACATTCTTCAGAAGTCCCAAAAGTATTTCCCTTGACCCAGTATTTCCATGAACAAAGACTAAAAGCTTTTTAAAGCAACCTCTGCTGCATGTTTGTATTTTAATGTGTGAAAAGTATGGCAGAGGACAGCAAAGACTTTTCACTGAAGAAGCTGGTCTAATGGAATCTAGGAAAGCATCAACTCCTTAATGAAACAGTCGTAAGATGCATCTAAGAAATCACTCTGCCTTCAATTAGCTAAAAAGTGCTGAGAAGAAACATGGTTTTTCTTATTTGCTTTGATATTAAGGCCTCAATATAAAGGTAACCTTTTAGTTAAGAAACAGTTACCTACAATAAACCTTAAATCTCCTGTGTTTTCAAGATCTTCATGTCTCCCTCATTTTTTTGTTTTTAATTTAGTCAAAAGGATGATCTTGACTAAAACTGGCTTCACACATTTATCTATCATTTTCTTCAGCCCTAGGAGACCCTGTGTTCAATAACATAGCAAAGCAACACTTGAATAACAAAGTGCTATTGCTACTAAAAATTCACAGAATAGAAACAATGAAGTTGAAGGGATTTAATAGTATCTGATAACCAGACAGTATCATCTGATTTCTGAAGACTGAAATATATGAAGTGCATTAGTCATTCAATACCACTAGCATAGGATCCAAACTAACCACTTAGAAACACCGGTGGCACTATGCAATTTTATCACTAAATTAAAATAACTTGGAAATATTTGTGTATTATAATTATTTACAACTCTCTGAAGGAACCTGAAGATAACTGTAAATCATATCATCAATTAAGAATAAGGCACAATAAAAAACAGGAAAAATTATAAATGCTCTACCCTTGACTATTTTATATTAGTGAATGAAATGTTTTAGAGTAAATTCGGCATTAAAGGTTAATCAATACAAGTAGCAATTACTTACATTATTATTAACAACAGAAATATCAAACATAAAAGCCAATCAAAAGAAGTCACTTACTTTTGGTACAACTGGTCCTCTGTTACCATTTCTGCTTCGATGACTGGACAATGGGAAGACTTGTCCAAGCTGATTTGGACGCTCAGGGCATTCTGTGGTTATGGTATTTACAGTATTTGCAGCCTGAAAGGTGTTGGAGTAAGGTGTAGGAAAAGGATGATAGAATCCCATAACTTGGGCACATGGTGCTGGCATCAGCTGATAATATGTATACTCTGTAGAAACAGGTGGCTGAGCAGATATAATGGGGTAGGCAAGGTATGGTCCAGCAGGATTTGGATTGGGCTGTTGCCATCGCATATCATTGTTATACAATGGAAACTGTCTGTTAAAATCAAATGAAAACAGAACACATCTATTGACAAGTCTAAAAGTAATACTAAAGCACAATCTATTTAATTTGCTTTAAAAAAAAGGTATAGAACAGTGGCCTCATAATAAAAAAGATAAAATTATCATCTTATAAATTTCTTTGCTGTAATTACAGATTTTTAAGTATGTGTAATAACAACTTAAATGACAGTATAAAGGAATTCAACCTGATAGTGTTATTGCGTTACAAAATTTTAAAACTACATACCGTTCTTATTTATAAGTCAACCCCCTCAAGGTATTTCTGCCTAGAAGTTAAATACCTAGCCACTGTATCTGCCAACAAAGGCGGTCCAAATTTCCCATCCAATGCTAACTATGACAGCCTTCTGCAAAAAGCAGAGTAAGGTGATCACTGTGTAAGGTGATCATTACAGTGAGTGATCTGATTCTTCCACCTCTCATTCTTCAGCTCAGTCCCTGGCCTCCTACTCCTCTTCCATACTGCCCCAACCATTTGGCCAAGTCAAGCTCTTCTCCAGGCTTCCCCCAGTGGCAATGGAAGCAGGTTTCAGGTCCAAGGGAAAGAAAAGAAGAGGCAAGCCTGTCCACTGCCATCTTATCCCTAACATTAGAGCTTTCTCTAGTGCAATTCCTACAAAGCATCAGCAAGATTCTTCATTTCTCAGCAGTTCTTACAGAAGATTGCTGAAGAATGAGGGGTCATGGGGGAGGTGGAGCATTGAGCTTTTCCTCACTACTCCCACAACAAAGTGCAATGGATAAATGTTCACTGCCATAATTTAAAAAATATTTTTAAATAATCTGCTGGCTTATTTACTCATGAATTCTCAAAGATTATTTGGTACAGTAAGAAAAATTAATCATACTTTGCATTTGGCCATTTTATCAAATGCAAAAATAGCACTATTACATTTGGCTTATAAGTCACTTCGAACACAGCCCAATATAGGTCAAAATTTTGTGATATAATGCTAACTTCAATTGAAAAGGATCCCCTACTCTTTGTCCAATCCCCAATACTATAATTTTAGAGATTATTAACTGGAATATTTAATAATATCTGATACAATAGTTCTTGGTCTCATATCTCTCACATTCGGAATATCTGAAAGAATGTGCCCTGACACACTAGTGTGCCACATGATGGCTTAAAGAGGTCTAGATTGCCTTTGCCTTCAGGGTGGTGGGACAGAGGCTAGAGCCCAGCTACCCCATCATCCATTGATCCCAGAATGCTAGAGATGCCTAATTTTCTATGTGTGATATTACTCGAAAGAGGCTGAAAGTACTTTTAGACAGCAACAAAATGAACTACACCAATGAAGTACTAATCACTCAGTCTAAACAAGGTTAAAAAGGCTATCATGACTATAACAAGTTACACCCTAACCACTAGGTCACACATTATCTGAATTGCAAGCATTCTGCTAAATCACCCTGTGACTATAGCACAGAAGCTAAATTTAAACTAGAATCAGAGCCTAGAAATATATGTTAACCATAAAAGCTTCAATGTTAAGGACTATCCCTTGGTATTTTCTTCTCATGCCAGACTGTCCTGGAAATTGTGATTAGATACCTAATCTTAAAAAAAGGGTTTCTGCTCATCTCTTTCTGAAAAATTCTTCCTCCCTTTGTACCAATTTATTTCAAACTAACTTTAATGACTTATTATTGAAGATATGCCCAAAAAACTCCATTCCCTCTTAGAAAGACTGAGAAAACAATCTATGTTAATAATTTTCAAATTTCTACATCATTTGGTTTTATTTACTTCTCTTAAAAAAGAGAAACGGCTAATGTTTAAAAGGCACCAAAGGTGGGGTGCCTGGCTGGCTCCAGTTGGTGAGGCATGGAAGTCTTAACCTTGGCCTTGTAAATTTGAGCCCCAGGATGGGTGTAAAGATTACTAAAAAATAATAATACTGAACCTAAGAAAAAAAAATAGAAAAGGGAAAAATTAAAAAGTATGCCTCTCCAACTGCTGTATTTCCCTACCCACCCCCATGAAAAAGAAAATAATAATAAACAAATTACCTATTGGACTGGTTTTCCTGCACAAATGGATAACAAGTAATCAGGTAGCTTGGAATTGGAGTTGGTTCTACACCAGAAACATTTCCATTATCATTTGGAAGTGCCATAGGGATCATAAATGTATCAGGATTTTTCTTCTGAGGAATAAATGGCTCTACCTCAGCTGACAGCTTGACATTCTTCAAAAAGAAAGTAAAACACACTATTAATACATGAGCAAAAAGCTTAATACTAATTCACGATTTAACAATAGAAGACTCAGTGTTTACAAACAGTAATTAGATCTCCTCAGTATTTACAAAACATCCAAAGGAACAGCGATGTCAAATTAAAATAACCAAATATGGTAGGCAAAGATATCAAATAAAACAGGAGAAAACATACCAAAAGTTGCTGCATTTTAATGAAATCATTTCTTACATAACCAAAGCTGTTAAAACAATAAAGAGTGTAAGGCAGTCAGACTTGAGTCCAAAAATAAGGCTGACAGTAAGAAAACTAGCTCTTCAGACAAAACAACATGCTTTTAACTAATTTTGTTGAGGGGGAAAATCATTAAACAGAGTTCTGAAGATAATCACCTTATACTTGTTTGAATAGTCTAAAAAATAGACTATTTCTGTCCATTTTAGGAAATTAGATTAGTATGGTTTAATTAAAAAAGAAGGAAAGTGTCTACAATTAATGAAAAAAATACTTAACATAAGTGCAAAAAACTTTTCACAGTTAAACTGAGAGAATAAGAATGAGTATTTCAGTTTTCCAGTAGATAACTTGAGTAAACTGAAGGAATCCAGAACTCCCATTTTAGCTTATTTTAGATCTTTTTTTTTTAATTTTTTTAAATTTATATCCAACTTAGTTCACATATAGTGCAACAATGATTTCAGGAGTAGATTCCTTAATGCCACTTACCCATTTAGCCCATCCCCCCTCCCACAACCCCTCCAGTAACCCTCTGTCTGTTCTCCATATTTAAGAGTCTCTTCTGTTTTGTCTCCCTCCCTGTTTTTACATTATTTTTGTTTTCCTTCCCTTATGTTCATCTGTTTTGTCTCTTAAAGTCCTCATATGAGTGAAGTCATATGATACAGGTCCTTCTCTGACTAATCTCACTTAGCATAATACCCTCCAGTTCTATCCACATAGTTGCAAATGGCCAGATTTCATTCTTTTTGATTGCCAAGTAATACTCCACTGTATATATATATACACACCACATCTTCTTTATCCATTCATCCACTGGTGGACATCTGGGCTCTTTCCATACTTTGGCTATTGTTGATGGTGCTGCTATAAACATTGGGATACGTATGTCCCTTTGAAAGAACACACCTGTATCCCTTGGATAAATACCTAGTAGTGCAATTGCTGGGCTTTAGGGTAGTTCTAATTTTAATTTTTTGAGAACCTCCATACTGTTTTCCAGAGTGGCTGCACCAGCTTGCATTCCCATGTAACGTTTCTTATAAAAAAATCTACAGAAACTTATAAGATATATTTTAAAAACTCAAGTATTTTAGGAGGAATATGTGGGTGACAAAACTATAAAGACAAATAAATAAGACCCACTAAGGTGAAGTTAGGAATTACTCATATGAAATTACTCCTATGAAAGGGAGTTGTGATCACAGGAGGCACTAGAGAGCTTCTGAGTGCCTGGCAAAGCTCTATATCCTCACTTGGGTGATAATTACCAGGCATTCACTTTATATATAATTCATTAAGCTGTACATTGTTTTTATGCAGTTTTCCTTCTGTATTTGTTTAACAATTTTTTAATTATAAAAAGAAAAAAATCTATAAGCACATTCTGCAAAAGTAGAATGTTAAAAACCACACAAATATTACAATCTAAAAAGATACTAAATCTTTAAGAAACCAGTAAGTGAAATGCAATCCAATGTTTCAAGCACTGAAATCAATTACAAAGCAACAGTCCTAACTAGAACTTTTTCCCAACAAACCCACTAGGGTGGAATTTATTGGAAGCTCTGAGCAAGGCAGAGCTCCTAGAATAAATTTCAGGCATGTTTCTCACAAAAGAAATCAGTAACAAATCCAAGAAAATCTGAAGACAAAATCTGAAGACTTGATATGCTCCATAGAATAGGCAACTTTTCTTCAAAAAAAAATATTCTCTAAAAAGAATCCCCTACTAGAAATATTCAGAATGCTTGTAAAAAAAGGTGGAGAGGAAGAAGCAATCTGAACTATTTACAGCAGTATTAACTCAATAACCTTCCTACCTGATTTAACTTTAAAATCTACTTTTATAGTATTAACCAAATCCGAAATAGAGACAGAACTTGCACTACAAATACAGTATCTATGAGCTGAAGCTGGTTTCTTGAATTTCAATATTGGAAGCAAAAACTCCTTCAAATGCTTAAATAGCCTAAGTCACTAATTTTCACTGTGATAATCATCAGAATTCAAAAATTATTCATGTAAGGTATAAAATATCAATGTAATAAATGGGCCGAAAATGGGGGGGAAAGCTGATTTTCAACAATAAGGCACAGATAATGGAAACCTGCTTTAAATAGTTCATGCATAGGCATAAAGAAAGGGAAAACTTAAATCACATTTTAAGGACACTAAAAATGTAATTTTTAGGATTTCTTTGAAAAATCAAAAAGTCCTTTGAACATATAACTCTCTGAACAATTTTATAAATCTGTATTAGAAGGCATTAAGACTCTTTTTAAAAACAAGGAACATGATTACATAAAATTTCTATATGAAAAAGACAAAATACTAATAGAAAGAAGTAAGATAATTTAAAGATCGCCAAGTTTCCTGACACCTCCTGCCAAAGACCAACTCATAAAGTACACTGGTAATAACAAATTCAAATTCTTGCTTGTCAAAAGTTGCAATAAGTTTTTATACTTAGTGTCATTTTACTTTATAAGAGTTTTATCAACTTATCAACCCGCTTTGCAAAATGTGGCATGTATAACTTATAACTGGTATCTGTACATATACACCTCATATACCCTTAAATATTAAAGTTTGCAATGATTTCTATTCTCAGTCCAATTCTAATATCAGAGTTCAACAATAAAACTCACAAACACTGAAGTGATCCTTTGTTTTTAGCAAAAAAGAAAAGCTGCTGTAGTCAACAGCTGCACAAACAGAAGATGTCACTAGTAGGAACAGACTGGCAAACTTTCTCCTATAGTTACAACTCTGTATGGTCTTAAAAATTGTTTGTTGTGACTTTGGGGACTTCAGTATCATACACTAAAATGAAGCATCTGCTATTCTCAGTCCTAAAAAGTAATGTTATGATCCCGAACTACTCTTAAATTCCACATAATAACGTCCATATAGGCAATATGTTAAGTAAGCAACAAATTCTGGCAGTATTTCAATTATGTTAGTATAGAAATCAAAGAAAAATGTCCTACATGGTGGACAACAAAACATTATGAAAAAATGAAAAAAAAACGAAACTACTTCATATAATGATATTCCTCAGTTTGAATTTGTTTTTTAGTCTTTATTTTTCAAAGATCTATCTTTTAGAAATCAGAAATTTTATAACAGGGAGTTGTCTCCTTAAAGTAAATATAAATATAAAATAAGTTTAAACCACACAAAGTCTATTCCTGTACTACTATTTGCTTTAAAAAAATATCTACATAAGTAAAATTATCTTTATCTTTCAGAAGTTATTTCAGAATTTTCCAAATTAATGAAAAATCATAATAATCCCAGAAAACTGTACGGGGAGGGGAGGAGGGGAAACTCAGGCAGTTTCACATTCCTTTTAAATTTAGCATATATTAAAACAAATGTCAATAATAAAACTTCTTTGATGTGAATAATCTAGAAAACTCAAGAATTTATCAGAACATGAAACTATAAAAACCTTCTTTAAAAGAGTATATTAAGCAAACACATTCAAATCACTGACAGCCTATATAAATTCAACAAATATGCATGGGGTACATGTTCTGGAAAGAGCACTGTAGTAGACTGGTTTAGGGGAAAGGGGCAAACATTACTACGAAGCACACAACAGCAGGAAATGCACACTAAACTCCTCTGAGAACCTCCAGAAGAGAGCATATATTTTTCCAAGATTAAGCAATAGAAAAAAACACCCACTTAGAATCAAAACTGAAGTAGAACACAATAAGGCACTCTCCCACAGTGAACTTTCAGAATTTTACACCTACAGAAAAAATATGATCATGGAAACCCTCTGCATCCTTTCTATGTTAAGGTAAAAACATGACATAGCAAACATTAAGATATTTTACATCTCATGGCTAAAGAAAAACATCTTCTAAAGGAAAAAATGACTAATGCTTAAGAGATACCTGCTGGCTGTATTGTTTCTGATTGGAATGGCTTATATGGAAAGTAAACACTTGCCAAATTAATTGCAGTAGTTATAAACAAAAGTTTTGCAAGACTCAAGAAAATATTGAGAAAAAAATCAAAATATTTAACTTAGATGGCTCACTTGATTTACTATTCATACCTTTTCATCTTTTCTTAAAATAGACCACACCTAATCCTATTAAAACATGACAGTACTTTCCGAAAAACCAGCTTTCCAAATTTAATACTGGTTTTTGATTATCTAACTTATTAATTTCTGGTTTTATATTTCTTCTTCTCTCTTGCTTTGATAGGGTTTTCTCGCTACATCTAGTCCTGAATGCTTAATTTTTATTTACCTTTTAAAATGTTTAATAACGAAAGCATTTATGACTATGCATTTGCCTCAGAGTATAGCTTCAGCCATATCCCATAGGTTTTTATATGTAGTATTTTACTACTTTTTCAATAATCCATAATTCTACTTTTTTATTTCCTCTTTGATTTAAGGGCTTAAGGAAAAATGTCTTTAAATTTCTAAAGGTCATTTTCACTAAATGAGCATTATTAACTTTCTTTCTGACTACAAAAGTATTATTTTTAAAATCTGTTAAGACATATCGTTTACTGATATTCATAAAGGCCAACTACAAGTATTACTGAATAATGTTTTATAGTAACTTATTTAGAATATATCTAGTTTACAATGCAGATACTATTTGAAGTTTATTATTTAAAGGAAAGAATTACAAGCCAGATGATTTTGTATCTTTATCCATGAACAGCATTTTGCATGAAGTCATATATATTTGCTACATGTTTGCTTTTCTAAGAGTTAAAGACATTGGTGATCAATAGTCTTGTAAATTCTTATAAAAGAACTCATCTAATGTTAATGTACTAAAAATTAAGCCAAAGTTTAAATTATTTGATAATACAAAAGAAACTGCAAACTTCAAATGTTCTGTCTCTTCTAAGCCCAGAAGAATGTTTCCTAAATGTTTCCTAAAAACAGAAACATTAAGCCTTTATAAACAAATGAACTCCATCATTTATTCCTCACATCCCTTTACACCAACTTTTTTTTAAGGACCAAAAAAATTATTTTTTGGTATCATATGTGCATATTATAACATATAATGCATTATGCCAACCATAATATTATTATACCAACCATAATAATGCATTATACCAACTAGTATCTGTTCTTAGAACACCTAACTCTGGCAGTTAAAATTAAGCTACTAGTTTTGATTTAACACAGTCTTTTTATAAAACAGTACTTCTAATATCCTCTTCTGATTATAACATGCTTTCAAATAGTCACTTTTGCAATTAAGACTATTATCTAGCATGCATTCCCAGTAACTTACTTATTATAATCTTGATCAATATAGATACAATTTGTTCTTTTATATCAAGATTGTATTTTATTTTTTTTAAAAAGAGGTAATTTAAGATGCCTGGGTGGCTCAGTTGGTTAAGCGTCCACCTCTTGATTTTGGCTCAGGTCATGATATCACTGCTCATGAGATAGAGCCCGTGTTGGGCTCTGTGCTGACAGCATGGAGCCTGCCTGGGATTCTTTCTCTCTCCCTCTCTCTCTGCCTCTCCCTTGCTCATGCTCTCTCTCTCAAAATAAATAAACATAAAAATAAATAAATAAATAAAAATAAATTTTTAAAAACGGTAATTCAAGTACAGCAACGTGAATGGCTTCAGGCAAAACATACTTTTTTTTTTTTTTTTTAAAGTTACACTTGTAGGGGTGCCTGGGTAGCTCAGTGGGTTAAGCATCTGACTTCAGCTCAGGTCATGATCTCACAGTCTGTGAGTTTGAGCCCCACGTCGGGCTCTGGGCTGACCACTCAGAGCCTAAAGCCTGCTTTGGATTCTGTGTCTCCTTCGCTTTCTGCCCCTCCCCTGCTCACACACACACAGGTTCTTGCGCAGGCAGGCTGTCTCTCTCAAAAATAAACATTAAAAAAAAAAAAATTAAAACTATACTTGTGCAATACTCCAAGGACTTCAATTAGGTTAACATGAAATGCTCAGTTTACACAAAGTACTGTTTTTTAAAAACCAAATTTCTATGAATCGCTAACTTCTACAGTATTATAATAAGTCTTAACGCTGTAGGCATTCCCAAAAATTCAAAATATAAACTAACACTGGTTTCAAATGAAAAAGCAAACAAACATTTTGTGAGGGGAAAATGTAAATTCACCCATCACATATATTTTTAGTGACTTTTACCTATCTAAATTCACTTCTTTAGTAAAAATATAAAAGTATATTCCACATAACCTGAAAAAGTCATTACATTACTTCATGGTATAGTGAAAACAATCAAGAACTCCACAAAGCTATAAATAACTAACTGAAACTTGGGGAAATAAATATCTGAAACCTGAACAAAGTAAAATAAAATAAATATCTGAAACTTGGAAAAAAAAAAAAGAAAACTTCACAAAGCTGAGAAGTCTCAGTTCTAGCCCCTAATCTACCATTAAGTTAATGGTTGTTAGCCTTTTTTCAGTGATTGATTCCTTTGAGAATATGATGAAAATAATGGAGACTTGCCCCAGAAAAATGCTAATATAAAATGAAGCACACTCCTTCCAGGTCATCCATGGACCCCTGAATTAACTGCTTACAGCCTGAACAAAGCAAAGTAGCATCACTTTTCTGTGTCTGTTTCCTGTGAGTACGTAGCACGCGGGAATACAGAGTGGTTAGAATTATTCTCTTACTTCAAGTTTAGGCTGGGGACGAGGCAGGAGGTACCAGAGGTAAAAAAGGAATTCTTCAACGGAAAACCTACGTTCACGATTTCTTTATACTCCTTAGATTTCTACAAGGTTTTAATAGGTTGTGGACTTTGGAAAGATGTAGGATGAAAGAGGAATAGGTTCTCTAGTTTAAATAATTTGCTCATAGCACTTGCTGTTAAGATAATCACACACAAACAGCTTTGCTAAATAGTTAATTACATTTCCTCTAAGATGAAAGGAACCATAAGTATACATAAGGCGGCATTACTGGTTACAGTTCTGGCATCATGATGAAGGACCAAGAGTTTAACCTTTTCATTAGTGACACACATACAAGAAAAGCATTCAAGAAAATTTCCTATTCAATTGTCAGGCTTTGAAATCAAAGGCATTTCTGATAGATGCCTTAAAAAAATATTTTTCATTAAATTGGATATAGGCTATACATAGAATACTCTGGGTCACAGCAAAGCCAAGAAGTTCCCATCAATTTTGCTTTGGTAAGTCCAGGTATTATTTCATAAAAATCATTTGTGTTTTCAAAGTCATATTTTCATAAAGCTTTAATTTAAGCTTTTGTAAAAACAAATATACACAACTAGGAATCTGCCTGCAAAAAGAGACCGATTTCAAAATCAAAATTGCCTTTGACTAGCTACAGATATACATATACAGCAATTTGTGAAATCTTGTCTCATTTATTCAGATACTAATTATCTATTTGTAAAATAATTATGCAAATCACTAATCTCTTTTTCCTTCATCTATCTGCCTAGTTTATCACTGGGCAAAGCCCTCAACTGATGAGAATGCATAGTGAATAAACTTCGATTTCATCAAATTAAGTCGTTTCATAAAGGTCTCAAGGATGGAAAATACTAGCATCCTTGGGGGGAAAATTATTATTTTGGATTATTTACACTGTCATCATCCCTGCCTTCCAGCAACTACTCGCACGGACAATCAAGAATTTAACGCATTTAAAAACAAAATAGAATACTAATTGAACAACTCCGTGAATATGAAAACAGGTTCGGAAATGAATTCACACTTCGGATCAAACATTCTTAAAATATAAGCTCAATTTTTAAAAAGTACTAATGTTTGCAAGATAAATGGACAGAAAGGCAGGGAAAAACCATAATATTTCATATCTTAAAGGAAACACCTCCCTAAGACCACGACGAGAAACAATGTTTTGCTCAATGGAACGTAGCTCTAAAAAGCCCGTAACTCCCCTGCATCTGTAGTTATCACACATTCTCTGAGAAGTCTTTCCGGGTGAGAAGCCTTCGAAAGCTTTTCCACCTTGAAAATACATTCCAGAACTGAAGGGTGGGGGGAGAATTACTCCTTGGAAGTTATAAACCCTCCTCTCAGGAGAGCCCTGACAACTTGGGAGTCTTCAGGCCCTTTCCACCAAACCACGGAGGAGGGGCAAAAACGAATCCCCAGCCCTGACGGAAGGGGGTAACCAGGGCTGAAAAAGCCCCCGAGCCCGAGGCAGCATCTGGAACAATGCTGGAGTGGGGCGCCGCCAGGCTCTCAGGCGAGGGGAGTCTGCACCCGCAGGAACTCGAGGGCTCCAGCCGTCCGGGCCCAGGCTCAGAGACCAGGGCCCGCCGGGGAGGAAGCGGCGACCCCCAGCACCCGGCCGGGCCTGCCGCCCGAGCCCTCGTACCTGGTCAGCGGGGGCTCGGTCCATGGCGCCTGCAGCCGCAACGGGCCCGCGTTAGTCGGTGTGGAGAGCGCCTCGGGCCGCTTTCTCCATGGCCCCCCGCTCGACTCGAGACCGGGTTCAGGACCTCCGCCCCTATCTGGCTGGCCCCGACGCAGAGTCCGGCTACGCCACTGGCCGAGGAGGTGGCTCCAGCTCCAGGAGATAGAGGAGGCGGTGGCAGCTTCGGGGAGGGATCATCTGGGACGGAAGCCGAGGAGGGCCTAAATAGGCGGAGGAGTAGTTGAAAATGGCGGCACGCGGAAGGGCAAGGAGGGGGAGGGGCCGCGACGGGACGTGGGCGGAGCGACTGCCAAAGGCCTGAGCTGGTGATGGCCGGAGCCTGGGCTGACTGACCCGCAGGCTGAGGCCACGTGGAGATTCCTGAGAGCAGGTGCCCCAGACTACTCTGCGCTTTGAGCCAGACTTCACCTCTGGACTGTTAAACTGGAGGAGTGTCGGGCCACTTGGGACCTAGGCCACCGGGTTCCAGTCTAAAGGAACCTCAAAGACTACTTCACTATCCCAAACCACCTCTTAATAACGTTGTAAAAGCTTTTAGCTGCCCACTGTACTTTATGATCCTTCCCTATGTTATCCAGCCAAAGCGAATCACGACTATAAAGGAAAACACCATAGAAGGGCCACCATAAAGAAACCTAGTCAGGAGGCTCCACAAATGCTTATTGATTAGGTAATTCATTGTCCAGGCCAGGCTCACCTCTATACTCCCCTCCATGCTGATCGTGCCTATCTCGGAATCCCTAATTTTACTCAGTCTGTACCACACCAGCCAGCAGGTAACTATGTAACCTGCTATGTTGCTTTCCTCCCTGTGCTTATTGATTGTTCCTTTTATTTCCAGTCCATTAGCTCCTTGAAAAAAGAGACTATTCGGATACTTGCTAAGCATGGCCGATCCCCTCTGGGCATCTCAGACATACCCTCTAACACATACCTCAACTCCAGGGTGAAGAAGAAAAATAAAAAGTCATACAAGCTAAATTATACTTACAAGAAGGAAGAGAGTGGAGGTGGCTCCTGTTTGAGGGACTGGAGTGGTGAAATACAGCTGGGAAAGAGATTTTTTTTTTTTCCTAAAGTTTATTTATCCAATAGAGAGAGAGAATGCGGGAGGGTCAGAAAAAGAGGGAGAGAGAGCATCCAAATCAGGCTCCCCATTGTCAGCCCAAAGCCTGATGCAGACTCGAACCCACAAACCATGCAATCATGACGAGCCAAAATGAAGAGTGGGAAACTTAACTGACTGAGCCACCCAGGCGCCCCCAAATTTTTTCTTTTAATGTTTATTTTGGGGAGAGGGAGGGGAGGGGGAGGGGCAGAAGAGGGAGACAGAGAATTGGAAGGAGGCTCTGGGATGTCGGCTCAAAGCCTGATGTGGAGTTTGAACTCACCAACCATGAGATCATGACCTGAGCTGAAGTCAGGTGGTCAACCCACTGAGCCACCCAGGCACCCCTGGGAAAGAGAATTTTAAGAAGTTTGTCTTGTCATGCTTCAGGAGACATAAGTAAAGACGTGAATTGCCTTTTCAGTTAGTTTAGTTTGTTATTCTGGTTTTATCTGAATAGGATTCCAAGAAGAGGCTGGGCTGTGAAGCCTCTAGCTGTACTTACATTGATACAGGAGCTATGTTGGGTCAACACGACTTAAGGCTGGCAGTAGAACCTGCTTATAAGAAGAAATATTTCTATTTGTACACAGAGATCTTTAATTTTATTAACTAAATAAAATATTTTTATTCTCAAATTTTATGTTTGTGTGTATTCGTTTGTTTAAATTATACATGTATGTATGAATGTTACATACACGAAGAACTCATGTAATATAGCCCCTAGTATCCATCAATGAATGCAGAATAAATTTAAGTTTGCATAGAAAAGCTAAGCTATTTATACAATGTAGTTATGTAAACTAACAGATGATCATCCTCCTTCACAATTTAAAGATAAGAATTCTGAATTTTCAGCATGTCTCTCCACTGGTGGTCTCTAGCCATAAGACACCGGGATCTAAGTAAAAAGATAATAATGCAATACTAATGTAGTCATAAAAATACCACAGTACTTGGTTTCCTTCCTGCTTCTAAGAAGTAAGCTGAGAAAATTGAAATAGAGGCTAAGGATCTTTCCATGTTATAGGATTTTTATGACTATGAAATAGTTCTTGTTGAGAATCTTCTATGTGGAAAACATTCATTGAAATTTTAAGAACAGAATTACAAAACATTATATGAACAAAAATGTCCCTATGCCATTCTTATTTAATACAATCCGAGAAAAGATTACAATAGCTTATTGTATTTATTTTAATAGAATAAAAAATATATATATGAAGAAAAAAAGACACTTAAAAATACTACTTTTGGGGTGCCTGGGTGGCTCAGTTGGTTGAGCATCCAACTTCAGCTCAGGTCATGATCTCGTGGTTTGTGAGTTCGACCCCCGTTAGGCTCTGTGCTGACAGCTCAGAGCCTGGAGCCTGCTTCAGATTCTGTGTCTGCCTCTCTCTTCGCCCCTCCCCTGATCACACTTTGTCTTTCTCTCAAGTAAATAAACATTAAATAAAGTAAAATAAACATTAAGCAAACATTAAAAGTAAAAGTAAATAAACATTAAATTTTTTTTAAATAAAAATACTACTTTGTATGATGATATGATTGGATTTAAATTATTTCATTAAGCAACATATATTTAATTGCCAGGTGCTATGTAAAGTACTGGAGGTGTAGCACTTAACAACAAACTGTGAGAGCAGAAACCATGTTTGTCGTGTGGGCAAGATCTACATAGAATAAATAATTACAGGTAAGCTTAGTGTCATGAAAAAGGAACTTCAATAGATTCTACCATAGTGTCTTCTATAGTGACGGAAGGTCAAGGGAGTCATATCTAAGTAAATATCTAAGTCCTATCTATCTAAGAATCTAAGCAAAGACCTGAAGGGTGAGTAGGAGTAAGTGAAAGAAAAGGAATAAGAAAGTGTGCTAAGGAAAGGAAATGGCAAACGTGAGGACCCTGGGGTAAAAGAATCGAGCATTAGTACTTAAACAAGCTCATTCCTTGAAATGAAAGTTGAGAATAAGAGGGATAATCCAATAGAGCAAGGCTTCTGAGACAGTAAAACCAAGGGACGAAATTGGCCTTAGAGGTGGGGGTAGGCACATGTTGTCCATGATAATGGAAAGAAGAGAAAAAAGGATAGATATGACCGTCTATACATATATAAGTTCAAGGAATTCCTGCCTATGGCTTCTATTTCCTCAGGGAAGTAGGGAGCAAGACTATCCACTGACCATGGAGGGAAGCAGAGTTGTGATGATCATGCCCTTGTCAAAACTCAGCAAACATGTATCTAAGATTTGCACGTGTCATCACGTATAAATTTTACATCAAGAGAAAAAACTATAAATATTGAACTCCAGCTTGAACAAATTCATGTATCAATGGAACCCAAATCTCTATCAAGATATGGAATGTTACCATGAACCCCAGTGGCTTTTAAAACTTCTCTATTTCTATCATATGTTTGTCTTATTCACTGTTGCATCCTCAGCACCTATACCAATGCCTGCCACATAGCAGGCGTTCAACAGACATTTGTTGGATAAATGAATATGTGATATGATATTAAACCAGGATTTTTTCATTTGGGGTTGGGTTTTGTCAGGCATGTGCCTTTTGTTGAAGGAGTATGATTCTGAAGGATACAAACACAGATTTCTTTTTATTTTTTGTTCCACTAAGTCTTCAAATTCTCTGAGGGCTGTTCTTCCTTCTGCTTTAGATGATATGTCATGAAGGTCACACAAACTTTATTCCAAGTTAAAGCTTTTCCTTTTCCCAAGCTCATGCTAGAAGCCTTCAGGGAGTTATGTGGCATGGGCCACTTTGGTTTTTCACCTTTTATATCTCCACTTTCCCTATTTTAACTACTCACTGTTTAAGCTTTCAAATTCCTCCAGGTTTGTATCGTGAAGAGCTTCTCAGATGCCTCAGATATATGACATGCACAGAATCACTTCTGGGCAACCACTTATAAGCCTATCCTTAGCCCTTGGGACTTCTTAGGGTTCAGCCCTCTGCTTGATCTCTTTGGTGCTCAGCAAAGCAGTCTTCTTAGCTGGACTCCCTTTTAAACTACCATCCCTGGGAATAGTGTTGCTACCGTTGTTTTGTTTTGTTTTTTAATGTTTATTTTTCAGAGAGAGAGAGAGAAACAGAGTACAAGCAGGGGAAGGGCAAAGAGAGAGGGAGACACAGAATCTGAAGCAGGCTCAAGGCTCCAAGCTCTCAGCACAGAGCCCGATGCAGGGCTCGAACCCATGAACTGAGAAATCACGACCTGAATCCAAGTCGGACGCTTACCGACTGAGCCACCCAGGTGTCCCAGCTACACTTGCTTTATCACTTACCTATCTACTCAGCCATCCCTCTATAAGCCCATTAATTCATCTTATTTTTGGTATATGACAAAGTAAATTGCTGACATCAGTATACATTCCCTTGGGAAAATTCATGTTTCCGCAGTTGGTGAAAGTGCAGCTTGTTTCCAGTATGTCTGTCTCTAGTCTGCCTCTGGTTTTCTTAGGAAAGTATCAGATCCCAGGTCCCTGTATTTCCCCAGACTCCAGGCAATGTGTATCAAGTTCTCCAAATGTTTCCCTGAAAGCTCCTCTCACATAGCTTGAGGTTAGGAGGAGCATCTCTTTTTTTCCCTGTGGGAGGAGTGGGGAAGTATCAAGTGTCTCCAAAGCAACACTCTTCCTGAGCCATCAGGCCCCCAGCCCACCCCCATGCTCTCTGGTCTGGGGATGAGTGAAGAATAATACTGGGCCACAATTTCTTAACAGATTTTGCATGGCAGACTAACATCTGGCTTTAGGATGTAGAGGTACTTGGCACCTAATCTATTGTCCTTTGGGGACCTGTCAAAACAGATAGCATCCTTATTAAATGTCATGTTACATGTTCATTTATGTAACAAATATTTTTTGAGCACCTGTTCTAGGCAAAGCACTGGTCTGGGTAGTGAGAATGCAACAGTGAACAAGGTCACTGCTCTCATGGAATTTACAATTTAGTCTGGGTGATAGACAATAAGCCTATAAAAAAGATAATTTTGTGTAGAGATGAATGATATGAGGGCAATAAAACGTACTAATGTGATCAGTACAGAAGGAGAGGGAGGTAGACTACTTTCATAGGCTGCCCTCTGAGATGGAGATATCTGACCTGAGATTTGAAGAATACAAAAAGGTAAGGAAAACAAAGGAACTTGGAGGGGAAAATCTTGTCACTAGAATAAAAGAATGGAGGAGACAGGTGTGAGTAGAGAATCGTGGGAGGAAAAGAGTAGTATGAACAATGGACTGAACAGGAGACTAGAGCCAAGCCAGATCATGTAGGAACACAAAGGCTAAGGTAATTTTATTTTTAAAAATTTTTTTTCAACGTTTTTTTATTTATTTTTGGGACAGAGAGAGACAGAGCATGAACGGGGGAGGGGCAGAGAGAGAGGGAGACACAGAATCGGAAACAGGCTCCAGGCTCCGAGCCATCCGCCCAGAGCCTGACGCGGGGCTCGAACTCACGGACCGCGAGATCGTGACCTGGCTGAAGTCGGACGCTTAACCGACTGCGCCACCCAGGCGCCCCAGGCTAAGGTAATTTTAATTTCAAAAGCAGCTTGGAAGATTTTGAAGAGGCACACACAATTCATATTTTGGCTGAATGCTAAAGAGTCAAATGTTAAAATCAATACTTTATTTCTGGGACATAAGAACAACTCTGAATGTTTATTTAAGAATTGAATTATTACAATTTTATTATTAAAAATGTTACAGTCAAGGGGCGCCTGGGTGGCTCAGTCAGTCAGTTTAAGTGTCTGTCTCTTGATTTCAGCTGACAGTCATGCGACTGAGCCCTGAGTGGGGCTCCACTCTGGATGTGGAGCCTGCTTAAGCTTCTGTCGCCCTCTCTCTTTGCCTCTCCCCTATTTGTATGCATTACCTTGTTCTTATAACTTATATGTTATTCTGATTAGAGAGGATTCTTACCTATGAGATTGCTTGAAGGGCAGCCACATCAACTTTAGGGTTGCCAGAAAGTGAAATAGGAATTTGATAATTTTTTAAAATTGAGATATAATTGATCATTGATATATAACATTGTAGTAGTTTCAGGTGTACAGCATAATGATATGATATATATTGTGAAATAATTACCACAATATTTATTGTGAGAGCCCGACATAGGCGTCAAACTCATGAACTGTGAGATCATGCCTCAGCCAAAGTTGGATGCTTCACTGACTAAGCCACCCCAGGAAGCTCGATAATGATTTCATTTCTTTTTATGTTGTTGTTAACATTTATTTTAACACACACACAGAGTGTGAGTGGGGGAGAGGCAAAGAAAGAGGGAGACAGAATCTGAAACAGGCTCCAGATTGTCAGCGCAGAGCCTGATGTGGGGCTCAAACTCACAAGATGCGAGATCATGACCTGAGCTGAAGTCAGACACTCAAACCGACTGAGCCACCCAGGCATCCCAGTGATTTCATTTCTTTTGGATAAATATCCAGAATTGAAATTGCTGGATCATATGGTAGTTCTATTTTTTATTTTTTGAGGAACCTCCATACTGTGTTCCATAGTGGCTACACCAATGGCAACGTGACATTCAGCCTTCCAAACCAAGGCTGACACTGGAGCTGAAAAGCAGACTTTGGCCAAATAGCAAGGTCAGAACACAGCTGAAGTTGAGTACACATCTCACTTTTTTTGCAGGAAAGTAATATGATTTAATGGCAAGAGGATGATTAAGGTGAAAGATCATAAGATGAAAGTTGCATAAAGATAGTATTAGCCAAAATTACTAAAGGTAATACCTGTATGTTTTCAGCATGGAAGATAAATCCACCAAATTCTTATATAATAGTGGCCAAATGATAGGAAGAAAAGGTCTCATTGATAATATCAGTGGTGTGATAGAATGATCACTACTGGACTAAGAATCAACACCTTGAGTTTAAGCCTTAACTCTACACGGGTGCCTGGGTGGTGCAGTCGGTTAAGTGTCTGACTCTTGACCTAGGCCCAGGTCATGACCTTACGGCTTCTGAGTTTGAGCCTCACATCAGGTTCTGCACTGATGGTGGAGAGCCTGTTTGGGATTGTCTCTCCCTCTCTCTGCCCCTCCCTACTTGTGCTCTCTTTCTCTCCAAATAAATACATAAACTTAATAAAAAAATTTTTTTAATAAATAAAAAAAAATAAACCTTAACTCTACACCTTAGAAGCCATGTGTCCTCGAAAGTCACTTAAGCCTCTCTGAGCCTCCGTTTTCTTAGCTACACGTTGCATAGGGTTGTTGAGAGATTCAAATTAAGGTGATGCATGTGTGAACACATTGCAGGCTCTAGACTAGTGGTTCTCATTCTAGGGCACCTTTTAAACTAAGATGCTCAGGCCCCTTCTTAGAGTCTCTGGAATGAGAAATCTCAGCTGGAGTAGTCATAAAATTGAAGTCAGATCGTGTCCCTTCTCTTCAACCCCTCCAGTGGAGCTTCCCATCTTAGAGTAAAAGCTAAAATCCTTAGAATAGCAAAGGAGACCCCATGATCAGGCCCCCACTTCTGACCTCATTTCCTACTCTTCACCCTTACTCATTCTGTTCTAGCCATAATGGCCTCCTTTCTCCTAACATTAAAATGTGTTCCTATCTGGGAGCCTTTGTCCTTGCTGCTGCCACTGCCTGGATAATTCTTCTCCAAGTTATCCCATACTGCTCAAGCCCCCTCTTCAGGCTTTTGCTGAAATATATAACCTCTGAGTGAAGCCTTCCCTGACCACCCACTTTAACATGTCATGCATGCGTGTAATCCCTTCAACTTTTTTGTCCGTGGTACTTATCACCATCTGAAACATTATATACTTTATTTGTTTTATTTGTTTATTGACTATTGTTTTCCACTAGAGTGTAAGCTCCATGAGGGCAGGGATTCTGTTTGATTGTTTTTTTCCACTGCTGGGTAGTCCCAGTGCTTAGAACACTGCCTAACACATAACAAGCCCACAACAGATAATTATTGTTGCTATCCCAAATGGATGCTCTGAGCATGCATCTTACATAGTCTAAAAACTTCAATGATAGCTCACCACCTACTACAAATATATTCTGTGCCTTCATACCTCTCAGACTTTGCTCATGTGGTTCTTCCTATTTAGTATGCCCTTCTCAGCTTGAAACTCATTTCCTCCATTTCCTGGATGAAAATGATCCTCCTCAAAATTCCTCTACTTATTGTGCCACACCCTGCCTTAAATTATTTACGTACTATGTATAATTATTTATATAATTATTTCCTTTCTCGGAGCATAGATTCCTTGAGAATAGTTTTACTCAACAATGTTTGTTGAATGAATGACTAGGCTTGCCTTTGTAGCTGACTCAGACATTTATCAGAGAAGAGAGGCAATTAAATGGTAGATTTAAATGGCAAATCCCCTAGCTCCAATGAGAATACAGGTTGCATATAAGATAAAAATAGATGATAACATCCAAAATTAATTCATGGATGATGAGACTAATAACACCAAAGATCAACAACTATCAATTGCTTTATGGATAATCAAGTTTAGGTAAGAGTGATTTAGAGAGGAATGATTTTATTGCATAAATGGACTCTGAGAGCTAGATAAAAAGTTAGACATGACATTCATTTTTATGGCAGTCAAGTCTTCAGACTCAGCCAGTTAAAACAGGAAATAACTTCCCAGATTTATTATGATGTCCTTCTAATTATTTTCATGAACTATTCCAAATCTCAATCTTTATTGGAGGATACTATCTTATGATAGTGAAAACAATAAATCTGATGCTTGCCCTTCATTTGGAAGTACTATGTTATCTGAAGTTGAAAAATCTCTTTCAACTCAATGCTGTTGTTGTTGTTGTTGTTGTTGTTGTTATTTTGCCTTGCCTTTAAAAACTTCTGTTAATGGGGCACCTGGGTGGCTCAGTTGGTTGGGCATCCAATCTTGATTTCAGCTCTGACAGTGCAGAGCCTTATTCAGGTTCTCTCTGCCCTTCCCCTGCTCATGATCTCTCTCTCTCTCTCTCTCTCTCTCTCTCTCTCTCTCAAAATAAATAAAACTTAAAAAAAAAATTAAAAACTTCTGTTAACAAACTACCTAGATTTTTCAGGCCAGTGACTTGTATCCTCAGTTCCCCAAACCTAGGTTCTTTCTGGAATGTCCTTTCTGAACCAACAAGAACTTACTTCATCAGCATGGCCTGCTTTTGGGGGCCAGGAGTTTATGAAGCTAAACCCATGAATGTATAACTCTTTTTCACCTTGATATGTTACCAATTTTCCTTAAGGCGTCCAACCAGTGTGACTGAGCAAGACATGTATCATCAGCCTCAGAAGGGAAAATAAGAAGTGATAGTTAAGAACTAAAGCTGGTAGAGATGAAGCCTCTGAAAAAAATCCCTGTTCTGAAGAATACTATCAAAAAAAGCATTTGTTGTAGATGAAAGAATTTTATTTTTCTTTCCTTTACTTGAGTTTTAAATATTTTTACATAAATTACATCATAGAAATAAGAGCAGAATAAAAAACAAAGAAAATCACCCACCAACTCATCTTTCTAACAAACGAACGGTTTTTTCTAGTTGCTACTTATCTATGTGCCTAAATATCTATATGACAGGTTTTAAAATTTACATAACCTAGAGACTCTCAAACCTATTGCACATTCAAGTATCAGCCCACTCTCCAGAAATGAGGTAGGAAGAAATCACTGCCCCCCCACTCTGGGCCTGAATAAATGAGATGTTGGAGCTTGGGAGGACCCTGAAGTAGACTGGGGGAATCTGAGAGATGAGGCCCATGACAGATCCCCAGGTATGTTTCACTCATCCTGATGCATGACCCAGGAGGTCCAGAGACCCATCACTGACCCTAAAACACAACAGGGTTTCTCCATAAGACCTCAAATATCATTTCCATCCCTTTCAACAATAGCTGGAATCTTCATGTTAGTGATTATATGAAATCCACACTCTCTTGCTAAACTATATAGGCCCTGCATTATCTCAGCCTGTATATAGAAAGTAGTATGAGATAAATATTCATATAAATAAAAGTAATAATATAAAATCCTAAAATTGTATTGGAGATACAGAGAAGGCATCAATATATCTCTGTAGTGATGTCATCCCCAGACCCATCAACATCAAAGTCAACAAGAAACTACACAGATGGGGCTCCTGGATGGCTCAGTCAGTTGAGCATCCAACTCTTGATTTCGGTTCAGGTCATGACCTCATGGTTTGTGAGATTGAACCCCAAATTGGGCTCTGCACTGAGAGTGCAGGGCCTGCTTGGGACTCTCTCTCTTCCTCTCCCTCTGCCCCTCCTCTGCTCACCCTCTCTCTCAAAATAAATAAATTAAAAAAAAAAAAGAACCTACACAGACAAAATGTTTTTAATGTGTTACTCACTTATAAAACCCTAGCCTCTTCTCTAGTCCTTCCACTATCCAAGCTGGCAGAACTCATAAGGAAGAGAACTAGCAATCCTCTGTTTGTTGCTTTTGGGTGATCTGCTGTTTCTTCACCTGTACTTGTAACCAACCAACACTTCACCTGCCAGTAGATCTTGGAGTCTCTAGCTTCCCAGCTGTGCTGAGCCCTAACAGGTTACATTTCACAGGCTTTGAACTGGTCGAGGTCTCTGAAGGAGAAATGATAGGAATTATAGCCCCCAGGAGTCAAAAATAATGGTGATCCATTAACGTTGTCCACATGACCCCTTACAGGGTAAAAATAGTAACTATACACTTAACATTGTTTGTGCCAGCAATAGTGCTGAGTCCTTTACAGAAAGTATCTCATTCAATCTTTACAATAATACATGAGGTAGGAATTATCTTTTCTTTTCCAGAAAGGGAAACTGAGATTTATATATCTTTTTTTTTTTAAGTTTATTTACCACACTGAGATATCACCTCATGCCAGTCAGAGTGGCTAAAATGAACAAATCAGGAGACTATAGATGCTGGTGACGATGTGGAGAAACGGGAACCCTCTTGCACTGTTGGTGGGAATGCAAATTGTTGCAGCCACTCTGGAAAACGGTGTGGAGGTTCCTCAAAAAATTAAAAATAGATCTCCCCTATGACCCAGCAATAGCACTGCTAGGAATTTACTAAAGGGATACAGGAGTACTGATGCATAGGGGCACTTGTACCCCAATGTTTATAGCAGCACTCTCAACAATAGCCAAATTATGGAAAGAGCCTAAATGTCCATCAACTGATGAATGGATAAAGAAGTTGTGGTTTATATATACTATGGAATACTACTTGGCAATGAGAAAGAATGAAATATGGCCTTTTGTAGCAACGTGGATGGAACTGGAGAGTGTGATGCTAAGTGAAATAAGCCATACAGAGAAAGACAGATACCATATGTTTTCACTCTTACGTGGATCCTGAGAAACTTAACAGAAGACCATGGGGTAGGGGAAGGAGAAAAAAAAAAAAGAGAGAGAGGGAGGGAGCCAAAGCATAAGAGACTGTTAAAAACTGAGAACAAACTGAGGGTTGATGCGGGGGTGGGAGGGAGGGGAGGGTGGGTGATGGGTATTGAGGAGAGCACCTGTTGGGATGAACACTGGGTGTTATATGGAAACCAATTTGACAATAAATTTCATATTAAAAAAAATAAAGTTTATTTACTTATTTTGAGAGAGACTGAGACAGCAAGAGTGGGGGAGGGGCAGAGAGAGGGAGAGAGAGAGAGAGAGAGAATCCCAAACAGGCTCTGCACCAGAAGCTCAAAGCCCAATGCAGGGCTGACTGAACCACCCAGGTGCCCCGAGATTTATATATCTTAGTTACATAAGATCCAGTATTGTTAGAAAGTGGCAGAACTGGGGGTGCCTGGGTGACTCAGTCAGTTAAGCATCTGACTCTTGTTTTCGGCTCAGGTCACAATCTCACGGTTTTGTGGGTTTGAGCCCCCATCTGGCTCTACACTGGCAGCACGGAGCCGGCTTGGGATTCTCTCTCTCCCTCTCTCTCTGCCCCTCCTGTGCTCTCTCTCTTTCTCTCTTTCTCAAAAATAAATAAACCAAAAAAAAAAAAAAAAAAGAAAAGAAAAAGAAAAAAGAAAAGGAAGTGGCAAAACTGGAACTTGAATACAGCAAGCAAGAGACCACTAAAGAGACCACTCTATCCTTCTGATAAGGTGAATATAGGGGACACTATCAGTTGGCCTTGAAACTCAGGCCTGCTAGGTGCTGAGCTGGGCCAGGCTTGCTAATGCTGCGTCTCATCACGTGTGCTCTGACCCTGACCATGACTTGAGTCATACTGTTTGCTCCTGATTCTGGCCTGAAAATGTCCTGGAGTAGAAAACAACCTCAAACCTACTGAGCAATCATACTGGGACAGAAAGAGGAATGAAGGCTTCAGGGGAAAGGTCCTTCTGGCAGATTCATGCATCAATCACACAGAAGTGGTTTTGGATGACCCAATCAACCAGGATCAAAGAAGAGCAACAGGTGTTGCAGCAAACTGCTCCAGAGACTCACATGTCCATACGTCTGTTAATACATTTTCCCAGGGCACAAGAAAATCTATTGTCTCCTTTGCAGGCAGGAAATGTATCCCTTCCAAAAGATGGGGAAACAGTGTGTTTGTGAGAAGGAAAGGAGGGGGGCGAGACATGTGCAGTGAGGGAAAAGGAAAGGAGAGGAGAAATCAGAGCAATAACTAAAGCAGGGACAGAAGAGGTCTCAAGATGCACGATGGGCATGGTATGCAGTCTTCCTGTTTCTCAACATGCCCATTACCAAAGCCTGACTGCAGAGCCAGCCCGAGGCTGTCAACAGGCCTGGAGGTAGGTGGGGGAGTAGGAGGTGGAAAGGAGTTCTGACTGAATCCCACACACACCCGCCCCGCCCCCATCTCCAGCCCACCTCCTCAAAGTCTCCCTTTCTTTCTCTGCTGTTTCCTCCCCCATCCTGATGTTCCTTCCCCTTTTCTATCTCTCCATCCTTTATTTTCTTTCCCTCTGCCTATTTTCTCATTCTGCAAATGCTCTACTCAGAAGCATGCAGTGCTAAAAGAGCTCCTAGCCCTGGCTCTGGAGCATGACTCATTACTGTGTTGTTATACTGGGAAATGAGGGGAGTGGGGCATTTAAGTCCAAGGCATTCAGTGTCCCTGTGCTCACTGAGGTCAGGTCCGGAGGTTAGCAGTTGAGAACACTTTCAAAGGTGTCACTCAGTTCTGAGTCTGCCTATTCCACCCAGGAGCCCGTGGCACCTTTGAAGTAAGTATTGTGTAACATCTTACAATTCCACTGCTGCAGAGAAAAGATATGTGCTTGCTATGGGAATCTGTGACCCTGTGCTAGTAAGTCTTATTCCTTCTGAGATCTAGTTTGATGTGATTGTCCCTTTGTATTCTTGAAATTGTATGTTAGTGTGGTTAGGTTTGGACTTAGTTTCAGAGCATTAAAATATTTGTTTTCCTGCCAGCAGAAAGTATGTTCTGAGGGAAATATGCTATATTGAGAGGGAAAAGATGCAATGCTACTATACAGAAAGTTAGACATAAAGTGGTAAAAATTCATTCTCTAGTGCTGCTGGTAAGAGTGTTAGACCATTCATTCATTCATTCAACACATATTTAAATATGTCAGTGGTGATGTCTGCTATAAATAAAATAAAAGCTTGGTAAAGGGATAATATCTATAGGAGGGTTATGTGAGATAGGTTGGTCAGCGAAGACCTCACTGAAAAAGTGACATTTAAGCAGCTCACTGAAAGAAGGAGGGGAGTGAACCATGCAAACATCGGGGAAAGAATGTTTCAGATAGAAAGGACAGCAAGTGCAAGGGGTCTGAGATGGAAATGAGCTTGACGAGCTTAAAGAACAGCTAGAAGGCCGGCCAAATAAGACTTACAGGGAAAGCAGCATGGTCACAGCAGTACAAAGAGCCTGCTAGGCTATAAAAAAATCATCTCAACTAGATTATAAATGTGAAGAGGAATTTGCTTCAGAAAGATCACTCTGGCTTCTGGTTGAACAGTATCAGAGAACACAGATGGAATCAGGAAAGCAAGTTAGAAGGCTATCAGGGTAGCCCAAGTAAGAGAGGATGGGGCTTTCAGATTTGGGATATATTTTGTAGAGAGACATGGACTTGATGATTTGGAAGTGGGTTGCGAGAGAAAGAGAAGATTCAAGATGGCCTCTAGGTGTTTAGCCTGGGCAATGGGTAAATGACAGAACCATTTCCTGAGATGGGAAAAGTTTGAAAGGAAGGTAGTAAAATCCAGTGTTCAGTTTTATTAAGTTTGAGATGAAGTTTGAGATTGCCTAAGACACCCAAGTGGAGGTGCCAAATAGGCAGTTGTAAGGCAAGTCTGGAGGAAACTGAGAGGTAATGTTTGCTGTGATGTTGACTAAGACACACTTCTTACCACCACTATCAGACAATACAGATTTGAGTTTCCAAAAAGGAAGTCACCTCCTATCGAGACCACTGCAGTCCATCTTGCAGAGGCCTTCTCTCTGTTGCAATGCTGCATGTGGGCAAATATTAAATGAGATATTAAGGAATCACCTGGCTTATGTAGTTCACAATCAAATCTCCAAGATTGCCTCTTGAGCAATGAATATTTGACATTTCAAAAGAGCCTCAACTATAGAGATCATGAGCTCCTTTAAATATTGTCCATAACCTGGGCAGAAACTCTGGCCACTGAGCACAACGAATGCATGTTCCATAATATCTGCAGATCATTTTCAGGCATAGTAACCACTTTTGGAAGATGTGGTGAGAAATGGATTTAAAGCTATGGAACATGGATTCTGGATGAGGAAATGGCACCTTGAAAGAGCATACTATTCAAATGATGCTGGATGGAAACCCAAAACTTATGCCATAGAGTCACATTACCTGGCATTAGATGATCTGGATTATTCACAGAACACTAGGGGCCAAGGATTGTGTCATATTGACAAGGTTGAGAATAATGCCTCAGGATACTTCAGAGTATTTAACAGGATTAGTACAGAGCCATGCACACAAAACTGGAAGATTTCTCTCAGCCATGACATTTTGAGAATAAAGACCTTTGCCACAATATTTTCTCATGAGGTGTTTTGCCAGAATTACCAAATAAGCCCGGACTTCTTTAACGATGCAATGTTCACCCAGCTGATCTTGCCAAGGACTTCTGTGTGGAGAAAGTATCACTTGTCCTTTCTAGAGTTAAAGCCTCCTGGGAAGGAACACAGAGACCTGGGCGCAAAGCATCTGTGTCCTTAGAGAGTCTGATTTTAAAGGTATCAGCAGAATTCCCAAAGTCCTTCACAAGAGACTAGGAGCTTACAAAGTTCATTCTGGCTTTGTCCCCTTTAATTGGGTCAAGCCTGTTTGGCATCTCCTCCTTCAAAGGAGTTGCTAACCAACTAGATCCCATTATTACACTCATTCCCTTGAAAGCTAGGCAGGTGTATTTTTGCTCTTAGAAAAACATGTAAAGAGCTTGGTTATCTTATCAAACAAGGTCTCTTCAAATCAGTTGCACGTACCACCATGGGCAATATCAGTTGTAGAGCCAGAGTCATTAAATGGGCCTAACCTTTGAATGGGCAAGGTCAGAGTTGTTTGTTTTTTAATGTTTCTTTATTTTTGAGAGAGACAGAGACAGAATGCAAGTGGGTGAGGGGCAGAGAGAGAGGGAGACACAGAAGCAGAAGCAGGCTCCAGGCTCCGAGCTGCCAGCACAGAGCCCGACACAGGGCTTGAATTCACAAGCTGTGAGATCATGACCTGAGCTGAAGTCGGACTCTCAACCGACTGAGTCACCCAGGAACCTCAAGGTCAGAGTTTTGAATGCAGATTTTCCCTTTACTGCTCAGGTGGGCGAACTTGCACAAGTGTCAGATCAAGATAATGACAGTACTCACTTCATAGGGTAACTGTGAGGATCAGATGAGTTAAAGCCCTTTAAGAGATTAGAAGAGTACCTAGAACATAGTAAGCACACAATATCATTACTATTAGCCTCATTATCTTTAAAGCCTATTTGCAAAGAGATTTTTTTTCTTTTTGGAAATATAGATCCAGTACAAATAAGACATTTAGGTAGACCCTAAGTTTTCTGCAGCTAGTTAACACCATCTTGTTTGTAACTTCAGAGAATGAAGTTTGATATACTTGACCTAGCCCAAGGTTGCCAGTGACTTGTATTTTTTAATTTGAAGGTAAATGTACATAACATAAAATTAACCATATTAAAGTATACAATTCAGTGGCATTTAGTACATTCACAATACGGTACAACAATCGCCCCTATTTAGTTTCAAACATTTTCATCACCTCCAAAGGAGACACCTCCCTGTGAAGTAGTCATTCCCCATAACCCGCCTTCCCCCCAGCCCCTGGCAAACTCTAAACTGCTTTCAGTCTCTGTGGATTTCCCTATTCTGAATCTTTCATATAAATGGGATCGTATAATATGTGACCTTTTGTGTCTGGCTTCTTTCACGTGGAGTGACTTATTATTGAAGATGAAACTGCAGATCCCCAAAGAATCACCATCCCATCATCCCAGCGTCTCTGATATCTTTGGAATTTTCCGATGCTTAATGGAGACCCTTTAAGGACAGAGTCTGTCCTCTGCTAAAAAAAAAAAAAAAAAAAAAAAAAAAAAAAAAAAATCTTCAATTAGCAGTGGATGGATTCTTGGGAAAACTTCGGGAAGTTCCAAATCATTTTAACATATCAAGTATCTGAGACAAATGATGCCCTCAACATCTGGAGACTTTGGCAAAATGATGCAGTTCAACCCTGTCATTTTATAGAGAAGGACTGTTGTTTTCTTTGGCTATTATAAGATACATACAACCCTTGATGCACTTACTAAAAAAACAATTCCTCTAAGGAGAGTGTATAATGTGCAAGGGCCTAACGAAAGGCACATTTCCTGACTTCAAGCATCTCATTGCCCAGTAGAGGAAAAAAAAAAAAGACAAATGATCAGACATTAAAATACAATATAATAAGTGCTCTGACTGAATTAAGCACAGCGTACCATGGGATCCCATGTGAAATTACCTACCCCCATAAGAGGTGTGAGAGTACTCCCCATACTCCCATCTTTCTTCCACAAAAGGCTGAGTCATTGTAATACTTTTCAGAATGTTAAGTGCTTGCTGGCTTTGGAGACTGTGTTAATTTAGTATCATAAAGAACGCTGTTACCACTGGTGTTTCTCCTTACATTATTACTGGTGTTCTGTTTAGCCATTGACGCCATGTGGCATTAAGGTACAGATTTTAACCGAGGGATACCATTCCTTATTGTATGGAACCAGACGTTTATTGCCTAGGAAATCCTCTCTGGTATTGAGGGAATTATCGTCCTCTCAAACTATTTAGCAGTTTAAACTCATCACAGGTTTTGGGGGGACTCTGTTCTAAGAATAAGTGTATTCTCTTAATTATGTTCTGTTCCAGCCCTCTGCTACAATCTTAACTCTAGCCCCATTATTTGCAACCTATGTGTTATCACACATGGCCTTGTTGTCTTTGCTCAATAGCAATCTCAGGCTGGATATCAGCTAATGGTATCACCAAGTCTGTAGAATTTTGGGAACACCCATTTTCATAGTATTCAAATAAAAATAGCTCTTGCATACCATCCTCATCTCTCCTTTTCCCCAGAAACATTAACCTTCCATTTTTCCTAGTCACTTCTGATTCTGATGTCCACCTTCTGCTGAATTCTCAATCCTTGTCCTGGGTCTCACCCTCTGTATGTACTGAACCTTTTCTGCACCACATCATCCCATATTGGACACATCTGGTCTCTCCATTCCCCAAAATGCTACTGCTCAAAGCAATATCCAAATATTTAGAGACAACTGAAAAGGTCCTAACACAGGATGGGAGAGCAAATAACTTAAAATTGAATATCTCAGTTGATTCCAAAGACACTTTGACTATTTCTTTGTAGCTATTTTTCCCCCACCTTTTTTTCCTTTCCCCTTATTTCCCTCAACATTCAGATTGTCTATTATTAGGCAGAGCTCCCCAGTTCATTCTGATGCATGCTAAACTTTGAGAAGCCTTGGCTTAAGCAAACTTTGACTATGTATTTATAATATGCACACATAAACAAATCTTCGTACTTAATGGTTGTATGGATTTAATGATTCCATACTAATGGACATTTAGGCTGCTTCCAATTTTAATATGTGAACATGCACTAGAAGAATACACGAAAAAATTAAAACAATTATGAGAAGACCTAGCTATTTTAGATGGAAAATTTTTTAAATTCCTTCAAGTTAGAATATTGTTTAACAAGAGATACAAATTGAGAGAGAGAACAATGTTCTCCAAGAAGGACACAGGGAGCACACTGCAACAGGCGAGAAGCTCCATGAGGCTAGCGACTATGTCTGATTTGCTTCCTTTCATATGCCCAGTGCCTTGAACAGGGTCTGACACAGAGTAGGTGCTTAGTTAGTAGTTACTGAATGAAAGGATCAAGTAAGTGCTGCTGAGTCTGGACTTGCCACAGGTCAAACTCTGGGACTTGAACTTTTGGACCATGCAGGACTGTAACTGAGACCCTACTTTGTGCCCCAGGGCTTATCTACTTCAGGGAGATGCTCATGACAGTACTGTAGTGAGAAGCCAAGTGTGCATTTCAGCACAAATCTTTGTTAGTTCCTTTCTTCTAAAAGACCTTACCTATGACCCATCAGTAGGCAGGCTCAGCAGGCTGGTTCTATACCAATTGAATACTGGAAGATATTAAAGAATTATTTTGACTTATTATTTTTTTTTAATTTTATATAATGGTATAGTAATTACAGGTGACCCTTGAAGAATATGGGAAGCTAGGGGGCCAACCCCCAGCACAGTCAAATTTCTGTGTATAAGTTTTGAGTCCCTTAAATAGTCCTTATTAATAGCCTACTGTTGACCAAAAAAAGCCTTACCAATAACATAAAGTTAATTAACACATATTTTGCATGTTATGTTTATTATATTCTGTGTTCTTACAATAAAGTAAGCTGGAAAAATGAAAATGTTATTAAGAAAATCATAAGGAGAAGAAAATACATTTACAGTACTGTATCAGAAAAAATCCACATAGTGGACCCATGCAATTCAAACCCATGTTGTTCAAGGGTAAACTGTATATATATTCTTAAAAACATGTATCAAATTTATATATGTCAAATAAATATATATCAGAATTGTCAGGATGAGAGAGTTGAAGAGTGGGGGTACAGAGGATGGGCCATCAGCTGATAATTGTTGAAGACGGATGATAAGTACATTGGGACTCATAATGAATATATTGAAAACATATATTTATAAAGAATAGTGTAATGATTATATCATTCTCTCTTTTTAAAGAAGTTCTTCAGGGGCGCCTGGGTGGCGCAGTCGGTTAAGCGTCCGACTTCAGCCAGGTCACGATCTCGCGGTCCGTGAGTTCGAGCCCCACGTCAGGCTCTGGGCTGATGGCTCAGAGCCTGGAGCCTGTTTCCGATTCTGTGTCTCCCTCTCTCTCTGCCCCTCCCCCATTCATGCTCTGTCTCTCTCTGTCCCAAAAATAAATAAACGTTGAAAAAAAAAATTTAAAGAAGTTCTTCAAGTAATCAGCAGGTACTGTCCCAATGACTACATCCTGGTTGTCCCATCTACACACTGAGTCCTGGATACATGTATCTTGTTCCCTTTAGTACATCAGAGCACACTCTGAATCTTGGTCCTTCTTACATTCTTTTTTAAACTTTTATTTTTGGGAGAGAGAGAGAGAGAATGTGCACTTGTGCACACACACATGTGAGGAAAGGAGGGGCAGAGGGAGAAGGAGAGAGAGAGAAAGAGAGAGAGAGTCCCAAGCAGGCTCCATGCTCAGTGCGGAGTCCAACATGGTGCTTGATATCATGAATTGTGAGATCATGTCCTGAGCTGAAATCAAGAGTCAGACCACTCAAATGACTGAGCCACCCAGTCGCCCCGATTCACCTACTCTTTTACTTTTTCCTGATAGAGAACAGCTCCTTTACCTTGCTGAAGTACTCTAACGTGGTGTTTATCACATTTATGGCTATAATATTAGTATTATTATTACTATGCTTCTGAATCCATGCTAGTTAACAATGAACTCTTTGAAGGCAGGGATGATATCTTTAGCATTGAAAAAGGTTTGCTGGGTCACCTGGATGGCTCAGTCAGTTAAGTGTCCCACTCTTGATTTCAGCTCAGGTCATGATCTCATGATTCACGAGTTCAATGCCTGCAACAGGCTCTGCATTGATAGTGCAGACCCTGCTTGGGATCCTCTCTCCCTTTCTCTCTGCCCCTCCCCTGCTTGCGATCTCTCTGTCTCTCTCTCTCAAAAATAAATAAACTTAAAAAAAGAGAGAGAGAGAGAGAGAGAAAAGAAAAGTGGCCCAATATTTAAAACAAAAGTTTGTGGCTATGAAGTACCAGGAGGAGATAAGCATTAGTTAAAACTAGGAGCTTGACATACTGTATGCTTCCAATAACAATGACATTCTGGAAAAGACAAAACCATGGAAACAGGAAAATGATCAGTTGTTGCCAGTGGTTTGAGAGGATGAAGGGATGAGGAGGCAGGGAATTTTTAGGGCAGTGAAACTACCCTAGGGCATAGAGTATGATGGATGCATGTCATTATACATTTGTGAAAAACCATAGAATGTACAACATCAAGAACGACATTAATGCAAACTATGGACTTTGGGTGATAATGATGTATCAATGTAGGTTATAAACAAATGTATCACTCTGGTACAGGATGTTGATAGTTGGAGAGGATATCATGTGTGTGAGCAGAAGATTACATGGGAACTCTCTGTACTTACTACTCAATTTTGCTGAATCTAAAACTGCTCTTTAAAAAAAAGTACATATACCGTGCATATTTTCAGACCACAGTGCTATGAAACTCGAAATCAACCACAAGAAAAAATTTGGAAAGGTAACAAATACTTGGGGACTGAAGAACATCTTACTAAAGAATGAATGGACTAACCAAGCAGTTAAAGTAGAAATTAAAAAGTATATAGAAGTCAATGAAAATGATAGCACCACAACCCAAAAACCTCTGAGACGCAGCAAAGGCAGTCATAAGAGGAAAGTATATAGCAATCCAGGCCTTCCTAAAGAAGGAAGAAAGATCTCAGATACACAACCTAACCTTACGCCTTAAGGAGCTGGAAAAAGAACAGCAAATAAAACCCAAAACCAGCAGAAGACAGGAAATAATAAAGATTAGAGCAGAAATTAATGCTCTCAAAACCAAAAAAAAAAAAAACAAAACAAAACAAAACAAAAAACAGTAGAACAGATCAATGAAACCAAAAGCTGGTTCTTTGAAAGAATTAACAAAATTGATAAACCACTGGCCAGTTTGATCAAGAAGAAAAAGGAAAGGACCCAAATAAGTAAAATCAAGAATGAAAGAGGAGAAATCACAACCAACCCAGCAGAAATAAAAATAATAATAAGAGAGTATTATGAGCAATTATATGCCAATAAAATGAGCACTCTGGAAGAAATGGACAAATTCCTAGAAACATATACACTACCAAAACTGAAACAGGAAGAAATAGAAAATTTGAACAGACTCATAACCAGTAAGGGAATAGAATTAGTAATCAAAAATCTGCCAAAAAACAAGAGTCCAGGGCCAGATGGCTTTCCAGGGGAATTCTACCAAACATTTAAGGAAGAGTTAACACCTATTCTCTTGAAACTGTTCCAAAAAATAGAAATGGAAGGAAAACTTCCAAAATCTTTCTATGAAGCCAGCATTACCCTGATTCCAAAACCAGACAGAGACCCCACTAAAAAGAAGAACTATGGACCAATTTCCCTGATGAACATGGATGCAAAAATCCTCAACAAGATATTAACCAACTGGAGCCAACAATACATTAAAAAAGTTATTCACCATGACCAAGTGGGATTTATACCTGGGATGCAGGGCTGGTTCAATATCCGCAAAACAATTAACATGATTCATCACATCAATAAAAGAAAGGACAAGAACCATATGACCCTCTCAATAGATGCAGAGAAAGCATTTGACAAAATACAGCATCCTTTCTTGATAAAAACCCTCAAGAAAGTAGGGATAGAAGGACCATACCTCGAGATGATAAAAGCCATATACGAGCAACCCAATGCTAATATCATCCTCAATAGGGAAAAACTTTCCCCCTAAGGTCAGGAACAAGACAGGGATGTCCACTCTCACTACTGTTATTCAACATAGTATTGGAAGTCTTAGCCTCTTCAGTCAGACAACACAAAGAAATAAAAGGCATCCAAATCGGCCAGGAGGAGGTTAAACTTTCACTCTTCACAGATGACACGATACTCTATATGGAAAACCCAAAATATTCCACCAAAAAACTGCTAGAACTGATTCATAAATTCAGCAAAGTTGCAGGATATACAATCAATGCACAGAAATTGGTTGCATTCCTATACACCAACAATGAAGCGACAGAGAAATCAAGGAATTGATCCCATTTACAGTTGCACCAAAAACCATAAAATACCTAGTAATGAATCTAAACAAAGAGGTGAATAATCTACACACTGAAAACTATAGAGAGCTTATGAAAGAAATTGAAGAAGACACAAAGAAATGGAAAAATATTCCATGCTCCTGGATAGGAAGAACAAATATTGTTAAAATGTCAATACTACCCAAAGCAATCTACATATTCAATGTGATCCCTATCAAAGTAACACCAGCATTCTTCACAGAGCTAGAACAAATAATCCTAAAATTTGTATGGAACCAAAAAAGACCTCGAATAGCCAAAGCAATCTTGAAAAAGAAAACCAAAGCAGGAGGCATCACAATCTCAGACTTCAAGCTATACTACAAAGCTGTAATCATCAAGGCAGTATGGTACTGGCACAAGAACAGACACTCAGATCAATGGAACAGGATAGAGAACCCAGAAATGGACCCACAAACATATGGGAAACTAATCTTTGACAAAGCAGGAAAGAATATCCAATGAAATAAAGACAGTCTCTTCAGCAAGTGGTGCTGGGAAAACTGGACAGCGACATTCCAGAAGAATGAACCTGGACCACTTTCTTACACGGGAAACCTGGACAGCGTCATTCCAGAAGAATGAACCTGGACCACTTTCTTACACCATACACAAAAATAAACTCAAAGTGGATGAAAGACCTCAATGTAAGACAGGAAGCCATCAAAATCCTCGAGGAGAAAGCAGGCAAAACCTCTTTGATCTTGCCCGCAGCAATTTCTACTCAACACTTCTCTGGAGGCAAGGGAAACAAAAGCAAAAATGAACTACTGGGACCTCATCAAAATTAAAAGCTCTGCACAGCAAAGGAAACAATCAGTAAAACTAAAAGGCAACCGACAGAATGAGAGAAGATATTTGCAAATGACATATCAGATAAAGGGTTAGTATCCAAAATCTACAAAGAACTTATCAAACTCAACACCCAAAAACAAATAATCCAGTGAAGAAATGGGCAAAAGACATGAATGGACACTTCTCCAAAGAAGACATCCAGATGGCCAACCGACACATGAAAAAATGCTCAACATCACTCATCATCAAGGAAATACAAATCAAAACCACAATGAGATACCACCTCACACCTGTCAGAATGGCTAACATTAACAACTCAGGCAACAACAGATGTTGGCGAGGATGCGGAGAAAGAGGATTTCTTTTGCGTTACTGGTGGGAATGCAAGCTGGAGCAGCCACTCTGGAAAACAGTATGGAGGTTTCTCAAAAAACTAAAAACAGAACTACCCTAGAACCCAGCAATTGCACTACTAGGCATTTACCCAAGGGATACAGGTGTGCTGTTTCAAAGGGGCACATGCACCCCAATGTTTATAGCAGTGCTATCAACAATAGCCAAAGTATGGAAAGAGCCCAAATGTGCATTGACAGATGAACTGATAAAGAATATATGGTATATATATACAATGGAGTATTACTAGGCAATCAAAAAGAATGAAATCTTGGGGCGCCTGGGTGGCGCAGTCGGTTAAGCGTCCGACTTCAGCCAGGTCACGATCTTGCGGTCCGTGAGTTCGAGCCCCGTGTCAGGCTCTGGGCTGATGGCTCAGAGCCTGGAGCCTGTTTCCGATTCTGTGTCTCCCTCTCTCTCTGCCCCTCCCCCGTTCATGCTCTGTCTCTCTCTGTCCCAAAAATAAAAAAAATAAAAAAACGTTGAAAAAATAAAATAAAATAAAATAAAATGGTAAATTAAAAAAAAAAGAATGAAATCTTGCCATTTGCAACTACGTGGATGGAACTGGAGGGTATTATGCTAAGTGAAATTAGTCAGTCAGAGAATGACAAAAAATCATATGACTTCACTCATATGAGGACTTTAAGAGACAAAACAGATGAACATAAAGGAAGGGAAACAAAAATAATATAAAAACAGGGAGGGGGACAAAACAAAAGAGACTCTTAAATATGGAGAACAAACTGAGGGTTGCTGGGAGGGGTTGTGGGAGGGGGGATGGGCTAAATGGGTAAGGGGCATGAAGGAATCTACTGAAAGCATTACTTCATTATATACTAACTAATTTGGATGTACATTTTAAAAAATAAAAAATAAAGTTAAATTACAAATAAATAAATAAATAATATTTAAAATATTATTAGGATAATAATAATTATTAGGATAATTATATTATATTATTAGGAACTGTGTCCTAAGAACAATGGGAAGCCATCAAAGATTTTAAATAGGAGAGTGATATGGTCAGATATGAATTAAAAAAAAATAAAAAATCTCTCTAGCTTCTGTGTAAGAGAATGGGTCAGAAAGTACAACCTAAACATGACTAGACCAGAAAGGAGAGTCCTGTCAGAGTCCTGGTGAGGATGAGCCTATAGCAAATGTGATATTCTTAGCTCCTTATAGATCTGCTCCATGTGGCCATGAGTAACATGGACAGTAGGGGAAGACAGCATGTGGAAAAGGAAGGAAATATAAACAGACAGTTCATGGAATGATAAAGCTGAATAAATCAACATAGATCATAAAATATAATGCTTTTAAATAATATTGCTTTCGGGGCGCCTGGGTGGCGCAGTCGGTTAAGCGTCCGACTTCAGCCAGGTCACGATCTCGCGGTCCGTGAGTTCGAGCCCCGCGTCGGGCTCTGGGCTGATGGCTCAGAGCCTGGAGCCTATTTCCGATTCTGTGTCTCCCTCTCTCTCTGCCCCTCCCCCGTTCATGCTCTGTCTCTCTCTGTCCCAAAAATAAATAAACGTTGAAAAAAAAATTAAAAAAAAAAATATTGCTTTCATAACAATGATAATACCAAAATAATGGCCAGTGGCTAGCACTTATTGAGTAATTACTATGTGCTAGGCAACTGTTCTGTGCTTTCCACAGAATTAATTATTCATTATTATTATTCATTAATACATTAATTAATAATACATTCAATAATACATTAATTAATGTATTCATTTCATCTTTTTTCTAGTTATCTGTTACTTCATAACAAATCACCCTGAAACATAGTGCTTAAAGCAACTGCAACATATATTTTCTCCCAAATCTGCAGATTGGGCAAGGCTTGGGGGTTAGGGGAAGCTTGTTGCGACACTACTTGGTGTCTACTGGGACAGCTCAGCCTGAGCGCCAGAATCTCCGGAAGCTTGCTCACTCCCATGCCCGTGGTGGCTGCCAGCTGTGTACACACATTCTGTGTCTACTCTTCTGTGGTTGCACCTGACGTGCTATATTGCAGTGTCTTCTCTCACATGTCAGATTCTCTGCTAGACTTTGAGCCCCTCCAAAACACAAAACACGTCTACTTATCTTTATATCACTCATTTTTGGGGTGTCATCCGTATGGTGGGTGCTCCATAAAAGTTTATTGAAAAATGAACAAATGAATGAATTCTGATCCTCACTAATAAAATATTTTTCTTTACCAAATCCTGGCAGGAAACTATCCATTCCCTGTTTAAACACTCCTAGCAACTGGATTTTTATAGCTTTGCAAGGCTACAGCTTTATTAGGAAATTTTTCTTTATCGTTATCCCACATCTACTTTTGTGTAACTTTTACTCAATCGTTCTCATTTAGACTCACAGAACTCCTCACAATGAGTCTAAGCTAACTTCCCTATAACATCCGTCCCCTTAGTGATAACGATCACATCACATCTAAATCCTCTCTGATCTCAACATCTTATTTCCTATCATTGTTCTTCATGGATATGTTTTCAATGGTGACCTCACCCTTAGATAGTGATTGGAGTTCATAGAGATCCAGGACAAGATGGCTGGAGAAATACTGATGGTGAGCCTGTGGACAGAAAGGAATGGGATAGAAAACCATTCTGTAAAACGTCAGAAGCAAGTGGGTCTCAAAAGGAAATGCAGGATGGGACTGAGAGGTGAGGATATGGATGGGATTGGGGGACAACATCCTTGCAAGGTCCTTCCTTGGACAGGCTGATCCTGATGCAAAGCAGATGGAGAATGTCTGGGAAGGTAATCAGAGACACTGATTGGAAATGGGGAAGGAAACACAGGGATAGTGGAGAGCTCAGTTGAAACCCAGGTGCCCACTTCTATCTTAAAACACTGTTTCTCGAAGCATACTTTATCGATCATCTTTATAAGAATCCCAAAGTCTGCTAGTGAATATGCAGTGCCCGAGCTCAGCCCTGCCCCTACCGAGTGTGTTTCCTTCACAAACTCCAAGGTAATTCTTAAGTACACGGAGAATCTTACTTTAAGGACTGGGGTAAAATAGGAACTGCTCATAGGCAGATTTAGAAGAATGTTTCCCAAACTGTTTCACAGATCTCTAGAAATTTCTTTGAAATCTAAAAAGTCCCAGCTCCTGTGTTTAGTCTGTGCAGTTCCATCCCCTCAGGTCCTCATCCCAAGCCTGTAAAGGGCCGGAAAAACAATAAAAAGAGCTGTCTTTGTCAAAAGATCCCATCACAATAACTCTTAGAGAAAGGCCTCCCACTCCTCAACCCCCCACCTCCAGGAAAAAAGCAGTTGAAGAATTGAGACTCATTATACATTCTTTCCATTCTCTGTCCCCATCTTTACTGAAATATTAAGTTCTTTCCTTTTTTGGACTGATAGGTTTTCCAATGAATTTTTAGTTAAATAGTGAACGGAAAGTGTCAAGTACAGTTGTAGCAAATGTAGATTTTATTCTTAGAATAAGACAGAAACTAAAATAGAGTCTATCTAAAATACGGTTTTTGCTCTTTCAGGAAAATGTTTTAAGAACACTGAGCATCCTGAGGAAGTATCAGTGCACATTTTTTATGGAATTGTAACAGGTGAAAATCTAACATTACTACACAACAATATAAGGACCAATTTTTCACATGTCAAAAAATCCTCACTCTAATAAAACGATTCTACAATAGCATTTCTTCAAATAGAAGCCTTTGCCTTTTAGCTCATTTCTTCCAACTATTAAAGCATGTGTTTATAGAGCAGAAGGAATAACAATGAAAAATGGATTCTTTTAATGAGATAGTGCCAAGTGCTGAGTAGCCTGAAATGGGGAGAAAGCATTAATGGTAATTCCATCATTAAATCTTCACAAAAAGAAAAAAGTGTATTCAAAATGGATTCACCAAAGCCTTTCAGAAGCACTGGTTTAAAAGTAACTCAGACTCTGATGCTCCCTCACTGGCTCCTAAAATATTTATTGAGATCACCTACAATGTGACACCTGGGGTTAAAGAGGTAGCCAAGACAGGTACAATTCCTCACTTCAGGACAGAGTTCCAAAGCAACCGGGGCCCAAGGCATTTAATTACAATTGAGATGGATACCACAAAGGAGAAATGCAAAAAGCTTTGAGAATAAATTTATCATAACATGAATGTTAAATTGAGGTTAATCTTAAAGGAGGGGACAAATTTAAACTTTTTTTTTTTCCAAGCTTCCACTTGGACTTCCTTCTTTGCTTGAAAATTTTGAGAGTTGTTTGGAAGAGTGACCTAAAACATATGTTGCGTGCCAATACACGTTTGTAGTTTTCAACACGCTCCTTCTCTGAGAGCAAGGAAATTCAAATTTATTGAGCGCTGACTCTGTAGGAGGAATTGGACCCATTTTGCCCAATGACCCAAAGAACGTGTGTGTCGCCGTGCTCTTTTTTGCAAAGGAGAAAACTGAGGCTCAGAGAGATGAAATAATTTGTTTCAAGTCAGCAGACCCTGTCCCTGCCACTGCACTTAGCTATAAAGTGGAGGAGGGGAAAGGGTGACAGATAAAAGGCTAATTTCACTGACAATCAGGCTATTGTTAGTGCAGCTAATGGGCTGAGCCAAAGTAATTAGAGCCAACAAAATACTGCCTTTTTATCAAAAGTAAACTCTGGGTCTGTAGATGAAAGAAAAACTGGAGGTTCTTGAGAAAGAAATAGCAGTTGAGATTTTGTGTGAAATACAGTTGGTAATAAAATTAGATTGTACCAAATGCATGAAGGAGACGAAGTATTGCATTTCAAGCACTTTGTTGAGATGTTTGTTTTACCTTTAACAAGGTTTGTAATAGATAACAAGGTAAGACTGTAGAGAATTTATTTTGTGAAATAGAAAAAAATTGCACAACGTTAGTTTACACAATGATTTACGCCTTTCGATTTTAAGCAAGAAATGAAGGAAAGAGCTAACGTAATTGGATCGGAGAAATCATAGAAAACCAGAGCTAAGATCTGTCAACAAACAGTAATGTGCGAAATCAAGATTTGCTTTCTTCAGAAGAATAATCCGTTATAATAACAGAAAGCAATCAAACCTCCTAGATTAGTAAAATTCTAGTCTGGGCTCTGCTATGTCTGCCCAATGAGGTCCAGATGCCAGCTACTCAGAAGAGTTAGAAGATTTTAATAAGACCTAAAGCAGCTGGTTAGAATCAACATTTAACTCATTCTAAATTCAAACCCATCCCGCCTCCTCATGCAAGGTGACTAGCAAGAAAGTTGGAAGGTGCGAGCAGAGAGCTAGGGTCTGAGGTGGGGAGAGATTGAGATTCACCTTGAGTTTTTATTCTCCACCAAACTATCATCTTAGTTATTTAATTTGCCACCCACTTTTCAATGTAAGAAAGGACAGGCTAAGGATATATTTGTGTGCATAGAAATATTTTATATATTATAAATAATATTATAGATTATATTTAATAATGTTATTCTGTTGATCTGGTTGGTTACAAAACATTCTCTTCAATGATATTTTTGGTAGTAAATTATCTTACAAAAGCATTCTTTTTCTATAATAAAAATGTCTGATTTTGATGAACTCTTCACCATTAAGATAGCAATGCCTGGTTACTCTTCCCTTTTGTCCACTAAATATCTCAGTCACCTCCTAACAAAAAGCAAATCTAAATGCTTAAACCACTCACCAAACTAAATAATATTCTAAAAGTCCCGACAATTAAAGGAAGTCCAGACAATTAAAAGAAAATTGCTTGAGATTAATTTGTACATAGGACATAGCCTACTTTCCTCTGTGCATTTAAGATATTTTAAATTTTTTTTTTTTCAACGTTTATTTATTTTTGGGACAGAGAGAGACAGAGCATGAACGGGGGAGGGGCAGAGAGAGAGGGAGACACAGAATCGGAAACAGGCTCCAGGCTCTGAGCCATCAGCCCAGAGCCTGACGCGGGGCTCGAACTCCCGGACCGCGAGATCGTGACCTGGCTGAAGTCGGACGTCTAACCGACTGCGCCACCCAGGCGCCCCATGTGCATTTAAGATATTTTAATACTTTTAATTTATTTACTGGATCGTGGGTCAAGTCTGTTTAGCCTCTAGTTCCCATCAACTTAAGAATTCTAGCAATTCAGCCAGAATAATAGAATCCTAGTTTAATAAAACAATGCATATATTCTTTTAAATATACATGGCTTATACTTATCAATAAATTAAATGAATTTAAGTTTGTATGTCTAAGGTTCTCTTTTCTTTCCTTTTAACGCAGCCTCTCCCAATTGCCTTTTCTATGGACAATTCTACTTCTCAAAAAAACACAGGAGTAGCAGGGGGAGATCATTCATGATGGACCATAAAGATTGTCAGCTCCCAGAAAGCAGCAATCTATACATTTTTTTAAATTAATGGGGTGTCTGTCTGGCTTAGTTGGTAAAGCATGCAACTCTTGATCTTGGGATCATAAGTTCAAGCCCCATGTTGGGCATGGAGCCTGTGCAGGCTGCTTTTAGGCAAACAGGCTTGAGCAATGGGATGCAGAAAGGGCCACAGTGACCATCAGGATGAATACAGACAGGCACATCAGGTAACCCACCCCAAAATATCAATAGGCCTTAACTGACTAATGGGCCACTTACAACTAGGCACAGTTACCAAAAAAGGGTACCAAAAAAAGGGTACCAAAAAATTCTGGGGCACCTGGGTGGCTCAGTCAATTGAGTGTCTGACTTTGGCTCAGGTCATGATCTCACGGTTCTGTGCTGACAGCTCAGAGCCTGGAGTCTGCTTCAGATTCTGCGTCTCCCTCTCTCTCTGTCCCTCCCCTGCTCATTCTCTCTCTCTCTCTCTCTTTCTCAAAAATAAACATTAAAAAAAAGGGGGGGGAATTCCATACATTGTCATACCTTAAAAGCAGCCCCTTCCCACTACTTCATGGCAGACAGTCTCTCCTCTGCTGTCCTTCCCCCTGCTCCTTTGTGGTACATTCAATAAACTTCTATCTTCTTTGTTCTGCCTCACGTGAATTCTTTCACCTCCCGTGCATCATTGCCCACATTTGGGGGCCCCCATCTGATCAAGAGACATCCCATTTAAGTACCACAGAGCCAACTTGAAATAAATAAAAAAAAATTTTAAATGAATGAATGAATGAATACCCATGAATAGGAATGCTTCTTTGAGAAATCAGTCAGAACTCTTTCTATTTTGTATATAATGACAAATTGATTTAAAATTATTTATTGACTTATACCTCCAGAAAGAATTTTAGGCAATTTACAAAGACATATAAAATACTCATGACAGCACTATAACAAAGACATAGAGTAAAAAAAAATAAATAAATAAGATGAGGCTATCCATGAGATTAGTCCACATGCCTTGAAGTTCTACAGACTTGCTAGAGGGGGGCCCCAAACATGGGTCTGATCTTTCTGGCAGTGAACAGGCATGGTCAGGTCAGTAAAATGATTCACGGAATCTGTGAGCGAGAAACTGGTCTTTAATTTAGGTGAAGCACAGCCACTATGACCTGCCTCACTTCAGACAGATGTGAGAGGTTGACTGAGGGGATCACACTCAGACAACAGTGGAACAAATTGATGGTCCAAGGCCTAACATTCTAGACCATGGCAGCACAGTTAAACATGCTGTGGAGCATGATGCCATGGTAGCACATCCAGGGAAAATTTTTTTTTTAATGTTTATTTATTTTGGGGGGGGGTGTAAAGAGAACACAAATGGGGGAGGGGCAGAGAGAGAGGGAGACACAGAATCTGAAGCAGGCTCCAGGCTCTGAGCTGTCAGCACAGAACCTGACATGGGGCTTGAACTCACAAACCACAAGATGACCTGAGCTGAAGTCAGAGGCTTAACCTACTGAGCCACCCAGGTGCCTCACATGGGGAACATTTTTAAAGCATGTTTCAACAAAACCACACAAGCAAACACACAAAAAAACATCTCTCCATAAATACCCATAGAAAGACTAACTTTGAGCAGTCCCTTCAGTTTTAAGTTTTTTACCAAAGATACACCTGGGTAGGTATCTGAGTGAAATCACTCGCTGAATGTAGTCAAGTCAGTTACGTCTTGAGAGTTAGTTACCAACATGGATGGCTTTGGCCTCAAAATAGTTGGCAGTTATCTGCTCCATGGCCCCTCTTAGTTCATGTCATGCAGAATCAGTTCATATGGGATTAGGGAAGGCTTAATCTTGTGTTTTCCATAGTTGGGTACTGAAGGAACAACTCTCCAACACTCTGAAATGGGTATAGGATGATGTATGGGTACTGGGTATGTTAGTGTTAAACCTGCCTTCGGAAGAGATAACATGTACAAATTGTAGGCCTGAAGAATGGAGAGACAAGAAACTGAGGAGAGTTACAATCATAGGCATTGTGTTGGGCTCAATGCTCTGTGACTGCGCGGTGCTTGGTATAACAGATTTTGTGGGGGTGCTATGAAAAAGCTTTTCTTCCTCCAAAATAATTAAATAAAAAGGAGGATGCTCTGGAACGCAGCACAACTCTGGGGAATTTGTCTGCTCTGGGAAAAAAGGCTGAAAATAGGACATTGAATAGGATATGACTTATGAAATGTTGAAGATTTTCTTAAATTCCACTTTAAGGAATTTGCAAAATCCTCAATCTGTAATTTTAAACAATCCCTTCAAGTAGGATGGACGCATGCTATTAAGGTTTTTCGTTTAAAGTGGTGGCTTATGGGAATTTAGTCAGAAACACCCTAATATCATGGGGTAAAGAACCAAAGGAACAGGAAAGAATTTTTTTTTTTTTTACAAAATGTCAAAGAACTAACCAGAATATAACATTATGTATGTATAAAAATTATGTATAATCATTTTATATATATATAATATATATATAATATAATATAATATATTATATATAATTATAATTATATATAATATATAATAATATATAATATATATATTATATGTATATAATTATATATATTATATATGCATATATATATAATATATATATTATATATATATAATATATATAATCATTTTATATATATCTATATAAAACATAATTGAGTATACAACAGAATTTCCTTACTGTTTGCTTGTTTTGAATATATAAATTTATGGTGATGACCTGACCTCTGAATGCTCTAGATGGAAAGATTCCAGAACTTCACTTTTTGTAATTTTTTCTTAATTAATTATGTACACCTGTATACATGATGGATGGATGTATTAGGAAGACTGTACTACTTTTTTCCTCCTGTATGTTTGCAAGGAAGGGCATTGTTTTTAATGATTTCACACAGATAATGTCCATGGTTATGCTTTTCCAGTAGTAAAAATACCATCCCTAGTACAAAATATTTTAAACTATGTCATGTGCTGCTCTGAGTTGAGTGGTTTCATAGATGGGTTTCTTGGATTCATAAAACTGAATATGGCTTTGTTGTGAAACAAATAATCTCTTGCGGTCCCACAGGCACTCCCTGTATGTAGGCTTTTATTTTAGAATCCACACAGCCTAAAGTTCAAAGCAGTGTGGATAAACAGAAGTCAATTTTTTTCAGTATTAAAAGAAACGCTTAAAACGTTAGAAAGGATTATAAATGCTTGACCAGTTTCTTGCTATACTTTTATAAGATTAACTATATACTTTGATTTTAGTTTGTTATATTTTAGTGATACGTTTGCAATAGGCCTTAGGCCCATATGCAGTTTACTTACTCAAAAATATCAGCCTTCAGTTGCAATTGAAAGAAATTATTTCTCATTATAGCCCCATGTCTACCTCCCACTGGTCTACTCTAACTTTTGGAACAAGGCCAATTCCTCTTTCTCTGAATACGTGTTAAATTATTTGAAAATAGCTATTTCTTCCTCCCTAAGTCTCCTCTTTTCTAAGCTAAGAATTCCAAGTGATGTAACTTTTTTTAATTCCAATGTAAGGTTTTTATGTCAATCCCTGCTTAATTTCACTCTATTACTTTCATCAATTAGTTTATTCTGTGAGGATATCCAAATATTTATTCTCGGATCTTGTACATGAGAAACCTCTCCCATGTTTATGTCCTCTCGCCTTTGAATTACACTGAGAATGCATTTAAGAATTATACAGGCAGGAGTCATCTTTATTTTCCAGTTTATGAATAATCAAAAGAGGATGGTAAAGATGAAATTATTGAATCCATCTTTAAAATTTCTCTTGTGGACCTAGAAAAGGTATTTAACTTTCATTTTTAAATGTTACATAAAATAGTCATATATATTCACATATACATGTTTTCAAAATACCTGAGACACATTTTTTCATTCTAATAAGATAATTTAAACAGTGACAGATGTTATACTGTGCAAAAATATTTTTGAATAATCAGATTAAGCTCATGAATTAGAGATGATTTCTTTTCTTGAAATTTTATAAACACTACTCTGGTTGGTTGGAATAATGAAATTCAATTTTCCAGTGATACAAATTCAATTTTAAATAGTCAGGCTATATTTTGGCTTTAAAATAAGAGCTTCCTCTACTTTTAAGTTATGAAGAGTATGCTTTAGGGTTTTAGCAAACAATACTAATATATTTTTTGCAGAAATAGTTCAGGCTAAATCTTCCTATTTTATATTTATTTTTTTTAAGATTTTATTTTTAAGTAATGTCTACACCAAATGTGGGACTCAAATTCACCACCCCTAGATCAAGAGTCACATGCTCCACCAACTCAGCTAGCCAGTTACACTAACCCCTTTATTTAAAAATGCTTTTGGGCTGCCTGGGTGGCTCAGTCAGTTGAGTGTCCAACTTCGGCCTAGGTCATGATCTCTCTGTTCCCGAGTTCGAGCCCTGTGTTGGGCTCTGTGCTGGCAGCTCAGAGCCTGGAGTCTGTTTCAGATTCTCTCTCTCTCTCTCTCTCTCTCTGCCCTTCCCCCACTGGTGCTCTGTCTCTCTCTCTCTCTCTCTCTCAAAAATAAAAATAAATATTAAAAAAATGCTTTTTTTAAAATAGGAAGATTTAGGGGCACCTGGCTATTGGTGGGGCATGTGATCTCAGGGTGGTAGTTTGAGCCCCATGTTGGATGTAGAGATCACTAAAAAATAAAATAAGGGGATTAGGTTAAGTAAACTCTAAGGTTACTTCTAGTTTGTTTATTTTTTAGTCCACTAGAAAAAGATTCTCTTATCCCTTGGACTATACGTTCAGTAGAGATTTAGTGTACCCCATTTAAAAAATACTTCTAAATGATTACTCTTCTATTTTCAGTTTCTGTTTAGACTCGGATAATTCAGCATTTATCTATGAATATTTAAACTTTATCAAAAGATCAGAAGAATCTGCTAGAGCTTCAGTGGAGTAATACAAACTTTCTGAGTCTCAGAATGAAAACTGCTTTTATGTTGTTGCTATTGTTTGATTTTGATTTTGACTTTGTCCTGTAAGACACACCTCAAATGTGCTGGGAAAAATACTGCTGAAGCTGTGCAACACTTGGCAGCTGTGAGCTTGATGAATACAGGCAGTAGAGCAAGGAGAATCCTAAGGCACCAGCCACCTTCTCTTTTGAAGGTTCTTCCACTACTATATACCCCGGGGCCACACCTTCCAGCCTGGCTCTCAGGAGAAGTCAGTGAGGCCTTCCTCAGGCCTATGGCCACCTTACTTCCAACTACTTCCACACTTCCCTGAACTAATGCTTCCTTCTTTGGATCACACCCTGACACAAAGCTGTCAGACAGTGAGTGGGCCAGGGTCTTCCCCAGCCTTGCCTTTGAAATGGATAGTCTGTATTACTAAACCCGACAACGATCCTTGGGACATCTAGTGTTATGCTTACCACCTAGCTTTTCATGTTTGCTACTTTTTTTTTTAATATTTTTTTTAATGTTTATTTATTTTTGAGAGAGAGAGAAGAGAGAGACAGTGTGTGAGTGGGGGGAGGGCAGAGAGAATCCAAAGCAGGCTTCAGGGTCTAAGCTGTCAGCACAGAACCGAGAGATCATGACCCGAGGCAAAGTCAGACGCTTAACCAGCTGAGCCACCCAGGTGCCCCTCACGTTTGCTACTTTTGGGGAGAATTGGTGTTGCTGTCCCCTGAAGTTTGAAATGATGAAGAGTGAACCAGTGATAACTTACCTAGCCAGATCTACCTGAGCACTGAATCCACCAGGGCCTCCAATCCCAACTGCTCAGATCTGACCTGGTTCCAGAAGAGCAGGCCTAGATCTATCTCTCCTCTGAATCCAGGCAGCCCTGGGAAGAGAAATCCAGATTTGGACCAGGTTCTTTTCAAGGGAATCATGAAGGGGAGATGAAGACAGGGCACTTCTAGGCCTTGTCTAGAAAGGCCTGACACTGGGCCACAAGGTAGGAGATGTGGCATCTAATTCCAGATCTCTACTCACTTGCCCTTGGATAGGTTATTGTTTCTCTGGGCATTAGTTTTCTCATTTGCGAAATAACAGGTCAACTAGATAATTTTCTAGACTCCTTCCATTGTACCACCTGCTCATTTTAAGTAGACCTGAAATCACCTGTCAGCCTGAGAACCAAATAAACTACCTTGCACCATACCATACTTTTCCCAATGTGGATCAGATGGCTGACAAACTGGAGCATAAGGTGACACTAGTCTTCACATCAAATTAGTTATGGTGCCAGAAGAAAGGCTTTTGCTTTTGTTTATATATATATATATATATGTATATATATATATTTTTTAATTTCTAATAATTATTATTATTTTTGTGAGAGAGAGCACAACTTGGGCAGAGGCAGAGGAAGAGACAGAGAAAGAAAATATGAATCTTAAGCAGGCTCCATGTCCTGTGTGGAGCCCAATGCAGGGCTCGCTCGCACAAACTGTGTGAGATCCTGATCTGAGCCAAAATCAAGAGTCGGATGCTTAACCGACTGAGCCACCCAATCGCCATTATATTATTTGTATTTGCATTATTTTGCTATTCTCATTACAGTTAAGTCACAGTTGAATTCATACCAGCTCACCTTGTACAAAATGTCTCTTTAAGAGGAAAGAGATGCAGTCTGTATTTGGTATCTTCACAAAGAAAATATTTTGAAGTAGAAGAGGCCAAGATGAGAAAAGATAAATCATGTTGTCCTGTGTAGTTTATGGTCTCAAATTGATTTCTTTGTGGCACATGGTTAAAACAAACAAAAACTCCAAATAAGAACAAAAAAAAGGGTAACCTTGCATTCTCCCTTTCCCTCCCCTTCCCTCTGTTACATCTTTTCTCCTCTTTTAGCCTTAACCCAAAACTCTGAGTTTTCATATTTCCCTGGACTCCTTTTGTCACAGAAAAAAAAAGAGCAGGACTCATAGAGCAAGTTCTTTGAATGGAACTAGAGGTGGTGTTGTCTTTCCCAGAGCAATTCATTATTAAAAGGCATAGAATGTTATCTCTTGACAGGCAAGGAAACAGCAAATCACCAGAGAAAAATCACTTTTATTCTCACCTTCCTTTCATACTGCTGTTAGCATTTTAATTTCTTCTCAATGTTTTTTTTCTTTGCATAGGTCTTTCCTATGTGGTTGTAATGATTTCCTATGTGGTTGTATATGGATTCCACATACTGTTTTGCCATAGCCTTTAACGGTGGTGTGCTAATCTGCCAGGAGCTAGTGACCCAGTTTCCTTAATACCCATTCTTCCAAGTTGAGTCTCCCAGGTACTTTGAGAACTAGATATAGCAATGCGTCACAAAGGGATGAATGCTCAGTGGCAAGACCTTACATGCACTTGGAAGCACATGAGGTAGAAATTTTGAATATGGGTAGAAGTTCATGGGCCCCATCTTCTAGATGTTAAAGGGGAGGCCATCATAATGAATTTCTTTTTCTTTTTTTAATTTCACACATTGATGTAATTTACATGCCATCAAATTTACCTATTTAAAATGTCTAATTCGGTAGTTTTTAGGATATTCAGAGTTTGCGTAACCATACCACAGAGAATTTGAGAACATTTATGGTCAATTTTTATGAAGGATGAGAAAGTGAATACCTTTATTTCACATGGCATTTGAAATCAGTTTCCATTTGTTATTAGTTTTATAGTTACTTATTTAAAATGATGTGGGGCGCCTGGGTGGCTCAGTTGGTTGAGTGTCAGACTCTTTTTTTCAGCTCAGATCAGGACTCGTGGTTCATGGGATCGAGCCCTGCATTGGGCTCAGCACTGGCAGTGAGGAGCCTGCTTTGGATTCTCTCTCCCTCCCTCTCTCTCTGCTCCTTCCCCACTGGCCCTCTCTTTCTCAAAATAAATAAATAAACATTTAAAAAATATATAAAGTAAAATGATGTTTCTTAAACCAAGACAGTAGGTTAGTAATACCCTGAAAGTCTAGTGCCTCTACCTCTGGACAGGTAGGAGGGTTAACAGGTTCCACTGTGCTGGCACACACAACTCCCTTTTGGCCAGTGTGAGAGAGCAGATAGCAAATAGTCTTTGCCCTAGGGCCAGGCCTACTTCTGGGCTCTCATTGCTGGTGTTGTTTTGATCTACCTTCAATTCTGTCAGGAATCAGGAGAACTGATGACTTCTTTCTATTTGGGTCTCTGTTGGCTTCCAGACCTCCGTTTACTCCTGACTCTAGGTAACCCACTGGCACTCAGGTGTCTGCTCACTGCCTTGGCCTCCCAGTCGGGGTTCTTGGACTTGCTCCTGACCTCTAGCTGCACTGGAGTCCTCACCCTCCAGGTGCAGATCCCAGCCTCTGACACCTCTTGGCCCTCTGCCCAGTGCCACAGACCCAGCTGATCAGTCTCATCTGTTGCCACCCACACCCTGTTTTGAAATCATGAGTGATTATCTGTACTTCAGCAGGGCTCTCTCCTCAACTGAAGATAAAGAAGTCCATATTTCAAAGGTCATGCTTCTAAATTCAAGACCTGTAAAATATACTAAGAACCAGGGATAAACCAGATTGAAAAATAAGCTTTAGTGATTTTTTTTTTTATTTTTTGATGCAGAGATGTTTAGCGTGTGTTATTTATAAAATTGAAATATCCGGCAATGGTGGGTAGTTGAATCAATTAAGAAATATCTCCGTGATGAAATATTATTCACCTATTGATATTGATAGTTATTAAAAAGCCTTTAATGATGAGGTTAATGCTTATATTTGGTTGAAAATCAGGATTTAAAATTACATATAAAGAACAATCTCAATTATGTAAAACGCACATAAGGGAATAAGCAAAATGTTATCTCTTGATAGATACTGATAATTTGGTATGCTTTTCCGTACTTTGTAAAATGAGTATGCCTTCCTTTTATAATCAGAAAAAGGGTACATTAACTTTTTAAACAATTTTACTGAAGTGTATTTTACATATCATAAAATTTACTCATTGCAAGTGTATGATTCAATGATTTTTACTGACTTTACCAAGTGATGCAATCATCACCATAAATCAGTTTTAGATCCAATAAGATCCTTCATGCCCATTAAAGTTAATACTCATTTCCACCCTCTGCCCCAAGCAACCACTAATCTACCTTTTGTCTCTATAAATTTGCTTTTCCTGGACTTTTCATGTAAATAGAATCATACAATATGCTATTTCTCACATCTGGCTTCTTTCACTTAGCAGAATGTTTCAGAGGCTCATCATTGTAGCATGTATCAGTTTGTTCCCTTTTATTATTCAGTATTTTATTATTAAATATACTATATTTTGTCTATTTATTCATCAACTGATGGACATTCAGTTTGTTTCCAGTTTGAGGCTATTATGAACAATGCTGCTATGAGTATTCATGTACAAGTCTTTATGTGGGCATATGTTTTCATTTCTCCAAGATACCTACAAGTGAAGTGTTGCATCTCATGGTAGCTTTATGCTTAATTTTTTGAGAAACTACCAAAGCATTTCCCCAAGTGGCTACATTAACTTTCATAAACTCCACCCCAGGATTTAAAGTCCACATCTCAGTACTGAGATGTGTACCTGGATCTGGTTCTTATATCCTCTCCTCAGCAGATCTAGCTGGTGACTTCAGGGAATAGTATTATAAAAGTTATAACCATACTTGTATTGCCCCATGACATCCTTTTAGAAATTATTAAAGATTCCCTTGTAGCCTCCATATTTCCTTAAGCTTGCAATAAACAATGAACTCTCTACTTGGCTTTTCTGAACTGTGGAAATTTCTAGCATAAAGAATTTGTGTATTCAAGATGGAAATATACCTTTTGTCTGGTTGCATGGCCACTTTGGAAATTTTTTTATGGTTATCCAATAGGCAGCCTTACCTTGAAGACTCTGGCTCACTCTAGATACAATCCAATCATCAAGAATGTAGCAAATGTTAGGGCACCTCGGTGGCTCAGTCAGTTAAGCGTCTGACTTCAGCTCAGGTCATGATCTCACGGTTTGTGGGTTCAAGCCCTGTGTCAGGTTCTGTGCTGACAGCTAGGAGCCTGGAGCCTGCTTCTGATTCTGTGTCTCCCTCTCTCTCTGCCCCTCCCCTGCTCACGCTCTGTGTCTCTTTCTCTCTCTCAAAAATAAATAAATGTAAAAAAAAAATTTTTAAAAAAGAATGTAGTAAATGTTGATATATGCCCAATACTCTGATAGGTTCCCTGGATTATAAAAAAGAAACCCTAGGTTGTCTTTCCCTTCAAAAAGCTTACAACTTGGCTGTGAGGACAAAACTAAACACATATTGGAGAAAGGGGAATCCTCTCACACTGTTTTGGGGAATGCAAACTGGTACAGCCTTTCTGGAAAGCAATACAGAGTTAAAAATAGGACTACCATATGACCCAGCAATCATATTATTAGGCATTTATCCAAAGAAACAAAAATAGTAATTTAAAGGGATACATGCACCCCAATATTTATAGCAGCACTATCAACAATAGTCAAGTTATGGAAACAGCCCGAGTCCATTGAGTGATGAATAAAGATGATGTGGTACACACACACACACACACACACACACACACACACACACTGAAATATTACTCAGCCATAAAAAAGAATGAAATCTTGCCATTTGCAATGATATGGATGGAGTTACAGAGTATTATGCCAAGTGAAATAAATCAGAGAAAGACAAATAACATATGATTTCACTCATATGTGGAATTTAAGAAACAAAACAAATGAGCAAAGGGAGAGAGAGAGAGAGAGAGAGAGAGAGAGAGAGAGAGAGAGAGAACCAAGAAAGAGACTCTTACTTATAGAGAACAATCTGATGGTTACCAGAGGGAAGATGGAAGAGGGGAATGGGTGAAACAAGTGATGGGGATTAAGTAGTACACTTGTCATGATGACCACTGGTGATGTATAGAAGAAGTATTGAATCACCATATTGTATATTTGAAATTAATATTACACTGTATGTTAACTAACTGGAATTTAAATAGAAACTGAAAAAAAAAACTAAACACATGTGAGAGAACAATTGAGGACTCAACAGATTGGGGATGAGAGTGGTGTGGTTTGGGATAATGAACCAGAAAAAGTAAATCATACAAGAAAAGGAAGGCAGAGGCTCTGGGATTTATTTTTTTGTTGGGGTCTTACTATGTGTCAGGCACTCTTCTAGTTCCTGGATATGTAGCAATGAATAAAGTAGACAAAATTCCTACACTGTGGAGAGCTTACATTCTGGGAGGACATGACAAAAAATTGGATAGGGAGTTGGGTATATGTGCAGAAATTAAAATACGGTGCTCGGAGACCAAAAGTTTAGAAGGTGATATATACAAGTACTTCCACTTTCTAAAAGTTTGCATCACACCACTTTGCTTTTACAAAAGACCTATGTTAGTACCCGTTTTCACTAACCAAAAGAAATCTGAAGAGAATTTTTGCTTTTACAAAAAAAAAAAAAAAGCCATTACTGTACTAACGGTCTTTCATGAAAGTAAAGTGGCATAACACAAAGTTTTGGAAAGTGAGGATGCTTTTCACATTATGCCATTTCATGTGTGGAAAGTTTCATAGGAACACTCTACAATCTGATGGCAGGAGAAACCTGTCTATATGAGAAAATAGGTGAGGAAATGAAGGCATCAAGTCATGTGACTATCCAGGGGAAATAGTGTTTCAGGCACCAGAAACAGCAAGCATAGTGGCCTGGGGAGGAAAGTGCCTGGTAAGTTTGAGAAACTGCAAAGAGACCAGTGTCGGTGAAGTGAACAAGGAGGTGAATGACAGGTGATCAGGTCAGAAAGGCAATAGAGACAGGGCCTGGTGGACCATTTTAAGAACGTGTCTTCTGTCCTGAGTGAGCTGGGAATCCAATGGATGGTCTTAAGCAGAGGAATGAGATAATGGACATGCTTTAACACAATCACCAAGGCAGTGTGCTAGGAGTAGACTGAGGATAAACTGAAGGGTGAAAGCATGGAGACCAGTTAGGAGGCTGGTAAGATAGTCTCTTAGGAGACAATGGGGGTTTGAACCAGGATGGTTGGAGTAGAGGTGGTTGAGCTGTGGTTGGCATGGCGGTACTTTTAAAGAAATATATCTTATTGGACCATAAATGGATATTCTCTAGTTTTATTTTAGTTAAAAAAAGTTTTTGTTTAAAGTAAGTTCTGTGCCCAACATGGGGTTTAAACTCATGACTCTGAGATCAAGAGTCACATGCTCTGCCAACTGAACTGCCAACTGCCAGATGCCCCTGGCATGGTGGTATTTTGAAGCAGGGAACTAACATGAACAAAAGACAGAGGTGTTCAGGGAACATTGAAGAACCTTATTTGACTAGTTCAGCAAATACTAAATGGGGAGGGGTTGGAGATGAGGCTGAGTAATTACATAGGATTTAATTCGGTAGGGTGTGTAAGGGAGACTGGAGTCAGAAAAATAGGGACTGACCTTAGTGTGATAGTCTTCTCAGGCTGCCATAACTAAATACCATAGACCAGGTGGCTTAAACAACAGAAATTCATGTTCTCATAGTCTGGAGAATAGAAGTGCAGTATCAAGGTGCTGGCCAGTTGGGTTCCTAGTGACCATCCCTCGCTTGTACCCAGTCACCTTCTGACTAAGTCCTCACATGGCCTTTGCTCTGTGCTGGCTGGAAGGAAGAAGCTCAGATCTCTCTTTGTCTTTTTATTAGAGCACCAATACTATTGGATTAGAGTCTTACCCTTATAATCTCATTATCCTTTAATTACCTCTTTAAGACCCTATCTCCAAATTCAATCCCATCAGGGATTAGGACTTGAACATGTGAATTTGCAAGGAACACCATTCAGTCTATAGCAATGTGGTTCTCTTTTTTTTTTTTTTTATTTTCTCACTTTTTTATTTTTTTATTTATTTTTTATTTTTTTATTTTATTTTTATTTTTTAATATATGAAACTTATTGTCAAATTGGTTTCCATACAACACCCAGTGCTCATCCCAAAAGATGCCCTCTTCAATACCCATCACCCACCCTCCCCTCCCTCCCACCTCCCATCAACCCTCAGTTTGTTCTCAGTTTTTAAGGGTCTCTTAGCAATGTGGTTCTCAAGTAGAGAGTTTTAGGGAGACGAATCTGATATGGGCTACTAGGATGAATTGCAAGAGAAAGGTGTAGGGGACTAATCTAGAAGCTATATTGTGAGGATCAAGAAAATGAATGCTGCAAGACTTGACTAAAGAGTAAGGTTTGTTAAGGACTAAGGTTAGCTAGCCAGCAGGAGAGAGACTGAGTGAAATTGCCTAGCTCTCCCACCACATTTGTATAAGAAAAGGAATTTTGCATCTTTATTCCCATTTGTTATATTATTGAACATACATACCAGAGCACGTATCAGAAAATATACTAGGCGTATAGGTAGTCCCTTTATCCATCCATACACACACAGCCAGACACTCAACTGAATGTATTTTCACTCACTCACACCCACTTGTACATATCTGAACTCATCTATGAAACAGTAATTCAAGGATACAAATGAAGAAAAGAAAGAATGGGTTCACGATACCAGTTTGTGAGAGAAAAGACTGAGGGGGTAGGAGAGAGAATCAAGAGTGTGACAATTAAGAGATAGGTTAACATTGAGATTTCTGAAGCCCGAAGAAGATTCACAACTATATGCGATGAATTTCTCTTCAACCATTGTGGGAACCAAGTTACATGCATTTTCCACTACTCGGTGGACATGTATCATACTAAAAACCAGTGTTTCATAAACAGGTGTATGTGGCATACAGAATTGAGGTATCATCTTTGTTCAGTCTTACATGAAGAAGCCACCTGGCCAAGGGGAACTCCTCGCTTTTACTTTGGTGGACAATGTCTGCCGGCTCCTGTGCCACTAGAATAGTCTGGGTTGAATGGGGACAGGCCTCTCTAGAAGGGAGATTCAAAAGAAACAAATAAGGTAGAACAGGCAATACACTGTTCCACAGATATGCCGACTGGGGTGGCCCAATAGTTCAAGGGCAATGTGTGGGAAGAGAAATGACAGGTCTTACATAGAAGTAGAAGTTAGGTAAGTATAAAGGTTAGATTATGGCCTCTGGAGTCAGATTGACGTAGGTTTTAATCTCCAGTTCCCAGTGACTTTGAACACATTATTTAGCCTTCATGTGCCATGTTTTGTTAAGTGGAATTAACATGGAAAAGAATAGTACTTATCTTATAGGTTGCTGTGAAGATTAAATGTAATAATGTATATAAAGCATTCAGTATAGCTTGGCACATAATAGGCATTAACATAATTAAGTGGTGCAAGTTTTTCCTTAATATCCAAGATAGAAAACCACCACAGTGCTAAGAATAATAAGCCTTAAGCTTTCTGTGGAGCATATTTTTAAAAAATCTAACCAGTTTACAGGTCTTTAGAATGGTGGGAGTATCTTGGTCAAAAAAATTTTCATCAAACATCCCACTGGTAAAATGAGTTTTCTCACAATTCCATTCTTTGTGAGACTGAATATGGAATGCAGTAGAACTAGACAGGAATCCTGCTCCAAGTTTGCTGACCACCAGATGCATGATGACATTTTCCCAAGATATTTATTTGCTGTTTTTTTTCCTGCAAATAATGAGTTATTATTGTGAGATATTGTTTATTGTAAAACTCCTGTGCTCCTGCCACACATACCAAAACAAAAGGTCACTTTACAGGCACTTTATGTTATAGTCAAGAACAAAAGAAAATAATATAATGCTGTGAAATGTCATACTGTAGCATGTTGGATGCTGTCTTGCTGTGCCTTTTTTTGTTTTTTTAAAAGATTTTTATTTTTTTAAGTAACCTCTACACCCATCGTAGGGCTCAAACTCACAACCCTGAGATCAAGAGCCAACTGAGCCAGCCAGGGGCCCCTTGCTGTGCTTTTTTTTTTTTTTTTTTTAAAGTTTATTTATTTGTGTGAGAGAGAGAGAGCCGGGGAGGGGCAGAGAGAGAAAGGGACAGAGGATCCAAAGCAGGCTCTGTGCTGACACAGAGAGCCTGATGTGGGGCTCAAACTCACAAACCTGAGCTAAAAACAAGAGTTGGGAGCTTAACCAACTGAGCGACCCAGGCACCTAACTGTGCCTTTTATATATTGGCTTAAAATATACATATTAGGAACAAAACAAGTGAAAGAACATTATTTGGACCCCACATATGCAAAAATTGTATGCCTTTATATGCATAGATCATTTCTGGAAGGACAGAACATAATGTGTTGATAGCAATTATATCTAAGATCAGGATTCTCTTATTTTTCATCATATACCCCTATGTACTTCTGAGTTTAATTTTAATTAACTAATTAATTAATTATTTTTAAGTAGGCTCCACACTGGGTAGAGAACTCAGAACTGAGATCAAGACCTGAGCTGAGATCAAGAGTTGGTTGCTCGGTTACCCGAAAAACAAATAACCCAGTGAAGAAATGGGCAGAAAACATGAATAGACACTTCTCTAAAGAAGACATCCAGATGGCCAACAGGCACATGAAAAGATGTTCAGCGTCGCTCCTTATCAGGGAAATACAAATCAAAACCACACTCAGGTATCACCTCACGCCAGTCAGAGTGGCCAAAATGAACAAATCAGGAGACTACAGGTGCTGGCGAGGATGTGGAGAAACGGGAACCCTCTTGCACTGTTGGTGGGAATGCAAATTGGTGCAGCCGCTCTGGAAAGCAGTGTGGAGGTTCCTCAGAAAATTAAAAATAGACCTACCCTATGACCCAGCAATAGCACTGCTAGGAATTTACCCAAGGGATACAGGAGTACTGATGCATAGGGGCACTTGTACCCCAATGTTCATAGCAGCACTCTCAACAATAGCCAAATTATGGAAAGAGCCTAAATGTCCATCAACTGATGAATGGATAAAGAAATTGTGGTTTATATACACAATGGAATACTACGTGGCAATGAGAAAAAATGAAATATGGCCTTTTGTAGCAACGTGGATGGAACTGGAGAGTGTGATGCTAAGTGAAATAAGCCATACAGAGAAAGACAGATACCATATGGTTTCACTCTTATGTGGATCCTGAGAAACTTAACAGGAACCCATGGGGGAGGGGAAGGAAAAAAAAAAAAAAAAAAAAAAAAAAAGGACGTTAGAGTGGGAGAGAGCCAAAGCATAAGAGACTGTTAAAAACTGAGAACGGACTGAGGGTTGATGGGGGGTGGGAGGGAGGGGAGGGTGGGTGATGGGTATTGAGGAGGGCACCTTTTGGGATGAGCACTGGGTGTTGTATGGAAACCAATTTGTCAATAAATTTCATATATAAAAAAAAAAAAAAAAGAGTTGGTTGCTCAACCAACTGAGCCACCCAGGCGTCCCCTGAGTTTAATTTTTAAATGAACATAATAGCACTTGCAGAGTAATTTTCTAAGCCATATGAAAATGCATACAGAAAAAACTTTACACTGCCAGATTAAGAGTAGATTTCAATGTTCTACGTATAGTTTAGAGAGAAGGGATAAAATATTGTCATCTGAAATTGTCTTCCAAGATAAAAGACAAACATAAAGATAAATAAACGTGTGTGTGTGTGTGTGTGTGTGTGTATGTGCAAGCGCAAACACATAACTATTATATCATGGCAATTGCTTACAGCGTAATTTATGCTGGGAACAAGAAGTTCCCATTAAGAATTACCGCAAGCACTCCCATGATTACTTTGTAAATGTGGGAGGTTGGCCAGCAGTATTTTCACTAAAATGAGACAACCCAACGGAGTTCAACTCAGAAGAGACTCTCCTGACACAGGTTCCAGCCACACTTCCTGGTGACAGGGATCACCATCTGGTTTCGTCAACCTAATTGTCCATCTGGATATATCTTGGCTGCCTCACTCAGTTCTGCTCAGCACTTTTCCTTCATTGAGTCAGAATAATGATTCTACGAGCCGTAGCTGTATCATAAGGGGAATGGATTCCTGTCCCTACATTGCCTAGGTATTTTGCTTTTTATCCTGCACCCACACCCAATCTCTTAGACATCATGATAGAAAAGCCAAACAACTTCTTATAACCAAATTTCCCTGCATTCTTATACAAAGATGGACATTTAGTTAAACTAATAAAAAATTTAAATTTCTTGGTAAGAAATTTCTTCATATGGGGGAGAGGGGTATCGTAATCTGTAACCTAAACCAGAGAATGAAGTCATAAGCATCCTCCTGAAAGTTCCCAAACTGTATGGCAAACAAAGTCCAAATTAAAATCACAATAAGCATTCTAAAGCTCAGGAAAAAACCTTCCAAAAAGCAGAATTCTTAGGGAAAACATGACAAAATGCTAGTTTTTGATAGAGTCCTTCTAAGGTAGGCAGATATATATGATCTTCCTGTAAACATCTTCAGTAAATATACAAAATACAATGATGCAGAAACTTGTAGCTCCCCTACCCACGCAGTAATCATTTTTAACTGCTCTATGGATAGTGAGCCTATATATGGGTAGCATGAGAAGAGTTTATGGAGCAGAAAGCCTCACTTTGTTCAGATTAACAGAAAAATACCACATGGCCAATCCCTGCTTTCACTTAACAGGGCAGAGTCTGTTAAACCCTCTCCTATAAGGATGGTTTGGGATGAATGAGGACAAGGCTTTCTGTAAAAGAGATTCAAAAGAAAATAGCAAAAAAGCCTCTCTTTTGTCATTGTGAACCTATAGGTATTCATCTGACCCTCTCTGTATTTTACAGAACCATCTGATAGTCTATTCCTCTATGCCTGATTTCCCAGAATAAGAGCACTATAAAAACCAAACCCTTAAATATATTAATTCAAAGTCAACAAAACAGAGGAAACTGGCTGGATTTTGTCCATGGCACAAGTACAAAGTATACATTTTCAATAAGTACCTGGAGAAAAAAAACAAGAGAGAAGACTCACAGTAAAGTGGTTGAACGGTTTGGCTTTGTTTCCATTTTTGACCATTCTGATAATAGGTGTTTCAGCTTTAGTCTAAGCCAGCTTATCCACTCAGCTTTTTTCCTTTTTCCCCATACTATAAGCAGACAAGCAAAACTGGTAGTGGGCATGGCAGGCCCCAAGTGTATGCCACTGGATAGTCAGCACGCTAGGAAGAGCGGGTGACCCTGCTGAAGAAAAGGGAGTGAGGTAAGGGAATAAATAACCTACTGGGGAAAGGAGAGAAACAGAGGAAAAATGACATGTCCTTTTACTTGGGGTCTGGAAAGCATAAGGTGTAAGGTGCATTACAGTGGGAGCTCTAGGCAGCTGGGACCAGCTGGCTATGAGGAAGCACAGAAGGTTTAGTCAATTTGATGAAAATGTTAGACCATTATCTGCAATGACTAGTATTCAAACCCTGTATAATACTATAGCATCATGTTTGAAGTTATATAAAATCCCTCCTCACCTTGAGTTCCCTAATGGAAGGTTAAGCATGCATGGATTTAGTTCTAAAGTTGATTCTCATTGTTTACAGAGTTCATATTTGTGAATTCACCCACTTGCTAAAATTTAGCTTGAAAATCAGTACTCCTGGTGCCTTCACGGTCATTTGTGGACATGCAGGTGCACAGAGAGGTGAAAAATTTGAGTCATGAGATACACATTTCCAGCTGAGGTTGAACAAAGTGATGCTCTGCCTTCTTGTTTCAGCTCTCATACTGATCACAAGTGCCTTTTTTGAGGTCTACTAAGTCCCATGTTTTTCATATTTTTGTGCTTTTGATTGGTGACTTCCCCATTTAAAATGGTCCCCAAGCACTGTGCTGAAGTACTCTCTTGTGTCCCAAAGTGCAAGAAGGCAGTGACATGCCTTGCAAAGAGATATATCTGCTAAATAAGCTTTGTTCAGGCATGAATTAGTGTTGTTGGTCATGAGTACCATGCTAACGAAGCAATAATATGAATTAAATAAGTTGTCTTTAGGCAAAACACACATAAAACAACAGTATGTATTGATTACTTAATTAATTGGCTCACAGGAACCTAGCCCTATATGTCTTTCAAGTTATTCTTAGAGAATAACTTAATGGATGGGTTTATTAGTTTCCTAGGACTGCTATAACAAATTATCACAAACTTGGAGGCTTACAACAAGAGTTCTGGAGCCAGAAGTCCAAAATCAAAGTATTGGCAGGGCTATACTTTTTCCAAAGTCTTTATGGGAAAACTCTTACTTGCCTTTCTCCTAGCTTTTGGTGGCTCTTGGCATTCCTTGGTATGTGGCAGCATAATTCCAATGTCTGCCTCTGTCTTCACATTACCTTCTTCTTTGTGTGTCTGTGTCCAAATAACCCTCTCCTTTCTCTTATAAAGACCCCAGTTATAGGGGCGCCTGGGTGGCTCAGTTGGCTGAGCATCCGACTTTGGCTCAGGTCACGATCTCGTGGTTTGTGAATTTGAGCCCCACATCAGGCTCTGTGCTGACAGCTTGGAGCATGGAGCCTGCTTCAGATTTTTTGTCTCCTTCTCTCTCTGCCCCTTCCCCACTCACGCATGCTCTCTCTCAAAAATAAATAAAAACATTAAAAAAAAAACCACCCAGTTATTGGATTTAGGGCCCATCCTAAACCGAGGATGTTTTCATGTTAAGATCTTTAACTAATTACATCTGTAAACACACTGCTTCCAAATAGGTCACATATTGCAACCTGTGTGTATATCAGTTTATATCAGTTTTAGAATACTATTCAGCTCACTACATTAGGTTTAATAATAGATTATATACAATTGAAGAGAGAATAAAAACCTTGGAGAATGGGCAAAAGAATATCCAAAATAAAGTGTAGGAAGGCAAAAAAAAAAAAAAGGAAAAAAATCAAAATTAGGGTAAGAGATATATATGAGAAGATCTAACATATGGAGGTTTCGTTTTTGTTTTTATTTTTGTCTGAGTCTGAGAAGGAAAGGAGAGGGAAAACAGGGCAAAAGAAATATTTGAAAAATCACTGGTTGATATTCTGCTAAAACTGGTGAAAGATGTCACTGTGCAGATACAAGAGAATTGATAAAAGCCAAGCACAATAAATTTTTAGAAGTCTACATTTAGAAACATCATAATTAAACTGTAGAAAATCAAAGACAAAGAGAACATTATGAAAGCAGCCAAAGGAAAAATGACTGATAATCTTCAAAGGTAAAACAATTAAATTGACAGTTGACTTCTCAATAGAAACACTAAAAATGGGTGAAGGTGGTCAGTCTTCCAATTATAAGATGACTAAATTCTGGGGATTAATGTACAGCATAGTGACTATAGTTAATTACACTATATTGTATTTTGAAAGTTGCTAAGAGAGTGGATCTTAATAGTTCTCATCACAAAAAAAAATTGTAACTAAGTGAGGTGATGGATGTTAACTAAACTTATGGTGGTAATCATTTTGCAATATATATTTGTCTGTCAAATAATTATGTTGTATACCTTAAACTAATACAATGTTATATGTCAATTTTATCTCATAAAACTTGGAAAAGAAATTAAAAAAAGCACGAGAATACTGAAGTATGCTCAACTGCTGAAAGGAAAATATGAAAATAACAGCAAATTTAGATTTCTACACCCAGTGAAAATATCCTTCAAAAGGGAACATGAAAAAAAGATATTTTCAGAGAAACAAAACCCAGGAGAATTCATCTTCAGCAGGTCTATGCTAACGAAAATATCAAAGAGTGCTGTGCAGGCTGAAGGAAAAATTATCCTAAATGGAAATTCAGAAATGCAAAAAGGAATAAAGACCAAGACTATTGGTAAATATGTAGGTAAATCAAAATAAATACTGACACTATAAAATGACAACAATAATGTCCAATGGGGCTACATATGTACACCAAATATGTAATATAAATATACACACTTACATGTAAATTAGAGAAGGGAAGGAGAGGCTATAAAAACATGACCATAGCAAATAAGTTATGGGAAGGGGTAATAAAATTCTTAATAATGTGTAGAAGCATTATAACTTGATAAATCAAGAATCCATGTTTTAATTTCTAGAGTAACCACTAGAAGAATGGTAAAAGTGTGTATAACTTCCAAAGTGATAAAAGGAAAATAATACATTAATCAGAAATAATAAGTCCAAAAGTAGGCAACACATGAAAAGGACTATAGATCAAGTGGAAGAAATAGAAAGTATATTGTAAAATGGTAGACTGCAATTCAAATATATTAGTAATTACTTTAAATATAAATGGACTAAATACTCCAATTAAACAAAATTGTCAGACAGTTAAAAACAACCAAACCCATTATATGCTGTTTATAAGAGACACATCTAAAACATGAAAATGTGAAAGGTTGAAAGTAAAAGAATGAAAAACCATATACTCTGCAAACACTAATAAAATAAGATAGATGTACAGACTTTAAGGAACTACCAAAGGTAAAGAGGGATACTTTATTATGATAAAAGATTTAATTCATCAGGAAGATCAATATTCATAGTTTGTATATATCTAAAAGCATAGCCTTAAAATAAATAAGGCAAAAATAGAAACAAAGAGTTAAAAACCTACACCAGGATAAGGAAAATCAATGGATTAGACAAACATAGGATTTTTTTGAGAGCGTGTGCGAGCACATGCACGTGGGGGAAGGACAGAAGGAGAGGGAGGGAATCTCAAGCAGGCTCCATGCCCAGCGTCGAACCTGATGTGGGGCTTGATTTCATGACTATGCAGAAAGTCTCATGACTAAGCAGAAATCAAGAGTTGTACGCTGACTGAGCTACCCAGGTGCCCCACTGGACCAAAGGAAGAATTTCAAAACAGCATGATAAATATTCTCATATTTCAGGTCAAATATTCCTATATCTGGAAGAAGCAGTTATATGGAAAAAAAAGTAGAGATAATAAATATAAAAACATTAAGTGAATGGGTTGCATAATAGAATAAACATACCTGAAGAACAAGTTAGAGAACTAGAATATTAGGTCATAAAGGTAGATAGATCAGAAAGGGAAAAAAAGTTGGAAAGAATGAGAAAAAAGTTAAATACACGAAAGACAAGAGTATAAGTGTCAACATGCATTTAATAGGTTTCCAGGAATGAAAGAAAAGAGTCAATATAAGAGAAGAAATCTTTCAAGAATAACATAATTTTCTAGAATTTAATATAGATATGTCTTTATATTGAAAGAATTCCAAACAAAATGGATAACAAAAACACCAGGCAAAAACTCCTCGTAAAAAATATTAAAGTGAAATCATCATTTATATATAAAAATGAGTCAAGGTATCAAGGATGCAGAATAATTACCACACAAGATTCTCTATGAATGCACTTAGCAAGAAGAGAAATGAATAAAAGACTTTTTGTTGTTGTTGTTGTTGTTGTCTAAATGTAATGATCAATGTGTTCAAATGTATTCTGAAATTAAAATTCTAAAGGATTCCAATATGATGGTTGGGGGTAAGGGGATAAACCAGAGGAAGGTGGGAGAAAATGTGAGGGTACTTTGTTTTGTTGATGAAAAGACATTAAAGAAACAGACACTGAGATAACTTTTAAAAATTGATAAATGTACCATGATAATATAAGGTGTTAATACAAGAAGAAGTTGGGGGCATCTGGGTGGCTCAGTCAGTTGAGCATCTGACTTTAGCTCAGGTCACGATCTCATAGTTTGTTGGCTCAAGTCCCACATTGGGCTCTCTGCTGTCAGAACAGAGCCTGCTTCAGACCCTCTGTGCTCCCTTCTCTCTCTGCCCCTACCTCGCTTGTGCTCTCTCAAAAATCAATAAACATTAACAAAAAATATTTTAGAAGTTGGGTGAAGAGTACATAGGAACTCCTATATTACATTTTTAACTCTTCTATAAATCTAAAATCATTTCAAAATGAGACTACTGAAGAAAAAATACAAAACAATAGATGACAGAAACAAGCCTAAAATAACTATAATTTAAAAACTTCTAAATAAACATCAAAAGACAGAGACTCTCAAATTGAATTTTAAAATATTAAAATCCGGGGCGCCTGGGTGGCGCAGTCGGTTAAGCGTCCGACTTCAGCCAGGTCACGATCTCGCGGTCCGTGAGTTCGAGCCCCGCGTCAGGCTCTGGGCTGATGGCTCGGAGCCTGGAGCCTGTTTCCGATTCTGTGTCTGCCTCTCTCTCTGCCCCTCCCCCGTTCATGCTCTGTCTCTCTCTGTCCCAAAAATAAATAAACGTTGAAAAAAAAAATTAAAAAAAAAAAAATAAAATATTAAAATCCAATCATATGTTAATATGTTGTCTACAAACACATCTGTGCAAATGGGGGAGGGGGAAAAGAATATGAGAAGGTTGAAGATAAAAGAGAGAAAAATATACCAGGCAAATATAAGCAACAATAGCAAAAGCTAAAGGAATGATTTTAATATGAGACAAAACAGACCATAAGGAAAAAAATCATAAGTGATGAAAAGAAAAATATTTACTGATAAAAGTAACAAGATAGAACTATATGAACATATATACAGCTGACAATTATGCCTTAAAATATATAAAGCAACAAGTGACAGTATTACAGGGAGAAACAAATAAAGCAACAGTTATTATTGAAGATTTTAATAAATTCCTCTATGAAATGGATACATCAAACAAGAAATATATATATATTTAATATATATTATCTGTATATATATATATATATATATATATATATATATTTAATTTTATATACATATAAATTAAATAACAACACACTTGACCAAATAGTTTGGAGAAGAACATTCCTAGAATATACATTATTTTAAATCATAAATGGAAAAATCACAAATATTGTCTTTACTAAGCTACAAAGCAAATTTCATTATGTTCAGCAAAACAATGTCACACAGATTATATTCTCTAAATAGATTTATTCATTTATTTATTTACTTATTTATTAGGGTGGGAGGGGCAGAAGGAGAGAGACAGAGAGAGAGAGAAAGAGAGAGAGAGAGAGAGAGAGGGATAGAGGGATAGAGAATCTTAAGCAGAATACTTAGCACAGAGCCTGACACGGGATTGATCCCACAATCCTGGGATCACTACCTGAGCTGAAATCAAGAGTTGGATGCTCAGTTGACTGATCCATCTAGGCACCTCTAAACAGGATATGTCCAAATGACAAATCAGTAAAAGGGTAGTTGGAAATATTCCATATTTGGAAACTAAAAACAAGCAAATCCCACACTGATGAATGGAGTGTGGCTTAAAATTTCTTGGTTTAAAAAGGAAATGAATATTGACTAAAACTTTATATGTTAAATTAATAGTTTTGAGCAAATTTTAACAAACTTTGAAAATGATTCAACTCAAGAGCTAGAAAGAGAATCATAACAGATATTCAAAGAAATGAAAATAAAGGAAATAATACATACCTGGGGCAGAAATCAAAGTGAGAACAATAAAAACAATAATAAAGATGAACCAAAAGCTGGAAAGGCTAATAAGATAGACAAACACATATAGAATTAAAAAGGAGGAAATGAGCTAAATATAATGAATATTTAAAAAGAAAATTACAAACTATAGTTGACCTTTCAACAAGTCCGTCCCAACGCAGTAAAAAATCTGCATATATCTTTTGACTTCCTAAAAACTTAATTACTAAAAGCCTACTCTCAACTGGAAGCCTTATTAATAACATAAATAGTCTATTAACACATATCCCATTTGTTACATGTATTATATACTATATTCTTGCAATAAAATAAGCTAGAGAAAAGAATGTTATTAGGAAAATCATAAGGAAGAAAAGATATATTTACAGTATTATACTGGATTTATAAATAAAAAATCTGCACATAGGTGGACCCATGCAGTTCAAACCCACATTGTTCAAAGGGTCAACTGTATATCCTAATAAATGTGAAGATGCAGACAAAATAGATATATTTCTGAAAACAAATAAAAAGCTAAAATAGTATAAGAGGAAGCAGAACACTTGAATAGATAAATAATCATATTTTAAAGGATGAATAATCATTAAAGGAACTGAAAAAGTAATTTAAACATTTTACTAGTTCTAGAGTCTCAGTCCAAACAGCATTAGAAGTGAGTTCTTCCAAAGAACAGATTGTCCTCATATCATATTGTTCTAAAAAACAGAAATAGAATGAAAGGTGCCTATTCATTTTATGATGCAAAGTAACCTTGAGAACTAAACTGATTAAAGATCATCTAAGAAGAGAAAATTATAGGCTAATTTCACTTAAGAATATAGATGGAAAACTTCTAAATAATATGTTGGCTAGTAAATCCAACATTGTATTGAAAAAGAATATACAATGTACAGTTTGCATCTATCCTAGAACGTAGGGATAAGTTAATGTTAGAAAACCAATGAGTGTAATTCTCTATGTGAATGGACTAAAAGAGAAAAATCACATGTATTGAAAAAGAATATACAATGTACAGTTTGCATCTATCCTAGAATGTAGGGATAAGTTAACGTTAGAAAACCAATGAGTGTAATTCTCTATGTGAATGGACTAAAAGAGAAAAATCACATATTCATCTTACTAGGTACAAAAACATTTAACAAATCTCAAAACTTATTTATGATAAAAAAATACACATACCTCTTAGGACACTAGAAATAGAAGGAAACTTTAGTTAATGAAAGCTGACTCCCCAAAGGTGATCATAAATCTCATACCTGATGGAGAAACTCAAGATGCTTTTTCTTTGAGATGAGAATGCTAGCTGTCATCCCTTCTGTTCAATATGTTTTGGGAGATCCTGAGCAATGCAGTAAGATAAGATAAAGAAATAAGAGATCTAGGGATGTAAAGAAATGCATAAAAATATAATTATTTTCTTGATAATATAATTACATAAAAAACACAGATGAATCAACAGACCAACTATTGATAGAATAAGGTTCATCAAGGCTGATAGATTAAAGAAAATCTGTATGCAAATATCAATATCATTCTTCTACCCCAACAATAACCAACTAGAAAATATTTTAGGAAATAAAGTAGTGTAAACTATAAAGATTCAGAAGTTGACATAGCAAAGAATGCTCAAGATCTTTATATAGAAAAACTAAAGACACTCTTAAATGACATAAAAAGGGACCTATTCAATTCAAGCAATTCCAATTAAAACTCTACAGGACTTTGGGGGACTTGACAAGGTTATTCCAAAATTGATATAGAAAAATGAAGGTCTACAAAGACTAATTTCAAAATGAGCAGCAAATAGGGTAGGGAATCTCCCGTACTTAAGACATTACTCAGCTCAGTGATAAATATACAAGGTGACACTGGTTAGCAGAACAGTTAGCGGACTGGGAAATTCAGAAATATACCCTTGCATATGTAGAAACCTGGCAGTTGAAAAAGATGGCATCACAAATCGATTAGGAATGATTTAGTAGATGGTACTGGGAAAATTAGCTCATTATATAGAAAAAAATGAAGCTTGGTGACTATCTTAAATCATATACCAAAATAAATTCCAAAAAAAAAGACCTAGATGTAAAGGAGGAAACTGTAAAACTTTATAAAAGAACATTTTTGTGATACTAGTATAAGAAAGGACTTAAGATCCAAAAAAGTATGGTCAATGAGGGGGGGAGATGTATAGATGTAACATCAAAATGAAAGCCAATGAAGGAAACCAGTGACAATGCTTCAGAGTATATCTGCAAACCTAAAATAAAAGATAAGGAGTTAATATCTAAGAATATAGAATGACTTCCACAAATCAGTAAAAAATAGGAAGCCAATAACAAGACTATGATGAGTGTAGTCCATAGTATATGAAGAAATGTTCAATCTTATTAGCAATTACAAAAATGTAATTTAAAATCAAGAGTAAAATGTCATTTTAGAAAGTCAGGTATTATTAAAGGCTGTCAAGGAGAGAAGAAAACCAGAACTCTCATGCACTACGGAGGTGGAAGATAAATGGTGCAGCCATTTTGATGAATAATCCAGCAGTACTTGGCAAAATTAAGTGTATTAAGCCCGATGACCCAATATTTCCAGAAATACGACCCAGAGTAATTTTTGCACAAGTCCATACAAGATAGGTATAAATGTTCATCATGGAATTATTTATGTAGTAAGGATTTGGAAGAAATACAGAGATCTATCACTGGAGAAATGAATACGTAAATTATGGTATATGTAAGAGATTGAAAAAACAAAACAGGACTAATGAACTAGATTTGAAAATAACATGGATAAAAGAGAATGAAATTTATACTATTTATGGAAATTAAAAAGACACACAAATTATTTTTTTAAATATGCAGATCTAAATAAACACATGGAAAGTAAACTGAAAAGACATGATAGTATACCATATGTCAAAGATTAGGGTTTTCTCAATTCTGAATACTTAAGGTTAAAAAGAATCACTGAACTAAACAATTGGGAGTTCATAGAGGTTAAGTGAGAAGGTCTCAATTCAAGGCCAAATGAAGAATGCAGGTCTCCTGTTCTTCAGATCTTTCTACTTTACCATACTCCTCTCTCCTAGGAAGCTGCAAAAGCTATCTTTAAGATGGCAACCTGTCCTAGGGTTCAGGTATTTTGTCCTCAGAAGTACAATCCCACTTGTCAATTGTTTCCTGATTTTTGTTTAATTTTGTTAAAATCTGTTTTACTGCAAAAAAGCTTATTTTTATTTTTTTAAGTAGGCTCCATGCCCAACATGGGGCTTGAACTCAGGGTCCTGAGATCAAGAGTCACATGTTCTACCAACTGAGCCAATCAGGTGCCCCACTGATTTTTTAATTGTAGAAAAAGGCTACTATAATTCTGAGGTATGATAATCTGTAAATTTAATTATTCTACTTTGCTTTATGAATATTCAAGTATATAAGCAAATGTGTACTTTCAGATAAAACAATAATTTCTGGATAATGCATATTTTTGTTCCACAATTTGAGATTACTCAAAATACCAATCCTTAATTGTCACAGTGTTGTTTATATTTGAACAAGTTCCTTGGAGACAAATCCTAACATTTTAAGAATTCATGATTTGGGTGACATTAACATGCAGCTATACTGATATCCCAAGATATAATGAAAGTTGATACGCTGAAAGAGCTTTGTTTACATATATAATGAATCCATTCTTCATAAACACTAGAAAGGTTTTGACAGCTTTTGGAGGGACTTAAAATGTTAAATAAAGCCATGGACTTCATACAATTTCATAGTTGATAGGTGTGAAGGAGAAAATTTAAATTAAATGCTTATACACAGTGTGGGAAAGGGGAAAGTGGGTTTTAAATATTTTATAAGGAAGAGACATTTTGTAAGAAGTCTGCTTTTTCTTTTCAAAATTTCCTGTTACCCTGCTTAACATTCAGATATAAAAAAGAATAGATTTTTTTTTTTTTACCTTCAATTCCTAAGAAATAAAGGACAGTGACTGTTTAAAGAAGTTCCTCACTATTCCACAGAAGAGCTGGAACAAACCCCTCACTAATTAACATCTCCAAAGACTGTCCTGCTAAATCCTAAGGCCCTCTCAGCCCTTATCTTATTTAATCTCTCAGCAACATTCACAGTGGATCACAGTTTTAAAATACCTAGCTTCTGAGGAACACGGGTTGACTTTCTGACTCTTGATTTCGGCTCAGGTCATGGTCCAAGGGTGGTGGGGTTGAGCCCCGAGTTGCGCTACATGCTGAGCATGGAGCCTGCTTGGGATTCTCTCTCTCTCTCTCTCTCTCAAATAAAATTAAAATTAAAAAAAAAAATCTAGCTTCTGTGATACTACTGTTTATTTCCAAATTCCTATTCTACTCTTGTTTCTTTGGCACTCTGTCTCTTTTGCCAAATTAGGTCTCTTTTGCCAAATTAGGCTTTCCCAGTCTTCCCATTTTATTTAATGATATAACTATCTACCAGTTGCTTGGTAAGAAACCTGGGAACTTTGCTCTCTTTCCTTTACAACCCTCAATTCCAAATCATAAGCAAGTCTTGTTGGTCTGTCCTGATTCTGTGCACTTCTTTCCAAATCCTAATCTAAAAGCCTCTATTACCTATCTTCAATGGCTCTTCCTGGTCTCCCTGGCCACACTAATGCCTCATACAATCATTTCTCCACACAATAGCCAGAATTATCTTTTTTTTTTTAACTTTATTTAGAGAGAGCAGAGAGAGAGAGTGTGTGCACGTGTGCATGCACACACACACGCACACACACACACATCCATACACAGTCGAGGAGGGGCAGAGAGGGAGAGAATCCCAAGCAGGTTCCGCACCACCATTAGCACGGAATCTGATGCAAGGCTCGAACCCAAGAACCATGAGATCATAACCTGAGCTGAAATCAAGAATTGAATGCTCAACTGAGTGAGCCACCCATGCGCCCCACCAGAATAATCATTTAAAATGCATATCGGTATTTAAATTTCCAATGGTTTCTCATTGTCTTCAGAATAAAATCTCAACGCATTATTGCAAAACATAAAACTACCCATAAACTGGTCCCTGACCACCTGTCCCTTGGGAACATCATACTCTACCTTGCGTGAATTTGAAATTGATATACCCATTTCACCTCTGATGGGCTTAACCTCTGCCCAGATTACTCTTTCCCTAGATCTGGCCAGCTCTTTCATTCATGTGTGAAATCAACTTTCATTCATGTGTGCCTCATTCATGTGTGAAGTCAACTTTCACATATTCAGAGATGCTTCCCCTACCTTCATTTATTGTCTGATAGAATTTTTCTCTAAAATTGTCTTGTTTCTCTGCCTCTCCCTGTAGCACTAAGCTTAGCACAGGGGTAATTTGTTCCTTATGGTATTCTTCAACTTTAGGACATAGCAAATAGTCCCTAGCACTTTTTAGGCACACAATAAATATCTGTTAAGTGATGGTGAAGGGGTTAGAGAAAGTGTATGTTCCTTTTAGTATTCTAGCACTTTCAGATTTCTTTCCTAACTGCCTCTTAGTGATAAAGACAATAAGGAGAAGGGGAAAAAAACCCAAGTTTTAAATATCGATCCTACTCTCCCAATAAGGTACATCTGTTTGCAGTCTACATTTGTTTACAATACAACTCACTTTTAACAGGTCCAAGATAGGTAACTCTTCTTTGGTTGAAGGCCACTAACCTATAGAGGATCATTCATAATACAATAAAACTTAAAATAGGGTTCTAGAAAGAAAACTATCAGCTTCCATCCATTACTACAAACATTGAGTTGGGACCATAAAGCTATTAAGTAGAACAAAAACACAACTCAAGATAATCAATGCATATATTGCTTATGTAGTTCCTTCCTGGGCCAATTCTATCAACATACCAATTACCACTGCTGTTTTAAATGTAGCTGAAATAGGAAGTAGTTGATCTGCCTCACTCCTTTCCTCCTAGTCCCACAACTTGGAGGACCAAAGGATCTGCAGTGTGCAAAGGGACATTGGTTTTTTACCTTTACTTTGGTACCTTGTCCGCAGGCTTAGCCTAGAAGTTCTTTTGACTTTCAAAAGCTGTCTGATTGCATTTTCATACTTTGAGATTAGGGTTGGCCCATTCCACTAGATTGAAAGTTATACTGGAGACCATTATTTTTGGATACATAATAAATTCACAAGTGCTTTCTTAGACGCTGCAGTTCTTAAAGGGTTCATTTTAAAGCACCATAACAAGGATTTGGAAGAGTACATTTCATCCTCCACTTCCCTTCTTGGCATAATTCCTGCTTAGAAATGTTTAATTTTATACTGAAGGAGTAATTCCTGAGACATTTGTTTGCAACATGAATTGTTCCAGGATAGATCATTAAACAGGGTTCAGGAGAGGCCAACTCCTCCATGAATGCTTCAAAGCAGAACAAGAAGGTAATCTTAAAAGTGGAAAATATTTAAACCCTGAATTTCAAGCCAAATGGACAAGATTTTCAACACTATTTTCTGAGAAATATTCTTAAAACATTTAAAAGCTATTTCACAGAAGTTTACAGTATTGAATTACTCAACCAAATATAAAGTGTACTGTTTGAAACCACTGTGGTCTGATGGCAAGACTAATATTTACACAGTAAATATTAAGAGGTAGAGTATGTAACTTGTATTGCCAATAATGTGTACTTCCAGTCAAAACTCCTTGATACATAAGTCATAAAGCATCTTGACTCATCCTGCACATAATAGTCGATTCTCAGTGTGGGACTCCTAATTACAGGTAGACATCTTCTGCCATGCTTCTAGTAACCTGTTTTCTACTGCCAGTTAGTACAAGCTCAAGGAATTTATGTCATTTTTAATGCTAGTTTTAAAAAGAACACTGAGAAGACTCATAATACAACCAACTATGTAACACATGGCAAAACCAAATGATTTTGCACTTTCCCTATCATTGCTCTATTTCTTAGTTGACATCTAATTGAAAATTAATATGCTCAAAGTGTTATTTATAATAGATGCATAAAAACTTAGTACTGTAGTAAACAGATTGGCAAACATTTTAACAAAAATTATTCAGCAGCATTAATATGCCATTAATACTATAATTAAGCACGCAAAAACTTCTGACTTCATGGGATGATTAAAACTTCTAGATTACTTTTATAATCTCTAAATTCACATAAGATGAATAATGTCCAATAAACAACTTTTATCAACTTATTTTAAAATACCCTATTTCAAAAATTAAAAAGCAAAACCTAATTCCTCTAGATCATTTTGTAACTTTGGACACTGACTTCCCTGAGAAACTTCGTCATGACAAAGAAGTTCCCGGTACACTGGAAATTCTTTTCATGGCATATACGAGTCAGAAATAAGTGATATAGTAATGGAAACTGCAGAAAAAAATTTTTACTGTGATGGATTGGGGAATGAGATATTGTATTTCCACCTGTATGTACTCTCACATGTATAAGTGTAAACACACACACACTAGTACTGGCCAGCCGTTAAGGTGGAAATCCTGACCAAGGTTTAAATATCCTAGCCAAGAGGAAACAAAGTTAGCTCTATATAGTAGGATAAACATCTAATAAATTATTTTTTTGCCTATTACAGGGTTTTAAAGTACAGCTGGCATCTACCTCTGATGCCATATGGTTTGATGACACAGGATTTTTAATTATTCCAGCAGGTTTTAAAACAACATGACACTAAAGAAGCAAAACACACATTGGTTTTTTAGAGAACAACACACTGGTTTCCTTTGGGACATTATCTATGTTAAATCTTTTCAAGATTCAAAAGCAAATGGATACTGAATTTTTGAGAAATATTCAGAATCAGTGATTTAGTCATTTATAGTTGTTTTGTGTGCTTATCATCATAAAACTTAAAATTCTCCAAATGACATTATTATTCTAACTTGCCTCAAAATTCCAAAAGTGAAACCTTTTCCAATCTCATTGACTAATCCATGCTATTAAGGGCACACACTTGCTAAAAGATACACAGTAGAATTTAATAATCTTGAATCAACAGAACTTGATATATTTGCATTGAAAAAGTTAAGAATCTCTAATGTCCACATTAAAGAAGTTCTTACAAATGAACCGCATTTATAATTCTATCAAAATAGAGAATGCTCTTGGCGGAGCGGGGGGGGGGGAGAACCTAATACAGACACAATTAGAACCTCCATAAAAAGTTTTTGATTTTGGTCACACAAATGAAGACCAAAGTCCTTGAGCTTCAAGTTCTGAAACCTAACACCCAGAATCTTATTCTATGTACCTAGATAGTATTCTTTAACACTATGAAACTAAACAGCTAAAAGTCAATTCCTTCTGTATTTTGTTAAAATATCTTCAGTTCAAAATCATATTTTATAAATCCTATATAAAGAATCAATCCCATATAAAGAATGAAACTCTTAGCTTTACTAGTTTTTTAAGCGCAAGTTTCACTTTAAAGATGGAATCAAATGAAAACTTTGGGTTTATTTAAAACAATAATAACTAAAATATTTTAAAACAAATTATTTTTAAAAAGCAGCCTTGGTAAATAAATGGTTTTTGAGTGTCTCTGAGTCCCTTAAAAAAGTTAAGAAGGAATCTACTGGGCAAATATATTTTATCCTATGCACTAAACTAACAAGTGGTTCTTAGCAACAAAATCTGCTTTGTATGCTGATTAGATACCCTCACCCCCATCCCCATTCCAAAAGAAAAGTTTACTTACCTGTGTTTATTGAGGAATTATAAAGATTAGTGATTAAGAAAGAAAATGAAATACTTAGTACATACAAACTCATCTCACCTTAAAAAAAAAAAAAAGTTATGTTAGGGGTGCCTGGATGACTCAGTTGGTAGACCATGCAAATCTTGATCTTAAGGGTCATGAGTTCGAACCTCACGTGAGGCATAGAGATTACTTAAAAAAAATTAATTTAAGAGCTATAGCAGTGGAAATCCAGTTCTTATAGCAGTTATCTATTCCCCTCAAATAGCAGTCAAAAGTTTGCTGTGGAGTGAGTTTTTCCAGATTTAGGGGTAAAAGAAAAAGGAGATAAACACATTACAATATGATGTAAACTATTTGTTACTATAATTTTCACAGAGGGACAGATTTAACCAGTAATTTAAAATGCTAAAAATATGCCAATTTATTTGTTAGTTCCCTTAAATTTAGTTATATTTTGATAAGCAATCTCAAAAAAAGATTTCAACTCTTTAAGATGCACAAGAACACAGAACATGTTTAATGGGAAAAAATAAAACGTTTTAAGGTAGTCAGACTGTTAAGGGGTATCAAAAACCTGTGTTCTGAAACAAATGTGGCAAATAACTTTAAAAAAAGAACTAGTATTTCAGGAATATTAAACAAAGCCTATGTGATACATACAATTACATTATATAATTTGTTTTATAGCTTAGCCCAGTTTCCCCCCAAAAAATAAGTGCATGCTTTCTCTCTAGAAACTGGAAGATGCACTACTGCCATGGGGCAAAGATATCACAGGAAAACTGGGCATTGTGAAAGTTGGCATAAAGGTTAAATCGTATCATTCAAATCCTTTAAATTCTAATTCCATCAACTCAGAGTTAAGCAGGGCCTTTTCCCACAGTTATCACATGCATACATATTTGAATACAGGCACAGAAACTCGTCATTTTTATTTGGGTAACAAAGGGTCTCCAAATTATATTGAAAAATAAGTCCTAATTATTATCACTCCTGTAAAAAAAATGTAGCACATTTTTCACAAATGATTTATGTAAAAGAGAAGAAAATACACATAATTTTATAATATCTTAAACTTTTTTATTCCCTACCAGAGACATTTGTCTTTCGTTTTCTTTCAATTTTCTACAATTTCCAAGTTGCACCTGTATTTAATACTGCTTTTATCTGCTAAAGACATTAACTGATTGCTTTCCTATATCTAAGGATTATATAGTTTTAGTATAAATATATATCACATATTTTCGTAAAATTTTGACAAAACCGAATAAGCATGCCTTGTTTTAAGTCCATGCTCTTTCCACTGTTTATAAAATCTGATTTAATGATCAAAAATTCTTGGTTGTCATTCCTCAGTTACAACAGTCTTCCTTCTGAACTGCCACTCACTTCTTTTTACATAATAACAAGCAATAGAAAAACCAAAGAAATTATCTTAATCTTAGTTTTTCCTTTTGACACTATAAAATAATGTGATTTTTTTTTTTTAAATGAAACAAATACATCCAAAACTCAATACATTCAAATGAGCTGCGTCTCCTTTAAGGTGGTCACCTTGGAAGGCCACAGTTCATTATCCTAACTATGCTACCACTGCTCAAAATACCTTTAAAACTCTTTTGGGATTGCCTTCAAAGCCAGTTACATACTTTCTACTATTTCCTCAAAGACAGATTAATTTTTGGAAACTGTCCAAAGTCATTTGGTGCCAAATGATGGTAACTATAAAAAAAACAAAATTAAAAAAAAAAAATCAAGCTTAATACTTTTTGTTTTCTTAAACACTGTGCATCACAAAATCAACAGTGTGTATGACTTAAATTAGCTCTGAATACAATTCTAAAAGAGCAAAACCCATGAGGTTTTGAGCAATGGTAGACTGCTGGAATTAGGAAATAATTTTCCAGCATGATCACTATACAGGGTAACATTCATTTAGCTGTCTATGTTCTGGCATATTTGTTTAAAGTGAACATTCTGAGAGTTAGAATTTATTTTTAAAAAGGAATATCATTCTTAGAAAAAAAAAGAATTTTATTTCTTTAAAGCATCACTGTCAAAGTAAGTACTATGCAAGTGTTTTGTTAGAAACTAGTTCTCCTTACTTTATCAATAAAGACTACTTTAAAAAGCTTGAAAGCAAATAACCGACTTACTTGCTCCCAGGCTTTTAAAAATCATTAACTGAAGATTAAATAATTTGAAATTTCTAAGGTACTAAAAAGCAAAACAAAAACCCCAAATGTAATAAAAACACGTCAAGAACCAAACTACAATTTCTGAGCTGCACTGTTTATTTTGCTGCTTGAAACCTAAGTGACAGTATGCCACCATAATTATGGGGTTTCATCTAAACCTTTACTACACTGCAGGTACAGAAATATACGGACACATTTTTGGAGAATTGACATTTTGCAAAATGCAGCAAACATTTTAATTTATACATGAGAAAAGGAAGTGTTCAAAAGGGTATGCATTTCAAGTTATTGCAGGTTATTTGTGAGAGAATTTCTGCAGGTAAAACATGTTTAAATTTAACCAACAGTAACATGTCAGTGTATTTAAAATCATGACAAAAATCTTCTCTCTGGTCATGTTGCCCATGACAAATTACTATGATGTTGTATGTTTAGGGCAAGATGTCAATACAGCATAAATCCCATGGCATTTTGGTTTTCTTCTGGAGATTAAAGCTGTTTTTCTTGGGATAAATGCAGCAGCAAAACACAAACCAGTTGATCAAAAAAAGCACTTCTGCCATAACTCCAATAATTTTCAGGACACATCAACCGACAGTAGTTTTGCCATTCCCAGTTCTTTTAAGGATTACATCTCTGCACTGTTGCATTAAGTACGTCTGTTAAAAGCTTGTTCTCTGTTAAGCCAGTTTACTGACTACAGCCTGGTTGAGAGAATTTAGCTGGTTGGTCCATTTATCTAGTGCAGTATACCGGGCACCGCCCCTCTTCTGATGATCCAATTCAAGGAGTTGGTTGACTTGATCAATTCGGCCATGAATAGTGCTAGAAATAAATACATAAAAGAAGACATGTCTAGAAACCGTTTTCACTAAGTGTATCTTTTGGACTGTTTCATAAAGTATTTATGATACCAATAAATGTAAAAGAAAAAACTGCTGCCTACATTAAATGATTGAATTCAGGATTAGTTATACTATTTGTTACCTTATTAAAATTCTAGACAGAAAGTAGATTTCAGCTACCTTTCATCAGTTACATTAAAAAAACGAATAAGCAGAGACTTACTGATTAATCAATAGCAAATGTAACTTGTAAAGCTTTAAATTACCATACTGCTTTTAAGAAAAATATAATTTCAAAACAATTACATACCACACCTTCTACTTTAAAAACGTAAAAAAATACTATTCATTAAAAAATGCTCTAGCTGTATATGGATCATGTGCTGAATAAGAAATCTTTTTCTTTTCTTTTAGATGTTTGAGAGAGAGAGAGAGAGAGAGAGAGAGAGAGAGCGCACGAGTGCGTGCACATGTGCAGGGGAGGGGCAAGGATAGAGCGAGAAAGAAACCTAAGCAGGCTTGGTGCTGTCAGTGCAGAGCCCAATGCAGGGCTTGAACTCACAAACTGTGAGCATGAGTGTGGCCGAAATCAAAAGTCAGATGCTCAACTGACTGAGCCACCCAGGCGTACCTGACAAATCTTTCTGAAAACATTTATAGCTTTTTCAGAGATCAAGGGCTTAATATGCTCATTCATTTACAAAAAACCACCATGCATACCTGTGTATCTGTTTTAACAGAAAATAATAGCCAGAGGGTGCTTTTCATGAAAACTCAAGAATTTCATTGCTACCTTTGCTCCCATTATTCAAATGTTATGGTCCTAAACATTTTATGACAAGAAATAGCCAAGTACTTACTTATCCAGTATGCACTGCACCAGCAAGCTCTCCACATCAGCTACATCTATGTTTAACTCCTAAGAAAAAAGACTCATTATAATTCTACTAATTAACTTCTTTAGAGACTTCATGATAATTATTTTGATTTTAAATTAACTCCCACCACTTAAAAAGGAGATTTAGTGAAAAGAAAATGTAAAACAAATTCCATTATCACTTCAAAATATTTCTGAGAAAATAGGTCTGATAAAATTTAACTCTGCAATTTTTCAAGTATATTCCTACCACAATTTTATTGTGGTTGGGTTAACACTACATCAGTCATATACTTTAGCCACTACTCTGTCTTCTACAATGTTCTCTGAGGCTAAAGAAATCTTTAAAAAGAACTGTAATGATTCCTTATTTCTCTTTACTGTTAACTCAATTTATGCCAATACAGAAAAATTTATATTAAAAGGAAAGCCCTTAAGTTATGCTGTATTTTAAAAATGTACTATTACAAAATGTTACTAAGAATCATTTTTTAAATGGAAGATAGGTACACTGCATTTATAAACTAAAAATTATAAATATTAAGATTCATGAATATAAGTACCTTAGAAATAAAAGGAATATGTATTCTTGTGTAAGGCTTAATTAATTTTATGAGCACTTGTGTTCTGATGTTTCGCAAAAGCTCTGAAAGAAAAGACAAAAATGAAAATAATAAACTTGTATTTAATAGTCTGTATGTGTATCTTCATGAAACATTATGCACTTCTAAATCACATTAATTAACTATATCATTTATCTTCTCAAAATACATCTTTCTGCCTGACAAGAACATAAGGTATTTGGGTTTTTTGTTTTCTTTTAAGTAAGTTCTATGCCCAATACCGGGCTCAAACTCATCACCCTGAGATCAAGAGCAACATGCTCTACCGAATGAGCCAGCCAGGCACACCAGACATAAGGTATTTGGATCTAAAAATATTTAGATCCAATAAATGCACAATAAGATTAGAGACTACTTTCCCCGTTTTTTCTCATTCCCACCTCCCCGATTTTATGTTGTGATGCTATCTAAAATATTCTCTTGCCTTCTAGTACTCCACACTGCTCATCATTTCCTCTATAGTTAACATATTTTTCAAGAAGCTCTGATTCATGCCAGCCAAGTCTTTTATTTTATGCTCTCTCAAAATCTACGGTATTATATTTTATAAAATGATCTTCTCCAGTTTCTTCACAGACAAGTGTCTTTAAAAAACAAACAAAAAGACTGGAGTTCATGCACAAGGCTTCTAAACTTTTCTATATCCACCGAGTGTAGTATCATTCTAGCTTCACACAAGAACTTTTAAAATTCTGTCCGAATGAAAGAGAAAGGAAGGCGGGGAAAAGAGAACATTACTTCCAAAGTATTCTTCGGATTTTCCTGATGCATCTGGAATTTAAGTATTTGAATGAGTTGTTCCAAATGGTCATTTAAAAACCCTCAAATAGCTCCAAAACAGGTGGAAACACTGGAGGTACAAAAGAGGCCCCAGAACAAGGAATGATTTTTGTCTTTGTTAATCCAACAGAAAAAAAAATCTCACACACTTACTTGTACAATATTAGCCTACCCTTCAAAGTAAATGCATCAAGGCCATCAACCATAGAGGACTATGTTTAAAAGCTTTTGTTACTTGTTGAAAACAAATCCTAAGAATTAATTTTGATACTGATACTAAGTATCAGTAATAAACATGCAATAATATCTAAATTAGAATAAAAAGATAAAAGGGACAGCCACCTTAAGTGAAATGGACATCACATGAGAACTTGATTATGTTATTCAATAGCATGAAACTGGTGAATGATTTTTTAAATAGCTTTATAATTTTAAATAATATCCTATTCTATGACAGCATTTAGAAGCATTTCTATACTTGACAATACATAGAAGAAAACTGGTTTGATTCCATGCCTTTCCATTAAGAAGTCCTGTTTGACAGTGGCACAGAAGGTAACTGAATTCACTTAGCAGAAAGAATATACCTTCAATGTGTTCCCTAATGAAAGGATCATCCATAATGTTGCTGTGATTTGTTTTCAGAATCTTCTCAAATTCAGTGATGTCATTATTCTGATAGGCACTAACAGAAAAAGAAAGGTATAAATCTTGTCAAACATGAGGAAGTCATGTATTAAATCATATTAACCAAAGAGCCTGCTTCTTGATTTTTATATGCAAAAATCTAAATTACGTTACAGTTTCTGCCATAGAAATCAGAGTTAAACACACACACATCCTTCTGCAAACAAAATGAATTTCTTTTTTAATGCTTTTGGTTTTATAAAAGAAAGATTAAATAAACCTTTTAGGGTCATATACTATATTTATATATAGTTCATTAAAGTCTTCTCAAAATCTTAGCACTGTTAAAAACCGACAAGTTTAATAATTGTTTAATGCTTGATACTTTCAAATTAAGTTGTGCATTTAGCATTTAATCCCTAAGAAACCAGGTCAGCATACAACGGTATGGAGGAGTCCGATCTTGTCTTTGAAATAAGACAGTATATCCTCTCTGAAGATTATTCAGAAATGCAGCTTCCTAATTTTTATCTTCTAGAAAGCTACCAGCAACTGCTAAAACTTCGCAAAGGGAACATCTGATTCTTAATTTTCTCTAGCCTTAAAGTTCCACTGAGTTATACAGCAGAAACGTCAGCGGCAGGTAATTAGCACCAAATGGGACACGCACACTAAAGAAGAGTGATGGACCCTGCTGCAGAAGGCCAAAGGCTGATTTATGTTCATAATTCTCTGAGGTGTCTAGCATCTACTCTTAAATTAATTCTGTAGGGCACTACGGGGATTGCTAAAGGTGCTGAGAAGGAAGAAGCCAACCTTCTGGATATGGCACCACTGTCTGCTTTATATGTAAGACATATCATCAGCCATTCTGCACGCCCTCTGCTGTGCTTCCATCTGGTGGGTCGCAATGTAACTTCATGTAAGGGGCAGGTGACTCAAGTGCTTCAACAGGAATTATTTTCCTCTAGTCTGCTGGCAACTGACTAGGAAGATAAAATTAGGAAGCATTACTTTCTCACCTACCCCAAATACATTATGTAATATGCTATAGGAGGATATATTCAAGTTGTGAAACACTTGCACATGTGCATATTTTAACCAAGAGACACTGTTCCATTGTTTACGTGACTTAAAAAAAAAATCTTATACAAAGTGTGGGACACACCACAGGCCACTTGTTTGGGTCAAAATCTTCCATTAAAATAAGTTTTTGAGTTCCAATATAGAGGTTATATTAATACAGAGGAATATGTTGTATGGTATAGTAAACATAAATATTGCTTATTTTTTAAAGGTCTGATAATTAAGTCCTTTCATCCATTTTAATGTATTTAATCAATTTAATTTAGATGAAATATTAACGTCTAGGGCAAAACTCTTCCTCAATATTTCCTTAAGGGTTTTAAAAGCTTAAACTGTTGTTTAGCAACTTAACTTAAAAACATTTTTCTGAAGTATTATGAAGTGAATCTCTAACCAAATCATGTTGATGGAATAAACCATCTGAAATAAAGATGGAGAAATCTCCTTTCATAACTAAAATCAACTTAATTCAACAAATATGTATTAAAATAGACTAAATAAACAATAAGAAAGATTGATTTTTTGATGTTGCAATTTAGAGTTATCTCCTAACTATTCCTAGTCCCCTTAAAAGAAAAATAAAATTATTCTTATTTTTTATCGTTAAAATTAAAGTTTCTTTAAATAAACCTGGTAATTTATAAAACTCATAGCCAAACAAAGTAAATGAGGACATTTTACACAGGAACTTAGACAGTATCAGGTAATAAGCTATTTTCTCCAAGTATATAAAATTTATATATGGGTGACTCATAATTTATAGTCTAACAGTACTTTTAAATCAAAAAAGACTATTGAAAGAGTATCTGATCACTTAAGTTATCCACATACATATGCAAAAAAGCCCACCCTACCCTACATCCTAATCATAATCTTCCTGCTTTGGTAAACTCAGTTGCACAATCTAAACAAAAGACTTGATGAAACCTAGGCTCCATGTATTCCCAGCCCAGAGGAAAATTTTTCTTGTTCACTGATTTCTTTTGCAAAAGTAGGCCTTCTTTTCTAGGCTTTTTGCTTTGTTTCATCTTTTATAATTTTATTTAATATTAATTGATCATAGCAGGTTTTTCAGTTGCTACCCACCAAAGAAGTCGTCAAAAAATCCTTGGATTTCTTATCAATATAACCCTCTGCTCCTCATCTCAGAAAATTACCTGAGGTAAACTTTTTAGATGATTTTTTTTTTACCTTGTCAATTGAGAAAATATGTGAGTAAAGACATGGTCTTGCTGAAAATTTCTGACTTATGTGGACCAATTCATAATTTCATTTTGGATTAAGGCAGGCTGAAACAGCAAACACTGAAATTGTTTTAAAATAGCTATAATCAGTTTTGTACTGAAAACAGCATACACACAAAGCATGTAGATAACAGGGGGGAAAAAGCAGCCAATACTATACTTCATAAAATCTTATGACTAACAGAAACTGAATAAATGACTTTAAGAGATAAAAATTTCACAAACTTTGGAATATTAACTGAATTCTCAAAATATCTCTTCCACTTTCCCCTCTAATCACCGATTTAAGGAAATTTACCTTAACTGAGAGATACAATCTTACCTTACTAAATTTGTCATTGCTAGAATTTCTGGATCATTTTTGTACGGTTTGGCCTAAGCAGTTAAAAAAAACAGAACAAAAAACAATTAACACAAAGAAAGATTAAAATTTACTTCCACAAAAGATAGCTGACAGAAATGAATATTTAGAGCACACGCATACCTCCTGTGAGTCAAATGGATTTATTCCTGACTTCATTAGCATATTTGCTAACACCAAATATTTTAAGCAAGTGGTTCGTCTTGGACTTCCCGACTCATCATAATTCTTAAAGGCTTCAAAAAAATCAGTGTGTGCCTTTTCAAATTCACCTTCTCTCAAGTGCATTTTACCACCACATTCTGCAAATAAAATAGGATAAAAGAGGGCATTTTCAGTTCTGTAGTAAGACTGAATACTTGATAAAAATCACATGAAAACTGTGATAGTGACTTTCCAGTCTTTTAATTATATACTGGCCCCAGGATGCTTTCTAAAAAGCAAGCTCTTCATTAAACATCAAACAAGCATTTGCAAATCTTTATTCTCAGTTGAGGCAGAAGGTAATTTTATATACATCATTACAATTCAAGAATAGGATTTCTTTAAATTTTTTTTTTTTTTTTAATATTTATTCATTTTTTTGAGAGACAGAGCATGTGCGGGGCAGGGGCGGAGAGAGGAGACACAGAATCTGAAGCAGGCTCCAGGCTCTGAACCGACAGCACAGAGCCCGACACAGGGCTCGAACTCACAAACTGTGAGATCATGACCTGAACCAAAGTCAGATGCCCAACTGATTGAGCCACCTAGGTGCCCATCAAGAATAGGACTTCTAATGGTAAATTTTCTGTTAGTAATATTTCACTAATGTAAAATCTTAAAAGACAAAATTTCATCCTAATTTCTTTCTAAGACTAGATCATTTCAATGATTTTACTACTTCGCCATTTATTTTCACTATAACACGAACAACCTTCCTAGTCATTCAGTCATATACAATGACAACTTCCTGGGACACTGCCCACCCTTCTCCAAACAAAACTTGCCTCTGATGACTCCCATGATCAGTGGATGAGGGATGGCAGACTTGATGTGAAGTGACTGTTCATAGAGTGCTTTCAGTTTTTTGTTATTCTTCTGTGCCGTGTACATTTGAATTTCCAAAGCGTATATTTCTAATAACTGTGTACCTTTTTTCAGGTCATCTTCTCCATCATCAGTCTAGGAAAGCAAATAATGAAATTTAGTCAAAATAGAATTCACAATCTAGACATTTTTATTTGAGTTAGCCTGGGATCCTTACATTTATAATATGAATTTTGTGTGAAAATGCACTACAACGTTTGAGATCTAGAACACCGAGAACACTAACTTGAATAGCCAAAAAGGAAAGCACACATCTTTTGGATTTTCTAGTCATTCAATAAGGAGTAAGTAACCAGAAGTAATTTTTTAATGTATAAAATGTTATAATGTTTGTTTCTATCTAGGAGGTTCTTTATGGTCTTCCCCAAATCGTCACAATTTTATATTCACTGATTTTATCACAAAGCACTTTCAAGTGCCTTCCTGGTATCAGGCACTGGGTCTGCCTTGGAGAAATGTAAAGTTACATAAGCCAGAGTTCCTAGCCCCCCAAAGTTTACAGGCTAGAAGATTACTCTGTCAACAGATAAATTACAATATAAATGACTCTAGTTGAAGCATGAGCCAAGTGCCCAGAAGAATGGAAGAGAAAAGCACTAACTCTGCTGAGGGATGTCAGAGGAATACAAAGGTTCAACTTTGAAAAATGACCAAAAGCCCACAAAATGCAGGCCATGAAAAATAGCATATGGGCAATAGTCAGATAATCATAAATATCAAGCACTGACATACACAAAGCCAAAATTTATTATTTATTTGGTCTTCCAACTTAATTCTGTTTATTCACTAATGAATCACAGCCAGAGTAAAATACATGATATGTAAGACACAATTTGTACATCTAGGTTATCATAGGGGCACCTGCATGGCTAAGTTAGTCAGTCAAGTGTACACTCCTGATTTTGGCTCAGGTCTCACAGTTTGTGGGATCGAACCCCAAATTGTGCTGTCAGCATAGAACCTGCATGGGATTCTCTCTCTCCATGTCTCTCTGCCCCTCCCCTGCTTGCATGCTCTCTCAAAATAAGTGGGAAAAAAAAAACCCCACAGATTAGCATACATCTCTGCTATATTATAATGTTATTTACAATCAGATAGAAGATCCTCTTCCATTCAGAAACGGCTTCTCTATCATTTCCACTTCACATGGAATTGAACTCACAGTTTATGCATCAGACTAAACTTTCTCAAGAATGTGTACAAAAGAAACCAATCATAAATAACTAATCTGTTTTATGAAGCAAAACTACTATGAAATAAAAACACTTTCTTTTTAAAAATAACCTAAAAATATTAATGAAAATACATGCAGGTGATTAATTTAGAACACTTTCCTGACCAACTTTGCTCCCATGCACAGAAATAACGTACATAATTAAAATAATAGTACAAGGCACTGGAGGAGCTTAAAAATATTTAAAACAGTATTTTCACACAAACTTTAAACTAATTATCACATAGCTTTTGATCAAGACAAAAAAGAAAACACAAATTATAACTATAGTTAAAAAGTTATAGAAGTGCCCTGTTCAGATCATGTGGCTATTCAAATTTAAATTGAGCAAAATAAAAAACTCAGCCACATTTAACTGCCTGATGACATGTAGCTGACGCTATTATATTGGACAGTACAGAAACAGAATGTTTCTAGCATCATAGGAAGTTCTAAAGGACAGTTGTTACAAAAGATTCATATATTATAAACTTGAATATAAAATATCTTTATTATATATGTCTTTAATATTCTTTTCTAATTTTCACAGGGTCTATCTTATTCTTAGTAAATATTAATGACTAGAGTATTTTTTTATTGATATCTGTTGCCTCAGTCCACAAAAATAATGGATGAAATTAGGATTAAAACAAGAGGAAATGTAATATTCAGAAAAAATGAGCTTTTTAGGGGCACCTGGCTAGCTTAGTCAGCTGAGCATCCAATTCTTTATTTTGGCTCAGGTCGTGATCTCATGGCTGTGAGACTGAGTCCCTTGTTGGGCTCCATGCTGAGTGTGGAGCCAGCTTGGGATTCTCTCTCTCTCTCTCTCTCTCTCTCTCTCTCTCTCTCTTTCTCCCCTTTCTTCTGCCCCTCCCCAGCTCATGCACACACGCTCTCTCTCTCTCAAATAAGAAATTCTTTTTTTAATGAGCCTTTTCGTATCTTATTTACCAAATTTTATTTTTGGGATGATGTTTGAACAAAAACATCCCTAAACCAATGTTTCAAATACAATTTTTTAATGCTTTTTTATTATGAAGAAATATTAAGAAAAAGTAAGAGAATGCTACCTGGCAGGACTGATGTAACTGGCGTAAAATTTTTTGAAGCTTTCCATATTCTTCTCGTTCTAAATATAATTTCCCAAGCTGTAAAAGAACATACTTATTGAAATTAAAAGATTTCAAAAGAAAAAGGTATGAATCTTTAGGAGAGTTTATTAAGGATACCCTCCCACTCTTCAAAAAAAAAAAAAATGTAAGTAACTGTAATTGTTACCTTTGTGTTTGTCTTAAACCACAGTCTATCATTCTTAGCATCTTTCAAAGCTTCCAGTGTTGTTTCATAGAATTCCTGCAGTAAATCCATCTGACATAAAAAATCAGAATTCTATAATTGTAAACAGCAAATTTGTACCTGTTAATAAAGTTAATTTGAGCAAACTAAAAGTGCATCTTTGAACTTTAATAATACATAAGATACACTATCTGTTTCCGAATGTCTGTGACATCCTACTATTTAGTAAAACCTTAGCAAAATAGAGACCAAATTTGTAAAAAGTGCCAAGATCTGTTTTTAATGTTTCTGAAAAATAAAAACCAGAAAATATCTAATGCTCTAATAGTGTAGGTTTGTCCTTTCCAATCTAATAACTCATTTTATATTGATGGAAGTGAATGGCATGCACACTGAACTACTTGTACTATTGTTAATAGTGTGTATCTTATTCACTAAACTCTCATTTGGTACCCACCACATGGCAAACATTAGGCAAGTAGCTAAAGAAACAAAGAAAAGTAAGATCCCTTCAAAAATTCTATATATGTAACCTATCAAGTAACTCAACTACACAACTCTTAGGTTACTGGTAAAGTGCTGGGGTTGGGTAGAGGGAAAAATCTAGCACAATTTGAGCTATGTCTAAACACCATCAATTCACAAGTCTGAGTGTGACATTTTTTGATGGAACTTACCCTTTGTTTTGCATTACAATAAGCTCCCCTACCCACCCTCCTCTCCACACACTGGGCTCTGCCTTTGTTTGAATATCTGATTCTCTAGATCTCTACTTAATAGGATCAAGAGGTAAGAGGGCCATGAGGACAGGAAAATTTAATACTTTCAGAAAAGGCTGCCTATTTATTCACGACTGCTGATGGCATACTGAATAAGCTGAGTATCCCCCACCCAATACCTATTCTTTCAAAAGACAAAAAGCTTACATATAGTAGCATGAGGCAACACACAATCTTAAAGTTTTAAAATTAATCCCTCCCACTAACATCTGGCATAACATTTATAGTGTACCAAAAATGTTTTGAGGAGACTTGGTTTTAAAACCCAGAAAATATTTTCTCACTTAAGAAAATCCCTTTGATATGTAACAACTCTAGAATTAGTGCCATTAAGTGCTAATGTTTTAATAAAACATATACAGTTGACCCTTGAACATGGGTTTGAACTGCACGAGTCCACTTATATGCGGATTTTTTTGATACAGTACCCATAAATGTACAGTACCATAAATGTATCTTCTCTTCCTTATAATTTTCTCCATAACATTTTTTTCCTCTAGGTTACTTTATTGTAAGAATATACTATATACATAACATACAAAGTATGTTAATCAACTGTTTATGTTACAGGTAAAGCTTCTGGTCAACAGCAGGCTATTAGTAGTTAAGTTTTTTTTTTTTTTTTAGTATTTATTTATTTTGGGGAGACAGAGTGCAAGCAGGGGAGGGGCAGAGAGAGAAGGAGGCATAGAATCCGAAGCAGACTCTAGGCTCAGAGCTATGAGCACAGAGCCTGACACGGGGCTCAAACCCACGAAGCATGGGATCAGGACCCGAGATGAAGTCAGATGCCCAACCAACTGAGCCACCCCAGTAGTTAAGTTTTTGAGGAGTAAGTTATACGCAGATTTTGAACTGTGAGGTAGGAGGGACAAGGGGTTGGCATCCTAGCCCCCATGTTGTTCAAGGGTCAATTTTAAGTTTATTTTTCTCTATTTCCATCACATATATTTTAGATATAAAGCATAAAAGTAATAAACTACCTCAAGAAATAAAAATGACATCGAGTAGAAAAGAATCAAAGAGATTCTGAGATGAACATTTTTTATTATGAACACAAAAAATATCAAATGTTTTAAGAAATCCTAAATGACAGAGAATACTTCTTGTGCTAAAATACCATGGTTTAAGAAAGCTGAAACTTAGGACTATGTTGCTTAAAAGAATATGAACAAACAATCCAATTAAAAATTCCCTTAGCAATACAATAACATCATCATTGCTTTTCTTAATAACCAAAATCTAGAATAGCAAAAGCACTATCATTCCCAAGGTCCACAGTAGTTCCTTCATCATTAACTGTTCCTTTCGTCATCCATCATCCACCCATTCTTTATAAAAGAATTTACTAAACACCTAATGGCAATGCCAAGTACTAATATGAGTACAGGGTATCCCTTCAAGGATCTGTAGTTAATCAAATCTACACAAATCTAACTGAGGTGGTGATGGAGTTTGCTGAAACAAACTATAATAGTAACTGTATGGGAGTTTAAGTCTACAAAAGTTGTGTGCAGATTATGTTGGTATCTCAAGATATTATTTGAAGAGATTAAGCTACTTATTACCTTTTAATATTGCATAATTAGTACTATAAGAAAACAATATAGAGTACATTATTTCTAAAGCACTTTACTGACTGGCATAACTGCTTAACTAGAACCTCTACATCTTATTAAAAAAAAAAAAGAAGAAGAACAAAGACTTTAGTATAAATAACAACATGTTGATAAGTACTAAAAGGAACAACCAGAATCTAACCTGTTTAGAAGTAGAGATATAATCAAGAATAGAATTAATGGATTTTTCAGAATAATTTCTTGTGACTGCACTCCGAATATAGGTCAATAGTTGTTTATATCTGTTCATCATTTCTGGAAAGTTTGTCTATGAGGGAAGAAAAATGCATTATTAGATATGTATTTATGCACGCAAATTTCTATACAATTAAGATTATAGTACATATTACTACATAATTGAAAAATAAGGTTTTACGATAGAGAAAGTATGTATGACAGAAACGCTATAAACATTTTAGCTTAAATTTGAAATTTCTAAATCACTGGGACACATGAACCAAATTTATGAAGTTAGCCTATGAAAGACTACAATTTACAAATTTTCAAAATTTCAGATATGTTCTCATTGTACATTTATTGAAATCATAAGAACTACTACAATATTCACAAACCAAAAAATATAAATAAATCCAACTTTTCAAATGCCTTGGGTCTCAACTACACAGATATCAGCTATATCCTCTTCTGAAGATTTACCCCTTGATGAGAAAGTTCTCCAACAATAGCAGTATGTTTCTTTTCTCCATTCATTATTGGTTGGCTCAACGGTGAAATGTGAGGTAAAGGAAACTTTTCAAGTCCAGGTACTCATCCCACTATTGAGAAAAGTCCTCCCACCCAAAGCTCTACTCAATAGCAGATATAGCTAATGTTGCTATTCCTTGCAGGACTATTTGCACTACTGTGGTTATTCCAAGAAAACATGAGAGATCAGAGGAAATAAGGAACTACCCCTGAAATTTCAATCACTTAAGTATTTTGGCGAATGACCCATCATCCCTCAAAGTATACCGTGGAAGGGGCGCCTGGGTGGCTCAGTTGGTTGGGCCTCTGACTTTGGCTCAGGTCATGATCTCACACTCGGTAAGTTCGAGCCCCGCATCAGGCTCTGTACTGACAGCTCGGACCCTGGAGCCTACTTTGGATTCTGTGTCTCCCTCTCTCTGCACCTCCCCTGCTCACTCTATCTCTCAAAAATAAATAAACATTAAAAAAAAAAAAAGTATACCATGGAAGTCCATTTGTGAGTCTAATCTGATAACCTGAATCCACAGTCCCGACAATCTCCAACTGCTATTAATCCCTCTTTTTACTGGGTTCTACTCCACTTTTAATCAGGGAGGTAGGACACTGGCAGATACAGTGTTTTTCTTGATTAACGACCACATGTGTTTATTAGGATGAAAAATGATAATGTAATTTTCTTGCTTATGACTATGTCCTGCCCTGAGATACAGCATGAGGGACAAAAAAAACATGAGAAGACTCCCTGAAACCTAAGCAAGAATGGAATTACAAAAAAGAAAACAGTAGTTGGGGTGGGGGGAAAAATGGACAGAACAGGGAAAAACCTTAGTTATATATACATGTAGTTATATATATATACACACACACATATATATAAATCAAACCACTTGTATTTCCAAATATGTCAGTACCATGTGAGGGTAAATAATAGGTAATATCCTAGTAGTGTTAAAACCCAAGTTACAGAACATATCTTACGGCGAAAGGCAAATTAGAAATAGGATTTTAGCAGAAAGTTCGTTTTTAATTCATTTCTTTATACTCTAATAACTTTAAAGCTCATTTTTCAATAATTCTGTTACTGTAATTAAAGACTACAGGAAGATCAGGTAAATTGCAGCAGTTAACACAGAGCAGTTGATAACAAAACCCTTCTAACTTTTTATTGCTCAAAACCTTCACACGGCAACATGGGTCCTATTCTGAATCCAACTAGAAACTGAGGGGTGGAAGCTCAAAGTACTCCTATAAAATACAACTTATTCACAGATGTTGTTTGAGCAAATAAAAGATAGAGAAGGAAGGCAGGGAAAAATAACACAAAATACAAATAATCCTTTCCCTTACTTGCTTACCATCTTGGCTCAAGGTAAAATGGTAAGATCAAGTTTTATGGGTAGCATATATTTAAATGGGCTCAAACGCTAAACTACTGCTAGTATGTTAAGAAAGTCGATTTCTATAGGGTCTATTGTATTATTTCAAATCATAGAATCTTTAAAAAATATTTTTTTTAATGTTTATTTTTGATTGAGAGAGAGAGAGTGAGTGAAAGCAGGGAAGGGGCAGAGACAGAGAGGGAGATACAAAATCTGAAGCAGGCTCCAGGCTCTGAGCTGTCAGCAGAGAGCCCAACGCGGAGCTCAACCTCACGAGCTGTGAGATCATGACCTGAGCCAAAGTCAGACACTTATCCAACTGAGCCACCCGGGGGCCCCTCAAATCGTAGAATCTTAAGAGTTGAACAATGAGGTTCTAATGTCACTAAAATTACTTAATCAAAATCTCTATCCCTTGAGACACCTGATGCTTCTCCCATATCTAAGCTATTGATTTAAATATAGTATGTATTTGTGTTTAATATTTTCACAAATAATAAATGGAAAGAAAGCACAAGGGCTTTGTGCAACATATTCTTTGGGTAAACGCAAGACAGACATTTTCCTTTTTTAATGATATTTAAAAGCAATTGACAACATACTTATTACTGTTTAAAATGTTTTGAATAGTCTTGATATTTTGGGGGGTGAAGAATGAGCTAAAATATTTTGTGGATAGTTTTTGTAAATGTCATGGAGGGCTTCTACTACTAAAGGTAGGTGAGGATGCCAAAGTGAGAATATGGCAAGAAGAACAGGATGCAAGATTAGCAGAAGTTACCTGGACAAAAGTAACAGTCAATTCAGGGAGTTCAATTTCAAACAGAAGGGACAGAGAAGTTAATGGTGACAGGGAGGAGACATATGAGAAATTAGAGACAGGAGAAAAAGAAAGTGGTAACAGATTACCAGCTATCCTTTCATCTGCCACAGAAGCAAGTGTTTACCTCTGCTCTCTAAGCTTCTCAAAAGTTCCTCTACCCTTAGTGATTTTAAGGTTTACGCCTGTCACTAGTCCTCTTGTCTAACCATTTTTTTCCCCTCCACCTCTACCCTGCACTCCTGAAGACTACCAATTCTATGAGGGTACAATGTCATGACAGTTCCAGATTATTTACAACTTCTACAACATATATGAGTACCTACTGAATGCCAGCCACTACTACAGGTGGTAGGAATATAACAGTGAATAAAACAAAGTCCTGCTCTCATGGACCTTACCACCCATGGGGATGAGGGCAGCAGAAAGGCAATTAAGTGGTGATATATTCAAAGAAAAAAAAACAGCAGGGTAAGATGAATGTAAGTGATGGTGAGAAGGATGCTATTTTACATAAGGTGGTCCAGAGGGAGGCCATCCTGATATATGGTGACACCGAATAAAGATCTGATCAAATGAAGAAAAGAGCCATATGACTATTACAGAGGAGCATTTGGGGCAGAGGAAATAGCAAATACAAGTGTTTATGAGTAGGCGCATCCTTAGGATGACAGGAGGAACAGCAAGGAAGCCGTACAGAGAAAATAAGATCAGAAAGGGTAAGATGATGTAGGGTGTTACAGGTCATGGTAAGGATTTGGATTTTATTATTATTATTATTATTATTTTTTTAAAGTTTTATTTATTTATTTTGAGAGAGGGTGCATGAGTAGGGGAGGGGCAGAGAGGGAGAGAGAGAATATGAAGCAGGCTCAACACTCTCTGTGCAGAACCTGATGCAGGGCTTGAACTCACAAACCGATCTCACGAACTGTGAGATCAGGACCTGAGCCAAAATCAGGAGTCATACACTTAACTGACTAAGCCAGCCAGATACCCCAGGATTTGGATTTTATTAAGGAGAGTGGGAACCATTAGAAGATTTAGAGCAAAGGAATGACACAGTCTCACTTACATTTTAAAAGGATCACTCTAAAAACAAAAACAAAAACAAAAAGGATCACCCTGCTGCTTGTGGAGAATAGACTGTTAATAAGGCAAGGATAGAAGAAGCTACTGAAATAATCCAGGTGAGAGATGATGTTGGTTTGAACCAAAGTAATAGAGATAAAAATGGTTAAGCAGCAGTCAGATACTGGATATATTTTTAAAAGATATAAAGACACCTGGAATTACCAATGGATTATTTGAGGGGTGAGAGACAAAGAGAGGAGTCAAGAATAATGCTAAGGTTTTTGTCCTTATCAGTGGAAGAGGAACTCCTTGTAATACAAAGTAAAATTTTAAAATTCCAAAATAAACAATAGTTTTTGGAAAAGCCCTGTTAATAAGAAGCCAAACACTGTCTGAGTATCTAAAGGATAAGCTTTCAAAAAAGTTTGATTTCTTTGCAGAATGTTTTTTACTTAGTATTGTGGTAGTCACAAATGAAAGCCAGGCTAAATACGAAAATGTATCAACAGAATTATTTTAAAGAGGTAGATATAATGCCATTTTGCTGCCATGAGGTTTTTTACCTACAGAATTCATTTCATTATTAGTTTAATTCCCCTCAAAACAAATCTTACCAACTTGAAGTTAATCTTAATCATTTGCTTCAGTGCTTTAAATCCCCATTCTCCTTTTTCACCTTCAAGTTCCAAAACCTAAAAAATAGAAGACATTTTTAGCCTAACAAAAATGTTAATGTTATTTTCTAATGACAATGTCTGTTTTGAATTAGTTTTCCATCATACGAATTAAGGTTTCCCCAAGAATTACATTTCTCAGTGCCATTTTTTAAAGGCTTTAAAAAGGAAACAAGTCTTAAAACGCTTAAGGATAAGTGAGCTAATTTTTAAGTTTCTTCATCAAATATTAAGTAAGAACTACTACTTGACTATTATATAGTCCCATAAATCCTTTTTTTTCCCATCTGAATAATCCATTGATAAGAATAATCCAAAAGTGTATCAATAGTCAAGAAATCACCTTACTTAACACTGAAACCACACCTGTGTGATCTGTCCCCGAAGAAGGAATAAAATTGCAGGGGTAATACCTATTGATCATTCATGTTGATTTCCTTTGTCCAGAACCACACTAGCTTTTCAGGACAATGGCCCTGCTCTATAGACAGCTTGATTAGAAAAAACAGGATATCCATTTTGAAATATTTGCTTGTGCTGCATAATGCAAACTTATTTATAGGATTACCACTCAGTATCCAAAACACATTTCTGAGATAATATCACTTGGAACTTATTTGATCTAAGACATAATCATTTAAAAAAAATAAACTTTAAGATACAGAATCAATCAGAAAAAATATGAACCTTTTGAAAACTGCTTAATGCTGCTTTTGGGTCATCTTCTTTTAATGCTTTGGAATTATAGTACTGATTTTCCAAATCCACATTTGGCTCGGAGTTACTATCTTCAGAGTATTCCTGTTTGTTAGAAAGAGATACTACAATGAAAAAGAAACCCACACACTGCCCTGTAAAAAGTGAATACTGTTCAGATGGAAAACCATACCCATTTGCACAAAACAACCTTGCAAACATAGGTAAAATGTAACTGATACTTAATCCTTATTTAAAAAAAAAAGTAAAAAAATCAAAATCAAGTGGAGAGAATAGAATCACTTACTTTCAGATCAAAACTACACTTTCCACAGAATTAACAGAAAAGCAAAATGCAAAGAAATAATGGCTTAATAAGCCCCAATTCTGTTGTGGTTAACCTTTTGTTGGTCATGGAACCCAAGAAAAATCACTGTAAATGCTAATTATTACATAAATGCTAATTATTCATCTTAAGTTCTGTAATGTTATTTTCTCTACTCCTTAAGTCTAAATTTCATTATTCTAATATGGCCTAACTACCTGGTATGATAATATGCATATAGCCATATATACATAGCTATATATATATATATGGCTACATATATACATAGTTAAATATAACTTAATATAATTTAATGATGAGGATTATAAAACATAAAGATTAGTATAATGAAAATCATTGTTTTAAGACACAAAAGTACTTCTATCAGTTGCAAGTTATTCCAAAAGGTAAGTTGACTGTTATATTAAGAATAGTACATGGAAGCAAACACAAAAAGACACACAGTATTACAGAGTTGTTTCTAAATCCAAATACTGAGTAAATTTTTTTAAAGATACTCACAAAAAATCTGTAGTATTTCATAAAGGCCAAAGAATGAAAAAAGTTATAGTGAGCATAGTGCTAGAAAGATCAAAAATATATGAACACAAGATGAATTTTTCCTGTGACCAGCAGATGGAGGGGTATGTCTGATGTTAGTACAAAACCAGTTTTATCTGACCACAGAGGCTTTGTAATGTGCACCCTCTAGAGGACAACTATTTTCTTGTGTAAGGACATGAGGCAGGGACGCAGTCTCACAGATTTGATTGGGAGTTCAGTTATGTTTAACATGAAAATCCTTTGCAACACTTCAATTTCATAATCAATCATTCACTTCTTGACCCTGTAATCTAAGTTTGATTACAACTGATTAAACTAGAAAAGCAATTAATAAAAACTTAATAAATAAATAAGCCTAAATAATGCTATGATAGTGAAGGATTCTGAGATAGGTTTTGAAAGATAAATGGGAGTCTGCATCCTAGACATAAGAGGAGAGGGGAAAGAAAACAGTAGACACAAAACAGCATTATGGAAGGTAACTAAAGAACCAAAGGCAGTCACATTGTTGGAACATAAAAAAGTATTTATTGATTCTACTTTCAACATACGTCTCCAATTCAAATTCATGCACTTTCCTCTATCTCCCTCGCTACCAGCCTAGCCTACTAAGTCACTTTCATCTCTCCGGACCCCTCCTTTTACACCTTCAAATTCCAACCTTCTCATGGTAAGCAGCCAGAATAACCTTCATAAAATGTAAATTAGCACGTACATTCCTCTTCTCAAAATGGTTTCATATTGCTCTTAAAATTAATTTCAAAAATTATCAAAATCTTACTCCTGACTACGCATCCAATCATATCTATTAATTAAGCTCTCCCTGATTCATTTTACTGCAGCCACTGTGGCCACCACATAAATGGCCAAAATTTGTTCCCCCACTCTTCCTCTGGTTAACTACTGCATAGTGTCACCTACTCAGGGAAGATGTGGGAGTAAAAATCATAGCTATAAAACCTACTCTACACCTTTGGAAATCAGTTCTCTAGATAACTGTTCAATAACATAAATAGCCAGCTAAACCAGAAAATGATTTTTCTGCAATCCAAATCTTTAGAATACATCCTTCAACTTGGAAATAATTTGTTTTTATTTGTATCTATCACAAAGTCTAAGAAATGGAATCTCACTCAAAGTCCATTTGTTTTTGGTTTCTTGGCCCACAACAGGTTAGAATAAAACAACTATGCCAGGATATGAGTGAGAAAAGGGAAGAGAAAATACCATTTTAAAATAATAAAATTTTAAAACTTCAATTACCTGGAAATTACTGACCTGATTATAACATTGCTGAAGACAAGAACCTTTACATTTCGTACCATGTCTAACACAATGCCTTATCATTCAGTCACTGAATATTTCTTATAGTACAAGCCTGGCTATATACAACTTCTGATACCTGATTGACTCCCAACTAATATTTCTAAACTTTAGGTGTTAAAACACTCCCAAATCACAGTGATTAAGATAAGACTTAATCTAGCCCTCAACATTTTGTAAATATATATATTCTTTTGGTTTTTCATATTACAGCTGACCCTTGAACAACATGAGTTTGAAATGCATGGGTCCACTTACATGGGGACTTTTTTCCTCATAAACATGCTATAGTACTGTAAATGTATTTTCTTATTATGATTTTCTTAATATTCTTTTCTTTGCTTACGTTATTGTAAGAATACAGAATATAATACATGTAACATATAAATTATGTGTTAATTGTTTTGGTAACAGTAAGTCTTCTGATCAACAACAGCAGGCTATGAAGTTTGGGGAGAATAAAAAGCTATACATGGATTTTCAAGGGTCAACTGTGTATGGATGAAGTGGAACATATAATATCTTTTGCATAACTGCAATTCAATTCTAAGAGTTACTGGCAAAATGTATAAATACACAAGAATTGGTACAACTGATATGTTACTGACTGCCATTCTTTTTTTTTTTTTTTTTTTAATGTTTATTTATTTTTGAGAGAGAGAAAGCGTGTGTGTGAAGGAGGGGCAGAGAGGGGGGAACAGAGGATCCGAAGCGGTCTCCACGCTGACAGTAGAGAGCCCAGTGTGGGGCCTGACCTCACAAACTAAACCATGAGATCATGACCTGAGTCAAAGTTGGATCCTTAGTCAACTAAGCCACATAGACGTCCCTGACTGGCATTCTTATAATCAGGCAGTCCCTTGTTATGATCTGCAATAGCACGTTCAAATGGGTTTGAACCAATCTCTGTGATATCACTAACCTGTCATAGGCAGTTTAATGAATCAGTACAAGCTATGTACCACATACAGTAAACTATTCCTTAGTTATTACACTGATATTTTGAGAAGTCTAGAATAATTCCGTTTTTGGATATCTTTTGTTAGATATCTATTTAGATACTTGACAATGATCTTTAGCATAGACCAGTAGTTAAGTGTTGCTCACACAAATGCAAACCAAATCTTTCCCCTCAAGCAATTCATGGTCAGAGACAGATATGCAAATAGCAATGCTATAACATGATAAAAGCAATTAAGAGACACATACTAGGTACAGTAGCAGCTCAAAAAAAAAAAAGTTACAGGAAGGAAAAATGACCTGAACCAGGTCTAAAAGTATGAATAGGAGTTGCCTGGGGATAAGGAAGGGCATCTGAAACAAAGCAGTTAATATGTGTAAAGGTATGGAAGCTTGAAATGGTATCGCATATTTAAAAGAAGCATGAATAGTCAGATTGGGCTGAAGCACAGGATGTGTATAAAGAACTGATGAAAGATAAACTGGTATCAGAGGAACAGGACAACAGAAGTCTAGCAAGGAGTTTACATCAAGTGGAGCCACTCACTAAAAGATTTTACAGGGAAATAATCGCTTGTGTTTTAGGAAGGTACTCTGGTAGTAACGAAGTAGCCCACTGGATACTCTATAAACAACAGTCTGGTTAAAAGATGATGGAGGTCTGATTTCAAATAGGAGAAAAGGGAGGAAACAAGTGTAAGTATAGAAGATGTCAAATGATATTAAGGATGTAAAATAAAAAGGACCCACCACATGGGTACAGGATAAAGGGAAATAAAGTTATCTTTAGTGCCTATCAATGACTTGGTCACACACAGTGTTACTGATCAGAACAGAGACTATAAGTAAAGTATTAAACAAATACTGCTAAACACAATTCCCCTGTCAGATGAGAAGGGTATTAACTATAATCTGTAAAAGTTTAAAGAAAATACTTTTTAAAAGAGAATCTGATAATTCAAACAATAAAAAACAAATTTTTTTAAGAAACAAAAAATTTAAGCAATATATGAAAACACTTGAACTTTGTTAAAGGGATTGAAAAACTCACTAAATTTCATTAAGTACCACCTACTTATATAATACCTTATGTCCTGCCATCTCCACAAAGCAATCTGTGGTCCATGCACACCACCCAAACCTATTCTTCCTTCCCCAAATGTGCCACACAATTCAAAATCTCTGCTTTGACATAAACTGTTCTCTCTGCTAGGAATTCTAAACTACCTCCCCTATTAGCACACTTCCCACTTTTCTCCTATGATGGTTCCTAGCCCTAACACTGCTGGAAAACATATTCATCAAGGTTTGCCTTGTGATACTTTCTTCAACCCTACTTAGGAAAATAAATTTTCTCCTTAGTCAGCTTCTACATGACATGAATCTCTCTAACATGGAGCCTTGTGAGTGTGTTTTGTTCCCACCTCCCCTCATCTCACTACCATGAGCTTCTCAAAAAGCAGAACTTTCTCTTCCTCATCTTGGTATCCCGAGTCTGGTATAATACAAAATGCTCAGTAAGTGTTTGTTTAATTGAAATGAAAAGTGGATGAATGTTCGAAAGTAACATACAAAACTTGCCAGGGGCAATTTTCACTCTAAGCTGGAATGGACCTACTGCTGAACAGGGTCAGTTCCACAGTTCCTACTTATTCTCCTGTACCTTGCCAATAAAAGTCTGTGAAATGTGCTCTAGGAAAACAAGACTCACTATTAACAATGTTCCTCAAGCCCTGACCATGTCGTGAAAGCTATACTAGATGCCAGGCACAGAAAGGCAAAGGGCAAGGTCTCACTATCCTTAAGGACTAGATATGATAGAAGTCCTAAGTAGCCATTTGTGGTTTAGACATTCATAAAGTTGCTCAAAGTTTTTAAAATTTCACTTAAGTTAATGGGTCCTAATTTATCTACAGTGTAAATCAGAACATTATTTTATTTATTCCAAACTGTTAGGCTTCAAATTAAATTTTCCAAAGAAAGTCATAAATGTCATTAGACCTGGGCTACAGTTTTGACTCTCCCACTAATTTGTCCTGTAAATTTAAGTAAGTCACTCAGACATGCTGCTTTAGTTTCTCTTATCAAATGGGGGAGGGGGGTAGGTCGAACCCTTGGAGCTTTCTAATTCCCGCTGAGGTCCATGTGTTTATTTTGAGATATAATATACAAGTACAAATTCACGCTGTTGAATATTCACAGTTAACAGATTTCAGTTAGGGGTAAAAAGTCTTAAATTTATCTTATTCTTAGCATGTAAGAGCTGTCTCCTGTTAACTTATCATTTTAGCTTTTCTTGTTTGAACCTCTCCAATCTCATTATACAAAGTATACCTATGAGGTAATGCAACAGGACTTTTTGGAAATGCATCAAAACTTATATTCCAAACCAATACTTATCCTTGAAGCAGTAATTTTTTTAAAAAGTGTTTCATTTTATTTTAGAGAAAGCGCGTGAGTGGGGGGGAGCAACAGAGGGAGAGAGAGAATACATGCTGAGCATGGAGCCTGATGGAGCCCTATGTGGGGCTCGACCCCATGACCTGAGCTGAAATCAAGAGTCAGTTGCTTGACTGAGCCACCCAGGCGTCCTGAAGTAGTAATTTTAAGAGGTAGTAAAATTATTCCAATCATGATACTAATGCATATTATGAAGTAATGCTTCTGAAACTCTGAAGAAACACTTCAGAAACACTTTTGAACAGTTTTGTTCAACACTTTTGAAACAGTTCAAAAACACTAAATATTTCTGACCTAAAACACTATCACCTGGTTTGATGGCCCAACTTATTTATCAAATATGACTCAGAATACAGTTTTCGACATCTATAAAAAAGGATAAAGCCTGGTTATCACTGAAGTTTAAAAAAGAAAAAAAGCTGCACATTGTTTATAACAGCAAAAGAAAACAGGCCAAATGCTTAATAAGAGAGAACTGGTTACATAGAGGATGGCACATCCACACAATCAAAGCAGCTGTAAAAAGAATAAGTAAACTTTTGTATACTTTACATGGAATAATCTCTAAGATAAATTAAAAAACAAAGAGGGGGGAAAAATGTGTATTTGGTTACCTATGGGGAGGAATGGGAACTGGACAAATTGGGAACAAAAATAGAAAGGAATCTTTTTATATTTTTTTAACCATGTGCATATAATACCCATTATAAAAAGCTACATGGTTCAGGTTCTGAAGACAATTTTTAAGAACTCTAAAAAATTTTGAGCAATGACATAATTACTGTGTGACCTCTCATGATCAAAGTTAAGATTTTTGTTCATAATTTGTACCCTGGAACCTGTCCCCTTCTCACTTCAGCAATAAAAGTAATACAGGTTCACTGTGAAAGGTTTGTAAGAAATAAATTTTAGTTTTCCTGACACTTTTCAGATCTTGTAGAATTTTTTTCTATATTTTCCCACTCAATAAAATAAATTTTATTCCTACCCAATAAAATTGTAATACAGATTACATATTTATAGTGGATATATGTTCACTGTGTTCAGAGCATTGGTGATCAACCCTTTCTCTCCCAGGTGAGGGCTCTCAATTACAGTGCGCCATCCACAGAGGAGGGCAAGCAACCCATCTCCCTCTCTACAGTGAGCCAGTGGTTCACAGAAGGCTACAAAGACATCAGCTGGGTCACTAAAAGTCCTTCCTAGGGCTTTGCTGTTAGCTCTAGCAAGGAACACCTTTTTGGCTTTGGGTTATAATGCTAGGAAGATGCTGCATTACATCTTGTGAAGGCAATTATGCCAACACAGTGAGGAAAGCAGACCAGGAAGAGAGACAGAAAGAGAAAAAAGACCCACTACCATCATCTGAGCCATGAATCCAGCCATATTTCTACTTCCTGGTGATGTAAACCAACACATGCTCTTTTTAGTTTAAGCTTGTTTGACATATATTCCTCTTATGCCCAAGAGTCCTGACAAATACAACTGGTCAAAAGTTTTTCATATCATGGAATATTGTTTAGTAGCATGGTTTGAAGTGCCAACATAGCATTCCACCCCATGGATATATGATAATTCATCTATAACCTTATTAATATCAATAGTATTTCCCTCCTATTGATAACTTGGAGTTGTTTCCAATTATTTACAATTAAACATGTTAAGTTTCTTTTAAAAGCCTCAGCTGTACAATCAAATTTCATCTTCATGAAGTCTACATGCAACTCCAAATGTGTGTGCAACATAGAAAACACTGGCCTAGACCATAAACAGTATATTGTTTGAAAATCTGTACATTTTGTCAAATATTAACTTATGGGGACAAGAGTCTCAGAGTGAAATAACCTTTAACATCAAAGCTCCTCATATTGCACAATGATAAGTGATAGTCCTTATACCAAATACACAAATTCCTAGAATCATTCCTTTGCCCTTGTTCTTATATTGCCACTTCTTTTTCAAAGGAGATTACATATTTTTGTAGTAATTCAAAATTATTTTTTAAAAAATAGTAGTGTTAGTTTTTAATTTGTTAAACTATGTTCTAGGGTTTTTTTATAACATGAGAAAATAAAGTTCAAGCCATCATTTGCTGATCTTGTTAAAATGGTAACGAAGTAAGAGATTCCATAAAGATATCCTATAGTTAAGACTGACACCTCTCCTTCCCAAAAAGCAAAGAACAAGTAAATATTCAGGGCATTAAAATATACTAAGTATTAGTATATAGTATAAGTATACTATATATACTAAGACCAAAAAAAACCACAACACTATTAAACATTCATTCACTGATCACAGCTATGAGCTTGACTAGGGTAATATCAGACTCACAGATTGGTAATACATTTAACCAAGTGGAATTACTCTACCTTTTTGACAATTTTTTTTGCTTGCAATACATTAAACTCAAATATACCGTGCCCTATCACAGGAGCTACTCAAGGATAGATTGTTGGAATGAAGTCAGTCTGTCCTAACTTCTTTCTAAAAAGATTACTAGAAATACAAAGCAACTTCATGCTAGAATGGCTGGACGGTGGAATTGCAATAGTTAACTTGCCAATAACCTTATTTACTTAACGAATGGCAGTAGAGTTATTATTTAGTATTATTAGACCAGAAAATAATCAAGACATTTACCAGTATCATCTCCTACTTCTCCATTTAATGCTACATAAATTCCTATGCTTAGATAATGCCTGCATCTGCCTCTAATAAAAAAATAAAATAGGTCTTAGAAATAAGAGCTCAAGCAAATTAATTTCTTTCACGCTTGCTTCTTTTTTTTAAACTAAGTTGGTTCTCTTTTCTTCTAGATCTTGGGCATAAACCATTATTTACTTCCTTAGATAAAAACAGTATAGTTTTAGAAACAGATTTTTACTTTGCCTGGTGGTATCCTAACTACCTATTTCCACTAGATGGGACAAGTACAAAAAATGATTTAGGGTATTAAAATTTATCAATAGACAACCTACAAAAGATATGCTGAACATATCTGTGGTCAGAAATACTCATGGCTTTAGTTAACATTTTGACTAAAATGAAGTGATGGCAAATTTTCCCACTACCTATTTCCACTAGATGGGACAAGTACAAAAAATGATTTAGGGTATTAAAATTTATCAATAGACAACCTACAAAAGATATGCTGAACATATCTGTGGTCAGAAATACTCATGGCTTTAGTTAACATTTTGACTAAAATGAAGTGATGGCAAATTTTCCCACAAATCATACATTTCTTTTAATAAAAAAGAAATTTCCCTAAAAGAGCAAGTCAATTCTTTGGACTCTTTAAATCGCAAGAAACAACAAGACTCAGGCAAATAACTACGAAAAAACCCTCAATAACTTCTCTTCTGACAACATGTAAGCATGAAATGGCAACCAGCTTCCCTCAATCTTTTTTTAAAATATTTTATTTTTAAGTAATCTCTATACCCAATGTGCGGCTTCAGTTTACAATCCTGAAATCGACAGTCCCATGCCCTACTAAGCCAGCTATGTGCTCCCCCGCCCCACCTTAATCTTTCTTTTAAGTAGGCACTGTGCCCAGTGTGGAGCCCAACACCCCAACACACGCGGGGCTTGAACTCACAACCCTGAGATCAAAACCTGAGCTGAGATCAAGAGTTCATGCTTAACCGACTGAGCCACATAGGCACTCCTAATTTTTTTTTTTTTTAACATACAGTGGTTTAAGGAAATTAACTAAGAAAGCATAAAATAAATTACTAAATAAATTTTATGCCATCAAAAGACTAACTCATAGTAAACAAAGCATAAAAGCTTTCACTACTTGATACAGGATTGAGAAGGCAGAATGATACCTATGTAAGAGATATGGGGGGGAGGGAGGACTATTTAACAGAATGCTGTGGGGGAAGAATTCATTTAATTATGTACCAGTGTAAAATCTTACTTTTTTTGGTTAAGAAAATATAAGTCAAAACAACTATGTATTTGGCTTTGTATTGTACTGCATTATAGTGTAGGCTCTAAAAAGCTGGGAAAACTTAGCCAAGTTAAACAATATATGTTTAACAATAGAATTCTTGTGAAAACTGAGCACTACATGGGACAGTAAAATTCTCATTTTATGCCTCAGTGTAGGCCATTCCTACACCGCAATTTCAATGATGATCTTCAAGTTTATCACAGTGCTAATAAGTCATGTACTCAATAAACTATTGTTTAGGAAAGATAAGCAGAAACATTTAAAAACAAAAATAAAAAACAGACATATTTAAAAGAGACACTTCTACAGTTATTAAAATACCTGTAATATAAATAAATGTACAAATAAAAATGCACATGATATCACAACTAATACATTCTTAATGCACTTAATGTGCTGCCTACAACTGACTTGGTTTACACAAACTGAAACGTAAAGCAGAAATCAAAACTGTTAGCAAAACTCTCCATTCAAGTTTAAGAATGATTAAAACCTCTACTATGATTTTCAGGTAACAGCAAGCATTTCCCTCTACCTTTTGCAAAGGTGCTTTCATTTAAAATAGAAAAATTAATTGTAAATTACTATACAAAGAAGTTTTACACGAATTCAAAACAATATATTAATGTCTACTCACGAATATCTGGCACTTAAAATATAAAATAAGTCAGATTTCCCTAAACATCTACTTCATAACTTTAGGATAATGCAGCATCACTATCATATGCAGGAACCATGCAACAACAACAAAAAAATTGGGGCTAATTCTTGGTCCGGATAATTTTCCTTAGTTCACACACAGATACTGTTTCTGAATAAGCAACCTGTAATGGTAGTGAATTATTTTTGAAAACCTGTAAATCCGTTGATAAGTTAAACCATGAGTCTTCACAGACCACCGTTCAGCTACATAAATTCGTTCATTGTTATACGGTTGATATTTTTAACTTTGAATATTAGGAAACCTCTCAGTCAAGAAAAAAATCCATTGGGTCAACCCCCTTATCCCTACGTCCCCCACACACCAAAACAAACAGAAAAACCCCCAAAACCTCCTCCCCAGCTTTTTTCTTTAAACAAAACAAGTAATTTAACTACTTCTTTTTCAGCTATCCTTGCTCTGAATTCTCCGCTGCACCTTTACCTTAAACCAAAACGGACCCCATACAAGACTTATTATTAAGCTCTGTTTCCAGGAGACTCACAAGTGGCGTTTCGCGGTCAGGACCGGGAGCAGTAAGGCCCCCCAGTTTTCAGACCCTTGTCTCAGCATTTCGTACTGTCTCAGTTCTAGGGTTAAGAAGAGGAGCCCAGAAAACTGGGCCTGAGAGGGCAGAGCCAGGGCCTAGACCGCTGCACGATCCCCGAGGCGGCTCCGGAGGTGGGGAGGAGGTAGGAGGCACCGAAAACCGGACCCTGGAGGCCAGGAGTGTCCACATAAACGAGGAGGCACTCGGACTTGGAGCGCAAAGCTCGGGACCCCCTTTGCTGCCTCCTTTACCCTCCCCTCCCCCATGCTGGAGAAGCAGGGCCCAGGCCCGGTGCGGGAAGGGGGAGGAGGTAAACTCGTCCTGTCACTGCACCGAGAGACGGGAAGAAGCACATGTTTTACGGGGAGAGGCCGCGGTGGCCCCTGCCCCAACCTCTAAGGCCAGACACCACCTCTAACCCCACAGTTCCGTCCCCTCCGCCTCACCAAGTCGTAGTCCTCCTCATCATCGCACATGAAATCATCCTCCATGTCAGACATCTTGGCCGGGAGGGGGGGAGAGGGAGGAGAAATTGGAGACAACCTCCTCCCACAATGCTCCACGGCTCAGAGGCGTCACTCGCAGCTTCTCCTCGCCTTCCCGTCGCTCTTAGAGGAGCAGAATGTTTCCTCCCGGAACAAATGCGCTCGGTATCGGGAGGATTCACTACGACGCCAAAAGGGAGTGCACTGCCCCTTCTTCCTGCGAGGCGGTTGGTGCCTTAGCAACTAAACCTAGCAACTGGGGAATCGTCTAGTACTGGGGATCTCCGCTGAAGGCCCTTGGAAACCTTGAGCTCACACTGAGCAGTTTCCAGCCTCCTGGGCAAGGGAACAGTCTCTTCCCTTGCCTGGGACTCTGGAACCATTTCATTCTGGTGAAAGTGAGAGGCACCGTAGGACCAGAAGCCTTTCGCGGAGAAAAGGCTGACATGCCCGTCCTATTTGACAGGTAGTAGTATTTCTGCTTCATCTATTTGCCATTTGCCCACATATTGTGGTGGGTATTCCTGTGATGTTTGGAGACCTTTTTAGCGGCACGGTTTACACCTAATGCGTGTTTGTAGTCGGCAAAACGATACTGTGGCTGTCCCACACCGTTAAGCATCAATCAATTGAGGCGCCTAAAGTCTTATTCAGTTGTTCAACAGGTTATAAACTGACCTTTACTGCCCTTACCCGAAATTAAGGTAACAGTAAACGACTGGTTTTTAAAATATGCATTATTGTTGCACAAAATCATTAGCAGAATTCAGAATGAAAAACACGAAATACAAGGGGAAAACTGCGTTTCAAACAGCACTTTGAATATAAACTTCCAGTTCTGTTCACTTGAATCCACAAATTTTATATAGTTATAGCACGGATATAATTTCGGATAATTTTTACACCAAGTTATGTAACAACATGGGACAATATATTGGGGGTCCCATTACATGGGACCGTATATTCTTGGCAATGATCATTTTAATAGTTGGGTAATAATCCCTTCGTTGAATGTACCAACTCATAATGATTTACTTAAGCATGCCATTATTGTTACACATTTAGAATATTGCAAAACCAGTATTATTTTAAACAATTTTGCTGCTAATATATTTGTCAGTTTATTTTTTTCTTAGGAAAAAGCCCAAGAAGAGGAATTACAGTCTGGATTTTTTAGTAATCCATTGAATTGTGATCTTTTTGGTTATAGTTCTTAAAAGCTATATTTATAACAATGATACTGCCTACCTATAAACAAAGTTTTTCCCTAATAGTCTTTTCCTCGCACCGTTTTATTGTGAGAATTTCAAACATACAGAAAAACTGAAAGAATAGTCCAGTGAATATGTGCGTACCCACTATCAGCTTTGTGTTTGTGTATATATTCCCTGAATCAATGGAAAGTAAAATGCAGATATCATGATACATCACTCTTAAGTGTATCTATGTATATGTCCTAAAACCAAGGACATTTTCTTATGTTTTCAGATTATTACATCAAGAAAATTAATAATTCCCCAATGTCTTCTACACTTGATCTTAGCCAAAAGGCTGAGAAGCGATCCCCAATGTCTTCTGATACCAAGTCCATATTCAAAATTCCCCTGTAAGACATAGGATTTTTGAATTGGAAGAGCCTTTAATGATATCACTTTAGGGTCTAAGGCTTTCCAATCATGGCAGTTCATTAGATTATAACTTCCCAAATCCCATACCAGAGATTCTGATTCAGTAGGTCTGGGGTAGAGCTTAGGATCTATACTTGTAAACCTTAAAACAAACCAAAAAAAAAAAAATCTCCCTGTAACTGAGGTGACTTTACATCCTAGTTTTCTGAGACAACCCTGATTTAGTACTGCTGTCCCAGAATAGTAATTGTCATCCATCACTCTCAGAAGTTTGAACCATAAGTCACATGGTTACTTTACCTGAAATCCATAATTCTTCAAAAGAGAAAATAGAATTCCAAGGTGGCTAAGAGGTTTATTTGCTCAGAGTAATCAGAACTACATTGTTGTGCTTTCTATTTGTATAGCAATTTTGCAATTATCTGTTAACCATGTACATAGTGATCACATGAATAAAACTGCATGTTGATTTACATTGAATTTATTGATATCATTTTCTGCTTTTAATGTAATTCTTTACTTTTACAATGGAAAAATAATTATTCAACTTAAGTTAGTGACTAGGAGCACTAGAAAAACTGCAGCTAAATTTTGAGCATAATATTCTTAGTCATTTACAAATTTAACCAACCCAGTCTGGAAATTTTCTAAGACAGAGAAAAAGGTTTTCACAGTGCTTGGGGACACAAGTCCTAAAGAAATGTTTGTTGAATGAATAAATGTTAATTTTTCTTTAAAAAGTTTTAAATCTTTATATATTTACTTATTTTAACATTTATTTATTTTTGAGAGACAGAACACGAGCAGGGGGCAGGGCAGAGAGAGAAGGAGACACAGATCTGAAGCAGGGTCCAGGCTCTGAGCTGTTAACACAGAGGTGAACATGGGGCTTGAACCCACAAACCTTGAGATCATGACATGAGCTGAAGTCAGATGCTTTACCAACTGAGTCACCCAGGTGCCCCATGTTTATTTATTTTTTGAGAGAGAGAGAGAGCGTGAGCAGGGGAGGGCAGAGAGAGAGGGAGACACAGAATCCAAGAGAGAGAGAGAGAGAGAGAGAGAGCGTGAGCAGGGGAGGGCAGAGAGAGAGGGAGACACAGAATCCGAAGTAGGCTTCAGGCTCTGAACTACCCGTACAGAGCCAGATGCAAAGCCACAAACAATGAGATCATGACCTGAGCTAAAGTCAGACGCTCAACTGACTGAGTGCCCCTAAATGTTAATTTTTTCTGTGCAGGGAGTGCCCTTAATAGCTATCTCTATGCATCAAAATATTTTCTGTCCTTAAAGATCCATTTAAGTGTCACCTCACTCAACCTATCCTGAATACTTTGTGCAATTATGATAGTCTTTTTTTCTTGACATCAGTTTTATTCAGTGGTAAATAATACATTTTTTAAAAATGTTAACAGGGAGCATTGATGTGATGTGATGCCTTTGTAGAAAGTGGATCCTAAGTTTTAAAAACATATATTAAGGGCGCCTGGGTAGCTCAGTCGATTGAGCATCCAACTTTTGATTTCAGCTCAGGTCATAATCCCAGGGTTGTGGGATTGAGCCCTGCTTTGGACTCCATGCTGGGCATGGAGCCTGCTTAAGATTCTCTCTCTCTCCCTCTGCCCCTCTCCCCTGCTCTCACTCTCTCTCTCTCTCGAATAAAAATAAAATAATATAAAGATATATATTAAACACTTAAGGTATAATCTTATCAGCTTCATTGAGATACAATAGCTGCACATCCTTAAAGTGTACACTTTGATGAATTTTGACATATGTATACACCTGTGGAACCATTACCACAACCAAGGTAGTGAGGATATTTATTACTGCAGAAGTTTCCTCATTACTTCTTGGTAATCCTTTTTCAACCCTCTTCACTTTTCTCAGGCAATCACTGATCTACTTTTTGTCATATAGATTATTTTTCATTTTGTGAAATTTTATATAAATGAATCATACATTATGTACTCTCTTTTGCCTGGCTTCTTTCACTCAGTATAATTACTTTGAGATTCATCCATATTGTTTCAATTGGTTTCAATTGATTGTTTATTTTTATTGCTGAGTGTTCCATTGTATGGATATCTTACAAGTTCTTTGTTAACTTGTTGATGGATATTTGAGTTTTTTCAGTATTTAGCTTATACAAATAAAGCAGCTAGGAACATATGTGTACAAGTTTTTGTGTGGACATATGTTTCATTTCTTACGAGTAATGGGGTGGACAGACTGAAGGTGGTCTTCTTATTACCCATGCTCTTGGATAATCCTTTCCCATTGAATGTGGGTGGGATCTGTGACTTGCTTCTAACCAATAAGATACAGCAAAGGTGATGTATGTGATTATGTGTATATAATTATGTTATACAAGATTGTAAACTCATCTTGCTGGAGAGACTCTATCCCCCTTGTTGCTTTGAGAAAGTAAGAGGCGATGTTATGAAGGATCATGTGTCAATGAGCTGAAGGCACCACCTGACCAACAGCCAGCAAGAAGCTGTGGCCTTCACTCTGGCAATGCACAAGAACTAAATACAGTAAAACCTTGGTTTGCGAACATAATTCGTTCCATAATGCTTGTGACCCAAAGCACTTGTATCAAAGCAAATTTCCCCATAAAAAATAATGGAAACATAGATGATTCATTCCACAACTGAAAAATATTCATATAAAAATGATTACGATTCTGTAATGTAAAATAATAAAGAAAACACAAATATGAAGAAAAATAAATTAACCTGCACTTACCTTGGAAACCTTTGTGGCTGGTTGTGAGGGAGACAAGAGAGGAGGGTTATTATGTAGGACGACTTTCACTATCACTAGCACACTAACAGAATCACTGCTATCTATTGGCTCAATGGAATCTTTTTCTTTTCATACAACTTTAACAAGGAACCTATCCAATAGCACTTGCTTTTGCCTTCTTTTAAAATATTTTTTTAAAAATTTTTTTTTTCAACGTTTATTTATTTTTGGGACAGAGAGAGACAGAGCATGAACGGGGGAGGGGCAGAGAGAGAGGGAGTCACAGAGTCGGAAACAGGCTCCAGGCTCTGAGCCATCAGCCCAGAGCCCGACGCGGGGCTCGAACTCACGGACCGCGAGATCGTGACCTGGCTGAAGTCGGACGCTTAACCGACTGCGCCATCCAGGCGCCCCAGCTTTTGCCTTCTTTTGAGGATTTCATAGAAATGTGACATTGCATTGTCATTAAACAGATTCATTGTTAGCACTGCTACAGCCTTATTCGGCCTTGCTTTTTGGGTGGTGCTTTTCTACAAAATTTTGCACTGTTTCCCACATTTTACACATCTCCCTAATTTCATTTGAAGTGAGGGATTCCTCTGCCTTTTTCCCCTCCTCCTCTACAGACGAGACGCAGATGTAGACTTCTTATAAAATCTTGCAATTTCGGCCACGCACATACATCATTCGTATTTCTGTATGGTTTTCTTCTTAACTTTCACAGTAATCATCTCCTTCTTACTGCCGTTCTTTTCAACCTCTTTCTGTATGGGGGCCATTGCTCGCATGGATGTTGACTATAGTACAGTATTAATAATCTCTTGTCATATACTGTATTTAATGTAACTGGCAATAAGGCAGCTGAGGAAAGGGTCTATATCTGCAGGCAGCCTGACCTAGAATGAAGCAAAGCATTCCTGAGCTTACTCTTGTATAGAAAAGCGAAGGACTGTCCATAGGTGCTTTGAAGTGACAAAAATTTACTAGTGCCAGTTGTGGGCACCTTCCAACATTCTGAAAAATCACTGATTTCTGCCAAACACTGTGGCCTGAGACTGAGCATCTGAGCATGGGACACAGTCACCCACAATCCCTCAGAGAGAGTGAGAGCGAGAGAGCGAGAGAGCGAGAGAGCGAGAGAGAGAGAGAGAGAGAGAGAGAGAACCATTGGCTCAGTTGTGATCATGTGACATTCAGCATCATGTACTACTCGTATTGCAAGACATTGCTTGTTTATCAAGTTAAAGTTTATTAGAAATGTTCACTTGTCTTGCAGAACACTCACACAACAAGTTACTTGCAATCCAAGGTTTTACTGGATTGCTAACAGGTGATCTTACAAATGAATCTGTCCCCAGTTGAACCTCAGATAAGACTTTCTGAGATGCTAAGCCATACCCAGCTAAGCCATATCCTGACTCCTGAGCCATAGACATTATGAGGTAATTATACTGCTAGGTTTGTGGTAATCTTATGTAGTAATAGATAATGAATATGGATAAATACCTAGCAATGGAATGGTTGAATTATATGGTAGGTGTATGCTTAACTGTAGAACTCTTAAATTGTTTAAGTGATTTTGCCATTTTGCATATCTACCAGCAGTATATAAGAGTTCTACTTGCACCACATCCTACTCAACACAGTGTGGTCAGTTGTTTTAATTTTAGCCACTCTAGCGGGAGTGTAGTGGTGTATTATTGTGGTTTTAATTTGCGTACCCTTACTGCCTAATTTTGAACATCTCTCCATGTGCTTATTTGTCATCCATGTATCTTCTTTGGTGAAGTATGTCTTCAGTTCTGTTGCCCATTTTTAAATTGGATTATTCATTATTACCATTGAGTTGTAAGAGCTTTTTATGCTTTTTATGATATATTGAGGAATATTTGCCAAAACTAAGTGCACCAGGATTTTTTTTTATGTTTTCTTATGGAAATTTTATATAGTTTCAACTCTTACATTAAGACTATGACCCCATGTCAAGTTTAATTTTTGTATATACTATGAGGTAAATGTGGAGGCTTGTTTTTTTTTCTATAAATGGATATCAAATTGTTCCAGCATTATTTGTTGAAAAGATGCTTTGTTCTGTGTTGAATTGTCTTGGCACCTTTGTTGAAAATAATTGACATTTAATTCCCAACATAATTTGAGCCCTTTAAAGTATATTTTTGATAACTTTATGTTACTCTGTATTATGATTATTTTATATTCTTTATTAAGCTGAAAACTCTTTGAGGACACAACTATCTTACCTCTGAATCCCCTGAAACTAAGCATGTGCCTTGCCTATAGAAAGTGCTCAACAGGGGTGCATGGATGCCTGAGTCAGTTAAGCGTCCCACTCTTGATTTTGTCTCAGGTCAGGATTTCATGGTCTTGAGATCGAGCCCTGTTGGGCTCTGTGCTGACAGCATGGAGCCTGCTTGGGATTCTCTTTCTTGCCTTCTCTCACTGTGCCTCCCCCACTTGTGCTCTCTCTCTTTCTCTTTCAAAATAAAAAAAAACATTAAAAAAAAGAAAATGCTCAATAAAAATGTGATATGTTTAAGTAAACCCTAGCATTCATGATCCCTCACCTCTTTAGGTTGAGACATATGGTTGCCCCAAATAGGCTCATAATTTGGCATCCTTTCAGACTGATACTTAAAAAAAAAAAATGTTTATTTATTTTTTTGAGACAGAGAAGAAGAGAGCATGAGCAGGGGAGGGGCAGAGAGAGAGGGAGTCACAGAATTTGAAGTAGACTCCAGGCTCTGGGCTGTCAGCACAGAGCCTGATGTGGGGCTCAAACCCACAAACTATGAGATCATAACCTGACCCAAAGTCAGAGGTTTACCAACTGAGCCACGCAGGCGCCCCCAGACTGATCATCTTAAAATTTTTTTTGATGCATTTATTTAGAGAGGCTGAACACCATATGCTAGAAGGCAAAAAAAGAGGACTCCTTTTGTATTGATTAAGGTCTGGACAGGAAACTCATAATATACTCAGGGGGGTTAATTAAAATTTTAATGAAGGCACTGGGGCACTTGCCTGGCTCAGTTGATAGAGCATCAGACTCTTGATCTCAGGGTCATGAGTTCAAGCCCCATGTTGGGCATAAAGCTTAAAAAAATCAACTGGATTTAATAAAACTTAAAAAAAATTGATGTTATTTCTAAAAAAAAAAATTAATGAAGGGACTATTTACAGAGATGGGGACAGAGATGAGGTCAGGGTTGAGGGAACCAACAATGATGGTGAAACACCCAGGGAATAGCAAGCATCAGGCTCTTTACCACCTCTTGAAGGCTTGAAGGGGCAGAGGGAAGAAATGGTTCTACTAGAGCTCAGCAAGAGCAGGAACCCTGTAAAATTGACCTTCCAACAGCAGCGGTGGTTGTAGAGAAACACAGCTACTGCCATAGCTATAGCAAAGGTGTGGTTTTGGGCATGGGTGTAGGAGGGTGGTGACAAATACCTTAACTTTGGCTGTAGCATGAATTATATACTTCACTTAGGAAGGAATTTTCTCTCTTTCAAAGGCATTTAAATTGGTGACTATCTGTTGTTGGAGCATATCCCTTGATTTTTTTTTTTTTTAAGTAGGCTTCATACCCAGCATAGTGCCCAATGTGGGCTTGAATTCAGGACCCTGAGATCAAGACTCTGATGTTTAAACAACTGAACCACCCAGGTGCCCCTCCCTTGATCTTACCAATCAACCTAAGTGGCTTATCAAAATGTTATTTCTACCTACATTTAATACCCACTCTTTCCTGAGAGGAGTTCTGATAAATAGTTTGCATGATCTCATTACATTCCCATCTAATAGACTGATGGCCTTGCTTAGTTAGTGCCCCTTTTAATCTACATCAGTCTCTTCAGTTGGAAAAAAATGATGTGTTGTAAATGCATGGTGCTTACAGAGAACTTAATAAATGTTTTATCTTTAACTCAATCACCTACTCATATTAACCCTTCAGAATGCTTTATACTGCAGTTGCATCTTTTATCTCTAAAATTGCCATAGGAGGAATGTGCAGAAAGAGGATGTGAGGCATGTTAGTTTTCATTCCTTACACTGACATTGACCTTGTAAAAAATGTCTCTTGTAAAAATACAATTACACACTTTTAGCAATGTTATTGTTGTTTGCCATTTTGGCATCTCTAATGCCCATTTGTTTTTATTCCCACCCAAAATGGTGACCATACATCCTAGGTTTATGAAATGAACCACCTACTTTTCAGAATGGTGTGTGGTGTGGAGGCAAAGCAGGGAGCAGGCACAATTATACTGTAATTCCAAATTTGTCTTTGTTTCTTTCCTTTCAGAAATCTGTAAGTTCTTTATGTTTTGCATCAACCCTCGCATGATTCCCCTGTGAACTAAAGCAGCAATGACAGTGCTCAATTGACAATTCAAGCTTGGCTACCAGTTAAGAGTGTGGCCTTAGGAAGTCACTTCACGCTTCAGTTGTTCATTCAGTTCATCTCGACAGGTGCTACCTAGATATACAGTTCCTACCCTCAACTTGCTTACTTTGTCGTAGTGGTAGTGATGGTGGAGATGGTGATACAGAAATAGTACAAAAGAAAATAAATATACGGAACTTATGAGAAATCTGAAGGAAAGAAAAATACAGTAGAATGATGGGGTAGGAATGATATGCTTTTTGAGTAGGGCATTTGGGATTTCTCTAGGTAACTGAAAAAATGTAGGGTTGAACCAGATGCAAAGGCTCTTGCAGTTTAAAAGACATGTATTTTCTTTCTTTTTTAAAAAGTTTTTTTTTTTTTTTTTTGAGAGAGAGAGAGAGAGAAAACCCATGCAAGTGGGGGGAGGGGCAGAGAGAGAGAGGGAAAGAGAGAATCCCAAGCAGGCTCTGCAATGAAAGCACAGAGGACCCGGGGCTCCATTTCACCCACGGTGAGATACTGATCTGAGCCCAAAGTCAAGAGCCAGACGTTTAGCCTACTGAGCCACCCAGGCACCCCAAAAGACATGCATTTTCTTCTTTTCACTATTGTGTTGTGGGAAGTTCCACTGATGCCTCCATTCTTATTGCCTCAATAAGCAAAAGTGTTTAAATCAAATGCTGCATCAATTTTATACCGCCCGATTTTGAAATAATCCACACAAAAGGTAATAACTGAACAATTTAGTGTTATTTAGGGATGTAGCTGCTGGTCATGAAAGAAAAAACCCTTAAAAAGAAGAAAAAAAAAGAACGGAAAAAGCAACCTGGGGCAATAGGTTATGATTGTATTCTCAGACTTAAGCCCCAGGGCGCAGAAAATAAACCTCCTTAGCTTCTTCCTAAGCGCTGGGCACAGGGGCCCCCGCGAGTCCCGGGTCCCCCGGAGCTGAGCAGCACGGCGGCTGTACCTGACAGCTGCTGCGCGGGCACCCAGCCCTGGAGCCCAGGGAGGAGGAGCCGTAGGCGGGGCCGACTGGAAGCGGCCACCTCAGCAGAGCTGCAGGATTTCCGCAGGGTGAGGGCTGCTGTCGCCCGGAAGAAAAGACGCCTGCAGCAGATGTCTCGTGATTACCTCGGGAGCTCGGTTTCGCCAGTTGACACTGGAAGAAAGAAGGATCTAGCGAAACATGGCTACGGAGGGCCCTGCCACGCGTCGAGTCCGAGTGGCAGAACATCCCAGGTGGGGGAGAGGAGATGACGCGTTTTGGGATCGCCCGGGTAGGCGAGGTGCAGACAGTGTCCAGGACTTCTGGCTCTTCGCTGGGGGCTTCTTTTGCTCCCGGGAGTGGACAGAATCCCTGGGATTTTCTGAGGCCGCGCGGCTGGGCTTGAGAGAAAGACCACGCCGCAAACACTTTCCACCCTGATTCCTACCAAGGGTTGAACGTTTTTCTTCATCCATGCAGATCCTTCTTTTCTCTTTCTTGCTGAAGGTGGTACACTCTTTGTGCTGGGCTTTAGCAGACGTGCCCAAATTAACTTTGAACCCCTTCTTTCTTTTTCTTGCCTGCCGGCGGATAGTGCTTTTTAAAGTCTCCTTTCTAAAATACTCCTTGAAAACAAACATGCAAAAAGCCCCAAACCAAACCCTCCAAACAACCCTCCCATACCTTGGTTTCTGCATCCTTTTAAATAAACCATAAAATCTATGAATTGTCACTTAAGGACTTAATCTGCCGCCACTACCTAGCTACAGCATAACTTTGCTTAATGATACCTAATGGAGGATCGTTTCATTTGAGGGCATCTTGCAGATACTTTGTAGAAATACTTAGTACTTCCGACCTAGGCCAGAAATCTCAGAGTGAAGTCTCTAACCTGCTACATATTAGCCTGTAGGCTTTTCTAAGTTTGGTTTCTGTCTCCCTTTGCTGTTTATAATTTTTACGTTTTTCCCTGTTAACTTTTTTCTCTGACGTTAAGTCCTTTAGCTCTCCCTACTTCCTGGTTTCTCACTGTCCTGTGACAGTTGATAATATTGTAACTTCCTAAAACTTGTAGATGCTTTTTTCACCCTTAAGAAAGCAAACATTGGGTCTTTAGTTAGCTAAAAGAAACATAATTTTTGGTTATGGAGACCAGCAGGGCTTTAGACTACGTATGTCTCTGGCCTTGCGAGGTACTATTGCCCTTACATACTTGAATGAATTAGGACACGTTGTGAAATAAGATTCATAAGGAATTTGTCATATGGAAACAATCTTGACCCTTGTCAAGTTTAGTTTTTTACATAAAACATATCCATGTATAAATTTCTTCTGTGTTTCCATTTGATATGATTTAATCATAATGCTTGATATTTCCATAGTTACCGTGTGGGGTAAGGGGAATGGTGGTAACATGTACTTCACTAAAAGTGAAGAATTGTTTCCTAGCTTTCCTTAGAGTTGTTTCTTGCCTTTTTATGACTTCCATAATACTCATTCATGCAACAGGTATATATTAATATTTATCATTCTGTGCAAGCTGCTGAAGAGATCATAGTAACAGTCAGATAATTGTGCTCTGCCACTTTCTTTTCACTTGTGCATGAAATACAGTTATAAGCTTCAAGCAGTGTTTCAGCCACTTACTCATTTTAGCAGGATGAGTTCAGTTAAATCTAGATAGTATATCTATAAACCTGCCTAACTGGTCATATATTGCAATATGCTAAAGGGGAAAACATGCATAAGGCCCCCAAGGCCAGACTGTCTTCTTGGGAATTCCTGCTGTTTCTTTAGAATGACTCTTCAGTTTCACAGGGCACATGACCATCTGAGTAAAGGCACTAGTCAACCACATTAAACACTTCAGGAATCTTAATTTCTTTTTTATTCTTTTTATATAAATATCAAATAGAAATAGAAGCTCTTTTTTTCTACCTTCTAATCTTGCATGTTCCCTGTACCGTAAGACTGCTTCACATTCTAGCTTTGCATTTTTAGCAGTGGTGTGTCTTCTCTTTTTCTTCTTTTTAGAATTAATTTTTGATTTCTTGGATTATTATTCTTTTTTTGTAACAGCTTTGATATATATTGATATATAATTCACATACCATACAGTTCACCTATTTAAAGTTTATAATTAAATGGTTTCTAGTATATTCACAGGATTGTACAGCCCTTTCCATAATCAAAGTTAGAATGTTTTCATCATCCCCCAAAGAACTCTGTATCCTTTAAACTATCACCCCCAGCTCCCTGCCCTAAGCAACCACTAATATAATTTCTGTCTCTATAGATTTGCTTATTCTGGACATCTCAAATAAATGGAATCATGTAATATGTGGGGTTTTGTGAACTGGCTTCTTTCACTTAACATAATGTTTTCAAGGTTCATCCATGTTGTAACATGTTATCAGTATGTTAATCCTTTTTATGATTGAATAGTATTCCATTGTATGATGCACCACATTTTGTTTATTCATCAGTTGACGGACATTTCAGTTGTTTGTACTTTTTGGCTCCATGAATAATGATGCTGCATGAATGCATTCTTAATATGAAAGATTTGTATTATTTAAAAATATGTTCATTAAAGCTTGGGGCACCTGGGTGGCTCAGTCAGCTGAGCATCCAGGGTCATGGGATTGAGCCCCCCGTCGGGCTCTGCTCTGAGTGCGGATTCTCTCTCTTTCTCTCTCCCTCTGCCCGCCTCTCTCAGGTATGTATATATATATTCATTAAAGCTTGAAAATCCTACAGTTCCTTTCTTCAATATAGTCTCTGATTCCTATCCTGTGCTGCCAATTCTTACTCCCTTCTTAGAAGTTATCCATTTGGTTTATATTCTTGTAATATCATTTTATCCTTCTGGTATCACTGTATCTTTATATCATTATTACCATTTTTTACAAAAATGGTAACATTATATCTCATGATCTGTGAGTTTGAGCCCTGTGTCAGGCTATGTGCTGAGAGCTCATTGCCTGGAGCCTGTTTCAGATTCTGTGTCTCCCTCTCTTTCTGTTCTTGCACCCCCACTTGCACTCTGTCTCTTTCTGTCTCTCAAAAATAAAGATTAAAAAATTAAAAAAAAAGCGGTATCATTATATTCATAAAAGTGAAATCATATTTGTTTTTCCTGTTACTTTTCTCCACTTAGCAATATTTCTCAGAGATCTTGGCATATCAGTCCATACAGACTTATTTCATTGTTTTTACAGCTGAGAAGATTTCATACTATGAATACCATTATTTATTTAACCACTCAACTATTAGAATGTACATTAAAGTTTCAAATTTTTGACTCTTATAAACAATGCTGCAGTAAACATCTTTGAACATTTTTGTGGATACTTCTTGAAGCTCATTTATGGAAATGGAATCAGGGTCAAAGTTAATAAATACTTAAAATTTTGATAATTCCTGCCAAATGGCCCTGCAAGAAAGAGATGCTATTAGATTATCTATTTCTTGTTGGTTTTAAGGAACTCTTTATGTATGTGAGGATTTTTTTTTAATGAATGTATGTAGTTTTGGATATAAACCATTTGTTGTTTTGTATGTAATATATATATTGTTCCCAGTCTAGCACTCTTCCTTTATCTTGATGATGTCTTTTGTTGTGTAGACATTTTGTACTTTATGTATTCTAGTACAGTGTTGAATGATAGCACTTTTGTCCTGATTCTGATTTCAGAGGGGAAGCTTCTAATATTTTGTCATCAAATAAAATGTTTACTATTTCTGGTAAATAGCCTTTATTAAATTGAGGACATTTTTTTTTTCTTTTCTAACATGTCCATGGCCTTTTTTCTTATTTTAAATTTTATTTAAAAATTATTAGTAATGATTATTGAATCTTTTTTTTTTTTTGCATATTTTTGAGAGGATCATGGAATTATAGTTTTTCCCTTTTATGCTGTTAGAATAGTGTATTTCATCAATAGATTTCCTGGTGCTATCTTTATATTCCTGGAAAAAACTCCTGTTTGGTTACAAATATTATAAAATAATGTGTGTTGGATTAACATTACCAATATTTTATTTACTTTTTCTCTGTTTCCAGAGATAGTAGCCTATATTTTGCTTTTGGGGGCTGTTTTGGCAAGTGGGTTATTCTGGCCTCCTAAAATGACATGGGAAGGCTTTCCACAGCTTCTACCATTAGAACCATTTATAAAAACAAAGAATTGTCTTTCTTTTAAGGTCTGGCTGAACTAACTCATAACATTTTCTGGGCCTTATTAAGGGGATTGTTTCTGACTACTTTTTCTGTTTCTCTTCTGTCAATTTTTAGAAATTTGTACTAAGAAGAAAAAAATCACCCCTTTGTCTAGATTAAAATTTTTTAAAGTCTCTTTTGAATCTATAGTTGTCTCTTATTTCTCATATTGATTTTATTAAAAAATTTTTTTTTTGATTTTTTTTTTTTAATTTATTTTTGAGACAGAGAGACAGAGCATGAGCAGGGGAGGGGCAGAGAGAGAGGGAGACACAGAATCTGAAGCAGGCTCCAGGCTCTGAGTTGTTGGCACAGAGCCTGACGCGGGGCTCGAACTCACGAGCTGTGAGATCATGACCTGAGCTGAAGTCAGACGCCCAACCGACTGAGCCACTCAGGTGCCCCATATTGATTTTATATAGTGAGACTCAAAACTTTTTTCTACATTATTGTTTTTATCACAGAACCAGTTTGTAATTTTTTTTTACCATGTCTGCTATTTTCCCCCTAGTTCAGTAAATTCTATGTTTATCTTTTAAGTCATTTCATTTCTGTATTGCTAGTTTTTTGTGCTATATGCATACTTCATTTATTCTCATTATTTCTTATTTTCTTATATTCACTGAAGGCCAGTACCATTATGGTGGCATCTTACAAGTTTTGGTATATAAATCCCTAATTTTTGTTATATTCTAAATAATTGTAAACTTGGTTTTAATATCTACTTTCCCTCAGCTTTATCTTGCTCACTAATTTGTTCGTCAGCTCTTCATTCTACTATTCAGCTCATCTACAATTTAAAACAATTTTTCCTTCTTTATGTTTTTATTTTTTATTTGAGAGAGAGAGAGAGAGAGAGAGAGAGAGAGCGTGTACATGCACACAAGCTGGGGAGGGGCAGAGAGAGACAGAGACAGAAGGTCTGAAGCGAGCTCTGTGCTGATAGCAGAGAGCCCAACGCTGGGCTCGAACTCACCAACCATGAAATCGTGGCCTGAGCCAAAGTCAGAGGCTTAACCCACTGTGTCACCCAGGCACTCCACCATCTACTATTTTTATTGTCACCATCATGATTTTATTTTCCAAGATCTCTAATATAATTATTGTTTCATTTTTACATTTGAATTTCTGATCGGGAGGAATTTATTGTGGTGGGAGGATTGAAGTAGGGTTAACCACTCCCCCTTTAATAACAATTATCTATGCTTTGAAATGCCATTTTTAATGTTTATTAAATTTTCAAAATAACAGTTATAATAATAACTAATAATTATTTCATGCTTCTAAAACCCTCAAAACAAACCTTTGCTGTGAGTTCTGTTATTCTCAGTTTGTATTTGAGGAAAGTGAGGCATAGAGCTCACATAAATTACCATTATAAGGGAGGAAAGACTTTTTCTCTACCCTTTTAGGTTTAGTAGCTTGGGCCCTGAGGGTTAAACTGACAAGAGATAGATTAACAAGAGAAAAGGTTTATTTCACACACACAGGGGGCTTCACAGAAAAGAAGTGAAATCCTGGGGCAGCTGGTGGCTCATCTGTCAAGCATCCAACTCTTTTTTTTTTTTTTTATAATTTTTTTTTTTTAACGTTTATTTATTTTTGAGACAGAGAGAGACAGAGCACGAACGGGGGAGGGTCAGAGAGAGGGAGACACAGAATCTGAAACAGGCTCCAGGCTCTGAGTGGTCAGCACAGAGCCCAACGCGGGGCTTGAACTCACGGACCGCGAGATCATGACCTGAGCTGACGTCCGCTGCTTAACCGACTGAGCCACCCAGGCGTCCCCAACTCTTAATCTCAGTTTAGGTCATGATCTCATGATTCATGAATTTGAGCCCCAATTTAGTGTGGAGTCGGCTTGGGATCCTCTCTTTCCCTCTCTCTCTACTCCTGCTCTGCTGGTGCTCTCTCTCTCTCTCAAAATAAATAAACTTAAGAAAAAAAGTGAAATCCTAAGAAGTTGTTGGTTCTAGGAGCTTATATACCATTTTAACAAAGGATGATAGATTGTGAGAAGTGACTAGACAAAGGAAAGCTGTTTGGGCTTTTAGGGGTGGTGAGTTGTGGGACTATATGGGGGAAACCTTACTAAGGTAAGGGTTATTATAGTAAGTTTTGCTCATGTACACCCCAGTCAGTGAGGTCTTCAGTAATGAATCCTCTCTCGGTGTGGGAGAGGGGAGGAGAGACAACCTCACAGAGGCAAGGGAGAAATTATGCCCTGCTTTTAAGCAGATGGAGGGAGGGTAGGAGCACCTCTGGTGTCTGCTGTTTCTTGATTGCCTTCAGCTCAAAGTAATCCTATGTCAAATGGCATATTTTGGAGTGGCATTATTCTGATCCCCTTCACCATAAGAATACATATTAACCAATTATTCTTAAATTAGCTGTAAAAATTAATATTTTTTGTAATGCCATGACTAGGCATCCTGATATTGAAGAGAAAACAGAAGCACAGACAGGATAGGAGACTTGCCTAAGGTCACAACGGCAAACTAAAGATACATGTCTCCTGAAAAAAAAAATTTTTTTTTAAGCTTATTTTAAGTAGGTACCACACTCAATGTGGGGCTTGAATTCATGACCCTAAGATCAGGAGTCACACACTCTACTGACTGAGCCAGTCAGGCACCCCATTTCTCTCCTGAAATTTTAATTCTTTCATCTCTGCATATGGTCTAGCCTTAATGGTCACCCTAGTGTCCTCTGAGAATCAATCCATAGAGTAAAATCCACTTCATTTACTGCAGTCATATTTTTTTCTCAAGTTCTGTTACTAAAACTGCTGTTAAAACAAACAAACAAACAAACAAACAAGGATTTTAAGTCAAAAGTCTTCAGAGCACCAGATTCAGCAATTTGTGTGGTAATGTTTTGGCCAATTCTGCCTTTAACAGTGTAATCTTTGTAGGAGCTGTTGTTTTCACATTGAAAATGTTCATTGTACTCTTCTGTGGGCCAGGGGTGGGCAATACTTTAAGTGACTACATTTTAAGAGATGGAGTTCGCTGGTGACTAACCCAGAGCGGAAAATACAGCTACTTCCCCAATTACAGCCATACTCCTTCATTATTAGAGGATTAAGTATGAAGCTTGGAAAAACACTGTAGACTTCAGTTCTTTCTATTCTTAGATATACTTTTCTTGTTTCCTTCTATAGCCTCCATACATTTGAATTTCAAAGGGAGGAATGTTGAATGGTAAGCCTCCAGTGCTGAGCAGTTACAAGAAGGCATGGACAGGCTGCCTTCCTGAGGTAGTCTGGGAAAATGACACATGTGGTACCTCAAAATTATTTTATTAAAACACGTTTTAGGAGTCTTGTTCTAACTCCGCTGTTAGCACTCCACCTTGTTTGTGTTCAGCAGAACTTGAAGTTTGTCTGCATATGATTTTCACAAGCGAAACAACTTGAACCTCCGTTGTGGCTAGTGTAGTTATGGAAGCAAGAAAGCTAGGACTTACCATATGCTTCTCCCTATTCCTCACTTTTCCCTCTTATTTTTAAAAATTTTTTTTAAATGTTTTATTTATTCTTGAGAGAGAGAGACAGAGACAGAGACAGAGTGTGACTAGGGGAGGGGCAGGGAGAGAGGGAGACACTGAATCTGAAGCAGGCTCCAGGCTCTGAGCTGTCAGCACAGAGCCCAACGTGGGGCTCGAACCCACAAGCTGTGAGATCATGACCTGAGCCAAAGTCAGATGCTTTACTGACTGAGCCACCCAGGCGCCCCCTCACTTTCTCCCACTTCTAATTGGTCACCAATTCCTATGGATCTGACTTTCTTAATATCACTTTAATTTTCACCCTTCTCTGTCCCCATCAGCCCTTCCTCTTAGTTTACTACAAATGGCCGCCTGTTGGATTTCTTTGTTTTTGCTTTGCCTTCCTATAACCCATCTCTCAAATACTTGAAAACGTGAGTTTGTCAAGTGTGAAATTGATTAATATCACTCCATCCTTAAATGTGTATTCACATCCATTGTCTATGGGTTAAAAGCCAGGTTCCTCAATATGGTATACCAAGCCTTTTAAGATCTGGGGCTTGATTACCACCAGCCTCTTCCTCTGATGTATTAAAAACCCTAAATATAATTTTCTGAATGCAGCATGCTGGGCCTTTTCATTTACCTAGAATGCATCACCCCATCCCATTTGTTTAACATCATCTTTTAAAATTCATTTTAACTATTATCTCTTTGAGAGGCTTCTCGAATTTATGCTCTCCCTTCTAGGTTTATTTTACCATCCACATTCCCCCATGGTAGGGAGAAATATCTTTTCTCTGTGCTCCCAAAGGACTGTATTTGTCTGGCTTATCATTCTATTGTCTCTCTGTATTGTACTTTTTAGCTTAACTATCTTTTCTGCCAGATTTTTATAATCCCTAGAGAGCTATTATTAATTTTCTTTCTAAGTAGAGTGCTTAGTAAAGCATCAGTAAATGCTTCTTTTGTTTAAAAAAAAACTTTTTATTTTGAAATAATTTCACACTTCCATAAAAGTCAAAATATAGTATAAAAATTACTGTCTACTCTTATCCCAGATTCCTCAAATGGTAGCATTTTACCATATTTGCATTATCAGTTTTTCTGTTACATTTTTTTCCTGAATAGTTTGAGATTAAGTTGAAGACATGATGGATGCCTCTTTGATATTAAAATTTTGAGTGTGTTTCCTAGAAACAAGGATGTTTTCCAACATAACCAGAATACAATGATCAAAATCAGGAAATTAATACTGATACAGCATTATCTAATTGACAGGCCTCAAAGTACCACCAATTATCCCACTAATGTCCTTTATAGAAAAAGACCTTTTTTTTTTTCTTGGTCAGAATCCAATCTAGGACACATGTTGCATTTAGTTGTTGTCTTTTAAATCTTAAAAAAAAAATTTTGTTTAATGTTTATTTATTTTTGAGAGAAAGAGTGTGTGTGTGAGCAGGGGAGGGGCAGAGAGAGAGGGAAACATAGAATCCGAAGCAGGCTCCAAGCTTTGAGCTGTCAGCACAGAGCCCAATGCGGGGCTTGAACTCACCAACTGCAAGATCATGACCTGAGCCGAAATCAGAAGCTTAACTGATTGAGCCACCCAGGCACCCCTAAATCTTTTTTTTTTTTTTTTATTGTGGTACAGTTGCTGTGTCTTTTGTATTTCCTGATTGGTTATTTTATAGAATATCTCTCAATTTGGGTTGTAGGAAAAATTGTAAAAAACTTTGAAAAAGACCAGAAGATTACTGGGTACATCCCAAGAGAACCAGAAGTTGCCCGAAATACCCTTCTAGGTTATCTGATTTCTGTGTGGCTGGGAGCCTTTTGTTATATTCAAGCTTGTTTACAGGTCTGTAGGTCATAGAAAACTGAGAGCAATGCAAATGAATCTCGTCCATAGAAAATGCAAACTGTGCCTGGTGGAGTGCAATTCACTGTACCTCCTAGCTATTAACCAGTTTTGCTGGTTTGCATCTGTTTGTAAATTCATTTCAGCATTCCTTAGTTGACTGTACATGAGTGGTACTTTGGATTCTACTTCAACTGGTTATAATATCATACTGGTTCTGTCATTAATGAGAGAAGTAAAATATTTAACATTTTCATTTAAAATCTGTGTAAGAGTCATGATTATACTGAGTTTATCTAATATTTACAATTAGATTCACTTCATCCATTTTTGGTAGGAATACTTAAAAAGTTAATTTTGTTTTCTTAGTACATCATTATCAGGAGACACATGAGGCCTATTTGTCCCATTATCAATGCTGTTCATTTGGATCACTTGGTTAAGGAGACACCTGCCTGATTTTTCCACTGCAAAGTTACTATCCTTTTCTTCCATAATTACTAAGGATATTTTGGTGAAATACTATAAGAATATGTTAATATTCTGTTCTTATCAAACTTTCATTTACTGGTTTTAGCATCCATTGATGACCCTTGCCAGTATCAATTATTACTATCGTGGTCACCAAATGGTGATTTTCTAGTGTTTAATTTTTTTTTTAACATTTATTATTTGGCATTCTAGTGCAATGAAGTGTTTCCCTTTTCTTCCATTTATTTATGTCAGTGTGGACTCATTGGTTTCTATTTTATTCTGTGGGTTATCATATGTTACCCTTATTGCTATTTTGATGCTCAAAATTTTCAAGATTTGGGCAGTGGGAGTTTCCTTATGTGAGCTCTTGTGACTTGACATGTCACTATCATTGTTTAAGCACTTCCCAACTTTCTGGCACAGCAAGATGTTTCAGGTTTCTACGGTACTTTTTCTGCCCTGGTGCTGGAATAATTTCTTTAATGAGCTCTGGTTTCTTTTGAAACCAAGATCTGAACACTGGGAATGCTCATTGCTACTGGGTTGTTAATGATTCTAGGCCATCTCAGCATATCATTTGCTCTTTTCTTTTCTTTTTCCTTTAATGTTTATTTGTTTTTGAAAGAAAGGGGGTGGAGCAGGGGAGGGGCAGAGAGAGCAAAACAGAAGATCTGAAGTAGGCTCTGTGCTGACAGCAGAGAGCCTGACGTGGGGCTTGAACTCACAAACTACTGGATCATGACCTGAGCTGAAGTCAGACGCTTAACCAACTGAGCCACTAAGGCCCCCCTCACTTGCTTTTTTCTTATAACGAATTATTCTAGAAGTCACTTGATAAAAATTTCTGGAAACTGCTTCGAGAAAAGTTTCTAGAAAACTGTTCTTTTCTTATAATTTCATAGTACTTCATTTCGTAAATAGGCCATACTTTATTCAAAACTCTTTTATAAAAGAATATTTAGGTTTCCAGTATTTTGCAATTATAACCAATTCTTTAATAAATAATCTCATGCATATGTTTTTTCATACTGTTGGGGGTAATCCTTCAGGGTAAATTCTTAGACATAGGGTTTCTGGGTAGAAATGAATGCCAATATAGTTTTATTAGGTACTGTCTAGTTTTCTTCTGCTTAATATTATTTCCCCATTGTCATTTCTTATTTTGCGTATTTGTGTTTTATCAGCCGTTAGCTAGTGGTTTGTCTATTTTGTAAAAGTTTTTTTAAAAAAAGTAAGGATTTTAATTTAATTAGGTCTACTGTTTTTGTATTCCCTGAATAATTGCTTTCTACTTTTTTCTCTCTTGTCTCCTTTCTTATGATTTCTTTGTGTTCATTTTGTTCTTATTTTTCTAGCTTATTGAGCTGAGAATTTAGTTCACTTATTATCATTCTTTCATTTGTATTGACAAAAGTGTTAGGGCTATAGGCTTTCTTGATTGCTTTAAATGTATCCCATAGATTTTGATATATAGTGCCATTATTATTATTAGAAATTCTATACTTTCTGTTCATTTCCTCCTTCTCTGAAGTGTTTTTTTTTAAATTCATTTTGAACTGTTTTTTTAGTTCATTTCCTCTTTCACCCAAGAGTTAAAAGGCACTTTAAACATTAGTAGGTTGGAGGACCTTTCTGTGGTTTGATCTTAATAATTTCTAGTTTTACCGTATTGAGTTTAGAGTGTTGTTTTTAGTATTCTTACTTCATGGAATTTACTGATATGTTCTTTATGATCTTATATGTGATCAATATTTGTGAATATTCCATGTGTCCTTAAGTTACATTCCCCATTATCAGAGTATAATGTTAAATATATGTACACACCCATAATCTACTTTATCAATTTTGTTGTTTGGGTCTTTCTTTTCTTCCTTTTGTCCACCTGATCTGTTTTTTTTTTTTTTTAAGTTTATTTATTTTGAAAGAGAGGGAGAGGGCCAGAGAGAGGAAGAGAGAGAGAATCTCAAGCAGGCTCTGCACTGCCACTGTGGAGCCTGAGAGGGGGTTCGAACCCACGAGATCATGAGCCAAAACCAAGAGTTGGGTGCTTAACTGACTGAGCCATCCAGGTGCCCCTGGTATTTTTTTTTTTTAATATTTTATTCATTTACTTTGAGAGAGAGAGAGAGAGAGAGAGAGAGAGAGAGAGAGACTCTGAGAGAGAACACGTGCCTGTGGGGAGGGGCAGAGAGAGAGTGGGAAAGAGAGAATTCCAAGCAGGCTCCATGCTGTCAGTGCAGAGTCTGATGCAGGGCTCAAACCCATGAACCCACAAGATCATAACCTGAGCCAAAGAGTTGGATGGCTTAGCTGACTGAGCCACCCATACGCTCCAACCTGATCTGTGTTTATACTGAGGAAGGTATCTTATAGTCTTTTATTGTTGGTGTATTTCTATCTATATTTTTCTTACATTGTCTATAGTTTTTGCCTTACAAAAGTGGTTGCAGTTTCCTTTGAGGGCATTTCTTAAACAGTTACCTTCATTTTGAATTGAAGCCCTTAGCATTAAGAATTTTCCTTATATGTTCTTTGGCTTACATTCTATGATGTCTGATATCAGGATTACTACCTCTGTTTTCTTATTGTGTCTATTTGCCTGGAATACCTTTGCCTGTTCCTCAATATTTGGTCTTTCTGAATGACTTTGTTTTAGTGCTGTCTGTATACAACATATAGTTTGGTCCTGTTTTTGGAGCTAATTACAAGTCTTTTTGTTTTAATAGGTGAGGTAGGCCCATTCACATTTATTGATGTAACTAACATGCTTGATTTTTAACTCGTTTTATTTTATAATTATGTATTATAATATAGTTTCTTTTTATTTAAAAAAAATTTTTTAACATTTATTCATTTTTGAGAGTGAGAGAGACAGAGCATGAGTGGGGGAGGGGCAGAGAGAGAGGGAGACACAGAATCCAAAGCAGGCTCCAGGCTCTGAGCTGTCAGCACAGGGCCCGATGCGGGGCTTGAACTCACGGACTGCGAGATCATGACCTAAGCTGAAGTTGGACGCTTAACCGACTGAGCCACCCAGGCGCCCCTATTTATAATATAGTTTCTGAATAGTTTCTGTGTTTCCTTATTTACCAATTTATATTTATCTGTCTGCTTTCTTTGCCCCTATATTTTTTGAAATTTCTTTGGTGTTTAGGAAGATTTATATTCTTGTTCTATTGGTTGTCTTTATACTTATGTATCTTTTTTAATGCTCTGAGAAAGCAGAGGACTTTTCTTATTTAGCCTTTTACTATTTTCTATGTCCATTTTCTTTCATTGAAAAATGTGAACATTTTAAATAATTCTATCTAGAATTTGACAGACACATAACCTAAGTTTTTTCAACCCTCTCTATAAAATGGGAGATGCAGGGCAGAGAGTACCAGGGTTTAGCAGCATCATTAAGATCACCCCAGTGCTCCAATAGTGCTTCCAGTCCTGATATCAGCTAAAGAGACTAAATATTTAATTACCTACCATCTCTCATTGCTTTTAGTGGGTTCTTATTCACATGCTCTAGAATAGAAACAGTAAGGAACTCAAGAATCTGGCATTTCTTAAACAAATCCTTCATGCCAGACCGAAGCTAGACCCTTTCCACACTCCCTTATTTAATCTCCTTAATAATTCTGTGGGATACATATTTATACTCCATATAAAGAAAATGAGCTTAAGGAATTTCATCACGTGGTAAAGAAGGGTTTTGAACCTAGGTCCACCTGACTGCACAGGCCATGGTGTCTCTAAGAAATTGTTTTAAGTTTATATATTTTGAGAGAGAGTGAGAGAGGGAGAGTGGGGCAGGGAGAGGGAGAGACAAAATCCCAAGCAGGCTCCATGCCATTAGCACAGAGCCTGGCATGGGGCTCGAACTCACTGTGAGATCATGACCAGAGCTGAGATCAAGATCAGCTTAAACAGCTGAACTACCCAGGAGCCCCTAAGAATTTTTTTTTTTTTTAGTGGTTTAATAATATCCTTGCATATACCTGTATGATAACATTAAAAAAATGTTGCTTTATCATGGTTACTGATATCTTTTAACTTTTACCTGTTGCCTATATAGCAATCAATGAGTTTATTTTATTTTTATTTTTTCTTCTCCCATACCTCCCATTTTTAAATGGGTGGAATTTTTTCTTTCCTGTGGTTTTAGATTAATCTTAGTTTTGTTGACTCTCCTCTTTTCTTTTTCACTGAGTTTCTAGTGGTCAGAGTGGTTCTCTTTCTTTCTTTCTTTCTTTCTTTCTTTCTTTCTTTCTTATAGGTAACTTGAAGTTTGTGGATTCTCTGTTTCTAGTTATAATAAAGATAAGGTTTTATATCGTTTGCTTGTTCTTGTGCTAAATCGTTTTGGAGGATATATGAGGCAACTCAGATTTAGGCAGACACCATTATCCATACCTACCTGGGAATCCAGTAAATGTGTCTTGAATTATGTGCTACTGATATCCCTGTTTATTGTTATTGTTATTGTTTCCCTGCCCACATCTTCTATTGTCATCCACAGCCTTGGCTGAGGGAGTAGATCCAAGTAATTGTATTTGTAACTAAGACAACTGACCTATTTATATCAGTAAACTCACCCTCTTGTTGAAAAATAGACCAGGATGGATACGGGACCTAAACTGCCAACCAGATTATCTTTTTTGAGAATTTGAATTAATGGACACAGAGACTTAATCAGATAGTTTAGGACATTGGAGCTGTTAAATCTTATAGAGTTGAGGCCACAGTGTCATGAAACTGAAGGTATGGAGGAATAGAAACTAAGAGGCTCACAGAGGCAACTGAAATGTGAACAGCATGGAACAGAGTAGTGATGGTGTCTTGGAGGGATGATAGAATGAGACGTGAAAAGAAAACCAAAGACACTAATATAAACAGTTTCTGATGGCTATCCAATTCCAAGGAGGCCATCTTGAATACCTTCCCCATATCTTTCTATCATTATAATAGATTTCCTTTTTCCTTGATCTGTCCTTGGTGTGATTTTCTGTTTCTTACAACTAATTAATCTTTAAGATCAGTTAATTAATGGGTGTCTTGAATATGATAGGCTTTAACAGATATTTATTGTCCTGGTGTTATTATTCAGATACACTATGATGTGGAACTATAAACAGTGGACGGGTATTCATAGAAGTGCATTGAGATGACTTAATATAAAATTAAGTCTGTTTTAAGAATTTTGGATCTAGAAGAGGCCTGTAAGGAATATCTAGTTCTAATTTCAAAGAAGAGAGGCCAAGGGAAAAGGATTTGCCCCACTGAAATTAGAACTGTGGTCTCCTGATATCCAGTCTAGTTTTCATTTGACTACTTGTATTGTACTTGGTTGAATAGTGCCCCCCAACCCTCATTCATGTCCACCTAGAACCTCTGAATATGACCTTATTTGTGCTAGCATCTTTATATACTTCTGTAATCAAGGTAAGATGAGGTCATAGTGAATTAAGGTGGGCTCCAATCTAATAAGACTGGTGTCCTTATAAGAAAGAAAAGCTGAGATACAGATAGAGACATATAGGGAGAATTCTATGTGGTGACAGAGGCAGTTTGGAGTGATGCAGCTGTATCCACAGAATGTCAAGGATCAATGGCTACCACCAGCGACTAAAAAGAGGGAAGGAAGGCTTCATTCACCTGTACAGGTTTTTTTTCAGAGGTGCATGGCCCTGCAAACACTCTGATTTTATACTTCTAGCTTCCAGAATAGTGAGGCAATAAATTTCTATTATTTTAAGCCAATCAGTTTGTAATATTTTATTATGGTAGCTCTAGGAAATTGAAATACTTTCCCATACTATTTCTTTTAAGATAAAGAGATTTTTCTCTGAATATCATTGAGAATTGTACAGAAAGTTATATTCTTTACAACTGAAGTTAATAATTTTTCCTGTTGAGTATATCCATTTTTTTTTTCTTTACTTTTCTATGTGCTTAGCTATACTCTTGTGTCACTGAGGGAGTCACTGTATTGTCTTATCCTAGGATTTTCAAAGAAGTATATCGGTAAAAAATTTTGCTTTTCTTTTTAGGAATAATTAATTTGTGTGTGTGTTATGGGTTTTCCTATTATATAGATATTCTGAAATATTCTACTCTTGTTCACTCAGATTGATGAAGCTAAAGGAAATGTTTAACTCTAAGTTTGGATCCATTCCCAAGTTTTATGTTCGAGCACCAGGAAGAGTCAACATAATAGGTATTTCAAAATTTCTTTCTCTTAATTGTTTCTTCCTTTGGTAAGATCTAAATTGCTGTTAATACATTTTTTGCATTAATTTTTCCCAAGAAAACTGAAAAAATAGAATGTTTCCTATGTATCTTAGTACAGCAAGTAAAGCTTTTGCATCTGGAAATTGCATCTTTCCCAATCCATGTTGTTAGTGTTAACTTTGTCCATTTATTTTGAAAATTTGTTGAAATTTTGTTGTTAATATTATTTTCGTGAGAGATGAAAAGACTTTTCTGTGCCGCAAGATAAATTTTTAAATTTTGGTTAATAATTTTCATGATTTTACATTTACTCATTGGGTTAGAAGAATACTGAGAAGCCTTTTTAAAAGGGTGGGGTAACTTCAGGCTCTGTGTTGACAGCTCAGAGCCTGGAGCCTGCTTCAGATTCTGTCTCTCCTCTCTCTCTCTCTCTCTCTCTACTCCTCCCCCACTCATGCTCTTTCTCTCTCTCTCTCTCTCTCCCTCTCTCTGTCAAAAATAAATAAACATAAAAATTTTTTTAAAGGGTGGTGACCTGAAGAATGAGTAGGTTCTATCAAGAGAAAACAGGATGAGGAACTGAGAAAAAAACAGGAGTCAAAGGAGGATTAAAAAGAGAACTTCCTATAATGGAAAATGTAAACATAGAAAAAACTCCCATGTATCCAACAATTATTATTATATTTAAAAAAATGTTTATTTACTTGAGAGAGAGAGCACAAACGGGGGAGGGACAGAGAGAAAGTGGGAGACACAGAATCCAAAGCAGCTCCACACTGTCAGCGCAGAGCCTGATGGGGGACTTGAACTCACAAACCGTGAGATTATGATCTGAGCTGAAGTCAGACACTTAACTGACTGAGTGACCCAGTTGCCCCCAACAATTATGATTATCAACTCAGATGATCTTATTTTATTTTGAAGCAAATAATGGAGGATTTTTTTTTAAAAAAAGGGATGTTTGAGTATGGTTAAATGAGGGAGGGAGGAGGAATAGAGTAAAGCCAGTGGGGAGAGAGAGATTCTAGATAACTGAGAAGGGAGGAATTGATGGAGCAGATTTCCTGAGAAGGCAAGAGGGGCATCAGAAGAGGGCTACTTTGATTCTTTTAACAGAAGACATGCAGGTTGATGTAGATAAATGTATAACTTAGGTAGAGAGGTTGAGGGAGTTTTTGTGGAGGTTAGATGAAGGAGGTGGGGTTTAAGTAGAAGGGACATTTGAAATAACCTTGTGAAAGGTGGGAGAGGGAGATGACTGGAGGAATAAAAGGTTTTCTGGGTAGCATTGAAATCTGGCTAGAGCTGGAGACTGTAGAATTGGAAAAGTACCAACCTGCAGAGTTGTTCTTTCTTCTCCCCCTGAGCTAGTCCAAGGTGCCAATGTTTGATCCAAGGTTGTTTTGAATTGAGGTTGCAAGAGAATGACAATGGCAGCAGGAAGTTGGTGATACTAATAGGAGAGCAGGTGAAGTTATGAATCCTGGAATCTATGCTGGGTAGAAAAAGGAAGAAAGGCAGGAGGGAGCTTATAAGGTAGAGAGGGCAAAAAGCAGTCTGACAAACAAGTTAGTGGGAGGAACAGTAAGAGAAATGGCAGGATGGGAAGTGTTAGTAAAGAATATGCTATTTGAAACTAAAATTTCATAAGTGAAAAATTTCCAGGTGATAAGGTCTATAGTCATTACTGGATTTGTCAAGGTGCTAGATGGCCGAAGCAGAGAGGAGGTCAAGAGATTAGGCAGCTGGGGCTTTGGACTAGGTTGTTTACCAGGATTGGGATGGAGAGGGGCTGGAACGAGATAGCTAAGGTATTCAGGGAGGAGCAGTGTGTCTAAGAGGGAGATGAAAGGAGAGGAGAGAATGTGGCATGAGCCTTTCAAGAACTGGAGGATGGGAAAAAGGCCTGGTAATAGCAGAGTGGAGGAGGACATCAGCAACTCTTCAGTGTTGCAGGAGGCCTGCAAAGAAGCAGTTTTCTCGGAGGAGAGCCATTTTATCTAGTTGTGGGGGTGAGGGTACCAAACTAAGAATTTCCCTGACGAATAATTCTTACTCTAGTAAATTTAGTGACTATCTTCTGATTTTAAAAAAGGGGGAGGATTATGTTCCCATATAGTTAATTTACTTAGTGCTTGGGATGAAATGAATTTCTGTAGTTATTAAAGCATTATTATACTTACCATTAAAATATTCAAAATGTAATCATCTTGTTCTCCTCACCTGCAAGCAGTTCCTGCTCCCTTCCTGCCCGTCACAGGGATGTGGGGTAGGGTGGAGTAGGGAGTGGGGATATTCCATCAGTTTTGACAGGGGCAGAAATCTGTTATTTCCAGAAGGCTGTCATCCACACTGTGGCTTTTACAAAAAACCTGGTGCCTCCCCTGAGTTCTGCCTATTTAAATATGCGTTTTCTATTTGTGAACCACTGTTTTATATTATTGTCTTCTTTGAAGGAAGTTGGTGAGAAAGGCAGCTTTGAAAACCACTTCTCCATGTGAAACTATCAATCCATAAAAAAAACCTTTATCATTTCATTTTAAAGGCTACATCAATATGGAAAAGATTTGCTACCTTGTATATTAATAATAAGTATTAAAAAATGCAGTTGTGCAGTTGAATTGTCTTCCATTCATTTTGTGTTTCTTAGTTGGTTAGTGTTTGCCATAGGAACAGTCAGATATGAAAACCTGTCTTGGGGAAATATAAATGAGCTTGCTTATTTTGCTTATTTCTTTCTTGAATTGTTATTTTGTATTTCAATCTCATGAATAACAACCTTGAGTTTAAATAGCAATCTGGAGAAAATATTATGGTGTAATAGGAAATAAAATTCCTACAGATGATTCATAGAGGAATTAGAATGCATAGAATAGTTTGTTTCCTATATTTTCTTATTATATATAAAATAGTGCAGATTAAAAATTCTTTTTCTTCTTTTTTTAAATTTTATTTTTTATTTTTTAAAATTTACATCCAAATTAGTTAGCATATAGTGAAACAATGATTTCAGGAGTAGATTTCTTAGTGCTCCTTACCCATTTAGCCCATCCCCCCTCCCCTCCCTGGTTACCCCTCCAGTAACCCTCAGTTTGTTCTCCACATTTATGAGTCCTTCTGTTTTGTCTCTCTCACTGTTGTTGTTTTTTTTTTTTACTTTATTTTTTTATTTTTAAAATTTACATCCAAATTAGTTAGTATATAGTGAAGCAATGATTTCAGGAGTAGATTCCTTAATGCCCCTTACCCATTTAGCCTATCTCCCCCTCCCACAACCCCTCCAGCAACCCTCAGTTTGTTCTCCATATTTATGAGTCTCTTTTGTTTTGTCCCCCTCCCTGTTTTTATATTATTTTTGTTTCCCTTCCCTTATGTTCATCTGTTTTGTCTCTTAAAGTCCTCATATGAGTGAAGTCATATGATTTTTGTCTTTCTCTGACTGACTAATTTCACTTAGCATAATACCCTCCAGTTCCATCCACAGAGTTGCAAATGGCAAGATTTCATTCTTTTTGATTGCCAAGTAATACTCCATTGTAGATATATACCACATCTTCTTTTTTTTTTTTTAATTTTTTTTTTTTCAACGTTTATTTATTTTTGGGACAGAGAGAGACAGAGCATGAACGGGGGAGGGGCAGAGAGAGAGGGAGACACAGAATCGGAAACAGGCTCCAGGCTCTGAGCCATCAGCCCAGAGCCTGACGCGGGGCTCGAACTCCCGGACCGCGAGATCGTGACCTGGCTGAAGTCGGACGCTTAACCGACTGCGCCACCCAGGCGCCCCTATACCACATCTTCTTTATCCATTCCTCCACCGGTGGACATTTGGGCTCTTTCCATACTTTGGCTACTGTTGATAGTGCTGCTATCCTTGGATAAATGCCTAGTAGTGCAATTGCTGGGTTGTAGGTAGTTCTATTTTTAGTTTTTTGAGGAACCTCCATATGTTTTCCAGAGTGGCTGCACCAGCTTGCATTCCCACCAACAATGCAAAAGAAATCCTCTTTCTCTGCATCCTCGCCAACGTCTGTTGTTGCCTGAGTTGTTAATGATTGCCATTCTGACAGGTGTAAAGTGGTATCTCATTGTGGTTTTGATTTGTATTTCCCCGATGATGAGTGATGTTGAGCATTTTTTCATGTGTCAGTTGGCCATCTGGATGTCTTCCTTGGAGAAGTGTCTATTCATGTCTTTTCCCCATTTCTTCACTGGATGATTTGTTTTCTGGGTGTTGAGTTTGATAAGTTCTTTATAGATTTTGGATACTAACCCTTTATCTGATATGTCATTTGCAAATATCTTCTCCCATTCTGTCAGTTGCCTTTTAGTTTTGCTGGTTCTTGCTTCTTTTTTTTTTTATCATAGCTATGTCTAGCACATTCAGTACAACTTATCAATGCCAGTCTAATTTGTTAGGCATTTATTTAGGCTAAAAATATAAATAAAGCAAAGTCCTCAACTTTAGTGAGTACGTTGGCTAACAAGGAGGAGAGTGAGATTCACATAATGTTAATACAAGGCAGGGTGTGTTAAAGGCTTCAGCCGTTCATATTTTAAAAGGTAATATGAAAGAGCAACAGGAAAAGGAGAGATTACTGTTCTTGATACTCCATATAACTAGTCACAAAACAAAATATTTGAAGATGATCACTATGAATTAGAAAGTAGAAAAAAAACTTGTGAAGATTTAAAGAAGTCTAAAAATTAACAGAAACTAATAACTAATGTACTTATGCTAGCAGAAGTTTCTGGCTCACGTGTCTGGGAGAGAAAGAAAACTTTCATTTTCTGTCCATAGTATTTTTATATTCTGTTAAAACCTAGCTCGTGGTCAAGTTTTTCTTGTATGTCAACCTACTTGAATTTCTCTTGTTCCATTTGCTAGCAATGTTAAAAACTCTTTCTCTTTCTTTCTAGGAGAACATATAGATTATTGTGGGTATTCTGTTCTTCCTATGGCTGTAGAACAAGATATGTTAATAGCGGTGGAACCTGTGGAAACACAAACTCTTCAACTAGCCAACACAAATCCCTTGTACCCGTGAGTATTTAGGATTGCTACTGTGAGTAACGGTGCATGTGCATTCATAGCCAAATGAACTCTTTAGAAGAAATCAAATTTATAATAAATCATTTAATTTATTGAAAATCTGTATCTGACTTCCAAAGGAATCTGAGGCTGCTCTTTAATATTTGTTCCTTTTTATTCATTTGCTCATTCATTTAAAACACGTTTACTGAAGACTTACCTTGTGTCTTGACATTGTTTTCGATACTGGGCCATACAGAAATGAAAATAACTCTGTCCTTGCCCAGAAGGTATTTATCATCTATTTAGGCAGCTGTCTTCAGCAAAGTTGGTGGTGCTGCCTTTCTTATGTTACTAGGGCACCCTCTAATTCTCTTGTAACATCTTACCATGCTGTATTACAATTACCTGCTTACTTGCCTGTATTCCCCCAGTAGATTATAAACTCTGTGACTTTAGGTACTGTTGCCTCTCCAGTGCTGTAGGCTCAGTGACAAACTTAGAGTCTGGTGCATAATAGACCTAAGTTTCTAGTACATATGCTTTATCAAGTTAAGGACATACTTTTTTGTTTGCAGTTTTTTTTAAATTCTTAGTTTGCCAATAAAAAAAAAATATGTTAATGGGTATTGAATTTTATTAAATGTCTATTCAATATAGAAGAGCAGTTAAGGGGCGCCTGGGTGGCTCAGTCGGTTGAGCATCCGACTTCGGCTCAAGTCATGATCTCGCGGTCTGTGAGTTCAAGCCCCGCATCGGGCCCTGTGCTGACAGCTCAGAGCCTGGAGCCTGCTTTGGATTCTGTGTCTCCCTCTCTCTCTGCCCCTCCCCCGCTCATGTTCTGTCTCTCTGTCAAAAATAAATAAATATTAAAAAAAATTAAAAAGAAGAAGAGCAGTTAAAAAATACTATGAATTAACGATGATGAATTTTCTAATTTTGAAGTATCTTTGCATTCCTAGGATGAGTCCTACTTACTTATAGTATGGTATGATGGATTTGATTTGCTAATTACAAAGAGATTTGGGCATATGACTGGTAGATTTTATTTTTGGCTATTGTTCATTGGCCAGTTTGCCTGTAGTAATGTTCATTCATTCAGTAAATATTTTATGTGTGCCTTTAATAAGGCACAATACCGGGTTATGTAAGATACAGACATTTCTGACTTCTATGTTGAATCCTTTAAAGAAAACTTTACATGATCTCAAACACAATTTGTGTCATTATTTGTAAACATTTAAAACTGGGTGCATAATAATTTCTCATGTTGATTTACCCAAATTCACTTCAACATTTCCATTTATGATGAATATATGGATTCAGTTGCATTTTTTTGACAAAAGCAGAGCCTGAAGACAAACTTGAATGAAGGTAGAGTATTTGGGATATGATCCCAGGAGTGGTATGGGACAACATGGAGAATGACTTAGGGAAGCAGAGATGAATTACTAAGGCAGGTAGTCCCTGCTATAGGTAAGAGTCTCCATTCTCCCAGGACTCCTAGGAAGGATGCAGCGTGTCTCCCAGAATTATACACAAGTTGTGTAACATTCATTGAGTGGAGATACCATAATTTATCTATTCACCATTGATGGGCATTTAGATCAATCCTAGCTTTTGGCTATTATGAATAATGCTGTTAGTGTTATTTGTGTACAAATTTATGTGTGGACATGTATTTCATCTTTGGGGGTAAATATTTAGGACTGTTCGATTTACCTTTTTAAGAGCTTGCCTGTTTTCCAAAGTGGTTGTACCATTTTTCATTCCTATCACTAGTGTATGAGAGTTCAGTTTGTTCTACATTTTTGCTAACATGTCTTTTTAAATCTTATCCATTCTCATAAATGTGTAGTGGTTTTAATTTTAATTTCACTAACCAATGATGTTGAACATCTTTTCATGTACTTACTTGTCATCTGTTCAAATCTCGTGCCCAATTTTAAGGAGGATTTTCATCTTCTACTATTCACCTACAAGATTTTCTTTTATATTGTAGATACCAGTCCTTTGTTAGATTAATGTTTTGCAAATATTTTCTTCCAGTCCATGGCTTGGATTTTCATTTTCTTTACTATGTCTTTTGAAGAAGAATTTTTAATTTTGATCAAGTCCAATTTATTGATTTTTTTTTTCTTTCACAGTTTGTAGTTTTTGACTGTTTTTAAGAAACCTTTGCCAAACCCAAGGCACTAAAGGTTTCCCCAGTGTTTTCTTCTGGAAATTTTATAATTTTAGCTCTTGCATTTAGGCCTATGATCCAGTTTGAATTAGTTTTTGTATGTAGCATGAGATAAGTGTTGAAGTTTATAATTTTTTGTATATGGCTATACAATTGTTTACCACCATTTGTTGAAAAGATATTTTCCTATTGAATTACCTTGACAGCCTATGTTGAAAAGCAGTTGCCAATAAATGTATGGATCTATTTCTGGACTCTATTCTGTTTTATTGATGTATTTGTCTATCTTTATGCCAATACTATACTATCTGAAAACCATAGATTTTAAAAAATTTTTAATTTTTTGACTATGATTGGTGTACAATTTTACATTAGTTTCGGGTGTACAACACAGTGATTCAACTTCTCTATACCTTATGTTGTGCTCACCACAAGTGTAGTCACCATATGTCACCATACAACACTATTGCAGTATCATAGACTACATTCCTGATTCTGTGTCTTTTATTCAGGTAACTTATGCATTCCATAACTGGAAACCTGTATCTCCCACTCTCCTTCATCCTTTTGCCCATCCCCCTACTCCCTTCCTTCTGGCAACTAATAGTTTGTTCTCTGTATTTATTTGATTTGAGAACAAATCAGTTTGTTCTCTGATTCTGATTTTCTAAAAAAAAATTTAATGTTTATTTTTGAGAGAGAGAGAGACAGTGTAAGTGGGGGAGGGGCAAGAGAGAGGGAGACACAGAATCTGAAGCAGTTTCCAGGTTCTGAGCTGTCAGCACAGAGCCCGATATGGGGCTCAAACTCACGAACCACGAGATCATGACCTGAGTGGAATTCGGACAGTTAACCGACTGAGCCACCCAGGTGCCCCTGATTCTGATTTTTGTTTATTTGTTTATTCATTTGTTTTCCTTTTTAGATCTCACATATGAATGAAATCATATGGTATTTGTCTTTCTCAGTCTGACTTATTTCACATATCATAATACCTTTTATGTCCATTTATGTTATCACAAATGGCAAGTTCTCATTCTTTTTTATGGCTGAGTAATATTCCGTGTGTGTGTGTGTGTGTGTGTGTGTGTGTGTGTGTGTGTGTACACACTACATTTTCCTTATCCATTGATTGATTTTTGGACACAGATTGCTTCCATAGCTTAACTATTATAAATAGTGCTGCAACAAACACAGAGGGTCATATATCCCTTTGAATTAGTGTTTTCATCTTCTTTGGGTAAATACCTAGTAGTGGAATTACTGAATCATATGGTATTCCTATTTTTAATTTTTTGAGGAACCTCCATACTGTTTTCCTTGGTGGCTATACCAATTTACATTCCCATCAACAATGCATGAAGGTTTTGTTTTCTCCACATCCTGTCCTTTTGACTCTAGCCATTCTGACAGGTGTGAGGTGATATTTCATTGTGGTTTTGACTTGCATTTCCATGATGATTAGTGATGTTGGGCATCTTTTCGTGTATCTGTTGGCTATCTGTATGCCTATTCAGATCCTCTCCCCATTTTTTAATTGGATTGTTTATGTTTTTTGGGTGTTGTATAATTTCTTTATATGTTTTAGATATTAACCCTTTATCAGATATATCATTTGCAAATATCTTCTCCTATTCAGTAGATTGCCTTTTTGTTTTGTTGATGATTTCCTCTGCTGTTCAGAAGATTTTTATTTTGATATAGTCTCTCTCTCCCTCCCTCTCTCTCGTATATATATATATATATATATATATATACACACATATATATGTATATATATATATGCTTTTGTTTATGCATATATATATATTTTTTGTTTGTTTGTTTGTTTGTTTGTTTCCCTTGCCTTAGGAGGCATTTCTAGAAAAATGTTGCTACTACTGATGTCAGAGAAATTAGTGCCTATGTTCTTTTCTGGATTTTATGGTTTAATGTCTCACATTTAGGTTTTTAATCCATTTTGAGTTTATTTTTCTGCATGGTGTTAGAAGTGGTCAGGTTTCATTCTTTTGCATATAGCTGTCCAGTTTTCTCAGCACCATTCATTGATGAGACTATCTTTTCCCCATTGTATATTCTTGCCTCCTTTGTCATAGATTAATAGACCCTATATGCTTGGGTATATTCTGGGCTCTCTACTCTGTTACATTGATCCATGTATCTGTTTTTGTGGCAGTACCATACTGTTTTGATTACTACAGCTTTGCAGTGTACCTTGAAATCTGGAATTGTGATACCTTCAGCTTTATTCTTTCTCAAGATTGCTTTGGGTGTTTGGGATCTTTTATGGTTCCATACAAATTTTAGGATTGTTTGTTCCAGTTCTGTGAAAAATGCTTGATAGGGTTTGCATTGAACTTGTAGATTGCTTTGGGAACTATGGAAATTTTACCATTATTAATTCTTCCAAACCACGAGGATGGGATATCTTTCCATTTTTTTGTGTTGTCTTCAGTTCCTTTCATCAGTGGTTTATAGTTTTCAGAGCAGAGGTCTTTGACCTCCCTGGTTACATTTATTCCTAGGTCTTTTATTCTTTTCAGTGCAATTGTGAATGGAATTTTTTTCCTACTTTCTCTTTCTGGTACTTAGTTATTAATATATAGAAATTTTACCAATTTCTGGGTATCAACTCTGTATCCTGAAAACTTTACTGAATTCATTTATTACTTCTAATAATTTTTTGATGGAGCCTTTAGGATTTTATGTATATAGCATCATGTCATCTGCAAATAGTGACAGTTTAACTTCTTCTTTATTAATATAGATGCCTTTTTAAAAAATTTTTTTTCAACGTTTTTTATTTATTTTTGGGACAGAGAGAGACAGAGCATGAACGGGGGAGGGGCAGAGAGAGAGGGAGACACAGAATCGGAAACAGGCTCCAGGCTCCGAGCCATCAGCCCAGAGCCTGACGCGGGGCTCGAACTCACGGACCGCGAGATCATGACCTGGCTGAAGTCGGACGCTTAACCGACTGCGCCACCCAGTCGCCCCCAATATAGATGCCTTTTATTTCTTTTTCTTGTCTGATTGCCGTGGCTTGGACCTCCAGCACTATGTTGAATAAAAGTGGAAACAGTGGACCTCCTTGTCTTGTTCCTCATCTTAGAGGAATAGCTCTCAGGTTTTCATCACTGAGTAGGGTGTTAGCTGTGGGTTTTTATTTACAGCCTTTATTATGTTGAGGTATGTTCTCTCTAAACCCACTTAGAGTTTTTATCACGAACGGATGTTGAATTATGTTAAATGCTTTTTCTGCATTTATTGAGATGATCATGATTTTTATCCTTCATTTTGTTGATGTGGTGTATGATGTTGATTTGCAAGTATTGAACCATCCTGCATCCCCAAAGTAAATCCCAGTTGATTGTGGTGAATGATCCTTTTAATATATTGGTGAATGTGGTTTGCTAATTGAAAACTGTAGCTTTATAAGAAGTCCTGGAATCAGGTAGCTTAAGTCCTCTAATATTGTTTGTCTTTTTCAAATTTGTTTTGGCTATCCTAGATCTTTTGCATTTCCCTATTAATTTTAGAATCAGCTATTCAACTTCTATGAAAGAGCATGCTGAGCTTTTTATTGGGGTTGTACTTAATATAGAGATCAATTTGGGAAGAACTGACATCTTAACGGTATTTACTCCTTCAATCCATGAACATGGTATATCTCTCCACTTATTTAGGTCTTCTTCAACTTTTCTCAGAAATATTTTGTTGTTGTAAGGGTGTATGTCTTGTACATTTTTTTCTCAAACTTTTCTCTAAGTATTTATTTTTTGATGGTATTGTTATTGTAAATGGTCTAGCCCAGTGCCTGACATACCCAGGGTAGACACTGGGCAAATGTTTGTTGGAAGAACAAGTGAATCAATGCATAAAACGTGTAAGTGCAAATTACCAGTGTAGTAAGTCATAACTGCTCATTTTCAGGAGTTTTTCCCTAGCATTCTGCAACATGGGTGCAAGAGTAGAGAAAGCAGATGGGTGATACAATGCAGGAATTGGGAAAATGTGTGCCTGCTTTTGAATGTTAGGAAATGGCTGGGCAGGGAGACAAGACAAGGATGCTGGAAAGAAAAAACAGGAAATATCTAACCAAAGAGAAAGTTTTTTTCTATGACAGATTTAAACTATGTTCCTCATTCTGCAAAAACTGGCACTTTTCAGCTGTTTTCTTGACATTTCTCATGTAGCCTCCTATATCTGTCCAAATTCCCTCCTCTACTTTTTTTCTATATACCCCCACCCATGACTCCCACTTCTTAGTTTTCTTTTTCTTTGTGGTGACTTTCAAGATCTCTGCTTAGCTAGGAACAGAACTTGATTAGTTTTGCTAACATAATTTTATCTGCTTTCCAAATTGTGTGACCTCTTATTGACTGTGAGCAATATATTTTAACTCCTGTGGATGATAGTAAAGAGCTTGTGAGCTGGAGTCATACTGTGTATGTCCTTGGAGAGCCACTAAACCTCTCTGAGCCTCCAGGAAGGCCTCCCTTCTCCACTCTAATATGCTGATTATAGAGATGATGGCCTCTTGGTCTCATTTCCCATTCCACATTATACACCGTCATGTGACAGTAGTGTGTGATCATGATTTGTATTCATGTTGTCTCAGCTAGATTACAAATGTTTAAAAGATAAACCTTTTACTTTTTACCTTTATACTCCTATGAATGCCTTGCATATTTAAATATTTTTCTTAGGCGATGATGTGTCCCTGTTATCTAGTTAAGATAGTGCATGGAGGGCACCTACTGCAGTGATTGGCAAATAGTAGGTATTTAGCAAATTATATGAAAAGTATTCAGTCAATATGGGGAAATTTGCTTATTTCCTCACTTTTTAATTAACAACCTCCCCCCCCACCCCCCCGCTTCCTTCATATAGTTTGTCCTTTGGCTGATTTGGAAACCTATTTATCAGGGGCGCCTGGATGGTTGAGTTGTGTCCAACTTCAGCTCAGGTCATGATCTCAGGGTTTGTGGGCTCAAGTCTCACGTCAGGCTCTGTGCTGACAGCTGGGAGCCTAGAGCCTGCTTCAGATTCTGTGTCTCCCTCTCTCTCTGCCCCCCCCCCACTCACACTCTGTCTCTCTCTCTCTCTCTAAAATAAAAACAAAAAAAAATTTTAAAAAAGAAACCTCTTTATCTATTTTTCATTTTGAGATCATTTTTTACTTACAAAGGACTCACAAAAATAGTACAAAGAATTCCCACACATCAAGTGGTATGCTCTCAGTGTATGATACCAAGGAGGCACACGATGTCTCTTTATCAGTGTTATTAATTTTTTTAATGTTTATTTATTTTTGAGAGAGATAAAGAGAAAGAGAGCGAGCAGGGGAGGGGCAGAGAGAGAAAGAGGGAATCTGACGCAGGCTCCACACTGTCAGCACAGACCCCAACAAGGCACTCAATCTCACAAACTGAGATCATGATCTGAGCTGAAATCAAGAGTTGGACGCTTAACTGACTGAGCCACCCAGGTGCCCTGGTGTTGTTAACTTTGATCATTTGGTTAAGGTGATGTCTGCCAGATTTCTTTGCCATTAAATTACTATTTTTTGCTCTTTGCAAGAAGTATCTGCTGGGGAAATACTTTTGAATCTATGTAAATATTTTATTTCTTATCAAATTTTTACTCCCTGACTTTAGCATCCATTAATGATTCTTTCGTGAAAAAATCTATCATAGTTTGCCAAATAATGATTTTTTAATTTCTACTTCAGCTATTTGGCATTTTACTCTAAGGAAGAGGTTTTCTTTCTCCTTCATTTAGCTGTTTATTCATTTGTTCATTTATATCAGTATAGATTCATGGAGGCTTATTGAACGAGTTATGATTCATTAGAATCATCATTATTTGTTTTTTTTTCTTCTTCTTAAATTGTACAGACAATAAAGTTGGATGGGTGGCAGAGAGTGTGGGGAAAGAAGGCTTTGAGTGCTGTTACAGTTAGAGGTATGCCAAACAGCAAGCTCAAAGGATAAAAGTTTGTGGTTTATATCAACCTAACAAGGACGATCATGAAATAAAATGTGGTGTAGATTATGCTGAAATATATCAGTTCCTCTCTGTTTCAGGAAATAAAAAAGGTCAATTGGAACTAGTTTAATTGTTAAGGTCACTACAACTTCTCTTACCTTTTAGTATGTGGAGATGTTTGTTGTTTTTGAGTAGACTGCGAAGCACATATGTGAAAACAAATAGAAAATAAAATTTCAGTATCACCCTCTTGGCACAAGATGGCAGCAGTCAGCCATTGATTTTGCAGCTGTGGATTTTTGCAGCTTCTAGACTTAAATTAATGTGTCTTTGTTTTTGCAGGGACTTCAGTACTAATGCTAATAATATTCAGATTGACAAAACCAAGCCTCTGTGGCACAACTATTTCCTATGTGGATTTAAAGGAATTCAGGTAAATCGGTTTATAAGGCAACTACTAGCAGTTGAGCTTATAATGTATATTATATGTCAAGATTTATTTTACTTACTATGTATTTTTTGCCTCCTTTTAATGCTAACTGATGTTTCTGTTCTATTTTGCTAATTTATGTATTTCAGAGGATGGGGTAGATATGACTATTCCTGGGTGATGTCCACAGGGGGCAGTGATGGCTGTTCATAAATCAGTTGCAGCCAACACAAACCTTTCTCTTTTTTAAATCTTTGTATAAATTTTCTTTTGAAGGATATGATCTATAATACATTTCTTTCTAACAATATGTATGTATATACTGTAATAGGATTTCAAGTTAGACAGCCCTAGGTTTGAATCTGAACATTACTCAGCTGTGTGAATTCAACCTCTTTAAGTCTCAGATTGGTTTTCTGTATAATGATGTCATTGCTGTTCAGCAAAGAGTTGTTACAAGGATTATACAGTGCTCAACACATAGTAGGCATTCAATAAATGGTAACAAGTGCTGCTATTACTACTTCAGATGGAGTTAAAAAAAGATGGAGTGAAACTTTTTAGTGTAAGTATTTTCCTTAGAAATATTGAATAATTACCATGACTATCTCTAATGTCATGTACAAGAGCAAGAAAATGAAATATTTCTACCTTTTCTCCAAATTAAAAATGTATGAAGGACAAAAAGAAAATTGATTTGATAAATCAATTTTGTTTGTTAAAAATCCATGTTTTAGACAGCTTGTGTCCCTTACTGCCTGGTGGTCCTTTCTGAAATTTTGTCATGAGTAGCCTAGGACTCAGTGATATAGCCATCATAGAAAAGCATCACATTTATTTCTGATGTGTAGTTCTATACTCTAATTATGGTGGTTCTGGTTTTAGAGTTCCTGCATTCATTTCTTCTTTCTCTTCTCTTCTCTTCTCTTCTCTTCTCTTCTCTTCTCTTCTCTTCTCTCCTTCCTTCCTTCCTCTCTTCTTTCTTCTTTCTTTCTTTCTTTCTTTCTCCAGACACATGGTAATAGCTTATGGGAAAAGGTATTGGCAGCTTTTAAATCTTCAAGTTATTTGGCTGATCATATGCACTAGTGGGAATTACAGTATTTGGAAGCATTTCCCTGGCAAATGCAATTTGATCTTCCTTATAGCCACATGCTTTTTATAGCATATGGATAAAGTGACCTAAATATACTGAATGTTGCTTTGTGTTGTTTTTGAGAATTTGAGGTCTAAAAGTTTTCTTTTCTGGTTTGACACTTATGTGCAAAAGTAGGTTTGTACAGAGAATTTTTGGCAGAGAAGTAATTTAAATGTTTGTTTAGAAACCTTCAAATTCAAATACTAGAAAATTTTAGAGGATAATCTGTTTATATTAAATTGAACATGTTACCCTTTTGGGATAGAGCTATGACAGAATTTGGCATAATCCATTTACGTTTTTGAATCTGTTGTACGTTTTAATTTAAAACATTGCGTGATAAGTTTGTAAGTATGATTCACATTCAAGATACACTGTGGATCAGTTTATGGTTAAATATATAGCATTCTCCAAGTTTCTTTTTTCTTTTCTTTTTTTTTTTTTTTAAACAAGCTGCCTGATGTTCTGTATGAAAGGGCATTGGCAGCAGCAGTGTTTCAGTTTATAATTTGTATTTCTGGAAAGGAAATTTTTAGATGACTTGAAATCAAGAAGAGAAATACATCCAGCAGAATCTCTTTTTTTGTGGTGTGTGAGTTTTGCCAACATAGGAAAAAAGGACAAAAAGAATTAAGGAAGAAAACAGCCTTTAATTTGCAGAGTTTTGTTGTTACTTTGGTTATTCTAACTAGTTGATTGAAATTTCTTCCTAGAATAATGTGTTTGATGAAATGCATAATTATGTAATATAATAGTATTTTGTACTTTGGTCTTGAGCTGTTTGAGTAATTTGCAAGCACAATAGTACTTTTTCTTGAGGAGGAGGTAGCCTTGAATTTATTTTTAATCCTAAACCACAAAGGTTATGTTATAATATCATCTTAAGTGCCATCCTAGATATTCATCTAAGTATCCTAGAGATGTCCATCTTTAGATCAGAGTCTCATTATTTCTTTGGGCTTTCCTAGTTGCAGAAATAGTTTCCCTGCTTCGTTTAGAGTCTGTGTTCTCATCTGTGGCTGAATTCTAATTTGGCTGTCTTGAAAGCTACCATATGGCTAAACTGTATCTATAAACTCTAGTAAAAATCTGGATTTCCTCATATAGCTGACTTACATTAAATCACAGTGACAGTATCCTGGCCCATGTTTTTGACTGCAGTGGAGAAGTTCTCAACCAGAAATCAGGGACCTGGGTTCTACTCCCAGCTCCCTGTGTGTTGGAAAAAAACTTTTAATCTTTTGGTGACTAGGTTTTTCCATCAGTAAAAGGGAACCAAAGAAGCTTAGGACATTTTTTCTTCAGAGGACCTTCTGAAATTGAATTATAATTGTTTAATACTTTTTCTATATCTGTTCAAATCAATTAATGCTCAAGAAAAAGATCATTCCTCTTAAAAACTGAGAACAAACTGAGGGTTGATGGGGGGTGGGAGGGAGAGGAGGGTGGGTGATGGGTACTGAGGAGGGCACCTGTTGGGATGAGCACTTGGGTGTTGTGTGGAAACCAATTTGACAATAAATTTCATATTTAAAGTAAAAAAATATTCTAAAAAAAAAGAAAGAAAAAGATCATTCAAGGCAATTTTAGGAAATGGATCAATAGCTTTTTGTTGAAAAAGGAAAAAATTATCTTCAGATTACCAAACCCTGTGGCCAAGAACGATTTAATAAAATGCCATGTATAGACTCCACTAAAGCGAATTGCACAAGCAGTTTCTATCAATAGCACAATAAGCCCATTGATAAACGTTGGCTCTCTGGGGAATGAAAGAACCTTTTGCTACTCCTTGATTCCAACACCAAAGTTACAAGTGCTGTTTTCCCTTCTATTCTCAGGAGCACTTTGGTCTTAGCAACCTGACTGGAATGAATTGTTTGGTGGATGGAAACATCCCACCGAGTTCTGGTCTCTCTAGCTCCAGTGCTTTGGTGTGTTGTGCTGGCTTGGTGACTGTCACGGTGCTGGGAATGAACCTATCCAAGGTAACCAACTTGAATGTGTTCGCTTCACAGAACTCTCTCTTTCTAAAGGCATTAGTGTGTGAAGCTCAAAATTGGAATATCTTCCTTTGGTTAAACAACTTTGTCTTACCTGAGAGGACTCCACACATGGACATGCACATCACCCTAATAAATTAAGTCCCGCATGTGATAAACCACTGTGAGGTATCTGATACTTTGTAAACTGAGCAGATCTGTGAAGAGCTGGGATTAAATGCTCTTAGATGACGTGTGGTTTGAATGCATGGATATCTTTTTGGATCACCTCATTAACAAGTTCACTTTAGAGCTAGAAATTGTAGGCTTCATAGTTAGACCTGCTTATTTTCAACCAAAACCTTAAATTAAATATTTGACAAGCACTGGGTAAAAAGGGTAAAGACCAGGCAATAAAGGAACCGAATAGCATATCTGTTTATACCAGCAGGTTAGTCACTGAAATAAACTTTAAAACAAAATATTGCATTACAAAGAGGAAATGCTTATTTCAAGGAAACATAAATCCTACAAAAGGTCAGAAAGCCTCAACTTTACAAGTTCACATAAATCTCTGACTTTGCAGTTCAGAGCAGGTGTGCTCAGCTTTAATTAATGCTTTGGAGTTCTGGTTCAAACAAAATGTTACCATAGGTTCTTTTTATCCCGTGTACCTATATTACCACGTTTATAGATGGTTTGGGGAGGGCATCAGGCAGATCAAGAGAAAGTCAGCCACGTGCTTAGTCTTTCTTCAGCCTGTTTAACCTTTCAGTTTGAAAATGTTATACATAAGAGGAAAGACAAGTAAAGGAGAAAACAAAGGTTCAGGTAGAATTCTCTTTGGCTGTCATGTGTACTATACGTTAGTTAGCACTTTGTAAGCTATGGCTTATTTGGTGGGAAGGGTAACTTACTTGTTTTTTGTTCATTGAGAGGTAAGAAAGCAAAGGAAAGCAAGTCCAGATGTAAATGTGCTTCCACTGGTACTATGTTTAATCTGATGGCTTATTTGTTTATTCGTTTGTTCATTATCCAACCATTATTTATTTAGTGGCTGCTTTGTGCCAGGTAATGTTCATAGCATTGAAGCTATAATAGGCACAGTTTTAACCCTCACAGTACTTATGATCTAAAAGGGGGATAGAGACATTTAACAGGCGACTATAATAGAGTGTGGTAAGTGGATAAGCAGTGTGCTAAGGGAGTATACTAAATGCAGATTTAGAGAGCATGAGGCATCTAAGCTGAGACACAAGGATTTGTAGATGTTAGTTAAGAAATAGTGATAGCATGATAACACTGATAACATCAGGTAGGCATGTATCAGGTGAAGGGAATCTTATGTGGAAATATCTAGAGTAAGAATGATCATGGATTGTTGGAGGAATTAGAAAGGGCTTAATTTGGCTGGAGTAATTTGGATGACGGGGAATTTGGGCTTCATCTTGATAGCATTGTAAAAACATTTCAGGCTTTTAGGAAGAAGGTAACATGATCATACCTATATTTTAGAAAGATCACTCTGGCTCTATTATTAAAATTGGTAGGAAAGTAGTAACAATATCAATAGTAGGGAAATTATTTGGTCTAGGGAAATGGCAGTGAGAATGGAGAGATCTGAATCATAAACTGAAAGTATATCTTGGAATCAATAAGACTTGATAATTGATTGGGTATGGAGATGAGGGACAGAAAAAAGTCAAAGATTTTACCTAGGTTTCTGGCTTGGTGTGACTCATTGGAATAAGGAATATAGATGAAGGTAAAATACTGAGTAGGGGAAATCTGTGGGCAAGCTGATAGAGTTATCTAATATTTAGTCACAGACAATATCCCTGAAGGTCAGCAGGGAGATCTGGACTTGAGATGGCCCATTTGAGAGTCATTTAGTGTATAGCTGGGATCTGAAGCCATAAGAGTGGAGAACTTCCAGGGGAAGAGCATAGGTAGAAAGATAAGGGAGACTAGGACAAGGATCTGGCAAGCATGAACATTTGAGGAATGGGCCGAGGAAGAGAGGACTACTGAAGAGACTGAGAAGTAATCATACAGATAGGATGAAAATCAAAAAGGTAAGGCAACAACAAAGACAAGGAAGAGAATATTTCACAAAAACAGTGGTGTCATATGCTACTGAGATGTCAAGTAAGACAAGGACTAAGAAGCATCCATTGGATCTAACATCAGAGAAGTTAAAGAAAATCTTGGCAAGAACAGTTTAAAATAGGAATGAGTTGGGGGCACTTGGGTGGCTCAGTGGTTAAACATCCGACTTTGGCTCAGGTCACTCACTGTTTGTGAGTTCGAGGCCTGTGTTGGGCTCTGTGCTGACAGCTCAGAGCCTGGAGCCTGCTTCGGATTCTGTGTCTCCCTCTCTCTCTGCCCCTCCCCGACTTGCACTCTAGCTCTCTCTCTCAAAAAGATAAACAACAAAAAAAATTAAAATATGAATGAGTTAAAGTCTCTGTGAGAGGCAAGAAAGTAGAAATGTTCAGCAGATACAAAAAATCTGGCTATACTTGGTGAAAGAGAATCAGATGTGTGTGATGGGGTAAGTTCGAGGAATTTATTTATTTATTTATTTATTTATTTTAAAGTTATTCATTTATTTTGAGGGAGAGAGAGAGAGAGAGAGAGAATGAGAATGTGGGGAAGGGGCAAAGAGAGAGAGAGGAACAGAGAGAATACCAAGTAGGCTCCATGCTGTCAGCACGGAGCCCAGTGCAGGGCTCTATCTCACAAACCATGAGATCATAACCTGAGCCAAAATCAAGAGCTGGACACTCAACTAACTGAGCCACCCAGGCACCTCAAATTCATTTATTTACTAATAAGAGCATTGGTGAAACTTATTATTATTATTTTTTTGCATTTTGGAGGTTTTTAATGGTATAAATATCTAAGGGAAAGGAAGAAAAAATGATGAAGAAAAAGAAACATTTGAAACTTTGGAATTGATTTCTTAATTCTTTGGAATTAAGTTGTTTCTGTGTTTTCAAAGTGAAAAACAGCAAATGTATTAGCATAAAAAGAGACACAGAGATCAATGGAAGAGAATAAAGTGCCCAGAAATAAGCCCATGCATATATAGTCAATTAATTTATGACAAAGGAGCCAAGAATATACAACGGGGAAAGGATAATCTCTTCAGTAAGTGAATTTGGGGAAAGCTGGACAGCCACATGCAGAAGAATAAACTGGACCACTGTCTTGCACCATACACAAAAATTAACTCAAAATGGATTAAAGACTTGAACATAAGACCTGAACCCATAAACTAGAAGAAACAAGCCTTAAGCTCCTTGACATTGGTCTTGGTAATGATTTTTATTTTTAATTTGTCACCAAAAGCAAAAGTAACCAAAGCAAAAATAAACAGGTGGGACTACCTCAAAATAAAAAGCTTTTACACAACAAAGGAAACCATCAACAAAAGAAAAAGTCAACCTACCGAATGGGAGAAAATACTTGCAAATTATTTATCTGATAAGGGGCTAATATCCAAAATACATAAAGAAATCATACAACTCAATAGCAAAAAACCCCAAACAATATGATAAAAAATGGGCAGAGTGTCTGAATAGACATTTTTCCAGAGAAGACATACAGAGGGTCAACAGACACATGAAAAATGCTTAACACCACTTAGCATCAGAGAAATACAAATCAGAACTACAATAAGATATCACCTCATACACTGTTGGTGGGAATGTAAACTGGCACAGCTACTGTGGAAAATAGCATGGGGGTTTCTCAAAAAATTAAAAATAGAACCACCATATGCTCCAGCAACTGCATTTTTCGGTATTTACCTGAAGAAATAGAAAACACTAACTTGAAAAGATATATGTACCCCTGTGTACATTGAAACCTTATTTACAATAGTAAAGTCTCTGTTGGTGGATGAGTGGATAAAAAGAATATATATCTGTACAATGAAATATTAGTCAGCCATAAAAAAGAATGTAATCTTGCCAATTGTGACAACATGGAGGGAACTTGAGAGCATTGCACTAAGTGAACTAAGTCAGACAGGAAAAGACAGATATGTATGATTTCACTGATGGATGCAATCTAAAAATTTTAAACACCTAAGTTCATAGTTACAGAGAACAAACCAGTTGTTGCCAGAGATGGTGAGTAGGGGATGGGTGAAATGGGTAAAGGGAGTCAAAAGGTACAAACTTCCAGTTATAAAATAAATAAGTCAAGGGGATGGAATGTACAGAATGGTGACTATAGTTAACAATACTGCGTTGCATATTTGAAAGTTGCTAAGAGGGTAAATCTTAGAAGTTCTCATCATAAGAAAATAAAGTTCTGTAACTATGTATGGTGATGGATGTTAACTAGACTAATTGTGGTGATCACTTCACGATATATACAGATATCAAATCATTATATTGTATACCTGAAACTAACATAAGTATGTCAGTTATGCCTCAATTAAAAACACTGAATAAAGGGGTGCCTGGGTGGCTCAGTTGGTTAAGCGTCCGACTTCAGCTCAGGTCATGATCTCACTGTTTGTGAGTCCGAGCCCCATGTCAGGCTCTGTGCTGACAGCTCAGAGCCTGGAGCCTGCTTTGGGTTTTGTGACTCCCTCTCTCTCTGCCCCTCTCCCACTCGTGCTCTGTCTCTGTTTCTTTCAAAACTAAAAAAACATTAAAAAAACTGAATAAAAAATAGCAAATATACTTTTATCAGGACTAACTCCATTGCCTAAAGGGAACAAAATATATATCCTAGATTTCCCTGTTAGTCTAAATTGCACTGGCAATGCTTATATTTTATAGGGGTTGAGCATCATTATTTGGACAATTTCTTTGCTGTAATGAGATAGAATCTTAACTGAAAGGAAGCAGAATTTGCTCAGAGTCTTTATAGTTAAGTGCCAGTTGTATACTTGACTCTTGTAAAAATCATAAAGCATAAGAACTCCATGGACTTTAGAGATGACCTAGTTCAAAAAAAAATTTAAACTGATGTATCAGTGTCCAATAAGAAACGAATGGCACACAGCGTATAGCTGAAGAGAATTTAATAAAAAGACTGTTTACAGAGATGTGGGCAAGTTCAAGGGAACCAACTAGGAAGAGTTCTTTTGTGAATCCAGAAGAAGCTGTTATGCTTTAGGAGCGATGGCTATAGAGTAATGTTGCTAGAGATGCAATGAGGCATGGAGAGAGTGAAGCGGGTGGAAGTGTCAGTTAGTGGCAGTGGGTGAGGGGAGTTTTCCATAGTGGCCTCTGTGTCTCTTCCGCGATACAGAGAAGTGTCAGAATGGAGGGGCAGGAAGGCAAACGGAGAACAACCAGCCTATCTGATAAGAAAAATAAGTCCCATGAGAAACTGGTGAGTAATCTCTCCCAATTGATGAATAATTCCCTCCCAATTAAGATGTACATCCGGTGTTCCCTATTATATTGTAGCCAAACAACTACAACACATGGGGTTTGATATGTAGATATGGAATTTTTAACTCATTAACAAAAGAAATGTTTTATGTCTGAAACCAAGAAAAACAAGCAGCTAATCACCCAGAAAGTCTGAAAGACTCTAAATATGAATGAGAAGGAAACTGATAAAAGAGAATATGGTGCAATACAAAATCTATGAAATAGAAAAGGCTAGAGACTTCTGGTTTCAAGATGCCAGAATAAAGAACATATCTACTGTTTCTTTCTCCAGCTCTCATTTTTTCTTCTTAAAAAAAAAAAATCCAAAACAATAGGGAAAGCAAGAAAAAAGGAGGCACATTCACCTTTGATGAATCAAGGAGACATAAATAAACCTAAACCAGAAGAGACAAAGATGGAAAGTGGGTGGAAGGATGGTGCATGACTTAGCAGAGTGGAAAAAAGTCCGAGGCAAGTGCCTGTGCAGGGAGGTACAGATGGAAGGCAGGCTGACTCACAGTTCTTTGGAAAGGCTTAGGAATCAGAGGCACCCAGCACCATGGAAAGGTGACATGGTGGGTGGGAATCCATTTGAAAGGTCTATTTTATTTATTTATTTTTTTTAAATGTTTGCTTATTTTTGAAAGAGAAAGAAAGTATGAGCAGGGGAGGGGCAGAGAGAGAGGGAGACACAGAATCCAAAGCAGGCTTCAGGCTCTGAGCTGTCAGCACAGAGCTCGAGGTGGGGCTGGAACCCACAAACCACGAGGTCATGACCTGAGCAGAAGTCTGATGCTTAACCGACTGAGCCACCCAGGCGCCCCTATTTGAAAGTTTTTATGAGAAGAAGATAGACCTTCAGAGCTTACTCTTAACTCCCTAAGTAAGGAGACCATTTCCTCCCACCTTTGCAGGAATTTCTGGAGAAACAGTCAGAGATAGGCTAGACTTGGGGACACTGAGCACTGAAAAAGGCAGGATGAGAATAGAATTGAAAACTGGGGGGGGGGTGCTTAACGGACATTCTGCATCTGCACAGTGAAATTCCCAACTCCCCTCCTATTCTCAGCTCTAGCACACTGGCGGCCTCACCACTCCACACCCCACCCGGAATATTGGAAGCTCCTTCTCACAGGGAATGCAGTCATCCTGGAGAAGAGACCTATAGATACTGACGTTTGGTCACCTCCTTCCACAAAAATTCTCCAGCTACTCTATGACCCTATTAGAGGCCCACTTACAAAGCTTCTATTCATCTTTTTAGTGACTCAGTCTTAAATATGATAGGGCATCGAAAGATAATCAGACTTTGGAAGAAAGCCTCCAACACAAAGCAGACAGACAACCAAAGAAACAAGAATTAAAAAAGGAACTCAGAGGAAACAGACAATGCTGACAGCAGGAGAATGCTTCAAAGAAGCCATGATATCCTCAGAGAGGTAGCAGAGAGGTAGAAGAAAATGTTGAAAAAAAGAAAAGAGTGTTATTTTTTTTTAAAGGACTAAAAAATAAGAAAGAGCTTTTGAATATTAAAAATATGATGGGGGGCACCTGGGTGGCTCAGTCAGTTAAGTGTCTGACTCTTAATTTTGGCTCAGGTCATGATTTCATGATTCACAGGATCAAGCCCCAAGTTAGGCTCTGCATTGACAGTGCGGAGCCTGTTTGGGATTTTCTCTCTCTCCCTCTCTGCCCCTCCTCTGCTCGCATTCTTTCTCTCTCTCAAAATAAAGAAACATTTAACAAAAATTGATAGGTAAAACAAAAGTTTCAGTGAGAGGACTGGAAGAACTCTGAAAGTAGGGAAAAAAGGAGGTGGACAGGAAGAGAGAGAAAGATAGGAAAATTTATCAATCAATTCCAGAAATTCAATATCCAACTAGTAAGGAGAAAAAGAGAAAAGAGTCATTAAAAAACTATATTTGTAGGGGTGCCTGGGTGGCTCAGTTGGTTAAGCATCTGACTTTGGCTCAGGTCTTGATTTCGCGGTTCATGATTTCAAGCCCCACATCGGGCTCTGTGCTGACACCTTGGAACCTGGAGCCTGCTTCAGATTCTGTGTCTCCATCTCTCTGTTCCTCCCCCACTCGCTCTCTCTCTCTCTCTCAAAAATAAATAAACGTTAAAAAAAATTTTAGAAAACTATATTTGTAAAAATAATATCTCTCAAGAGTAAAAACATGAGTTCTCAAATTGAAAGGTGCTCATTGGGTGTCTAGCGTAATAAATGAAAATAAATTATACATCTACAATTTTTTTTAATTTAAAAAAAAGAAAACCTCCACAAATTCTAGGAATTTTTAAACTTGAGGCTAATAAAAAACACACTGAAAACTGATTGAGAGAAAAGAAAGGAATGAAAAGGAATTTATCAAAAATAGTTTCTGGGGGCACTTGGGTGCCTCAGTCAGTTAAATGTCTGACTCTTGATTTTGGCTCAGGTCATGGTCTCATGGTTCATGGGACTGAGCCCCATATAGGGCTCTGGGCTGACAGCACAGAGCCTGCTTGGGATTCTCTCTCTCTTCTCTCTCTGCCCCTCCTCCACTCATGCTTTCTCTCTGACAATAAACAAATAAGCTTAAAAAAATAGTTGTGGAAAATAGAAGACAACAAAGTAATATAGTGAATTACAATCTTTTGAGTATAATCTTCAAAATATAAGTGAATTCTAGCTTAGAATAAATGAATTGATCAAATATAAGAATAGAACCCCCAGCTTTCACGGAACTTATATGCTGGTAGATGTGGTGATGGTGTGAGATGATGGACAGCTATACAAACAAATATATAATATGATATCAGCCAGGTTGTAGGAAAATAAGTTGTAGGGAGGGGAAGTTGCTATTTTAGATAAGGAGTCAGGAGAAGTCCTCCTTAGGGGAGGAGCCATTTTAACAAAGGCCTGAGGAGTGAGCACAGAAGGGAAGCAGAAGGGACAGCCCTAAAGCTAAAGCGTGTTTGTCATGTCCCAGGAATAGCAGAGGCTGGTGTGGGGAGGTATGGGGAATGGGGAGAGGGCAGGGTGGTGGCAGGTGAGCTGAGACTGGCGATCAGAGGTCACATTGTGTACAGTCTGCTTTGGATTCCATTCCAAGTATAATGGAAAGCCTTTGGAGGGCTGGGATCTGAGGTGTGAAAATGTGACCTATGCTGCTTTGAGTTTCTTGAAGCTGGAAGTCCTGTACTGTACCCCATACTGTCCAGGGAGAAAACAATCTAAAAAACAAACAAAAAGAAAAGAAAAAGAATGGTCAATGCCCTTATGGAACTTAAATGCAAGTGGAATATTAACAGAAGACTCATTAACTGAGCATCTATCTCATACGAGGTGTGAAGTATTTTATAGGTAAATGGAGAATAGGGTTGTAAGAAGGGCTACTTGGTGAAGTTAAGTGGGGGAAGTTTTCAAATAAGTGGGAAGTTCTAAAAAAAGGAAGGGGATGCTGTGTCCCCAATCCTGGGAGAGGCCCAGGGGCATTTCAGGCAGAGTGAACCCATAAGTGTATTATTACAGTTCTCTGAGCCAGACTGATCAATATGTATCAGCTGAGGCCTAGAAATTCTTATGTTGCGTCATGAAAAAAATTTTTTTCAAAACTTTATTTGATGGCAGGAACATTTTCTAGTTGCTTGAGTCCCTCAACAGGTTTCAGTGACTTAATTTCTGGAGCAAGTTAGTTGTATAGACATGGATTAATACTCTTTCAAAGCAGTGTTTTGGTGTTTGGAATTCATGCTGTGCAGGGAATCTTTGAGGTTCAGAGGCAGAGCAAGTGGAGTGTTTGAACTTGGGGGCCGAGTATGTCCAAGCTTTCATTTCTTGAGTTTATAAGGGCTGATTCCTTGAGACAGTTTAAGGACATATTTTTCTCTGCGTATAGCTACATTTAAGTTAGGTATTTCTTGGCCTTCAGAATGAGATCCTGTGCTTAAAAAGTAAAGACTAAGGTCTACATGAAAATGAAAAGAATCTCACAGTAACACAGAAGTTTGAACTATGATTAGAATGTTTCAGGAGCAGTTTGCTACATGAAAGAAAGATATAAGAAAAATCAGAAAACAATTTGCACTGTCACTAATTATTATGTTTAGAAATCCATCTAGAAGTACATTGTTTCAGTTTGCTTTAACTAACAAGAGCCCCATCCACACAATGGTTAAGGAAAATAGTAGTTTAAAACATTCCAGACAGATGTTGACTGCTAATGAACTGCAGCAGCACAGCCTCTAAGAAGATGCTAAATCCAGAATACAATCTTTGAAGAGAATCTCTTCATTAAGTGTTGAACATGGACTGAAGCCATGTACTTACTGGTGCAAGACCCAGGAGGACTTAGTGTTAGCCCTGGGTGGCCTGTGTTAAAAAATGTTTGAAATTTTAAGTTAGTATTGTTAATATAAAACCATTCACCTAGTTTTATCAATAAAAAAAAACAACAAGTTTCTTTCAGTTACGTGGAATCGCGTTTGTATCTCTTGTTGTATTCTATTTTAGGAGTAAGATTGGAGATTGAGTCATTTATTTAATGATTTTGAGTAATTTGGACTCACTTGGATGATGTGACTAAGTTATTTGCAGAGTAGAAGCCTTGCTTTGCAGGGGTTGTTTAGGTCACCTCTTTTTTTTTTTTTTTTAATTTTTCTTTTTTCCATTTCCTTTCCTAGGCTAAATGTGTGTTTACCTTTTGCATAAACTAAGGCAAACAAGACAAATTAGGGAGCAGCAGATTGGAGGAATATGGTTCACTGTTTCCAAGTGGTTTCAAATGAAACCACTCTTGCTGAAAATTCATACCTATGCCTTGGTTGTGTTTTGAACTTTTGTTGTGATCTTTAGATCTTTATCATTATTAGGTCACTGTATTTCAAGGCCTCCAAAATTTGACTTGCACCCAGCAATTAGTTAAATGTTATCTAGTATTTAAAGACTGAGACAATCCCTGTGAAATTAAGGACACCACATATGTGCATAGCCCTTGCCTACTACACTTGCTGTATGCAGGGAAAATAACTAAAAGATGAACATACCAGGATAAATACCCACCCCCTACAAATTCAGAGCAGTGTGTCATCTATTTCCATTCATTTATGTTTCACAGAGGGGATGGTAGCCATCTTGGTCAAGAGTCACTCTATGCTGACCCCCAGACTAATATTTGATGGAGTGAGCAGGGCAGTGAAAAGCTCTCTAGGCTTTGTCCCCCTTTGTGACCAATTTGCTCTGTAACTTGTATAAATTCCTTATGTCTCAATTCCTAAGCAAGAATAAGAGTAGCTGTTCCTTTAATTCCAAATCAGTTAGATTTGCCAAATACTTCCAGTTCTCTGACCTTCCTGATAGGAGACTTTGGAAAAGTTTAGGGGAAGAGTTTGGCAAAAAATTAGGTAATGTATGAAAATAAATTTGTAATCACAGAAGTTTTTGTACCTGTGTGAAAAGTTTTAGGTGTATTGGTGGTCATGGGAATGAACAGTAAAGATCAGACTGCATTGTGTAGGGAAGGAAGTGACTCTGAAGGGAAAAGGAAGGTTAACTGATGGAGATGCATGCATTGCATTGCAGTTCTGGAGACACAAAGATTTGGAGGTCACTACTGAAAAATTAGGAACTTCAAGTTGTGTTAGAATTTATGTGAGAGTAAAAGATGCCTTTCTTTTCTGTTATCTCAGTATTGCAGAAGAAAATACTGAGGCTCAGAGGATTCATATAACATGACCAAAGATAAACTGCTTGTGAACGGTGTTGTCTGGATTCCAGCTCGGATAGATTTGATTCAAAATACAGTAGATACTTTCTTTGCTCAGACATGCTGTCATCTATGATGTAATATAACTAGTATTGCAGATATAGGGAGCACGTTGGAGAGGAGTCCAGCCTTAACATTCTGTGATCTTTCTGATGTCCTAAAATAATGAAAGTGAATTATAATTTTTCATGTATGTGCTCAATTGTGTGAACTGAACATTTTTTAATAGGTAGACTGACTTGATACTCTTTGTCAAGATAATGATTATTTTTCAAGCCCTGATATATCAGAAGCAAATTATTAGATGGTTAGGGTACAGAAAACTCTACGTATAGTCCTTGTGGTTAAGAAGTTTACAGTTTAGTTGATGAGATTAGATTAACATAAATTAGAAATGTCACATAAAAGCAGCATATACAAATTCTTCCAAAGAATATGAAAAGAGAGAATATTTTCTGATGTTTTTTATGAGGTTAGTATAACCTTGTTACCAAACCAAATGTGATATCTTGATACCAAATCTGACAAGGACGTTATAAGAAAAGAAGGTTACAGGTAGAAAGTTATAGGTTACTGTTTCATATGAACTTAAAGGCAAAAAATTCTAAACAATATTATTAGCAAATTTAATCCATTAATTTAATAGGATAGTATGTTATGGTCAAGTTGAGTGTATTCCAAGAATTAAAGATTGGTTTATTAATTAAAATCAAGTAATTTATCATATTAACAGAATAAAACACATGTTAATCATACCTAAAGGAAAGTATTTGATAAAATTTAATATTCATTTATGATTAAAAAACTGAACAAATTAGAAATAAGTTTAGCATATGACAACCTTTGGGATGTATGGAAGGGAAATGATTAGATGAGGATATGAAGGAACTTTTCTAAAGTGATGGCAGTCCTTCTTTCTTGACTTTGATGGTGGTTTCTTGGGTGTTCTCTTTGTGAAAAATTATTGAGCTTTATTTTATGCTTTATACACTTTTTTCTGTGCATCTTATACTTCAATAATAGAAAAAAAGTAAGACTGTATTCAAGACAACCAATCACTGATAAAGAGTTCAAAAAGTTTTTTAAGTTTATATTGAGAGAGAGCGTGAGTGGGGGAGGGACAGAAAGAGAGAGAGAGAGAGAGAGAGAGAGAGAGAGAGAATCCCAAGCAGGCTTCGTGCCATCAGCACAGAGCCTGATGCGGGGCTCAGTCTCACAAACTGTGAGATCATGACCTGAGCTGAAGTTGGATGCTTAACTGACTGAGCCACCCAGGTCCCCCCTGATAAAGATTTTTAATGAATCATTAAGAAATACTCTATCCACTATAATGTATACATATGTTTTCCCTTTTTGTGATACACATAAGAACATTATATAAATATAAATACGTATATGTATTCATTCCCCCTACTGCTTTGCTTTTTCACTTCAGAATATAAATTGAGAATCATTCATATCAGCATACATACAGTTACTGGATTCTTTTTAATGGCTACCTGTTTAATATTACATAGTCATACTATAATTAATTTGGCCCTATAATTGGGCATTTCCATTGTTTCTAGGGTTTTGCATAATACCAGTTTTAATACTTAATAATATTTCATTATAATGAAATACTGTAATTTATTTAATTGGATTTCTATGGTGGAAATTTAGATTGTTTCTAATATTCTGCTATTATAAAAAGGGCTTTGATGAATATTCATTTACACAGTCTTTTTCATAGTTGATCAGTTCTTCCCTTAGCATAAATTCTAGGACATAAAATTATTGGATTAAATATATTCTCATTTCAATGTTTGAAATGAGAATATACTTTTTATTTTAATAAACTTTTTATTTTAATAAACTTTATTTTTTAGGTTCACAGTAAAATGGAGTAGAAGATACAGAGATTTCCTATATACCCCTTGTCTCTACAATGCATAGAAAATGCTCAATGCGCTTCTATCAACCTTCTCCATGAGAGGGTATATTAGTTACAACTGATGAAACCGACACATCATTATCACCTTTTACATTAGAGTTCACTTTTGGCGTCATACACTCTGGGTTTGGATAAATTTATAATGACATGTATCCTCCATAATTGTATCATACGAAATGGTTTCACTATGCTAAAAATCCTCTAGTTCTGCCTGTTTCTCTCTCTCCTCCAAACCCCTGATTTTTTTTAATGTCTCCATAGTTTTGCCTTTTACAGAATGTCATGTAGTTGAAACCATACAGTATACAGACTTTTCAGACTGGCTTCTTCCACACAGTAATATGCATTTAAGTTTCCTCCACATCATTTCATGGCTGGATATAGCTCATTTCTTTTTAACACTGAATAATATTTCATTGTGTGGAGGTTACACAGTTTATCCATTCACCTACTGACACATCTTGGTTGCTTTCAAGTTTTATCAGTTATGAATAAAGCCTCTATAAACATCTGTATGCAGGTTTTGGTGTGGACATGTTTTTAGCTCCTTCAGGTAAATTACAAGGAGTGCAGTTGCTAGAATGTATGAAAAGAATATGTTTAATTTTGAGAGAAACTGTCAAACTGTCTTTCAAAGTGGCTGTATCATTTGCATTCCCACCAGCAATGAATGAGACTTCCTGTTGAGCCACATTCTCACCAGCTTTTGGAGTTCTGGATTTTGGTCATTTAAATAGGTGTGTAAAGACATCTTATTGTTGTTTTAATTTGCATTTTCCCAATGACACATGATGTGGAGTATCTTTTCATATGCTTATTTGCTATTTGTATATCTTCTTTGGTGAGGTGTTTCTTAAGGTCTTTGGCCCATTTTTTAATCAGGTTGTTTATTTCATATTGTTAAGATTTAAGAGTTCTTTGTATATTTTGGATAATAGTCCTTTATCAGATGTGTCTTTTGCAAATATTTTCTCCCAGTCAGTGACTTCCCTTTTCATTCTCTTGACATCATCTTTTGCAGCACAGAAAGGTTTAATTTTGATGAAATCCAGATGATTAATTCTTTCTTTTATGGACTGTGCCTTTAAAAAATGTTTATTTATTTATTTTTGAGAGAGAGAGAGAGAGAGAGAGAGAGCCAGCGAGAGAAAGCAGGGAAAGGGCAGAGAGAGAGGGAGAGAGAGAATCCCAAGCAGGCTCTGCTCTGTCAGTGCAGACAGAGCCTGATACGGGGTTCAAATTCATGAACTGTGAGATCATGACCTGAGCGAAAATCAAGAGTCTGATGGTCAACTGACTGAGCCACCCAGGTGCCTCTGGACTGTGCCTTTGGTGTTGTATCTCAGAATTCATCACCAAATCCTAGGTCATCTAGGCTTTCTCCTAGGTCATCTTCTAGGAGTTTTATAGTTTTGTTTTACATTTAAGTCTGTGATCCATTTTGAGTTTATTTTTGTAAAGGTGTCAGGTCTGTGTTTAGTTTCTTTTCTTTGCATATGGATGCTCAGTTGTTCTGGTACTATTTCTTGAAAAGACTGTCTTTGCTCCATTGTATTGCTTTTGCCCCTTTGTCAAAGATCACGCTATATTTATGTGGGCCTATTTCTAGGCTCTCTATTCTGTCCCATTCATCAAATTGTCTGTCCTTTTGTCAATACCAAAGTCTCTTGATTGCTGTAGCCTTATAGTAGGTCTTGAAGTTGGATAGTGTCAGTCCTCCAACTTTATTCCTCTCCTTTAATATTGTGTTACTGTTCTGGGTGTTTTGCCTCTCCATGTGAACTTTAGAATTTGTTGATAACCACAAAATAACTTTCTGGGATTTTGGTTGGGATTACATTGAATCTATAGATCAAGCTAGGAAAAAATAACATCTTTAACAGTATTGAGACCTCCTATCCACAAACATGGAATATGTTCTCCCCACTTATTTAGTTCTTTGATTTCATTCGAGTTTTATATTATCCTTGTATAAATCTTGTACATAGTTTATTTATACTTAAGTATTTCATATTTTTCAGATATTAATGTAAATGATATTGTATTTTAAATTTCAAATTCCACTTGTTCATTGCTAGTATATAGGAAAGTGATTGACTTTGTGTATTAATCTAGTATGTTACAACCTTGTTATAATTGCTTGCTAGTTCCAGTTTTTTTGGTTGATTCCTTTGGATTTTCTATATAGACAGTCATGTTATCTGCAAACAAACATGGTTTTATTTCTTCTTCTCTCTCTGGATACCTTTCATTTCCTTCTCTTGTCTTACTGCACTAACTAGGACTTCTAGTATGATGTGGAAAAGCATTGGTGATGGGGGAAATTCTTGCCTTATTCCTGATCATTTTACCTTTTGAAATTCATTCTCAAATTGTCCCAAGTGTCCATTGACTGATGAATGGATAAAGATGATGTGGGGTGTGTGTGTGTGTGTGTGTGTGTGTGTGTGTATGTGTGCACATGCACAATGGAATATTACTCAACCATTAATAAGAATGAATTCTTGCCATTTGCAATGATGTGGATGGAGCTAGAGTATATTATACTAAGTGAAATAAGTCAGTCAGAAAAGGACACATACCATATGATTTCACTCATATGTGGAATTTAAGAAATAAAACAGATGAACATATGGGAAGGGGAGGAAAAAAGAGAGAGATGGAAACAAACTATAAGCGACTCTAAAATTTTTTTAAATGTTTACTTATTTTGAGAGAGAGCGAGAGAGAGCGAGACAATGCAAGCAGGGGAGGGGCGGAGAGAGAGAGGGAGACAGAATCTGAAGCAGGCTCTAGGCTCTGAGCTGTCAGCACAGAACCTGACACGGGGCTTGAACTCAAGAGCTGGGAGATCATGACCTGAGCAGAAGTCAGACGCTCAACTGACTGAGCCACCCAGGCACCCCATAGAGACTCTTAACGATAGACAACAAACTGAGGGTTGATGGAGGGAGGTGGGTAGGGAATGGGCTAGATGGGTGATGGGTATTAAGGCAGGCACTTGTTATAATGGGCACTGGGTATTGTATATAAGTGATGAATCACTGAATTCTACTCCTAAAACCAATATTATGCTGGATGCTAACTAATTAGAATTTAAATAAAAATTTACCAAAATAAACTTTTACAGGAATACATCAAAAAAACCCCACCCCAAAACAAATTGTCATCTAGAAAGATTTTATCAATTAGTATGCAGCAACATTACGTGACAGTCCATTTCCCCACAGCCTTACTAACACTTTATCAATCTTTAAAATCATTTCCAAACTGACAGATGCTGTCATGGACATATCTTGATGATTAGAGAGTTTAAAGATCTTTTCCACGTTTTTTATCAGTCACTTGCATTTTTTGGATTTTGTCGTATACCTACTCAGTTCATTTTCTCCTGGAGTATTCATTAATCATCTTATTACTCCATAAGAACTCTCTGTGTTAAGTATTCTTATATGTTGCAAATATCCACCCCTTTGCTAACCAATTTTCTGTTTGACTTCTTTTAAACTAATGATTCTTGGGGCACCTGGGTGGCTCAGTCGATTAAGCATCCGACTTCAGCTCAGGTAGTGATCTCCCAGTTCGTGGGTTTGAGCCCCACATAGGGCTCTGTGCTGAGAGCTCAGAGGCTGGATCCTGCTTCAGATTCTGTGTCTTCCTCTTTCTCTGCCCCTCCCCGGTCATGCTCTGTACCTCAAAAATGAAGAAATGTTAAAAAAATATATAGGTATATTTTTTAAAGCAAGTCTGTGCCTAATGTGGGACTTGAGCTCATGACCCAAGATCAAAAGTCACACAATCAACTGGCTGAGCCAGCCAGGTATCCCTAAACTAATAATTCTGAAGCAAAAGTCACTTGAGTCATATTTAAGCAAACACATAGGATGGGATCATGGGATCATTGTATATACATTCAATTTTGTCTTCCTTGAGTTGAGAATACTGTCCACCCTTCCATTTCATTTTGAAGTAAAGTACTTGAACACAAAGTAGCCTGACAGACTCAGGAATTTTTTTTTTTTTTTTCAAGGATTTCTCAGGAATAAGCTACCCACTTCATTAAACAGACACCAGGGCTCTCTGGTCTATGACATGTTTGACATAGTATCTTTAAAAGCTTACTCAGAGGAACTAAAATTGTGACCTATTTGTACTGTAAGCAGGAATATTTTATGAATAGCATTGGTGCAGTACGATATATACTTTTGAATTATGAATGATGCTGTTTAGCATCTGTTTAGCACTTGGAGAAATTTAAAGAATTTTATAAACATCCATTTGTCTGGTCACTTAACTTTGTAATGAAAGGTCCAGCTGCCAGCTTCATGGAACACAGTTGTGCCTCTCAGAGACTTGAGCCTTGCTACAGGTAATGTACTTGTACTTTATGTTATATCAAAGAGATATGGCAGATTTTACTTTTACAACATGTAAATGTTACTTCTACTTCCCCTTAGGGTCTAAACACATTAAATAACAACAACAACAGCAACAACACAAAACTGGAGGGTATAGCCATGTGGATGGGCCCACGTTCATTCAACCCTTTTAGGGCTTGGGCGAGGCACTGGTAATTGACAATGGAGATTCCATTTTAATCTTCAGGAACATATAATCCATTAAGAATAAAAGAAGCACAGTCATTCTTGCAAATGATAGATAACTTTAAAGACCTCTCTCTGTGAAGAAAGAGATGATTGTATCAAGTTCTTATAAACATCTTTACACTGCCAGGCATAAAGGAGATAATTAATGGGGTTGGATTAAGTTAGTGGGTTATCATCACCACCACCACCATCTGCATAATAGCCATTTCTCCCTGTTATTAGTGTTAAATCTGGATGAGTTAAAGAAAAACATAAAATGAATAATTTGTTTCAAAGAAAGCAGTGTCTTCTCCTAGGAGAATACATTTATTTTTTCTCTGAAAGTATGGAACTGAAAAATAGACCCTGGTCTGAATTCTGGTGCTGCCACTCCCAAGCTTTATAGGTGAGGGGACATCTGTCTCTGGTTCTCAGTTTCCTCATTAGTAAAATAAGTGAATTTAGACTACTATATCCTTGAGATGCCTTCTGGCACTAAGATTATGTGATCTAAGAGGTAAAACAATTCTTAAGAAGATCAGTTTTTTTAATGTTTATTTATTTTGAGAGAGAGAGGGAGGGGCAGCGAGAGACAGGGAGAAAGAGAATCCCAAGCCGGCTCCGAGCTGTCAGTGCAGAGCCCTATACTGGGCTCTATCGCACAAACTACATGATCGCAACCTGAGCTGAAATCAAAGTTGGACGCTTAACCGACTGAGCCACCCAGGTGCCCCAAGACGATCAGTTTTTGAAGAGTTGCCTAATAGTAATTAAACTCTTGATTTATTGATATCGAAATCTTCTAATGGATTTTTCAAGATTCTACATCCTTAGTGACAAGAAAATCATTATTGGAAAACACCCCCAAACTTCTGGAAAACTATATCCAAATTAGAAATATTGCCGTTTTAGGTACTTGTTATTAGTGTAATAATGTAACCTGACTCTGCTTGTATTGCTGATTGACAGTTTTATCACCAGGTGGAGAAAAACTGCTGCCTTTCTTTCTTACTTTTTTAAAAAAAGTTTCTTTCTCATAATTGCTTTGCTTAGTAAACTTGGCAATCAGGAATTTATTGAATAAAAAGAACTTTTATAAATAATTTCAATGTCCACTAGATGGAGATACTGAGGTAACCAAGCTCTTGAACTGACCACATATATTTTTACTTCTGGGTGGTTTGCTCTTTGTTTTAATTAAAATAAGTGAAATAGTGAAAAAGAAAAAGAAAAAGAACAAAAAAAGCGAGGGTGAGAATTGAGAGTGAAATTCAGCTTTCCATGACTCCAAGGAGAGATTCAGATACACCATAAATCATTGTGAAGCATTTCAAAGCTGTATTGCATACTTCCTGCCATTAAAACTAAGTGCATTGATCTAATTTGCAACTACCCACACCTCTTGAAATGGTTGTGTTTAATTTACTATCTATTAAAAATCTAATAAAAACTCATATGAAAGTTTCATTTATCAAGTTTTCCTGTTTCTCAAATTTAATCTCTAGATTTAGTATTTATAGACATAATTTAAATTTTTCTCTTTTGAGTTATTTTTTCCCTATTAAATTTTTAGTAGCTCACTCTTAAAAGCATGTTGAGTAATTTGTATTACTTCTTCAGAGTTGGGATGCATTTTAGTAAGTATATTATGTACTTTTTCTAACACAATTATCCTAAGGCCTTTGATGATTGTAAAAGCAAGCAGCTGGGGTCAAATCCTAGGTGAGAATGCTAGGAGTGAGACTAGGAAACTAATATATTTATAGAACATTTTAGTGAAACCAGTAGGCAGTGAATCATATAGGCATATAAAAATAATCTAATGATACTTATCCAGGTTTGCACAAAATGAATGATCAAGGAAAAGGGTAATTTACAAATTAAATTTTCCTTGGTTACTGAGTATACCAGATACTTTAAGAAATGCTATTGGAGATTATTCAGAATTTGGGTGAATGGATATAATCTCTTAATTTTAATAGTATCTGAATTGGTAAGGGAGCAGAAGATAGAAAAGCCACTTAGCCTGATCATAAAGACTGAAGGATGGAATTAAAAGATGAGTTTAGCTCAGCATCCAACAGGATGTTATGGTAGGAAGAGCGTGTCCTCTAAAGTCAACAAGACCTTGGACTCCTAGCTCATACCCTCAAGAGCTGTGTGACTTGGCACATTACTTAATCTCTCTGACTCTGTTTACTTGTCTGTAAAATTAGGATCATAATATTTACCCGGTGAAGTCATTGTGAAGATTACAGCCATGTATATAAAGTACAGCACCTAACTCATAATAGGATCATTATTGTCATCCTCACGTTATAATGGTGATGATGATGATGATGATGATAGTTATAATCTATAATTCTTATTTAGATGAGCAAAATATAGATTTTATCTACAAATGAGAATGTTTGGAAAATGATTAGACTAGTTTTACTGGAAGCCTTTTTATTTTCCTTTTAACTAATTGAGTTTCAGGGACCCCATGAACCCCAAATGGGTTAGGACAGTAAAAAGAACCTCCTTTTCATTCTTTTACTTATCAGTGTTTATTGAACCAGGCACTGTTCTAGAATTGGGGCTGAGGAAATAAAGTAGACAAGGGGATTATATTCTAGAAGGGAGAGACAGATATGGGAAAGAAGTAAATGGCAAGATACTTACACAGGGTTAATTTCTATAAGGAGAATGAAGTCTGACAATAATGCAGAATGACTTGTGGAGAAAGCCTACTTTAGGTTATGTGATTAGTACTAAGAATTAGTACTAAGAATTAAATTCCTTATGTGAGGAAGAGAAAAGAAATCATTAATTAAAACAATTACCCATTGTTGGTAAAACTGAGTATTATTGTGGGCAGCAATCACACGAGGCTGTAAGGCTCGACATTTGAGCTGAAATATATTATTAAACATGTAACTGTTAGCTATTTCGAATCTCACCTTGCTGGTTTGCAAAATTTTCCTCTGAAGGGAACTGACTTGTAATTTTCTTTGGATGCAACCTCGCTGATTCTGCCATAAGGAACCATTTGTAGGTGCAGAGAGCCATGGGAGAGCGGGTGCTCCAGGGCCCTGGCTGTTTGGGCTTCTTTCTTTTCTGTCGGATGTGTACAGTTAGGTAAAAATAGAGTCAGCAGGCACCCCTCAAGGGCAGCCTTCTGTGTTTCTGGATTAGGATCTTCTGGTGGGTTTCTAAACTTTGCTTTGTATGTCTCCTTACCCATATTTCATGGGAGTTCCTTCCAGTCGGAGCTGAACACAGGGAATAAGGGTACCATTTGTCTCACTCTTGTCAAGGGAATCGGGGGTGGTCAGTATTAGACTATAGGTTTAACATACAGGGAAAAAACAAAATTAAAGAGGCAAAACTATCTATTGAGTTTTCCAATCAAATCATTGGTTGGTATTTTATTATTATTATTATTATTTTTTTATTGCTTGGTATGTTAAAGATCCTACCTTGCTATAAAGCACTGGATTGTGAAGCTCCCTTCTGGAGCCGGCCTAAGAACGTCTCAGATCTTTGACACTGGTTAGAGTTAGGTGTTGTAAAATCTGCCAGTTGCCTTAGGTTACCTAATTTTTATCGTCAAATCCTATTCTGTTGTCCGGTGTGGTATAATTTATGCTTCTTACCTTTATTTCACACTGTCACTGTACCCCCGTAGTTATCATTTCACTGTTGGGTGAAGAGATCCCACGGTAAATTACTAAAATGAATAATGTAAGCTAGAGTTCCTATTGTTTTTCTTTTTAAATGTCTTCAAAAACAAATAATGCAAAGTTTTCAATAAAGGAAGGATTTTTCTTTCTGGGTGTCTGAACAGCAGAGGTAACATTTGCTAAAGTTTCATTTCACATATGCAGACTATTCAACTGTCAGATTGGCAACTTGACATTTTAAAGTAATTTATCCCATAATTAAATTATTTCCCACGCAACATCATAACTTCTTTGAAGCAATAGTGGGAGCAGGAGTGGTGAATCCCATTCTGTTTTGTTTCTTATATGAACTGGGGAAGTTCTTCAAATTCATCTTATAGAAACCCAGGTTGCACTGTTAACACTTGGGTGCCTGCTTTGTATCAACACCAATTTGCTCTTACTAAGGACAATACAAGAGAGGGTTGGCTTTTTGGGGGGGTATCACTTTCAAATGATAGATTTTAATGAGTGCCACCCAGGTTACTCTTTGACCAATATGTTGATGTAATTATTTTAAGCATGCAAATAAAATATAATTGTTTCAAAGATCTTGGGTAACATCCCACATAAGAAGACATTCTAGGCTATTAAACAGTTGTTAATTTTGACTGTGTTTATTTAAATCCAGTGCAAGCAGGGCCCTGGGGAACTTTATGTGTGGTCATCAAAGCTCATAATCTCCTATAATTTAAGTAAGTTCGGGGAAGGTAAAATTGGTCATGACTCTTGTGGTTACAAGAAAACATCCAGAGAATATGTGATTAATGTTTCTTCTTTTGATAAAATTGTGTTTCTTTTTTTTTTGGTAAAATATATACAAAAATTGCAGCAATCAGTAAAATTTGAAATTAAATAAAAATTTTGATGTAAATTTATTTTATGTGCTATAAAGACCTCTACCCAGTAAAGAGGTGAAAGTAGTCCTATTTATTGTTATAATTTAAGTTGTATTTATGTTTATTTTCATGACAAAATGTTCTGTTAGATTTTACAAATATTGTAATTCCTCAAATTGGTGATAAATTTGGTGATAAAACAAAAAAAGTCAGAAAAAAAATTAAAAATGTAAGTTTCTTTTAGGAATAATTCACAGAAGCTTGTTTTAATGCAGGATGCCTTAATATTTAGGTTTTCATTGATTTGCTTCAGTTTTTTTCAATAACATTGTAAAGTATGATACACTATTACTTGTTGGCAACAGTGTTAAATATCACACATATATAATTAAATTGTTAATGTAGCACTTAAAACTTTTTTCTCAGTTTTTATTATGGGGAAATTTCAAATGTATAGAAAAAGTGCAAGAATAGGTAATGAACATGCATATGTCTTTTATGTAGGTCCTCATAAATATTTTGCCACATTTGCTCTTTTTTCTCCACTTTTTTTCCCCAACCATTGATAGTTAATTGCAGACATCACCCCTAAATACTTCAGCATTTGTCTCCTAAGAACAAAGCATTGTTCAGCATAACTGAATAAATTATCACATTGATATAAATATAATCATCTAGTATGCAGTCCATATTAAAATTTCCCAACTGCCCCAATGATAACGTCCTTTACAGCTTTTCTCTTGTTTCATTTTCTTTCCTTTAAATTTTTTTCTGACCCAATCATTGTATTTAATTGTCATGTTTCTTTAGTTTCTTTTATTCTAGAACTGTTCCCCAGCTTTTTTTTTGCTTTTTTTTTTTTTTTGTCTTTTCCTGACATTAACATTTTTGAAGAGTCTAGACCTGTATTTTTTGGGGGTCAAATTTCCTCCATTTGAATTTGTTAGGGTAGTTAGTTGTCTTATTAGATTGAGGTGAACCTTTCCCCCCAACATTACTGCATAGGTGATGTCATTCTCAGTGAACCACATCACATAATTTCTGTCTATCCCATTATTCTTAATTTTTTTAATACATAGATATAGGTAGAGATCTGTTACCTATCCAAAAGAATGAATGCCTTAGTTTAGGTATGTAATACAAATTCTCTTTTGATAAAGGTGAGCTCTTTGTTAACAATAGTTTAAACATAGTTGAAAAAGTCCTTCAAAAGTAGAAAAATATACTGTAACATATCTAGCCGTCTATTATGTGTTTTATTAATACAATGTATAGTTGTTGAATGAATGACTATACTGATGACCTAAAAATCACAAATCCTCAGCTTTGTTAAGGAATTAAAATCCACTATTGTTCCACTGCTATTTAACTATTTTTATGTTTTCCTTCATTGTTTTGTTTAGGAAACAAAATGTACTAAGTTTGGAATAAATGGTTTGAAATATCTAAAATAAAAATAACCCAAGCAAATGTAATTTTAAACTGTCACTCTGTGTATAGGGTCACATTATTTCACTTGCAGTCACTCAGGGTTTATATATATCACATTTCAGTGTAATGACACAGGCAGGCTCCAAAGAAAATACCAGGCAACACGAATTTGGTTTGACTAACAAGTATTTACATGACTCTGTAGCTCTAATTATTGTAGTCTTTTAAGGGGTTTATGCTACACAGCTTCATTCTTTAAATGAATGAAGATTAAAAGAGGTTGATTGGTAGTATATGTAAAAATGATACTGCAGCCTGTTTAGATACATGTCAGATTTAAGTCAGAGCTTCTGCAGGGAACAGGTGGATTTAAGAGTGGCCTGACACGAGCAGACAACAGCCTGTCATGTGCATGCTTTCTTATGTGTATTAACTGTTTTTTCTTTCCAGAGGGGTAGTGTTGATAGAAGTCAGGGTGATCATATGCTCTTTTAGGTTTTTGTAGTCATCCAGTTGGTACATTATAGGGAAGAAAAGATAAACAGTGCTGTCCTTGGCTTGTGAGATTGGTAGTTGGGTAGATAAGTAATTGTTTTGTTGGCTATAGACCCATTCACATGTATTTGCCCACTAAGGACCATCCATATTGGTGGCATGCTTTTGCTTTGGTGAGATGACCAACTGGAACTGTGGGTTAAATCTGTGAAACCATTTCATGGATTCCCCTGTTGATTAAAACTCGCTTGTCAATGTGACCACAATATAACCTCTAATTCCACTATAGTGCTTCTCACTTTGTATTGCAAAGGTGTTCCCCTTAGATCATCTTGAGGTCTTCAAGCACAGAGACTGTCCCTTTTTTAAATCTCTGGATTCCCAGTGTGTAGTCTGGTGCCTAACTGAATTAAGAAAAAAAAAAAGTGCTCTCATTTTGCAACATAATTTGCTGGTGATAATGTAAATAATTATTTGGGCTTTTCTGTAGGATAAACACTTGAGATTGTATTAATTTGACAATTAGGCTTAATCCAGAGGATTTATTTATTTATCCACATTTAGTTAAGAGTTATTAGATCCAGGTAGGACAGATCCACCATTTCTCTTTCCTCTCCTATATATAATGTCCATTTTGAGTAGTTGGAGTCTGTGCCATACTGTTGTTAAAAATGTAAATATAATCCCTAGTTTCAGGCATTTTTGCCAGGTGCTGGATTCCTCCTACCTGCTAATAGGCTTTGTCTGTCATATACATATATGAAAGCATGTCCCACAAATCCAAGCATGTAAATTAGTAGAATTATCACACTAATGGTACTAGTAAACACTGTCCCCCTGGAATTCCAACTTGCACTTTCTGAATTTTGTCCCCTGCCTCTTACGTTTTCAGGTGAAGGAGTTATTACATAGGGAGGAGTTCAAGGAGCAAAAGTGGTAATGAAACTGACACACTCCTATAACACATAATTAGCTACTCAAAAATGGTGGTGTTTCTAAGAGTGCAAGTCTCCTTTGATGGATGTGAAAACATCTCTTTTATCTCTAATTGTACTCTTTGTACTTGTATAAATCTCATGCTCTCTTTGTTTTATTTTCTACTTCCTAATTTTCTTTACACTGGAGAAAGAAAGCTGTTGTAAAGAAGTAAAGTGAGTTTTTGCTTGTTGGCCAGGAATTCAAGATCAATGAAACATTTTTTTAAGTTTTTGTTTGTTTTTGTTTTTATTTGTTTTTTTTTTTTTTTTAGTGTTTGTTTATTTTTGAGAGAGAGAGAGAGAGCCAGAGCATGAGCAGGGGAGGGGCAGAGAGTGAGGGAGACACAGAATCCGAAGCAGGCTCCAGGCTCTGAGCTGTCAGCACAGAACCCAATGCAGGGCTCAAACTCACGAACTGCGAGATCATGACCTGATGTTTAAACCAACTAAGCCACCCAGGCACCCAAGATCAATGAAATAATTTTTAATTGAAGTGTTATAGTTAAAAATTTTAAGTATTGACTGAAAGTAATGGCAGTGGGAATACAAACAGTTTTCCAGTGTGAATTTTAGTGTTGAGGACTGTTTGTGGGCTATGGGTTCCTAGAGCCAGGCATAGGTGTAGGGAACACAGCACACCATCTTAAATGGATGCAGATATATTTTTAATAACCTCAGGTTTTTCCTGGTTTCATCAGGAATGATTATAGATTCCTTGAGAGTTATTTTTCTTATTATAAAAGCAATGTTTATATTCTCATTATAGAACTCTGGGAAACTAAAAACAAATGGCCAATATTTGTTGTGCACTAACTATATGCTAGGCTTTTAAAATCCTTGCAGAGACCCAATCGACTGGGTAATTATTATAATTTCCATTTTGCAAATGAAGAAGCTTCTATGCTCTAAACACTATATTATACTGATAAGTACTATGATAGAGCAGAGAGTTAGAGGATGTAACTTAATTCTGGGAGGCCATGAAAATTTCCCAGAGCAGTTGAATTTAGTCTGAATTTACTGAATTTACTGCTTGAATTTAGTCTCAGTGAAAGAGCAACTAGCCATAGTTATGAAGATGAGAAGACCATAGAATTCTGGTCTCATTTCTTCCCCTGCTTTATCTTTAGAACCTGCAATAGTGCCTTGCCCACAGTAGGCACTCACTAAATATCCGTTGAATGGATGTAGGTGGAACAACATTTACAATGACATAGATGAATAGAGAGCATGTTTAGAAAACTGATAGTTTACTTTGACAGGAGCATGGGCTATGTGATAAAAGCAGCAGGAGCTTGGGGCACCTGGGTGGCTCAGTTGGTTGAGCGTCCGACTTCAGCTCAGGTCATGATCTTGCAGTCTGTGAGTTCAAGCCCCATGTTGGGCTCTGTGCTGAGGGCTCAGAGCCTGGAGCCTGCTTCGGATTCTGTGACTCCCTCTCTCTGATCCTCCCCCATTCATGCTCTCTCTCTCTCTCTCTCTGTGAAAAATAAATAAACTTAAAAAAAATTTTTTTAAATAAAAAAAATTAAAAAAAAAAAGCAGCAGGAGCTTAGGTAGAAGAAATAAGGGTCAGACCATGAATTTACTGTTATGAAATTGCAATAGGGTACTTATTTTGGTAGCCCATATATAATAAAAATTGTTAAGCTATAAAGGAGGTGATTTGGATCCTGGGAAGGGATAAAATGCAATTGTGTAAATAGTTCCAGATATATATTTTCTAACTCAGTGGAACAAAATGTTTAAAATTGAGGGGTGCCTGGGTGGTTGAGTTGTTTAAGTGTTCGACTTGGGGTCAGATCATGATCTCACGGTTCGTGGGTTTGAGCTCTGCGTCAGGCTCTGCACTGACAATGTGGAACCTCCTTGGGATTCTCTCTCCCCCTGTCTCTCTCTGCCCCTCCCCTACTCTGTCTCTCTCTAAATAAATAAATAAATAAATAAACATTAAGAAAGAAAATGGTTTGAATGTTTGAATATTCTTTGGACTTCTGTGAAGATAAAATACTTTTGAATGCAAATGTGAAATATTAAAACTCTAAAAACCCCATTCAAGGGATGTGTCCTGGAATGCAAAGGTGGGTTTATCAGTTAACCTTCGTTGGGTAATAACCCCCTCCCCCCAAACTTAGTGGCTTAAAAAAACAACCACTTGGGCTGGATTCAGCTTGACAGTGCTTATGCTTGTCTTGGCTGGGCTCATTCACACATCTGCTTTCAGCTGCTGGACAGCTAGGCAGTGCTGCTTCTGGGTTGGCTGCTTGTCAGCTGGGATGATGGGGGCCTCTGGGCCACATGTCTCTCATCATCTACCAGGCTAGCCCAGGCTTGTTCAAGTGGAGATCTCAGGCTTCCGAGGACAGCAAGAGGGCAAGCCCCATGTATGAGTGCTTTTCAAAGTTGTTTGTGTCACATTTGCCACATATCCCATTGGTCAAAATAAGTTACATCCTAAATTCAAAAAGTAGAGAAATAGATTCTACCTTTCCATGGGAGGAGCTGCAAAGTCACATTGCAAGGGACTGGAAATACAGAGGGGAAGGATTTGTGGCCATTTTGTAGTCTAAGATAATGGATTATAGCTGGATTTCAGGAATGGACGGAAACCTAAATGTTGTTAGGTCTGCCTTGCTCTCTTGTTGCCTGTCATTCTTCTGTATCTTCAGACCAGCTTCCTCTACTTCAAATGGTTCCAATGGTTAAAAAAAAAAAAAAAAAGACTGCTGACAGCCTCTAAGATCATATAAAACAAATACAGATACCCCTTAACTGACTCTTCCTTTCTCCATTGGGAAGATTCCCTTGGAGAAGGGGATCTAGAATCTAGAAGGGAATATGGTTAATTTGCCTTCTAAATTCTAGAAGGGAATGTGGTTTAGTTTGCCTTCAGAAAACTTAATCTGTGAACTATGGTGGGGTGAGTGGGTTGGGTGTTTGTATGGGTGGGTGGGAGATGGGGGTTTACAGTGTGTGAATCTAGCATTCAAGAGTTATATTGCTATAACCTCATGACAGTTGGGTTGGGGGAATGAGAAGAAGAAGAAAGGGAATGGTGCCCCCCGTAAAACAGTAGATATTGGGAGTGGGTAACTAGACAAACATTTCACAGTGGTACATCACACTGAGTTTTATAAATCATATAGAAAATTCAGGGGACTGAAAGTAGTGGCTAAGCCCTTGGAGGAAGAGTGGTAAGAACTATTTTTACTTACAACATTTTTGACATCAAATGTATGGGTTTTTTTTCCTGACACCAACCAATTCTCCAACTCTGCAGACACCAACTGGGTGTCCTTCAATCCAATCCAATCCAATCCAACTCATTATACCTGGAGTTAGCATCAGATTCCACCAGGTAAGGACTCAGTCTTACAAGACTGCTTTCCCGTTTCAGATGCCAGCTACAATTCCCAGACTGTCACCTGTACTTCTGACCAACCAGCTTTAAATTCAGGGATTCCACTAACCCTCCCCTCAGTTTCAGTAATTTTCTATAATGACTCACAGAACTCAGGAAAGCTCTTTACTTACTGTTACTGGTTTATTATAAACAATACAACTCAGAAACAAATGGAAGAGATGCATAGAAGAAATATGGGACAAAGGGGTTGTACAGAACTTTTATGCCTTTTTTTGGGTGTGCCAACCTATCAGCACCTCATGTGTTTACCAACCCAAAGCTTTCTAAACCCTGTTATTTAGGGTTTTTTAAATGGAGGTTTCATTACAGAGGTATGATTGATTAAATCATTGTCCATTGGTGATTAACTCAATTTCTAGCCTCTCTTCCTTCCCCAAACGGGGTGGGTGGGCTGATAGTTCCAACCCCCTAACCCATACCTTGGTCTTTCTTGAGGCCAGCCCCCATCCTGAAGCTATCTGAGAGCCCTTAGCCACCATTCTCATTATTATACAAAAAACACTCCAGAGATTCCAAGACTTTAGTAGCTATGTGCCAGGAACCAGGACAAAAATCATTTATTTTTTTTTATTATATCACAAAGGGTAAATTGGGGGAACTGAATGAGGAAAGAAAAAATTAGGATTCAATCATAGTTGGAGGGGCTGCAAAGGGTGGCTAGGAAAAACAAAATATCCACTTACCAGATAGGGGCAAATTCAGAAAGGCTTTACTCTGGCAAGGACAGATTAAGGAGGAGCTGGGCAGAATCTCTAAGAGGCCTTCACACATTCCTGTAACTGAAGATAGGGCTGCAGTGGCCTGACTCTGAGCAGTTAGATTTTTAGCCTCACTAGAAAGGACCAGAGAATCCCAACATAGTTTAAAGTTGAAAGTATTAGGAATCAGATTTTCTGTGCAGATTGTAGGCATTTGTTAACATTCAATGAAAGGAAGAAAGCAGGATTCATAAATAAGCATTGACCTATAAATTACCTATCTGTAGTTTGCTATCTGAGATTTCCCCTACTGTTAGTTAATTACTCTAAGTCAAAGTTTCTCAAGCTTTTATTTTATTTTATTAAAAAAAAGTTTTTTTTTAAAGTTTATTTTTTTTTGAGAGAGAGAGAGCTGGGGAGGGGCAGAGAGAGAGAGACAGAGAATCTGAAGCAGGCTACAGGCTCTGAGCTGTCAGCGCAGAGCCTGATGTAGGGCTCAAACTCATGAAGTCTGAGATCATGACCTGAGCTGAAGTTGGATGCTAAACTGACTGAGCCATCCAGGCACCTCAATTTCTCAAACTTTTAAACCATGACTCACAGTAAAACATGTTTTTCATTGCATGTATAAGACACATGGTCAAACATACTCCGAGCAGTTCCACCAAACAATACAGACCCTTTCTAAGTGCAATGATTTCTACTCCATTCCATTTCCTTCTTTTTAAAAGCTTACTTTGACTGACTAAATTGATTTCATGATCAGCTAATTGGTTGCTACCAATTGTCTGAAAGCATTGCTCTAAGAGGTTTACTAAAATTTTCATGGGCCTAAGACCAGTTTGAAGAAAGGGGATAGGAGCAAAGTAAAGGGGTAAAGCTCTTCTGTCTCAAGGACTCCATCCAAGATGGAGCAGCAGGAGTTCCCAGTAACATACTGAGAAATCTTCTTTGGGGAGTGTCTTGAGTGGTTTTATCACTCAACTCCTTTTACTTCTACACATAGTGTCATTTATTTGATGACAAATTGTTTTTATTCAGGAGAATTTTCTGGGTCCTTTATTTCTTCCTTTTCATGTTGTTGACATTGTAGGTATTTTGATAATCACTGGCACATGTTCCGTGAAATAAAGGAGAAAAATGAAAGAAGTGAAATCCTTCTCTCTTTTATGTCATTATCACAGTTGGAGGTTGGAAATTATAATCCAGAAAAATCCAGTAAAATCCAGAAAACTCATAATAATGAGTTTTCTGGATTTTTGTTTTCTGTATATCAGCCTATGGAAGTGTAAGGAAAAACAAACTCTAAATGAAGCAAAAGAGAGAAAGTAGTACTCCAATCTCCAAGATGTTCCAATGTCATGCAATGGCTGAGTAGTGAGCAGTTCCAGAGTTTTTATTTCATACATATTCATTTATTAGGGGCATATTTTTGTTTCCAAATATGGTGGATTAGTAGGGGAATGAGACACTGACATCATATATTCATTTGTTTATGCATTCATTCAATATTCATTTATCAACGAATAGTTTAGGTATTAGAGATGCAGGAGTGAACAGAACATTGTCCCTCACCTCATGCAGCTGGGACAAATGGGGGAGATCAGTATTATTATTATTATTATTATTATTATTATTATTTTAAAATATAATTTATTGTCAAGTTATCTAACATACATTGTATACAGTGTGCTCGTGGCTTTGGGAGTAGATTCCCATGATTCATTGCTTACATACAACACCAAGTGCTCATCCCAACAAGTGCCCTCCTCAATGCCCGTCACCCATTTTCCCCTCTCCCCTACCCCCCCGTCAACCCTCAGTTTGTTCTCTGTATTTGAGTCTCTTATGATTTGCCTCCCTCTCTGTTTGAAACTATTTTTGGAGGGGAGACCAATATTAAACAAACGTATCTTTACACAGATTGTGATAAATACTATGACAGTAACAGACTATGAGAAAGAAAAACAGGAAGGACCCAATTTATATGGGGAGTGGTAGTTTTAGGAAAGGCCTTGTGAAGTAAGTCAAGATGTGGAAGCTGAGCAGGAGGTGGCAGGCAAAAATGACCTGGTTTAATTTTTTTTTTAACATTTATTTATTTTTGAGAGACAGAGAGAAACAGTGAACAAGCAGTGGAGGGGCAGAGAGAGAGGGAGACACAGAATGTGAAGCAGGCTCTAGGCCCTGAGCTGTCAGCATAGAGCCTGATGCAGGGCTCGAACCCATGAACTGTGAGATCATGACCTGAGTTGAAGTCAGACGCTTAACCAACTGAGCCACCCAGGCGCCCCAAAAATGACCTCGTTTGAATAGTATATGTCACATATTAACAAAAAGCCCAGAATATTCCACCATGTTTTGAAAAGCTAAAACTTCAGCAATAGATATAAGTAATATACAGGGGCTCCTGGGTGGCCCAGTCAGTTAAGAATCCAACTCTTTATTTCAGCTCAGATCAGGATCACGGTTCATGAGCTCAAGCCCCACATCGGGCTCTGCGCTGATAGCATGGAGGCTGCTTGGGATTCTTTCTCTCTCTAACTCTCTCTCTCCTTTCTCTGCCCCTCACTCTCTCTCTCTCTCAAAAGAATTAATAAGCATTAAAAAAATAAAAAAAATAAGTAATATACAAATCCTCCTAAAAGAAGTGGAAGGAAAGACTCATGAGGTGAAAAGGGAAAGTGAGCAGAGCTGCCATCTAAGGCACAGGTGGTCAGGACTGTGATTGATGTTGCAAGTTGCTGTTTGGTCCAACGGCAGAGAGCCGATTTCCCACCTTGCAAAGCAGCCAGGGCCTATCCTTACCAGTATCTCTTGGAAACTATCTTTGTATTTTTCTCCTGGTCTCTCTACCCGCCACCCCCCCCCCCCCTTAGACAACATTAGTGTCTCTTGTTCCATGTGTTGGCAGGGTGTAAAGTGGATGTATTTTGTAAAAAGTTACCTTACCAATTGGAAACATCTCCTGGGCTAGGTTGGTTCCTCTTCCATTAGAAATTATTTGCCCTGTAGTGCCTGGGTGGCTCAGTCAGTTATGTGTCTGACTCTTGATTTCGGTCCAGATCATGATATCACAGTTGATGAGTTTGAGCCTCCCATCAGGCTCTGCGCTGATGGTGTGGAATCTGCTTGGAATTCTCTCTTCAATGCGTGCGTTCTCTCACATGCTCTCTCTCTCTCAAAATAAATAAATAAACTTTAAAAAAAAAGAAATTATTTGCTGTTCCTCTGAAACCTTAGGCCAAGAGCTTGCTAAACCATTGTTTGACATTTCTATACTTACATTCAGCAGAATGCTTATATGCAATATCATTTCCATATTGTTTCTATTTTCATCTTAGTCTTTTGTTGAACACAGTGTTTATAACATTTATAATTTAAGGGAGTGTCAGAAATGACTACATGTAGGGACCCAACAAGGAGTGAAAATCTAGAGAAAGAGATTGCAATCAGACATTTATTTTCCAATGGACAAGGTTTTTGTTTTTGTTTGTTTGTTTGTTTTTTCCTTTATTACAATTTAATCAATTAACAGCTGAAATTGTATCTGTAGTCATTATTAGGTTTAATTGCTGAGAAATATGTTGTGTCTTTTTAACTGGGGAAAATGTATCAAATTTTTCTATAGCTTTTTTACTTTCCAAGAGCAAAGACTTTATAATCATAAAATAATAAAAAGCCAAATCAAAAATAGTATATATTTTTGTATATTTTATATATTTTATGTTATTTTAAATTATTTTATGTTTTATATAATATTTTACATACTGTATTATGGTTGATGTATTAATTATATATTATATAATATCATTATGTTATTAATTATTACATTACATCATATTATATATTTTTATTTATTTTTTACATTTTATTTTTTTAAATTTACATCCAAATTAGTTAGCATATAGTGCAACAATGATTTTATATTGTTAATTTATATATGATTAATATTCCTTAATGCCCCTTATCCATTTAGCCTATCCCCCTCCCACACCTCCTCTAGTAACCCTCTGTTCTCCATATTTATGAGTCCCTTATGCTTTGTCCCCCTCCCTGTTTTTATATTACTTTTGTTTCCCTTCCCCTATGTTCATCTGTTTTGTCTCTTAAAGTCCTCATATGAGTGAAGTCATATGATGTTTGTCTTTCTCTGACTGACTAATTTCACTTAGCCTAATACCCTCCAGTTCCATCCATGTAGTTGCAAATGGCAAGATTTCATTCTTTTTGATTGCCGAGTAATACTCCATTATATATATATAATATATATATATGTGTGTGTGTGTGTGTGTGTGTGTAAAGATATACCACATCTTCTTTATCCATTCATCCATCGATGGGCATTTGGGCTGTTTCCATACTTTGGCTATTGTTGATAGTGCTGCTATAAACATGGGGGTGCAAGTGTCCCTTCGAAATAGCACACCTGAATCCCTTGGATAAATACCTAGTAGTGCAATTGCTGGGTTGTAGGGTAGTTCTATTTTTAGTTTTTGAAGAAACCTCCATACTGTTTTCCAGAGTGGCTGCACCAGCTTGCATTCCCACAATGGACAAGGTTTTTTTTAGTCAGTTTTTCTGCCCTTTGGATCAGGCTGTCCTTGGACTGGTGATCTTCCCTTGGCAATATTTTGTGAAGCAAGCAGGAGTTCCTTGAGTCACAGCAGAGTCCCCAGGGCTTCTGTTTTTATCTGCATCTTGTTGAACACAATATTTATAGTATTTTTTGTAGGGCTTGAACCCATGAATCATGAGATCATGATCTGAGCTGAAATCAAGAATCGAATGCTCAACCGACTGAGCCACCCAGGTGCCCCTCCTTCTTTTTAATGGCCCGGGAGAAGACAGGTGTCTTCTTTTTTCCTTTTCTTTTTTATTGACGTATAGTTGATATACAATGTCATATTAGTTTCAGGTGTACAACATAGTGATTAACAACTCTATACATTATGCTGTGCTCACAAGCATAGCTACCATTTGTCATTGTACAAGACTCTAAGAACACTGTTAACTGTATTCCCTATCATGTACCTTTCGTCTCCATGATGTATTCATTCCATAACAGTATCTCCCACTCCCCTTCACCCATTTTCCCATCCCCCACTCCCTTCCCTCTGGCAACTATCAGTTTGTTCTCTGTACTCATAGGTCTATTTCTCCTTTTGCTATTAGAGTCTTTCAAAGTTTGAAGGCAGTTCTCCTGGTTTCTCTTACTCTTTCTTTGGGTGACATATCTACTATTCTTTTAACTATCCCTTCAAGAATGTGGTTACTGGACCTCATTGCTATTTTTACTTTCCCTTCTTAGAATGTACTATTGTTTTCATTGCCCCTCATGACATGACTATTCCACCTGATGCCTGTTAGGTCTCAAGTTTTTCTTTTATTTGTTCCAAGTGCCTATTTACTTCATTTTGAAAAAAATCTTAAGAATTATATGACCAAGAATCTTTATTCAATAAGGGTATTAAATTAGGAATAGAAAACTAGGGCAAAGGAAAGAAGAGTGAAAATATACCTGTTAATGACTGCTCATTACTTAATGTAATTGTCAAAACTGTTACTTGATATGTAATTGTGTTTTGTTTAATAATATTTACTGAGATTCCTGGAAGCCAAAGTAAACAAGGAAACATAGGAAGTTATACAGGTCTTGTGACCAGAACAGAGAAATCATATCAGTTCTTCAAAAGAGGTTATGTTTTCCCTGGGGGTATTAAATTCCAAAAAGTGTTTCTTATGTGGATTCTTTATAGCACACAAAATATAATGAAAATGACCTCTCCATCAATCTCAAATGCAACAGTGATATTCATATGACTACATGACTGCTTCTTATTCTGACCTTGGTAGATGCTTTTGGCATAACATTTGAGCACAACTCAGTAAAATCAATTTACTTCCCTTGTAAAAACTCTTTTAACACTCTCTACCATTTCCTGATGCTAAAGATTCTTCATACTCCATGTCATAGTCTTTGTGAATTGAATATTGTACACATAGGACCCTTTCTCCAAGGCAAATGTGTACACTGAGTTATGGATTTGGTTGATTTTGATTATGGTCCATGGCACTTATTTTTTTATCTTTGGTTTGGGTCGATTTCTGTACCATTGGAGTCATACTAAGAAAGCTAACAAGTGTTAATTTTAACAATTATGATTATGCTGGGTAGTAAATCATACTTAATGCCCCAGACTCTTCTTTACCTTCCTCCCGAGAGTCCAGATTGGTTTACAGTCAGAATTCCTGCAGTTTGGACCTTGAGGGTGGGACAGGACTGTGCTGCTCAAAACTCTATGAAGAACCTTCCCCTGGGGTGGGAATGGGAGCGTCCCTTTGACCACGGGAAGGGACGTGCAGTTCCAGGAAACACTTGCCAAACCACAGAGATTGCAGGCCTACTGCCCATCCATTATTATCATCATTATTTAATGTCTTTCAAAGGTCAGAGCCAAAATAAATGGTCTGTCAGCCAAGTGAGCGACACCAGCCTTTACCACAGGCATTGGAGGCCCTTTTGGTATTTAGTAGCAGTGACTTGGGTCATATTCTTGTCTGATTCCATCAGACTGGCTGGGTTTCTGCCTTCTGCTGTCTTGCCACAACTTTTTTTTTTTTTTTTTTTGGCAGTTCTCCCCACCCCCATCCATGCCCCCGCCAGCCCAGCCCAGTAATAGTTACTTGGTATGTGTTTGCTGCTCTTTCTTTCTTTCTTTCTTTCTTTCTTTCTTTTTTAGAATTAAACAAAGGGATTGAATTAATTGTGCTAGTGAGTGATAAAATACACAGGGAGGGCTTTTGGGGGCTCCTGAATTTGGGGTTCTGGTCCATCTCTGAAATTCTGCTCCCCCTGGGGATAAAGAGTAGTATTGTGGTCAAAAGTGTGGAGCCAAAACTCTGAGTTCAAATCCTGACTCTGCCACTTACTAGCTGAATAATCTTGGGCAATTTACTTAACTTCTCTATGTTTCAGTGTCCTCATTATAAAATGGATTTAGTAATAAAAACCTCCCTCATGGATTTGAAATTTGATAGTTCATGAAAAGTGCTTGGAGCAGTGTCTGTCTCAATGTGTTAGCTGCTATTATTATTAGGCTGCAGAAATCATACCAAGGTGTCAGCCTTATACTGAGATCACTGTAGGTTGAGGCTGTTTGGGAGGGAGGTACTTGGGATTGTATTTGGAGATGGGTAATGGGAAAGTACCTAAACCCCTCAAGACCCAGACCATCCAGCAAGATGGATTTTTTTTTTTTTCTTGAGGATAAAATGGAGTGAAATTATGATGACTCAGAAATGTCTGCATCCTAGGGCTCATGGCCCACTTCATTGTTCATTCCAACAGAAGGAATGTTCAGTCCAGGTATGCACAAATTTGGCTCCATCTGCTTACCAGGGCCCAGCATCCAGACAGAACCTCTGTTGCCTGAGGCAGGGGAACAAGGTAGTCTCATAGACTTTGAACTGGAGTGCTCAGGCTCTGAATCTTAGGTTAGCTTATTGACCTTTTTTGAGTCTCAGTTTCTTTCTCTATAAAATAGCAATTATAATTCCGACATTTCAAGGTAGTTTTGGAGACTAAATAACATGACACTTGTAAAATACCCTGCATAGTGTCTGGCCTTAAAAGACATTTGATTTGTTGGCTTCCTTCCCTTTCTTCTTCTCATTCTTCCCTGTCAGCTAACTTTATTAAGAAAGCCTCAGTGTAGGAAGTAATTTAGAGGAGTGCTTTCAAATTTAATGTGGGATGGAGGGGATTCTTGTTAAGCTACATATGCTGATTCAGCAGGTCTGGAGTAGTAGGGCCTGAGTCTGTGCATCTAATCAGTCCCCGGGTGACACCAATCTTGTGTCTCAGGCCCCCATAGTAGCACAGCTCTCTAATTCCTCCCTTTGCATCTCATTATTATCTTTTAGATTCGTGTTAGTATTTTAATACTCTTGCCACACACATATGCTTATCTAGGATCATTTGGAGAAATAGCAAAGGTTGCATGTTACCGTGCACCTCAGAGTGTTTTCTCTCATCCAGCACAGGCAGCAATGGTTGAGGTCCAGAAGAAACCTAGCATAGGCATTTTATCAGGATCCCCATGGACCTGGGATCCCAAACTGTTTTACATAAAATACTGGGTTCCTGTCTGTTGACAGTCTCCTTTCTGAATCTGGGTCCCTCCATAATGTAGATGGCAGGGAGGGAGTTGACTTAAAGACTGCTTTTGCCCTCACTAAGCACCTCAGATATTTTTAGAGCCATGCACTCCAACTACTAGCCTTCTCCAGGTTCGATAGGTTATGTTCTCTCCAATGTACACAGATGGAGGAGTCTACTTTGGCTCTTTTTTCTTTTTTGTCTGTGATACACACTTGTGAGTGCTTGGTGCATATTCTTTGATTCTAGAGATTTTAGCAGGTTTTTCAGATTTACTTTTGAGAACCCTCCTCACTGTTGTTTCTTTGTAGTATCAGAGCTTTTAAATATTTGACCTCCTTCTTTTTTCTTCCCTGCATTATTTACTGGAACTTCTTTACTCCGAACTACCAGGATCAGATGCATCTGCTGTGTGCATTTTGGGAACTGGCCCTCATTGTCCTCAGGCAACTTTTCTTGAAGTAAAAAAATGTAAAAGTGACTAATCTCCTTGAGTTACAAACCTTTGAGTTAGAGATGTGAAGAAGAAATAATAATAGCCTCCTTTTTTTTTTTAATTAAAACAAGACTATTTTTTCTTTTCTTTCCTTTTTTTTTAAATTTAAGAACACTACAAAGCGTCCAACTTAGAGCTTGGTCATCAGCCACATTACAAAACGAACCAAGGCTACATCAGTCTTTTAGGCTTACCTTGGTGCTATTTCATGAAGAGTTTCTCCTACTTGGCTCAGCTCTGCCTAATAGGCTTGCCAGTTTGGAGAACACTGAAAATAGCCCCAGCTAAGAAGCCAGGCATTTTGAAAGTTAAGATGGAGAAGTATTGCAGGCGGAAAAATAGGGAACATATTTGATGTAAAGAAAAGTCAGTGGGGCCATTAATATTTCCATCTTATCTAGATATATCAGTCAGGGTCATAATAGAAAACGGGTGGCACAGTCCATAATTAAGGACAATTTACAAAGGTATAGGTGTAGGGGAAACCTAGGACTAGTGGTGAGTTGTTACTGCCCTTGAGCCTGAAAGTGACCTTGGCAGGGAGGGATCCAACCTCACTATTCTTCCTCCACACTTTCAATTTCCCATTTCTTGCCAGAGCTCTCTGTTGGAAGAACCCAATGGGAAGCAGAGTGCATAAGAGTACCTTGTTATAGTTTATTCTGGGCAGCCTCCTGGAGCAGATAGCAGGGTGGAGGTGGGTGGACAGATGACCTATAGGGTCAAACAGAAGTAAACTACTCTTACACTTTCTTTTGAAGGACTTGTTAACCTGAAGGCAATATCAATATTGTGAGGTCCTAGAGGGAAGACACTGGCCTTCCCACTTATCTGTGGGATACTGTTTAAGGGATTGTTGAGTGAATGAATGGGGCTGTTCATTTCCTTCCTTTCTCTCTCTCTCTTTTAAGTTTATCCATTTTGAGATAGAGATAGAGAGAGAGAGAGAGAGAGAACAACAAGAGCAGGGGAGGGGCAGAGAGAGAAGGAAAGAGTGAGAATCCCAAGCAGGCTCTGCACTATCAGTGTAGAGCCTGATGTGGGGCTCGAACTAACGAACTGTGAGATCATGACCTGAGCAGAAACCAAGAGTCCGATGCTTAACTGACTGAGCCACCCAGGTGTCCCTCTTTCCTTTCTCTTGACTTGAACTTGGGGTGGCCAACAATAGCTGGATGATGCTGTCTTGGTTAGGGTCTTGTGTTCTGAATAGAGAGGCTTCTCATAGTCACAGCTAACTGACTCAAAGAGATTAACACTTCCTGTCTATGTGATCATTTTAGTTTTAACAATATCATTAGTAAAACTGTTAAATGAAGGTAGAGTTTACTGCATTAATATCTTGAGTCTTTTTGTATTAACATTGTTTTTACAAGTATCCAGATTTAGCTAGGCAATGCATTCATGAATCTTTAGCTCATCTCAGTGAATATTAAATCTAACCCTGTTATTTCTCCTCTCACCAGTGCCCCACTGGCCCACAGATGGGTAAACTGTTTAATTTGGGAACCCATGTGACTTTTGATTCTTTCCCAGGCTGCTTCAAGAGAAGAACACACAAAGGAATAAATTAACTTCATTAACTATCTGCAGTAGCTTTAAAAGAAGGTCTCTGGGTAATGCCAGGTTTCTTTTAACTGTCCATAGAGCAGGAGTCAAAATAGAAATGAATTTATTGGCTACAAACTTTGGAAAACTTCCTCATGCAGTCAAACTGTCATCCCTAAAGATTCTCAGACATTAGTATTTTGCAGGAAGGGATAGAGCTAAATGCCACAAGTGACTAGTTTGGAGGTACCTGGAGTTCCTGAAGTACTCAGGTGTAAGAGCAGAAGAGAACACATTGTTAGGGAGAGGAATGAGTCCCTTTTCACTTAGTGCTTTACTATTCTTGTCTAAGGGTTCTCAGGGTGTGCGTGCGTGCGTGCGTGCACGTGTGTGTGTGTGTGTGTGTGTGTGTGTGTGTGTGGTGTGGGGAGATAAAAGAAGTGGGGGAGCCTCAGAATCTCTTAGACATCCATGAAAAAGATGACTTTATCCTTTGCTAAATAGAATTGGGTCCTCAAATTCCATATGATCGTTCTTTGAAATTCTGATGGGTTTCTTTCCATACACTTTTGTTAATGAGTTTTTGACAGATCCTTCTTATTCTCATGAAATCTATTGATATTTTATGTATTTCAAATCTGAACGGATTGTTGATTTAATTCTCTGCAAGGATCATAACTCTTGGAGGACTTTTTTATAGTTCTGCTTCCCGGGTCCCCAAGGACAGAAAAGGCATGGCTGGCTCACATGAACCCCTCACATCACCCAGAGTGACAGGCATTCTCTGCTCCCATTAAACCCCCTGCTGTAAGGTCCCTCCATTAATGGGTTTCTGAGTTTGGGTCATGCCATCTCTGGCTAAGGCTATGGACCTACAGAAGCATGCAATTTTTTTCCTTAATCAGGATTTGAGATTTAAAAATAACTTTTGTTTCTAGTTTCTTCACATGTCATAACCATTTTGGATTTGACCTTTTTGCTTTTTGTATGGGGGTGAAGGACTAGAGCCACTGGAAAAGCTGCCTGTAGGCCTGCAGTTGGAGTTTCCACTACAGGCATGTTTTGTTTGGCAGGCAGGCAGGCAGGGCCCTTCACTCTACCCCTTCTCCTGCCACCATTAGACTGAACTGCTTCAAATGGAGCACACACTCTCCTGTTTGCCTCAGGCCACATTACTCCCTATTGCTGAATTCATTCTAGGCACATCCAGAAACTTTTATGTTCTCTCTTTTCTCAAACATTTTTTTAAAAAACTTTATTTATTTATTTTTGAGAGAGAGAGAGAGAGAGAGAGAGAGAGAGAGAGAGAGAATGAGCAGAGGAGGGGACAGAGAAAGAGGAGGGTAGAGAATCCCAAGCAGGCTCTGTGCTGATACCAGAGAGACTGATGCAGGGCTCGAACTCATGAACCATGAGATCATGACCTGAGTTGAAGTTGGAAGCTTAACTGACTGAGCCACCAAGGCACTCCATCTTTCCTAAACACTTTAAAAAATAGTTCTGTGTTCCATAATAATTATACCTGTCTTTACTTTTGACTTGGGATTGAGCTACTTGTGTAAATCAAATGATTCCTTAGTCGTCCTGTACAAATAACAAAATTAACAATTGTATAGTTCTTTAGAGCTTACGAGGCATTTTTATTTAATTTATTGGATCATCACAATAATCCCATGGCTAGAGAGGTGGGTATTTTTCTCCATATTATGGATGGGAGGTTATATAGCATAGTGATTAAGAGTATAGGCTTTGGAGTTAGACAATTTGAGTTTGAATTTCACCTTTTGTAATTACTATCATAGTCTCAGCTAATAAATGTACACAGTTTCCTCAACTGTAGAATGGGTATATACTATCTATCTTATAGGGTCATTATAAGAAGTAAATAATTAATTCATACAAAGTAATTAGAACCATGCCTAGCATATAGCAAGTGCTCAGTAAATGTTAACTGCTAAAAATATTATTGTTATTATTAATAGCACATGAAAAAATGAAAACTTGAAAAAGTTGTGAAATCTAAAGTCACAACAGCTAGTTGGCAGGAGCGTTGGGGCTTTAATCAAGATTGAGAAATGTCTGGTACTGGCTTCTTTCCTCCGTATTTACTACTGATTTCCTCATGTGTTCTGAGGGGACTATAAGGTGAATCATCTTTTCTTTCATCTTTCAGCTTCCTTATCTTCATTTTCTTTTGTTTACTCACCTTTAGAACTCTTGGGCATCATCTGTCCAGTCATGGGATCCATCTGTCAGAATTCAGCAAGGTGTAGGGATGTCCACATCCCTGCAGGTAGACTCTCCTTGACACAGAGCTGCTGGGGATGTCTGGGGTCCCTCTGAATTCTGTCCAGATAGATAGCCTGGAAAAATTAACATCCTACTTAAAGTAAAAGTATCCTATTGTTGCCACACAGCAAATATTTTAGAAATCAATAAGCATATATTTCTCCATGCTTCAGTTTCTTTCTTCTTAAGAGCAAGAATACTTAAATTTAGTGATCTCATTTGTCATTCACATCCCTTTGAGGTAGTGAAAAATAGGTTAAATTATCTCCAGGGGGGGTGGGGCCAGGAGAAGGGTAATGAAGTCCAGTGTGAAAAGAACACAGGCTATGAAGTCAGGCAGATGAGGTTCAAATGGCTGTTTCATTTTCTGCTATGTCTCCAAGTCCCATTTTCCTCATCTATAAGGAGGATAAGCAGAGGACTGTGTGGAGACTTAAAGGAGATACTGTTCACCAAAGAGATAATGGCAGGTACTTAGCAGGTAAATATGGCTGTTATTGGGGAGGTGACTTTTCACACTGGCTAAGGGTCACAGTGGGGAGCTCAGAGAAAGGGAATGCAATAGTGGGAATAATATTTGAGGAAGACTATGCTGGAGGAAGATTTAAGTGGTCAGCCCAGTGACTTGGCCATATTAGGTAATCGGCAAGCTGGGTATTGACTGGAAATAGGATTTATATGAGAGAAGACAGGAAGTAATACCAGTTTGCACAAATGTGTGAGATGGTCATGGAGACAAATCTAATTGGAAAAGAGTGGTAGACCATATGATTTCATATGCAAATTGGTTGCACATTTTAGAAGGCTTTGAAATGCCAGATTGAGGAGCTTGAACTTATTTCATTAAGGAAATAATGAACTTATTTCATTATTTCAATAGGAAGCCATTGAACATTCTTAAACACATATTTTGACATATTCAATTTTGGTTAGAACTGTGTTTGTGTATTGGGCCTCTTCATCATGGTTGGAGGAAGATGTGTCTGGTTAGACGATGCTAGTTCTGATTTTTACATTTAATGGAAATGCCACAGAGACAGCATTTCTTTTGGACTGGAAGATAAAGTTGGATGACACCACTTTGGCTGTGTGGAGACTAGACTAGTCCACTGTGGGGGAGACAAAGGAAGATGAAGGGAGAAATGAATGAGTACCCATATGAGATTTTTGGTGATACTAGTCTAGAGAGGGATGGAGCAAATAGAAACATGGAAGAAACTGCTTTCCCTATTTGTTTTTTGTTTTTACAAGAGATACTGGGTTTTTTAAAGTTTATTTATTTATTTTGAGAGAGACAGTATGTGCACGCACGCTGGGGGGAGGGGCAGAGAGAGAGAGAGAGAGAGAGAGAATGAGAATCCCAAGCAGGCTCTGTGCCGAGAGCAGTTCAATGCAGGGCTTGAACTCACAAACTGTGAAATCATGACCTGAGCTGAAATCAAGAGTCAGACGCTCAACCGACTGAGCCACCCAGGTGCCTTTGTGGAATCTCTTATGGATAGCAAATACATGGCATGCACAGTCTATTTCTAATTCGATCCCACTGCAAATGTTAATTGATCTTGGTATGTTTTCCTATTGAGCTCAATGGTAGTCTTAGAGTCCTTGTTAACACAATGTTTCAGGCAGCTTTTATCAATTTATCAGAGTTAGCACTGGAATTCAAACCTATCTGTCATGTCTGGAGTAAGAAATGAATGAGAAATAGATTATGGCTATACTCACAGTACAAATCAATTCTTACTTTTCCAGGTGGAACTTGCAGAAATCTGTGCCAAGAGCGAGCGTTATATTGGCACTGAAGGAGGAGGGATGGACCAGTCCATATCATTTCTTGCAGAAGAAGGAACTGTAGGTGACATTAAGCTATTTGGAAATATCAACTAGGCAAAGTTCCAATGGAGAGGAAGGCCCTGAGATCTTCCACATCCTTGGTTCTGGGCCACCAATTCTATCAGGTTCTATTGTAAATGGTATTTCTCAATTGCTTTGTAATTCAAGGCTGCTATCAGTTCACCTATTATGTTTCATGTTGATCACCTCTTTCTTAGGCTTCCAGAACCATACTTCAAGTCTGTTTTTCTCTTGTGTCTACTTTTCTCCCCCTTCTATTTCTTTTCATTGTTAAATGAGATTTCTCAACTCCTTGGTTGTTGAGACCTCCTTTCCCGCTCTCGTCCCAAATCACTTCATCTCATGGCATTTTCATAATCTCTTGTTGGTTTTAAACCCAAATGTTAACTTCTCTTACCACATATATTCACAACCCCTCTTTTTATAATTTACACTTTGGTATCATTTTTCTCTGTCAACATTTTTGGGGCTTCAGTGGCGGGGAAAAGAATGTTGATGGTAAGCCAGAGATGAATTCCTTAGCTGCATACTACTTCCCCTTGGCTATCAACTCCCTTAGGCAGAGTAGAGGTTTTGGTTGTTGCCCATAAACCCATTTCCAAAGTAGAAGCAGACATTTCTTTAAAACCTTTTCTTAGTTTTTCATCAGATTCCTACAGGCTTGGCTATTTTCCAAGAATACCTGGATTTCTTCTTATTAAGAATATTTATTATTGATTTCTCTAAGCCAAAGACATGAAGCATGAGAAAATGTGGTTTAATGTTGAGAACATACTCTGGGTGTTTGGGATGAGACCTGACAAGCATAGATGGTGGCAAGAGTCCTGATGTTAATGTAAGTTAGCTATAGAGTCTGAACAAAGTCCAGTGTCTTTGAGCTTAAAAACACTTCATGACCTGGCCCTTGCTTTACCTCTCCAGCCTACCCTGTCACCAATCTTCAACCTTCCAACTTTGAGCTCCAGCCAAATTTCAATACACAAAGCTCTATTAACACCTCATGTTTTTTGCCTCTGAACTTGCATATGCTCTTCCCTCTCTTTGATATCCCATTTGGGTCAAGAAATCCTCTGTCTGCCCTAGTTTTGCTCATCCTTTAAGACTCAGTTTAGATTTCCCTTTTTTCAAAGGAGCCTATACTAGGTGATCAGATGCTTCAACTATGTGTCTATAAAGCTCCCTGCACTTTGCTACCACTGTAACACAACCTAGAAATGTATTTGTCTACTTGATTGTCTTTCCTGCTAGATTGTGAGCTCTTATGAAGGCAGGGACAATGTCTGTCTTGTTCACTGTTGTATCTCCAGTGCCTCATACAGTGCCTGGAAGTCAATAATAATATTTGAATCGAATGAGTGCATTTTTAGGAAAAATGTTTGCTAAGGTAAATAAATACATAAAGTATTTAACATTTTCTGAATTCTAATACATTATATCTCACCTGTCATTTTTCTTCCAATAGGCCAAGTTGATAGAATTTAGTCCTCTGAGGGCAACTGATGTGAAACTCCCAAGTGGAGCAGTGTTTGTGATTGCCAACAGTTGTGTGGAAATGAATAAGGCAGCGACTTCACACTTCAATATCAGAGTGATGGAGTGTCGGCTGGCTGCAAAGGTATGAACTTGGCACACTAGTGAAACCTGGAGTAGGCTTTCCCTTGTCCTTTTTCTCCTTTTTCCCTGCTACTTTGTCTCTTTCCCTAAAGTTTAGGGCAACATTCTTAGTGCAGCAATATTTTAAATGATAATCTTTGGGTAGAGAGCAATCTGATTCCAAACTCAGGAGATAAATAAACCTATAGGTATGCCCTGCAACCTCTAGGCATTTGGAAGCTATGTGAACTTCACAGTTGAGTCTTCTAGGGTGGCATGGGGAGAAGAGGAGAGTTTATATCTGTGAAGCACAGGCCGTGGGTTAGGTATGGGTGGAGAAAGGTAGTTAGAGGTGACTGATGGGAAGTGACCATAACTGATCTTGTTTCCTCAACAAATGTGATGGTAACCCCAACACCTGCTGCTGTCAGATGTACCATTTTCGTAGCAGCGGGCCATCACTGGTCACTCTAAAAAAACAGACTCGCTGTAATGCTCCTGTGCCCAAAAGACTTTTACATGTCTGCAAAGGAAACACAAACCAGCAGGGAGTTTTGGGAGTTCTCTGTTCCATAGTTTAGAAGAATCTTGCCAGTCAAGCCTTAAATCTACTTAGGAAGTATTTATTGAATACCTGTTGTATGCCTAGGAGCATGAAGATACACAGAGAGATATAAGACATAAGAATAGAGAGAGTAGAGTGGAGAGTTAAAATTAGAGGGATGTGAAATTAGAGTTAAAATTAGAGGAAATGGTTAGTATGTGATCAGGTATGGTATGTAAGCAGGTGCTGCAAAAATGACGCAGAAATGAAATGTTATGGAGGATCCAGAAAGGTACATGGTATGACCAGAAACGTGGAGAGAATTAAGGCCTGGAGCTGGGGAGTGGGTTCTGGCTTAGGAGGTGCACTGTGCTTTCTCCTAGTTAGAATGAGGGCTTAGAAATTTAAGTCTGATCAGATAATTCCCCTGCTTAACACCTTTCAAATTTTTTTATTTCATTGGAATAAAGTAAAAAGTCCTGGAGAGCCTTGCAAGATCTGATGCCTGTGCACTTCATCCTCTTCCTGTCTTAGCATCCCCCACTCCCATTACACTCCGGTTATAATGCTCCTTCCCACCCCAGGGACTTTGCACATGCCCAGAATGCTCTTCCCCTTGCCTTCTTTGAAGTCTCAGCCTAAATGTCCCCCAGGGAAGCTTTCCTTGACTTTCTTACTCCCAGACTAAGGTTAAATCTCCCTTCAAATTTCATTGTACATACACTTCTCAGTTATGGAATTATCACCATTGTTTAATGTCTGTCTCCTCCTTTTTTTTTTTTTAATGTTTATTTATTTATGAGACAGAGAGAGACAGAGCATGAACGGGGGAGGGTCAGAGAGAGGGAGACACAGAATCGGAAACAGGCTCCAGGCTCTGAGCTGTCAGCCCAGAGCGTGACGCGGGGCTCAAACTCACAGACTGCGCGATCATGACCTGAGCCGAAGCCGGATCCCTAGTCGACTGAGCCACCCAGGAGCCCCTGTCTCCTCCTTTTGATACAATTTTATCGGGAGCCAGGACTGCATCCATCTTGCTAACTCTTGTATCTCTCTAATGCCTGGCATTGTGCTTAGGCCAAAATAGGCACAGGATAAACATTTGCCGAATAAATGAATAACTCCCTGTGTTACCTGCCCTGTCATATGTATTTTGCTCAATTTCACAATATTTTACCAGTGCATATTGGACGAGCTACTGTGGAGAAAGTACCTTACAGCTACTGTGTAAGGTACAGTTATTCCTGTGACTGACTTGCCACTTACCCTCCTCCCACCACCTGAAGTTGTGAAGTTAGGGGGAGTTGAGATACGATGAGCCAGAAAAATAAAAGGTGCTTTTTTTCTGGAACATTTTGGCATTAATATTTTTTTAAAAATCATGGTTTAAATGTTTTAAATTTGGAATTTACTCATTCAGATAATTTCTAAAATTTGTGTAAAAGCAATGTTTTAATATCAAACTTCACAGTATCTGATCCGTGCATATATGAGAAGTAGTGCAGTAAACTTTTCAGTATCAAAGTGTCAATGACAGTGAAGTTTTTTTTTCCTTTAGGACAACAAGCTTCCTCTTTCAGGAGGTGGAAGAAATTCGTGTCTTATTTATTTGAGGGTTTATTCTTGCTGACTTTACTTTGAGATTGATGAGTAAGTGTAGTCTTCCTGAGGAGACTTTATGCACACACAACTTTGTTTTCAAAGTTTCATCATGAAATGAGGTGTCCTCTATGAGATCTACAGCTACAACGAGTATGAGATGTGAAATGGGTTCCTGTTGTGACTCCTCCCTTCTCAAGATGCAAGGGGAGAGAGGAGCGCAGGCGTGGGGCTGAGTCTCTAGTGGAAGTTGTCAGAATGGGGAAATGTCTGAGAGTTAACTGGAAAAAAAGCCATCTCTCTTGGAAGCAGTAGTGGCTGAAAAACCTTACTCCACTGCAAAACCTCTTGTTCTTGAGGTTATCTTCTGAGTTGATAGCTCCACATGCGTCTTAGAGGTACTCTGGTCAGTGAAACTGGCATCTGAATTTTGCTTTTTGCCCCCTACTCCTCCCAATTGGTATATACTCTGAATTTGTCTCTCTTTTAAAATATGGAAGAAAGACAAGTGAAAGACTTTATCAAGATGAAAAATGTTTCCTGAATCGTGTTGCTGCAGATCAGTAGAATCTGAGATTCTGTACAAAAGGGAAGTAAAGATAAAACTGCTAATATGATCTTGATGTTAAGAATACACTTTTGCCTGGGAATCTAGGCTGAGATTTTACTAAGCACATTTTCCTTCTAATATGGTTCCATTCTCTTATTCACATGTGGATGAATATAATATTTGTTTGGAAATGGTCTCATTAGATTAGGAAAGAAACCTCCCACGTGAAAAGGTAAAGAAAGTTGTCTTAATTTGGGTAAACTTTCTGTTTTCAGACGGTAAAAGTGTCTGAATGACTAATGACTAATCAGAATAGCTTCAAAAATGAGACTGATCAGACAGAGCTCTCTGCAGCAAAACTGTAATGAATGACACTCATTTTCCCACTGCTCCCAGCTCTCCAAGCTCCTCTTCGGAAAATGAGTGCCTTTTGTATCTGCTTAACACGGGGAAGTACACTGAACCAACAAAGATGGTTTTTCTTTGTTTGGCTTTAACATCGATAGTTTCTTCTATCCTCAAGTCTCCTTTCTGTCTCTCTTTCTCTTTCTCCCTCCCCCTCTCCTTACTAGCTCCTCTAGTAGCTTCCAAAAACTAAATGATGCAGATTCACTGAAAGTCACAGTCTGGTACAGCCATTTGAACTAAAATTAAAAACATTTCAAAGCAAACTCAGTAGAGATTTATAATTACTACTTGCGTAAGGGATACTTTTAAGTGAAGCACATTTTTATGTTCTTAAATTAACAAAGTGGCCAGAAATCTTTCATGAGCACAAAATTTTTCAGACTTTACACACATTCAGTGGCTTAAACCTTTCCAGAAATGTTTTATGTCTATAAAAGAGAGCATCCCTTAATTATATTGGGGGATAAAATGTGTGATGCTGATAATAAGCATTATGGGAAGTCAGAAAGGGAAGAGAAATTATTCCATTGCTTTTGCATACCCCGAGCTACTTGTGGCAACATGTGAAGCAATGAAGGAGAGAGTTTCATGTGGTCCTTTGGCACTTGAAGGAAATTTTACAACGTGACTCTTTACAGAGCCTGTCTAGTCAGGGGCCATCACTCGCCCGGTGTTTTAGCTCCTACCACTTAATGGTCAATATGGAACTTATTCTCTGTCTAGTGATAGAATGTGAGAGGTGGGCATCATCTCAGGGCTCTGGCAGTTTTCTTGAATTTCAGTGGAGAAAAACCAAATACCCAAGAACGTGGCCGGTCTCGCTTAGCACTGTTGATTCAGTAGAACACACTCTGCCAAGACTCTACTGTGGAGCATTCCCGGAATGGTCAGACCACACTGCAGGGTAGAGGACGCTCATATTGGGGAACAGGGGCAATGTGTTCAGTGGAACCAGGTTGTGGCAGGGACTTCAGTACCACGCTAAGGATCAACCAGGCTTGGTCGTGGAAGCATGGGGAGCCACTGCTGTTAGCAAGGTTTTAGAAGTACGAACCTGGCAGCAGGTTGAAGAGAAGCGGGGATGGGATAAAAAGGGAGGGGTATGAAAGAGGCTGTGCCTGAACCTGGTAAAGGTTGGGCATAAAGCTCTCTGTGATTGGGTTTCTGTCTTTCTTTTGGCATGATATTTTCCCTGACCACCCTCCCCACTCCTGTTATGTCAAATGTCCTTTTATGTGTTAAATGCCTTCTTTCCACATCCTGCATTTGTCCATTATCGCAGTTTATGGCAATTAGATGAAGTGCTTCACTGTGTAATTCTTGTTTAACACCTCTCTTCTCTGGTAGACTGAGACCTCCCTGTGGTCAGGCACTGTGTGTGCCTGTGAATAAACACTGTTGTCTGCCTAGGGCCTGGGGAGTAGTGGGCACTCAGCAAATGCTCCTTGCACACAGGCAAGCGTGAATAAAGGAAACGTGTTGAGTTGATAAGGACTGCAGTTTTAAGCCGAAATGATGGGTGGAAAGCCTAGCTCTGCCACTGGTGGGTGGGTTTAGGGAAGGTTGGATGGAAGGTGGCTGGAAAGTGAGAGGCAGTGAAATTTCCCATGGAATTTTCTTGTAAGTGGTTAGAAATTTGAGCATGGAATATAACTTTTGGCTAGGGGGAGAACCTTCAGATCTACTTGTTTGGAGATAACAGTTGAAATCAAGAGCTAAGTTCAGTTTGCTGAAGGAAAGAGTGTGGCAAGAAAAGATCAGAAGGTCGGGGGATAAACTTGGAAGGTGACTTCAATGAGATAATGAAAGGGGAAAAATGAGTCATGGAAGGAAATGAGGCAGGGACCAGAGAGGTGAGAAACCAGGAAAACTCAGTGCTATAGAAGCCAACGAAACAGGAAATTTGAAGAAGGTAGGGACTGACGAGTGCCAGAAACCACTGACTTATTAGGACTTTTTAAAGGGACTGAGAAAACTCCAGGGGCTTTGGGAGTGGCTTGGGAGGTAAGAAAAACCTTTGGGAGGCCATATTCCTTAACTGGAGTTTGGTATGGGAAGAGTGGGAGAAATGAAGAGTGGTAGCTTTAGGAATAATGATTTTAAGACAGGAAACATCTGTGTATGTTTGAAGGCATGGGAGAAGGTGTCAGGTAGGTGAGAACTACTAGAGAGGCAGGGGAACATGGGGAGGGAAGGAAAACCATAGTGCCCTCCTGGGCACCTCCAAGGTGCTAGGTGTTTTTAGTGTTATCTTACTTAATCTTCATGGTAGCTTGTGAAGTAGACATCAAGTGAGCCATGTTACATACTGGGAGTTTTGGGCCAAGGTAGCTTGTGACCTGTTTTAAGTAAGCACAGGAGTCCAGGTCTGTCCTCATCCCAGCTCTTTCCATTGTGCCCCTTATGAATTAGGTGTGAGTGGGATCCAGAGCATGATGTTTGGGGATGCCTTTTTTCTAAAAAAAAAAAAAGGCAGGATGTGTTGAGGGTGTGGTGAGAACTGTGGTAGATATGTCTGCACAGTTGTGCGGGTTTCTTCGGCTTTCTCCTGTGGCCTGAAACCTGCTATGGAGTGCAGGCAGTGCGGATCACTAACACTGCACAGGGTCATTGTGGTTCTGTCTTGGTGGTGGTTATGAGTGCAATGTGCACACGGAAGTCACCACCTGCCACGGAATACTGGAGAACAGCTCTGTGTAGTTGGAAGCGGGTAAGGGAGAGATATGCAAAAAATGAAAAGGATTCACAATAAAACATCTGTGTATGATCCCACTTATGTAGAGCTATATGTGTGCAGGTATCCATAACATTTGTAGAAATATATGATAGGATGATTATGAAAATGGTGGTTGGTAGTTGTCTCGTTGGGATAACTACAGACGATTTATTGTACTTTGCTTTTTTTTTTTTTTTTTGTACTTTGAACTGTTTGTGTTCTTTGAAATTTTAAAAATAAACATGTGTCGGGGCGCCTGGGTGGCGCAGTCGGTTAAGCGTCCGACTTCAGCCAGGTCACGATCTCGCGGTCCGTGAGTTCGAGCCCCGCGTCAGGCTCTGGGCTGATGGCTCGGAGCCTGGAGCCTGTTTCCGATTCTGTGTCTCCCTCTCTCTCTGCCCCTCCCCCGTTCATGCTCTGTCTCTCTCTGTCCCAAAAATAAATAAACGTTGAAAAAAAAAATTAAAAAAAAAAAAGCATGTGTGATTTATGTAACCCGAAACAAAACAACACAGCTGCTTTTGTTGTATGGAAGATAGCTTGTTGAATGGAGTGTTTTTAGAGGTAACTAAGGGAAGGGATTAGAAATTCTAGCCTTTTGCTGACCAGGTGAAGAGGAGACTTGGTACCTTTCCCACTGATTTGTTAGTACTGCTGAATGCAATGGGAAAGTCAAGGAGAGGTGGATTCTGACAGTCAGGCTCCTGAAATAGGGTCCATATCTTACTACTCTACCAGCACACTCTCTGACAGCAAGCTCCAGCAACTCTCCAGGACTGAGGGCTTTTTCTGTCTGTAGCAGAGCTCTGAGTATGCACCTGACACAAACTGGAAGTGCTAGGGAAGTAGCTTGCAAGTAGCCCCCACCGGATGATGGATGAGAGTTAGTGGGTAAATATCCCAGCTTTCTTGCCCACAGGCAGGGCACATCTGAGGTTTTTACATACAGGCTCCAGAGGGCCTGCTGGGCCCGGCCTCACCTGTCTGTATCAGTACACCTTGCACTGGCTTCTGTTCCTGTCTCACTTTCTACTCCTCTACCAGCATCTTGCAATCATCCTTTCTTCTAAATACTTGCCTTAGGGCCTGCTTCTGAGAGACACCAACCTGAGACAGGATCCTAGCACCCTTTATCTGCTTCTTTCCATGACTGTGGACAAAACACTTGTTGCTGCTTTCTTGCCCACCGAGCATGGAACAAGCTCAGGAGCCTCCCACAAGTGGTATCTGATACGAAGACTTAGTACTTGCAGCAGTGCAAAGAAAGTGCTAGATGTTGACAAAGAACTGCTTTCTCCTATTTCCCCACCCTGCTACAAGTGAGGAACTTGTGACGAAATGACCCATAGCCCTGACTCATAGCCCTGACTCACAACTGTGAAGTAGGCCAATCACCAGGGCCTCAAGTGGCAAATTCCTTCATGAAGCTCTGTCTTTGAGCAACAGTGATCTTACCCATCCCCTTCCTTCATCTGCAAGTCACATCTTTCTGTTTCCTGAGCCAGATTCCAAAGGGCTTAAGCAGCTTTCCTATTTTACTCCTACGACACAGCACGCTGTTCGGTGGCTCATGGCCATGCTGCTGTTGTTAATTGAAATACATATCAAATTGGCCATGTGGACCCAACAGCAAACTGGGATATTGCTGGAGTGAATGCTAACTTTTGTATGCTAGTGCCTATGTCTATGGAAGAAAAGCACACATGGAGGCTGCCTTAAAAAAAACAACCTTGTAGGCAGCAGCAGGCATCCCTCCCAGACTTTCTCCTCACACATCCCTGGCCCAGTTTCCTTGGTTCAAGTGCCTGAGGCAATGTGACTTGTCCAAGTGAGCCCAGGGATGGAAACTTGAAGACTGTTGTTTACTAAAAGGTCCTTAGGAAGAGCCCACAGTCATCACTCGGGGGCCATCTTTTTTTATGTTTCCTTTTCCTTCCTTTTTTTTTTTTTTTTTTGATGGAACACATCTATCAAAGTGTTTTTAAATCACTGGAATGTTCATTTCTAGCATAAATCTTAGTTTGTGCTTAGAAATGCATTCATAGGGCTTGAATGGCAATTTGAACTAGTGTAAGCAACACCATGTAGATGCTGGCCGTGACTCACTGAGAATGTGGCCTTGAGAAATCAAGAAAGAGTTAGAGGATCAGGGTTTAATTTCTAACTCTGTTTCTTACTAGTTAGATGACTTTGGACAAGTCACTTAGTCTCACCTCTTAAACAGAGTAATAACACCCATCTCATAAGGCTGTTGAAGATTAAAAGAAATAAAAAGCACATTTTAAATCATATACAGGTATAATTACTTCTGTTTGCTTCATTGCTTATTTTGGCTGGGTTTGGATCTGTGTTTCAAGAAAGTATCATTCTAGGAGATTATCAACTTAAGTTCTTTTTCTGTATAATATAAATATATTGTTCTATGTATGTCTTTGTAAGTTTTCTCAAACAAATTTGGCAATACATTGGAATATAGACCATGGATGAATGAATTAAATAAAAGAGCAAATCCATGGAGGTATCAAATCTAGCACTGCTCAAATGCTAACTAAATGTTCTAAGCAAACAAAGTCAGAAGGAAAGGTCTTAGCTTTAGTCCTTGCTTTGGAAATGGTACCATGTACTGTGAAATAATTGAACAGAAAAATAGAATTCTTTTTCTCTTTTCCCAGTTCTGCCTTAAAATCATTAACTCCTTTCAAATGTATTAGCCAGAGTTTTAAAAAGAGGACTAATGAATATAAGAACTTCTGTTATTAACATTCTTCAGAAGTGAGTGGCCCTAACCAAAGTTCAATGGTCTTTTGGTAAACCCTGCTTCCTGTCTAAAAGAAAGCAAATCAAATCATCAGCATAATAGAAGAGTAAATCAGATGCACATTTTCCTGAAGACTAGTTTCCCCTTCTTTTACTTGCTTCTTTTTGCTGTTTGTATTGTCTGCACCTGCCTCACACTAAAGGAATGAATTTTATAGACCTTAGGATGAGAGATATCTTCACTCTTTTGATTGTCTCCTGCTCTGAAGGGCTGCGAGTGGTCTGGGGAGAATGAAACACATTCTGGATTGAGGTTCCCATAAGTGGACCTGGTTACAAAGATTTGGTTTGTACTTAACCCTCTCCATCAGACTAAGGGATGCCTCAGGGTGCAGTTGGAAGCCACACTCTTCCCTTGAGGGTGGAGAAGCATACAGAGCTAGTTCTACCAGCGATCTAATGAAGTGGTTTTTCATAAGGTCACCAATGAGGTTTTCATTTAAAATCTGGGACTTTACTCCAAATGCCCAGATACTTAAATTCATTAGCCATTTTCAAAGAGGCATGTGGTAAACAGGAAGTGCTCTAATGAAATCGGGCATACAGTGTCCACCTCAGGACCCAGGTCACATGAGAATTGAGTAGCTTTCTGTAGACTTTATAGAGAGTGGTGTATTAGGGATGAACTGAATAGGGATAAAAGAAAAAAATCATTCCAAGAAATAGCCCTGAGGGAAAGTGGTAGCAGGCAAAAAAAAAAAAAGAACAAAAACAAAAACAAAAAAAATCAGTGGGATATTAGGAATTTTAAGGAAAAATATTTAACTAGCCTGCGAGTGTCACACAAGCATGTTTAATTCCAAACATATGAATCCAGTGTGCATTTTCAAGCAATGATGGGAATTGTGGATAGGTTGAATAGGAAAAAAAAACAAAAACCAAAACCCAACAGCTTAAAGTTGAATTTGGCTAATTAAAATAGCACCTATCAATTTCTGAAATGAAAGATAACCACTATCTTGGTTTGAACTTACAGCTCCTGGCAAAGTACAAAGGCTTGCAATGGGATAAAATACTGCGGCTAGAGGAGGTGCAGGCCAAACTAGGGGTCAGTCTGGAAGAAATGCTCGGGATCGTGGAGGACGCCCTTCACCCTGAACCCTATAGCCCTGAGGAGGTCTGCAGGTGTTTGGTAATTAGCCTGCAGGAGCTTCGAACCCAAGTTCTGAGTCCAAACACTCAAGACGGTGAGTCTGCTGAAGAAAGTTAAGAACGTGGATTGTTCCCATACTCACAGCTGGAAAGATTACAATTTTCCCATGGATTTGACTGATTTAGAAGCATGCCTGAGGGTACTTGGAGAATGTGTATGTTTTGTCAAACTTAACTATCTAGATGCTTGGCTCCATTAAATCCATTCATTCATTCGTCAACAAATGTCTCCTGATCTGCTATATGCCAGGTATTCCGGTGAGGCAAAGGTGAATAAAACAAGGTTCCTGCCCTTGAGAAGTTCCTATTTCAGTAAGCTTTTCTTTTTTTCTTCTGTCCATTTTCTTGGTTATTATATTATTTACATAAAAAGGTCTAGGTTAGAACAGTGCTTATAACTGCTGAGACACGCCCTGGGACACCAGAAAGTCTTCCCTGCTTAGGTTGAAATTTGTTGCCCACTTTAGTGTGAAAGTTTTTTCTGTTTGCCTGCTGCTTTCAAGAGATCTTGTTTTCACGCTGATAATATCAGATCCCTGAGATGAAGGCCAGGTAAAGGTTGGAGGTGCACTGGGGTGGCTTCTCTTCCTAGAAGCAAAGGTTATCTATCTGTGGAAAGTCAATACCAGTGGTGCAGGTGGGGCAGAGACATCTAGCTAAGATCCAACCATTTCTGGAGGTAGAGTTGGGTTGGGAGCTTGTAAAGATCAGCCTCAGAGCCCCATTTCAGTTCAGTTCAGTACCTAAGCTGCTTAACATGGATGTTAAATTTCTCCTCAATTTGGCCTGTGTTCTGTCCTGTCTCCCTTTCGAGCCCATACACGTCCACTCGTATAGTGTTGTCTTGGCTGGACCATTCCACTTACTAATTGCATCTTGGTCTTGCCTCTGGACCTTTAATCCTAAACATCACTGCCCTTTTCTGACTAGAGCTTTCCTCTTTTCTGAAATGCGGTTCCTATCTAAAAAGTTCAATATAATTCTTATCTCTTCTGGATCCTTCTCAATCCACAGCTTGTTCTCTTTCTCTGTATCTATGTTCCTTGTTCTCTATATCTGCCTGTCTTTCCAACCTCTCTCTATCTCAGCATTTAAAGAATAAGTTAATTTCCCAGAAAACCTTGGAAAACACAAAAGATAATTTCCTAATCAGAGTATGTGCCTTTCTATTTATGTATATGTATTTAAAAATTTCCCCCCAAAGAATAAGGATTTGATTGTTTTTATAAAAATGATGCATGCTTAATCTTACCCCTTCATCTAAAATAACTTTCCTACTGGCATGCTTGCAATGCTTTCAATAATTAACTTATGTTTTGTTTGTACTCAGTAAATCTATGTTGAATGAATGAATCCATTTTGTAATTCTATCACCCTCAAAGGATTTCTTTCTCTTTTGCTATTGGAATAAGTAAGTTAAAAAACAAAACAAAACAAAACAAAAATATGAACATAAATTAGTCTGTGGGGTTCTAGAATCTCCTAGATTAATGTCACTTGAGTTACTTTCTGAATCCAGCCATCTAACTTCAGTCAGATTTCCAGCCGAATTCTCTTGGCACACTTAGCTTTAACTTTAGGGATCAAGATCCTTTTGTATCTTTGCCCTGTTTCTTCTGAGTTTGTGCTTTGGTTGGTCTAAGACCTTAAGCCAATGTTTCTCTTAACCCTTTAGAAGATAGGATTCTTACTAAATGTTGGGCTGCATTAGATCGTATGAGTTGGCGCCGTAGAGAACTCTGGAGGGTGCCTCCGCCTTTTATTCCAGGATATTCACTTTAATAACGTGCTTAGTTTTGACTAGAACTAACTTTTCTCATCATGGAGACCCATGTCTTCCCAAAGGCACGTGGAATCCAATGTTTGCTTTCTGCCAAAATTGCTTCCTTTACCTGGATATGAGTGTGAGTTGGGAGATGTTGACTGTGAGGTTACAGCACAGAGAGAGATGTTTACAATCAAACTGTAGCTTGCAGCCTTTGCTAAACCAGCCAGACTTCCAAAGCCCCATGTACAATTGTTGTTTTCTCTTTCCAAATTTCTAATAATTAGATTTGGAAATGCTCAGAGGCCATTAAAATTAAACACACAAAGGAAAAATCCTCAAATCCTTTAGATGTCGTTTAGAATGGCTATAGTCCATGACTAGGGACTGGCTAGAAATATTTGAAGGATTATTTGTCAGGTCTTGCCCACAGGTAGGAATAGTCTAAGGGTGTGGTATGATGTGTGGGTTTCTAGAGGCTCAGGGGCCAGGCTGATTTCAATGGGAGGTGTTTCCTAAGGTGTGAACCCAGAGGAAGAGATGAAGCTGTGGTCAGAGTCAGGAGAGGTGGGCACATATAGTTAGCCTTGGGGTGGCCTTGCAGCTTCGGTGTACTGTGCTGGGCTGGACATGAATCTCATTGCTTAGATTAGTAACTGCCTGTGACCATATGCTGACAAAGTGCTGGCCGGTTGCTGACTAATTTGTTTAGATCCTGTGATTTCCAAAGTCACGAGCAGTAATCAGGCTTTTCAGCAAGCACAGGGCACTGGCATGGGCTGCTCTTTAGGAAGACATCTAGAGTAAAACACCTCAAAAAGCTTGTTATTTACTCTATGGTTTACATATTACTCTTTACCCACATCATATAATTTGAATCTCACAACAACTCTGGGTCACCTGGTTCTCCTCATTTCATAAGTGAAGAACTCAGAGAGTTACATGATTTGTCAAGATTTATAGGAAGTAAGTGCTAAAGCCAGATCCCAAATCCTAGTCTTCTGATTAATCCAATTCTCTTTCTGCTGTTCATTTTTTTACCCCAGCATATTAGAAGCTGGCCTTAGCAATCTTGCACCAAGTGAGAAAATATTGAATTTGGACTTTGCTTGGCTCTGATTTTTTCTTGAAACTGAAGAGAGGTGATGAAGATAGGTTACTTTGTGGTTAGAGTTGCCTTTTGGCCATTTCCATTCTGGTGCTTTGGCTTTAGAAGTGTAAAATCATGTGGCATTCAGTAGCTTGCTTAATTCAGGGAGCAAACTCAACTTGGCCAGAATGTGCCTGAGCTGCTGTGTTTAGAAGAACTGAGAGAAGTACTGTGGAATTTTCTCATTTGATAAATTGTGACTCTCATAGATTATCTCAGTTAGGTCTAAGAAAAGTAGTTTGTTTTTATGTGATGGAAAAATATAAAGGTACTTATAAAATAGAGTCAGTTGGTCAGTAATTTCAATTTCCAATTAGGTGTTGGAAAGATATCAGATATCAAAGAAATCAATTTAAAAATACCTTGTAAGATGTCAGGCACTAAATTCTATGATCTCAACACAATGTAATCGTTCTTATAAGAATTTTGGAAGAAAAGTTTTCTATAAAGAGCCTAGAAGAAACTCCAAAGGAAAATATAGACGTTCCTAGTGTTTACAGATACTGGTTGGGCAGAAATCCTTAAAATCTAGGTGATGGAATTCTAATGCCAAATATGATGAATCCTTCAGTTTTGTCTGTTGTTTTCATTTTTGCAAGATAATAGATTCTTATGAAACAAAGTATAAAAGGATAAATCAAGTAACTATTTTTGTTATACACAAAACATATGCTTCAAGTTGCTTAAGTTGTTTTGGAAGGTCAAGTGCGGGAATAATTAGCTTTCACTTCATCCTTTTTCCTCTCCTTCTCTCTGTAGTGTCTCTGTTTTTTTCCTCACTCCTGTTGACTTCTCAGCTATCTGGCCACAAAAGGCAGGATCATGCCAGGAGTAAAGGCTTTTTATTTTCTAGGAAAAAATGGTTGTATCTTTTATCTTAGATCACTTGAAGATAATGCTTCCTTGCTGGGTTTTCCTCTTCCTCTTTCAGCTGTGCACATTATATACCCCTTTTCATTGGTTTACCTTCCCTTTTCAAATGTTTAAGGAGCTAAACATGAATGTGGTCATACCTTATTAAGTATGAATTTAAAGACATGGCATCTTAAAACTCTCAACTTCTGTAGGAACAACCCAGTATCAGCATACTGGAATCTTGCCAGTGATCTGTGCTGTACCCTGGTCAGTGCCCCTGCCACTGATGGGTAGGCTAGAGCTCAGAATCTTCCCCTTATCCTACAAGGCTTAAAATAGCAGCCTCGTTTCTGGCTCCTGAGGCCATTCCGCAGCCACAAAAGCAAGAGAATTCTGGAATGTTCTTCCCCATGTGTGAGTGTTTTAACAGAGCTAAAATGAAATTCTGAAAGGATATTTTGAGGAGGAGTTGACCCCTGCAGTAGTCTGAAATACATTTGGCCATCTTGAACTGAGACAGGCCCAGAATGAACCGGTGACCTTGACCACCTCTTCATACTCTGTACCTTCAAACCCTTGAGTTCCCCAACTTTCTCGAATTCATGTGATTTGGCATGGCTGGCAGGAGAGGATGTAGTGTGGGAAAGAGACCAGTGAGACTAAACATTTACCTCTCCGACACTGATCCTCTTTGTCAAAGACAAGTGTTTTCCTCTCTCTGGGAAGGTCATCCTTGTATATTGAGCCTTCAGCTTCAGGAAGATCATACACGGTGCAGGGAAGGAGGAAGGGGATGTCAACCTTCCTGACAAAGCAGCCCCATAGACTCCGGTGACCTACACCCATGAAAGCAAGCTGGAAACAACTTTTCCAGCCTCATATGAAACTTGCATACAGTAGTTACTATAATGGCATTTCCCAGAAATAAACCCTAAAAGAGTCATGACAACTAAATGTGAGCCACGAGGCACCATCTTCTCCCAGGATTTGTATCCTTGCAAAAGCATCCCTGTTTTGTGCACCTCTGTATTCCCGCGGGGCCTAGAAAATATTTGCTGAATGAATAAATGAGTTGAATTAATTTTCTTCTATCCATATGGAGTATTAATGGGGAGGAGGCCAATTTAAGAAGGCACTCAAAGTCTAACAAAAGGGTGGTTATGCCTAGCCTTGAAAAAAATCTGTTCATTCTACATTAATAATAATATATTAACAACATCTAACATTGAGTACTTACTATGTTATAAACACTTACACTATTCTAAGTCCTTTTAAGACATTTGCTATACTTGTACTCATGTTTAGAGTACAGGCATGAAATAGTCTTTTCCAGGGTATAAATTGGCATGAACACATTTGGACACACACATTCAAATACTCATGCATTCACTGTTCCTTTATACCACCTCCCTCCCCACCCTCCTAATCTATTCGTACTATTGAGATATGACAAACTCCCCAAATTAGGCAGCTCCTAGGGAATAATTTTTGGTAGATGTTTTTGTTTGAAATTCTGTTTAAAAGAGAAAGGCAAGTGCATTTTCCATTACAATATCAAATAGGCTGGTGCATTGAAAAAACTTAATAATGCTGACTTTTCCTTTTTCATTCTAGAAACAAAGAATAATACCAAGGTTTTTCAGCCAACAGAACATTCTGTCTTGCATCTGAATGTTTTTGACAGTGGTCTTTGAATTCACACATGGACTTTAAACATTTCAAATCTATATAAGTGAAATATAGCACAGGCTGCATAGATTTAGTTTAGGGAAGCATAAAGGGTAAAAGATTGGCTTCAGATGATTTTGTTGCTAAGAACATCCCATAAGGTAGGTTCCAATATTTTGATATTTTACAGGTGAGGAAACTGAGGTACAGAATGATTAAGATTCAAACCCACGCAGTAATTCCAGAGCCCTCATTCTGCTGTCTTAACCACTGATGTGGGGCTGTATTAGGCTTTTATCCGAGAAAAGGATTTAAACAAATTTTTTTTAAATGTTTACTTATTTTTGAGAGAGAGAGAGAAAGAGAGACAAAGTGTGAGCAGGGGAGGGGCACAGAGAAGAATCTGAAGCAGGCTCCAGGCTCTAAGCTGTCAGCACAGAGCCTGACGTGGGGCTCAAACTCATGAACTGTGAGATCGTTACCTGAGCTGAAGTCGGACGCTTAACCAATTGAGCCACCAAGGCTCCCTGAAAGGGATTTATTATATAGATTTGACCACATGCAATTGCGTAAGCTGTTTAAATAGTACGTAAGACTCTATCTTCGCATCCAGTGCTGGAGCCTGACGTCAACAGGAAAGACAGTCAGGCAGTGATGATAGATGTGAAGTGAGGGTGTTAAGGACAGTAGGAACCCATGAGGATGGACAGAAATGGGAGTCAAACTCTCACCACTTCGAGGCCTGCAAGTTTGATGATGCTGGTGTCCTGCGGGGGAAGCTAAACATGTACCTGGACCAAAGAGTCAGAGAAGCTAAAGGGAAGGGCCAGTGGGATGAGGGAGCCCACTGCAGACCTAGCTGCTACTCTATGACAGTGAAGTGAGTGGGCAGATAAATGACAATGTACATGAGCTGCAATGGCATGTGTTACCCCTGCTTAGACCATTGAAGCATTAAAAAAATGCCCCTCATCTTTCCTAATATATTTTTTTATTTGCTTGTTTCCCCTATAACTACCTGGTTTCCTGGCCCTGCCAGCTACCTTCCTCATCCAAGCTGCCTCCTTGGCTTTGGCATTGCTGGTCCCCCTGGGTTGCTCAGCCCTGACCACTACCTTGATCCCAACCCTGCTGGCCTCCCTGGCCCTGATCTTGTCGTTCCTATCTACTTTCTCAGGCCAAACTGCCTTTTGACTCTGGTTTTGCTGGCCATGCCATTCATGGCTGCCTCAAGGAAAGGAAAGGAAAGGAAAGGAAAGGAAAGGAAAGGAAGGAAAGGTAAAAGACAATTTCTAAATTTTTAATTATGTGTTTTTCTTAAGGCTAGGATATGTGACTTGACACATATATCTTGACAGTATTCCTTTGTTTGAATTTATCACGAATGTTTCTCTACCTTCTGAGAGATGAAATTATCAAAGAGTCGGCCATGAATTTATTAGACACTGCTTTGAGTAGAATGAGGCTTCTGTAGATATGAGGACAGCTGATGTCTCATTGTGTACCATGTTGCCTCTCTGCTGGTTTAGATTAGGAAAAAAACCTATGGTCTTCATCTACCTAACAGGACAGAATCTTGCCCCTCCTAGTTTTACTTTTTTGCTATTTTTGCTTTCATTTTCACAGTTTTAGGTTTCCATGTAAGTAAATATTTTATTCATATACAAAGCTGCTTTTCTATAGTTAAATTATGTTCAGTTTGGTCAAAGTGATTATCTCCTATATTGATGTGTTCAAGGTGATTATGCTTCAGTAACAAGTCCAAAGTCTCAGTGGCTTGACTCCTCCCCCCCGCCCCCCCCCCCCCACCTAAATATGTGTACTCTGCATATCCAACACAAGGCAGCAGAAGGGTCCGTTTATCTGAGACATACAGGGACTCAGGCTTGGGGGGGGGATGTTTTATCTCAATATTTGTCCATAATCCCTGTGGCCAGAGGAAGGGAATGTTGATAATTGCTCACTGGCTTTTAACATCCTCCAGAGACTGACACCATCACTCCTATCCTTGTTTCGTTGGCTTGAGCAAGTCATTTGAATCTGAGGAACTTCAAAGGGGGTGGGGAAGTGCAGTCTATCTTAACATGTGTAAGGAGCACTGGGAACATTTCAGAAACGGCCCTAATGACAACCACACTTCCCTGTGCTGTGTGGCTAGGAGTTTCATCCTGTCAAATCTTAGTGATGAGAACCAATTTACTGTCTCATGTACAATTATGAAATTGGCATTTCTTTCCAGACATCTGGGGCAATGGATATTGTTCTTGACCAAATTCCAAGTATCTTCACTTAAATATTAGACATACTGTGATGTCCTTTTATGTTGCACATTTCTCTCATACTGGCATTTTATCTACACTTTGGTGAAGTCCTTCCTGACCCTGGACTTGTCACTTTTTCCCTTGTCTTGTGGAGTTCACCCAGTCTCTTTTCAGGAGAGTGTTATTCTTGAATCTTAGGGCATGGTCCAGAAAAACATCTCTTGTTTGATATTAGTTCACCTCTTACTTTTGTTACTTTTCAAAGTGCCTAGCTTCAGGTGGAAGGAAATTTCCTACTAAGAATTTCTAAATTAGAAAATGCATATTTTTTCCTAACCACATGAGTTTGTGTCCAATTTGTTTCCACTAGATATTGATCTAGTGACTTTTACCAGGTTATTGACACATTTTAATAGTAATGAGCAACAAAACAATGATCCATTGTATCTGTATAGGCATTGACAGGTTTAACCACATGAGATCTCAGTTGATCTTCATTCCTGCTGCAGGTTTCCTGATGGAAACATGACATGGCACCACTTTACATTCAGGGGCAGAGAAATTGCATAGTTTTTTTTTTTTTTTAAAAAGCTTGAGGAAGATAGTTCTTCATATTGTCTTAGTGGGAATGGGGTGGGAGAGACCACAAGAATGAACACCCTCAGTCCATTAGTACCACTGGGAAGCCTTAATTCTATCAAGGGTTATTGATGCAGCAAAAAAGACCAGAGGCCATCTCCGTAGGAATAGCAGTATAACATTCAGTCTTAGTGAGAAACTATAGAATGTTCTAAGAACAAGGAATATAAAATTCTACTCGATTAACAAAGAGGCAAGGTATATACTTCATTTCTGTATTTTAGTTCAATACGGAAAAGATGGCTGAGAGGATGAAAATCAAAAGGGAAGAGTCAGACAAAGAAAAAGGGAAAAAGTATCTGTAAAGGAAGAGAGACTCATCTGCACTCAGAGCTTTTTTATGGAGAATCACTTAAACACAAACACAGAGAGGTCCCAGACAAACTTATGCCTATGTGCATTCACCTCCCACCCTGGTCCCCGGAGAGCTACATAAACTCATTCGTAATCACAGCCTCTGTAAAATACAGCATCCTTACTTATCTTTGCAGGACATTACCAGTTATGTTGTAAGCACCTTGAGAATAGGAACATCGCATTAGATGTTTGTCAAAGTGCACCATTTTTATCTTCCCTAATACCACGCTATGTTTGGGAAAATCCAGGTGTAGTGGAGGTTTTTTGTCTTTAATACTTAGCATGAGGAAATTAAGAGGAGGGCCACATTTAGCGCGTGTCAGAGCTCCCTCAACCCTCCCCTCTTGTGCAGTGTCCGGCCCACCTTCCTGGTCTATGCTAGTGCATACCTTTCAAAAGCAAACTCTGGGCAACAGCCTATGCAGGCTAGTAGGGTCTTTTAGCATGGCAGATGATGTAGCTTCTCACTTGCGTAATCTATTGTCGTAATTTGGTAAAGTCCTACTTTTTGATCATAATGGCAAATGAATGACTAATATAAGTAAATAGGAGTAAGTTTTTATTCCTTTATTCAACAAGTACTCAATTGAAGGGTAACTAGTCAAGCACTGTGGTAGGGATTGTGCACTAGCAATCAGTAAGGCCAGCATAATCCTTGTCTCCTTTATTTAGCATTTTGTGGGAAGACAACAATAAAACAAATGCTAAAGTGTGCTACTTCCTTCTCAGATGAGCATTGAGTTTTCCTTTGCCTGTCTTCATTCTTTTTGCTCCCTTACATTTTCTCCCCTGTAATTCAATTAGTAGAAGACAGCAAAGACCAGAGCTCATTCCCTTTTCTTAAAAAATTTTTTTAATGTTTATTTATTTTGGGGAGACAGTGAGACAGAGTGAGGGAGGGGCAGAGAGGGAGACACAGAATCTGAAACAGACTCCAGGCTCTGAGCTGTCAGCACAGAGCCCAACGTGAGGCTTGAACCAATGAAGTGTGGGATCATGACCTGGGCCAAAGTCAGGCGCTTAACTGACTGAGCCACCCAGGCGCCCCTAGTTTATTCCCTTTTATGTTAAAATATTAGGACAGGCCAGCTCTAGGCAAGTGTGACCTTTGTTTTCCATAGTCCTTCATTCAGCTCTGCACTGACCAAGACCCCTTCCCAACTCCCTAGGCTCCTTTTCAAATATCTTGAAATTGTTTGGGCCTTTCACTTTTTCCAAGAGCAAAGCTTTAGGGAAGTTCTGGGAAGTTAATGGGAAAGTCGTTTCCTCAAGAAAGAGAGGGAAACAAAAATGTGGCTCATCCAGGAAGCAGCTTTAGAGTCTTCCTTTGCTGATGAGATGGGAGCAGGAAGTTGACATTTACTGAGAATTAATTGATAATTATTGAGAATTTGTTGTTACATTCAAGATTCTCTATTAGGTTTTTTTTTTGGGGGGGAGGGGTCTACCCAGATGAAGACAGCACATCTGAAGAGAGCACCTTGCTCTCCTTAAGCAGTGTTTGATAACTATAATTAGAAGGGAACATGGTAATTAGGCAGCACTGGGCTCTCTCGTCTTCTGAATGTCCCTGGAGTTAACAGGAGCTTCGGGTGTTGCCAGAGTATAAAATGCAGGTGAGGGTGACAATAGCAGAGTGAGGCAAAGGTTTCAAGATCAGAGGAGTAGAGTTTATTATGACATAGACAATCCCGGCTCTTGCTCCTCCTGGAAATCCGAGCAAGGGGTGTTATAAACATGTGGGGTGCCCTTCCTTTCCACAGACAAGATGGCATTATGCTGTAGATTTGAAAATATTCACAAATGACTCTTGGAATGTACTTTTCCATGGATTAATGTGGTTTGTGTTGAAAGTGTGTGTGTGTGAGTGTGTGTGCGTGTGTGTGTGTATTTTTTTTTCACCCATGGTTTTGCTATTAAGAGCAGGTAAAGATTTTTTCCCTCTTAAATGTAATATGCTAATTTAATATAGTGTTTGCAGCATGGGAATGGGATATAATGTGCCTGAAAACAGCAGTTCATTTTTTGTGGGTTTGACCATTTCAGAAACTTCACATTTCTGAAAAATACGATTATTAGGAAAATAAATTTGAAACCACAGTCCAACTTCAATGAGGAATATATGGTGTTTTTCCATTCTACTGCTTAAATACTCCAAAGATTCTATGCCTCAGAGCAGGGACTTATTATAACTTTGCTGCACAGGAAAACGGAGGACTCCAGAGTCGATTCTGAAGTGGTTTTTCCCGTCTACCTCTGGACTGCTTTTCTTGGAAAACAACTATCGGGTTAGCCCAGTGGAGCCTTTGGTTTTAAAGAGAAATTGGTGGGTAGTGTGCAGCTACAGTGTTGTGCAAAAGGCAGCTAAAGACAAGACTGCTTTTAGCCCCTCACCCAAACACTGTGAAAGTATTTTGGGGGATGAGAGTCTCAGAAATATTGATTATACACATACATGATAAAGATTTCCAATTCTCTCAGGCCGGCATATTTATTTATTTTGTTTTGATTAATTATCCTGAGATGAAGTTTTTACTGATTCCCCAAATATTTATCACTTTTAGCTTGTTAGCTGAAAACCAATGCTTTGCATTCTTCCATATCCAAACAACCCTCATGCAGTTGCATAATAGGAGGCTACATGGGGAAACTGTGTGTTTTGAAAATGAGAAGGTGATAGCCCAGCCGTACTTTGCACCCCTCAGACTGACTTAGAGGACAGACTGGGGGAACTACCCTTTTAGAAGGAATGATCAGAGAAGGAGACTTGAAATCCAATTATGTGAGGGAAGCAGAGTGGTTGGTCTGGAGAGGAAAAGACTTCACTGCTAATAGAGTCACGGTACTTCACTGCTGCTGGGGGCAAGTGCCATAGTTTTGGCTACCTGACATCCAGGCCCCTTTCCTAGGGAAATCTGTGGTGTGTGTGCAACTTGGTAAGAGGGTAGGTCTTGCTTCCTATGGTGGAAGGTGAGGGGTGAGATTTGCCCCTCACGGATTGCTTGTCACCTGGGTGTAAGAAAGGGTCTTAGGTTCCTCCTGGTGTCCTGGCATGTGCTTATGTCTGGTGTTTTGCATCTAATAGGCACAGGATCTGTTGATAAAGTATCTCAAGTCCAATGTCATATCTAGACATTGTTCTTCACTGCCTGCTTCCCTTGGCTTCTGACTCGTTTGTACCTGGTTTTCTTGCATTCTTTTTTTTTTTTTTTTGGTCATTACAAATATGATTGAGGTGTTATTTATTTTTTATTTATTTTTTCAATATATGAAGTTTATTGTCAAATTGGTTTCCATACAACACCCAGTGCTCATCCCAAAAGGTGCCCTCCTCAATACCCATCACCCACCCTCCCCTCCCTCCCACCCCCCATCAACCCTCAGTTTGTTCTCAGATTTTAAGAGTCTCTTATGCTTTGGCTCTCTTCCACTCTATCCTCTTTTTTTTTTTTCCTTCCCCTCCCCCATGGGTTTCTGTTAAGTTTCTCAGGATCCACATAAGTGTGAAACCATATGGTATCTGTCTTTCTCTGTATGGCTTATTTCACTTAGCATCACACTCTCCAGTTCCATCCATGTTGCTACAAAGGGCCATATTTCATTCTGTCTCATTGAGACATAGTACTCCATTGTGTATATAAACCACAATTTTTTTATCCATTCATCAGTTGATGGACATTTAGGCTCTTTCCATAATTTGGCTATTGTTGAGAGTGCTGCTATAAACATTGGGGTACAAGTGCCCCTATGCATCAGTACTCCGTATATCTTGGGTAAATTCCTAGCAGTGCTATTGCTGGGTCATAGGGTAGGTCTATTTTTAATTTTTTTTTTTTTAATTTTTTTTTCAACGTTTTTTATTTATTTTTGGGACAGAGAGAGACAGAGCATGAACGGGGGAGGGGCAGAGAGAGAGGGAGACAGAATCGGAAACAGGCTCCAGGCTCTGAGCCATCAGCCCGGAGCCCGACGCGGGGCTCGAACTCCCGGACCGCGAGATCGTGACCTGGCTGAAGTCGGACGCTTAACCGACTGCGCCACCCAGGCGCCCCCTATTTTTAATTTTTTGAGGAACCTCCACACTGTTTTCCAGAGTGACTGCACCAATTTGCATTCCCACCAACAGTGCAAGAGGGTTCCCGTTTCTCCACATCCTCTCCAGCATCTATAGTCTCCTGATTTGTTCATTTTGGCCACTCTGACTGGCGTGAGGTGATATCTGAGCGTGGTTTTGATTTGTATTTCCCTGATGAGGAGCGACATTGAGCATCTTTTCATGTGCCTGTTGGCCATCCAGATGTCTTTTTAGAGAAGTGTCTATTCATGTTTTCTGCCCATTTCTTCACTGGGTTATTTGTTTTTCGGGTGTGGAGTTTGGTGAGCTCCTTATAGATTTTGGATACTAGCCCTTTGTCCGATATGTCATTTGCAAATATCTTTTCCCATTCCGTTGGTTGTCTTTTAGTTTTGTTGGTTGTTTCCTTTGCTGTGCAGAAGCTTTTTGTCTTCATAAGGTCCCAGTAGTTCATTTTTGCTTTTAATTCCCTTGCCTTTGGGGATGTGTCGAGTAAGAAATTGCTATGGCTGAGGTCAGAGAGGTCTTTTCCTGCTTTCTCCTCTAGGGTTTTGATGGTTTCCTGTCTCACATTCAGGTCCTTTATCCATTTTGACTTTATTTTTGTGAATGGTGTGAGAAAGTGGTCTAGTTTCAATCTTCTGCATGTTGCTGTTCAGTTCTCCCAGCATCATTTATTAAAGAGACTGTCTTTTTTCCATTGGATGTTCTTTCCTGCTTTGTTAAAGATGAGTTGGCCATACATTTGTGGGTCTAGTTCTGGGGTTTCTATTCTATTCCATTGGTCTATATGTCTGTTTTGTACCAACACCATGCTGTCTTGATGATTACAGCTTTGTAGTAGAAGCTAAAGTCTGGGATTTTGATGCCTCCTGCTTTGGTCTTCTTCAAAATTACTTTGGCTATTCGGGGTCTTTTGTGGTTCCATATGAATTTTAGGATTGCTTGTTCTAGTTTCGAGAAGAATGCTGGTGCAATTTTGATTGGGATTGCATTGAATGTGTAGATAGCTTTGGGTAGTATTGACATTTTGACAATATTTATTCTTCCAATCCATGAGCATGGAATGTTTTTCCATTTCTTTATATCTTCTTCAATTTCCTTCATAAGCTTTCCATAGTTTTCAGCATACAGATGTTTTACATCTTTGGTTAGATTTATCCCTAGGTATTTTATGCTTCTTGGTGCAATTGTGAATGGGATCAGTTTCTTTATTTGTCTTTCTGTTGCTTCATTGTTAGTGTATAAGAATGCAACTGATTTCTGTACATTGATTTTGTATCCTGCAACTTTGCTAAATTCATGTATCAGTTCTAGCAGACTTTTGGTGGAGTCTATCGGATTTTCCATGTATAATATCATCTCATCTGCAAAAAGTGAAAGCTTAACTTCATCTTTGCCAATTTTGATGCCTTTGCTTTCCTTTTGTTGTCTGATTGCTGATGCTAGAACTTCCAACACTATGTTAAACAACACCGGTGAGAGTGGGCATCCCTGTCGTGTTCCTGATCTCAGGGAAAAAGCTCTCAGTTTTTCCCCGTTGAGGATGATGTTAGCTGTGGGCTTTTCATAAATGGCTTTTATGATCTTTACGTATGTTCCTTCTATCCCGACTTTCTGGAGGGTTTTTATTAAGAAAGGTTGCTGAATTTTGTCAAAGGCCTTTTCTGCATCGATTGACAGGATCATATGGTTCTTATCTTTTCTTTTATTAATGTAATGTATCACGTTGATTGATTTGCAAATGTTGAACCAGCCCTGCAGCTCAGGAATGAATCCCACTTGATCATGGTGAATAATTCTTTTTATATGCTTTTGAATTCAATTTGCTAGTGTCTTACTGAGATTTTTTGCATCCATGTTCATCAGGGATATTGGCCTGTAGTTCTCTTCTTTTACTGGGTCTCTGTCTGGTTTAGGAATCAAAGTAATACTGGCTTCATAGAATGAGTCTGGAAGTTTTCCTTCCCTTTCTATTTCTTGGAATAGCTTGAGAAGGATAGGTATTATCTCTGCTTTAAACGTCTGGTAGAACTCCCCTGGGAAGCCATCTGGTCCTGGACTCTTATTTGTAGGGAGATTTTTGATGACTGATTCAATTTCTTCGCTGGTTATGGGTCTGTTCAAGCTTTCTATTTCCTCCTGATTGAGCTTTGGAAGTGTGTGGGTGTTTAGGAATTTGTCCATTTCTTCCAGGTTGTCCAGTTTGTTGGCATATAATTTTTCATAGTATTCCCTGATAATTGCTTGTATCTCTGAGGGATTGGTTGTAATAATTCCATTTTCATTCATGATGTTATCTATTTGGGTCATCTCCCTTTTCTTTTTGAGAAGCCTGGCTAGAGGTTTATCAATTTTGTTTATGTTTTCAAAAAACCAAGTCTTGGTTTCATTGATCTGCTCTACAGTTTTTTTAGATTCTATATTGTTTACTTCCTCTCTGATCTTTATTATTTCTCTTCTTCTGCTGGGTTTGGGGTGTCTTTGCTGTTCTGCTTCTATTTCCTTTGGGTGTGCTGTTAGATTTTGTATTTGGGATTTTTCTTGTTTCTGGAGATAGGCCTGGATTGCAATGTATTTTCCTCTCAGGACTGCCTTTGCTGCATCCCAAAGCGTTTGGATTGTTGTATTTTCATTTTCGTTTGTTTCCATATATTTTTTAATTTCTTCTCTAATTGCCTGGTTGACCCACTCATTCTTTAGTAGGGTGTTCTTTAACCTCCATGCTTTTGGACATTTTCCAGACTTTTTCCTGTGGTTGATTTCAAGCTTCATAGCATTGTGGTCTGAAAGTATGCATGGTATGATTTCAATTCTTGTATACTTATGAAGGGCTGTTTTGTGACCCAGTATGTGATCTATCTTGGAGAATGTTCCATGTGCACTCGAGAAGAAAGTATATTCTGTTGCTTTGGGATGTAGAGTTCTAAATATATCTGTCAAGTCCATCTGATCCAATGTGTCATTCAGGGCCCTTGTTTCTTTATTGGCCGTGTGTCTAGGTGATCTATCCATTTCTGTAAGTGGAGTGTTAAAGTCCCCTGCAATTACCACGTTCTTATCAATAAGGTTCCTTATGTTTGTGACTAATTGTTTTATATATTTGGGGGCTCTGGTATTCAGCGCGTAGACATTTATAATTGTTAGCTCTTCCTGATGGATAGACCATGTGATTATTATATAATGCCCTTCTTCATCTCTTGTTACAGCCTTTAATTTAAAGTCTAGTTTGTCTGATATAAGTATGGCTACTTCAGCTTTCTTTTGACTTCTAGTGGCATGATAAATAGTTCTCCATGCCCTCACTCTCAATCTGAAGGTGTCATCAGGTCTAAAATGAGTCTCTTGTAGACAGCAAATAGATGGGTCTTGTTTTTTTATCCATTCTGATACCCTATGTCTTTTGGTTGGTACAGTTAGTCCATTTACATTCAGTGTTATTATAGAAAGATACGGGTTTAGAGTCATTGTGATGTCCGTAGGTTTCATGCTTGTAGCGATGTCTCCGGTACTTTGTCTCCCAGGATCCCCCTTAGGATCTCTTGTAGGGCTGGTTTAGTGGTGACGAATTCCTTCAGTTTTTGTTTGTTTGGGAAGACCTTTATCTCCCCTTCTATTCTAAATGACAGACTTGCTGGATAAAGGATTCTCGGCTGCATATGTTTTCTGTTCATCACATTGAAGATCTCCTGCCATTCCTTTCTGGCCTGCCAAGTGTCAGTAGAGAGATCGGTCATGAGTCTTATAGGTCTCCCTTTATATGTTAGAGCACGTTTATCTCTAGGTGCTTTCAGAATTTTCTCTTTATCCTTGTATTTTGCCAGTTTCACTATGATATGTCATGCAGAAGATCGATTCAAGTTACGTCTGAAGGGAGTTCTCTGTGCCTCTTGGATTTCAATGCCTTTTTCCTTCCCCAATTCAGGGAAGTTCTCAGCTATTATTTCTTCAAGTACACCTTCAGCACTTTCCCTCTCTCTTCCTCCTCTGGAATACCAATTATGCGTAGATTATTTCTCTTTAGTGCATCACTTATTTCTCTAATTTTCCCCTCATACTCCTGGATTTTTTTAATCTCTCTTTTTCTCAGCTTCTTCTTTTTCCATAATTTTATCTTCTAGTTCACCTATTCTCTCCTCTGCCTCTTCAATCCAAGCCGTGGTTGTCTCCATTTTATTTTGCAGCTCATTAATAGCATTTTTTAGCTCCTCCTGGCTATTCCTTAGTCCCTTGATCTCTGTAGCAACAGATTCTCTGTTGTCCTCTATACTGTTTTCAGGCCCAGCGATTAATTTTATGACTATTATTCTCAATTCACTTTCTGTTATACTGTTTAAATCTTTTTTGATCAGTTCGTTAGCTGTTGTTATTTTCTGGACTTTTTTTTAGGGGAATTCTTCCGTTTCGTCATTTTGGATAGTCCCTGGAGTGGTGTGGAACTGCGGGGCACTTCCCCTGTGCTGTCTTGAATAACTTGTGTTGGTGGGCGGGGCCAGAGTCCGACCTGATGTCTGCCCCCAGCCCACCGCTGGGGCCACAGTCAGACTGGTGTGTGCCTTCTCTTCCCCTCTCCTAGGGGCGGAATTCACTGTGGGGTGGCGTGGCCCATCTGGGCTACTTGCACACTGCCAGAGTTGTGGTGCTGGGGATCTGGCGTATTAGCTGGGGTGGATTGGCAAGGTGTACAGGGGCGGGAATGGTAGGCTCAGCTCGTTTTTCCTTCGGATATCCGCTTCGGGAGGGGCCCTGCGGCACCGGGAGGGAGTCAGACCCGCCAGCGGGATGGATCCACAGAATCACAGCGTTGGGTGTTTGCACAGTGCAAGCAAGTTCCCTGGCAGGAACTGGTTCCCTTTGGGTTTTTGGCTGGGGGATGGGCGAGGACGTTGGCGCTGGCCAGCGCCTTTGTTCCCTGCCAAGCTGAGCTCTGTCGTCCGGGGCTCAACAACTCTCCCTCCCGTCGTCCTCCAGCCCTCCCATTCTCCGAGCAGAGCTGTTAGCTTATAACCTTCCAGATGCCAAGTCCTGCTTGTTGTCGGAACACACTCTGTCCAGCCCCTCCGCTTTTGCAAGCCAGACTCGGGGGCTCTGCTTGGCCGGCGGGCCACCCTTCCGCCCAGGCTCCCTCTCGCTAGTCCATGTAGCAGCGCACCGCCTCGCAGCCCTTCCTACCCTCTTCCGTGGGCCTCTGGTCTGCACTTGGCTCCAGAGACTCCGTTCTGCTAGTCTTCTGGCGGTTTTCTGGGTTATTTAGGCAGGTGTAGGTGGAATCTAAGTGATCAGCAGGACGCGTGGTGAGCCCAGTGTCCTCCTACGCCGCCATCTTCCCCTATCCGGTTTTCTTGCGTTCTAATACAGAATAGGAATATGTAATTCTAATAGATTTTGTGAGCTCTCTCATATGTTTAAAATAGATTCCTTTTTTGATTAAGAAATCATATTGTTTTCTGTTGTTTACAATAAGAATCGTACTGACATAATTGCTAAAAACCTGTAATGGTTTATTTCTAGCTGGAATTTTTAACCTGGATCCAAGGATAGCATTACAGTATCTTTGTGTGTGTTGTACTATATGCAGAATTTGGGATATTTGGAATTTCTGATGGGGGAGAGGGTCTATAGCTTTCATTTGATTCTCAAAAGTTTCTGTAATTCTAAAAAGGCCAAGAACCACTTATCTACAGGATACAATTTAAATACCTTACTTAGGATAATTTACAAAACCTTTATGATCTGGCCTCTGTCTACTGCTTCAGTTTTCTCTCTCATTGTGTTTCCTGTTGCTTCTGCTTTTCGTCATCATTGCATGCAAGTCACATCTAAATACTACAGGTTCTCTAAAAGCACCTCATGTTTTTTAACCTCCATGTCTTTGCTCATGATGTTCCTTTAAACATTTTTTTTAATGTTTATTTTTTGAGGAGAGAAAGTCAGAGCATGAGCAGGGAGAGGGGAAGAGAGAGAGGGAGACACAGAATCTGAAGCAGGCTCCAGGTTCTGAGCTATCAGCACAGAGCCTGACACCAGGCTCGAACCTGCGAGCTGTGAGATCATGATCTGAGTTGAAGTCGGATGCTTAACCAACTGAGCCACCCAGGCACCTCAGCTCAGGATGTTCCTTCTGCCTTAAGTTCCCAATCTGTTCTTTACTCCACCTTTTAATTGGTTTTCCGGGCACCTACTCATCTTTTAAATTCATCTGGTTTCACCTCTTCTGTGAAGGCCATAATCTCTGTGCTCCCATCCCCTTGGCTCACCTGATTTCAGCTTTGACAGCAGCCCACGTCAGGCTGGCAGCTGGTTTGAGTGTGTCTTCTTTGTTGGCTTGGGACATTCTCCAAAGTCACTGAAGGTAACTCATTACCCAGGCACATCTTTATGGAGAAGTTAATCCCTCTGGGGGCAACAGTGGAAAAGTCTGTGGGTAAATGCCCCAGGGTTCCCATCTGCTGGTGGGCCAATTCTGAGGCACCTTCTTTATGTGTCTTCAGAGAGGTCTCTGAGCAACTGGGTCCCAGGAGCTGCCTTAGCATCTGTTGCCTTTGTTGTCCTTATTTACGGATTTCTCTCTAGTAGACTGTTATTTCTTTTTTGTTTAAAATTTTTAAAATTTATTTTTCATTGTGGTAAGAACAGTTAATGTAAGATCTATCCACGTAACGAGTTTTAAGTGTACATTTTGTGGACTATAGGTACATTGTTGTACATCTTACTTGTTATTTATCCATTTAACTGAAATTTTATGCCTGTTGATTAGTAACTCCTCATTTCCCCTTCTTTCAGCCCTTGGGAACTACCATTCCAGACTTTGATTTTATGAATGTAAGGACTACTTCCTATAAGTACAATCATGTAGTACTTATCTTTCTGTGTTTGGCTTCTTTCATTTAGCATAATATCCTGAAAGTCCATTCATGTTGTTGTATGTTACAGAATTTCCTTCATTTTTAAGGCTGAATAATATTCTTGTATATGTATATATACATTTTTTTTTTACCCATTCATCTACTGATGAACATTTAATTTGCTTCCACATCTTAGCTATTGTGAATAGGGCTGCAATGAACATGAGAGTGAGTGCTTGTGTCTCTTTGAGATCCTGATTTCATTTTTTTCTGGATGTATACCCAGAAGTGGGATTACTGATTCATATGGTAGTTCTATTTTTATTTTTTTGAGGAACCTCTGTACTTTTTTCTGTAGTGGCTGAACATTTTGCATTTCTACCAGCAGGGTGCAAGGGTTCCAATTTCTCCATGTCCTTGCCAGCACTTCTCTTTTGTTAAACTATTACCTCTTGAGAGTGAAGAGCTTATATTATTCCCTTTATTAAAAGAGAAAACTGGATCCTCATCAATGTGTGAAAAAACACAAAACATGAGAGCTTTTTTCTGATTTCTCATGGGCTGTCTTGTGTTTGCATGCATCTGGGGAGCAGAACTAAGACCAAACAGCAGAACTTACCAGAAGACAGAGTTTAGTTCAATGTAGAACTATCAGTGCCCCTAAGGGAAGTGGGACTTATTAGTAACAGTAACAGTGGTTCATTATGGCATAGTGACCCTCTTGGTTTACCCACTTTTCACTCTCCAGACAAGAATTCCTGTAATTGAGAGTTTTGTGGAAAGAGAGTCCCACATGCAGATGCCTACAGGGGCCAGGCAGGCATGTAAACTAGTGAGGCTGAGCATCAGATAATTGGTAAGGGAGGAAACTGTGGAAATAAAGTATGTGTATTCTGTCTGAAAGGGGTAGCTCCTCCTCAGCTCCAGTCAACTATCGTTGTGCAAGAATATAGGTTCGGTGCTGCCAGACTTCAGTTTTTCAAGGGAAAGCAGAAATCCAGATCCTTATATAAAAATTCGCAGTTGAAAAAACAATACGCTAGTCAAGAAGGCTTCACGGGGCTGGGCAGGGACCACGTGTTGTTAGTTTGCAACCTTTGTGCAGCACGTGTAGCAAAGGATGTTAAAACTTCAGATGTGTGGGCAGCCTCCTCGAAAGGCAGCCCTAGGGTCTGGTCAGTTTGCTCTCATCAGGTGTATAAACGGACTTAGCCTGTTCCCAGCACAGGCCTTCTCTGCAGCAAGGAAGCTCTGTGGCTCGGGCTCTTTGCTACTTCCCACTACTGTTCTTCCTCCACCAAACCTGTCATCTTAGTGCAACTTCCACATTTCCAGCACTTGGATTTCTGCTGCAGATCATCACCGTTCAATGGTCTCATAGTTTTTTTTATGTTTTTTTAAATGTTTACTTATTTTGAGAGAAAGAGAGAGAGAGAGCGGGGGAGGGGCAGAGAGAACGGGGGAGAGAGAATCCCAAGCAGGCGCCACGCTGTCAGCACAGAGCCTAATGTGGGGCTTGAACTCATGAACCGTGAGATCATTACCTGAGCTGAAACCAAGAGTCGGACACTTAACCGACTGAGCCACCAGGTGCCTCTGTTTTATCTCTTTAATTGAGGTGTTAAGTTCCTCAAATCTGGAGCTTCTATTTCATATGCCTTTCCTATCATTTGGAGCATGGTGTGGGGCACATAGCAGGTGCTCAAAAGAACTATTGATGCTGGATGGCCATCTTACTCAGGGCTTTTGTCATCACTCTTAGTAGAAGGTAAAGTAATAAAAAGGCTCCTAAGTAAGTAAATAAATGAATAAATAAGTAAGTAAATAAATAAATCAGTGGGGCTCTAGGCATGTTCCCCATCTACTGTTGACCTACTGCTGTTAGAGCTTTTATGAGGAAAATGGTGCCCAGTGTGTTACTTCTGTCACCAGCTCTTTTGCATCGTTTTTCACTAAAGATACAGCAAAATAACCAATTATTTGTTCCCATTTTAGATTCATTGGTTAGAGATAGGGTCTGATCATAAGCTGTGTAGCCATTCTTTTAAGGTAAAAGTGAGCAGACACTTTGGTGTTACAAAAAATTGACTAAAAGAAAAAAATATTTTAACTGGTTATGGTGATCTATTTCTCTTCCTTCCCTTTCATTTGAAGCACATTTTGTTTGTTTTAGAAATCTCCTTTCTTCTACATCTGTGAAGCAAAACACAGTAAAAATAATTCTGTCATCCGTGATAATGGTATTAGGTACACTTTGGACACTGGAGCTTACTAATTGTCTTTAAGACTTCTTTTAGTAAACTTTTCCCCCTTTTTTTTGGTCCAAGTTCTAGTAAGCATAAATTGCCAGAATAGTAGGTCTTCTCTATTTCATTTGTCCCGGAATTATTTATTTCACCAAGTTTCAGTGCAGTTTTGCTACAAAGACAGGGAACTGACCATTTCTTCAGTGAACATTTACTGAGCTCCTATGGTATGCTAGACCCTATTTTAGTTGTTGAAGATACAGAAGTGAAATTAGAAAAGGCCCTTGCTTTCCTGAAGCTGAACTTCAAGTGGTGAGAGATAACCGCAAACTGATAAACAAATATATACACAAGATATTTGGGATGGTAGTTAAGTGTTGGCAGAATAAAATAGGATGGAGAAAATACATATGTGAGGGAGTTACTCTAGTTTGGAGTTGAGGGAAGCTCTCCTTGAAACTGTCACAGCTGAGACTTGACAAGTGAGGACCAGCTACGTCAAGATCAGGGGGAAGAGCATTCCAGCCAACAAAACAGTTCCTGCAGCGGGCCTCAGGCAGGAGCCCATATGGTGGGTGTACTGAAGGCACAGTCAGGAAGTCAGAGGGAAAGGGGATTTTAGAGTTAGCAAATAGAATTAGTACACAAGTGATTTTATTCAGCAACTTTTGTAGTTTAAATGTTTATGGCCATGCTCATTTAGTTCTTAGGATTAGACTCATTAATTATCTAAGGTTCACACGGGATGAAGCCAGTGTTTCAAAGTCTATGTGGTATATCCTGCCCTGAAGCCTGAAATTTCCCATGATAGGATAGGACACTAGTAGTATTTTAGGAAAATGGCATCTGGTGTTATATTCTTAAAGTTTCCTTGGAAATAATCTTGCCTGCATGGTAAGAACAACTTGCCTCATCTTTTAACATAATAATTGCCCTCAAGGATTGTAAGAGCTTATAGACAAATGGAGCATCCGGTTTTAAAGCTAGCTGGACAGGGAAGAAAGCTATCGTGGATAACGTTTCAGATTTTCTTGGATTTTTTGGTATCTGCACAACAAGAGACCCGATGAATTGCCAGCACATAATAAGCCAGAACCCTGGATCCAGAGAACGTTTGTGATGTCCAGCCAACACAGAACTGCTTTCTCCCCCAAAGGGTGGTCTCCAAATCTGTTGTAGCCTTTGGCAAGATTTTTATATCACAATTGAAAACAGATGCCCTTTCTGCCCTCTCCCTTGTTGTCTGAGTTACTACCATTCAGAGGGTGTGAGCCATGGCAGTCTCTCATGCACCTTCAGAACGCCCTGCAAGAATCCTCATTAGACATTCCTAGCAGAAGTCTTGCTGTGAAACACTCTGCAATAGAGAATAGACATGAGAAGGTGCCAGATTTATGAGGTTCTAGTAATCTGCTTGGTGCATTCTGAATGTTCCTTGTCACAAATCAAAACACCAGTCCTAAGGTTTAATATAAAACATCTCTTCACGCAGTTTCTATTTTGTTGTTTGTTTAATTTAAATTTTAGTTAACGTACAGTGCAATATTGGTTTCAGGAAGAGAATTCAGTATTTCATCACTTACATACAACACCTAGTGCTCATCATAACAAGTGCCCTTCTTAATACCCATCACCCATCTAGCCCTCCCTCTCTTCTCTTTCACCCTCTTCCCATATGTTCATCTGTTTTGTTTCTTAAATTCCACATATGAGTAAAATCATATGGTATTTGTCTTTCTTTGATTGACTTATTTTGCTTAGCATAATACATTCTAGCTCCATCCATGTTGTTGCAAATGGCAAGATTTCCTTCTTTTTGATGGCTGAGTAATATTCCTGTGTGTGTGTGTGTTTCCTACATTTTCTTTTATCCCACATTTTCTTTATCCATTCATCAGTGATGAACATTTGGTCTCTCTCCATAGTTTGGCTATTACTGATAATGCTGCTATAAAGAGTTTGAATCTGTATTTTTGTATCATTTCAGTAAATACCTACTAGTGTAATTGCTGGATCATAGGGTAGTTCTATTTTTAGTTTTTTGAGGAACTTCCATACTGTTCTCCAGAATGGCTGTACCAGTTTGCATTCCCACCAATAGAGCAAGAGGGTTTCCCTTTCTCCACATCCTTGCCAATACCTGTTGTTTCTTGTGTTGTTAATTTTAGCCATTCTTACAGGTATAAGGTGGTATCTCATCATGGTTTTGATTTGTATTTCCCTGATGATGAGTGATGTTGAGCATCATTTCATGTGTCTGTTAGCCATCTGAATGTCTTCTTTGGAAAAGTGTCTATTCATGTCTTCTGCCCATTTCTGAACTGGGTTGTCTGTTTTTTTGGGTGTTGAGTTTCATAAGTTCTTTATAGATTTGGGGTACTAACCCTTTATTGGAAATGTCATTTGCAAATATATTGTCTCATTCTGTAGGCTGACTTTTAGTTTTGTTGATTGTTTCCTTGGCTGTGCAGAAGGTTTTATCTTGATGAAGTCCCAATAGTTCATGTTTGCTTTTGTTTCCCTTGCCTTCAGCAACTTGACAGTTTCTATTTTACAATATTTAAACCTAATGGAAAATATTTAATCCTAAAGGACTACATAATCCTAAGAAAAGCTAAAGCATACTGTCCCTAATGGACTATAGTTTTATCACAGGATCTGACCCTAAAATATGCCTGCATTTTATATACGTGACATTGAGAAGCTATAGTATCAAAAATCACTATAAATTCTTGATTAAAAGAAACTTATTAGATATAACAATGAAATATAATGTGTGGGCTTTGTTCAGATCCTGGTGTAAATCAACTGAAAATTAAACAACAATTGGGAAAATTTAATATGTACTGAATATGTGACAATATTAAGTAGTCATTGGTAATTTTGTTAGGTGTGATAATGATATGGAGATTATGTAAGGAGATGTCCTTATTTTATAGAGGCGCATACTCAAATACAGAGATGAAAAATCACATCTATAATTTATTTTAAAACACTTCAGCAAGAATCAACTGAAGCATATATGGCAAAATGTTAATAATTGTTCAGTCTCAGTGATGGGCTTGTGAGTTTACTATAGTATTTTCTCCACTGTTCTGCATATTTGAAAATTTTTATAATTCAAAGTTTAAAAGATCTTTGCACATTGGATCACAGACAGGACAGTGATTTTTCAGCTAAGTAGCACTATTTTATGATCACAGTGGATGCTGCTTTACTGTGACTTTTGTCACATTCAGCGATATATAGCAGTGCACCTGGAAACTAGATGATTTCTTCATAAGTGGGACATTATAGTAAAAATAAATCAATATTCTACCCTTAACCAGCCCTGCCCCCCATACTCTGATTTTAAACTTGGTCTATGATTATAGGAGGTGAAGTAGCTCAGAGGCAAAAACTGAAACATACAGAATCCTCAAGCTAGTATTTTAAACATTTTGTTTCAACCTTAGTTTTAAAAAAGAACAATCTTAAACTGCAGTTGCTAAAGTCACTTCCTTCCTATCAAAATGTAAATTCAGGGGCGCCTGGGTGGCTCAGTCGGTTGGTTAAGCGTCCAACTTCGGCTCAGGTCATGATCTCACAGTTCGTCAGTTCAAGCCCCGCATCATGCTCTGTGCTGACAGCTCAGAGCCTGGAGCCTGCTTCAGATTCTGTGTCTCCCCCTCTCTCTGCCCTTCCCCTGCTCATTCTCTGTCTCTCTCCCAAAAATAAATTAAAAAATAAATAAATATTCAAAATGTAAATTCAACAACCTGGATTATATTAACATATATAAAATATTGGAACTGTCTCAGGCACATGCTTGCCAATCAATGGCCTGTCTTCTTCCTTCTCTGTTCAGAGATTTTGAGCAGCTGTTACTATTAAATCTACCTGTGCTGTTTCTTCAGACAGTGTGTTTTTGCTGACAGTATGTTCCAGTACTGGATATTGGTAAGATTTTCTTATCTTGGGATATTTTGATATCTCGACCATGAAATAAGTTGAACTTATTGATGGATATAATAACTTCACATTGCAGTGTGGACTACTGGTGGAACAAAACATGTTGTGTTTTTATTCCCACCTATATTTAACTTGTAAGTTCTCTTTTTCCTTATTTTTCATCCACTTGGTGTCAGTTGTAGATTCCGTAGCAAAGGGTGTCTTGCTGTCCCCTTTCTTCAGCCTCAACACTTTAGTAAGCTGTGAGTATTGGCACCTCATTTATTATGATTATGATTATTAAGCAACAATGCCTATGTGGAGATATCTTAACTTAGAATTAGTGTTAAAAATAAAGTCCTAATTGTAACAGTGAACACCCACTGAGCTCCTGTCCTATAACACATTATTGAAAGTGCTCTGGGATGAAATGTTGCACTGGTGGAATGCATGGGACTAGAAGACCTGCTTTCTGTCTTCAGCAGTGCATGAACTTTGTGGACATAGGAGAAACAGTTACCGTGAAAAGGGTTTGGCAAGCACAAGCGAGTGCCATGGACTGCAAGAGTGGTATAGAGTCAAGAGATTCTTTCCAGCTGGGGCCAGCATGGCTTCCTGAGCATAAAAAAATTTGAACTGAACCTTCAGAAACAGGTTAAATTTTGGCAGAGAGAGAAAGGGAAGGAAACTATTTCTGTGTGGTAAATGAGTATCCTCAGGAGCCAGGAGTCTTTGGGTAACTGTAAGTAAGAGAGTTTGGCTGGACGGAGGACCTCCTATTGGGACCCAGCATGCTGAGGGCAGGAATCTGGATTATAGGAAGCACTGGCCAGGCAGTAAAGGTTTGGGGCAGTAACATGAGTAAGGCTGTGTGTTAGGAGCTCCGTCTGGCTGTGTTGGCCTCAAGATAGGTTGCACGAAGGAGACATCAAGACAGGGAAATCAATTTGGAAACCACTGCAGAATAGTTCAAGTGGGAAAAGGAGTAAAAATGTACATTTGGGTAATGACAGCAGAAATAGAAAGGAGGCATGATTACCAGACATGTTGCAAAAGAACTGACTAGATCTGATGAATGAATTTAAGTCCTCTTTGAAAGAGAACGGGAAAATGCAAGCTGTTAACTGTAAGTTGAGTCATACTTCATATGACTCAATTGAGAATGTTTGAAAGAAAACTTTTCATTTTTTGCTTATTTATAGAAAGGTAGCCCCACCCTTGTAATTATTAAACTTTACACAATCCTAAGAAGGGCTGTTTACTTCCTCCAGCCTTGGCTGCCTTTTTATCCATCCCTAAGAATTAGGAGGACGGTGCTGTGGAGAGGGAGGAAATGTAACCTGAAACTTTACTAAAATATGTTGGTTCATAAATGAAACGTGAAAGCACCTCCGAAAAAGTAGTAATAGTCTAGGGGGAGGAACCTGGAGGTCAATGCTGGAGGATCAAGTCATGTAGAGAAAAGGCTCTCTTGAGAGGATGTTCAGTGTCTTTCAGTGGAGTAGCAGAGCCCCCTGCAAGGAGGGAGCTGGGGAATAAATCCTCTGTCCTACTTTCTTCCTTCCCATTTCTTGATCTCCCTTTCTCCAGTCTAGATGGCAAGGGAACCCACTGGTGTAATCATACAGGTCAGCCTCCTGAGGCAGAGAAGTGGGGTAGAGAAGAGGAGAGAGTAGAACTGGGGGTGCAGACAAAAGGGAACAGTCACAGCACACTCTTTACAACATATAACAATATGGGGGGGGTGCTTGGAAGAAGATCTTCATAGAATCATAAAATGTTAGACCTGGAAGGATCCTGAGAAGTAATTCTCAACCTCATTTTAGAGATGGGGAAATAGAACCCTATAGGGGTAGCAACTGGGTACAGTTAATTGTCACAGAGCTGAAAAGAAAGGACAGACCTTTTGATGTGCAGCCCTGGATCTTTCCAGTTGGCTAGGTAGCTTCCATATAATCACAAATTCGTCAGGTCCATGGCACAAGCTCAGCCACTCTGCAAGGTGGCTTTGAGAGAGAGAGAGGGTGTGTGGGAGAGGCAGAGGGAGAGAGAGAATCCTAAGCAGGCCCCATGCCCTAAGTGCAGAGCCTGGTGTGGCGCTTGATCCCACGAACTGTGAGATCATGACCTGAGCTGGAATTGAGAGTTGGACACTTAAGTGACTGAGCCACCCAGGCACCCCTAGATTCTAAGTTTTAATGGCAATAATATTTTTTAATGGATATAACATAGTTTTTTAAATGTTTCCTATTATTGGACATTTGTTTCTATATTTTCTGTTGCTATACATATATGTGTGTGCGTGTGTATGTGTGTGTGTATGGGTACACATACACATGTACACATATATACATATACAAATACTTGTACTTATCTCTAGGATACATTTTCATAAATAGAATTGCCAGCATAAGCATTTTCAGTGGTCCTTTCTGGTGGGTCACAGTAGAAAGAATATGGCCCTGGGATCAGACATCCTGATCAATATTCTGCTTCTCCAGTTTCCGGATATGTGACCTTAGGCTCAGTCTGCTCGGCCTCATTCTCTTACCTGTTAACCAGGGATCATACTGCCACCCACACCCCCCTCCCTCCCCAGTGCTCTGAGGAGAACTACATGAAGACCGTGCCTTTAAAGTGGCTGAAACATAGGGAGTGCTCAGTACATGTTAGCTCCTTGCTCCTATGGGATGAGTTAGTTTGCACGCATGTGTGTGCACATGGCTGGGTGTGTAGAATGAAGGGAAAAAATAGAAGACTGTAGTCACTATAAAGAAAAAAGTAAAATTGACTTGAAAAGAGACAAATTTAGACCGTGAAGATTTCTTTCATGGTCTTGATGGTATTGATAATGAAGATAGAAACGGAAGTCCTCAATGACTGTTTTTCTTTGCACTGGGCTGTCCAGTAAACACTTCTAACCTTGTTCCCTGTCCTCTCCCTTCCTAAGTGCTCATCTTCAAACTCTACCAGCGGGCAAAGCACGTGTACAGCGAGGCTGCTCGGGTGCTCCAGTTTAAGAAGATATGTGAAGAAGCACCTGACAACACGGTCCAGCTGCTGGGGGACTTAATGAACCAGAGCCACGTGAGCTGCCGGGACATGTATGAGTGCAGCTGCCCTGAACTGGACCAGCTGGTGGACATCTGTCGGTGAGCCTGGGACAGCAGCATGGGGGGGGCTGTGGGACACGGCCATGGAAACTGTTGAAATGAATGAAAAAAAATGCAATATTTTCATAACCTTCTAAATGAAAGGGGATCCTTCCCCACTTCCTATCTGAGGTGTTGTCTATGATACAGAGCTGAACTCGTTCCCTCCTAAATATCTGTAGGAGAAATATTGGAGACCTGACTCCAATAGCTTTATGAATCAGTTCTTTGGAATCAGTTCTTCACAATGCCTTTCCATCTTCGGATGATTAGGTATTTCAGGGAGCTTTTCTTAGCCATGGCCCTGCTGTTACTTTCTCATCATATTTTAATCAATGGTATATCCACTACAATGGGGGCCCTGCCAGCATCTCCTGTTTGGTGTCTTAAGTGTAGTAGATTTTTTCAAAGGAAGGGAGAAAACAGAAAAAGGCCCTCAGACCTGATAGTGTATTTGGGGGCAGGGGAGGTTGCTGAAGGAATTACTCAGAAAGCTTTCCAGATTTAGGTTAAGCAATTTGGAGAAATGAGGACTTGATGAAAGCCTGGCTTATAAATGGTTGGTTGAGACAGAAATGTAAAGGGGAAAACTCTTTCACAAAGCCTGAGAACAGCTTCCTTATAATTGTTAGAGAATGGGGATAATAGAGTAGAATGGTCACTTTACCCAGAAGGGATTTCATTGACCTTGGGAGGACTGAAAGGGAAATTGGGAGAACTCTCAAATGGCTACATGTTATTTCCACTGTGAGAAGATAATGCAGAACTGCCTGCAATTAGTAATGAAAACAAAATTAACCACTTGGCGCCTATGGCTTGCCTCATTCATTACCACACTTCCAGCCTGAAAAGTTTAAATCACCTAGCTCCACTGATCACAGATGGCATGTGTAACCCAACTTGTAGAGAGACTTGAACATAACATTGATGAGAATCACTCTGCTGACGTCAGAGTTTGCTCACTAATTGCCAAAATGCCTTCCAGAGCTTGTTCCACTATAAGTGCTCTTTTCTGAAAATATCAAGGGCCCAGTAAATGGAAGGGATGAGTATTATTCAGTTCTGGAAATTAAAAGAAGTGGAATGATGTGTGCAGAAATCAGGCAGAAGTGTCTTTGCCTGGAGGGTAGTGGGGTAGTTTGACTCCCCCCTGAAAAGCGGTGAAAGGGCATTGGTCAGCCTTCTGGAATCCCCTAGTGAACCTTCTCTTCCTGGGACTGTCAACCAGCTCTCACTCTCATGGAGCCTCTCATGGAGAAAGAGGGGAGTGACAGTTAAAAATAAATTGAGTGGTAGTGGTATAAAAAAAAAATAGTGCTATGAAAAAAAAAAAAAAGAAGGGATAGAGAGTATCATGGTTGGATGGGTGACCTTTATTTTTTTTTTTTTATGGGCTCTACATGCATTTTATTTTTTTATTTTTTTCCAATATATGAAATTTATTGTCAAATTGGTTTCCATACAACACCCAGTGCTCATCCCAAAAGGTGCCCTCCTCAATACCCATCACCCACCCTCCCCTCCCTCCCACCCCCCATCAACCCTCAGTTTGTTCTCAGTTTTTAAGAGTATCTTATGCTTTGGCTCTCTCCCACTCTAACCTCTTTTTTTTTCCCTTCCCCTCCCCCATGGGTTTCTGTTAAGTTTCTCAGAATCCACATAAGAGTGAAAACATATGGTATCTATCTTTCTCTGTATGGCTTATTTCACTTAGCATAACACTCTCCAGTTTGGATGGGTGACCTTTATAGTAAGGGTTGAGGAAGGCTTCTCTGAGATGATGATGTTTGAGCGGAGACCTGAGGACATGAAGAAATGAGAATAGCAAGTGCATAGGCCCAGAGGTGGGGATGTGGCTGTCACATGTGAGGAAGAGCTGGACAACTCGTAGGCTGGAGGGCAGTAAAGGAGAGAGTAGCAGGTGATGAAGTTGGGGGGGGGGAGTGGGGAGGCACAGCACAGGGCCCTCCTAGGCCACTGGAAGGACTTTGGCTTTGGGTGTGGAAAGGTGGCAGTGGAAGTGCTAAGTGATCCCATGCAAGGCGTGCCTTGAAGGAAGATTCAAGATAATTGTTGTATGGGTGAAAGACAGGAATCAAGATGACTCCTGGGTGTTTGGCCTGAGAAAGTTTGCTTGTTTCTGTCAAAGCCACATTTTGGGAAGCGGTATTTCACATTTTGGGGGGCAGAATTCTCTCATAGTGCCATAAGGTAAGAAAGCAGGACGAGTCCTTCAAGACCTGAGCAGGCACTAGGAGGTGAAGTGATTTGAACAAGTAAATGTATTGAGTTGGTGTGAAAGGTCTGGTTCCTCATCCAGTGCTTTTGCCATGCCTCTCTCTCTCCCCTGAGTTTACTGAGATATGATTATGTTGGAATGTGGGTCATTTTCCTTTCCGGCTTTAAAACTTTAATAATGGAGGTTTGTGTTGTCCTAGTGTGCAGCATGTGAACACTGGACAAAGCCATGTTGAGCAGGGGAGGCAGTGTGTGGAGTAGGAGGACAACTGAGTTGAAGTTAAGAAGGTTGAGTTCCAGCTCTGCCACTTTTCCTTCTGAGCTCTGTGATTTTGCATTGTTGTCTTGTTTTATGATCTCCTGTATCTTTTTCTGTTCTAACCATCTATAGGTCTCTCTCTCTCTCTTTTTTTTTTTTTTTTAATGTGGTTCCAGTGAGGGATCTAATGGCTAGGTCTTAAAAGAGTTTAGAAGAGCACCTTTTATTATTATTTTTATTTGTTTTTGGAAAGTCCTTTCTTAATGCCTTGACACTCAAATTTAACACTTAAATTAACATTTACTTATTTTGTTTTAATTTATTCATTTTGAGAGAGAGAGAGCATGAGAGACAGAGAGAGAGGGAGAGAGAGAATCCCAAGCTCCCATGGTCCGCACAGAGCCCGAGGCAGGGCTCGATCTCACGAACAGGCAAGATCATGACCTGAGCCAAGATCAAGAGTCCGACAGACACTTAAATGACTGCATCACCCAGGCATCCCTAAACACTTAATTTCTCAAAGTATTTCTGTCTAGCTCATTTCCATCAGCTGCATTTCTTTTTTTTTTTAATGTTTATTTTGCAAGAGAGAGAGAGAGAGTATACGTGTGTGTGCATGGGGGTGGGCCACAGAGAGAGAGAGAGAGAGAGTCCTAAGAAGGCTCTGCTCTGTCAGCACAGAGCCTGATGCAGGGCTCAATCCCATGAACCTTGAGATCATGATCTGAGCCAAAACTAAGACTTGGACACCTAACCGACTAAGCCATCCAGGCGCCCCTGCTATGTTGCTTTTCTGAGGAAAATTCAGTTGTGTCTAGTATAAGGAGCTCATTCTCTTTTTTATGGGCTTTTTTATTTGGAAAGTCAATTGCAAACCATCAAAATTAGTTTCTACTTATTCGAGAATCATATAGGGATCGAGTTTCCCATATTGAAAGATTACCTTTTGTTGTGTTGTAAATATTGGCCAGAATAGTTGTGTGGTCCCTAAACTTCTGATTTAATTAATTTTTTCTTTGTTGTCACTGTGACCAGCAGATAGTCTCCAAATGTTCCAACTGGTTGCCAGTTACTAAAAGGCCCTACGTGGCAGAGCAACCTCCTAGGAGGACAGACTGGGGGAACAAAGTAGATGCAGTCATTGATGCCATTCCTCCCTACAGCCAGCAAATGCTTTGCCCCAGGGTATTTGTGTCCTATGTGGCACTGAAGTCTAAACTCCACTTTCAAAAGTTCTTGACACTTGTGTGTGTGTGTGTGTGTGTGTGTGTGTGTGTGTGTGTGTAAGGGGAAAGAGGAAGGAATGCAGAAGAATTAAAAAGATAGTGGTGAGATGGGGTGGTTAAAAGTGAGAGAGAAAGACGGATAATAGTTGTGGAGGGTAAATGAGTAGAAAGGTTCAAATGCAAAATGAGATGCCCTTAAGCCCTAGTTCCTCCTGAAGCTTCATGACTGTAGCACTGGGCTAGGCAGGGGAGGTGCTGGATGTGCTGGGAAGGGCCCTGGCAAGGCCTGGGCCACTGGTACCATAAAGTCAACCTCTGGTAGAGTATTCTTTTAAGAGTCACGATCATCTCCACACTTCCCTGTCCCCTTTAAAAGTGTTAACACCAGTGGGGAAGGCATGACTAAGACTGGGCAGCCTTAGATGGTTGGTTGCCTTCCTGAGACCAGACGAGGGAGGAGGGAAGCTTAAATGGGTTCAAGGAGCAACAAGGCCAAAGACAGTCTTTACTTCCAGGTCTACTTGTGACACTTTAAAATTCCTTTAGTTTTTCTGAAGGCCTGCTTGGAAACTATTTGCATGAAAACACAACTAATTGATTGAGTGAATGAAGGATTTTAATGCCTAGATACTTGGGGCACTTACATACAAGCTAAATTTTTTTTTTTAGTTTAATTTTTAAAACTTTTAATTTAATGTCCAGTTAGTCAACATATGGTGTAATATTAGTAACAGTGCAAGAGGGTTCCCCTTTCTCTGCATCCCCTCAAACACCTGTCATACAAACTGAAATCTTATTGTGATCTGAGCTAGACTATATTCAAAAGGCATCTCTAGGTAGCTAGCCTATAGGAAAATGTGTAAGAAGCTGCTATACGACCCAAGCAGAGAAAAGAGGGGGAAAAGAAAGAAAAGATCACTGACACTTGCTCTGTTTGTCAATTGAGCTTTTCACTGCTCTTTAAGAGAAAATCAGTTTAGCATTCAAAGAAAGGGCCAGGGAGGGAGAAGGAAACTACATTTATGCTGTTAAGCTGTTTATTATTTTTATTAAACTAATGTTAGAAAACCTCAATTATGTGAAACAAAGTATAATAGTGAGAGAATAAGATGAAACTTGCCCAATTATAAAATAATTCTTCTAAATGAACAAAATGTAAATTTTAAGAAACAGCTAAATTTTAAAGTAGGATTCGTTGAGAAACACAAAGCAATTTTCAAACCAAGTCAGTTATATATGAGATAGCTCATTTGTTATCAATTTTCCTGGTTATACTTAAGAAAAAATAGTTAATGTCTTTTATTTCTGTTTTGACACTTGCTGAAATTAGAGACCTCATTGCTGCATCATTGCCAAAGCTATTAAGGGAAATGAATGACAAATGTTAATAGGCTAACAAAGATTACAAAAGTTAATTTGCTGTCTTCCTCAGAAATCTTTTCAAACTTTACTCCATGGCTATGCTGCTCCGCCTTTTGCACCCATTCTCCTGAGCAGGTCAGGGGAGAATGAAGTGTAAACTCCTATTTGTATGTTTCCTTCCCCATGATCTTGAGGCTAATCTTTACACTCTACCAAATAAAGGGACAAGGCCCTTTCCACTGCGCTTAGGGGCTCACTTCTCTTTGGGCCCCTGTCTTCCGCTTACTGTCCTCTCCACCCCCCTAACCCTGTGTGTATATATATATATATATATATATATATATATATATGCCCTTTGCAGAAACCAGCTCATCTTTCAGGGCCTTTAGTAGCTTACGTTTCTCAAACAGACTTGTAGTTACATTTTCTTATACTTTCTCATTTGAACAGTATTTGAAGTCTGTGGTTTCTTGAATCTAAAGCAATCTGAGTGTTTCTAACTTGGCTGCAAAAGTCATAGAAATTCTTCTGGAAGTTCTGTTTTCCTGAGATTCTAGCTGGAAGATTCTAGGCTTTAGAGCAGAAGCTAGAAGGCTTTCCAGATATAAGATATATTACTGACAGGTTATATTTATATATAATATATATATGTGAGCTGTCTCACATATAATTAAAAGTTGTTTTACATACTTCAAGAAATTCTTTTTTAAAATTTAGCCATTTCGAGGGGCACCTGGGTAGCTCAGTCAGTTAAGCGTCCAACTTTGGCTCAGGTCATGATCTCATGGTTAGTGAGTTCAAGCCCCATGTTGGGTTCTGTGCTGACAGCTTGGAGCCTGAAGCCTGCTTCGGATTCTGTGTCTCCCTCTGTCTCTGCCCCTTCCCTGCTTGTGCTCTCTCTCTCAAAAATAAATAAATAAACTTTAAAAATAAAAATAAATAAAATTTAGCCATCTCTTAAAAAATGCATTTTGTTCATTCAAAATGATATTTTATAATTGGGTGGACATTATCTCTTCATTATTGTACTCTGTTTCACATAATTGAAGTTTTCTAACATTGATTTAATAAAAAAATAAACAGACTGGGTATATATTTTGATATTTTAAAACAAGTGTAATAATCTCAACAGCTATTTATTACAACCTACCAAATGTCTAGAATTGTGCTGGGCTGGGCCTGGAGAGATATAACCTCTCCCTTAATTCAAAATATTCTGAATTAATTTAATACCCATTTGTATAATATACAAGTATTTTGAAATAAATAAAATTGAATTGAAATACGAGGCACAATCCCTTCTTTCCTTCTTTGTAGCAAGGCTATGTTTACTGGATCTCCCTCCACCCTCCCCCCACCTCCACCCCCACCACGCCCTGCTTTTTTCTGTGCCTTGTATCTTAGTAGGTGCTTTATGGTCCAATCAGCTCATTTAAAGTAGGAAATTTTAGCCAGGCTATATTGGATGCCTGGAAAGTTAGTTATATGATTACTTTTCAGCGATAAAAGGATCAAAGGGAGTATTCTATAATCTGCCTAACTCCTCTCGCCTTTGTTTCGTAGATCATACTAATAAAGGCAAAGGCTGCTTTGGTTGTTTTGACCAACCCTTCCACATTATTTCCCAATCTGGTCACCACAAAGGAGTGGTATTTGGGGGATTCTAGGGTTTTGGTGTTCATAACTCTTGTATTGCTCTCTGATGTGCAATAGCTCAGAATCTATATTTTTAATGTCTTAGTGTTCTCTTAGGAAGAACAAGTCTTGCCTTCTTTTTCTTTCCTAATATAAAGCTTATATTGGTCTCCTAACTTTTGGATTTTTCCCTGAATTTCTATGGCATATGCCAAAGGGCATATTAAGCACCAGTTTAGAACACTGCAGACAGGACCTCTGCCTCTGTGAGTATATATAGCTGGGCAGGCTGCAGACCAGGTACTCGGGCGGCCCCCTGATTTGTGATCACAAGTGCCATTGACTCAAGGGCAGAAGGCTATTTATAATAATAGCATTTATCATTTTCTGTTTGGGAAATTTGAGCCCTGATGACTTCATATCATGTGGCTGATGCAACCCAGTCCATTTTCATCTGCAGCAGGCAGGGTGGTGCCAGAGCAGCTCTGGGGACTCAAAAGTGAATATATTTGCCTAGAAATACTTCTAGTTTCTGCTTTCTGGAAAGTGGCAGGATACTGAGGAAAATACACCCTTTGGCACAATTCCTATTGGTTTTGTAACCAGTTAGAAACAATACTCAGTTTGCTTTAGATTCAGTTTTGAAACAACAGCTTTCAAAAACTTTTCGGATGAAAAGATGTAAGAAAACATGTCTGAAGTCCATTGAAGACCATAAAAGACCTGGTTGATTTAAGTCCAGCACAGTGGCATAGTCTGGATCTTAGAGAATCATGTAAGAGGCACCCTGTTGTTCTCTAGACCAGGCCACGGTTGGCTTCTGTGTCCCAATTTTAGGGTCTTCCAGAAATGCTTCGGTGACACCTCGGTTTTTTCAGCATCTTCCATGGGTAGCAATAGTTTGATGTCACTGCGTATCACAACTTTCTTTTTTTCTTTGTGATTGAAAAATGGCCCTTTGCCAGTCTGGGAACTCAGAATTATCCTAGAATCTCCCAGTCAGAGAAACTTTCAGCCTGGATGATAGGAGTCTGGGCTCTGTGCAGCTGCTGGGCTGTAAGCTGAATGTCTGGGGGACAGCAGGAGATGAGTAATCTTTATTTGAAAGCATTTTGTTTTCTTCCTTAAACATCTATTTTCATTTGAAAAACATATTTTAATGAATACAACAGATAATAAAAAGGAACCAATTGAGAAAATCATTGAGGGGAAAATGAATTACTGGTGTGCAATAAATCCGATGTCCTAGAGGAGGATTAATATTCTATTGATATTTTCCAGGAAGTAAAGTAGCTCATTTAGATGGAAAAAGAGAGACAAAATTGTGCTAAATTAATTATGGAGTTTTTAATCTGCTATGAATTTGGAGCAAATTTTATTAGGAAGAATTGGAAGTACATGTTAACCTTTATTATCAGGATAAATTACATCTTTAAAAAATGAGGGACTCTTGTGCTTTGTGTAGGGCCTTTCACTTGGGTATAAATCTTTGGTTGGAAGCTGGCCTGGATGATGGTGACTAAAATGACCTCTTTTTGTGTGGTGGTTTAAATAGTGGTTTCCATCCGGGTCACACATTTTGGCTGATGGTAAATTCTGAGTTCAGCTGTCAGAGTAGTTCCCAAAGGTTCAAGGAAGATGCGTTTGGACTTGTAGAGGCCACCTTCCATTTTTGTGGAAACGTCTGTATAGCTTCCCATTAGGTTTTAAATAGACAGACTGGTCTAGAGTTTAATAACATGTTCCTTCTTGATAAATTTATTCAACGCAAACCCAGGCTGTCTGTTCTAGGGGACTGATACTTTTATGGGGAACAGCCAAGTCTTACAAACACACCTTAAATGACTACTAGAGAAAGCCCTCACTTGTATAAGACTTGCAATTTACATTTTGATTTGACTTCATTTGGAGCCACCTTCTGATTCATACTGTTGATCATGTCTGCTGTCTCTTTTCCTTTTACTCCCTCCTCTTCATCACCTGTAAGCTTGCCACATACAACTCTTCAATTGGTGACTTTATAGAATCAAGACTTTATAGTGGATTATTGCCAGCTTTCACCAAACAGGAATAATGCTAACTTTTACTACCTAGAGAAAAAACCATGGGCTAGTTTTAGATAAAATTAAATTTCAAATCACCTTCTGAAACAGTGTACATTCCTTCATGTCCTAAAATGTTTGGCAACACTTAACTACCCCTTGATCCCCCCAAAAAAACCCCACACATATTCTCTCCTCAGGCTGTGTGTTCTAGAAGCACCAGGCAAACCACTCTTACTTTCTTTTACAGGTTCTAATTTTTTTTTCTCATTGTTTTAGGAAGTTTGGGGCTCAAGGGTCACGACTCACTGGAGCAGGATGGGGAGGCTGTACAGTATCAATTGTACCTGCTGACAAGCTGTCCAGCTTCCTAGCAAATGTGCACGAAGCTTATTACCAGAGGAGCGACCGAAACTTAACATTCGAGAAGCAGAGTTTGTTTGCTACCAAACCTGGGGGTGGGGCTTTGGTTTTCCTTGAGGCCTAAACAATGTAAAAAATCTCAGAGAAACTATTTAGGGCATTTAGGAACTGGCAGAACTTCTTATGCCACAGTAAATTAATCCTCTTTCTGTTTTGTATTATGATGAACGGTTGCTATTATCAAGATGTATTTCCAAAGAAACGGTTGAAAGCTCTCTATGCTTCATAATGATTATTTTTCCATCTTAAACTATGTTTTCTACCAATAAGAGCCAAAATTATGCTTGGGCAGATCTTTTAAGGATGATTTACTGACATTTATTGATTTCAAGATTTTTAAAGATGAATTGGTAAAAGACATTTATACTGACCTCATGGATTAGACTTGAGTTAAACATGCTGCTACAATTAAAGGGATACAATTGAATTGTATATTCTTAAATACAGTCCATTTCTGGTTTCTCTTGACACTCTTCTTCTTCACAGTTGTAGTCTTCTGTTGATGTTGATGATGAGAGTGATGCCAGAAACTCTCTCTCAGTTCGAGCTTCAGAACGCTATTAAAATAATCATAATGAAAGACTCACAAATTTTCCTGGATACTTGAATGTGAGGTTACTACACTCACTAATTATCAAGACGAGAAGAATTACCTTTTTTTTTTGGCCAAGATGGATTTAGGCTCATTTACTTTTTAAAAGCTATGTGATATCACATAAACAATCACTTTCAATTCTTTCAGCCCTCAGCTGTCTCTGTCACTTAAAATAGAGAAACTTACATAAAAGACACTCTACACCTTACCTCTATTCACACTAAAGTAGTTATCTGGATGATAATTCAGATAATTCAATTTGTTCATAGAATTTACTTTCTTCCCACTTTATGCTACCTCTTCTCAAATGCCTCTCTGATCCACAGGGCACGCTTACTTGCTCTGGGAAACCCCATCCATGCCTCACAACCCTTTGGGGTGTGTCTAGCAGGTCTCATTTGTATGTGTGGAACAGTGTAGGACAGTTATGCAGGTATGTGGGTAAGAGTGGGTTCTGGGGTTGAGTAGGGGTGTTGGTGAGTCCTTATGTGTTCATCAAAAGTGGGCAGAAATGTTTAGCCATGTGGTGATGGTAAGTGAATGGCTTTCTCACAAGAAGGTCTTCCTGAATTATATGAAGATTTAACCCAGAAAGTAATTTGCTGCTATAACCAGATAATTGAGACAGCAGCAGTCTTATGGCATAAATTATCCAGAAAATTATCACACTTTCGTATTATTTGATGACTGTTTTGCTCATTAATGTGCATCTTAAACACTAGACATCATCATCTTGAATCTCAGTTTTGGAGAGTCTGAGGCAAAGCTAGTTTTAATATTTCTCAAAGGACAACAGTCCTATTTAAAGGACTCGGAAATCCATTCTATTCTAAAATAAACTGCAGGTGCATTTTCATCTTGAAAGAAAGGTAAACACTTGAGAAAGCTTAAGTCAAATATGTTGAATGAATTTTGAGTTTTTAAACACCCAATAATCCAAAATCTGAAATGATTTAAAATTAGAATTCTTTGTTTTTTAATACTATTCCATTTTCCACAGAAGATCTGTGGTTGGTACATAATGACTTAAAGATACCTGGATTACTATAAAAAAAAAAAAAAGTGGTACTTTCCGTTGCTTTGCTATTCTATTTAAACTTTTCATCATGAGGTTCCTTCTTGCAGTACGTGACTAAAAACTTCCATTGTGCCCTCTGCTTTGGAAGACACAGTTGTTCTAAGCCAGGGATCTACTCTTGTCTTGGTGTCTGGCTTGAAGAAAAGAACTAGTTTTCAATCAAACCATCACCAAGTGTCATTCTAGAAATTATGAGAGATTTCAACCTTTTCTGGAGAGGATGGGTCTAGGGCAACTGGAAAAAAGCTTTATGAAGAAGATGGAATTTGAGCAGGGCCCTAAAGAATGAGTCGAATATGAAAGCTGGGGAGCAGGCACTGCAGATGAGTGAATGTATGAGTATGGGCAAATAAACATGGTGTGTCTGGACACCTCGGTTTGTTTGCCCTGGGATACAGTGGAGGATAAGATAGGTTACGCTGGCTGGAGGTAGCTTTTGAAGAGCTCTAAGTCTAGCATTTAGATGAGGGGTTGCCAACCAGTAGCCCACAGGCCACATCTGGTTTGCAGATACATTTAGTTTGGCCCCCAAGTATTTAAAAACTTGGGGTTCTCATCAGAAATTTTATAGGAGAATCTGGATTATGGATGGTGAAAGATCTGATTATCCCCTGCCCTCCATTCCTGGGGGTGGGGGGCAGACAGTGAACTTAAGCTGAGGTATAGCTGCTTTGTTTAGATGATGTTGGACTCTTCAGTGTGCTACAGTTTCCAAAACTTGTAGTTTCCCTGATACTCGGCCCATGTACCATTTACCAGCTGAGGTCACCTGCCCTTCACCAGCACACTGGCACAGTGGCTTTCTTACACTAAATAATTCTCTGTACCCATGTCTCTAGCCGTAGTAGTTAGGGGAGACCAAGAAAAATGGGAGAAAGAATTTTTTTTGGAAGTAAAGAATAGTCCTATTTGTTTAATATTAAACATGCAGGTGTTCTACTCCCTTCTCTCACCTTTCTGGCTCATATAGAAATTTCATTAGATGATCTACTCTCTGTTTTTGACGTTACACTAGTGGCCAGTGAGGACTGTTCTCGAAGACATGCTAAAAATAAAAAGCTCTCTCCTATTCCTGACCTCAGCTGGCTCAACCTTCAGATTTATTGCACCCTTTTCTCTACATGTCCTTGCCTGCTGGAAGGGAAGAGGAACCTTCAGATTTAACAGAAGTGCCCATAATTTAAGGAGGAGCCAAAGAGGGGGGGACAAAGAAAACTGGAAAGACAGAGCAGGCTCCTTTTTTTTCTTTCTTTCTTTCTCACACTTGAGTCCTGTTTAGAACCTTATAATTTCTGTCTTATGTTGAGGGCAGGGACCATTCATCTAACGCATTCATTGGAATCCAATGTATTATTGTTGAATTATTAATGGGAAATAAAATATGACTGCAAACACTGATAAATTTTCTATTAATTTGAAATTTTGACTGCATTTGGAGGTCTTCAGTTGCATGAACTGTCCATGGTCAGAAGCAAGGGATGAGGATAAGTGGGCATGAGGTTGTCACTAATATGTAAAACAGAGATGATCTTAAATGTGCATGCAGATGATTAAATTAAAATAGCGTATTCTACCTTGTCACTCACTGTAACTTGGATGTGAAACCATGCAGTGCTATTGAATATTGTCCAGTCCAATTAAGACAAGGTAGAGAGAGAATTCTCAACTATTTTCAAAAAGGAAACATACCAGTTTATGTAGGAACTTGTCAAAGTCATTCTTAGCTTCATAGGGTTTCTTGGTAGCCTTCGCCTGGAGTCTAATCAAAAAATTTTTAAAAAATCAGTAGCCAAACTAATTGTTTTATACTGACACCAACTAAGAGCCAACATTTACACAAAACTTAATATTCTGGGCATCTGCTGGCATTTTACATATATTCATTCAGTTATTCTTATGAAGTAGGCACTACTGTCACCCAGTATTATAAATGATGAAAAAGGCTCAGGTTCAGTAACCTTTCCCCCCAGTCCTCCAGCTAGCACGTCATACAGGATGTGAACCCAAGCAGTGTGACTTGAGCCTTCAGTTCAACCACTGTGTGCCACTGCTCCCCAGGAGTGAAGCATTCTCTTCATGAGATGGTTTACACAGTATTTGCTGAACTGACTTCACTCTCCCGGCTCCAGTGCAGACTTTAGGGGCGTCAGTGGGGAGGGAAGAATAAGAGGAACTGGCAGGGAGAGATCTGGGGGGAAAGAGCGGTGGAAAAGGCTAAAGCGTGAGGGTGCTCACTGGACTGGAAGCCCATGGAGGCAGGAATCCAAGAATCTATCATGATTTTTGTCACCAAGTACTCATTTAAGAAATACTTATGAAGGAGTTGAATAGCTGAATTTAGGAGACTGCAGAAACCTTTCCAGACATCTATGGATGAGGGGAGAGGCAGAGCTGAGCTAGGCTAGGCCAGGATGGGTAAGAACTTGGGACAAGGGAGAAACATTAGCAAGAGAAACACAGCAGACAGAAAGGAAAATGAAAAGGGATAGATGGCTATTAATTTCACAGCAATTTTCAAGGGAGACATTCTAAATGATTTTTTTCCTCCATGGAATTTGTAGGAAGAAAACATTCTGAAAATTCCAATATACTTTGCTAAAGCATAAAGTTTGGGTTAGCCCACCCCCCACAAGGCTGCCTCTAGGTTTTTTTTTAGCACTTGGCATAGGGCACCCGGGACGGCACAGCAGGGCTACCTCTTAGGGTCTCCTGCATTAGAGCCACGCGACCAACAAATGCCTCCTCAAGTATTCTCTGCTTTATCTCTGTCCATTTTATCTCCCCAACTGGCTTTTCTCTTCACTTATTATTCCCCTCTGGGTCTGTTCTCTCCTGCTTTCCTCAAATCTGGCTCTCACAGCTTGGGTCTCTTTCTCACAGTCCTAACCACACTCCAGAATATCCCTGCTGCCCTTTCTCAGTAACACCCTTAGAATCTCCCTCAGGTGCCAGTCATACTCAATTCTGGTTCACCTCACTTTGTTAAAATCAAGCCATCTTCCAACTCACCCTTTTAATTTGCAGTGTCCTGTTCCTTTTTTAAAAATAACACTTTTATTGACATATGTCTCATACCATTAAATTCACCGTTTTAAAGTGTATAATTCAGGGGCGACTGGGTGGCTCAGTCGGGTAAGCGTCTGACTGGTCTGAAGCGTCTTGTGGTTTGTGAGTTCGAGCCCCGTGTCGGGCTCTGTGCTGACAGCTCAGAGCCTGGAGCCTGCTTCAGATTGTGTCTCTCCCTCTCTCTGCCCCTATCCCACTTGTACTCTGTCTCTCCCTGTCTCTCAAAAATAAATAAAAACGTTAAAAAAATTTTTAAGTGTACAATTCAGTGCTTTTTTAGGACACTCACAATTTTGCATCATCCCCACTACCTAACCTCCATTTTTCTGTTTGCCTTTCCTTTCTTCTCCATGAGTATCTCTTTCGAAGATTACAGATATACTTGTATGCTGTGCCTACAGATTTAATAGGCATATGAGATTTATATACACAACTGAATATTTCCCCTTTAATTTCTCCAACTGTTATGGAACCTGGTCGGATCACCCGGCAGAAGAACCAACCGGCACATGGCGATCTTGGAAGGCAGGTGGTTTATTTTACACCAGCAGGCTCAGAGGAGATCACTCTCCTGAGGTCTGAGCCCCAAGCTTAAGCAGAGGGAACAATTTATAGTTTGTACTTCCGCATTCCCCATTAGTAATTTGGTGCGCTGGGCAAGTGGGGTAGGAAGAAGAACCTGGAAGGGGAATTTCCCTAGCAGTCCTGTCGGCCATCTTATAACAGATTTTTCCCTATCACAACAATGTCCCATTGCATAAAACATATCTGAGTGCTTCTTGCAAATTGCTGTGACTGTTCTACATTCTTCTGTATATTCTCAGTGATGAGAAATCCCATCCCATACAGATTTGATTTGGGGGAACTTGTAAATGTCACCTGGGATCAGATCTTATAATTTAGGTATTGTGAAGGGGAAATTTGGGTGATAAGATTTTTCGTGAAAAGTGAGATAAGATTCTAAATAGGCTAGATTTTTCTCATGTGACTGGGAAACTGGCTTTTTAACTTTGATTTTATTTATTTAAGGTTTTAAGTAATTGCTACACCCGACATGGGGCTCAAACTCACAACCCTGAGATCAAGAGTTGCAAGCTCCACTAACAGGCAGCCAGGTGCCCTAAAACTGGCTTTTTTTTCTTTTATAATTTTAAAATGTTTTTTATTATTATTTAATATTTGAGAGAGAGAGAAAGACAGAAAATGTGAGTGGGGGGAAGGGCAGAGAGAGGCAGACACAGAATCCCAAACAGGCTCCATGCTCCAAGCTATCAGCAGAGCCTGACAGGGCTCAAACTCATGAGCAGTGAGATCATGACCTTAGCTGAAGACAGACACCCAACCGACTGAGCTACCCAGGCACCCCTCGCGAGAAACTAGTTTTTGTGTTTTTTTTCAATTTAAGTATAGTGTACACACAATGTAAGTTTTGGGTGTATAACACAGTGATTCGACAGCTCTGTAGGAGACTCGCAATTTAAGTTCCAAAATAGGAATTAGAAGATGAATGGCACACAGCTGTGGCTTGTCTGCAGGGCTGCACTCACCTGTCAATTTTTGGGCACGTGAGTATGCTAAAAGTTGGTTAGTCTCAATACTTTATAGTTTTCGTTTTTCTACTCAATTATAAAATAAATGTGCCCCCCAAAATGTTTGTATCTATAGCAGAAGAGGAACAAAGAACCAGCCCAAGAGAGACCAGCTAAATAGCCTGCTTTTCTAGTTTACGTCTTCCGGAGGGCAGGTCATGTTTATGGGTTTATTTTTTAATATACGAAATTTACTGTCAAATTGGCTTCCATACAACACCCAGTGCTCATCCCAAAAGATGCCCTTTTCAATACCCATCACCCACCCTCCCCACCCCACCCCCCATCAACCCTCAGTTTGTTCGGTTTTTAAGAGTCTCTTATGCTTTGGCCTTGAGCTTAAGCCCTAAAGGTGGAGGAGTAAAAGGAGATGTTTAGCAATGAAAAATTAGTAGAGTAGTTGATTCTGTAGACAAAGAAACTTATTCAGATGGACAGTTAAGGAGAAAATCTCTTTGCAGACACCTGAGTTAATGTATTTTTAAATAAACCTATCGTAGCTTTATGTAATACACTTGTTCAATTAAAATGTTTTTAAGCACTAGAAAGTTGAGTAAGGAACAAACCTATCAAGCTCCTTGTCAATTCTTTCCTGCCGCTGTCTTAGGAGTTTTATTTCTTCATTAATTCTGTGCTTCTCTCTATAAAATCAAAATTTTGAGTTAAATTTTAAAGTAAAGCAGGCATTTCTACTTGGGAAAGAATAAATCAGCAATTTGCTGCCTTCCACATGTGAGCAAAAGCCCTTCACAGACCAGTTCTTCAACATCCCCTCCCTACGCACTACGTGGTGGGAGGACGACCCCAGCCCAGCCCCCTCCTATATATACATACCAAACGCATAACCCATGACACCTGAGTAAGGCCTGGACTCCACCTTGCTGCTTCAGCAGGGGCCCTCTTACAAAGTGTTGATGCCTGTGTGCGCGTGTGCATATGTGGTGGGGGTTGGAGGGCTGGGGGAGGTGGGAGGGAAATGGCGCCCCTCAGAAAGCAGATTTTCTACAAACTTTTGTCCTGCTCACTGGATAAGACCTACCTGGCTGCTCTTCCATTTATCTCTCTTTATTGTATTCGATTCCTTAATACTGCTCCAACTGCCACCCCTGCTCCAGGGAGCTCATCCTGCAAACAACCTTTCTGTGCTCCCAGGGCTCATCTTTGTAAATCAACAGTACTCCAGTCTCTGTTCCCTGGAGCTCTCTCCTGATCTCTCCATGCTGGGGTGCATCCCTCCAACCACAGTACAGCAAAGCTTCCTTCCTTCCTTCAACCCCCTGATACTTGCCATGGCTCCACAGCTCTGACGTACACCCTTGACACTTATTAGAAAAGAATCTCCAAATCTCTTAAGACACTCAGAAGTGACTCTCCTCACTGATAAAATAAGGAGCTTAATGCAGATGATTTCTATGATTACTTCCAGCTCACAGCACTTATGATTTTACATTTAACAACAGTTTGGCATCAACTTACATCCTAAAATCCTTTTGATTCTTTGCAAACTGTCTTTTTGCTTCTTTTATGATATCACGGTAAGTTGGAGCAGGTGGTGTGATTGGCTTATGGTTAAGGAAAGATTTGTAATTAGGAACATTTGGGAGAGTAGGACAGTATCCGTTACTGGGGGGACCAAGAGGGCCATCTCGCCCGGGCTTCCCATTCATGAAGGGTCTCAAGTGTGGACATGAATATTACGTCCAGATTTAAACTGAGAAGACAGAAAGAAGGAGGATCCATTAGACCACGTTAAACTGTGTCCCATAATCTGAACTACACCACCCACAGTGCACTCAGACTTAATAGTTTCTTAAATTCTGTGATTACCTTTTTTTGTGGTGTTTTGTGTGTGTGCCTGTGCATGCACACATGCATGTGTATGTACATTAAAAGCAGCAATTTGTTAAATTAAATATTTAAAATGTATCAAAATTTTTTAACCTATTGAAGCATTTCTTCATTTCTACATATACCAAGAACCTCAAGGTTTCTTGACTTCTGAAAGGCTCCGGAGGTGCATGGCAGTATATGTTGGTTGCCTTAGTTATTACAGGGAAGAAAGATGGTAAGTAGAAGGTGTAAGTGTGCTGTTAAAAAGCCCGGGGCTCTTGTCCCACCTGTTTCTGGTACAGCCTGTGGTTGTGCTCCTAACCCTGGTCTTAAATCCACATTCGTGCCTTAACAAAGCAGGCACTTCCCTTCTGAATTCCCTTCCCTTCAGCAATTGGCGAATGACTCCAGGAGGCAGCTCTCGGCTTGTGTTAAGAGAAGACCTTAGCCTCACTGATAAACTAGGAGCTCTTTAAACCTCTGTGATTACCAAGACACAGGGCATGAGGCTGTCCTTGTATGGCCTCCGCTCCTCCTCCTGAAACACTCTTTTCAGTATTACCTCTGTCTTTTTCTGACTGCATTATTTATGGTCTCTTTCAAGGCTGTCCTTGATGCTCATTTTAATCTTATTTATCTGGTATGAGAATGTTAGGAGCAGTCCAGTGGATTTGGTCTCCGGAGGCAGGACCACATAGGTACTTAACTTTATGACCTTAACTTCCTGAGCATTGCATCTCAGCTGAGGTATCTAGAAGGAAAAAGATGAATGGCTCCACAAGAAAGATTCTCAAAATGAACTTACATAAAATTCATGTCTTTCCTATGAAGCTCTAAACTACTCAGGAATTATCTTCAATCACTTATAATTGGAAAATCAAGGTCTTAGAATCAAGGAAAAGGTCACCTGGTTTTCTCTGCACTCAAGACTACTTTCTCAGCAATGCTAGAAGCGGTAAGTTCTCTGGGTTGGTCACAGAACCTGTTTAAGCAGGCTTTTTTTTTTTTTTTTTAATATGAAATTGATTGTCAAATTGGTTTCCATACAACACTCAGTGCTCATCCCTAAGCAGGCTTCTTAACAGCATCACTGACCATAGAGGGAAGCAGTGCTGACAGCAGAACACACTCCATCCTACCAAGCACAGAGTTTGAGAGGTGCTGGGTGATTATGTTACCCTAAAATGGATCAAAAGTCTCTGAAATAGGCTTTAGAGAAGACTATTCATTGATACGTTCCAAGTTTTCTTTCCCCCTTAATTATATCTAGGTTTTAGAATAAGATTTTCCTTCAAGAAAGAGAGGAGCCTGACTTCACTGGTTAATGTCACAATGGCATATGGTTCCTGAACTTATGGTTCCTGATGAAAAGTTCATTTGTACTGTGTAGGTGGAAATTAAATCAGTACTCTGATAGCATATGGCGTCCCCAGGAGGCAGACCAGCAACTGCATGTGCACAGGACGAATAATCATTATTGGCTTCAAAGACTTATTCAAGATACAGCCCTTTTCAAGGCACCATGAAGCAAAATTGGGAAGTCAACAAAGTGTGTTTCTTCAGTATCCTTTACTCATCTTCTCTCTTGATGCTCTTATTTCAGGACCCTCTTAGCTCTTCCTCTCTCCTTGGCTGGCACTGATGGGCCATTACCCAAAGATTGTAGAGGGAGTGCTATCCTGGAGACTGAGCTCCGGTTCTGGCACTGTGGTCAGAACTTACCATTTAAGACATGGTAGCCAAGGTAGTTAGCCAGGCTGGCCCTCTTTTTCCTTGTCTGTAAGGGATGGGGGTTTAGTTAGGTGGTCTTGTGGCTCTCTTCCTGATCTGATTTTCCATGAAATAGAATATGAGCCTATTTAATTTCAGAAGTTCAGACCCATCACTAAGGTAAGGGCAAAAGGCTAAGAGAGATGTGGGATGGAATTCGAGATTCGTAAAGGAATGAAGGAGAATTTGTTTATTAATTGGGTATGGCGGCTGGATGAGAGATAGGGAGGGGGAGAGATCAAATGTGACTAGGATAATGATGGAATTATTTTATAGAGATGGGGAAGTCTGTCATTTTGGACGATGTACTACAGGGGATGAGAAGGTATTTTAATAACGGGCATGTTCAATTAGAAACTCTCAATAAATGCAGATAGAGATCAATGGGAGTAGATATGAAAATGGAGACTCTCTTCAGAGGTGATGGTTGAAACAGTGAGAATTAATGAGACCCTGGGGAAGAATGAAGTGGGAAAAGAAAGAATCTTGATGAAGAGAGATTTTAGGGATTAGGAGTAGAAGAAGGGGAGGAGCCAGGAACTGGTATAACTAACACAGTAGCATATACCAAAGGAGAGAATCTCTTTAAGAAGGAGGAGTGACAAGTCAGTCAGTCATAAAGGTCGATTTGAAAACCAATAAACCTAATTGGGTGATACCATTACTCATTCAACAATTACTTTTTGAGCACCTGTTGTGTGCCAGGCACTCTTCTGGACCCTGGAGGTTGAGCAGTGAATAAGATATAAAGGTTTCCACTCTCATATAGCTCATATTCTAGAGCATGTACACTTTCCATAAGCCATTCACCACAAAGAAGTCAACGTATACTCAAATTAAGTCCCCTGTTTAAAGGGGGGCATAACAAGCAAATAAACTGATTAAATAGTGGTAAGTACTCTAAGGGCAGTAAAACAGTGCATGAGAAGAGAATGGCTGGGAATGTGTTTGGGGGTGCACAACATTAGCTAGAGAAGGCCTGAGTATCAGAAGAAATGGAGCTGGCCGTAACATTTGAGTAGGAGAAAGGGCAGTGTAGCTGGAGCAGAGTGAGTGAGGGCAGAGAGGTAGGAGATGAAATCAGATAGGTGGGGCTGGGTCTTCTAAGGGACTTCGTAGCTGATGGCAAAGTGCAAGAGGAAGCTGTTGGAAGCTTTTAAGCAAGGGACTTATTTGAATTATCCCTTGACTATGTGATGAATGGCTTGTGGAAAGTGGAGAAAAAGGGAGGCTCTAAAGGGGGCTTTCTCCATAGTTGAGGCGAAAGTGGTAGCCGTGCTTGGACTAGGGTGGTAACAGTGGAAACTGGATAGTTTCAAGATATGCTTTAAAGGTGGAGATGATAGAATACAAGGCTATTTTAAAATAGGTGTCCTACAGCCTAAAGATGAAATAATATTGTAGACATAGAATATAATATTATATTCCCTTTCTTTCTTTCTTTCTTTCTTTCTTTCTTTCTTTCTTTCTCCCTTTTTCTTCCTTCCTCTTTCTCTTTGTTTCTTTCCTTCCTTCCTTTTTTTTTTGACATTGGAATTTCTAACAAAATATTTGGGGCACCAAACCTGGTGGTACAGATGACAGTTTGGGGCAGGGGGTCCGGCCTGTTGGCCAGCTCTTAAATGATCTCAGGTCTAATCAATACTTGTGCAGAAGGCTGACATTGCACTTCTCCTAACAGTTTAACACCTGGGCCCAGGAAAGCGTGGTACCAACTTAAGTTAGCCTGCTTCTTGTTTAGTATACCAAACATTGTAGGTGGCTAGAGTTAACTGAAAATCCTCAAAGACACTATATTTTAGGTGGTGGTAAGGGGGTGGGGCAATAGTTGGAAATGGAGTGGAAATACAAAGAGTTAACATTTGTTGGATATCCAACATGCACTGTGATGGGATCTTTACCGTATCTCTAGAATTCTGCTTGAGATTCTTGACAAAATAAAAGGGTGACTGGCGGCTTTACTTACATGAATATAGCTCTACCCCACACAGTCTTGTTTGTTGCCTGACAGAGGGCATCCCAGGAAGCCTCTTCCTGATCAGAGCCTCATTTTGGACTGGGTTTCTGTTTTCAGTGTGCTTCTGAGGGCGGTTCATTTTACCCTGGGAGAGACATTTCATAGTGATGTAGGTTATATTTGAATAGTAGCTATTATTGAACAGCCAGCTTATCACCTGGAATTTCTTGTTTTCAACCAATTGTTCTGGCAACCTATGGTCAGAAACAGCATTGTCTTCAGAAGTTACATCCACGAGTTCTGATCACACTGTACAAATTACCTTGTCTTCAGGGACCTTCTAAATGAACCTATTGGAATAAGTGTCCATGTGAACTTCAGTTTTCTCTTGATATGAATCAAGTCTGAATGGTAAAACTCCAAACTAAAACTTTCTTAGGCTGGATCCAAGTTACTTTCAAACTTTGGCTTTGAGATTTCATTCTGCGTAAGTAACATTTTTGACTATTCAATGAATGACAACTTAAGGGATACATTAGCTTCCTCAAATCTAAAAGAGAAGTAGTGAAAGCCTCATTTTAAGTAATTATAGTGGACAAAAACTAAACTTCACAAAATCTCATTTTGACAAATGTTTCAGCAAGACTTAAATATATTACTGTGGTAATCATTTCTCAATATAGGTGAGTGAAATCATCATGCTGTACGCTTGAAAGTTACACAATGCCATATGTCAGTTATATCTCAATAAAAGTAAAAAAATATATTACTGTACAAAGAATTATTATAGCAGCATCAGTGTAATCAAAAGCCAAGAAAAAATTATCCCAGGATCCCACTTTCCAAAAAATAAAACTACTTTCATTTTCTATGTGCCTTTCCATCTGTCATATACAAATATATATTTTACATTATTGTTATAATGGCATCGTTGCTTTCTTTATGCAACTATCATAATTTCCCCATGCATCCAAATTTTGTAGTCCTTATTTTAATGTTTGCAAAAGATTTCAGAGTGTTTGTACCAGAGGGGCTCTACTGCCCTGATGGAAAAATTGTGCTGGGTCTTCTTATATGAAATAACCAATTTTTCCCCTCTTCCCCAATTGTGTTGTCCAGTATGACATCCCCCCTCTCCCTCCCCACCTCCAAATCCAGCAAAGGAGGACTGTGTCTCTCTAAACTCAAGTCCTTTTGAGTTCTGGGGAAAGACAGCCGTGTTCTTGCTTAGCTTGGGCCTGGTGTGATGCTCATGACTGAAAAAAGAGGCTGTGGTCCAGTTCAGTGCATCAGCAAGAAGCCTGCCAGTTATGCCAGATTTCCACCTTTCGTTTTTTTCCCCCTTTACCTGTCACAGACTGTGAAGAAGTCCGGCAGCTTTATTGTTTTTTTAATTTTTTTTAAAGTTTATTTATTTTGAGAGAAAGAGAGAAAGAAAACACAAGCAGGGGAGAGTCAGAGAGAGGGAAAGAGCCAAGTAGGCTCTATGCTGCCAGCTACAGAGCCCAACGTGGGGCTCAAACTCACAAACTGTGAGATCATGACCTGAAACGAAACTAAGACTCAGATGTTTAACTGACTGAGCCATCCAGGTGCCCCTATTTTTTAATTTTATTTTTTTTAGGTTTTTATTTATTTACTTTGAGAGAGATGGGGGAGGGGGAGGGGCAGAGAGAGAAGGAGAGAGAATCCCAAGCAGGCTCCACACTGCCAGTGCAGAGCCCGATGTGGGGCTCGAACCAACAAGTTGTGAGATCATGACCTGAGCCGAAGTCAAGAGTCGGATGCTCAACTGACTGAGCCACCCAGGCGCCCCTGAGTCAAGCAGCTTTAGAAGAAAAGGCTTAGCAATCTTCCTGAAACAAGCAATACCTGAAGATACCAGGTTAATATCTGTCTTTACTTTTACTTTTTAATATCTGTCTTTACTCTTCTGGCTACATTTAGTGATTGAAACTCTTAAGATCTTCTTCTGAGTAAAAATCAAAGAAAGCTGCATATCATTCTTTTTGTAGAATGATGAGCACAACTAATGATGTATTTTTCTTAAAGTGCATAGGGTCTTGAGCTGCTGAAATTTAATTTGCATGCTGCCATTTCCTGGTAATATTTAATTTCTCTCTCAGATTGCCTGTTAGAATTTCACAGATTTTATCCTTCTCCAAAGTCATATTGCGCTCTTGAGCATGGTTCCCACGATGAAGTATTTATGAGGTAATGACCTAATTGGATTTTCTTCCTTGAACATTCGTTATGTACTACTGGTATTAAGACACAGAACTATGTTTTTTTCTTATAAATTATTAATTCTGAACATATGTCATTATTAAAATGAACTGGGTATACGTTCTTTATAAGGTCATTCTCATTGCCCACAGAATTTGGTCAGAGTTATATACTTGTGCTGTGAAATGAGTTCTGGGCTGCATGATGTTGATACTGACTAAAACGTCAGCACTTTCTTGCACTATTCAGTGCTGATGGCTTTTAGTAGACTTCTGTTAATGTCTGTTAATGAATAGCCTAATTTTTATCCTCGTTGGATACATAAAGTCATCAATTTCCCCCAACTGTGTAGAAAATTAGAGCACTTACAGCTTATAAACTATGAAGAATGGCTCTATTTTATTCCTTGGGGATGACTGTGGCAACATGTTTTCCAATTCCACTGTCTGAATTGACCTCACACTGGGTTTCCTCATGTAATGCTGCATGGAGTTTATATGGCCAGCCACTAAATGGACAAGGAGCCATCTGAGTACAAATAAAATGGTCCTGTTCTAGGACTTCACAGCAGCTGTGGTTGGGATATGACACACTAAAGCCTGGAGGCATCCTAAAGACCTCACTTCAGACTCTGGGTTATTTGACCTCCCTTTAGAAACACACAGTATTTGGAGCACCTGCGTGGCTCAGTTGGTTGAGTGTCCAACTCTTGATTTCCATTCAGGTCATGTTCCCAGGGTCATGGGATCGAGTCCCTCATTGGGCTCTGTGATGAGCATGGGGCCTGCTTAAGATTCTCTCTCTCTCTCTCTCTCTCTCTCTCTCTCTCTCTCTTACACACACACACACACACACACAAATAAAAATTAAAAAAATAAAGTTGAAACACAGAGTATTAATGAAACAAGGGGACTTAGAAATTGTAGGGTCCATTTTGATTATAATATAGATGAAGAACCTAAAGCTTCTAGGAAGGAAGTACTCTGTCTTTGAGAAGTTGGGCATGTGTGAAACTCAGGAAAAGAATGTCCCAGGGGCAAATTTTGCTTCTGTCTGCTGGAAGTACTGTTCTAGAATGAAGCTACAGGAGGCTGTGCTGGCTACCCCACATCCCTTAGATATATTTCTTGGAGTATCTTTAGAATTGCTAATGAGATTATCAGGTTTAAGGCCAAAGTATCTGTTCTACACATAATGCTATTGTGTAAGTTATAAAAGGAGCTGAGGCAGAAAACGGTGGCCACAGTCTTGTCCTTTATATATGAGAACTCATTTAATTCCTAATCCTAAACACTGAATTCTTAAAATAATTTAGCCTGGGGCCCAAACTGATCTTAGAATAGTTCTCTTCTGCTTACTGTTTACCTTTGCTTACACTTCAAATATTTTAATGTTAGATTTTACAAGAGTGTCAAACATCCACAACACAACCATGTATCCAGGAATTTTTTAACCAGTGATTACCAACCCCATGTGCCTTATTCTATGGGAGACAGTGCCACTGTTGGAATCTCACTCTGGTATTACCTGTGAAAATAGGGGTTTTAGTAAGTCTCATTATTTAATACATTATTAGCAGTGGGTTTATAGCAGAGTTCAGAAAATTGAGGGAATAGGGTTACCAGAAATATTAACACAGGCTTAACTAAAAGCATTCAACAAACTTGCCAGAGCATTTACTAGGCATGGAGACACAAAGATGAGAAAGACGTGGTGTTTGAATTATGGGAATCAGTAGGAATGAGAGATAACAACAGGCAGTTTTTCAAGTGGAAGATAGAAGAACTATGAAAAACAAGCACAAGACTCTAAAAGTCTAGCAGTTGGTTTGGCTTTAGTGCAGGGCTGTGTCAGATTGGATATGCTGCTACAGCAACTTAGGTAGTATTCTGTCGCCAATGACAGTATTTCCTGCCTTCACTGTTGAAGTGCTTGGCACCTTCACACGGGTACCAGTGCTGGTTATGGAAGAGGTATTCAGGAGGTGTTTAGTGTTCTTGGCCTACTCAACAAGCATTCTTACTGAGATTTCGGGGTAGCTGAATCATAGATTTCATCTTGAGAAGCCTGGTCATCATCAGAAAGTTAATTGTGTTTGCTATATTGTTTAAGAAATCCGGGAAGTATAACATATCTTTGAAGAAAATTTTCATTAAAACGGTTAAAACAAATTTTGGTGCTTTAGACGGTTGGCCGTAGTTATGTGGAAAATTTAGTTATGGGCAACAGTTGGCTCTCTGATACGACTGGATAAACAAGTTGTTGATTTATTGATTCCACAACGTTTATAGTTTATACCCTTGCATAGATACAACGCAAGGGTTGTTTGGACGGAAATTAGCCATCCCCATTCTTTCCATCAACCCTCCTCCACTCACAAAGCTACTCCAAATAAACAAACAAATTTTGGGTTTGTTTTGCAAATTTAGCACCTTGTTTGTAACTGTATTAAATACCTAAGCCCCTCCTATAAAAACAGAAATTCTAGAGTCCCTACTCCCCTGAGATGGGCCAAATTGGATTACTACTAACAAAATAGAAACAAATGGATGTGAGATAACCCCCAAAGGAGGCCATTTGTTTGCTCTTAAGTACACAGGACTTCAGCTGCAAACTAGGATAGGGTTTCTATGTTGGGAAATCTTGGAGCATCTCACTGAATCACTTGGAGCCATAAACTGGCAGTGATTTTTATGGGGTGAATGCAAAGTAACAGTGCAGATTTCATTTAGTTTCTCCTTTGCCTGCCCACCTTCAAGAAAGAGAAATAGTTTAGGTGAACACAAAATTATGGTCAATTTTTGTATTTAATTGAGATACTGCTTTTCAGTCCTAAATTCTAAGCATTCATAAAGCTACGGCTTTTCCACTTGATTTTTTTTTTTTTTATTGACTAGTAGCATGTATAGTAAGAATATCCATTTTTTCCCAATGGTTGAAATCATTTAAACTATTTGAAAATGAAATTTTCTTCTGTTATTTGATATAAATTGGGCTTTACCACATGTATAGTAATAAAAAAAAAAACTCAGGGTGCCTGGGTGGCTCAGTTGGTTAAGCGTCCAAGTTGGGCTCAGGTCAGGATCTCGCGGTTTGTGGGTTTGAGCCCCGCGTCAGGCTCTGTGCTGACTGCTTGCTCAGAGCCTAGAGCCTGCTCCAGATTCTGTCTCCCTTTCTCTCTGCCCCTCCCCACCTTACACTCTGTCTCTGTCTCTCTCAAAAATAAATAAACATTAAAAATTTTTTTTAAAAAAACAAACAAAAAATCTTAACTCTAATTAACTCTCCAAGATGCAAATCCCTCCTGCTTCCCCCTCCCCCCCCCCCTTTTTCCCCACTGGGCCATGTTTATAATCTAAAATCCCAATTGCAGCTAAAAAATTGATACAACTCGTCCCCTGGAACCTGATTACCTAAAGCACAAAAGTCTATTCATTCCATTAGTTAGTTTACTAACTAGTTTGCTGAATTGTGGTTTGTGTCTTGTGTATTTTATTAAAAGAAACTTAAAAAAATGCTAAAGAGAACTTACACTGGGTCTATAAGAAAAAAAGGCTTGATCTTAACAAGCAATTTTGTAATTGTCTTTGACTCAAGGTGGCTGCAAAATGCTTACAATACACATGTGCATACTTAACTCATGTAAGACAAAACCCTTTGTTCCTCAAGTTCTTAAAAAAAAGGTGTGATGTTCATTTGCTACACCCCCCCCCCCCATTTTTTTTTTAACTTGGCTTACACTCTTAACTGGCAGTTTGCAAAAGGAGGAAACTTAGCAACCTACTCGACAAAGTTTAGAATAGCTTCAATTAAAAGTCATCTAAAAATAAAAATAAAACCTCCTTTTTTCTAAGAGCAAATTTAAATACTTGGGTGTCACTTATGCTACCATGCTTCTATGATGTTTGTCTGCCTATAAAGTGCTCTATTAAATAAGTCAGATATATTTTTTAAATTTAAAATCTCTTTTAGACTCCACCAAAATCTCTTTTAAGGAGTTCTTGAGAGCCTAGCAGGAGAGTTAACAAGGTTATTCTGGTAACTGACCTAAATTATCATCAGTGGGAATTAAATAAAAGGAATCCACAGATCAAATATCTGACTATCAAAAGGCAATCACAGAATTTTATACAGATCTAGGGTACTTATAAAGTTATTGACCCAGGGGGCTTGTAAAGAGTGGTAAGCTTTCTTGTATGGATTGAAGCCATGCGATACAGTGCAAAATTCTGCATGATGCTAAAAGTAGTTACCCCTGAGCAAAAAAAAAAAATTAAAACTAGGATACAAGGGACAAAATCCAACCAAAATAAGTAAAATATGAGAGAGAATTAAATTTGTTGATAATTTTGTTGTATGGGTGAATAATGATGAATAAGATAATAGGTAATCTTGAGTCACTCAACTTTTTTTAAAATTTCTTTTCAATGTTTATTTATTTTTGAGAGAGAAACAGAGCACAAGCAGGGGAAGGGCAGAGAGGGAGACACAGAATCTGAAGCAAGCTCCAGGCTCTGAGCTGTCAGCACAGAGCCCAATGCGGGACTTGAACCCAAGCAGTGAGATCATGACCTGAGGCGAAGTCGGATGCTTAACCAACTGAGCCACGCAGGTGCCTCTTAAGCCACTCAACTTCTAAAATTAGAAGTCTGCAAGTAGCAAGGCAAAACAAAGTTCTGTACATACGGGCTGTCTGATATCCCAAGTGACATCTCAAGTTCTGTGAATAGATTAAACTTTCCTTCTTACCCAAGACAGTGAGGTCCATAGAACATTTTTATGATGATGGAAATGTTTAATATCTGCACTATCCACTATCCAACAGTCACACACAGATAGTGAGCACTAGAAATGTGAAAGTATAACTGAAGACCTTTATTTTTACTTATAGTTAATTTTATTAATTTAAATATAAGTTTAAATAGCCACACATGGCTAGTGGCTAACATATGGGACAGTGCATTTTCAAAATTATAAAAAACATAATAAATACCTAATTCTATGAACATATTTCTATTACTTTACTTCTTTTTTCTTTTTTGAATGTTTACTTATTTTTGAGAGAGAGAGAGACAGACAGACAGAGTGCGAGCTGGGGAGGAGCAGAGAGAGAGAGGGAGACACAGAATCTGAAGCAGGCTCCAGGCTCTGAGCTGTCAGCACAGAGCCCGCGGGGTTCAGAACTCTCAAGCTGTGAACCTGAGCCAAAGTTGCACATTTAACTGACCAAGCCACCCAGGCGCCCCTCTATTTCTTTAAATCTTGCTCAAAATAGTATATATTATCACTTTATGTAATATTGTAAAATATCATTGAATAGATCACATACTAACCTTGGTTTTATCACTATATGTTTATCTAGTCAAAACTATTAAGTTTGTTAACTCTTACTTGGAGAAGCTATCAAGGTATCAGAACAGTGAGAAAAAGAAAACCACCTTTTCCACAAAACTGAGTGTACACAGTAAGAACCAATGAAAGGTCCATCTCTTAAATTATTTTCAGAATCTCCCTGAGGACATTGTGAGTCTTGCCTTTTTTGGAGTCCACTTACTTCACCTTGATAGTTCTTGCACCTTTTGCCTTATATAATGCCTAAGACCGGGCAACTTCTCTCTTAATTCCCTCAGGGTGAGTAGGTCCTTTCCTTTCCTAACAGTACTCTCTAGGATATGGGAGTCAAAGGCACAGTGAGCTGACTGACCCCTTACTGTAACCCTTGATGGCTGTCAATATTGACATTGACAGGTGCCTCTTTTGCTTCAGTGCTTTCCTATGCTCCGGCTTGATTTTTTTTAAAAATATTTATTTATTTTTGAGAAAGAGAGAGAGGAAGAGAGAGGGAGAGAGTGGGGAGGGACACAGAGAGAGGGGAACAGAGGATCCGAAGTGGGCTCCGCACTAACAGCAGAAAGCCTGATGCGGGGCTCGAACTCACAAACCTTGAGATCCTGACCTGAGCCGAAGTCAGATGCTGAACGGTCTGAACCACCCAGGTGCCCCTTGGCTTGATTCTTTGACTCCGGTTTCCCCACTTCTACTCCCTCTTCTTTCTTTCACCCTGCTGGTGGGATTTCCCCAAGACTTACTACTGGATTATGCAGCCAAATACATGGGATTGTAGAAAGGAAGCAGACTCACGTTTGGTGCTCATTTCATGGAAAAAAGCAACCTGGTGAACTTCTTTCCATTTTCTTACAGACTAAGCCTCTGTTTAAGATACCATTGATTAATACTTAAGCACTTATGTTTCAATTGTTGCTCTGCTTCCAGAATAAGCAAAAAATTACCCATTTCTCTGAAGACTGCATACTTTTCCAGGCAAAAGAAGTGTGCTTCCTTAGATATTTAAAGGCTTCATCTTTCTTGAAGGCCACTGTGCTGCAGCTTTTCAACACTCAGGATGGGGAAGAACAGAAATTGTTTAGGTAAGCATAGAAAGAATGCCAGAAAAAGGCTGTACCTAGGGTGCAGATGACAAGCTTGTAGACAAGGTCATCTATTAGACAACAAGTTCCCTGACAGCAGAGATAAGAGTCATCTCTGCAGCACATAGCTGACAGTTTGTCCACATGCATCATGTTTCCCCTTAAAAGCATGTTGTCAAGGCCATTATGAACTAGTAGGCACTTACATGCTATACAAATCTTACTAGATCACAGGATTTTGAGTTGTAAATGTCTTCTAAACAATGCAAAAGTGACTTAACAGATATGGGATTGTTAGTCTAATTCAGCACTTAACTGGTCCTGCTTCTAGATAATGGTAAGGTCTTTCCTTAGCAAGAAATAACTCTAGAAAATGTTGGAAATCCCCTGACCAATTTTGCCCAAACTCTTGGAGCAGGTAACCCCATTTCATGGTAGCAGATGAGATCCATTGTACAATGCTAAATTTTTTTAAAAATGTAGTTTCTGTATGTTTTTTTTTTCCTCTGCTTGCATTTAATTGATTATTGGGGATCCAGAAGAAAAACAGTGAGCAATCAATGGATTGTTTTCTCTGTAATGGTGAGAACTGAAACCAACACCATTTCCCCCGTGTTAAATAATACTAGGAATATACTAACCCAGGTGGCTTTTTTGGAAGCAGAATACGAAATGGAGATCAGTGTGCAGAAGGTTTATTATGGAGTGCTCTTGGGATTAACATCTCTGGTTTGCAAAGGAAGGAAGTAAAATTGGGCAGAGAAAGAACTTGAACTGTGATAACAGTCTCAAGGAAAAGTATAAGCTGACCTATAGGGAGTTCCAAAGCTGGGATGACCCTTCAGAATTGTTCTGAGTTGAGGTAGAATAGGCCCCAACCTCAGAGACTTTATATACCACACTAGTAAATGGATGTGGGCTGCCTTTGAAGGGGGCATAGTACAGTTATCTACTGCTGCATAACGAACAACCCCAGACTTAGTGGCATAAAACAACAACTGTCATTTGTTACTATTATCTCAATAGTTTTGGATGTTGACTGGGCTCAGTTTGGTGGCTTTTAGTTGGGGTCAGGTTGTGGCTGGAGCTGGAGACATCTCAAAGGCTTCCTCACATGTGTGGTTTTTGATGATGCCTGTGGCTCAACCTCAGCTCTGGCTGCTCGCTGGAGCATGGACTTTCTATGTGGTCTGACTTCCTCCTCACAGAGAAGATGTTTCTAAGAGCATTCCAAGAGCAAAAGCAGAAGCATTACAGTAGAAGCTTTAAAGCCATTTATAACCTGGCTTCAGAAGTCACACTCCATTGGCTGAGGAAGATAGAAAAGTCCACCCAAATTCAAGGGGAGTGGACATAGATGCTATCTCCTGATGGGACAAGTGGCAAGGTCATATTGTAACTAGAGCATGTAGGAAGGAAGATACTGTTGTGGCCACTTTTGAAAAATATAATCTGCCATAGGGCATGACTTTGAGTGAGACCGCTATCATTAAATGATGCAATCCTTGTAAGGTGTTAGCAACTGAAGGCTCTCTGCCATAGTAGTTTTTCAGCAGCTGAAAAATCAGTCTCTTATTCTGGAAGCAAATCTGGGCATTTAGAGGATCCATACTTTCCTGCCCCAGCATTTTTTTTCCTTTTACAGCTTTATTGAGATGTAATTAACATGTAACACTGTGTAGGTTTAGAGCGGACAACTATGTTGATTTGATACACTTAACATGCTGCAAAATGATTACCATAGTAGCATTAGTTAACAACTATATCGCCTCACATAATTACCATTTCTTTTCTTTTCTTTTTTTTTTATGGTAGGAAAATTTAAGATTTATTCTCTTAGCAACTTGCAAGTATGTAATGCAGATGTTAACTATAATCACCACAGCATATCCCTATTTCCCCCACTCCCAAGCCCCTGGAAACCACTATTCTACTGTTTCTATGAGTTTGGCTTTTTTAGATTCCATAGATGAGTAGAATTATACACTATTTGTCTTTATCTGATTTCTTTCACTTAGCATGATGTCCTCAAGATCCATCTGATGAGGAGAGCAAAGGCAAGACAAATGTAGCTTAAATTAAATTTCCTTACAGCTTGCAGCCCAATAGATACCAGAAACATGCAGAGTGTGACCTTCCTCAGGGAACTCATGGCTGCCTTAACGTTTATGTTTTATTAAAGACTAAAGTAACCTTAACAGCAGCTAGCCCCTCAAGGTCCTGAAAGCCTTGCTTCCAAATTCCTTAGAGACTTATGCTATCCCTAATGCCCACTAATTAAAAAGTATATAATCAGTCACTCCTCACAATCCAGCTCTTCCTGCCCTCGGGTCCTGTCCCTGTGCTATGATAAAATCACCTTTTTGCACCAAAACATCACAAGAATTCTTTCTTAGCCATTCGCTCTAAATCCAAAACTTAAAAATTTCATAATTTCATCACATCCGTGTTGTTGTAAATGGTAAGATATCCTTATTTCTTGTGGCTGAGAAATGGGTCTTTCCACACAGTTAGGAAAGCTGAATGCTCATTCACATGTTCTCACTTTCTCCCATGTAAGAAATCATGGTCAAGAAGATCTTTCTTGACCTTATGTTATTTCACCTGGGGGAAGGGGTGAAGTCAAACTGTTAACCGTTCTTACCCTCTCCAGTGTGTCCACGCTCATATATATATATATATATATATATATATATATATATATATATTTCTTTTCTTTTCTTTTCTTTTCTTTTTTTCCTCTAGTAGTGCTGCAACTTCTCTCCACTGGAAACTTGGGACTTCCACAAAGGCCTTCCTGTCCATAGATGATGGTCTATGAGGTGTTTTCCAGGGATTCCCAGACTGTAGCCATGAGGGGCTAGAGTGGTTTACAGGCCACTACAGGACCCACAACTGGAACTGAGGTCTGTATGCCTATTACCTGACCCACAGGTAGGTAAGAGTCCCTCAGGTCCCTTAGTGAATTGTGCTGTTTGCACAGTTCCCCACAAAGGCACTCTTGTCTGTGGATGGATGCCTAATTGTTGTCGTTACGAGGAGATAGAAATATGAATGAGGAATGTCTTATTAAGCTGTCCCTGTGTTAAAAAAGTTTAGGGACCATGCATACTTTTTTTTTTTTTTTATCCCTCTATTTAACAATGCTGAGAATAAGAATAAAAATAACTTAGCTGCTTGCTCCAGGAAATGCCTTCTCCTGAAAGAAAAGACTCTGAACCAGCAAAAGTAGCTTGCTCATCAAAACTCACTTCAAGACCCTTGCTTCACTGGGCCCACCAATCTAATTAAACACTGCCTGATCCCAAGTAATTCCTTGCCTTACCTCTCCGGACTCAAAAATCATCCAACTCAGGCCCTAAAACACTAATAAATATCATTCCCGAATTTACCCATTTTAAGACACTACTAAAGCTCTGCTAAATTGGTATTCTTCCTTGGCTTTACTTGGCCAACTGGTTATTCTGGTGGCCTTTTAGGGAAGCTGACACCTGAGAATGAGACAGTGTATCCTCTGAAGAACCTGGTTCTACAGTGATTTGACAAAATGAGAATGTTGCCATTCCAGGAAAAAAATTGAGCTCTTTACTAGTTTAGCCACTGACAGCATGGAAAGTCAAATTCCTCCAACAGAATCATAAATCTCAGGATTCAAAAAGGCTTGAAATTTATCTAGTCCAATCCATCTGCTTGGTACAGATGGAGGAGAAGCTCAAATTTGAGCTCAAATTAGAGTAAATTTTAGAGACTCCTTCAGTACAACAAAGAGTTTTGGGATTCCTCTCTACTCTCTTATCTTCCCTTTTCAATCTCTTCTTTTCCCCAGCCTTAGGACACCTTGTCCCTGGTTTTCCTCTTTGCAGACAGCTAGAGAAAAGATCAGGCCTCCATTGTGTTTTGGTGGAGGGTGTCTGTGTTGCCACAGGGCTTGGTGCTGGGTGTTTCCAACAAAAATGTATTTTTACAATACCTCCCATTCCAGGAAGCTAAAATCTGGTTTCTATTATCTGAAAGGCCTCATTAAAAGATAAATACTGTCATATATGCACCCGTATTTTTGAAGCTGAAGGAAATTGACAGTTAAATTTTGGGAATTCAATCTCATAAACAATGGAACAGGCTTTCTAGTAGTGTAGGCCTTCAGATCTGCTGCACTCTGAGAATTCTAGAAGAACTGAGGGAAAAAAAGTATTTTATCTTGTCTTTACTAGAAAAATAATTAGATGGGAGGGTTCTGAATTAGAGGTTTTTTTGAACATTTGTCTTTTAGCTAATTTATCCTTTTAAAAATGTGATTACCAGATCCTTAGTATATGTCAATTAGCTTGAGATGTCATTGACTTGAAATGAAAAATATATTTGATATATTGTTTAGAAACAACTCACAGGTTGCTATTCACATATTGGTGAGGGGGAAAAAAATCTATGTGTGCACATGTGACAAAGATCATTGAAAATATTTTTATAAATAAGAGTGAAAAGTAGTTGCACATGGCTCCAAAGAGTTTCCCACTGGGCTCTTCCTGTGTGAAGACCAAGTGTTATACAGAACTGGTGACCTTTCATGAGTCTGAGGATTTCTTCCTTTTCGTTTTTTCCCCACTGTTCGCTACTTGCTTCTCCCATATCACAGATAATTCACAACAGATGATTCCTTTGTATAGCTTTTATTTTTATGCTGGTTTAGGTCTTGTTATTACCCATCATTTTCAATTGTAGGGTGTAATAATCCACCCCCGGACAGTTTTTACATGTTAGTAAGTCTGTATGTGCGTGTGTGATGGTGGGAGCATGTCTTTGTAGTAATACTAAACACTCTGTATCACACTGCACTGAGTTCAGATTTTTTTTCTAAGCTACAACAAATGTGAATCTTCTAAATTTATGTTAGAAATATAGATGCAGCTGATAGACATTCTTTTTTAATAGGACCCACACAAACTACACCAACATTTTGTTCCTGAGTTTTCTTTATCTTTTTTTAAAAAAGTAACTTGTGTTTCACATGTAAAAGAAATCATCAGGCTTTTGGGTATTTTTTTGTTGTTGTTGTTAGTCTACTTTCAACACATTAGAAACTTGAGGTGATTTGCAAAATCATATCCCTTCTCGATGTGAGATGGGAAAATTAGGAGCTCCAAATACATTTTGCACACAATTCTACACAGTTTAAAGATATATTATACATTCAGCTCTGGGTCCTAGAAGTAAACACTTTTTCCTGTTTTACTCATAACTCTAATACTAAGTAATCAAGTTTAAAAAAAATACTCAAAGGTCATTCATAAAAACGTTCAAATTTTCTACCAATAAATTTTATATTAACATTAAAAAGTTACTATTTTCCTTATGAAGGTACATTAAAAATCCTGTCAGAATCATGAGCACCCCTGTGAAGTACAATTACATTTGTTCTCTGCCTCCTCCTCTCCACCAACATTTCCAGTCTCCTCAGTATTTAGATACAAAATCTAAAACATTGACAATAAAGCAATCTTCCCTCTTAGGACTTTGGCAAGTCACTCCAAATCAAAAGAAATATTACCTATAATGTTTAAATTTATTTTTAAATGTATCTGTCCCATGAGACTCTGATTTAAAAACTGCATAGTGATCAAATATAATATTTCTCTGTATTGAGCTTAAGAAAGTATATCATTAAAATCTCTCATTAAATAAATAAAAGGATTTTGAAACAGAATGTGCATGATCATGCAATCTTAAAAGTCTGGAGAAAAACTTCCAAAATGATTTAATGCAGAAGCAACTGCAGAAATTTCAACTAACTATTCTGAAATATGAGGAACACTATCATGGCATCCCTTTTTTTTGTCCTCTGTTGACTTTCCTGTCTCTTATCACACTTGCCCCAAACCATAGTTGTGATTATACTTAAAAGATGAGATTACACTTTTATCTTCTTCTGGAGCTACACATTCTCTCTGAGTAAACAATTAAGTATCAGAGTGTATTGGCTATGAAACCAGACTACCAAGGATAGAAGCCAAGTGTAATCACTTAGCAAGTTACCTTTCCTGTGCCTCAGTTTACTTATCTTAAAATAGAGACAATAATAGTATATAACTCAGAAGCTGACATGAGAATGAAATGATTTAATAAATGTAAAGTACTCAAAAAACGCTTGGTACATAGTAACTGTTCAATAAAATTTGAAAAACATTTTGATAATGATGACTTCAAAGATGAACTTTGTACCAATAACTCTCAAATTTCTATCCCTATCCTCCAGTTTTCTTCATTTCAATAATATCAATTTTTTTAAATAAAATGAAATCTGGCCCTATCTTTATTTTTTTTTCAATATATGAAATTTATTGTCAAATTGGTTTCCATACAACACCCAGTGCTCATCCCAAAAGGTGCGCTCCTCAATACCCATCACCCACCCTCCCCTCCCTTCCACCCCCCATCAACCCTCAGTTTGTTCTCAGTTTTTAACAGTCTCCTATGCTTTGGCTCTCTCCCACTCTAACCTCTTTTTTTTTTTTTTTTCCTTCCCCTCCCCCATGGGTTTCTGTTAAGTTTCTCAGGATCCACATAAGAGTGAAACCATATGGTATCTGTCTTTCTCTGTATGGCTTATTTCACTTAGCATCACACTCTCCAGTTCCATCCACGTTGCTACAAAAGGCCATATTTCATTCTTTCTCATTGCCACGTAGTATTCCATTGTGTATGTAAACCACAATTTCTTTATCCATTCATCAGTTGATGGACATTTAGGCTCTTTCCATAATTTGGCTATTGTTGAGAGTGCTGCTATAAACATTGGGGTACAGGTGCCCCTATGCATCAGTACTCCTGTATCCCTTGGGTAAATTCCTAGCAGTGCTATTGCTGGGTCATAGGGTAGGTCTATTTTTAATTTTCAGAGGAACCTCCACACTGCTTTCCAGAGCGGTTGCACCAATTTGCATTCCCACCAACAGTGCAAGAGGGTTCCCGTTTCTCCACATCCTCGCCAGCACCTGTAGTCTCCTGATTTGTTAATTTTGGCCACTCTGACTGGCGTGAGGTGATATCTGAGTGTGGTTTTGATTTGTATTTCCCTGATAAGGAGTGACGTTGAACATCTTTTCATGTGCCTGTTGGCCATCCGGATGTCTTCTTTAGAGAAGTGTCTATTCATGTTTTCTGCCCATTTCTTCACTGGGTTATTTGTTTTTCGGGTGTGGAGTTTGGTGAGCTCTTTATAGATTTTGGATACTAGCCCTTTGTCCGATATGTCATTTGCAAATATCTTTTCCCATTCCATTGGTTGCCTTTTAGTTTTGTTGGTTGTTTCCTTTGCTGTGCAGAAGCTTTTTATCTTCATAAGGTCCCAGTAGTTCATTTTTGCTTTTATTTCCCTTGCCTTTGGGGATGTGTCGAGTAAGAAATTGCTATGGCTGAGGTCAGAGAGGTCTTTTCCTGCTTTCTCCTCTAGGGTTTTGATGATTTCCTGTCTCACATTCAAGTCCTTTATCCATTTTGAGTTTATTTTTGTGAATGGTGTGAGAAAGTGGTCTAGTTTCAACCTTCTGCATGTTGCTGTCCAGTTCTCCCAGCACCATTTGTTAAAGAGACGGTCTTTTTTCCATTGGATATTCTTTCCTGCTTTGTCAAAGATGAGTTGGCCATACGTTTGTGGGTCTAGTTCTGGGGTTTCTATTCTATTCCATTGGTCTATATGTCTGTTTTTGTGCCAATACCATGCTGTCTTGATGATTACAGCTTTGTAGTAGAAGCTAAAGTCTGGGATTTTGATGCCTCCTGCTTTGGTCTTCTTCTTCAGAATTACTTTGGCTATTCTGGGCCTTTTGTGGTTCCATATGAATTTTAGGATGGCTTGTTCTAGTTTCGAGAAGAATGCTGGTGCAATTTTGATTGGGATTGCATTGAATGTGTAGATAGCTTTGGGTAGTATTGACATTTTGACAATATTTATTCTTCCAATCCATGAGCAGGGAATGTCTTTCCATTTCTTTATATCTTCTTCAATTACCTTCATAAGCTTTCTATAGTTTTCAGCATACAGATGTTTTACATCTTTGGTTACATTTATCCCTAGGTATTTTATGCTTCTTGGTGCAATTGTGAATGGGATCAGTTTCTTTATTTGTCTTTCTGTTGCTTCATTGTTAGTGTATAAGAATGCAACTGATTTCTGTACATTGATTTTGTATCCTGCAACTTTGCTAAATTCATGTATCAGTTCTAGCAGACTTTTGGTGGAGTCTATCGGATTTTCCATGTATAGTATCATGTCATCTGCAAAAAGCGAAAGCTTGACTTCATCTTTGCCAATTTTGATGCCTTTGATTTCCTTTTGTTGTCTGATTGCTGATGCTAGAACTTCCAACACTATGTTAAACAACAGCAGTGAGAGTGGGCATCCCTGTCGTGTTCCTGATCTCAGGGAAAAAGCTCTCAGTTTTTCCCCATTGAGGATGATGTTAGCTGTGGGCTTTTCATAAATGGCTTTTATGATCTTTAAGTATGTTTCTTCTATCCCGACTTTCTCAAGGGTTTTTATTAAGAAAGGGTGCTGGATTTTGTCAAAGGCGTTTTCTGCATCGATTGACAGGATCATATGATTCTTCTCTTTTCTTTTATTAATGTGATGTATCACGTTGATTGATTTGCGAATGTTGAACCAGCCCTGCAGCCCAGGAATGAATCCCACTTGATCATGGTGAATAATTCTTTTTATATGCTGTTGAATTCGATTTGCTAGTATCTTATTGAGAATTTTTGCATCCATATTCATCAGGGATATTGGCCTGTAGTTCTCTTTTTTTTACTGGGTCTCTGTCTGGTTTAGGAATCAAAGTAATACTGGCTTCACAGAATGAGTCTGGAAGTTTTCCTTCCCTTTCTATTTCCTTCCCTTTCTATTTCCTATCCCAGAAAAGGATAGGTATTATCTCTGCTTTAAACGTCTGGTAGAACTCCCCTGGGAAGCCATCTGGTCCTGGACTCTTATTTGTAGGGAGATTTTTGATAACCAATTCCATTTCTTCGCTGGTTATGGGTCTGTTCAAGCTTTCTATTTCCTCCTGATTGAGTTTTGGAAGAATGTGGGTGTTTAGGAATTTGTCCATTTCTTCCAGGTTGTCCAGTTTGTTGGCATATAATTTTTCATAGTATTCCCTGATAATTGCTTGTATCTCTGAGGGATTGGTTGTAATAATTCCATTTTCATTCATGATGTTATCTATTTGGGTCATCTCCCTTTTCTTTTTGAGAAGCCTGGCTAGAGGTTTATCAATTTTGTTTATGTTTTCAAAAAACCAAGTCTTGGTTTCGTTGATCTGCTCTACAGTTTTTTTAGATTCTATATTGTTTATTTCTGCTCTGATCTTATGATTTCTCTTCTTCTGCTGGGTTAGGCTGCCTTTGCTCTTCTGCTTCTATTTCCTTTAGGTGTGCTGTTAGATTTTGTATTTGGGATTTTTCTTGTTTCTGGAGATAGGCCTGGATTGCAATGTATTTTTCTCTCAGGACTGCCTTCGCTGCATCCCAAAGCGTTTGGATTGTTGTATTTTCATTTTCGTTTGTTTCCATATATTTTTTAATTTCTTCTCTAATTGCCTGGTTGACCCACTCATTCTTTTTTTTTTTTTTTTTTTTTTTTTTTTTTAATGTTTATTTATTTTGGGGACAGAGAGAGACAGAGCATGAACGGGGGAGGGGCAGAGAGAGAGGGAGACACAGAATCGGAAGCAGGCTCCAGGCTCCGAGCCATCAGCCCAGAGCCCGACGCGGGGCTCGAACTCCTGGACCGCGAGATCGTGACCTGGCTGAAGTCGGACGCTTAACCGACTGAGCCACCCAGGTGCCCCTTGACCCACTCATTCTTTAGTAAGGTGTTCTTTAACCTCCATGCTTTTGGACGTTTTCCAGACTTTTCCTGTGGTTGATTTCAAGCTTCATAGCATTGTGGTCTGAAAGTATGCATGGTATGATCTCAATTCTTGTATACTTATGAAGGGCTGTTTTGTGACCCAGTATGTGATCTATCTTGGAGAATGTTCCATGTGCACTCGAGAAGAAAGTATATTCTGTTGCTTTGGGATGCAGAGTTCTAAATATGTCTGTCAAGTCCATCTGATCCAATGTATCATTCAGGGCCCTTGTTTGTTTATTGACCGTATGTCTAGATGATCTATCCATTTCTGTTAGTGGAGTGTTAAAGTCCCCTGCAATTACCACATTCTTATCAATAAGGTTGTTTATGTTTATGAGTAATTGTTTATATATTTGGGGGCTCCGGCATTTGGCGCATAGACATTTACAACTGTTAGCTCTTCCTGGTGGACAGACCCTGTGATTATTATATAATGCCCTTCTTCATCTCTTGTTACAGCCTTTAATTTAAAGTCTAGTTTGTCTGATATAAGTATGGGTACTCCAGCTTTCTTTTGGCTTCCAGTAGCATGATAAATAGTTCTCCATCCCCTCACTCTCAATCTAAAGGTGTCCTCTGGTCTAAAATGAGTCTCTTGTAGACAGCAAATAGATGGGTCTTGTTTTTTTATCCATTCTGATACTCTATGTCTTTTGGTTGGTGCATTTAATGAAATCTGGCCTTATCTTTAAATAAAACCATGCTATACTCACTTATCAGATATTTATTTAACATATATCGTATGCTAGATACTTTTTTCCCATGTCAGGGACATAGAGGCAAATAATTCTTTGTTCTCTATTGGGTGCGAAAAAACAAGTGAACTTTACTCTACAACGTGAAAAATATTTGGATTTACTGAAGAGATTCATCTGAATCTAGACTTTTGCTCAAACATTGCTGAGTTACCTACCGATACTTAATAAATTACCCCAAAACTGGGCAGCTTAAAACAACAAATGTTTGTTATTGCGTGGCTTCTGTGGGTCAGGAATCTGGGTACAGGTCAGTGGATACTTCTGGCTCAGGGTCCCTCAGAAGCTCCAATAAAAGTGTGAGCAGGGACCAAAGGAGGATTTACTTCATAGGTCAGTCACTCACGTGGTTGTTGGTAAGACTTATTTCTTCAAGGATTGTTAAACTAAACGTGTCAATTTCTTACTGGCTGTTGGCTGGAAGCCTCACTTCCCTGCCATGTGGCCTTCTCCACAAAACAGTTCACAACATGATAGCTGGTTCTCCCCCACCCCACCCCGAGGGCTCTGAGAGAGTGAGCAAGAAAGGCTAGCGGGACTGATGTCAGTCTTTTTGCAACTGAATGTCAGAAGTGATACACCATTATGTTAACCATATCCTATTAGAATCAAGTCATAGGTTCAGCCCACAATCAATGGAAGGGAATTGAGGTATGAATACCAGAAGGTGGGGATCCCTGGGCCCATCTTACAGTCTGCCTACCTCAAATATAATGAATTATATTTATCTTTTTTGTTATTTTTATCTCCTTCTCTGCCTTCTCTACTTTCTCCTACTCCCTCACCATGCATAGATGTACTCACTGCAAAGTATCGTCTCTACACTTCAGGAAAGCCACAAGATTCCAATAAGCAAGCTCAGAGAAAACTATTAAAAATATTCTATATTTTGAATAGCTTCAAAGTAAAATTTGAGTGAGAGAGAAATATTCAATGGCCATACAGTCATCACAAATAATTATGGGAAATCCATACAGAAATTTCATTAGCAGCTATCATTATCTTGGGGAAAACATTACTGGACTGCCGCCAACCGTCAGTATCACACTCAGAATTATAGCCTAGATCACCATGTGAGGAAAATAAGCATGGCCCAGGAAACGGTAGAAGACTCTGGTGCTAGCTCTACTGCATGAATCCCCTGGGCAAACCATTTAGCCTCTTTGTGCTTTGATTTCCTTATCCATAAAGTGGTGTGATATGCCCACTGTCACAAGACTCTTGTCATTTTTGTGCTAATACATAGCGGGATTCATTATATGCTTTGAAAAATTGCCAAGTGCTGATGAAGATGAGACATCATCATTATTTTGTTCATCATTAGGTCTAGAGACATTTTTTCTTATTGGGGTTATTAACATTTTACAAGCTCAGAAAGCATCACAGAAAGCTGCATTTCTTTCCAAAGGGTGTTTTCTTTCACATAATTATGGAATGAGATACTCATTCCATAAAAGATTTCATGCTTTAGATCTCCATTTTCTCCTCTCCTCACCCCCACACTTACTTACACTCCCCCTACATTCTCAGTAAATTGGTTGTACAATCTGTCCTGGCATAGCCATTAGACAAATTCATGCCCATCAGAAATGTAAACACAAAGACTGACATTTTTATAATTACAATTAAGATTAAAGATAAAAGCAATTTATTATGAAGGGTTTTATATATCTTTCAAATTTCACTTCTAAGCATTTAAAAAAATTCTTTCAGACTAATCCAAAGTTGGTGATAATCCTTGGATCATTACTTAATTTACATATCCCTGAACAGGCTGATTTAGCCCTGTAGTTTGTATCTCTCCTTTTGTTCCAGAACTACCCAACTTAATTCCATGTACATGTGGTCAGTTAGGCTCTGGGGGGTGTCCTGATTAAAATGTGGGAGAGGAAGTGTCCTAGGAAGAGTCCTGAGAGTCTGCTAGAGCACATTTTGATCATATGTCCCATGAGTAACAGCTATGTGAGCACACTCCCACACAGGTATAATTTTCAATTTATGAATTAGGTAATATTAATCTGTATTAATATATTACATATATTATAGAATATATGTAGTCTGCAAATAAAAGCCAGATAAAATATTGTGAAAATAAAATTTAACTTTACCTTTATTAATGGTATGTCAAACCTTTTTTTCCCCTCAAATTATAGAGATTTGATGTCTACATAGTTGTTTATAAATGCCTTGTAAATTAACCTGGCATTATAGAATCATTTGCTAATATTGAAAAGTATAACATACACTTAGGGCTAGATTCATTAGTTATAATAATTATGTATATCTACATTTCAAATAGTCATCTTGAAAAAATTGATTGGCTCAGCATTAATTTATTTTCTTAGTATGGCTAAAAAGGCTCTCCTTTGAGGAGTAGGAGAAAAATCATTATGGCATTTTCTTTATTTTAAAAAAAAATTATTCTTGCCTTATAAATATTGTCATCAATCCAAAGTTTCTTTCCAAGAATCTTTTAAAGCTATTCGTCCGCTAGTGATTATTAAACTAGATGATATAGTCTACAAATCTACTTCCCACCAAAGAAAACAGCAACATGTTGTGATACTCAGAAAACACAAGAGTAAAGATGTCATCATTATCCTTCAAAACAGTAGAGTTCAGACTGAAATGTCAGCTGAGTAAAGTACCTACTTACTAAATGTTAGCAAAGTTTAAGCTTATTATTAAAGATAAAAATAGATATAAATAAGAGTCTTTAAAAATATGTATATATATTTTTTATAAACACATATACATAAACACATATACATAAACACATATACACTCAGAACTGTGCATGCGTGTCCACTTCAATTTGGAGACTACTGTAGTAGATCCCTTTGAGGTTCATCTGGGTCCCCAGTGAGCCCTGGGCCAGCATGGGTTATGCAGAGTGAACAGAGGAGTATAAGTGGACAGAACTCTGTTCTTCCCACCTGGCTGCAATGAAAGAGCTCCAAGTTCATTTATATTATATTTTAAATACTGACCTTTCTGATAAATTTCATTGGAATAAAGAATTACACAGCTAAAACATGGTTGAAACTTTCCTCTGGAGACTCTAGAAGCCCATGATCCACAGTCTGACAAATGCTTGAAACTGAACACTGAACAGTAAAGTTGCAAAGATAGTCTTTTGCTAAAGAGCTACATATACCAGTTTTTAAAGTTCCTCGGTTTTCAGGTTGATGGGGGGTGGGAGGGAGGGGAGGGTGGGTGATGGGTATTGAGGAGGGCACCTTTTGGGATGAGCACTAGGTGTTGTATGGAAACCAATTTGACAATAAATTTCATATATTGAAAAAAAAAATAAAGTTCCTCGGTTTTCTGTTTCTTAAAATCTTTCTTACATGCAAAATCACAGCCTTAGATCTAAAAGAGAAAATACTTTAACCAAACATGGTACAAACATTTTGAATACAATTAAATGCTAAGTAAAAAACATTGGTTAAAAAATGCATTCACCTCTTTCCTTGATTGAGATATTAAGTAAAAAGTTTTCAACAGATCACATTAAAGCAAAGCTTAAAAAAGGATATGGTTCTTGCAATATTTCAGTGAATTTAATCTTGCTTTGTTTAGGGGCCTTGGAAATACCAGCTAACTCATGCATCTTAAGATAATATAAAATCAGTGGACTCTGACCTCCAAAATTGAACAGTACACGGTTAAACTCTGGACCAGTGCTACTATAATGGGACTGTAAAGGAGAAAAAAAATCAAGTTAATTATTACTTTTATGTATTTTTAAAGAGCTATAAATAAATATAACTATTATAACTATGAATATACTTATTATCTGGTATATTAAAATAAATAAAAAGAAATTCCACAAAGCACCTTCTTAATGAAAGAAATTTATTACAGTATGAGTCTATGAGTTTGTGCAGTAAGGCTCTTCTAGCTTTTTTATTTATCAGCTTGATAAATAGGTCAATAGACATTATTTTGTCTGAAGAACAGTAAGAAAAAAGAAAGAGGAAAATGAACAGAGCTCCAGAAAAAGGGACAGGAACAAATATGAAGACAAAAATGACCAAAACCTCCAAACTTTTGTGAAAAACATATCCAAGAAGCTTAACTCCAAGTAGGAAAAATACTCACCTAGACACATCATACTCAAAGTGCTGAAAGACCAAGACAAAAAGAAATTTCAAAAGCAGCAAGAGAAAAACAACATGTAAGGGAATCCCAATAAGGTTTAAAGCTGAATTTTTATCAGAACAAAGGAGGCCAGAAGGCATGTGGATAACATAATCGAAGTGCTAATGGAAAAAAACTGTCCATGAATTCTCTGTCATAAATATAATTGCTCCAAGATTTTATTACTGACTTCTTGTGGGATATAAGGTCAGTATAGCAACAATTCATACATTAAGTCTTTCCTCCCTTTTTGTAATGTCTAGATGTGAGATTTATTATTGATTCCACTTCCTGTGAGGAAATAAGATTTTATGCTCATTTGCTTTTACTGATACATACAGTTCTCTTGTGTTTCTTTTGCTTATGGTCACTTTTTCATTGCTTTCCTTCAGAGATGCTCCAGAATTATTTTGAATAGTGGGACTATCATAATCAAAAGCAATTCTCTGATGGTGAAAACTCAGTGTCAAAATCAGACATGTCTTCTATGATGTAAATCATTTACTTCGTCTCAATCTCCCATGGAAATTCACAAAAGGTTATATCTAGCCTGATCTTTAAATTGCATACAAAACCAGGACAAGCTTTGTCTAGATTAAAAGGAAATACTACCTATCTAGAAAGACAGATGTTTCATGACCTTTTCCCCAGCTTCTGCCTTGGATACTGTAAGACAGAAACTTGATCTTACTGAAATTCAAGACATAGACATTTGTTATTTTTTCCACAGTTCTTTTTTTACATAGGAAAACCACAGTTAATACCTACTTCTTCCATAGAAGGACCACTGATTTTTAAGGGCAGTTCAACTCAATAATAGCAGAACTAGGCATTAAGTGTATATCCAGTGTTTTGTGGAGCCTTAGCCATTTTCTTAGATACTTTAAAGCAGAAGGTTTGAAGTGGTGCAAAGAACACCTAGAGATATTCCAAATAGCCAAAACAATTAGCAGGAGCCTCACTACTTCCATCTGCCCCACAAAAGATAATGGTAGAAAATTATCAGACAACTTTAAGGTCCCATAAAACAAGACCTATATAGTCAAGAGTCAACTTAGTACTAAATCTTAGAACCAAGCAACCCCATAAACTTTGAAAGAGTCACAGGAGATGAGCTAGAAGGAGGATTTTGGTGCTTCATTGTTTTGTTAAGTTATTAAAGGAAAATTGCTGTCAATGACTAGAAACGTAAACTTTGACTTTTGAGGTTTGAATGTGCATTCTGCCGATGCTCATATGGGCATTCGGAAGCCATAGGCACCCATTCGGCATCTGGACAACCCTGGTGCTTAGAAAATTCTTTATGTTGCACTGAAAACTGTCTCCCTATAGCTTTCACTTACCAGTAAATGTAAGAACTTTGTGGTTTGTATTGGTAAAACAATTATTTTGAGCCACACAGAAAAAGCCTAATCCTGCTTTCCTACAGTAGCTCTCTACATATTTGAAAAACAGTTATTACAACCACCAGAATCTTTTCTTTTCTAATGGAAATGCCTTTAAATATTTTGGCCATTGCTCAAATATACCATTAATTATATAATTATAGCCCTTAATTATCCTGATTATTTTCTATTTAGAACTCTTTTGTTTGTCTACACCCTTTTATAATGCAGGACTCCCAAATGAACATAATACACAATAATTGTGTAATCAACATAGAGTAGATCCTATATGTCTGTTTAAAAAGTTCAAGAATGCAGTAAGATTTGGGAGTCAACAGTGTGTTGATACATACAGAGATTACTGTAAAAAATAATTTCCAAATCTTTTCAGATGCCTCTAACCCAAGGCCTTATTATCCTATACTTATGCAGCTGCAATTTTGGACCTTTATACTTCTTTCATAATAAAAATTTATCTTCTAAGATTAGGCCTACTACTCAACTGTTGTAAACTTTTAGTCATCCAACGTATTCATCGTTCTTCCAAGGTTTATGACTTCTAAATATCTAATAAAAATGGCAACCATGTTTTTATCCAAGTTGTTGATAAAATAGTCTGCAGAGGACAGGGCCAATGATGCAGCAATGTGGTGTATTACCAGAGATGGATCTGCAGTTTGCTTTCCATCTTTTAACAGTGTCATCTGAATAAGTTTCTTCAGTCAGTTAGAAATCCACCTGTCCATATTTCTTCAACTTGTAAATAAGGTGTAAAAGGCCATTTATAGTGATTACTGAAGATCAGATATACAGCCTCTATTACATTTCCTGATTTATAAATACAGCAATATTGTACATGTCCCCACCCAACCCTAATGGTGTGATATTGTCATTGATCCTAAATTGACTCCTAGAGATCACCAGTTTCTATTCTAAGTACTTACAAACCACCCTTGGCAGCACTGTAAAGGTTAGAAAACATTTTAGTTATCTGGATTATTAAAGATAGGGAAATATATTAAGTATTGACTTCAGAAAGCGGTTTGTATATAGGCATAATTTAAAATTTATGGTCAGACTTGACTAGACAATTCAGACAAAATTTTAGCAGTAAAGACTGCAATCAATTTAAAACCTATTTGTCTAATAAGAGATCAAATTCAGAATTTCAAGCCTGTAACCTCATCAAATCTTGGCTAAAGCAACACAAGGTGGCCAAGTCCCTGAGGGTCTCTATTAGGGAGGAACCACCAGAAACGTGCAAAAACTAAGTACCCACACCTTATCAGTAACACTACACACATATGGCCAGTTATTCCAGAGCCATGGCTTCAGAGGAGTTTGATGAAAACTCTTGTGACATTTTCCCTGCAATTTTGACTAGAACTTACTGAGATCATAGTTGAGATCAATGTTTGTATATCAACCCAAGGAAAAGCAGTGCCAGAAGTGTGGGAAAAGATGAATTTTATGTGGTTTTTTGTTCATTAGAGATGAGGATATTTTATTTTAAAAAATTTTTAAAGTTTATTTATTTATTTTGAGAGAGAGGGAGAGAGAGGCAGGGGAGGTGCAAGAGAGAGGGAGAGAGAGAATCCCAAGCAGGTTCCGCCCTGTCAGCACAGAGACAAACACAGGGCTCAATCCCATAAACTGTAAGATCATGACCTGAGCTGAAATCAAGAGTCAGATGCTTAACCAACTGAGCCACCCAGGCACACAGAGGATATTTTCAAAAAACAATAAAACATTTTAACATTGAGATTAACCTCTCTGGTAAATCACTTTGATCATTAAATTTTTCTAAAATATATATCAGGAGTGTAACAATGAACACTGTCTATATGAAGCTGTTAAACTAAGCAAATTAAAGAAGTCAGAACATTTTGGGGCGGCGCCTGGGTGGTTCAGTAGGTTGGGTGTCTGACTTCAGCTCAGGTCATGATCTCATGGTTTGTGAGTTCCATCTCCATGTCGGGCTCTGTGCTGACAGCTCGGAGGCTGAAGCCTGCTTCGGATTCTGTGTCTCCCACACTCTCTGCCCCTTCCCTGCTTGTGCTCTGTTTCTTTCTCTGTCTCTCTTTCAAAAATAAACATTAAAAAAAAAAAGTAAGAACATTTTTTATAATTATTATGCTCCAAACCTTTGTTGTTAGACTTGATACTCTTGATTCTTCCTTAAATGTGGGCATTGTGTATGCTCTTGGGTTCTTTAAAATTTTCATCATATTGAAGTCTATCGCTAAAAGAGAAAATAAAATATTTTCCTAAATATTCTGTTTTTGTTTCTTTAAAAAAAAGCATAATTTTCTTCTAGCAATGTGCCCTAAACATGGAAAGAGCCATGGATGGATGGATGACAGAGAAGAGGTTAGGATATTGTTATAGCTTGCCTCAGTTAGAGGAAATAAATATACCATCTCATTTTTACTTAACAGGGCTTTAGAATTGATAAAACTCATTCACTTACATTATCTCTTTCATTTCACTGTCACAAACCATTCTGTGAGATAAGTAAGATTTTCCACAATTTACAGATGGGATAATTAAGTGCAGGAAGTTGTATGACTCTAAGCTATAGCTCTAAGCTATCATTTAAGACACAGGCCTAGGTCTTTTGCTTTAGGGTCTGGGGCTGTCCATGACCCTCTAGTTTAATGCAATAGGAGGCTTGGGCTTCTGCATGTCAGGGTCCACCTTTTCCATCTATTGCCAACAAATCCAAATAAGGAAAGATTTGGTAAGTTTCCCCTGCAACCAGCATGAAGATACATGAAGATAACAAGGAATGTTATGTTTTAAAGAAAAGGAGAATTGTAGTTTAATCAGCAGTTCAATCAGCCTAAAAGAACAAGCTAGTTATTAAGGATATCTTAACACAGAACAGAGAAAACAAGTAATCTGAGGTTTGTACCAGCTTCTGGCTTGATTGTTATTATCAATTACCAGGTAGACTAATTGGATCTACAGATTGTAATGTTGATGATACAGCTCTGAAGAGTTAAGGAAAGTCACCTGGATTGATTTTTTACATTAGACGTTAAAAGATATTAATATCAGCCTGAAATGCTAGAGGCAAGTAGGCATTTATCTCTGGCAGAGTAAAGAATGAGTTAGGAAGGAACTAGCATTTTACAATTTTGAGTGGAACCAGGTTTAGATTAAGTTGGAGTTAGAATGGGCAAGAAAGGTAATAAAGCATATAAATTTATTTCCTTTAAAACCTGCTCAAAAGCAAACAACCCCTTATGGAGGGACATCTGGCAGTATCTACAAAAATACAGACATATTTTCTCTTTGACCCAGCAATCACTTTTCTGAGACTATGTCGTACACAGTCTCCTCCACAGTATGAAAGAACACATGTACAAGTTTATTGATTGTGGTGTAATTTATAAAATTTAGGGATTATAAATAGCCCATGTATTTAATAGCAGTCAAGTACTAGTTAAATAAACTAAGGCACCCGATTTGATGGAACACTATGCAGTTGTAAGAAGAAATGAGGAAGATCCCTATACTGATAAGAAGAGATCTATAGGTCATATCATTAAGTGATGAAGGCAATGTGTAGAGCAGAGTATATTATTTGACGACATATACCTTTAGTATAAAAGGGAGAATGTAAAAGTATATTATATTTGCCTTCATTTGTCTAAAGAAACAAGATAAATAAAAAACCAATACGAATATTCCCTGAGAGGGATAATTAAAAAAAGAAAACTTTCTCCATTTTGAATCATCCTTAAATACATAATTATATAATACATAATCCCTAGTCTGTATGAACAGATATAATATTAATAATATAAGGATCTCTACTTCATGTCTATTGTACCTACAATAAAAACCTTACTTTTGAGAATACTTAACTTTGGTTGTAAAATTAATCAATAGAAGGTCATATACATTAATATCAGGCAAAAATCTTAAGCTGGGAATAATAGCAAAAGACAAAAAAGTAAGAACTAAATAAAAAACACAAAGCAAGGAAATTTTAGGAGTGACAGAGTAAAAAAAAATTGCAGAAAATTCTACAAAAATGAAAAATTCCACCAGGATATGATATAAGTAATCTTAAAATGACTATATTTATTAGCTTTTTTCTCCTATAGTCCCCTAATCCATAATTTATTTTAGGTGAAAATATTAATTTTCCCTGATTATAGTTTTCATATATCCTCTGTTCTCATATCCCTAAAAGCTTGAGAAGATCATTTGAAAAGCCAAAAATAATCCTATTTGATAAAACCATAAGAAAATGTCTCATCTATTCTTACTAGTCTTCAGAAATTTCACTAGTAACAAAATATTCCAGTCTTACTCCACTTACATTGGAAAAAATTCAATTCCACAACTATCCCCTATTTATTTTAGGAATGTTTAAAAGGGAGACACTTATGCAAGTAAGTATGGTTACCTTTATCCACCTTTGTAGTTTTTACTTTAGTATTAGTAGTCTTTCTGAGATGCAAATAATCCCCATAATTTGGCGAAATTAAACTTCATGCATATATTAATACAATTAGTGAATAAACTAGAGAAACACACAAAAAAAGCATTACTCAGAGATCCATTTATATCTAAGTTAAACTAGAATTGCTCTTGGAGAGTTTCATCTAGTGTTGAAGTGTAAGGGGAAACAAAGGAAAGAGAAAACACAAGTAGTCATGCAAAATAGATGTGATCTGAGCAAATAAGAAATAAAACAAATACAATTTTGTTTTAGTAATATAGGAAAATGATACAGTTATTTCAAAGCAAGTACTGCACACCCATGAGTATGTCCTTACTGCTTTATTGCATATGTTTTTTTATCATGCTTCCCAGATTTTTTTCAGATCCTATACATATACTTCTCCAAGTCCCTTCAGTCCTACCATTTGCAGGCCCAGTCACTGGTTTGTTTACATATTAGACGTCAAACAAGTTACATCTGTCTACTTAGCTACATACAGAATCATCTTCCCCCTTCTCTATATATGATTTGTTTTAAATTGGCAAAATGAAGCATTAAGGACTTCTTCACAATGTTCTAAAGTACAATTAACTTTCTTCTCCTAGTAATGTTAATCTAACATACATAATTATAAATAATCTCACAGAGAGGTTAGAGAGTTCAAGTGCCTATAAATGCACTTTGTTAATTATGAAGTGCTATATGCATGTAAGTAGGCTACCTCTAGCATCCTTGGGTTTCACCAAGTTTGAACTAAATTTAGTATATCCAAGAACATCAAGATTTTATGTGTAATATATAATAGTGATTCATATCACATTTGTTTCCCAAGGAAAATACAGTATTATTCCTTTATTTTGGCTTGGGAAGTTATTTCTTTCTATTACTGCTTACTAGGTATTATATCTGTGTCTTTAAGAACTAAATCTCATATTATTACTTAGACAAGTTATAGGTGCAAAACACAAGTGATTAGTTTTTAAATATTTCTATAGTTTTTGTGTAAAGAGCTAAGTGGCAAGTATCTGAAACAAAGAACTAGTGTATTTATGAACTAAGGCTCTGTGGAGCCACACATTACAAATGTAAAACAAAATAGCTTTTAAGCTTGACTTGATCAAAGATGTTATTGAAGGAAATTCGATCCATTTTAAGTCTTTCCTGTAGAATAGAAAACATTAAAAAAACTAACAACTAAATGAGTTCTGAAGCAAAAATTAGGACATACTGTCTGGGAAATTCCTTTTTCCTATATCATATGTAAATTTATCTACATAAGAACATTAAAAATGAAACAAAAATTAAGACTAATTTCATTGTACACAGTAATATAAACTATAATTGTTGAAAATAATAAAATTAAAAGGAATTGGGATTACTTTTATTTTATAACCAAGCCTTGACAGTCTTGCCTGGTGTCATACAAATTCTTTACATTCTTGAGATTAGTGATTACATGAACTTACCACTGATGGGTTCTATGTTGAAACCATGTTCCCATATCTAAAAATGTTCTACAAAAGAGAAGGCCAGAGCACAGACTTTTGTGGCCACTATCCAGAGGACACACCCCTTGATAGCATGGTTCTGGTAGCTAGTAGGGCTTGTGTTCATGGGTTCAGTAGGACAGTAGCAAACAAAGAAATAGTTCTTAATAGACTATCGCCCCAGGGCTCAAGGCAGAGAGAACAGACAGAAATTTCCATCTCCTAATTTTCTCCTGAAAGAGATTTATTTGCATATTTTCAAAGTTGCTGTCTGAGGGTCTTGCTTCCACTCAGCTTGAATCTAAATGTTGACTGAGATCCTTCCCTTTGGGAAACGGACAGTTCTTGACATACCCTCAACTACTGGAAACCACTTTGTTCTTAAACAAAGTAGCCTATTTTAACAAATCACAAAGGTTTGAGAGAAACCAAGAGGTAGGGCCAGGAAAGGCCACTCCTTCAAGACTGGGAAAGTGGCTGTTTTATTGAATGCATTGAAAGCAACACAGAGTCCAAGAAAATGAAAACAACATAAGAATATGTTCCAAATTACAGAACAAGTTAAAACCTCAGAAAATTTTTTTAACAAAATAGAAGTAAGTGGTTTACTTGATAAAGAATTCAAAGTAAGTCATAAAGGTGTTCACTGAGGTCAGGAGAACAATGCAAGAACAAAGTGAGAATTTCAACAGAGAGATAGAAAATATAAGAAAGTATAAAACAAAAATTACAGAGCAAAGAATATAATAATGGAACTGAAAAATACAATAGAAGCGTTCAATAAAAGAGTGCCTGGGTGGCTTAGTTGGTTAAACATCCAACTTTGGCTCAGGTCATGGTCTCACGGTTCATAAGTTCGAGCCCCACATCAGGCTCTGTGCTGACAGCTCAGACAGAGCCTGGGGCCTGCTTCCAATTCTGTGTCTCCCTCTTTCTGCTCCTCTCTCTCTCTCTCTCTCTCTCTCTCTCTCTCAAAAATAAACATTAAAACAAATTTTTAAAAAAAGAAGGGTTCAATAGAAGCACTATAGGACATGGAGGAAAGGATCAGCAAATGTGAAAACAAGACAGTGGAATCATCCAATAAGAGCAGTAAAGAAGAGAAAGATGAAGAACATGGAGGAGGAGGGAAAGAAGGAGAAGAGGGGAGAAGAGGAGAAGGAAAAGAGGAAGAAGCAAAAAGAATAAAGATAGCTTAAAAGACTTATGAGGCAACCTCAAGCAGATCATATATTTGCATTATAGGGGACCCTGAAGGAGAAATGAGAAAGGGTCAGAAAACTTACTTGAAGAAATAATAGCTAAAAACTTCCCTAACTTGGGGAAGAAAACAGTCATCTAGATCAAGGAAGCCCAGAGAGTTCCAAATAACTCCAAAGAGACCCATATCAAGACATATTATAATTAAATTGTCAAAAGTTAAAGACAAAGAGAGGCTCTTAAAGCAGCAAGAGAAAAACAAGTTATTATGCACAAGGGAACCCCCATAAGATTGTTAGCAGATTTTTCAGCAGAAACTTTGAAAGTCAGAAGGGAGTGGAATGATATATTTCAAATGCTGAAAGGAAAAAAACTCTGCCAAACAAGACCACTCTAAAGTTGTCCTTTAGAATTGTAAAAGAGATAGAGTTTTCCAGACAAGGAAAAGCAAAAGGAGTTCATCACTGGCTTACAAAGAATGTTAAAGGGAACTTTTTTTTTTTTTTTTGAGAGAGAGAGAGCGTGAGTGGGGGAGAGGAGAAGAGGGAGAGAGAGAATTTTAAACAGACTTTACACTTGGCGTGGAGTCAGATATGGGGCTCGATCCCACGACCCTTGGGTCACGACCTGAGCTGAAATCAAGAGTTGGACGCTCAACTGAATGAGCCATCCAGGTGCCCCTAAAGGGACTTCTTTAAACTGAAACCAAAGGATGTTAATTAGTAATAGGAAAACATATGAAAGTATATATCTCACTAGTAAAGGTAAATATACAGCAAAATTCAGAATATTCTGATGTTGTAGAGTGGTGACTTAATGACTTACAAATCTGGTATGTAGGTTAAAAGACAAAAGTATTAAAAACTATAATCAAGAATTTGTTAATGGAATACATAAGGTAAAAAGAAACTGTGACATCAAAAACATAAAACATGGAGGAGGAATAATCACGTAAAGTTTTAAAATATGTTTGAACTTAAGTTGTTTTCAATCTAAAACAGGCTGTTATAAATGTAAGTTTTTTTTATGTAAGCCTCAAACTAATAACAAAGCAAAAACTTATAGTAAATAATAGATATAAAGAAATATCTAGGCATATCACTACAAAAAAAATCATCATATCACAAGAGAAGAAGAAAGGAAAAAAGAAATTACACAACAGCCAGATAACAATTTTAAAAATGGCAATAAGCACATAAGTTTCAATAATTACCTATAAATGTAAGTGTAATAAAATTCTCCAGTCAAAAGAGTGGCTAAGTGGATAAACAAACAAATAAGACCTATCCATATATTGCCTACAAGAGACTCACTTCACATGTAAGGACACACACAGACTGAAAATGAAGGGATAGAAAAAGACATTCCATGTAAATAAAAATGAAAAGAAAGCTGGGGTAGCTTTATTTATATTAGACAACATAGACTTTAAGACAAAGAATGTAACAAAGAGACAAAGGTCATTCTATAATGATAAAGGGGTCGTTTCAACAAGAGGATATAACATTTGTAAATATTTATGTACTTAATATTGGAGCACCCAATATACAAAGCAAATAGTAACAGACCTAAAGGGGAAAATGGACAGCAATACAATAACAGAGGGGACTTTAATACCCAACTTTCATCAATGGGTACATCATTCAAACAGAAAATCAATACAAATCATTGACTTTAAATGACACTTTAGACTAGATGGACTTAACAGACATCTCTAGAATATTCCACCCAAAAGCAACAGAATACACATTCTTCTCAAATGCATGTGGGGCAGTCTCCAGGATAGATCATATGTTAGGTCACAAAACAAGTCTTTTTTTTTTTTTTTTCAATATATGAAGGTTACTGTCAAATTGGTTTCCATACAACACCCAGTGTTCATCCCAAAAGGTGCCCTCTTCAATACCCATCACCCACCCTCCCCTTCCTCCCACCCCCCCATCAACCCTCAGTTTGTTCTCAGTTTTTAAGAGTCTCTTATGCTTTGGGTCTCTCCCACTCTAATCTATTTTTTTTTTCCTTCCCCTCCCCCATGGGTTTCTGTTAAGTTTCTCAGGATCCACCTAAGAGTGAAAACATATGGTATCTGTCTTTCTCTGTATGGCTTATTTCACTTAGCATAACACTCTCCAGTTCCATCCATGTTGCTACAAAGGGCCATATTTCATTCTTTCTCATTGCCACGTAGTACTCCATTGTGTATATAAACCACAATTTCTTTATCCATTCATCAATTGATGGACATTTAGGCTCTTTCCATAATTTGGCTATTGTTGAGAGTGCTGCTATAAACATTGGGGTAAAAGTGCCCCTATGCATCAGTACTCCTGTATCCCTTGGGTAAATTCCTAGCAGTGCTATTGCTGGGTCATAGGGTAGGTCTATTTTTAATTTTTTGAGGAACCTCCACACCGTTTTCCAGAGCAGCTGCATCAATTTGCATTCCCACCAACAGTGCAAGAGGGTTCCCGTTTCTCCACATCCTCGCCAGCATCTATAGTCTCCTGATTTGTTAATTTTGGCCACTCTGACTGGCGTGAGGTGATATCTGAGTGTGTGTGTGTTTTTTTAATGTTTTTATTTATTTTTGAGACAGAGAGAGACAGAGCATGAGCAGGGGAGGGGCAGAGAGAGAGGGAGACACAGAATCCAAAGATGGCTCCAGGCTCTGAGCTGGCAGCACAGAGCCTGATATGGGGCTCGAAATCACGGACTGTGAGATCATGACCTGAGCTGAGTCAGACACCCAACCGACTGAGCCACCCAGGTGCCCCCTGAGTGTGGTTTTGATTTCTATTTCCCTGATGAGGAGTGACGTTGAGCATCTTTTCATGTGCCTGTCGGCCATCCGGATGTCTTCTTTAGAGAGGTGTCTATTCATGTTTTCTGCCCATTTCTTCACTGGGTTATTTGTTTTTCGGGTGTGGAGTTTGGTGAGCTCCTTATAGATTTTGGATACTAGCCCTTTGTCTGATATGTCATTTGCAAATATCTTTTCCCATTCCGTTGGTTGCCTTTTAGTTTTGTTGGTTGTTTCCTTTGCTGTGCAGAAGCTTTTTGTCTTCATAAGGTCCCAGTAGTTCATTTTTGCTTTTAATTCCCTTGCCTTTGGGGATGTGTCAAGTAAGAAATTGCTACGGCTGAGGTCAGAGAGGTCTTTTCCTGCTTTCTCCTCTAGGGTTTTGATGGTTTCCTGTCTCACATTCAGGTCCTTTATCCATTTTGAGTTTATTTTTGTGAATGGTGTGAGAAAGTGGTCTAGTTTCAACCTTCTGCATGTTGCTGTCCAGTTCTCCCAGCACCATTTGTTAAAGAGGCTGTCTTTTTTCCATTGGATATTCTTTCCTGCTTTGTCAAAGATGAGTTGGCCATACGTTTGTGGGTCTAGTTCTGGGGTTTCTATTCTATTCCATTGGTCTATATGTCTGTTTTTGTACCAACACCATGCTCTCTTGATGATTACAGCTTTGTAGTAGAAGCTAAAGTCTGGGATTGTGATGCCTCCTGCTTTGGTCTTCTTCTTCAGAATTACTTTGGCTATTCTGGGCCTTTTGTGGTTCCATATGAATTTTAGGATTGCTTGTTCTAGTTTCGAGAAGAATGCTGGTGCAATTTTGATTGGGATTGCATTGAATGTGTAGATAGCTTTGGGTAGTATTGATATTTTGACAATATTTATTCTTCCAATCCATGAGCACAGAATGTTTTTCCATTTCTTTATATCTTCTTCAATTTCCTTCATAAGCTTTCTATAGTTTTCAGCATACAGATGTTTTACATCTTTGGTTAGATTTATCCCTAGGTATTTTATGCTTCCTGGTGCAATTGTGAATGGGATCAGTTTCTTTATTTGTCTTTCTGTTGCTTCATTGTTAGTGTATAAGAATGCAACTGATTTCTGTACATTGATTTTGTATCCTGCGACTTTGCTGAATTCATGTATCAGTTCTAGCAGACTTCTGGTGGAGTCTATCGGATTTTCCATGTATGATATCGTGTCATCTGCAAAAAGTGAAAGCTTAACTTCATCTTTGCCAATTTTGATGCCTTTGATTTCCTTTTGTTGTCTGATTGCTGATGCTAGAACTTCCAACACTATGTTAAACAACAGCGGTGAGAGTGGACATCCCTGTCGTGTTCCTGATCTCAGGGAAAAAGCTCTCAGTTTTTCCCCGTTGAGGATGATGTTAGCTGTGGGCTTTTCATAAATGGCTTTTATGATCTTTCAGTATATTCCTTCTATCCTGACTTTCTGAAGGGTTTTTATTAAGAAAGTGTGCTGAAATTTGTCAAATGCCTTTTCTGCATCTATTGACAGGATCATATGGTTCTTCTATTTTCTTTTATTAATGTGATGTATCATGTTGATTGATTTGCGAATGTTGAACCAGCCCTGCAGCCCAGGAATGAATCCCACTTGATCATGGTGAATAATTCTTTTTATATGCTGTTGAATTCGATTTGCTAGTATCTTATTGAGAATTTTTGCATCCATATTCATCAGGGATATTGGCCTGTAGTTCTCTTTTTTTACTGGGTCTCTGTCTGGTTTAGGAATCAAAGTAATACTGGCTTCATAGAATGAGTCTGGAAGTTTTCCTTCCCTTTCTATTTCTTGGAATAGCTTGAGAAGGATAGGTATTATCTCTGCTTTAAACGTCTGGTAGAACTCCCCTGGGAAGCCATCTGGTCCTGGACTCTTATTTGTTGGGAGATTTTTGATGACTGATTCAATTTCTTCACTGGTTATGGGTCTGTTCAAGCTTTCTATTTCCTCCTGACTGAGCTTTGGAAGTGTGTGGGTGTTTAGGAATTTGTCCATTTCTTCCAGGTTGTCCAGTTTGTTGGCATATAATTTTTCATAGTATTCCCTGATAATTGCTTGTATCTCTGAGGGATTGGTTGTAATAATTCCATTTTCATTCATGATGTTATCTATTTGGGTCATCTCCCTTTTCTTTTTGAGAAGCCTGGCTAGCGGTTTGTCAATTTTGTTTATTTTTTCAAAAAACCAACTCTTGGTTTCGTTGATCTGCTCTACAGTTTTTTTAGATTCTATATTGTTTATTTCTGCTCTGATCTTTATGATTTCTCTTCTTCTGCTGGGTTTAGGCTGCCTTTGCTGTTCTGCTTCTATTTCCTTTAGGTGTGCTGTTAGATTTTGTATTTGGGATTTTTCTTGTTTCTTGAGATAGGCCTGGATTGCAATGTATTTTCCTCTCAGGACTGCCTTCGCTGCATCCCAAAGCGTTTGGATTGTTGTATTTTCATTTTCGTTTGTTTCCATATATTTTTTGATTTCTTCTCTAATTGCCTGGTTGACCCATTCATTCGTTAGTAGGGTGTTCTTTAACCTCCATGCTTTTGGAGGTTTTCCAGACTTTTTCCTGTGGTTGATTTCAAGCTTCATAGCATTGTGGTCTGAAAGTATGCATGGTATGATTTCAATTCTTGTATACTTATGAAGGGCTGTTTTGTGACCCAGTATGTGATCTATCTTGGAGAATGTTCCATGTGCACTCGAGAAGAAAGTATATTCTGTTGCTTTGGGATGTAGAGTTCTAAATATATCTGTCAAGTCCATCTGATCCAATGTGTCATTCAGGGCCCTTGTTTCTTTATTGGCCGTGTGTCTAGGTGATCTATCCATTTCTGTAAGTGGAGTGTTAAAGTCCCCTGCAATTAACACGTTCTTATCAATAAGGTTCCTTATGTTTGTGAGTAATTGTTTTATATATTTGGGGGCTCCTGTATTCGGCGCATAGACATTTATAACTGTTAGCTCTTCCTGATGGACAGACCCTGTGATTAGTATATAATGCCCTTCTTCATCTCTTGTTACAGCCTTTAATTTAAAGTTTAGTTTGTCTGATATAAGTATGGCTACTCCAGCTTTCTTTTGACTTCCAGTGGCATGATAAATAGTTCTCCATGCCCTCACTCTCAATCTGAAGGTGTCATCAGGTCTAAAATGAGTCTCTTGTAGACAGCAAATAGATGGGTCTTGTTTTTTTATCCATTCTGATACCCTATGTCTTTTGGTTGGTACAGTTAGTCCATTTACATTCAGTGTTATTATAGAAAGATACGGGTTTAGAGTCATTGTGATGTCCGTAGGTTTCATGCTTGTAACGATGTCTCCGGTATTTTGTCTCACAGGATCCCCCTTAGGATCTCTTGTAGGGCTGGTTTAGTGGTGACGAATTCCTTCAGTTTTTGTTTGTTTGGGAAGACCTTTATCTCCCCTTCTATTCTAAATGACAGACTTGCTGGATAAAGGATTCTCGGCTGCATATTTTTTCTGTTCATCACATTGAAGATCTCCTGCCATTCCTTTCTGGCCTGCCAAGTTTCAGTGGAGAGATCGGTCATGAGTCTTATAGGTCTCCCTTTATATGTTAGAGCACGTTTATCTCTAGGTGCTTTCAGAATTTTCTCTTTATCCTTGTATTTTGCCAGTTTCACTATGATATGTCGTGCAGAAGATCGATTCAAGTTACGTCTGAAGTGAGTTCTCTGTGCCTCTTGGATTTCAATGCCTTTTTCCTTCCCCAATTCAGGGAAGTTCTCAGCTATTATTTCTTCAAGTACACCTTCAGCACCTTTCCCTCTCTCTTCCTCCTCTGGAATACCAATTATGCGTAGATTATTTCTTTTCAGTGCATCACTTATTTCTCTAATTTTCCCCTCATACTCCTGGATTTTTTTAATCTCTCTTTTTCTCAGCTTCTTCTTTTTCCATAATTTTATCTTCTAGTTTACCTATTCTCTCCTCTGCCTCTTCAATCCGAGCTGTGGTTGTCTCCATTTTATTTTGCAGCTCATTGATAGCATTTTTTAGCTCCTCCTGGCTGTTCCTGAGTCCCTTGGTCTCTGTAGCAACAGATTCTCTGCTGTCGTTTATACTGTTTTCAAGACCAGCGATTAATTTTATGACTATTATTCTAAATTCACTTTCTGTTATATTGTTAAATCGTTTTTGATCAGTTCGTTAGCTGTTGTTATTTTCTGGACATTTTTCTGAGGGGAATTCTTCCATTTTGTCATTTTGGATAGTCCCTGGAGTGGTGCGGAACTGCGGGGCACTTCCCCTGTGCTGTCTTGAATAACTTGGGTTGGTGGGCGGGGCCGCAGTCAGACCTGATGTCTGCCCCCATCCCACCGCTGGGGCCACAGTCAGACTGGTGTGTGCCTTCTCTTCCCCTCTCCTAGGAGCGGGATTCACTGTGGGGTGGCATGGCCCGTCTGGGCTACTTGCACACTGCCAGAGTTGTGGTGCTGGGGATCTGGCGTATTAGCTGGGGTGGATTGGCAAGGTGCACGGAGGTGGGAGGGGTAGGCTCAGCTCGTTTTTCCTTTGGAGATCCACTTCGGGAGGGGCCCTGCGGCACCGGGAGGGAGTCAGACCCGCCAGAGGGATGGATCCCCAGAAGCACTGCATTGGGTGTTCGCTGAGTGCAAGCATGTTCTCTGGCAGGAACCAGTTCCCTTTGGGATTTTGGTTGGGGGATGGGTGAGGGAGATGGTGCTGGCGAGGGCCTTTGTTCCCTGCCAAGCTGAGCTCTGTCGTCCGGGGTCAACAACTCTCCCTCCCATCTTCCTCCAGCCCTCCCGTTCCCAGCAGAGCTGTTAGCTTATAACCTTCCAGATCTCAAGTCCCGCTCGCTGTCTGAACACACTCCGTCCGGCCCCTCTGATTTTGCAAGCCAGACTCAGGGGCTCTGCTTGGCCGACAGGCCACTCCTCCGCCCATGCTCCCTCTCGCCAGTCCGTGTAGCGCGCACCGCCTGGCCGCCCTTCCTACCCTCTTCCGTGGGCCTCTCATCTGCGCTTGGCTCCGGAGAATCTGTTCTGCTAGTCTTCTGGCAGTTTTCTGGGTTATTTAGGCAGGTGGAGGTAGAATCTAAGTGATCAGCAGGACGCACAGTGAGCCCAGCATCCTCCTACACCGCCATCTTCCCAGGATCCTCCAAAACAAGTCTTAATAAATTTAAGAACACTGAAACCATATCAAGAAACTTTTATGACCACAGTGGTATGAAAGTAGAAATCAATTACAAGAAGAAAATTGGAATTTCACAAATATGTGGAGATTAAACAACATGCCACTGAACAACTAATGGATCAAACAAGAAATCAAAACAGAAATAAAAAAAAATATCTTGACACAAAGAAAATGAAAAGTACCAAAATGTATGGGCTGTTTCAACAGCAGTTCTAACAGGGAAGTTCATAATGATAAATGCCTAGGTTAAGCAATAAGAAAGATCTCAATTAAACAACCTAATTTTACACCTCAGGCAACTAGAAAAAGAATAATAAACTAAGCCCAAAGTAAATAGAAGGAAGGAAATAATAAAGATCAGAACAGAAATAGTGAAATAAAGATTATAAGATAATAGAAAAGAATAGTGAAACTAAGAACTGGTTTTTAAAAAGATAAAATAGACAAACCTTTAGAACTCATCAAGAAAAAAAGAGGACTCAAATAAAATCAGAAATAAAAGAGACATTACAACTGAAACCACAGAAAAACAAAGGATCATAAGGGACTATTGGGAACAATTATATGCCAATAAAGTGAATGAATAACCTAGAAGAAGTGGATAAATTCTCGGAAACTTATAATCTTCCAAAACTGAATCAGGAAGAAACAGATAGCCTGAACAGACCAATGACAAATAAGAAGACTGGAGTGGTAATAAAAAAATTTACCAATAAGGGAAAGTGCAGGACCAGATGGCAGGATGACTGAATCCTACCGAACATTCAGTGATATATTAATATCAATCCTTTTAAAACTTCCAAAAAATAGAAACAGAGGTAATACTTCCAAACTCATCTTATGAGGCCAGTATCACCCGACACCAAAGTCAGACAAAGATACCAAAAGTAAGGAAAACTATAAACCAATATCTCTAATGAACATAGATGCAAAACTCCTCAATAAAATTCTAACAAATCAAATTCAACAACGCATCAAAAAAATTATATACCATTACCAAATAATATTTATCCCTGGGATACAAGGTTGGCTTAACATATGCAAATCAATCAATGTGATACACCACATCAGCAGAATGAAAGATAAAAACCACATGATCATCTCAATAGATGCAGAAAAAGCATTTCACAAAGTTTAATAACATTCATTCATGATAAAAACTCTCAGTAAAATAAATATAGAAGACAATGTCCTCAACACAATAAAGGCTGTTTATGAAAAACCCATAGCTAACATTAGAATCAATGGGGAAACACCGAAAACTTTTTCTCTGATATCGGTCACAGGCAATGTTGCCACTTCTATTCAACACAGTGCTAGGAATACTAGCAAGAGTAAACATATGAGAAAAAGAAATAAAAGGCATCAAAACTGTAACAGAAGACGTAAGATTCTTTTTGCAAGTGATGTGGATTTTATATGTAGAAAACCCTATGGATGCAATTAAAAAATTCCTATTAGAACTAATAAAGAAGTTCAGTAAAGATGCAGCAAAATAAACATAAACAACCAGTTACATTTTTTCACACCAACAATAATCTACTTGAAAAGGAAATGAAGAAAACAGTCCTACTTATGACTGCACTGGAAAGAATAAAATACTTAGGATTACATTTAACCAAGAGTGTGAAAGATCTGTTCACTAAAAACTATAAAAGGATGATACAGAAATTGAAGAAGATGCAAATAACTGGAGAGATATTTTCATGGATTCAAAGAACTAATATTGTCAAAATGTCCATATTAAAGCAATATGCACAGTCAATGTGATTCCTATCCAAATTCCAATGGCATTTTTCACAGAATAAGAAAAAAACAGTCTTAAAAATTTGTATGGAACCATAAAATATCCCCAATAGACAAAGCAATCTTGACAAAAATGAACAAAGTTGGAGGAATCACACTTCAGAATAGGATCCCAGATACAAACCTAATCATATACTGCTCATACATACACAATTAACTAAGTTTTTACAAGCATGGCAAATACGCAGTGGGGAAGAGATAGTTTCCTCAATAAATGGTGTTGGAAAAACTAGATATACACATGGAAAAGAAAGAAAGTGGACCCCTTTCTTATTCCTGGGAAAACAATTTCTAATAAAATGACAGATGAAACAAAAATCTTAGTCAAAAACTGTATGAAGGACATAGAAGTCATAAAACTGAATAAAACTGGTAGGTAATCTTTTGAAAAAAAAAGTTCAACTTCATCAGTATTTAAAGAAATGAAAACACCACTAATATGGCCCTTTTTAATTGAAAAAGAATGATAATGTGCAATGTGGTTGGACTCATATGTAGTCTCATGTGCTAATGATGGGCCATATCAGTTGTCATACTACTCCAAGTACACGACACTTGGGTTTGAATGAAGTTGGCAGAAACCTGTTTCTTGGTCTTTTTAACTTCCCAAGCTCTTTCTCTCTGGGCTGGAGGAGAGAAGTACTCTAATACTTTCCTCTTAAGGAATTCTTTTGATTCTTCAATATTCCTTCATCACCATCTTTTATAGTCTGGAGGCAGTAGGCTAATGGCCTGCAAGAAGGTCTTTAGGATATTATCTGTTGATGTCATCAGTCTTTATGACCTCACAAGAAACGAAGACAGAAACAGCCTCATTTTAACATTCCATTACCCAGTTTAAGTGGATTTCTGTTACAACCGAAAGAGCTTTGACTAAGATGCTTGGATTAACTCCTCAGTTTCTCCAGGGTAGTTTACTCTGATTGGGTACTATAAATAAAAAACTGCTATGTATTAAAATTATCAGTCATGTTACCCATACTCATTTCACAAACGTCTACTGAATTTCAACTACATGTTCAAGGCCTGGGATACAAAGATGAAGACAACAAGGCTCATTGTCTGTGTGGGGGAGGAGAGGACAAGTCTGTGACATGTTCTCATATAATTGCAATGCAGTATGATAGAGCTACAGTGAAAGAAAACATGAAAGTGTCACAAGAACACAGGAATTCTTGCAGGTGCAGATTAATTGAGAATTGCAAAAGAATTGGGAAGAAAGAATTTTGTTTTTCACCTTCTGAATTACTCAGTCACACTATACCAGATTGGCCTTGTGTTCACTTTACCATTCAAAGGATAAGGAAACTAGTATAAAGAAACTATGGTATAAAGATGCCTTTTAAATTGTTCTGCTATGAGTAATAATAGTTTAGGTTTTGTATCTAAGATTTAAAAAAATAAGACAATACTATGTATTGAAGTGTTAATATTTTCCTTAAATCTTTCTTAGTTTCTTTTCTTGCTGTATTTTATGCATCCTGTATGGTGTTTTTTATTTATTGGAACACTTGTTTCTTGGGACAATATTTTACGTGTATTATTTTATAAATACTTTTTTTCAAACCATCGTTATCGTTCCTACTTTTCTTTGAAAAATATCATAGCTATCTGTGAACGTTCCACAAATGGCAGAGAATTTTGAGAGCTTGATCCTCCTTTAAAATGACCTTAAAAAGATATAAACCCTCTCTGCGGGCATATGCTCCAAGACAATTTCATTCAGAGTTTGGGAGGCTTATCATGCAGGCCAGGTCTTCTTCTCTCCCAGGGGATAGGTGATCTGACCTACTTGACCAGTAGTTTAAAGTACATACATGTGAACTTAACCTGCATTCCCAAAGGAGATTAGTGTGGTAGTTAAGCACATAGGCCTTAGAGTCAGGTGGACACAGATTTAAATGCCAGCTCTGCCATTTGTAGACTAAGTGACCCTGGACATGTTAATTTTGTTAAGCTTCTGTTACTTCAAATATAATTGGATAATAATTACAGACATATTAACTGGTTAAAATTGAGATAATATATGCAAGTCACAGTACCTAGCATGTTGTAAGGGTTATATAAATGTAGGTAAATGTTGTTATTAAGATTATTTCTTAAGGAGTATAAATTCAAACTCACTTTTACTTCATACTTATAAAAGCTTTGTTGAGAGAAAATATTGAAAATATTGAGGTGTGACTGAGTTTTGTTTATTTCTGCATTGGAGAATGGAGACATTTTCCAATTAAGGTAGACCGCAAAAAGCTAGGTATTAAAATGGAATTTTCCCACCATCTATAGATCCATTTTACCAGATTGTGCATTGAATTTTTTTAATGTTTATTTATTTATTTTTAGAGAGAAAGAGAGACAGCATGTGTGCACATGAGTGGGGGAGGGGCAGAGAGAGAGGGAGAGAGAGAGAATCCCAAGCATTGCAGAGCCCAACACAGGGCTTGATCCCATGAACCAAGAGATCATGACCTAAGTCGAAATCAAGATTCGGATGCTCAACTGACTGAGACACCAATGTGCCCCAGATTTTGCATTGTCTTTGTTTCCTTGGTCAACACAGCACAATGTTATAGACTCAACTCTGGCTGTATTCACTACGTCAACACAGTTTTTTTTTTTTTACATTATATTAAACACAGAGCTTGTCTAGGGAAAGTGCAGTAATCAACTGGGGTGTTCAGAATAAATATTCACCTTTTCATCCTTCCAAGGCACATGGTAACTTCTTACCTCTTTATATGTATTTTTTAAATGTTTTTATTTATTTTTGAGACAGAGAGAGACAGAGCATGAGCAGGGGAGGGGCAGAGAGAGGGAGACACAGAATCTGAAGTAGGCTCCAGGCTCTGAGCTGTCAGCACAGAGCCCAGCGTGGGGCTAGAACTCACGGACTGTGAGATCATGACCTGAGATCGTGAGCTGAAGTCGGAGGCTTAACCGACTGAGCCCCCCAGGCGTCCTGCTTCTTTCCTCTTTAAACTTTCAGTTAAACTTTGGTTTGCGAGCATAATTTGTTCTGGAAACGTGCTTGTAATCCAAAGCACTTATATATCAAAGTGAATTTCCCCATAAGAAATAATGGAAACTCAGTTGATTTGTTCCACAAAGCAAAAATATTCATATAAAAATGATTACAATACTGTAATATTATACAAAATAATAAAGAAAATACAAAATATAAACAAAAATTAACAAATTAACCAGCACTTAACTTTGAAAACCTTCATGGCTGGTGTGAGGGAGACAAGAGAGAGGAGGGTTATTGTGTAGGATGACTTTCACTATCACTGACACAATCCCTGCTATCTATTGGCTGAATGGAATCTTTTTCTTTTCGTGTAAATTTAACAAGGAACCAATGACACTTGCTTATGCCTCCTTTTGAGGATTCCATGGAAATGTGACATTGCATTATCCTTAGATTCATGGCTCACTGCTATATCTATATCCTTAGATTCATTCACTGCTATAGCCTTATTCCGGTGGTGCTCTTCCGCAAAATTTTCACTGTTTCCCACATTTTACACACTTAGCTGTGTGTAAAAGTGAGGGATTCCTCTACCTATTTCTTCTCCTCCTCTGCAGCGAGAAAGAGAGAACCATTGTCTCAGTTGTGGTCATGTGGCGTTGGGCTTCATGAGCCATTCGTATTGCAAGACATTGCTCATGTATCAAGTCAAAATTTATTAGAGATGTTTGGTCATCTTGTGGAGCACTCACAGAACAAGTTACTCGCAATCCAAGGTTTTACTGTATAAGCATGGCCATGCAACTTGCTCCTGGCAATGAAGTAATGAAATCTGAGTCAAAATGATGTGTTTGTTTGTTTGTTTTTGTTTTTGAGAGAAAGATTTAAGAGCCAATTTACAGTTCATTGAGTTCTCTTCTCCCTACTTCAGTGATTATGGTGAATGAGATAAAGTCTTCCTCAGCTTGGATGTTTGAGTTACTATACTAATGGAGACTCTAGCCTATGTGCAATGGATACACAATGTGAGTGAAAAATAAACCTTTGTCAGCATAAGCCACTTAAAATTTTACTGATGTTGTTACTGCATTGTAATATAGCCTATACAAATTGATACAGGGATTCACAGGAAAAAAAAATATGACTTAGTATAAGCAACATATACACTTTGTGTGCACAAATGGTTTGTTTTTATTTTACGGATACTGCCCAATTACATAAGTAATGTTGTCATTTCCCTTCCTGGCAGATAGTAAGCTTAGAGCCAATCTTGTGAGTCAAGTCTAGCAAAAGTAAAGGATCTCTTAGTAGGATTTTATATTCTAATCTCATCTCAGACTTTTCTTTTTCTATCTCGTGTTTCTTAAACCTTCTTTTTCTTATCTGTTTATTTAGCATGTTATTTTATGCTTTTGTACTGATGTAAAGCTACCTGAATGCTTATAGGAAAAAGATGAGCACATATATATAATTAAATATATATATAAGTATAATGCCTGTTTTAGTACAAAGGGTTTAAACATGTGATATGCAAGATGAACCTACCTGAGTGCTTCACCTTTATCTTTCATTTATGCCTTTCTTGAAATGGCCTAAAGGCTCAGACTCCACTGTTAGCCTGATGTCTCTACTGGGGAGCACTGATTGCCCTTCAGAAGGACACAGGAATAGGATTCAGGAATCTAAATTCTAGTTTTATTTTGCCACAAACTATATATGTAATCTCCAGCAACCCACTTTCCACTTGAGTCTGTTTCCTCATTTGTAAAATTGAGATCTTTAAAAAATTTTTAATTTATGTTCAAATTATGCTCTTTAATTTAAATTACATGAATAAAGGCATGAGGGGATAGATTAATCTACCTCTCTTAAATGGGAAAAAAAACCACAATGTGGTTTATTGAGACTAAACTCGCTATTTTCCATTTATTCATGCATTCCTTCAAGAAATATTTCTTGTAGGGCTATGTGAAAGATATTACAAGGTTATAGAGAAGCAAAGGATCCAATTCCTGGCTTCAGCAGTCAATTATAATCAGGCTGATACAACATAGGCAGGGAATACTTGTGAAAAAGTCAACATCTATTACAAAGTTAATATGAGATAAAGAGGCAAATAGACTGTATCAGAAATAAAACTTTTAAGGATGAGACAGAGACTGTTTGTGGGATCAGGTTGTCAGAGAAGGCGCTCTTAAAAATGGATCAGATTTGCAGGACTTCAGATGTGGAAAAAAGAATGCAGGCCAATGGAGTGTGCACAGGGGTGAGGCTGGGTAACAACTCATTTAGGCAGGACCTTGAGAAGACCACCCTAGTTGCAGCAAAGGGTTACCTTGGGGTATGTTCAAGGAATATGAAAAAGAGCAAAGGAGATTAAGATGGAGTGGTTGTCCTAGTGTAAACAGATTTTTACTATGTGTCTGTCAGGAAATAATGTATTCAACACAAATCTTTGAGGATGATTGAAATAATTGGTGGGTAATTATGACTTCATTTAAATACTATAGTTGCTTAACAAATAATGTGAGTGATGTGGTTTTACCCTTTAAGTCATAAAGTTGCTAATGAGCCTAATTATTTCAAATTATCATAAATTTCATTTCCCCACTGTTTGTAGAGGAGAAAGGTAACATGATAGCCTATCAGAAGTTGAAAGCAATTACATCTCTTTTATTTATTTTCATCCAATAATTTAAAAATGTTTGCCAAGGGCTTCAAACTTTTTCGTAGCTGAGTATAGTCCTTTGTAATAGAAACAAGAACGAACCAACCCTACTGCTATGAAAATGATGGAGAAAAGAGAAGCCAAGGCATGCAGAATTACCTGTTAGTATAGAGGAATAAAGTGGAGTACTGTTAATGAAAAAATTCAAAATCTTGTAATAACGAAATGAGAGTGTAAAGAATTCACATTTTGGTGACGTCAGTGTTATGTACGATTTATATGAAATACATATGTTTCTTTCAAAATGTGAGTGGAGGAGTCAAATGTAGTGGGGAGAAAACTTTTGCAAGAGCTCATTCTGTTTTCCTCTTAGTGTAAATGTTAAACGGAGGGTGCTGTGGTTCACCCATATCATTTCCTCTTTGTTTGGAGCCATTGTGTTCTAATGGGAAAAATGCTAGCAGAGTCTTAGTGACGCAGTGTCAGTTCCCCACCCTTTCCCCCAAATCTTTCCATCAGAGCATTTACTATAAGTAAGACTTCTGTACTGAACAAAGAAAGTAGCATTTTATTCCATTATTAAAAAAAAATAAATTATAGGCTCTCAAACCTCTTCTATGGGTGGGTTCTCAATATTCACCACTAACAATATGCCTTAAAATAAGTCCATATTCCAAGATCAAATTTGCAAAATTTGGTTCTGTTTTTAATTAAACCAAACTCTTTCTAAGTGAGTGAGAAATTAATAGTTAAAATGAATGATTAGAATAAGAATTGTCTCTTCTAAGGCTGGTAATCCCAAATTCTTTGATCTAGCTACCATTAAGCTCCTACCCTGACTGCTGGGACTAACTGAATCCAAACTTAATCAAATCAATCATACCAAGTAAAGGAACACTACCAACAGTTTCATTTGTAAGACCACAGGACACTACTATAATTTATGGAAGGTTTGAATTAGTACCTTGGGAAGACCTGTTCTTTTTAATGACACTTCCTCAGGGAGAAAGACTGACTGCTACTACAACATGCTCTAAGAATCAATTTTACTTTTAAAATAATTTGTACCACTATATTACAGTGGAAAGTGCATGGGAAAGAACAAAATGGCAAACACAGCAGTGTTTTTCAAACATCAAAGGACATAAGAAATACCTGGGAATCTTTTTAAAATGCAGCTTTTGACTTTGTCAGGCCTAATATCACAGTTTTGGTGACAATACTAGCCTGTGGAACTGTCTTTTGAGTAATAAGGGGATAACTAACACAGACCTGCAGCGGTGCCTCTCTGACAGTGAGCCTGTGTCCTCAGCTGTAAAGTGGGCCATGAACACCACTGTCACAGGGTCACTGGAGGGGTAAGTGAAATTGCAAAGTGCCAGGCAAGATAGGAACATGGAATGAAGAGCAGAGAGCATGGTACATAACGCTGGTACTTGGTACATAGGCTTCGCTATCTTCTCACTCCCACAACGCTTTGTATGTGTCCTTTAGCTTGTGGGCTCTCAAAAATGAACCGCTAATGAGAAGATGGACTCATTTTCTATATTTAGTTTTCAAGATTTCACATTTGAAAGAATAGGTTTCCAAATATTAATTTGCTTTAAATGATTACCCATACAAACCCTACCTCCATAAACTTTACCTTAAAAAATAAAAAAGCCTGCCAAGTAAGACTAGATGAACAGCTCTTTCAAAATCATTGGATAAAAGTTTTAAATCGCCAGAGGTTGGGGCACCTGGGTGGCTCAATCATTTGAGCTTCTGACTCTTGATTTCCGCTCAGGTCATGATGCTGGGGTCTTGGGATCAAGCCCTGCATTGGGCTCTGCATTGAGTGTGGAGCCTGATTGGGATTCTCTCTCTCTCTCTCTCTGCCCCTCCCTGCACTTTCTCTCTTTCTCTCTCTGTCTGAAATAAATAAAATGAAAAAAAAAATCACCAGATGGTGGCATCATTATGGGTTATTACTTGAGAATTGTCTTCTATAATATGAAGTTATTCTCAGAGGGGTATGATTAGAATATAAACCAGATGTATTTTTCAAAACTTTATTGAAAAAAAAGTATAAATAAGTAGAAATTTAATATGAGGATGACCTAAGGAGTTTTCCAGAAACTTGAAGCATAAGTATGATAGAAAAAGCATGCATGTGTGAATGTATGAGCAAGAAAGAGAGAGGGGAAGAAAGAATAAAAAATGTGGAGGAGAAAAGTGAAGACAGAAATGGAAGGAGGATGAACAGGATAAGGAACAGTTTCAGAATTCCAAACAGTACAAAAAATTTCTAAATCTCTGTAAATATTTGGTCTCACCAACAAATAGCATAATTTAAATTTACCTGTAAACTAAGAAAGTTAAAAACAGGACAAGATTGTCTTTTAGGTCTAAAGGGAACAAATTAAGCACTAAGATAAGCACTTTTTGAAAAGAAAAAAGTCCCCCTTTAAACTTAAAATATGACATGTTCTGGGTGTAGCAAAATAATCCAGAAATTTTCTATTTTTCATCCCTTCTCTTGCTTTTCAAGGGGTAAAAACAATAACGCTTCTGAAGCTTTTGATTTTGCTTCTTGGTTTTACATTTGATTATATTAGAAATAAAGTATACTTATTACCACAATATGTCAACATCTTAAATGGAATAAAATGAAATGGAAGGCACGAAAAAGGCAGTCAAAGCAAGGGAGGAGTATGTTAAAAATAATTTCATTACCACTTATGAATTAGTCTTTAATTACCCCCTTAGTTGTACTAAGAACTAGAATTATTTCCTTTAATTTTATTTATTGAAGGGAAAAATAATAAAATGATTGTTATCTTTAAAAAAACATCCTATCTTAGAATACTTTTAAATATGGTAAAACTTCATTCATTTGGAGTCCCTTAATTCAAAATTTGTTACCATTCATATTGAATGTGGATTGAAATTTATCTTTTTGCCTTGGAAAAATTTTCCAAGATATTGCAAATTAATAAGATAAATCAGTTATCACGAGAAATTTAAAAATATTTAAGAGAAAAAGCAGTTTTCAAATATCTTTTAGTACTTTTCTTTTTTTAAAAAAATTTTTTTTAACCTTTTTTTTTTTTTTTTTTTTGAGACAGAGAGAGACAGAGCATGAATGGGGGAGGGGCAGAGAGAGAGGGAGACACAGAATCGGAAGCAGGCTCCAGGCTCTGAGCCATCAGCCCAGAGCCCGACGCGGGGCTCGAACCCACGGACCGCGAGATAGTGACCTGAACTGAAGTCGGACGCTTAATTGACTGAACCACCCAGGCGCCCCTATCTTTTAGTACTTTTCTATTCACATGTGCAGATAAGCTGATAAACACCATATTTTGGTATTGATTCAACTAAGCCAGGTAACAGTTTCATTTATTACAAACATATCACTTGGCATTTCTTTTAAAATACACTATAATTTTGGGTTTTCACTAATTCAGCACCTTTATAAATTCATGATATAATGTTTCTGACTTCCAAGTTACTTAGGCTAGGAAATCAAAATTATAATCATGCGTAGCCAAAAATTCTATTACAAAGAAATTAGTCTTGTTTTATTGTTCTTCTGGCACTATCAAATGAATGATACGGTTGTCCTTTTTTCTCCCCCAATTAACCTATTTTTCTTGGCATTTGGTGAAAGTTTAGTTTTTAATATATTCTTTTCATTGTGTAATCTGTATGCTCTGAACAACTCTAGTCCAACATTTCTCTATTAGCATATTTTTTCTAAGAAGGAAATATAGGATATAGAAGCAATTTTCTTTTAGGTAAAATAATGAGAGGTGCTAAATATTGATTTGTTTTAAAAATGCCAACATTATTTTATTTTATTTTATTTTATTTGTAAAGCTATGATTTACTGTGCGTTTATTATTCGCCAGGCACTGTGTTGAGCACTTTATAGTCATTTTACATTATCTCATTTAATCCATTAAACTACAAATAAGGTCAGTCCTACTTTAAAGATGGGAAAACTGAGTCTCTTAAAGGTTTAATACCTTGCTCAAAGTCCTATTGTTAGTCAGTGGTGGAAATTGGATTCAAGTCAGGTTTATTTGTTCCTCGAGTTCCACTGTGTTATCTTCCTTGAAGAAAGGATTATATCCACTGCTTCAGGAGCCATGTATTGGAGTAAATCAAGCAAAAAGAACTAGTTAAAGTGGGATGTGAAGATGACTTTGGCACTTGAGATGACGTAAGATACCTAGGAGACAAAATAGGGGCTCCTTGGTCACAATCAGTATGGCGTGAATGCCATATACTTCCTAGGACTGACAGAGAAGTAGGTTCTGAGAATGCTGGTAAAGGTAATAGACTTGCCTTGCTTAACCACTAATGTGTGGGTGTATAATATGAGAGAATATTATACCTTCTGCAGTCTGGGATGCTAATGTTGAATGATCATTGGAGGAAACTAGGTCAAGTTTTGTGATAAAGCAGAATATTGATTTAAGTCATGTTTTGCATGGCTTCGGTGCCTCTTTTGCATTTCAGTATATGAACGCAATTTATTTAACCAGTTCACTCTTCACAGATTCCAAACATTTAATATCTATATATTTTGTTCTCCAGCAAATTGTTGCTGTAACTAATTGTTTTTCTTGGAACTTCACCATCTGTGGAACCCCCAGTTAGATTCTTAAGTTTGGTATCACATCAGTCATGGTACATTGCATTGGAGAAAACCTAAGCCTACATATCTCATTTTTAGCATTCAAGGTCTTCTATGGCGTTCCTGGTCTTTCTGGTTAACAAGATATGAGCCAAGATCTGTTGTTGAACCTATTCCAGGTACTGTTTGTGCTTCCACACAGATCTATACCTGGACTGATGCTAAAATTGTTTGCTTCCATGCATCTAGACAGACTGCTAGAATTAATATAACTGAAAAATAGATAAGAATCAAGCTATTATCTCCATACTTCTCCCACTTGAGTCAGCCATTAAGTTACAGCTTTATCAGTCTTCATTGGTCGAGTGTTTGTTCCCTGTTGGCTGTAAATCATTCATAGATTTTAAAGCCTATGGTAGGAAAATTTGTAACTGTTTTCTTAATTGGGTGTACTTAATTTTCAAAAGCCATTAACAAAGCCAAGTTTAACATTAACAGCCTTTGAAAAAATTCCAGAGTGGGTACGTTGGAGATGGCCAGTAATGCTGTCCTGTGACGAAATTAGTGTCATCTCACCCTTTACCTCTTGGTGAGATATTAGTGTAATTAATGTGGTAACTTAGTTAAGTCTGTAGTAAATAATTTATTATTTATTTATTTATTTACTTATTTATTTATTTATTTATTTTTACTACTACTTAACTTTATTTATTTTTAAATTTATATCCAAATTAGTTAGCATATAGTGCAACAATGATTTAAGGAGTAGATTCCTTAGTGTCCCTTACCCATTTAGCCCATACCCCCTCTCACAACCCCTCCTGTAACCCTCAGTTTGTTCTCCATATTTATGAGTCTCTTTATGTTTTGTGCCCCTCCCTGTTTTTATATTATTTTTGTTTCCCTTCCCTTATGTTCATCTGTTTTGTCTCTTAAAGTCCTCATATGAGTGAAGTCATATGATTTTTGCCTTTCTCTGACTGACTAATTTCACTTAGTATAATACCCTCCAGTTCCATCCACATAGTTGCAAATGGCAAGATTTCATTCTTTTTGATTGCTGAGTAATACTCCATTGTATATATATATATATATATACCACATCTTCTTTATCCATTCATCCATCGATGGGCATTTGGGCTCTTTCCATACTTTGGCTATTGTTGATAGTACTGCTATAAACATGGGGGTGCATGTGTCCCTTTGAAACAGCACACCTGTATCCCTTGGGTAAATACTTAGTAGTGCAATGGCTGAGTCGGTTGTAGGGTAGTTCTATTTTTAGTTTTTTGAGGAACCTCCATACTGTTTTCCAGAGTGGCTATACCAGCTTGCATTCCCATAAAAATGCCAACGTTATTATTAAGAAACTTCTTCCTCCGTACCTTAACCTATATTTTGACAACTTTAAAACCCATTTATGGCTGAAATCAAACCATAAAACTGTTTTAGTCTTTTACAATAACATAACTCAAGTTTTGATTGCATGGGGCCTACAACAGTTTGAGTGTCAGAGACATTCTTAATTGGAAAAAAGAGGGAGGATGACCCTTAACATTTTCATCAAAATACAGACTTAATACTGCCTGCCATGAGAAAAGCTTTCCTTTTGCACCAGAGTTCCTTAAAAAGAGATTCTGTTTCTACTTCCACATTTTTGTGGTAATTGATTTATAAGATGCTTACCGGTTCTCATTTCAAGGGAGTAAGAGGTCCAGTTCCCTCTGATCCAGACTGAGTTTTGGGTTATAGCATTCCTCGTAGCTAAAATTTCTAACTGCCTCATTTTCCCATACACTACTCTCCCAGGTTTCTTTGGTTCCACAAAATGGAAACACTATCCTGTTGCAAATGTCAGATATCTGGGACTGAACGTTGACAGCTCCTTGTCTTTCACATAATCTATCATTGAGCTTTGTCTCCAACATTTATTTGCTCACTTCCTTCACTCTCTTCTCCACCATCCTAGTCTAAATTATATCATCACCTCCAACCTGAGTACAGCCATAGCCTCCTCCTAACTGGCCTCCTTACTTCAACTTTTGACATTCTCCAAATCATCCTCCATGTTTTCAGAATGATCACAGGACTCATTGATTATAACCCATTATATTTAGAACTGAACCCAAAATTCCTGTTGTTGGTATCAAAAGCCCACATACATTGGTTAGTCTCATATCACCCAACTTTCCCTTTGTTCACTGTGCTCCAGTTATACTGTCACCTTTCAATTTCTAGTATACACCAAGCTCATTTTCACCTCAGAACTTTTGTTTTCCCTGTTACCTTTGCCAGCTTAAATGTTACCTTGTCAGAAAAGCCTTTTGTGCCCAGATTTCAACAAGCCCTTTCTTCCCTTTTCATTTGTGTTATTTGCCACCATAGTAACCTATTTATTTCTTCCTCTAATATCATCAGAATTCTTTTTATGTACTTATTATCTGTCCCTTCCTCCATAATTTGAGTTTCATGAAGTCAGGGACTTTGCTTATCTTATTGAACAGTGTATCTCTATTATATTTGCATACTATGTAAATACATGGTAAGTGATGATTTGAATTTGCTGAGTTAACAGAATAAATAGGATCAAGGATTTTATTGTATCATTAAAAACTCAATACGGAAAATTTCAAAGGAAATATCTGATTATTGCTTACACGATTCTTGGGTCCCTCATGAAGACTGAAGATATAAGAAGGAAGAGAGACAAAGAGAGAGAGAAAATTTGTAAGGAGTATTTCTTCTCTATTAGTCCTTTCCCTACCAAGAAAACAAGTGGGGAGCAGGTATACCTCCCTTCACCCTAAATCAAGTGAGAGGGTCTAGTGTTTGAAGGCTATAGAGGACTACTGAGGATATTGGGAATAGTGGTTTTCATATTAGAAAAGAAGACTAGAAAAAACAATTACTTGGCTTAGTATATGAAGATGATAATTCATAAGAAGAAACAGTTTTGGAAGAAGTTGTGGTGGTAGAAATGATAACTTTTGGAAGTAATTAGATGAATAAGGATTGGACTAAGTATGATTAAGTTAATATTAAATACCATTGAGGGAAAAATTTGAGAAATATTTAAAGATGGCAAGAATGTTTAGCTTGAAGAGAAGCCTAAGGAGAAATATTAACCTCTTCTCTTAAGTATGAGTTATCTTGTTAGCCACCAGATTTATAAGAATCTGTAATTTAATGGATACCTGGCTTTTCACGGATGCATCTTTATACTAAAAATGTTTAACTCCATAACTTTCTTCTCCTTCTTTGCTATCATAACTATCTTTATTCTGCTTCCTTCTGCTACTTCTGAAAAGTTCATGTGGTGCTAAAAAGCCATGGTTTTAAAGCTAATGAATTAAAAAAAAAAACAATTTTGTTAGTAACCCAGTAACATTTATTAAAGATTTAAAAACATTTTTTGTTGCTAGTTTTCCCCCTTATTTTCCTGTTTTGCTATGTAGACAGAGAATATGGAACCAAAGAATGACGACTTAAAGCAAAGAATGTAATAACCCTAATTGCACAGGGTCCTTGTTGTCTTTCATGATATTCTCCTAGGGGTGAAGGAAAATTCTCTCCCTACCCATTACAAAGCTTTACAGCTTTTCAACTGTTAGAATGGCACTAGGCTGTTAAAATTAGGCACTAATATATAGCACTGAATCAAGGACACTGATTCTTTGCTAAAGTTAAGCATTAATTTAAGTGGAGTCAAGCCAATTAAGAGTGAATTATATAACTTCATTATATAGAAATTTCCAAATTAAAACAAAAAAGAACTCATAATAACTCTAGATATCTTTCTCTAGGTCTAAAGTTGCATAGTAATTTGGAAAATTAATAACACATTTTTGAGAACTTTAGCTTTAGATTAGCATTTCAGAGAACTTTTTATAAATATAGAATTAAATAAAACATACATTTTTATAGACTTAGAGACACAAAGAGTCAAGTTACATTTGTAAACTGAGATATTTATACAGCTGAGTCAGAGGCACACCACAATTTTGAACATATGACTCAGACTTTGTGCCCTTATGTACAATTAGTTTTAAAATGTTAGGGCATTATGCCAAGAGTAACCACAAAGTTTACAAAGCTGAGGATTTATAGGGACCCCAGGCTTGCTCAATTACTTCTGAGATTTTAGTCCTGAGTTTAAGCCACTATCTTTGACCAGGTCCATCAGATTTGGAGCAGACACACCTATACTCCAGCTTCCTATTGCACTTAGAATAAACCCAAACCCCTACTACCATGACTTTCAAAGTTCTTCATGATCTGGTCCCTGCCTACTTTTTGTTTCATTTATCTATCACTATTTTCCCCATTGCTCATACCTGAAGCCATTCCTGTTCAAGGAAATTTAAAATTTATCTCTTTAGACAGGCCTTTCCTACTTAAAGTACGAGCCTCTACCCATTTACCCCCATCTCCTTGAATATCTTCGTTGCATCCTAATGTCCACCTCCCATTTACTCACACGACAGATATACATGTTTATGTTTGTTCCCTCACTGGAATGCATACTCTGTAAGGTCAGAGATCACTTCCAGAATATTCACCATTGTATTTCAACATCTAGCACCAAGTAGCTATTTGATAAATATTTGTTTAGTGAGTGGGTCAAGGAAGTAAGTAATGTTGGTTGTACACAGCATGATCCAAAGTTGGGCCTAAATTAATGGAATGGAAAAAAAAATTATGGAATGGGACTGACAGGAGAAAAGATGAAGGTTTATCCACAGTGTGATGATAGCTGTAGAGGAATGCAATGGAAACAAATCTTGGACCATAATCTGAAATATGTGAGAAATAACATATAAATTTATGTTTATAAATCAACCTTGCATTAACCTTGAGAATGTTATCCCCCCCAAGTAAATAATAGAGGTAAAAAACTTAACCTCTATTGTTCCTGGGTTCCCCTCTTCTGCCTCAAGATGGTGTTGGATTCAAGGACAAGGCAAGGGATTCTGATTTTTGAGTCATTTGTCTACTCTAGTTACCTCTGGGTGTTCACTGACTCTGTTCACACAGTTCCTTCAAGTATGGGCTTCCTGCTGCTTCCAGATTTCTTTTTGAAACATGGGAAATCTTTATGAGGGGTACTTATGGCTCCATCTATTTAGACACATGAGGCAGTCCTTGCTCTCCTTACTTCCTGGAGCTTTGCTGCTTCTGCCGTGTGCTATGGTGTTTCTAGATATATAGGAGCTTGGTCCCCAAATAGACTTTTATCTCCCCAGTCTAAGGACTCTAACTTTCCCAGATTGCTTCCCAAAGGCACTCTGATGCTTCCCTTCCTTTCAAGGCACTCAGCAGAACCCTGTGAAGTGGATTCAGACTTTATCCAAGTCAGGAAGTGTATATGACTTTTTTCTCCCACATCTTTCCTTTCCATTTACAAAGTTTGGCTATCTTTCTGACAATATGGAGAATAGAAAAATAGGATAAATGAACATAATTTAATATTACATAAGCTTATTATGCTAGTAGGAGTTAAACAAATTTGGAGTTAAAACAAAATAGAGCAGGGAGAGTGGTTCTGTTCATGTCACTCTTCTTAACATACTATAGTGGTTTCCTATTGCTTTTAGGATGAAGATCAAACTCCCTGACATAGCCCAACAGGACCGTGGCTACCTCTGCAGCCTCTTCATGCACCACAGTCCTTCTCATTCTCTGTAATAAAACCATATTGGTGTTTGTAGCTTTTCTTTACAGTACTTGTCCATGATAGTCATTTCCTTTAATAAGATGAGAAACCCAAGGGATAACTATAATGAATGCCATTTTACCTGTCAGATTAGTAATATACTATACTATACTATACTATACTAATATACTATATTGATAATATACTATATTGAACAAGAATCATACTTCTGTACTGCTAGTGGAATTATAAAATTAGTAGAACTTCTGTGGAGGGTTAAGTTGGCAATATCTATCTAAATTTTATATATATGGACAAATTCTGGATATTGATGCTACAAATATATTTGCACAGTAAAAACATGACACATTTATAACTTTATTCATTGTAGCTTTTTTTTTTGTAATAGAAAATGACTGGAAAAAAATTAAATGTTTATCAATAGAAGGCTAGACAAATACATTGTGATATACCCATTAATGAAGTACTATGTAGCTGTAAAACAAAATGAGGAAATTTACTAAATACTAATGGGAAGACTTTCTATTTTTATTAAGTAAAAAATGCAACATGCAGCATATTGTCTATGGCATGCTACTTTTGTATAAAAGGGGAAAAGTAAAAAATATATATATGTATAAAATATACATATATATATATTCACACATATGTATTCAACTTGCCTGTATATGCGTAGAAAACTCTGACAAGATACACAAGAAACCAATAACAATGATTGTCTATACTTTTTGATAAAGAATGGGAGCTAAGAGGATGCGGAACAGGATAGGACATAAAAAAGGTAAAATAATGAAAATATTTAATGATTGATGTTCCCTTCTATTGATTACATTATACATACTTACGAATGTGGCATGGGTTTAAAATTATTGAAATGCAAAATTCATTAAACAAAAGCTATTTTCTATCATTTACCTCTTTGTGAAATAGGGATATAACAGAGGTTGCTTAAGCAAAACTAGATGGTGAGTAATCATACCTAAACAGCTGTTAATGTTTTCATGATATTTGTTGAAATAGATCCTCTGTATTCTTTTTACATATTCTATCCCCATATCAAACTAGGCAAGTATCAGGCACTGTTTCTTAAAAGACTTAAATACAGTTCCCTTGTTGAGATTAAGCCACTCATTAATACTACCGGGATTATATTTTCAAATCACAGAGTACAATAACATCTAATGAAGGTAAAGTGAAGAGATCACAATTTTATACTTTGTTTCCAATTTTACAGTTAACTCTATCTAGCAGATTTTAAGGAGGCCCTAGCACTCTTTATCAACAAACTGTCCATCTCTTTTATTTAAGTCTTGAGCATTGAATTAGCAAATTTTGACTTCTAATCTGTTGATTTCTTAGTTTAAAATATGTAGGGTCAGTGTGGCACAGATGGATTTAGTAGCTTCTGAAAATCCTTACATGTGAACTGACTGTTAAAAATTTTCACTTTAGAAGGAATATCCAAGTTCCAGGAGTTCTGACACTGCTCTTTATTGTTGCCTATGGAGGGATGGTTCAGAACACAGCAACATCATACTTTCTTTCCTTCTCTTCTTCCTCCATTTTGAGAAGTACATGATAGAATTTTTATCTAGCTTTTTCAACAGATGCAATTAGAGAAGGTTCCATGTTCCTCTGCTCTAATAAACTTACAAATTTCAATATCTGATGCCTAAAGAGTAACTTGGTATATTTAACCTATTCCATGCTCTGGATTTTGTTGCCCAAAAGCAAGGAGATCACATACACTATAATCTGAAAGGACTTAATTTTCTTTTCCTATTTGGTCTACATGCACCATCTGGTGGTAAAGTAGTGCATTTCAAGTGGTGTGTGTGTGTGTGTGTGTGTGTGTGTGTGTGTGTACGTGTGTTGGGAGTATGAACATGGGAAAGAGAATTTCAATATACATTCCTAAATACTGATTTAGATTAACAATGCAATCATTTTGTAGCAAATAACTAATAAAATACTGGGCCACTACTATATTTATAGGCCAGAACAGGAAATAAAGGGGAGGAAAACTCATCCTGAAAAGTAAAATAGCTTTCTCTTAACTTACATTAACTATAGCTCTTATAAGTCATCCCTAGAGTAACACTTATTTATTGTGCTAATGTTCTTACTGAGGCAAAAGTCAAACATTGATAACCATTGTAAAACCATTTTATTTATTTTTAATTTTTAAGAATTACAATTGTTGAAAGTATGCATCTTCTTCCTTATATTAGTAGTTAGTATAAGTCCAAGTCATAGAATTTTAAAACTACAGGGCACCACAGACTAATGCACTATTTTTACAAATGCAGTAATGTAGTAGCTGAGACTCAGAAATGCCAAGTGACTTGCCCAAGGTCATACTGGTAATTAGTGGCTCAGCTCAAATAAGAAACTAGATGTTCTAAGTTTCAGTCTAGGAATATAAAACCAAAAAATATACTCATATACAATGGTCAAATACCTCTGAATGAAAAGATATACCCTTGACTCAGCTACACAGTGCTTCAGAGCACTAAGATGTGAGTTAATAAACACATATTAGTTTTATTCTAAAATTCTGAGTACAAAGAAGTAATAGGAGAAATGCATGTATCATAAAGCTATGGAAAAGATTTTCTAACTAGCAAAGATCCCTTTTATATATATGTTCAAAGGAATATTTTTCAATTTATATACAACTGCTACATTGTAAAGATGGTGTAAAAAATTCCTTTTCCCCTTTTAACTGTTTCAGAATCGGAGATCTGTTTCTACAGAGTAGGTACCCACTGATAGATTTAGTCATAAACTATGTTCATAGCTCCCTCTCATGACCATTGAATGAATACTATATAAGCCTCTTTTATTCTTGCTGTTGTATTCAACTAACAGCTCACTGGTTAAGTTTTAATTGCTTCCAATGAGGTCAGCAAAGGTATTTATCGAAAAGCCCTGAATAAAAAGGCTCCACACACACACACACAAGCATACACGCTCTCACACAGAGAGAAAATCCTCTTGCCTGTTGATTTATGGAAACAATTATGATTCTGCTGGAGAATTTCTCAGCTAAGAAATAGTTTGTAGCTACAGTAGAGAGGCTCAAGTTGCACAAGGCAGACAACAGACATGGAATTCTTGTGCATCCAGCTGTTATCAACAGAACAAGTAAGTTACTGCTATTTGTTTTTAAAAATAATGCAGAGTGGATTTCTAGTAGTTTACTTCTTTCTCTTGTTTTAGTGCTGAGGGGAAAAGTAAAGTTACCAGATTTTTGAGCCTTGTAATTATCTATAGTAATTACGCTGTAGAACTTTACATAAAGTTCTCCAGACAATACTGGCATTTAACTTGAGAAATGTGGGTAGTTCAAGAGAAAATAATTGATTAACCACAAACATAAAAGCATACAATAAACAAATCTAGGGAAAGCATTTATACTTTGTTAGTAGTAATTTTAGGACTTAATTTAAATCAATAGCTCTAATTGCAGGATGTTTCTTACCAAACAGCAATCAGAATAAATGGTACAATCATATTCTGATTTGTCTCTAGTAATGTATAACTTTTCTAAATCTACATATAGAGAGATAAAGATGTTGACATCCTCTGTGAAAGTTGTTTTAAATGTGCCTTCACAGTACCAACTACACTGCATGTTATAATACTATTTACCCACTAACATTTATACATACAATGTTTCATCTTCCCCTGCCTCCCCTCCCTATTCCTAATGTCTCATGGCAAACAGAAGTCCAGTAGTAAACAGTGTCGCAGCAACTGAACTTAGTGCAACCTGTTTTTATAAGGAAATACCAACTGAGAGTTATTTAAGGAGGAATCCTGTATTGTTATCAGGAACTAAAAGGATAAGGATAACAATTTGGAAAAAAACAACTACTCTTTCTTAAATCAATCTACAATTCACAGATAGGAAGAGGTCAATGACCTAGGAGCAACAATCAACTCAAGATTTAATTTTCATTATGTTATTCATGAACACCCGGAGCACTACACTATAATGCGCAAATGGATACTGACATGGATCCTGCCAACTTTGCTCTACAGATCATGCTTTCACATTATCTGTCTAGTGGGCACTATATCTTTAGCTTGCAATGACATGACTCCAGAGCAAATGGCTACAAATGTGAACTGTTCCAGCCCTGAGCGACATACAAGAAGTTATGATTACATGGAAGGAGGGGATATAAGAGTGAGAAGACTCTTCTGTCGAACACAGTGGTATCTGAGGATTGATAAACGAGGCAAAGTCAAAGGGACCCAAGAGATGAAGAACAACTACAGTAAGTAATGTCTTTTATTTATAGCACGGCTTATGAACCTTAATCTGTGAAAGAACCATTTTTCAAGTGACATGCTTTCTTACTTTTCTTTTTCGATTTTTTGAAAAAAAAAAAAACCCTATCATCTTCTAATTTCTCTAAATTGGGATCGTTGAACTATTTTTCCAATAACATCTTCTGGGAACAGGTCAAATCTACTAATATTATGGTTGGAGCTGATAACCCAAGCCAATTTGAAAATATAATCCCTATGTCCTACGGTCAAAATGCCTGTAAGTTACGCAAAATATAAATGATATTATTCACACTGAGATGGAAATCACTGTCCTCAAGCAAAACTCATTAGGAACTCTAAAAGAGTCCTCAGTAAATGCTCAACAAAAACTTATTAGTGTGAGGAACAGAAAATTCATTTTAAAAAAACAATTAGATTTTCTTTGAAAGAATATTTCTGTGGTGCAAAATACATAATCTGTGCTCAAAAATGCTTTCAGGGACTTGTGCAATTGTATACAGTTATAAAACAGAAGGGAATCTGTCCATCTGTTCATGTCAGAATGAGTTTGTATTAGGTTGTTTGTTTAATTACCTAAGCAAGAAAATAGGTTCCTCCTAACATTTTCTTTAAATCTTCCATGCCATAATTTTGTGTTACCTTAAGAGAAATGTAAATGTGAAGGAAGAAATAAAAGTGAGTTGCAAGAGATGTTAAGTCCATGATTTTCTGTTAGTGTACCTTACATTTTCTCCAAGAATTAGTTATTTTTGTCCTATTGAAATATCAGGGTTGGATTTGTCATTTAGAAGTTATGATGAACAAACAATTTCAATAGTATTAAATTTAATAAGGTAGAATATTGGATATAAATAGTAAGAATTTAAAGTCCCTGAATGAAAATAAATGGTTTGTATTACTAGCACTTGAACAATGTTATTATCTTATCATCTTATAATATTATGCATATTAAAGTCAATTGAAAAAGAATGCCTGGGGATGATGGTGTAAACATTTGCTTAAGCACTTGCAGTGCATTTTGCTTAAGGCTTGCAGTGAGTACTTGAAACTTTTGTTGCTTGTTTAATGAATGGTTTTTAGGGATTTTTTAAAAAGTTTATTTATTTTAGAAAGAGAGCAAGAGCGAGCAGGGGAGGAGCAGAGATAGAGGGAGAGAGAGAATCCAAGCAGGCTCCTTACTACCAGCACAGAGCCTAATGCAGGAACCATGAGATCATGACCTAAGCTGAAATCAAGAGTTGGACGCAACCGATTGAGCCACCCAGGTGCCTTGGTTTTTAGGCTTCTTAACTAACGAGCCAATAAGTGGGAAATTGGGGAATTATATTTCCAATATGAAAATGAGAGGATCTTCTTTTTAAATATAATTGATATAGAACACTAAGGCCTTTTTAATGGATTATTAATAGTTATAGTTTAATTATTACTGGTATTAGTAAAATTATCATGTTAGTCTTGGAAGATTGTTCTGATTATACTAAACTTTAGCTAAAGAAATTACTATTTGGAGAAAAGTTCTGTGGATAGCCACTTCTATATGAGCAACAGAACTTGGATTATAATCAATTTATTTAAAAGTTATGAGATTTATCATGAATAATGGAATCTGGTAGAAGAGACAAGAGGACAGAGCCCAGGTGGAAGTTATGATGCATAGGTCTATTCCCTATCTGTGAATAATTTTGGAAAAATTTTTAATTCTTTCCAATTTTCAGTTTTTTCATCTCTAAGATATGGGGTATATACAGATGATCTCTAATACACTCACTAGTTCTTACAGTCTATTCTATTCTAAACCATAACATAAGTATGAACAGATCTAAGTACTCATTATGTAATTATTATATACTTTGAGTGAGATAAGTGAATATTATCTCCATTATAAGATGAGCCATCGGAACTAATTTGAAATTGTACCAGTATGGTTATCAAATCTAAACACTGTGTAGAATTCTTCTACATGGCCACTAATTCCTTTTGAATGCTTTTGTCAAATAATGAAAAAGTGAAAAATTAGAAGTAAAATCCAGTGAAAATGAATAGTATACGTAATTATTTGGGATGAAAAATATCTACAACTGGGATGCATTCATATATGTGTTTTATTTTGTGTTAAAGTTTCTTGAAAACCACTAAACTCCGGCATTTGTAGGCATACACAAAATGCCAAAGTTATTTTATATCTGAAACACAATTTAGTATTAACCTTGAGTAACCATAAGGCCAATTTGGCACACCATTTCTCCTCTATTCTAATTCTACAGTGAAAATGAGAGAGAGAGAGAGAGAGAGAGAGAGAGAGAGAGAGAGAGAGAAACTCTTTCTGTATCATAAATAGAATGCCACAATACTAATGTTCATAAAGACATGGTATATATTATATAGTCTTCACATCTATAAGCTTTTCATAGGCTGTATATATAAACATACTTTCTTGATAGGGTGAATTCTCCTGGAAAGGGAAGCTTTCAATGGGATCCTTTAAGTAAACCCTAAAACTGTTGTCAGGTTGTGTTGCTATCCTCTTGAAGAAGGGGTCAGTCAGGCTTCACCATAGTTAAAAAGAAGTTAATCCACAATTGTCAACAGGAAATCCTAAGATACAAAAGTAATTACTTCATTGAAAAATATGGAGAATAACTTATTAGAAGAGAATTCTGATATTCATTTCCTGTTATTTAAGGGGCAGCCTTACTAATTTTAAGTGTGAATGTCCCCTACATAAAACATGCAAATTGACACATGTGAAGTTGAAGCTACTGTATCCAGGTACAAAGGAAGTGCTCAATAAAATTTGTTTAAGAAGTCAAAGAAGAACAAAAAACTTGAAATTATAAATATGAAAACTATTAACATTCCTCAATCATTAACTGAATGAATGAACAAATGAACAAGAGATATTTCCTTCCTATTTACAATGAGAGTAAAAGGTGATTGGATTGTCTACTGGAGTAAAATGCAGCAGAGTTCAGAAAGTGTGATACATCAGAATAGCACTTTGAATTTCATTTTCAGTGTTCTGATCCCATAAATTTGTTAGCTGGTTGTTAAACGCCTTCTGTGGAGGTCTTTTAAAATGGTATAGATTTAAATGTCTTAGATGATAAAATTTTGCATGAAAAGTTAGATGTCAGCTGTGTGAAACATAATTGTTCTTTGAGTTACTATGAGGTCCCCACTCTTTTCTCGTGGCTTTGCTTTGGATGAAGAGGAAAATTACCTGATGATATTAATAGGTTTTGAAGGACTGCTTACTTCACTAGCAGAAGGATAACCTCTTCATAAAAATGTGATATTGCTAAGAAAATGGACTGGGGTGAGTAGAAGAGGTAAAAAAAAAATGGGTATATAATTTTGTTTCCAAAAGACTGGGTTGGGTAGGTAGATGGAAGGCCTAGAGGAAGACAAGGGGAGTGGTATGGAGCCAGATATGACAGCTCATGTCTCATTTTTTAGGAAATTTTAAAAATTACTGAAGCTATCCTGGGTTGTGAGGATCTCACTTCAGTCTTAATTTATAGTGTTGTCTTGTGAAGTATTTTAAATTTAGATTAGAAGGACTAAATTGCAGGAAAAGCACACCAAGCAACCCAATAAAAATAAGCCTTGTATTAGTAGACAGATAAATAAGACCCAACTATATAAATGTAGGAATTCATGAGAGGCCAGGAGATGCCGGACCACATTTCTGACACTGAGGAGAGAGGAGTTGTCACTGGAGAACTGGTCCTCAGATTGCATACTAGTCTCACCCAGGAGGCAAGAAAAGTCTGTCTTCTCTGATGATTCCACATTTAGCCTTGCAGTATGTTTCTAAGCAATGCAACTGGAACCTAACCTGAACTAATAATAAGGGTAATAAAAGCATAAAATGCCCAGTAATAACATCTTAAAGGGATTTGTAATGGATGGTCAACACTTCTACTGCTGTCGTTAGAGCTCTCCCCTTGGAGACAAGGTGAAAGGGTAAATTTAGATAATTTTTGGACCAGGCACTCCATCAACAGACAGAGTCAATCAGTCCACACCTGACAGAAATAACACTGCTGTTTAAGCTGGGACTCGAGGTGCCAAGTGAGAGATGGCAGCAGTGCACTGGGCAACTGTCAACCGCCCTGCAAGGCAGATGCGGAACAAAGAACCCAGTCCCTCAAGACAATTTTCTTGCTTTTGGTGTTCAGTTACTCTTCTCAACAATGGTCAATATCACCCATTCCTTTTAAGAAGAAATCCTTAATTGTGCTAAACCACTGATTCAAGAAAAAGTATGCTTCACTTAGTAGAATTAAGCATTGTAAGTTCCATAGCAAACAAAGAGTTAGCCATTCTGAAAGCTAGCCAATGATTTGGCAACATTCTCTTTTGGATTGTTAGACTGTGACGGGATATGGCCTAACAATTGGCAAAAAGCAAATAAACACAGTGTTGTGGGATTTGACTTTGGCCACAGAATCTCCAGCAATCCAGTTGTCAACAATTCTTTGGATAAGATCCTACTCAGCACAAATCTCTGCTAATAGCTAGCGAATATACATACCACCTCTAAATATGGAGACAGTAAACTTGCTTATGCTCCAAACAGCTCTTAGCCATTTATCTAAAAGAACAATAATTCACATTATCAAAACAAAATAAGAAAACCAGGGCAACCACCTTAAAAAAATAGACAATGAGGAACATATCTATGGATTTGACCCACAATCTGAGAATTACTGACAAAAAGGTACCCTGTAGAACTGGTGGCTTGCATTCCCTTGAGTAAGTTAAGTTGTCAAGGCCTTAAATTAGGGGAAGATGGATAAACTGCTGTGGAGCAGATTTGGAAATATTAGCTACCCCTTGAGAATTCTAATAATAAAGATTATTTTTCATTGTATAGTTTTCCTCTTTTTTTTGAGGGGGGGTGGCTAATACAAGTGTCTGGCACTTGCAAAATTCAAATAATTTATTGCCACAGGTGTATCTCTTATTTAATTTGTAAATCCTTATTTGAACTGACCATCATTTTCATTTATATACCAACCCAGAGCATATGAACATGTATTTTCCTCTGTGACTCAGCTGTATTACAACTCTTTAGCCTACAGTTTTAGAGCATTCAGAGACCCAAGTGAATTGGAGAGAATGCAAGAAGTCTGCTTTCAGATACATAAAAAAATTCCCTTTTCCAAGTTTCCCTACCTCTCAGCCTTGGCTAAATATTATAATCAGCTAGGGAACTTAAAAAAAAAATACTGATGCCAGGTTCCACCCACAAGGACTCTTATTTAATTCATTCGGGGCGCAGCCTGGGCACCAGGAATTTTAAAAGCTCCCCAGATAATTGTGACATGCTGCCAAACCTCAGAAGCCCTGGATCACAGCAAAGGTTCATGTTAGATTACTGGGAGACCACAGTTCAATTAAGTCAGAATCCTGAGTAGGTGGGAAAGACTCAGGCATCAGTGTTTGTTAAAGTGTTCTAGTGATTTTACTGTGCTGATGAAGTTAAAAAACCACTAGTTAATGGGACCAAGGGTTCTAATTCAGCCTGGATCCCCTCAGGTGTCCCAGGATTATTTTGGAACCCTGGGATGGCTCCATAGTTAACTTACACCCCGGAGGATTTCAAAATGGGCCTAACAGGAATGACTGTCTGAATTATGCATTGAGGAAGTTCTTCTGGGTCCATTTGACCTCTCTGACTAATCTCTGTGGCTCCAATATTTGGTGAACTGGCCTGGAAATGCATGTGATGACATCTCTGTAGCTACTATGTAAAAAGGCTTCTTTGGTGAATGAGTTCATCGCAGGGAAGAATAGGTCCTGTGCCACGGTCTCAGAATGACAGGCAGATCTGAATCTCTTCTGACACTTTCAAGTGGTGATGCAGTAGGGGACCTGGAGTACAGACATCAAAGCCAGCTTACTTGGCACTTAAATGAGCCACTTATGACCATGGACTCAGATGTCCCCAAATTAGGCTCTCACCTCTTATGGCCACCCCACAGAGTTCAAGGCAGTGATTTAAAGAGACAACCTCAAGTCTAGAAAACCCAGGGCAGGAAGAAGCCAGAATCCTGGAGGGTCTATCCAGATTACTGAAAAGGATATGAAACTAGAGGTTTGTTTTCTGTGTAAGTTTGGGATTAAAGTAAGCTTTCTTTTATTTCTAAGGATCCTAGCTTTCTTTTTCTGTATCAAAACTTCTGGTAGCACAGTAGCTTCTTTTACATGACTGTTGGAATATAATACTTTTCTATATTTTAATTTCACATATGGCACACAGAAGAAAAGGCAGAGATTGTGCATATCTAAGTAATATGGAGAAAAAAAGAATTCATTAAATGAAATGGGCTTCCATACAAATTCCTTACTTTTCTGAACCATCTCCAAACTTTCTTTTTTTAAAAACACTTTATTGAGGTATTTTGACATATAAAAATCTGTACTTACTTAATGTACACAACTTGATGAATCTGTACATCTGTGAAACTATGATCACAATCTATGCCATAAACATATCCATCACTTCCAGAAGTTCCCTCCTGCCTTTTAATTTATTATTATTTTGTGATAAGAGCACTTAACATAAGATCCATCTTTTTAGTAAATATTTAAATATGCAATACAACAGTATAAACCATAGGCACTACACTACATAGTGTATCTCTAGGACTTATTCACCTTGCACAGTTGAAAGTTAGGACCCTTTAACTAATATCTCTCTATTTCTCCCTCCCCCAAACCCCTGGCAACCACCTGTCTACTCTCCACTTCTATGAGTTTGACTATTTTAGATTCCTTCTGTAAGAAGCATTATGTAGTATTTGTCCATCTGTGTCTGGCTTATTTCACTCAGTATAATGTACTCCAGGTTCATATCCAGTCTTTCTACACACAAAATAGGTTGGAAAATGAAAATCCTCTGCCCTTCACATGGTTCAGAAAGCCACATTAAAGAGTCACTGAACACTTAACCATTTCTTGACCAAGACTTATATCTACATTTGAGATTATATCTGCCCCTGACTTAGGTGGAGAAGCTATACCTAATTTGCTAACAAAGCAAATGTCATTAAAGCTATTTACCTTAGCTGCACAAAAGGGTTTGTGTAGTAAAATATAAAGACAAAGGGATTCGGATGAGGAAGCAGATAAATGAATTATCTAATATTCATGTCCAGGTAAAATTTGCCTTTAGAACATCATTCTCAGAGGTAAAAGATGTGATGCATACTGGGGAGAATTGGCTCTAGAGATTCTCTGTTCCAGTCGACTTCCCTGCAGAAGAACGTAATCACTTCTCCTGGAGTGGGCATGAGTACTTGCTATAACCATTAGCTAGTGTCCTTCTGAGAATAAGTAGATTGACAACATCTTTGCAAACAGGAGAAGAAATAGGCAAGAGAGGAAAGGAACAAAGGACTTTATATAAAAATAAATGGATTTTGCATTTTATTTTTTTGAAGATTTTATTTTTAGGTAATCTCTACACCCAACATGGAGCTTGAACTCACAACCCTGAGATCGACTTGTACTTTTCACCAGCTGAGCCCTCCAGGTGCCCTAGATTCTGCATTTTAAGCTTAGGGTGGATTTAAACACAAAAGATCCTCGTAAAACATGGCTCTGTTATCTTTTTTTTTTGATGCACTTAAGGAATAAGGGCAATGGGATGCAATAATGGATAAGACAATAGTGAGAGAATTTCTGAGATCAAAACAAAACTAAATAGTGTACAGAGGGATTGAAATAACAGATTATTGCAGATGACACTCAAATAGCAGGTTTGAATCCATTAAATTTGTGCCTAAAATTGTAATAATTTTTGTTTATTTATCAGGACTATACTCAAACTCAGTTTATATTTATGATTAATATAAGACAAATTAGGTATATTTCAATATCCTTAAATACTATACTTATGCTAAAATTATCATGTAATATTTTATATTTATCTGCCTATTTGAAATTTAGATGTAATTGTAGATAATGTTGAGAAAATGCTTTGGGATCAAATTCAGAATCAACTCAGGATGCAGATTTTTCTTAAAGCAGCAATTCCAAACTTTGTTTCTTAGAACACTAGTGTCCCTCGAGATACTATGGTGTTGTGTGCAGCATAGTTTCTATGGCTAATTCATTGGGAAATATTAGGTTACATAAAGTTGAGCAAGTTTTCACAGTAGAAATTCTCTGAGCCTAATTTATACTAATATAAATTGCAAAACTCCAGGAGATTCTGTATGGTTTCTCAAACTTATTTGACAACAGAATACACTGCTCCTGCCCCCCAACTCTCCCCTCTGATTTAGGTAAAACATTTAAATTTCATTAAATTTCAATTTGAGAGTTATTGCCTAGGGATCTCTCTATGGTGTAGTGAAGAACTAAATCAAGCTTCCACTCAGCTGTTTGTTCCAAATAAAAAGGCTACAAAATGGACCTGAGGCAATATTTTAAGAATGACCTTGAACCAAGAATTTGTGCCAAAGTCAGGAGGCTGCATATGATTTTGGATAAGCAGGGTAGCATTTTGGGTATAGATGTAAGCTGGGCTGAAATCCAAAGATTTGCAGTGAGATTTAAGTTTAGCTTGAAGCTCTTTTCTGAGTTCTGGGCAGCTTAAAGGACCATTTTCATAATGTGAAGTGATGTCCAGTACCTATTGTTTGCAACTAGAAACTGACCAAAACATTTCCCAACCATTAACCTAAAAATGTTTTAGGATTTTAATGTGATTGAAGAATTCTTACTTATGTACCTAAAAACAATAAACTTTGACTTTTAGTAGCTAGAGCCAAAGTTTCAAGTTATTTCAATTGCATCAATAAAGAACAAGTTTTATTTACTGACCAAAAACTATTTAGAAATTTTAAATTTAGCATAACCTGAAGAAGTGCTAATTTAATGAATTAATTTCAATACCCTTTGAAGAGGTCACTTATTGGAGACATTAAATAGAATTGCCTTTTCCAGCCATATGTAGCACATTTGCCTTGTCTTACATTTCTGTCTCTTTGCATTTGGCAATGCCACTAAAAAATGTAAGTTCTGGAAAGATAAGCATCATGTCTTACTCTTCCTTTTGTCTCCCAGTGGTAGAGGAAGATATATTTTATCTTAAGCTGTCACACATCTAAAATTAATTATGGATAAGAAATTGATTACTAAATGATCATGAAAATTTAATGCAGGCAAGAATGAAAAGTTTTGCTGAAATAAGACTAGTACACCTCATTTCCCTCTTCTCTTGTATTCTCTAATATTAAAAACAAAAAGTATTGGCCTCTAGAACCTATTTGACTTCATGTTTTTCTAGGTAATTTCAAGGGATGGGTGGAAAAATTTTATTGTAGAGGCCGATGATCTAAGCAGGCCCAGGTAGCTGGTAATACTGGAAGGATGATTGGCAAGGCATGCTCAAAGCATCTAATTATTTTTATCTGACTGTCAACTAATTCCTGCATATCAAAAACTATATGCAGAAAACAATGATAATTAGTTGATATTGGTTTAAGGAATATCTGCATGCAAAGGAGATACAGACAGGAAAAGTCTTTAAGAATTAAATGAGCTGTACTAGTAAAAACAAGCAGTGGGCTGATAATTTTTGGATAGGGAATCTACTTACTTAGTAGCACATCTAAGATTGATCCTGGACTCAGTGACTAGTGTTGAAGGGAGGACAGGACAAATGCATAGGGAGAGAGAGGTGGGGAGAAGTGGAAAGTTGGTGAATACACTCTCTCTTTGTTTTAGTGCCAGTAGCCTGATCCTCGGATAGTCTTCTGGTGTTTTATAGTGTCTCAAACTGTACTTCTGATAAGAGCCTGGTCAGTCTGGTTCATATTGAGGCATCTCTAGGCAGTGGACAGTTTTCTCCCTTGTTTGCATGAATAGTGAAGACATCATACAAAACTATGAAAGATTGAGGTCTTCACTTTTTTCATTCTTTTACTAATGTTACAAATATTCTTGATACCTTCCCTACCCCAGACTCGGGCTACAATAGTAAACATTCCACACAGTCCATGTTTTCAGATAATTAACAGTTTAGTTGAGGGTGGAGGGTAAACTACAACAAGTCAGAGGGGGCAGGTTCAGAGCAACTTGGGGGGGGGGGTTGCCTAACTCCACTTGAGGAAATGGGCATGGAAGTCTTTTCTGGGAGAAAATGACCTAAAAGATGAGGAGCAGTATGAAAGAGAGAGGACAAATAATTACCTTCAGAGGAAATACTTTTTGTAGATGCCTGGTAGTAAGACAGTGCTGAGAGGCTGGGAAATGGAAAATGACTTAATATCTTGCCAGGTATCAATGTTAAGCTCATGAAAGTAAACCCCCTTTTTTTCCCAATTAAAAATATGAGAATAACATTTGCTCTTTTTCAGTTTTCAGCCATTGACCACTCTACTAAAAATGACTATTTCCTTTACAGGATAATTATTTTTTAAAGGGTAACTGTTTCTGCAGGCATAATTTAAGTTCTGCTAATTGGAATGATAGTGTTTGTCTGGATAACTGCATACTTTTTAATGTCTTTTCAATCTTTGATCATAATTGTAACCTATTTAGGTCAGGTGTTCATAAATATTCACCCTAAAAACTACATTATCATTATGAAGGATATTTTTTCCCAAAGAAGTTCCTAAAAAGTGAGAGAAACAACAGTTTTGAGGCATATATTTATCTTTTAAGGACAAAATTATGGAAGTTATCTGCTGCATTCTTTAAGATAAGCCAAATTTTACTACAGATGCATCCCCTGTTATAACTATTTAAGCAGGTGCACTCAGTAGTCAGCAGCTGTGCACAGCTTTATCTCCTCTGAATCATGAAGTAGGCAGTGAAGCGAGTTATTTTCCCACTTAGATAAGTCTATTGAGGGGTCTCTATTTCTGAGAAATTGTGCTCAACTCCCTGTACCAATAATGCATTACAAAATAATGTTGGATGCTTAATAGACATAAGGCGGTGCTGTCGACTTTGAAAAGATTCTGACCAAACTTGGTCTTGAAATTTTCTTGTAACTAGCTTGAAGCAGATCGGATATTGAATAATAATTCATCCATAAGGGAGATGAGAATAAATCCATATTATGGTGATTAAGTTGTACTTAGACTTAATATTCATGATGTTTTATTTTTTTTCTGTTTTTTTTTAATATATGAAATTTATTGTCAAATTGGTTTCCATACAACACCCAGTGCTCATCCCAAAAGATGCCCTCTTCAATACCCATCACTTACCCTCCCCTCCCTTCCACCCCCCATCAACCCTCCGTTTGTTCTCAGTTTTTAAGAGTCTCTTATGCTTTGGCTCTCTCCCTCTCTAACCTCTCTCTCTCTCTTTTTTTTTTTTTCCTTCCCCTCCCCCATGGGTTCCTGTTAAGTTTCTCAGGATCCACATAAGAGTGAAACCATATGGTATCTGTCTTTCTCTGTATGGCTTATTTCACTTAGCATCACACTCTCCAGTTCCATCCACATTGCTACAAAGGGCCATATTTCATTCTTTCTCATTGCCATGTAGTACTCCATTGTGTATATAAACCACAATTTCTTTATCCATTCATCAGTTGATGGACATTCATGATGTTTTAAAGTACTATTTAATGGTTTTACAGTTTACATTAACATCACTATTAAAATTACTTTACTATGCAGAAATACATTTTGTTATTTTCGTAAATCTTCTAATTTAGTCTATATAAAATTACACAATGTACAACTAGGAACATTTTCACTGAGTGACTAAACATAAGTAGATAACTAAAATAATGTTAATTTTTTAAAATATGCATGTCGATATTGAAATTGATGCAGAGCATTTCATTCCATCCTAATTAATTCTCAAAATACCTCTTTGCTGTAAGCTTGCAGTTACACTACTAGCCCACTTCACAGAAAGAAAGGAAAAGACCTTCAGAAAATTGGCCTGCCGATAAGCTTGCTAGTATACAAGTTCTAGTTTTAAAATTATACATAGGCCTGTTTAGGTTTTGTTCGTTAAAATTTTTTTTTTTACATTTATTTCTGAGAGACAGAGAGAGATAGAGTGTGAGTGGGGGAGGGGCAGAGAGAGAGGGAGACACAGAATGGGGGAGGGGCAGACCGAGAGGGAGACACAGAATCCAAAGCAGGCTCTAGGCTCCGAGCTGTCAGCACAGAGCCCGACGTACTGACACGAGCTCGGGGCTTAGGGCTCGAACTCACAAACCACAAGATCGTGACCTGAGCTGAAGACAGCCACCCAGGTGCCCCGGGTTTTGTTCATTTTAATTAAGAAAGATTGGTGTTAAAAAATTAGCTGGTGATTGAAATGATCATACCAAATCCTCTATGTGCAATGACTGGATTGTTTTCTGGAAGATCTTGGGTAGTCAGTTAACTCACAGAGAGCAGATATTAAATAGCAGGCTTGGTAAGTTCACTCTGTGACTAAGATCACTAAATATTAAAGAGCAAAAAGTTCATGTTCAAAATACTGATTCAAACCTTCCAGTCTCCTTAGAGCCAACACAAGTTACTAAGAAACTTTAAAGGGGAAAAAGCAAGGCGTTTTTCAATAACATTTTTTTTTCCTGCAATGAAAGAAAGAAACCTACTGTGGGGTTACCATGTGCCTGGCACTGTGCTAAACACTTTTTGCATAGTACCTAATTTAAGCTTCATGGAGGACTTATAAAGCTGGCAGAGTTGTGTTCATTTTGCAGATGGGGCAACTTCAGGTCACAAAGTTGGGTAACTTACTCTAGGTTCCATGGTTAGTAACTGTTGGAGTTGAAATATGGACCAAGGAGGCTTAACTACAAAGCATAGTTTCGGTTATCATTACATGTATCACTATACAGTCACTATTGTTAGCAAAACCTCACATATGAATTTGAACCATGCAGTGGGATAATTTGCATATGAAGAACTATAAACAGCTGAAATTTTCTTCTCTATAAAATGACCTAATGAGTACTTGGCATTATTTTCCTATTATTAAATAAAAACTCTATTCCAACGTTCCTTGTACAAAACATCTCCACATGTCTTCCCCTGAGTTGGCATAGAAACTTCCAGTTTATTTTGCATACAAATTACTAAAGATGCTACAAAATTTAATTTGGTTGCATTTTAAACACATTTCTGACATTTATTAAAATATTTATGCTTCTGTTCATTAGTGTCTGCATAATTATTATAGAATAGATACATATATACAATTACATTTCAGAGAATAAGTCAGAGAATTTTAGGAGTATGGCCAGATAGTTTCCCTCTCTAAAGGCCACTAAATCCAAACAGAACAAATAGAAAAATAAATAAAAGAAACAGCAGAGACTTTGTTCTAACAAGCACTTCTGCAGGATAGGTTGAAAGAGAAATAGCTTACTAGCAAATTGGTTCTTTCTTTTGTCCATGATTGCTATGTTCTCAATTTATTTCTAATCCTTTTAGGACTTTGCCCAATAAAAAAAAAAGGTAAAAAAAAAAAAGGAGGAGGGATAAAAATGATGAGTTGTTGCAAAGACAGTATATCTGGAATTCTATCTTTTTAATATTTAGGTTTTTTCTTTGAAAAATCAGAGTATCTTTGAAAACTAGACATATACATTATTTGTGACCCGACTAAACTTAGGTTTTTTTTTTCAATATCTTAAAAATACCTTACAATGTTTTTATCCTCAAAGTTGCAGTGGCTGTTTTCAGCATCTAGAATACTATTTATTGCAATATTGACTGACCATGTATTGTATGCTGTGTGGATACATAGATGTATAGGTGGAGACCTACTATTTGAAAAATTTCAGCCTATTTGGGAGATCAACACCAAAAACTCAATTTTAATGGAATATGGTAAGTATGTGATAAAAATATGTTCAAGGAGGGACCATGGTGGAGGGCAGGTAACATAACCTGGGAGAGACAGAGCAAGAATCTTAAAGGACATGATGTTTGACCTTGATCTTAAAGAGCTAGTGGTAGTGAACCAGGCTAGAGAAGTGGGTAGGGAATGGGCGAGGGAATCCAGCAAGAGCATCCCCTCCTGGAAAATAGCACATGAGGAAAAGCTGAGTGGCGTATCAGGAGTTATGTACGTATGGGAATTAGTGTTTCTGAAGCATACCCTTCAAGGTAGGAAGCAGGGAGAGATGGGCATGTAGTGAAGTCTCATTCTTGGAAAGTTATTTTCCATTTTAGGGAACATGAACTTTATGCTACAGGTAATAAGGAGTCATTGAAGAAGGATGTAGAAGCAGTAACTAAAAAAATAGTTATTTTCATTATTCACAAAAATGACCTGGATGTTTAATATCTATTGTTAACTGAAAATTTAAATCAGAAAATTTAACTTCTATTCTTACCAAAAAATCTCACCACAACCATCCACAAGCAGCAAAGTTAGCACATGTTAATTAATATCCATTACTTTTCTCTATCAACTTTTTGTGATAGGAGTTTATGAATGACCTAGATTGTCCATTGGAGAAGAGAAAGGGCAGAAAAGTAGGCTTGAACAATTCATCTATGACTTATCAGTCTTATTTTATCATACCAATAATTCTGTTTTAGTATAAACATTAATACATATTATTTACCACCTAGGAGTAGACTGGATTGAATAGAAAGTAAGTGGCAGTATGGGGACATGGAAATAATACTGTATTAGGTATTATGGAAGCTGGGCTTTAATCCTTTTCCTTCCAGGAATTAATTAATTAATTAAATGACCTTAGGCAAGTTCCTAACTATACTGGGCCCCAGTTGTTGTTGTTTTAAAGGGGTTAGAGCAGATTGCTTGAATAGGTTTTAATCATAAAATGTTAGCCAAAGTACAATATTTATTTATCTCACAGTGTCAGAATGTCATGAAGCTGAATGCAGCTGAGCTGAGTGGTTCTAGCTTAGGGTCTCTCTTGGGGGTCCAGTTAAGCTGTGAGCTGGGGCAGCAATCTTCTCAAGGCTTGACTAGGGCTGAAGGCTCTGCTGCAAGCTCCCTCCCATGGCAGTTGGAAGGCCTCAGGTTCACAGCACGCTGTGGGCCAGGAACTTCCTCCTCACTATGAGGGCCTTTCTATAGGCTTCCTCAGTGTCCTGGTGACATGGTAGCTGGCCTCCCTCAGACTGAGAGATGAGAGAGAGGGAGAGAGAAAGAGAGGAAGCAAGAGAGGACACCTTCAAGATGGAAGCGACATGTGACATCCCATCATGTTTGCCTCATTTTCTTTGTCATATGGACCATACAGTAAAAAGTGGGAAGGAACTACACAAGGATGTGAATGCCCAGTGGTGGTGATCATTATAGGCCAAACCAAAGGCTGGCTACCACATACGGTTTCTGCATCAGAAAACCTTTCAGTCAAGCTGGGAATCAAAGTATAAATAAAGAGTAAGTTAAAGCAATAATAGAGCAACACATTTGTGAAATCAGCCTGAAGAATAGATAGCTAATAGACAGCTGTCCTTGTAGAAGCTGCTAATTTGGCTTAAGATCTCATTAGGAGGCATGCGGCTCTCTTTTCTTACTGCAAACTTCGAGAGCAAACCATATAGTGTGTGTTAATACTTGAAAACAAAACATCTAATTTCTTTCACAATGCTACAGAGTGGGGCTGAATGAGACAAAAACAACTCCATTCTGGAGTTAATAAGGCTCAAAAGAACCCTTGACATCATCTAGTCCAGGGACCTTGACATGGAGTTTTGCCTGTGGCCCTTAGAAACACTGGTAAGAAAAAATTGTATACCAAATACTCGGGAGTGGATTCAAAGCTTTCGTCAGGTTCCCAAAAGTACTTGTGTTTTCCAAAAAAGTATACAAAGTATTGATCTAGTTCACTGTGCTCATCTTATTGATGAGAGACCTGAGACACAACAAATCTAGTCTTATTTGGATTAGAATCAGAAGTCTTCTGGTTTTTAATTCTGTAATTAAAATAATACATCTATTGTACAAGCAATATACATTGTTATTGTGATTTGTAAAAGAAAAGCTTAGCTGACTCTCCTCTATTTAATTAAACACTCTTACTACTAGGATCATTTCCCTTTTATTCTCCACCAGGTGTTAAAAGGTGGGTATGTTTTTGATAAATAAGAGAGTCATCAGAGAGAGGAGAACACTGTTCTGAAGCATTTATAAAGTGAAACCCCAGTGTTTATACAGGGTGAAGAGATCAGCAAATGGATTATAACTGGTCATTTATAACACAAACCCAAATACTGATCTTACATATTCATTCCCTTGACAGATATTTTTAAGCCCTTAACACGTGCCAGGAGTTGTGCTGGTTCTTGGGGATGCAATACAGCAGGCTTCAAGATAGGAACTTTCTGTCTTCACAGTTTCTAGGAGTCTTACCCTATCTGCCTCTTCCATTTCCAATCTTTCCTTCCTAACAAACCTGTTGAGTGGTGTGGGCAGCACATAACTGGTAGATGGTAATAACTGAGTAGAGATTTAGGTGTCATGTAGAAGCCCAAACAGAGTATCATTTTGGAAAGAAGGAAAGCAAATGGAAGGGGATCTGAAGTGTCTGGTATAAATAGCAACATCCTAGAACTGAGCTTTTTTCTCTGTTCAATTCTTAAATAACTATGAGAGTGGGTTGCCACTGCATGTGGCTTTATACCAGTAGGCAATTATACAGGGCTATGAATAAGGTAATTACTGAGTAACTACTCCATGCAAAGTATTAACCTATTAGCTGAGATGAGAGGTAAAGGAAAAGAAAGAGGAGGTGGTGAGAAGGATGTTGGGGAAGAGTTGATATAATAGATGTAAAGAAGTACAACACTTTAAATTCCTGGTCCTAAAGTCTAGGAACAATACAATAATATGGTGCAGATTTCCCCATGGACATTATAATTTTACATGAATTCTTGAATTTTTGCTTACTGGAATAAAGATGTTGTTTTTGATTTAACTTTTTTATATACTAAAACTATGGTATGTTTCTAACTACCAATGCTTTATTAATTTACTTTGTTTACTATTTTTAAAATATAGATGAATAAAGATGTAATATTATATTATCATATTATATTTAAAAGAAAGAGGATATATATTATGGTTGGGAGTATACGGACAACAATTTTCCTAAAGAAGACTTCTGATAAAAGTGGAAACACGTTTAAAGTCAGAAGTCATTATTCATGGAAAATTTTAACTGTCTCATGGAGTTAAAATTTGATCTAGTTCACTAGGATTTAAATTAATCATGTAAATGCAAGTCACTAATGTACAAGGTGACATTGTATAATAAAAGCTATGAAGATAAATAATATAACTTTTTCCTTTAATATGCTTTTATAAGAAATAATTTGCTAAGTTCCAAAAGTTATTAATATGTTGCATATGAGCAAGGGAGAGATCAGCATGGAAGTGAATACTTCTGGGCACATCCAAAGAGGTGAAAATGACCAAGCGGAAGAATTAGGAGAAGAGACTTTCATGGAAAAAGTGCACTTGAACAAAGGGGGGATTGGTTGGAGGATTTTGATAGAGGGTGAAGAGCTGTCAAGTAGACTGAAGGCAAGGTCACAAAACTAGTTAATGGTAGAGAAAGAGAGAAATACTGAATTTTGGGTGTGTGAAGAGAAATGATCTTCTATGCTATAATATTTCCAAACAATCACATATGTTTTTTAAAAAGCTGATTTCAGGGGCGCCTGGGTGGCGCAGTCGGTTAAGCGTCCGACTTCAGCCAGGTCACGATCTCGCGGTCCGTGAGTTCGAGCCCCGCGTCAGGCTCTGGACTGATGGCTCGGAGCCTGGAGCCTGTTTCCGATTCTGTGTCTCCCTCTCTCTCTGCCCCTCCCCCGTTCATGCTCTGTCTCTCTCTGTCCCAAAAATAAATAAAAACGTTGAAAAAAAAAATTAAAAAAAAAAAAAAAGCTGATTTCAGTAAACCTATAGTCCATCCATGGAAAATTACTAATGCATGAGAAAATTTTTATGTTAGAATGATTTTGTCCCTATTACTAATGACCCTAAACTAATTCAGCTAACTTATCACCAATGTGATGAAGAAAACGTAAAATCAAAGATTCACAGAACAGGAATAAATTGACTAAACAGCTGGCTTGGCTTTTGCTTTTCATACAGATTCATATCTGTGGCAGAGGTAGAACCCTCAGGCCGTTGTCCTGTAGGGATCTAGATATAGCTTCTGCAATCGGTTAAGACTTCCTCACTCACAGGCGGCTCTAGCCATCCTATTGACTAACAAACTAACCTGAAGTTAAAAGGGCAGGAGGAATATGACACATTTTGCCCCTGTCTACAGCTGCGGTGTTGGAGGGCAAGATGAATGGAGATTAATTCAGGAGCTCTCTCATAAATTACTACAACTTTCTTTTCAACCTTCTCCCTGGCATCTCACCACTGATGCTCTCCCCAACTCTTCTGCTTCCCCCACTTCTCCTTCCTCCTCTTTTTTTCTTCCCTCTTCTTCTTTCTCTCTCCTTTCTAACTCTTTTCGCTCCTTTTCTGTTTATTTGCTTTAACTAGACACAATATAGAACTGAAGTACATATTAAATATTCATTAAAGCCACCGAGTAAATTACCTGTACTTGAATTTAAAAAGAATAATTTATATTTATCGCATTAAAAAAACTACTTATAAAACCACTTTATAAAAGTGCACAGGAAAAATGATTGAAGATAAATATAAATATACTAGATTTTATAAGTGATATGTTCAAGGTGAATCTCTTTGCCTTTTTTTTTAGTGATTTCCAAATAGTTTTTGATGAGCATATACTAATTTTTTTGGTGATCATGAAGATATATGTATATATTTATGGATATACACTTAATTATAATAAACTATGTTGCTTTTTACACATGTGCCTCTCATTTTCCTCTTTCAGTCACACTCTGACAGGGTAAGCAAGGCTCCTCCAACCAGCAGTAGTCTAAGACAGCTATGACCTACAACTGTCAAACCTTTTCTTAAAGCTCTCCAAAATGGAACCTCTTGCAGTCCATCCCAGTTTTATATTAGCCTAACAGTTGGAACACTTTCTCATATTTAAGGAAATTATCTCTGCTTTGATTTAAGCCCTTTTTATTATGTTCTTCTTTTTCTTCATAAGAATTGACATGACTGGGGCACCTGGGTGGCTCAGTTGGTTAGGGTCCAACGCTTGATTTTGGCTCAGGTCATTATCTCACAGTTTGTGGGACTGAGCCCTGCATCGGCGTCTGTGTTGACGCAAAGCCTGCTTGGAATTCTCTCTTCTTTCTCTCTCTGCCCCTTTCCCTGGCTCACATGCGTATGCTCTCTCTCTCTCTCAAAATAAATAAACTTAAAAAAAAAACTGATGTAATAAAATACTTTCATATATGTCTCTTTTCTGTCTACACTCATCTGCTGACGATTTCATCTAGTCTCATGGCTAACGACCACCAAATTAATGTCTCTAGCCTAGATCTCTCCTCTAAACTCCAGACTCAAAAATTCATTTCTACCTGGATGAATCCCAAACTTAACATGTCTGAAACAGAACTCAGTATTTTCCCCCTCAATGCTTCTTGAAAATGGTAATGACAATGCCAGTCTTTCTGTTGATTGGGCTCTGGACTCTGAAATCATCCTTGACATATTTCTTTTTTTCACATTCTACACTCATTCTACACTATTATTAAATCTTATTGTCTTTATCTCCCAAACACATCCATACCTGACTGCTTCTCACCACCTCCACTGCTGCCACCTTAGTCTAAGCCACTAGCCCCTGGTCTCCCTGCTTCCACCCTTGCACTCCTAATTCAGAATCAAGTGATTCTTTCAAAATATAAATCAGATCATGTCACTTTCGGCTCAGAAGACTCTCCAATGTTTTCCTACTTTACTTGAGGTAAAATCAAAGGTTTTCACGATGACTCACAGAGCCCTAGAAGATCTGCAACCCTCACAACTCTCAATAACACCATCTCCCTTGCACATGATGCCTGATTCACACTGACCTCTTTGCTGCTTTTAGGACAAAGTCAGGCAAGATCCTGCATTGGCCTTTACATATTCTGTTTCTCTGTCCCAAGTATTTCCTTCCCTCAATATGTGGGTGGCTCACTCTCTCACTCCTTCCTAGTCTTTACTAAAATGTCACCTTTTCGCTGAGACCTTTTCCGTACCCCTTCCCAACACGCATACTTCTTATCCTCTCTCCTCCTTTATTTTTCCCCTTAGCATTTATCACTGTCTAACACACTCTATTATCATTTTTATTGATCTTGGGTGTAAATTGTTTCCCTGACTGGAAGAAGGTGTTTTGTTCACTGTTATATATCCAGAACCTAGAATAGTGCCTGGAACACAGTAGGTGCTCAATTAATATTTGTTGAGGGGATGAATGGATGAATTCCACAAATATTTACAGACTACATATTGTTAGGCACTGGGTCAAGTACCAGGGATAGCAAAGAGAACAATAAAAATGTTACCCCTCTTTGATTACTTTAGGGGAAGACAAAAATAAATATATAAATGCAGAAACTTGTCAGGGACAACTTGAACATAAGAAAGAGGAATTATAAATAGATTAACTGAAAATGGCTCAATATTAAGTTCAATTTTAAGCATTGAGGTTAGGTGTGTGTGTGTGTGTGTGTGTGTGTGTGTGTGTGTGTGTACCTGTATTTAGGGATGTTACATGACTTAGGATATCAGTTGGTCTTTAAGATCTTAGCATATTCAAATCACTCTGATCTGTAAGTAATATCAGAATCATTTTGGCTTATAAGAGTTCTTGAATAACCTATGTTTAATTGTTATGGAAACATTAAAATGATTGCAAAAATGTTTCCCTAGTTTTCATTAAATTCTTTTTTAACATTTACTCATTTTTTGAGAGACAGAGCATGAGTGGGGGAGGGGCAGAGAGAGAGGGAGACACAGAATTTGAAACAGGCTCCAGGCTCTGAACTGACAGCGCAGAGCCCGATGGAGCTTGAACTCACAAACAGCGAGATCATGACCTGAACCGAAGTTGGATGCTTAACCGACTGAGCCACCCAGACCCCCCGACCATTTTTTCATTTTAGAGAAATCACTAGAATGAAAAGATGGTAATACAAAAGTGGTTTTCAAATCTTAAGATGGGGTTTGAGAGATTTAAGATCTGAAACTTAAAAACATGAATTTGTACTCTCCTCTAGACTGTCAGAATTACAACAAACAAACTACAGTACTTTTTCTACAAATGCATATTCTTGGGAGAATGATTACAGATATTTAATCAAGATTAATTAAATAGCTGAATGGCTGGATGACTAAATGAATAAAACACATTGATTTCTAAGAACAGTAATAAAAATAGGAGATAATATTTACAGATCTTTTTGTTATGTGCCAAGAATTCTGCTAAGTGCTTCACAGGCACAGTTATTAACTTAATCCTCACAATTGTCATGAGGTAGGCATTATTATCTTCACATTACAGATGAGGAAACAGAGACACAAAGTCATTAACAGATGTACCTGAGGTCACAGAAGCAGTAGCTGGCAAGACCAGGGTTCAAATTCAAGTTGCCTGATACCAGAGATTAAACCAAACCAGTGCTGGCAGTACAACAGTCTGTCAAGCAGGGATGCGATATGGGAAGTGACTGTGCCTCCCTTAGAAGGTATACTATTTGACTAATATTACGGTGTTGAGGAAAAGCATGGCTTCTATGTCTAAGGAAACAGTAAGAATGTGAACAATTGAGAAGTCTGCGTCAGACGTAGAGGGACATATTATAGTTTAGCTCAGATGCAGGACATGGAATGCTGCATCTTGCTTAAGGTCATTGGTGGCACAGCCAAGACCAGAATCCCCCCATTGCTCTGGCATTCCAAGGCGGGACTTGTTACCATTATAACCATGTAGAGAGTAACACTTTCTGAGAAAGTAATATGGAGAACAGGCTTTTGGAAATAATCAAAAGATACGCTTGGAAGAGTAGTTTAGAAGATACAAAACACAGCTCTAACTTTACAAAATATTATTGTTACATTTGCACAAGTTTTATGTCCTGTGACTTAACTCACTTGAACCATGACTGATACATATATTCCCCCATAATTTCACCATAAGAAGATTATGGCCTTAGTTGTGGTTAAATCAATAAGACATATAGCCTATGCATTATGCACAAGTTTCGTTCCCAAATTAATATATGGTATAGTGCCATAGGAATATGAGGGCACAGTTTGTATGAAGCATTTTTAGGTGCTTCTGTGACTAGATATTTGTTTTGTACAGGCTGAGTAATGTTGGGGTTAGAAGGAACTTCCACTTCTGGCTTATGGAAGTAAGGATCACTGTCCACTATATGGATGGGGTGATAGCTGGCCATGAAGTAGTTATAGACCCTCACATGGTTCTGGACCTTTTAGGAAAGGTCCATCCCTGTACTCCTGCAGAAGTCAGAAGCACCATGTCACGTCTCCGGTACGTGAGTAGTGAATTGTAATAATGTCTGACATTTATGTAACTTTCCTTAGTGTAAAGCACAAAGCTAAGCCATTTGTATTTGATACCTAATTGCATCTTCAAAATAACTAAAAGATACAGGCATTATTATTTTTCTTTTACAAATGAAGAAATAAAGGCTCAGAAGGATTAGGTAACTCTGAATAGACATAATATCTGAATAAATGACTTGAGTGAGCTTCCAATATGCATAGAGTTAATAAGTCTAGCATGTAAGTTTTTAGGAGTTCTATTTTTGTGTTTTAGAAGCATTTATGCATTACTTTCTGGTGATACTCCCTGTAATTGAGGTGGAGGTATGATTTGTTAAGGGACTTCAAAATAAATGAGGAATTTCTATAAGTAATATTTTATACAACAAAGAGAAAACAATGCCCCTAATATCACTTCAATAATTAACCAGTGTAATGAACAAACCTGACACTTGAACTAGGAATCAGTAGGCCAGAACTTTGGTTCCTGATCTACTGGTGGTTTGTATTATGACCTATACAAATCATTTAATTTTTCTCAGTCTCCGTTCTTTATAAAAGGGTTAAACCACGTTATCGTCACCCTTAGCTTTAAAATCTTAAGAGTTCCCATGCAAATTTTCAGTGGTTTTGGCTATTTAAAATACTGAGTTAGCTAATAGTTAGGGACTTGAATAGATACTTGAATGATATTTCCAGAGTGCAGAGAATTGTTTATTACTCTTTCTAGCACTACCTCAGACTGTATTACCAAGTCCGAGTTTTTCTTGCTACTAGAAGTAATTTCATCTACACAGGCTTATACTGAGCTTCTAATACTTAATGTTACTCATTTTTGTATGGAACATAACTATGATAAAGTCAATCTATCCAATAATCTAAAATAAGACCATGGATTAGTGAGTGTTTTTTACTCCTATCCCTATAAATTATCCACTATAGGACAGTAATTTTGGTATATAAAGACATTCACATTTCTGTTTAAGCTTTTCTCTTCTCAGCAAAACAATGTAAATTCCCTCAACCATTACCCTTAAATATGATTTTCTAGCTTCTCACCATCCACCAGTCCTCTCTGGACACGACCTAAAATGAGATACCTACAACACAAAGCTCTAAAATGAGCAAGATGAGGCCAAGAGCAGCAGGAATACTGCTTCCTCAGCAACACTACACTTCTATTAAGGCAGCCTAGCTTGTCATTTTGGAGCAAATGTGCTATACTGTTGGCTCATCTTAAGCTTGTCTACTAAAAGTTCCAGGTCACTTTCAAATGACTTGTTACCAAGTCAGGTACTTGTGCAATCACTGTTTCAAACCTGTATTTATAGCACCCTAACATTATCTTTCTTAAATTTTATCTTGTTAGCTTCATTTCAACACTCTGGTCAATTTTAAACACACACACACACACACACACACACACACACACACACACAGTTGAATGTAAAGAGGTCAGATATTCCTAGAGATGACTTAACTTCAGAGATATTGTCATCCTGGTAATTTCTAACATAATCCTTGAGTTGGGAAACAGGCTTTTAGAAATATATGGAGAGAACACTCCAAAGACTTATGAAAAGAGGACAATGTCATGCTCAATCACAAACTAGACTGTGACACTGCACATTCTACAGATGCAGTTGCATGGACTCATAAGGAACGGATCAGCAATGCATGTGCCAAAGTTGTGTAAGTCCGTAGGACTCAGAAATAAATGAAAAACATAAAGTTGTAGGATAAACATGCCCTCTCAGAAGACAAGTCACCATAATGAAATTAGAATGGCAAAAAGTGAATTTAGTATGTATGTCAAGACTCACAGCTGAGAGATGACATTAAGTGAAAAACTGATAAATTGTGTGTTCATTGCTCTCCTTGTCACCTTTGACAATTTTTGTCATTATAGGCCATTCCTTACTCCAAGTTTTGGAACTTTTATTGGGCTCCTGACTGTCCAGAGCTCTATGCTCTGGGCCTTTGTCTCAAATTATGTTGTTACATATTTGTTTCTTTCTCTAATCCCTCAAGACTTTACTGAATGCCATTTTTTTCAGGATCCTCCTCTCAGCCAACCACACCATTAGAAATCAATGTTATAAACTGATGTAATAATGGTTAATAGCTCAATGTGTAAACTTTCTCAGGAATATTTGCACTTTAGTTCTGTGCCCCTGGAGATATGATGCTTAGTGTAGAGCAATTACTTTCCAATGGTAGAATTTCAGAGATGTAGCAGGCAAGACTATGGATAAAATATGTATTTTGGAGAACAAAAACTTTCTTTATGCCTCTTGAATCCCATACCACAGGTTTTCAATTACCTTCTTGATCTTTAAATTCAATTCAGCCAAAAATTAATTAAATGGAACTTGTTATGATAATGCATTTAAAAATAAAGCTCATCTTATTTTTCTGTAAAATCTGTTATAGGCAATAGGATAGCCTAGGTTCTCAAGAGCTATCTAGTTATTCTTTTTCACATGTGGGCTGACTATATTTGGAAAATACAACTGGTCTAAAGATACAGTTAGCATATTTATAGCTAATCAACTTCTTTGAATAGACCAAGAAAATGTATTGCCCAAGTCAGTGCCATCTGCATGTGGGGAAAAATATCTAATTTTTACCAAACTGTTTTTAAGAGATAGTTTAATCCTACCAAAATTTTAGGAGTCAGATATTAATCCCATGGCTTAGAAAAAGTATATCAGAAGATAATTTTCTGTAGAATTTACATATATGTATTTGCTTCCAAAATATTAACCAAGAGTGTGGCTGCTTATATGTGAATTGAATAATACTGTCATGGAACTCCTTTTATTTTTTAATGTTTATTTTATTATGTATTTTGAGAGAGAGAGAGAATGTGCATGCACACGAGCAGGGGAGGGGCAGAGAGAGAGAGAGAGAGAGAGATAAAGAGAGAGAAAGAGGATCCCAAGCCCAACTCAGGGTTTGATCCCACAAACCATGAGATCCTAAGAGGAACCCAGTGGAAACCTGAGTGGTAACCAAGAGATGGATGCTTAACTGACTGAGCAACCCAGGTGCCCTATGCTGTTATGGAATTATAACCAATTTAGTGCTTGCCAATTTCTACAAAAAATTTGATAACTATAATAATTCTAACATTAAAAATAATAATTTCTTAATATAGTTATGTATCATAGCACTTAATATTTTTTAGGAGAAGAAGTTATAAAAAAAAACGTTTTATGAGGAATGAAATTAGTATTACAGTGATGAAGATTTTTTTTCCTGTGAAGTGTTGAAACAAGTATATAATAAATATTTTTTATTTATTCAACATTCATATTAGAAAGAAATCTATTCATTGCTGGAAATAGTTAAGTGTAATAAAATTTCCAAAGGCTGAACCATTACACAACTATAACCATCATCATAACCATAACTGTAAGCATCACCATTACAATAACTAAATTATATACATCAGGCCATAATAACAATAACAAGATTAAATTCTGAAATCTTAATTGTATTGAAATTTTAGTCTTTATATTGTAATTTTTTTCCAAATCCTGTTACAATTCTTCCACAACTCACCTTTCTCTGTATTGACTATCCAACAGATTCATTTACATTGATACTTTAAGTAAACTTGAAGTAAAACATAATCATAAGCCTAAACTCATCTTAATTTTTAAGTATATCACAAATCACGAAACATATATTCTAACTTTGAAGGCTTTCTTAAGGAATGATAATCTTACTATTTTATTTTGAGAGAGAGTGCAAGTGCATGCATGTGGGGGAGGGGCGGAGGGCGAGGAAGAGAGAAAATCCCAAGCAGCCTCCATGCTCAGCACAGGCCTAACGTGGGGCTTGATCCCACAACCCTGGGATCATGACCTGAGCTGAAATCAAGAGTTGGACGCTTAACTGACTAGGCACCCAGGAACCCTGAGGATTGATAATTTTAAAAGATCATTTTATTGAGTTATGATTGACATAGATGTATGGAGATGTAGATATGTATACAACCTGATAAGTTTCGGGATAAGTATACATCTGTGAATCCATCATCACAGTTTATGCCAAAAATGTATATACTTACAATTACTTGCTAAGTAACGTTTTTTCAAGCCATACTTATATATTGATCAGTAGAAGTTAAGTAAACCCTTTGCCTAGGAGAATAAACTAAAACATATTTTGCAATATCTTAGGCAATGACTTATTTTATATGTGGTTCTTCCAATTGCAACTTATGGTTACAAGAGTCCAGGAACCAGGATTCTTTCAGAATTTGAGACTGTGTTTAATCAGTAGAGAAAAGAAGGTATTTGGGAAAACTTTCTGTCAATATGATAGCCTACTTCACTACATGACATGGATTCAAAATTTGATTTAGTTATACTAGTCAGAATTTTAAGCATGAGCTACCTTACTAATTTAGATATATGAAAATTAAAACAAACCCCAGTTGACATTTATTTCTATCCTATCTGTGAAAAAAAGATGTTTGGTAAACAAACTAATAAGTAAAAATAAGCTACTAGAGCTCAGCCGAAATACTTTTCTGACACTTGAGGGAAAATTCCATGTAGAATTGTTATACAATTCTAAGTGTTAGTTTTCAATTTAAGCAACTGCCTTCAAGAGCTCTCTTGGAAATGATCTTCTAGGAAGTATAATAAAGAGAGCGTAGTTTGGGTTCAAATCCAAGAATAAACACAAACATTATTAAAGTTGGACAAATTACTTAAGCTCTCCGAATCTTAGTTTCTTTACTAGATCAACAGGAATAATAATATCTAACTTATAGGATTATGAAATTATTAAAATAATGAATATATGTGAAGCACAGCGTAGGGTAGACTACATATAAGTACCTTATAAATGTTGGCTGTTATATGCCTTACTTACTGTGGTATGAATGAAAAGATGACAAAACTAAATTTCTTTAAATATTTTAAATATTCCAAAGTCTGGATTTTTAACATTTTGAACTGGTTTTCCCTTCTAGAGGGCCCAGATTTATAAAATGTTGCTCTACTTAAAAATCATGTTGCTGATATAGACCTTTTTCCTCTCTCTTAAAACTGTGGAAGTGTGGTTTTTATAAATTAATCATAATCCTAAAACACTGCATCGAGGTTGATGAGAAGTTATAGCATTTTTGGTTCCCATTTTATATTCTTTATTATAGTAATTGTCTTTTTCTACTATTATAGTCTTGGATAATTGAATCTATACCCATGACTTTGATTATTACCCACATATTGATTATTCTGAACTCTGAAATTCCATTTCTCTTCTTGAGGTCTTGGTCTCTCTTTCTCTCTCTCTCTCTCTCTCTCTCTCTCTCTCTCCTTCTCTCTCTCTTCCTCTACATTTATTTTTGAGAGAAAGAAATAGAGCAGGTGTGTGTGGGGGAGGGGCAGAGAGAGAAAGAATGAGAGAGAGAGAGAGAGAGAGAGAGAGAGAAAGAGAGAATCCCAAGCAGGCTCCAAGCTGTCAGCACAGAGCCTAACCCAGGGCTCAACCATGAGATCACGACCTGAGCCAAAATCCAGAGTCTGACGTTTAATCATCTGAGTCACCCAGGTGCCCCCAAAGCTGTTTCATTATTATTGTTATTATTTAGAGAGGGAGAGACACAGAGAGAGAGAGAGAGACTGTGTGTGTGTGCATCTGAGCGACTAGGGGAGGAACAGAGAGAGAAAATCTTAAACAGGTTCTATGCTCCTTGTGGAGCTGGATGCGGGACTCTACATGAGACTCTACTCACAACCTTGAGAGCAAGAACTGAGCTAAATCAAGAGTTGGATGCTTAACTGACTGAGCCATCCAGGCACCCTTCTTGGTCCACATATCAAATGGTTACTAGACAATTCTGATAGCCTCCAGGCATTGCAAGTTCAGTAAGTTCCCAAATGAATTCAGAGCCTTCCTCCTTAAAACTGCTCTTGTCTTATACTCATGTATAAGTTACGCGGTCATCCACCCAGTTGACCCGGCTGGAAGCCCTGCATTCCTCCATCTCATTTAACTCTCCTTTGCGGCCACTGAATCCTACTGTTCGATTGCTTCAGTATCTCTCAAATTGGATCCTAATATCTTCGGGGAAATCGATGTGGCTAGAGATGTAGTATGGTATAATAGAAAAGATGAGTCAAATAGACCTGAATTTGAAATTCTGCTTCATCCCTAGTGTACATATAATTTATAGCTAGAAATGTAATATCCTTGAGCCTTAATTTCTTCACTTATAAAATGGGTTGTACAAAGGTTAAACTGTGTAATGTATATTCAAGGTGTTTATCAATAAAGGCTAATTCCTTTCCCTTTCCTCTCTTCTATACCAAGATATTCCCATTGAACCTGCTTTAGTTAAGGTTTTCGTCACATCAGCTCCCTCTTGGGTCACTGCACTAATCTTTTACATAATCTAAATTTCTCTATTTTTCAGCTTCCAATCCATCCTTCAGATTGTCACTATGTGTCTTTCCAAAACCAAAATCTGATTATTGTACTCTTACTTATATTGCTCAGAATTTCATGGTTTTCCAATGTCTATAGGGTCAAATTTAAACACGTAGTTCCAACATCACTTGCTATTCCCCTCTTCCTCTTGTTCTATCTATACATTACTGCTTGCTGTGCCTCAAATATACTAGGCTTTTCCACGCTTCTCTATATTTCCATTGGCTAATGTTCCTCCCTTTCTTTGTTGAGTAAGGACACAAAACATAAATAGGACATGCTTTTACAAAAAAAGAGCACATGTCATATTGAAGTACAGTTAGCATGTTATCATCACAAATAGACTAAATAAATTGCCTTGGAATCCATGAAACATATCATCAATCACCCAGAGATTTACGGAAGGAGGAGCTCTTAGGAGGTCTCTCCTAGGTGATAGTTCCTCTTCCCCATTTCCAGTCTAATCCCAGAGAAGCAGCATATACAGAGAGAATGGGAGAAGAAACCCTGATATTACTCTACGTAAAAATCCTGGTAAAAACAATGATAGCCAATATTTATCGAGTCCCTGCTCTGTATATAGAAGATATCCATTTAATGGGGCTCCTGGGTGGCTTAGTCGGTTAAGCACCCGACTTCAGCTCAGATCATGATCTCACGGTTCATGAGTCTGAGCCCCGCTTTGGGCTCTTGTGCTGACAGCTCAGAGCCTGCAGACTGCTTTGGATTCTTGTGTCTCCCTCTCTCTCTGCCCCTTCCCCATTCATGCTCTGTCTCTGTCTCTCAAAAATGAATAAACTAAAAAAAAAGAAAGATATTTACCTATTTGTGTATCCTTAAGTAATTTTAGTTCTTTTGTGAAATTCCCTATTAATGAGAAGGTATTAGTTCCATGCAACTTATCTGTGCTTTTAATCTAGATAATACCTCAAGATCTAAATATTCCCCACAACGAATACTCCTAAACTACTCCAGATAGGCTTTTAGTCTCACCATCCTCTATCAGCCAATTCCAGGAATTTTAGTGAGCCGGGAGAGAAAACAAGGACCCTGTCCCTATAGAGCAGTATAATTTAAAGTATTGTTTGGAGACCACCCGCATTAGGATCATTAATTTTACTGTTAAAAGCACACTCCCTAACTATCAATCCTCACCCACTGAATCAAAATCTTGTTATTAGGTTTCTCAGGTGATTTGTATGCATGCTAAAGATTAGGTACCTGAAGTCTCAGGGGATATTCCTGTTCATGCATGTGTCATCACTGTGCCAGATACTGAATACACAGGCTTACAGGCAAACATGGTATCCCTAATGTAGAGATTAGAGTTGTGATGAATTCATCTAGCATGAAAGGCAAGGTCAACCTGTATCTCTACATTAATTTCATTTTTAAAATATCTATTTTTTTGATAAACAGCAGGTACTTTTTTAAAAAGTGGATCAAAAGCCAGTATTTTTCAAAATAATTTGTATGTTCTCTTAAGTAATGGAAGTTTAGTAAGGGCATGTTGAAGTAGCAAGTGCTATACTATATAAGTGCTTAAATGCAGCACTCTGAGCAATATAAGAAAAATAGTTTTTAAACTTAATTCGTGGTTAGATCTATCATCAGTTATAAAAAAGAATATATAGAAAAGTCTTTTAAGAATTATTTTTTAACAATTTATCAAACATCTCATACTTTTAGACACACAGTTTTAAATGGTAGTGTTTAAAACAAATGCTTTTGGTGTTTTAAGTAGATGTGCATGTTACTTGCTCAGGAAAACTGCTCTACTTTTGGTATAGCCAATAGGAGAAAACTTTCAGTATGTGTCAAATATGCCATCTTTTCATTGTTGGGTATTATTGAACCATGGCTTTATTCTTTTTTTTTTTTTTTTTACTTTTGGTACCCACACATGATCCTTCCAATTTTCACTGCACAGCTTAAAATGTGTTGGAAATTGCTTCAGAATGGAAACTATATTGTGGAGGGGAATATCAGGAAAATTCTGGAAGAGGTTTCCATTAACATCAATAACAGCTCAAAAGCTTTCCATTAACATAAATAACTAACAGCTCAACATGCTGTTATGTGCTTTAGTGTGTTTCTGCCTTTTATGACTACTCTTAAGAGACATTCTAAAATTTTAAAGTAATTCTACACTCTATTACGGGATTCGATTTTTGTTAAGCACATTTTACAGAGATTTTTTTTTAGCCTTTATTCCAAATCCATTATATTTTAGAATTCAATACACTATATTTTCAGCGTTTCATTTTTGTACCCTATTTCACCTTCAGACCTGAATTATTACTCAAATTCCCATAATGTGTTTGATGATCATAACAGCATCTTTTGTGAAAGAAGTAAGAAGTGGACGATTACATTTAGAAGTTGAAATAATGGAAAGAGAAAGCAGCTGGAAAGTGTCTTGTATGACAAATTGTATCTGCCAATTAAAATTACTTGACAGGGTTAAGAAAGGTTAATGTAAAATGTCATGCGATGTAGGTAACATATTTGAAGTAAAATTCCTTAAAAATTATATTTCCATTTATTCAACAAATGTAGCATTTCTACCATGGGCAAGCACCCAGATCTCTCTTTCTCACTCTCTCTATCGAATACTCATGGGATGTTTTTTGGCTTTGTCTTCCTCAAGAAGTTAAGATTCTAAAAGGAAAGATGGTGTTAACTACACAAGTAACTATAAAATAAGGCAGGACAAGATGACTGTTCTTTCTCAAAAGAGTGAGAGATATAGTTTGGGAATTCTGAAAAGAGCAAAACACGGGAGGATCAGGCACTTGAGCTTAGCTTTGAAAGATGAACAGGATGTTGACAGATGAGTGAGTGTAGGGTTGAAGGTCACACTGCAGGCTGAGTGAACAAAAGCTTTAGAGTTGTGGGAATCAGTGACAGTTTAACTTTCTTAATGAGTGATCAGACTGGAGAAGGATAGGTAACAATTCCTATAATGTGTTTGGTGCTGGGTCAAGTGTGTTACACATCTAATCTAATCTATTTAAATTTCTTAAAAAATCAATAGGATTGTGATCATATTACAGAGAAGGAAACTCAGAAAAGTTATTCACCTTCCCTAAAAGTACAGGGCTGGAGGAGTAGAGGAATCTAGATTTAAAGCCATGTCTCAAAGCCAATATTGGTTTTACTATTACACCATGGTGCTAAGATGAATACTCTACAATGCAAGGCAAGGACTTTGCATTTCATTTCATGGACAGTGGTAATTATGAAAAGCTTATGTAACATGTTATTTCTTTAGGAAAGCAGAAAGCTGTTTATTGGATGGATTGGAATGGGAGAGAGTAGGGTAGAAGAGAGAGTTCAATTAATACTGTAACATTCCCAAAATGGTAGCAATGGTGTTAGTAATAGAAATGGAAAAAAATGGGCAAACTTTCCCATAGATGGAATTCATGGAGAATGGAAATTAGATGTGGTAGATGAGAAATAGGATTTTTTTTAAATTTATTTATTTTGAGAGAGAGAGATAGAGAGAGAGAGTGCACATGGAACAGGGGAGGGGCAGAGGGAGAGGGAGAGGGAGAGGGAGAGGGGGGGAGAGAGAGAGAGAGAGAGAGAGAGAGAGAGAGAGAGAGAGAGAGAGAGAGAATCCTAAGTTGGCTCCATGCCCAGTGCAGAGCCTGACATGGGGCCTGATCTCACCACCATGAGATCATGACCCGAGCTGAAATTGAGAGCTGGACATTTAACTGACTGAACCACCCAGGTGCCCCAAGAAATAAGAATTTTTTAAAAAGCATTTAAATTTAAAAGCTGAATGGCTGGGGAAACTGTGGTGCCATTAAAACAGGAAAATCAAGAGGACTAAACTTGAAATTTGGTAAAATATACTTATGTCAGTTCTTAAAAATCTGTAGTAACAGTTTCTTAAAGAATGAATGGACTGTCAAATTCCTTAAACAACAGAAACTTTTCCACTTCTGCTTCTTAAGAGGAGAGAAACCACCGAGCACAGACTTGGAAAATGAGTTTATTAACTGAGTGCGATCGTCAGAGTCTTTGAAGTGGCCCCAAGGTGCCAGTGACAGTAGATGTCCAATGAATTATTGATTCAGCATTTAGAAAATAGAAGGCAAATGTTGAGGGTGTTATTTATTATATTATTTAAAACTAAGAGAGTTCATAAATGTATTATGTTAAAGAAACCTAGGAGTTTCCGTAGTCCTCAATTAAATGATGTATTTTTGGAAAGGGTTTATAATAGCAAAAAAACAAAAACAAAAACAAAAACAAAACGTTAACAATTAAAATAATTGAATTAATGTGCATATAAAATGTATTAAACCTATTACTGACATTATTTTTCCTTGGGTGGGTAATACTTCCTTTAGTGATTTTTTTCCATCACCATATTCACTCCAGAGCAAAAGTGTTGTTGGGGAAATCAAATGAGATAAAATACGTACAAATTCTCTGAAAACTTAGTGAAAGCTAAGATAGGGCTTCAGCTAGAAAACATGGATAAATCAAGGTATTCATAACAACCAACATAAACAATTGGTTCCCTGAGGAAAAAGAACAAAAAAAATAGTACATTTAAATAGTCATAGTCCACAAATAAGCTATTATTTGGCTTTGAGTCATCTTTAAAGGTCATTTAAACTCATAAACATGCACTTCCAGCCTAGTTAACTTGTGTTTCTAATTAATTATCATTTAGAGGTTTCAGTTTTATTTGGATTATATTTCATCCAAGATTTTCCTGTTCCATCTTTCTCAATTTAGGATTCAACATTGCATGCATTTTAAGATAATATTCACTATAAGAAACTCTTTAAGAAAGCAATGACCAGAAATTGCTTTTTACCATTGCCAAGCTCTTGTCTTTATAGAAATCAGAGTGAACTTTATGTTCCCATATTTTCTGACTTTCAGACTAAGTGAAAATGTAATACATCAGACAACAAAGCTCAAAATCAACTTTATGATAATGCTTCATAATAGCAATGGGATTAGTTACAGTTGTGGATACTTTTGAAGTTCCTAAAATCTTGTCTTTTAGAAATTTATTCTACAAATTCAATTTATAGACAAAAAAAAATAATTCTTGCAGATAAATTCCAAGGTTTCTCCTGCTCAAGTATTTTGTCTATTTTCTCACTAGGTTACCCAACATCTTCAATGATAAATAATCAATTATTTTCATTATTTATTATTATTAATTATAGTAAAACCTTCGTTTGTAAGCATAATTCATTCCAAAAACATGCTTGTAATCCAAAGCACACGTGAATCAAGGTGAATTTCAAGAACTATTGACTCAGTTGTGATCATGTGACATTCGGTGTCACATACTACTCATATTTCAAGGCATTACTCATTTATCAAGTTAAAATTTATTAGAAATGTTTGCTTGTCTTTTGAAACACTCGCAGAATATGTTACTCGCAATCCAAGGTTTTACTGTATTTTAAATTATTAATATTTTAATTAATGTTTATTAGGCTATTTGAGAAAAATTACCACTGGTTGCAAAAAATATTCATCTGCTATCCATATTAATAAGACAATTACTGTGATTATTCTTACTTTCTGTCTTATTTTTGAAAGGCTACTCTTATGTAATTATTACTTGACTATATCCTCTCCTTTTTTGGTGATATGAACACAAACATTACAAAATATCTAATGGGAAAATCCTGGGAAATTTCAAAATGCTCTCAGTCTTGGTCCAGGAGAGACACTGTGGGTGTGTACCTGTTTCTCCTACCACACTACAGTTGGCCTGTAGGTGTAAGCTGTCCTAGAGGAGAGGTGTGCACATTGTACATGTCTGTGTTAGTGCTCTCTGGAGCACAACCACTTGAGCCTGCAGCAAAATCAAAAGCTCTCTTAGAATTATAACACCTATGATTAGTAAATCTATTCAATGCATTTTCTGAACCTCCTTATCCACGTGCTAAACATTCTTGTAGTGTTCTTTTTGTTGTTGTTGCTTAAAGAGTGACAAGTGATTTAAAAAATGAACCTGCGTTTCAGCATCATGGTAAAATGCTTTGCCTTTCCTGATAAAGGGGCTATAGTTTCCTATAGCTTTATCTTAATTAGTGTATGCTATAGTTTCCTATAGCTTTATCTTAATTAGTGTATCTTAAAGTCTTCTGGTTTTCTTTTACAACTCTTCTATTGTTTTGCAAATTTTGATCTTAAGTAAATGCAGAGAGTTTGGGGCATGATTATAACTAATATTTGTATAGTGTTGTACGATATTATTTTATGCTTTTGAAAAGTGATCTCACACATTTCCAGGGTCCAAGGCCAGGCTATGGTTCACAGTGCTTGAGGCCTATAGGCAATGGTGTGCTGGAGCCCGTTCATCTTGGCTCCTGAGAGCCGACAGTATGCATCATTTTCCAGCTCCATATTTATCTCTTAAACCATGTTGGTAGCTTGATAAGGGTATGAAACCGGACATGTGGGAGTATTTACACCATGGAAATTGGCAAATACTATACATCAGAGTTTTTCTTTTCTTCTGGAGAATCAGTTGTTAAATATGTACCAGACATCCTCCGCACGTAGGCTAAATTTCCACAGCTATCACCCTCCTCCCTTGGCACCACGCCTCACCACTGCCTAGTTTGTCTCTACCAAGAACAGCCTTCATGTCTTTGTTAGTGCTGTGGCAACCTGTGCAAGGAAAGTCAGGCCAGAACATCACATACCATGGGAGAGGCAGGCCCTGGACTCTGAAGAGAGGAAGAAAAGTGGAATCATTTCCCTGGTACCTACTCAACTTATTTCTGATGCTTCCAGGAAGGAAAACAAAAGGTCTGAAAACCTCAATGCCCTAGAAACAAACTGTACACTTAATTATATCATGCATAATAACTGATCCACACACAGATAATGATATGCTGGGACACATATAGTCATGCTTAGGGAAGGTGAAATTTGAGTTTTAGTGGAATGAAATATAATTTACTTGTTTTTTAGGTGTATGTTTTGTGTTCAAATATAATCTCTGACTGCACTGCAAAGTCTGGGATGCATGTACTCAAATTAGCTCAAATTCTAAATCTGTAATACCAGGATTCCTTTGTTTTTACTACTTACATTTTGACATTTCTTCATAGTCCAAGCAATCATTACCAAATATTCGAGGTGGGAGTATTAATGAATTCCAAAAATGTTCTAGCAACAGCCAAGTCATAAAACAAATATTTTAACCCACACACATTGTATTCATTATATTCTGGGCGTGGGGGGGGGAAGAACTCTTGATACCCGTCATGTATACTAATGATTAAACAATTCTAAAATCCCTCTTGTACTTGTAAAAATTGTAGAGCTTCTCTGTCTTGGCAATATGATTTTTCTGCCCTGAGAGGAGACATATTAGAGGTGAAAGCTGTATAGTCTTTGTATGCAAATATCAAAAAAGAGAGTTGTTTGTGTGTTTGCTTTTTCATAATTTGTTTGGTTTTGTTCTTGGCTTTTCTTTTTTAAAAGGCTACTAACCAAACCAAATTCTACGATGTCAAAATCCAGTGTTGATAGCTGTTATCCATGTAGACCACAAAGGAGGGATGCTGTTTAATCCAGTGAGGCCAGATTTCCCCTGTACACACTGCTCTTCCCCCTACTTCAGCCATTTTTCTGTTTTTTTTTTGTTTGTTTTTTTTTTCTTTTCTTTTTTTTTTTTTTTCCCACCCTCCCCTCCCTCCCACCCCCCATCAACCCTCAGTTTGTTCTCAGTTTTTAACAGTCTCTTATGCTTTGGCTCTCTCCCACTCTAACGTCCTTTTTTTTTTTTTTTTTCTTTTTTTTCCTTCCCCTCCCCCATGGGTTTCTGTTAAGTTTCTCAGGATCCACATAAGAATGAAACCATATGGTATCTGTCTTTCTCTGTATGGCTTATTTCACTTAGCATAACACTCTCCAGTTCCATCCACGTTGCTACAAAAGGCCATATTTCATTTTTTCTCATTGCCACGTAGTATTCCATTGTGTATATAAACCACAATTTCTTTATCCATTCATCAGTTGATGGACATTTAGGCTCTTTCCATAATTTGGCTATTGTTGACAGTGCTGCTATGAACATTGGGGTACAAGTGCCTCTATGCATCAGTACTCCTGTATCCCTTGGGTAAATTCCTAGCAGTGCTATTGCTGGGTCATAGGGTAGGTCTATTTTTAATTTTCTGAGGAACCTCCACACTGCTTTCCAGAGCGGCTGCACCAATTTGCATTCCCACCAACAGTGCAAGAGGGTTCCCGTTTCTCCACATCCTCTCCAGCATCTATAGTCTCCTGATTTGTTCATTTTGGCCACTCTGACTGGCGTGAGGTGATACCTGAGTGTGGTTTTGATTTGTATTTCCCTGATAAGGAGCGACGCTGAACATCTTTTCATGTGCCTGTTGGCCATCTGGATGTCTTCTTTAGAGAAGTGTCTATTCATGTTTTCTGCCCATTTCTTCACTGGGTTATTTGTTTTTTGGGTGTGGAGTTTGGTGAGCTCTTTATAGATTTTAGATACTAGCCCTTTGTCCGATATGTCATTTGCAAATATCTTTTCCCATTCCGTTGGTTGCCTTTTAGTTTTGTTGGTTGTTTCCTTTGCTGTGCAGAAGCTTTTTATCTTCATAAGGTCCCAGTAATTCACTTTTGCTTTTAATTCCCTTGCCTTTGGGGATGTGTCAAGTAAGAAATTGCTACGGCTGAGGTCAGAGAGGTCTTTTCCTGCTTTCTCCTCTAGGGTTTTGATGGTTTCCTGTCTCACATTTAGGTCCTTTATCCATTTTGAGTTTATTTGTGTAAATGGTGTGAGAAAGTGGTCTAGTTTCAACCTTCTGCATGTTGCTGTCCAGTTCTCCCAGCACCATTTGTTAAAGAGGCTGTCTTTTTTCCATTGGATGTTCTTTCCTGCTTTGTCAAAGATGAGTTGGCCATACGTTTGTGGGTCTAGTTCTGGGGTTTCTATTCTATTCCATTGGTCTGTGTGTCTGTTTTTGTGCCAATACCATGCTGTCTTGATGATGACAGCTTTGTAGTAGAGGCTAAAGTCTGGGATTGTGATGCCTCCTGCTTTGGTCTTCTTCTTCAAAATTCCTTTGGCTATTCGGGGCCTTTTGTGGTTCCATATGAATTTTAGGATTGCTTGTTCTAGTTTCGAGAAGAATGCTGGTGCAATTTTGATTGGGATTGCATTGAATGTGTAGATAGCTTTGGGTAGTATTGACATTTTGACAATATTTATTTTTCCAATCCATGAGCAGGGAATGTCTTTCCATTTCTTTAAATCTTCTTCAATTACCTTCATAAGCTTTCTATAGTTTTCAGCATACAGATGTTTTACATCTTTGGTTAGATTTATTCCTAGGTATTTTATGCTTCTTGGTGCAATTGTGAATGGGATCAGTTTCTTTATTTGTCTTTCTGTTGCTTCATTGTTAGTGTATAAGAATGCAACTGATTTCTGTACATTGATTTTGTATCCTGCAACTTTGCTGAATTCATGTATCAGTTCTAGCAGACTTTTGGTGGAGTCTATCGGATTTTCCATGTATAATATCATGTCATCTGCAAAAAGCGAAAGCTTGACTTCATCTTTGCCAATTTTGATGCCTTTGATTTCCTTTTGTTGTCTGATTGCTGATGCTAGAACTTCCAGCACTATGTTAAACAACAGCGGTGAGAGTGGGCATCCCTGTCGTGTTCCTGATCTCAGGGAAAAAGCTCTCAGTTTTTCCCCGTTGAGGATGATGTTAGCTGTGGGCTTTTCATAAATGGCTTTTATGATCTTTAAGTATGTTCCTTCTATCCCGACTTTCTCAAGGGTTTTTATTAAGAAAGGGTGCTGGATTTTGTCAAAGGCCTTTTCTGCATCGATTGACAGGATCATATGGTTCTTCTCTTTTTTTTTGTTAATGTGATGTATCACGTTGATTGATTTGCGAATGTTGAACCAGCCCTGCATCCCAGGAATGAATCCCACTTGATCATGGTGAATAATTCTTTTTATATGCTGTTGAATTCGATTTGCTAGTATCTTATTGAGAATTTTGGCATCCATATTCATCAGGGATATTGGCCTGTAGTTCTCTTTTTTTACTGGGTCTCTGTCTGGTTTAGGAATCAAAGTAATACTGGCTTCATAGAATGAGTCTGGAAGTTTTCCTTCCCTTTCTATTTCTTGGAATAGCTTGAGAAGGATAGGTATTATCTCTGCTTTAAACGTCTGGTAGAACTCCCCTGGGAAGCCATCTGGTCCTGGACTCTTATTTGTTGGGAGATTTTTGATAACCGATTCAATTTCTTCGCTGGTTATGGGTCTGTTCAAGCTTTCTATTTCCTCCTGATTGAGTTTTGGAAGAGTGTGGGTGTTCAGGAATTTGTCCATTTCTTCCAGGTTGTCCAATTTGTTGGCATATAATTTTTCATAGTATTCCCTAATAATTGTTTGTATCTCTGAGGGATTGGTTGTAATAATTCCATTTTCATTCATGATTTTATCTATTTGGGTCATCTCCCTTTTCTTTTTGAGAAGCCTGGCTAGAGGTTTGTCAATTTTGTTTATTTTTTCAAAAAACCAACTCTTGGTTTTGTTGATCTGCTCTACAGTTTTTTTAGATTCTATATTGTTTATTTCTGCTCTGATCTTTATTATTTCTCTTCTTCTGCTGGGTTTAGGCTGACTTTGCTGTTCTGCTTCTAGTTCCTTTAGGTGTGCTGTTAGATTTTGTATTTGGGATTTTTCTTGTTTCTTGAGATAGGCCTGGATTGCAATGTATTTTCCTCTCAGGACTGCCTTCGCTGCGTCCCAAAGCGTTTGGATTGTTGTATTTTCATTTTCGTTTGTTTCCATATATTTTTTGATTTCTTCTCTAACTTCAGCCATTTTTAAGGTATATTTCCTTCTAATCTGTTTCTCCCAGACTCAGATATTGCCATTCAAGGCCACCCAGTCTTCAGAAGTCCTCTCTGACTGGACTAGTGACACTGATCTTTTCTCTTCCTTCCTACTTTGCCATTTAGAGTCTTCCCTGTCATGTGGGCTAATTGTAGGTCTCTTTATTTCCCCCCAAACAATTCATTTCTCAAGACACAGACCTAGCAACTTGTTTTCTGTGTTCTTCACATACTACACAACAACAGATCCATGTATAACACTAGACACAGGGCAGGTACACAGTCAAAACTTTAATGGATTCATTTTATTTAGATTTAAAAACTATTAGAGAGACCTACTCCTTGGTCATTATTAAAGTTATAAAAAGATCAGTGGCAAATCTGACACCATGTTTGTTTTTTCATTTTACATTTATTTATTTTTGAGAAACACAGTGAGCCAAAGCATGAGCGGGGAGGGGCAGAGAGAGAAGGAGACACAGAATCTGAAGCAGGCTCGAGGCTCCAAGGAAGCAGTCAGCACAGAGCCTGATGCGGGGCTCAAACTCACGAACTGAGAGATCATGACCTGAGCCAAAGTCGGATGCTCAACCAACTGAGCCACCCAGGTGCCCCAGACACCATGTTTGTTTTTCAATGCAGACTTCAGCTGATCTGAGAAACTGCATATTTCATGCCCTGGCACTTCTCTGCACTTAATGCTAGCTGTCTTGTCTATACTCCAGTTTAACTTGTTCATATGAGAATGATCTCTGCAGATACACTGGCTAGAATAGTTTGTAAGCTAGGTACAGTATGCACTCTCTCAAGGCATTAAAAAGTAAAGTCAATCCTGAATTTTTTTTTTTTTAGAAAAAATTTTGATACTCGATTGAAACATAAGAGACATCATGGAAAATTCAAGCTGAATGTCCTTATGCTAATTATTGTATTTATTTAATTTGAAATCAAACATTTGAGAACTTGCTATCCGTATATGGTTATCAGGACACCCTGATTTATGTACTAAGTATAGCTTTGGGAAACTGATTGCTGCTTTTCTTGTACCTTAATCACAAACAAATGCACAAAAGTAGGATCCCATTATTTAAAATATCTTGTTGAAAATCCTTTCCAAAACAAATGCATTTTGCAGATGAATAGTAAGCCACTAAAATACGTCTACAACATTTAGATGTTCTCAGGTTTCTTAATATTAGGCTGTTCTGCAATCCTTTCTTTCCTCATACTGACTAGAAATTGAGCCTTTGTAGAGAAATATTTTTAATCTAGTCCCACAGTTCTCTTTTTCAACATGGGCAAATATGGCTTAGGACTCTCTCATCATTCTATTTTAACATTGCATCTCCTGATTCCTTGTACATGATCCACTCACAATGGCACAGAATTGGAAAACATAGGAAGGAAGGTAGGGCAGGTCATGGTGACTTTTACCAGTAGGGACAAAACTAACTTACTTTTGCTCACAGATTCCATGACTGTTCTCTTTTCCTCCTTCTCCTGTTTATTTTCCTTTCAATTAAGTTAAAACACATCTTTAAAAGATAAACAACTAAGATATCAGAATATGAAAGGAGCTTAGGCTAGTAGAGAGCATTCCAAAATGCACAAAGGGGTTGACTATCTGGAAGATTATGGATAAATCATAAACTTGATTTTACACTCAAAGTAAATTATAACATTTTCTTCTCTAGGTCCTAATTTAGGCATTTATCCATTCAATTTTGGCATGCTGGAACTGTGCTGTAGTATACACAACATTATCAGATCCTCTAAGTATCAACAATACTTGGAAGACTTTTAAGAGGGCTGTGTTTTAAATCACCCAAAACAGGGCTGAGGGTCTGTATTAACCATTTATACAAATATAGCCTATAAATTTATTTCAGGAATCAAGTACCCTCACGTCATCACCCAGATTCCCATCACCCTTGCCATGCAGCTTCGACAGTTCTTGCCTAGACAGTGTTATGATGTCTTCTTTCTTCTCACCTCTCACCAAGCCACCCCCCACACTGCTAGTAGAAGCACCTTTCTAAACCTTTCAGTGGTTCCCCAGCAGCTACAGGATAAAAATCCAAACTCAACTAACTACATAAGGTTATTCAGGATTTGGCCCTGCCTATGTTTCTTGTTTTTTCTCTTGGCCATCTCTCTTGTGTATGCCTCAACCACAGCAAACTAATGCCAAAATGCCACTGTCTCCTATGCTTCCGTGCCTTTCTCATAGACTTTCTGCTGCCTAATTTTCCTTGACTCACGGCTATGTGTCTACAAAATACTAACAATGTTTGTAGAATAGATGTTGAGGAGAGGCAACTATTTCTGTGAGAAGAAAATTAAAACTATTTATTTAGTGCTCTTTAAGGAATTAAGCATGTAGACCTCATTCTTCATCTTCAAAATTATTTAATGTGGTTCAAGAAACAAGATTGGTTTTTTTGTTTGTTTGTTTAAGTCACTATATTCTGATTGTGGGACAAAGCTGATGCTTTTTGCTGGGGGAGTTAGATACTTATTAAAACCTGGCTTTGAATAGCTTCTGAACTTCTTCCACCCCCAAATACCTGTTGTATACAGATCACTTTGAACCACTTTGGTGGCTCATTACCGACATGGAATGGGTTGGGCAGGGAGTGACTATCCAAGGATAGGTTGGAATTAAGAATCTCTATGTAGCATGTATAGTTTTAAAAAGTGCCAGTGATCCCGAAAGCTTTTCCCCTGAAAGATGTTCTTTGTCCAACGAAGCCTGCCCTCACTCCCACTCCCAGCTTATTCTGAGAATCACTGGTTGAAGAAAAAGGAAAATTTCAAAATAAGGAATTAATTTGAATGAATATTTTGAATGAAAATATGTAACAGTGATATTCCTCAGGGATCAATAAAATGAATCAACATTTCCTCACAGTGAAAATATACAGCAAAAATTCCAAGTTTGCAGATTATGCTAACATCTTTAAATTAGTGAAATAAGTGAATGATAATAAAATGCAGTCAGACAGAACATATGTATATAGGTAAGCAGAAAATTGGGAGATGAGTTTGAATGTAATATATTTTATAATAAAATTTAAATTATATGTATAAGATAAAAGGCTCTGAATAATAACTTCCTCACAAAAAAGGCACTAAGAAATCACTTTGGATGTTTTCCTAAAGATAATATCTTAGTGTGCAATTGTAGCCAAAAGACCAATAAAGTAACGGGCATCATCAGGAAGAAAGTAAGACACAAAACAGAACATATTATAATAGTTCTGCGTAAACATGATATATCTACATCTGGAATACAGATGTTGTCTTTTTTGCTTAGCGTTAATAAAGGCTACACAGTACAATGGAAATATCCTAGAATTAGAATGAATGAGTGATATAAGACATATATGACACAGGCTAAAAAAATTTGGGATACGATCTATAATAATAAATATTTAAGATGAACCATATTCAATGTTTATGAAATCATAATAATATGGATAAGAAGAACACAGACTTATTAGCCATCTCATGAAATTGTAGGACTAGCGTGCATTTCTTAAAGCCTTAATGTGCTAGAAGCAAGGCAGAGAAAGAGATGTGCTACTACACAGCAAACAGAAAACACGAGAAAGTTTTTATGCATCGAAGTGTTGCATGCTCAAAATATAAATAAGGTAAAGCGAGGTTTTGCCAAAACTAAAAAGGAAAAACCTACAACTGGTTAAAAAAGTAGAAATTTTGGAGCTTGTCTCTACTTTTTTGAGTTGGCATTATCAAACATAATCTGAGATGAACTATTGTTTGAATGAACCATGGAATTTTGTGCTTTCTTATCTAATTAGATAAACTCCAAAAGCATAATCAAAATTATAAGGAAACTTAACAAATACTTCCAGTTTAATCTTTTAATCTTAGTTCTTCTGCTGCTTAGTATGATTAGGAAACTCATTAATTCCTTAAGCCTGGAATAATTACTAACTTTCATTTGCTGATTTATGACACACTAGTTACAAGGGGTTTATGTATCATTCTATCTACTTCAGCATTTAATGAGAGCCTTCTAAGTACTAGGGATTTCCAGAAGTATAAGATAGTCTCCACAAATGGCTTAAAATTCAGATGATTTAAAAAGTGCTAAAAATATCAATAACAACAGAAGAATAGAGGTGAGTGTAACTAAAGGTACAGCAATGTGTTGTTCTTAAAGTAAAAGAGATAACAGATGAGAAAACTATGTAAAACATTATGCAGACACTTGATTTTCATTTGGCTTTGAAAGAAAAGTGTCACTCAAGTTAGTGTAAGCTGTTAAAATACTGATCCCAAAGCCTCACCTCAGACCTACTGGACAGACTTTCTGAGAAGTAAGAACTGGGCATTTGACATTTTTAAAAGAATTCATCACATGATTCCATTCAGCCAATCCATGAGGAAATGTTTGGGAAATACAGAAATGGAGATTCTCTGTAGTTATGCGTACGGTGGGCAGAAGCAGACAAAGTACCTGGCAATTTGTATGGGAGAGGAAGATGAGTAAATCAGTTTGTTTGGGGCCAACAGCTCATGTAAGTTGTAAAGGAATAATAGGTGCAAATTTTAAAAGTAGACTGGATTAGATTTTGGAAGGCTTTGAATGCCAAGTGTAAGAAGTTTGAATTTGTTTTGCTTTTCAATAGAGTGTACCATTGAAAGTTATACAGCAGAACAGTAACTTTTATAACATGCTCTCTGGAGGCAGGCATCTAGGCAGGAAACTGAAATAATAGTTGAGGTACAAATAAGTTCTGGACTGACATGATGGCGATGGGAACAGAAGTGCTAGATACATATTTGGTAACATAGAGTGGACCAATGTGAGTTTCTAGTAAGAGCTAGGGGGTCTGGATCTCCTTTTTAGTATTGTAAGTATCTTCTGTAAACTCTGATGATTTATTTCTTCCTATTTTTCCTTTCACTTGAATTTCTGTGAGAAATGTAACTACTCTGCATTAGAACATCACTGTTTAAACTGGTAGCAAAGAATGTGTGCTTAAAAATTCTTAAGAAAACCAATAGCCAAAATGGCATTAAATCATGCTTTAATGCTGATTACCAGCAAGATCTGAAACCACATTGTTTAGAATTCCCTTATGGTCTGGGTGACAAAACATTTAAATACAAGTTAAAGAGGGAGAGAGGAAAGATTACATCAAATGTCTACCACACAGCAAAATTTCACAGGACACATTAATAGTTACAATAGAGGGATGAAGTGGATGTGTGGTTTATCTTCTAAACCGTTGTCTTTATAGATTAGATGAAGCCTAAGATGTCTTAACTTCTAGAGGTACCTGTAAGTAAAATGTTAATGCAACTTTCCATAGCTTCTTTCTTTCATGATCATTTTCCCCTTTCAGATTCATTGTTGGTAGACTTGTACTTATTCCCCTCAAGCAAAATCAAATTCTGCTTTCAGAGAAGATATAGTCACTTATACCACAGTATGAATATATTTGTGTCTCTATGTTACCTCTCCCAAGTATTTCCGGGATTTCTGAACCTTATCTCAAATCCTATGTAATGAAAATTTTGGTTTCCTATTGAAGATACTTTAGATTTTGGGAAAAGCCAGAAAACAGGAGAGATTTTCTAGGTGGTGAGGAGAGATATTTTTCTCACATATTCTGGGATTATAACATCTGCATCTCTTGTGATAATTTTGGAGCCATTTTTAGAATGTAGTAAAGTGTTGTAAATGCTTTACATGATCAGATAAAAAATAATTTCTGAATAAAAGTTTAGAAGGAACAGGGAATGCAAAGCAAACAGAGAATTTCTTCCTGTCTGATTCAGGGAGAAAACTGCCCGCCTTGTGTTCCAGAGAGGCAATAAATGAGAAGAAAAAGGTCAGTAAATTGGCATAGAAATATAATTCTGTCCAATACAGTTCAAGGATATTCCCATGACATACTATAGTAATATGCCACTGGAATCATCCTATTTGTTAAACAACTGAATAGTTTGTTTCTAATTCTGGCATAGTTCTAACCCTGCTGAAATCAGCTGTTGCAACTTAAATTCTTTAAAAAGGAAACACTGCCATCACTGTACCACACACTAATGTACTTTCTAAAGATTTTCTAATGCTTTGTTTTCTGAATAAATCTCTAAAAGAATGACATGATTCTTTTTACTTCACCTGAAAAATCATTTAAGTGTTTTTTTACATCATTATAGAATTGATATAGGATTGATAAGAACTGTAACTGATGTACCCCTCCCACCACCCACACCCAATGAAATGATGGTGTGGCATCAATACTCTTAAACAGGACATTTCAGTTATATTTGATTCCAGAAATTATGCAATCATTTGTAACTAATTTGAGTTTCATGCCGGTTTGATGGGAATTACACTTCCTCGGTTTCGGTAATAATTTATGTACTTGTGTTTCTTTCTTGCTGGCTTTGATTTGATTAGTTTTCTAATTTCTTTTAGTACTTTCCAAGGTTCTGTCTTAGATCTGTTACTTAACAGTTATGGGGCATGCTTTTTGGGGGTAAAGTGATCCAAAGATAAGATTAGTATTATTAACCAAATATATTAATTGTGTTATCTTATAATAGTGGATTCTAGGGTTCACAGGAGAAGTAAAAGAACCTAGAGCCTGCTGGGGGTCGCCATCTCCACAAAGCCCTTTGTGTAACCTACTCTGACTGAAAGATAATAAAGAAACATGGGGAAAGTGAACTCACTTCTTTCCCAAATTCAAACACTGAATCATTGCCTCCAGGCAATGAAGTCAGCATGTGCACAGAATATCCACCTAATAGTCCTAATCCAAACACTAGCCCGAAAAAAAGAGATCTGTCTTCCATGTTAAGCAGTCACTCTGCTTACCTTATGGAACAAATTTATTTCAGCCTAAGATAATTTGGTGTTTGTCTGTCTGTTTTCCTATAACTTTTGAAGAAGTCAATTTTAAATAATATGTATACGTTGCTAAAGGTCACCTCCTTTTGGTCTAGGTGGACATTTGAAAACAAAATACTGGCAGCTACATGATGTTAAGTACACGTATCTTATATACTTTTGACATTCTGATAAAACTTAGTTCATGATAGAAGCTGTTTACCAGAAAATGTACGCCCGATAAACTATCTTAACAGTAAATTTAGGACCAAAATACATTTAAAATTGTACACGAGCATTCATTTTCTCATAAGCAATTTATCTACATCAGTCAATGCGAAACTTACATTATTCTGCTTTCAAACATATTTGCTTCAAATAATTCTTTCTCAGTTAAAGGTAAATACATTTCATTGAGTACTATCTATCTATCTATCTATACACAAAACTGCTACTTCTTCCAGAGATACTCTTTTTTTTTTTTTTTAGTTTTTTTTTTCAACGTTTATTTATTTTTGGGACAGAGAGAGACAGAGCATGAACGGGGGATGGGCAGAGAGAGGGAGACACAGAATCTGAAACAGGCTCCAGGCTCTGAGCCATCAGCCCAGAGCCTGACGCGGGGCTCGAACTCACGGACTGCAAGATCGTGACCTGGCTGAAGTCGGACGCTCAACCGACTGCGCCACCCAGGCACCCCTAGAGATACTCTTGAAGAGGAGGCTGAGGGAGATTTTAACAGTTGCTTACAAGCATATGAAGGGTGTGAGGTTGATACATTCATGCAACATTCAACAAATCACTGCGAGCCAATTCTGTGCTAGGCTCAATTGAGAGACAAAACCTCTCCTCTTGGAGAGCTGTACTTGGTAACTAATTCTTCTTCATGTTCAGTAAAGAAAGATCTGAGGGAAATAATTTACTATGCAGCATAGTGAAGAAATTCATTGATTCAACATATTGGCAATACCATCAAAATTGAGTAAATGCATCTTTCTAAAGACATACAGAGTAGTTGGTTTCCAAAGATCTTATCACTGTAAAATTTTATGAAGTCAGTGTTTTTTCCCTTCCTTCAAGTCCCTCTTATTCCTGCTATTCGTGCCTTTATTTGTATTATATTTTCTGTTGCTGGAATGAAGAATATTGATGCACAGGCTTAGGGTATCTTTCAGGCTCAGTTGTAATTAGGGAATAGAACCTGTAATGTTTGCTGGCTTTCTTTTATGGACCAACTGTCCACAAAATATAACTGTTGAATGGTAGGAGTATTGTTAATTATATGTGGACACCTTCCCTTTCAGGTCCAGTTATGACAGTATGTTCATATTGTCCCATCTCCAAACCCTTTTCCTCTAGCCCCTGCCTGTCTGTTGCCCGCCAGATTTTTGTTGCACTCTGACAGTCAGCGAAGAATATAGTTAATCTTATCCCTCCACATATTGGGGTTAGGGATATTAAAAAAATCTTTTGAATTTCAACAACCCAATTAAAAGTGGGCAAAATATCTGAACAGATTTATTACCAAAGGAGATACACAGATAGCAAATAAGCACATGAAAAGATGCTCTATCTTTAAAGATTCTAGCTTTAACTGGGATGAAGATAGACTTGAAAATGGCAAGGTTCCTGAATGAGTAATATTCTTTTTTTTTAATGTTTATTTATTTTTGAGACAGAGAGAGAGAGAGAGAGAGAGAGAGAGAGAGAGAGAACAAGCAGGGGAGGAACAGAGAGAGAGGAAGACACAGAATCTGAAGCAGGCTCTAGGCTCTGAGCTGTGGGCATGGAGCCTGATGTGGGGCTTGAACTCACGAACTGTGAGATCATGACCTGAGCTGAAGTCAGATGCTTAACTGACTGAGCCACCCAGGTGCCCCTATGAGTAATATTCTTGTTTAATGTACTTTAAAAATCTTTCACAGGGAAATTAAGAGATCTAAAAGTAGGTTGCTTGGAAAAGTATTAAGTAATGTTGGCAGAATCAGTATCCTATCAACTCTGACCTTCTAATCTGTTTTGTCCCATGTGCTATGTGCTCTTATTCCAGAAAATACAAGAATGAAGAAACTAAATTTACCACTCTTTTTTTCAACTGCAGAGTGGGAAGAGATGTTTTTACAGATCCACAGAGATCTGTAGAAGAATAAACTATGTAAGCTTATGAAATCCTCCCCTCCAAATCAAAACCCAGGGAGTTACTCAGAAAATACATATAGTATGCAAACATTAAGTTAGCCACCAAACTTACTGTACATGGTTTTTTGGTGTACAGTATACCTATTATCATATATAAGACAAATATAAGAATTTTCCTTTTTTGTGGACCTGAATTTATGTTTAAGAGAAGTTTATGTGTGTAAGTAAAAATAAATTTGCTTCCTAAGATGTAAAACATACTACATGGACACATCAGATTGTTAATGATTGTGGTAGCCTAATGATAGAGTTAAAACAAAAACAAAAACATGAGAGGTCAGATCATACAATAAAAAAAGAGACAGTCAAACCATAAAAAAGACTCTTAACTACAGAGAATGAACAGGGCTGCTGGAGGGGAGGTAGGTGGGGGAATGGGTTAAATGGGTGATAGGTATTAAGGAGGACATTTGTGATTAGTACTAGGTGTTGATGTAAGTGATGAATCACAAAATTCTACTACTAAAACTAATATTATACTATATGTTATTAACTGGAATTTAAATAAAAACTTAAAAAATAATAGAACATGAGAAATGAAACAATGTCAAGTAAAGTAGCCATTTAGCCTTGTTAATATTTTTGTCAACAACATGGTCAACAATAGAATCAATTAATTACCTAGGGTGTCACCCTTACAAACTAAAGAACATGCCCCAAATGACTTACCTGTTTTTTTTTTCCGTGGCTTAATCATTCATAAGTTTATCTAAATATTTTTGCCTATTTATTATTTAAACCTGTTTCATGCTTACAATAAATAAATGAGGAATCTTGGCATAAATTGCTATTACTTTAAAAAAAATTCTCCACCATCTAATTCCAGCATTTTAGCTGTTTCCCTAATGTACTTTAAAAATTGATGCTAATTCTTTGTCCCTATTACCAACAGCATTTATGATTTTAAGGCATTTTAACTTTACCTTTTAAAATTTTTTATTAAGAACTTATTTTTAGGGGCACCTGAGCGGCTCAGTGGGTGAAACTTCTGACTTTGGCTCAAGTCATGATCCCCCCATCCATGGGTTCAAGCTCCATGTCGGGCTCTGTGCTGACAGCTCAGAGCCTGGAGCCTGCTTTGGATTCCGTGTCTCCCTCTCTCTCTGTGCCTCCTGGACTTCAGCTCTGTCTCTCTTCCTCTCACAAAGATAAATAAACATTAATATATATATATTTATATATATTAATGTATATTTGTATATTAATATATATGTTAATATATATATTTATACACACACACACACACACACACATATGTATTTTAAAGCAGCTTTAGGTTCACAGGCCTCCCCCATTGTCAACATCCCCCACCAGAATGGTACATTTGTTACAGTTAATGAGCCTGCATTGACACATTGTTATCACCCAAAGTCCATAGTTTACTTCAGGGTTTACTCTTGGTGTTGCACACTATGGGTTTGGACATGTATCCATTATGTTTTCATACAGAGTATTTTTACCACTTTAAAAACCCTCTGTTCTTTGCCTATTTACTCCTCTCACTTACCTGCAACCCCTGGCAACCACTAACCTTTTTACTATCTCCACAGTTTTGCCTTTTCCAGAATGTCATAGAGTTGGAATGTCATACAGCATGTGGCGCAGCCTTTTCAGATTGGCCTTTTTCACTTGGTAATATGCACTTAGGGTTCCTCCGTGTCTTTTCATGAGTTGATAAGGATAAAAATATTTAGTTGTTTCATCACGCAAAAATCCCCCTATCCCAGTCCCTTGGTATTTCTTTTCCCTGAACCTTTTAAACTTTATAGTTTAAAGATTGAGAAGATATATATATATATAATATAAAATTATATATATAATATATATTATATATAAATATACAAAATATATTTTATATAATCATATAATTTTAATATATTTAATATTTAAATTTATTTATAATTTAAATATTAACATTTAAATATATTTAATACTTAAAATATATTTTTATTTTTATATAATTAAATTATATAATTTAATATTTAAATTTATATAAATAAATTATATAATTAAATTATATTTTAAATATAATTAAAATATATAAATATATAAAATATATATATAATTATATATATTAACATAGGTGAGCTAGTATGATAACTAAAAATAATTTAAAAGTTGAAGATGAGGGAGACAATAGTTCAATGATTATTAGACCAATCAGAACATTTAATTATGTCCTTGACCAAATATACTGTTCTGGGCACATTAAAACTAAGAACTGGTATCAGCAAATAATCAAAGGATAACTTTTCAAAAAGTTCTTTCTGTTGTAGTTTATTCACTTATTTAGAGAGAGAAACAGAGAGAGAGAGAGAGAGAGAGAGAGAGAGAGAATCCCAAGTGGGCTCCACACTATTAGCACTGAACCCATCATGGGGCTCGATCTCACAGACTGTGAGACCATGACCTGAGCCAAAATCAAGAGTCAGACATTTAACTGACTGAGCCACTAAGGTGCCCCTAATAACTTTTTTTAAATTTTTTTTTTCAACGTTTATTTATTTTTGGGACAGAGAGAGACAGAGCATGAACAGAGGAGGGGCAGAGAGAGAGGGAGACACAGAATCGGAAACAGGCTTCAGGCTCTGAGCCATCAGCCCAGAGCCTGACGCGGGGCTCGAACTCACAGACCGCGAGATCGTGACCTGGCTGAAGTCGGACGCTTAACCGACTGCGCCACCCAGGCGCCCCCACTTTTTTTAAATGTTAAATTATTTTTATGATTTTCTTTCAAGGCTTTATTGTTGAATGAGAAACCTTAACCATTACACACACACACACACACACACACACACACACACACACACACGTAATGGTATACATATATATGTATTATATATTATTCTATTTATATATATGCTATTATATAATATATAATTACTTCCTGAAACTACCATATACAGACAAAACATTAAAATATATCCACATTTCTTATTAGATACAATATTTTATGATTATTTAAAAATTTTGTATACATTTTCTTTTGAAATTATTTGGCCTAAAGTAACTCATTTAGTTTAGGATTAGCTATAAATTTTCTGCAACTATTGTACATTCTCAGGACATTCCTGCTTGTGACCAAGGTCTACCTGATGTTATTAAGTGGTGTCCCAGGGCAACCCTCAGAAATCTTCCATGAAGGGCAGCTAGCAGAATCCCTTTGCACCCACATTTTCTTCCTTTATTTCACACTCCACCTGGAATGTGTGTTCTACCTTATATTATGAGAACAAAGTGGTTGTGGAACAGTGAGCTGAATGGAGCCTGGAAACTCCCAAATGTTTTGTGGAGCAGAGTTGTCACCTCTCCCAATGTTTATTGCATGTGGAAATAAATGGTTTGTTCCAACCAAACCTAATCTTAACTAATGCATTCTTTATAAAATGCACAGAAAACTCCAGGAGCCTATTTTTTCAGTTATTCTAAAGTCCCAGGCAGAAAGGCAAGTCCTACTTTCAACACTATTGTTAACAGCCAGGTGTTTACTTTCATAGCTTTTTTTTTTTTTCACTTCTAAAGTCATGAGATTAAAGCAGCAGAAGAAATGAAAAAAACAACACCTGTGCTCTCATGTCTTTCATGTTCCTATTCAGAACTTCAGTGTCACTAGGGATCTTCCTTCTGGTGCTGTCATTCATTCCCACCTGTGTCAGCATTCATTTAGCGCAATGAGTCTTCACCAGTGTTTATGTCTTGATACACATGTGAGGAATACCCACCCCCCCCACTCCCCCACTTCCCCAGGAAGCTGTCTCCAACCTGTGTTCCACTGCTTTCTAGTCGGGAATGACCTAATTTCCACTAGCTTTTCTCCTTATTGTTACAAAAAGCATGAGATGCTGTTGCCAATGCTTCTCTGAAAGACCAGACTCACCATTGTTGGTTAGAACAGCAAAACTATTCATTTCTAAAGAAAACAGTTTATTGGGCACTTAACTATGCTCAGCATTCTGCATATATGTTTTCTTTCTCTTCTACCTCAATTTGTTCCTTTTGCTATATTCTTAATGATAGCTTGGATTCCTTAGACTCTTTAGATTTTTTTCTTTCTGGCTTCCCCTCTGAATTAGGTTTTGTTGTTGTTGTTGTTGTTTGTTTTGTTTTTGTTTTGTTTTGTTTTGTTTTTTAATCCTCTGTAAAAATGCTTATCTTCTCTAATAAGCTGTAGCTTAGAAAAAAATTAGGAAAAAAATTAGAAAAAAAAATCTTAAGCCTTTTCACTTTCACATCTAGCCAAGAAAAGCAACTTATATTTATATTACACTTAATTGGGGACTATTCAGACAGAAGGACAAAAACAACAAATGTGTCCCAAGCCACTCCAAATAGTTCCCTTGGTGTCCTTACATCCTGGAATTTTTCCCAGCAAGCTGCCGAGTTCCGGGAAGCATTTCTTTTGATTCCTTCTGGCTGATCCCCTTGTAGTAAAGAGGACCAGTTAGGAAGTGGAACATTACTGGAACGAACCACCTCGATGCCAAACATAGCTCTTCTCGGCAAGTATGATAGAACACAAATACTAAACACATACTTGGTAGCAATGCTTAAAATTATTTCTATCCCATTTACTCATTCCTCTTGCTATGCCCATTTCCTCAACTTCTAGGCCCAATGGATGTTGAGGCTAAGACATAAGGATAGGAGTTGGAGAAGTCAAAGATCATTTCAAATCTGGCTAATTTTGAGAATGAGTACAAGGAGAAGAGTTAGGGAGATGCTATGTCTCCTGGGGTGGGACTGATAATGTGGTTGAGTTTTACAATAATACTGAGTTTAAAGTGACGGCAGTTTTCCACATCTTGTTCCTAAATTCAGCATGCATAAATCACATGTGATCTAAATCCACAATGAAATTCTAGTTGTGCTAGATGTGTAGGATTAACAGAATTGTTTGTTAACAATAGAAAATAATTTTGCATAGCATTACAGTATTTCAGAACACATGAGATGTTTCAAAATGTGGTGAAAATGTGTTTTCACTTTCTTTAGTATTTAATATTTACACAGTGTTCCCAGTGATAAAGAGGAAGATCTGTAGGTGTCACTTGAAGTATCCTCACATGTGCTCCCTTATTACTGCTTCCTTCTTTAATCTATAGTCTACAACCACATGCTAGAATTTAATCATTTTCTATGCTCTCATCAGAACATTGAGGTCTTCAAAAGATGTAGCAAATCATAAGCAGGTCTTAAGTTTTACTAGTGGCAATGATATTATAAAACATGCATTGAAGCATAATTATTATTTACACTTAATGTCTTCCTCTATTGATAAAGTGGAATCACTGAACTCTATGAATGTATTGTAGAAATGAGAATTCTTTGGTTTGATGTGGATAGAGAGTTCCTCAGTTCTCTTTCCTTATCATTGTTTTTCATTTTGAATTTGCTTATTATTATGATTTCCTAGATTCATGAAATAATGAAAGATAATGGCAATGTATTTTATCCAGTAGCTTTTCAATCGTATTATTATCAACTACTTATGAAAGCATAGCTTAATTGTGACCAAAATCTTGATAATTATTTCATTTGTTGATGCCAGTAGTTGTTATAAATGAGGTCTTTGACTACTCATCTGCCTTTTAGTAAAATCAGGGTATATAATGAAATAGTTTATTGAATTTTTAATAACACCAAACAATTCAATTCACTTGAATTCAATTCAATTCAATTCAATTGTTTACATCTACAGACAGAAAGCTATTTTTCCTATCCTGACTCTAAGAAAGAAAATAAAAATTATGCTATTAAAAACCAAATGATTTGTTCGTCTGACATTTTAGAATGAAATAAATTATTCAATTTTAACTTTTGGAGTTATGAAATCAGGGCTGTTTTCCTTAATTTGTGTCCTCAAATTACTCTAGGATTTATACATTCTGACAGGCTTCATAAATACTTTAAAAGATTAATATCCATTCCTTTGCACTTTCTTCATAGACCTGAGTTTATATGAACAGCCCAAGAACTCTCAACTGGATAACCTCTTGTCAGCGCTAAGCATAGCATGCTGGGAAAAAGGCCTGTATGCAGCATACATGTGACACAGATAACAAATATTAGCTAGGTTGCATTAATCCTGATGAAGTGGGTATTGATTTTATTCTCCAGATAGGAAAATTGAAGTGAAAAGAATAAATAAGAGGATGAAGCAAAGGCATGGAATAAGAAATCAGATTTTCCTTTAACTGAGTGAATATTTTGGAAAACAGCTTTTAGAGACTTGACATAACGCATATAGTTTTCACTTGTAACCTTTGCATATTATTAGGCACAGGGAAGCGAATGTCTCATGGTTACACCTTCATGTTCGAAGTATAATTAACAGCAGTTATTTAAAGAGGGCTGCTAAACTTTTAATTCCTACATTGTTTTAAAAATTTTCTTGAGATTTTACTGCATTTATATGAGTCATTAAAATATAGCATTGGAGGAAAAGATGTATAATAAAAGAAAATAGTAGGTTAACATTCTTGTGGTAACTGTATGTGTTGTAGAAACAATTTCAACAAAGATTAAAAATCAGAAAGGTATAAAGTTATAAAATATCATATAAGCAAGATTCATAATTGGTTTTTAAATAGTCTTTCATGTATCAAAAAACTCACTATCACTTTAAAATATTTAATCTTTTTTAGGGCAGTAGTTCTGTTACCATCATTTACAATTGCTTTCATTGATTTTTGTTAAATTTCAGTACATTCCAGAGATTTTCTGTTAGCAATAATTTATAAGATAAAGTTTAAGAGAAAAGTAAAGATTATTAGTTTATTATACATTTTCATGGTATGTAATGATTAAGAGCCACTGTCTGGGTTCAAATTTCCCTTCTGCCACTTATTAGCTGAGAGAATCTGGGCAAATTATATAACTTCTCTGTGCTTGGGCTTCTCGATCTGTAAAATGGGAATAACTACAGTACTTGCCTCATAGCCTTGGTGACAAGTAGATGAGTTAGTGCATAGGAGCCTTGGAATAATGCTTTATTATGTGGTATGAGATCAATAAACATTAGCTGATATCATGATGATTATTATGATAGTAAGTTAGAAATGTAATTCTGGGGAAGAAAAAGCTAAATCCTTTGAATCCAGATATCTTTTTCTACAAAATAAAAAATACATAGTTTAAACTTCCCATGTTTAATAAGGACTACCCTTGTATTTGTATGTGTAATATGGGTAGGTGGTCTCGGGCTGAGTAAACACGCACATTAATGATTTTAATAACTTCCAATTGAAAAAGAAATAAGAACAAATTGTCATTCTTGGATGATCTGCAAAGCTGAGTGAATAACTGACTTATCTTTCTGTGATTCCTTGCAGATATCATGGAAATCAGGACAGTGGCAGTTGGAATTGTGGCAATCAAAGGAGTGGAAAGTGAATACTATCTTGCAATGAATAAGGAAGGAAAACTCTATGCAAAGGTATTGATAATTGATAGCTTAGACTTAATTTTTCAAACTTATTTTTGTCAAAAACATCTTGCCTGGGGCACCTGGGTGGTGCAGTCGGTTAAGCGTCCGACTTCAGCCAGGTCACGATCTCGCGGTCCGTGAGTTTGAGCCCCGCGTCAGGCTCTGGACTGATGGCTCAGAGCCTGGAGCCTGCTTCTGATTCTGTGTCTCCCTCTCTCTCTGCCCCTCCCCCGTTCATGCTCTGTCTCTCTGTCCCAAAAATAAATAAACGTTGAAAAAAAAAAATTAAAAAAAAAAAAAAAAAAAAAAAAAAAACATCTTGCCTTTCTGGAAAGGAAAAATGGAACTAATTTTTCTTCAGTCATATAATTTAATGATTTCATTAAAATACTTCATATTCAAGCATTGAGGAAAAAAAACATTTTCTGCAGGACCTTGGACAAATTGCTTAAGCTCTCTGGGCTTTGGTGTCTTCATTTGTAAAATGAGTTACGTTAACCAACCTCTCAGGATACTGCCAGCTCTGAAATTCCATGTGCACTTTAGATACTTAAAACCTAAAATTTCCATCTGTCAGTAGTATTAAAGCTCTTTTTGTTAAGGTTCACCCAATCTGCACATTGCTGACATGAAAATTCTTGGGAAAAAAAATTCAGAAGTTTGTTTATCAACATCAGTCTCACAATCGTGGCCTTTGAACTGTGAACATTCACATTGTTCCCACTTTATTACAATATGAAACATGTAACAGTTCATCCCACCATAATAAAATATAATTGAGTTTCCTTTGTATTCCCATAGTCCAGCACAATACCTGGCACAGGCTAATTACATAATAATCTAGGTTTAGTTGAATGAATGAATGAATGAATGAATGGTTGGATGGATGAACAAATTAACTTAAAATCCATCACCACTGCAGGCAGTGAAGTAACAAATGAAGAAAAGTTGTGAAATATGTCCTTCAGCTGAGGGAGGGAGATGCTCTGCTAATTATATCAAATTCTCAGCAGTTAGGGAATGAGTGATTTGGGAATGATATTTGGTAATATCAGAGCTGCTCATTAGGGGGAAACAGCTCCTCATACTAAAGAATTGTAAAAACTGACTGCCAAAAAAAGTTAGATATTTGAAAATGTGTTGCATAACTAAATATGTATCATTTTATCTTTTTAAAAAATTTTAAGATGCCTATTTTTTTTTGCAAATATGCTAATCTATATCTAACAAACTGCATTAGGCCAGCTCAAAAAAAAAGTCATATATGATTTAATTCTACTAAAGATTACTGCTTACTCTTTGTTTAATTGAGTACCTCTAAAAATCATTTGGATAATGTTGTTTATTATTTTAACAGAAAGAATGCAATGAAGATTGCAACTTCAAAGAATTAATTCTGGAAAACCATTACAATACATATGCATCAGCTAAATGGACACACAGCGGAGGAGAAATGTTTGTTGCTTTAAATCAAAAAGGGGTTCCTGTAAGGGGGAAGAAAACAAAGAAAGAACAAAAAACAGCCCACTTTCTTCCTATGGCAATAACATAATCATATATGGTATAAAAGAAACCAGTTCCAGCAGGGAGATTTCTTTAAGTGGACTGTTTTCTTTCTTTTCTTTTTTTCTTTTCTTTTCTTCTTTTTTTTTTTTAAGTAACCAAGAAAGGCTGGAAAACTACTGAAAAACTGATCAAGCTGGACTTGCGCATGTATGTTTATTTTAAGAGACTGCATTAAAGAAAGATTTGAAAAATATACACAAAATCAGATTTAGTAACTAAAAGTTGTAAAAAATTGTAAAGCTGGTTGTACAATCATGATGTTAGTAATAGTAATGTTTTTTCTTAAATTAATTTACCCTTAAGAGTATGTTAGATTTGATTATCTGATAATGATTATTTAAATATTCGTATCTGCTTATAAAATGGCTGCTATAATAATAATAATGCAGATGATGTTATATAAGATATGTCAGACCTAAAGGCTGCTGGAATGATTTGTCAGATAATCAAGCCAACACTAACTATGGAAGATGAGCAGTATCTGAAAGACTTTTTAGTGGCAATTGTAAGCCACTTAAATTCTAATAAGAAAAGAAAGAATATTCTTAAAAATTCTATTATGGAATGGAGTCAAATAAGTAGTTTTACAAAAGTATAGTATTAGAATATGCTTGTACCTATTAACAAGAAGAAAATTCCTAATGCTGCTCATATGGAAAGGGTATTGCTAAAAGGATGTTTTCGAAAATCTTGTATATAAAATAGCAATAATGATGATAATACTGTATTTCATCTCACTTGCCACAAAAATAACATTTTATAATCCCTAAAAGTAAAACTGAGAAACCTTTAAGTTTTGTTTCAAGTAATATAATCTATCTTTTGTATAATTCATATTTGGGAATATGACTTTTAATAATGTTCTTCCCACCAATAATCATGCTTTTTCTCTGTGGTTACAGCATTAAACTCTATTTTAAGTTGTATTTGAACTTTATTGTTTTGTTATTTAAGTTTATGTTATTTATAAAAAAAAACCTTAATAAGCTGTATCTGTTTCATATGCTTTTAATTCTAAAGCAATAACAAAACCATCTGGCTCAACTACAAGGTTCCCCTCCCTCCCCCCATGACCAATATCAAGTTTAGTACACAGTACTTGGGCCAGCAAATCCTGGATGGCAGACAAAAATGACAGCCTGCAGCAATTCTTACAATAGATGTTTCACAGGGAACAATACAAAAATGTAAAATATGTTTTGCCACATACTGTTGTCAATTACATTGGATGATATAAGTAAAATCACTGCAGATAAAAGGACTTAAAATTGTTAAAGTTAGAATATATTTGAGTTCATGAGTAGAAAAGTGCCATATTTTTAAAATATGCATATTAGAGTTAGTAATTTTTCTAATCTAGAAATTTCTGCCATTCAAAATATTGCCACATTGGAAGTTGTTTTCCTTTTAGATGGCAAGAGCACAAAATAGAATATATAGTTAGGGATTTGAGGACCTGAATATCATGAAGGCTTGAGGTCAGGCTACAGAGAATAGGCTTATCAGAAAGATAAATTCTACTTCATACTTCTTCAATTGGCAGATTTGGGTAGCATTGTATGTGTTCACCAATAGGAGGTCAACATTTATCTAAATTAAACTATTGTAATTTTAATCATTGTGATTTTAATTTCAAAATGTTTGTCATCAAATTCCTTTATTTTATATAAATATTATCTACTACTACATTAATAGGCAAAAGTTACACAAAAAGGCTAAAGCCGACAGGAACAGATTCATTTGATCTTCTTATGGCTCATCTATATGACCAGGTGACAGGAAACTACAAAGAATTGTCTTTCCTCAGCTAGGGGACATTTATGAATGATATTCTGAACTGTTATCTGATTCAAGGGGCTTGCTAGCCTAGGTTCCTCTCCTAGATCAGCCTTCTGTGGCTGGAGTCTTGTGAAAATACCGAGGGCAGAGGAAAACCTATGTTTCTCATATTCGTTTCCTTAGTGCTTAACAGAGCATCTATCCATAATCAGTTTTTTATATGCATTCATTCAATGTTTGAATATTAAAGAAAATTCAGAATCGGACTAATCTTACTTGATTTTTAAAATTAGGGCAAACATGATGATATAGAAATTTGAACAGAAATAGTGTATATACATACAAGACATGAACTATGTTAGGACCAAATACTCTTTGTCTATGGATTTATAGTTATAATCAAATCACACAGCAATGCTGAATTAAACAAACCAAATTTAGTGGTAAAGCCAATCTGGTAGTGTTTTTAGAAACACTTTTTAAAAAAATATAATTTATTGTCAAATTGGCTTCCATACAACATCCAGGGCTCATCCCAACAAGTGCCCTCCTCAATGTCCATCACCCACTTTCCCCTCTCCCCTACCCCCCCCAATAAACCCTCAGTCTGTTCTCTGTATTTAAGAGTCTCTTATGGTTTGCCTTCCTCCCTCTTTAGAAACACTTTTAATTCATTGTTTATACTCTCCTTTTTTTATCATGCAAATTTTAGAAAATAAAATCTGTACTAATTATATACACTTAGAATTCTAGAAGCTTAAAACTGCAAGAGGCCTTAGTCCCTTGTATTCACTTGCAGACCAGGAAACTGAGATTGTGATACATCCAAAGTAGCTGGTTAGGTACAGAGCTGTCACAAAAGTCCAGGTCACTTAGCATATGCTTCCCAGTCTTAGATTATTAGCTAGTGGTCTCCTTCTTTAAAAAATTTCTATTGAGATGTTATCTTTATGTTTGCATGCAAATGCAACTTATGTTTTGGCAATTCACTTCATACAGAATAATTAGTCCATGCTGTGATGATGTAACTCAAAAGGAGGAAAGAAATGATGAAATTTCCAATCCTGTTTCCTATTCTACTCTTACATGTATTTATTTACAAATGGAGAGCAGTTATAAACAGAGTAACCTTTTAAAAAATGTTCTTAGAAGGAGAAAATTGGTTAAATACATAGGTTTCCAAGAACAAGGAAGGAAAAAAATTAAATGAAAGAATATGAAATGTTAACAAAAGAAATAATAAAAAGATACTTTCAATGCAATTAATAAACTAAAATATTTTATGTAAAAAAAAAGCCATACTATAAATTATCAGCCTTCAAGTTGACTATAAATTGACCTAATGATAAAAGAGAAGAGATACTGGAGATAAATTCTTAGTTTCTATCTCTTAGAGTTTGCTCCTCTGGTTATCTAGAGTGACAAAAAACATACAGATGAGCCACATGACCAGCTGTAGTAAAGCGATTCTATAACCACAAATAAACAAAATCCATGTGTCTCAAAATTTTCTACTAAAATACCAATAGTAGTAGAAGTAGAGAAAGAGAGTCTAAGGAATAATGCAAAGGTAGCACACAAAGTTTCTTGAAAATCTTTTTTCTCTTAAAACTCATGTGCTTTTGCATTTTAATCCATACTTTTGTGTTTGCTCTAATATAAAATTCACACGAGTAAGCAAAAGTGATGCATCAGAAAGATGTACAAGGTTTATCATGCAGCTTCATTTACACCACTACCTTAATGCCATATGCTTGGGCATGAGTAAGACACAAGAGATCCCGTACCTTTCATTATCCAACTTTATGCACAGATGGCACATGGCTACAGGAAACCAAAACTTCATCTAACATTCACTATGAATAAGAGTGGTATTAAAAATACTAACGACCAGTATGAGTGGTTACTGGTCAATTAGAATATGTCATTGATCTATCAGAATAGACACAGGCCACTGTGACTGACTTGTGGGTACCAGATGATTATCAGCCATGATCATTTCTATGCTCACTCTAAAACAGTTCTCAGAGAATATCTATTAATTGGTGTCTATGGTTCGAGTTATTCATGTGCATCTTACTATGAAATAGTTCATTAAAACTTATAACTGTTTCAGCATTGTTGTCAGGCTACTCTTTATCCTACTTCTATATTTATTCAGCAAAGCTGCTGCTTCCAATGAGGCTGGTGTTCCTTCAGGCCCACATGTGTTCCCACTCATCCTCTAACTTTGAATAGTTTGTTAAGAAAATTCACTTTCTCTCCAGTTGAGGAGACATGACAAGAAGCAAGAAATAATAAAGTCCTGGTCTCTTACCCAAATCCCTGTATTTACTCTCCCCTGAGAAGATGCCTCTCATATTTTCCTTTTACTTCCTGATAATTATGTGGTTCCAGTTTCCAAATCATCATCATTGAACTTATGAGAACCTATGCAAATTTATTTTCTTTAACATCATCAGAACTTTTGAAATATCATCAGAACAATTTTGAAATATCATCAGAACAACTGAAATATGAGATGAATAGCAACATTTAGCTTGAAGATGGCAGGACTTTCTCTTGAAAAATACAGCCACATGTTAGTTATATATTGTTATATAACAAATTATCATAAAACTTAGTGGCTTAAAACAGCAAATATTTATTATCTCATAATTTATGTGGTCAGGAACCTGGACATGGTTTAGCTAGGTGTCTCTAGGTAGAGTCTCTCAGAAAGCTACAATCAAGGTGTTCACCAGAACTGTGGACGTATCTCAAAGCTCAATTTAGAGAGGGATCCACCTTAGGTCCTTGAAGAGGACCTTAGGTCCTCACTGGTTGTTGGCTCAAAACATCACTTCCTCACCACATAAGCCTTTTCACAGCACTATCTAAAACATGGCAGTTTGTTTCCCACAAAGGAATCAGAGAGTGAGTGAGTGCCCAAAATGGAAGCCACAGTATTTTTATATACAACCTAATCTTGAAAATGATTTCAAGATTTCTACCTATACAAGGGAAAGGAATTACACAAAGGCATAAGTACCAAAAAGCAGGGATCATTGGAGGCCATCTTTTTTCTTTTTTTTTTTTTGTTTTTTAACGTTTATTTATTTTTGAGACAGAGAGAGACAGAGCATGAACAGGGGAGGGCCAGAGAGAGAGGGAGACACAGAATCTGAAACAGGCTCCAGGCTCTGAGCTGTCAGCACAGAGCCCGACGCAGGGCTTGAACTCACGGACCTCGAGATCATGACCTGAGCCGAATCTGAGGCTTAACCGACTGAACTACCCAGGCGCCCCACCATTGGAGGCCATCTTAAAGGCTGCCTAACACAAATAATAAATGGGATGTTTTTAAGGTTCCTGCCACAAGACAGGATTCTTTAGGGCCTAATAAGAGTATTTCATGGCTTTCTTGGTGAGTTACTCAGCAGAGAGAGATGAAGCAGGTATATTCTCTGAGGCAACACTTTTGATACTTCCGTGAGGGATATTGTATGGTCCATTCGTACAAGGATAATTGAGAAAAGGTTGGAACCACATAATTAATTTGAGTTGCGCCTCCTTAGAATTCCTAATATAGCTCGAAAACCAACAATATCACTTTACCTCTATATGAAGGGAATGACTAAGCCCTCAGACTCAACCTGAAGATAATCCTCCCCTCCACTTCTCTACCTCAAGAGAGTAAGATCATATACGTGGTTGAAATTTCTTGAGCCACAGTGAGTTTTATCGTAGAAGGTGGAGGCAATCAGTCACAAGCTGCTTGTGAGGATAAGACCTAAAAATACTTGAAAAACAATCGATTTTAATGCTAAATGCATATTGGAATCACCTGGGATTTTTTTTTCTTTTTTTTTAAATAATGAGGCCTAGGCCCAGCCCAGGCCAATTGCACCAGTATTTCTGGGGTGGGGCACAGGCAAGGGTATTTTTAAAGCTCCTCATAAGATTCTAATATACCTATGCATTTGAGAACCAATTAGCTAAATGGGGTGGTGGGGGTGAGGGTGGGGGTGGGGAAGGAAACCCCTTCAGGAACTATACTGGATCTTTATCTTTGTTGCTTCCTGAAACACTCTGAAAAGCCTTATGTTGCTTCCCATCTAATTCTCTATTTTTCAAAATGATTTCAAAGTCTGCAGTGCTTCTTGGATCCCTGGTTTCCCTAGATGCCTCTATATTTTTGCTATTCACACTGAAGCTAAAAGGAAATGCAAACACTAGAAAGACAGCTACAACTGTTTTTGCTTTTGACCGATTATAGAGTATAAAGCGCACAAAGGGCACCCCAACATACACCATAGTCCTTTTTCAAACAGAGCAGCCACAGTGATTCTGTTAACTTATATTTTAGATCATGCAATTCCTCTGTTCAAAACTGCAATTGTTTTCCATATTATTGAGGATAGAAATCAAAGTTCTTAGAGTTGCCTATGGAGTGGCAATGGAAAAAGTGAGTGAAAACTTAAGATGTTAAATTAGGTATGGGCAAGACAACAGGAAAAAATAATAACAATCTACAATTATGCACTCAGATTGCTCAGCAAATATCGTTGAATTCTCAGTCCATTTTAAAGAAACTCAAACTGGACACTGTTGACAGTATTTAATGGGTATGATAATTATTAGAATCATGCTCAGAGGAAAGCCCATAGCCTCACATAAAAACTGATAAATGAATGCACATTGTTATGTTTGAAGTAAACAAAATATTGAAGGTGTGCATATATCAATTTAACAAAATTTTCCTATTAATCAACCAGTTCATGGATCTCACAGGCCGTCTACTTTTACTCTTCCTTATTTAACTGATCTATTGTTGGTTATTTTGGTTGTTTCAAACTTTTCACTAACGTAAATATGAATTTCTTGGTATATACTTCTTTATAATTCTGATTATTTTCTTAATATGATTATAGGAAATAAAATTATTATATTAAAAAATCCTTTAAAAATGCAAATTGAGAGACACCTGGGTGGCTTAGTCAGTTTGGCTCAGGTCATGATCTCAAGGTCCGTGGGTTCGAGCCCTGTGTAGGGCTCTGTGCTGACAGCTCAAAGCCTGGAGCCTGTTTCAGATTCTGTGTCTCCTTCTCTTTCTGCCCCTTCCCCGCTCGCACTCTCTCTCTCTCTCAAATATAAATAAACATTAAAAAAATAAAATACAAATTGAAAAACATTTTCAGAAAGCTTTTTCCAAATATATATTCTGACCAACAGTGCATGAGAGAAGATAAATGTTCTCTTTAATATTTACACTCAAAATATAGTCAGCTTTTATTCTTGTCTCTACTTCCCTTTAACCTATCACCAAAACCCAACTAACTTATTTTTCAACATCTTTAGATTCACCTCTTTCAAAACCATGTTTTATTCACGCCAGTGACTAAATCCCTCAGTTGTATTCAAATTCTTGTTATTCACTTCACCTTAGCTTGACATTTCCATGTCACTCAATAAAGTATGTTAATGTGCTTCATAATACAATGAGGACCCACTGTTTTTTTATGCTCTCCAGCACCTTTGACCACTACCACCAAACAGCAAACCAACATATCTAGGGGAGGCATTTGCCAGTCACCCTATGGCAGACCATGGAAGATTATCTTAAAAGCTAAATTAGTAATTAGAAAATTGCTTGGCAAGCATGGCATCAAAGCAAAGGAAGGTAAAATGGTTTTGAAAGATACATTATCCAAATTATCATAAAATCTTATTCACAATGATCAAACCTGAATACTTCTGTAAAAACACAGCCAGTTTCCGAATCTTTAGGCTGCATCTATTTTGTGCCACATGTTGTTTTCCTCACTTTTGTTCATATAGTCTTTCTCCACACAGTATGAAATGCAACCAATAACAATACAATAATACAATTTATTAAATTACTACCATATTGGGAGCTTATATCTCTGGCCATCTTATTAGTGTTTTGGGGCTTCCTCTCTCTTCAGCCATGAAAATTTCTTGGTTTTCTTTCAATATTGTATAATGAAAAACATAATGCCAAGATTTTACTGGCTTAATTCTCAGGAAACTATTTTATTTCCAAGTTGGTTTTATTTTTATTTTTTTTTATTGTCCATAGGCATTCTGAGAGTAAAGAGGTAGCAAATTGACAGAGGTACAAATTAAAGTTCAAGTAGCTAATCCATTGGGCTATTACTATTTCTGTAACATGTCATGGGACATGGCATTTGCTAAATATCAACTATTACTTGTCTATAGAGGAACTACTATGTTTCTTTTCTTTTTTTTATCTTCCCAAGCACTAAGTACAATGATGCACACATAATTACTTAAAAGTTACATGTTGACTGAATATAAGGATTTTTTTGGTGCATATAGTTTAAACTACAGTTTACAAAAATTCATGAATATGTTAGTTTTTTAACTGTGAAGTCCAGATAAGAGAAAAATTGGGCTTAAAAACTAGGAGAGAGGTATAAAAATAGCATTTCAAAAATGATCTTCATCTGAGTATAAAAGGTTATATGGTGTTCTACCACAATAAGAGAGGTGAACATTAAAACTTTAGTCTTGTAAATAATCTAACAATACACTGGTTAAGGGCAGCTGGCTTGTAAATACCGAGTCATTCCAGATACTGAAATTCTGTAACTGCTTACATTCCAGTCCTAAAAAGGGAGATAATGCTTTTCTGTTTGGAAGGCAAATTTTAACTATCTGTTGTCTATTTCATTAAAAACAAAAACAGAACATTTTGTTAGTTTAAAACTTTGAAGAAAAGTTAAGCCCACATGACAATAAGCATCTCAAGTGCTCAAGAGGAAATTATGTTTTGGAGGAGCGTCTGGGTGGCTCGGTCAGTTAAGCATCTGACTCTTGATTTCATCTGAAGTCATGATCTCACGGTTTTGTGGGACTGAGCCCCACATCAGGTCAGCCTGGGCCCTGCTTGGGATTCTCTCTCTCCCTCTCTCTCTGCCCCTCCCGCCCTCTCAAGATAAATAAATACATTTTTAAAAAGCTAAATAAATATGTTTTGGATTAGAAGCAGCAATTCTGAGATAGCATTATACATAAAGCATAGGTTATTGTATTTATTAAAAGTCATATATATGCATACATGGGTATATATACACTCATGTTTTACCCCATTTCTGCCCTTCACCTGCCTTAGCATTCCTCCAGCACACAGATTAACATATTTATACACACAAGACACACATACACAAGATACACACACACACACACACACACACACACACACACACACACGACTATAAAGGGGGAAGAGCTCTAAAATAATATACGTAAGCCACCAGTCTCTATTGCTAATTCTACCTCAATAGTAAACAACCGTTTTGGAAGATTATTCAACACCTAAAGATGTAAGTAATAGAGTTATAAAATGTTAGAGAAGGGGAATAGAGAAATCATATATTCCAATCACGTCATTTTTTTTTCAGGTGGAAATGTAAGGCCCAGAAAAGTTACATTACATAATCAAGAAATTCAAGTCTTTTATGTGAAAGGTAAATACATGAGAGCTGAAGAACCATTAGTAACTGTAGAAATCTCCAAACAAAACATGCTTATGACCTAGTAAATAAATTATCCGAGTCTTTTGTTTACAGGGTTCTGCACAGTGATTACTAAGTCCAGCTTGGAGAGAAGCAATACAGAAACTATAAAACTGCAACCAGGATACAGTAGCTCTCAAATGCCATGGGGCAAGCCCCTTTGCAGTGATGTCCTGTAGGGCAGTGGCCATCAAGCTTTTTGGTCTCAGGGCGCTTTTATACTCTTAAGAATAATTGAAGACACCAAAGAACTTTTGTTTATAAGGATTTTGTATCTATCAGCATTTCTTACAACAGATATTAAAACTGAGAAATCGTGAGCACTAGTTCATTAATAAACCCATTTCACGTTAATATAAATAGCATCTTTTTAGAAAAGATAACTATTTTATTTTTTAAGTTTTTACTTAGATTTCAATTGTTAACATACAGTGTAACATTAGTTTCAGGTGTATAAAATATGGTGATTCAACACTTCTATACATCACCCGATATGGGGCTCGAACTCATGAACCAAGTGATCATGACCTGAAACGAAGTTGGACGCTTAACTGACTGAGCCAGCCAGGTGCCCCTAAAACCACATTTTAAAAATCCATGTATTGATCATTTGAAAAATATTGATTCAGTGAGTTATGCAGATATTCTAGATGTTGTCACATTTCTTTATATGATATAAAAAAATCACATTTGTTAACACCACTGACTCATTAGGCAGTCTTTAAGCTTCGGAAAACTGTCAAGATCATGGTGATTGATATATGCGCATTCTCCCAAATTTTTCTTTGATACTCAAATTGTATTATCTCAAATTGTATTATAGGCCACAGCATAAGCATTCCATACATAAGGATTACTACACTATTATTTAACTTAATTCCTGTAGTAGAGACACTTATCTGTCCTTTAAAATGCATAGGTCCACCTTCTATAGTACAATGCTGTTACTATGTAGCAGCTTCCTAGTCAGAGTGTTTTTGTTTTGTTTTGTTTTGTTTTGGTTTGGTTTTAATTTGCCAACCCTCGTTACATCTATATATAGCCATGGCTTATTCTCATCAATAGTATCTGATTGGAAGTGATGTGGGTGACTTCCGAGCCAAAACTTTTTAAAATTGAGGTATAAGTGATATTACATATTAGTTTCAAGTGTACAATGTAATGATTTGATATTTTTATATATTGCAAAATGATCACCACAATAAGTCTGGTTAATATCCATCACCACATATGTCACATTTTTTTTCTTGCAATGAGAACTTTCAAGAGCCATTCTTCTACCTAGTTTCAAATATGTAATACAGCATTATTAACCAAATTGCCATGTTGCACATTACATTCCCATGACATATTCATTTAAAAAATTTGTTTGACATTTATTAATTTTTAAGAGACAGAGAGAGAGAGAGAGAGACAGTGTGAGTGGGGGAGGGGCAGAGAGAGAGTGAGATACAGAATCTGAAGCAGGCTCCAGGCTCTGAGCTGTCAGCACAGAGCCCAACGCGGGGCTCGAACTCACAAACTGAGATCATGACCTGCGCCAAAATCGGATGCTTAACTGACTCAGCCACCCAGGCACCCCAACATATTCATTTTATAACTGGAAATTTATATAACTTTAGTCAAGACTTTTAAAATTGTGTGCCTACTCCTCCTATATTCTCCTGATGCAGATTAATTCTAATGACTGTGCAGCTGTATAGGCTGGTGACACCAGAAGATGAAAGTGGCCTGGATCTCTGAGATCTTCCTCTCTATGTGGAAGAGAGGTACTCATTGACCACTAACTGATATAAAAATTCAAGAAGATAGCTTTAAAAGCAGGCGAGGGCCCTAGGAAAATATAAGAGCCTCAAAGTTCAAATAAACACATAGATTTGAACAAAGTTCTACCTTAAACATATTTCCTGATAGTCACAATCTAAGCAGAAGTTTACAGAAAAAAACTACTTTGTAAAAAAAAAGAACAAAATAAACCCCTTTTAAGAAATTCTTGACTTTTTGAAAATACAACTGCCTTTTAGTTCCCCTGCCAAAAACATTGGTGCATAACAAGAGTATTATAAGTTCCAACCCTTTGCTATCATTGTATTTCTGGACCACTTTGGCCCCAGAATGTGGCTTTCTGATTCCCCAAACCATTGCTTGCTATTTCTAGAGAAATCCATATACAAAATGTGGAAACAAGTGAATTCCGCACCGTCCCCCCCAGTCTTTTGCTCTCTTTCTGCCCCTTCTACTATCATATCTCCCTGCTTCCTTCTTACCTATTAAAATTTGATCCCAGGAAAGGATCTAAAAGCTCATTCATATTAGTCATGAAGGATTAAGGCTATGGCAACTCTTATAAGTTACAACCCTTATCTTATGATGACAATTTTAAGCCTTAATGTACTCATAAGCTTGTAAAATTAAATGGCTGAGAGGAAGCATGTGAGGTGGCTAAGAGTTCAGAGTCTAGGCAAGAATTTCCTGGAAATGAATTCATATTCCATTACTTATCAGTTTTGTGACCTTGCATAAGTTATTACTTAATTTCTTATGTTTTAGTTTTCTCACTTTATAGGTGATAATAAAAGTGACCAGCCACATAAGAATATTACTAATAAGGCTCTACAAAGTTAACACATGTTATCAAGTACATACTTCAAATGGAAGATTTACACAAGTTTAAGACAAAGTATTAAATTTTAATTTTGAGCAGTATATGAAAGGAAACACTCATTAAGTCTCTAACCTACCCTACCAGACTTAGGTCTCATCCAGAAACAGAAAAATCAAGTCATGTTTTAGAGTCAAATATAACAAGTATTTTTCAAATATTTAGGGGCTAGTAAAATATATGGCACATTTTATCAAGATTTCCTATTATTAAAATCAAGTGTGTTTGAAATAAATATTTATTTGTATTTCAAATGAAAATAATTATTAGAAATACAGTAAACAAGCTCTTTCAAGCATTGTAATTCACCACCTAGAATCTTCATTAAAATTTTTTTTAATGTTTATTTATTTTGGGGAGAGAGAGACAGAGACAAATCTGAAGCAGGCTCCAGGCTCTCCGAGCTGTCAGCTCAGAGCACAACATGGTCAAAAGTACTGGTAAAAAAAGCTTCTGCACAGAGAAGCAATCAGCAAAACTAAAAGGCAACCAACGGAATGGGAGAAAATATTTGCAAATGACATATCAGATAAAGGGTTAGTATCCAAAATCTATAAAGAACTTATCAAACTCAACACCCAAAAACCAAATCATCCAGTGAAGAAATGGGCAAAAGACATGAATAGACACATCTCCAAAGAAGACATCCAGATGGCCGGCCAACACATGAAAAAATGCTCCACATCACTCATCATCAGGGAAATACAAATCAAAACCACAATAAGATACCACCTCACACCTGTCAGAATGGCTAACATTAATAACTCAGGCAACAACAGATGTTGGCGAGGATGCGGAGAAAGACGATCTCTTTTGCACTGCTGGTGTGAATGCAAGCTGGTGCAGCCACTCTGGAAAACAGTATGGAGGTTCCTCAAAAAACTAAAAATGAAACTACCCTATGACCCAGCAATTGCACTACCAGGCATTTATCCACGGGATATAGGTGTGCTGTTTTGAAGGGACACATGCACCCCCATGTTTATAGCAGCACTATCAACAATAGCCAAAATATGGAAAGAGCCCAAATGCCCATCCATGGATGAATGGATAAAGATGTGGTATATATATACGATGAAGCATTACTCAGCAATCAAAAAGAATGAAATCTTGCCATTTGCAACTACGTGATGAAACTGGAGGGTATTACGCTAAGCGAAATTAGTCAGAAAAAGACAAATATATGACTTCACTCATATGAGGGCTTTAAGAGACAAAACAGATGAACATAAGGGAAGGGAAGCAAAAATAATATAAAAACAGGGAGGGGGACAAAACATAAGAGACTCTTAAATATGGAGAACATTTACTTGGATGTAATGTGTAAATATGGAGAGAATTTACTTGATGTAAATTAAAAAAATTAACTAAATAAAAAAATTTACCAATATATTGGTAAAAAAACATTAATACCTATTGATTATTTTAAACTATTGAATGTTGATTATTGCTAGATTTTGAAATGTAAAAGAATTTCATCTATTTTATTGAACTAAAGAACATAAAAAAATAATATATATTATAGAAAGAACGGATGCCCACAAATTTAAGTAAGCCATTACATTTAGAGAGGGGAAGACAAATTTAGAAATAGTACAAAAAAACCCCATAAATAAAAGGCTTGTAAAGCAAATATGGAAAAAATATAAATATTTATTACATGTGGGAAATATTTTTTACTTTTCTGCATGCTTGAATAAAATATAATAATAAAAACACATCTAAAAGGAGACTTCTACATAAGGTGGTGGGATAAACACAGCTACTTTAGTCTTTCTCCCAACCCTTAAGTTAAAGAACCATGAAGCATAAATAGGAAAGTCTGCATCCATCATCACCAGAACATAGTTAGATAAATTGGTTTTATATCTGAAGCCTATGAAATAGGACCAAAATTTTAAAAGTCTTTGATAATTAATACACTTTATCACACGATGCAAAAGTACACAGGAGGAAGTCTTGACAGATCTACACTCCCAGTGGCAAAAACTTACTTAGAAAAGCACAAGCTGCATTGAAATGAGATGTTTTGGTGGGAAACTAATGAGAAGACTTACGTGGTCACTTCTACCTCTACAGTTCAGGAATACCTGGTGGCCCGGTAAGCTCCTGAAAGGGCTAAGACATAATGTAAAAAACAGTGGTCTTTCCCAGGGACTTGATTTTTTGCTTCCAGCCTAACTTCCAGGGCCCTGTCAGTTTTTGCTGCATAACAGAAAACTGTTCTTGGCTTATACCACATTTACCAAATGAACAACTTCTAGTAGACTTTTTCTTTCTTTCTTTCTTTTTTCCATTGATCCTTATATGTAATCGGTTTTTATGCTACAGCAGTTAGTCTTTTATAGCATACCATGTGAAAGCCTTTCTCTAGATATTTTATTTCCTCAGTGTTAAGGGGATACTCTCCAATGGTAGACTGAAGCTTTTTGGTTAAATATCTGAAACTGGGGGCGCCTGGGTGGCTCAGTCGGTTAAGCGTCCGACTTCAGCTCAGGTCATGATCTCACGGTCTGTGAGTTCGAGCCCCACGTGGGGCTCTGGGCTGATGGCTCAGAGCCTGGAGCCTGCTTCGAATTCTGTGTCTCCCTCTCTCTCTGCCCCTCCCCTGTTCATGCTCTGTCTCTGTCTCAAAAATAAATAAATGTTAAAAAAAAAATAAAAAAAAATAAATATCTGAAACAGAAGCACTTTCCCTCCCTCTTCAGTCTGGCCATGTACGTTTCGTCTCACTTGAAATATTTGGCTAGGACCTTTACTAGGTCTGTGATAGAGCTTTGGGAAATCGAAGAATTATAATTAAATTTATCATTAGGAAAAATCTATGAAAACTTTCATATCAAGACACATTCCACTGACATTTTTCAATTTTAAAGACAAATGTAAAAATTTTGGAAATATCTAAACAGAAATATAAAACAAAATTTCATAAATTAATTGTAAAGAAAAAAAATAGTTGACTTTAGACTTTTCTACTAGACTAAATAATAGAAGACAATAAAGCAACATATAAAGTTTTAAGGGAAAATGTGACTTGAAAATTTGATATTTAAGTTGTAAAATAGTATTTAAATAAAATATTTAATTTATATCAGTCTGACTTTCCCAAAGATAAAAATTACAAATTCTTAAACATATTTTTTAAAAACACAGCCATTTGTAGGTACCAGAAAATGACCAACAACAGCAGGTAGAAATTGGAGGGGAGTTTAACCCTATAAGAGGGAGCTGCTAAGTGGATGAAATTTGTGTTCATGCAGTTGCTTAAACAACTTTTCGTCTGATGGTACTACTTAGTCATCATGACATGTGAGTGGATGGAATTCACATATAAAGTAGAAATATTATTGGTTTAAGGAGTCAGAGGATAGTGTTTGGGACAGCCAGAAGATTGAAAAATGAAGGAGTTTTAGAAATCCTACAAAGAAAGGGGCTGCAGGAGAGGAAACCCAAAATCTGAATATTGTAAGTTTTCTCCAAACCCTTAGCTGGTGTCTGAATTACTCACACATATGGTGGGAAGAGGGAGCTCTAGATGGATGGGTGGAAAGGAATAGGTGGATGATTTAAAGTTCTAGGTGGGGATTTTACTGGCCGACCATCACAGAACACATAACATTTGGACTTTGAATACAGCCAAAGTAACTTACTTGAACAAAAATTAACATTGGTTGGTGGAAATTAACAGAATTCAGAAAATCCTCAAAGCACATTTAAAATTCCAAGATTACATAAAAAGTTACTAGACATGAAGTGAAACAAGAAATTATGACTCATAGTCAAGAAAAAGATAGTGAGAGAAATCAATTTCAAAGTTATCCAAAAGTTTGAATTACCAGATAAGAACTTAAAGCAACTATTTTTAATATGTTTGAGGATGTAAAAGAAAATATTGTCATAATAAAGGAAGAGAATCTCAGAATAGAAATGGAAACTATTTTAAAAAGGGCAAAATGGAAATTCTTAAGTGAAAAGTACAATATAGGAAATGAAATATTCATTTATTGGGATAAGAGATCATATACCATAGGAAAAAGCATGTGAATGTAAAATGAAAAATATAGAAATTATGAAATCTATAAAACAAGATTGAAAAAAACCCACAACAAAGTCCCAATAAACTGTGGATAACATTAAGTAATATAGTACATGCTAAATTGGGAATCCCAGAGGAAAGAAATAGAACAAATTTGAAAACATAATGGCAAAAATTTCCCAAATTTGGTGAAAAACATCAAACCATGAGTTTAAGAAACTTAATGAGCCCAAGCAGGATGAACACAAAGGGAAATAAACAAATGAGGACACGATGGAACAATATCTTACTAACAGACAAAAAACAAAAAATGAACTCAGAATTCTATACCCTGCAAAAATATCCTTTAAAAATAAAGGCAAAATGAACATTATTTTAAGATAAATAAACAAGGAAATTCATTGTTAGCAGAATTGAACTATGAGAGATAACACCATGAGGAAACCTCAAATTTAAGGCAAGGAATGAAGTTCCAGGAATGATAAATATATGAATAAAAATAGAAGACTAGGGGCGCCTGGGTGGCGCAGTCGGTTAAGCGTCCGACTTCAGCCAGGTCACGATCTCGCGGTCCGTGAGTTCGAGCCCCGCGTCGGGCTCTGGGCTGATGGCTCAGAGCCCGGAGCCTGTTTCCGATTCTGTGTCTCCCTCTCTCTCTGCCCCTCCCCCCGTTCATGCTCTGTCTCTCTCTGTCCCAAAAATAAATAAACGTTGAAAAAAAAAAATAGAAGACTATTTTTAAGTCTTCTTTTAATTCTTTTTTTTAAATGTTTATTTATTTTGAGAGAGAGAGAGAGAGAGAGAAAGAGAGAGAGTGAGTAGGGTAAGTACAGAGAAAGAGACACAGAATCCAAAAGCAGGCTCTGTGCTGTCAGTTTCTGTTTGTTGGTTGGTTGGTTTAATTTTTTTAATGTTTATTTAATTTTGAGAGAGAGAGAGAGAGAGAGAGACAGAGTGTGAGTGGGGGAGGGGCAGAGAGAGAGAGGGAGACATAGAATCCAAAGCAGGCTCTTGGCTCTGAGCTGTCAGCATGAAGTCCAACGCAGGGCTCAAACAAGATCATGACCTGAGCTGAAGTCTAATACTGAACTGACTGAGCCACCCAGGGACCCCAGTCTTCTTTTAATTCTTTAAAAAAATATATAATTTCTTCCACTTCTAACTATTATAGAATAACAAGGACTGGATTTACTCTTCTTTCTTAAACAACTAAAAATTTGGACAAAGTCTATGAAACAATGGTTTTCGTGTGTTAGACAATAGATAGCACAGGCCAGTAATCCTCAAGAAAAGAGAAACAAACAAGGGAGCCCTTCAACTGTCTCCTCCCAACACTGTAAGGAGTTAGAATCCAAACAGAATCCACTAGTCTCACTGAGTTGAGAAAATAAAATTTAGCATTCTGGAAGGCCAAGGCAAACTAAAGTTCATAGGTCAGCATAATTTGGAGGAGACAGATTCACACAGAGAGCATTCTGAAGATCTTCAGAGGATTACCCTTGAATCTTTGCCTGAGGTTGGTAAAGAGCTACCCAAGGGAAAGAGCAGGCAGAACATTCTTGGGGCTCACACACGGCTCATGTTCTAGACAGTCAGATGGGAAACCTCCTACACACAGACCAAGGGTAGAATACTTAGAAGGGTATTGCTTCAGTAGGGGAAGCAAGTTAGTCCTAGACAAAAGACTTCTCTGGTTCCACCTAATGAAGCTTAAAAGCAAAGCTCAAATGGATCAAAATATTTCTAAGTAACTGGATTACATCCAAGAAAAAAAAAACCTCAAAAATATTTAAAATAAAATTTCACACAAAACAACTAAGTTTATTTAAGAATGAACTGGTAAATTGAATAGCCCTACATCTATTGGAGACTGAATTTATTGCCAAAAACTTTCCCAAACAAAAAAATTCTAGGCTTGGGTGGCTTCACTGGAGAATTCTACCAAATACTGAAAGAAGAATAAATATCAGTTTTATACTAACTCTTTTAGAAAAGAGAAGAGGAGGGAACATTATACTTATTACTAAAATGAGACAGGATAGTATAGGAAAATAAAACAAAATTTTAGCAAATTAAATCCAGTAGTACACGAATAAGTTAATACACAATGGCCAAATGGGATTTACCCCAGGGATTAGGGGTTGGGTTAACATTTGAAAATCAATCCATGTAATTCACTATATTAAAAGACTAAAATAGAAAAAAAAATAGGCTCATCTCAGTAGATGCTAAAAAGCATTCATTAAGATCTTACATCTATGAAACTACCTCCACCTGATAAAGCCTTCTATAAAAACTGGCAGCCAAAATTTATTTAAAGGCAAATAACCTAACATTTCTCCTCTAAAATCAGGAGTGAGGCAAGGATGTCCACTCTCACCACTTTTAGTTAACATTTTCTTAGAGGTCCTAGACCTGGGCAAGTAAAATGAATAAAGGCATATAGATTGGAAATGAAGAAGTAAAATGCTCTTTATTCTCAGATAACATGATTTTCCATAAAGAAAATCCTAAGAAATCTATAAAAAGGTTACTAGAAGTAATGAGATTGTAAGATAGAAGATCAATATAAGAATACAGTAACAGGCAAATGGGAGAACTTAAGCACATACCACTTTTACAATGAAAAACTAAAACGTAAAGCAATATTCAAACTACTGTAACACTAATCTACAAAGCGAATGTTAATTTGAAACCCTCACCAAAGAATAAATCATAAGGAAGTTATTATAAATAAATAACTTAATATACTGGATTTTGGCTATTTATCCTACAGTTGACAGTAAGTTTACTTACCAGCCGTTATGCGTTCTTGACTCCTTTCAATTCTGTCCTTTAAAGATTTTGAAGGTGCTTTCTTAGTACCATGTATGGTTGTTGTGGAGAGTTCTTTGAGTTTCCAGTGGGTCCAAAAGCCTTTTGGAGGTTTTAAACCTGTTATTATAAAATGTACATTTAGTCAAGGAAATTAGCATGTGAAAATATCTTTCGTCAAAGCATTTTCATGTATTACACATTTCATCCTCATAACAATCCTGTGAAAACTGTCAGTCTCAAGTTTCATATAAGGGAAACTCTAAGAGAAATATTAATGTCTTATTACATGAAATAGTGAATTAGAAAAGAGGTAAAACTCAGTGTCATCTTCTGATTAATATACATAAGCTAAATTCAATGATGGACATAAGAGGACATTAATTATTGCAAAAAGTTGGAAAGGACCTAAATATACAACAAGAATACATCCATACAATGGATTATGAGGTATCTGCTAAAAGTTATCTTTAAATATTTGTTAACATACAAAGGCATTTATAATATGTTTTTTGTGAAGAACAATTTTACCTCTTAGGATGTGTGTCTGTAGTTTAAAAGTTAACATTAGTGCTTCTGAGTAGAGGTGACTATTATTATTATGCCTTATCTGTATCTCCTGAATATTTTAAAATAATATTTATGAATAAATTGTTAATATCTAAAAAGTAAGAAAAATAAGTTTTAAAAGTTCTACTTTTGTTCCAAAAGCTGTGTATGGTTGAATAATTCATTTAGTCACACTGAATACTAAAATGCCCAGCAATAAAAATAAGAACAATATAAATTCCTTGGTGTACTTCATATGGTTGTTTGAAGAGTTAATACTCAGTTCCAATCAGCTAATACTATTATCAATATTATTATACATTGATATACTTCTAAATATAGCCAATATTTTTTCAGTAGTGATGTGCAATGAGTATTACTTGCTATATTTGGCTGTCAAATTTAAATTTTCTAGGTGTTTTAGATTCAGTTATCACTTATTTCACATTAGTTGCCCCTAGACAAAATATGCAGAAGACTTCAGTTTAATTCACTTAGATGCTTCTTGATAGATTGTCTATGTTTTAAAATATAGTGTATTAATAGAAAATTGGAGGTGCAGTAAGGCTAACAGATCAGGAAATGATTGGCATTGAAAAGATAGTTTATTACTCATAATTCCCAAGAGGAGGGGGCATGCCATGTCAGGGGGGTCACACATGGAAACACTGGGGCCAGTCCAGACACAGAGTAATAAGGGTTCCAGGAATGATAAATATATGAATAAAAATAGAAGACTATTTTTAAGTCTTCTTTTAATTCTTTTTTTTTTAATGTTTATTTATTTGAGAGAGAGAGAGAGAGAGTGCATGAGCAGGGGAGAGGGGCAGAGGGGGAGGGGGAGACAGAGAGACAGAGAGAGAGAGAGAGAGAGAGAGAGAGAGAGAGAGAGAGATTGAGACTCTTAAGCAGGCTCCATGCTTAGTGTGGAACCCAACACGGGGCTCTATCCCATGATACTATGATATGAACTGAAATCAATAGCTAGATGCTCAACCGACTAAGCCACACAGGTGCCCCTCCCCCCATGTTTTCTTATAGAAGTTTTATAGTTTAGTTCTTATTTTAAATCTTTAACCCACTTTGAGTTAATTTTTGTGAGTTGGTATAAAATAGAAGTCCAATTTCATTCTTTTACATGTGGTTATCCAGTTTATCATCATTTACGGAAGAGAGTAAGTATTGAGTATTAGTTGACTGTATTTGTGAGGGTTTATTTCTGGGCTCTTAATTCTATTCTATGGGTGTATGTGTCTATTTTTATGCCAGTATCATTTTGATTACTGGAGCTTTGTAGTATAATTTGAAATCAGGAAGTATGATGCCTCTAGCTTTGTTCTTTCTCAAGGTAGCTTTGGCTATCCAGGTTCTGGATACAAATTTTAAGATTCTTTTTTCTATTTCTGCAAAGAATGCCATTGGAATTTTGATAAGAACTTGATAACACTGAATCTATAGACGTTTTTGGGTAGCATGCACGTTTTAACAAAATTAATTCTTTCAATCCATGTATAAAGGATATCTTTCCATTTGTTTGTGTCTTTTTCTTTCATCAAAATCTTGTAGTTTTCAGTATACAGATATTTGATCTTCTTGATTAAATTCATTTGTAAGTATTTTATTGTTATTAATGCTATTGCAAATGAGATTGTTTTATTACTTTGTCAGATATTTTGTTGTTAGTATAGAGGAATGCAATTGATTTTGTATAGTGTTTTGTACCCTGCAACTTTGCTGAATTCACTGATTAGGTTCTAACAGGTTTTTGGTTTTTGTTTTTTGTCTTTTTTTTGTGAGTGTGTGTTTTGTTTTTTTGTTTTTGTTTGTTTTTGTGGAGTCTTGACGGTTTTCTATATACAGGTGTAACTCAGAGCTACTGAAGGCTCATGTCCAGACCACTGCAACAAAGCGAATATCACAATAAAGTCAAATGAATGTTTTGGTTTCCCAGTGCATATAAACGTTATGTTTATACTACACTGTAGTCTATTAAGTGTGCTAATAGCATTATGTCTAAAATAATGTACATACTTTGATTAAAAAATGCTGTCATCTGAACTTTCAGCAAGTTGTAATCACTAATCAGAGGTCACCATGCCAAATATAGTAATAATGAGAAAGTTTGAAATATTGTGAGAATTACCAAATTCTCAGAGACATGAAGTGAGCAAATGCTAGTGGGAAAATGGCACTGATAGACTTGCTTGATTCAGGGTTGCCACAGAACTTCAACTGGTAAAAAATACAGTATCTGTGAAGCACAGTAAAATGAAGTACGTAGGAGTATGTCATCCACAAAGAATAGAATTTGCTTCTATCTTTTCCTTTTGGATGCCTTTTACATGGCTTTTCCTTTTTGCCTGATTGCTCTCGCTAGGACTTCCAATACTATGTCAAATAGGAGTGGTAAGAATGGGTACCTTTCTCTTGTTCCTGATCTTAGAGGAAAAGCTTTTCAGTCTTTCACCATTAAATATGTTAGCTCTAGGTTTGTCATACATGGATTTTACTGTGTTGATGTATGTTCCTTCTACACCCAATGTGTTCAATGTTCTTATTATGAAAAGATATAATTTGTCAAATGCTTTTTCTATATCTATTAAGATGATCATATGGTTTTACTCCTTCATTTTATTAACGTGGTGCATAACATTTGATTTGCATATGTTGAATCATCCTGCATCCCAGAGATAAATCCTGCTTGATCATGGTATAATGATCCTTTTAATGTGCTGTTGAATTGGATTTCTAATATTTTATTGAGAATTTTTGCATCTATATTCATTAGGGATACTGGTCTGTAGTTTTCTTGTAATGCCCTTATCCGCCTTTAGTATCAGGGTAATGATGGCCTCATACAATGAGTTTGGGAGTGTTCCCTCCTCTTCAGCTTTTTGGAAGAGTTTAAGAAGGATTAGCATTCATTTTTATTTAAATGTTTGGTACAATCACCAATGGAACCATATGGTCCTGGACTATATTTTCTTGGGAAGTTTTTAAATACTATTACTGGTCTGTTCAGATTTTTCTTTTTCTTACAATTCAGTCTTGATAAATTTTATGTTTCTACAAATTTATCTATTTTTTCTAGGTTGTCCAAAATTTTTGCTATATAATTGTTCATAGTGGTCTCTTAGGATGCTTTATATTTCTATGGTATCAGTTGTGATATTTCCTCTTTCATGTTTATTTATTTGAATCTTTTTTTTCTTAGTGTAGCTAAAGGTTTGTCAATTTTGTTTTCCAAAAAACCAGCTCTTAGTTTCATTGATTTTTTTTCTATTGTCTTTCTGGTCTCTATTTCATTTACTTATGCTCTAATCTTTCTTTTTTCCTTCCTTCTGCTAACTTGGGGGTTAGGTTGTCCTTCTTTTTTCCAGTTCCTTGAGGTGTAAAGTTAGGTTGTCTATTTGAAATCTTTTTTCTTAATGCAGGTAGTTATTACTATAAACTTCCTTCTTAAGACTGCTTTGCCAGCATCCTATAGATTTGGATATGTTGTATTTCCATTTTCATTTTTTTCAAGATATTTTTAATTTTCTTTTGATTTATTCTTTGACCCACTGGTTGTTCAGGAGTATGTTGTTTAATTTGTGCATATCTGTGATTTCCAACTTTCCTCCTGTTATTTATTTCTAGTTTTATACTACATGTGGTTAAGAAAGATATTTGGTATGATTTTAATCTTATTAAATTTATTAGTACTAGTTTTGAGCCCTAACATATGATCTAACGTGGAAAATGTTCCATGTGTATTCTGCTGGTGATGCTGCATGGTGATTCTGCTGGTGATAAATGTCTGTTAGGTCCATTTGGTCTAAAATATGGTTCAAGTTCAAAGTGCCCTTCATTTTCTGTCTGAGTGATTTATCCATTGTTGAAAGTGGCATATTGAAGTCCCCTACTATTTTGAATCATTGTCTCCTCACTTCAGATGTGTTAATATCTGCCTAATATATTTAGATGTTCTGATGTTATATCTTGAATTGCCCCTTTATTACATAATGACCTTCTTTGTCTCTTGTTATCATTTTGACTTACAGTATATTTTGTGTGATACAATTATAGCTATCCCTGCTCTCATTTATTTCCACTTGCATGAAATATCTTTTCCATTCCTTCACTTTGAGTCAATGTGTGTCCTTAAAGCTGAAGTGAGTCTCTTGTAGGCAGCATAATGTTGGTTGTTGTTTTGTATCCACCCACCTACTCTGTGTGTTGATTGGCGAATCCAATCCATTTATAGCTACAGTAATTATAGATAGGTAAGGACTTACTGATGACATCTTATTAATTGTTTTATGGTAGTTTTGTGGCTCCTTTGTTCCTTTCTTCCTCTCTTGCTGCCTTCCTTTGTGAATTGATGATTTTCCATAATGTCTTACTTTGATTGCCTTGTCTTTATCTTTTGTGAATTTGCTGTGGGTGTTGTTTTGTTTTTACTGTGAGGCTTACATAAAACATATAACAGTCTATTTTATGCTAATAATTTCACTTCAATCACATTCAAAAACTACTCTTTTACTACCCCTCTTTTATGTTTTCTGGTGTGACTGTTTACATGCTTTTATACTGTGTATCCATGAAGAAATTATTGTAGCTATAACTATTTTTAATATTTTTGTCTTTTTTTAAATGTTTATTTATTTATTTTGACAGAGAGAGATAGAGAGCAAGTGGGAGAGGGGCAGAGAGAGTGAGAGGGAGACAGAGAATCCCAAGCCGGCTCCACACTGTCAGCACAGAGCCTAATGTGGAACTTGAACTCAAAAACTGTGAGATCATGACCTGAGCCAAAATCAAGAGTTGGACACTTAGCCAACTGTGCCACCCAGGCACCCCAATATTTTTGTCTTTTAACTTTTATACTAGAATTAAGTGGTTAACACATCACCATATTACAGTATTAGAATATTCTGAACCTAACTGTATGATTACCTTTGCCCGTGGGTTGTATATTTTTACATGATTTTTTTTGTTATCAATTAGTGTCCTTTCATTTCAGCTTGAAGAACCCCCTTCAGTGTTTCTTGTAAGGCAGTTCTGATGAACTCTATTAGCTTTTGTTTGTTAGAGAAAATCTTTATCTCACCCTCATTTTTGATGGACACCTTTGCTGGGTAGTTTTTTGTTTGTTTGTCTGTTTGTTTGTTTTCTTTTAGCACTATCTTAAACTGAGTAGGCATTGCTTGCTTTTAAGATGGAAGAGGGACTCAAGGCAAAGAATGTACACAGCTTCTAAAAGCTGCAAAAAAATAAATTATTCCACAAAACCTGTAGAAGAAACACAGCTCTGCCAACATCTTGATTTTAGCCTCGTGAGACTCATTTTGGATTTCTGACTTCCAGAACTGTAAGATAATACAGTGTGTTGTTTTAAATTGCTAAGTGGTAATTTTGTTACAGCAGCAATAGGAAACTAATACAGTTCCTGGTGCTCTGTTTTCTTATTGTGTATAAGGAACTCTGGTAATAAAAATTTTGTTTGTGAAAATGAAAGCCAACCAAAATGAAAGCCAACTTATAATGTAAGTAATGGAATTGATTATATAAGGTAAAGATAGGTAAATGAAGTTATTACCTAATAGAGGTAATTACTTTATTACCAAAAAAGTGATTACTTCAGGAATTTTTGATACATTTAGGACGAGAATACTGAATTTGGCATTTTAGATCTATGGTATAAACCTTTCTTCAATAAAGAAATAAGAAAAACATGTCTTATAAAATTCTTTCAACAAGTGCTCTAGGCAATGGAAAATAGTCACAAATGAGAGATTAAAAACTTAGTAAAAGTTGAATGGACTCCTGATGGATATTCAATGTGAGAAAAAGCAATGTGAGACAAATCTGTAAAAAAATATTCATGATTAAATAAATCATAGAGACTCTTGTGCAACTACTACTATTTGTTTTCAATATAACTTTTTACCAATGTATATAAACATTCAAAAAAAGAACAAATCAGCTCAATGAATTTTCAGAATTTACTACATGGTACTCATGTCATCAACAGCCAGAAACTGAATATTCAGTACTCCAGGAGCTCTCCTTTCTAGTCTTTCATTTCCAAGGACAACTATTACATTAACCCTTAAGAGTATAGATTAGTTTTGCCAAATGTTGAATTTTATCTCAGTAGACTCATACAGGATCCACTCTTTTGTGTCTGGCTTCTTTCCCTCTCAAACATGTTTGTATGATTTGTTCACACTGTTGCATATAATTGTAGTTTGTTCATTCTCATTGCTGGTAGTATTCATTATATGAATATTCCATAATTTATTTAAACTTTATATTATTGGTGGGAATTTGAACAGTTTGTTTTGATTATCATATAAACAGTGCTGTTATAAACATTTTGTACTTCTGGTGTGTAGAAACATGAAAATTTCTGTAAGGAATGTACCTGGGAATAATAGATATGCCAGGTTAAAGGTCTGTATGTGTTCAGTTTTAGTGGATATTGGCAGCTATACAAGATAGTTGTACTAACTTAAATTCCCACCAGCATGTCAGCCTTTTATGTTAAGAAAATGTAGGTTTGATTTTCTTTTAAGTTTTTATTTTAATTCCAGTTAGTAAACATATAGCATAATATTAATTTCAGGTGTACAATAGAGAGATTTAACACTTCCATACGTTACCCAGTGTTCACCACAACAAGTGCACTCCTTAATTCCCATTACCTATTTCACCCATTCCTCCATCCACCTCCCTTCTGGTAACTATCAGTTAGTTCTCATAGTTAAGAGTCTGTTTTTTGGTTTGCCCCTCTCCCTCTCTCTTTTTTTCCCTTTTCTCATTTGTTTTGTTTCCTAAGTTCCACATATGAGTGAAATAATATGGTATCTGTCTCTGACTGACTTCTTTTACTTAGCATTATACTCTCTAGCTCTATCCATATTGCTGGAAATGGCAAGATTTCTTTCTTTTTTATGGCTGAGTAGTATTCCATTGTATGTATTTACCACTTTTTCCTTATTTTTTTTTTAAATATATTGTCAAGTTAGCTAACATACAGTGTATACAGTGTGCTCTTGGCTTTGGGAGTATATTCTCATGACTCATCACTTACATACAACACCCAGTGCTCATCCCAACAAGTGCCCTCCTTAATGCCTATCACCCATTTTCCCCACCTTCCCCTGCCCCCTACCCATTAACCCTCAGTTTTTTCTCTGTATTTAAGAGTCTATTATGGTTTGTCTCCCTCCCTCTCTGTTTGAAACTATTTTTCCCCTTTCCCTTCCCCCATGGTCTTCTGTCAAGTTTCTCAAATTCCACATATGAGTGAAAACATATGATATCTTTCTCTAACTTATTTCACTTAGTATAATACCCTCCAGTTCCATCCACGTTGTTGCAAATGGCAAGATTTAATTCTTTCTCATTGCCGAGCAGTTTTCCATTGTATACATAAACCACATCTTCTTTACCCATTCATCAGTTGATGGACATTTGGGCTCTTTCCATAATTTGGCTATTGTTGATAGCATTGCTGTAAACATTGGGGTACATGTGCCCCTATGAATCAGCACTCCTGTATCCTTTGAATAAATTCCTAGTAGTGCAATTGCTGGGTCATAGGGTAGTTATATTTTTAATTTTTTGAGGAACCTCCATATTGTTTTCCAGAGTGGCTCTACCCATTTGCATTCTTCTACTTCTTCCTTATCCATTCATCAGTCAATGGATACTTGGGCTATTTCATAATTTGGCTATTGTATGTGCACGTATCCTTTTGAATTAGTATTTTTGTATTCTTTGGGCAAATACCTAGTTGGGCAGTTGCTGGATTATAGGATAGTTCTATTTGTAACTTTTTGAAGAATGTCCATTCTGTTTTCCACAGTGGCTGCACCAGTTTTCATTCTCACCAACGGTGCAAAAGGGTTCCACTTTCTCCACATCCTTGCCAACACCTGTTGTTGATTTTAGTCATTCGGACAGGTGTGAAGTACCTTTGGAATTTATAAAGTTGTATTCAGCATAATACAAAAAAATGAAATAAAATCATTGGAAGAAATATAATTTATTTTTTGTAGAGGATAAGATTTTGTATGTAGAAAACCCTAAAGTATGTACAGATAAGCTGTTTGAATTTTGCTAATTAGTGAATACAAATTAAAAAGCAAATTATAATACATTAGCAACAATTGGAAAGTGAAATTTAAAGTATTTTTAGTAACACTCAGTAAACACCAAATGCCTAGGAAAAATAATACATATAAGATCTACATGCTGAAAACAGAAAATATACTGAGGTAAATTAACAAACTCCTAAACAAATAGGGAGATATGCCTTGTTCATGACTTGGATGATTCAAGAAAGTTAAGATGACAATGATCCTAAAACTTTATCTACAGAATCTTACATGGTCATGGCAAGAGTAAAAGGATTCTTTCCATAATATTAATTTTTTTAGATAATACTGGGTGGAAGTCAAATCAATATGTTTGCCTCTATAAGAGAACTATCATTAAAGACTAGAACAAATCTAATTTTATATGTCTATAAAATTGATTCAGTGTTAGATTACTGGTAGCTAAAATACCTAAAAATTATGCACTGTAAACTTAAGAGTAAAAGATGTATCTAAACTATATCAGATGAAGATTTATGTTAGACAAAAATAAGTTTTTTCTTTTGTGAACTCATATATATTTTATAGGAGAAAAGGGATTTTTAATTGAGTAAAGATATAACACCTATTAAAACTATTGTAAATACAAATAAAATCCTATAGAAACACACATGTATACTAGTCAAGGCAACCACACATGAACATATAGAATTTCATTTTCAACCAACAGAGAACATATATTTGTTATTAAGCCAGTAGGTACCATTTATAATATTTTGCTATGTATTATTATGTAACTAGAACAGCTCAATAAATTCCAAACTCTAAGTATGATATAAGCTGTAGTATTTTACTTAAAGCAAAAAAGTAAACATTAATAACTAAGTATAAACACAAAAGACTTTGCCAATAAAAGGCACTATCTTAAAAGACTCGGGTGAAAAAAATCAAAACTGCAACTGCAATTTGCAAAATTGCAACATGCTGGATATGTTCTATATATTTTTTTAAGTTTATTTATTTTGAGAGAGAGAGAGCATGCATGCTAGTGGGGGAGGGGAGAGAGAGAGGGAGGGAGAGAATACCAAGCAGGGTCCCTGCTGTCAGCACAGAACCCAATGTGGAACTCAAGCTCACAAACCCATGAGATCATGATCTGAGCTGAAATCAAGAATCATAACCAACTGAGCCACCCAGGCACCCATATTATGTATTTTGATTAACATGGTAATTCCATGTATACATATGTGTGTTCCATGGACTTACGTTTCCAATTTGTATTCTCCCCTTACAACTATGATTCTTTCATTATTTCTTAGAAATTTTTGTTAGAATGTTAGGATTATAACTTTTATCTGCTCTGTTCCATTTTTAATTTTTAATTATTTTTGTTTAGAATAATATTTTTTCTTTATATATATATATTAGATATATACATATTATATACATACATATATATAATATTTTATATATAATATTATATATATAATAAATATATAAAATTTGTTGTCAAATTGGTTCCCATACAACACCCTGTGCTCATCCCAACAGGTGCCCTCCTCAATGCCCATCACCCACTTTCCCCTCTTTCCCACCCCCACCAACCCTCAGTTTGTTCTCAGTATTTAAGAATCTCTTGTGGTTTGCCTCCTTCCCTCTCTGTAACTTATTTTCCCCCTTCCCCTCCACCCTGGTCTTCTGTTAAGTTTCTCAGGATCCACATATGAGTGAAAACATATCGTATCTGTCTTTCTCTGCCTGACTTATTTCACTTAGCATAATACTCTCCAGTTCCATCCACGTTGCTACAAATGACCAGATTTAATTCTTTCTCATTGCCAAGTAGTATTCCATTGTATATATAAACCACATCTTCTTTATCCATTTGTCAGTTGATAGACATTTAGGCTCTTTCCATAATTTGGCTATTGTTGAAAGTGCTGCATCAGCACTCCTGTATCCCTTGGGTAAATTCCTAGCAGTGCTACTGCTGGGTCATAGGGTAGATCTATTTTCAATTTTTCAAGGAACCTCCACACTGTTTTCCAGAGCAGCTGCACCAGTTTGCACTCCCATCAACAGTGCAAGAGGGTTCCCGTATCTCCACATCCTTTCCAGCATCTATAGACTCCTGAATTGTTCATTTTAGTCACTCTTAACAGTGTGAGGTAGTATCTCAGTGTGGTTTTGATTTGTATTTCCCAGATGAGGAGCAACATTGAGCATCTTTTCATGTGCCTGTTGGCCATCTGGATGTCTTCTTTAGAAAAGTGTCTATTCATGTCTTCTGCCCATTTCTTCACTGGATTATTTGTTTTTCAGGTGTGGAGTTTGGTGAACTCTTTATAGATTTTGGATAGTAGCCCTTTGTCCAATATATCATTTGCAAATATCTTTTCCCATTCTGTCGGTTGCCTTTTAGTTTTGTTGGTTGTTTCCTTTGCAGTGCAGAAGCTTTTTATCTTCATGAGGTCCCAGTAGTTCATTTTTGCTTTTAATTCCCTTGCCTTTGGAGATGTGTCGAGTAGGAAACTGCTGCGGTTCAAGTCAGAGAGGTTTTTTTCCTGCTTTCTTCTCTAGGGTTTTGATGGTTTCCTGTCTCACATTCAGGTCCTTTAACCATTTTGAGTTTGTTTTTGTGAATGGTGTAAGAAAGTGGTCTAGTTTCAACCTTCTGCATGTTGCTGTCCAGTTCTCCCAGCACCATTTGTTAAAGAGACTGTCTTTTTTCCATTGGATATTCTTTCCTGCTTTGTCAAAGATGAGTTGGCCATACTTTTGTGGGTCCAATTCTGGAGTCTCTATTCTATTCCATTGGTCTGTGTCTGTTTTTGTGCCAATACCATACTGTCTTGATGATTACAGCTTTGTAGTAGAGGCTAAAGTCTGGGATTGTGATGCCTCCCGCTTTGGTTTTCTTCTTCAATATTACTTTGGCTATTCAGAGTCTTTGGTGGTTCCATACAAATTTTAGGATTGCTTGTTCTAGCTTTGAGAAGAATGCTGGTGCGATTTTGATTGGGATTGCATTGAATGTGTAGATAGCTTTGGGTAGTATTGACATTTTAACAATATTTATTCTTCCAATCCATGAGCACGGAATGTTTTTCCATTTCTTTGTGTCTTCTTCAATTTCCTTCATGAACTTTCTATAGTTTTCAGCATACAGATCTTTTACATCTTTGTTTAGGTTTATTCCTAGGTGTTTTATGCTTCTTGGTGCAATTGTGAATGGGATCAGTTTCTTTATTTGTCTTTCTGTTGCTTCATTATTAGTGTATAAAAATGCAACTGATTTCTGTACATTGATTTTGTATCCTGCGACTTTGCTGAATTAATGTATCAGTTCTAGCAGACTTTTTGGTGGAGTCTGTGGAGTTTTGCATGTAGAGTATCATGTCATCTGTAAAAAGTGACAGCCTGACTTCATCTTCGCCAATTTTGATGCCTTTGATTTCATCTGTTCCAGTTTTTAATTGCTGGGTAAAAATTTTCATCTGTTTTTGTCAACTTTTTTCTAGTTAATTTTAAAAATCTGTATTAGTTTGCTAGTGCTGCCATAACAAAAATGCTAAAGACCAGAGGACTTAAACAACAGAAATGTATCACAGTTCTGGAGGCTGGATGTCCATGATCAGGGTGGAAGCAGGTATGATTTCTCATGAGGTCTCTTCCCTTGGCTTACAGATGGCTAACTTCTTATTGTGTCCTCACATGGCCTTTTCTCTGTGAATCCACATCCCTGGTGTCTCCCTACTCAAAGGACACCAGTCTTGTTGGATTAGAGCTCATTGAAATTATTTCATTTAACCTAATTACCTCTTTAAAGGTCCTATACTGAAATACAACCACATTCTGAGGTGTACTGGGGGTTAGGACTTCAATGTATGAATTTTGGGGGGACACAATATAGTAGAATAGGTTAGCAGGAAAGTTGTTCTGTTCTTCATCACATTTTTTTCTTATAGAATATTGGTATGAATGCTGTGTCCATTCCCTTTTAATTTCTTATATTAGAATTCATTGTATTTATCTCTATAATTGGGAGGCTCTGGTCTGTGTGTGTTGATTGAAGGGGAGGGTGGTTTCTAAGTGCTGCTTTCTAGTCTTTACCTCTCAAGGGCGCCCTCCTTAAAATATATAACATTTTCTTTTTTTTAATGTTTTATTTATTTTTGAGAGAGAGAGGGAGACACGGAATCTGAAACAGGCTCCAGGTTCTGAGCTGTCAACATGGGGCTCGAACTCTGACCAGCAAGATCATGACCTAAGTCTGAAGACAGACATGGGGCTTGAACTCATGAAACATGAGATCATAACCTGAGCCAAAGTCAGACACTTAACTGACTGAGCCACCCAGGTACCCCAATAACATTTTCTTTCAGAAATGGTTTGGTTACTAAGAATTGGTGCAAAACAGTTTTATTTTTTAATTTTTTTTTTCAACGTTTTATTTTATTTTTGGGACAGAGAGAGACAGCATGAACGGGGGAGGGGCAGACAGAGAGGGAGACACAGAATCGGAAACAGGCTCCAGGCTCCGAGCCATCAGCCCAGAGCCCGACGCGGGGCTCGAACTCACGGACCGCGAGATCGTGACCTGGCTGAAGTCGGACGCTTAACCGACTGCGCCACCCAGGCGCCCCTTTTTTTTCTTTTTTTTTTTTTTTAATTTTTTTTTTTTTGGTGCAAAACAGTTTTAAAAAAATCTGTCAAAATTTGTATCAAAAGATTTATAAGAACAATTTAAAAATAGTCAATAGCTTCTGGTAGTCCATAAGAGTGAAGCAGTATTATAAAAAAAATATTGAGGAGGTCACTCCCGGAACATGAAATTATACTTTAGTTTTACACTCAGTTGCCTAAATCTCTAGCAAAATGCTCTAGGATAGATTTTACTTTCCTTCAGCCTTTCAGTCCTATCACTCCCACTTACACATATACCATGATTCAAAAAAGAAACCTTTTTCTTGATTAATCATTGATTATATTTCCACAAGGAACTAAGTTAGCTCTAGAATTTACCCAATACTATTTGCCATAAAAATGTCTACAATGTTCCAAAGCAGCCTAAAATATTTACTTTCTAAATATAAAATATATATAGCTTTATTTCTATGGAAATTCAATTTTCTATAACAATCCCATTGTCAATAAAATGATTTGGCTTCTAACGTTAATAACAGGTTTTGATACAGCAAAACTTTCAGAGAAAATAATCATTCTTTTTTAAGATATAGGCATTAATATGACATGTTTTGTAAGAAAAGAACTACTAATTTTTTGACAAGATACTGTAATCTAAAAGTTTTAGGTATCAAAATAATGATCGATATGTAAATGATATACTCATACCTGACAGCCAAAGAAAAATATTATTCCCTAGATCTTCTTTAAATTCATCATTAAAAATATTACTGGATTCTGGAAATGCTTCCTGGAATGTTGCATAGATAGCTTGTGCCAAACAATCAGGATACACCTATCAAAAAGAGTCATATTAGAATAATTTCATATTTTATATAGCCTATCTCAGCTACCAAAGAAATAATTATTAAGTTTGTGAAATATGTATGTCCCTTTTATCTTTTTTTAAAAAATTTAATTCTTTTAATTAAAAAAATTTATTTATTTTGAGAGAGAGAGTGTGTACCCCGGGGGAAGGGCAGAAAGAGAGAATTCCAAGCAGGCTACACACTGTCAACACAGAGCGTGACACAGGGCTTGAACTCATGAACCATGAGATCATGACCTGAGCTGAAATAAAAAGGCAGACTCTTTTTTTTTTTTTTTTTAATTTTTTTTTTTCAACGTTTATTTATTTTTGGGACAGAGAGAGACAGAGCATGAACGGGGGAGGGGCAGAGAGAGAGGGAGACACAGAATCGGAAGCAGGCTCCAGGCTCTGAGCCATCAGCCCAGAGCCTGACGCGGGGCTCGAACTCACGGAGCGCGAGATCGTGACCTGGCTGAAGTCGGACGCTTAACCAACTGCGCCACCCAGGCGCCCCAAAAAGTCAGACTCTTAACTGACTGAGCCACCCAGGCACCCTATGTCCCTTTTTTCTTATAGCTTGCTTTTGGCCACTCCTCACTTCTTTGTACCTCTAACTGAGGGACATGAGCAAAGAAGAGTTGAAAATAAAGTCAATTTGGCTATTTGTTAGCATTTTAGAAAATTTAATTTGGATAAAGGATGAAGTTAACAAGATAAGGTTTAATTATCATATTTTAAGATAAAGTTTGATGATTATTATTTCATTTAACCTTGGTATTGTTATCCTCTTTTAGAAAGTGACATGTGTAGATCATTATAATAAAATGTATATTTACATATTTTAAATTTTATTTTATTTTATTTTTCTAATGTTTACTTATTTTTGAGAGAGACAGAGCATGAGTTGGGGAGGGGAAGAGAGAGAGAGGGAGACATAGAATCCAAAGCAGGCTCCAGGCTCTGAGCTGTCTGCACAGAACCCGATGGAGGGCTTGAACCCAAGAACTGCGAGATTATGACCTGAGCTGGAGCCAGATGCTTAACCAACTGAGACACCCAGATGCCCCCATATACATGTATTTTAAATTTGTCATCTTCTCTCTCCCCCATAAACTTCCATATCAATAACAGAATCCTAACAAGATGTGGTTTTAGAACATAGATGTTAATAGGATGAACAAAGTGGTTACTGCTTCTCTGAGCAAGCACGCAATCTTACCACCCAGGTGCCCCTATTTATGTATTTTTTAATTAAAATATGATTTATATATAACACAGTGTAAGTTTAAGGTATACAGCATGTTGATTTGATACACTTATAAACTGCAATATGATCACCACCATAATATTAGTTAATACCTACATCATGTCACATAATTACCATGTTGTGTGTGTGTGTGTGTGTGTGTGTGTGTGTGTGTGTGGCTAGAATAACAAACTTTTTTTAAATAACTAAAACCTGTTTAGGTGAGTTAATACGTTGTAATAACTATATATTGTTTACACAGTAAAACTATGATCAGATATCAACAAATATATGGTACTGTATTATTCTATTAGACTTAAAACCCCTACACTACTAAATTTCTCTTAGGAAGTGACTAAACATAAAAGTTACTATAGTTTTATATTTAAAAAATTAAAATATTTTAATTTATTATTCTTGTATTCAGCAGTCAAATAAGTATTTAAAATCACATTTAGCCCTTAATATTAAATGTAAACTTTTGGAATCTAAGTGTCCCTTGGAGGTCACTGTCTTAATCTCTGGAACAGGGGAATGTTAATTTATTCAACAAAAGGGCTTTGCAGATTTCATGAAGCTAAAGATCTTAAGTGGGGAGATTATACTGGATTATCCAGTGTGCCTTAAGTGTAATCACAAGTGTCCTTATAAGAGGGAGGCTCTGGAAAATTTTACTATAAAAGAGAAGAAGGCAACGTGATGGCAGAAACAGAAGTTAGAGTGATGCGACCAGAAGCCAAAGATTGCTGGTAGCCAGCAGAAGCTAGAAGAGACAAGGAATGGATTCTCCTCTGGAGCCTCTGTAAGAAATTGGCCCTGTTGATACCTCAATTTTAGCCCTATGAGATTCAGTTTGGACTTCTGGACTTTATAAGTCTCAGATAAAGAATTTCTGTTGTTTGAAAAGTCACTAAATTTTTGATAATTTGTTAGAGAAACAATAGGCAACTAACACAGTTACCTAATCCAGGAGTGCTGAAACTTTCTGGTAAATGATGATATTCTTTGAAGAATTCCACGATTTTTGTTTGGTGGTTGGGGGGAATGCTTTAATATATTGGTATATTTAATTTTATTGAGTGAATCATGAGCATTTTTTTTACTATCAGAAATAATCACATGTTATATTTTGGTATAAGAAGTAATACTGACTATTAAAATTAAAAGGTTGAACAAGGTGAACTAAAAGTTTTATGTGAATATCTCATCTTCATGAGATTAAGGATCAAATGTCAAATTGTGTTGGGAAAATTTCTGAAGGTCTATCATTGTATAACCCTGGAAGAAAGAGAAGTAAAAGCCACATTAAATATGTTTAGATTAAGCTAATTTGTACGGAATAGTGGAATATGAAGATGACTTTTTGATTCTTAAATATTAATAAATTTCTCTCTGTTAGGTAAAATAAATCAGATGAGCAAGCAGTAACAAAACCCTAACTTATCTGAGTAAGTTAAAAATAATGGAAATTGGTCAATAAGAGCTGAGGCTTTACTTCTACTTAAACAGCTCTGGAGGAGATAGATGTATAGCGAGGTGGCCTCAAGCATAGAAACAGAAAGGGAGCATTAAAAGAAGATCAAATCCAGGTCAAGGGTTCAAATCACCAAGATGTACATCTTGTTTGTTCTCAAATGAGGCTTTGAATTTTGAATAAACAACTTCTAATTTCTCCTTGGAAAAAGCTACTGAAAATAGGGACCCAGAAAAAAATCAAGTCATGATTTGAGAAAGGTTATAAATATAGGATCTATCAGAAGGCATATCAACCCCAGGGGAGAACATTTGGACCAAAATTGTAGGTCTAGACATTGGAGAATGGGGGATATGCAATGGTGCCACTACTATCTTTGTCCATATTAAATAGGCTGGTTATCCTTTTCTCAAAAGCATGGTGTTAAAGCAGGCTTGATTTCATCAAACCATGTTACATAGGCTAGGCTCACTCACCACAAAAGATAGACTAAGTGGAAAATTATGGATAGGAGAAAGAGCTGTTTTTGTCATTTCTAGGCAATTTACCAAGAATCCTAACCATTAACTAATGTTTACATGCAAACAAGAACAAAATATTTTAGTATTAGGAGAGAAAAATCCTAGTCCATCTTTCAGAACACCATTGTTCCACAAAACAACAATTTATGAATCACGGTTCTAATCAACCTCTTTCAGCTGTGGAAGTGAGAGACTAAATGTTTTGCCAAGATCATCCAGGTAATTAGTAGCAGATTCTGGACATGAAGCCAAGTCTCCCTATTCCCAGTGCACTACTGGTTTCCTTTTATGACACTACGTGTATATGACTGTGAGTAAGTAAGATAGGTCAAGATTGAACATAAATATTTGGCAGTTTAAGTTTGTTTATACTTCCATTGTGAAAGACATTTTACTGTTTTTAAGTTTGCTTTACCCAGAAAAACAGTTATCAACTCAAAATATGAATGTATTTCTGATTTACAGATGTCAACACGAAAGTATTTGAATGTGGCTTCTGCTTTGAAATGCTAGATGTTTAAATTTAAAAATATCAGGCGTGCCTGGATGGCTCCGTCAGTTCAGAGTCTGACGTCAGCTCCAGGTCATGATCTCACAGTTCGTGAGTTCGAGCCCAGCATCAGGCTCTGTGCTGACAGCCTGGAGCCCGGAGCCTGTTTTGGATTCTGTGTCTCCCTCTCTCTCTGCCGGTCCCCAGCTCACACTCTGTCTCTGTCTTTCTCTCAAAAATAAACATTTAAAAATTAAAAAAAATAAATTTAAAAATATCTAATGAAATTCCTACACATTTTCATTTCACATTAAAAGAACACAAAGAACACAAAGCCTTTTAATCAATCCTTTTCAATAGTTATTTTAACGACAGAAAAGCAAAACAAAAACTTCATAACTATGTCCATTTTTGTTTACTTTAATGGGTGCTTAGCCCTTACACATAACATAAACTTCTCAAGTCCTCTTAAACAAATCAAAAGATATATTATAAGGGAAAAGAAAAATATTTAATTTTATAGATACACAGAAAAAAATAAAAAATATATATATAGGATAAGTCAACAGTTTTCACATTATCAATATGCAAACAAAATACCTGTACCACACTAAGAAGATTCTGTAAGACTTTTAGGCAAGGGAATACAATATTCTGAGCATAACTTTTCATATTTGACCATTACTTACTCTACTTCAGGCAATTTCCTTTCAAAGTAACAAAATAACTTCTAATAAATGTTTGAATAAAATAACTATTTTTTTATTTCATTTGCTCTAAAAATGCTTAGCATAACCAGTTAATGTCTATGTTTACCTGAAGGAATGTATCCTTTCGACTTGCAGGGATGCTCATGAAAAGCACCACATAACTTTCTGAAATTCTATCAAACAAGGAATCTTGATTTTCTCTGTCAGCCTTAAAAAATAAAAAATGTATGGAATTAAAAGTATTAATACTACAATTAAAAATTGGATTTGTATGCATAATATCAATAATTTTATTTATTCTTAAAAGGCAGATCAGTTGCTATAGTGGAATAAGCATGGGTTTGGTATCATGCAGACCTGAATTTGAGTACTGGCTCTGTTATTCATTAGCTGCCTTACCCTGGGCTAATTAGTCCTAGTTTCCTCATCTACCAAATGTATCTGACAATACATATCTTAAAGTAGCATAGTAAAATAAAGACAAGGATCATGTTTTGTTTGACTTTGTTTTTCAAGGCCTCAGCACAGTGTCTGGCACACAGAGAGCACACAAACATTTGACAGGTTAATAAAGGTTCCTGCATTAAAGCTGGCATGCAGAGGCAATCAATGAGTTTTAAATTCTCTTGTTCTATAACCACTTTAACTCTATTTTTATCAGTAACTCAGCATAAAATTAAAGCAGTTACTAGGATGAGACAGCCACAGCCAGAAGTAGTACAATTGTGACATGATACTAAAGACACAGCATGTTGTAAGAAGGAAGAAATGTATACAGAAAATAATTTCAATATCTTAGTGAAGTCCTGATAGGATTAGCTTGGGAAGATGACAGAGCAGGGGGGCCCTGAGCTCACCCCATCCACATTTACAACTAGATATCATCAGCATCCAAGTCAATAGACCAGAGAGCAATCCAAAGACTGGCAGAACAAACTCCACAACTAAATTTAGAGAAGAATCTGCATCTAAAAGGTTAGGAAAGTCAGAAAGGTGGAGGGAGGCTGCCTGTAGGAGGGAGGGAGCTGCATGTCTGGAGAGGGCAAAGAAATGGGCCTTTACACCAGGGAGCTCACATAGGGAAGACTAATCTCCATAGCATTTGACTAGAAACTAGAGGGGCTGAATTCAGTGAATTTATAAAACCAGTGGTACTTGGAGCCTGGAGCTTTAAAAGTCATCTGACTCAGCACTGGGTGAGCCAGGAGGGCAAGTGATAGCTGGGTCGCCACCCTTAAAGAGACAGCAGTCTGTGTAGACAGGCAACATAAAAATGGTAGTTTATGCAAGTAGTTTATGGTGCTTACAAGAGACTCATTTTAGACCTAAAAACACCTTCAGATTGAAAGTGAAGGGACAGAGAAACATCATGCAAATGGATGTCAAAAGAAAGAGTACCCATAATTAAGTATGGGACAAACAGACTTTAAAACAAAGGCTATAACAAGAGACAAAGAAGGATACTGTATCATCATAAAGGGGACAATCCAACAATGTAACAATTGTATATCTTTATGTACTCAACATAAGAGCACCCAAATGCATAAAAGAGTAAGTAACAAACATAAAGGAACTAATCAATAATACAATAGTAGTAGAGAAAACTTTAACACCCCACTTAAATCAACAGACAGATCTCTAAACAGAAAATAATCAGGAACAAATAGCTTTGAATGACACTCTGGAACAGATGGACTTAACAGATATATTCAGATTGTCCCATCCTAAAACAGCAGAATTCACATTCTTTTCAAATGCACATGGAACATTCTCCATGTTAGATCACAAATTAGCCCACAAAACTGGCCGCAACAAATTCAAGACGACTGAAGTCATACTATACATCTTTTCTGACCACAACACTATGAAGCTAGAAGTCAACCACAAGACAAAAATCTAAAAAGTCCATAGATACATGGGGTTTAAATAATATGCTACTAAACAATGAATGGGTCAACCAGGAAATATGAGAATAAATTAAAAAGTACATCGAAGCAAATGAAAATGAAAATACAGTGGTCCAAAACCTTTGGGATGCAGAAAACGCGGTTCTAAGATGGAAGTTTATAGCAATACAGGCCTATATCAGGAAGCAAGAAAAACCTCAAACAACCAAACCTTACACCTACAGGAACTAGAAATCTGAAACCAGCAGAAGGAAGGAAACAATAAAGATCAGAGCAGAAATAAATGATACAGAAACTAAAAAAACAACAGATCAATGACACCAGGAGCTGATTCTTTGAAAAAAATCAATAATTGATAACCTTCTAGCCAGACTTATCAAAAAGGAAAGAAAGAGGACTAAAATAAGTAAAAATCATAAAAGAGAGAGGGGAAATATCAACCAAACACTACAGAAATACAAACAATTATCAGTGAATATTATGAAAAACTATATGCCAACAAATTGGACAACATAAAAGACATGGATAAATTCTTAGAAACATGTAAACTACCAAAACTTAAAAAGGAAGAAATACAAAATTTGAATAGATGGATAACCAGCAAAGACATTGGGTTAAAAAAAACAACAAAAAACAAAAAACAGAACCTCCCAACAAATAAAAGTCCAGGACCAGATGGCTTCACAGGCAAATTCTACCAAACATTTAAAGAAGAGTTAATACCTATTCTCCTCAAACTATTCTAAAAAATAGAAAAGGAAGGAAAACTTCCAAATTCATTCTATGAAGCCAGCATTATCCCAATACTAAAACCAGATAAAGACACCATTAAAAAAGAGAACTATAGGCCAATATCTCTGATGAACACAGATGCAAAAATCCTCAACAAAATACTAGTAGGATAAATTCAACAATACATTAAAAAATCATTTACTGGCATACCCGGGTTGTTCAGTCAGTTGAGCATCTGACTCTTGATTTTTGGGTCAGGTCATGATCTCATGGTTCATGGGTTTAAGCCCCACATTGGGCTCTGTGCTGATAGCATGGAGCCTGCTTGGGATTCTCTCTCTCTCTCTGCCCCTCCCCTTGCTTGCATGCACCCTTTCTCAAAATAAATAAACATTAAAAAAAATCATACTTGCATTCTGGGAATAAATCCCATTGGTCAGAGTGTATAATCTTTTAATATGCTGAACTGAGTTTGCTAGTGTTTTGTTGAGGATTTTTTCATCAATATTCATCAAAGAGAATTTTGGTCTATAGATTATTTTGTTTCTTATAATATCTTCAGCTTTGGTGTCAGCTTTATGTTATTCATTTATAAATTCCATTTTGGTCAGAAAACATACTCTGTATGACTTTATTATTTTAAATTTGTTAGGATGTTTTCCTAGCTCAGAAAGTCGTTGGTAAATGTCTAATGTGTACTTGAGAAAAATTTATATTATGTTGTGTCAGGAGAAACATTTAGTAAATGTCAATTAGATTGATCAATCTGGTTGACAGTGTTGCTCAAGTCTTCTATATAATTACTGATTTTTTTGTATATTTTACCAATTATTGAGAATGAGGTGTTGAAACATCTAAGTATATATATTTATGACTTTTCCTATTATTAATAATGATGAATCAACCAATTTACCATCATACAATTACTCTCTTTTTCCCTGCTAACATTCTTTGCTTTGAAATTTACTCTACATGATAAATTTTAAAAAGTTGTAATGTTATAGGTTATATGGGTTTCCTTTGTTGTTTTATGGGTGGGAATAATGTGCTTTCCAGATTTCTGAATCTTTGGGGGAGCCCAAGTCCCAAGGGCAATTTTTAAAAATATTAAGTATATTGCAATATCATTACTGAAGTTCTTCTAGTCAAACATCATCAGGGAAACTTTTGTTAATTAGCCTATACATTGGCCCCCAATTTTTGGAATATTGTGTTCTCTCAATTAATATAATAATAATAATAATAATAATAATGATAGATATATCCATTAAACACTATATATGTAGCTCCATGTAAACAAGTTTACATGTACTTTCTCATTTAACCCAAGAAACATACAAAGTATGTGATTTTTTTATTTTATGAAACACATTATTTACTAAGTGGATAAACTTGTTTTTGAAAGTCAGATCTCTTAATTCTATTGTGTTGAATCCCATATTATATTTATATAGTATTTCAAAGTTTACTAGGTGTCTTCTTATTCATGTCACTTTTAATACAACAACTTTAGGGGAAAAAAGCAGGGTATATGTAATTTTCTACCTGTTTTGTTTTTTAGAGATGAGATCAGTGAAGTTCAGAAAGGTTTTTTGACTAGCCCAAAGTTTCACAAGAATTATTTGGGAAAACCAGATTTAAAATTCTACTAGACCAAGTTATCACTAAACATAGGCAATAAAGGAAATATGCTTTTATATTAATCTATAACAATTACTGAAATATGTTTTAAAGCTACCATGCTGAAGCATGCTACATTCTAGAATATGATTATGTATTTTGTCATATAAACTATTGGTAATTGAACAAGTGGTTTGTGGTTTTACCATATTCTAGGTATAAAATCAGTACTATTTATTCTTCATAAAGTGTACTCAAATATAGATAGAATTTATGTGTTTTGCATACATCTAAAACGATAGTAAAGCTTAAAAGAGGAGCTTACCTAACAAAACAAATATTCAAGGAATAGCTCTATTCCCACTTTATATAGTTCACTAGCTTCAACATAATATGTATATATATTATAATAAACCCTCTTAGAAATAAAGTCATAGATAAAATGCAATGAACAAAACAGATGAAAGAGGAATTGTTCTCATTAAATCATGGAAAGTTTGCTTCAGTTTGATCTGGATCCCTAAACTGCCCCTTTCAGTTCCCTAGAACACTAGCAGAAGACTGATCCAACTAACTTACATATTCCTTCTCAAAACAAGTCAAATATAATGACACCAGAAATCTTATTAAGTTATAATGTTTTAAAGTTATTACTAAATTATTACATTTTAATTTCAGAAAGCCACTAGTTTCTAGAGAATAGCTTGGTTAAAGATAAAAAAAATCTAATTCCTTATTATTCCAAAAAACAATATAAATGCAGTGGGTCATTAATATTTTGGTGTCAAATCTGTGTTTGTTCAAAGCAATAAAATACTATTATTGCCTGACAAAACAATTACTAGAAACACTCTTAGATTATGTTTCCTTCAAAAACTTGTTACATATAATCTTAACAGATTAAAGCCGGAATGTAATGTTTCTCTGTTTCAAGGAAAAACATAAATTCAGCATCCAGATCTAGAGAAAGAAATTTAAGGTGATGAAATTCTCCTGATTTCATGAATTTCACTAGATAATGCTATATCCAGAGCTCCTAACAATATCAGAAATACAGGACAGATAACCTTAATCTGGAATTACACTAATTATTCTAACATATAGCACTAACTGAATGGTTTGTATGTAAAACTGGTTAACACCCATTTCTTCATGGTACAAAATTCCTGTGACAATCCATAAGTAGCTTTGTGCAAGTAATTTGAGCTGGAGAAAGGTAGAGAGTGGAGTCTATTTGTAAACTTCTTTGATGTAATGGCACATCTTCTTAGTGCTTGGGCCGTGATCCCAGGGTTCCTCATTCTGCTACTCTCCCAGATCCAGAGGACATACAACAGTCATTGGTATTCACCACTTTTCCCAGCCTCCCATAGTCTCTAACTGTAAGACTCCTGTGCTTCTTATTTCCATTCTCTTACTGTTTCCCAGATATCTTTCCCAGATATCCAGATGTCTTTCTCTTCTTAAACCCAATCAGAGTTTTTTACTTTTCTGAATCAAATAAAGACCCTGTATCCATCAGAGGTGTGGACTATTTTCCAGATGAAAATTCCTGCAATGATTTACAGTGGGTTTTCTGTTTACCTTTTTGTCAGCACATTATAGCACTGAGTTAAGCTAAAACTGTATTATTCACTACACTGATTTCACCAATTTTTTTCTGATTAATGAAGATTCAGGATCTTTGAAATCCATATTAAAGTTTTAACTCCTCTGAAAGAACTCTAGATTTTTTTTAAAGTTTATTTATTTATTGAGAGAGAACACACACACACACACACACACACACACACACACACACGGGCAAGAAGGGGAGGGACAGAGAGAGAGAGAGAGGAAGAGAGAGAATCCCATGCAGGCTCTTTGCTGCCAGTGTAGAGCCGGATGCAGGCCTCAAACTCAAAAACCATGAGATCATTACCTGAGCCGAAGTCAGATGCTTAACCAACTGAATCATCCTGGTGCTCCAGAAAGAACTCTAGATTTTAAACAGGATTTCTAACATGTGAAGAATACTAAAAACCCAATTTCTGTGAAAGGATCCAAAAAACACTTTTTTGTACCACTGCTATCTCTACTAAAAAATTCACTGTACTACAAATCAACTTAAAAAAAAGAAGTTTAAAAAATAACATCATACCTTAAATTTATGCAGAAACCACCACCAAAATGAATCATGTAAAAGAGCAATAGAAGCTTCTGAGAGAAAATGGGTCTTCCAGATTTTAAAAACTTTTTCCTGTGGAACAAAAGACACATGGAGATCAAATTAAAATACATTATAAAACATGTTAATGTAAATAGGCTGTATATAGAGTATGTATTCAATGGTTATAGACTAGCACTGTTCAATAGAAATTTAGTTGAGCCATGTAGATAATATTAAATTTTCTAGTAGCCAATTTAAAAAAGTAAAAAGTGAAATTAATTTTGATGACATATTTTATTTAATAAAATATATTTAAAATATTATCATTTCAACATATAATTGTAAAAAATTCTTTTTTTAATGTTTATTTTTGAGAGAGAGAGAGAGAGTGTGTGTGTGTGTGTGAGTGTGTGAGTGTGTGAGGGGCAGAGAAAGAATCAGAAGCAGGTTCCAGGCTCTAAGCTGTCAGCACAGAGCCCGATACAGGGCTCAAACTCATGAACTGTGAGATCATGACCTGAGCGGAAGTCGGACACTTAAACGACTGAGCCACCCAGGTGCTCCTGTTGTAAAAAATTCTTAATGAAATATTTTACATTCTTTTGTGGGAGCAGGTGTTTGAAATACTGTATATATTTTATATTTATAGCACATCTCAATTTGAACAATTCATTTTTATCATAAATACTAGGTCAGTATTTAGACTTCATAAAATACAGAGTTGTGATTTTGCTCCAACCATAATTGAGAGCTTTCAATAACTGAATCAGCTATTACTTTTAAAATTCATATACAAGTTAATTAAAAGAAATGAAATAAAAAATTCATCTCAGTCACACTAACCACATTTCATGTGCTCAACAATCAGATCTGCATAGTAGCTATTTAAATGACATTGTAGGCTAGACTAAGAACAGCAAAAATTCCACAATATATGCTACAATTTCCTTTTTATACTAAAGACCAACAATATTGGAATTCTATCCCAACAAGCCCCATTGTAAGTCTAGACTCTATCTAAATAGAGTGTACTCTTCAGGCAATTGATAAAAATTGTCACATAAAGTTAAATCTATTTATGTTGACCAGAAATCTTGCTTTAAATGGGCACATTCAATAGATGATTTTATCTTATTGATTTACTAAAAGTTTTAAAATGCCAGATTCATTACAGTTCAAGACTTACTTTAATGAAATCTATAGGTATGAATTACTGTTCCTCAAGTACAAGTCTACAAAAGGATATCATGCTGACTTTTATGCCAAAAAAGATTCCTTGTCATGATTCTGTGGGGGCACTTCTCTTTCATAGGACACTAATTACAGTATGGAGTCCATTGGTAACAGCTTCAATTTAGTACTTAGTACTTAACAGCTTAGATTTAGTATTTCTTAATTATAAGGAAATACGTAAAGTACATAAAGAAAAAAAGTAGAAAATTGAAATACAGGGAAAAGCTGAATAGTTTTGTTTAAATTATTTGCAAATTTCAAGCAAAGATTCTTTTCAGTGTACAGTAAGTGCATGATTGCTTCTATTCTGTTTTGGCTATGTCTAGTATCACTAACTTCCTTTTTCAGTAAAATTTCAAATTCTTTAAAGTATATCAATATTTAGGGGCGCCTGGGTGGCGCAGTCGGTTAAGCGTCCGACTTCAGCCAGGTCACGATCTCGCGGTCCGTGAGTTCGAGCCCCGCGTCAGGCTCTGGGCTGATGGCTCGGAGCCTGGAGCCTGTTTCCGATTCTGTGTCTCCCTCTCTCTCTGCCCCTCCCCCGTTCACGCTCTGTCTCTCTCTGTCCCAAAAATAAATAAACGTTGAAAAAAAAAAAAGTATATCAATATTTAGTCAAAACAATCAAAAATTGGAAATTGCCCCAAAACCCCAAGCACAGCTGAAAAAGTTAAAAGGTTCTCTCTTCTCCTCTCACCACTCTGTGATACTTTTTTTTTTTTTTTGATTTAAGTAAATGTAAACATATCTTAAAACCTAGATTATCTAACTTGGAACTTTATTTTTTTCCTAACATTGAGTCTAGGTTAGACAAAATGACTTCTAATTTTCTTTTGAATTTCTATTCATGTATATCATTATGCCTGTGGCTCAGCTTTCTAATCTTATTCAGAATATAGGTCATTTTTCACTCACTTTAATTCAATAAAGTGTTTAGTAAGCATCACCTGTAACCATGGTTCTGTTCTGGGAGGTAGAGGGAATAATGTACACTTTCTCTCATCAAGGAACTAAATTAATGACTGTATGTAAAGGAACATGTTTGGATGGGGTTAGGTGAATTCGTTAATTCCATGGATTCCCATACTTCCATTCCTGTAACAGAAGCCCTATAACCTCCTCTTTGCAAGTTTCAGATCCTTAAGTTCAATCCCTTGGTCTGTTATCATAAGCATTTCTATGAAATAATCTTCTCTGATTATTTTTATTTTCCTACACTTATTCTCTTTACTATAACCTCATAATTTATTTTAATGTTATTGCATTGTACATGCTATAGTAAACCAATTTAAATTCTTTTTTGAAATCAGCTAGGGATATTACCAAATAAAACACTGGGTATCTATGCCAAGATATACCCAGATGCTTGTCATACTCCAACCACCCTCTACCCATATCTACTTCCACTCTTCACTTTACTATTTCTTTCAAAAATGCAAGCATCCTCCAAATTAACCATATTAAAAATTCCTCATAGCTGCACTTTTATGTCTTGTTTATGTGATTATCTTCTGATTTGTGTTAGATGTACTGGATCCATATTTTTTTTTAATTTTTTTTAACGTTTATTTATTTTTGAGACAGAGAGAGACAGAGCATGAATGGGGGAGAGTCTGAGAGAGAGGGAGACACAGAATCTGAAGCAGGCTCCAGGCTCTGAGCAGTCAGCACAGAGCCCGACGCGGGGCTCGAACTCACGGACCGTGATATCGTGACCTGAGCCGAAGTCCGACGCTCAACCGACTGAGCCACCCAGGTGCCCCATGGATCCATATTTAAAATATAGTAGTACCATCTTAGAACACGGAGTTTTAGAGTTAGAAAAAATATTATAGATTATCTAGAACAACATTCATAAACTGATTTGAATCACAATTTTTTTATAACAATAAAATATTTTTCCTGAGGAAAGTGTGGAAAATATAGTCAGAGAAAAGAAATAAATATGCTCATGATCCAGGCATAACTATAATTAGCACCTATAGTATTTCTCTACAAAAATGGGATCAGGTGATTGTATAAAGAGGTCACACTAAGCCTTCACTGTCACCAAAATCCCACAAAATGTAAAAGAGAATTGAAAAACATTTGTATTAGCATGGAAAATAAGAGAGAGTGTCATTACTGAATCTAGATATAGTTGTTAATAGAGGTGCTCTGTAGTTGCCTGAGGGTAAGCAGAAGATCCAAACCAGGTCAATCAGACTCTACTTCTTGTAACACTGCAACCATTAGGAGGGGCTTAATGGCTGATTATGTTCCTTCTGATGGACTATTGTAGGAGAGGAAACAAACAGGGATTTTGGGTTGAGAAACAAAGAGGCACAGGAAAGCTGGAGGTGAAAGATGGGGAAGAGGGCCTACCAGGAGCCAACTTCATCTCAGAGAACTGTCTGAAAGGAATCTGCTTGGGGATAAGGGAGTGTTGTTTAAGCCTTCAGGAAATGGAAACCTTGTTAGGTGACCACCTAATATTTAAGTGGGAAATCAGTATTAGTAACCACACAACTCTCATCCCACCTTTGGCAACCAATGGGCAATGATCTAGTTACCTTCCTATGCTTACAGTTTTTCAACTGGCCACCCTGTGGAGATACTACTCAAAAATTCCCCAGACACTTGGAGGCACAAAAGATGGGATTGTGGGGAAGGGCTCCCATAAGTTATTTTGGGGTCAAAATAAGCAGACTAAAATATCTTGAGCTGATAAAGCAGGAGAGGGAGGGGAAAACACTTGTTACAGTCACATGCCAAGGCAATGCACAGTAGCAACCTCAGACTCCTGAGGCAGTAACACAGAGTCCAATACATTTTTTTCTAGTGATCAGGGTATTAAATATCACTGGTCTTTTCCTGCCAGACTTAATGCCTTCAAAATTCAATCATGCTTATGCTTAATACCTAATTTGTCATGGCTTTAAATAAAGGTCTGAATCATTAAATCATATTCTCAAAATGTATCATACAATAACAATGTTTACGTACATCAAACTTCTGGGTTTTTAAAATAAAAAGATAAATTTGTTCAGCATCCAAATGTCTGGGTAGTTGAGTAAGTTCATTTGTTTTGAATCCTGAGAAGCTGCAACCCTAGAAAGAGGGAAGTATCACAGAACACTAATTACTTCACCCTTTTCAGTATAGCAGTCTCACAGGACTACAGAAGACAGATAAATATTTAACTATAATTCATTAACATAATTATTTCACTTTCTCCTACTAAAATAAGTGAAAAATATTTATCCTACCTTAAAAAAATCTTCATATTTTCTGATTCCATGAAATTAAGAGCCCTGGCATATTCATATGCCAAATACAAAAGCAAAACAAAATCATATTTCAGAACCAACTTTGACATAACCCAAATGATCAAGAATTTTAGCTAAACTACCAATAAAGAAAGGCAGGAGAAAGCTTCTATACCTGTACCCACCTCTTCCCTCAGGGCTCCATCTATATTTATAGCTACATCTATGTTATTATAAACATTTTTCATTTCCACATAATACTTTTTAAAAAATGTTTATTTATTTTGAGAGAGAGAGAGAGAGAGAGAGAGAGAGAGAGAGAGAGAGACAGAGAGTGGGGGAAGGGCAGAGAAAGACAGGGAGACAGAATCTCAAGCAGACTCCACAGCTGTCAGTTCAAAGCCTGATGAGGGGCTTGAACCCACGAACTGTGAGATTCTGACCTGAGCTGAAACCAAGAGTCAGATGCTTAACTGACTGAGCCACCCAGGCGCCCCTCTACATAATACTTTTGATACATAATCTCATAGAACAGAAATTTTAAATACCTCTACAGTCTTCTTTGTCTCCATTTCATCTGAAAGCTGGAAAACATTTAAAACAAAATCTTTAAAAATCTTTTAAATTTTTATATTTTGTAAATTTGTTCAGGTAACTTGTGTGGGTGTGTGTGTGCATGCGTGTGTGTATATCTGCTACCGAAGCCTAGAATGCTGTTGCTGTGCTAGATGCTAGGAATACAAAGATGGTCCTTGCCCTCAAGCTAGTCATAGTTCAATAAGGGAATCAGATATGTATACAAACAAAACACAGAGGGATAAAGGGCTATAACAGAAATATAAAACTACTTATTGCCGTTTTGGTTCACTGGGAAATAGACTCTGAGGTGAAATTTAGTGTGCAGAATATCTACTGGGAGTGCCTTTGGGATCAATATCTATGGAAGGCAAAGAGAGAGGCATAATTGGGAAGTTAGAGAAGTCAGCTGTAATATATGCCTAACAACCTCAAAGCACTCTAAAAAGGGCTTTAGAGCTGAAAGGGCCCATCACAGTTATCCTGCACTGGGTTGAAATAGCTAGGCCTTTCCACCTCCAACTTGATCAGTCACTGGATTTAGGCGGTTCCTGGAAGAGTATGTCTTTAGAAGAGGAAGTTCTCTGTAGGTGAAGCAAACCCCGAAAGGGGCTGACAGCTAGAGGGTGTCCCCTAAAGCACTCTTAGCAGCTAGGGCAACAGATCCTTGACAGGCAGTTTAGGTGGTGTATCTCTATGTCCCCCATTCTACTTTACACAGAGAATAAGTAGCCTGTACACATTAGTTTTTGATCATTTTCACATCCCTACTTCCTCCAGGAATAACTAAACTTACAGGCAAATCACACACATAAACACACACATTATACAATATGTATGTCATAAAGGAAATGACAAAGGAAACAAATTTGAAAGAACGAGAGCAGATTACTAACTGAAGGAAGATGACATTATTGACATTTAAAAAAGTATGCAAAGGAGCAAAAAAAGATTATTTAGGGAAAATAAAATCAATTATGATAAAAACAGACAGCTGTGTGCTTGAGAGCTACAGATATAATTAGTCAATGAGGATGGGGTCAGATTTAGAAAGATGTTAATGTTAATCTCAAAGTCCTGGCTTTATTCTGTGGGAAGCAAAGATATACTAGAAGTTTTCAAAGAGCACAGTAACAGTAATACAGAACTAGTGTTTGATTATACAACCTAGACAAGATATCACAAAAATATAAATAACACATGTTAAAATCGAGATATAAAATTCCAATAAAACACATTTAGCAATAAAAATAATTTAAACTTTTGTTAGTATAATTCATCTAAAGGTCATTGCAATAGATCCTCAGAAGTTATCTGATAAAATTCAAAAGTCAGAATTTTTGAAATTCCTTTAAAAATTAAAAAAAAAAGAAATTACCAGTGTTTTCATGTTCCCACAACCTAGAATGGATTACTGTTGACATTTTAGTATTTGCCTAAGACTTTTCTTTTTAATGTTTATTTTTGAGAGAGAGAGAGAGAGACAGACAGACAGACAGACAGAGACAGAATGTGAGCAGGGGAGAGGCAGAGAGAGAGGGAGACAGAGAATCTGAAGCAGGCTCCAGGCTCTGAGCTGTCAGCACAGAGCCCAATGTAGGGCTCAAACTGATGAACTGTGAGATCATGACCTGAACTAAAGTCAGATGCTTAACCAACTGAGTTACCCAGGCACCCCTGCTTAACACTAATTTTTAAAATGAAATGTGAAATTTATATAATAAAGTATAAAGTTCAGATTCCCTTTTTACCATGATCTCTATAGTTCTATTCAGTGTTTCTCTTCCTTCAGATAGTCACTATTATTTTTGTTGGGTTTGCATTCCTTCCATTCCATTAACAGATTTTTACCTATGTGTGTACCTATACATGAAGAATATGAACACTTCTTGTGTGTCTTTAAAATTTAAAGGAATCGTATCAACTGTACATACTATTTGTATGTACAAATACATACATATATGTATGTACATATATGTAACAGACAGTATAGTCTTGGCTTCACAAGTAGACTCAGTGATTCATCTCTTACACATAACATCCAGTGCTCATCCCAAAAGGTTCCCTCTTTAATGCCCATTACCCATTTAAAACCATCCCTCTAACCACCTCCCCTTGAGGAACCCTCAGTTTTTTCTCTATATTTAAGAATCTCTTATGGTTTACCTCCCTCTCTGTTTTAATCTTATTTTTCCTTACTTTCCTCTATGTTCATCTGTTAACTTTCTTAAATTCCACATATGAGTGAAATCATATGTTATCTGTTTTTCTCTGACTTATTTCACTTAGTATAATACCCTCTAGTTCCATTCACGTTGTTGCAAATGGCAAGATTTCATTCTTTTTCATCACCAAGTAATATTTCATTGTATACATATATATATATACCACATCTCCTCTAAAACAAACTACTCATGAACAACAGATGTTGGCAAGGATGTGGTGAAAGGGGAACACTTTTGCACTGTTGGTGGGAATGTAAACTGGTGCAGCCACTCTGGAAAACAGTATGGAGGTTCCTCAAAAATTAAAAATAGAACTACCCTATGAACTACCCAACTATGGGTACTATGAACTACCCAACTGCACTATTAGGAATTTATCCAAAGGATACAAAAATACTTATATGAAGGGGCACATGCACCCCAATGTTTACAGCAGCATTATCAACAGTAGTCAAATTATGGAGAGACCCCATATGTCCATTGACTGATGAATGGGTAATTTGGTTTTGTTCACTCAATATTATGTTTTGACAATCTACCCAAGTTGATATTTATGAAATCTGTTAACTTCCACACAGCATTTCTGTCAACTTACCTAATCCCCCTGCAAAATATAAACAATAATTAAATAAACAGAAGTTCATAGTCAACTTTTGACAAACATCCAAAAGACAAATGATATCTAAATCTATATCTAAATCTCTATCTATATCTAAATCTATATCTATATATCTATAAAACAAATGATATCCCAATATAACTATTATATTCTATAGTTTACAAACTAGAAAGAGAAATATAGGTAAGTAACTCATTTTCTGGGATTAGTGTAATTTTCATATGAAAACCAAAAGAAAATCATATCTTATCAAACACACATGCAAACATCCACACAAAACAATAGCGAATCCAATCCAGTAATGTAATAAAAAAGTATACCCTAAGAATATAAGAATAGAAGAAGAGAATATTAGAATATAAGAATGGCTCAACTTCTGAAAAGCTACTAATGCAATCTGACACATTCATAGATTAAAAGTTGAAAGTAGCTTCTGCTATCATCACTGTGGATTATCTTCCTCTCTTTTCAAACCATGGAGATTCTTTTTCAAGTATTTGAGCAAGGAGATATCTATAGCTATAGCTGATCTCTATCAACATCACATACACATATCTTTAATAAACTAGGAATAAAAATAAATTTTATTGTGTAAAAAAAGATTGCTATCTGAACATTTAAAATGATGCCTAATAGCAAAGTACTATCATTCTTTCTAAATTGAAGACAAGATGAGAAACCACTAACGCTATTGACTAGTATGTATATACCAAAAATAATTTCCTATATACCAACAATAACCCATTTAATAACTAATGGAAAAAATCTCAGTGACATTAGTAATTAAAACTTAAGATACCTAAGAATAAATTTGACAGGGGATGTTTAGACCTTATATGAAGAAAATCACACAAATTTACTGATGACCTAAAACAAAATTCTTATGTTTTACTCCCTTACACAAAAATAAACATGAGATGAATTAAACAATTAAGCACACACACACACAATTATCTGTAAGAATGATACAACAGAACACAGGTGAAGGTATGTATGATCTTGTGATGAAGGAAGACTTCTTAAATATTATGGCACTAAAGGAAGAAAACTTCAATAGAAAATTATAGATCCATAAAAATATGAAATTCTATATGACCAAAAAAAAAAAAAACCTTCTTTGGGCTAAAAAGCTACAAAAAAGGTGGTATAAATATGTATAACACATATTACTGAAAGGGTTAACATTTTTAAAGCACAAACAGCTGTAAAAATGAAAAAAGAACAGCCCCCCAAATGGCCAAAGTTCATAAATAGGCAACTCAGAGTAATAGAAACACAAAGGCTAAGAAAAACCTGAAGTATCAACTTCATTAGTAAAACATATGCAATTGATAACATTTATGCCAATCAACTGTGCAAACATTCAAAGATATAGTATTAAATGTGGACAAGGAAATGGGTAAGGGATCAATCACAAACTCTATTGTTACAAATATAAATTGGTACTACTTTTGTAGAGAACAATTTGGCAATACGTATCAAAACACTTAGGTTTTCACATTCCTTTTCCCATGCTGTTCCACTTCTGGAAATTTATCTTAAGAAAATAATCCTGGATGAGCACAATCTTTAGCTCCAAATAAGTTCAGAGCAGCTTTGTAAATAATACCGAATAACGAAAACTAACTTAAGTGTCTAACCAAAGAGCTATTACATTAGTTTACGCTTAATATGGTGAAGAAAAATATTTATTGATGAAAATTTCATAATACATTTAATGAATTAGAAATATATAATTAAAAAAAAAATTTATGTTTATTTATTTCTGAGATGGAGAGAGACAGAACACGAGTGGGGGAGGGGCAGAAAGAGAGGGAGACACAGAATCAGAAGCAGGCTCCAGGCTCTGAGATGTCAGCACAGAGCCTGACGCGGGGCTCGAACTCACAAACCATGAGATCATGACCTGAGCCGAAGTCGGTTGCTCAACCAACTGAGCCATCCAGGCGCCCCAAGAAATGTATAATTTAATCCAAATTTTCTGAATTATTTTTAAAATAAAAGAAAGGTGAAAGTGACAACTAGATAGTGAGATACATGTGATTTGCTGATAAATGATAGAATTACAGCGCTTATCCTTTCTATTGCTTATCTATTTCTTCTGATTCTCTAAAATGACTACCTGAATCATAATCAGGAATAAACAAAGTAATTTTGAAATTTAAAAAACAAAATTTAATGAGGTGGGTAGGCTAGTGGTGGCACTTAAAGTCTTCATGACTGTAACATTATATAATTTTAGAATGTATTTTTGAAAAGGACTAGGTTTCTAAAAGTTCATTTGAAGTCTATTATAATTCTAATCAGACACTCAAAGAGATTTAACAAAAATTGACAAAGCAATTCTAAAGGTAATAAAAAATAATTGCTAATATTTTCTAAAGGAAGAGGACTGACATGGAATCTGCACTATTATAATAGTGAAGTAGGTTATTATAAATTATTAAATAGCTGGAGGTTGTATTGTATACATTAAGTCTTCAAGTAACATAGTAATGTGAAAAATGCCAACACTCTAATACTGAGTGTAAAGAAGAATATGAGTCCACCTATTTTAAAAACCCATAAACAGATACACAGGCAATAAAAGACTAAAGGGAAATGTTAAAAATGCTACCGGTGCTTATCTAGGAAATTATAGTAATTATATTTTCTGTGAAAATATAATTTTTCAAGGAAGATGAAAACAAATCCATACCATTATCTTCTTTCTCTTATGGTGCTTCCTTAGAAATGCCTTGTATCTTTCCAATTTTCCTTTAGAACCTTTAAAAGAATGATTAGATAAAATTTAAATACTTTAAAGAAATTACATATTAAACTATTTAATGAGATCAACTAGCTATTTTGATAAGCATAATGCTAGACACACATACCCTTAGTTGAATGTACAAATACTGTATTAGGTTTCCTTTTTTTAGAAATGTCATGTTCTAACTAATTTGTCTTTGGTACTTCCTCCTAAATCTAAAGTTTTATCTCAGTTCTTTCCCACTGAATAAGCCCATGTTTTTCAAATAGCTTAGCTACTTACATTTGGTTATTTCATGGTCACCTTAAATTCAATAAAGTACAGTACTTTGGAGCAAGGCCCAGTGAAAGATTATGGGGGACTACTTTGAAGTCAGGTAACCTAGACCTGAGTTGAAGCTCAGACATTTACATATTGAGGACAATGAGTATATATAAAATATATATAAAACATAAAATATTTTTTGAAAATGTACACCTGTGCTCACTCTCTCTCTATACCTCCCTCTATTACAGACACACATACAAGCTATATATATATAGCTTATATAATTTAAAAACACTTTTAACACTAAAAATGATGAAAAATTCAGTAAGAAAATTTAAACTAAAACAGTAGTGAATTTAATAGTATATTAAACACATTGTAAGAATTTGACAAATCAAGATGTAAAAAAAGGAGGTCAGATATCTAATATAACTAATTAAATATATTTAACACACAGAAAAGACTTTGTAAGTAAACCAATATTATCATTTTTAAGGATTGTATTATGAAAAGTTTGCCCACTAAATAAAGAATAATACAAGAATCATCATTAGTACCTAAAGCTACTCTCTAAGCATTAAGAAATACAACTATATAAGAAAAATATTATATAAATACTGAAAAAAGGTAAAAACAATCATTACTAGCAGATATGCTCTTCATTCAGTCTGTAGTTTTTCACTACTGAATGCTGAACACTTCCTACAGGCTAACCCAGCTCATGTAGCTCACCTTACTTTGGGTTTTAGGTGTTTCTGTTCTTATGTTTTTTTTTTTTAATTTTTTTTCAACGTTTATTTATTTTGGGGACAGAGAGAGACAGAGCATGAACGGGGGAGGGGCAGAGAGAGGGAGACACAGAATCGGAAACAGGCTCCGGGCTCCGAGCCATCAGCCCAGAGCCTGACGCGGGGCTCGAACTCACGGACCGCGAGATCGTGACCTGGCTGAAGTCGGACGCTCAACCGACTGCGCCACCCAGGCGCCCCTCTGTTCTTATGTTTTGACCCTTGATTCCTTGCTTGTCTCTGGTACCAACACAGAGTTGATACAACCCTGTTTTCTTGTTATTCTGCTACCTCCACTCTAGCTTAACAAAGTTCACAACTATTTTAGGCTTTGTTCTAACAACACTTCCATTATATCCACATGTTCATGTTCAACTAAAAATCTTGACTGAACTATGTTGAAATGAAGAAGTTTTAAAATAAAATAAATTTTATGTTTTCAGATATTTTACACCTTAGGATTTCATTCTTTATGAGAATGCACACACAGAGACAGACATGCAGACACACAAAAGTGACCATTACTTTACCATTATAAAGAAATAAAGTTTACTTGTCTCAGAAATTATGCTGTTCCACTCAAATATTTTAGAGGCATGGTTTTTCAAAAGAATTGAACATTCCCCTAATCTTGACTCCATGGTAATGATTGCATCATGTATTCGAGGGACAGTTCCCCACAGATGTGTATAAATTGACGTAAATGAACTATCTTCTTTCATTTTCTTTACAGTGTGTAGCCATTTATCACTGTCTCCAAAGTAGATTTCCCTTGGCCAATAATCCTGCAAAAAATGTGAGTGAATACAACCTAAATCATTTTTGATGAATTTAAATAATAGAATTCAAAATCAATGAGCTAAAATTGAGACTTAATTCCATTGCATTATCTTTTTTTATATTACCGAAATATAATTAACATACAATGTTATGTTAGTTTCAGGTGTTCAAAATATTGCACAACACAGAATAATTTTTTATTAAATGCATTTTTTGAAACTGTGAAACAATCATAAAGATTAGAAGTTTCAAATGTTTTACCAAAAAAATTTATTTCCTGAATCATTTGAAAATAAGTTGCTTACTTGACTGATGCCCCATCTTCCTCGAATACATTAGTGTGTATTTACTAAAAACAAAAACATTCTTCTACATAATCAAATATAACCATCAGTTCAGGAAATTGGCAGTCATACATTATTCCTACCTAATTCTCAGACTCTGTGCAAGTCTTATCAACTGAACCAATAATGCTGTTTATAGCAAAAGGATCTAGTTCAGTCTCATGTATTACATTTAGGCTTCATAAGTCTTTAGTCTCCTTCAGTCTACAAATTCCCCAGTCTTTTTTTGATCTCTTTGTACCATAAAACCTTGGATTACGAGTAACTTGTTTTGTGAGTGTTCCACAAGATGAGCAAAAATTTCTAATAAATTTTAACTTGATAAACAAGTGATGCCTTACAATACGAGTAGTGGATGACCCTGAAAGTCTCATGGTCACAACTGAGCCAATGGTTCTTCTCTCTCTCTCTCTGTCTCACTGATTGTAGGTGATCGTCTCCTGAGCTTTGATGCTCGGTCCCAAGCTGTGGTGTTTGGCAAAAATCATTGATTTTTCAGAATGTTGGAAGGTGCCCACAACTGGCACTCATGTATTTTTTGTCACTTCAAAGCACCTATGGACAGTCCTTTGCTTTTCCATACAAGAGTAAGCTTAGGAATTCTTTGCTTCTTTCTAGGTCAGGCTGCCTGCACATATAGAATATAGACCCTTTCCTCTGCTGCCTTACTACCAGTTACATTAAATATAGTATATAATAAGAGTTTATTAATATTGTACTGCAGTCAACATTTGTCCAAGCGTACACAATGGCCCCCATGCAGAAAAAGATTCCATTGAGCCAGTAGGTAACAGTGATTCCATCAGTGATAGAGAAAGTTGTCCTACACAATAACCCTCCTCTCTCTCCCTGACACCAGCCAGGAAGGTTTTCAAAGTTAAGTGCGGGTTAATTCATTTATTTTTCTTTACATTTGTATTTTCTTTATTATTTTGTATTATATTACATTATTGTAATCACTTTTATATAAATATTTTTGTGTTGTGGAATGAATCATCTGAGTTTCCATTATTTCTTATGGGGAAATTTGCTTTGATATACAAGTGCTTTGGATTACAAGCATGGTTCTGGAATGAATTATGCTCACAAACTAAGGTTTTACTGTATTTAAAACCATGAGTTCACAGTGAAACCTGGAATTCCAATTCCAAACATTCTAGTTTTCTTTCTTTCCATAGTACAATTACCACCTCCAACGGTGAAAAATCTATTTGCCATTATCTTTAGCATATGTACTTATTTGATCAATCTTTTTGGGTAACCAATCTCTCCTCTCACTGGGAGCTTCTTTTCTATGTAGATGCCCTTTTCATCCTGCTTAGACTCTGACATCCAATGCCAGGCTGCCAATTCTTCAGGGATACCTTCCTTACCCCTACCTGAGCTCTGGCTTCTCATACCAAGCCACAGCCTACTTCCATACATCCCTGGAAAAACTCCTTATCCCCAGCCACAGGTGGATATCATCTCACTCCCTTGGACCTTAGGCGTGACATGTATACCCTCCTCACCATGGTTGAATTCAGATAGCTTTCCCAGGGCCATCACAGTACATCCTCCTCCCCAGTGCCAATATGGACACCTGCCTTGTTTGGGTCCCAAAGTGGCTTCAGGACTAAATTGCTCAGGAAAGGAAAGAGAGTAAGGGAAGAAGAGAAAGGGAAATGAAGGGAAAGGAAGGAGTTTCATAACAATATTTGCAAATCTAAATACAAGATTATCTTTTAATTATAATCAACTAATAAGAAAACAAAAAAAGTTGGCCTACATTAAGAAAGGTGTATGAGTAAAAGAATGTTTTTTGCAATGGTAGAAAATCTGCAGAGAATAAACTCTTGAATGGAATTTGGGTGAGATATTCTGGGAATTTAGCTAAATGGGAATAAATATGAAGTCTGCAGATCAGGAATTATTTAAAATTTTAAATAGCTTTGGTCTAATCCACTTGCCTTTTTCTTCCTTTAAAGACTTTCTGAACCCATCATACATGTCTTATTTATAAATTATGCTCTCTAATAATAGCAGGTACCTGAATAATATCTAGCTTCTAACTCTAGAAAACTTTCCTACAGGTATCTATGTCCCTCTACCATTTTAGAAAAAAGAATACACTTAGATACCTAAGTGCCATCTCTCAACTCCTACATATTGTATCTTAAACAAGACACAACCACCTGGAGAAGTTTCCTGCATTAAAATTTGGGTCTTATGTATCAAAAAGTACAAGACTTTGGAAGAATAAGATATAATCACAGGATGCAATTCTTGGAAACAAACATTGTCAAGTCAGAATGACAGCCACATTTGAAAACACAGTCCCTAGGGGTCATGTGTTGCTATTGTTAGAGGAGATTTGGGAGAGAGGAGAGAGACTAAAATGGAAATGCATTTGCAAGATTTTACAATATACACAAACCTTAATGAAAAATGTATCCTTATGCCAGACTTGAGATATCACAATCCTTGTTCCCAAGATATTGAAGTATATTATGAGGTGAATAAAGTATTCCGTAATCCTATAAGCCTGACATAAGATTCTGTCTTCTGTACTTTCCCAAGGTAATCAGGGGATTGACTGGTGTCCCAAAGACATTAACATGAATAAGGTGATGCATAACTAAGCTCTGATTTTTCACTGGCTTCTTCGTGGCTGCATGATTAAATGGATACCAGATGGTGATCTTGTGGCAGATCATACTTGCCTTTGCCCCTCATTTCTCTATTTACTTTCATTTATTATTCCTTTCTATTTTTCCTTCAACCACCTGCTCCTTGAATAGAGTATCATCTGAAAGTAAATTTTGTGGCCAGTCCTAGGGAAGGTAAACTGGAGTCAACTAGCAGCCAACAGGCAGAAGAGCAGCCAGGCAAAAATGATGTCGTTACTGGCAGAGAGAAAATCAACACTACTAGGGTTTAAGCATCCAGAGTCCACAGTGATTATATTAATTTAAAAACAAATGTATTCCAATTCCAAAGAGACAAAAGAATTGGACTGGAAATTTCTGTTCCCTAAAGAGTTAAATTCTCCATTATAGCACTATAGTCTTCAGTGATGACTTCAGGAAGACATTTATCTTATTTAAAAGGTCAGTGAAGCAAGAATCGGCTATGTGCTTGTTATGTTTAATTACTGCAATTAAACTTTGGCAGTGGTAGAGGCACAGAATATGACATACTGGTACACAACTAGAGATGGAGCCTAGTAGCTAGACAGAAGGGCTCTCTTGAAGTTTGAAAAGAGATTTTGTTTACTGAACATATGATTAGGTCTTCACCCATGTCCTAAGCCCTAAAAAAAAGTGCTGAGGTTTCCAAAAATGAGTAAAAAATATGAAGAATGACCAGGGTTAGAAGAATTGACTTTTAACTCTTCTTTCTTTAAGCTTTAAAAAAAGGAGGGTTTTAAAGAATGAATGGATGGATGGATAAATAAACAAACAGATAAATAAATAGGTTGTTCCCTAAAGAAAGACAATGGGATTGAAATAATTATTCCATCATAAAGTACCTTTGATCTTCTGAGAAAAATCACAGTAGGGATCTGAGTACCCTCTAGGTATGGATTATAAGTGTAACAGACTTGTTAATGAAAATTGATACGGACATAAAGTACTCCTAAATAAAAGTCACATGAAAGCAGAAAAACAGGACGCAGAGTAAGAAACATCAGCGAAGATCAAATGTGACGTGTAAATAAGGAAAGAATTCAAACCAACTCTTGAGTACCTAAAGAACTGAAAAGGACTAAAAAAGTGTAACACTAAAGGGAAACAGTGCAGAAGGAGGGGGATGTGAATTCCATGATGGCAAGGAGTATTCTCTGTTTTTTGTTCATTGTTGTATTTCCATGGTCCAGAACAGTACCTGGCATCTGGTAGGTAGTGGATAAAAATCATTAATGAATGAATGAACAGGATAAGTCAAAGAATTGATAGTAATGCAACACTAGTGGAACAAGACGCTGTTATAAAAACAGAATACAAAAATATTTTTATAAAAATAAAAATAGAAACAGAATGGTGATGGAGTAAAAGGGAAAGAAGCAGGAAGAGAATGTGGGAATTGATCAAATAGATAAATGAGAAATGACCGAAGGTAAAAAAAGTACACAGAACTAGAACAAGAAATAGGAAGAGGGGAAAGACAGGAGTAGAAGGTACAAAATATTAAAATTACAAAAGAAAAATAAAAATGGTAGGAATCAGCCAAAATGAGACATCTTTAGATGATGTGATGAAAGATAAGTGATAAGACATGAGAAACTAACAGCTAACATGTAGGTTCCAGGTACTGGTCTACTGCTAGCTAGTAGTGGAGCTGGGATCTGAACACAGGCAATCTGACACCAGAGCCTCTGTCCTTAACCACTACACCACTATGCAGATACACACCTTTGCTTTTACATTTTAGAGGGAAATTAATAGATAGGCTTTCCAGGAGGCCATAAGCAGTTTAGAATATATTTTAATTTCTGTTTTGTTTTATTCATTTGCTTGTTTATCATATGCTTCAATTCTAAAAAAAAAAAAAAAAAAAAAAGCAGTTCCATGAAGGCAGGGATCTTTGCCTCTTTTTATTCACTAGTATATTCTAATTGTAATAGGCACTCAAAAATATTTCTTAAATGAATTTGAGGAAGTTATTACTTTCTTATGATTGCCTATAAGACAAAAGTTTTGTCCAGCAAATAAGAAATTAAATATCCAGTCATTTTATTCCTGGATGCTTTCAAATATTCAATAGTATGGCAATACATAGACATAGTCATGTCTTGAAAAAAAGTAACTACAGATTACAAGTATTTGGTTGGGAAATCGAGACAATAAGAACAACTTTACAGATAAATCTATAAGTGATAAAACAGTACAAATAGATATATGTTACTTTATCAAATGCCATATGATAAAAATTGAAAGCTATCAATATAAACGCTGGCCTTTGGATACAAGGACAGTGCTTCTTACATGCCATTAATAAAACATTTGCTTTGATTTTTATTTTATTCTATCTTTGGTAAAGGGCTGGCATAAACCTGTCATCTTGATTTGATTAGTATTCTTTTTTTTTTTTTTACATTTATTTATTTTTGAGAGATAGAGAGAGACAGAGCACAAGTGGGGGAAGGCCAGAGATAGAAGGAGACACAAAATCCAAAGCAGGCTCCAGGCTCTGAACTGTCAGCACAGAGTCCGATGCGGGGCTTGAACTCACGAACTGTGAGATCATGACCTGAGCTGAAGTCGGACGCTTAACTGACTGAGCCACCCAGGCGCCCCTGATTAGCATTATTCTTAATTTAAGCAGAGTGATTATGCATTTTCCAACTCAAATAATTAGAAATTTTCATCTGAAATCATAGATCTTTAAGCATATATGATGGTATAGTCCAAATATCTCCAAAATTATTTGCTGATTTTGGTTTAACTATAATCCTTTCCCCTTGGCATTAAAAAGACCCCGAACATTATGATTAGGCTATAGCACATTTCCATCATTATTTAAATCAAAATACAGTAAAACCTTGGCTTGTGAGTAACTTGTTCTGTGAGTGTTCCACAAGATGAGCAAACATTTCTAATAAATTTTAACTTGATATATGAGCGATGTCTTGCAATATGAGTAGTACATGACCCCGAACGTCACATGATCACAACTGAGCCTATGGTTCTTCCATCTCTCTCTGTCTCTCTTTCTCTCTCTCTCTCTCTCTCTCTCACTGTGGAATTGTGGGTGATTGTCTCCCATGCTTGGATTGCTCAGTCTCAGGTTGTGGTGTCTGGCAAAAATCAGTGATTTTTCAGAATGTTGGAAGGTGCCCACAACTGGAACTAGTATATTTTTGTCACTTCAAAGCACCTTTGGACAGTCCTTTGCTTTTCCATACAAAAGTAAGCTTAGGAATGCTTTGCTTCTTTCTAGGTCAGGCTGCCTGCAGATATAGATCCTTTCCTCTGCCTTATTGCCTCTTACATTGAATTCAGTATATGAGAAGAATTCAATACTGTACTATAGTCAACACCCGTGCAAGTGCATACAATGGCCCTTGTACAGAAAAAGGTTGAAAAGAAAGGTGGTAAGAAAGAGATGATTCCAGTATAAATTAAGGAAATCATGGAGAAGTATGAACAAGCTACGTGAGTAGCTGAAGTTGCACAATTTTAGAAGTCTACATCTGCATCTCTGCTGCAGAGGAAGAAGAGAAACAAGTGGAGGAATCCCTCACTTCAAATGAGATAAGGGAGATGTGTAAAATGTGGGAAACAGTGCAAAATTTTGTAGAAAAGCACCAGCCAAATAAGGCTGTAGCAGTGCAAGTGATGAATCTGTTTAATGACAATGCAATGTCACATTTCTGCAAAATCCTCAAAAGGAGACAAAATCAAGTGTCGTTGGATAGGTTCCTTGTTAAAGGTGCACAAAAAGAAAAAGATGCCATTGAGCCAATAGATAGCAGTGATTCCGCTAGTGATAGTGAAGGCTGTCCTACACAATAACCCTCCTCTCTTGTCTCCCTTACACTAGCCACAAAGGTTTTCTAAGGTAAGTGCAGGTTAATTTGCTTATTTTTCTTTATACTTTGTATTTTTTATTATCTTATATTATATTACAGTATTGTAATCATTTTTATATGAGTATTTCAGGTTGTGGAAAGAATCATCTGAGTTTCCATTATTTCTTATGGCAAAATTTGCTCTGATATACAAGTGCTTTGGATTATAAGCATGTTTTCAGAGTGAATTATGCTTGCAAACCAAGGTTTTACTGTAGTTGCAAAAAGTTTGTGCTAATAATAGTTTAAAATATTTGGCTCTGCTACAGTGACTGAAATAAACTCTTGGAAACTAGGAATATCTTCATATTCTATTTGCTCCTAAAGGGAATTCAGTGCTTTTCTAAAACATTTAAAAAAAAACTTATTTAAACAAAGAATTGAAAATAGATGTTAAAAATATAGGTATTTTTGCAATTCTATTCTCAACAGTTTAGTTGCAAATTTAGTATAGCAAATTCTGTTTATAAATAGGTACAAATTATTCAGTCCAAATTACTCAAAGTATGTACACACCTCATTTTTAAAAAGTCTCCTTTCTCTCTGTTTTCCACACTAATATCTTTATCCTAGTCCTTGACACTCTCCGATGCAAAACAAACCTGATCTTCAGACTCACGAGTAAACAGACCCAAGGGAAAACTTGTAGCAAGCCCAATAACTCCAGAAGTCAGTACTTAAATGTTAACAATGGAAACAGGAGCTTTCAACATGAAAACACAGTTTTGAATATTTCACCCTGATTCAACAATCAAAGAAACTGATACACCACCCCTGCAAATTACCTGTGAGTCTAAACTGTGGTACATGGATAAATGAGGGAAGTATGAATAATTATCAGATATTCTTTAAGGTGTAAATGTTCAAAACAAACATATTAGCAAAATTATATAGAAACGTTTGTATCATCCTTCTGATGGGATACAGATCTAAAATTTTCTCAAAGTCAAAAAGAGAATAGAATATTGACAAGGCTACAAGATAGAGCCTACTGAAAGGAGATCAATATTTATAAGTATTTCCCACATTGAAATGTAGTTTTTTTGAATTTCTATTCTCAGTCTTTTCTTAAGCCTTCCATATCTTCACAACTGATGTTTTAAAAGATGTAATGGCACATAAAATAGATGTACTACTTACCCAATTTTGAAACTTTAAGAATTCTTCAATGTTCATTGGAGGTTTATGCATTTTCTAATGAAGTAAAATCAACATTGCTAATTAATATAAATATTGCTAACTAACAAACTCAACATAAATTAACACTGTTTATGATGTTTACACATAATTTGCTTAAATAAACGATGCTCCTGGACTTAAGTTATAATTTTCAGAGCCATAAGGCATTGTAAAATATTCACTTTGTAAAGTCCCTGCACTTTGAAAAGGAACAGAGATCAATGTTTAAATTCTGAGCCTCCAAACCAAATTCTGTAAAAGGCTTCCTTCTTATATATTGCTTCTAGGGAAAAAAACTCCACATTAATCCTGTTGAATGTCCTAATTTCAAATTCCTACAAGAGTTCCAAGATATTTTGGGCTATGTTGGATGGTGTCTACAATAAATCCAAAGCCAAAAATATATTAACTTGCCTCTCTTGCTGATGAAGTATTTAATAAAAGGCCACACTAGTGACATGGTGAAAGTAACTTAAATGTTTGTATATTTCCATGTAATAAGTAATAGTCCGATTTTATTAGTAGTTTCCTCATAAGTTGAAAACATATTCTTTCATTAGACAAATTGATTTTAATCAGGACCACATCTTGTTCTTCTTTGCCTTAGAGACTGTACACATTCTTACTTCTGCTTGGAAGCCTCCCTGTTCCAAACCTTCTCTGTCCAATCCCTTCTTGATCTTATTTTAAATATCAAATTAAAAGTCACTTGTTCTAGGAAGTCCTCCTTGTTCCCCAAAAGATTCTCTTCAGTAACACATGTAGATGTGTATCTATATGAGGATAGAAACTATGGTATAAGTCACTGCTGAATTGTCAAAATTTCATACGATGATTCACTCAGGATTAGTACACAATAAGTACTTGCAATGTGTATAAATTAATGAATAAATGAGTAAATAGATATCAGAAAAATGGGTATTTATTCAGAACAATAATATGACCATTTCTAGAGAATGAAAAACCCATTAGAAGAAGGCAAAAATAAGAGGAATTCAGAATATCCTAATACAATATCCTAATGGTCTGATGATGGCATGTCTGAAAAGATTGCAGCACATTTTAATTTACCATAACATATATTTCACATATATAAAATGATACAGATTACAAAATCACCATAGTTTTGTAAAAATAGCTACACTTTTGAGGTTGAAGAGAATATTTCATTCTCTAATACTGTTTGAAATATGGTGAATATAAACAAATATATAACAGATAATAAATAACAAAATAAAAGGTATATGTGACAATCGTTACAAAAAGAAGCGTTCAGGAGCAAAGCTGCATTGAGCTGTCACAAAAATTTAATGGAAAACATGGGACTCTAGATTGAGAAGGGTAAGAAATAAGAGAGATGGTATGCACAGAATGCTTAGAGACAAAAAAAAAATGTTAGGGATACAATATCTTCAGAGAGAGTGAATGTAGTAGTCATCTAGAAGAAAGCTATCAGTATATTTTGAAATGTATGAAATATAAAGAAGCTAATTAGAACAACTTAAATGTTGCCTTTTTTTTATAATGGCTATCAAACCACTTCTAGTACAAAGCACTAAAAAAATCCCCATATTTCTGTTTTAAAAATTCTTTTTTTTTTTATTTATTTTGAGAGAGACATAGAGAGCAAGCAGGGGAGGGGCAGAGAGAGAGGGAGGCAGAATCCCAAGCAGGCTCCACACTGTTAGCACAGAGCCTCATGTGGGGTTTGAACTCACAAACTGTGAGATCATGACCTGAGCTGAAGTAGAGTCAGACGCTTAACCGACTGAGTCGCCCAGGCGCCCCTTTTCTTTTCTTTCCTCTTTTCTTTTCTTTCTTCCTTCATTTCTTTATTTCTTTTTCTTGAGAAGAGTTGACACTCATTACATTAGTTTCAGGTGTACAACATGGTGATTCAACAACTCTACACTGTGCTCGCCTGAAGTACAGCTACCATTTGTCACCATACAACACTATTATAACATCATTGACTATATTCTCTATGCTGTACCTTTTATTCCTGCAGCTTATTCATTCTACAACTGGAAGCCTGTATCTCCCATTCTTCTTCACCCATTTTGCACATCCCTTTAACTCTAGCAACCATCAGTTTGTTCTCTGTATTTAAAGTTCTGTTTCTGCTTTTGTTTAATCATTTGTTTCGCTTTTTAGATTCCACATATAACTGAAATTATATGGTATTTGTATTTCTCTAATTTATTTCACTTTATTACACTTTAGGTCCATCCGCATTGTTGTAAGTGGCAATATCTCATCCTTTTTATGGCTGCATAATATTCCATTGTGCGTGCATGTGTGTGTGCGTGTGTGCGTGTGTGTGTGTGTGTGTGTATGTATACACACATACATACATAACTTCTTTACCTACTTGTATTGGAAAATAATACATTCCAATTAAAGAAAATTAGAAAAATAAGTTAAGGAAGTAAAACTCACACAAGTTCCAGCTAATTTCAATATAAAATTCCAAAGTTCTCTAAGGTTAGGGTTAAAAAGAGGTAGGAATAGGGGCGCCTGGGTGGCTCAGTTGGTTAAGCGGCCGACTTCAGCTCAGGTCACGATCTCGCGGTCCGTGAGTTCGAGCCCCGCGTCGGGCTCTGTGCTGACAGCTCAGAGCCTGGAGCCTGTTTCAGATTCTGTGTCTCCCTCTCTCTGACCCTCCCCCATTCATGCTCTGTCTCTCTCTGTCTCAAAAATAAATGAACGTTAAAAAAAAAAATTAAAAAAAAAAAAGAGGTAGGAATAAATTAAATGGACTTCTGCTCTAAGTAGAATGTAGAAGTATGCAAAACACCTATGCTTCCCTGGTAACAACAAGGGAAACCCAGACAAAATAAAAATCTCACTTTTCTATGAGGTTAGTGAAGAGTAGTGGGTGCTAGTAAGCAGTACGGGCTACATAATTTGGAAAATGCAGAGCCCCTTGTTCAAAAATTATTAAGAATTTTAAGATGGTAATATCAGACCATTAAACCAAGTGTAGGGTCCATCTAATCATAAGCGCCTGTGCAATTGCAAGCCCATGAAGCCTTTCTACCTGGAAGCCTGGATGACCAGAAATTAAAAAAAAAAAAAATCCCCTTTATAAGTGAGCATAAAGCTGTGTCAGTTTCCTTACCCGGCAGTGATCTTTAACCATCCACTGGGGGAACTGTTGGTCTGCCATGGTGCAGGAACTTTGCAGAGATGAAGAGAAATCAGCTGGACGGACCTTAAGCATCTGCATGAGCTGAAGCAACAAACTGGAGTCTGAAAGACACCTAAATACAAAAACAAAGGACTCAGACAAACAATCCCTGCCCAGACCCTATGACTCCCTTCTGAGTTTTATCAAAAAAGCAGCAGTCCAGGAGGGGCTGGAAAGATAGAGGACTTAAAGAGGCCAACACATTCTTAACATTACTTGGGCTTCAGGGCCCTGACAGAGTTGACTTCAAAGGTGAAGCAAAAATGTAAAAAAAAAAAAATCAGTTCCAACTTCTCCCAATTGAATATTGACAAGATATAAGAGTTGGCTATGAAGAGGGAAGTTGGAAGTTGGGTTAGACACAGGTGAACTTCAATTCAGTTAAAGCAAAAGTAAAATTCAACTCAAGTCTAGGAGGAATCAAAAGATCAGTATCTCATTTTGAATGTCAAGGAGATAAAAAGGCTTGTGCTAAATTATACTTCACCCTCTATAATTTTTCCCACATAATGTCTAATACACAATAAAACAATTGAAGATGTACAAACAAGAAGTAAAATGGGACCTATAATCAAAAGAAAACACAGTCGATGGGGCATCTGGGTGGCTCAGTTGGCTAAGCATCCAACTTTGGCTCAGGTCATAATCTCATGGTCTGTGGGTTTGAGCCCCCGCTTCGACCTCTGTTCTGACAGCTCAGAGCCTCGAGCCTGCTTCACATTCTGTGTCTCTCTCTGCCCCTTCCCTCCTCACACTTTGTCTCTCTCCCTCTCAAAAATAAATAAACATTAAAAAAATTTTTTAAATAAATAGAAAAAGGTATGAAAGGTATGAGCAGAAACCAATGAAATAAAAATATGAAAACAGAGAAATCAACAAACCAAAAGTTGGTCTTTTAAAAGATGAAAAAAATAAACCCTTAGTAGAAATGAATTTAAAAAATGAAAGGAAAATGTATATGGGAGGAAAAAATGATCTGCTAGATTGAAATATTTTAATTGCTATATTTGATTATAATGCTTTACCACTTTGGCAGAATGAGGACAGATTACTAATAACTACACAACAATTTGGCTATTATTAAACAAAAGAAAGTAAAAGGTTGTATTAAAAGTTAATGTGATCATATGTGGTTCAGGGTTGAATGATATTTACAAATGTGAATTTAAACAAAAATTGAGATATTACTACATTGAGAGATGAGGGGGTAAGAACGTGTACAGGTAGAGAGAGAAGGAATGTTCTTGTACCTGGGGGTGGTGTTATAAAAGAGCTTTATCATTGACTTCCTTAGAAGAAAGTCAATGGAAAATGTCTGAAATTGAAAAAATTAAAACATTGCAATATATTATGACATATGCAGTAAATAACAAAAGAATTATTTAAAAGTCTTGAAAGAATTTTCCTTTTGAGAGAACTGAGAATAGAATGCAGGGGTTGGGAACTACCAGGCTTTGGTGAAAAACCTAGAATATGTCAACTGTTAGTGCTTACCAACATGTGTATGTTTCTCTACAGTTCCCAAGCTCACATGCAGTAAAGTGGGAGGGGGAGGGATCTTCGATATGTGGGCAAAGTGATATACGCCACTTTTTAGGGATGACCTCTAAAACTTTTGGTATGATTCAACATGCTTTCTTTCTTGTCAGATGAGCTGTGGACTCAAGTCTTAGGAGATAGTAGAACCAGTAAAAAGTAAACAAAAGAACACAAGAAACAACCTGCATCCTTGAGTCTAATGTTTCATCTGACTAGTAACATCTGAATTTCCTGTGAGAAATAAAAATTTATTGTATCAAACCCCTGAAATGTTGGGGTTTTCTGTGACAGTAGTAAATTCATCATGGTGGTTTAAAAAAAAATGGCCACAATTTCCTTGACAATCTTTTGAGAAGTGGTATCTATCTATGTCCCCTTTCCTATAATCTGGACAGGTTTTAAGACACACTTATAACCAAAATAATGTGTGAGAAGTGACAGTGTGTTACTCTTTGATACTGGGTCAGAAAAGAACATGTAGTTTCTGCCTTGTTCATGGCAATGCTGGACTGTGGAGCACTCAGAAGTCTGATTACGCAGCTGCCATACTGTGAGGAAGTTCAGGCCACATGGAGAGTCTTGCACACAGGATTTCTGCTAGCATTCATAGACTTCCGAGCTGAGTTATCAGAGAAAAGCTGACTCTCTGTGCCGTGCTGAACACACAATCCATGAACACAATAAAAAAGTTGTTTTAAGTCATGTTTTGGACTAATGTATTACAGAGCACAAGTAACCCAATACTCACATCACTTCAATGAATAAACAGTATCATTTGCTTTTTTTAACCTGAGCACCTGAACTAAAGCAGTTAAAGAAGAAAAAGGCATGAATTATTTATTCTTGGCTTGGAGACTTTGCTATTGTTAACTTTTTTCACCCAGGAAGTTCATCTTTCCTCCTAAAGCAGTGGCTTTCAAACTTTTTAAAGAGAAATGCACAAGAAGACATACATTTTATAAACGCACGCACCCACACAGAGATCTTTCTTATGATGGGGTTAAGTTTCGATAAACCCATGGTTAAGTTGAAAATGTATTTAATACACCCAACCTACCGAACATCATAGACTAGCTACCGTAAATGTGCTTAGAATACTTACATTAGCCTAAAGCTGGGCAAAATCATCTAACACTAAGCCTATTTCATAATGAAGTATCGAATATCCCATGTAATTGAATACTGTACTGAAAGTGACAAACCAAATGGTTGTAAGTGTACTGATTGTTTACCCTTGTGATGGCCTGGCTGATGTGGCTGCTCACAAGAGAATTTCATATGACATATGGGTAGCTCAGCAAAATATCAAGTTAAAACTCAAAGTTTGGTTTCTACCGAATGCATACTGAATTCACACCATTATAAGGTCGAAAAATCCCAAGTTAAACCAGGGACTGTCTGCAATTTAAAACTCCATGAAATAATACTTCACCAAGTGCCATGTGCTGACATTTCCACAGTATACTATTTCATTTTTTTAAATGTGTAGTTTTGGGGTGCCTGGCTGGCTGTGTCAGGGGAGCCTGCAACTACAGCTCTCAGGGTCATGAGTTCAAGTCCCACACTGGGCCTAGAACTTACTTAAAAAATTAATAAAAATTTTAAAAACATGTAGCTGTGACTCACTACATTTCCTTGCTTACAAATGGGACTTCCACCAATGGGTCCCACACATTTCCCTTGAAAAGCACTGCTCTTGGGGCGCCTGGGTGGCGCAGTCGGTTAAGCGTCCGACTTCAGCCAGGTCACGATCTCGCGGTCCGTGAGTTCGAGCCCCGCGTCAGGCTCTGGGCTGATGGCTCAGAGCCTGGAGCCTGTTTATGATTCTGTGTCTCCCTCTCTCTCTGCCCCTCCCCCGTTCATGCTCTGTCTCTCTCTGTCCCAAAAATAAATAAAACGTTGAAAAAAAAAATTAAAAAAAAAAAAAGCACTGCTCTTAAGCCATAATCATTCTTCAAGGCCTTACTCAAGTCCAACCAATGAGCCTTTGTTGACCACTCCATTCTGAGCTCTTGTAAAATTACAACAATTTACTAGTCACATTGTGTTTTCTGTACTACCCAGGTTTTAACTTGATGTCCTAAGCTCGTCTAGCGCAAGGTTCTGTCCTTTACCTCTCACATGCTAAATTCAAAGTACTCAATAAATACAATGCTTAATATCTGGCCATTGTGTTTCTGAATCTCACAATTGTTTGGGATTTTCTTTGGGGTGGGGTAAGGAAACGTGGTTTAATAATCCACCCACGTATTATGCTTAATTCCAAAATGGAAGAGTACACAAAGAGTGGTGTGTAGTTTTCAAGAGAACCAAACCATCAGGGTACACACAATGTTTCTAAGAGCTTTCATTACTACGCACCGCAAGAAGTACTCATCTTGACATAGCCATAAAAACGTAACAGAACCAAGTTCTCTCACGACTAAAACATTTTTGGAATTGGAAAAATGGCAAAGTGTTCCGTGGGATCAGCATTTTTCACAACTCACTGCAACTACACCTTGAGAGTACACTTCCAGAACCGCGTGCCACTTAAGCAGGAAACTCGGCTGGCAGGGTGTGAAGCTCAGCCTCACCGAGCGGGCCTCACTGCCCTGGGATCCTGTCTAGCAGAGAGGCTACACCGCCCGCAGCCCGAGAGGCTAAGGCGGGACTTCCCCCTCTAACCCCGCCCCGCGTCCCTCCCCAGCCGTTACTTTCGGCGCGGGACCTGCGCGGCGCCGGGCTCTAGCAACGGCCCTAGCAACGGCCGGACTCCTCCCTCCGGTGTCTCCCGGAAAGCGCTCCGCCGCGCCCGCGCGCGGCCTCAGCCGGGAGCGCGCCTCGGGCTCTGGGGGAGCCGAAGACGCGTGGAGCTGTGCGAGGACCCGCGGGCGGTGCAGGTCTGAGTCCCACTCCGATCCCTGGTGCCGGTCTCCTCGCCCCTCTGCGGACCAGTGGTCTGGCCTGAGCCGTGCGTCCGCAGGGAGTGGACGCTCCTTGGCTGGGCCTTAGTGGAGGTTGTGCAGAGTGTCGCCTGTGAGCGGGGCCCTGGTCCCTGTGCGAGCGCTTGCATTTTTTAGGATCCTGCGGGCCCCTTGGGAAAAAGGCTTCTAAATTTTACCTCAAAACAAAACAAAAAATGTTTTCTCCCAACAATTATTTTTCAGTGGTTTCCGCGCCAAGGAAAGTCTGTTCTGGCAGGCAGTCCCCAAGGAAGTATTTATTTTTTAGTGTTTGGAGTGGTTTGCGAGGGATTGGTAATCAGGGAAGGAGAAGCTAAGCACAGACAGGGTGCCGTGCAGTGTATTTAACATAATAAGTAGTGGTTACATAATAAGCCAAGGAGTCTGTTTCTTATGTCTGCATTACTTCTTGGGAACATAGGACAAGTAAAGAAGTATATTAATACTTTTAAGATGCCAGTTCATGGAGTTGGATGATAAAATCGCTGCTTAAATCCACAGCATTTAAGTATTACTTCTGCCCGAAACCGTAGTGCACCATGAAAAACTAAGGCAAGATAGTCTGCCTACCACATGATGGATGATGTGGGAGAGGCCACTGGTCCTGCATGAAGAGGATGGCACCTTGGGTTTTTCAAAAATGAATGTTGGACCTGTGTATATTATGTGACCAGGTTCTTCAAAATACTTAAGGAAAAAAATTAAGGAAAAATGCTTTATCTAGTAGTGACTTGATCTACAATATATGGTTGGGGTGTTTTATATAGTATTCCATTGGGAAGTGACTGGTAGCTAGGAACTTTTAACAGTATCGTTTTGCAAAAAACATATATGTGTATATATATAATATATAAAATTTGCCATGCTGCCACTTGTGCCAGGTTGCAGATGGCCCATAAAGATGGTTTGTTAGGTTCTTCAGTAGGGAGATTGATACACATGATTTCTTTTTTAGAATGGTTTTGATGTGATAAGGAATTGTGGAATTCCTCCCTTTGCGCAAGACAGAGATAGATACGTGAGATCAGTAAAGAATTCTGCTCTTGCAGAGTTGACTGCTAGGAGGGACAGCTTTGCTAAAAGGCAACTAACTACAAAAAGCAGATTTTTCCATGCTAAATAAGTGAAACCAGTAATAAATGGGCAAAGTTAAAGAGATGTTAAGAGGTTGCCATAGAACATCTAGAGTCCTGACTTTGAGACTAAAATAGAGGATTATATGCAAGGTAGAATTGATGGAACTTGGTGAGTAATTAGATTTGGGGGAAAAGAGGTTAGAGGGGGAGTAAAAAATTTGTTTTCACCCTAATTTGCAGAATGATGAGTGTACCATCAAGGCATTTATTACTTTTTTAGGAGTAAATTCTTTTTATGTTTTCTAAGTAACCCTCAAAACTTTCATCAATAAACTTCAAAAGAATTTGATGTTCATAAGCATGTTTTGAAGGTTGTGAATCGTTACATTTGCAACAAACTATTTGTACACATTTGAGGCAGGCTATTGGCTAGGTCAGGACCGATGCCCTCGTCATGTGGTTTCGGAGACCTTTGGAGGGAACTGTCCATAACTAACCACTTTTGGCGTCTTTTGTGTGGCCACCACAGCCATAAGTGAGCGTATAGGTGAAACGGGAGGGGGGAGCCATAAACATTTCCTTTTCACTGTCTCATAGGTATTTATGTTGTTTGATTTTGTAGAGGAAGGACATTTATATAAGGCTTCACTAATATCCATTTGGCTGTTTGGAAGTCCAAGCGGAATATAGGGGAATATTTCTGAGGCAGAATGCACTTAGAGGGCCCTAGAAAAACTCACAAGTATTTTTCCACTGAATGTCAGGCAACCACATTGACCTTCTTGACATCCCCAATAACTGTGTACGTCAGCCCCATATTGCTTGCATTCTCTGGTGGCATATGCAAACCTTCTAAATAGTTACTGGAACACCCAGGAAAATGGAGTCAGGTTGAATTATTCCAGTCCAGTTCCTTTTATAGAATGAGTCCCATGATGAAGTAATTCAAGACTATTACAACCTAAAAACGTTTTTTCATAAGGACCTCCGGCAACACCAGAGCAAACCCAAACCAAGATTTAGGTGAAACTTAACTAGCTTCCTAAGTGCAGTAATGGGACCTCTTTTGGCTTATGACAGTTGACCTTTGGTTGCCCAATAAGGGATTTGTAGCTCCGATTTCTGGAGACTAATAGTATCTCTTCCCAGACTTTTTTTTTTTTAATTTTTTTTTCAACGTTTATTTATTTTTGGGACAGAGAGAGACAGAGCATGAACGGGGGAGGGGCAGAGAGAGAGGGAGACACAGAATCGGAAACAGGCTCCAGGCTCTGAGCCATCAGCCCAGAGCCCGACGCGGGGCTCGAACCCACGGACCGCGAGATCGTGACCTGAGCTGAAGTCGGACGCTTAACCGACTGCACCACCCAGGCGCCCCTCTTCCCAGACTTTTAAGGCTGCTCCTGTCCTTAGAATGATTTTTTTTTTAATTTTAGTCAAGATTTCTTTACCTGAGTCTGTAGATGGACTTTTAGAGATCTGTAAACCGCATGAAATTGTGTGCAAAATATTGTGTCTGTGTATGCATCCATGTGAGAGGTCTAAGACTCTCTCACATGATCTTAAATGGATCTGAGACTCAAGAAAAGGAGGCAGCTTGGTAAATTTACTTTGAGTAAATTTGGCCAATATATTTTATTTTCCCAGTATATTTCAATGTATTTTTCTTCAATGACAAGCGTCTTTTTTCTTTGGGTCTCAAGCTTACTGGTATTTACAATCTATAAAAAAAACTCCTGATGAGTAATTAAATTAGTTTTACTAACTTCTTGTTGGTAAATTATGTTGAATATTATGTTCCACTGGACTTTTTGTTCACTTTCTATTTGGGATACCACAGAAAAGTTTCCTGCTGCAGTCACAGCATTTCTTCTCTTAGTGTTTGTACTCAAAGTGCCTGGGGCCTCATAGTTAAACACCACAATGCCATAAGGCTTTATAATGAAAGACTCATTTTACAGCTTTGGAATGCATATCAAATCAAAAGGTCCCCAGTCTCTTTTCTCCCTAAAAAGATAACTGTGCTTACAGAATATTTGAGTAACAGTTTGGACAGCCATTATTCTTTGAAAGAAATATTTAAATGGGAAAGTAATTTTACTATTTTATCTCTAGAAGTGAAGCATCTGAATGATTTATATTTTTAAAAAGCAGTATGAAATCTTCAAGCGAGAGGACATTAGTGGTACTTTGTAAAATTTTTAAGTTTATAAGATCACACTTTATTTTTCTGGGTATATATTTCACCTTTTGGGATAGTTTACAAATTATAATTGGTAGTAGATGCCTATCCTATTTTAGTGGATGTTTAGTTATGTTTGTGTGTGTGTTTTAATTTAAGTTGAAGAGGAATATATCTCTTAGAGCATAACCAACTAAATTTTACTGATTTCACTGGAACCTTGTATTTTCATTAGGATTTAGGTTGATATTTGATATCATGTAACATCAGTTTAAAGTCAGAGCCTACAGGGTTGAATACATTCCTGGCTGATACTAACATTAACCATTACATTCCTAAATAAAACAAGAGTCACTAAAAAATGGATTGTTGGTACCTAAGTTTTATATTTAGATAACTTTTCTAAGATAGCATCTTTTTATTTTTATGGAGGGACTGGCCCAGAAGGGTAATATATTGAGATTATTGCTTTTTAGTTTTGTATTTTAAATCATGCTAATTTAGTGGCTTAAAAAGCTTATTAACATTTTTAAATAAATATAGCAGCACACAGTTTTAAATTGAGTGATTTTCTTTGTGGAGACAAGTATAAAATATTTCCTATCTTTATTTTGCCCCCACTTTTTGTTTTTTGCAGCACACCTATGATGTATGTTTTAGAAATAGATGTTAAACTTTGGTTCGAATGAAAAATGTCTGTCAATCCACCTGTATTTCTCAAGGACAAAGATGAAAATAATTCAAAATTTGGAAATTTGGAAATACAACAGTCACAAACTACTTCCATAGGTGCAGAAGATCCTCTTCAAAACTTATGCCTAGCATCTCAAGAAGTTCTTCAAAAAGCTCAGCAAAGTGGAAGATCAAAATGTCTCAAATGTGGTGGTTCAAGAATGTTCTATTGCTATACATGTTATGTCCCAGTTGAAAATGTACCTATTGAGCAGATGCCACTTGTGAAGGTTGGTAAGAAATTTAATTATTTGAAAGTAGGAAAAGAGGTTTTAAAAAGACATCGCATATATACCTGCTCTAAAATAATTGATAAGCTTGATAAATAGCGTCATTGTGGAAATGAATACTATTAATAGAAAATTTAAACTTACAGAGTGGTAAATCTATTTCTTTTTCTTGTCTCTGGAATAAGAGATTCACATTGCTAAAATACTTGGGTCTGAGTAGTATTGTTTTGAATGAAATCAATTACTTTTTCATTAATGATTATAATTCATCTAAAACATAGGAAAAAATATGGCATAAACATGAATAGTACAAGAGACAAGTATATAGCTTGCCTGAAGGAACTTCAAAAACTACTTCAAGGCCTTGGACTTCTTTTTAAAAAAACATATCCTAAAGGAACTAGGATTGATGTTTGTTTAGGTTTTTGTAGAACAAGCTTATTACCCCCATCCTACACTAGGAGATAGAGCTCATGTCAGTGACCTAAACTAAGTAAACTTGAAAAGGCTACGTATTCACTGGGCCATATTATAATTGTAGTTATTTAAGTCAGATTTTAAAAAATTGATTTGAATTGATTGCTTACACTATACTTTTTCTTGCTTACCAAGATACTCTTGTGTAGGTGAAAGGTGTTATAGACCATGATATCTTTGTAATCAAAGAGTTTATTACATATATGTCAACTTGTCTAACATTTACATGAACTTGGGTAGTAAATCAAATAATGTGTAAAATTTGCTGCCTATTAGGGCTTTAGAGAGACTAAACTCTACACATGGGCTCATTAGAATTTGTTGGTAAGAAAATAAGTTGAAACTATATTCAAAAATATTTAATATGGTGACTTTAAGATTCATTTAAATTTGAAGTAGAATACTTTAATACTTATATTTTGTTACTTGAATTTCATTTTGGCTTGTAAGCTGTCTTGTCAAGTTCATGGTCTCCTGAGAGGTCTAAAATCACACTTACAGGCTATTGGAAAGTTTATTGGTCAAGAAGAAATAGGCATGGAATCTAATCAGCTTCATAGTTACCTTAAAAAAACTGAAAGCTTGAGGAAAATAATTTTTTTAAGTTTCCTATTATCTTGCAAGAATGTTACATTTCAAAGTATAGCTTTTAAAGTATACACAGAATTATTCTATCTTCTGTTCATATCATAGCCACATAAAGAGAGTATCCTTTTAGAAGTTTTAAGATGTATTGTGTTCCAAAGGATTGAAGATCAGAATAATAAAAGTCATTAACATACTGACTTTTCATAGAAATTTAAGAATAGAGGATTATTTTCCAAATCAGTGACTCAAAACACCATGCCAAGGGTTTGATCAACTCTAAATAGCCTACCGGATCATGCAGTTTTTAAAAGTGTTTATATGTTAATGGACATATATAAAACTCAGTATGTTAACATATATTAATAGTAATAAAAACTCTGTAAAGTTTTCTTTCTAATGTTTACTTTATTTTTACAAATCATTCAGCATTTGCTTTTAGATAGCCTGCTTGGGAAGGAAAGACGACTACATGATGAGTAAGTGCCTCCCAAGCTTTAAAGTTTAGTCTATGGAATAAATTCATAAATACTGATTCTTTTCATGCAGAATATGATTTTTTTTAATGTCATGAGAAATGCATAAGTAAAAGATGCTCTTGGGTATTTTTTAAAAAAGGAGTCTCCCCCCCCCCCCCAAAAAAAAAATCATGAGGTAAAAAAAATCTTCATCTTTAGTAGAGTCCTAGAATTTAATTTTTTTTTTAAGGTTCATTCATTTTTCAGAGACAGAGTGTGAGTGGGGTTGGAGCAGGAAGAGAGAGGGAGACACAGAATCCAAAGCAGGCTCCAGGCTCTGAGCTGTCAACACAGAACCCGACACAGGGCTCGGACTCATAGACCGCAAGATCATGACCTGAGCTGAAGTAGCAGGCTTAACCGACTGAACCACCCAGGTGCCCCTAGAACCCTAGAATTTAAAAGACTCTTTTTTGGGAAAGTTGATAATCACACCGGAAAAGGCTTAGGGTACCTGCTAATGGCATTTTAATAAATTGGGGCAAAAAGATTTGGTAAATCTTTTATAGGAATTATAGGTGTTAGAGAACAGATGTTCTTTATGTATTTGAAAACAGAACATCTCTACTTGAACTGTGGTAAACACTGCTGGTGTTACTCTGTGCCCTGTCATTATTTAAGAAGTATCTTCCTTTAAAATGTGTGAACTAGAGTACAAACAGTATTATTTTCACAATTTGATCTGTGCTTTTGTTTCATAGTAGCAGAAACTTCAGGGACCTATACTGGGTCCCAGGATACTTCTTGAGCACAAAGTTTGCATAATTGTCTTATACTTGTAGAATTTAGTCCATGATAGGCTAGGTACATGACTTTTAAATATATGAGTAACACCTCTGTGTCCTTGATGTAAATGGTACCCTTCAGACATAGCCAGCTAATCAGAAATGTCACCTTTGGAATTTTCAGCTCTACTCATCAGCCATAGAAGAAAGTCAGTTTTACTAGTAATAGAATACTTTGTCACAATGTGCTTTCTTTTTCTTCTTTCCTCTTTCTATCTGCCCTGGGCTAAGATAATGCTGACCTGGGACTGAGAGACCCTGGGGAAAGGGAATGTAGTGTCAACTGAGACTGAGCATCATGAGGAAATTCTGACGTAGAGTTCAGCCAGAAGTAGACTGATGTAAAATCATTTGTGAACTGCCTACTTAAATGGTAAATTTTCTATAACTAGAAGTTGGTTTGGTGATTTGAAGCAATTGGCCCTAATTGGTCACTAGGCCCAAGTGGGGAGGGAAGGAGATTTGGCGTTTGAAGCCCTAAATTGAAAACTACTTGGGGTACATATTTATGGCCCTTCTGGGATATATACCCTCCTTTTCCACACAGTCACCCAGAAAAGTAAAGTATGTACAGTTGGGACCATCTAGTAGCGTGCGGCAACTGCTCCTTTAAAAACCAGCTCTAGAATTAATGATACGTACAACAATATGGATGACTCTCAGAACAATTATTCTGAGTGAAAGTAGTCAGATGAAAAGAGTACATACCATATTTGTATATTAATTTATGAATGATTATTTCAGTAAAAAATACATATTCAAGAACCAAAAAAAACCCCAACAGAAAAAGAAAAGAGCATATACCATATGATTTCATTTATATAAAACCTTAGAAAATGCAAACCTATAGTGATAGCAGAGCAATCATCATTGCCTAGGGACTGTGAGTGGTAGTTGATGGGGAAAGGGGAAGGAGGGAGGCACAAGAAGGCTTTTGGGGGCGACAGATAAATTTGTGATCTTGATTATGGTGATGAACTCAAGGGTGTTAAAATTCATTATATTGTATACCTTAAATATGTGGCATTTATTATACCTATTTTATCCCTTTATTAAAGCTGTTTTAAAAAACAAAAATAGTTTTGTACTCCAGGGTAAAATAACTTGCCCCAGGGTAAATACCTAGAATCCTACCTAAAATCCTGTTTTGGGTAAAGCGGAAGCTGGACGAATGTTTATCATAACAAATAAAACATTTACAATCAGTGAAGAATCCAACTTGGAGTTTCTTATATGTTATGGGGGGGATATGACTTGGCTTTCATTTTCATACTCTTGACTGTAGCACCTGTATACGCATTATACAGAAAACTAAAACAAGTCAGTGAAATGATAGTAAAATCTCACTCAAGAAATGCAAGAGAATATTATTTTTACAAAGAGGCAGGACATAATCCATAACAAAGAAACTTTAAGGAAAATAGACAAAATTTTTTTGAAGAGAGTTAATTTTTATATAAAGTGTGCACCTCTTGGACCTGTTACTTTTTCCAATTGATGATTATTTCATTTTTGCTGTGAAAGGCCACTGATGAGAATCATGATGTTCACAACAAAGGGTAATACCTTTGATCTCGAAGGACATGTAGGGAATAAAATTTGACTTGAAGTTTAGATTTGAAGCCTTTCCCCAAACTTATATTTCCTTTTATTGTGTCATAAGATTAACAAACCTAGCGTTTATAGAAATTATAAAAAATGTTCTTGGCACAGATACTGAAATGCAAGGAATTGGACTCCCTGCCTATGTAACGTAAATGAAAATGACCTTGAAACTTTGCTTTAAGAGTAGATTCTATATTAAAGGAGTTGGAAATAGTTGTTTAGTATGTGATCAACAATATCCAGGAAGAAATTTGGGTTTGCTTTATGGCTTTTAGAATTCTTAATATTCTAGTTTAGAAATGTATGATTTTCAAATTATATTTGTAGGAGCTTAGTGTGAACTTATTATTTTAGCCTTAAAGATTATTTTTATTAACATAAAAATTAGAATTTTTATGTTTGTTGTGTTGATTTCTCTTTTTTTAAATTTTAGCTTCCACTGAAGATTGACATCATTAAACATCCAAATGAAACAGATGGCAAAAGTACTGCTGTACATGCAAAACTATTAGCACCTGAATTTGTAAATATTTACACGTATCCTTGTATTCCAGAATATGAAGAAAAGGACCATGAAGTAGGCAGCTTATTTTTTTACAACTCTTCACATTAAGTCTAAAAATGAATTTTTTTACTGTTTATTTTTTTTTGAGAGAGAGAGAGTCAGAGTCAGAGTGTGAGTGGGGGAGGGGCAGAGAAGGAGGGAGACACAGAAACTGAAGCAGGCCCCAGTCTCTGAGCTGTCAGCACAGAGCCTGACGTAGGGTTCAAACTCAAGAACAGTGAGATTATGACCTGAGTGGAAGTCGGATGCTTAACTGAGCCACCCAGGTGTCTCTAAAAATGAATTTTAAATTCTATTACCTTTATAAGCTTACTTGAACATAATTTAATATTTTTCTTAATGACCTAGAGTTATTTTTTTATAGCAATAAACATACAAATTATTTACTTCATTGGTATCTTCAAAGATCAAATGATTTTAGATTGTTAAGGCTTTTTTGAATCTCGTCTTTCCACTTTATATAGTTTTTCTGCATTATTTCTTCAGGTTTTTACTTACTGCCAATATTACTGTGCCTGCTTTTACTTTCTTCCCTCTCCATTTTCCTGCCTATAGTACATACAGATCTAATTTGATACGAACTAAGAAACCATATTATGAACATAATGGGAACATATTCAACATGTTTGTTTCTTGTCAAGTTTTAAGTCAGAATTTATTCATTTCAAAGATCATAATAGCACACTGCTGACTTAAGTTTCTTTGCTTTAGGTTGCACTGGTTTTTCCTGGACCTAAGTCTATTTCAATAAAAGATCTTTCTTTTCATCTGCAAAAAAGGATTCAAAATAATGTTAGAGACAAAAATGACCCTGAGAAGCCATCTGTTAAACGCAAGAAAACTGAAGAACAGGATTTAAATGACAGCAAGGGCCAAGACACAACACTGAAAAAAATTATATTTATCGATAGCACCTGGAACCAAACAAACAAAATATTCACTGATGAGAGACTTCAAGGTAAGAAAAACAAATTTTTTGTGGATTGCTCTGTCTCCCAACTTTCATTTAAAAAAACTTCAAACCTGCAGATTATTGGAAGAATTGCACTGAATACCCATACATTTTGCCACATTTGTTTTATTCTCTATTATATGTGTGTTTATACTTAGATATATCATTCATTTTTGGTTGAACTGCTTGAAAGTAAGTTGCAGGCTTGGCAACACTTCACCCTTAAATACCTAACTGTACATCTTTTAAGAATAATTGCAGAGTCACAATACCATTGTCACTCTAAGCAAATTAACAAAAGTTCTCTAATCTGTAATACAGAACATAGTCCATATTCACATTTCCCTAATCGACCCAAAGTATTTTTTGTAGCTCTTTTTTCCTTCATATCCCATGTAGTTATTAGGCCTCCTCAGTCTGATTTAACATAGAGCTTCTCCTGTTTTTGTTTTCTATGACTTTGGCTGGCGTGAGGAGGACCAGGCAGTTGTCTGAATGCTCCATCATAATTAGATTCACTTCAGTATTTTTGCAAGGATACTTCGTGATAAGGATAAATCTAGGGTTGTCCATGACAATTCCAGTTTATACTTGTTCTGATATGATTATTAATAGCATTCCCTTTCATTCTCAGAAATGAAGCTCTTTAACTTACTAATTATATGATTACCCTATTCATAGGTAAAGATATACTTATTGCATCAAATCAAGAGGCATATAATGTAAGTTCCGTTATTGGTAACAACTTTAATTAATTAAAGTGGTGATTGCCAGGTCTCTCCATTATAAAGGTTTGTTTTCTTCTTTGAAACTAGTAGTAGTAACCTGTGGGGTGGCGCTTCGAGACTATAAACTGTCTATTTCCCAACTGCTGTTCACTGAGTGGTTTTAGTATTCATTGATGACTTGCCTAAATCAGTACTTACATCAAGGATTGCAAAATGATGACATTTCTTTTACATTTGTTAGCTGGCTTTCTTATGTAAAGAACTCTTCTCCACACCCCCTTCTTTTTTTTCCACTCTCCCCCTGCCCCTTTTTGAGGTCACTGTACATTTTTAGATTTCCTTTTAGTTCATCATACGTAATATGTTGTGATTGTATCTTTTTTGATGCCCACATTGTCTCAACTTTTGCTAGTGGAGGCCTTCAAGCCCTCTCTGTGTCATGGCCTCATTAGTCTTTTCTGGTACAACAGGATGTCCCAAGTTCACTTGTACTTTTTTCCTGCCCCAGATCTAGAACCAATGATTGATTATACAAAGGAGCTGTGCTTCTTTTTAGTGGGGACTAATATTAGAAATCAAGAGCTAGTAAACTTATTACAACTTGGATGTCATTGCTACAGTGGATAGAGCCAAGGAAAATGCACATATATCATGAGTTCACATGGATAGTTCCAATTCCAAGATTTAACTTCCCAGGGATTTTCTTTCTTTTGTTTTACCTTTGTATGTCTCTGTCTCTTAGAGTGAAAAGTTTAGTTCCTAATAAAATGGTTTAAAAGAGTTTCTTCACTTGCCCAACTAGCACAGCTAGTAATTTGAAGAACAGGAACTCATGTTACCTCTCTTGTTTACTTGCACCTTACTTAGTTCTTCAGGGTTTTTCAGTAGTTTCTCTAAATACTTTAGATTTATTTCCAGCTCTTGATAGCTTTGTTTGTGTACCATGTTTGATTAGAAGGCAAGAGAGCTACCCAGTTGGTTTTAGACAGTTGCCAAAACAGTTTCAACCTGGGAGACCCTTTCTCAGGCTATTGTTAAAAATGCACATCACCTAGAAAAGAAAGTTTATGACACTTCTTTGGAGTTTAACTTGTGTTAACTAATCTCAAACTAACGTGAGTGACAATACTAGATTTAATTTACATAGTTCATACCTCTGAGGTCAACATACATGTTGGTAAGATTGCTTTGTCATTCTAATTGTGTGCATACCTGTGTGTTTGTTGGTGAGAATGATAAGCAGAAAGATAGAGACAGAGAAATTGTGTGTGTGTGTGTGTGTGTGTGTGTGTGTGTGTGTGTGTGTGAGAGAGAGAGAGAGAGAGAGAGAGAGAGAGAGGGAGGGAAAGGGGGGGGGAGTGGGAAGGAGAGAGACAGAGAAACTACAGAGTATAAGACCTAGAAGAATCTTTTTGCTGATATTTAATAGAGGGATGGAGCCCTAAGGCCCTTCTCTTTGGAGCACTCCCTGCCACACTGCATTGGATGGTTACAGCAGCACCTTATTCCTCAGTTTGAAGATTTTTCTGAACTACTTTCTTTACAATTATCTTATATGGTAATTGAAAGGATCAAATGAAAGAACATGAGTGAAAGCAGTTAAAAAAACTATAAAAGGAATTATTGAGCACAATTCAAAAATCTGTTTTCAGAGTGTTCATATTTGAAATTAAGGCTTCAAATCAGATTTGTACCAAAATTTCTGTTATTCCTTTCCAGATCACATAGTAGGTATCCTGTATTTTTAAAAGGGGATTTCTTAATTCCTTCAAAACCATGAAATCTGCATGTCCTACTTCAACCCCTCTCCCTTCTAGTGCCTTATTGCACCACAGGGACTACTTCAGGCTTTGCACATACTTAACAATCTCTGTATATGTGAAAAAACAGTTTCCAGAAAAACCAAATTACTTCCTCAAGACACAATCCATGTTTGCTATAAATCATTGCCTTTGGGTTTTAAAACATTTTATCATTTGATGGGATTAAACTGAACAAACCAGCTTTTTTTTTTCAATATATGAAATTTATTGTCAAATTGGTTTCCATACAACATCCAGTGCTCATCCCAAAAGGTGCCCTCCTCAATACCCATCACCCACCCTCCCCTCCCTCCCACCCCCCATCGACCCTCAGTTTGTTCTCAGTTTTTAAGAGTCTCTTAAGCTTTGTCTCTCTCCCACTCTAACATCTTTTTTTTTTTCCTTCCCCTCCTCCATGGGTTTCTTTTAAGTTTCTCAGGATCCACATAAGAGTGAAAACATATGGTATCTGTCTTTCTCTGTATGGCTTATTACGCTTAGCATTACAGTCTCCATTTCCATCCACATTGCTACAAAGGGCCATATTTCATTCTTTCTCATTGCCATGTAGTACTCCATTGTGTATATAAACCACAATTTCTTTATCTATTCATCATGAACACACCAGCTTTAAACCTCAGATAAAACCCTCAAATGTAATGTATTGGAAATCGTTTCGGTTATCTTATGAATGCAGAGGTTAAGAATCTCTTTAACAATGTAGAAACATACTGTTTTGCCACATTTTACAGAGAAATAGCTCTGAATGTTTTACTCTTGGCAAAATAAAACATTTGAAGGTTGAGCGCATAATTTAATCATAAAACGTGAACTTACACGTGAAGAGTGATAATAACATTCTTGAAGATTCACCATAGGAAGCCTTAGAAGAAGGTGGTGAGGAAGGATGGTTACTTTTGTTGGAGAGGCAGTCCAAATTATAAAAACTGGGATTATATTATAATTTGTTTTATGGGTACCTGGGTGGCTCAGTCAATTAAGCATCCAACTTCCGCTCAGACCATGATTTCATTGCTCGTGAGTTCGAGCCCGGTGTCAGGTTCTGTGCTGACAGCTCAGAGCCTGGAGTCTGCTTTAGATTCTGTGTCTCCTTCTTTCTCTGCTGCTCCCCATTCATGCTCTGTCTCTGTCTCTGTCTCTCTCTCTCAAAAATAAATAAACATTTAAAAACATTTTTTTTAAATTAGCCAGCCCTCTCCCTTCATTTTGACTGTATTGATACAATGTTTAAAGTGACTGCTTTTTTTTTAGATTAAAAGCATTGCCTGAACTGTAGTCAGTGTGTAAGTGAGTGCCGTATCATATACTGCCTCATTCAGTCCTCACAATGACAGTATGAGGATAGCTCAAGATTTTTACCCTTACTTTTCAGTTGAAGAAATTCAGGCAATAATTTTGAAGGGAAAAGCCATTTATAATTATCTGCTTTAAAATTCTGCTAAAAAAGATTTGCTCATTTCATCATAAAATTATTGTCAAAAAATGCTAGCAAAAGAATTTTTTAATATATGTATTGAGCTTTTAAAAATAAATATTTTCTATATAATCCCATGCCTGTGTTTTTCAGTGTGTTTTCAAAGGTTCTATATACTAATAAGAAAATCATTAAAACAGGATGGATTAATGGTAATAATCACTAACTCTTGATTTTTATACTTAACATTTTAGAACATATTAGGTGTATTAGAAACCAGCATTATTTAATAGTTACTTTTGGTTTGTTTTTTAGAAATTGCATTGTGATATCAAATCCTATGTTAACATTTTAATTGTACTAATTAGGACATTTTCAAATGTTTGCCTTTACTTCTTGGATATAGTTAACATTAATACAAATAGTCAAAAGAGTTTGGTTTGGGTTGTTACAACTTTTGTGTATCTTTGAATCAAAATGATTCACACTGAAATATTTTCAGGGCACCTGGGTGGATCCATTGATCAGGTCATGATCTCACAGTTTGTGGGTTTGAGCCTGGCATCAGGCTCTGTGCTGACAGCTTGGAGCCTAGAGCCTGCTTTGGATTCTGTGTCTCCCTCTCTTCTGCCCTTCCCTTGCTCATACTCTGTCTCTCTATCTCTCTCAAAAATAAATAAAACATTAAAAAAAATCAAATTGGAATATTTTCAAAATACCCAGATAGAATACTTTAAAGGTTGTGATTTGTCCATTCATTCAGTAATATTTGTTGAACATCTGCTCCTGGATAGGTGATGTCCTAGATTGGGGGATAGAAAGGAGAATAGAGCACTCTCTCTACTCTCTAGTTGATCACAGTGGCTATTAGTTAGGGTTGTGTCTCCCCATATGAAACAGAAACCCAGATGGAATCTTAAAACAAGTAGTGAGTTTACTTTTCATGGGTAAAAGTCCAGAAATAGGTAGTCCAAGCTATTATAAGGACTTCACAATGCCTGTAAAGATTCATACTCATTCCATTTTATTCCTCCATCATTTTAATCCTTGTAAGATAGCTGCTAGGTCCCAAGACAAACCATATATATTCCAGTTGTTATATGCCCACTGAGTCTGGCTCTTTCATTAAAAAATAAATATATAATATAATAATAGCTTTCTTGGAATTTCCTCCTAGGAGTTTTCATTTTTCCTTCTTTGGCCAGAATGGTTCACATGACCACTCTGGCTATGAGTAGAGCTGGGACATAGTTTCTATTTTTAGCTGGACACTTGCCATACTGAACAGGATTGAGGTTTGTTAATATTGAGAGAAGGAGAACATGAATATTGAGAAGATAGTGGACATTGTCTGCCATGTAATCTATTACAGGAGGCAGACAAGTAAGCAGGTAAGAAAATTCAATAAATTTTAGATGCAGGGGTAGCATTGAGGAGACACAATCCTGTTCTTCGTGGATTCCCTGAAGGATTAACTGTTTCTGTTGAAATCTTGATGGATAAAGGGCTGAGGCCTGGGCAGTTCAGTCAAAGGGAATGGCATATACACAAAGATATAAAAACATCATTTTACGTTCAGGACACTGAAAAAGTTGAATATGGTGTAGAATGTGTACGTATATAAGAATGGTAGGAGAAATAACTGTGAAGAAATACAAACTGTGAATGCCCTTGAATATCATGCCTGGGAATTCGGTCTTTTTTTCCACAGGTGCTATGACACTTGTAGAGAATTTAATGCCAGACATTGACATGATTAGATTTGTATTGTAAGCCTAATGGGAAGAACAGGGCTGGGACCTGACTTCTGGCTCTCGTTCTGCCACTAAATAGGCAAAGGTGTTATTTATATTACTTTTTAAACTAAGTTATAACACATGTGAAAGAACATATATATATATAATATAATGTTATAGCACATGGTGATATAATGAATAATTAAGAACCCAGGCACCAGAATTGTATCAATAACTTATCTACCTATGTTCTTCCCTGCGTGACTCCACTTCTCCCCTGATCAGAGGTAACTTTTCTCCTGAATTATGTTTTCATCATACCTTTGTGTTTTATTTATATGCATCAGCTTTCATAATCTTCGTTATTTAGTTTTTTATTTTGACCTGCATGTTGTATTCCCAGGGACCTGCAATCTAAAGTCACCATTTTGTTTCTAAGGTTAACCCCTGTTGTTACATGATTAACTATAGTTTATTCATTTTCACTGCTGTGTATTATCTGTGTGAATATACTACAGTTTATCTAGTCTCCTATTGATGAAACACTTGAGTTAATTCTAGTTTCTGCTCTTACAAATTATGTATCTGCGAATACTCTTATGCATGTACAAGGTTCCTTAAGGAAACATACCTTGAAGTGGAATCGTTGGGTTGTTGCATATGAGAATGCCCACTTATACAAGGTAATGCCAACTGTTTTCCAAAGTGTGGGTATACAGATTTATACACCCGTCATTAATGTATAAGAGTCCCCATTGATCCATGATGCCTCCTATCTTGGTATTGTCAGATGTTTGATTTTTGCCAGTCTAGCAGGTATAAAGTGGCATCTCATTGTGATCATAATTTGCCTTTCCCTTAGTTAATAATTGGATTGAGCATCCTTTTGTTCATTTATTTGGCCACACGCATCCCGTTCTGTGAAACAATTATGTGCATCTTTCTAATTTTTTAAAATTGATTTGTAGGAATTCTTTAGATCTACTAGAATGTAGATAATAATGTTTTGAAATATCTCCTTGTAGCTTATGACTCATCTTTTAAATTTCTTTATGGTATCTTTTGAGGAATAGAAATTCTTGATGTAGAATTCAATCTTTCATGTTGAGCACTTGCTATGTCTTGTATAAATCCTCTCTACCCTAAGATACTATATTTTTAGTAATTTGTTTATTGATTTTAAAAGTATTTTCTCTGTAAGTAATGTCAATTGTGTTTCTTCCTTTCCAGTTCTTACACATCTAATTAATTTATTGTTTTTTTACTGTGTCAGCTCAGACCTCCGGGTTGACCCTCCAATGTTGAGGGAAGCCCTGTAGACAGACTGTAGAGGTCATCCTGTATTTCAGTCTCAGAATCTTTTACATGGAGGATTTCATCTATTCATGTTTGCTATGAGTATTGATATTTTGGGATGTATTTCTACCATCTTAATTTTATTTGTCCTGTTGTTTACTTTTTTTGTTGTTGACTTTTTTTCAAGTTTTTATCTTTTTCCATTCTGTAATATTCCTATTTTGGTTCTTTTAGAAAATTGTACTCGCACATGCGACTTATTTTAAGTCAAACAGTATTTTAAACAAGATTTTAATCTTCCCTTTTGAACACGCTAAGCACTTAGCAGACAATGTTTGATTCAACTTCCTCCTTGTTCACTAAGTTACTGTTATTTTCTTCATTATTTTTGTTCTGTCCTTTATCTTCAGCCTGCAAATTAGATATGGTTATTGTTTTTGTTTCATTCAGGTAGCATTTATTTGGATTTGCATAGATGTTTATTGTTTTCTTTGCTCACCTTTCCTTTAACCCAGACTGTCTTTGCTGAAATACATTCCTTAACAATTACTTTCATTTGGTTTCCTGTTGGCATATGTTCAGTTTTTGTTACTTTACTAATGTTTTCATTCCTGTTGTTAATATATAGTTCTGCTGAGTACACAATTTGAGGTTGTTAGTTTTTTCTCTTGACACTTTGAAGGTTTTATTCTGGAGTCTTCAGTACTTTACTATTGCTGATAAAAAGTCTCCTATCATTCCCGTTACCATTCTTTTGTATATGATCTGCCACTTCTTAATCCCTGCTTTAAAAATCTCTTTAACTTTGCTCTTTTGCAGTTATACTATTGTGTGATGGATCTAGGCCTTGATTTCTGTAGATTTATTCTGCTTGAGATACATTATTTCATGGATCTGTGGCTTTGCATTTTTAAAAATAGTCTATGGAAAAGTCATGGACATTATCTCTTTAAATACTATCTCTCCTCCATTCTCTGTTCTCTCCCCCTGCAAGTCCTATGTAGACATTTGATCCTCCTTATCTCTTAAAAATCTTAATATTTTACAGTATTTTATTTCTTGTCATTCTTTGCTGCATTTCTGAAGTAGCTTTTAGGTTAAAGAGAGGTGGGATAGTAGGGAATCATCGGTAACTCAAAAGTTCCTTATCTGGGTAGGGAGGCTCATTTTAATACTCCCTTCTCCCTTTAATACTACTTTCTCACTTTGAAATAAATATGCTTTATAAAAAGTATAGCAAAATAAATATAATGTGAATCTAAGTAGTGGTCTAAGGTGCTAAAAGCATCTTGGGTTTGTATGTTCACATCTGAGTTTTAAGAGGTCAAAGAACTGTTCTGTGATTTCATGAATTATTTCCTCTTTAAATGCACAGGAGTAAGACATTCTAGCTGACTGTGTCATTAATGCCTTATGTACAGATGTGGCAGAGCCAAAGAAACATTAGGTACTCTGTTCATGAATATATAGCCAAAAAGTGATAATCCAGAAGTCAACTTTAACTATATTAAGGACCATTAACTTGCCTATCTCTCCCAGTGAGTTTTAGAATGATGTTTGAAATGTCAGTTTATCAAGGAAATGAAACCTTCTGAATATTGGTGAATTTAGTCCTGTCACTGGTTAAAATGTAAAAAGACACTGGTAGATAGAAAATAGCATCTTGATTACTTTTAACTCATGGTTGCAAGTTCTAAGATTTATGTATAAGATTTTGTTCTGTGTTTTATATTGCTTCTGTATTTACCTTAATGCATTTAAGAAAATACCCTAGGGGCGCCTGGGTGGCGCAGTCGGTTAAGCATCCGACTTCAGCCAGGTCACGATCTCGCGGTCCGTGGGTTCGAGCCCCGCATCAGGCTCTGGGCTGATGGCTCAGAGCCTGGAGCCTGTTTCCGATTCTGTGTCTCCCTCTCTCTCTGCCCCTCCCCCGTTCATGCTCTGTCTCTCTCTGTCCCAAAAATAAATAAACGTTGAAAAAAAAATTAAAAAAAAAAAAAAAAAAAAAAAAAAAAGAAAATACCCTATTTGGTTGGGGTTGAAGGAACTTGTGTATTCTCTTAAAAAAATTCTTAAAATAATTAAGAGAAATTATCATTATTGTGCCAGATCCTGTGGTTAATAAAAAATATTTATACTTATTTGTTTTTGGCAGGACTGTTACAAGTTGAGTTGAAAACAAGAAAAACTTGCTTTTGGCGCCATCAAAAAGGAAAGCCAGACACCTTCCTTTCCACAATTGAAGCTATTTACTACTTTCTAGTAGACTACCATACTGATATATTAAAAGAGAAATACCAAGGACAATATGACAATCTCTTATTTTTCTACTCTTTTATGTACCAGCTGATAAAGAATGCCAAATGTTCTGGAGACAAGGAAATGAGAAAACTTATCCATTAGTTTTTAAAAAGCTACTTATGTCATTTTATTTTGCTAAAAATCAATAAACCTTTACTTGTGCTTTGTTTATTCTTAGGAAATATTAATATATAATGTCTGTTAGATCACTTGAGAAAATAAGGTTTCATTCATTTACCTCATTTTCTAAGGGAATTTTTAGAGATAGTATTGACTGAAACACTCATTTCAGAAGTTATTTGCTCAAGTTGGGTATATCTCAGTTCATTACTACATTTTAATATAATAGATGTTATATTTATGTAATTAGATATAATAGTTGTTTAGGGATCTTCATATTTTTCTGTCTATACCCACTACCACATTTGGAGGTAGATGGGATCAGAATCTCCTCACTGAAAATGAAGTCATAAATACTTGGCTTGAGTTTTGTGGCAAACATAGGCAGAACTAGACTTGCAACTTTAGTGGCTAGGGCTGTTTCTGTAAGTCCACACTGCCTGTGATGGACATTTGTTGCTTTTTACATTTGCCTGACATCTTTTTTAGGCAGAAATTACTGGCAGTCATGTCCTACCGTGGGTAAGGACATATGACCCAGTTTAGCAAACGAAGTGCCTGGTGGTTGAGCCAAGGATGAGCACATGACCCAGCATCCTTTCTGACAAGTGATGTGAGTGCTGTAGGAGATAGGGTTTATTTTTCAAAAAGCAATATGGTGCACAGATTCTAGAGCTAGCTACTTGAATTTAAATCTTAGCTTTTCTTCTTCCTCTTACCAGTCATATGTCAGTTGCTTCATTTCTAAAGAGATGATAGTACAGTTGCCACCTTATAGCATTATCGTGAGGATTAACTGAGTTAATGTATCTAAGGAGCTTTCAACAGCACCTGTCTATACTCAGTGCTATATATGTGTCTATTCTTTTTATTGTTTTATTTGAAATTGTGAGCTAACCATGCTATAACCCTAGAGCTGCTGATGGCATCTGTGCTGCAGATGGTGGGAACTCGTCTTAGAATGAAGCCAGGGGAGGAAAATGGAGTGGAGAGATAAGACTGAGTCCTGAGGACATCATTTAATCACCTAATCTAGCTGCTTGTGAAAGGATCCCTACTGTGCTGAATAGCCTTTATTTGCCCCTTTACATTCATCCACCACCCTTTTCCATTCTGCTCTCTTCTCTGAGGTAGGTTCCCTTGCCCTCTGGCTTTCGGTTAGGTTCAACAGATGAAAGCACTAGCAAGAGACTGGAGGTTGAAAGGAAAATGAAGCTGTGTTAATTTATTTCCCTGGCTCCTTACCTGCCAGGTCACCATGGATTGGCTGTGTCCCTCTACAGAAGACCATCCTATCAGGCATCTCTTTCCAGGCAGTTATTCAAGTTACCCTCTCTAATGTCAGGTCCCTGTTCCGTTACGGGAAGTAATGGCTCCCAGTTGTAACTAGCCCCAGAGTAGTTCATTACTCCTTTTTGGTCTCCCTAAACCCTACCTACACATTTGTAAATTGTCATTTTATTATATTCTTCTCCCATGCCCGTATATGAAGTTGCCCTCTCTTTCTTTCTGGGATCTTGACTGATAAATTGAACCATGTGGATGCTAGCAATAACTGTATGTTTATCAAAGTATATTCATTGTGACATATAACATGTTTTATGAAAAAATGAGTCATTGGTTAAAATTGTTTGCTGCACATTATATTCCCCTCTTAGAGATTCAAAAGGTACAGCTCAAAAGTGCTGAAAAGTCTTGAAGTAAACATTTTGAATTTATTTAAGTTAGTATTTCTTAAACTTATATGAGTGAGTAATGCCTACTCACATCCTGTGGATACAGGATATTTGCAACATTATAATTTAGAGCAATTCCTGATTATATAGGCAGCTATGACCTAAAGAGACTAAGTAAGTTGCCCATATGTCACACAGTTAGTGGTAGAACCTGGGACTTCTGATTGGGTTTATTGAAGTCACCATTTTATTATGCTATTTATAAAAAGTAATGTGGATTATATATGGTTTGAACATTTTTAGTCCTATAGTCTGAGCCAAACACATCAACTGGCTTGCCTATTTAGCATTTATTTTATAAGAATGGAATTAAAATGGATTTCTTCATGTTTAGAATTTGGTCCTGGGAACAGAGGAAGCCCTGAATTGATTTAAGCAGGGCCAAAGTTGGATTTCTCTGGGCTAGATTTGGACTTCCTTGAGCCAAAATCTATTGCCACTTAATAGGCTCTACAAACCAACTGAACATAACAGGTAAGAGGGAGGGGATTTACCCCCATCTCACAGCTGGCATAAGAAAGATGACCCGCATACTTTGTAAAAGCCTGATTTATAATTAAGGCCAGATAAAATCTCAAGTTTTTTTCCCAGGAAAACAATAATACCTTTTAGAACAATGAATTGTTTTGTTTTTCTTTGGTATGTTAAGATGTAAAAATGTCTCTAATTCTTTACTTTTCCCTGTATTCATGGTCCTTTTTCATTCTTCTTTGAAGTACCCTTTCACTCTGATTCTGGGCCATATTTATTTCCAAAGGTCTAGTATATTTTTACTTTTCTGCTATTGCCATAAGCACATTTGTGCCTGGGTTAGTCTGCTGGAAAATTAGGCACTCATGGAGCAGAGCCAAGTTGTTGGTTACCCCAGCTGAATCCTGTCTAGATTAGCTGACGGCCAGTCAACCCCCAGATATGTGAACGATCTTCACCAGGATCAAGAGAATCACCTGACACTTTTCTGATTCCAGATGTATGAGCAAGGGATGTCCATTGTTATGCCATTGACGTTTTCAAGCTGTTTATTAGATAGCATTATTGTGCCAATAAATACTTTATCTTTGGGTTCAGTATCAGACACATCTTCCTCAAGTGCCTTCTCAGATTCTTGGCCCCACTGTTTCCCAGGCCACTAACCACTTGCTTTGCCATAACTACCACCCTACATAGACTGACAGACTGCCAGCAGGCTTGTGTGACCTCTGCCTGAGGTCAGCTAGCTACATTCTCAGAATCCCTGGCCTATCTCAACACTTCTGCAGTCTAGGAAGCACCATATCACAGAGTCTCCCCAGCGACTGTCAAGAGGGCCAGGGGATGCATGTGGAAGAGCAGTGAACCATCTGTTCGGAAAATTTGGATCAATGAACTAAAAGAGGCTGTCAGATAAATTTCTCTCTTTCTTCTGAAAGACTGCGTTGAGGCACAGTGTTTAACCCCCCTGCCTAGAAATATACCATGTAGCTGGGCAAGTTTATTTGCCAAGTGAGTGGCAATGTCTTCATGGCTTTTGATGAAACAAACCAAATGTTATACAGTAACATCAATGTGCATTTGCTTCTCATCCTTGCTAGCCTTTCTTCCTTGGTTTCACTGGCATGGATTGCCTCTTCTAATAAAGTGATAGATTAAATTTTTATTTTAGTCTCTCTTCTAGGACAGCCACATATTTTAGTCCAGATTTGGTGAGGAAAGCAGATTCATAACAAGTATTACATGAATAAAGAGGTTTAATAAAGGAATTAGGGTTCACCCAAATATGGGAGTTGCTGTAGGAGTAAAGGTCTCGAAGACTGCAGCACAAGAGTATTAGAGAAACAGTCATTAACCAGTTCAGCCAGAGATTCTCCCAAGTACTCATGACTGTTCGTAGACCTCTATGTCTTGAGCATATAAATCTTATATTAATCCCTTAATCATTCTGGTAGTTCTTTAGTTCAGGGGAAAGGCATCCCCTTCATCCCTTCAGAGGTCTTAGAAAAATGAGTGTATTGTTATATCCTTTATTGGGTCTTTTTCTTGAGGCCATGGTAATAGGCAGGACCCTGGATTTGATCTTTGTCCTAAGGCTACATTTAACTTTCACACATTTGATTTGGTGAAAAACATTTCATTTTGCAGCCCTGCCCATCTTAGGCTCTGTATTCCCTTTCAAATCTGTGTACCCACCTCTTTATTTTTGAGCTGTCTCTTTGAGTAAGTACCTTGTCAATTGCAGCTAATAGCAGCCAGCTTTTTTTTTTTTTAATTCTGCCTTAAAATCTCACCCAATGCCATGAGTGCATTAGGTATATTTTCTGTGTCTCATGTTATTGCAGGCAATAATTTTACCAAAATTTTGCCTCCAAATACGGACAATTAAAATACTCTAGTGAAAAGTATGGCTAAAACACTTAATGAGCCCACAATGAAGACCACCAGACCGAAAATCAACACCCATAAATAAGAGCCAGGTACCACTAGACACCTGGTGAAAGCCTCCAAATAGCAAAGAGGGGCCCAGTTAACAAGGAGGGGAAAAAATCCAAAGGAAACAGACAAGCTGAGAACAAATGAAAAAACACTACATATCTTAAAAAAGAGATTATATTGTACAGCTGTGTGATAGTATAACACAAAACAAGAATGTGATCGTATAACAGTAAACAAAAATGGGATCCTATAAATTGGAAAATATGATTGCTGAAATCAAAATTCAGTATAACGGCTGGAAGATAAATTTCGGCATAAAGAATGGAAAATTGTTAAGTTCCAGTAAAGTCCAACCTTAGTTGAAAGTTGTACTTGAAACCATAAGCTACATGTTAACATTGTATTTAAAAAAAAACTTGCGGGTGGGGGGGGAGTTATTTACCGACAATAGAGGTAATATTAGCCATTACTCTTTGTTGTAAAGAAGAAAATTACACATAACACCCACCAGAGAGCATCCACTACTGAAGAGTCACTAACAGTAAAGAAGACTGAACAAATTGCCCAGTTGACATCATCCATCCTTCCTTGGCTGTTAGTCACCCAATGCTAGCACAATGGGCACATGAATGGAGTGTCTGCTGTGGAAGGGATGAAGACTGACCATGGGTTCAACAGCATGAATTTCCTCTGATCAAGGCTGATTTAGCTCTTGTTGCTGCTGAATGCCCAACCTACCAGCAATAGAGAACAAGACTGAGTTGCCAATGTAACATTCTTCATGACCAAATGCCAAGTTGGCCACATTAGGTCCCTTCTATTCTGGAGAGACCAGAAGTTCCCTGTCACAGAAATAGACACATATTACAGGTATGGGTTTGCTTTTTCTGCCCACAGAACCTCATCCAATACCACCATCTGAATGTTCATATAATACCAGATTCACTAGCATGGGATTTCACATAATATCACATCAAACCAGGGAACGTGTTTTACAGAAAAGGAAGTACAAGAGTGGTCCCATATCCACAGGACATTGACATTGTCATTGACAATATCACATATCACACCACCCGGAAGCTGCCAGCCTGACAGAGCATTGGAACAACCTGCTGATGGTACAGCTGAACAACAGTTCTGTGACAAGACTGTGCAAGGACGCCATACTAAATATGTATTATATGCATTGGATCAAAGATTATTATATGGCACTGTGCCCCAATACAGAAAATATCGGTGTAGGAACTAAAGGGTGGTAGCACAAGTGCCTCCCCCTACAATTGCCTCTAATGAGGGATTGCCTCTAATTAAGGGTACTTTGTGCTTCCTATATTCACAACTCTGAAGTCTGCATAGTTAGGGGTCTTAGTCCTTAAAGGGACACACTTTTGTTAAGAAATATAGCAGAAATCACATTGAAATATAAGCTTCAGTTGCCTCCTTGGTACTCTGGGCTGCTTGTGCCCAGACACCAGCAGACAAGAAAAAGTGTCACCGTCTTGCCAAGGATAGTTGACACTGATCATCAGGAGGAAGTAGGGATCCTATTACACAGTCAGAGCAGGAAGGAGTAAGTGTGGAGACCACATGATACACTTACCAAATTGTGACTGTAATGAATAGGTCTACCAACCTCACCCTGAAAAATGCATGATGACAAATTCAGGCCCCTCAGGGAATGAAGGTTGAGTTGCAACACCAGTGAAACCACCAAGGGCAGCATAGGTAGTATTGGACAGTAAGGGAAATCTAGAATAAATAGTGGTGGTGGCGGGGGTTGGCGGGGGGGGGGGGGAGATGATGAGTACTGATTGTATGCTGCAGCTTGACTGCAGCAATGGGGATTATAGTTTGTCCCACTAACCTCCATCTTTCCTTCAGGAAAAGTGATGCCTTCAATCCTGTAGGAGCAATTCCCTAATCATATATAGAAAATTAGACCTATGTAGAATGAGGGGTGGATTGTGTTAAGCAAAGAGATATGCTGCCTAATTCACCTTCAAGAAAGGGCTTTCTGCCTAGCTGCAAGGTAGGAGGTCAGCAACCTCCAGCTGTCAAATTCTTCAGAGTCTGCCTCAACTGTAGAGAGCTATTTTGCTACTGGTCATGCCCTTGCCACATCTGCTGACAGTGAAGTCAACTGAGTGCAGCTGCAGAAATGATCATAGCACACATGGGGACCAAAAAAACCTAAGCAAATAATTGTGAGAAATAATCATTTTAAAACACTACATTTTAGGGTGGTTTGTTGTTTAACAACAGATATAGAAGTTGGTATCTGGTATCTTTTATTATAAAAAAAAAAAGGTGAAACAAGTGGTATTGGCTTTAGGTGATAGGTGGAGATTGGAAAAATACTGTTAGTTGGAAGCTGAAAAGGCAGCGTGGCAGGCAGAATAATGCCCCTCCCCAGCAAAGATGTCCGCATTCTAATCCCCAGAACCTATGAATATGTTACCACCAGCAGTAAGAAGGATTTGGCAGATGTGATTAAGGATCTTGAGATGAGGAGAGTATCCTGGATTATCCAGGTGGGCCCAGTATAAGCATGGGGATCCTTAAAGTGGAAAAGGGATACATAGCTAGTGTGATGCAAAATGAAAAATCAACTCACTGTTGCTGGCTTTACAGACGGTTGAAGGGAACCACAAGCCAACGAATGCAGGCAGCCCCTAGAAGCTGGAAAAGGCAAAGACTCTACCCTGGAGCCTCCAGAAATGAATACAGTTCAGGCAACATCTTGATTTTATTCCTGTTGAGATCCATGTTGGACTTCTAACCTATAGAACTAAATAATCATAAATTTATGTTGCTTAAGCCTGCTTAATTGTGATGACTTGCTACAGAAACAAGAGAATGAGTACAAGAATACAGGTTAGGAGGTTATTAGCAAAGGCTTGAAGAATAGTGGACAGATGGTAGAAGGTAGAAAGGCAGTAAAGAAATTATCAAATGCTGAAAAACATAGTACCTGAGTTTTGCAGTGCAAGAATGCTTAGCAATACTTTTGCCCATGCTAGATGATAGAAAATGAACCTTATGAGCTTACAAATCTCTTAACGGGATTTCCAGGAAGAATGGTGAAAGTACCAATTAATGTTTTATAACTACTGATGATAATGCACAAGAGGAAAGAAATGAGCTAAAGAAGGAACTGTTCAATTTTAAAGAAGAATTTACAGGAAACATTTCCAACCCAGCACTTGTCATTTCTAATGGAAAAGGAAGCATGCATGACTGAATGGTGGAGCAGACTGAAGGGAGGACCTAAGAAGCAAGGCAAGTGATGGATTAGGAAATCACTGCCAGAGGGATGAACTGAACCACAATGAAGGACTACTCTTGCCCCTAGTGTGGGAGCTTTGACTATTTTAGCTTTATGTCTCTTGTTTTCCTGTCCCCCACCTTTTGACTGGGAGTGTCTGTGTGGTTTTTCCATCCTAGAAAACCTGGACTGAGAGGCCACTCCCAAGCAGCTACACCTGGGGAACAATACCCAGGACTTCTATCCTGATTTAGACAATAAGATAATTATTTAAACTTATTCCATATGGGATAATATGACTTTTAGAGTCAGGGCAAGTAGTATATTTTTGCATATGAGTTGGGCAAGAATTGTGGCCAGAGGATGGACTGTGAGAGACAGTCTTCAAAGATGGCCCCCAAATAATTCCTCCTCTTCCTCTACAAGCATACCATTCCTCTCTTCAAGGGGTGAAATCCATTTTCCTTCCTCTTCAAGCTGGGTTGGCTTTGTAGTATAGTTTGACCAATAAAATGTGGTGAAAGTAAGGCCTGACAGTTTCTGCTTTCATGGTCTTGGTTTCCTGAGGTATCGTGTTAGAATTCTAGCCTATCCTGATGGAGAGAGGGAGCACATAGCAAGTCCCTAGATACCACAGGGAGAGAAAGTCCACATAGGGAAGAACTGAGATACCCCAGTCAATAGCATCAAGGCCCCAGACAAGTGGGGAAGGTCTTCTCAAAACTTCTAGTTCATCAGCTTAGCCACCATCTGAATGCAAGCCATCTAAGTCATTCTAGCTGCCACGATTTTAGGGCAGAAGAACCACCATTCAATCCACAGAAACATGAGAAATTTAAAAATCATTGTTTCAGCCATTAAGTTTGGGGATGGTTTGTTACATAATGGTAGATAATTAATACAGTAATCTTTTTGTTTGTAAAGGAGGAGTTAAGAAAAAGAAATTTATGAAGAAAAGACCTATAGAGAGCTGGGGGTCTAGACATTGCTTTTCTTTTTGAACTGCTCCTGCCTCCTTTAGTTGGTTGGTGGTATCTTCATCAATACAATTTTCTTAAAAATTCTGTAAGCCTTCTATAGCAAATTAGTCTATCCCACTAGATAAAAGTCACTTCTATACATCTCTTTTAGACAGGCCTCTTCTACCACAGGCTGAGAATCAGGATGCTGTGGAAAATGCTCGCAGGGCCTATGAGGCATTGCTTGACATCATTCTAAAATTTTTTTAAATGTTTATTTATTTTTGAAAGAGAAAGAGAGAATGTGAGCGAAGGGCAGAGAGAGAGGGAGAAATATAGAATCCCAAGCAGGCTCCACTCTGTCTGCACAAAGTCGCATATGGGGTTCGATCCCACGAACCGCAAAATCATGACTTAAGCCAAAATTGAGAGTCAGATACTTAACCGACTGAGCCACCCAGGCACCCCCATTCTGAAGGGTCTTACAGCCTCTGATTTATCATAACCCTGAGACCATGCTTTATTTCTTATTTTTGGCACCTTGGGCTATTTTTCTTTGCCCTGAGACTAGTTATAACATTGAAAATAATATTTCTGGCTGGTAAAGTTGAGAATAAAAATGGTACAGAATACTTCAGAGACTGTTCTGGATGTACTCTGAGTTTATAGGAGGATATGATGTCTATATATTTTACTTTCCTCTCTAAAGTCATCATAAAAAACTTTGAAAATAATACATTTTAAAACAAATAGAAGTTAAACTTGGAATATCTATTTTGTGATTAAGTGTATTATAAACATCATGGTAATGAAATGCAGTATAATCATAACAAGCATCATGAACATTTGATAAACAACTGTTAATCTCTAAAGCAGAAAGGAACATGAGTAAAAGTTCTGGTTCGATTTTTAAAGTGGAAGCTCATCACTTACTAGCATAAAAATACTTTATGTTTGATTGTCTTATGTGAAAGTGTCGATTGCATCTGGTTCTCTGCTGGGAATTGAAAAAAACAATTCAAATACTTACAAAATAGTAATTGTCTTATTTATTCCTGAACATTATTTAATAACTTAATGTTTACAATCTTATTATCAAGAGAAATGGTTTCATTTAGCAAATATATATCCTTGGCAGTGCTACAGATAGAATCTAAATTGCTGAATCAGAGACACAGTGGGCTGGCTGGGTGGCTCAGTTGGTCAGGCGTCTGACTTTGACTCAAGTCATGATCTCATGGTTCGTGAGTTTGAGCCTCGCATTGGGTTTTGTTCTGACAGCTCAGAGCCTGGAGCCTACTTCAGATTCTATGTCTCCCTCTCTCTCTGCCCCTCCCTCACTCATGCTCTCTCTCTCTCTCAAAAATAAACATTAAAAATTTTTTTTAATTACTGAAACAAATTTTCTGAGTTGATGACTGCTTTTTCTTTTTTAATTGATTATACATTTTGGAATTTTATAGCTACCATGATTCTGAGAAATACATTGTTATCTTCAGGTTTTTTTTTTAAGTCTAAACATAATGGATTGTAAGTATAATGGAATAAAAACAGTTGTAGATTTATTCTTTTTTTTAATGTTTATTTATTTATTTTGAAAGAGAGGGATAGAGAGCAAGTGGGAGTGGGGCAGAGATGAGAGGGAGAGAGAGAGAATCCCAAGCAGGCTCCACACTGTCCATGCGGGGCTTGAACCCATGAACTGTGAGATCATGATATGAGCCGAAACCAAAAGTCAGAAGGTTAACCAACTGAGCCACCCAGGTGTAGATTTCTTATATTCTCAAAGAAGATTACCTAATTTTCTTTTTATCATTTATCTTAGGGGATTTTTTCCCCACAATGATATATTATTAAATGTTTGCTATTGAAACCTCTTCTTCTCCAATTTCTCAAGTAAATATTTCATGAACACTTCAGGAAACCCTAGAGAAACTTTCAGTATTTTAACACATAATAAGTTCTGATTTTAAAGCACTTTGTCCAGAAGGAAGGAAAGAAGGAAGGAAGAAAAGAAGGAAGGAGGGGAGGGATAGAGGAGGGGGGGCCAAAATACACTGCTGAACCAAGTGGCCTAATGTTTTATAATCTTAAGGGGAAAAAATCCTTTTTTTCTTTCCAAGACATATTTCCCTGAAAACATGTTTTTTGTATTTAAAAAATAGAAGCCTTTGTTACTATTGGAAAATACTTTTGTAAAGTTAAAAATGTTTTCCAAATTTAAGTCTGGACACCTCAATTTATTTTAACAATGGGAGTTGAGAAGCTATTCCAAAAGTAAATTGATTTTACTTTTCAGATGAAATCAATGTACAGAAACATTTAAAGCTGGAACATGGTATCTTTAGAAACCCAAGCTATCCTTCTGGACATGTGGTAGGTCCTTAGAGGCACTACATGAGAAGAGAGGCTACATAAGGAATAACTGAAGTACCTCAATGAATAGCACCAAAGCTCCAGACAAGTTAGAGAGATTCTCTTGAACTTTCTAGCTCAGCTTAGCCACCAGCTGAATGTAACCACAAAACAAACTCATTTAACATCACTTGAAGCAGCTATAAAGATATTTAAAATATATACCACATAAACTTTATATTAAGCAGCCAGGTAGTTGACTGAATATTTTTCATTGTCTAGTCAGTGACTCTGTTGTAATATGAAAGTAAGCATACTTGATAGCTTTTACTGTATACAGGAGAACATAAGGTTTGCCAGGCATTGCTTTTTCTCCCAAGATTGCCAACATTAGGTCTTTAAATATAATGTGCACATTAAAACTGGTGAGTAGCATATTGCTCATTGAAGTTGGTTTGCAAATTGTTGAAAGTCACCTTTTTATATCCATCTATTAGTAATAATAAAGACTTGATATTTCAAGTTTCAGTTTTCTAGAAAGCAAGACATACCATGTGTATCTAGAAAGCAAGACATATCATGTATATCATTCTATATAAATGATTTTGATTATGGGTTGGTGAAAAACATTGCAATTTAATGCTAACCAATCAGACTCTTTTGGGGCAGTGAATTTTTTATTAAGTTTTTAATTTTAATTCCAGTATAATTAACATACAGTGTTATATTAGTTTCAGGTGTACAAATAATGATTCAACAGTTCTACACATTACTCAGTGCTCTTCATGATAATAGAGACAGTGAATAAAAAGCTGCTCCCTTCTCAATCTACTTGTATTAAGATCTTTTCAAGGTACAATGGATTTTCAAGGTGAATGTTTCTGTCCTCCTCCTCAAATTCAAATGTTGAAAACCTAATGCCCAGTGCGATATTATTAGAAGTAGGGCCTCTGGGAGGTGATTAGGTCATGAGTGGAACCCTCATGGATAGAACTAGTACCTTTATAAGAAAAGAAACTAGAGAAATAATCTCTTCTTATATTGGTCAGAATTATACCGTATGCACACCCTGAAGTAATCATTGACAAGGGATGCTCAATCACTATTTGCCTTTAAACTAGGTTCACTTAGGGGCACCTGGGTGGCTCAGTTGGTTATGACTTCAGGTCATGATCTCACAGCTGGTGAGTTCAAGCCCCGTGTTGGCTCTGCGCTGTTAGCTTGCCTGGAGCTGGCTTCAGATTCTGTGTCTCCTTCTATCTCTGCCCCTCCCCACTTGCACTCCATCTGTCTCTCTCAAAAATAAACAAGCATTTAAAAAATAAATAAACTAGATTGACTTCCTTGAAGTGGTACCTATCTGAATGAAGTCACATTTTGTGACTTAAATAAAGGGAAAGTGGAAGAGGAGGATTATTGGGTTGATTAATATTTTTCAAACTTCCAGTAGCAACCCCTTAGAGGATCATGGGGTATAGTCAACATCTTACAAAATGAAATGAAATGAAGTAAGACAAAACAGAAATGATAACTTCACCATATTTAATAGGTGCTAACATGCTTTGTGAAACTTATGTTTCAGTTATGCATGTGTATATTCTGTCATGATGTAAGAGGAATTTCTTCGTGTAGATCAAAGTCAAAGAGTTTAAAAGTCCCTTGAGTAGACAACCAGCTGTGTGTGCTTAGACAGTCCCTATTGGTCTTCTGAGAATTAGTTAAGGGAGTATTTGATCTGATTCTTCCTTACAAGATATAATGAGGCTTACCAGGCAAAAGAGACCCAAGAGTAAAAATTATCTAAAGTACATGAACTATCTAAAATATGTGGACATATATAATTGTTTAAAAACAAACTAGATAATAACAATAAAAAGAGAAATTATACACATGGGGTTTTATATACAATCTCTTAATTTTCTCAGCATCCCAAGATTATGTATTATTCTCATCCTAAGATGACAAAAAACAGCCAAACAAGGCTCATAGGTTAGTAAGTTGGTGAAAGTGACACAGCAAATAAGTAAGAGAACTTGGATTTAAACTTAGGTCTTTGTGATTTAAAGAAGCTCAAGTTTATTGACTACATTAATCTACCTCTCCACTGCTCAAATGCCTCCAAACAATTTATCACTATAGCAGCAGTTTTGTTCTATGGAACAATGGCAATGTTAATTCAAAGCCATTTAAAACTTATACAAACAGAAGCAACCACATAAAATATTTCATGTTTGATAAAGAAAGGAGATAAACCCCACAAATTTCTAAGTAATTAAGGCCTTTCTATGAGTTATGGACTATTTTCCTTATTTCTAGTTGAAATTTTCCAATCAGCAAAAGAAATGGCATACAATGTTTTTTTTTTTAATTTTTTTTTAACGTTTATTTATTTTTGAGACAGAGAGAGACAGAGCATGAACGGGGGAGGGGCAGAGAGAGAGGGAGACACAGAATCGGAAGCAGGCTCCAGGCTCTGAGCCATCAGCCCAGAGCCCGACGCGGGGCTCGAACTCACCGACCGTGAGATCGTGACCTGAGCCGAAGTCGGACGCATAACTGACTGAGCCACCCAGGCGCCCAGGCATACAATGTTTTATTCAAATCTAGGCATATGTACAACTGTTCTTCTATTGTAGACCATTGGCTGAGTATTTGTGTTGATATAACAAGAAATTTTGTTCCAACTATAATTTTTATACATAAAGTAGTGGTTTGCTCTATGTCAGGAAGTGAGCTGCTTATGTACTTAGATTTTTTTTTTTAACTTCTTTTCATTTTTTTCCTTTTATAGATTTAGAGCCCATTTATCTGCTTGAACAGTTGGATACAAATAGTTTTATTACTGAGTGCTTTAAAATGGACGTTTCTCTCTGGTACCTCAAAGAAAGACCTTAAGATTGCCAAACTTTCCTGGCTTCACCCACTAAAATAGAACATGTGCTACGGGTATTAGAACTATAGCTCTATGAATATAATACTACAAAAAAGTAAAATTAATAATAACCAATAAATATGTGTTCACTCTACCAAAGATGTAGTCCTTTATGACTAGAAATACTGTGGTTTCACATTCTAAAATGAGAGTTGGAATGGATGTGTAGTGTTAACATTTGGGGACCCGATCTCCTGCTGTTATCAGCAATGTTAATCTTGAGAATTATTCCTCCTCATTTGTGTTGAATGATTAATAAATTCAATATAATTTAGATCACTAAGATTCTGCCAAAATAATTTTTAATTTTTCTGATGCATGTTAATTGACCCAAGTGTACAGAGATTACTGCATATAGCAGCGTTACAGAAGCTAGAAACTTACTAGAAACTTACCTGCCAAGAATACAATGCTCATTTAAATACCACAGTTAAAGGGAATTCTATCATTCTTAGGGTGGATTGTTTAATATGTTTTAAATCTGTCTGGCTGCTTCCAGCTATCTAGCTTGTTCTCAGCTGCTACTGTCAATGGGTAGTTATACTTTTGAGGATATCAGACCATGTTAACACCACCCAGAAGAACACATTTTGAAATGTAAATTTATTGAAAAACAAAAATAGAAAACATTTGAAATCCAAATTGTACATTTATCCAAGTACCTATTGACTACCCTCTATATGCCAGATACATCCACCATGCCTGTGACTGTTTTTTTTTAATTTTGATTTCCAAATGTTCATTACTAGTATTGAGAAATGTGATTTATTTTGTATATTGGCCTGGAATATGAATTTGCTAAACTCACTTATTGTGTGAGTTTTATTTTGTTTTTGTTTTAGATTCCTTGGAATTTTCTGCATAGACAACCACATCATCTATGAACAGAGACAGTTTTGTTTCTTCCTTTCCAGTAAGTATGCCTTTTATTTTTTTCTTCCCCACGTGAGTTGGCCAAGACTTCCAATATAACATTGGATAGAAACGTGGGAGCAGACATCCTTTACTTGTTCCCAGTATTAGGGGGAAAGATTTTAAACCTTCACCATTAAGAATAATGTTAGCCTTAAGTCATATGTGTATATTCATGTGCATGTTTACACATGTTGCCCATTATGAGGTTAAGGAAGTTCCCTTCCATTTATAGTTTGTTGAGTTTATATATAAGTAATGAATGGAATTTGAATTTATCAAATGCTTTTTTTCTTCTTGCATCTATGAATTTTTTCTTCTTTAACCTATTTAAACTGTGAAATATAGTTTTCTAATTCTAATTTTGGACTAGCCTTGCATTCCCTAGATTCTACTTGGTTGTAATGTTTTATCCTATTTATGTATTGTTAGATTTGATATATATTTTGATCAAACATATCTGGTATATTGAATACATTTGATATATTGCTAGATTTTGTTGAACATTTTTACATTTCTGTTTGTGGGGTATATTGTGCCATAGTTTTTTCATTATGACTTTGTCTTGTTTTGGTATCAGAGTAATACTGGCCTTCTAAAATGAATTGGGAAATATTCCCCTCTTTTGTGTTTTATAGGAGAGTTTGTGTAAATTTGTATTCTTTCTATCATTCTTTAAAAAAATGTTTATTTATTGGGGGACAGGTGCAGAGAGAGGGAGAGAGAGAGAGAGAGAGAGAATCCCAAGCAGGTTCTTGGGTCAAGGATACTTAGCACAGAGTCCAACTTGGGGGCTGGAACTCATGAACTGTGAGATCATGACCTGAGCCAAAACCAAGAGTTGAACACTTAACAGACTGAATCACCCAGGCACCCCTGTATTCTTTATTAAGTGTTCGGTAGGAATGACCAATGGAACTATTTGGGTCTAGAATATTCCATTTTGGGAAAGCTTATGAGTAAAATTAAATTCCTTCATAGATACAGGAAAATTTAGGTTAACCTTTTTGTTCTTTTTTGAGTGAGTTTTGGCAGTTTATTTCTTTAAAGAATTAGTCCAATTCATCTGACTTGTGGAATTTATGGGTATTGAGTTGTTCATAGGATTCTCTTATTACCCTTTTAATGTCTACATGGTCTATCGTCTTCTATTTTTTCTTGATTAATCTAGGTAGAGGTTTATCAATTTTATTGATTTTTCAAAGAGTAAACTTTTTATTACCTTGATTTTAACTATTTTTTTATTTATCACATTTATCATTTACTTTTTAGCTTGCTTTGAGTTTAATTTTCTTTTCTTCCTAGTATTTTAATATGAAAACTTAGATTATTGATTTGAGATCCTTGTTATTTTCTAACATAAGCATTTAATGCTATAAATTTTCTTCTAAGCACTACTGTAGTTATATCCCACAAATTTTAATCTGTTTCATTTTCATTTTCAATCAGTTCAAAATAATTTACAATTTCCTTTTGAGGAAGACTTCCTTTTTGGCCCATGGATTATTTAGAAGTATGCCATTTAATTTTCAAATGTTTGGGATTTTCCATAAAGTTACTGATTTCTAATTCCTTTTGATCAGAGAACAAATTATTATTGTTCAATTATTTTAAGTTGTTATGATCTGCATTATGGCCCAGGATATGATCTATCATCATGAATTTCCAGGAATACTTGAAAAAAAATGTATGTTCTGTTGTTGGAGTTTTCTTTAAGTGTCAAGTTGGTTGATGATATTGTTCAAGTGGTCTGTAATCACTGGGAGGCATAGATTGCAGTTGGCTTACTTAATCTTGGCTAGCAGTGGAATTTGAGCCCAGATTTTCTGTTAAATTAATATTATTTTTATTATTCCATAATGAAGCATTAACTTTCTAAAAGCTCCAAAAATCCCTTATGTATTGTGCAAAATACTTCTTGATTTTAAATTCATCTTTATACTGTGAGAAAGTTTTATTTTTGCTTAAAAGGGAAAAGTCAAAATCTACTTAGGATATGTACAAGGTTTTCTTTCTTTCTTTCTTTCTTTCTTTCTTTCTTTCTTTCTTTCTTTCTTTTTTTGAAAACAGACTTAAAACATTTTATATCATCGATTGCTCATTGCAAACAGGCTTTACATATGTTTCCTAGTATATCCAAATTTTAAAGGTATGCCCTTCTGACTCTATTTTTTTTAAGTTTTTACTTAAATCCCAGTTAGTTAACATACAATGTATATTAGTTTCAGGTGTACAATATAGTGATTCAGCACTTCCATACATCACCCAGTGCTTATCACAACAAGTTCACTCCTTGGGTGCTTGGGTGGCTCAGTCAGTTAAGCATCTGACATTGGCTCAGGTCATGATCTTGTGGTTTGTGAGTTTGAGCCTGCTTCATATTCTGTGTCTCCTTGTCTCTCTGCTCCTCCTCTGCTTACACACACCCTCTCTCTCTGTCAAAAATAAATAAACATTAAAAAAATTAAAAATAAAAGTAAGTGCATGCCTTAATCCCCATCACACACACACACACACACATATATATATATATATATATATATATATATATATATATATATCCCACGTCTTCTTTATACATTCATCAGTTGATGAGTTAGTGGATACTTGGGCCGTTTCCATAATTTGGCTATCATAGGTAATGCATTCATTTATTTCCTTTTGGGGTCAAAAGTTTACTTCTCCTTGGTTATAGAGGGCAAACTGAAGGAAAGAAATCTATTAAACTACTGCATCAAGTACAGAATCTGAGCTTCTATTCCCTTCTGGCGGACTACTCTCCCATGCTTTCTTCCATTCATGAGTTAGAGAGGCAGGTTAGAGAAGTAACCTAAACAAGAAAAGATAAAGAAAAAAACAACAAAAAGACATGTTCCATTTTCACAAATACACATGTCCTATACTCTTTTTATCTTACATTTGAATTTTCTAAACATATGAAAATTTTTGACTTAAACAAAATTTTTAGTAACTTAGGGTTTTTTCCCTCAAATTCCTCATGTTCCCCTCTCCTAAGGTTCAAATACATTCCCTAAGGGTGAGACACCTTATTCTGGATGTGCAAATCATTTCTTCTTACCAGATTCATCTGTACCTATCCATCTGGGGATCCTTTGTCAGTCTTCTTTAAAGTCTTGTTCACCCTAAATGGTCAGACTGTGGCTCATCTGTACATCCAGAAATAGAGCAAGTTCAACTACTATAGATAGTCTCCTCCTTTTCCAAACCCATGCCTTCTGGACAGGAAGAGACACAAAGAAGGCAGCTAGTTTATACAAAAGTGTTTATACAAAGGAATCACCTGTGTCACAGCTCATGAGGACAACCAGTGATAGGTTAGAGATGACTGGTCAAGGGCTGAAGTCCAACAAACTCTTGGGGCAGGGTAAGCATTACCAGCAGGTCACTAGTAATGACAAACTTTCTTCTTTCCTGTTTGTTATATAAGTGAAACCATATTGACTCTGCTGCCATCATTTAAACAGAGTCAGCAGAGAGACTACCAGACAAATCTATTCTTTGTCAGGTATCTTCCCAACATACTTAAAATAATGGGGAAAAGTAACATGACGTTATTTCAGTGAGTCATATTAACCCCTTTCTTTTTTCTCTAAGTTGTTTTTGGATCTTGGGTATATTGGCTATGGGATGATACAGGATATTTTGAAGAATTTTCCTAGAATCCCTACCATGTTATATAAAATATGAGCAAGGCTACAGAGGTATGGAGAAAGAAAGACAGCATTGAAAACAGAAGGGAGGGAGCGAGCAAGAAAACAGACCAGAGTGAGAATAAGAGTGTGCATGAGACTAAAGGCCTGGTATATTTTAAGTCTGAAATCGACATTGTTTCTTAATTGATCTTCTTGCACCTATTTTCATCCTCCTCTAATTGAGCCCTCTTCTATGCCAGAGTCAGTTCTTACACTGCAAATCTGTGTTGGTCCTTTGCTTAAAACTTTTTAGAGGATGAAGTCCCTTCATGATCTGACCCTAGTCCTCTTCTTTAGTCTCACCAACTGCCATCCTTTACTTGGGCTTAGACGATTGTCATTTCCTTTCAGTTTCTGAAGACACTGGGCTATGTCATTCCTCTTTGCCTTTGCGTTATTCCTTGTCCCTGGCATGTCTGGTCCTTGTGTTAGTTGGCCAGCTATCCTGTGATACTTCCTCTGTGACTTCTTCCCAGGCCATACATTCTATCAGAGTTAATTTTGTCTGATGTAAAACATTGCACATAGTTACTTTCATTATAGCATTGCTTATTATATGTTAATTGTTGGTTTTGTGTTTGTTGTGCCATTGATCTGTGAACTTTTTGTGGGCAAGAACAAAGTCTGATTTGTCTTTTGTCATCTGTATCTAACACCGTACCTGGTATACCATAAATTCTTAGAGAATTTTGGTTGTTCTAAGTCAAATAGAGCTGTAATAACAAGTCACCATACAGACTTTCACTTTGTAGACTCTTAAGCTCAAACACGCAGCTGTGTTGTACTATTATGATATATACTTTATCTGACTTAGGAAAAAAACCTCAACAATGTTATTTTAGGCAGATAGCTGGTTTAAGCAATCATGTTCTCTTTTTCCACGGGATAAGGATATTCCACTGGGATAAGGGAAAATATGAACAGAAGCGTTTTACACCAATCTTTTATATTTAGGGGGAAAAAGGATTGCAATTTTTTCCAAAGCTGGTTAGAAAAATTGGGCCCCTCTGCAATGTGATACTTCTAAAAATAATGCCCAGAGGAATAGCAGTTCTAGAGAATACTAAATCCAAGTGTGGCTAGATTCCATCTTCCTTTTGGAAACAGCCACAGCTGTGGCCAACCCAGTCAGACAATGGAATGCAGTTGGGGATTTGATATGGGGGGGAAAGGAGAGGGAACTTGGTTTCCTGTCCTGAGGCAGTTGGCACATAGTTCCAGGTCCCTATCCTCCCCCCATCTCCAGACCCCAATCCTCTCTTCATCACCTAGGAAATATATTGGTGATTGGAGTAAGATCTGGCATTTGGATTTTGTTTGCACTCTTGGGAATATTGTGCTAAGATGACAACATTATACTGTACATCTCTAACTCTCTCCAAGTATGGACAAGTACCAAGTTAAGCCACAGAGAAATGTTTCCTTCTTTTAAAAATTTTCTATAAATGGTATTTTGCAATTTATCTTAGACAAAAGAAACACAGTAATTCCAACATCATTAAGCTTTTTTCCCCTCCAAAATATTATAAGATCAAATGCCTGCTGGAAATGACACGCTGGTCTTAACCAATATTTTATAGAGAAGATAATTTCCAGTCCTATCTTCTGTGTCTGCTTGTACTCTTCCCACCTCTCCTGCTTTATTATATAATCAAAAGCTCACACAGCAAAAGATGAGAGCGCTATTAGCAACTATATGGAAGTGGCATTTCTATTCTGTTAAAGAGCTACCAGTGGGGGCACCTGGGTGGCTCAGTCATTTGGGCATCTGACTCTTGATTTCAGCTCAGGTCATGATCCCAGGGTCATGGGTTCAAGCTTTTCATTGGGCTTCATACTTAGTGTGGAGTCTGCCTAAGATTTTCTTTCTCTACCCCTCTCCCCAGCTCATATGTTCTGTCTCTCTAAAATAAAATTAAAACTTAAAACAAAAGAGCCTCCAGGAAAACTAATATATGGCTATGTTAGTCAGAGTGGCAGTTACCCCTGGGAGGAAAGGTTGGTAGTAACTAGAAGGAGGCACAAGAAAGACATGAGGGAGACTTCTGGGGTCTTGTGCTCTATTTCTTGATCTGGTACTGGTTACATGGATGAGCTTAACTTTTGACAAATAATTGACCTTTATCCCCTTATGATTTATATATTTTCTGTATGTATGTTTTACTTCAATAAAAATAAATAATGATAATCATGGTATTAGACCCATGTTGAGTCAAAATTCCATTTAGCACAAAGAAAATAAAGACCAGTAGATCTATGTCTATATGATAATAGGCAATAAGTATATAATATGATAAAATAATATACAATGAGTATACCTGGTAGGAACATGTAGAATATGCCTTTTAGTAAGACGCCATTTGTTTACTTTGGGAATAGGATCCAGAAGCCTAGCCTTTTGTCAGTGAGTAGTAAGGCAGGAAAGGTTCTCTTTAGCTCTTGTTGCCACACTGCTCAGCCCTTCTTCACTTGTCTTCATATTGTTACAGAACAGCCCTTTGGGAAAGACAGGGCAGATATTATCAACCCATCCTAGAAGGAGGAGTCTAGATACATATTAATTTCATAATTTCTTTAAGATAATAAAGTCAGTGGTGATGCCATGGTCTGGACTTAGGTCTGTTGGTTCCCAGTATAGAATTTCCATGTTATACAAGTCAATATGATACATTGAAGTCAACAATCATTGTGTCCAGTTCCCTCTCTGTTGACCTTGATCAAAGCCTTCGTGGTTAAACTCTTTCCGGTGACTTATCCTGCTCAAACTTCCATCTAAGGAAACAGTACCCACCCCACTCTGGAATCTCCTGCCGAGGGAAGACCTGACATTTCTCAGCTTTCTTCAAATAGTAGACAAGAGTGGCAAGTCTGTGAGAGGAATTTTTGGTGAAAGAGGATGGTGGTGTTATATGGGATACACCCATCATGAGTTTCTGAGATTTGGGGCTCCTGGGTGGCTCAGTCAGTTAAGCGTTGGACTTTGGTTGAGGTCATGATCTCACGGTTTGTGAGTTTGAGCCCAGCATCAGGCTCTGTGCTGACAGCTCAGAGCTTGGAGCCTGCTTCAGATTCTGTGTCTCCCTCTCTCTCTTCTCCTCCCCTACTTGTGCTCTGTCTCTGTCTCAAAAATAAATAAACATTTAAAAATAAGTAAGTAAGTTTCTAAGATCTCTATAAGAACCCAGCAGTGGCTCCCCAAGGGGCATAGGTGGTGGGCTGTGGAAGCAGTCTGCCCTGGGTGCAGGAAATAAGAGGGTGCATTTTATGTAGAGAATTTTTAAAAACAGGAAAGCCAACTGAAAGTTTTTAGCCTGCTTTTTATTATCACCATGTGCCTAAAAATCCCTAGGAGCTCTCCCTGGAGACATTCACCAGACCAGAGAGCAGTGGTGAGGAGTGCAACTGACACTTCCCTCCTGTGCCTCATTTTGACATTAAAATGAGAAACTCAACAGATGAACATAGGGGAAGGGAAGGAAAAATAGGATAAGAGCAGAGAGGGATGCAAACCATAACAAACTCTTAAATAGAGAACAAATTGAGGGTTGCTGGAAGTGACAGGCATTAAGAAGTGCACTTTTCGGGATGAGCACTGGTTGTCATATGTAAGACATGAATCACTGGGTTCTACTCCTGAAGCCAAGACTGCACTGTATGTTAACTAACTTAAATATTAGAAAAACAGCTCTTGTAGTTATAAAACACGCCATAATTGTCAGTGCACCAGCAAGCATGCTCGGTCTGTAGGGCCAAAGGGATGAAGGAATTGTTTGTAGGAGTTGTTGTTGGTAGCCATTCTAGCTCATTCTTGGTCTGAACCTGTCTTGTGGCCACATTCTGACACCTCTTCACAGAACTGGAGGCCCCAGTATTTGAACAGATGACTGAGAACATGTACAGACTTTGGCTCAGAGACCACTGCAAAGGAAGTACTCTTGCTTCTCTCACCTCTCAAGACCACAGTCTTTCCAACATGCTGCCTACTATGTTGAACAGCTGAATAACTTTCCTTCTCCCCTGCAAAGACATCTCTGTTTTTATCACCTACTCGGCTAAGCCCACTCTTATCTCTCCTACTCTCCACCTTTGCACTGTAGAAATGAGTTAAAAGTTCCAAAACAAATGCTAGCTTGTAAGTATGCCTGGTCAGTAACTGAAGAAGAGGAAGGGAATGGAGGGAAAGGTATCTCCTTTTAATCAGAATCGGGATATTTGTATTGAGGTTGCCTGCTACCATTGTGCCCTTTGCCAAACTTATGCCTTAGTAACTGGCTCCAAATACAGTTCCAAAAGTTTGAAAAATAAAGGATGAACCAAACTGAATGAAGCAAATGTTAACTTAAAGCAAAAATTATGAAGTTAATATCAGACAACATAGAACTTTAAGAGATCCTTAAATATAACAAAGAAGTTTCCACATGGGTTTATGTATCAAATGATACAACCACACAAATATGGACTGAAAAGAATAATTGGAAACACAAAGAAATTTGTAAAAAACTCAATCTTCATAGTAGCCTTTAATGTATTCTTTTCAGAAACTGATGGGTCAGGCACACAGAAAAAAAAAAAATAAAGATATTGAAAGTGAAAATGAAAAAAATAAACAATGATAGATACATAAAACAGAGAATAATAGACTGTTCCAATACTCTTGCAAAATTAAAAAAATTTGATTATATAGGTCATAAGGTAAATCAATTCTCTGACCAAAATGCAATTAAATTAGAAATCATAATAAAAATCCCAGAATGTTTAATCTCATAGAAATTTCAATAACAAATAATTTTTGTGAGCAAAAAAAGAAACCAAATTGTTTATAAATCTATTTAGAAATACAACGAGTGCATAATACATCGAAACATATAGAATGGTACCAATACATATATTTATTAAAAAACAAAAAGGATGGAAAATAAGTGGACTAAGATTCAGTTGAAAATCTGAAAAAGAAAACAACAAAATAAAACTGGAAGAAAAAAGAAGGAAGGAATTTATAAAGATAATATCTGAAATTAATGACTAAGGAAGAAGTTTTAAAAGTGGATGATAAATAAAACATAGCTCCCTGAAACTACCAATAAGCTACAGAGGGGCATGATGAGGAAAAATGAGAATATAATGCAAATGTCAATTTATTGAGTGCCACAACAGTCCAAGTATTGTACTAATGCTGGGCTGTTAAATTTTTTGCTTGTTCAGCATCTTTCCTTTTTGGAATTGATATTCCTTCCATTACCAAGGTTTCAATCACATAGCCCTGATTTCCTACATCAAGAGTTAGTAGTGGGGCGCCTGGGTGGCGCAGTCGGTTAAGCGTCCGACTTCAGCCAGGTCACGATCTCGCGGTCCGTGAGTTCGAGCCCCGCGTCGGGCTCTGGGCTGATGGCTCAGAGCCTGGAGCCTGTTTCCAACTCTGTGACTCCCTCTCTCTCTGCCCCCCCCCCCCGTTCATGCTCTGTCTCTCTCTGTCCCAAAAATAAATAAACGTTGAAAAAAAAAATTAAAAAAAAAAAAGAGTTAGTAGTTACCCAGACTGGGCAATTCTTTTGGATACAGTGATTTATTCAGGCTTGGGTATTTGACACAGATAAGACCCCAAAAGTCTTCTTGGGGATTCAAATGGGTGCCGGGAAAAACAGTCTCTCTTTTTGTAAGATTCTAAATTGTAAAGGACACATACACCTGGAAACCTCTTTGTTGCCTAGGGATGAAATCAACACAGAGGATTTTTGCCAAGAGACAAAGAAAGAGGGAGAAAAGAGAGTGCGTACATACATGAGCACCTTGCCCCAAGAATGGCTTCAGGTCTGGAGTTCCCAATGTTCCACCTTTGACCTTAAAACAAATATGCTTTCTTGGTCTTGAAGATGTGACTCTGAGCACTCCAGGTACTTTATTTTCTGGATGCCATCACTTGCTTTCATTTCTGGGAACACACACTGAGAAAGAGTATAAAAAGAGCTTTTTCTATGTGTCCAGATAGTACTTTACCATTATGATAGCACTGAATCCTCACTTCAACACTTAAAGATGAGCAGAGACCCAGAGAAAGATATATACATGATAAAACAGGCTAAAATCTGTGCCCTTGTGGAGCTTATATTCTAGTGGAGAAGAGAGACAATAGATTGTGAACATAATAAATAAGTAAATAGTATAGGGACAAATGCTCTAAGAAAAATAGAGCAAGCTCAGGGGTTTCAGGAATATGTATGTGTGTTGGGAGATAATACAGGTTGCATATTAAATAGAGTGGTCAGGGTAGTACATTGAGAAGGTATCATTTGAAGAGATACATAAAGAAGGTGAAGAGTTTCCTAAATGTGTAACTAGGGGGGAGGGAGGATTTCAAGACTGAAGAAACAATTTTGCAAAGCCCTAAAATGGAACCAGATTTATTGCTTATCTAAATAGCCTTCCTTCCCCAAAACACTTCGTAATCACTTGACACAAATGTGTGATAGTAATAGGTATATCTATAATGACTTAAGCTATAAATGGTGATATCTCCAATTGGGTAGTACACCACATATACAGCTTGCACAGCTGCCCATTGTAATCATGGTGTGGACATATCTGGGGAAGGGTAAGAAGTGGAGGGAACCAGGGGAAGATGCCGTCAGAGAAGTCAAACAAGACATTAAAGGTTGTTGTAAGGGACTTGGCTTACACTCAGATGGAATGCAGTGCCATTTAGAGTTTTTCAGCAAGAGAAATGGAATGACTTGATAGGTTTTAAAAGGATTACTATGCTTTTATGTGGCTATCCTGTGGAGAACACACTGTAGTGGGCAAGGGTGGAAGCAGGGAAGAGGCTGTTGCAAAAATCTAGGTGAGAGATGACAATGTCTTGGAGTAGGATATTAACACTGAGGTAGTTGGTGAGAAGTGGTTAGATTCTGTATATATTTTTATACGTTGGGCCAACAGAATTTTCTGACAAATTGGATTTAGGAATGTGAGAAAATGAGAGGAGTCAAGGATAATGACAAGGTTTTTGGCTCAAGATACTGGCCCATCATTGATGCTGAAGTCTTATATTAGATTTTTTTTTTTTAAACAAAGCTAGCCCTGATTATCTTAACTGTGTTTAGCCAAAAAAAAAAAAAAGAAAGAAAAAAAAGAAAAAAATCGTTGAGATGAAGTGGTTATAATATACCACATAAATAACATAAATATAAATATAAACATAGAGAAACATTTTTTCTCTATTCCTCTCCCTATAACCAATTATCTGTCATTTATTTACCCATTAATCACCATCATCACCATAACACTTTAAATTTTAAAGCAATATACTGTTTACAAAGTATTCTAGATTATTATCATAAGTAATACTCAATAATCAAGTAGTTATATAATCTGTATCACATTGGTGAGCAAATTCCAGGAAGCTTCTATGCTATCCTCTTTAAAGCATCGGACATCCTATTTTTATATATAAAATGTTGATAAGTTGAGTATTTGTTAACTGAATAGTGCCTATAGGCCAAATTAGACTTTCTGAGGTTACACAATGCCAACCAATTAATTTTCAAGCAAAATTAAAAAAAAATTTTTTAAGTTTATTCTTGAAAAATAGAGAAAGACAGAGCGCAAGCAGGGGAGGGGGAGAGAGAGAGGGAGACACAGAATCTGAAGCAGGCTCCAGGCTCTGAGCTGTCAGCACAGAGCCCGACACGGGGCTGGAACTCATGAACCACGAAATCATGATCTGAGCCGAAGCCAGACACTTAACCGACTGAGCCACCCAGGCACCCCTCAAGCAAAATTTTTAATAGACAACTACCTTTTAAAGATCATTCATTGTATATTTGAATCATAGCTTAACTTCTACCAGCTTTTAAAGACATCTGCTTCCTGAAGTGAATTTTCTCTTACCAAAAAGTGACAGTCCTTTAGAAACAGAGTCATGGAGGGGGGACACTGCTGGTACCCTATGTAGATGCCCTTCACTAGCCAGGATAACCATCCCCTAGATAATAATAACTCACTCCTCCTTTTTCTTGGTTCTTCAGAAAATTTCTCTCAGCCAAACAAAAGCCATCTCACCCAAGAACCTACTCTTCCTTTACTTAGTTCCTCTGCACTATATGTCTTCCCTCACGTTCCTTCCTTTGAGGCACTCCTGCAATAAATCAGTTGATCAATAATCCCTGTCTCACGCTCTGCTTCTAGGGAACTTGACTGAAAATACAACATTAGCTTTTAAATGCATACAAGTCCCCAAACACACTCACTATAATTTAGAATTTGAGGTGCTAATGGGGAAGCCAAAAACAATCATTAGAAGTGTCCTCACATTTTGTTGTGGGGTAGAGAGTGCTCTTACTTATTCTCTAATATGGTCACTGCCAGACAATTTAACATTTCAATATTTCCTGAACCATTTAGGGTCAGTTCTTATAAGATCCTCAAAGCACCAACTGCTATGGGTCAGGATAGCTTCATGTTGGATCCATTCCTTAGGAATAAGGTGGGTGGAATTCTGTTGGCAGAGGTTGAAATTATAATGCAACATGACACATAATCTATCTCTTTATAATGGAGACATTTGGAATGAAAACAAAGAGAACAGAGGATGAGGATGATAGGTCACTAAGAAAAAAAAAGGAGGGAGCTATGACTGGGAAAATCAAACCTTATGAATTTGTTCTTTATATCTAAGGTTTCTCTGCATGGAAATGGAGTCTAAGGGAAAGCTTTGTGACCAATTAAAATAATTTATTTTCTTGCATATCAAAGAGCAAGTATAAAGATAAAGGAAAGTTTGCACCTCCATGTTTATAGCAGCACTATCAGCAATAGCCAAAGTATGGAAAGAGCCCAAATGTCCTTCAATGGATGAATGGATAAAGAAGGTGTGGTATATATATATACAATGGAGTATTACTTGGCTATCAAAAAGAATGAAATCTTGCCATTTGCAACTACGTGGATGGAACTGGAGGATATTATGCTACGTGAAATTAGAGAAAGACAAACATCATATGACTTCACTCATATAAGGGCTTTAAGAGACAAAACAGATGAACATAAGGGAAGAGAAACAAAAATAATATCAAAACAGGGAGGGGGACAAAACAGAAGAGACTCATAAATATGGAGAATAAACTGAGGGTTGCTGGAGGGGTTGTGGGGGGGGGATGGGCTAAATGGGTAAGGGGCACTAAGGAATCTACTCCTGAAATCATTGTTGCACTATATGCTAACTAATTTGGATGTAAATTTAAAAAAACATTAAATTAAAAAAAATAAAAATAAAAATAATACATTATCTTTGGGGTGCCTGGGTGGCTCAGTCAATTAAGCATATGGCTCTTGATTTCAGCTCAGGTCATGATCTCACAGTTCGTGAGATCGAGCTCCGTGTCACTGCAGAGCCTGCTTGGGATTATCTCTCTCCTTTCTCTCTGTCCCTTCCCTGCTTCTGCTCTGTCTCTCACTCTCTCAAAATAAATAAATAAACATTAAAAAAATTTTTAAAGTAAAAGTAATACATTATTTTTTACATATGTCTTTATGTGTCACTTTAATAGTGTTTATCACATCATGTGATAATTTGTGATTATTTTTCATTATGCTTTCCCTATCCCTGTCATATAGTTTTGAGCTCCTTAAGGGGGAAAAACATTGTGTCCCTCATAGAATTGGGCACAATGCTCAGCACACAGCAAGCAATCTACATTTATCAAAATGGAATGAAGATGGCCCTGACCAAACATTAGTAAGGCACATTACAGTTGCCTTTTTAAATTGTGGGGATGGCTTTATCCTTACTATTGTCCCCTCTCTGTTTGGAGAAGAGTTCCACTTTGTGGCATAGAACATGAATTTATAGAACAACTGTTAGGTGGAAGTTTATGATTATAAAACAGAATTGGGCTAATTGTCCTAATCTGAGATTAGAATGGGCAATGGAAAATGATTTCATTGACCAGGAAGCTGGGAAACAGTGTTAACCCCTTCCAAACTGACTTGATATTCCAGATAAATTAATAATAATGATAATAATAATATTTCTTCCTCATGTCTAGGCCTTAAACAATTACTCTTGAAACATTTATTTTGAAGTAACTGTGTAAGAAAAGCTAAAGCCTTGGCATTTTCACCTGACTCAGCTACAAGGATTCAGGAGTGACAGTTTTCCCCTCCAGTGCTAACTGTGAAAAAACTTCCATCTTCCTTCATTTCCTTTGTTATCTTCTTTTTTCTCCTTTACAAGGAAGATGGCTCCCTGTGTTTTTTGTGAATATAAGGATTATAAATTGGCTGTTGAAAGTGAAATGACTATTAAGTAATTCATTTGATCAGTGTTTTCAGCAAACAGACTTGCTTGACACAAATAGCCAGGCCGTGTGGCAAGATGTGGGTTTAGTAAGCTGAAACAAAACCCTCTGCTTTTGGATTTTTAATTCCAATGTGCTCACTATTCTTTCTCAATTTCTTATTTTATTTTCCTTTCAGTTCCTATGTAACTGCTTAACATGAGAAGCCAGGATAGTGTACTCCATTATAAAAAACACAACCAAATAAATTAAAACTTTTCCAGAGAGTCCAGACAAGAAACAGATCTTAACTTCATTCTCACGTCTCACGTCATAGTTTACCATTAACCTACAGTACGCTTTGTGTGTGGAATGGTGAGTGACTCATCCTCTCTCTTCATTGCCTCCAGGAATTCATCTGGGGTAATGGGTCTCCATTCTCATCTCTTGGGGCTGCCTACATGGTCTCCCCTCTTCTGCCTACCTGGAATCCCCTCTCCTATGAAGAATTTCTCTCTTCTCACTTTCCTATTGAGATTTCTCAGTTTCTTCTATTTCATGAATGTTGTGTATTTTCCTCAGCCTTTGGCCTGGATTCTTTGTTATTTACATCCATCAGAGTTTTCCTCTGGATGAAACTGAGTGAACTAAAAGAGAAAAAACTGATTAGGCTGTCTCATATTCTTTCCTTTCCCCATAGATTCCATCATAAAGACCAAGCATCTTCAAAACAGTCTTCAAAACTATTAGACTTTTCACATTGCCAAAAGTGACCCACATCAAGGAGAGCATGATTATTAGGTGCAATTACGCTCATACTTCATTTTTCTTCTTTGAATTACCTTTTAAAAGACCCATTCCTGGGGGCACATGGGTGGCTCAGTTGGTTAAGCACCTGACTTTGGCTCAGGTCATGATCTCACAGATCATGAGTTCGAGCCCCGTGTCAGGCTCTGTGCTGATAGGTCAGAGCCTGGAACCTGCTTCATATTCTGTGTCTCCCTCTGTCTCTGCCCCTCCCCCCACTCATATTCTGTCTGTCTCTCTCAAAAATAAATAAACATTAAAAATTTTTTTTTAAGTCCCATTTCTATAATAACAGTTTGGTGAATGCCTGGCCCCAAGAAGGTAGTTAGGGGGCAGGGGTTGGTGGGGAAGGTGGGTGGGAATGGATTAGCATATAACATGCACCAGGAAAAGAATACAGGGAATGGAAAAGCAAACAAAAAACAAAACTGTCTTGTTATACTCAACTGTGGATGAAGGAAAATGGAGAGTCAGTCTTTGAAATAATGTGTATTTAATTCTAGTGTTTTGACTTATGATAATGTTGAAAAGACTTGAAGCTGGCTGACATTGATCCTCTGTGACTTGAACTGAACTTTAGTTTCTCAAGTGCTGTTTTTTAAAATGAAGAGAATATTTGATCAGCCTGTTATTCCTTACTTTTTCTACTAATAACTTTCATGCTCCCTTGATCTTAGCCCAGAACAAGATGGCTGATTAGAAAGATATTTCCTGAAAGAGGCCTGATCTAGACATATCTACACCAAGTCAGCATACTTGGGCACCATCCCAAACAGCGGAAAATATGTTCTGTATTATTAAAAATTTTGGAATTGAGGTACAAAGTAGTACATAGTAAGTGAGAGCATGTTTTATATCTGTGACAGGATTTTCTGACATTAGAGGCTGAGACTAAAATCAAACAAAATGGTGCAGGAGTAGGTCCAGCCCTTGGCTTTGTAAAAATGCCAGGTGTAATCACATGCTATTTGTTTTTCAAGATGACACTGCAACCTAAGAAAATTTAGTCCACAAGAAAATTCCAGAAACAGTGCATCAACAACCTCCTAGAGTATATGTCATTATCATTTATTCCTCAGTGGAGGTAGTAGAAATAAAAATGGAGGTGAGTGGCAAAGTTATTATGGATATTGAGGATCATTGAAATATTGATAATGGTGATGAGATCGACTTCCTTGGGACTTTACTAGCTGCTAGGTTTTATGTCCACTCACTCATATTAGAGGTCAGTGAATTCCCAAGGGCTGGCTTCTGAAGAAATACAGTGATTCTACTTGAGCTTCTTGAGACTGAGATTCTCCAGGAGAGGCTGAAGGAAAAGTTATAGGAAAATTTGAACTTGGATTATCCTGTAGTATCCCAGTTAATCACAGCAAATATATTCCAGAGGAGTATTTCACTTATGGAGCCCTGAGGCACTGCCCCCAGTTTCCTTGTGGGATTTCTTCATGGTTACCAAGTCATCAGTGACCCTGAAGATTGATCCCACTCACTGTTTGCTATTCAGCAATCATACCCAGTTTACCTTTTGGTAAACTAGCTTCTTGCCCACATAGTGTTGTTTCAACTTCTGCAAGTGGGCTTCTGGCATTGCTAAGACAAGCTTGTTGGTTTGGCTTTTGAAGGTCTCCAGCTAGCTGTTGTGCATGGCTAACTTATCTGATAGACTCAAGAAAAGCACAGTCTTTCTGAGAAGCTTCATGGTATTGCTCTTCTCTTCCCTAATACCATACTATCTTATTCCCAGAAGCTCAGAACTGGTTTGCTTGTTCACTGGGACTATGGTTGTCAGTGCTTCCTCACAGAGGGCAGAGGAGTGGAAACCTTACAGAGGAGTTAAAATATTCACCAGTAGACAGTCAAGGGCAGCTGAGAAGATATCATAGGAAGGCACAGGGCACCTGACATTCTTTTCTCTCCGTCTCCGTCTCTGTCTCAGTCCATCTCTCTCTGTCATTTCTTACCTCCCTTCCAGTCTACACAAAGAATGAAGATACCAAGAAATGATTAAAACAGGGTAAATACAGAAGGCATTTTTCCTGGTTTTGAAGAATATAGGCACAGACTTTGTCTGACTTAATATATTTTACAATAAAATAAAGTGCAAAAGAAAAGCCATATTTATATGGGATCCCTCAAAAAAGCATTACTTATCCTTTGACTCAATTGGTTACTGATAGAGCTACAAATAGTATTCACTTGGGGGTAAATTAATGATTTGTGATTACTAATCACAAATATCGAAGAAAACAAATACCTGTGAAACAGGACCTACCTACTCATTAAAGGAGTTTACAGGGTGAAAAGTCAGGAGCTCATTGTAAGAATGAATTACTCAGAGAGAAAAAAGGGAAAATGGAGTTTGTGTAGAAAACAGGAAGACACACAAAAGTGAGAGAAAACACCTGCTTTCCTATAAACATCTGACTTAATACACTTCCCAGAAATGTTCAATGAGAATAGCTGTTAACAAGAAATTCAGATTCAATTAACATGACATTACAATTTCAAAGGTCAGGAGAAAAAAACTGCCTTTCTTTTCTCTTTACTTTTTGAGCTTCCTCCCTGTCCAGAATTCTCTGGTGATATAGCCAACAGATGGAGTTATTTCTTTTAAAGCATAAAGAAAGGTCACAAATAGCTTTCAACAGATTACAAACAATTTGACACATGATTTCAGAAGCTGGGAAAATTCCATGGATGCAGGAAAACTTCAAGAATTGATGAAAAGTTTCCATAAGAGTGCAGGCCAAAATTAACATTGCTAACGCAGGTTCTATTTTAATTAATTAGGTGCAAACCATAGCACAGCCTTCTGGATCAGTTGTGACTGTTGTTCTAGACAGCTTTGAGAATTCTTTGATGTTTAAATTTGATGTTATTGCTTAACAGTGAAAGGCCTTTTGTTACCATATGGTAAAAAAAAAAAAAAAAAAAAAAAAAAAACCTCTGCTTTCATACCCAGGCCCAGTCCGTGGTGTAATTTGAAGGATTACAAAGACACTGTCCTGTCCAAAATTATTTTTATTAGACTCAACTGAGACAATATTCTTATTCTAAGCTCCTTACATGGAATAGAGGTTCTTTTCATTGCTGTGGATGGCAGGGCGTTCCTTCTTAAAGATTAAGGAATTCTCAGAGATGACTGGTCGGTCCCCAGTTTTACTAAAAGGTTCCTGATATTGGGAGACATTCTAGGACACCTTGGTTTTACTTCAGAGTCATTAGGGGTAAAAAAGGTCTTTTATTACTTAAAGGAGAACAACTTTGAGATTCCTTTGAACTTGGGAATGTGAATCCTCAAAAGAATATAGTATTTATTTTTATTTTTTATCTTTTCTAATTGATTTTAAAGAGATTGCTAGAAGCACCATTGCTCTTAAAATCTTTCTGTCTTTGGTTATTAGTCAACAGAGGTCAGTGAACTACAGCAATAAATAGTAAATATATTCATTTCAGTGTCATTATTAATAAGGCAGTGCCCTTTACCAATAAAAGGAAGAGTTCTTTTTGTCTGGATACAACTAATGCTTGCTTTCCTTTTCACCTTTGCCCATTCTTATCCTGGTAGTTCAGAGTATCACAAGCTTCCTTCCAAAGTTAAACAAAGAATTTTTCTTTATTCTTCATAAGAATAGTCTTATAGGTTTCATAACAGCATAACCTTAGTGATAGTTTCTTTACCTATTGCAATTTCACTTTCCTCATTTTTAAAATGAAGGGTAGTTTAAAATTTTCTTCTAGCTCTAAAAATGTTATGTTCAATGCAGATTTTTTTTGGTGAATGGTGTGACCCTGTGATATTCAGGGGTCTGTATATATCACCCATGCACTCTTCCTCCCAAAGTCCTAAAAATGTGCTCTTCCAATTTAAGGGATTAAATCAAAAAAGAGAAAGACGTTGAATCTAGGATCTAGAGAAGTCAATACAGGAAACATGAAGGAAGTCCCATTGTTGCAGGATTTTTTTTTTTTTTTTTACCTCAATACCCGGGTTTGTGGTCTCACTGCTTCAAAGAAAGAAGAGATGGACACAAAATGAGCAGCAGGCAAAAGTTTATTAGAGTATAAGATCAGAAAGGAAGAATAGTAGGAAATCTCTCTTTATAGAGAGGGGGCGTTCCAAAGTGAATGCCGGCTGACTACAGGCAAGAGTCCTTGTTTTATGTGTCCCCCCCCCCCCCCACCCAAGGACCTCAGGTCCTATCCTTTCAGTCTCTGATTATTTTATCCTATCTTTTCCTATCATATTCCTCCCTCTGAACACATGATTCCTAACTGCCATTAGGAAACTGCTTTCTGCTGAAGGGAGGTGATGACAGGGGAACGGAGGTCAGGGCAGGTTCAGAGGTCATCCAGAGGTCTGATATAATGGGACGGTATTTGGAACATCTGGGCTAGCAGAATTTTCCTTGGATGTCTTATTTCTCTGGCATATGTGTTGGCTTCTACAAATGACATACAAAGAGTATTAGACCATTCCAAATTCAATGGAATTTGTTTATCTGTGCTGGAGCTAGTAATACTATAGTCCCTAATTTAATCATAATATCCCTTCCTAGCAAGGTAGTGTGGCTCTCTGGCATTATCAAAAAAGAATGTGAAAAAATCAAATTTCCATATATACACCCCAGCAGCTGAGGGAACAGTTTAGTCATAAGTTTTCCAAACACACCTCTAAACATTACGCTAAGTTCGGACGGTTGGCCGGGAGTGGAAAGGAGGGCGAAAAGGTGGCTCTGGTGTCAAGAAGGAAATAAACCGGTTTTCCTTCTATTTCCAGAGTTACCCAAAGCTCTGGATTTCCGATGGGTAGTTGTTTTGGAAGAGCTGCCTAAAGAGCCCTGGGCCCCATCAGTACCTTTCAAGGACATTGGTTATCTGAGCCCTCACAGACTGAGATCCGTGAGGGCATTCAGATCTCTAATGACTGTCTTCACACAAGGGGCATGGCTTACAGGGTTTTGACTTTAGTTGTCCCCTCTGAGGACATTCTCATCTCCAGTGCCCTGAATAGCCACATAAATGGTACTTCGTTCCAGGACCTCAGGAAGTCTGGTCTGAAATACTACAGAAGGCTGCAAGTAAGGTCTCAGATATTTTCTTAAGCCTCCTTTTCTGTTCCTTATTTTCCTCTTGATCTCAGTTGTAATATACCCAATTGTCAGCTTGTGAGAGCTCCTCCAGGGTTCCTTCTGAGCCAACAGCCAATTTTTGCAGTTTTCTCCAGAATATCTGAAGCCGATTGAGTGACAAATTTGTCCTTCAGAATCGTCTCAGCTTCAGAGGTGTTAGGGGAGATAGCATATATTTAATAAGCGCCTCCTGTAACCTTTCTAGGAAGGCCACCAGGTTTTCATCCTGTATCTGTAAGATAGTGGCAGATTTAAATTTCACTTTAGACCTCCTTAATCCCTCTAAAACACAAGCTTGGAAGTGGCAGTGATGCCATTCCCCAATGGGATTTTCATAGTCCCAGTTAGGATCTTGGGGCATAACTGCCTGAGCTCCAGTAGGGAACTGGAAGTTCCCTATAGGACATCCAGTCCCATGATAATGAGTTGCTCCTCTGCACCTCTCAGCTGCTGCCAGAAGCCCCACGTTTCTCTATCTCATTAAGAGTCTTGATTCAACAAAAACATTATATCTTTTCAGGTCAATTAAAAAACATACCTAATATTCTGAAAAGCCTCTATATACTTATCCAGATTAGAAAATTTATCTAGATCTCCTTTTATCTGTCTTAAATCTTACAATGAAAAAGGTACTTGCAATCTTATTAGAGTGGTGCCTCCCTACCATTCTCCTTCTGGCATTCCAGCTTCTTGTGGGGGAAACACACGTGTTACCTCATGTGGGAGCCTGGATAAGGAGGGCAGCAGGGAGCAGAAGTGCATGTTTTTTAAGTCTGGATATTTAGATTGAGGACCTGAGGAGGAGCAGGTTGAGGTGGAAGACTTCCCTTCCTCCTTCTCTAGGTCTGCTTTCGGTATAGGCAAGGGGCCCTTAATTGTTTCCTCTCCCGATTGCTAGACTTTTAAAAGGGTTGCCGTTAAGTCAGGATCAACCTTTTATTGCTTACACATATCTTTCTTAAGTCCCCAAAACACTGAATATAGGGGACTTCTCCCATTTCCCCTCACGTTTGCAAAACAAGTCCAATTGTAGGATAGTATTATAATTGATATTTCCCTCTGGTGGCCAGGTTTCCTCCTCCAATTTGTATTGGGTCCAAGCCTTTGTGTGAAAGAAAATGGGTCACTTTTTCTTTAGGGTTTGTGGATCAGAATTATCCCAGTTTTTCACAATGCATTACAAAACAGTAATAGATGGAATTACCCATCTATAGAAAAAGGAAGAAAAGGTGTCCCTCATCTCAATTTCCTATAGCTGGCCAGGATTTCCTCATCTCCTGGCCCCGCATTTTGGCTGGCTATGTTACTGGCAGCCAAAAGCCCTGTCAGTGTTGCGGGGTGCTGGAAGTAGTCACTCTTACCCAGGCTTCACTCTACCTCTGAGAGCTGACCCATCTTCCCTGATTTTTTCTACCCTTCTGTTTCCCGACTTGGGGAACCTTGGGGGTATGGACTGTGATCTAGAAAGACTCCCCTGGTTGTAGAAGGATGCACTAATTTTATTTTGGCCCAACAGTAATTGACATATGGATCATTGCCCACCGAGGGGAGAGTTAAAAGGGCCAAAGTCAAGGTCTATTCCTCTGCCTTCTTTAGCATTGCCCACATAAATATGTTCCAGTCCTGTGGGTATTCATTTTAAAGTCACTAGATTGGTACAAGTCGGCATACACTGGGATAAGTGTAGTAAAATGGTTCCCATGTATCCCAGTAAATGCCCTTCATATATCACAGTCATCATCCCTCATATACCTTGCAGAAACATAAATGTGGAGCATTTGGAGGATAGCAGCAAAGGTATCATCACCATTTCCCAGCTTCTGGATCAAAGGAGGGGCAATTCTAATGTTATACCAGTGTACTTTTTAAATCTATTCATTTTAACCTTAGTCTGTCCTGACCACACATAAAATTCCTTTTCAAAGATTTCCCTTCACGAACCATTTACAACATTCCTTTGCATTCAGATTTTGTCCCAAGCCATTTCTCTCCAAGCAACCAGTCTCATTTAGGAAAAAATTACTTTCTTTTACCTTCAACAAAATGTATTTCCATTCCTTATATCTTTCTTACTTACACATTTACTTTTCTACATACAGAGTTGTTTTCCTTATTTCCATCAGTCTTAACTACATTTAGCAGAATTTTAATTCTTAGAAACTTTGGTCTTCAGAGAAAACTATAGTAACCAATTGTAAACTGTTACACCAGAATTTTCAGGTGGAAAATTTACGAATCAATCAAGCACAAAGCATGTTTTCCAACAGACCCAATATCCTTGTTTTTCTGCAATAAGTCAAAAGTGCAAACCTATGTTAAGTAAGTAATGCATCAGCATTCCATCTGATTTGACAAAGGTCTAGATGTCCAACAAATTTAATCCAGTTTATCATCCAAGCAGAACTTTAAAGTTTTAGGTTATCAAAGGCCTTGAAAACTGTCTTAACAATTATCCATGAAAACTTTGAGACAAACAAAATTAACCATCATTTTAAGTCACCTTTTTGCTGACAAACTGCAATGGAGATGACATGAGCTTATTTGACCTTCAGTAATCCTAGGTAGAAAAAGTTTTATCTGTTTAATGCTAATAACTCTATCTTAATTAAACCAACAAACTTTGAATTCCTTTAAATACTATGTTCCAACTGTGTCCATTTAAAAGTCAATCAACTTATCCCCTATTGTCAATTTTTACCTGTGGCACCAGTGGGGAAATCTGAAGTAGGCAGTTCAACTGGGGTGCTCTCCACTACCAGACTTAAGGCTGGGTGGAGGAACCAGTGGTGCCTGAGGCACTGAGGATGGTATAGGGACCAGTTTGTAGGCTGAGCCCAAGGTGGTGCAGAAACAGGAGGAGGGAGGAGAAGGCTGAAGAGTTAAGTTTCAGCCAAGAAGCTTGGAGGCAGATAAAGGCCCAGAGGGCAGAGAAAGAGGTCTCCTTGTCTTAAAGCCAGTCAGCTTGGACAGATAGGCAGATGCAGATTTTTTTTTTTCCCCCACCAACAAGTGGAAATAGGCAGTTCATGTCGGGCCAGAGAAGACAGGGAAATTCCTGGAAACAAAAGGAGTTTTGACGGATGCTTGGGAATATTCCTTAAAGTCCCCATCCCAAGGTAGACTAACCAGAGACAGTTGGCTCCACTTATCATCTGCATCATGTAAGAGCCTGCCAAATGTCTTCTCTCCCATCCCCACCATGGGCATCAGGGGCAGGAGGAGGATGAGCCCAGAAGGCATTGAAGTAAGTCCTGCTCTCTGCTCCACAAGAGATGGTTGAAAAATGGGGACCTGAGAAGTGAGCCATGCCAGAGTGTCAGAAATGGAAGCAAGTAGAAGGCCACCTTCCACTGTAACTGGGAAACCTGTGAGTAGGAGCCCTTGGAAGTCACCCAGATTATTCCTAAGAGAATATCTGAGTTATCAGTCCTGGGCTTTTCCCCTTATTCCCTGAAGGAAGAGGCTGACCAAGACAGAGGAGAATTCCACTGGAGACCTAAACAGGTGGTCAGAGATCAGGTTCTGTCAACAGTCTTCATGCATCCACCAAAGCCTTGATCAGGACCCATCAGTTGCTGTTTGGCCTCCCCTGAGTCCCATGCATCTGGAGATTTTTCTTGAAAGGAGATTGGGACATTCTGTTGGTGGATCAGATAGGAGGAGACCCAAGGAACATATCAGCTGAGACTTGAGAATGGCAGCTGTGTTATTTGCTCTTAACTGGCTGGAGGGTGCCCATTGTTTGGTTTGAGAGTTTTATTTAGGAAATAAGAGAAGGGGCGCCTGGGTGGCTCAGTCGGTTAAGCATCCGGCTTCGGCTCATGATCTCACAGTCCGTGAGTTTGAGCCCCGTGTCAGGCTCTGTGCTAACAGCTCAGAGCCTGGAGCCTGCTTCGGATTCTGTGTCTCCCTCTCTGTCTGCCCCTCCCGTGCTCATGCTCTGCCTCTCTCTGTCTCAAAAATAAATAAAAACATTTAAAAAAAAAGGAAATAAGAGAAAAGAAAAGGTGCCAGCTGCTCTTTACTTATGGTTGGAGGTTAGAAGACATTTATATCCTAGATGAGCCCCCAGAGGAATGTTGCAGGATTTTTTTTACCTCAATACTTGGGGTTCTTTGTCTCACCACTTTGAAAAAAGAAGTGGAAACAAAATGAGCAGCAGGAAAAAGTTTATTAGAGTATAAGATCAGAAAGGAAGAATAGTAGGAAAGCTCTCTTTACAGAGAGGGGGCGTTCAAAAGTGAATGCCCACCAACAATAGGCAAGAGTCCTTGTTTTATATGCGTTTTTCCCCACCCAGGAACCTCAGGTCCTATCTTTTCCTTCTCTGCCTATTTTATCCTATCTTTTCTTATCATACCATGATGACAGTAAACAAAAATCCTAGGATAATATCTGGGTAGCAAGACTACACAGTAACTTGTTGAGATTAAAATCAGAGGACAGAAGGCTTCAGAAAGGCTACCTTTAAGGAAAAAATAATATGGAACTTAAAAATGTTCAGCTGTGTTTGACATATTGAAAAAGGTTTTATAATTCTCTAGGAGAATTTTGGGGAAAAATTTGAGTTCAGTGCATAAAAAAGTAAACATTGATAAATTTAAGCTGTTTTTAACTCCAGGAAAACAAAAATTGTACAAGAAAATTGATTGCCCCAAACTCTGAGTTTTTGAGGTTTTTTGAGATCACCATCTCCCAATTTCTGCCCTGCTGCTTTCCAAACCTACTGAAGTTTCTATTTAGAAGATGGTAATGTATAAACAAAATAATAAGAGCAAACACCACACAAAAAAATAAATAGACAATAAAAAACCCCAATGATATAATTTCTGTGACCCTGGAAGTTTCCATTTCATATATCCTGCACTCTCACATGCTATATACTAATGGTCCAAAGCACTTTTATCCACTGAAAGAACAAATACACAGAGAAATTGCTTTATGTTAGTGATTTAGTTAGCTATATATTTCATTGTGCAACTCAGTACATTAGAATAAAAGATATTTGAATGGTGTAACAGATATTCATTGTTTTTGGATATGGTTTGCTAGCTCAGTTCTGTCAACTGATATTTATCTGGTTAGAGCACACTTGTACACATTGCCTCTTTTAGGCATTTTACTTAAAAAAAAAAAAAACAACCTGAATCTTTAATGAGTTTCAAATGCCTGTTGAAGACATAGTGGGCTTATCCACAAAATAATCAAAATGAATGAATACCATGAAGGATTAAAAGCAAATAATCTGGTGATTTAAGCTTTATGTGGCTAACTCTGTGTCCAAATAGGTAATGCAAAAATGACCTCTCATGCAGCTTTTTTTTTTCTGTTAGGTTTATTTATTTATTTAGATAGAGAAAGCATGAGTGGGGGAGGGGAAACGAGAGGGGGAGAGAGAGAACCCCAAGCAGACTCTCTGTGACATCATGACCTGAGCGCAAATCAAGAGTTGAACACTTAACCAACTGAGCCACCCAGGTGCCCTGCACCAGGTGGGTTGGATTTTTGAATCTATACTTCAATGGTACTCTTGCTTCTAATGAGTAGAAAAATCTATACTCATTGAATCTATATTCATTCGAAGTATAGATTTTTTAATTTATACTTTGGTGGTACTTTTGCTTCTAATGAGAAGCAGAGGTTTCATAACATACAGGGAATCTTTGTCAGAAGCTATGTTAGTACCTGAAATGGACACTAACTATAGGTGGACTATAGCATGTTTTAGATGGTCCAATAGCTATGTTTCTTAGTACAATGGGCATGAGTGTTATTTGGGTAAAAGCAAGAAAATTCCCAACCCTGAGTGCCTTCCTAGACTAAAAATAAAGTATGGACCCGGAATTGCAAAAACAAATAAACAAACCCAAACTCTGCTTTAGGCTGAACTCAGAACCATGGACTTAACGTGGATGAACTTTTCTCATGGTGACCAACATTCTGCAGCACCCTATGGTGCTACACTTGGTTGAGCAGTTTACCTACCAAGGATTTCTGTCAATTTGCACAGGAAAACTGTACAGAAATTTTTTATGAACTACAAAATACTTGTTTTATATAAGTTTCAAAAGAATCCTAAGACTAAATAAAAGAGGGGAAGAGAAAATAAAACAAATCTAGTTGTCTTAAATTTTGACCATTAGGTAGATTTCCTATTGGCCTCTCACATCTTTTACTGCTGTATTTTTTAAACATCTGGAGAAAAAAAAAGTAGTTAAGCATCTGAATATTATTAAAGCAGAAAGACCACACAAACATTAAGTGATCCCTAAATGGTATTGTTTCCTTTTGTTCATCACTCTCTGTCATGTTTTTGACCCCTTTGTTTTTATTATTGGGGAAAAACAGGAAGAAAAAAAAATTTAAGGAAGAAAAATTGATTTTTTTTGTATTAGGCTTATAGTCACCTTCTACAATTACCCTGGCATCTTTGCTTAACCTTTTAAAATCCTGTATGTTTGTAATGCTAAAGCTATTTGCTTAATCTATGCTTTATTCCATGGAACTAGCTAAAGACAAAAGTCTTTGAGATCCTGGAAAGAACTTGCTGTTTCCTATCTGCTCTCTGTAGTCTTCCGGTGACTATCTTATCTTCTTGCAGCCCAAGAACTGGTCTGACTGATTTTCTATGTTGAGTTCAGAAAATACCATTGAATAAACAAATCTGAAACATCTTGTGGGTAAGGTTTAAACAATGAGATGAGAAATTTCAGTCAATTGTCAGTTTTCTCTATTATATAATATTTGTGGATCTAGAGAGCATTGGGAGGACTGAGCACTTAAACTCTCACCAGGAGGGGCAACAATGGAGCTTCTCCTTTCAGCAGCTTTGTAGGATATTGTTAGGTACCATTGAGAAAGTGATGGGAGAATTTGTTTGAGTGAGTACAGATCCAAGGGAAATGTGTTATTTAAAATTTTTATAAGCCTGAACACTCAAGATCCTTGTATTAGACAACTTTGATCTATAAATTAACATTGATTAAAGATATTTGAAGCTAAAACTATTACTTAAGAATGGAATACTAAACTCAGAATTCCTAACTGATAATGAAAATTGCTTGTAAAAAAAAAGAAGAAGAAGAGGGAAACATACTATTGCAAACTTAAGAGTACAACATTTTTACATTATTTCTTTGGATTTCCCATTTTTCTAGATATATTTTCTTAAAAATAGTTTTTACAGCTATTTCTTAGGTTGAATATTCTGGAGAAGCCTAACCCTCTTGATTACAGAACTTTTGAAAAGTAAAGTAAAAATTATAAAACAGTTCAGACTCTGTCTCTGTCTGCCTTCCAAGTTACTATAGAAAAAAAATATCCTTAAGATGCTTCTCTAACTTTTGTGCATTAATCAAATATCTGAACAACTGAAACATGGCATCATTAGCTGAGAAAGAAGAATCCCTTCTTGAGAGGGATGCAATTATCAGCTGTGGACATAGAACATTGTGTTTAAAGTAATGTAATCTTTGCAGAAATATGTAACAGACAGAAATTTAAAACCGGGTCTTAGAATAGATGCAGCACTTGAGAAATTGCTTTGGTATCAACCTTTCATCCAAGAGGAACAGAGAGAGAATAGATAAAAGGAAGACCAGAATTCCCAGAATCAAAACATGTAAAACATGCATGGTATTAGGCTGAAGAAATAAAAATCAGGAGAGGCAAAGTTTGAAAAAGATCAGAATAGCTGAATATTGTAGAGCCAATAAAAAATATTTTTAAAGAATAAGTGGGTTTCAGAAAAGTGCCAAATAGTACAAAGAAGGCAAGAAGAAAAAGGACTGGAGAAAAAGATGAGAGCACAGTTGGTGACCATTGAATGACTATCAAATGATCTAATGAAGATAACAAATAGATTTTGTTCCATTTGGAGAATAGAACCACCCTTGGGGAAATCTTCATATGACTCCCAGAGATTTCAGTTACATAGGAAATCCTGGTATTGGGATATGTTAGGCATGCTATATCTAAGGTCATCACTTTACCATGGATCAGAGACCACTTAACCAAATGGAGGCCACTCATAAACTCATTGAACAACTTCATTTTAAGCAGTCTAGTATGTGAATAAATATGCTTTCTACTCCTGATGATACACATAGTAATCTGTGTGCACGGGTATTAATATTCTTTGTATAATTTTGCTGAAGTTCTCTAAAGATATTTTGTGAAATTGAGGACCTGGTTATATCAATTTTACCATGTCTAGGACCAAAAGTTTTTAAATGTACATAACAATAACTTAAAATTACAAAAGTGCTACATTTAATCCCCTAAATAGTCATGACATGGATGTATCCACACACTTTATATGGCTTTCTGTTTATTATTTATATGTATTATTATTGTTATTATTATTAGATGCATCCTTTCTATCAGGTCTTGGTACTTATTGAGTATTATGTGGTGGAAACCCTGAGAGTTAATTTAGCCCATTTTTACAGATCAGTCACAGCAAACTTAAAGATATTACCCAAGATCACAATAGAAAGTGATAAATGAAATAGAAAATTGTACAAGGTATAGGACTGAAAATAGAAGGGAACATTAGCTTAATCTGGATAGAACAGGGAAGGCCTCTCAGACTTGGGGATATTCAAGATGGGTTTTGAAAGACAATGGCATTTGTAATCAGTAGAGGAAAGAGAGGGTGTTGTTACACACAGGTAGACACTCATCCACACTCCAGATGGACCCTTGTTGGCATTTGGTATGAAGGGCTTGGGGTAGGAGGTAGGGATGGAGTGTCACTTGCCTGAGAGCTTTTCTGCTTGGCAACACAGGGGAGAAAAACAGATGAAAAAGCTAAGGGGAAGCTGAGTAAAAAAATAAATCATAGAGGGAAAATATGAGTAAAACATGATGGCAATCAAAGAACATGAATAAGAGGCAAATCTGGGCAATTTTCTGAGCTAAAGAAGTAGCTATGAGAGATCTTTGTAGAGGTTTTTTTTAATTTTTTTTTTTAATGTTTTTATTTATTTTTGAGACAGAGAGAGACAGAGCCTGAGCAGGGGAGGGGCAGAGAGAGGGGGAGATACAGAATCTGAAGTGGGCTCCCGGCTCTGAGCTGTCAGCACAGAGCCCGACACGGGGCTCAAACTCACGGAGTGTGAGATCATGACCTGAGCTGAAGTCGGACGCTCAACTGACTGAGCCACCCAGGCGCCCTGTATAGAGGTTTTGGATGTTAGCCAAATAGTAGCCATTGAAGGAACTGACCCATTCTGGAACTGAAGTGACAGAGGCATGAAAAATCTTGGAGTGTTCAGAAACCTCTTTACTGGAGGATAAAGACAGATGAGAATATGTTTAGATAAGTCAGGCCATAAACATAGGCAAATAAAGCAATAGGTGTGGCAGTGGTGATGGAGAAGAATGTACTTGAGAGATTTTTAGATCATACATGAAACTAGGGCTATTGATTGGTGTAGAGAACTAGAAAAACAGAGAAATTGAAAGGTTCTTTTGGATTTATTATTTTGGGTACATTATGATGCCACTAACTAAAGTAGAAACTCCAATAGGAAGAATTTATCTTACAGAGAAGATGTTGGGCATGTTGAGATTGAAGAATCTTGACATCCCAGTGAATATGCCTTGTGTGCGGTTTGATTTATTGGTCATGAATCCAAAGAAAAAGATGAAATTGGATTTATAGGCTATTTTTTAAAATTCTATGAATTTTATTCTATTCATTACTTTTATAAGCAATATCTAAAAGGAAAAGTCACTTCACTCTCTCCAAGGATAATAATATAGTATTTTAACACAAACCCATGTGTTGGTATTGGAAGGACTATTTTGAGTAGCTTGGCATGCCTATCATTCTGTTATGGGTACAGCCTGTACTTGGAGAGAGATACCCCTAATTTAATCTACAAACTCAGCCAAAAATTTAGGAGTGTTTGTCTGCAGTGGTTTTTCTGACTTCCTGACTTGTGAACTTCTGGGAGAAATTAAGGGAGAACTCACCGTGCTCTAGGACAATGGATAAACTATTGAATGAGCCCTTACATCATGGAAATTTAATTAGAGAAAATTGTATGCATCTTGAAGAGTTAGGAGTCAGAGAATGAATTCAGAGACATTCCTAAAGGACCCACTACACATGAAAGAATGCTTGTTCAAATATAAAACAACTTGTCTTTCCCTGTCCCATTTCCTAGTTGCATGACAGGACAGTATGTCAAGTCTTACCTATTTGTTGAGAAATCTTTTATTTCCCTCCCCTCCTGAGGCAAGAATATTAAGGAATGGAATTCAACAACCACCAAAGATTTGAAATCTACTTCAAAAATTTGTTTTATCTTGTACCGATTTTTAAACCTTCGCAAATGGAAAAAATAAAACTAACAATAAGCAACAGACAAAAAGTCCTGGCACAATAATGTATCATAGACCTGTCTTACCTTTTCTAAATATTTCAGGATAATTCCAGTTGACAGCAATGGAAGTTGATGTGAGGATTTGGGCAGAATTTTGTTTGAGTTTAGTTCTCTTAGGCAGACATTATTTTCATTGCCTTGTCTTAAATGAATTAAAGCAAAATGTTCATTTGAAATTTTTGTTATGACACAATGGCTCTAATTCTATGACCTTTGGGTTGTGACTGTTGCTCAAAATGTGCTCAATAAATGTGAAAGGTCTTTTATCTTTGCAATGGGATTTGAGGAGAGGAAGAGGAAAGAACTTTTTATAAAAATACACAGTAATACAGCTCTTAGTGATTTGCCTCCAGTTGGGTCTGATTTAGGAGTAGGGTAGTAGGCAGCAGGAGTGAGAGTGTTGATATCCCACCAACTTCCATGGTGTGCCACTACTTTTATTTTACAGAGAAACCAAGTCTCCAAGAAGCTCTCAGATTAGCATTAACATTGACACTTATTAGGGCTCTAGAAATAATTGGCTGGAGTCAACAATTATCTGTTGTGGTTTAAGCCTGAGGAAAGTGTTGGAGAGAAGGATCTCAAACTCAACATATATAAAATTGAATTAATTAACTCTACTCTTTGTCTGAAAAAATCTTTTCCTCCTTCTGTGTCTTTGGTCTCCATAAATGAAGCTATCATCCACCTTGTTACCTAAGTCATGGAATAAACTCCAGAATATAAAAAGGCAATGTGGTATAATGCTTAAGAGTAAGAATGCTGGTGCCAGACTGACCAGGTTCAAACCTTGGCTTTATCATTTATTAGCTGTGTGACCTTGAGCAAAATTCTTAGCCTTTTAATGCCTTGGTCTCCTCAGTCAAGAACGTGGTACATTAAAAATACAAAAATAGTAATTCAAAAGGATACATGTATCCTGATGTATATAGCAAGATTATCTACAATAGCCAAATTATGGAAACAGCTCAAGTGTCCATTGACTGATGAATGGATAAAGAAGATGTGGTACACACACACATACACACACACACACACACACACACACACACACACACACACAGAGGAATATTACTCAGCCATGAAAAAAGAATGAAATCTTCCTATTTGCAAGAACAGGGAAGGAGCTAGAAAGGATTATGCTATGCAAAATCAGTCAGAGAAAGACAAATACCATATGATTTCACTCATATGTGGAATCTAAGAAACAGAACAAATTAGCAAAGGGAAAATATTCTATTATATGTAGAATTTAAATAAAAACTTAAAAAAATAGTGAGGTGATAATAATAGTCTTTACCTCATAGGGATGTTGTAATTATAGAGGATGAGTTAATATTTATAAAGGACTTTGACAGGGGCTTGACACATAAGTACTATGTAAATATTTGTTAAATAAATTCAAATATATGTTATCCTTGGGAACTTATCAATCACTGGACTCTGTATAACAGGCTTCTAACTAGTTCCTCCATTTCCATTCTTCCTCACAACTTGTCCTTTATACTACAGCATGAAACCTTTCAATGAGTCTCTTTCAGTAAGCTAAAGGATAAAGTCCCAGCTCAGCCTTATCTCTTCTTACTCCTCCTCACATTATCTCATGACCTGACATAATTTCACATCGTTTTTCCATTTTTCTGGAGGGTGCTCCAGCCATTGTCTACTTTCCAATTTCTATTCAGTTTTTAATTCTAAGTTCAAATATTGCTTCACACTAAACCAATCCCCTCATCTGACCCAGGTTTAATTAGATATTCCTTCTCTGTGCTCTCATGGCATTCGGCACACATTCTATCAGCAGATGCAAATATCCATCTGTGTTTATCTCCTTGACCAGACTAGAGCTTCCATGGACATCTCTAATACCAGGTTCAGAGTTTGTCACATATTTGGAGTTAAAACACGGTGGATAAAGCCCACAAAATTTTATGTATTTCTCTTCAGGGTGTCTAGGAGTCTACTGTTGTATGGTTGTACATTTGGAGATAAAAGGGCAAAATAGTATGTACAATACATGATGAAAACCTGCAGGAATTTATTTCACACCTAAGGCTAAATTCAAAACTCTTTATGAAATTGAGATGGGGACGCCTGGGTGGCTCAGTCGGTTAAGCGTCCGACTTCAGCCAGGTCACGATCTCGCGGCCCGTGAGTTCGAGCCCCGCGTCGGGCTCTGGGCTGACGGCTCAGAGCCTGGAGCCTGTTTCAGATTCTGTGTCTCCCTCTCTCTCTGCCCCTCCCCCGTTCATGCTCTGTCTCTCTCTGTCTCAAAAATAAATAAACGTTAAAAAAAAAAAAAAGAAATTGAGATGAGCTGGTTAAGTACAGACCTGACTATGATCAACTAGGAACAAAATGAAATTAGTAGCAGCATTATCACAAAATTGACAAATACTTAATTTTTTGACAAATATTTAATTTTTCAATGATTAAGTTGTCACTTCCTGATTAACAAATAAATATACATATATTTTTAAAGTTTATTTATTTATTTTGAGAGAGAAAGAGAAAGCACACACAAGCGGCGAAGGGGCAGAGAGAGAGGGAGAGTGCTGAGCCAGATGAGGGGCTGGAACTCACGAACCATGAGATCACGACCTGAGCTGAAATCAAGAGTCAGCCGAAACTGACTTAACTTAATGAGCCACGCAGGTGCCCTGCAAAGAAAGATCTTAATAGCTATCTTTATGAAATATGTAAACTGTAGCTTGCTAAAGCTTATTCCATTCTTAAACTGTACCTAGAATGTATTAAGAACTTCACATGAATTTTTATGAAAACTCATGTAGATATTCCTATAAAATATAATGATCGGGATAATATTAATTATGAAGAGTGAATCTACACCTGAAGCTCCTCAAGGAAATACTCATATATATTGTGAGGCAGTGATGAAAGTATTATTTAAAATAGGAAAAAAAAAGTGCCACATATTGTTTAAACTGACTCTGTTCTTCTCTGGCTCAACACACTGTTCCCAGGGTGTCAGAATGGCCTGTCCCTCTGCCCCCAAAGAAGAAAGTTAGAGTGGATAATACATAATCTATCAAAACTGCCTTCTTGCCACATGACATTAGTGAAAGTAAAGCCACACTTGTAACACTAGTGAGTATGCATTAAGTGGTGATGCATATTTAGAAACATGTAAGATTCATTGAGTATTATATAAGCTAAATTTTAAAATGTTTCATTAACAGCTTACCTCCTCCTTGTTGTAGCTCTAGCCCACTGGTATTCAATAATCAATTGCAATTTCATATTTTCTCCAAATTACCTGTCCTTTGGACAAAATCTCTCTGCCTTCCTTGCAGAGTCCCTCAGGTTAAACTAGACTTTTCAGGAAAGGATGTTCTTGGTGAAAAGTGCTCATTAGGAATTAGAAAATTCCTAGTTTTCTTTTGTAGGTGAAAGCATACGATTGCCAATATACCTACTTTGAGTTTTTTCTGTGTTCTGCCAGTTCATCCATTCATTGGCACCTAAATTCATCTACTTGCCAGGCACTGGTAAGGAAGGCTTCTGACTGGTCACAAAAATATTAAGCTAAGGTATCTGTTTTCCTACATATAAATATTGTCAAAGCATATGTATTCCTCAACCACTTCACTTGGGATGTTTTTGTTTCTTTGGAACTTGAGCTCCAATCCTTGCCTGTTTCCTCCAATAAACAAACAATTTCAAAGATGCTAACTCACTCTCCCACCCCAACTCCTCAGAATTAGGACTTTTTTTTGTCTGTTGATAATTTTTCTGAAATATTTCAGAGTATTACGAATTGTACCCATGTGGAACATTTCTTCCTTGGTACCAGTTAGGAACTGAAAACAAAGCATAGAGTCTGACCTTTACCAAGTAGATAGCCCAATTTTTATCATCAATTTATTTATTCATATTTTTAAGTATTAAATCCAATGAATGAAAAAGTAATATCTATATGTTTCAGTCAGAAATTGAATATTTGGATCAGTCAAACCTGAATTGTTACGCATTCATGTTGTAACTGAGAAAACAAGCACAATTGTCCTTTCATTTTCAATTTCCATATCAATGTTTCTCTGATGATCCAATTAAATCCCTTAATCCAAGTCATCCTTTGGCTCAAGGTAAAAATAATCTTTGCATGGAGAAATCATTTTTAATCAACTCAAGATGCAGCTGGAATAAATGCTACTGGCTGGAGCAGCCATTGTTCTTGGCAAATTCCTCCAAGCAATAAACAATGAACACCACACCCTCATGAGAAAAGGAGTGAGGGATGGGAATGGTCACTGTTCTCATTTTATATTGCTAGATATTATATGGTCTATTTATGTGCAGTGGGGACTGACATGTAATGTACTTGTTACAGAACAATCAGGAGTTGCGAGTTGCTGGAGACCAGTAATTCACATGCTTAGTTTAACAAGCTTGGCATTCAGTCATGAAACTAATTCTCATTGTGGAATATATTAAAAAACAGAACACTTATCAATAAGGCAGTAGGAAGAAATTTCAGAAGGTAGTCAAGGATTGAATATGTAGATTCCCATAGTGTTTGTTTGGAAAAGGAACAAAGTATGTGCAAGCTTTGAAAACATTCATTGCTTACCCAATACCATTATACATAGCAATTACTGTCTCATCAATGGTGTTTTCATTGAATCATTAAATAAGATTTCTATCTCTTATTTTACAGAAAAGGAGGTAATAGGGGCTCAAGCACAAAGAGTTAAGACCTGCCAGGTCAAGTTTCTGATTGGAAGCACTACAGCAGATTTTTTCCGGGGTCTGCCATGTGCAGCAAGGTGCTCTTAATTCAAGAGTCCAGTGAGGTCACAAAGAGAAAGAGCAGGTTTTTGAATCTGTATACCTCGTGCTTTCTATTTAATAGGCAGACCTACATGGGAAACCACATTATAAAAAGGATTGCTTAGTGTGCGTTGGAATTACAGCAATGGAACAGGGAAAGAAAAGGAGGAGGACTTGAGGGACACCTGGGTGGCTCAGTTGGTTAAGCATCCAACTCTTGATACCAGCTCAGGTCATGATCTCACAGTAGTAATATCAAGCCCTCTGTCAGCTCTGCTGGGTTCTGTGCTAAGAGTGGAGCCTGCTTGGGATTCTCTCTCTCCCTCTCTCTCTGCCCCTCCCCTGCTCACTCTCTCTCTCTCAAAAATAAATAAACTTTAAGAAATAAAAGGAGGAGGAGTTGAATGATAAAGTGTGTCTGCTGAAAGAATTTGAGACAATATCCCTTTCATGACTGGTAATGTGTTAGTCATAATTCTAAAAGGCTGACCCCCAGAATTGCTCTTTTTGGACAGTGCTTTGGTTATCATAGCTAGTTTGCTTTATTCACCTTATAAGTGAACGTTTATCCCTTCTGATCAATACCTCCCTATTTCCCCTGCCACCACTGGTAGCTCATGGTAACCATCATACTACTCTGTTACTAAGAATTTTACTTTTTTTTTTTTTTTTTTTTTTTTTTTTTTTTTTTTTTAAGGATTCCACATATAAGTGAGACATGCAATCTTTTTCTCCGTCTGGCTTATTTCAGTGAACACTATGTCCTCTATGTTCACCTGTCTTGTGGGAAATAGCAGGATTTCCTTTCCCCTTTGAGTCTTCTTGGCTCCCTTGTAAATATTATTTGACTGTATATATGTTTATTTCTGGGCTCTCAAATCTGTTCCATTGGTTTATGGGCCTGTTTTTATACTAGTACCATACCGTTTTGATTACTTTAGCTTTGTGATATAATTTGAAATAGGAAGTATGATTCATCCAGTTTTGTTCCTCCTGATCAAGACTGCTTTAGTTATTCAAAGTCTTGTAGTTCTATACAAATTTTAGTACTGTTTTTTTTTTGACACTTTTTCTCCCCTCCATGCCTCACCCTCTGATATTCCTTCTTCAGTATTGTTAATAAATGTGTTTTAAGCAGGCTCTAAAACAAAACAAAACAAAACAAAACCCCAGAAACTGCTTTAAGTATTTACAATGGAGAGGTTTTATGTCAGTGAATTACTTATGCAAGTGATGTTGTGGCTAAAAAACAAAACACAGAGTGATGGTGAAGCAACCTAAAAACTAGCAGTAGTAGGAAATGATTCTCACCAGTAGGCTAAAACTGTGCTGTCTATTATGGTAGCCAGCAACATCTGGTTGTTGAGAACTTGAAATATGGTCGGTCTGAACTGAGATGATAAGAAATAAGATATTGAATATATTGGGTTAATCAAAGTTTATTATTCAAGTTCATTTTTCCTTTTTCCTTTGACTTTTTAAAAGTGGCTACTAGAAAATTAAAATTTACATACATGGTTCACATTCTATTTTTGTTTGATGGGGCTGGGCGAGAGAGACAAATGTGAGAGGTGATGTTACTAAAGCTCAGAGTCCCTGGAAACTTGATGGGCTGCCCCAACAAGAACTAGAAGCACCAAGGAAACACAGCTGTTGCTTGAAATGCAAACTGGAGCCAAAAGGGAGGGGAAGAGTGCCCTGGCTACACCCTGTCACCCCAATCTCCTATCAGTGCTGCTGCCTAGAAGGTAGTCACCTGGAAAATATAGCTTACTTATGTTTTCACTCATATGTGGGTCTTGAAAAACTTAACAGCAGACCATGGGGGAGGGGAAGGGGAAGAAAAAGGGAGGGAGGCAAACCATAAGAGACTCTTTAAATACTGAGAACAAACTGAGGGTTGATGGGGGTGGGGGAGAGGGTAAAGTGGGTGACGGACATTGAGGAGGGCGCTTGTTGAGATGAGCACTGGGGGTTGTATGGAAACCAATTTGGCAATAAATTATATTTAAAAAAAGAAAGAAAGAAAGAAAACACAGCTTACACAGGTCAACCCTCCTGTGATACAGAGTTGAGTGGCTCAAGAGCAAGGAATACATCTGAGGTCAGATTGAGTTTTTTAGATTACAGTCAGGTCTTAGTATGTCCTTTTTGTTCATTCATTCATTCATTCAACAAATATTTATTGAGTACCACTTACTACAAACACATTATGGTCTGGATACTTTTAACTTCCCTGGTCTTTGATCAAATGAGTCATCCTGTTCTCTGTTTTGTTCTAAACATTTTCTGATGATGAGTATTTGAACGCATTGTCTTATCTTGTTTTCCTAATTCCGAGCAGCCTGTCTGGGATTTTCACACAGTTCTTTATTCAGTATCATTTATAGTGCCTATACACCCCTTGGCAACAAATAACCAGCTACTTCTACAGAGTATCAGCTAGCTACTGTAGCCATATTGCAAATCATAAGCCTTCTGTCTTTTTTCTTTCTTGCTCCCTGCTTCCTCTCTATAATAAACCACCACACTTGGAAACAGTGTTGAAAAAGCTGACCTTTTGACCCATGGCCTGAAGAGATACCTAAAAGGAAATATGCAGATCTTCAGTCTGAAAGTGAATCTTCCTAGCCAAAAGCTAATTATTACAAAGTATTTATTTTGGATAAGGTTAGAGCCTGATAATTATCAAGTTCATGGAGAAATATGTGTTTTTATTATCAATAAACATGTTTGGGGTACTATGATATGTTAGGCACTGTTCTAAAAATCAGAACACAAAGATGAAAAGATAAAAGAAAACAAATTCCTGGAGAGTATATAAGGAAAGATAAATAATCTAAGGAGTCATGAGAAGTGATGCAAATAATGAATGTTCCAGGAGTTTAGGTGAAGAACTCCCTGTGTTCAGGGAGTGTTTCAGAGAAGAAGGGAACCTGAGCTCAGCTTTGAAGGAAGGCCAAAACTAGTTTTTTTTAAAAAGTGGAGGGGGTTGCCTGGGTGGCTCAGTCGGTTAAGTGTTCGACTTCAGCTCAGGTCATGATCTCACGGTTCGTGAGTTCGAGCCCAGCGTCAGCCCCAAGTCGGGCTCTGTCCTGACAGCTCAGAGCCTGGAGCTACTTTGGAGTCTGTGTCTCCCTCTCTCTCTGCCCCTCTCCTGCTCACACTCTGCCTCTCTCTCTGTCTCAGAAATAATAAAATAAAATAATAAAATAAACATTTTAAAAAGGGGAAGGAAAAAGTTTTCCAGGAAGAGAAAATTACATATATATCAGGAATAAACAGGAGCATGAATAAAAGTTTATTCCATATTGAAGTGGCTTGTATTACGATTAGGAAGCTCAAGAGTATCAAGAATAGTCTTCGTCTAAATGAACCCTAGAGCTGTCTAAACCTGAGTGAAGGACCCTATAGCATTTATTATTACTAAGATTAAAAATAGGGCTGGGAGGGGCACCTCCATGGCTCAGATAGTTGAGCATCCAACTTCAGTTCAGGTCATGATCTCTCAAGTCTGTGAGTTCGAGCCCACGTGGGACTCTGTGCTGACAGCTCGGAACCTGGAGCCTGCTTCTGATTCTGTGTCTCCCTCTCCCTCTGCCCCTCCCCCCACTCATGCCCTGTCTCTCTCATTCTTAAAAATAAATAAATGTTAAAAAATTTTTTAAAAATAAGGCTGGGAACTTCAGCCCATTAGGAAGTAGAATGGGATGGTTCTATGGTTTGTACTGTCTATTCTACAGTGTGGGTTGGCTACCACTTTGGACCATAAGCTTCCCAAGGGTCAGTGCCTGTCCTGTTCACTGTTCAGCCCCATGCTGCTTAGTGGTTCCATGAAGAGTGAATGAATGCCAATAAATGGTGTGATAGTGCATGAGTCCCTGGGCTGAGGAGACCCAAGGCAAACATTCATTCAATATTGATGTATTCCAGAATAGCATTTAGGGAATTAGAAACAGAGTTAGGCATTGTACTCCAATTATTAGGAGAAATCTCTTCAGGGACTTTGGGCGTTGTGTCCCCTGGGCCACAATAATGGGGGACTTAGGAATCCTAGTGGAGAATTGAGTCAACCTGGTATGTTATTAGGAGATGATAAAATTTATAATGTAATTGTCACTACCCATGCCTTTGTAATAATTTTCTTTATGTGTTATCCATTTCAGGCTGACTCTGATAGGCACATCTGGATTGCATTAAAAGGTATATTAGATTTATACCAGAGCTAATATTGTAGAGAGTAGATCCCTGCAGACCAAGGTAGTTTATTAAATTCTAAGATATTGGGGCACTTGGGTGGCTCAGTTGGTTGAGTGTCCAGCTTCGGCTCAGGTCATGATTTCATGGTTCATGAGTTCAAGCCCCACATTGGGCTCTGTGCTGACAGCTCAGAGCCTGGAGCCTGCTTTGGATTCTGTGTCTCCCTCTCTCTCTGCCCCTCCCTTGCTCATGCTCTATCTCTCAAAAATAAATACACATTAAAAAAAATTTTTAAAAATCTAAGATATCAAAACAGATACATTACCACTACAGAACCCAAAGAACTATAGGGATCATTGAAAGCCTCAGGGGAATAGATTTATAGGAGGGAGGCTTTTAAAAAGGTCCCACTCTATTTATTTACACACTGAGGAGTGTTGCTGTATATCAAATACAGGCTGTATGTTAATCCAACACTCAACCCAGTGGAGGCCATCCAGCTGTATAGTGGGCAATATATCTAGAACCAACTAGAGTTGGATTCAAACCCTGGATTCTACACATATTACTCTATATGCTTAAACCAGTGATGAGGATAAACATGGTGCTTACACCATATGATAGTTGTAAGAATTCAATAAAGTGATGCAAGTAAAGCACTTAGCACAGTGCCTATCACCAAGAAAGTGCTTGGTAAATGTTAATTTTTTCTATAAGAACGGTAGAAGTGCACCTAATACCCAGGAGTCATTACTTGTCCAAAGGGGAGCGCCCCCTTCCCCGACACACACACATGTATAAGTCAGGGAATTCATCCAAACCAACATGCCCTATTTCCTATGTCTTCTCCCAAAACATAATCTGCTAAACTCTTTGCTCACTTTGATCTTGGATTTGCCTGTGAATCATTTTTGTGTATGCCTCTTCCCCAAACGAATGCTTCTTGCTCTAACTACAGTGCAGCCCCTGTCCTGGTTTTGCTTCACTGACAAGGTTTTGGCATGTGAGTCTTGCTCTCTTAGCATATGATTTAAGTTTGCTTCTGTTTTCGACTTCCATCCTCCTGATCGCTCATGGTGACCTTCACACTGTTGGAGAGGAAAACAAACACAGAGAGGAAACAAAGTAAATAGCCTTGAGTTTAAGGAATAAGTAACATTAGATTGCTTTCTGAGAGTAGCTTTTGATGATGGAAGGGGATGACAAGTGAAGAGAATAGTGCAAAAAATCACTGCCTCTTGGTCACAGGTGAAAAGGCAGAGTTGCAGAAAGAGTTTGGGGGGGGATGTTGAGGGAGAAAATGTATAGAGCACACTTCCCCTGCTCTATGATGCTCTCTGGGAATTGTGACAGTTAATACTGGCATCAGTGACAATTAGTAGGGCTTAGTCAAGGAGCCACTTAATCAGAAAATCTCTTTACCCTTAAAGATACCCTCCATTTTTTACTTTTGGAAATGGAAAGGAAAAGCTATTTCTGTGGTTTCTCAAATCCCTAAAATTGCAGTTTGGGTGCAAATTTTCAAAGTAGTCTCTGCCAGAGTGTTGCTTTTATAAGACTAGAACCAGGCATTCAGCTTTAGGGAAGCCAGGGATTTGGAGGTAAGCCATGGTAGGCCTAGGGCCAGCTCCCAGATTTCTGATGTTTTATGGCATTTACAACTCACCACTCTCCATTGAAACCACTGCTTCAGATGAGAGGATAAGAAAAGAGCGTGGCCTTGTGAAGAGCCATCTTAATCATGGAATTACCCTAGGTCATTGGGATACCTGCTCTGTTGTGGGAAACCCTGCAGTTTGAGCATTGTTTTAATTCAACATGGTAAAGACTGGAGGAAACCGGTACTGACAATGATTGAAATTTCTTTCCACCTCTGGCATCTCATATGCAAAAAATATAAGCCTATAAATCTCTCCCCACCTTTCTACTAACCCCTTTCAAAGTCATTAAAGCAGTTTTGGGGGCCATGAAAGCTGGTGTCTGGAAGCACTAAGTTCTGTCCCTAAAGAGAAAGCTCTTTTCCACAAATGCAATTTTGCCCAGTGCTTCTGCTGAGTCCTCTTTATTCCTGTCAACATCTTGCTCCCTCTTTGTTAAATATTTCAAAAGATTTTTCCCTACATCCAGTAACATAGTTCAGGGATTCCCTTTTAACAAAAAATATACTACATCAAATTATTTCAAAGTGCCTTAGAGGAAAGTTAACCATGATTAGTGAGATAGAAAATGAGGTGTTCCTATTTTATAGTAGTGTAATCAGAGAAGGTAGTAAGGTGAATAGATAATTGAATAAAATAAGGGTGGGACTTGGAAGTATTTGAGAAAGATTATTCTAGGCAGAAGGAACAGCTAATGCAAATGTTCTGAGATGGCAGATTGGAAGCATGTATTCAAGGAAAAGCAAGAAAGTCAGTGTGGCTGGAGCACAACAAATGAGAATGACAAAAGAGAGGTTATAGACTACTGGGGAAACAGATCACTTAAAGTTTTATAGGCTTTTTCTCTGAGAAGACAGGAAGCCAATGGAGAGTTTTGAGCAAAAGAAAGACATGATCTGACTTAAGTTTTGTTTTATTTTAGAGAGAGAGAGAGAGCAAGCAGAGAGAGAGGCAAAGGGAGAGAGACAGAATATCCAGCAGGCTCCACGCTCAGTGCAGAGCCCAACATGGCTCAATCCCATGACCTTGAGATCATGACCTGAGCTGAAATCAAGAGCTGGACACTCAACCCACTGAGCCATCCAGGTGCACCCACTTTAGTTTTAAAAGGATCACAGGAAAGGAAGAAAGAAAACCAGTTAGGAAATTATTGCAATACTCCAGATGAGAAATGTTAATACCTTAACCAAGGTTATAGCATGTGGATATGAGTGAGAAAATTAGAACAGAAAGAGATGCTGAGAATTGGTAGTTTTATAGATATATTTTTAAGGTGGAGCCAAAAAGATTTCCTAAAAAATTACTGGTAAGTTATGAGGAAAGATAGGAATTAAAAAAAAATACAAGATTTTTGGCTCAAACAACTGGATAGATCACTTGTTATTGGTACAGAAGAGACTGCTACAGTTAAATTAAAGTCAAGGGGAAAATCAGGAGTTCTGTTTTGAACACATTGACTTTAAATTTGTATTGAACACCTCTGTAGAGATTTTGAATTAGCAGAAAGAATTTTAGATGAGAGGTTGAGGATGAACTTTTGCTTTGAGCATCATTGTCATATAGATATTTAAAGCCATGATATCATATGAAATTGTAGATAGGCAGAACAATGTTTAAAGAGGTCAAGTAGATGTGGAGGAGTCACCAGAGATGACTGAGAAGGAGCAGCCGGTGATGCAAGGGGACAGCTAAGAGAGAGTAATGTGCCCAAGCCAACTAAAGAAAATATTCAGGAAGGAGGAAATTTTCAATTTTATTAAAAACTGCTATGGAGGCATCACAATCCCAGACTTTAGCCTCTACTACAGAGCTGTAATCATCAAGACAGCATGGTATTGGCACAAAAACAGACACATAGACCAATGGAATAGAATAGAAACCCCAGAACTAGACCCACAAACGTATGGCCAACTCATCTTTGACAAAGCAGGAAAGAACATCCAATGGAAAAAAGACAGTCTCTTTAACAAATGGTGCTGGGAGAACTGGACAGCAACATGCAGAAGATTGAAACTAGACCACTTTCTCACACCATTCACAAAAATAAACTCAAAATGGATAAAGGACCTGAATGTGAGACAGGAAACCATCAAAACCCTAGAGGAGAAAGCAGGAAAAGACCTCTCTGACCTCAGCCGTAGCAATCTCTTACTCGACACATCCCCAAAGGCAATGGAATTAAAAGCAAAAATGAATTACTGGGACCTTATGAAGACAAAAAGCTTCTGCACAGCAAAGGAAACAACCAACAAAACTAAAAGGCAACCAACGGAATGGGAAAAGATATTTGCCAATGACATATCGGACAAAGGGCTAGTATCCAAAATCTATAAAGAGCTCACCAAACTCCACACCCGAAAAACAAATAACCCAGTGAAGAAATGGGCAGAAAACATGAATAGACACTTCTTTAAAGAAGATATCCGGATGGCCGACAGGCACATGAAAAGATGTTCAACGTCGCTCCTCATCAGGGAAATACAAATCAAAACCACACTCAGATATCACCTCACGCCAGTCAGAGTGGCCAAAATGAACAAATCAGGAGACTATAGATGCTGGAGAGGATGTGGAGAAACGGGAACCCTCTTGCACTGTTGGTGGGAATGCAAATTGGTGCAGCCGCTCTGGAAAACGGTGTGGAGGTTCCTCAAAAATTTAAAAATAGACCTACCCTTGGGGCGCCTGGGTGGCGCAGTCGGTTAAGCGTCCGACTTCAGCCAGGTCACGATCTCGCGGTCCGTGAGTTCGAGCCCCGCGTCGGGCTCTGGGCTGATGGCTCAGAGCCTGGAGCCTGTTTCCGATTCTGTGTCTCCCTCTCTCTCTGCCCCTCCCCCGTTCATGCTCTGTCTCTCTCTGCCCCAAAAATAAATAAACGTTGAAAAAAAAATTAAAAAAAAAAATAGACCTACCCTATGACCCAGCAATAGCACTACTAGGAATTTACCCAAGGGATACAGGAGTACTGATGCATAGGGGCACTTGTACCCCAATGTTTATAGCAGCACTCTCAACAATAGCCAAATTATGGAAAGAGCCTAAATGTCCATCAACTGATGAATGGATAAAGAAATTGTGGTTTATATACACAATGGAGTACTACGTGGCAATGAGAAAGAATGAAATATGGCCCTTTGTAGCAACATGGATGGAACTGGAGAGTGTTATGCTAAGTGAAATAAGCCATACAGAGAACCATACCATACCATACCATATGGTTTCACCCTTATGTGGATCCTGAGAAACTTCACAGAAACCCATGGGGGAGGGGAAGGAAAAAAAAAGAGGTTAGAGTGGGAGAGAGCCAAAGCATAAGAGACTCTTAAAAACTGAGAACAAACTGAGGTTGATGGGGGGTGGGAGGGAGGGGAGGGTGGGTGATGGGTATTGAGGAGGGCACCATTTGGGATGAGCACTGGGTGTTGTATGGAAACCAATTTGACAATAAACTTCATATATTGAAAAAAAAAACTGCTATGAAGTCAAGAAATATGAAGACTAAGAAATAACCATGGTAGAAAGTTGAATAATTGAAGTTTACCTCAGTTGAATATTTAATGTCTTTTGTCTCAAAGAGAAATTTAAAGGACCTTTAAAACAGCATGTGAGACACAAACATTTATTAATTTCCACTGTAAATTTGGTGACCAAATTTCCCAAACACCAAGATTGATAAGATAGTGTTTTAATGGAGCAATGTATTTGAAAATATGATTGTTCTCTAAAACTCAAGCCATGTTTACAATAGACCAGGAAAGACCCATCAGCAGAGACAATGGCTCACCCCATTCTGGATGTCTTTCTACCCCACTGAGAATCAGTGACTCGTTCATCCACTTATTCCTTCATTTTGTAAAACGCTGTTATTTGTAGTTCCCTGTTTCTCTGTTTCTTTGCTTTAATAGACGATAGCCTTAACACATAGGTAGAGTTTTTGCCAACAAGATCAGAAAAATCCATAAACATTTTATTCTTTAATATCTGTGGAGGCTATAGAAGATTTTACCATGCTTCGCTGCAAAAACAAGAACCACTTTGAGAAACACATACTAAAACTCCCATGATCAGAATGACCGAAAACTGCAGTGAGGATAATGAGTTTCTGTTCAGTGACGTTTGAAGTACCTAGAGGATGTTTAGGAGGAAATGTTAGGTAGAAAGGGATATATGAATGTATGGGTTTGTAGAACAAGAGAGAAGTCTATTTTGAATAAATAAAGTTAAGAGTTTGAGCCATTATGAGGTAACTTTGGTGTAGATGGGGGTCATAGAAGAGAGATTGCAGAGAATGAAAGAAGAATTGAATGATCACTATTAAAGTGTTTCAGAGGGCTTCCCTCTCTTTCATAACTATGCTTAATCAATATTACGGCATTGCTTTTCTAATAAAATGCCATTTTATTACATAATTATAAAACTAAATCATGAGAGAAAATAGTAAATGCAATCCATCATCAGTGTTCACATCTCATCAATGGAATATGCCAAGAAGTCTCTTCCACTCCTGCCCCCTGTCCAACTATTTTTAGATTCTGGTTGTTCCACTATTCTTCTAAAGCCTGAAGTATTTTCTTGGGGACATTTCTGGATAGAGATATACAGAACAGAGCAATCCTTTTCATAAAAATAACAGTATAAAGCCTTCAAGAAATGGAATATATCTAGATAATATTTCATTATTGTCTCGTTTCTTCTGAACCATAAGTTTCTTCATTTCCATTTGTAAGCATTTTAACAACCAACATGAAATGGCTCTGAAAAGACTGCTACTTTTCTTCTATGAGACTTACTACTTTTCTTGATTGAAACACTGTTTGGACATAGTGACACTATTTGGACTTTTTATGCTGAAGCTATTTCTTTTAGAAGTCAGATTCTAGGGGTGCCCGGTTGGCTCAGTCCGTTAAACATCTGACTTCAGCTTAGGTCATGATCTCGCGGTTCATGGGTTTGAGCCTCCCATCAGGCTCTCTGCTGACAGCTGTATGCCTGGAGCCTGCTTCAGATTCTGTGTCTCCATCTCTCTTTGTCCCTCCCCAGTTTGCGCTCTGTCCCTCTTTCAAAAATAAATAAACATTGAAAAAATTTTTAAATAAAATATCTGTAGAATCTGACTTTTTAATTTTTTTAATGTTTATTTTAGAGAGAGAGAGACAGAGACAGAGAGCAAGCGGGGGAGGGACAGAGACAGAGGGAGACACAGAATCCAAAGCAGGTTCCAGGCTCCAAGCTGTCAACATAGAGCCCCATGCAGGGCTCAAACTCACCAACCGTGAGATCATGACCTGAGCTGAAGTCGGACGCTTAACCGACTATGCCACCCAGGCGCCCCTCCAGAGATATTTCAAATTCAACACAATAACTACATCTTGCACTATAATTCAAGTTCCTAATTATAAAACCATCTTTTCCTGCTTTCATTACCTCCTTTGTGGTCAGGACTGGTATCTTTTTGTCTGTGTGCATGACATCTACAGCACAGCATCTTGCAAACCAGATGCATTTGCATAATGAAATTGCCCTGAAAAAAAAATTAAAACTTTTGACGTAGTCTTTAATTATTTGAAAATCTTAAATTATTAGGAAAGAATATTTTAAAAATCTTGTCTTTGTCTTCAATTATTAGAAAATATATTGGGGCGTTTAACATTAATTTATACATGTCAGTGAACAGAATTGTAGATGTGTCTCACTATTCAATTTCCTCTTAGTGCTTTAAGAGATTTTCTTATGTTTTTCTCCAAGAAACTTACTTATAACTCTTGTTTTAATTGAAACAGGGATTGTTTTTTGACCAAGATTAAAATCATAAACAACATTCATGGGGTGTCTGGGTGGCTCAGTCGGTTAAGCGTTCAACTCTTGATTTTGACTTAGGTCATAATCTTACCTGACAGTCGAGATGGAGCTCCATGTGGGGCTCCACACTGAGCATGGATCCTATTTAAGATTCTCTCTCTTCTTCTCTCTTTGCCCCTAACTGCTCCCCCCCAAAATAATTAATTAATTAAAAAAATAAAAAATAAAATCATAAACAACATTCACAATGAGTATCATATATGGCAATATATTAAGAAAATGTATGTACTTTTATTCATGTGCTGAGATAGATGCTCAACAATAGGAATCCAAATTACCAAACTGAGCTCCAGAAGTTGCTTTGGCATGAAGCCATTCAGGCAAAACAAAGGTTGACAAAATGGTAGGAGTTGGAAAGGAGAAGAATAAAGAGGATAAATGGCATTCTGCAGTTGCTTCTTAAAGGCAGCCATTTTGATGTGTGGATTTTTTCTCACAATCCCAAAACAAACTTTAATTTATACGAATTATATAATTTTGTATATAAATTTTATATATAAATTTATATAAATTTAATATATTAAATTTTCAACTCCTTTTAATGTTGAGAAATGTGTGACATGATCATCCTCACTCCATTCCCTGGCAAAGAAACTAGTACGGCATGAGATATGAGGGGCACAGAGAGGAAGGTAAGGATGAGGAGACACCCAGACATCATAGAAACTACAGATAATCTACAGACAAACTACAGATAATCAAGAGGCATGTATTGACTAAACTCATTTCAAAAAAGGCCATCAGTCATTCTTAACTAACAAAACTATCTATTATCTAAGAATTTACATGAATGAATAGTCCAAGTGTCAGATTCTGATTTCTTTTTTAAGCTATAATAGACATACTAATTTACTTCAAATCAACACACAGAACTCCTGCTTAATCATGAGAGCTGGTTTTTAAAATTTGAAAATGAAGATAGGCATGTATGCTTTTTGTTGCTTTCCTGATGCATATAGAATTTGGGAAAGGGAGGATACTGGGGCAGTAATTTGATCCACTAATAATAGCTTTGATCTCGATAGGGAATTCTTCATTAAACACTTAATCATTCAGTACTCAATAAAACACATATATTAATATCCTTAAAATGAAAGTCTCCTAAGATATCCTGGAGTTAATGTGTTCTTACTATTTCTTGGTAATTAAAAAAGAGTGGGGAAGGTTGTACATTAAATGCCATTTTAATGTATTTTGACTCAGTTGTGCCAAATGGCTGCCTCATCAAATGTGTTAAATAACCTATCTAGTCAAAAGAGCCTTTAGAACATGACTCCCTAAAGTTTTCTTGTTTCATATGAAGTCTTAGGGATAGAAATTAATTTGGACTTATAGAATGTGGAGACTTTTGTTCTTTTCATTATGAGAACGACGGATGGAAAGTTTTCTTTCCTTCATTGCTTTGAAGGATGTATTATTGTGTCTTTTGGAGATTCAGTCTCTTATTTTCCCTTGCAGCAAAATGTCAGATACCCAGAATACTTGAGAAATGGTGAAATCTGGTTAACTCTTTCTTTTATTTTTCTGCTGTGTAAGGACATTTTCTGTTCATGGTTGTTTGAACAATCACTTTAGGAGAGGTGGGTAGAAGGAAAACATTATAAAATATATTAGTCCTTTCTCCTGAGTTAGTTGAAAATTGATCAATTTAATAAATATTTACTGATCATCTTTTTGCTAAGTGACATTGGATAAAGAACTGTATGTTTTTGCTCTTATAAAGTTCATTGTTTAATAGGAAGAGAGACAGGGATATGAATGCAATTGTATAGTATATTAGTCAAAATAGGCTGATTGCTATAACAAACAATGTTAATTCTCAATGATTTAACACAACAAGGGTTTATGTTTTGGTTATGTTGCCATCACTGTGGGTATGCAGAGAGGGTGAGGTGGTGTTTCTGCCCTATGCAGCCCATTCAGGCTCCTTCAATCTAGTGGCTGTGACATCTTTTTGGTCCCCAGAGAGCTCCACTAGATTTTCTGCATGTATCTAGCAGGCCATGGAAAAAAGAACATAGAGTATTACAAGGGAGATTTCATGGGCCAGGTCTGGAGGAGCCATCTTAACACATTCCATTGGTCAGAACTCAGTCATATGGCTGTGTCAGACTTGAGTGTTTTATCCACTTCAAAGGGCTTTAAAGATGATGTGTGTATATATGTGTGTGTGTGTGTAAGTCTGTTTCTGGGGTCTGTCATGATCTATTCATTTACTATTTATCTCTATTATAAGTCTGGTATATGGTAAGTGGAGACTTCTTACTTTGTTCTCTTTTTGCAAAACAGCCCTGACAATTATTGGCTATTTGCTTTTCCATCAAAATTTTAAATCACCATATGAAAGTTCCATGAAAGAGCTTGTTCCACAAAGTGTCTTGATTTAAATTGCACTTTGACTATAATTTTATTAGAATTCAATTTGTATCTGATTCACCCTAGACTTCATTACATCATAATTGCTCAATAAACACTTTTATTGACGAAAAACAAAAAGAAAGATGACAATTCTAAGCTTCAGGACAATGTGCCCATTATAAGTTTTAACTATGCTCAGAATTGCAAACTAATTTTATTTTATTTTTTTTCATTATATGAAATTTATTGTCAAATTGGTTTCCATACAACACCCAGTGCTCATCCCAAATGGTGCCCTCCTCAATACCCATCACCCACCCTCCCCTCCCTCCCACCCCCCATCAACCTCAGTTTGTTCTCAGTTTTTAAGAGTCTCTTATGCTTTGGCTCTCTCCCACTCTAACCTCTTTTTTTTTCCTTCCCCTCCCCCATGGGTTTCTGTGAAGTTTCTCAGGATCCACATAAGGGTGAAACCATATGGTATGGTATGGTATGGTTCTCTGTATGGCTTATTTCACTTAGCATAACACTCTCCAGTTCCATCCATGTTGCTACAAAGGGCCATATTTCATTCTTTCTCATTGCCACGTAGTACTCCATTGTGTATATAAACCACAATTTCTTTATCCATTCATCAGTTGATGGACATTTAGGCTCTTTCCATAATTTGGCTATTGTTGAGAGTGCTGCTATAAACATTGGGGTACAAGTGCCCCTATGCATCAGTACTCCTGTATCCCTTGGGTAAATTCCTAGTAGTGCTATTGCTGGGTCATAGGGTAGGTCTATTTTTTTTTTAATTTTTTTTTCAACGTTTATTTATTTTTGGGGCAGAGAGAGACAGAGCATGAACGGGGGAGGGGCAGAGAGAGAGGGAGACACAGAATCGGAAACAGGCTCCAGGCTCTGAGCCATCAGCCCAGAGCCCGACGCGGGGCTCGAACTCACGGACCGCGAGATCGTGACCTGGCTGAAGTCGGACGCTTAACCGACTGCGCCACCCAGGCGCCCCAAGGGTAGGTCTATTTTTAAATTTTTGAGGAACCTCCACACCGTTTTCCAGAGCGGCTGCACCAATTTGCATTCCCACCAACAGTGCAAGAGGGTTCCCGTTTCTCCACATCCTCTCCAGCATCTATAGTCTCCTGATTTGTTCATTTTGGCCACTCTGACTGGCGTGAGGTGATATCTGAGTGTGGTTTTGATTTGTATTTCCCTGATGAGGAGCGACGTTGAACATCTTTTCATGTGCCTGTCGGCCATCCGGATATCTTCTTTAAAGAAGTGTCTATTCATGTTTTCTGCCCATTTCTTCACTGGGTTATTTGTTTTTCGGGTGTGGAGTTTGGTGAGCTCTTTATAGATTTTGGATACTAGCCCTTTGTCCGATATGTCATTGGCAAATATCTTTTCCCATTCCGTTGGTTGCCTTTTAGTTTTGTTGGTTGTTTCCTTTGCTGTGCAGAAGCTTTTTGTCTTCATAAGGTCCCAGTAATTCATTTTTGCTTTTAATTCCATTGCCTTTGGGGATGTGTCGAGTAAGAGATTGCTACGGCTGAGGTCAGAGAGGTCTTTTCCTGCTTTCTCCTCTAGGGTTTTGATGGTTTCCTGTCTCACATTCAGGTCCTTTATCCATTTTGAGTTTATTTTTGTGAATGGTGTGAGAAAGTGGTCTAGTTTCAATCTTCTGCATGTTGCTGTCCAGTTCTCCCAGCACCATTTGTTAAAGAGACTGTCTTTTTTCCATTGGATGTTCTTTCCTGCTTTGTCAAAGATGAGTTGGCCATACGTTTGTGGGTCTAGTTCTGGGGTTTCTATTCTATTCCATTGGTCTATGTGTCTGTTTTTGTGCCATGCAAACTAATTTTAAAATTGAGCAAAATAAACCTCAAAATTTAACTGTTGTACTCTCTACCATCCAGTCCACAGATAATATTGATTTTATTGGACATTGGACTTAATCATTCAGATATTTAAACAGGACAACATATGTAAAGTACCTAGCACATCAATCAATCTTGTTATAAATAGTACCGACAGATGGTATGGTTGAATACATGGTAATTCCCTTTTGATACACCATTATTCTACTTGTTAGCAAAACTCATTAAATGCCCATGCATTATTTTTTTAAAAATATTTGTTAATGTTTATTTATTTTGAGAAAGAGAGAGAGAGAGAGAGACAGAGCATTAGTGAGAGAGGAGCAGGGAGAGAGGGAGACACAGAATCTGAAGCAGGCTCCAGGCTTTGAGCTGTCAGCACAGAGCCTGTCACAGGGCTTGAACCCACCAATCACGAGATCATGACCTGAGCTGAAGTTGGATATTCAACCAACTGAGTCACCCACATGCCCCACCCATGCATGATTTTTAAAAAGTAGTCAGGGTAAACAAAACATAAATATTGATATTTTATTTGTGATTTTTAGAATATGATGTAATACTTTTAAATTTATTACTATTTTTAAAAATCAATTAATTTGAGTGCTAAGAGCCCCTAAGCAATCTACAGCTACTATTCCTGTATGGCTGCTTGACTGCTTTCTGAAGTTTAATAGCAGAATACATAAACTTCGAAGTTACTTTTACTAAACGTAAGATTATCTTTTAAATATCTAAAAAATTTAATATAGATCTGGAGTGGTATCTTTTCCTAAGAGGTAAATGACTACTAATCTAGGCTAATGAGTAAATTATAGTATTATATAATATTATATGAAAAGTAGCTGTGACACAAAAGATTATTCCAAGGAAAGGAAACAAATACCAACTGTTATGCTTACCTATATAAACATACTGTAATTGAATGACACAATCCCAGGGTTGCAAGTTACTTTGATAAGATTTATTACTATTTCCTTCCTCTCTTCCCACCCCCTTCCCCAAAATGTGTCTGTTTCTAATCAGGAAGAATAAATTTCATGGCTGAAAGCCAGTTTGGAAATCCAGATGGGCAGTAGGAAACCACAGATCTCATTTTCTGTTTACAGGTCCAAATAGAGAAGTTGACATGGTCTATCAAATTGACAGCGTTGGTTATTCATAGTTTATTCTTTCCCTGAGCCTGTAGACAGAGGTAAAAGATAAGGAGACTCAGAATAGACCTAATGTAGTACAGTGACATTACAAGTGGTGAGATAGATGTAAGCAGGTCCCAAGCTCTTGTCAGGAAATGGTAAACACCACCTTTCAAGGGGTGTATGAGAAGAAGAAGGAGAAGAAGAAGAAGGAGAAGGAGAAGGAGAAGAAGAAGAAGAAGGAGGAGTAGGAGGAGGAGGAGGAAGAGGAGGAGGAGGAGGAGGAGGATGGGGGAGAGAAGGGACTGTGCACTGAAACAACATTTGGAGTTGGAGCCATCCTTGATTCCCCTTTCACACCAATAGCCAAGTCATCAGCCAATTCTACTGCCAAGATTTTTCCAGGATTCAATCAGTTCTCACCACCTCCACAGATATCTGGTGCTTTCTTCTTCTTCTCATGTCTTATTCCCCACTACACTACCTTCTTCTCATATCTTATTCCCCACAGTAACTACCCATTTCTGCTCTGCCTACCCTTCCCTCCTATGGTCTGTTCTCTGAGTGTGCCTTTTAAAACATAGTCAGGTCATATCACTCCTTGCCCAGAACTCTAATGACTTCCCATGTCACAAAACAATAGTAACAATCCCAAATCCTTTCCATGGTCTGCTTTCCTGATCTTACGTGATCTAGCTCCCACCAACCCTCTGACTCTCCTCCTTTTACCCACTGTGCCCCAGCTGTACTGACCTTCTAAATGTAACTTGAACATTCTCCAGCCTCAGGACATTTTAACTTTCCTTCCCTTTCTCTGGAACTTTCTACTTCCAGGAATCTACACAACTCACTCCCTCAGTTTATTCAGGTCTAAACTCCAGTATCACTTTCTTCATCCCAGAGGCCGTTCTGAACCACACTATTGAAGATAGCACCATGTACCCCATCATCCCCTGTCCCCTGATGTTGGTCCTATACTTGACCAACACTGCCCAATGACAACATGCCATTGGATCTGCATTGAGATATATAACCACCTCACAGGAGTATGAACTGCCTCACACAGAAGAATCTGAAGCTCTCCCTTTGAGTTGTTATAATCTGCTCTTGGAATGCCAGGAACTAGGTTTCGTGGACTTCAGAGTTGTCTTCTCTGAAACCCATCCAGCAAAATAGAGGCCAGAGGCATAGCAAGTTGTGAGAAACCCTAGATAGCACACAAATGACCAAAAACACATATCTTTTGCAATGCATTTATTTCACCTTTACATTACAGAAGCTATTTGCCTAGAGCACTACCTAACAGAATACCTTTAAATATATAAACACTTCTAAGAAATTTCAGAAAAAAAATTTAAAATAAATTTTTCCCAAGGAAAATTGTAAAATGGTCTCTTCTCAAGAGCCATGATCTCAACTGCAGAAAAATCTCAGCTGGTAGTTAAGTCTCAATGATAGCTGGTTGCTATCATGTCACCCAGAACATCTCTGAGGATAGTGAAGACTATGGTTTGCCAACCAGTGCCTGCTGTAGGAAAGACATCTGAATTCTCCCAGTGGTGGGAGAGTTGCCCGTGATGGTTCACAGCCAAGTCCTTCTCTAGGCCTTCCCCTTAGTGGAAGGGAGCTATCTCACCCACAGTTATATTCCCTACCTGGGGACAGCCCACATCTGATGACTAGTCAACTTGGAGATAAAAGGCTTGATGACTATACTTCAGTTTGAGATAATTCTAATGGCTTTCCCAGCTTCAGAGCACCTTATGACTGGCTGTGGCCCTTCTTTCAACTGATTCACCAAACCTTGCTTTCGTCACTCCCTCACAGGAAGTTATGTGCATAAGTGTGCCTCCCACTTAACTTCCTGCATTCAAATCTCAATCTCAGAGTCTGTTTCCCAGGGTACCCAACCTACGACCCTGAAGCAATTCAATCTAATCATTACAGTGGCCAAAAGAACCAGCCTGCACTGTTTGGGGGTCAAGTTATTGCCACTGTGGCTGATTCAGGAACTTGGGAAAATGTACTGACTCTTACAGACTGCTAATGAGTTGTGAGTTGCAGAGCCAGGGCTTAATCCCCACCCTCCCTTTCCAGCTAACTCTTTCAGAAGAGAGCTGGATCCACTGGAATGGCATGCCATCCTCCTAGGCTTCCCCACATTCCAGCCAGACTGGACTTTCAGTTCTTCCAACAGGCTGAGCCTTCTCCTGATTCAGGGCCTTTGATTTTGCTATCACTTCTTTCTTAGTAATCATTTCGTGCAATCTTGGCTTTTTGTCAGCCTCAAGGTTTCAGCTTAGTGCTGTATCCTCAGGGAAGCCTTTCTGGAATGACTCTACCAAAGGCGTTTCTCCCACCTCACTCGATTCCCATTGAGCTCATCTCCTCCTCCCATTGAGCTTATTTCTTTCAGTGGCCTTACTCCAAATTATCTTGCTTTTTTATGTCTACTACACACAACTATTTTTCATTTCTTCTCTTCCCCTAAAGAATATAAGCTCTGTGAAGGTAGAAATGATGTCTATCCAGTTCACTGCTGAATTCACAGTGGTTGGAACAGCACCAGGCACATGGTAGGTGTTCAGTTAATGTACTGGATAAAAAAATGAACATCCTTTCTATCAGTCTTGTCTCTACACACAATTAGAAGCTATCTGAGGGGTGTCTGGGTTGCTCAGTCAGTTAAGTACCTGACTCTTGGTTTTAGCTCAGGTCATGATCTCAGGGTTCTTGGCTTCAAGCTCCTCATCAAGCTCCACAATGCCAGTCTCTCTCTCTCTCTCTCCCTGTCCTGCCCTCCCACTCTCACTCCCCCCAACATGTGTATGCTCTCGCTTTCTTTCTCTCTCAAAAATAAATAAACTTAAAAAAAAAAGCTATCTGAGACAACTTACAGACACACAAGTACAAGTGCAAAAGCTCTTATACAAGGAATTGGCCAGGGCCCAAATTACAAGGTCTGGAGAGAGTTTTTATTTTTATTTTTTTCCTATTGTCTGTGTTTATAATGCTGGAGAGGGTTGAAGGGGATGAGGATATTTGTAATATATGAACAAATTGTGAAACTGAGTATTGGGGATGGGAGTGTGGGTGGGGTGGGAGTTTCTATCTGATGCACTGCCTCCAAAGTGACAAACTGATTTTCCTGGAACTGTTCATTTAATAAGAATGAAACTTATATGGAAATATGGAAATAGTTCCATATTTCTAGCTGAGATTCAGAATAGAGCAGTCTTTGAAGCATCAGAGAAAGTTCCAGCTGACCAGCTGTAAGTAGAAGATGGATAGAAATGAGACAAATGTGTGTCTTGATGTGTGCTCCAGAGACCTTGCAGGAATAGAGGATTCACACTCTCATGTGGCATCCTTTCCCCACCAGCCCTACCACACTTGTGAAAGTGACAAGGTGCTCAAACCCGCATGCATCCTCCCAATCCATATCCCTGCTAGCCTCTGCTAGCCTGCAGAATACCTGGTAGCACACAGGATACTTGAGGCAGAAGGGGCTCACCCCTGCAGTGCTTTTTTTATGCTGGGTCCTCTGCTTTAACCACAACAGCTCTGCTTTTCATCCATTTTTTGTATTTCACTTAAGAAAGGCAATATACTTCTGAAGAAATTAAAAACTAAATATCCCAGCCCTTCATGTTAGAGTCAAGGAAACCAGAATCTAAAGAGGTGCTTTGAGGAGCTATAGTCCTGTAACAATTAGTGACAGAATCAAACTATGACCGTGGGTGTTGTGTCTTCAAACCCAGCTCCATTTCTCTACCCCATGCCTTATTGCCTATGCCAATCACTTGATATGGCATTCTTTGTTACTTAACTTCCCCCATATGTTAATATGATTTCCTCAACCAGTTCTTACAGGCCTTAAGTGAAGAACAGAGCACAGCATGGCACCCTTTGTGCCGCTAAGCCCCACATAGCCCAGCCCAGGGTACTATACCCCCTAGGTATTTAGGAAGCCCTTAGTACTTGAGTGATTGCAGCTGCCCTCTCCTGGCTGCCCAGAGCCTGAGAAGTAGAGCCAGCTCTGCCCTCTTCATTTGGCACAGTGCTTCCCTCCTGGAGTTGTAGAAAAATGCAGAACTATGAAAAAAGTAGAAGATGTGGTTGCTTCTAAAGCTGATCCATCTGGTCTGTAGAGTCTGCTCTTCACTCCTTTCACCCTACCTCCCCTTTTTTTAATGGGGGGATTTGGTGGCGAAATTACAGACAAAAGGGGATATATTAGTAAGCTATTGGTGTGTAACAAATTAATGCAAATTTAGCAGCTTAAAGCAACATGCATTATCTCACAGCTTGCATGGGTTAGAAGTCCAGGAAAAGCTTAGCTGGTTCCTCTGTTTAGGGTCTCACAAGACAGCATTCAAGGCTGGCTGCAGCCTCATCTGAGACTCAGAGGTCATCTTCTAAGTTCATGTGGATGTTGGAAGAATTTATTTCCTTATATCTGTGGATCTCGTGACAACTTGCTTTTTCAGGGCCAACAGGAGAAAGAGAATCCTTGCTGTCTGGAGTCTGTGAGCTTAGGGAAAGAAGAATCTCTCTTTTAAAAGGCTACCTGATTAGAGTATGCCCATCTAGGATAATCTCCTTTTGATTAACTCAAAGTCAAGCTGATTAGAAACCTTACTTTCATCTGTAAAATCCTTTTATAACCCAACGGAATCACGGGAAAGCTAGCAAAACCTACTAGTTAGAAGCCAGAAGCAGGTTCTGCCCACACTGTGAGGAAGAAGGTTTCATGAAAGCATGGATACTGGGAGGCAGTGAGCAATGGGATCATCTTAGGATGCTGCTACCAGAGAGAGGTTCTTAGAAGAAGAATAAAAGCTAACTGAGGTTAATTCAAGATAAGGAAGTGAAGGCTCAAAAGGGTCAGAAGCTTACTCGTGGTTATCTCATGGCAGAACCAAGTCTCTAATTAGGATTGCCTGAAGTTAGGGCTTATTCATTTAATGTCTATGCCCTACATCATATATTTGAAAAACAACTGAAGACTGTTGTGAGGGTCAATGGTAAGAAACCTGGACAGACAACCAAAGACCTGTTTTCTCTTCCAAATTTGTCATCCTAACTATCTGGGTATGTAACCTTAGGTAGCTCCCTAACTCTGTGCCTCATTCTTTCTTCCCCACCTGCTTTTTGTGAGCATTAGTGAAAAGAACAAAGCATTGCAAACAGTAGGTACCTGTAAGTGTGCTCCTGAGGGCAAAGTAACACCCTGGAGCAATTCTGAGCAGCACAGTTTTAGGATCAGATTTCTGTTTCATAAAATTTGCTCTGATAGTGAAGTGAGAGACCAAATAGGAAGCTGCTACAAGTGAGAGATAATGTTGACCTGAATCAAGTCCAGAAAGGGCTGGAGGGGAAGGGAAGGGCCTCTGTAGATACAGAATGTATAGAATTTTGTGGTCAGTTATGTGTGAGGATAAATAAGAAGCTTAAAACAAAGTCTAGAATAATTGCTAAAGAGTTAGGAATAAAAGCAACAAGGTTTCCTATGAGAAGATGACAATTCCTATCATAGTCACCATCTCTCTTGCTCTTTGAGGCTCAGAAGAAAGGGATTTAGCAGAGATGTAATAGCAGGTGAGGTGAATAAGAGCACACCTAAGTCTGGCTCCCATTGCTCTCATTAGCCTGGAACCCTGGGATTGACAGAAGTATCACCTGGGAACTTGCTAGAACTTGTTCCACCCCAGACCTCTTGAATTAGAAACTAGGCATGGAGCCTAGCAATCTATTTTAACAAGCCCTCCTGATGATTTCTATGCACACTAAAATTCGTGTGCTTCTCTAGAATTACAGTTTTGAAAACACATCTACTCATAAAACCTCTGGGCAGTTAGGGAAAATGGATGTATAGCCAGGGATCTGAAATGGGCCAGGACTCAGGTTAAGGAACAATTGGCTAGACATATCAGAATGTAATGAGGAAAAGGTTTACCTTTCATCTTCACCTGAAGATGCTAAGTGAAACCTTCCAAATTCTCAAGAGAAAGAAGATGCCTCTGACTCCTGTCATGTTTAAGTCTTGCTCAAAAGGAAAGACAAAATGAAGGAAGGGGGGAAATGCAAATGCCATATAGTATTGCCTTTGGGAATGCCAGACCTTGCTTCCTCACCTTGCATTTTTAGTTACCATCCCCACAGTTTGCTCAAAGGCCTTACCCAGAATCCCCTGATGTTTTAGAGTCTGTAAGGGCAGAGGGTTGTGGATGGAAGAGGGTGGCATTAAGGATACCCCAACTCTTCTTCTCAGACTCATTCAACCAGGCGAGGATTCCAGTGAAACCTCTAGAGTGAGACATTCACACTTCCCTCATCACTGCAGCAAGAGGATGGGCAAGACCTGGAGTGAGACCTGGGTGTGAGGCTGTTTTCCTGCTACCTGCAGAAGAGACCTCAGGATTAGTTTAATTGTGCACTTCCATTTCTGACCCTTGGATGCCTGGTCCTGAAAATGAAAGAGACAAGCTAAATGGTATACCTGGTATTTTAATTTTTATCTATTTTTCATGTTCCAGTATTCTTGGCCCTACAGATGATGTCAATTTAGTTCTCCTGGCAAGAGAGAATGCTACTCACCTGGATCTATTATTGAGGGAAGATTTTCAGAATTGTGTTGATCCTAAAGCAAGGCAAAGCCAGCCAAACTCATATACTCCAAAAGAGTTCTGTGAATATTTTTATCTTGTATATCTAGAGCTAGCATTTTTTTTTGGGGGGGGGAGGCATTAAGTTTCTATTTGACAGAGAGATTTGAAGTATTCAAAGGTGGTAGTTTCTCCAACCTTTGAAGTGGTTCTAGAAGAAAGTTTTGCAATCTTTCAAATGTCTTTGAGACACGAAGAAAAAGCCCTCTTTCTGGAGAAGCACCACAGACCCACCATTCTTTAACACCTTAGCTTCATCTTCAAATTAAGGCACTGAATAAATTAGGTTGTTTTCTTTTTAATTTTTATACAGTTGTAGCCAAGAGATTCCACAGCTGTGTTTTCCTTCCACACAAAATTAGGTCTCTGCGTTTTAATGTTTCTTTCATTCTTTTTCCACTTGAAAAAATACTTTGAGCAAGACTTAAAGGCAAATGGAATATGAATCAGAGGCATCTTTCTCTTGAGAATTTGGAAGGTTTCACTTGGCAACTTCAGGTGGAGAAGAAAGGTGAGCCATTTCCTCATTTTAAATGTCTAGCCAACTGTACTTCAACTTGAGTCCTGGCCCATTTCAGAGGATTGTAAATCCATTTTGTCCAACTGCCCAGAGGTTTTGTGAATGGGTGCATTTTCAGAACCAAACATAATAACAAAAGTAAAACATTCACACAGAACTTACTGGGGGAAAAAAAAAGACTCTGAACTGCTTTCTCAATTTCAGCAACTATGGTACTCTTTTATTACAACTTGAACCGAAGTATTAATTCTTGAACTGAAATGCACTTCCTTGTTTATTCTCTTACACAAATTCTTGTGTAATTTTGCCTTGCACGTAATCTCTCCCTGCGATTTTTAGAGTAACTGAAAGCAATTTCCAGAATTATTTTGAAAGCCAAATTATTCCTCACAATATTTCTGTGATAAGTATTTGGAACGAGATTGGAATAATTGTTTTCAAATAAGAGTAAGGGCAAAGAAGAAAGAGGCAATAGATTAAGACTACCCAATGAATTACGGTCTGTACTAGAGCAGAATTTAGTTCATTCAGTAAATGTTCAGTAATGTTCCCTTTATAAATATAACTTCTTTTTTTAATTTTTAAAATTTTTTTTTAATGTTTATTTTTGAGACAGAGAGAGACAGAGCATGAATGGGGGAGGGGCAGAGAGAGAGGGAGACACAGAATCCGAAGCAGGCTCCAGGCTCCGAGCCATCAGCCCAGAGCCTGACGTGGGGCTCAAACTCACAAACCGTGAGATTGTGACCTGAGCTGAAGTCGGACGCTCAACCGACTGAGCCACCCAGGCGCCCCTTCTTTTTTTTTTTTAAACAAAAAACAATTTTATTGTCTCACAGTTCTAGAGGATAGAAGTCTGAGATCAAGATGTTGGTAGAGTTGGTTCCATCTGAGAGTTGCAAGATTGTTACAGGTTTCTACTCTCACTTCTGGTGGTTTGCTGGCAATCTCTGGCATCATTTGACTTGTAGAAGCATCATCCTTATCTCTGCCTTGTTCTCATGGCATTCTCCCTATATGAGTATCTGTGTCCAAAATTTCCCCTTTTTTAAGAACATCAGTCATACTGGATTAAGGCCCACCCTAATGACCTCATTTTACCTTGGTTACCTCTGTAAAAACTATCTCAAAATAAGATTATATTCTGAAGTACCAGGGTTAGGACTTCAATATATGAGTTTTCGAGGAGGGTGGGGAGAAAAATCCAAAAAAAAAAAACCAAAAAACTAAACCGTGTAATATAATAGCAAAAACACATTTATTATTGATTTAAAAGTATTTAAGCATCCACTACACGTGAAGCATTATGCCCATGTGCCCTTTATAGGAATAATCCTATCCCAATATTTTCCTAATTCTTCCTAACATACATTCTGAACGTACACAATCACATTATCAGGAGGGACTGTTTGCTACTCTGAATCCAAAAAGAAAAAAAGGAGAAGAGGGAAGAAAAATAGAAAAATTAACAGAAGTCCAAGAAGGCACACTAGAATGATTTTTATCCTTCAGCTGTAATAGAGAAAAATGAAACGTTTCCCAAAACAGAACCAAGATTTTCCCCTACCCCCATTTAGCAGTGACTTTTACAGAAGAGCTTCTGTGCAATTTATCTTGGTGTAACTCCTGATTCAGAAAATCCTTGCTATGAAAGACTAGGTAACTTCAGAAGATTAAGATATTATAACTGAAATATGTATTTTATAGATAGTACAATACTCTCCTACTTAAAAGGATAAAAGATTGCTAGATCTAGAAAGGACTCCAGAGATCATCTGCTTCAGGCAGGTAGTTCCCATCCTATATTGTTTTAATATAGTTTTTATTGTTATTTAGGTATAGTAGGGCCAACAGATCAGGAAACAGCTGCCATTGAAAAGGCAGTATGTACTATTCACAGATCCCAAGATAACAGGGTATGTGATGCATGAGGGAGAGGCATATGGAGAAAGTACAGACATCAGGCAGAGGCAGAGGGAGAGGGAAGAATTCTGGACAAGAGCTGGGGGGAAGAAATGGGCAAGGCCGGGTAAGCAGGTTTAGGATTGACTAGCTTGAATAACTTCAGCAGAGTCTAGGATTTAGGCACTACACCTAGTTTTCTGGTACCTGGCCCTGGGGGTGATTAGGACAGGTGGATAATGGCTCAGAGTGTGGCAGCCTGATAAAAAAAGTAATTGTGATGTGGGCTCTATCTTTGCCAGTTTGCATTTGAAAAGTGTGCACCTGGACAAATTGTTTTCTATCTCTAGGACTTGACTAACTCTTGGAGGGGCAGTCCCTCTAGGGCCAGCAAGGCCCAAATATCAAAGTGTCAGAACACAGAAAATAAAAGACATAGTTAACATACATGTGTCATTTCTAATTGATAGGATAACCTAGATGGGATGTTGATAAGGATCCTGGGATCATATATGGGCTCAAAAAAAAAAAAAGAATTATGTTTGATTTTCAGTGTCTGCTATGGACACTGGGTGGGGTGTGACCATGTATTGATCATCACACATTTAATCCAACTCTTCCTTATTTAGATGATACAGATGGGGTCCAGTGAGGTAGATTGACTTGCCCAAAGTCACACTGCTAGTTAATCACAGGTCGGTAAATATAACCCAGATCTTTCCGACTCCTAAATTAATATACCCTGCTAAGCATACTGGCTATAAACTACTCACAAAACAGAGGTACTAGGTGTAGACGTAACAGGATTCCAGCACAGTCCCCTACAACATCCCACATCACCTATAATTTTTGAAGGAAGACATTTTTTTCTTCTGTGTCCTATCCCTGATTCATTATTCCCATGAAGGGTTCTGCAAGTTCTTCTATAAGCTGTGACATCCTTATGGGTCTGTTGTTTTTCATGATGACCATGCTTGTTCTCCTTTGTCAATGAAGCTCCCAGCCTAGTCAGAGACTCTCCAACCCATCCAGAGTAGTTGTTATTCTTCCAGGGAACCTGGATAGCAAGCAGAGTGCTGAAGAGTCTACCCTCCTGTCCCAATTAGTTAACTGGTTCTTTCACCAGACTTTCTTTGATGTTCAGCTCTTGGTAACAGTTTCTCCTCTTGACATGCCTGGTCCTGGCTGTAGCAGTATTAGTCTCCTCCACAGTCAAAATGATCCTGGGATATATTGTGACTTATTGAGGGAAAGTATTTCTCAGTCTTCTAGAGTAACACTCAATGCCCTGGGCTGTAGGGCAGAATTATGAACACTCAGCACTATTTACTCATTTCTTGTCTGTCAGGCAAGCATGCAGTAGTGAGCATGTACTATATATAAGACACTTCTATAACCATTCTGGGGGTTTTAAAAATGGGTAAGAAATGGTTCTTAAAATAATAATCGAAAAGGGGAGATCAAATAAATACTGGTAGAACTAGGATTATGGCAAGGGCTGGCTAGCTGGTCACCCAACCCATCTCCTTTAATTCCTTGTTATGGTATATGATTAAATTTCCCAACCTCCCATGTGGTTAGCTGTGGCCAGATTACCGAGTTCTAGTCAAAGAAATGGAGAGCCAAACTTATATGTACTTCTTTCAGTTCTGGCCTATAAAAACTCACTTAACTAAAAAATCCTTTTCTGCTCTTTCTTTTTCTCTCAGCTTGTTACTGACAAACATAGAAATCTTGGAAGCAGCATCTTAAAGATGACAGAGCCATAAGGTAACAGGATCCTGGGCCCTATATCACCACTTGGAAGAAAGCAGCACACAAATCACTACTGCACGTTTGGATTTTCCTGAAGGAGAAGTAAGCTTCCATTGGATTTAAGCCTTTATAGATTTGGGGATTGTTATAACAGATAGCATTATCTCAATTAATATAAACTAGAATCCAAGTGTCCTCAATCCTAGTTCAGTTCTGTTCTCTTCAAATCACAAACCCACATGAAATAATTTGGTAATGCCCCAATTTTAACCTTAATAAATACAAAATTCACATTCTAAGTCATTAAAAAGAATACATGAGGAGTCAAAATAAATTGGTATTAAGAAGCAGCACCTTTTGGGGCACCTGGGTGGCAGTCAGTTAAGTGTCCAACTTTTGATCTTGGCTCCAGTCATGATCTCATGGTTTGTGGAATCGAACCCTGCATCAGTCTCTGCACTGACACCATGGAGCCTGCTTGGGATTCTCTCTCCCTCTCTCTTTGCCCCTCCTTCACTCTCTCTCTCTCTCTTTCTCTCTCTAAATAAATAAATAAACTTCAAAAAAAGAAGGGGCGCCTGCAAAGCATGAGTGTGTGAAACAATGGAGAAACAAACCCAGTGTCCAGTTTATTACACAGTTTGTACTTGAGGCCTTGATTTGCCATTGCAGGATTCCAAGGTTGAAGAGTATTCTGAGGGTTTTAATAAGAGGTTTCCCTTGGTTGATCTGGATGTGGAATGCTACAAACTCTCATCTCCCAAGGCTCCTTGTTTCTACCTCTTGAAATCGCAAATTAAATCACCAAATACTAATGATTCCCATGGTAGGACACAAACTATTGAGACACATGGCTGACCCTAACTGCCTCCTCAAGCACAACTGATGGACACTAAAAAGGCTCACACAAATGGCAGGCCAGAAGCACAGGCAAATCTATTATGTAGACATAATTTTTCTTTAATATATTAAAATTTTACTTTTAGAAACATTCTCCACCCTTCTCATACTTACTCTCTGGAGCCTCAGTACATGTATTCTCTTAGCTAGATGCCCAGGGTCCCCAAATTTAGCACTTTTCACTGGCCCTCCTGTTTAAGTGTCACTGCCTACCTCATCTTTTATTCACATATCAAAAAGAAGAAAACTACCCAAATTATGAGCTAAAAAAAAAAAACAACTAAGGTAAGCGTGGGAGTGTCTACCAGGTTATGCATGTTATATTGCCTGGAAGAGAACCTAGTCCATTAGGTTACATCTGTCTACAATTAACTGCATAACACCAATTAGCTGGGTCCAAAAGGAGGCAGTAACTTAGAGAATTGTCAGTGGAATAGGAATAGGAAAGTAGAGATCTCTAGGTAACAACATCCCTGGCTGCCCAGAGTAGGTTGCAGGAAAAAGGGCTGTGATAACTTCCTTAGGAAAACAATATCTTGCAAAAGAGAAGGGAGAAGCTGTTAGAAAAAATATTGCCTATTCTGCTTAAGAACAATCCTAACTTTATGACATCTTTTCCCCAAGAATACATGTGTAAGCAAAAATAGTAAACTGCACACACCCATGAGAATTGAATAGATCATATACGTTGCACAATGTACGTTGCAAAATACCAAAGTTCATTCTTATGCTGTAATATTTAGCATCAATAGTTAAGAATGCCCTTGGTAAGTTGTTTGCCTGACTGAAGAAACAGCATCCTGTTTTTTATAAATATTTTGAGGGGGTGGAAATAATAGCTTTTGTTATTTTGTCTTGTTTTTATAGGGTACTTTGAGACTAGCTTGTGAATTTGGGCTTGTTCTGATTTATAAGTGACATTTGGATGAGTCTGCAGTTGTTCCTGGAATTTATACCACAGGGATTCCCTTTCTGTCCTCCTTAGTTAATTATCCAACATATCACACACAAATGCAATGAGAAGGCAAACATTTAAATTATTTTCAAAAGGAAGCTTATGTTGGAAAATATTTGAGCTACATCCATCTTGTGGGTTTCTTTTGTCTAATTCAAGCATTCTTTCATAATTTAGTCTTCCTGATAAATTATTACTCAAAAGCATTTAAGCTTATTGTTCTTTCTTCAGAGTATTGGTGGTAACCCAACAAGCATTCATACGTTGCCTCTGACTTCAAGGTTTGGTAACCTCACCACACTATTTAATGAAATGCTTCATGTAAAAGGTCACCCCTAAGATACCAGTTCCTGAGAGGGAGAAATTTCCCACTCTGCTGACAAGTTAGTTTCTAAGATCTAGAAAGGACACTTGAGAGATAAAAAAATGCAGAGAAGAAGCTCCTTCTAGAAGCCATGGGTATTTGTCCCTTTGGTGACCTGAATGACAAATCTGGGTAGGACAGGCAATGGGAAAGGGATCTGCCTGCCAGAATATCAGCAGATGTCCTCCTGGATGCCTCATCTGTATTGCACTGAAAACACATGGAAGTTGTTTTCCACAGAGGCAAAACTCTGCCCCAAATTTGGCACTAGATGAGCTCCATACTGGGTAATTACTGGGAAAGTTTTTTCCTTCAATACCACTGTAATTATGCCACTTCCTTGATCAAAAATATCCCATGGTGTGGTACTGCTATTGTCCGAATATTTGCATACTTCCCAAATTTATGTTAAATCCTAACCCCCACCGTGATGGTATTAGGAGGTGGAGCTTTTGTGAGGTGATTAGAGAAGCGTCCTCATGGATAGGATCAGTGCCCTTATAGAAGAGGACTGAGAGAGCTCCCTTGCCTCTCCCATCAGGTGAGAACACAGCAAGGAAGCACCAGCCAAGAATGAGGAAGTGGGCCCTCACTACAACACCATTGTGCCAGCACCCTGATCTTGGACTTCCCAGCCTCCAGAACTGTGAGAAATGAATTTCTGTTGTTTATAAACCACTCATCTATGGTATTTTGTGACAGTAGCCCCAACAGAACAAGAGAGTTAGGCAGAATAATGGTCCCTAAAAGATGTTCATGTTCTAATCTCCAGAACCTGAGAAGATGTTGCCTTACATGGCAGAAAGGCCTTTGTAGATGTGATTGAGGTGATGGACCTTGTGACGGGAGATTAGTGTCAATTATCCAGGTGGATCCAATATATTTACATGAGTCCTTAAAAGCAGATAACTTTTCCCAGCTGTGGTCAGAGAAATGCCAGAAAGAGAAGGAAATGTAACAGCAGGGTCAGATGGCTCAGAGCATGGAGCCTGCTTCTGATGTTCTGTCCTCCTGTCTCTGTGCCCCTCCCCCACTCATGCTCTGTCTGTCTCTCTCTCTCTGAAAAATAAATAAACATTAAAAAAAGTAAAAAAAAAAAAGAGAGGTGAAGTGGAAGGAGAGATTTGAAACATGAAAGGGACTTTTACTGCTTTACTCAAAGTCCTCCAAACCTATCCTGACTGTTCCTACTACTACACCTTTTCTCACACTGTTCCTCCTCTGCTTCTCCCATTTGAATCTTAGCAGCCTGTGGTTTGCATGCTATTCTGGTACAATGCCAAATCCAACCCATAATTCTCTAATTTTGCACTCCTGCACACTTACTGCTTCACTGCACGGTACATGTAGCACAGAGATTCTCAAACTTGTTGGTCTAAGGATTTCTTTACATTCTTAAGAATAATTAAGAACTTCAAAGATCTTTTGTGTAAATGAGTTATATTTGTAATATTGATAGTATTAGGAACTAAATAAAATTTTTAAACAACTATTAATTTATTTTAAAATAACGATAATGCCATTTCATGCTCAAATAACATATTTTAGTAAAGAAAGCTGTGTTTCCCCAAATAAGAAAATTTAATGAGAATTGTGGCACTGTTTCACGGTTTTGCAAATCTCTTTGTTGTCTGGCTTAGTAGAAAACAGCTAGATACTCCATCTATGTTCCATCTATTGCTATATATCATTTTGGTTAAAATATTTGAGGAAAATTTGGCATCAAACTAATTGCAATTGTAAAAGGAAGATTATTTTAAATGCATTTCCAGATAATTCTAGATACTCTTCTTTGATATTACACCAAAACTCAGTAAGTAGTAGTAGTAGTTTCTTAAAGGTTAATTGCATTGTAGAATGACAAACTATATCAGTTAATACTCTGTTATATTAAAATCCACTGGTTTCCCTTGCACTTTGAAAGGAGTTTTTCCCCATCCATGATTTTGTAGCATGCATGGTTGGTCATTTGGAAAATGCTGGTTTATTCAGTTATGCAAATCTTACAAGTGTTGACACAATTTATTATGCAATATCAAAAAATTGTGTTTACTAAAATCACCACCAGTCTCATCAGAAAAGTATTTATGTATTGAGAAGCTGTCAAGTTCACAGTGGTGAATACAAGATTTCAAAAGTTCTAATTTTCTCTTGAAAGCTTAAATTTTATTGTTGTCAACAAATATTGTCAGTTATTTTGTTTGATGTGACAGCTCATTTCATTCATTTTTGAGAAAAAAAAAGTGCTGCCAAATATCCAAGTCTGAAAACCCAAAGTGACCTAATTTGTCAGTCCTTATTTCATGAAAAAAGTGGCAAGTCCAGCTTACAACTCAGAGTGCAATGAGGGAAGTCATTGACACTCAATGAAACCCATGAAGTGCTTACATCTAGAACAGATTTCCCTATAACTGAGCATCAAAGTTTCAAAGGTTCCATTCAGTGTTCCTTCACTTAGAGTAGTCAAGTCCACACAGGCATGTGCCAGCCCCAAGAGAAATGGGTAATGTTCCCATACTGATCCTGCTTGGCTCAAGATGGTAGGGAGGCAGAGCTGAAGGCAAAGTTGGTCTGGTCTTCTGTTTTTTTCTACATCCTCTCCTTCTGAGTCATAGAAATCAGGAGATGAGGAAGAGTATATGAGGAAGGGGCTCTCCCTTGAGCTGGTTCAACGTCTTGATGTCAAGCTAAGATTGAGCAAAAGGAAGAGGAGATCTAGAGAGGAGTTCCAGTAGAATCAACTAAACTGAAGCAGTGGGATTCCCAAATTCATCCCCCACCCCTTCCCATTCTGTTCTTTAAGGACACGAGGCCCCAACCAGAGAGATGTAATAATCAGAAAAGAACCAACATAAAACACAACCCAGAGAGACAGCAGACAGGGGGTGGAGAGAAAGGAAGGGAAGACAAACAAAAGAAAGATAAAGATAAATTTATCTTTTTCTAAATAAAAGTTAAATAATTTAAACAAATAGTTACAGCTTCAAAGAAATTTAAAACTTAAAAGGCCTAATAAGATATAAAAAGGAATTATAAAACAAAGGAAGATGATAAACAAAGTCATATAGCAATTTGGAAAAGAACTTATTACATACAGGGATGTCATAATTAAATAATAAAAATAGAATAAGTACAATTTGAAATTAAGCCTATAGGAAAGTATACAGAGAAAATGCAAAAAAAAATCACAAAGGTATATAATTTATAGAAAAGACAATTATGTGTAAAATATATAGAATACTCCATCTTCCTAAAGAATATAGGGGGAAAAAAAGAAGCAAAAGTATTCAAAAATCTACTAGAAGGCATTTTTTTTCAAATATTTGAGTCTGTAGACAGAAAAAAAAAACTGCCTACTGCCAAGAAAAATCAATACAAAAAAACTACTGTGGCACATCCTGGTGAAATTACTTAACTTTAAGGATAAAGAAATAATACAGGCATCCAAGCAGAAAAAAGAAGCGTAGTGTTAGTGTTAAAGAGGGAAATTGGGTCTTCCTCAAACTTGTCCATAGCAATAACTCTTACTACCAGAAAATAATGGAACAGTCTGTACAAAATTGAAGGGAAGTATGACCAAAGAATTTTATGCCCAGATAAGTTGTTTTTCAAATGTAAAGGCAACAGGCATTCTCAAACATGCAAAAACCCATAGACTATAGCATCCATAATTTGTTCATCAGAAAAAGAAAAACTTCTCGAAAACAAAAGCAGGCTAACTAAGCAATAAATCAAAATTTAAAACTTGGGAATAAAGAATCTATGGTTAAAAAAAACAACTGTGACATGTAGTAAACAAATTTAAATATAAAATTAAGACTAAACAATTATAAAAAAATATGGTTACAGTAAAACTGTGGCTGTTACATATCTTTACATTATCAGAATAATATAACAAAAGTCGGAAACTAGAGAAAAGGCAAGTTGGAATAATGTTGAAGTGTGCTAATTTTCTCTTCACCTACAGCAAGGGATCAAAAGATGATCTGCATCGGTATCTGGATGGTATATCTCCCTCACAGAAGGACAGTGCCTTAGATTGCTTTCTGAAGATACTATCAACAAATCTGTTGATCAGTAGTAGTGTCTTTGGGGTCAGGAGAAAAACAAGTTGCTACCACATCTCCAAAGTTAACAAAATAGGCATCTTAAAGAATGGAGACATAATTTGGCTTCAACCCCCGAGATGGATTTGTTTGGAGGCAAATCTATGGTTAATAGGGTTTTCATATTCATCTAAAAAAGGATATGTGTAGGGGCGCCTGGGTGGCGCAGTCGGTTAAGCGTCCGACTTCAGCCAGGTCTCGATCTCGCGGTCCGTGAGTTCGAGCCCCGCGTCGGGCTCTGGGCTGATGGCTCAGAGCCTGGAGCCTGTTTCCGATTCTGTGTCTCCCTCTCTCTCTGCCCCTCCCCCGTTCATGCTCTGTCTCTCTCTGTCCCAAAAATAAATAAACGTTGAAAAAAAAAAAAAAAAGGATATGTGTAGGTTAAGAGAATGTTTCCTATTCCCTTGTGATTACTAGGTTATACAAGAGCTGTCAGCAAAATGCTTGAAAATTTTTTCTTCCTGATTTTGTTTATGGTTTTACAAAAAATAACCATATTGACTAGGCTAGCTTTACCATTGGTGGTCATTTTTTCCTATTTAGCAGTGTTATAATTGGATACATGAGAGTGATTCATATGACCACACTTACATGACAGCAAAAGCAGAAAAAGAGTACATGAGTACATGTGGTATAATTTGGCTAGAGAAATGTATAAATATAAAATTACAAAGGAAGATGAAATTTCCAGTGAGTAAACAATTCTGCATAACATGTCCCTGCTATATAGATAACTCAGAGGAAGCACAATTAGAAGATGGACTTGCACATTTGTTTAGATTTCATTTCAGAAATATAACAGAGCTGAAAGAACATGGGCACTGACATCATGTAAACCAGATTGTAAATTCTAGCACTGCCTCTTTTTTATTGAATATCTTTGGACAAATTAGGCAATTGTTTCCTCATTTATAAAATAATAGCAATAACAACAACATCGCCTACCACAGAGTTGTTGTAAAAACTGGTGAAATTATAGATGTGGTCAACTCAGTAGAGTGTGTAGTAGGATGGGTTCTCAATAAATGGCAGGTGGATATGGCCAATTAAGAAAAAAAAAAACAATATGAAAAACTAGATCTAGAAAGCCATTGTGGAAATATTCTTAACTAGTTGAAGAAGGCAATCAGCTGCTTTTCACTTCACGTTGCACGAACTGTCAACCAGATAGGAGTCAAGTCCTAACCCAAGATCCTCCATTAATGGACCTTGGACCAGAATATTTCTTTGGCTGTATGATAAGGGGATCACCACCTACTGATGTTGTTAGAGCCAAAAGAAATTTAGAAGGTATAGTAAGAACTCTGAGAAATATGGCATTCTATGTCGGGGAGGAGACAGAAACAATTATGTTTTAGTTTCTATACTTGTTCATTTCACTTCACTATTCTTTCTCTTAAACTAAGGAACTAAGAAGCTGTGTGCTCTAGGAGGGGGGAATTTTCATGTCTCTGTGCCTAACCCTACCAAAGACCCTTCTAAATGGAATACCCGTCTCTCTTATTATACAGAAGCCCTATTTATCCCTCAAGGTTCATTTTAAAATTCACTGCTCTTTGAGCACTTCCTTAACTATACTCTTACCTGTGTTCTTCCTAGTATACTGTTTCTTTTGCAGTTCTTGTTACATTGTCTGGTGGTTATTTCTTTATGACTCTGTCTCCCAGTATCATAGAGCAACTAGAACATGAGCTGCTTACAGTAGAGACATTTTTTTTAAATCACTATCATCTAGCAGAGTAAGTAACTTAGAGAAGGGGCCCAGTAAACGTTTTGGGGGAAAGACAAAAGCTAAAGTAGAGAGGAAATGACAAATTACTAAGTTTCAGGCACGTACAAAACCCTTCTCATACAGTATCTTATTTAATTCTTATATCACTGACATCCTTTTTTTGTATTCATTCAACGAGTATTTACTGACCCCTATACTATGTCCCAGTCACTGTTCTAGATGTTGGGAATATAGCTACTCTTACATGCTTAGATCCAAGTGAGGGGAAACAGACAGCAAACAAACAAATTAGCAAAACATATATGCAAATGTCAAGTGACGATATATTCTATGAAGAAAAATAAAACTGGATAAAAAATAGGGTTATAGGAGTTGGGATAGTTTTCTATTAGATTAAGGACCAAGGAGGCAGTTTGTGATCAGGTGACTTTTGAACAAAGACTGAATGAAGTAAGTGAATGAGTTACAGGTATCTGTAAAGAGAATGTTCCCTAGAGAGGGAAAGGCAGTGCAAAGGCCCTGAGGCAGGAGCACATATGGTGTGTTTGAGGGCCAACATGAAGGCCAATAATCTGAAGAGGAGTGATCAAGGAACTGAATGATCTGTAAGTCATAGAAATAATAGAAGAGAAGCATGTCATGTAAATTCTCATGGGGAGACCATGAGAAGGCTTCATAATTTTATTCTCCATGAGAGGGGAAAGCATGGGAAGATTCTGACCAGAGAAGTGATCTCTTGGATGCTGTGGGGAATATAGACTATGGGAGAGCAAGGTGGCTGGAGTGGGGAAGGGCGCTTACTCCTTTATTGCAATAGCCAAGGACAGAGGCAATAGCAGATGACAGCAGTGATGGCACTGGATACAGTTTAAGTTAGGGTCAGTAAATTGACTGATGGATTAGAAGTGTGCAGTGAGAAAAAGAGGCTTTAGGACAGAGAAATTGGGCAAGTGAAGAGGCTACATAGTGAGGTTGGGAAGGTTGTGAAAAGATTAAGTTTGAGGAAGAAAATGAGTTCAGTTCGGACATACGAAGTTTGAGATGCCTATTATATATCAAGTGGAGTTGTTGAGTAGGCTATTTGATTCCAGAGTTTAGGATTTGGGGGAAAGTTTATGGCTTTTTGAGAGTCTCAGCGTACAAGTGATACTTAAAGTCAATCAAGTGGATGAAATTATCTAGGAAATCAAGGTAAACAGGTGAGAAACGAGGTCTGAGAACTGAGTCCTGGGCACTCCAACAATTCAAAGTTGGTAAGGTAAAAAGAATTCAGCAAATGAATCTGGGAAAGAATGGCCAGAGAGCAAGAAAGGAATGAAGAAGGAGGAATGTCCCAGAAGCTAAGCAGAAGCTAGGGCTCATGAAGACGGAAGTGATCACAAGGGTCAAATGCTGCTCATAGGTCAAATGAAGCCTCAGAAGTGATTCGTCAGAATTAATTGTACTGTTGGATTTGGTCATTTTAGTAGGCAGCCATCCTTATCCCTCTTTGATATATAATCAAATTGGGGTTCAAGGAGATTTAAGGGGGTACTTGGCTGACTCAGTCATTAGAGTGTGCAGTTTTTGATCAAGGCGTTATGAGTTTGAGTCCCACATTGGGTGTACAGATGACTTAAAAATAAAATCTTAAAAATTAAAAATTTAAGCAACTTACCCAAATTTAGACAGCTAGAAAGTGAGGATTGTGGCTGAAACACAAATCTGCCTTGGAAGCCAATAATCTTTTTCCTCCTCTGGTCACAGTTGTGCAAGTCATGCCCTACACAAGTCACCTAGCCAAGGGGACAATTAGGGACTGAAATCTAGCCTGTGCTCTGCTTGCCAAGCCAAATGCCCTGGAGGAGGGGAGGGAATCTGATAGAAAGGGTATCTGTTTCAACAACGGCAAAGAGACTTGGGCAGTGGTAAGGAGAGTGATAAGAAACCATGCCAAATCATGCCAAATACAGTAAATCTGAGCTTTGGCTGTGTATCAAAATCTCTTGTGGATATTTAAAAATGTACAGATGCCTAGGCACCACTCTGGACCTATTAAATCAGAATCTCCAAGAATGATCACCTGTGCACCCTAGCACTTGCAGGTAGACTGTACATTCCAACATCAAAGACATTAAGATCTCTTCACACTGAAGGGTGTGGGGCCTGGGTGGCCCCATTGGTTAAATGTGCAACTCTTGATTTCGGCTCAGGTCATGATTCCTTGTTTCGTGGGGTCGAACCCCCCTTTGGGCTCTGTGCTGACAGAGACCGCTTGGGATTCTCTATCTCCTCTCTCTCCCTACCCCTCCCCTGCTTGTGTGCTTGTTCTCTCTCTCTCAAAATAAATAAATAAACTTAAAGAGGGAGAGAGATCTGGGGCACCTGGGTGGCCCCGTCTGTTAAATGTCCAACCCTTTCAGCTCAGGTCATGATCTCATGGTTTCTGGGTTTGAACCCTGTATAGGGTTCTTTGCTGACAGCTCAGAGCCTGCTGCCTATTTCAGATTCTGTGTCTCCCTCTCTCTCTGTCTCTCTCTGTCTCTCAAAAATAAACATTGAAAAAAATTGTTTTTAAAAAAAGGTCTTTTCACACTGAAATGGTATCCAGAAGACTGTGGCTCTTTGAATTTGAGTAGGATTTTCAACCCATGCAACAGCACAGAGCAGTGGAGAGTCTGGAATGGATTTTCTCACTCTATTCTGGATATCCCTACTCCTGTCCCCTCCAATATATTCAGGGTCTTCACTCTGGTGACCCTCATATGCCAGCCCCTTGTGATCAGCAGAAAACCTCTTTCTTTTCCACCTTCTTTTTCCCTTTCTGTCTCCCAAGGCTCTTCAGATTATATACCTTGCCAAACCTCCCTTCACTTCCCATGAAAATCTAGTTATTTCCAGTTGAGCTGGGATGGGTCTGGATTCTGTGAGAAGAGTAGAGACAAAAAGTAAGCTCTGAAGCATTCTTTCTCTAGCTAAGTTCATGGTAATTATCTAAGAGGCTATGAGACCTTTTGGTTGTCAAGGTTAACCTCCTACAAGAATAGCTCCCATATATTATTCTGAAAGAATATGTGTCTCCTTTTGTCATCCTAAGTTAGAATGTGCCAAGCCCCCAAATGGACAAGGTGGGCCCCAATCAATCACATTCAGGAAAGCCAGAACTGGCTCACTATAGCAACATGGAAAATACAGAGAGAGCTGTGATGTTGCTCCTAATTAGCTCCAGATAGCATTGGGAGAAAATTTCATCTGCTACAACTGCCTAATGGTGCTTTGGCCAGTGGCTGTGGCATATCCACCTGAGTTGGTCTCACTGCTGGGGTGGCATCCCAAAGGACAAGCTTTTCTTTCTTGCTTTGCTTGCTAGCTGCCTCTGACAACACACTAAAGCCTTGGCTTGGGGTCCCACTGGTTTGTGTAGGTTAAAATTTTCAATTATCCCCACACAAAAGGTTATGCAAACAACCTTTATTTAGCCACCATGTCAGGAGTTGAGGGCCCAATAATTTACTTAACTAAAAAGAAAATAGAGTGTTTCTTGGGATCCTAAGAACAGGTATTTATGTTAGTAGCCATATTAAATCCCCTCTTGCTCTTTGGAACAAAACTGAAAAGGCAGCTGCATAATCTGTGGAAAGTGATAGGCAAAGCAGAGACCCTGTGTTGAGGGGTCGTCACTCTTTATTGCTTCCAGGGATACTTCTCTTCCAGATCAGGAGCAGGAAGTCTAGTACTGTCCCCTCTTGATTTGCCCTTCCAGCTAAGCCTTCCAAGGCCCTTAGTGCTAGTGAGATGCTGGTCTCCCAGGAACTGGAGAGAGTCCAGGGCTGAGCTCACTATGACCAGAGGAAATTCAATTCATGCTAATGACTTGTGGTGCCTGCCAGCCTGAGCTAGATGCAAGACAGAGATTCAAGAAGCCAAAGGTTCTGTGTCCTTTCACTGTCCTCTGGAGTCATCTCGTTTCTGCCATGCAGTTTCACTTGATGTTTCCCAGACAGAGATAGCCAATAGAATCCAAAGGTCTTCGGCCAAGCTTCAAGATGAGACTAAGCTTGAAAAGTTTTGTCAAATCTGGTGTTCTCTTCCACTGCCTATGCTCTGCTCATTGTCACTTCATACCTCTCAGTCCCTATTTACACTGATTTCACTTTCAGTTTATGGGGAATTTTTTCTAGGAAATGCCACCTGGAGGCTTCTAAGCTCTGAAGATTGACTGCAACTGATCCCTGTAAGTCTTAGTCCCCTGGACCTGGCTGAGCATCAGAAATGTTTTGTAATTCCTAGGCCCCATTCCATGCTACTGTATCAAAATCTCTGTGGTGGGGCCAGATATTAGGGCAGTGTCCTAGGTGACTACAAGTTAGCCCTAGTACTCTACTACCACTAGATTACATTCATCTTTCTCCTGTTCCAGACTGAGAATTGGATCTCCTGACTCCTAACCCTTGATTTGCCACTAAACTTGCTACATTACCTTGCCTACCTAAGTCACTTAAATCTCATAGGCTTCAAGTTCCTTATCTATAAGAAGGTGGGAGTGAGAGAGGGGTGCTAGATCCTATTAGTTATTATCAAATCTAATTCTCCAACATGTTCACTTTTGAAGCTTTTGAAAAATTTGAATGTGATAATTCAGATTTATTTCTCTGCATTCTCCTCCAGTCCCCACCATCCCACAACCTTTCTGGGGCTTGGGAGGTTCTAAGCTAGGATGACAAAAGAAGACACGCATTTGTGTGTGTGTGTGTGTGTGTGTGTGTGTGTGTGTGTGCGCGCGTGCACAAAGGTGATTTTTATTTTTTTTAATATAATTTATTGTCAAATTGGTTTCCATACAACACCCAGTGCTCATCCCAACAGGTGCCCTCCTCAATGCCCATCACCCAATTTCCCCTCTCCCCCAGCCCGGCCAACCCTCAGTTTGTTCTCAGTATCCAAGGGTCTCTTATCGTTTGCCTCTCTCCCTCTTTGTAACTTTTTTTCCCCTTTCCCTCCCCCATGGTCTTCTGTTAAGTTTCTCAAGATCCACATATGAGTGAAAACATATGCTCTGTCTTTCTCTAACTGATTTATTTCACTTAGCATAATAAACTCCAGTTCCAGACATGTTGCTGTGAATGGCCAGATTTCATTCTTTCTCATTGCCAAGTAGTATTCCATCGTATATATAAACCACATCTTCTCTATCCATTGGAGGAGACACACATTCTTTCAGCATAATGATATATGGGAGACATTCTTGTAGGATATTAACCTTGACAGTGTAAAAGTTCTCATAATCACCGTGAATCAATACTGCTAGTCAGTCCTGCCTAGGATAGGATAAGTGTTTGCTGCACAGTTAGGAATAAGTCTTAAAGAAGGCTGCCCTCACCAATAATACCTCACCTCTATTGTCTTCCCCAAATTTTGTATCCTCTTCCAAAATGCAATTACTCCTGGAAGATTCAGCACATTAAGTTTATTGAGAATTCAATTATAATTTAGTATAACTTCATTGGTTTATGATCAACCTATTCCATAGGGCTAAGAGTATTGAGTTTGTGCTTATGTATGAGGGGCTGGGGAAGGTGATAGGGGAAACTTTCAAGACTGTGATTCCAGTGTGGGAGTCTATAGAACCAGAGACAGCACTGGGGACCTGGTGGTAGGTGAAGAGCCATTAGGATAAAAAGCTAAGGAAGGAGGAGAGAGTGTGCCTTACATCAGCATATCCCAAATGTTTATATGACTAACTCAATCATTTGCAGAACTTCTAGAAAACGCAAACAGTAGGACTCTATCCAAAGATCCTGTGGCTCAGTGAGTCTGGGGTTGGACCAACTAAATTGAAGAACCACCACCTTAGGTGCCCTTCATCTACCTCACAATTTTTCACAAGGTCAGCTACCTTAATGGCTTTTTCTTACAAACACTTTTCACTTGGAAGAATAATCTGTTCTCCCTCATTGGTCTTCTCAGCTGAGAACAGAATAGAGCAGTAATAGCAGACTCAAATAAGAAAGACCTTCCAAATGTGAGGTAAATAAGTCAATCCCTCTTCCAGGCCTGAACCTAAAAGGGGAGCAGGATTTCTTGAAGTGGCTCAGTTTCCAGTCGTTGAGACCCTGACTTTTCTTGACCCTTATAGTCCTTTAAGACTTGGAATTCTGTCAGTCTCTGAAAGTATGTAAACACATATCCAAGGGAAGATAAATTTGAAGCTGCTACCTTCTAGTAAGAGATGCTGGTGAGAGCCAATGAATGATGGAAGCTCTTGGTGCTTTGTTAGTGGCAGAGTGTGTCTGGTAGCCTGGGGGGTGGGTCTGATTAGTCAAACAGGGACAGCTCTAGAGTGTCCTTGAGACAACACAACCATGTTGAAAGCCTGTGAGTGATAGGAATGGGAGGGGGTTAACAGGGAAGATTTGTAAGGGACATCTCTTATTCCTCAAATACTTTGATGATACTTAATACTTTACTGAGTTGAATCTGCTCAGTGTCTGAAAGGATTCAAATCTGAAAACATTTCAGCATGTAGTTTGTATCAGGCTCTAATTGGTCCAATATTTGAACCAGTTTGGATTTTCATTTAATGAATTCCTTATCCAGATCCAAATGACTCTGGAATCATTTCCAAGCTTGAATTGATTCAAACTGTGACTATTTCTGAATGATGTTAGGTTGGGTGGTTATTTCATGATGCCCTGTGGAGCTATGTGGGAGGGCTAGGATAGGAGCAGCCGTGGGATCTTTACACATCCAACTCTCAGCAGTTGAAGGGTTCTGTAGCTGGACAATCCAGTGCCCCTGAGCCAGAGAGCACAGAACTATCACTTGTCCCCTTGTGACTCATAGTAAAATATCCTGACACTCCACACTCCCCCCGCCCATAAGAGAAAGTAAGACCAGTTTGTGTCCAGAACTCCTGTTACATTTTTCATCTGTAGGGAGAAATCAAGTCCAGGCCTGGGGTTACATTTGCATGAGTGAGAATCCTATAAATCTGGATTCTACATTCAGAAGGGCTCAGAACAAGTAAGGTATCACAGGCTGGTAATAATCAGTGTTGCTCAAATAATTCAACTAATGACTTTGACCCTATAAAACAGGTTGTTTTCTACAGAAATGATTAACTCTCAATGACAACAGAAACAACTTTGGAGGAGATACATGATTATTTGGAATCCTGAGATTATAGGCAACTTGGACATATGCCAGATATGTAGATATAACTTTTGTGTGAATATCAGTTTCCATATCAGAAGATGAAGCTCCCATTCTCATAGCTAGGATGTGAGCCATTTAATGACTCAATAAGACATCAAAAAATGTAAAAATAATAGTGGCCATCTTTAGCTTATGAGCAATATCATAGTGAATTGTATGAACTCCTTAAGCCAAGAGAATGAAATGGGTGTCATGTGTTGCTTTATCTTTCTTTGTCTTTGTGAGAATAGCTGAAAAGAGAGGTATAGTGCATACTTGGTAGGATTCTAATTAGAACTATAGGATCATGACCAAATAATCTTGTTTTTCATTAAAATTATGACCCTGGGTGAAGGCCAAAAGTGTACCAGCAATGCTGACTTAATGTACTTAGCTAATATATAACACTCTTTAGTTCTTCCTGTTCAATTCATTTTCAATAAAAAACAAGATAGAAGTATACAGCTTTAATGACTTGTGTAGGAAACGTTTTCTCTGATAAGTATACTATTTTGTTTAAACTTCTTTAAACTTTTCTTGGCACTAGTTGAAAATTTCTAAGGGTATTGGTCAAATTAAATTATAAACTCATATTTTCCATTAGTCAATAAACTACTTGGACCAAGGGAAAAGCTATCATGATATGTTTATGTTCTTTAGATGATAGGCCTCAAATCTGGTAGGTTTTATTGCTGATCCCTGAATATGTTGTAGGCATCTTCACAAAAATTGAAGGCAAATTATTGGCATCTTTTCTTCATTCTATTAAAAAAATATTAATCTAAATCTCAGATCACAGGAAAGTCCTACCCAGCATTTAAGTCTGAATTTATAAAAGCATAAAGATAAGAGAACTAATTCTGATTATCTCTTCATCATGTTCTAATTCATTATGAAGTTGTTAGAGAAAGACTTTGCTGGGAGAGTTTCCATGCTCCATATTGCAATTGCTAACATCCAAACTAAACAGATTTCAATACTTGAGATAACACCTGGGGCTTTTAAATTCCTTCTTATCACTAGAGTCCTGAGAGGGACTTGACATTTACTTAATTTGGCTGGCAATACTCAAATAAGAACCACAGTGAATAAAATGACTTTTGATTTTTCAAAAGTCACTTTGCTGCTCACCACCTGCAGCAAAAAGTTTATTTAAAGGAATTATTGAGGGGCGCCTGGGTGGCGCAGTCGGTTAAGCGTCCGACTTCAGCCAGGTCACGATCTCGCGGTCCGTGAGTTCGAGCCCCGCGTCAGGCTCTGGGCTGATGGCTCGGAGCCTGGAGCCTGTTTCCGATTCTGTGTCTCCCTCTCTCTCTGCCCCTCCCCCGTTCATGCTCTGTCTCTCTCTGTCCCAAAAATAAATAAACGTTGAAAAAAAAAATAAAAAAAAAAAAGGAATTATTGAATTATTACAATTATGAACTGTGGTAAATCTTAAGTTGTACTTGAGTGAGAACTTTGGAGAACAGATAGACAAGATGCTTGTCTCATCTGTTCCTTTCTATTCTGCTGAATTTATCTTGTAAAAATGAGATTGGCCCAATTTTTCATGTCTCAGTATCAACATCTGGAAAATATGGGTTATTTATTCCCTAAGGTTACTGGGTGTGTATATGCATTAAAAAAATAAATGAAAGAAGGGAATTGTTCACTTATGAACAGCGTGAGGAATCTTCACTACAAACCAGTCCAGCTTTACACTTCATTTATTTAGCACAGTTTGTACTTTATACAAATTTAAGATATGATGGTAGTAATTTGTTCCATAGATTTTTTTCAGGTCTCCTGGGCTTAGCTCTTTGACTAGAATAAAAATAAATCCATAGAGAAGCAGATCTGGAGGTCTCAGCATCTCCTTTTAAAGTATTTGTAATATGTTAGTATCTATAAGAAATTTCTAAAATGACAAAGAATATGCACTTAATTGAAGTAAATCTGGGCAATGACTGGAAAAAAAATCAAGAATAGTTTCCTCAACAAGATGGTAGCAGTGTTTTTAAATTCTAGACATTCAGTAATGAATGTTTGAGTCAAATATAATAAAAACGTCTTCATATAGGCTTCCATCCTTTCTCTCAAAATTTGGTGTGTTTCAAAGCAGAAAACAATATTGCCTATCTAGCTATTTGAATATTAAAACCAATACAGGAAGAACAAAGAGACTGTGAGATAAGAATTAAATATCAAATAAAGAAACAGGGAGATAATCTATGTGAACTCTTAATGTGACTCTGAAGATTATATAGATAGTAGTCCATACGGCTTTTGATTGCATAGATGAGTTAAAGGCAATAGACTATGTTTACTTATGCCTTCACAGCTATTGAAAAACAAAGCAATTAGTCAATTAAAATAAAAACTCTAAACCAATCATTTTTATTTAACTAGATGGAATACAGTTTTTCATTACACACAGGCTCTAAGTTTGGAGAGGAGAAAGAGAAGAAGAAAGAATACAGTCTTAGTTAACATAGTGAAATAACAAGAACCAAAAATCTTTCCAAAGTAGGGAATTTTAGTGATTTTACATGTATGCAAGTGTTAGAATAATTAAACAAAGAGTCCATTAGGCTCAGGGCAGCATAAGTAAGGAAACTGAAACCTAAGCCAGAATCGATTCCTGTAAATACCTCAGGGTTAAGAAATCAAAACTTAAGAACAACCAATCACAGCCAACTAAGTTTTCCCAAATAAGGCAATGGCTTAAGCTATAGCCAATCAAATAACTTCCTTACTTTGCTTCTGCATCTGCTCTATAAAAACCTTTCCCTTCCTTCCTACTGCTGAAGAGCTCCTCCACATTTTTGGCTTGGCACTGCCCAATTCAAATCAGTGTTTGCTCAAACAAATTCTTCAAAATTTTAGTGTAGTGCAGTTTGTCTTTTACAAAGAAGATTATTTTTTCCCTGATGGGAACTGATCTAGAAATAGAATATATTTCAGTCGGTAAACACAATCTGATGTACAAATATTTGCTTTAGAAACAACATATTTAAAAGGTACTCATTCAAAAGGTTTGTTGGATGCTGGTGGCCAGAGTTAGTATATCTTCAAAAAGCTAGTCACATAATCTTTCATGGGGTAGACCAAAGGACTTAAGCATTTAGAGGTTTAAGATACTGCTAAGGAAGTATCATTGCAGCGTGCATTAGTAACAAAGGATCACTAGAAGCGAGTATGAGGTTTAGCATCAACTGCAAGGCAAAAATAAAGTAGTGACCAGGCAGATAAATACACCCAAATATTGATGGTCAAGAAGAATCAGGAAGACTAAAATAAAGTGGTGATTCAAGTTAAAAGTTCATTAAGATATCTACACTTGAGCACTTTCAATAATAGCCAAATTATGGAAAGAGTCTAAATGTCCATCAACTGATGAATGGATAAAGATGATGTGGTTTATATATACAATGGAATACTACTTGGCAATGAGAAAGAATGAAATCTGGCCATTTGCAGCAACGTGGATGGAACTGGAGAGTATTATGCTGAGTGAAATAAGTCAGGCAGAGAAAGACAGATACCAAATGTTTTCACTCATGGATCCTGAGAAACTTAACAGAAGACCATGGGGGAGGGGAAGGGGAAAAAAAAAGTTACAGAGAAGGAAGGAGGCATACCATAAGAGACTCTTAAATACTGAGAACAAACTGAGGGTTGGTGGGGGGTGGGAGAGAGAGATATGTGGGTGATAGGCACTGAGGAGGGAACCTGTTTGGATGAGCAGTGGGTGTTGTATGGAAACCAGTTTGACAATAAATTATATTAAAAAAAGATATCTGCACTGGAAAAACATAGTAAATACAAAAAGTGATTAATGAGGCAAGGGCTTTACAGAGTCTGAGTGAACTCAAGGCAAGATAGCTGCTCAAACTAGGCAAAAAGATAAGAACAAAAGTATATGATTCCAAACACAGGATCAAAGACCATAGTTGAAAGCCCTAAAAGAAGAACACAAGAAATAATTACACCACAGCAAATGCAGCAGGTGGTGCTCTCCATGCTTGAGCAAAAAAATCTGGACTGCCAATATAAAGCACTTCAATACTAACAACTTCTATTCCATCTCACTTCCTACTACAGCAGTCAGTTTTAGGGCTTAAAGAATTCAGAGTCTGAAGGTTGAGGCAGATAAATCAACTCAAAATTAGTATCTTGGCTGAAATTGGGAGTATGAGGAAAAATCAGTGGGCATGCATACTTAGTTCATTTATTCATTCACCCATTCAAAAACATGTACTAAGAATGTCAATAAAAATGGAGGAATGACATCTAAAAATCCTTTTTTTCTTGAAAGTTAAAAGAACATTGGCAACAACACAACAAATTTATCAGAATCAACTTTTTTAGAAATCTGGAAATTAATCAAAGGCTTAGTGCAATCTGAAGAGCATTTATTAAAGAAAAGTAGCTGACTCCTGAAAAGAAAAAGCAAACTTTGTGGTGATTTTATTTGTCCTATTCTCACCTTGACCTTCCCACTGCTCCTAGCTTTGTGTTAGCCTTAAAATCCAACAGCCTACAATCATGGTGAAAACCAGCAGTCTGGTAGCTCGTGGAAGAGACCAAATGAAATTGGAACTTCTACAAAGCCACTTTCCCAAAGAAGAGTCATTATTTGGCCTATCTGGTGGTTCCATGGAAGACTCCATTTTAAGGCTGTCTTTATTTGAACTGACACAGAGCTTGCCCAGTGAAAACAGCCTTTTCTAGAGGAGATTTGTCAAAAACAGTCACAGACTATAGTGGCTGCCTGAGGCAGTGGGTAGCATTTATAGCAAACACTAGGCTATTTACAGAGCTCATATCTGATAAGGATCTGATATCTATAACATATAAAGAACTTTCACAACTCAACAATAAAAGGACAACCAAATTTTAAAACGGGCAAATAATTTGAATATACTTCTCTCCAAAGAAGATGTATGAATGGCCAATAAGCACATAAAAAGATGCTCAATATAATTATTAATTAGGTAAATGCAGATCAAAGCCACAGTGAAGGAGGTGGAGGTAGGCAAAATGGATGAAGGGTTAAAATGTAAAATTTTCTAGTTATAAAATAAATAAGTCATGTATAATATGGTGACTATAGTGAATAATAATGTGTTGCATATTTGAAAGTTAAGACAGTAGATCTTAAAAGTTCTCATTACAAGAAAATTTTTTTATAACTTGTATGATAACAGATGTTAATGATTTGTGGTTGTTTCACAATATATGCAAATATCAAATCATTATGTTGTACACCTGAAACTAATATATTATGTCAATTATATCTCAATTTTTAAAAACCACAAGACCCCCTTTATATCCACTAAGATAATTATAATAAATAAAAGAGATAATAACAAGTCCTGGAGAGGATTTTGAGAAATTGGAATCCTCATACACTGTAGATAAGAATGTAAAATGGTGCAGCAACTATGGAAAACAATTTGGTAGTTCCTTAAACAGTTAAACAAAATTACCAGAGATTATACTCCTATATATCCAAGAAAAGTGAAAACATACATCCATACAAAAACTTTTACATAAATGTTCATAGTGATATTATTCATAATAGCCCCAAAGTGGAAATAACCCTAATTTCCATCAACTAAGTGCTATATCCATATAATGGAATATTATTCACTCATGAAAGCAATAGAGTACCAATTCATGCTACAACATGGAAGAGTCTTAAAAGTTTTGTGATAAGTGAAAGAAATCAGACACAAAAGGCCACATATTGTATGATTCCATTTATTTGAAATATCCAAAATAGGCAAACTTATAGGAAAGAAAATGGATTAGTGGCTACCAAGGACTGGAGGGAGGGTAAAATTGGGAGTGACTGCTATTGAATATGGGGTTTCTTTTTGCAGGTGATGAAAATATTATTGGGTTATATGGCGGTAGTGTTGTACAGCTTTGTGAAAAACCACTGAATTGTATACTTTGAAAGGATGAATTTGATATTGTGTACATTTTATCTTTAAAAAATTGTACTGAGGATCTGACAAGTTGCTATTTGAGGCACTGAAGAAGAGTAATGCAGTGAAAGTGTAATGAGGAAGAAAGTCACAAATAATGTACTACAATGAAAAGCAGTATTATAGATTACTAGGAAACAAAGGGAAACCAGAAGATGTTCCTGGAATATTAAGACAAACAAACAAACAAACAAACCAAACAAAAAAACTCACAAAGGAGTTAACATCTTTGAGTACTAAAGTAGTTCACCAGAAAGGCAAAAGGGAGAAGTATATTCAAGGCATAGGGGAAAAAAATGTTCAAAGATCTAGAAACATGACAGAGAAGGCTCTGACAGAAATTCAGTACATAACACAGTGACTTTCTATTTCTGAGTTTACTCTAAGAGAGACACTTTTAAAAATGAGACCAGGCAATGAACAATGTAGCTATGTCTCATCAGCTATGTCATGTCCCCAAATAGAAATTCACGTTACAAGAACTGTTTATACCAGTCAAGATTAGCTACATGTATACAGTGAGGTTTTTGTCAACAATCACTTCTGGGTGACCCCCTACATGACAGGCAAAAAAATGATTCAGAGTAAATAAATGAAGTCGTTGGCATACCTTTATATGGACTAAAAATGTGTGAAATTCAGTCCCTTGAATCTCACTAAATATAGACTCAAGACTAATCTCAAGTTTTTGTATGCTTTAGATGACTTTTTATTCAAATAAGGGATGGATTAACAATGAAAGGAAAGAATCAAAGAACTAGCTCAACTATTTTTCACATAATGAAGCAATTTCACTTATTTGTCATTTCATCAACAATTATTTTATGTTTATTTTGTGCCAGATGCTGGGCTAGTTGTTTTTCAGTTATCTAAAGCTAGATAAAAAGGAGTAAGGATGAGAAGAAGTATGAGAGCCATACCCTTCTTTATATGCAGAAAGATATACAAACATATTTGAAGGCACAATAGGGTTGTGGTAGAAAGGTTTACATACATAATTCTTTGATATATTTCATACAGAAAGCTTTCTCAAAGCTTCAAAGATGATAGGATAAAAGAAACGTCCTATTTGTAAAGTTTAAATAAAAAATAATTCAGGGAATCATTTATATTGCCATCCAGATAGAGGTCAGACCAGACACTGGGACCAGGTTTTATATAGAAATCGTTGGACTTTCTTTGTAAACAGAATACAAATATTCCAAATCTGTACTTCAAGAAAGAATATGCACTTCTACTCCTAACTATGACAGAGTAATTAAGAATAATTATAAAAGCTGAATAAACTACCATAAGACAGTAACTTGTAAGAGAGCAACTAAGGCAGCTAAAACTTGAGGAGCCAATATCCCAGAAAGTAGGTGCATGCATTGAAAAAAGTCTCATATTTGCCACTGATTTTCCTCTCAAGACATTTTCCAATATAAATCATAGAGCATGAAATCCCTAAAGAAAGTGGTGGCCTAGTGTTGTGATAATCTCACTGAGTTGGAAAGATAAAACATTCAGGTCTTGAGGGGGCAAGTTCCCAGAAAAAAGGGAACCAAAGAAAAGCAAGTCTAACTTTCTGCATGAGATTTTGTTTGGTGCATTGTATGGCTCCTAAGCTGGATGTGTGTGATGTAAGAAACCAAGAATCAAAGCAGAAAGCAGCTACCAAGAGGCTAAAATACTAACAGATTTTTGGTAGTCTATAGTGGTAAGGATATAAAAGCTGGAGTTCAGAACCCTTTAAGTAGGAAATACCCCAGGCTTTCAACTAAGATTTCTAAAAGGGCTGTACCCTAAAAATAAGGGAATACTAAAACAGACCAACCTTGAATAAATCAAGATGTTCTGTCCATATATTATCTGCCCACCAGAAGAAAATTAAATGTTCCATGAAGATGATAAATCATTCAGAACCCTTACAATATTCAATATTAGAACTAACATACAATTAAACTTCACTAGGCATATAAGAAAACAAAAAAAAGAGAAGTGACTGAAAGATAATAGAAACAAACCAAAAGATGACTTAGATATTGGAATTATCAAATATAGACTGAAATAATCATGATTAGTATGTTCAACAAAACAAATTAAAAGATGGAGAATTTCACTAAACTGCAATATGTGAAAAAGGAAGGGAAATTTTAGCACAAAAAATGCAATAATTGAATTTAGAATTAAAAGAATGCATTTAATAGCATATTAGACACAGTGGAAAAGAGAATTAGTGAATTGAAAGATAGGTCAGTAGAAAGTATCCAGAATAAAGTCCAGGCATAGAAAAAATAAGAATATCTTTAAAAGATCATAAGTGATATGTGGAACACCATGTCAAGATCTAACATATGTGTAATCAGAAAGACTGGAGAAGAAACAGTACTTGAAGAGCTGCTGCTTGACAATTTTCTAAAACTGACAAGAGATGTCAACTCATAAGTGCAAAAAGATCTGCAAGCCTCAAACAGAATAAACTCAAAGCAAACCATACCTAGGTGCATCATAGTAAAACTGCTTAAAAGCAAAGAAAAAGAGAAAACTCTTAAAAGAAGCAAGGAAACCCACAAATTAGCATCAAAGAGGCAGCAAGACTGATAGCTGACTTCTCAATAAAAGCAACAGAAGCTATGAAATAGTGGAATCACATCTTTGAAATAATTAAAGACAATGTGAATTGAGAATTCCATACTTCAAAAACATATACTTCAAAAATGAAGGCATAATATATATTTTTTCAGACTAACAAAAAACTAGAATTCATCACTGTTATACTGACCCTAAAAGAAATAACAAAAGGAGTTCTTTTGGCAGAAGGAAAATGATCTTAGAAGCAAAATCAGGGGCACCTGGGTGGTGCAAATGGTTAAACATTGGACTCTTAATTTTGGCTCTGGTCATGATCTCACAGTCCTGAGATCAAGCCCTGTGTTGGACTCTGCACTGGGCATGGAGCCTGCTTGGGATTCCCTTTCCTTCTTCCTCTGCCCTTCCCCCATTCACATATGCTCACTCTTGCTCTCACTCAAAAAAAAAAAAAAAGCATAATCAAAAAGGAAAAACAGAAAAAACTATAGTGGGAAATATAAAAAAATATTGTTTAAAAAATAATGTCTGTGGGTTTTTTAATATCTGTACAATTGAAATATATAAAAAGAAAAGCACAAAGAGTAGATAGTTGAGTCCTTGAGGGGCATTGTGATAAGTGCAATAAGTCAGAGAAAGGCAAATACTGTATGATCTCATTTATATGTGGAATCTAAAAAAGCCAAACTCATAAAACAGAGAACAGATTGATGATGTCAAAGGTGGAAGGTAGGAAGTGAAGGAAATAGGTGAAGGTGATCAAAAGGTAAAAACTTCCAGTTCTAAGATAAATAAATGCTAGTGATATAATATATGGCATGGGAACTATAGTTAACAATACTGTATTGTACATTTGAAAGTTGCTACAAGACTAGATCTTAAAAGTTCTTATGACAAGAAAAAAATTATAGCTATATGAGTTAATGGATGTTAACTAAACATATTGTGGTAATTATTTCACACTATATACATATATCAAAATCATTATGTTGAACACCTTAAACTAATACAATATTATATTTCACTTATATCTCAGTGAAATTGGAAAAAAATATATTTAAAAAGTGTTATACAGTTCTTCCATTGCCTGGAAAGTTGATAAAATATTAATTTAAAGTAAATTCTAGGGGCGCCTGGGTGGCGCAGTCGGTTAAGCGTCCGACTTCGGCCAGGTCACGATCTCGCGGTCCGTGAGTTCGAGCCCCGTGTCAGGCTCTGGGCTGATGGCTCGGAGCCTGGAGCCTGTTTCCGATTCTGTGTCTCCCTCTCTCTCTGCCCCTCCCCCGTTCATGCTCTGTCTCTCTCTGTCCCAAAAAATAAACGTTGGAAAAAAAAAAAAGTAAATTCTAGTAAATCAAAGATGCATGTTGTAATAATCAGGATGCAAAATTAAAAAGTATTAAAATATTAATAGAAGGGAAAACTGAATAATTAAAAATACTTTAGTATTTAGTATTACTAGAGATAAAGTAAAACTGTCATATGCAATAATTCTAGATATTGAGTTGTTTTTGACAAATTCTATAGGAAGTTTTAATACTTCTAAATATTTTAGTGTTTAATGTTATTAGAGATAATTATTTTATTATTTTGTATTGATAGCAATTAAGAGGAATATTTTATAGTGATAAAATTAGCAAAAGGAAGATTCATATAATATATATACACTTAATAATATAGTGTTAACGAAAGACATAATGTAACAGAATTAAGTGCAGAAATAAACAGATTCACAATCATACATTCAATAACTACAGAATGCACAATATTTTCAAATGTACATGGAAATTTACCAAAATTGAGCATATGCTGGACAAGAAAACAATTTCCAATAAATGATAAATAATTGAAATCATATTTTTCCTGACCACAGTGGAAATAAACTAGTAACGTATAAATAGATTATTCCTAAAATAACTAGAAAATAATGTTTAAGAAGGGCATTTAGCAATAAATAGACTAGAATATATTCTTTAATAACAATGGAATAACATGCAAATCCTTGGCTTAGTTACCATCTTTTCATTTGAAACTTCTTTTTGACTTGTCTGTATACTTCAACTAATGCATCTATCAAGCTTGATTCTCCCCTCCCGTCAAAGGTTGAGTGCTCTCTTGCACTGGAGAGAGAAAAAGCTCTTCTGACTTTTACCGCAAGTCTCCCCATTTTTGTGAATTTCTACCTAAAGTTTTGTATTTGTAAGTTTTTTGTTCATTTGCACATAAATGCAAAGAAAAAAAGGTCATCTGGACATTGGAAACAAAATTAAACCAGCATATGTTCAATTGCTATAATGGACAAATCAGTCTCTAGCCTTCTGGAGAATAAGTCTGACCAAATTGAGAGGTTTAGTATGACAAATAAAATGTTCTATGAACAAATGAACTAGTTAATGAACAAATTCAAGATAACTATGACCAGGAAATCTCTTTTCTTGGCTTGTGCCCTATCTGACTTCATGAATGACAATACATAATTGGGATGCAGCCTTCTTGAATGAGGAATCAATGAGTCAAAAACCAAAACTGACTGGATTTTGACTGACTCAACCACTGTAACCAGCAAATTGGGTAGGTACCCATGGCCTTAGTCCTTCCACAGTGTGTTCCACCCTTCCCTTCCTGACCAGTTTATCTTTTGTAGTAGATTGGTCATCAGGCTAAAGAAACATGTATGCCCTGACTCTACTAGATTATTCAACAGATCTCTTAGGATTAATAGGGGTTAACACTTCACAGAGTTCAGAAAGCCACCATCCCTTCATGTGGCTGGGTTGTCAACCCCTTATGGCTGCATCTTCTTTTACTTCATGGATCTCTCCCTCTTCTCTTGCTGTTTCCTCTGCCTAGAGCCCTCTTCATTTCTCAGCCATTTGCAATGAAATAGTACATGACCCTTTCTGACAAAATGAATAGCTATTTTCATCTGTGCTTTACTGTACTTTTTTGTGTGTATGTTGATTATAACACTTTTGTCTTGATATAATTATCCATCTCTTTAAGTAATTACCTTCCCCTTTATACTATGAACTCCACAAATTGGAGACTATGTTTATTTTTTTAATGATAATATTGGGCTCTCATTATGTGCCAGGCACATAACATAAGCCTCACAACAAACCTCATTACAGTTATTGGTGTCATGCTTATTTTATAGATATGGAAAAACTCTTAGAAAAGTGAGGTAACTTCACCCAAATCCACAGCTATTTAAGTGACAGAGCAAAGAGTGAGCCCCAGCTGGTCTGACTCCAGAGCCTAGTTCTTATCCACATTGTCCATCTTAACCAATTTCCCTTCAGAGAAAGCCCTTTGGTGCAAGTGCCCAGTAGAACATATTTATAATAGTATGTCTGTAGAACTGATGAACATAGAAACCATGTGTCTAATAAAAAGATCTCTCTCTCTCTACTTATTTTTAACCAATAAGTAAACAAGCAAATGCACTGAATTCAAAGGATGTATCTTACTGATGAAGGCAAAGGGACGACATTGCTGGAACCTGGGAGTGATTGCTTAAAGAGATTTGGGAGGAGTGGCAATGCCAAGCCCATAAGCAGAAAGAAGGGTCACAAAACTGCTTTACTGAGCAGCAGACCATGGTTGGGAAGTCCAATTGATTTAAAAGTGCAGATTGTTCTCCACAAGAAAACACTGTGTGGGGCCCAGCCTTACACTGCCACAGAAAGTCACCACCCTTCTCATCCTTGTTGCCATTTATTCTGATGTCTAAAGTGGGTCCATGAATTCTTTAGAAATGTAGAGTCAGAGGTGCCTCAGGTAGCCCAGAAATATACATCCCCCTTTAGTCTAATCGCTTGGAGGTTTGTGTTGTCACTGAGGCAGAGGGGGGGCAGGGATGCTACTATACTGAGTCAGTTCTGATTTTGGCCGACAGTCCCATGTTATGAGGTTTTATACCCCTCTTGTGTCATTAGTTGTTTTGTTTTCTATTCTTAGAGGCCTTGCCAATAACAGCATTGCCCTGAGATATAGGTACAGTGTTGCTTTTCCATCTGTGAAAGGAGGAACCAGAGCAAGTCTCAACAGCTCCTGTCAAGGAAGAGATTAGAGTAACTGGGAGAGCTCAGATCAACTATTCCATCCCACTCCTACGGGCTCATTTGGGAAGGGTGGGAATAATAGAAGCTTTTTATAATGTTTGAATGACTATGAAAACTCATTTTAAGCTTGTATGTGGAATATAAGGACAGGTCTGCCTTCCAGACAGATGTTCCTCTTAGAGCCTGGGAAAACGTATGCAAAGCAATTTCAAAGACAATGCTGTCCAATGATTTCCCCCCTTGCTTTGTCACTTTTTTCTTCTTTCAGTTAAAAATTGGTGCATTGGCTGCCTTTCTCAGAAAATAAACAATTCTTCCTGCCATACTTACCCCTTGGCGGGAGAGAGAATTGATATAGACACATGCAGCTGAAGCAAAAATTTGTTTTTGACTATACTTAATTTCCATGTTTTGATCTAAGTTAAAGAGTGGGAAAATTAGGAGGTTGTTCTCTTCACTTTTTATGTTACTTTTTTTTTTCCTGTGTTCATGTCATTCGACATTAATAATCAAGATCTCAGATACATGCTTGGAGTTTCCACTCACTAATTCACTATTCCCTGACCTCAGGGACTGTGTTCTACATCTCATCATGGACAAGAGTGTTCTTTTGCTAATTAATACTCATCATGTGTATGCAATATTATGAAACCCAAGCCTTTGATAGAACATAGAATAGTTATGGAATGCACAAACAGTATTTATTGGAACCCATACCAACAATTCAGTGGGAGGGGTATTGGGGTAGAATTCTGGTTTAAGGCTAAAGGAGTGGCTAGGTCCCAGCAACAGGTACATAATCTTCATCTCTCCTCTGGCCCACCTCAGTCAGCATGTTATCTCAACTGCCAAGACCCCCAGTGATGATTGCTCCTCACCCTCCAATGGACAAGAATTGAATGAAAATTAGCTTAAGGATCTCTTCCTCTCTATCTGTTATAGAGTTACTAGAGTTTGTTAACTGCCCAGAGTCTGTTGCTGTCAGTCTTTTGGCTAAAGTTGTCTCCACACTTTGATTTATCCCTCTGCCACTCGTCTCCTGCCACACCTCTATCTTCTATCATATTTTGAAAGGCTCATCCCTGGCCCCAGTCACTGGCAGGCCATTTTCATATTGAACATGGTTCTCATTTCCTTATTTATTTTTGTTTGTAAGCTGGTAACCATACAAGTTTCCTCCTAGGGCTGCAACATGAAATGCAAAAATAAGCCATTTAGTCTGCTCCTTAGCATTATGGACAATTTCTGAGTACCAGCTAGGTGGAACCAGGAGTTGGCAATAGGCACCCAACCCAAACCTGATAGGCCTAGTGAGAGAAACTGAAGGAAGAGATGTCTTTATAAAAGATAAGAGTCATTTGATTGGCTGTACCAGTGCCTAACAGATTCTATATCAAATATGTTCCTTCCACTGGTCTCAAACATTGACACATTATACTGGTTAGCAAAAGGAAATAAGTAAGCTCATATGCTGGAGCGTGGTAGAGGATAGAGGAAGAATATGGACTGTGGGGTCTGTAAGACCTCAGTTTGGAGGTGTGGACATCTCCATCATTATTATCTCTATCTGTGATCTGAGCAAGCTCCTTAACCTTTCTAAATTTCAGTTTCTTTACAATAAAATGGGAATTATAATAGAAACCTCCTTTCCAGTCCTCATCTTTTCTGTGTAAAATGGGAACTATAATAGTTCCTACACTGAAAAGCATACAAGTTCTTCCCTTTAGTAAATATTAGCTATTGCCTTTATTTTTGTTTTGATTTTTTAAAAGTAAGAAAGAAAGATATCACAAGCCCAAGCTAGAGCCCTAAGGCAAAGATTACTTTGATCAAAGACAAAACAATCATATTTCACTAAGGGGTTCATTTCAAAATATCTGTCAGATATTAGCAAAAGTAAAATCCAAATACTCAGGGACTCAAAAAAAAATAACCCAAGATATCCATTGATTTTTTTCTTAGTGACAGGCCTATGAGAAATTGTTTTTTCTTTTAACACTTTAAAAACTTAAAGTCTTCTACAGTGAGCATATGGTACTTTTATATAGTCAGAAAAAATCATTACCTTTTTTAATAGATATACACAATTATCAGATGATAGTGCGTGGACTTCGCCTCTCTCCTCAATGTCTCAGATTTACTTGAATATCCTCAAGGTGCTCTTTGCTGGATTCTTTGGTTAAAGATGGTGCCTAAGACTGGAGGGTTGATAAAGTGTGAATGTATGGTTATATATATATGTGCATGAATGGATGACTGCATGTTATATTAGTCTGATTTCAATTTTTTGCTCTATTTCATCTTTGCAACATTAAAATAAAACACCAAAACATAAAAATAACCCACTTTCAAAAATTATCAGACATTACTATTTAGTCCTTTTTGCTTCAGATACTTTGTTTATATAGATAAAATAGAATATTTTAAACAAAATTCAAGTTCCCTTTGTTTCTCTCTCCAGATTCCATCTCCTTACCTGTTCTCTCTAGGGGGACATTATTATGACTTTGTAGGGTGCCATTTCAGTCCATATTTTTGTATTTTAATTTTATGTATATGCTTTATGAACAGTAAATAGTATTGTTTTACATGCTTTGTAGTGTAGTGTTTACAGATTCTTTTATATTGTATCTATCATTTTGTAGCTTTCTTATTTTAACTCAAATTATATTTTCTAGATCAGTGCTCTCCAACAAAAATATAATATGAGCTATATATGTAGTTTACATTTTTCTCATGGCAATATCAATTAAAAAGCAAGAATAAACAGATAAAAATTAAATTTAGTATATATTTAGTTAACCCAATATATACAAAATATTATTATTCTAACATATATCTTTAGCCACATTTCAAGTGCTCAGTGGCTTTATGTAGCTAGTGATTGCCACATTGGAGAGCAAAATTCTAGATCTACATAATATTGATACATACTCACTGAATTGTTATAGAGTATCTCACTAAATATATATGTAGTATATATATCAATATGTATATCAATATACATGTATACATATATACATATATTGTATAATATATGTATGTATATTGATATATATAGGTATATGCACACATACCACAATTGATTTACTTATTCACTTATTGATGGACAGTTAGGTTTTTCCCTACTGCAAATAATGTTCACTGAACATTTGCTTCTGTGTAACCTGCTGCATATGTATGAGTTTGTCTTCGTGAATACCATGGGTGGAATTTCCAGTTCATAGGAGTGAACATTATTTAATTGTAGGACTGTTGCCAAATTGCTGCCATAGTGGTTGTACTAGTTCACATTCTTAATATTCTTAACAAGCTGAGAATGCTTTATTCCTACATATTCACTATAGTCTACCAGAGTGGAATCCCACCCCTACATCTTAAGTGGGAGACCTTGGCACACTATTTTACCTCTGTTTATCTGTGAAATGAGGCTAATAAAAATAGTAACTACATCACTGTTGTTAGTGTTAGATGAGTTAATACATGAAAAGAAAGCACTTAGAACAATGCCTGGAAAATGGTAATTCCTCAAAAAATGTAAGTTACTGTTATTTTGTCATCATCTAATTTTTTGTTCAAACTATTCCATATAGTAAGCAGGACAGTGTTATTACTACCAAGATAAGAGGTTGGATAAGACCCAATCCAGGTCTGGAATTCATTAAATGATGTTAGATGTCATAGCTATAAAGAGATAATTTCATCCAAGTTTTGGAGAAGAAAAAATTTGGATTTCCTGGGATTTTAACTGACAACTAGTGTCTCCAAATTGATTGGAGTATTAGAGACTAGAACGAAGTATTCTTACTCTCAGATATTACTAGTTGTGTAAATCCTTCCCTTTCTCAAGAAACATTGGAGTAAACATAAATTAGGTCAGGATCTAATGCCAAAGTTCATGGGAAATACCATAGATGTATAATCTCCTTTAATTAGAGCGAGGATTTACAATACTTTCTTTGTATATCCTTGTATTCAATTAGAATTTTGTTTCTGTCTGCCACCACAGCTACCACCAGCATCACTAATACCACCATCTACCCTCTTTGCCATTGAGATCAGACCTACTTCAACTGGGATAGATGATGCTGAATAATTATCAAGTGTGTCTTCATAAGGCTGAGTGAGTAAATTAGAGCCTTGTGCTTAGAAAAAATACCAAAGCCTAGACAAGTAGGAAGGATACTAGCATTGGGAAAGCTTCTCTTTTCTGCCTTAAATTCTACTGAAATTTCTCCTTCTTTTCCATTCATTGTGTGTGTGTGTGTGTGTGTGTGTGTGTACACATACACACGCATACATATTTTTTTTCCCTGAAGTTTTTGGACATATTTACTATGGCTGCTTTAAAGTCCTTGTGTGCAGTTCCCATCACCTGGATCCTCTCAGGGTAGGTTTCTATTTAATGCTTTTTTTTCCTTGAGTATCTTTTATGATTTCTTTGTACATCCAATGATTTTTGAAAGGCAATGGGACATTATGAATTATACAGTGTAGGGTCTGTAGATTCTGTTATGTTCTTTGAAGAGTAATTCTTATTTTAGAAGGAATTAATTTGGATGAACTCAAACTCCCAACTCTGTATTCCTTGTAGGAACAGTAAATGAGCTCTCCATACAGTTCATTCAGCTTTCAGCTACTGTTATTTTTCAAGACCCCCTAGGGCATTCTTTAGACCATGTAAAACAGTCATCCAAGGTTTTAGGCAGATTTTATGTATGTTTGGGGCTCTTCTCTTGTGCAGCTCCCTCCCTTCCAGGATTATCCCTCTAACTTTCTGCTCTGCTTGCCCCAGACTGTGTTTGATACCTCAAACCAGTAATATGGTGGCTTTCTGCTAGAAAGAGCCTGCAAACCTTCAGATCTCATTCATGGAAATTTTTCTTTCAAGGATTCTTCTAGTTTTTATTTTGGTCACTTTCCAATTTAATAATTAAAAAAATATATATTGTCCAAATTTTATAATTACCATCTGAAGGAAAGCTAGTCCAACCAAAATTCTCCACTATTTCTGAAGGTACAACACCCTGGCAAGTGTCTGTTAACCTAAAATAGCTCCACCTTCCCCACAGCTATTTAGTCACTGAAGAAATCAGGTATGAGTTGAAGATGGATGAAATCATTTGTAGCATTCTCTATTCTTCTGAAAATGTCTGAATTTTTACCTTAATAGAAATTTTAAAATGAAGAGATTACTTCATGAGTGGTACTTTATATTTCCTATTATTTGGTAAAAGGAGCATGATATTTTGTTGTTTAACTTTTAATAATATTAAGACTACTCTACCTAGTTGGAAGTTTTCAAGAAACCTAGGCAGAAATCAAGATCTCAAGGGGGTGTTGAAAGCATAACATCTCTCAATGAGATGAATCATTGCGTGCTCAAGTGTGGAGCCACAGGAAAGAAAACAAACTTTGACTAGACATATTATTTTCTGCATTGCTTCTGAGAAACCTGCAAACTCAGGTCAGATGGGAAGAGAAATACAATGATCCAAGAACTGAGAAAAAGTCTGACAAAGACCCCAGAGACCCTTATAGAAGGATTGTTAGTAAAATTGTGGAGTACTGAGAGTCACTGGAGTTTCATAATGGAAAGGGTCTCATAAAGCCACAGAGTTCAGTGTCAGGAGCTTCTTGCAGGACATGGTTTTATACTCCTGTGTTGCCTGTTCTTCCTTCACTAGTAGGATGATATTGATAACCTCAAAGGTCCCATACAGCTCTAATAGTCTCTGATTTTATAATCACCATCCCCTCCCAACTTTATACTGATAGGGAACTGGGGTCACATCTTAAGTTCGTGGCAGAACTAGAATACAGCATGAATTTACTCTCTTCCACCCAGTATTACTTCCATAAGAAAAGGGGCTAAAATTTATTTGGTGTAGGGAGCATTTTATATATCACATATAATTTAATCTTTACTATAACCTACTATAAGGTAGGTACTATTACTATCCCAATTTTTAAAATGATGAAATTAAGACAGAGAAAACTAAGCCGTTTAACAGATATGCCTGAAAAGCATATCTCAATCCTTTTATTTTTCTCACCAGCACTATCACTATCATAGTCCCAACCTATGCCAGCTCTCACCTAGATTCTTGTAATATAACTTCTCTACTTGTTGTCCTACTCACCCACCCACCCCCCCAGTCCATTCTCTCTCAGCAGCCAGAGTAATCTTTCAAAAATATAAATCAAATTGTGCAACACTTCTGCTCAAACTCTCCAATGGTTTTTTATTGCATTTAGAATAAAATGTAGATTCCTTATCATGGCCTTTGAGGCCCTTTGGAACCAAGCTTTTATCTGTCCTTCTAATCTTACCTCCTGCCACACTGCCCTGGAGGATGCTACTAAGATTCCTGTCTTTTTTTTTTTTTTTTAACGTTTTTATTTATTTTTGAGACAGAGAGAGACAGAGCATGAACAGGGGAAGGGCAGAGAGAGAGGGAGACACAGAATCGGAAACAGGCTCCAGGCTCTGAGCCATCAGCCCAGAGCCCGATGCGGGGCTCGAACTCACGGACCGCGAGATCGTGACCTGGCTGAAGTTGGACGCTTAACCGACTGCGCCACCCAGGCGCCCCTAAGATTCCTGTCTTTACATTCCCCAAACATGCTGCTCTTTCTCGGCTCCAGCCCTTCACATTGCCCACTTCCTCCTCCCCAGCCTATTTATATCTCATCATTTGACTTTCAGCTAGAATATAACATGCCCAGAGACATCCTCCCTGCCCATATAAGCTAAAGAATAAAGTGCTTCCTCCCCAAACCCCATCCCTGGTGATCAATCTGTTACAGTCTGCCATTTTATTATCCTAAACAATCTTCACTATCTGAAATTACCTTATTATTTACATGTTTATTTTCTTGTATTCTCCAATAGAATATATGTTCCATATGTTTGTCTAGGTTCCCTAAGAAGCAAACACCAAGATTATATTAAGTATGCAAGGATTTTTAGTATGAGAAATGCCAGAGAGAGAAAATGGGGAAGGAACACAAGTTTGAGAGAGCCATCAGAACTTGATGAAAGTCTGACCCTGAGTGAAGGAAATAAGGCAGAATGGGAAGAAACTAGACCACTGTGTAGTCTAAGGATGTTCAGCAAGACCATCACTGAGTTCTCAAGTCATAATCAACCATTTTATGAGTACCATGTCTCCCAGAAATGTACTTGCCTTAGTACATTGCCTGTCACCATCAGTCACTAGGGAAAACAGCCTATGGGAAATGTGGTCTTGTACAAATGGTACAGTGGATTTCAGAGGACAGAATCTGAGGCCATTGTGCTACTGTAGCTGGAGACCTTTGAGGCATATTCTCATGCCTGACACACTCTATAAGAGCAAGGGCTGTGTTCTCCCCCTCCATTACCAGAGATTTCCACAATGTCTGATGCACAGATGATGCTCAAGACACACTTGGACAATGCCTATTTCTTCACAGGATTATTTCTTTTTTGGGTGTTGAGTTTGATAAGTTCTTTATAGATTTTGGATACTAACCCTTTATCTGATATGTCGTTTGCAAATATCTTCTCCCATTCTGTCAGTTGCCTTTTAGTTTTGCTGATTGTTTCCTTCGCTGTGCAGAAGCTTTTAATTTTGATGAGGTCCCAATAGTTCATTTTTGCTTTTGTTTCCCTTGCCTCCAGAGACATGTTGTGTAAGAAGCAGCTGTGGCCAAGATCAAAGAGGTTTTTGCTTGCCTTCTCCTTGAGGATTTTGATGGCTTCCTGTCTTACATTTAGGTCTTTCATCCATTTTGAGTTTATTTTTGTGTATGGTATAAGGAAGTGGTCCAGGTTCATTCTTCTGCATGTCACTGTCCACTTTTCCCAGTACCACTTGCTGAAGAGACTGTCTTTATTCCATTGGATATTCTTTCCTGCTTTGTCAAAGATTAGTTGGCCATACATTTGCGGGTCCATTTCTGGGTTCTCTATTCTGTTTCATTGATCTGAGTGTCTGTTTTTGTGCCAAGGACATACTTGAACAATGAATGAATGAATAAACAAAAGAATGCACAACCTTGCCCAAGACCACATAGGTGGAAGAATAGAATATGGGAACCTGTTTTCCCAGTCCTAGATAATTAGTGTTACTACTGCTTTTTGACTATGCCCACTTCATTCTACTGTCTCTAAAACCTTAAACCAGAAAAAAGTAAAATCAACTATATCCCTTGACCAGACCTCTGAAGTATATTTATATCGCTTCTGCAATGTATTGTCCAAATATTCTACTTTAACACATTTTTTTTCTTGGACCTGACAAAGAGAAAAGTTTATCACCACTGTGCAGTAGAAGTATTGTTAACTGCCCTCCCTGCCACCAAACATATTAGATATACAAAGTGTAATTTTTTTTCTTCTTCAAGAAAAGCTACAAAAACAAGAGAGAAAATAGAAGCCAATGCTCTTTCAGAGAGATTAAGAGTGGGCATCAACCCTATACTCTCAGCAAATGTCATATAAGGAAAAGCAAAGCATTCATGTTACCACTGTTTAATACAGTAATCAATTAAGTCTGGGAAACTCAAAGACATTGTTGAGTTTTATCACAAAGGACAAACATCTAACTTGACCATCTTACAAAAATGCTCAAAAACAGAAGAGACGTCTTAAAACAAGCTTCAATGCATGCAAGGCAGGCAAAATAATAGAAACCACATAAAATTATTTTTAAATGTTATACTTTGAAGCTGATAGCTCGAGATCAAAGACAGTGGTGAATTGCTTATCTAAAATATCTTCTTAGAAATTTGGATGGCAAAAATAAACAACTTTGCTCTAGGCTTTAATACTAGTTGTCCATAGACAGAGTCCAATGTAGTGAGCAAGTAAAGAAATACTGGTGCTGCATAAGAAGATGTTACAGTGACTTGTGTGATGCAAAAGAGCTAATTTTCTGTAAATAAACCTTTGTTTTGAAACCCTGGATATTTCATCCTACATAGTGACTTGGAACCCAGAGAAAGGAATACCTTTATGATTAGCCTGGGATCTTTGGATTGTTTTGACTCAAACAAAAGGGGTTGGAGACAGGTGAGAAGAAATGAAATAGGGAGAGATGGTTAGTCACAAAAGAAGAGGTAGAATTTGCCATTGTGGGTCACCATGATTTGCATAGGTGAAAATTAGGCAAGTGGGAGAGGATTTAATATGATGTCAGAGGGGAAGAGAACAACAGCTTGATGATGGTGGGAGGTTCTAGTGGTGGCAAGGGTGAAAATGTTAATTTTGTCTAATGCTATTGTTTCTAATTTTAATTTATATGCAAATTCCCTGTGTTCCACCTCAGACTTACTAAATAAGAATCTCTAGGAATGGGTGCCGAGGAACCGCCCCCCCCCCTTTTTTTAAGACCAAAAATTAATTTGCATGGTCATTCAAGTCTGGCTGACTGGCTCAATTTGAATTATAGGTCTCCAGTTGTTAGGAAATTAATGTCAGAAAATGTCACTGCCGGTATAGATACAGGCAATATACACTTTTGTTTGCCCAGCTGAAACCAGCAAGAATACCCTTGAGCAGACTGCTTTCATTCCTTTAAGATGTCTCTCTGAGTTTAGACAGTGTTAGACAGTGTTCTATGTGGTAGAAAGGAAAGAGGCTGGAGTCAGACTGGAGATACCACACAGGCATGATAAAGATGAATACAGATGATTGCCAAGCCAAAGAAAATGAAAATGAACATTTTTAACAGTTCACTGAAATGTAATTGACTTACAAACAAGGGCATATATAGAAAGTGTACAGTTCTTTGAGTTTTGATATAAGTATATATCTTTAAAATCATCCGCACAATCAATATAATGATCATATCTGTTGCTTTCCAAATTTTACTTGAAATCCCATTCTTCCATCTTTCCCTGTTTCCCTTTCTTGCCCCTAGATGACAATAAATCTTCTATCAGTTTAGTTTTAATTGTCTAGAATTTTTGTTGTTGGAATCACTGAATATTCTCTCTTCTGTCTGGTGTCTTTCACTAAGCATAATTAATTTTATATTAATCTATATTCTTATTATATCAATAGTTTATTTCTTTTGTTTGCTAAGTCATATTCTATTGTCTGGATATACCAGTTTATTCACCAGATGAGGAACATTTGGTTGTTCCCAGTTTTTGACTATAACAAATAAAGCTGCTGTACATATTTATGATAGGTCTTTACTATGGACATGTTCTCATTTCTGTAGGGTAAATACCTAGGACTAGAATAGCTGGATTATATGTTAGGTGTACGTATTTCTTTTTAAGAAACCATCAAACTGTGTTCCAGAATGGTTATACCATTTTACACTCCTTCCAGCAGTGTATGAGAGTACCATTTCCTCCACAAGCCAAATAACACTTGATCTAATGTGTTATCAATTTTTATAAATAACTGGATTTCATTTGCTAAAATTTTGTTCAGGATTATTGCATCTATGCTCAGGAAGGCTATTGGTCTATAATTTTCTTATGTTTGCATGGCTTTGGTATCAGGATAATGCCGGACTCATAGAATGAATTGGGAAATAATTTCCCCATCAATTCAATTTTTTATAAGACTTTGTGTAGATTTTGTAATATTTCTCCATTAAATGCTTAGCAAATTGATCAGCAAAGTCATCGGGGCCTGGTATTTTGTCAGAACATTTTTTTTTTTAATTTTCTTTTTTCAACATTTATTTTATTTTTGGGACAGAGAGAGACAGAGCATGAACGGGGGAGGGGCAGAGAGAGAGGGAGACACGGAATCGGAAACAGGCTCCAGGCTCTGAGCCATCAGCCCAGAGCCTGACGCGGGGCTCGAACTCAAGGACCGCGAGATCGTGACCTGGCTGAAGTCGGACGCTTAACCGACTGCGCCACCCAGGCGCCCCTATTGATTTCTTCTTGAGTAAACTTTGATAATTTGTGCCTTTCAAGGAACTTGTCAAGAGTAACTTTGAAAGTCAGAGTGAAGCAATGCATTAGAAATTCTGAGAGAAAGTTATTTTCTATTGGCTAAGTAATTAGGCATGAGTTAGAATAAAGATATTTTAGTTGTGCAAGCTCTCATTCTCCAGAAGCTGCTGAAGGATATGCTCCCCCACAGTAAGAGGTTGAATCAAAAGGGAAGAAGACACAAACCAGGAAACAGGCTGTCTGGCATAAGAAATGGTAGAGTGATGGTTATACCTACAGAAAACCAGTTCAAAATAGAGCAAATAGAGCAAAATAGGCTCTACAATGGAGACCTCAAAAAATTATTTAGTTCATCAATTATAAATAAATAAACATGCTTTTGATTATGTGAAAAGTAGAATTGAAATAATTTTTTTCTATTATTATATTTGGGGAAAATTAGTAATAGGTACCTAGAAAACTAAGCAAATAAAAGAGTGAGGCAGGAAGGAAGAAAAACAAAATTTGTATAGAAAGAAATTATCATATATGCCTAATAGTGAACAATATTTATATAAATATAACAATATAACATTGAATACTCAATTAAAAATAGTGATTAAATTAATAATGTCAATTATTAAATTGATAGATTAGGATAAAGGGAAATGGGATAGAAAAGAGAAATAGGGAGACAAGAAAATTCTTATCTTCTATAACATGAAGTCAACAGATAATTTTTAAGTAGGTAAATAAAAAAAACTAAACATAGTATTTATAAATATGAAGATAAATTACAGAAGAGAAAGCTAAGAAACAGTACTTACTGGGGCATAGGTAGGTACATAGCTTGGGACTAATTTTTTTCTTTTATAAGCCTTATAATAGTATTTCACTTCTTAAACTATGTACGTTTATTATTTTGATAAAAATAAAATTAATTTTAAATCAACTAAAATTATCACTACATTCCGCTGTGATGTTGACAGGAAACTTACTAATGGACCTTCCTTATTATAATACCTACTAATAATAATTTATGTTATTTATAGAATAAAGATCTCAAGCTTCTTAGCTATTGCTATTGCAGGGTAACAAATCACACTTAAACATAGTGGCTTAAAATAATAAGCATTTCTCATGAGTTTACAGGTCAGCTGGGTGCTTCTTATCTTATTAGGGCCCATTCGTATGGTTCAAGTAGGCAGCTCTCCTAATTATAGACAATATTCTCTCACATGTGTGGAAATTGCTGGTTCTTGGCTAGACTAGGATGGCTCTGGCTGGGACAACTGGGCTCTCTTTCATGTGGTCTCTCATCCTCCAGCCTAGTAGCTGGACTTGTTTATGTGGCAACTGACCAGGGTTCCAGGAGAGTGAAAAGGGGTGCAAGGTCTGTCAAGCCCTAGGCTCAAAATTGGCACATGATTACTTCTGCTATTTCATTGGTCAGTGCAGTTATAAGGCCAGCCCAGATTTAAAGGGTAGGGAAATAGATTTTATTTCCTGATGAGAAGGGCTACAAAGTCATGTTGCAAATGGTATGAATATGGGGAGGAACAGAAAATTATGACCATTTTTGCACACAGTCTCCCTCAGTATTGACGTTCCCACTTTCCTTCTTACATGGGTTTCCAAAATCTATATACATTGTCTTAGTTCAGGCTGCTTTAACAAAAAACATCATAGATTGGGTAGCTTAAATAACAAACATGTGTTTCTCCCAGCTCTAGAGTCATGTAAATCCAAAATCAAGGCTCTAGCAGGTCTAATGTGTGGTGAGGATCTACTTTCTGGCTTGTAGACAGTGGCCTTTTCAGTGTGTCCTCACATGGCCAAGAGAGATCATCTCTCATGCCTCTCCTAAGGGCAGTAATCCCATTCATGAGAATTCCACCTTCATGAACTAATTACCTTTCAAAGGCCACACTTCCAAACACCATCATATTAGGGATTAGGGCTTCAGCATATAAATTTTGGAGGAACACAAACATTCATTCTGTAGCATACATATAGGCCTCTATGTTGTTGCCTCACCCAGAGGGCTTTTCCATACCTTGTGTAAAGTATTAAAAATCTTCCCACCCACTCAGATTCTAGATCAAGTCTGTTTCCCCCTTTTAAGCCTTTCCTCGCCTCTCTAAGCCTTTTGTGACCTTCTCTATTGTCAATATCACTCATTTGTCAATCACATTTATCATAGAGCTATCTTAGCCCTGAACTGGACCATACTTCCCTTGACAATAGGAATTGTATTTGCAATATTTTTAAAATACTGCCTGTTACTTGGAAGACTATCCTTAACGATTTACTGGAAGGGTGGATGGATGGATCGACGGACAGATGGACAATCAGGCTGCCTCCTATGACTTGGGACAAACTACTGCCTATATACTATTAGATGAGAAGATAATTGGATAAGCCTCATATTCTATAAAACCATGCTTCCAGAATATGTAAGTTGAGCAACTCCCTGGAATACAAGGGGAAAAGAGAAAGAAAGAAAAAAGAAAAGGAAGATACTCTCTCTTTTCACCCCCACAAAAGCACAAAGCACACTAATGTAGGGTCACTGAACCTCCTCCTGGACTAAAATTACAAACGCTGCTCCAGCCTCTCCTGCTGAGTGTACTACTTATCTCTATTATGTTGGAAAATGCTCTTCTCCTGCCTGGGCTCCACTCTTGGCCATGTGAAAAGGGGGACGAATGGAGGCATAGTGAGAGTCTTTCTTCCCTTTCTCATGCTTCTTTCCTGATGCATTAGTATCTTGGCCCAAGGCACTTTGGACAATCTCACAAGAACTAGAGACTAGGCGTCCAACATTTTTTTATTGATTATTATGAGAAGTTGAGTGCCAGTCTGCAGGGAAATTGGCCCTCCTGCCGACTGCTGGCTTCCCTTCAGGACAGAGAGAACCTATTACCATGTCTCCTAAGCTCTTCTGCCAATCTGCTGTTGTTGAAACCTCCTCTTTTGCCCATCTGTATTTGATCTGCAATATATTTTGTTGCTTGTTTCCTGGTAAAATATTTTAAAGCTTAGGTATTTGTTTTTTAGTGGCTCTTATATGCGTTCCATTAATTCTTCATCTAAAGGTACCATCTTTTCTATTACTTTAACTCATGGAATTTGCTGCTGGATTGTGCTGTCACCACTAAAGATTCTGACAATCTTTCTTTTCCAATTTAAATGCAGGCTGTCAGCTGCTGAATGGATTTAAGATTCTTTTGACTAGTAATAAGACTGTCCAAATCAACCCCACTCCATGAAATTAGGATTCTCCACAGTGCTGAGCTGGCACCATCTCAGGCCTTTTTTTTTTCCTTCTATTGCCCCAGAGTTTAAAAGAGACATTGCAGTTTAGTTTAACCCTACATTTTGAGGTACCTAAAACTAGCTGTAAAAAAATCTGATAAAGATTAAAATGTTTTCAAAGTTTAAAATAGTCTATGTGTCTCATAAATATTACTTAATTTCCAAGTTGAGACATCTCATTATTTTGACAGTTAAGCATCAGTTGATATAAGTAGAAAATAAAAAAAAAAAGAAGAGAGGAGGTGGGTAGTGTTTGAATTGTGTGGGCTATTTGTATTGCCCATGATGAAGATGCATATAAAACAAAACATAATTAGTAGAAACTAGAAGGGAGACTAATAGCCAGGATGCTATTAATCTTTATCTCCTCTTTCAGATTCTGAGTAAGAAAACTACATAGGTGGTCCATGTGGCCCTGGGCACCTCCAGGCATTCTTTTCTTTTTTTTTTTTTAATTTTTTTAAACGTTTTTTATTTATTTATTTATTTTTTTGAGACAGGGAGAGACAGAGCATGAACAGGGGAGGGTCAGAGAGAGGGAGACACAGAATCTGAAACAGGCTCCAGGCTCTGAGCTGTCAGAACAGAGCCCGACGCGGGGCTCGAACTCACGGACTGCGAGATCATGACCTGAGCCGAAGTCGGCTGCTTAACCGACTGAGCCACCCAGGTGCCCCCAGGCATTCTTTTCTTAAAGAAGATCCTGGTGTTTGAGACCATGTACACATATGACCTTCTCATTGAATATTGCACAATACCATCTAGTAAACTCCCTGTAATTCCTCAGTGTTTTATTGGTTTCTTCACATTCTCCCTTTTGCATCTCTCTCACTAACCCTGTAGTCACTTAGCAAAGAATCCCTCAGAGTTATATGTCTATTTTCTAGTTAGATGGAAAAAAAAATTTTAACTATCCCAACCAGAGAGGAATATTCTATAAAGATAATGAAGCTTCATCTCAAGATTTCTCACTTACATGTCCTTTTCCAAGGCTCTATACTTAATTTCATATTCATATTATTTTTCTCAAAAGCACTCTTGTAAATCATTTAAGATTCAGGTTCCACAAAGCCCATATATGCCCCTGGTGTCTTCTCACTCCTGGATTCTGTCTTGCCTATTAATCAATTTAAAATCAAAATACAGTAAAAGAAGCACCAAAATTGCTTTCTCTTTGAATTTCTCCATCAAACAGACAATTCATCAAAGCTTTCTTTTGAAAAGTATCTTTTTCTTCCTGAGTTCTTCCCATATTTGCACATCATCATGTTTTTTTATCAACTGAAAAAATTCTAGCTTTAAACTAAAAACTTTTGGCTTCTCCCTATCAGTTGATTATCTTCAAGGTGGAGAATTAAGTCAAACTGGGAGACAGCTCTTAGCTTTCCATCATGACTCAGGACATCTCCAGTCTCCAAATGGAAAAATGCAAGGAGGAGTCCTTTAAGATGTATGCCTTGGTAAAATGATTAAAAATTTTTTTTAATTAAAAAAAGAAGATATATGCCTTTGTACCTCCCAACGGACTAGAGACTTTTCTGCAATGTATTATTTCCTTTTCCTTTCCTTAGAACTGGGGTTTCATAGTCTTTGGGAATGAAAATGAGGTCATGATCCCAGGGTCAGTCTCTCTGTCCAGTAGAAAAGGCCCTAAGTCCATAGTTTTGTGATGACTTGTGATGTTTATTCACTGGGTGAGTCTTCACACACCTGAATAAGTGACACCAGGCAAGGAAACAAGAATACTGGGGACAGGGAGTCATGACCCATTACTACTAACTACCTATACTGAGTTTGACAATCAGATAGGCCTGATCCCAGGGTTGAGTCTGAAACCTACTGAGTAAGGTGCTCTAGGGATGGGGAGGAGAAGCAAGTGAAAGAGGCAAATCCTTAGAGCTGTGTGTGTCCTCCTTCCTCTGAGAGCCCATGTCCTCTCTTTAGCTAGAAAAATTTGTAAAGTGCAATTCCCATCTTAGAGCTTTTATTTGGCCTTCTGCTTTTCACGCCTAGTTTTATTTTAGGAAATTTGGTTATAACCACACAAGAATCAGTTAGGAACACAGGTCAAGCAGCCCTGGGATTGCTTCTGTCACGCATTTCGGCCTTGGGTTAACCTCATTAAGCTTCAGTTTCTTTATGGATAGAATGGGGCTAGGATTAATGTGTTCATTAGAAATTAAACAAAATGTCAGTAGAGTCCTAAGCAAATAATAAATGTTCAGTAAATATTAGCTATTGTTATTGTCGTGATTGTTTTCCAAGAGTCTCCTAAACAAAGTGAATCATTAGGTATTTGATAGGTAAGAGCCAAATGATATAATACCAAAGATGATAGAAAGACATGCCTATTGCCCACTCACCCAATTCTTTTCCTAGACCCACTGGGATCCCTGAGATAGGGGCAGACTGGAGCGGGGGGGGGGGGGAAGAAACAGATGGGAAGAGAGGGAAACTAGAGAACAATAAGTGTGTTAAAAGAATATGAATCCTCAAGGGCTAGAATTGCTGATGACCATCAGATTCTTAATGTATACTGAGAACCTTCCTCCAATTCCGGAGAGGTTTCTTCCTCCAGATGTGTTTGATGAATCTCAAAGTCTGGGGGGAGCACCAGAGAAAACTGTAGTCTAAAGAATAAGTTCTTCCTATTGGCAGAAGAGTTCTGGTTAAACTGGTCAAGTCAGATAAAATACATCTACTTACTCAAGCTAACAGGTTTATGACATTTTAAAAGTAGAGATTATTAGTCTGTTTCATAATGGAAAATTATGAAGCTGTTTTAATAAACAGTGTCAATTCAATGCAAGTGTCACAAACTCTTATGGCTAGAGAGCAATTTAAAGACCATTTGGTTCATTCCTATTGTTTGTCAGATGATGTAACTCAGGTTCAGAAAGGCCAAATGACTTGCTCATGGTCATGTTGCAATTTTAACCAGATAGCCAAAATAAAATCAGCTAGGACAGACAAACAATTGGCTTGGCTTTTAACTTTTTGTTAACTCAGAGTTGATCAGTTACATTGGTTTAGAAATGTAGATACAGATTAAGAAGTGCCTATAAGTAAATGGAAAGAAAATAAAAAGACTTGGCCTATATTTATACTGCTTTTTCTTCTCTAAAGGATAATGTTTATAAAGACTTGTTACTGTCAAGCCATAAACTTTGAGAAGGTGGTTTTCCTTTTTACTGCTCAGTTTTTCTTTAAATATGGAAAGATAACATGATAGAATACAGATTATTAATGTCCAGATGTCCCCTCCACCCCTGTCTGTCAAAGAGTAGCTCACCCCTCCCACCCTACCTCTAATCAGCTTCTAAAAAAAAAAGGAATCTTTCCTCCAGGAGAGTAGTAAATTTGGAGAAAAAAATTTTTTGAGTGTAAGTAGAGAGGAAGAAAAGGGAGAAAAATTCTTAGTGGTGTTAAAAACAAAATTCAACTGAGTAAATTTGAAGATCTAACTGGCTTTATTTAACGACCCATGAATAAGGCAACATTCCATCTAGCAAGTAGAAAGGAGCTCCAAAGAGCTACAGAAATGGAAAGACTTTAAAAGGCAGGAAAGGAAGTCATAAACAAACAAAAAATTTCAGGTAAGATCACCTTCCTTTTGGGGACTAAAGGGTCTTATTAGGTGTATTACCCTACCTGTGCTGACTAAGAAATTCCAGACTGACTGGTGAAGATTACATTCCTGGGGAAGGTTGAAACTGCAGTTAGGTTAGATATTGAGCCTTGATCTCTGGCCTAGCATCAGAGACTTCATTTTGGGCCTGTGATTTTCTTTTTAACAGTGGTTTGAGGTAGAAGAGGACAAATTTTATCAGGGAGTTGGAGTAATATGTTTTAAATTATGTATTTCAATCTCCTCTAATATTTCTAACTACTTTTTGTTCTTAAACTGTGCTTGTTCCAAAGAGCACCGCTATAAAACTAAACCTCCCTAGAAGCCCTTCTGCAGGTTTATGAGGTTATAAACAGTGGTTTACTGAAGCCAACTTGTATTTGCTCAAAAGAACAAATTCAGCGCATTTCTTCCCAATTGCATTTAGTGGCCTCACATTGGTAGTGAAATTCGCCAGAGTAGGAGTATTTATGTGAAGCCCCTCCCTAAGGAATGTGGTGAAATCCTCAAGACAAGGAAAGGCAACCTGGCTTATGTGCACGTATGTGACATTCCTCATGACTGTAACATAGACTGCCCAATCAGACTGTATGTCTGTATGTTAACATGTATGGGAGACAAAAAAGTAGAAATTGTTTAAAAGGCTACACCCCGCTGCACTCAGGGCTCAGTTTTTCAGTTACAAACTCACTGAGCCTGTGCTAGCACATCGAATAAAGTTGCTCCCTGGACCAAGAAAGCCTTGGTGTTCCATCTCTCTGTGAGATAATCCTGCTATATATACACCACAGAAACTGACAAACATCACAAATCAGTGATGTAGAAAATGTTGGGGTTTGGACCTGAGGGCCAAGAAAGAATTCTTGAGATGTCTTTGGTGCAAAAAGGTGGTTTTATTAAAGTACGGGAACAGGACCGGGGGGCAGAAAGAGCTGCATTGAGGTTATGAGGGATGACTTATCATATACTTTCCAGTTGGAAGAGAGTTAGGGATAGTGTAAGTCTCTAAGGAATTTTGGAAGCAAGGTTTCCAGGACCTTGAGGGGGCTAGCTATTGTTCAGAAAAGGTCATTTATTACTGTCTAATAAAACCTTAGTCATGAGACCCTTCAGATGTATATCAGTGGGCCATATGCTTGGAAGATAATTGCCAGCCTGTATCTTGGAGGGTAGAGATAAATTTTCCAAAGGTATCTTTATATGTTAAAGGAGACTTATAGGATCCTGGAGATTGGGATGATGTTAAGCTAAGGCTGCCTTTTGCCCTTAGCAAAGTATCAACATCAAGGCAGTTGAATTCCTAGAGGGTCACTCTGCCTGTCTCAAGGACTTGTTCATGGTCTGTAAGTAGCTGGGAAATTTAATTTTTTTCTTTTGCCTTCATTTCCCACATTATCAGGACTTGTTTTTCTCCCCCTAGAGAGCCAGTTTACCAGCACACTACTGGACAAAAAACACAATGATAAAAGGATCCTCCTCCCAATTCTCATGTTCGGATTTGGGTGTTTTTTTTTTTTAAACCATGAAAACTGTTCTCCCTCAGACCCTCCATTTAAAATAAGTGCTTCTAAAAATAAATAGCATTGGGAACTGGAAGATAAGCAATGGAAAGCTAACCTCTCAGTTCTGTCAAGTAATAACTCTAGTGTCATTTGTTTTAGTTAACTCATTGTGTTAGAATGTGTCACTAACAAAACAGAAAAGTCACTGTATGCATCCCGACAGTCCCATTTTCTTTTTTCCAAGAGAAAAACCCTTTTTCCAAGATGACAGTCCACACATTAGAACACAGGCAGCTGTTTGTTTCAGGAACACTTGTACAAAGGAATTCCAGGAGGAGAGGTTGAGGGAATGTCTGTAGTTCCATTCAAACCCACCCCCACCATTAAGATAATAATATGAGCTATAAAAATAGATGAATAGTATCTCTTAGCATATGAAAGCACTTTTTTTTTATCTCTTAAATATTTAAATTTATTGTTAACATTATAACATTCTCCTAGGAACCTTGGCACCTGTAAAATATTTTCTTAAGGATTCTTATCCCCTATCTGTCATAAATAATTCTGAAAATAATAAAGTAATATACCCTCTAACTGGAAAGAAAATATAAGGCAAAAATCTGCACCCAACTTCAGTTAACTCCAGGTTAAGAACCCTACCCAAAGATAGATAAAGCCCCTATTCTCTAGGCATTTGCAATCTCCTTGGGGGAACTTTTTTGGTAACTTCTATTCTGAAACTCCCTTAAAAATCCATAACACTTTTTGTTCTTGATCTTAGTAGTCACATCTATCTCCTCTTGGGCTAAATTCAATTTATAAGAAAAAAAGCTAAAGGTCATTTGGCACCAAAGTTGATAAAGTGGGCAAGGAAGTTGGATATTACCTTTTTTGGTAAAAAAAAAAAAAAAAAAAAAGAAGCAGAGAAAACTAATAGTACACTTTCTCTTTCTGACTCATAAACTTGCTCTGTAGGCAACTCCAAAAGAGGATTTCTGGAAAAGATCTGGGCAATTGTAACATCATCAAAATAAGTGGGTATCTTCTTCTCATTCATATAACAAATAGTTAAGGGGCAGTTGATAAGGGAAATTGCTCATTTGGATGCATAAATTCTTAATTCCCACTACTTTAGTTGAAAGAAATCAGTCTTATTACCATATATCCTATTTCTTACAATTAACATGCATCATATTTTCATCATGTAGCTGGTACTGTGTTATGCTTTGTGAGATATACGTATATTGCTCTTATCTTTAATTTATAAATGAGAAAACAGAGGCTTAGAATGGTTAAGTAACTGGCAGCCTAGAATTTGAAACATGATTCTTCTTCTCAATCCTGTGCTCTTAAAAACCATTGAGAGTGCTTCCTCCTGTCCACACATGAAAATCATGTACCAGCTTCCATCACTAAACAAAAAAGCCTACAGAATGAAGCAGATGAGAATTGAAAAAGGAGTTCAGAAGAAGTAGCCACCTGTGTGGGCTGTGATGTAAGAGAACTGTGTGGATGAGGCAAAACTTTGGCTCAACAGGATTAGGACAGAGGAGAGGAGTGGTTGCAGGCAGCAGTACTAGCAAGGGGAAAGGTTTGAAGGTAGAAACAGCAAGGTTCTTTTGCTAAGGGAGAGCTCAAAGAGACAGAGCAGAACAGGCAGAATGGCAGCAGGGAAGACAAGTGAATACAAGTGATGGTGGCAGCTAAGAGAGACAGGGCAGTGATTACTAGATAAACAAAAAGCAGCCATGTTGCCACCTAAACTCAGAGGGGGAAACCAAGAATAGCATCTAATACAGAAGTTCTCACTTCAAAGTTTTCAGGGAACTTAAAAAAAAAATCTCAGTCCCAGGACCACACTATACCCCCCGCCTCAATGAATCTGGATTTCTGGGGGTGGAGTCCAAGCCTGAGTTTGTTTGGTTCATTTTGGTTTAAGCTCCCCAAGGATGAAAGCCACTGGTCTAGTACTTTTGGTTAAAGTGGATGAAAGAGAGAAGGAATGGAGTTTGAGTATGGAATAACGAATTTGTAATCTGAGAAGCAGGCCAAGAACAGGGGACACAGGCATAAAGGCAGGAGGACACAAGTGTGGGCTGGTGCCAAGAGAACATGGGTAAGCAACAGGTACTTGGGTTCAAACCAACTCTGCTTACTCCAAACAGAGAGAGAACCACATCCAGATGCAGAGAGAGTACAGAGGTTTGATTACAAGTAGACACTCTACCACTCCTTAACTATGGGAACATAGGCAAGTTACGTGACCTCTGCGAGCTTCAGTGCTCTCATTTATAAAATGGGAATGAATGTTAATCGTATCTCTCCATCAATAACATGCATGCACACTAGGCATAGGAAAAAAGATTATAAGCTGACAGTTTTCTAGGAGATGGCGATTCTAAAACAGGTTGAAAACTGAAGTGAAAAGTGCACATTCCTGAGAAGGAGGAGATGGCAATAGAAAAGTAGATTGGTGCCAGGTGGTAGGAGAGCTCACTTGCTTTTTTGTAGTAATAATGGGGAAAGAGAAGCACAACATTTTTGGAAAGCAATGTGGAAAAATATATCACAAGCCAGAAAGATGTTTATACCATCTTATCCAGTAATCCCACTCTTGGAATTTATCCTAGAGAAATAAATCAACAGAAGAAAAAGGAGCTACAGTGTATAAAGATCTATAATATAAAAGAATGGAAACAACCTAAACTGCCAAATATAGGTCAATGACTAAATAAATTGTTACAGGTCAGCTCGGTGGAATAGTAACTTTGGGATTCAGGAACCTTGTCTGATTCATCTTTAAATTTTTAAAAGTTCATCCTTAATTATACAAAGAATACCTAAAAACATTTAAAAATAGAGGAAAAGCTAAAGTCCCCTTGACCAATCTTAGTTTCCTATCTAAACATGGCTACTGTTAACAGTTGGGTGTGAACTCTCCCAGACAATTTTCAACATATTTACATACAAACATACTTACAACATATACATATATGTTGATATATGCATATACACATATATACTTACACATTCATGTATCTGTACAGCTATATATTTTGGTTAGCGTGTGTGTTAAGAAAATGCTATCTTGGTGCACTTATTTTTCTGCAACTTTTTTTGTTTGCTTTCTTGTTTACTTAGCAACAAGCCTTGGAAGTTTTCCAGGTCAGTATTGATCTATAGAACACATTCTTTCTTTTCTTTTTTAAAAATGTCTATTTATTTTAAGAGAGAGAGAGAGAGAGAGAGAGAGCGGGGGAGGGAAAGAGAGAGAATCCCAAGCAAGCTCTGCACTGTCAGCGCTGAGCCAAATGCAAGGCTCAGACTGAACCATGAGATTGTGACCTGAGCCAAGATCAAGAGTCATATGCTTTAACCAACTGAGCCACCCAGGCGCCCCAAAAACACATTCTTGCTAAGAATAAATATATCACAGTTTATTTAACCATTCCAAATACTGAGGAGCAGTTACGTGATCTTCAATTTGCATGATTACAAATGTTGTTATAGTGAACGACATCCTTGTTTTTGTCTCCTGAAAACAAGAAACATAGCAACTGTTTCATGAGAGCAGATATGGAAGAGTGAAATGGCTAGGCGTAGAGGTTTGTGCATTTTAAATGTGAATAGTTAAATGGCTGCACTAGCTTACGCTTGACCAGCAGGAAAGGGGAATGAATATTCATTGTCCTACATCTTACTCTAAAAGTGGATATTAGCAAACTTTTTAATGTGGTCAAGTTGCTAGGCAAAAATAGTTAACTGTTGCTTTAATTTGTATTCCTTGACTTTTTCTTAGGGTAAGTCCCTCTTTTGGCCATTTATATTTCTTCTTTGGTGTGTTTCCTGTTCATCACCTTTGCCAGTTTTTCTAATTTATCATCATTTTGATATCCCTGTAATGTAGCACAGTCATTTTAAGATAAGTGCTCAACTATTAAGTGAATTAAATTATACTGTTAAAAATTATAATTAAAGCCTTCATAGAAATACATACAGTATTTATGACATAGCATTAGATTGAAGGACAAATATAAATTATGTGCAACATGAAATGACATCCACACATTTGGACACATGCTGGCAGGGAACACTTAAAATAATAACCATAAAACCAGAAATCATTGTTAATGTTTATAGAACACTTAGCAGATGCTAAGCACTGATAAGAAAGTTTTACATACATTAATATCCTTATTCCTTACAACAATCCCTACTAGATTTCTTTGAACTTGCTAAAAATCACAATTTGCTTAAATGGCAAAGCCAAGATTTAGTTGATAAATCTGGGAAGTCTGATTCCAGAAACTGTACTCTTTTCTTTAAATTTTTTTAAATGTTTTATTTATTTTTGAGAATGAGAGAGAAACAGAGTGTGAGTGGGGATGGAGCCAGAGAGAGAGGGAGACAGGCTCCAAAGCAGGCTCCAGACTCTGAGCTGTCAGCACAGAGCCTGATGTGGGGCTCTGGCCCACAAACCGTGAGATCATGACCTGAGCCAAAGTCTGATGCTTAACCGATGAGCCACCCAGGCGTCCCTCCAGAAACTGTGTTCTTAACCACTACATTACACTAATATAACTTCGTTTTTGATTAAGGAATGATTTTCAGTTTACTAGATGGAACAGACTTGCAACATAGTCTGAATAACTTTTTAAAAAACATTTCTTTACCATTTCATGATATTATTTTTACAATAGAAAATAGCAGTAGAGAGAGGTTGGGTGGGCCTTTTTAGTCATGGATATTTTCAGTCAGGGTATCTGCACCTTAGGAGAGTCATCGTGCCCTCTTTTTGGCAAATTCATAAACTCCATCTTGGTACATCCATGTGGCAAGGACCCAGGGAACTGAGCCATGTTAACGAAATTCACAAGAGATTGACTAATTTATAAATCAGACCTATGTCAATTTTGTTCACTTATACTGAGAGTTTTCATTGCCAAGAGAAATACAACATTCATGGTAGTCCAAACATGTTCTTCTTGCTGGAAAAGTCTAAACTGGAAACCAAATTAAAGATTAAAAAGTTATCCAGTGAAAGCAGAGGCAAAGCAATGGTAATTGAATAAGCTTGGGAAGTAATGTCATCACAGAGTAGTTAGAATGAATCCCAGTCCACCAACACAGGTGTACAAGAACAATGACCCCTTTTTATAATCTAATTTCTCTTCTTTCTCCCACCAAGCTACCAGGAAATCTAATTCCAGTCATTTTCTTGTTTCCATCTCCTCTCAGTGATTTCTGGAATCTTATGCATGGGGGTGGGGGAGGGTCACACTTCACATCATGTGATCCTCCATCACCAGGCCACCAAAGTTGCCAGTGAGATATCCTCTGTCTCTTTCAGCAGGCTGTCTGCTGCTTCTGTACCATTCCTGATGTGCAAGAAGCTTTTAACTGCCCTCAAACCCCACTCAGGTCCAAGGCTGCCTGTCATCCCATTATCCTCATTTCCCATGCAGCCATTCCTAGGTATGCCTTCTCACTCTCCCTTCCAAAACCAAGAGAATTGCTCTTCTAGGCTGTGGAAAATCCTGCCTTTATGGTTCTGGCCATCTCTGGGCTGTGTATCCAAATCCAAGATGACTATTAGAACAGTTTCTTGCTTTTGTGCTGGCGTACCTCTCCCTTGACATAGTGAACACAGAGATAACTGTTGTCTTGGGATTGGGGTAGAAAGCTAAATATACTAAAAATTAAGTACAGATCTATGCAGATTAAATAGGTAGATAGATATGAATAATATCTCAAGGTACACTGGCACATAATCTTATTTAGGGATGAGAATATCCAAGGATCTCTCTTTCCTGGACAATGTTGGTACTCAGTTGGGTCTATACTAGCCACTATAATTTTTTTTTATGAGTTCTATATACTTATAGAAACCCTCTGTCCTTCTCTGGCTACTCTGAGAGACATAGTGTATTCATTCTCCATCACATTTTCATTCTGTTGCTTTCCCTCCAGATATCCCATGGACAGCCAGGGCCATCTGCCTACATAACTATTGCTGATGTGTAGGTAAGTCTCATTTGCTCCCAATGACTCAACTAAAGGGTAGCTGGAATAGCACTATTGGGGTCTTGCTGCCCTGAGGATAGAGCCAACTTCATGGACATGCATGTACAGTAACATAGGACACCACATTTAGCTTAAAGCACTTCCATCATCATCCTTATTTTTCGTTAAAAAAATTTTAATTCCAGTATAGATAACACACAATGTTATATATATTAGTTCTATATGTCATATTAGTTATATATATATTAGTTTCAGGTGTATAATATTAATTTCAGATGTACAATATAGTGACTCAATACTTCTATACATTAGTCAGTGCTCATCATGATCAAGTGTACTCTTAATCCCCTTCACATCTTTCACCTATGCCCCTACCAACCTCCCCTCTGGTAACCATCAGTTCTTTATAGTTGGAAATTTGATGTGTGTGTGTGTGTGTGTGTGTGTGTGTGTGTGTGTGTGTTTTATTGTTGTTGTTGTTGTTGTTTGTCTCTTTTTTCCTTTGTTCATTTGTTTCTTATATTCCACACCTGAGTGAAATCATATGGTATTTGTCTTTTTCTGACTGACTTATTTCACTTAGCATTATACTCTCCGGATCCATCAATGTTAGAAATGGCTAGATAGATAGATGGATGGATGACAGTTACTTATTTTTTAAAGGTTTTATTTTTAAGTAATCTCTATACCCAATATGGGACTCAAACTTATAACCCCAAGATCAAGAGTCACTTGTTCTACTGACTGAGCCAGCCAAGTTCCCCTTCTTGTTTATCCATTCATCTGTTGACGGACATGTGGGTTGCTTCCATATTTTGGCTATTATAAACAATGTTGAAATAAATGTAGGATGCATATGTCTTTTCAAATTAGTGTTTTCATATTCTGTGGGTAAATAACAGTGGAATTAATAGATCATATGGTATTACTTCCATACTGTTTTCCACAGTGGCTGTACCAGTTTGCTTTTTCATAAACATTGAACAAGGGTTCCTTTTTCTCCATATCCTAGTCCACAATTGTCGTTTCTTGTGTTTTTTATTTTAGCCAATCTGACAGGTGTGAGGTGATATCTCATTGTGGTTTCCATTTGCATTTCCCTGATGATGAGTGATGTTGAGACTCTTCATGTATCTGTTGGCCATCTGTATGTCTTCTTTGGAGAAATATCTGTTCGTGTATTCTTCCCAGTTTTAATTAGATTATCTGGGTTTTTTGGTGTTAAGTTGTATAAATTTTTCACATATTTTAGACACTAAACCTGTGCATATGTATATGTCATTTCCAAATAGCTTTTACCATTCATTAGGCTGTATTTTCATTTTGTTGATTGTTTCCTTTACCATGCAGGTGCTTTTTATTTTGATGTAGTCCCAATAGTTTCCTCTTGCTTTTGTTTCCCTTGCCTCAGTAGACAAATCTAGAAAAATGTTGCTATGGATGATGTCAGAAAAATTACTGCCTGTGCTCTCTTCTAGGATATTTGTGGTTACAGGTCTCATATTTAGGTCCTTGATCCATTTTGAGTTTATCTTTGTGTATTGTGTATGGTGTGTATGGTATTGAGTTTATTTTGTGTATTTTGTGTATGGTAAAGTGGTCCCTTGCATGTGGCTAACCAGTTTTCCAAGCACCATTTGTTGAAGAGACTGTCTTTCTCCAATTGCATATTCTTTCCTGCTTTGTGAAAGATTAATTAACCATATAATTGTGGGTTTATTTCTGGGTTCTCTGTTCTGTTCCGCTGATCTAAGTGTCTGTTTTGCCAGTGCCATACTGTTTTGATTACTACAGCTTTGTAGTATATCTTGAAATCTGGAGTTGCAATACCACCAGTTTTGCTTTTCTTTTTCGATTGTTTTGGCTACTTGGGGTATTTTGTGGTTCCATACAGATTTTAGGATTATTTGTTCTAGTTCTGTGGAAAATGCTAGTGGAGTTTTGGTAGGGGTTACATTAAATCTATAGATTGCTTTGGGTAGTATGGATATTTTAACAATATCCTTTCTTCCCACCCATGAGTGTGTAATATTTTTCCATTTATTTGTGTTACCTTCAATTTCTTTCTGAATACAGGTCTTTCACCTCCTTAATTAAGTTTATTTCTACATATTTTATTATTTTGGTGCAGTTATAAATGATACTGTTTTCTTTTTTTTTTTTCTTACAAATGAGTTTTATTTGCATTCTGACCCAGCACAGATCCCACAGACAGATTTCTCATCTGCAAAATGGTACAGTAGCAAGTGCAAAATATGCTTTATTTCAGGTACAAAAGACAATGTGGCAGTATGACAATTTCCGTCTCGATGCCTACCTCCCCCATGACCCTTCACGCCCACTTGACCCATCCAAGGCCCATGCCATCCCAATAGACTCCCACCACCTTTAGGAACCTTTCAGTTGATTTTGTTGTGGTCTCTCTGTGCTTTCTGGGTCTGGATTTCTGTTTCATTCCCAAGATTCCATTAGTTTTCAGCTTTATTTCTTCAAATGAATTTCCAGCCTCCTTTTCTCTCTTCGTCTTCTGTGGTCCCTATAATGCAAATGTTAATACACCTGATGGTGTTGCTGAGTTCACTTAGCCTGTTCTCATTTTTAATTTTTTTTCCTTGTTCAGCTTGATTGCTTTCCCTTACTATTTCCTCCAGGTCACTGATCCATTCTTCTGCTTCCTCTAATATACTATTTATTCCATCTGGTGTATTTTTAATTTCAGTTATTGAGCTCTTTACCTGTGATTGATTCTTTTTTATGTTTTCTATGTCTTTGTTGAGGGCCTCACTGAGGTCCTCCACTCTTCTAAAGTCCAGCGAGTATCCTTATGACCACTTCTTAAGTTGTCTGTCAGGCATTCTTATCTCTGTTTCATTTTGCTCCCTTGCTGTGATTTTGTCATGTTCTTTCATTTTGGGTATATTTCTCTGTCTCCTCATTTTGCTAACTCTCTGTTTCTATGTGTTTCGAAAGTCAGCTATGTTCCCTGCTCTTGAAAGTAGTGGTGTTATGAGGAAGAGGTCCTTTAGGGACTTGTAGTGCCATGTTTCCTGTTCACCAGACCCTGGTGCTTCAGAGATATCTCCTATATGTGTTGTTTGCACCCTACTGTTGTAGCTAAGCCACTTTTGCCTTCAGTCCAGTCATCTGTAATGACCCTCTTTGCCTATTGGCAGTGTTTGGTCCCTGTATTGTTATTGGTCCTGTTGAAGGCCCCCTGGACTTGAGTTGAGTTGGGCTAGACATTTTCCAAAGATGCAGTAGCACTGAGCTGTGGGGCACTCTCCCTGTGTTGTCTCCCTAGAAACTATTGTTAATGGGTATTGTCTGCATTCAGAACAGCTGTCTGCCCCAAGCCAACTGCTGGGGCCATAGTTGGCCTGGTGTGGGTGGTTATTTTCCCCTCCTCCTGGGGGTGAGAGTCACTTTGGAGACGTGTTGGCCCCTGCTGGGGCTGCTTTTACACTGCCAGTCTTATGGCACCACTTTGGGTGGGCTCTAGCCAAGGGGATTAAAAGGGGTAGGTCATAGGAGTATGCAGGGATGGGGTGCACAATGCCAACAAGACCCACTCTGGTCTGTTGTCAAGGGGATCTACAGTTACCCAGGAAAAATTGTGCCGAGGCATGCCCAGTTGGAGAGGGTGGATCTACAGAAGGAGCACAGGGATGGGCAGGTTGTTAGCAAGTTCAGTAGAGTGTTGGATTTGCACTGGTTCCCAAAGGTGTCTGTGTATGTAGCCGGGGTATGAGAGAGGGAAATAGTGCCCACCAATTCTTTGTTCTTGGAGATCCCCAAAATCCCTGCCCCTGTAGCACATGCTCTGAGATTAGTAAATAAATCTCCTTCCAATATTCCCCAGGCATTTTCAAACTGCTGCTTCTATCCTATATCCTGTGGGACTGTTTGTTGTGCTGTCTCTTTAAAAGTAGGGACTCTGCCCTTCTGGCTTTCCCAGAGCTGCTCCCACTGATTTTTAATGTTCCAGGTGTTAAGCCCCACTGACTGTTAGGTCCCTCTGGCTTTCAAAGCCAAATAATATGGGGATTTGTCTTCTCCATGCAGGTCTTCCATGCCTGCGGTACCTGGTGTGGAGGTTTAGTCCTCTTTACTTCTCAGGCCCATGGCATCCCTCCCTCTGTTTGGCTCCCAATGGTGTCTCTGCCCTTTCTACCCTCTTTGATGTAGCCTCTTCTCTACATTTAGCTATGGAGAGTGTGTTCTGCCAGTCTTCAGGTCATTTTCTGGGTTATTTACACTGATGAAATGTTATCTAGTTGTATCTGTGGGACAAGGTAAGCTTAGGATTTTCCTATTCCATCATCTTCCTTGAAAGTCCTGTCTTTAAATTCTCAATGAGTTTTTAACAAAGGGTCTGTACTTTCATTTCGCAGTGAGCCCCACAAATTTTGTAGCTGGTTCTGTCAAATGGTTATCATTTCAAAAGGGAATTTGCCATGTCTGCATTTGGAGACCGTCCAAGGTTTCTGAGACCAAGAAACTATGAAGAGATACCAGATTATGATTGTATTGTCAATTATAGATAAATTTGTTAGGTTTGGTACCTTCTGGGGTCCTTTTTTTTTTTTTTTAGGTCCAAAACTCTTAGTCTTTTAGAGTGATTTTAGAATTCTAACAGTTTCATTTGTGAACTTAATGTGCATACTCTATTCTTCATCTGTGGCTATATCCATACTTTCATTTATGTTTGTAGTCCCACATATACAAACTGATTAGAGTAATAGAATACAAACTGATTAGAGTGATAGAATGGTTGAAAACTATATGTTGGAATTAATTCAAACAACTGTTTTTAGAATAGCCAGTGGTTTAGGGGCACCTGAGTGGCTCAGTGGGTTAAGTGTTTGACTTTGGCTCAGGTCATGATTTCACGGTTTGTGGGTTCGAGCCCCTCATTGGGCTCTGTGCTGACAGCTCCGAGCCTGGAGCCTTTTTCAGATTCTGTGTCTCCCTCTCTCTCTCTGCCCTCCCCTGCTCTCTCTCTCTCTCTCTCTCTCTCTCATACACACACACACACACACACACACACACACACACACACACACAAAATAAATAAAAATTAAAAAAAATTTTTTTTAGAATGTCCATTGGTTTGGGGTGCCTGGGTGGCTCAGTCAGTTAAGCGCCGACCTCAGCTCAGGTCATGAACTCACGGTTTGTGGCTTCAAGCCCCATGTTGGTCTCTGTGCTGACAGCTCAGAGCCTGGAGCCTGCTTCAGATTCTGTGTCTCCCTCTCTCTCAGCTCCTCCCTCACTCATGCTGTGTCTCTCAAAATTAAATAAACATTAAAAAAAAAAAAGAATGTCCAGTGGTTTAATTGGATAGTGTCTTTCTGCAGCCCAAATGTCTGTTGAAGCCTAACCGGACCAAAGCCATGAGCAACCCTAAGCCAATTAAGTTTCTGTCCCGTAATTATTCATGGATCAGTAGGTACCCTTTGACCATAAGCTTCCTATTAGCTGCGGCATTGGCCTGAGACAGAAGCATGACACCTAAACTTTGGGCTCCCTGATAAGGTTCAGAGAGATTGTCAAGAATCCATTTTATTAGCCAGTCCTGTTCCATTCCATCCTGGTAAGGATAATAAAACACTCAAGGAGTTACAGGAAAAAATGGTAACACATCTCCAAAGAGTTATAGCTTTAAAAAATATTTGTGTTATTTCCTGTCAAGTAAAAAATAACTCAGGCACGGAGGATCTAGATCAATGTAGTATTCTGCCAGTTTGGAAGAGAAGCCACTTTTCAATTTACCTCTACATTTATGAGAATCAACAGATGATTCTGTCTTCAGATGAGGATCTGTACAACCTTCCAGAGAACTTGGAATGTATTTCATCACAGAGGAAAGAATGCTGTGATCTATTTCCCAAGATGATTTATCGGGATAAGTTTGGGTCCCCAGCCTTTGACTGGCATACATTGACTTCCCCAATAAATAGTCCCATGCTGAATGTCTTTTGGCACTTAACACATTACATATGTCAGGTGCATGTATCAACCACCAAACCAGGAAGGCCCTGTCTTCTCATTCATGCTGCTGTTCTTTCTTTATTAATATTAAATCTGCTAATAAGGAAATCAGAGAGTTTTTGTTTTGAATGTTTATACAGTCTAGAGTAGAGATGTCTTATGGTCCAATGAATGATATTCAATGACAAACTGAATTAAGGGAGTTACAAAGTAATGGAAAGAATAATGGGAGCCAGGACTCATGGATTTAAGAATTATTTCTGCCCTAGAGAACCCAGAAATGGACCCACAAAAGTATGGCCAACTAATCTTTGACAAAGCAGGAAAGAATATCCAATGGAATAAAGACAGTCTCTTCAGCAAGTGGTGCTGGGAAAACTGGAGAGTGACATGCAGAAGAATGAACCTAGACCACTTTCTTAGACCATACACAAGAATAAACTCAAAATGGATGAAAGACCTCAAGGTAAGACAGGAAGCCATCAAAATCCTCGAGGAGAAAGCAGGCAAAAACCTCTTTGATCTTGCCTGCAGCAACTCTTACTCAACATGTCTCTGGAGGCAAGGGAAGCAAAAGCAAAAATAAACTACTGGGACTTCACCAAAATAAAAAGCTTCTGCACAGTGGAGGAAACAATCAGCAAAACTAAAAGGCAACTGACAGAATGGGAGAAGATATTTGCAAATGACATATCAGATAAAGGGTTAGTATCCAAAATCTATAAAGAACTTATCAAACTCAACACCCAAAAAAGAAATAATTCAGTGAAGAAATGGGCAAAAGACATGAAAAGACACTTCCCCCAAGGAAGACATCCAGATGGCCAACCAACACATGAAAAAATGCTTCACATCACTCATCATCAGGGAAATACAAATCAACACCACAATGAGATACCACCTGACACCTGTCAGAATGGTTAACATTTACAACTCAGGCAACGACAGATGTTGGTGAGGATGCGGTGAAAGAGGATCTCTTTTGCATTGTTGGTGGCAATGCAAGCTGGTGCAGCCACTCTGGAAAACAGTATGGATGTTCCTCAAAAAACTAAAAATAGAACTACCCTATTTGAACTTACCCTACCCTGCCATTTGCAACTATTTGCAATTTGGATGGAACTGGAGGGTATTATGCTAAGTGAAATTAGAGAAAGACAAAAATCCTATGACTTCACTCATATGAGGACTTTAAGAGACAAAACAGATGAACATAAGGGAAGGGAAGCAAAAATAATATAAAAACAGGGAGGGGGACAAAACAGAAGAGACTCATAAATATGGAGAACAAACTAGAGGGTTACTGGAGGGGTCATGGGAGGGGGGATGGGCTAAATGGGTAAGGGGCATTAAGGAATCTACTCCTGAAATCATTGTTTCACTACATGCTATATCCAACTAATTTGGATATAAGTTAAAAAAAAATAAAAAATAAAATAAATAAAATTTAAAAAAATAAAAAAGAATTATTTTTGCCCTTATCAGCTGTCTATCTCAGGACAAGTTACTTAACCTCTCTGAGAGCTCCATTTTTAAAAAATATTCAAACTGAAGATAACATACAAATGTGCAAATAAACTAATATACACATTCAGACTGTTTCAAGTGGTTGTTTTGAGGTTTGACAGATTATTTTGGTGAAAAAATTTTTAAAGGGTGCTCTTGAAAACAAATGGTGATAAAAAACTGAGACAATACAGGAAAATTCTGTGTAGTTTTATTAATTCCTAAGACAGTGATCCTCAATCTTGGCTGTTTTTAAAATTCCCAATGTCCAAGTACCATCCAGCTCAATTAAGTCAGAATCTCTGGTATTGGATTCAGAGATCAGTGTTGCTTTAAAAGCTCTCCAGGTGATTCCAATACACAGTCAAACTTAAGGACAACACAAGAAAGAAAAAAAGAAAACGGAAAAAGAAAGCCGCTCTCATGGTTTGCTTCCTGTAGCCTGACCAAGCAACTTACCAAGATGATTTGGTTACAGGTTCCCTTGGGGACCTGGGATTCTGGTAAGCAAATTGCAATTGCTAAAGAAATATTCTGTTGATAACCCCTTTAAATGATTATGAAGAGAGATGAAAATGCTTCACATTAAGTTCATATTATTGCAACTCGTTTAGTGAGTTATTCGGGGAGAAAGGGACAGCAGTGCCTGTCAAAAAAATTTAAAGGACTTGGCATGAAAAGTCAGGTGGCATGTTGATCACAACCACATAGAAAGTAATGAAAGGAAGCAGAAGAGAAAGAATAAGCTGTGCTGGGACCTGGCCAGCATGTGTGCACACAGCTTTCTTTGCCAGCATGTGGTGTGCAGTAGGCAGCCTTTGGTGTCTGGCTGATCATGGAGGATGCCAGAAAAGTGTAAAAAGCCTTATAAATGTGTCCGCTGAACATCACTGATGAGTGACTGGACTCTAGCTCTCCCATCTGCCTCTGGCGGCATTGCCATCAGCCTTCCAAGTCTGGGAAAGCAGCTGTGCGATTAATCACTCAGCGGCCTGGGAAAGTCAAGTTTTCTCATGGTGGAGAAATGGCTGCCCTCCAGGTAGTGGTATCTATGAGAGAGAGCAGACTCCTGTGAGCAGTCCCATACATGGGCTAAGTAAAGGCTTAGGGAGGGTCCCCAGAAAACCTAGAGGGACAGATATTGTTGCACTGGGCTGGGAATTTTATATATGTGATCACATTTAGTGCTCATAACAACTCTGTAAGGAGGGTATTTTGTGATCTCTGCTTTATAGATTCATAACTTAAGGTTCTAAAAACTTAAATCACTCTCTGCAGGCTGCATAACTAGGAAGTGACAGAGTGGGGAACATAACCAAGTTGTCTGTCTCCAAATTTGTGACTTCTCTGTCATAAGGACCAAAGGTGATCCATCAATCAGCTAAGTCTATACTCAAGCCAAGAAAATCTTTGGGGTTACTATCCATGCTTATATCCTTCTTCCACCCTTTACTCTTATCTATATTCTTTTCATCCCAAAGAGGAAATCAACCTACTACAGGACTGCATAGTATCACATAAAGCTTTGCTACTTAGAGTGTGATCTAGGAACAGCCAGCAACAGCAGTTGGGAGATTAGCAGTAATGCAGAGCAAGCCCCCTGCATTTTAGGGATTCATTAAAGTTTAAAAATCACTGACCTACACCATGTAATTCTTTATCTGAAAAGGCACTTAAGTCAGTAATTCTCAAATTTGTGTGCATTAGAATTTATCTTGGTGGAAGGGGATAAAAATGCAGAATCCAAATCCTTTGCCAAGAAGTTTTTAATTTGGGAGCCACAAGGTGGGATGTGAGGAATATATGTGTTTTAACGAGTAGACCAACTGATTCAGCTAGAGGTGATCTGAGAACAAGACTATGATTAACATGGTCTCAAGAAGTATAGCACCTGCCTTCAGTTACAGATGATGAGACTGAGGTCAAGAAAGGGAGGTTATGACATGTAGTGGTTAGTGACAGAACCAAGATGAGGACTTCAGTCCTCGAAGCAGACTAACCACATCTGGTTCAAGACTTTAGGCTTTGGAGAAAATTGCTGTCAAGCCTCTGCCCCTTTATTCTTTCTAGAACCTTAGAATTCTTGACCTAATTGCAGTTGATTGACTCCTTGCTGAGAAAAGAACACTCTGCACATTCTGTTGGAGGACACAGTGGGTGTCACTGGATTTCACTCACTGAGGTCTTTGCTTTCATAGACCTCGTTTTTAAAGTTTGTTTTGTTCTTAATGAGTTAAAAGGAAAGGGTTGGGATGAGTTGGCAAGCACAGAGACCTAAGGGAAGCAGCAATACTTACACCAACATGTGCTTATGTGTACATTATCTCATTTAACCCCTGCAACAATCCAATGAGGTACCCTTTTGCAGATAGTAAACTGCACCATCAGGGATGGAACCCAGCCTTTTGGCTTTAGGGATTTCTCTTTTGTACAATTACCACCTCCTGGGGAAAGTTAGGAAATTCCACCTAGAGATTTTAAGCAGTTGGTGGACCATGGTTTGTAAACCCAAGAGAACCAATTAAATTTATTCTTAGATCATTATTTTAATTTTCTTCTTCTTGACCATGGAAATTTAACATCACCCTTAGCCCTTTAGTGCATCCCTGAGAGAGAAAGGTGAGAAAAAAGAAACCCCATTTATAAAATGCTTTTATTCAGAAATCGTTCTGTTCTTTTGGGATGTGACATGACTTAGTGGGAAAAGTGTAAAATCATGCCTCCTCCATTTATTATGATACTGGGCAAGTTTTTCTAATATCTCTGAGGCTAGTTTATCTCATCTGTAAAATATGTCATTGTGAGAATCACATAGATCAGGTTAATATTTAACACAAAACTTGGGACCTAGTAAGCATTCGATGTCCCTAAATGATTGCTGAAATAGTATTAAAAAGGGTTCAGAATTTGTTTGCAATTCTTCCTGCCTCACCTCTCATACTCAACCTTGTCCAAGACTGTGGATATATAGTAAAATATTTGTGTTCATAAATTTACTTACATTTATTTATATATTTATTATCAGTGTGGACTCATGAATTTTAATTTTTATCAGTGATTTATAATTCATCATTGTACTTAATGATGCTCAAATTATCCCAGATTTGGCTAGCTGTAATTCTTTTCAGCTAGCACATTAGTCCTTGTGTCATGACCTCCTAATTTTTAAAAAATGCCTTTTTATTTTCTAGAATAACAAGATGTTCCAGGCTCATCTTTTGCCTATTCTGCCTCATTCCTGGAGTCAGTCATTTATCCAGAGAGTCTTGATTACTTTTAGTGGATAATGGTGTTAGAGATCAAGATTTGGGTTTCAGATATGATCTTTGCTACTGGGCATCTTTAATTCTTGGTCCTTTGAACAGAGCATAAAATGGTTAGATGTATATAACTTCCTTCCTTCCTTCTTTCCTTCTCCCTACAGTGTGATTATCATATTTATTTGAAATACAATTTGTTTCTTTCTACTTTCAGTTAGCTCTTTCCTTCCTCTTCTTACTGATTTCATTTTAATTTTTGAATATGTAGAACATTTACATGCTTTACAAAGTCAAACTTTTTTTCTTTTTTTTTCACACAGATATTAACATACTTTGTATGTTCTTTACGTTTTTTACTCAATGTTATGTCCTGGAAATTATATCATATTTGTTCATAGAGACATCCTAACTCTTGTTTATAGCTATATACTACTACATAATGTAAATGGATCTTTCAACTAAACTCCTACACTTAGATATTTAGGTAGTTCTTTATACTTTGTAATTATAAATGATGCTGCATTGAATAACTTTGTGTATATGTATTTTGGTACTGTTGGATATATATGTTCAGAGTAAATTATTAGAATTAGTATTACTGGTTAAATGGTAAATGCATAATGAAGTTTTATTACATGTTTTGAAATTCCTCCTCATGGGAAAATATACCATTTTGCATTCTACCAGCAATGTATGAGAGAGGCCGTTTCCACACAGCCTCGCCGAAACAGTGAATTTCTAAGATATTGAATTTTTGCCAATCTGCTAGGTGAGATTATCAGTATAATTTTAATTTGGATTTTACTTATTATGAGACTGAACATCTTTTTGCATGTAAGGGTCATTTTATTTCCTTTTGTGAATCATCTATATATTTTGCCTATTTACTATAATATTTTGTATTTTTCCTCAATTTTTAAAGGTTCTTTATTTTTTAAATCATTTTATGTTATTGTTTTTCATTATGATAAGTGTAATCTTTAATCCCCATCCCCTGTTTCCCCCATTCCCTCTATTCACCTCCCCTGTGGTAACCATTAGTTTGTTCTCTATAATTAAGAGTCTGTTTCTTGGTTTGTCTCTCTCGTTTCCTTTGTCCATCTGTTTTGTTTCTTAAATTCCACATATGAGTGAGATCATATGGTATTTGTCTTTCTATAACTAACTTATTTCACTCAGCATTATACTCTAGCTCTATCCATGTCGTTGAAAAGGGAAAGATTTCATTCTTTTTTATGGCTGAGAAATATTCCAGTGTGTGTGTGTGTGTGTGTGTGTGTGTGTGTACCACATCTTTATCCATTCATCTATCAATTGGACACGTCAGCTGCTTCCATAGTTTGGCTATTGTAAGTAATGCTGCAATAAACATAAGGGTGTATGTATCCCTTTGAATTAGTGTTTTTGTATTTGGGGGGTAAATACCAAATAGCGTGATTTCTGGGTAATAGGGTAGTTCTATTTTTAATTTTTGAGGAACCCACATACTGTTTGCAACAATGGCTGCACCAATTTTCATTCCCACCAATAGCACAAGAGGGTTCCCTTCTCTCCACATCCTCACCAACACTTGTTGTTTCTTGTGTTTATTATTTAGGCGTTCTCACAGGTGTGAGGTAATATCTCATTGTGGTTTTGATTTGCATCTCCCTGATAATGAGTGATGTTGAGCATCTTTTTCATGTGTTTGTTGGCATCTATCTGGCTGTCTTTTTTGGAGAAATGCCTATTAATGTCTTCTGTCCATTTTTAAATTGGATTATTTGGGTTTTTTATTTTAAATTTTTTTAAGTTACATCCAAATTAGTTAGCATATAGATAAAATACAGGTTGCCTAGTTAAACTTGAATTTCAGATGAATGATTTTTTTTAGTATAAGTATGTCCCAAATATTACATGGGACATACTTATACTAAAAATATTTGCTGTTTGAGTTGAAATTCAAATTTACTGGGTGATATGTATTTTTATAAATCTGGCAGCCCTAATCCTGAGGAAAGATAAATCCCTAATCTTGGCATATCCTCTGTTGACCATTTAGGTTCTTAGAAATAGATCAATCCTGCTGACTTAGTCCTCTTGCATTCCATAGTTGTCTTAATGTCATTGTTTGATCTGTGCATCTGCTCTTTCAAGATAGAGTACATACAGCACAGACCTGGCTTTTAATTCTGGCCACAGAATCCTGGAAATGTTATTTATTGCATTTGAGCCTCAAATAAAGTCTATCTTACAGGGCTTATTTTGTATAACTAAATGAATTAAATAGTGTTTACATACTATAAATGCTCCATAGTTTTTATCTATTATTATATGCTAAGCTCATAATTTTAACAAATATAGTTAAAGTAGGTCTTTTTCATCAGCAAAAGGGGGATATATAGTCATAGTATCATAATCTGTTCATGAGTATACTCATTTCTCAGATAAGGAAACCAACATACAGCTAATAGTCATGATGCTGGGGCAGGGCTCTTCGAAGATGCTTCCCAGTACAAAGTTAGCCCAAAAGTGAGATGGGAGGTTAGGGTAACTTGGGATGGAATATGGCATTGGGAAGGAGTAAAATGGACACAGGAAAGAGTCAGGGAATGGAGGGCAGGGACTGACCAGTAAGTCAAGACAGACAATGGGAGAGACTAAGAAGTAAAGAGGATGAAAGGTTAACGAGTAAGGGAATACTTAAGGAACAGAGTAAAAGTGCAAAAGTAAGGATAAATGTGAGAGAAAGAAGAAATAAAAAATATTTTTAAGTCAATTACAGAGAAAGGGAGATCATATGAATAGATGGCTAGACAAATAAGTGGGTGAATAAGAAATCAGTGAAGTGAAGATGACCATGGGGAAAGAGTTGGCTCATATATTTTATAAAGTAGCTTTTACCTATAATGTCCTATTTAATCTCCATGGTAACTCTGTAAGGAGTGAAAAGTGTGGATATTATTTTCCTCATTTTACAGAGTGAGAAATCCCAGGCTCACAGAGGTAGTTAAATCACTTGCCCCAGACTGCCATATGAATCAATGCAGAGCTGAAATCAGATCCCAGAGCTCATAGCCCCTTCTCCAACACTACACCCTTCTCCTTAGGAACTGTAGTAAGGAGACTGAAGGGCATGAGATCTAAATGAATCCAGGGCACCTAAAGAATGCAGACATTTGGTATGTTCTATCCAGAAAGAGACCCAAAGGCCCACTCCATGGCAGGGACCAGCATTCAGGTTCTGAATGTTTTAATCCTTGTAAAAATGTAAATGGAATTCTTGTGGCTCCAAAACTAGGAGGCATACTCCTCCGGATTGTTTCTCTTTGATCTAGGTGATCCTCTACTATTTGCAAAGTGAACCATAAATTTGGTTTCACTTCACTTCTTCTCAAAACCTGCAGGCTACCCACTTGTCACAGAAGCCAGAGTGCAGCCTCCCGTCTCCAAGCTCATCTTCCAGACTTTAATCCGTGTCCTTTTGATGGGGCCAATGTATTAATTGGCAGACAACGGGAAGAAGCACAATTTTCCTATAACCATTCTGAATTCCTCCTTTGATGTCCAGTTACAATTCTCTCTGCATGCTGCAGTGCATACGATCTCATCTGAATCAAATCCAGCTCCGATAACCCTGGGAAGCCACGACACTGCTTGGGGAGAAAGATTTATTTACACAATTTACACAATTTACACAATTCTTTTCCACAGTAAGAAGAAATCACAGTAGAAAATATTGTCATCAAAACACTGGTGCTTCTTTCCTAAAGCTTTCTGCTGTCTGTGTGAGGTGACTTACTCAGTCTTCACCCTTTTTGGTCATGGTTTTATTAGCCATTCATTTTCAGGAGAGAGTTAAAATAAACACAGTCCCTAATGACAGTAGGAATACCATCTTGGGGGGGCAACAAAATACTTTTACATTCCCTCACATGACTTGAACTCTTGACTCTCAAAAGTGGCTGGAGAAGGACTACAAAGGAGGTAAGTGTTGGAATGTGGCAGGAATCTTGTGAGGTCCAAGAACAACAGACATGTTGCTTATGTCTGCTCTCATAGCATGAGTTTGGTAAGTGTACCTATCTCAAAATTCTACTTCTCTCCTCTGCATCTGTTCCTGTTTTTTTCACAATTTGCTCTCTGCCTGGGAGAGACTTCCTAAGACAGGACCCAAGCAGAAAGTAATGCTTCATCATAGCATTTCCACTTGAATTTCTACCATGTGCAAGACTTTGAGCCATGTTCTCCTAGTTAACCTTGTCTCTTATGCCTGCTAATTAGCCTTAACACAATTTATAACCCTTGAAACATAAGCATAATAATTTTGTTCTTCTTTCTAGTTGTAATTGGCACCAGTCATCATAGACTGAGCTAGGCAATATCTAAAATGCACTGCCCTCCCCACTGATCTCTGCCTTCTTTGTAAACCCCTCACTTTGAGTGTGGTCTGAATCTAGTGACTTCTAAATCATGGAATATGCCAAAAAATATGTTACTTCTAAGATTAGGTTACAAAAGGCTATGATTCCTGTCTTGCTCTTAGTCCCTCAGTTGTACTCTCTTTGCCCTCTTACTTGCTCACTTTCATGAAGCCAGCTGCCTTGTGAACTACCCATTAGGTAGTTCTGTAAGCTAAGGAACTAAAGGAGGCCTCTGGCCACCAGCCAGTGGGGAACCAAGGCCCTCAGTCCAATTCACAAGGAACTGAATACCACCAACAACCATTTAAGTGAGGTTACATGGATATGGAAATGGAAACTTCTCCAGTCAAGTCTTCAGATGAGACTGTAACTCCAGCCTTGTGAGAGACCAAGAGCAGAGAACGCAACTAAGCCATGACCACAGAAACTGTAAAATCATAAGTGTTGTTTTAAGCCACTAAGTTTTAGAGTAATTTGTTATGCAGCAGTTGAGAAGTAACACACAGGCTTTAACTCAATTAGGCCACTAAGTTGACATTGCAACACATTAGTTCCATCACCAGCCCTACCTGCCTTCCTTCACCCTCATGAGTTAAGCCCCTTCCATTCTGTGTACATTGCTTTATAGCATTGTTCAGTTTCCATATTCTCTTGGCCTGCTCTTAGTCCACTCTGTCATTACTCAATATCATTTCTTCTGGTAGCACCTGTATAGTTCATAACATTTTTATTTTTCCTTATCACCAATTAGCCTCAGCACATTCTCCAATTGTAGATGTTCATTAAATAAGTGCAGATGATTTTTTTAAATAATTGCAGATGATTTAAATGTCAACATTCATTTTAAGTAATTCACTTGAAAGATTTATTGAGTACCTATTACATGCTAGGTACCAAGGATAAAGCAATGAATAAATAATAGACACAAGCCCTGCTCTCATGGAGCTTACCATCTAGAGAGGAAGTTTGATATTGACACCAGTCAATTACATAGCAAACCTATTAGGTATTAAGTTCCCTAAAGGAAAGGTAAATGTGCTGCAAGAATATTAGAAATAAAGGGATTTTACTGAGTGAGGGAAATGAGGAGACACTCTCTGAAAAAGTGGTAACTGAGGCAAATTCTCAAGGGTTAGTGGGAGTTAACTTAGCAAAAATGAGGAGGGAGTGGGGGATGGAGGGAGAAGGTGAAGCATTCCAGACAAAGGGAACAGTGTGTGCAAACTAGCATCTTTGAAGTGCTCAAAGAGAGCCAGTAAATCTCGAGATTAAAGACAGAGGTGGGGTGTGATGTGAGATGAATAGAGAGGTAGGTGAGGGCCAGACCTTATCCTATCCTATTCTAGGCCAATTTTCAGGAATATCCAGAAATTTCCTGGAACAACTGCACTCTTTTGGTAGCATTACAGCCAAACAGGTGTCAAATATTCTTGGACCCTATTTTAGGGAGTTGTTTTTTGAGACTTGCTGTGATGACACCCTTAAGTCAGGACTGGGGCGCCTGGGTGGCTCAGTCAGTTAAGCATCCACCTCCAGTTTATGGGACTGAGCCCCATGTTGGGATCTGTGCTGACAGCATGGAGCCTGCTTGGCATTCTCTCTCTCTGTCCCTATGCTCTCTATCCCCCCACCTCTCTCTCAAAATAAATAAAAAAAAAACATTAAAAAATCAGGACCATGAAGGAATGAAAAGATATGGCCCTTTGACCACAAAGAGTGTGTATTCTAGTTGGAGACTTATCATTGAGAACACAACAGTCTCTAAATCACAACAATATAGTGCACGTAAAATAATAAATCCCTAACTCACAATTAAACCCTAAGGGGGGAAGGGGAGATGAGTGAGGCATGAACCCCACTTAGTCTTGGCTACACCCAAGACCACTGTCAAGACCCTTTTTGGCTAAGTGAGTATCAGGCTCTTAAAGATGTTGTACAGTCTGGATCACAAGAGGAGAGGAAGAAATCTCAAAAAAATAAAAATGGAGACAGGGTCCCATGAAACTCATGAAGGATGGCAGAAGCAGAAGGAACCAAGAATACTTATAAGGAATTCTGTCCTGAATAGCTTAGCGCCACCATTCTCTCAGGGATCCTACTGCTCTTCTCATTTTATACAGAAATGATAGAGATGGCAAGCACATGTGACTCACATAGATACATATCATGCTGCATAGATACTAGTTGAACAGTTTGGGGAAGGGCCATTATATAGGAGACCCTTCACCCACTATGGAGTCAGAGTTTTCCACAGAAAGAACCACATGGATTATGAATGGAATGTCCTGGAGCCTTGCTGAGATATCCTATCTCCTTCTCCTCTTCCTCTAACTTCAAGATGCATCCAGCCTGTGTGGATAATCCCACAAGACCTCCTGTAAGGGTAGACTACTGCAGCAGCCCTCTGCCATGGGCAGAAGAGGTGGTGTGTGAACCCATCCATGAAAGCTTTGTTCATGAACTCTGGCCATATGTGTACAAGGACTCACCTCCTGAACTGACTCCTGAATACTTGAAATTTAATTGGATCTTGGAATAGTCTTCAGTGATCCTGACTGCATGGTTGTAAACTCAGATGCAACCATCCATGAAACAAAAACATGAACATTAAGTTCCAAATGTGCCACAATTTTTCAAAAAAAAATCCTCCCATGGAATTTTTAGACATATGGAGATCTTCACTGATTAAAAATGGCCACCAGGGGCGCCTGGGTAGCTCAGTCGGTTAAGCGTCGGACTTCGGCTCAGGTCATGATCTCGCGGTCTGTGAGTTCAAGCCCCACATCGGGCTCTGTGCTGACGGCTCAGAGCCTGGAGCCTGTTTCAGATTCTGTGTCTCCCTCTCTCTGACCTTCCCCCCGTTCATGCTCTGTCTCTCTCTGTCTCAAAAATAAACGTTAAAAAAAATAAAAAAAAAAATGGCCACCATTTGTTAATTACAGTGTTCCTGGCACACTATATATTTTATCTCAGTCCACACACAAAATCTTTAAAGATGGTGCCATTATCTTCATTTTACAGATGGAGAAACCAAGAGTCAGAAAGATTAAGATAACTTCTCCAAGATCACAAGTAGCAGACTCAGGTGGGTCTGTTTCTGGGAACCAATAGCTCAACACCAACATTGTTTCCTCCTTGAAGCCTTGTGTGATCTCTTCATTCACTATGCCCACATTGGACTTTGAACCCATTTATATTATAAGCTGAAAATACTATATAGTGATTATTTAAGATTTTATGAAATTCTCTTTGAGGGCACTCCCTAGCACTGTGTCTGGCATATAGTGGGCCCTTCATTACTTCTAGAATAAATAAGTGTGCAGTAAGGCCATCTCTCTAGGAATAAGGTATGGACTAATTTTAGAGAAAAGAGTAACAATTATGCTAAGGAGCAACCAGAAACTGCTTACTGTCCTCCTCTTCTGACCCCAGAAGAGAAATTATTTTTTGAAGTGGATACTCAACGTCTTCCATACCTGCCAGAGGGAAGCAAGAACCTCTCTACCCCACCCTACCCCTCCTGCAGGCCTCCATCACAGAGCATCCTGGTCTGAGCACAGAGCCTGGGACCCTAGGCATGCATTCTCTGGCTTCTGTAGTAACATCTTTCTCCATGAGGCAAGACCTAGGAATGACTTAGCAAAACTCAGTGAGAGCCCAGGGAAAGTGAGGGCTGCTGTGGTTTCTCCTCTTCCTGTGGAAAGATCAGCTGATCCTGGGCTCTCCCATGGGGACTGGGCTGCTAGCCTGATGTCCCTGATCTATTCACTTGGTCCCACAACTCCTTCTTCTCTTTCCTCAGGGCCAGGATGACACCTCAGTGGACTCACATCTGAATCATCCCAGGAAGTCTAGAGGGAGGAAATGAGAGGTGAGAATACATGTTCCTTCCCTGGCTGAGTGCATAGTCCTAGTAATCATAATAACTGGCAGTCACTTCAGGATCTTCAGGGTAAAAAAAAAAGACAACTTTTTAGCAGATTATGCATCCATTAAAAACACCTACAATCATATTTGAAACAAAAAATCTAGCATCTTGAGAGAGAGGAAAATTGGCGGTGTTTTTCTAACAGTAGCTAAAAGTGATCTAAGAATTTTAACCCTTCCGAACTCTAGTGCTGACTCAAAAATTTGGAGCTACCACTTCTGGCTGACCTGGCTGGAGAACAGTTTCATGGCCATAAAAAATTTAGTATGAGTGCTGAAGAATTTACCACGCTATGTGGAGGAAAGCAACCCACGTATAGAATTTATTGTGATTGATTCCAGTATGTGTGTCTGGAGAACCCCCAAAGCAGGGCTCCATAGCAAATCGACATTCTGTACCAGCCACTATTCCAGGAGCTTTATAAGTATTAACTCATTTAATCCTCACAACAGCCCCATGAGGTAGACCCTACTAGTCTTATCATTTTACATATAAGAAAACTGAAGCAGAGAGAGAAGAACCAACTTGCCTGACAGCTGGAATGTGGTAGAGAGGGGTTCAAACCCTGGCAGTCTGGTGTCAGAGCGTATTATATAAGCTAATCCTTGAAAAATCCCTCTGCAGTGGCTATCATTCTTCTCATTTTACAGATGAGGAAGCTGAGGTTCTGAGGATGTTAAATGATGGAGTTAGATATAGAAGCAACGAACTGACATAGGAAGTGACTTCATTCTGCTTCCAGAGGCTGAGCTCCTGTGGCATTATGCTTAACTGAAGCTCAAATGGAGTCTGTAACAGGAAATATTATCACCAGAAAGGCAGGGATTGTTCTCTAGATGATTCTAGGACTGCTAATTTTGTCCTTGCAGGATGTCCTATTCACAGAATGGCAGATGCCACCACCCAGCGACAAGCCAAAGGCCCCTTCTCAAAACTCTGACAAGTGGGGGAAGCAAGCCAGCCTGGCTCCCAGCTATACCCAACATGTCTCTTTGAAACTCACTTCAGGACCTAGGAAAGAGCTCGAGGACCAGGCCACAGGCTGTCTGTCCTACCTGGTAAGTTCCGACTAAGAAGTTAGGATACCAAATGAAATCCCCCACATGTACTACCTTCCTTCTAATTTCCAGCCCCCTCTGCTGTTTACGAAGAGTAAAAATGGACAGCTGCCTTCTAAGGAGCATTAGGTGGCCTAACCAGTGCACAGTGATTTTCAGGACTGATGTTTGCAATTATTCTACACTTTTGACCAATGCCTGGTCCATGGAAGAGGGGTTCATGACTAAGATAAGAAGGTGCCACTTATGTTTGGCCTCTGGGGGAACTATATTTGCCTTGACTTCTCTCCAAGCATGTGGTTTGCATTACCTTGGCCAGAGACAGCAACTAGGCCCCAGTCTGCACTGTGTGCACAGGAAACTTCACAAAGGTTTTCGTATGGAAAGCATTTGAGGCTGTGTCAGTCTTGGCTGTTGGGACAGGTGGGGTGCAGCCGGCAGCTCTGCTCTCAGCTGCCAGACTGCAGGGAGAGACTCTTGCCTCTTTCTGCAAGGTGTTTCCAATAAGAGGGGCACATTTCCTTCATTAGAAATAAAACAAATACAGATTGATGATGTTATGGCGTTTCTCAGGAAAAGAGGAAAACAGTTTTCAGATGTCCTTATTGAGCTTCTCTCATGTGCTTGTGGGTGGGGCTGGTATGGGGACGAGAGAAGTATATTTATGGGGAAAGCAAGAGGAGCACCCCCACAATTCAACCACTGATCCTGCCTTCCCAAATTAGAGGGGTGGGGGTGGTACCTGCTTGGCTACATCATATACCATAAGGGCTTGAAGACACAGAGTCCAGCCTCCCTGTTTGGCAGATGAGGAGGGAGGCCAAAGACCTCCACCAGCAGTCAGGGTAGAGCTACAGAAAGAACCTGCAACTCCTAATCCCAGTCCAGTGTGCTTTCTGGAATATTCCATTCCATAGCACCATCTCAACAATTAAACATATATCTATTCATGTGTAGCTTTAAGGAAATGGTTCTCAACTTGGATTTATGTAATAAATGCTTTGGAAGTTTACAAAAACACCATTATACCCAGGCCTACACAAGGTCCAAGAAAAATTCAAGTGTGATCATGACTGAGCTATCTACGTCTAAAGGACTAATTGGAGTAATCACTACTGTTTATTTCACCTAAGCAAAGCTTACTCACCTTTCCAGGACTATCTAAAATTACTCCTCTTCCATAAATCCTTTTTAACAAGACCACAAATATAGTTGGCATACCTCTTCTCTAAACTCCTACACTATCCACAGGCTATAAGCAAACAATTTAGCACTAAATTATATACAATTTCTATTGTTAAGCTATATTAATCATGAAATGAAGGCTTTCACTTATTCAGTTCATACTATGTGCCAGCCACTCTGCTTCATGCTTTCCATGCTTTGCCACCAATATTCCTAGGAACTCTACCACACTCCATCTGTACCCACTATACAGATTAAGAATCTGAGATTCATAGGTGTCAAGTATGTTGCCTGAAATGAGATAGCTAGGAAGGGCAAGTAAATCCAGGTCTGTATGCTCCAAAGTTCTTTCCAATGCCTCATTTTGCATCAAATATAAACACTATTATAACATATACTCCTGATATGATTTTACAAGCTATAAGCTTCTTTGACGTTCATTCTCTTATTTAATCCTGACTATAGCACCACTATCCTTGACAAGCAAGGGCATAGAATTTGAAAAACTTAGGTAAAAGGCTCAAGATTCCAGGTATTCTGACTCCAAGTGCAGGGCTATTTTCACTGCTCTCCTGTGCCATGTGCCAAGCTCTATTTCTTTTGACCTAAAGTCCCTTAAGGATCTATACTGTGTTTTACATAGGCAGTCTATTGCTTTACTACTTGATTTTCCAAGAAGTAGCAAGAAAGACTTCATGAGGCATTCTGTCCCTAAGGACCTGAAAAACAAAACACAGTTCTTTGGGGGTTGGAAAGAATTGATGAGGAGGCATAACTGATTCTTTTTAGTGCCTTAAGTCATTGTTTTTGTTTTTTGTTTTTTAGAGCCTTCCAGTCACTTCCACATATTTTTGAAGGTATTATTTTCAACTATCTGAACAAATAAGAGAATCAAAGGGTAATGTGAACTAAGTGATCTACCTGTGATCATGGAGTGGGCCATGGAAGAGAGAAAGAACTTCCATCCACCTCTCCCAAAATTCTCTGATTTGAATCCCTACCTAGGAGTTGGCAGTGTTTTTAAATTAGTTAGTCCTGTCCCATATCATTATCCAAAGGACTCAAAGTGGCTTGGAATATGAATAGATAAAATAAATAATGGTAAAATGTAAACAAGTAAAGATAACCAAGGCTGGGTAAAATGAAAATATAAAAAGTAAATTCAAGGGGAAAATATTAATCACAGAGGAAATGTTGCCTTAGAGCCCAAAATACTGCAGTGCATTTAAAATAGATATTCCATGTGTGGGGTTCAGTTGATGATGTATTTTTAAGGTTTTAGTAACTCCTGTGGGGTTTCACTTCATGCCAGATATTGACCAAGAATGATTAAAGCAGTGAAACTATAGAGTTTATCTCCAGGATGTGGTCAATATGCAGTATTCATACATCCGTGGTTAAATAGGAGATGTGTTTTCCAAGTCTAATGTTGCCAAAAAGACCACGTCAATGCTTTGTGCAGAACAGGATTTTTATTTCAAAAATAAGTCTGAATCATGACTATTCATTCATTTAGCAAATATTATGACAATAAATTATCTGCCAGGAACGGTGCAGTACACTGGAAATTCAAAGGCAAATATGATATGGAACCTTTCCTATAGGACTTCTCTGTCTAGAGAAACAGACTTAAAATATATAATCAGCACAACCAAAATAAGTGTGATTATACAGATGTGTACAGTGGGTATAAAAGCAGAGACGGGGTCAACCACTTCACTGAGGTTGGCTGGTGTATCTTATCTTCTAACCAATACTCATCCAGTTACAAGGACATCAGGGTTCTGGTGCCATCCTTAATCAAGTGAACCTGGGGGGATCATAGAATAAATGATTTACCTTTGTGTCCTGCTAATTATCTCCACATTTCTGATTTGATTGTGTGGAGAAATAAGGCAGGGAAAATGCAGTGTCCAGCTTAAAAACAGTGGCCAAGAGGAACAGAATGGAGAAATGTGAAGAAATGCTATAGCAAATCTTTTATAACAAACAGGTTAGTGAGAATAATTTTTTGGCATGGCATAGGCATTTTGTCCTTGGCAATCCTCCATATAGTAAAAGCATCTTCAGGATAAAAAAAAAGACAACCTTTTACCAGATTATGCATCCATTAAAAACACCTACAATCATATTTAAAACAAAAAATCTAGCATCTTGAGAGAGAGGAAAATTGGCGGTGTTTTTCTAACAGTAGCCAAAAGTGATCTAAGAATTTTAACCCTTCCGAACTCTAGTGCTGACTCAAAAATTTGGAGCTACCACTTCTGGCTGACCTGGCTGGAGAACAGTTTCATGGCCATAAAAAATTTAGTACGAGTGCTGAAGAATTTACCACGCTATATGGAGGAAAGCAACCCACATATAGATTTATTGTGATTGATTCCAGTATGTGTATCTGGAGAACCCCCAAAGCAGGGCTCCATAGCAAATCGACATATGCCTGATGTTATCTCAAGGCAAGTTTCTACTGTATAAACAAAAGCAGATAAAGAAACTTTTAAAGAAAATAACTTCCTCTTTTCTTCTTTATATTTATTCACAGATTGGAAGTTGAGAAAAAAAAAACTTAAAAAGAAAATGCTAAGAAATGCCAAAGCTGGATATGTCAAGGGATTAGATAAAGTAGAGAACCTTCATGAGAAGTGTGCACACTTGTGATACCAAGCTAAGTCACCAGGAACTACAAGGACTGAACCCAAAGTCTAAATGTATGTGAAAGATGGCATTGGATTAAGAACACACAGGCCATGAGTGAACGAAACTCCCAGAGTTGACTCCCAGCTCCTCCGGTGATTCCATGACTCTGGGTGAGTTACCCGAACTCTCTGGGGTTCAGTTAGTCTTCTCACTTGAAAACAGGGTTGTTGTGAGAAGTGGATATAATTCATGTGAGGCTTAGCCCAACCCCCAGCACTTAATAAAGGCTAAAAACATGTTAGCTCCTATATTATAATCATTCTCTGGTGTAATCCTCTCAACCGTTCAAGGAATGTCCAATGATCCTCATTTTCCTGGTGGGGACATGGGCATGGAGATGGTAAGTGTCTTTGCTAAACAGTCCCACAGTTGACTTTCTAAGTCATAGCCATGTCCTGACTTCTTCCTTCTCTCCCTTTCCCAGGAAGATAGACTGCACACAGTATAGATGGTCCTTCATGTCTTTCCTAAACTCATCATGTCCCATGGCTTTCTCTCCAGCAACTCCCCCTTCCTAGTTCCCCAGGATCCCCACAGCTCTTTTTACCATGGGAACATTGTCTGTTTTGTTGCTGGCTTTTTTTCCTCAGCTATCATATGCCCTGGACACAAAACTACCCCACACTAAGCAGTGGTATTGGGAAAACCCTGACCATTTGGACATCAGCTTGCCAATCTCTGGAAACTTCTCCAAATATCACCTTTCCCTCAGTTTCTATTTTTTCCATATTTTGTCAGCCTCAAGGTACTCCCTCCCAGATATGGACAAGGTGCCCTGTGAAGGTGAAAATATTTTAGAGGTCAGGGATGACTCCAACTTCCATGTCAGACTGCAGGCCACTTGAGTCAGTGGAAGCTGTGATGTGATAGGGAAGAAAGGAGTACAGAGGGAAGAACTTCTGTTTTCTAACATTTGAGGTTCTGTGCTGAGAGACTTATTAAGTCTTTTCTTCAAGGGCAGAGGCAAGCACGGGAGTCTTGATTACTGATTCAATTTCATTGCTGCTAATTGATCTGTTCAACTTTTCTGTTTCTTACTAATGCAGGTTTGGGAGGTTATGTTTCTAAGAATTTATCCATTTCTTCTTAGTTGTCCAATTCGTTGGCATATAGTTTTTCATAACATTCCTTTAAAATCCTTTCTATTGCTGTGGTGTCAGTTATTTCTCCTTTATGATTTCCAGCTTTGTTTAAGTTCTCTCTCTCTCTCCTCTCTCCTCTCCTCTGTTTTTGAGGTTTCCAGCTCTCCTCTGTTTATGATTTCCAGCTTTGTTTAAGTTCTCTCTCTCCTCTCTCCTCTCCTCTGGCCAGAGGTTTATCAATTCTGTTGATCTTTTTAAAGAACTAGCAGCTCTTGGTTTCATTGATCCATTCTATCAGGGTTTCTATGTTTGTTTATAGTTTCTATTTCATTTATTTTTGCCCTAATGTTTATTTTTTCCTTCCTTTTACTGGTTTTGGGTTTTGTTTGTTCTTTTATTAGCTCCCTTGGGTATAAGGTTAGGTTGGTTGAAATTTTTATTGCATCTTGAGGTAGGCCTGTACTGCTCTAAACTTCCCTGTTAGAACCATTTTTGCTGCATCCCAAAGATTTTGGACCACCATGTATTTTTTTTTTTTAATTTCCTCTTTGATTTCTTGATTGACTCATTCATTGTTTAGTAGCATGTTATTTAGCCTCCATGTATTTGTTTTTTTTCCAGACATTTTATTGTGGTTGATTTCTAGTTTCATAGAGTTTTGCCCAGAAAAAGATGTATGGTGTGATTTAGATATTTTTTGATTTGCTGAGACTTGTTTTGTGGCCTAGTATGCGATCTTTTGTTCCATGTGCACTTGAGAAGATTATATATTCTATTTTAGGATGGAATGTTCTGAATATATCTGTTAAAACCTATGTGATCCAATGTGTCATTTAAAGTCACTGTTTTCTTTTTGATTTTGTGTGGGGATGATCTATCCCTTGATCTAAGTGGGGTGTTAAAATACCCTGCTATTATTATATTATTGATTACTTCCTTTATGTTATTAACTGCTTTATGTATTTGGGTACTCTCATGCTGGATACATAATTATTTACAATTATTATATATTCTTCTTGGATTGGTCCTCTCATGATTATGTAATGTCCTTTATATCTTCTTTTTTTTTTTAATTTTTTTTTTTCAACGTTTATTTATTTTTGGGACAGAGAGAGACAGAGCATGAACGGGGGAGGGGCAGAGAGAGAGGGAGACAGAGTCGGAAACAGGCTCCAGGCTCTGAGCCATCAGCCCAGAGCCCGACGCGGGGCTCGAACTCACGGACCGTGAGATCGTGACCTGGCTGAAGTCGGACGCTTAACCGACTGCGCCACCCAGGCGCCCCTATATCTTCTTAAAGTCTTTGTTTTAAAGTCTATTTTGGGGGCGCCTGGGTGACTCAGATGGTTGAGCATCTGAATCTTAATGTTGGCTCAAGTCATGATCCAAGGGTCATGGGATCAAGCCCCATGTCAGGCTCCCCACTGAGCATGGGGCCTGTTTAAGGTTTTCTCTCTCTCCCTCTGCCCCTTGCCACTACTCATGGTCTCTTTCAGAAGAAGGAAGGAAGGAAGGAAGGAAGGAAGGAAGGAAGGAAGGAAGGAAGGAAAAAGAAAAAAGAAAAAGTCTATTTTGTTTGATAGAAGTACTCCTACTCCAGCTTTCTTTTCACTTCCATTTGCATGATAATTGCTTTTCCATCCCTTCACTTTCAATCTTCAGGCATCTTTAGATCTGAAGAGTCTCTTGTAGGCAGTGTATGGATGGGTCTTGCTTTTTAAATCCATTTTGTAACCCTGTGGCTTTTGATTAGAGCATTTAGTCCCTTTACATTCAAAATAACTGTTGATATTGATAACTATTGATAGGTATGTACTTATTGCCATTTTGCTACTTGTTTTATGGGTTTTTGTAATTCTTCTCTGTTTCTTTTCTTACTATCTTCTCTCACAGTGGGCTAGCTTTCTTTAGTGATATACTTGGAATCATTTGTCTTTATTTTTTGCATATCTATTACTAGTTTTTGATTTGTGATTACCATTAGGTTTATATAGGATATCTTATGTCTAAAGCTCTCTATATTTAGTTGAGGGTAACATAAGTTTGAACCCATTCTTTACTCCTCTTCCCCCAAGTTTTAGGTATATGGTGTCACACTTTACATCCTTTTATTTTGTGAATCCCTTGACTGATTTTTATAGATACAGTTTTACTGCTTTTGTGATTCCTTTTCTTACTCCTACTTATGGTCTTTCCTTTTAACTGAAGTATCCCCTTTAACATTTTTTGTATAGATGGTTGAGTGGTGGTAAATTCCTTCAACTTTTGTCTAGGATACTCTTTACTCTCCTTCCACTCTCAATAATAGCCTCACTGGATAGAGTATTCTTGGTTGTAGGTTTTTTTCTTTCAGGACTTTGGATTTTTCATACTACTCCGTTCTAGTCTACAAAATTTTTGCTGAAAAATCAGCAGATAGCCTTATGGACTTTCCCTTGTATATATAACTTATTTTTCTTTTCACCTTGTGCTTTTATAATTTTCTATCACTACTTCTGCCATTTTAATCACTGTCTCTCTCAGGCTGATTTTGTTGGGCTGTCAGTACCTCCTAGATCTGGATTTACTAGATGTTTCCTTCCCCAAATTAAGTTTTCAGCTATTATTTCTTTAAATAAATTTTCTGCTCCCTTTTCTCTTTTTCTTCCGAGATCCCTATAATGCAAATGTTATTATGCTTAATGGTGTTGCTGAGTTAACTTAGCCTATTCTTTTATTTATTCTATTTATTTTTTTCTCTCTCTCCTGTTCCACTTGATTGATTTCCATTACTCTGTCCCCCAGGTCACTGATCATTCTTCTGCTTACTCTCATCTACTATTCATTTCCTCTGGTGTATTTTTAACTTCACTGAGTTCTTCATCTCTGACTGGTTCTTTTTACATTTTCTCTTCATTAAGGGTCTCACTAAGGTCTTCCACTCTTTTCTCAAGTCCAGTGAGTATCTTTATGACCATTACTTTAAATTCACTATCAGGCACATTACTTAGCTCTGTTTCATTTAGCACTCTTGCTGTGATTTTGTCATGTTCTTTCATTGGGGATATATTCCTCTGTCTCACTTTGTCTGTCTTTCTATTTCTATGTGTTTGGAAAGTCAGCTATGCCTCCTGCTCTTGCAAGCAGTGGCATTATGAAGAAGTCCTGTAGTGCCCTGCAGTGCAATGCCCCCTGTTCACCAGAGACTGGTGCTTCAGGGGTGTCATATATGTATGCTGTATATGCCCTACTATTGTGACTGAGCTGTGTTTGCCTTCAATCCAGTCATCTGCAATGGTTCTTTGCCTGTTGTAGGCAGGGTTTAGTCCCTGTGTTATTGCGCCAGTCTAGGGCTGCCTTGGGCTTGAGTTGAGACAACCAGCTGTTTGCCAAAGATTCAGTAGCACTGAACTGCAGGGTGCTTTCCCTGGTTTGTCCCATTGAAACTTCTGTTGGTATGCAGGCCTGTAATCAGACCAGATGTCTGCCCCTAGCCTACTGTCGGGGCTGCAGTTGGACTGGTGTGTATGTGTGATTATCTTCCCCTCTCCTTGGGGCAGGAAGCACTTTGGAGTGGTACTGGTCCCTGTAGGGGCTGCCTGTACACTGCCAGACTTATGGAAATGCTTTGGGTGGGCTCCAGGCAAGGACTATTTGAGGGAGCAGGTACAAAAGAGAATTCAGGGTGAAGGAGCACTTGCTCGCAAGGTTTATGCAGGACTGATGTGGGAAGGGACTATGTCCACAGTAGAACATGGGGCAGGACAGAAGCATTAGCAAGGTTTGGGCTGGTCTGCTGTGGGAGACCAGGAACCAAAGCCTAGCTGGTAGGGCATGTCTGTAGGAGAATGCAGTGACAGGGTGCACTGTTAGCAAGTTAGCGAGTGTTGGTGATGTGCTGGTTTCCACAGGTGTCCATGTGTCTCGGCTCTGGGTGGGGAGGGAAACAGTACCCGCCAACTCCTTTGTTCCTAGAGAAGTCTCCCAAGGATCCCTGCCCCTCCAGTACACACTCTGAGATTACTAAATCCCAGGTATTTTTCAAACTGCTGTATCTCCACAGGGCTGTTCACTGTGTTCTCTCTTTAAGGGCAGGGGCTGTTTCTTATTGCCTTCCAGACTCTCCCACAGCTGAGCCCACTGGTTTTAAGTTCCAGGGTGTTATGCTCTTCTGGTTTTCAAGGCCAAATGTTACAAGAATTCGTTTTCCCTGTGCGTGGGGTTTCTAGTGTCAGGGTCTGGTTGTCTCCTCTCTCCATGCGTGCTAATTCCCTCCTTATTGAAGACAGTTCCATGGGTCCATTTACCTCCCAACAGCATTTCAGCCCTTCCTACCCTCTTCAACATGGCCTTTTCTCTACACTTAGCTGTGGAGACTCTGTTCCACCATTCTTTGGGTTATTTACACTCATACTGGTGTTATATTGTTGGATCCCTGGGAGGAGGGGACCTTAGGATCCTCCTAATCCACCATCTTCCCTGGAAGTCTTATATGATGCTATTTTAGAGAAAGTTTTCAGGCCACTTGCTGGAGGATCAGGTAGAAAGTCCACATCAGGGGTAAATGGTAGTTGATAAGAATGAGTATTGAATAGACTTTGAGAGCTTAGGTCTGATATCTTTGATTTAGATCTAGTGGATGGATTAAGGAACACCACCATGGTGTCGGGGGATAGGGACAGCACAAAAGCCCTACAAACAGCTTGTATAGACACACATATCTCATTCGACTTCTTCTCAGAATAAGATGATAATGATAACTGTTACACAAAATAGCAAGTCAAAGAATTATTTAGTGGGTATGGGTTTGCTCTATAGAATTATGATGTAAAAGTGGCACATACTTTTACCTTTCTATATCCAATTGGACTAGCTTGAATCCCCAGTCTCCCCACTCTATCCCTTTGTCTAAGAATCTCAGATCTTACCTTGTCCCAGGAACTAGGGAAGGGCCTAGTCTTTATTTCAAAGGCCCATGTGTCACCACTGTTATTGCCCAGATGTGTAGAGCCAGACATTAGCTCCCTATTGAGCACAGACTAAGCTACAGAGACAGGGGTCATTGCTCTGAAGGCTTGGTATTTGCTGACCACATCCCCAGGCATTTAGGTGTTAACACCACTTGCCATCTCTTGGGGCTTTTCAAGGCAGTGGAATTAGGATCCCTGCTTCTCTAAAGAATGCACTATCCCTTCATTTCCCAGGCTTAAGAAATGCAGATCCTTCCAGCATTCAGTCACTGAGACTTCTCTTCCACCCCTAGAGTCCCTCCTTCTTTCCAACAATCCAGTTCTATCTAGCCTCTATAAGCCAAAACTTTTAAAACAAAGTCCTGTTAAATCTCCTCTGGGCAAGTGAAATGCAGCCCTCTGCAGTACAGACCTGCAGTTGCTCTTTCTGGTAAACTACACAGCTTGTAGTTATTTGTGTTTATTTAGCCTTTTGTGCTAGGCACTATGACAAGTGTTTTGCAATAAGCATTGTCTCATCTGATCCTCACAGGAGCCATATGGGTAGGTAAGATTACTTTTCTTACACATCAGACTGGAATAAAGTTTGAAGTGATAGTTAAGGCACTTGCTTTGGCTGGAGCAAAACCCAGGCTACCGACTCCAGAACCCAGACTCTCATTCACCACACCATCTGCCTTCCTCTCTAAAATTAATAAGTGAATCTCATTTTTTTCTCTGTGGGGATGCTGCAGCAGAAAATAAGATACAAGTAAATTAATCAGATTAAGTTGCCAAAATGATAACCGATTGAATCCCAAGGACTCCATAGGCTACACAGCAGAGTTCTAAGAAGGAAATGATGCTCTCTCAGCACTGGGCAAAACCTGTAGGTCCTGGGAAAATGCCACAAAGGTATTTATCCTGTGGGGTACTGGGGGAGTGCATATGCTGGGGGATAGTTGCTGCAGTGCTCTCCTTGTTCTAGGCATCACCAGTGCTCTGTGAAGAGGCCCTCTGATAGGTTCCCTTGGGAAAGTACCCCCTTGCTCCTGTCCCTCCAGGCTCTCTCCCTTTCCCTCAGCTGTAAAAGAGATCCTATTTCCTATCCCCAAACAACAAGTGAAACTAATATCTTCAAACATCTTAGAACAGTAGTCACCATACACGGTAGTTTTCCACCAGCCATTTCTCAATCTCCCACAATCCAGAAATGACCATATTTTATATTTACAATAATTGGCAATATTTTTTATTTTTAAAATAATATATAAATGGTGCATCTTTGAAATGAATTCAATGAACTATGATATGTGTAAGGCACTGTAGAAAGATTCTAGATTAGAACCTCCCCAAGGGCAAGAAAGAGAAACTTTCTGCTTCTTATGTATCCTATCCACTCTCCTTCCCAAACCCTGTGCTTAGCCCAGTAGTGCCAAGTGTTTTAGCACATTTCATCTGAGATGACAAAATTACTGGAAGTAAGCAAAGTATAAACCTTATGCTGAGAACTGTAAGGAAGAAACAGAGCCATAAAATAAAACCCTGCCAATCAAAAAGATATTTCCAATGATCTTTTCTATTGCCAAAAAATGTAACTAAACTCCCAAACTCCTGAACCATAATTATTTATAGGTTTTTTTTAATTTATAAAACTATTTGATCAATAATAGCAATTTGTATAGGTAAGAAACCATTTACAATACTTGAGGATACTTTACATTAATGTACAGTTAGAAGCTATTTCTGTTGTTTAATACCCATCTTATAGCTGTTAGAAATATAAATTATTACCTTATTTGTATGAAGAAATACCAAGAAAATATTTTGACCTTCCCTATAGTATCTATAAATTGCTTGGCTTAGAAAATCTTTCTTCTATCTGCTTCAGACCAAGTAAGTATCTTATAAAGAAAAATAAGAATTGTTTCCATATGTGACTTAGAACATGGTCAGAGTAAGAATGAGGGCCAGCTACCATTAGCAGTGGGGCAGCAAGTTATTAATAGCCTCTGTCCATTCTTATTATCTCTCCTAATCATCTAATTATCATCCCAATTTTTTTTCAAACATCATTTAATGAAAGTGACAACATCTCAAGAAAATAACAGGAGTTTTATTCAAAACTTTTTCTGAGGGTGTTCTGGAGTCAGAGTGACTGCTCTCCAATCTCTGTGCATCAGCTGTATTTATATATTTATTTATACAGCATTTGCACACTGAGGAGAAAGAAAATGCACTAGAGGTAGAACTACCAACCATTAAATAAGGTATCCTACTCACTGCTCATATTTACATAGAAGAAAGCAGGGAGTAAAGAAAAAATGGTGACAAGAATGAAATGACTAGATTTCTCAATCATTACTTTATTTCTAAATTAAGTTAGCCATAATTTCTCCATGTATCCTGGTTCAATAAAATATTTTTGTATAAGCCCAGGGCTGCAGTTTATTAAAAATTTAAACTTGCCCTTATAAACCTTACGGGAATCTGAATGGAGATAGCCAGAGATTCTGGCCAACTCATCATTATTATTTCTTGAACTCTGGACATTTACTTACGCAGCTTTAAACTGATTTGCATTCTGTACCAGTTACAGGAATAGATCTGCCAGGAAGTTTTGAAACTCTAGAACAGATAGGCCCCTTTCTTGGTTAAGTCATAGCTCCACATGTACAGATTAGCCCAGTGAGGGCCTCCAAATCTTTTGCAATGAGCATTTTGAAACACATGGGTCATTTAGTTCTGGCTTCCAGGCAGTTCGGCGAAATGCTTAGTCTAGAGAATTGCAAAAGTTTATGATTTTTCACTGAGGAATGAAATGTGACGCAGTAAAGCAAACTTCAGACGTTTAACACCAGATGTTAATGTAAAAATTGGAAAATTGTGGCCCCACATGATTTTCTGACCCCTGACCCACAAAAGCCCATCACAGTCTGAAAGCCATCATTATTGCTAGCTTCTTCCATTAATAAACTTCGTATCTAATTTTTAAAATGTGAAATAACAATTTTGAGGGTTTAACTGACGTAATTAGATCACATCAATATCAAGGCATTTTGTGCACACACTAACAGAATAATGCAACTCCTTACCATAAAATTCAGAATTACAACCTTTCTGATTTGTGGTACTTTCTAGAAATTTTAAAAATAGTTTGAAGCATGAATATTTTCCTTGTTTGCACTCTATGCCTATATAAGTTCATGAAATGCATAAGACAAAGGAAGCAATGGAGGAAATCTTGCTTATTTGCATTGAGAGAAAAGAGAACTCCTGAAATATACCTTTCAAAACATGTTGACCTTTGTTTGCTCTTCTTCCCTAAATCTGGACACTTGAAAAATTGGATTACTGCTTTAGAAGGAAGCTGGACTATTTGTTTACAAATCCCATGTCTATGAGGAGATCCTGGTGTGAAATGAGTAGTTATAGCTAAGAAGCTCTGGATTTGGTGGCCGATCTGAGTGGGTTCTAGCTTTTTTACTTTCTGTGGGATATTGGACAAAGCACTTAATCTCTCTGTGCATCAATATCCTCTTCCTAAAAAGGGTTTAACATGAACATTCTGGAGGATTTCTGGGGAAGCAGGTGAAATAGGAGGATCCCAAGCTTACCTTGTCCCATGGATAGGACTAGATTACACCCACACCAATGTAAATAGCCCAGAGAACAACCTAAATGCTAACAGAACAAGATTCTCCACAGATAAATGTAGAGAACACATGGAAGATGGTAGGAAAGGTGGAGATGCAGTTAGGAGTGAAACTGACCCACAGGACTGTCTGTGGGAGGGAAGGACCCAGTGGGCACAGAAAAGGTAAAGAAAAAGACCCTCACATCAGACAACCCAGGCACAGGGAACCCACACAGGGAAGATGAATCCTCATAGCATTTGGCTATGAAAACCAGAGGAACCAAATTTCACCAGTTCTTATAACCAATAGGGCTTAACACCCAAACCTTTAAAAATCAGCAGGTACAGTTCTAGAAGAGCCTGAGGGCAAGAGGAAAATGAGTCCCCAACCTGAAAGAGAGAGCACAAGGGCCCTGGGAAACAGGGAATGAGATTTGTTTATGGCACAGGGACCCTTGGGAGACTTCTCCAGGAACAAAGGGGCTAGCAAGCACCATTTACATCCCCTGCCCCCCAGCTTAGACACACAGACACCTGCAGAAACCAAAGCTGCACCCACACCCACTTGCCAGCAGCATGCCCTACCCCATATTAGACTGCAGACATGCTGCCTCCATCCTGCCCTTGTCTCCAGGTCCCCTCCCCCAGCAGACCTTCACAAACCTTCCTAATAAGTGCATGCTCCAGCCTGGTGTTCTCCTGTGGACTTTCCCCCTCCAATATGACCTTGGGTAGAGCCAATCCAAAGCAGTCCCACAAGCCTGGCAGTGTGCAAGCAGCCCTGGAAGGGACCAGCACCATTCCAAGGTGGACTCCCGCATCTAGGGAGAGGAGAAGATAAAACACACCCATCCAACTATGGCCCCAGGGTGGGCTAGGGGCAAATATCTTCTTTGACTTCAGGCCTCCCCAATGACAGCTTCTCAGGGGACAACACAGGGTAAGTGCCCTGTAGTTCAGTGCTACTGCATATTTGGCAAACACCTGTTTGGCTCAACTCAAGCCAAGGCAGCCCCAGGTTGGCCCAATAACAACACAGGGAACAAACTATGACCACAACAGGCAGATGACTGAACAGAAGGCAAATGTGGCTCAGCCATAATGTTAAGGTACACACAATAGTACATATAGCCAAAACCCCTGGAGTGCCAGTTCTGGTGAAGAGGGGACATTGCACTGCATGGCACTCTTCTTCATAAAGCCACTACTTTCAAGGGCAGGAGATGTAGCTGACTTTCCTAACACATAAGAACAGACATACAAAATGAGGAGACAGAGGACTGTGTCCCAAATGAAAGAACAATACAAAATCAGAAGCAAGAGTCTTAAGCAAAATGGAAATAATATGCCTAGTAGAGAATTTAAATTAATGATCATAAGGATACTCATGAGACTTGAGAAAAGAGTAGAAGACCTTAGCGAGGCATTTAAGAGAAAATATAAAAAGAACCAATCAGAAATAACTCAATAAATGGAATGAAAAATGTACTAGATGGAATGAACAGTAGACTGCAGGAAGCAGGACAGATCACAACCTGGAGGACAGAGTAATTAAAAGCAATCAAGCTAAATAAGAGAGGGGAAAAATAATAATATAAAATAGACTTTGGTAACTCACAACACTATCAAGCATAGTAACATTCACAGTATAGGGATCCTAGGAGAAGAGAGAAAAAAGAAAATTCATTTGAAGAAAGAACTGTTGAAAATTTCTGAGTCTGAGGAAGAAAATAGAGATATGGATCCAGGAGGGACAGACAACTGCCAACATCAATCCAAGGATGTCTAGACAAGCCACATAGTAATTAAAAGGGCAAAAAGAATTTTAAAAGCAGCAAATGAAAACGATTACAAACAAGGGAAACTTCATAAGGCTTTCTGCTAATTTTTCAGTAGAAACTTTGAAGGCTAGAAGCAAGCATAATGATCTGCTCAAAATGCTGAAAGAAAAACACAACCAAGAATACTTTATCCAGTAAGGCTATCATAGAGAATGGAAGGAGAGAGAAGGAGTTTCCCCACACAAACAGATTAAAGGAATTCATCACCACTAAACCAGACATATAAAAAATATTAAAGGGGACACTGAGTGGAAAAGAAAAATCATAAATAGGAGTAAGAAAGCAACACAAAAGCAGTAAATTTAATTATATCTACAAAATTGAGTCAAGTGATTTATAAATTAAATGGATGTAAAATATGACATCATATACCTAAAATGTGGGGGTGGGGTGGAGGAGTAAATAATGGATTGAAACTTCAGCAATTATCAACCTAATAACTGCTAAAGTATAAGATGCCATATATAAACCAAATGGTAACCACAAACCAAAAACCAGTAATACACAAAAAATAGAAATCCAGTTATATCACTAAAGAAAACCAACCAGTGTGAGAGAAGACCGTAAGAAAGAAATGAAGAACTACAAAAAAAAACCCATAAAACGAGGGAAAAAAATGGCAATAAGTACATACCTATCAATATGTACTTTGAACGTAAAGGGACTAAGTGCTCCAATCAAAAGACATGGGGTGATGGATTAAAATAAAGATCCACCTATATGCTGCCTACAAGAGACTCATTTCAGACCTAGACACATGCAGAAAGGAAGTGAAAAGAAAGCCAGTATAAAATGCTTATATCAGACAAAATAGACTTTAAAAAACAAAGACTGTGAGAAGAGACAAAGGACACTATATAATCATAAAGGGAACAATCCAACAAAAATTAACAAGTGTAAATATCTATGCACCTAACATGAAAGCACCCAAATACATAAAGCAGCTAATAACAAACATAAAGGAAGTAATCAATAGTAATATCATAATATTAGGGAACGTTAACTCTCCACTTAGGAGGATAGATCATCCAAACAAAATCAACAAGGAAACAGTGGCTTTGAATGACATATTCAAAACATGCCATCCTAAAACAGCAGAATACACAATCTTCTCAAGTACACATGGAACATTCTCCAAAGTAGATCACATATTAGGCCACAAAACAAGTGTCAGCAAACTAAAAAAAAAAAAAAAAAAAAAAAAAAAAAAAAAAGTCATGCCATACATCTTTTCTGACTGCACACTAAGAAACTAGAAATCAACCACGATAAGAAGTCTGGAAAAATATAAATAGATAGAGGCTAAATAACATGCTATTAAACAATGAACAGGCCAACCAAGAAATGAAAGTGGAAATAAAAAAACACATGGAGAAAGATGAAAATGAAAACACAATGGTCCAAAATCTTTGGGATGCAGCAAAAGTTGTTCTAACAGGGAAGTTTATAGCAGCAATATAGGCCTACTTCAAGAAGCAAGAAAAACCTCAACCAACCTAACCTTATACCTAAGGGAGCTAGTAAAAGAACAAACAAAACCCAAAACTAAAAGAAGGAAGGAAATAATAAACATTAGAGCAGAAATACATGAAATAGAAACTAAAACAACAATAGATCCGTGAAATCAGGAGGTGGTTCTTTGTAAAGACTGCCAGAATGATAAACCTTTCACCAGACTCAGAGAAAGAGGGGGAGGGGGCAGAACTTAAATAAACAAAATTGGAAGTGAAAGAGGAGAAATAACAACTGACACCACAGAAATAGTAAGGATCATCAGAGAATATTATGAAAAATTATATGCCAATAAATTAAGCAGCCTACAAGAAATGGATAATTCCTAGAAACATATAACCTCCCAAACCTGAATCAGGAAGAAATAGAAAAATTGGACAGACCAATTACCAGCAATGAAATTAAATCAGTAACCAAAAAACTCCCAAAAAACAAAAGACAGGACCAGACAGCTTCACAAGTGAATTCTACCAAACATTTAAAGAAGCATTAATACCTGTTCTCAAACTATTCCAAAAAGTGGGATAATAAAGCAAGCTCCCAAATTTATTCTATGAGACCAGCATGACCCTGATAACAAAACCAGATAAGGACACTACAAAAAAAAAAAAAAAAAGGGAACTACAGAACAGTATTTCTGATGAACATAGATGCAAAAATCCTCAACAAAATATGAGCAAACCAAATCCAACAATACATTATAAAAATAATTCACCATGATCAAGTGGGATTTATTCCTGGGATGCAAGTGTGGTTCAGTATTCACAAATCAATCAGTGTGATGCATTTCTTCAATAAGAGAAAAGATAAACACCACATAATCATTTAATAGATAACAGAAAAAGCATTTGACAAAGTACAACATGCATGCTCTACAAAATAGATTTAGAGAGAACATACCTCAACATAATAAAGGCCATCAATGAAAAATTCACAGCTAACAGCATACTCAATCATGAAAAACTGAGAGCTTTTCCCTTAAGGTCAGGAACAAGGATGTCCACTCTCACCACATTTATTCAACATAGTATTGCAAGTCCTATCTGCAGCAGTCTGACAACAAAAAGAAATAAAAGGCATCCATACTTGTAAGAAGGAAGGAAAACTTTCACTATTTGCAGATAACATGATACTATATACAGAAAACCCTAAAGATTCCACCAAAAAACTATTAGAACTGATAAATTAATTCAGTAAGCTCAGAGGATACAAAATCAATGTACAGAAATCTGTTGTACTGGTACGTACTAAAAATGAAGCAACAGAAAGAGAAATTAAGAAACAGTCCCATTTATAATTGTACCAACAATAATAAAATACCTAGGAATCAACTTAACCAAAGAGGTGAAGTACCTGTACTCTGAAAAGTATAAAACACTGATGAAAGAATTTGAAGAAAACCCAAAGAAATGGAAAGACATTACATGCTCATGGATTGAAAGAATATTGTTAAAATGTCCATATGATGCAAAGCCATCTACAGATTTTATATAATCCCTATGTAATCCCTTAAAATTTGTATGGAACTATAAAAGGCACTGAATAGGCAAAGCAATCTTGATAAAGAAAAACAAAATGGGAGATATCACAATCCCAGATTTCAAAATATAATACAAAGCTATAGTAATCAAAACAGTATGGTCCTGAAACAAAAATAAGACACATTAGTCGATGGAGCAGAATAGATAGCCCAGAAATAAACCCATGATTATATGGTCAATTAACTGACAAAGGAGGCAAGGTTATGCAATGGGGGAACTACAGTCTCTTCAACAAACAGTGTTGAGAAAATGGGACAGCTACATGCAAAAAATGAGATTGGACCACTTTCTCACACCATACACAAAAACTCAAAATGGATCAAGGGCCTAAATGTGAGCCCTGAAACCATAGAAATTCTAGAAGGATCACAGGCAACAATTTCTCAGACATTACCTGCAGCAATATTTTTTTAGATAGATCAACTGAAGCAAGAAAAACAAAAGCAAAAATAAATTATTGGAACTACATCAAAATAAAAAGCTTCTGAACAATGAAGGAAACAACCAACAAAACTAAAAGCCTACTGAATGGGAGAAGGTATCTGCAAATGGCATATGGGATAAAAGGTTAGTATCCAAAATATATAAAGAGCTTATACAACTCAACACCCAAAAAACAAATAATCCAATTAAAAAATGGGCAGAAGACACAAACAGGTATTTCTCCAAAGAAGACATACAGATAGCTTACAGATGGCTAACAGAAACATGAAAAGATACTCAGCATCACTCACCACCAGGGAAACGCAAATCAAAACTACAATGAGATATTTCCTCACACCTGTCAGAGTGGCTAAAATCAAAAATACAAGAAACAAGAAGTGTTGGCAAGGATGTGGAGAAAAAGGAACCCTTATTCAATGTTTGCTGGAAGGCGAACTGGTGCAGCCACTGTGGAAAACAGTATGGAGCTTCTTCAAAAAGTTAAAAATAGAACTACCCTACAACCCAATAATTGCACTATTGGGTATTTACCTGAAAAATATAAAAACACTAAATGAAAGGGATACATGCACCCCTGTGTTTATACCAGCATTATTTACAATAGCCAAATTAAAGAAGCAGCCCGAGTGTCCATTATTACATGAATGGATAAAGATGTGTGGTTTGTTTGCGTGTGTGCGCGTGCACACACAGACACACACACACACACACACTGGAATATTACTCAGCCATAAAAAGAATGAAATCTTGTCATTTGCAACAGCACGGATGGAGCTAGAGAATAAAATGCTAAGTAAAATAAGTCAGAGAAAGACAAATACCATAATTACACTTGTATGTGGAATTAAGAAACAAAACAAGTAGCAAAGGGGAAAAATGAGAGACAAATGAAGAAATAGACTCTTAACTATAGAGAACAATCTGATGGTTAACAGAAGGGAGGGGGGAGGGGGATGGGTGAAATAGGTAAAGGGGATAAGAGTACACTTATTAGGAGCAATGAATTATATATAGAATTGTTGAATCACTATATTGTACACCTTAAACTAATATAACACTGTTAACTATACTGCAATTAAAATAATAATAGGGCTAAAAAAACAAAACAAAACAAACCCAAAGAACCATAAACATCTTGCTTGACCACCTCACAGGGTTGTAAACGCTCAAAGAATCCAATTTGTTTAAATACGGCGACTTGCTACATAAAGTGAAAAGTTTCAGATGATGCATAACTGAAAAGTTCTATATAACTATGAAGGAAATTACTCAAGCTCTGTTGTTTTGCCTTGAATCCTAAGGAAGCAAAGGCCCAAAGAATCCCCTCTAAGCCCAGAGACCAGGTAGAGATGACTTAAAAATGGCCCTCTTCTTACTGGGCTGAGTATTTTACCTTGTATCTGTATACCATTGATATTTAAAGTGGCAGAGAGGGAGAGAGAGTGTGGGTATAAGATCTCAGTGAATTATTAGCAAGAAACTGCAAGTGTTCAACTGACCTAGATGAAGCATGACTATAGGATTTATCACCTCTGTGGTAACATGAGAGAAGCCTTGAGACAACAGGGCACCAGGGGTTGTTCTAGAGAAACACAAACCAGTACAGGACCCAAGCTTTGCACTCAAGAGAGCATCCAGCTTAATCTATCTCTCTGTCTCTCTTTCAATCTCTTTCTCTCTGTCCAAAAACAACTACAAATACACTGTGGGCAATATTGGCAAAAACAGTTCACAGAATGGGTGAATGAGAAAGGATCTTTGTGACCAGACTGCCCAGTTTCTCCATTGATGGACTGAGATACTAAGGCCTGGGCAAGTCAGGTGGCATACCCTCAAAGAAATCAGCAGCCTTACTGTGAGGAGAAACCAGAGTTCCTGGCCCCCTTGCAAACAAAATTTTCTTGGTCTCACACCAACTATGAAGGAGGTTTTAGTATTTATTTCTCAATTACAATCGATTTTTTCCTTGAGGAATTAAATTTATTTTTCTGAAAGTCCTATCACCTGGAAACTCTTTTCTCCCTTTCTCCCTTCTTCCCTTCATTCCCTTTTTCCTTTCTTGCTCTATGGCTATTGTTTTCTTCAACCCTCTCTCTTTCCTTCTTTCCTTCATAGGTATGTATACCTGTAGGCATAGGAGACAAAGATAGCAGATCTAAGTCAAGGGAGTACAATTTTCAATGGCCTAAAACAGCTCAAAATTTACAATTGAGAATTTAAAACACAATTTACCAATTTCAGTCCTGAATCTAGAAAAAAGGGTGCCCCCCCCAAGTAATCTGATAACATTTATGCAAAATTAAAATTTCATTATTCCCCAGAGCACCACCATCATCACCCACTCCTCAGGCTCTTTATCTTCAGGTTCAAAATAATCCCTGGCACTAGGAATTGCATGACCTCGCAATGGGTGTGGCAGCTTTTTTTGGATCTCGTGGGGCCAAAGGGAGTTGATAATGTGTTCCTCTCGCAATCATCCACATTATCTGTTTTCAAACAGCCTTATTTAATTTGAACTGAATTTGCAAACTTGGATGATTCCTAATCTTTCCCACTCCTTACACTTAGGTCCCATCAGTTCATTTGATTCTTGACTCTGATCCTAAGAATGGTATACATTTTCCCCAGCCATGTAAAGGAGAGGGAAGCTCAGGAGGAGAAAAAACTCAGTTAACAATGTGACAAAAACTCTCCCTGGTGAGTTCACAAAAAAGAAGACACACAACATCAAACACCAATAGCGCCAAACCATTTACTGGAGGTTTTCAAATCTTTCAAAAATGTTACAAAAAGTGAGCAAACAGTGAAACTAATCACAAGTTTGACATCAAAAACTAGTATCTGGGTAAGTCCATGCAGGCATGTCGGGAAAAGGGAATATCTATGAGTATTTACTATGATCAAAACACTGGATTAGGGTCTTTTATACATTATCTTATTTTATCCTATTCAGGAAAAATTATCCTGGACTAGGAAACTATGAACAACAACAACAAAAAGGTGGGTGGGGGTGGGGGAAGATTGTGTCATCTCGTGTGCTAGCCCATTATCCATCAAACCCAGCCAAGGGCCATCTGACTCTCTTGGGAAAGACAACTTTGAATAATAATTCAACAGAGACCAGATTAGGGACCTGGTAAAGTTGGAGATGGACTTGTAGAAAATTGGTAAAGCATGATGATGTTTTATTTGTACTTTCTGACAGAGAAATTTACCTCCAGGGCGATAGTTCTATTTCTCTGTAGCACAGTAACCAGTTTTATATCTTATTTTGCAATCTCATTCCAAGGCTTTTCCTACTGACTAGTTAAATTCCAATTTCACATTCTCTTCAAATTGCTGCTATTCTGATGATGAGTTAAGTGGAAGTCTATTCATATGAAAATTATGTTTTCAATGATTTAAGAATTTGTGCTCTGATAATCCCCAAACAACCACATGAGGTAGGTAGTATATCCTCATTTGCAGAGGAAGAAAGTGAGTCTCAGAGGAGGCACATTTCCTGCCCAAGGTTATAGAGGTAAGAAGTAATAAAGCTGGAGTCTGAACACAAATATGCCTGAATTCTTTTACAGGAACTACAGTGGTAACTCACATATGGATTCAAAATCTGGACTGGAACATCTCCATATATGTAAAACTAACTTTACATATATGCTTCAATTATAAACACAAGAGCTGAATATCGAAAGTGACTAACGCTGAATGACCTAAACCTGAGTACTTAAATAGTAATTGAAGAGACTGTTTATTAATTTGTTTGGTTTCAAGTCTGAACTTTTTAAAATTGGAAGTGTTGAAAGTATTTGCCTATACACTATTTGGAATATTCTCATTAAAGTGTGAAATTCCAATGCTATGCTGGTTTCATTAATGGCACCGGATGATGCAGGGCAAGTTACTACTGAGGATGGTATAAAAGTCATAGAAAAGTGTCCGGAATACTTACTAGAGAGCCCCTCTTGGACATTTCATGAACATGTCCCTGAGGGTTTGTGAATACATTTGACCAAATTTGCAGTTTTTATCCCACTATAAAGATGCTCCAATCTACTCTGTCTTCAGACCGGTAAAAAAAACCAAACAAACAAAAAAACAAACAAACAAAAAAACAAAAGGAGGAACATCAACATGTTTTTCTATTCTACGGGCATGAAGGTGATGTGTTTGTCCTGGCTGAACACACATGGTATGTAGATATCCAGACTTGAGAGTCACAAACAGCTGTTAATCTGAAAGCACCATAGTACACGTTGTACATCTTAAAAATGTATTTTGGGAAAGGCTGATCTCACATATACATGCTTATCTGTCAACCAGCATGCTTTTCACAGCTGAGATGTATACCTTTTGATTGCACTCGTTTTATCCACTTGAAGATCCATTCAATGTATATGCAGAGTTACAAATTTTTCTCCATTCATAAGATTCTAAAGTTCAGTTCAGTTGGTATCTAGGTTGGTAAGAAAAACCTCTGTTTGTATTGTGAGGCCTTTGCCCAGCAAATCACAAATTAGACAGTGACCATCTGGCCTGGTTTCCCAGAGAGTGCACCCCTATTTGGTGGGCCCTGGCAGTTGTTTGCCAGAGATTTGAACTGAGGCAATCTGCCCACCTCAGCCCCTGATCGCAAACTCTGGAGCCAGCTGAATTTCAGCTTCGGCTGAAGTGAAAAGTAGCTATGTGGTTTAAATTCATCTTGACTCACAGTTTCACTGTTTTATCCAGGCTAAAGCTGCTCACTGTGTCTGTGGTTTTCTTACATAAATTTTCAATCCAGCTAGTGCTATTATACAGTGTCTTTTCCAGCCCTGGTGTTGGGGGTGGATTTTTAGCTCGCATATTTTTTCCAGATGTGATAAGCTCTCCATAGCCCTCTTGGTGAGCAAAAGCATATCCAGATCTTCTTGAGCTTGACCTGCGAGTCTGAGGCCTTCGGCTACGTGAGGGCTTTGCCTTCTTTTGAGCTTTTTGCCTCCGACGGATCTAGAGAGGAAGGAGACCCAGAGTGAGATGATGCATCCAAATGACAGACTCTAGGCCCTGGGCCACTTTATGAAGAGAAAGCCTTTTCATGAGAAACATCAACCATAACAAAATAATCACCTTCATTGCAAAAAGAAGTGTTTCACCACAAAACCAAGAAATTTTCCACCCCAAAGACCGTAGTGGGCACTGGTCAAGTTTTACTCCTACCGAGAGACTATTAAGTAAGCAAGAAGTATTAAGACAAATTTCATTACTGTCTCCATCTTACAGGTCCATCTTAAATGAATAGGAACATACTTTTATACAGAAGGATTTTCTAACATGCAGTATCCAAACACAGTCAGAATACTGATCTATAATCCCAGGCTCCAAACACAGGCCTTTCCCCCTTTCTCTTAAAGATTCTCAAGATCCAATAGTCATTAGTAACTGGACTAAGAGAAAATTTAGAAAATGAGAGTCAGACATTTCCAACTCTTGTGGTAGGTCAGTATATCATGAGATTTTCAGGGTTTTGATTTCTTTTAGTTTGTTTGTTTGTTTGTTTTGCAGCCTTTAGAAGAGCTCAACATCATTTGGGTAGGTTTCCAACATTTCTTTGATTTCCCTGTAAAGCTGAGGAGAAAAAGATCCAAGGTTTGGTGTAAGCTGCACTGTTCTCTGATTCAACTGATCTCTTGGAGTCTGACTTTCATGTCAGGAGAAAACCATTAAAAGCATAAAATCATGATCTGACTACATACTGGAAGAAATGAACATCATCTTCCTTCCTTCAGCTCATCCATCATTTTCTGGGTTTATATCAGAATGAGCTCATGGAGCCAAAGGGAAAGGACAGACCTAACAGGGGAATATGTGAATCATTTCAGAGAGAATCTTCTCATGCTTTGGCCCCAGAATGTGGAGGATATCCTTGCCTCAGTTCCTCTCAGCATCATTGGCCTGGTCACTCACTCCATAAGTGTTTGCCCCCTCCTCACGATGCAACTACAAAAGTGTGTCTCCCCCTTATTTCTCCTTTTCTGTTTTTTATCTGGTTCCTGACCTAACTTGACATAGTCTTGCTTATACTACTCTTCTCATAAAACACTGAAATATATACTGTTAATCCCTTAGTTTAAGAATTTCCATAATCTGTTCTATTTTCAACTTTGTATTTTCCAATCCAGTCATGTTGCTGTTCCCTTTCTTAATCTGTTCAAAAGGTAACATCTCCCCCATGTTTCTGAATCTACTACCACATTTCTACAAAAATTTAGAATTCCTTCACCTGATACATTACTTGTTTCTCTTTTACTGCATCCTTTACTTGCCCCGTTTTCAATAACTTTCCCTATAGTTTGCCTTTGCCTTAGAATAGTTTTGCACTCATATTTAGTCTAGACATTTATCTTCATTGGCATTCACAAAGCTGGTCCATTCAGATGTGGGCAGTTCCATCTACTGTGATGTGATGCCATATACCTATGGGTATTTCTGGTGAGATGTTCATTATCCCTTTCCTAGGTTTCCAATCAGGCAGAGAAGGACATGATTCCAAGAGCCAAGAACGAGCCCTTCAAATGCTCATCAGCGCTGCAACATACCTGGTCACTCAGGGCTGGGCATAAATCCACTTTCAAAAATCTGAATGCCACCACAGGCATAACAGAAGCCACTGTCGTTAAGAGAATAACAAGCCAGATGCACTTCTGGGCCAAAGAATGTCGTGCATTTCCTATTATTAAGGACAAAAATATACACTGTGGTTATAAATAGGACTGAATTATTGAATTAATAGTCTCTTTGTCTATTGCCATAAGGCCTTTTTTGAAATGGTGAGGTTTGGACTACTAGGGAGGACCACTAGGTGTCTTCTCCAGTATATAGTATGCTCAGAGGTGATGGTAAGGCAAGAGTGGTAGGATCATCACCCTTGGGAACTGCTTCATGGCCTGATCAATTGGAGACAGCCAATCAGAGCCAAGTATTCTCTGATCCAGACTCAGTCCAGCTCACTCAAGAAGTAGAATTCTCTCATCCAGCCTCAAGACCCCTTGACTACAAAGCAGCCATTATTTTTAAAAGGCACATTTGCTCTTAAAGACTCTTGAATAAAACTGTCATATCAAAACTATACAATATATGTCTGGGATGCAGGTACAATCTCAATAGTCTTGGTGACTGGCTATGCCATAAAAGGAGAGCTTTAGCTGCTACCTTTACAACTCAGGCAGCAACCTCAGAAAACCTGCCTCAAAGGGACTTGCTGATCTCTCTAACATTTACTTGGTTATGAACAATTCAAGGTTCCAAGGAGATCAGGGATGTTCTTGGGTTTGTGAAAGGAGCAGTCCTCTCACTAGGAGGCTTCTGATGCAGCCATCCAACATGCTAGTGCAATACTGTGGTGAAACTCATCACCAAGCCTGAAGCCGGTTTCCTTACTTTATACTCACACCTCATATCCTGGGGTGTTTGATAAAGAAAGCAATAAGGGTCAGTTAAGCAGACAGACAAATTCTACAGAACCATGTCAACCCTACTTATATGACCAAAATAAACATCTGTCCCTGTTGGTTTTCTAGGGATTTGCCACAATACCTCCAATTAGCCAGGTCCCCTCTCTCAAAGTTAAAGTGTTAACCCCATTTGAATGTGTTTGGGGTATGAGGGCTTGGCTACTGACTGGTATGTCTGCACTTTCTGGCTTTGGAGGATAGAATTTGCCCACCAAAGAGCAGTCGATTACAGTTGCCTAGGCAGAAACAAACTTGACTCAATAAATTATATGACTCTTTGAGCTCCTTGAAGCTCAGTACCCCCAGGCACAGTTGGAAAAACAAGCTTCACTTTAAAACCACACTCCTGCTTGCTGCTGGCTACTAAGGAAAAAAAAATTTTTTTTCTTAAACCCCAATGTTGATCTAACTTTTGAGAAGTCTCATTGGAGCTCAGTAATTAATTCCTGGAATGGCATGTGTTTAGCTGGAGAGAGTGGTCCCCACATAGACTACTTTCTCCAGTTGAGGCATTCCGGTCTCATTATGTGTGCTAAAATGCTCTCTTAGGACTAGAAGTCTTCTCATCAATGCGCTGAACTTTCAGATTTGGCAACCAAAGAAGAAAAAAAAAAAAAAAGGAAGGAAGGAATAAAAAGAAAAAAAAAAACTAAAAATAGTTAAATGTCTGTCTTTCGTAACATGCTTATTCTTATTCCTAACCATCATGTTTCTACATGGTTGTAATCTTTTGGTAAACAAAGTATTAATGTTTCATGCTAAGTAAGAGTGGTGCAATTTAAAGATTTCCATAGACATGCAAAGTGAGGCAGAAGATGAAAAAGAAGGTTCTTAAGTGTATGTGCGCATTTAATTGGAATTATAATTTCAGGTGCCTTTGCATCAGTGGAAATACATAGCCCTATAGTTGCTCTTCTTTTGCTTTCTACATAAATAAGTTTTCTCAGAATTGTTTTTCTGGATTCCTTAGACTGAATTCCTCAACTGGTGGATGAAAATCTCGGTCCTGCCTGATAAAGCTCAAGAAGGCTGACACTATGCATCTCTCTTTTCCACAGTTTGCTGGGATGGAGCTGAGAAACATCACTGTTACCAACCTATCTTACACATATTAGAGATTTCAAAACTTCTGAGAAAGTATATTAATAGCCTCATTGTGGAATAAAGCTCAGTGGCCCTCTGGGAATCATTTTGAAATGTGGAATACAATGGTGGCTTACACCATTGTAGTATTATAGAACAGGGTGTTAAGGTATTTTTGGAGTTCTTTGGCTACCCATCTGCTGCTCAAATCACTCTGCAGTGTTCCCAACTAATAATCAAGACACAGTTGCTTGAATCATCATCATCACCATCATTATGGTTAGCATTTACTAAAAAAGTACTATGTACCAGGCCACATGGTAACATTTTACATGCAGTATCTCATGTATCCCTCACGTTTCCTATGAACATAGAAACTATTAATATCTCTGGTTTAGAATTTAAAACATCAAGGCATGAAAAGGCATCTGCCCAAGGTCATCCAGCATTCAAGTAGTGGAGCTGACAACTGAACCCTGGATGTCTAACTACAGAGCCCACTCTACGTGCCACTTATAGACGAACATTCAGCTTTTTTTTTAGATGGCTCTAAATTATACCTCATTTCTTTCTCAAATAAATGCAAGTGAGTTCTACAGGTGAACTTTGACAGTGTAATTGGTGATCACGTGGGATAAAAGGGAGAGCCTAACACTTCTTTCTCTTCTTTGTATTATACATGACCTTTTTACAGACCCTCAGATAACCTTGAAATATGTGTTATGCTTCTTGTTTGCAAAGGGACAGTCTGTTGCATCTAGGCTGTTGGAAACCTATATGCAGCTATTGTAGTGACTCTTCTCCATCTGGCAGGGAGAGCAGAAACTAATCTCTTGGAGCTCTTCTCAAGCCTGAAAACCTTTAGATGCCTGGCTCAATTCATTCCTAGAGAAAAGATTATTGGTCATCCGTCATCCCACCCACCCAACACAGAAAACAAATTACAAAGAAAAATAAATGACAGCATGACACTAGCCCCCACAGATAGTAGGACTCACTTACCAACAAATGGAAACTGGTTTGGGAAGATGCCAAAGATGCCATTACTGTGCATTGTAAATAAAATGGAGAAATAAGTGGCAACACTCCCCCAGATGAAGACATGATTAATGACAGTCCAGTAACTGGTATCCAAGGCTATCTGTAAATGAAGTCGAATGCAAAGGGGAGGTCTTTGAGGATTACAAGAGTAACATTTTACTGAGTGATGGTTCCCCAGGACTGCTCTGTGAAGACACAGTTGCACCTGTCTAGCTACCAGCCAAACACAGGCACTCCTACTTTCTGCATAACATTGGGAACTGACCTGACATTTCTGGTAGGCAACTGACTTCAGAACTTATATCTGCAAGCCATTATATCTGTCAAGGGTGAATCAGAATCAGGAGATAAAATGTTAAACTTCTTTTAAGTGTGAAATAAGAAAACAATGATTTCTAATTTCAAAGTCACTTTCCAAATTGCTCTTAAAGCGTTTCTGTTGGGAAAAAAAATTTTTGCAGTAGTGAGCAAGTGCAACATTTTATAATCCATACATCGATTTTCACAAGACTGCGGTGCCAGGGTGGCTCAGTTAGTTGAGTGTCCAACTCTTGATTTCGACTCAGATCATGATCTCACGTTTTTGAGTTCCAGCCCCACATCAGCCTCTGTGCTGACAATATGGAGCCTGCTTGGGATTCTCTCTCTCTCTCTTTCTCTCTCTCTCTCTCTCTCTCTCTCTCTCTCTCTCTCTCTCTCTCTCTCTCCCTGCCCTTCTCTCTCTTTCTCTCTTTCTGCCTAGTCCCCGCTTGTGCTCTCTCAAAATAAATAAACATTGAAAAATTTTTTTCACATGACTATTTTACATGTGAAATATTTTACATGTGAAAAATTCAGAAGCAAGGATTCAGAGAAAAACAAATAGGTTCTGGCAACATTATTTGCATCTCAGAGGCCCCAAGTAGTCCAAGGTTTGCATTTCTAGCAGAGTCTGGTGCAAAACAACTAATTTCTCACTTTCCTGAGGGGGCCCTACTTACACAGTAAACAGATCCTTCTCTACATCTGCAAAGGAAGACACACTTCCTCCCCTCACTTGAAGGTTACTGTTTTTTATCTTGCCCCATTAAAAAGATGTTGGCAGCCTTGGATATAAACTGCAGGAGTTTTAAAAGGACAGCTTTTTCTTTCCTTAGGAGGCCTAAGAACAGAGAGCTTTGCCATTCATCCTTAGCAAAGAGATGATGGTTTTCCAGTTCATTTGGCTGCCAACACATTAGGTCAAAATCCTCAACTGTACCTTCCACCAGCTGTCAATTCATCACCATCAAGAGATACTAATAGCCTGGCCTGTGTGGGTATGAGTAGAAAAATCACAACCAATTAAAGAGGACTCAACTGAAAAGAAAAAAAAAAAAAAAGACCAGGTGGCTCCTATTCAGGCAGAACTAATGGAAAAGACAGACAAGCACTATAATAATAAAAAAAAAAAAATGTAATGAGAACTCTTAAGGGGATGCAATTAGATCACAGGGAAAAAAAATGAACTCTGGAAGAAAAAAAGCATTATTCCTGAATTTAAAAATTCAATAGAGAAACCAAATAAGAATAGTCACTGATGAGAACTGAATTAATATTCTGGAAAAAACAAATGGAAATAATATCTCACAACAGAGAGCAAAAACTTGAAGAAATGGAAACCATATGCAAAAAGATATGAGACATGGATGGCAAAATCCATAGATGAGAGACTTATGGGCCCAATACCCAAATAATGGCATCTTAGAGAAAAAAGTATGAGAGAGAGAAGTAACAATCAAAGAAATGACAGAAGAAAATTGCTCTGGTATTGTGAACAAACAAGATTTTCAGATTGAGAGGGCACTCTAAATCCTAGGAAGATTAATGAAAAAAGTCACATTCCAGTGGCATTTGTGAAGCCAAAAGACAAGAACAGAGACTTGCAGATAGAGACCAGATTACTTACAAAGGAAAGAGAATCGACCTAATATCTGAAACTGGGTATAGTGGAACAACATTTACAAAGTTCCTAAAGCAAAAGTCTCTGACTCAAGAATCTCATGTCCGTCCAATATATTATTTAAATGTAAGGACAAAAAAAGAAAGTTTTTTTTTTAATTTTTAATGTTTATTTTTGAGAGAGAGAGACACATACATGAGTGTGAGCAGGGAAGGGGCAGAGAGAGAGGGAGACACAGAATCTGAAGCAGGCTCCAGGCTCTGAGCTGTCAGCACAGAGCCAGATGTGGGGCTCGAACTCACGAACCGCATTATCATGAAATACCTGAGCCGAAGTCGGACGCTTAACTGACTGAGCCACCCAGGCATCCCCAAAAAAGAAAGCTTTGAGCTCAAAAGTATAACATCTCTGTATGCTTTCTGAAGAAATTACTCAAGGAAATTGCTGCAAATAAAAATTCAATGAGAACAAAGACTTCAAAAGAGTGGAAGACAAAGAGCATAAAAATGGTGATGAGCAATGATTTTTGTACATTTATAGTTGGCTCTATAAAGAAAAAAAATTACAACAGTCAAAACTTATGTTAAAGGAGCATTTAGTAACACCATGAAACTGCAACTCTAGGATATTAACAAACACAAGAGTTGGGGAGGGGAGTAGGAGCAGGGAGAGAGAAATAATAAGACATTTCCAAAATTGTTTAATTTGGAAGCAGATGAGGGAAGGTGTAGACAGGATAGTGAAACGTTTGGTGAAGGATTTAGTTATTTAATTTTGGTATCTCAGTATGGAAATAGAGACTTAAACGACTACAAAAATAGGGAGAACTCAAGAGTAAGATGGGAATACAAATAGTAACACTTATAAATTATTTATGACAAATAAGATATTTAAAGATCACAATGCATCTGAGCATGAAAAGGAAAAAGTGGAAAGAGAAAAGTATTAAAAGTAATCATAAAATAACATGAAAGGAGCAAGATAAAATATAGGGTAGTAACAATAAAAATGAGTAGTTTAACTCCCTTATCAAAGGACAAAAACAATAGAATGAGAGAAGAAAATGTTGAAAAGGAAGGGATGGGCCTACATTACATATCAGGACTAAAAAAAGCAATAGAAGTAAAACTAATATAAAAAATGAAATTTAAATAAGAACATTTTATCATAAAAGATAAAAGCTACAAAGAACAAATAACAATCAAGAGCCATTATATGGCAAATGATATAGCCTCAAATTATATAAGGTTAAATCTCCTTGAAACACAAGAACCTGATAAGAATCATAACCACAAGGGAAAACTTTAATACACTTGTCTCACTATTTGATAAGCATGGTGGTTCTCTGGAAATCTGTGGCTGACCTGGCATCCAGTCCCCAGTGTGATAAGGGCCAAGCTGTTAAGAGGTAGTTATGGAATTTACACTACAATAGTGCAGTCATATGGTTGCGTTCTGCTCCCAAAGGTGACAGGCCTAGCTGTGGCTCTCCCTGGTTCCCTTACCCTCTTGAAGAGTCTGGAGCTACCTAACTGCTTTTAATAACTCTTTTTTAGTTAAACTGAAGAAGTGTCTGTTGTCTGCAACTATGATCCTTTTTGGAAATTAATATAATATTATTAATGAAATTTAAAATGTACATACTCTCTGATCTATCAATGCAAACAACAAAAGACCATTCTTCATTTGATTAGGTTGTTAGGAGTTCTGACTCCAGAAATTTCATTTCTAGGAATTTATCTGTCAGTACATAAAATGTATATACTAGTATGTGCATTGTAGCATTGCTTTAATAACAGCAACAACAAAAGAAACATCCTGAATGTCTATCAATAGAGGATTGATAATGATTATAGATAATTATATATATTATTATATATGTTATATATATATTGTGAAATTCTATGCAGCTCTGAAAAAGAGTAATGTAGATCTGAATATGTTGGGTTGGAAAGCTGTTCAGAATGTCTTGTTAAGAAAAGCATATTAAAGAATAATATGCATAGCTATGCTCCTTTTGTCTTGAATACATATGTGTGTGTCCCAAAGCAAAGAAAAAAATATGGAAGGAGTTAAGCTATGGTAATCATAATAGTAGTTAACGGGGGAATATGGGGAAGAAGGAGAAGGTCGTTCGTTTTATTTTAAACACTTCTATAGTGTTTCAAATGTTAAAAGAAGTATTTTATAATTCAAATAACCAAAAAAAAAAAAGAAAGAAAAAAGAAAAAAGAAACCCACAAAACACAACAACCCTGATATTTAAAAAAAAAAAAATGTCTCCTAAAGTTTGGCTGATAGCATCAGCAGGACACGTAAGATTTATAACTATAATTATAGACCATGGATATTTCATGAGGGTTGTTACGCCAATGACAAGTTAAGCTTAGACAGCAAGGAAAGGATATTAATGCTGCTGTCAAAGTGAGCTTATTCACAAAACTCCTGAAACTTATTATTCTATCTATCAGAGACAGCAGTTTCTGATTGAAGCCAAAATTGCAGAGGTTTCATGGTTATAAACATTTATGCACCCAGGTCTGAGAATTCTATGGTAAAACAGGCATTTTCAAGGTTTCTGAGAAATAAAAGTGAGTGTATCGCATGAGTGATGGGCATTAAGGAGGGCACATTTTGGGAGGAGCACTGGGTGTCATATGTAAGCGATGAATCACTGGGATCTATTCCTGAAGTCAAAACTATACTGTATGTTAATTAACTTGAATTAAAAAAAAAAATAAATGGAAGACTAAAATGACAGTAATTGAGAATCTACCCATTCCTCAAGTTGAAATTTTGATGTTGAAAGAGGATCTGTGTGTTTATCATCTATTGAGTTTCTCTCCCACTTTATTCAAGGGTGATACTGGTGTCCTAGGTATCTCCTCATGGAGGATAGGGTGGACAGTGAGTTCCCTGCAGCTTCTATGCCTTTGGGGAGGCCCACAGCTTCCACTTATCCCTATAAAGAAGGGAGGTCCACTTGGATTTGGAGCTGGGGCCCTGAGATCAGAAGTTCTGTGTTCAAATCTTGGCCTGCCACTCTCCATGTGACTTGAACTGTGGCAAGTCTATATATTTTTTTATACATAACTTTTTAAAAAGTTTATTTTTGAGAGAGAGTGAGCAGGAGAGGGGCAAAGGGGGGGAGGGGGAGAGAGGGAGAGAGAGAGAGAGAGAGAGAGAGAGAGAGAGAGAGAGAGAGAGAATCCCAAGCAGGTTCCACATTGTCGGTGCAGAGCCTGATGCGGGGCTCAAACTCACGAACTGCGAGATCATGACCTGAACCGAAATTAAGTCAGACACTTAACCAACTGAGACACCCAGGCACACCAGCAAGTCTATTTTCTTACCTATAGTAATTGTATCCATCTCAGAGACCTGAAAAGAGGATTAGATGAGATAATGGGATTATCTGAGAAATAAATCATTTGCATAATAAATGCTCAATTAATAGGAGTTGTTACTCTTAAAATCAGAAGCCCTGACACAGGCAGGTGGACCAAGTTTGCTTTCAGTAACTCTAGCCTCTCCTCTCTGTTCTTCCAGATATTATCTTTTCACCAAACCCCAATGCTTCTAGCTTTAGGACTGCTTGCTTGCCTTTCTTTTATTTTCTTTTCTTTCTCTTCCTTCCTTCCCTCCTTCTCCTCCTCCTCCTATATAGACAACAAAGTATTTGACATCGTCCTTATACTCACTCTAATCTTTGTTCTTATACTTCCTGAAAATTAAAATTTGCATTTTAACCAGTCTTACTGTAGAATAAAAGACTTTGCTCCAGACAACACTGGAGTCAGAGAGGTCTGGTTTCCAATCCTGGATCTAGGACTCACTTTGTGACTTCAGGAAAGTTGCTTAACTTCTCTGAGCTCCATCTGTAAAAGGGGACAATAAATAATACCTCCTGCATAGTGGCACTGAGAGGATTAAGTATAACGCATGATATCACTCCTATCACTGTGTGATGATGACACGGGTTTTGGAAGGCTTCCACCAAGGACAGGCCTGCTTTGGCCATCTGGGGTAAGAAGGGCATGTATGTAACTAAGACAGGAGGGACAGTTGGATACTTCAACCAAATTATTCTCACTTCCTTTACTCAACTTTATTCTTTCTTTCTCTTCTTATCTTTCTGCCCTTATATCCATTCCACAAATACTTATTTTTGTCTGGCACTACAGCAGTAAACAAAGCATGCCAGAAATTGGAAACTGGTATCCATTCTCACTCATACCTACTCTGCTTCCAAACCTCCACCTCCAGCCTGGATATCTCCTACATTCTTCTCTTGTCTGTCCTCAGTCTCCTGGCTGTTTCAGGACCTTCCAGCACTCAGCAGGGGGTATGGGTGAGGGCAGGAAGAAATCAGGTACAGGAGAAACCTATGGGATAGGAGTATGCGGATAAGATCTAGAGGACTTCAACTTGTACGTGGCGAAGAGGCACAGCCACCAAGTGGTGAAATCCAGCACCTCATCTTTAGAAGTACAACTCTGGGTGTGTTTCCCAAGTGTGCCTAACTACCCTATAAGCCCAGTAATAATTGTGTTGTAGGAAATGCTTGCCCCATGTTTTTCATGGTACATTCACAAATGCCTTTATTGAAAGTAAAATAAATAAATATTTGATTCAGGAAACAAGTCTAGTGGATCCTAGTCCTAAACCTGCAATGCAGTCACTGTGTATCCTGGGCAAATCATGGGCCCCAGTTTTTTGTATCAATTTTGCCTTAAATTATACTGTTATGGTTTTGACATATGACCACCAATTCTTTGAAACTCTGCTAAGAAATGGAGCTTAATTCTCCTCCACTTGAACATATTGGGCTAGATTTAGTGACTTACTTCTAATGAACAGAGTATGAAAAGGGAAACATAGTTTAGAATGGAGAAACCTGAAGAACATCATCCATATAAGTAAATGAGGTCACCATCACCGGTAATAAGTCATGCTGATATCACATGATCCCTGATAGGATATGACAAGAAGGGCACAGCACCTCTTTGTGAATCTTACCCCAAATCCACAATCTCCATCTATCCCTAAGAAAGGATTGGACAAATCCAGAAAAATTCTACAAAATACCTGATCACTAGTATCCAGAAGTATCAAGGCCATGAGGGACACCTGGGTGGCTCAGTCAGTTAAATGTCTGACTTCGGCTCAGGTCATGATCCCACGGTTAGTGAGTTTAAGCCCCGCGTCAGGCTCTGTGCCGACAGCTCAAAGCCTGGAGCCTGCTTTGGATCCTGTGTCTCCCTCTCTCTCTCTATCCGCCCCCCCTGCCCCCCCCCAAGCTCTGTCTCTCTCTCTCAAAAATAATTAAACGTTAAAAAAAAAAGTATCAAGGCCATGAAAGACGAAGAAAGACTGTATAAAGTCAGAGGTTATAGGAGACCAAGGAGACATTACAACTAAATGCAGTGTAGGATACTGAAACAGAAAAAGGTTGTTAATGGAAAAACTGAAGAAATCTAAATCAAGTCTGTAGTTCAGTTAGTAGTACCAATGCTAATTTCATAGTTTTAACAATTGCACAATGGTTATATAAGATGGCAATGTTAACATTAAAGGCTAGGTGGGTTAGGCCATGGTTACCCTTGAGGAGCCAGAAGGCAGAAGATCAATCTTGGAGAGACAATTGGCCCATAGGCCTGAATCAAAAAGACCTGGATAGCCCCACCCATAACATCTTGAATGAGGGACCAGTGGTTACTTTGAGTCCTAAGGAAGAAGCCCCTCTGAGGAAGCAAGGGTATCATTTTTATAAAGCCCTGATATCAAAGGTAAGTAATTTTGAATAATTTATTTTTAAAACTCCAAAAGATGGAACATAAAATTCTTTTTTGTGAATAAAAAAAAGTTTTTAAAATATAATTGTTTCCGTGGCCTCCAAATTTGTGAAAAAGGAGAAAGGTAACTATACCCAACAGAAACTATGAATTTTACAGGGAAAAGAGCTTCTAAATCTAAAGTTAATATAAAAACACATTGCTATAATAGCATATAAGAAAATAAACTATGGAGGGGCAAAAGGAAAAAGAAAAAGATATGTACAACTATCAAAAGGCTTTATTTAATTAAAAAGATAACATTAACCAAAAATTGTAGAATTCATTATGAAAAACAACTTCACTAAACATGCAATGCCTATCATATCTACAGTGAATTTTCCAGGTAATTTTTTTTATCCTTACTTACATAGCAGATAATGTTAATGACAGTTTGAAGAATATTTCTCATTTGCTTTTTACTTTAGATACTGGCCTTTTATCTCAGTTACTGCCTTTAAAATCATCTTTTGGAGCACCAAGTAACAAGCCTGACCTGGTGAATAAGCTGTTACCACTAAAAAGATGTTCCACAACTGTCCTCCCCATCAGAAGGAGAATCCAGAGAACTGGAAATGTGCCCTCATGGCAAGGAGTAGATCACCTATGTCTCTAGGCTGGAAACATAAAAGTATACATAGAGCCTGCTCAATTATCAAAATGCAACAAAACAGGTTCGAGTGTCCAGTACGGTAGCAAGACCTATAAGAAACAATGGAGCAACAGCTCCTTGTGAGGTGATATACACCTTGCCCCAGTAATGGACTGTCATGATGAATGTCTTAACTATGTCAGATGCTTCCAAATCACTCCATTATTTCCCTCTCTACCACAGAACTGACCTAGACATGGAAGATTTGCAAAGCAACAGCATGCTTTATTTAGTTGTGAGACAGACAAACAGAACTCCTTTTGAGTGGAGAAATCTGGTTCTGCTTTTGGATACTACCTGTCTCTGAATTTTGAACTCTCAAGATGTCAAGTGTTAGATCGCTTTGGTATAGATTTCATGATACTCACTTGGACCAAGGAATGGCAGAGACAAGACATCCTTTAAAAGCAATATGTTTGCATTTGGTTCATTTAACACAATAAATGTTTATTTTTAAGTTGTGAAGAGAAAGTCTGGGGTTTAATGAGATTCTTTGTTGAAAATGAGCAGCTAAGATTTGTAAAAAAAAAAAAAAAAAAAAAAAAAGATTGTTTACAGGATAGACAAAGGACTGCCCAAAGGCAATTTAAACTCTAAAAACCAAGTCCTTGACTGATATTTGCTCCTTAAAAAAAGAAAACAAACAAACAAAAAATACAACAGGTCACATTGCTTGCTGTATCCACCCAGAGGTACAGATTTTAATGAATAGGAATGAACTTCTGTGAACTCTAACTCAATAGTGAATGGTATTGTCCACCATTTGCATTAAAAAGGAAATAGACACAAACTCAAGATGCCCAGTGAAAGTTAATGGATTATTAAAAATCATACCTACCCGAAGAGCTTCTCTGAGTTTAGGTTCAGATATGCCAAAATATAACACTGAACCTCTCAAATAATTTCATAGATATGTATTGCCAAATAAATTTTAAGTTTCACTTTAAAACCTGGAAGTTATTAGGCCTTATAGAAATCATGGGAAAGTTTCTCTCTGTTATTGTTGGAAAACTTTCCTTTTTCAAACACAAGGAAGCAGTAGTATAACCATGTATGCATACATACAATGCTCAGCCCTAAGAAGTGATTAATTGTGAGGTCTTTACTAACACAGAGATTATAGACACCTAATGCTAATCTCCCACATCTGGTTATTTATGTTACAGCTTTCTGTTTTCATCTCAAGATGCATAGTTAAAAAGAAACTCCGGGATTCCTTTAGGATTATTTTCCCCCCCAACAAGTAGACAAAATGAGTCAATAATGAAAATGTATTTTAAAAGTTGTAAAGCCATCAAGTTATTTTCAGCAACAGGGTTACCTGCACACTGACCACAATGACCAACGATGTAGCCATGGTAACTGCAAAAGACTGGTAGTCAGCAACGTGCTGCCCATCATCTCCGGCCACATTGTAAAAGGCTCCATAGGGTATGAAGAAAAGGGCCAATGAGGTGTAGATGCCATGTGCCACGCAGATAAAAAATTTACGCTTGTTAAACAGCAGATTGAGCTGTCCAGGTTCATAGAGCTGGGGATAGTCCATGCTGTTCTGGTCATCCACATCCTGTCAATAAAGTGTTACTTCAGTGGAGGAGGCTTGAGAAGTCAGGGAGGCCCTGAATTCACCATCTCAGGAAATGGCAAGTGCAAGTCTAAGCATACCCTAATAAACACTATTAATTAGCTTGCTATTCATTCCCACAATAATGCAGAAGATAATAAAATGATCCCTATTTTACACAAGAGGAATTTGAGTCTCCGAAAGTCATGAGAGATCATATAGCTCTTATTGCATAGCCAGAACTTGACTTGTACCTAGATCCTTAGCTTCAGACTAAAGTTTCTTTTCTCTGCTTTCCTACAGCCACATTCACTCCCAGAATGCTCTTGCAGCCAATGGGGCTCAGGGGTTAATTGCCAAGTCAGTGAGTGGTAGTGACCAGGAGATGGCAGCAGAGAGCCGCAGAGTAGGACCTGGCCAATCTGAGTCCCCAACTGTGTGACAGGAGGAAGAGCAGAAGGGAAACAGGGAAAGGGGGATTGGGGGAAGGTGGGGGGGGTGGGGAGGAAGTTGAGCCTGAAGAGCTGAGTGTTCTACACAGTGAGGATTCCAACACCGGCTGTTTGACAGAAATAATGTAGACAGAATGAGAAGGTATGTGTGGCCCCAAAAGTATCTTGGGAGAAATTAAAATAGTGCTTCTCAAACTTAATATGCACATAAATCATCTGGGGAGCAAATGATGATTCAATAGGTTGGGGGTAGGGCCTGAGACAGCATTTCCAACCAGCTCCAAAGTAATGCTGATGACCAGTGAGCACTAAAGCCAAATGCCCAAACCAAAAAGGATGGCAAGGCCTGACCACCGGGGACATCAGAGGACCATGAGTAGAGGAGAAGCACCCAAAGTGGGAGCAACATAGGCATGAACTCTGGGGGCAGACCAGGTTCCCCTCCCTGCTTGTGGGATGGCCCCAGCCTTGTTGAATGGGGTTCTATGATGAATACTGACATATTCTCTTTAGGAGGTCCCATTTTGAAATGCTGCTGGTACTTCCTTCTCTAGTCCAGTGACTGGTGAAATGACATTCAGAGGCTTTGAAACCAGAAAACCCTGAGTTCAAACCCTAGTTCTGCTGCTTAGCAGGTATATGATCTTACACCCATTATTAACCTGTCTGAGCCTCAGTTTCCTGATCTCCAGACATGCAAACAATAGCACCTCCCTCACAGGACCACTGTCATGATTAAATTAATGTATTCAGCAGTGTTACTGCCACACCATAAGTAATAATAATAAAAAAAAAACAGATGCTTCTATAAATAATAACAAATAAAATAATGTTATACAATAATAATAGCATAGCAATCTCAGACTCAGGTGGCCTGGCACTAGACTGAGTTCTGTCACACACCGGCTGTCTGGCTTTAGGGCAGCGACTTGAGCCTTGGTTTCCTCCTTATAAAATGAGCAGATCATAGGTGATCACGGAGGCCTTACAGCATAACATTTCATGATCCTGTGATCTATGTAGGGGCCAAAGTTGACAAAGTAAGAAAGGAGAGGGGCAGACACTTAACTTGATGGCAATAAGGGGCCTTATTATATTTTTTTTAGAATTGCACAATAACCATCTTTTCCCAGAAACTGCTTATTTTTATTATTTTATTCCACATTCTGGGCAGCTACAAAGCACTGGGAAAAGAAACGCTTGTAAACACAGGCACTTGGAAATGAATGTGCTTAATCCTTTACATCTAAGGTCTTTAGGAGTTCGTTATGTTTTTATAGAATTCCACAAAATATGTTGTTCACAAACTGCCCTTTTTACATACAAGAAGTGAGACAACTAACTACAAAGGCACAGAATGGGAGGGTGGAGTGAGCTCACAATGTGACAATTTATATTTTGAAATAGACAGCTTTGAGCCAGAAAAATGAGGCCTAGCAAACGGGTCTAACAGCAGCCTGGAGAAAATCTGGTCTCTTCAAATATACTTCCAAAATAATTTTTTTTTAAATAATACATTCTAATTGTGCCATGGAAACTCCTCTGGCTAGCCTTCCACTTCCTCATAGGCAGCCAGACTTCTCCCTTCCAGGAAGTACCTTCCAAGGCAATGAGTATGACAAGGATCTACCATTTTTGTAATTGATTCCCTCTCCTCTCAAGCAATTTGAGCTAGAAAAAAAGACTATGTCCCTTCTTTCCATGGCTGTGGGGCTTCATGTCTTCCTCTCCCATTGGCAGGGTATTCCACTGACCTCTAGTTCCTGTTCTGGGCTGTGCTGGCCAAGGAAATCTCACCACAGATGCTGGCCATCTGCAATCCAGCAGGTTCCATGATTTTCTATCACTATGTGGTTCTCTGCATTCGGAGGCTAATGTAGCATTTCCCAGCATGTTAACCACAAGGCACTAGTTCTGAGGCATATTAATAGGTGCTATATGAAAAATAAATAAATGGAAGTAAAGTCCTATAAACCTGGGAAATGCTGGACCAACATAAAATTAGAGGCCATTTCATGTAGGATGTCTCAGAGCCTTTAAAGCAATAATGTGGGGTGTGAGTCTCAAAGAAAGAAGTAGCCAAACTTTGATCACAGGACCGTTTGGGAGATGTGGGGGATCTGGAAGGGTTTCTGATCCACGCAACATGTATTCAAACAACTGAAATTCTAGGACTTTCCATGACTTGTGTTTTCTACTTAGAATCTAGAAACAACTAAAAAGCATCAAAAGAGTAAAATAAGTTATAAAGACAGAAAAAAATACATACCTGGTCAAAAATCCCCATGGCTAAAACAGGAAGTGATGTGTAAACAATGTTAAAAAGGGTAATGAACCACTGGTCGTAAACGGTCTAAAAAGAAATAACATGTCAGTGAGAAACACCATTCACAGAAGAATATTCACTTTTAGGCTCTTGGATTAAATATCTCAATCTCCTGAGATGCATGAGAGTTACATATTTGCAACAGACAGACATGAGTTCTCCCCTGACTCTCTTATCATCCCTGCTGTCTCAGTAGGATACTAGATCCCTCTAAACTTCAACTTCTTCATCTTTAAAATAAAGCCACGCTCTCCTTGCACAGCTACCATGGAGACGAAAGGAGATCACATATGCAGAACACCCAAGACACCACTAGACACATAGAAGGCCCTGGCCCTGTGGGGAGCTATTGAATTCTTCAGGTTCTCAATGGCTTTTATTTAAAAAAAATTTTTTTTAACGTTTATTTATTTTTGAAAGAAAGAGACAGAGTGTGAGAGGGAGACACAGAATCTGAAACAGGCTCTAAGCTATGAGCACAGAGCTGGACGCGGGGCTCAAACTCATGAACCGTGAGATCATGACCTGAGCTGAAGTCGGACCCTCACCCGACTGAGCCACCCAGGTGCCCCCTCAATGGCTTTTAGAGTAAATCTAATGATCTGATCTAAGTGATAAGTAAAGGACCCACTAAAATATTCAGAGGGAGATGCAGAAATGAATGTGTCAGCCCTACCCTGTGTTCAAATGGATAGTTTTTTCTTGGGAGTGGTTTAAAATAAAGTGGGCATGGAGCTAGCTGCTCAGTATACTGGGTATAAATGAGTTAGACAAATAAAATACCCCATACACTTGTACAGAGTACTTCCTTCCATGAGCCTCACTGAAAATTGGTGAGGCATGTGAAACTGTTGTTGTATTCCCATTTTGTTGAGAACTACACAGACATGTAGAAACAAAATGTAGTAAGTATTGTAGAGCTTATCACTGGAAAAGGCAAAACCAAAACCTAGGTCTCCAGCTCCTAACCAATGTCTGTTCTACCACTCTATGATACATTCATCCATCCATTCACTCAATATTTATCAAAAATCTATTTTGTGCCAGGTGCTAGGTTTTAGGCAACGGTAATTCAACATGCTATAATCAGACACAAATTCTTCATAAAATTTGCATTCTAAGGGTGGCAGAAAACAAGCAATAAACAAGTTATATATACATATATACAAGTGATAAATACTAGAGAAGAAAGGCAGATAGGAAAGGTAGATAGGGAGGGTTGTAATTGTAATAAGGTGACTGGCAAAAGTGTCACTAAGAAGTGACACTGAGAAAAGATCTGAATGAAATAAGGGATCGAATTATGCAGCTTTCTGGGACAGGAGCATTCCATACTACAAGTAGATCCCAAGAGAAATCCCCAGGGAAAGATAGCATCTGTTCAGAGGACAGCAAGGCAGTCCAATTGGATAGAGAAGAGTGAGTGACCTATAGGGAGAATAATGGATGTCAAAGAAAGAAGGAGTTGGATCCTATGTAGGTAACTATGGCTTATTCCCTAAGTGAAATGGGAAGACATTAGAGAATTTTGAGCAAAGGGACAACCTGATCTAATTTATATTTTAACAGAATCACTCTGGATGGTGTGCTGAGAACAGACTGAAGAGGGGCAGTGGTGGAAGCTGAGAAACCAGTTAGGAGACTACTGCAGAAGCCAGATGAAAGAGGGAAGTCAGGTGACCAGCAGGGAGAAGTGCTGAGTTTTTAATATATTCTAAAGTACATGTTCTTCTTAGGGGAGTTCAGAAAGCAATGAGGAATCTTAAATGCAATGTTCTGGACAGAGGACCTAAAGGTAGTTTCCATACAGTTATGTAAATAAGGCAATCCATTAAGTTATGTCCTGTGTGTGTAGATTATACCAAAGAGAGAATATTTTGGTTTCTTTACTGCTAAATGTGGATTTGGACTACCCTATCTTAGTGTCATTGTTTATTCTTGAGATGGGTGTATATTTATTCAAGAGAAGGAGAAATGAAGGCCAATTTTCAAAGGCCAAATCTCAACCTGGACTATTTTGCTGAAGTTCCACAGATGGCTTTATTCAACACTGAATAAACCAGACACTGAAATATATTGATTACTGTTTTCTGAGCAAGGTTAGCCCTGTGGGAAGATGTAAGGAACATGGGCATTCCTGCTGTCAATCATCTTGGAGAGAGTTCAATGTCAGGGCAGGAAGAAAAATGAGAACAGAAAAGAGAAAACGAGGAGTGGGGTAGATGAGAGAGGAAAGAAACTGTTTTATTCTTTGTGTGTCTCAGAGTTGAGGCCTGGAATCCATGTAGGAAAGATCTGTTCAACATCATTCTTTTTGAGGTTAGGTCAAAAATAGGCAGAAAAGTTGAATTCTACCACCAATAAATAGCCAATACAGGATTTAGATGAGACAGCATCATTGGGGACTGCTATCAACAAGAATAGGGTTATGACTCAGAATGGCCACTTCTAATTACCAGTTATTAAGTTCTCTAATTGATCATTTACTTTCATAATCCTTTGAGTCCTGTTAAACTGTATTCTTTGAGTCTGTCTGAACTCTGCTGTAAGGATTTGAAAAGGTGTCCTATGTCTAGTAAATATATTAAGTATTTAACAACAGGCTCTTAAAAAAAAAAAAAGGCCCAATGTGGAGCATTTGCCAATTTCCATGGTGTAAATATTTCTCCCATGGCTCTTTATGCAGTGATATCACTTCCATCATATATATCCAATAGACATAAATAACCTCAGCTGCATAAATAGTAAAACATGGTAAAATGATTAGAAAGTGATGAGTTTTGAGGATTGATAAACTTTGTTTCAATATTATTTATTTATTTATTTTTAAAATTTACCATCAAGTTAGCTAACATACAGTGTATACAGTTTGCTCTTGGTTTGGAGGGTAGATTCCTGTGATTTGCGGCTTATAACACCCAGTGCTCATCCCAACAGTGCCCTCCTCAACACCCATCACCCATTTCCCACCTCTCCCACTCCTCCCATCAACCCTCAGTTTGTTCTCTGCATTCAAGAGTCTCTTAGGTTTAGCTCCCTCTCTGAAACTCTTTTTTCCCCTTCCCTTCCCCCAAGGTCCTCTGTTAAGTTTATATAATTCAATTTTTAGTAATAGCTGTGTTTAAACACTAGCTCACATAATTTCTCAAAACTAAACAATTATCTTTATGAACCAATATGGACCAGTTCTAGCATACCCCAGCCTATGTCCACGCTTGGAGCAAAGTAACACAGAACACCAACAGCCATCTGGAGGATCGCAGACTCAATGTGGCAAAAGAAAACCTGCAGAATGGCAGGGCAGTAGCCCAGAGCTTCAGACAACCATGAGAAAAGAATGGAAGAGCTAGCTCATCATCATTCCCTGGAGAAAAGAACGGAAGAGCTAGCTCATCATCAATACCCTAACCCTCAGGGTATTTTAGCAGAGGTCTCTGAAACAAGCCTGGGTTTACAGTGTTCGTATAGGATGAGGGCATGTGCCATACAATTGATTTATAACAAACTGCCCACTGAAGATAATGAAAAAAAGTTGAGAAAAAAGAAAGCAAAGCACATCTCTATCAAAGCATCAATGAACTAACAATACAGAAGGAAACTGCCTGTTAAGATCAGGGAGAGAATCAGAACTTAAGAACTACTTTAAGGTCTAGGAAAATGTTCTCTTTCTCCAGAGACTGTTTGCTTCTTTCTAGCAGATGCTGAGGATAGAAGGCTTGATGTTTGGGGGACCAGCCAGCTGTCCTGTCATAGTGAGGCCTGTGACCCTATCGCCAAGAGGCTTCTCTTGGGTCCCAGCCCAGAGTGCAATGTGTTTCATGAAGATCTCTACACTTGATGGGCATGAAACTTGTCCTTCTAGTCCTAGGCAACAACCAGAAACAAATGATGATGAGCTTCTCAGCTGCCTCCTATAGACAGACCATCAACACTCCCAGGGCCTGTGGCTCAGAGCAGTACACACTTCCAGGCACCCAGCCCAGAGCGGGAATGTTAACAGGGTCCCACACACCAACTCCTATCTACCCTGAAAGTCCACCAGAACTGTTGCTTGGCCTCTCTTCGCTTTCTTTGGATGAGCAACAATTCCACTTCTAGATACACGTTCAGAATATCTGCCTTCGTGTACCAGGAGAGACAAGAAAATGCTCATAGCAGCACGGGTCATAATAGCCCCAAACCAGAAACAACCAAAACATTCATCAGGAGTGGAATGGAGAAAGACATTGTGGTATATTGATATAATGGAATACTATAGAATAGTGAAAAGCAAGGAACTACACCTATATCACACACACACACACACACACACACACACACACACACACACCACAAGGGGCACCTGGATGGCTCAGCGTCAGCTCTTGGTTTCAGCTCAGGTCATAATCTCACAGTTTGTGGGTTTGAGCCCTATGTCAGGCTCCATGCTGACAATGTGGAGCCTGCTTAGGAATCTCTCTGGTGCGCACGCGCATTCTCTCTCAAAATAAATAAATAAGCTTAAAAAAATACAAATGAATTTTAAAAATATAGAAGGTTGAGCAAAAGAAGCCAGCCAAAGTATGGTTCCAAATTAATAAAATTCAAAAATGTGTCAGTCTACTCTGTGTTGTTTAAGGATTCATGCTCATATGGGAAAATTTTAAAACAAAGCAACAAAGTGATGATAAAATGTCAAGGTAATGGTTATCTCTAAAGAGTTGAAAAAAGAGTATAACTGAGAAAAAGCAAGGGGAGCCTTAGAGGTTTGGCGAAGTTCTGTTTCTTGAAATGGATGATGGCTACATGGGTGTTCATCCTACAACAATTTGTTAAGCTGTCATTTGAGTATTACACACTCTGTGGATTCATTATATTTTACCATAAAAAAGGAAATATGTGGCCTTTTGTTTTAGTCATTACCTGGTGATACTTTGGACACTGGGAGGATTTTAAAAATCCTGATGCCCATATCACACCCCAGGCCAGTTCATTCACTGTCTTTGAGGGGTGGGATGATCTAGGCATTGGTAGTTTTAAAAAATTTCCCAGGTAATTCCATTGTGAAACCAAGATTGACAATTTTGCTTGCCCCTATCAAGAAACAAACAAACAACAACAACAACAAAACAAAAACCCTGACACAAATCAACTATTTGATGATGACATCTGAATTTCATTCCCCGATATATCAATTCATATTATGATTACAGTGGAAAATGTAAGAGGGGAGAAGCAGTCAAACTGAAGTCTTATAGCCCCAGGCAGAAACTGATGCTGTAAAATCACCTCTTCCTCCACCTCCTCCACCATTCAGCTTCCACTAGCTGAGAAGAGATGATTTCAGGTATTAGGAAGAAAGAAAGAATCTGGGAAATTATGGCACAAAGTGCCATCATTACTACAAACAGGTTAGCATTAAAACCTATAGTTATTTGGCAGTGGCATTTGCAAGCTGGTAATCAGATTTGAAACCTCATTTAATAATTGGAACAAGAGAGGACAGGAAGGGAAGGGTCAGTAAAAATAAAATTTAAATGAGTTTTTGCAATTTCTTGGAAGATTTTTTACTGCCACTCAGAATCACAGTAACAAAAATAAAATTAGCTGATACTTACTGAGCACCTGCTATGTACCAGGCACTATTTTAAGCGTTCAACATATACTGACTCATTAAGTCCTCACAATGACCCTATGGGATTGGTACTATTAGCAGACCTCAATTTAAAGATGGGGAAACTAAGGCTCATCAAGGTTAGGAGACTGTCCAACGTCATCCCCCAACACAAAGATTTTCAAAGTGTAGCCTAGGGAACTTTGAGGAGATCCACATGTCAGGACTATTTTCACAATGATACTAAGCAGTTATGTATATTTCATTTTCACTGTCATTCTCCCATGAGTGTACATGACTTGTGATATCATAACCAACTGAACACAGAAGCAGATATGAGAACCCTGCTGCCTCCTGCAGTGCCAATAGTAAGAAATGAAGTATAAAAAATGACTCTTCTCACTAACTTGTTTTTTGTTTTGGAAAATACAATCTTTTTTTTTTCATTAAAATATGTCATTTAGGTAAACATGTCATAGGTTCATTTTTTTAATGAATTAAAAGGAATGTTTAAATGTTTTCTCCTTAATTGCACCAAGAAGCATAAAATACCTAGGAATAAATCTAACCAAAGATGTAAAGGATCTGTATGCTGAAAACTATAGAAAGCTTATGAAGGTAATTGAAGAAGATTTAAAGAAATGGAAAGACATTCCCTGCTCATGGATTGGAAAAATAAATATTGTCAAAATGTCAATACTACCCAAAGCTATCTACACATTCAATGCAATCCCAATCAAAATTGCACCAGCATTCTTCTCGAAACTAGAACAAGCAATCCTAAAATTCATATGGAACCACAAAAGGCCCCGAATAGCCAAAGGAATTTTGAAGAAGAAGACCAAAGCAGGAGGCATCACAATCCCAGACTTTAGCCTCTACTACAAAGCTGTCATCATCAAGACAGCATGGTATTGGCACAAAAACAGACACACAGACCAATGGAATAGAATAGAAACCCCAGAACTAGACCCACAAACGTATGGCCAACTCATCTTTGACAAAGCAGGAAAGAACATCCAATGGAAAAAAGACAGCCTCTTTAACAAATGGTGCTGGGAGAACTGGACAGCAACATGCAGAAGGTTGAAACTAGACCACTTTCTCACACCATTTACAAAAATAAACTCAAAATGGATAAAGGACCTAAATGTGAGACAGGAAACCATCAAAACCCTAGAGGAGAAAGCAGGAAAAGACCTCTCTGACCTCAGCCGTAGCAATCTCTTACTCGACACATCCCCAAAGGCAAGGGAATTAAAAGCAAAAGTGAATTACTGGGACCTTATGAAGATAAAAAGCTTCTGCACAGCAAAGGAAACAACCAACAAAACTAAAAGGCAACCAACGGAATGGGAAAAGATATTTGCAAATGACATATCGGACAAAGGGCTAGTATCTAAAATCTATAAAGAGCTCACCAAACTCCACACCCGAAAAACAAATAACCCAGTGAAGAAATGGGCAGAAAACATGAATAGACACTTCTCTAAAGAAGACATCCAGATGGCCAACAGGCACATGAAAAGATGTTCAGCGTCGCTCCTTATCAGGGAAATACAAATCAAAACCACACTCAGGTATCACCTCACGCCAGTCAGAGTGGCCAAAATGAACAAATCACGAGACTATAGATGCTGGAGAGGATGTGGAGAAACGGGAACCCTCTTGCACTGTTGGTGGGAATGCAAATTGGTGCAGCCGCTCTGGAAAGCAGTGTGGAGGTTCCTCAGAAAATTAAAAATAGACCTACCCTATGACCCAGCAATAGCACTGCTAGGAATTTATCCAAGGGATACAGGAGTACTGATGCATAGGGGCACTTGTACCCCAATGTTCATAGCAGCACTCTCAACAATAGCCAAATTATGGAAAGAGCCTAAATGTCCATCCACTGAAGAATGGATAAAGAAATTGTGGTATATATACACAATGGAATACTACGTGGCAATGAGACAAAATGAAATATGGCCTTTTGTAGCAACGTGGATGGAACTGGAGAGTGTGATGCTAAGTGAAATAAGCCATACAGAGAAAGACAGATACCATATGGTTTCACTCTTATGTGGATCCTGAGAAACTTAACAGGAACCCATGGGGGAGGGGAAGGAAAAAAGAAAAAAAAGAGGTTAGAGTGGGAGAGAGCCAAAGCATAAGAGACTGTTAAAAACTGAGAACAAACTGAGGGTTGATGGGGGGTGGGAGGGAGGGGAGGATGGGTGATGGGTATTGAGGAGGGCACCTTTTGGGATGAGCACTGGGTGTTGTATGGAAACCAATTTGTCAATAAATTTCATATATATAAAAATAAATAAATAAAATAAAATAACAATATAAAAAAAATAAAAAATAAATGTTTTCTCCTTTTTAATTTCTAATATGACGAATATCAATAGATCCAGTCCTCAGATCACAAAGGTTTGAGAACTGCTGGCAGAGCAAGTGCCAGGACCATGTTCCTACCCTGGGACTCTGACTTCAGCCTTCACAACACTGACCACCACATGAAGCCACTTCTCTCTATCCATGGTATCCTTTGGCAAGTTTCCTTAAAGGCCAGTTCCTCACACTGCTTTATTTGGTTGAGAGTATACAAGAAATACAATTCGTATGCTGGTTCTTGTCATCTCAAATGATAACGTTAGCATTTACCCAGGCCCAAACCCTCCAATGGCTTCCCATTTCACATGAGATGGAATCCAGACTCTTCCCAGACGCCTAAAGCATTTCCTGATCCCATGGCTGCCTTCCTCTTCAGCCTCACTCACCACACCACCTCCCCTCCCTCAGCCTCAGCTTCACTGATTACCTTTCTCTAGGACTGGGTTCATTCCGGCCTACCTCAGGAGATTTGCACTTGCTATGCCCTTTGCCTGGAATACTTTAACCCCAGAGTATCCATATGAAAGTTTCCTCTGAACACTCAGGTTGAACTCCATGAGACTTTTTACATGACCCCATTCTTTTTTCAATGACAATTCTGAAATTTTCTTACTGATTTACTTCTTCATTATCTGTCTTTATCCCACTAGGATATAATCTCCATGCAACAGAGACTTATTTACATCTGTAACTCCAGTGCCTAGAACATTGTCAATGGTAGGTCTCTATAAATATTTGCTGAGTTAATTACTTTACAACTTTTTGTAAACGTTACATGTTTAACTTGCCACTAAATGTTGACCCAAGGATGTGGCACAGCTCCTCAAACTCAGTATGTCCAGACTTGAACTCATTCTCACACCACCTTAACCAGGCCCTCTTCCTATGTTCCCTGTATCTGTTTCTGACACTGCTACATTCATCCCAGAGCCCCAGCCAAAAATCTGCTATTTCTCCTTCTCTCCAACACCGCACATCAATTTAAGCCCCAAATCCCACTGACTTAACCATTACACATAGCTTGTGTTTCTGCCCAGCCCTTTACCTCTGTGACTTTCCTCCTGATGTCCTCCCTCCTAGGATGCCCATCTTCTTATTCCTCAACTGCTTCACTATGATTGATCTGGAAGGGTTGGCCCAGGAACAGATCTTCCAGGGAGCCTTTCTGAGCCCTGCCCACTCCTACCCTCTAGGCTCGGGTTCCAGGCCACTCCTTGGTGGTCCCATGACACACACCTCACTGCTTCATAATTCAACTTGCAATTATTTATGTGAGATAGAGGGCATGTATAAGTGGGGGAGAGGGGCAGAGGGAGAGAGAGAGAGAGAGAGAGAGAGAGAGAGAGAGAGAATCCCAAGCAGGCTCCACACTGAGTGATGTGAGGCTTGATCCCACGACCTTGGGATTATGACCTGAGCCAAAATCAAGAGTTTGATGCTCAACCAACTGAGCCACACAGGAGGCCCTATGCACTGATTTCTAGTCCCATCCTACTAGGCTGAAAGCTCCTTGGGATCATGTTATAGGATTTATTCATCTGTGGGGGCCCAAGAACCTACATCAGTGCCTGGCACGTGGCAAATATGCAACACAAGGATGCTGGTGTGTTAAGTGTAAGGGCATTGGAATCAGACAACAGAACTGTGTGTCCTTCAGTAACATACTCAGTCTGAGTCTTAGGTTCCTAAGTTATAAAGTGGGGATTTGAGGGAGGCCTTTAATATTCAACCAAATGAACAAATGCCAGTACAGCAGCACCTGACAGAGAGTGCTCAGTTAGTGAACACCTTTATCATATATGGAAAGAAGGGAGGGGAGGAGAAAGGGAGGAAGAGGAGGAAAGGAGAAGGGAAGGAGGGAGGAGCATTCAAGGTTCCAAGCTTTGAGTGGTAGGTTTAATGAATAAAGAAAAAGGTATATTTCTCCACTAATTATAATTATGAAAATACAATTCTTTATTGCTACAGCCACATTTATTTTTATAATAAACTACTATATTAATGAAATCAATAGAAAATTAGGACAAGATTTAAAGGAAATGAATTATCTTGATAAGCATCTTCCTTATGAAAACTTAATTATATCAATCACTCTTCAGCTCTAGCTTTGCCTCAGACTCTACCAAAATGTGTTAACCTGAGTCATTCACCTAAAAAAAAAAATAAAAACACCTTCCAGGGGTGCCTGGGTGGCTCAGTTGGTTGGGCATGTGACTTCAGCTCAGGTCATGATCTCACGGTTCATGAGTTTGACCCTGCATCAGGCTCCATTCTGACAGCTTTGGAGCCTGGAGCCTACTTCAGATTCTGTGTCTCCCTCTCTCTCTGCCCCTTCCCTGCTCACACTCTGTCTCAAAAATAAACAAACATTAAAAAAAAAACAAAAAAACTAAAACAAAACAAAACAACACCTTCCTGGGTGATGTGCACTGGCTTAACACAGTTTAGGCTTTAGGGGCTGCCACAAAAATTAAAGTCACAAGCAGTATTTCTTCTACAATAGACTTCTTCGCTTCTTGTAACAGATCTCTAACTACTTAAAAGGTTATCCTAGTAAATACGTTCCTCTTCTCCTTAAGGTCCTTAGATAACCTCAGAAAGTTTTTAAGTCCCCCTCTGGTGACTAGGACTAGCTGGGTGGGACACACTAGCCCAGATGACAACCCACATGGAACTCATCCGGGCTTCTCCCCTTCAAGACATGCTGAAGCCCTCTACCACCTATCTCCACCACTTCCATCTCAAACACACATGCTCACACACGTAGGTTGCCCAGATGCCCCCAAGAGATGGAGGAGGTAGAGAAAGGAGGGAAAATGGCTATTTTGGAGCCTCTGATGTGGGAAGCATTCTGGTCTGAGACTAGACCAGTCAAATGGCGGCAGCACTCTGATTTTGGGTGACTCAAATAATAAACAAAAGTTCTGTGTAAAAGTATCTGTCCTAGGGCTCTTGGACTCCTAGGGGCAGCCATACCCCCCCTCTACTTCCAAATTTTCTTTTCCCATGTCCAATACTCTGAATAAGAGATAAAAGCCATGCTTCTGTGAGATACCACTAGTCTGTTTGGAAACATGTGTCTCTTCACAGATCAGAAAAAAAAAAAAAGGAGAGAAGAGTTCTCCATTTTTCCAACTTTCCCGTTTTCCTTAAGGAAAGCTTCTCCTTGCTCCCTTCTTTGTGGAAGCAATTTATCAACCTTATCAACCATTTTATATAGAGTAAAAATACTCCAGCTACAAATTACAATCTAACAGCTTGAGGAATACACAATCTGTGATTTATAGAAAGCCACATTTAAATATACCTTAATAAGGCTCCTAAACACCTACCAAGGACTTTCTACTCTGAGACCATTGGCTTAGCTCCTTGTTCAAATGACAGGATAGACTACCATGTACATCCCCTCTGCCTTTTGCTGTGTGTTGTAGAGGAAAACTATATAATGATATTTTTCTTTTTGGCCTTAAAAAATATTTTTCATTTAAAGAAAACACATTGAGGAATAAGTATGAGGTGCTCAGTCTCAGCACATCTGTTACTGATTTGTGTAATTAACAGAAACCCACTAGCAGGAGCCAGGAAGAATGGCCCCAGCCTAAGCACCCACCCCTCCCCAGGTTTTCCACAGAGCACATCTGGAAGGCAAAGGGGAAAGGAACCACCATACCAGGTTGAGATGGACTCACAGGTAACCACAACCATGAAGTCATCAAAGCCTGGAGATTAGTCGCACTCTAAAATTTCACTTTCAAATTTTTTGAGTTTTCTTATATTGTTTGACAGAACGAAAGTTTTTCTTGATTTGACAAGATAATTGTTTCCATATCACAGCAGAATAAAAAAAAAACATACACAGCTCTGTATCTCACTGACAATGATAAATCATCATCAGATAATATCACCCCTTGAGTACCGGTGCCAGTAGTTGCATAGTTGCAGACGTGAATTTCCTAAATAGGACTTCAACCAATGGTGGGGTGGTTTTTATTTTTTGGTTCTGTCCCTGGTGGGGGATGGTTCATCTTTCTTAAAAATCCTGAGGTATAGGGTGCTTTTAAAATAAGTTACTCATATAAGTGGTGTAGACAGGCCCACAGTGGATTCCATGAAAGCCATGCAGGCTTTGATAACAGACTGGGATAATGCATGTTGTTAAAAAAGGGTCTGTGATTCAGTTTAGAGTTTTCTCTGACCTTTATCCAAACTCCTCTGATCCAGACACTTTGTTGGAAATCTCACCAGGATAGATTATATTTAAATTCTCTCTCAGAGGCAGTTTGGTAGAAGTGTTTGCTGGCAAAAGAAAAAAAAAATTACCTCAAGCTTCTAGATGATTCCAGAAGGCAGTCTGCCCTTTCTAAGGGCCTAAGCTCTGGGAGACACCACTCAAGACATTAGCTCTCTCTCTCAATAAGAGCGGATTTTCTCTTCATAGTCACATTGTACTGAGTGTTGTTAGATATTTCTCCTTTAGATATCAAATAAAGCAAACAATTTGCCTGACTAGGGATTGGGCGAAAACATTTTTTGAAGGAAAGAGTTTATGGCCATTCTCTCTTCCAAGTCTATGACAATTAGCCCACTTATCAAACAGAGTAGAGAGAACACTGAAGAGAGAGTCAGAAGATGTGGAGTCCAGTCCCAGCCTTACACACCACTGATCCTCAGATCTTGCAGGGCTCAGGCTCCTCCTCTGTAAAAGGAGGGGCTGGACTCAATATCTGTAACATTCCCTGACAGAGTAAAGATTCTAGATTTCAACAAAACAGACACTTTTTGTTCTGTGTCCCAGCTGTTTCCCCAAAGAAAGTCCACCCAGCAAGGCAAGTGAAAGGAGTGTAGTCCTTCCCAAGCAGATTCTTTCCCCATGTGTCCCAAAGCAACCACAACAGAGGCAGGCACTGAAATTAACCAGGGGAAAGTCCACAAACCAAGTACAAACCAGCCTGTATCACATCAACATCCATCTGAGATGTCCTAAGGCTACCACCATCCAACAGTCAATCAATGGTCCCACCCCCAGCCCCTTGGAGCTTTGCACACCACAGTTGGATTGGCTTGCACATCTGCCCCAGCCCACCTACCAGGATTGGGACATTGATGGGAATCTCTTGGAGCTATCTTCAGAGAATAAGATCTTGGATAAAATTCACCAGGCCCCCAGAGACAGGCCAACGTAGTCAAGAAAGAGCACATGTCACTTCATTAAGAAATTAAACTGGTGTTTTTAAAAGTCAACACTGTGTCTAAGAAAGCACAATCTGTTTACATTTGATGGATGTTTTCAGCTGCAGAGTGGCTTACTTCAAAGCAATCTATTGAGAGGTGCGGGAAAGGAGTACTGAAGTGCTTATGAATCATATTGGGATTAGACAGGGTTGGCCCCAAAGATGTGGCTCATCCATGACAAATTTAATTCAAAAAAAGTCTTGTGGAAAAATTCTAATTTTCCATCAAAAGTGACTATGGAGTTATTCAACATCAGTTTCACATTTATGAAAATAAAATCATTTCCAAACTGTAAGTTCCCTAAGGGTAGGAACTGCATCCCTCTGGTTCATTCTGGTATCCTTGGAGAGCACTTGGCCCTCAACTGGCCCTCAGTTTATTCTTGTTAAATGAATGAAAATTCAAAGACTCTAGACTGGTGTGTCAGAGGATGTGTGTGTGAGCCTCACTCCTGTCAGGACTGGACAGACAAGCGACTGGGGGTCGGGCCTCCCAAGAAAGGGCCTCTAAACTCATGCCTGCTATTCTGAAATCTGGCAGGCTCCTGAATTTTTATTACTATTGGCTCCATTTCACCGTGGATCTTTCAATTCCACTGAAGCAACATAAGAGAGAGATGGCAGAGGTGGGAAGATCTCAGATGGCTTTCACTGACAGACTGGAAGTAAGTGTTTATCTAATAGGTGTAGGGGCTACTAAAGCTTTATCACCCAATGCATGGCTTTGAAGCCTGGAGCCAACTACATGATTTCAACTGGGGGAAAGAAGCATCATTGCAAAAATGTCCCCTATTTAAAAATTCTCATTTTCTGTAGACTAGTGTCTCTCCCAAATATGTTGTTTTATTTTCAGTTGCCTCATTTGCAGCATATTGTCTTTGGGAAAACAGGGCAAAGAAAAAAAGCCAAAAGATTTTTCAGTTAAACCTGTTGCTAATCAGGACCTTCTAGAGAAAGACAGGGAATGGTAAAGACAACAGTTCCCAACCCTACCGTTCCCAGTTCCATATCCATGTCACCCTCACAGCCAGTCCCCAGGTTGCTAGCACACCAGGGCACACACATGCGGGTGGGGCTGGGAAACAGCACAGGCCTCATCGTCATAGTGGCATGACACCTTTTCTACAATACATGTCTTGCTATACATACTACGGTTAAGATGCCCACACACACCAATGCCATGTGGTTTTTAAAGTGTTTCTAAATGAGTTGGTTTTAAATGGAATTTTAGAAATTGAAAAGAGATTTCAAATTCAACTACTCTTCAGGTCAGTTGGAAAGTGTTCAGTTATGAGGGAAGGGCTTTTCTCCTAGTCCTCTACTGACTCACACCTTTATACAAGCTAGTCCCTAAATCCCCGCAGGTAGCAAGACTTAACACCTTCAGACCTCCACTGAATTTTGAAAATATTCATAGGCTCACTTGAGATTTACCAAGCCAGATCCTCACACATTTCTCCTTTTCCCATGTTCTCATGTTAACTTCCATTATAGTTTTCTGTTGAACCTATTCATCCATTTCTTTATTCCCTGGATGAGAAAATGAGTTCCAGGTGGGTAGGATACTTGTCCTATTCATCATTTTGTTTTCTCTTCCAAGATGGTAAACAAATACTCCTATTAGCAATGTGACATTGTTGTGTGACTCACAGCTATGGGGAAGGAATGAATTATTGAACTTAAAATAGAAACAACTTAAATGTTCATAAATCAGAATTGTCAAATGATTTATAATAAGTCCATGTTTCAGAATGCCATTAACAAAAATAACATTTTTTTAAAGAATGTAAAACCAGAAGTGTTTCTCAAAATGTGATAAGTCTTCTTGTTTGTTTTTTAAAGTTTATTTATTTTGAGAGACAGCATGAGTGGGGGAGGGGCACAGACAGAGGGAGAGAAGTAACCTTAAGCAAGCTCCATGCTGTGAGCAGAGCCCAATGCTGGGCTTGAACCCATGAAACCATGAGATCATGACCTAAGCTGAAACCAAGAGCCAGATGCTCAACCAACTAAGCCACCCAGGTGCCCCAGGTTTTGGTTTTTTGTTTTGTTTTTGTTTCTTTTTTGAATGAGAAAGATACAAAGAGTATGGTCTCCAATATATAAAAGTTGATATATATTCACATGTAATGATTTTTATAATCAGAAAAAAAACAAGAATACTGGAAAAGACTACAGAAGTTTAAATGTAAACACCCCATTTTAGCATACAAAAGAAGGCTGTTTTGTCCAGTAGACTAGAGTTAATTTAAAAAATGGAAGTTTTTAAAAGGGAGAAACATATAAATAGTTTATTCCAATGGGGATAATATTCTTAGAATCATTTTGTCCTCCATACATCTTCCTGACTCCAAAACAATGGAACCAGGATAAGTAGCAGGGTGATGTCTGTTTTTGCAACCATTGCCATAGAGATATATATTCCAGAATTTCCCAAAGTGGAAATTCTGTTCTGAGGACAATATGCAAATTGCTTGGAAAAATGGGGTTCCATGCCAAATGAGTTTGGGTAATAATACCAAATCTCACTGACTCATATATATATATATATATATATATATATATATATATATATATATAACATTTATTTATTTTGGAGAGAAACAGAGACAGAATGCGAGTGGGTTGGGGCAGAGAGAGGGAGGCACAGAATCCGAAGCAGGCTTCAGGCTCCGAGCTGTCAGCACAGAGCCCGATGCAGGGCTTGAACTCACGAGCTGTGAGATCATGACCTGAGCCAAAGTCAGATTCTCAACTGACTGAGCCACCCAGGCGCCCCAAAATCTGACTCTTAACATACTATTTATTGTGGCATCATTATTGATGCCAAGATTAGACCCCATGGGGAATTAACATTTTTTTTAATTTTTTTTAACGTTTATTTATTTTTGAGACAGAGAGAGACAGAGCATGAACGGGGGAGGGGCAGAGAGAGAGGGAGACACAGAATCGGAAGCAGGCTCCAGGCTCTGAGCCATCAGCCCAGAGCCCGACGCGGGGCTCGAACTCACGGACCGTGAGATCGTGACCTGAGCTGAAGTCGGACACTTAACCGACTGAGCCACCCAGGGGCCCCGGGAATTAACATTCTTATAAAACTAAGGCAGCAAAGGCCTGAATCCTTAGTGTGAAAGTGAAGGAAGAACAAATCTTCACACTAAAAGGGGCTGCCTATGTCAACCTTGGCACTAGCTAAAGGAAGAGACAAAAAGTTTCTTCTGAAAATTTGAACCACAAATGATATTCATCAGAGTTTGCAATTCAAATTCAAAAAGTCCTGGAACAGAGAAAAAGGTCTCAGGTAGGCAGTATCCCCAGAGAACTGGCAGAAGCCACAAAAATGCTCTCTGGAAAAAAAAGGGATTTCAGGAGTGATGTCATCAAGATGGCAATGCAAATCCTCCCCACCTTCAGTCTCCCTGACAAGAATACCAACAACCACCTACATACAGACAAGACACCATTGTGAAAATCCCAGAACCAGGACCTGAAGCGAAAGCACACCACATTAGATGGGCAAGAGGAGCAACTCCACAGTGACCACACCCCCCTCCACAAGGCTAGCACAGTGCCTTACCAAGACAGCCCCTTGGGCCTATGGTTTCTCCAGTGGGAAAAAGACAACCTAAGGAGGACATCCAGCTTCCCCAGCATTGCACGACACTTCCTAATAGTCCCACTCAGGTCTTGCCTCATGGGGATTACTGGGGGAATCTGCAGGGCTCAACCACTGAGGATCAGATGGAGATGGAGATGGGAGGTGAGGCTTATGATAACCAGCACTCAGATATTAATGGACCTCATTCCTACTTGCAGCAGCACTGGAGCAGAGATCCCTGCTGGGGATTCTGCCAAGGGCAGAGCCAAGTCTGTGGCTATGTCTAGTCGAGGAGCTTGGTTGGCAGTTCTGCCTGATTTGAATACCCAGCCAATGAGCTGTATTTGCCATGGAGCCCAGTCTATGATCCCACCTAGGCAGGGAAGAAAATTCATAGCTCCACCCAACTGCTGAGTACAGCCCCCAGCCCCACCCAACCAGAGACCCCAGATATCCCTGAGGCCCATCCTACAGCCCTGTTTATGCAGGAACCCAAGCCAGCAGCCTTTCCCCCTGACAGTTCACCATGGCCCCATATAACCAGGGACCCTGAATAGTGACCCTAGGAAGCCTCAAAGCCCAGTGCTTGGTATCACCCAGCCAGGGAACCCAGCCTACAAGCCCACCCTTAGCAGAGTTCAGCCTGCAGAACTGCTCAACTTCTGAACACAGCCTTCAGCCCTATCCTGCCAGGGAGCCGAGCCAGTGACCCCACCCAATCCTGGGCACAGCCTGCAGTCCTATCTGATCAGGGAGACCAAACAGTTACCCAGCCCAATTTGGGAGCACATTCTGTGGGCCCACCTAATCACAAGGCATAGGCCGAGGCCCCACCCAATCACAAAGCCTTGCCTACAGTGCTGCATGAACACAGGATCTAGCCAATAGTACCATCTGGTCAGGGAGCATAGCCCGAGACCTCATTCAAACATGAACAATTCCAGATCCTAGCCTGTAGCGCTGCCCAATCAAAGAGCCCAGCAAGGGACAGTCCCTCTGACCTCAGAGCACAGAAGTGACTAGAGACTTGGAGGAAGCCCCACCTGCCCACAGATGCTGCCAGCTGACCCATCTGGTACCCCAATGGAGCTGAGCTGTCTTTCCTTGCTAAAGCAAACCTGTAAAGTATGGAAATGGAGACCACCTGCTCAAATGTGCAGATACCAACTCAAAGAATCAAGGTCATGAAAATTAGGTAAATAACACTACCAAAGGAAACTAATAAAGCTCCAATAACTGAATGTAAAGAAATGGAGATCTATGAACTAAAAAAAATTCAGAATGATCCCCTTAAAGATGGTCAGCGAACTATAAGAACACACAATTAAATGAAATTAGGAAAACAATGCATGAATAAAATGAGAAGTTCAACAAAGAAAGAGAAATAATCAAACAAACAGAAATCCTAGCCTGAAGAATATAGACTGACCTGAAGAATTTAATGGAGGACATCAATAATAGACTCAACCAAGCAGAAGAAAGAATCGGTGAACCAAAACATGGATCATTTCACATTTTCCAGTCAAACTCATAGAAACACAAAGTATAAAAGAGGTTTCCAGTGGCTGGAGGGAGGGAAAAATGGGCAGTTGCTTTTCAATGGGTATAGAGTGTCAGTTTTACAAGATGAAAAATTTCTGGAGATCTGTTGCACAATGTACTGTTGTGAATGTACTTAACACCATTGAATTCTATACTTAAAAATGGTTAAGATGTGTTTTAAATTTTATGCTATGTGTTTTTAATCACAATTAAACTTTTTTAAAGTATTTTAAAAATAACTGATATAGACCATGATTATATAACCTACTTCATATGGTTATTGCAAATATTGAGCTAATACAGGCAAAAAATTTAAACAATGCCTGGTACATACTAAGTGCTACTTAAGTGTTAACTATAATTGCAATTTGCTTTTATCTCTACTTGTTAGTGTCAACAATATGATTCCACCTAGAAGATGACACCATAGTGTTGACGCCATTATACAAGCATTGTCACTGACTTGCTGCCTTTTCCTCTCCAACAGAAGGTTACAAATTACTACTTGCCACTCTCATGACAAGCCTATCTACTTCTCTGACAAGTCTGAAAATAGAACCTTGAATTCTCCACTGTGTGGACAGCTAATAAAATTTGTGAGATCACACTTTGCCATGTCCACTAAGAATGCACCTCTTAGACATCCTTCACCATGCCTGGGATACAAGCACCAGCAGACAACCACAGTCTGACACATACCAGGGACTTAGTAAATAGTCTTCCAATGAATGAAAGTTTGAAATAGTGGGACCAATGGATCTTATTCAATAAGTCTGGGTCCCAATTTGATCAAATCATCACAAAAATGAGGGCAAAAGAGATAGCTGTCCAGGATTCTTCCTCAGTAGCTCAAGTGGTTTTATGAGGTGATTGCTCCTCTGCCTAAAGAGGATTTTCCCTGCTCTATTTAAATCAACCAAAACCTACGCAAAGCAAAATAAACCTGGAAATCCACTGCTTTTCCTATAATGAAGCAATATACAAATAATTAAGAAATACATCATTTGTGGCCCAATTAACTTCGTATTAACCCAATACAACACACACACAAAACATCATTCTGCATTCTGAAATCAATGCCATAATCACACTGAGATCTTAAGACACAAGCCCCTCTCCCACCATGCTGGTCAGACTGTATACATTTACATGGACCAGACGTAGAGCCTGCAGAGGCAGCCCTGGGTTCAGGGAGAGGAAGCAGCAACCTGAAGGAGTGACTGGAGGCATATCTGAATGACTCTCCTTGCTGCATCTACCTCAAGCACACAAAAGGTTCTAGAAACACCCAACAACATGAAATGGCCAGATGCTTCTATATGCCAGGTTCCATTCAAGATTATGGATGGTACAGATGATTCAGACATACTTCCTTTCCTCATGAAGCTTATGGTAAGCTGGATAAAACACAATAGCCTAGGTAAACTGAGAAAAGCAACTCTCTGACCTGAAACAGACCCCCTCTTTTTTCCTGACCCTGTATTAGTGCATGTATAACCTCAGGGGTGAAGGCTTTTGTAGGATGGGTAAAGAGATTCTAAGCCCTCTGGAAAAATTCTGTTTTGGCGATAAGTTGTTTGCTAAACTGGCCCCTCCTCCTCAGGAAAGGTGAATGGAGTCTAGCATGGACTAAACAAAAAGTCAGCAGACTGGAGTTCATTCCGGGCTCTGAGTTCAAGGAAACATACCTTTGGACTTTCTTCTATATTGGCCAGTCTTGTGGTTCTCAAAATATGGTCCCCCACCTGCAACATGAGCATCTCCCAGTGAAACTGTCAGAAATGCAAATTCTTGGGCTTTACCTCAGACCTACTGAATTAGAAATTTGGGTGGGGCCCAAGGAGCTGTGCTTTAAAAGCCCTTCAAGTGATTCCCATGCATGTTCAAGTTTGATAGCTCCTAGTCCAGCCCAACTAACCAGCACAGGAAAGCACACAGAGGGTCAGTCAGGACTGACCATGGTCAAGTAAAGATTGTGCAATTAACTAGAGATTTTGGTGGGTGGGTGGGTGGAAGGAAGGAAGGAAGGAAGGAAGGAAGGAAGGAAGGAAAGGAAAGGAGGAAGGGAGGGAGGGAAAGAAGGGGAGGGAGGGAAAGAAGGGGAGGGAGGGAAGGAAGGGAAGGAAGGAGGGAAGGAAGGAAGACAGACAAGAAATATGCTAAGTTGAACCAAACATTTAAGAAACCTAATCATAGACCAGTGGGGTGTCTTACAACTGGCTTTAATCATCAGATACTCAGGGTTTTAGAACAATCATTGTTCTCTCTTGCTGTTTTCTTTCAAAAGGTAAATACTGGTGACAGGATTGAAAATCTAGTTGCTTAACGTCTGACTCTGACAAGTTTTATCAGATCTTGAAAGCAGAGCAGAAAATCACCTAAATGTAGAGGTTAAAAGTCACTGAACATTAGTTTCCAACTTCACAGTTTAACAAAGAAAACTCTGGCAAGTAAACTTGCTATCCAAGCTCCATGTGTCTATAAACACAAATCACTGACCACTCTTCTGTATCCTAAGAGGCCTAAATGAGAGTACAGGCGTCCCTCTGTAGTTCAGTGATTTTTCAAAAGCCCCCAAACCTTTGCACTATGAAAGCTGGATCTCTTGGAAGCATGGCTTAGCAAATAGTCTTGCTTCATTTTTATGTGGAGGAGAAGTCCCCAGCCTAGGAAGGCACAGGCCACATTCTCACATTTGTTTTTGTTGGACAAGGTGAGATTATGAGCAAGTAAGTCCCTCTCCAGCCTTCTCTGAACTAAGGCTAAGAAAACTGAGCACTAAATTTTTGAAAAACTAAAATCAAGATTTTGCTTTACTTCAATGTCTGGAGATTACAAAAAATATCAACAAAAATATTAACATAGTCTGCTTTTAGTTCTGGGTATATTATCCTTAAAAGAGAACATTAGGAATGGGTATAGGTGTGCCTCATTTTAAGAAATCTCAACCTCACAGATAAAGGGAAAAATGTATGAAACCACTATTTATATAGGCACCTGTTTGGCACCCCTAAATAACTATCTTTTAAAATGGATATGAGTAGAGGCACATGGGTGCCTCAGTCGGTTAAGCACCTAACTCTTGATTTTGGCTCGGGTCATGATCACATGGTTCGTAAGATGGAGCCCTGCATCGGTCTCTGCATGGGCAACCCAAACCCTGCTTAGGATTCTCTCTCCCTATCTTGGCCCCTCCCTTGCTTGTGTTCTCTCTTTGTCTCTCTCAAAATACATAAATAACCATTAAAAAATAACAAAAATATAAAATGGATATGAATAGATAGAAAAATAGAATCCTAATTCCTAATTTATCAATTGCTAATTTTTCTTCTTTGTTACAAACAGTATCTATTTTATCAATTTTTATCTGATGAAGTGCTGTCAAACAGCCTTGATGTCAAGGTATCAATTATTTCTCCCTAATATAAAACTTATTTGCTCTCAGCCCACATACAGTCAATGTGTTGGGTGAGTGACCATCTTCCCAAAAGAGATACATCAACATTTCTTGTTAGTGTTTCTTAGTCTTCTGTTCTGAATTAAAGCTCCACATCAAGTTTATCAGCGATCATACCAAAATATTTCAATAAAAATTAAAATGCTCAAGAAGGAGTACTCATTGGTTACATATACATATATATAACAAATAAATAAAATTCCAGATAAATATATATTGTTTTGTGTTTAAACCTCAAGTCAACTATAAATTACCTATTTGTCATATTGTGATTTGTATTAGACATATGCAATTCAGGGGGATCTAATAAAAGAAAGAAAAGTGCTTTTTTTTTTTTTTTTTTTTTTTACCAACCTGGGCTGAGAAGCCGCAGAAGAAACCAAACCAGAAATGCACAAGTGTGAATGCAAAATTCTTATAGAAAAAATAGCATAAGAATTTGCACATTCGGAAATAGGACCACCTTCCATGAACAAGGAGAAGCCTTTGGAGGTATCTAAATTGTGCGAATGAATAGTCACTGGCTAAGACTGCCTGCATTCCTTCCTGACCGCTGATGCCAACACCAATGTGAGCACCTACAAAGGAAAAGAGGAACATTTTCATTCCCTGAACAAAGATACAATCTCTTTTATGTCATTATTTACCTACAAAAATCTTACAGATATAGCACTTATATTTTTTTTCACCTATATTATCTCATGAAACACTCATTAGTTAGGTATTTATCTTAATGTTGCAAAAGAGGAAAGTGGCACAAAAAGTTCAGTCATTTGCATGAAGTTTTACAGTTTGTAAGTGGCTAAACTGGGATTAAACCCAAGTGTTGGGACTGTGGATCCAGTGTTCATTCCTTACACCATAGCTAGTTATTATACAATATAAGGTGATCAATATCCTTTTCTAGCCTAAATCAATATCCTTTTCTAGTGTAAAAACACACAATATAAGGTGATTAATATCCTGTTTTAGCCTTTTTCTTTTAATTAAAGACAAAGTTGTTGTTGTTTTTAATGAATGCTAGTAATGCTGAATGCATTGGATCCATAAAGTATTCATTTTAGAACTAGTGGGAAAATTAAATTACAGTGCAACCTCCATTACATCTTGCCAAATGCTGAACCCAAAGACTCCCGCTATACAGCAGACCATACTGAATAATACCCTTACTTTTGATCATGCTGACATCATTGGCTCCATCACCTATGGCCAAAGTGACAGCATTTCTGTACTTCTTCACCAGCTCTACTACTTGGGCTTTCTGGAGTGGGGTGACTCGGCAGCAAACCACAGTCTTACACATGCAGGCAAGTTCTAGGAGATCACCCTTGATACCACTTTCTAGGGCATGGGCCTATGTTATTAAAAAAAAATCCAGATTAGAACAAGAAATAATTAATGAGAGATGTCTTGTCTCTCAACTGATATATTTTCTAAACAGTTTAACTAAGTTTCAACAAGTCATTGTTGACCCAGAATCACATGAACAACTAACTAAAGATGAGTACAAAACTCCTACTAAATGCCAAGGAATTTTAGAATGAAAAAAAAAAAAAGATGCCCTTGTGTGTCCTCCTTAACACATTATCATGCTACATTGGTGAGATATAATCAAATGCCAGAAAATCTCCAGAATCCACTAAAAGAGAGAAAAGCAAAAGACTGAGCCTACCCACCATCTCACCAGGTATAGAAAGAACTACATAACGATGATGACTTCTTTGTTCTAAGTGATGGAAGTTTTGTTTCCTTTGCATTGTTGTTTTGTATATTTAGTGTTTGTTGTTGTGGTTATTAATGGTTGGGCAAATGAAAAGCAGATGACCTGGAGATTAGTCCTTGAAAAACAAAGTGATTGAAACCAAGAGAAGCCTGTGCAAAAGGGTGGCATGCAACCTGTGTCTCAGGCAGGGTTCCCAACCAACTCCAGCCTTGCTCTTCTCCAAATAACCACAGCCTTTATGTATGCCAAGAAATGACTGGAAAGGAGAGCATAATCCTTTGCAGTTAACTGTGTGATTTGTTTTCTAGAAAACATCTCATTGTACATTATTTAGTAAACACATTGAGAGGAAACAGGAATCCACCTCAACTTTGAGTCATCAGTGTCTCTGAATGAATCTCTAGCAAGATATTCACAGCCTGTCACAATCTGGCCTCTATGTTTCTTTTGAGTTCTGGCTTCTACCACCATCTTTAAGTTTACTCTGTACTACCATCATGCCAAAGTGCTTGTTTCCGTAACATGACAGGGTCTTTCTTGCCTCTGTGCCTTTGTACTTGTTGCTCCTGTGCCTGAAAGCGTCACTTCCTCCAGGAAGTCTTCCCTTTCACACAAGGAACTAAATGTGTCTGTCTCTATCCTCTCAAAGCTTTGTGTTCATTTCTCTATATAGTATTTGTCATACCACTTGAGATTAGCTCTCCTGCTAGATGGCAATCCCTAAAACAAGAACCGAGTTCTATTCACATCCTTATCTTCAAGCTCTAGCATCTTGACTTGAGCATGCTTAATAAATGTTCATGATATCAATAAAAGGATGGGTGAATAAATATAAAACATGACTCTGATGTAGAAAATTCTTACGTCAAGGCCTATGATTCCTAAGGGAATCTGTGAGTTAGCTTTCTCTTTCTGAAAGAGAAAGCATGTAACTGGTTTTCTTGCCCAGAATGGTCTCCTTTTCTCTTTCTTTTTCTTCTTTATTATCAACAAGTCAAAACCTGGAGTCAGACTCTGAGAAGGAAGAACCCAATTACATTCCACAAAGCATCAAGATTTAAGCAAACTGGAATCATGATTTACTTAAAAAAAAAAAAAAAAAGAAAGAAAGAAAAAGAAAAAAGCTTCTGACCATACCAGCAGAAATGTGGTCAATTCTCCTTAAATGAAAAATGACATTTCATGGTTTCATAAGCTTCAGGCTTTGAAGCTGAAACGGTTCTCGAAGAGCATCTATCTTAGCTCTTCCTTTCAACAGATTTAGAGACAAAGGAAGAACAGTATATTTTATCACCTGGGTAGTCTAACCCACCACACACTGGTTTCTTTGAGCCTGAGGGAAAGTCAAAGCACCACTCATTAGGGACCTTTCCATAGTGTAGTCCCTGGGAAGTTCAGCCTGGAGGCCACCAGCTCCAAGCCCCAGTTGACAGGCTTATAATTTTCAGTTGCTGCTCATTTGTGCAAGGGAGAAGTTCGTGTCATCTGGACAAACTTTCAACTGAGCTTGGCCTGCAGCTGAGCTCTGTAACTTTCCATGGTGTAGAAGGCAACACATCATTACGTCTGGAATCCAGCTGGATAATGCTCTAAGCACTAAAAGCTAACAGACAGCTGATCACAAGGGGGAAAATAAAATATAGCCATATCCAACTTCTTTTGTCCTCTAAGAAACTGTCTACAAGAAGATACATTTATTTTCCAAACTCCAAAAGTGAAAAATGATCATCAAAGCTGGGGAAAGATGTGAGATTAGCTCTTTGGGCATATAAATGATAATTTCACTGGAGTGCAATCAGAGCTTTTGTCTTCTAAATTAGAAACTCAGAGGAGTGTTTTGATATTTGTTCAAGATTTGGAACCTGAACTACATTAAAAGCACAATGCAAGTTTATTCTATTACGACAAGAACCAGATTTCCTAATCAAAGCAAATTGTTTGGCATTGCTGTAAAATACTGCTATTTAGAAAAACCACCAGAGGTATCTTAATGGCAGTAATTTGGTGTGGTAATTATATGAAGATCAGGTTGTGCTCTGCCAAATCACAAACATCAGCAAAACAGTAATTGCAATACATCCAACAGTTGCGTTATTTTAATTAAATAACAGTGAGCTGTGACACTCTCCTTAGAAAAGCACTTAAACAATACTGCTAATGGTTTACAGTCACTCACATAAGATGGATATTCTGTGAATACAGTATTTCTTTGGAACCTCCCTTTCACTGTGGTGGTTCAAGCAATAATGTATGAAATATGTATCAGAAACTTCCTTTCCCCTTGCAAACAGGAAATCATCGTGTATACCCTCGTTTCTAGTAGTGTCATTTGTTTGGAAAACACAAAAGGAGATCTCATTACGACAGCACAAAAGAGACAATTATTGGAATAAAGGAAAAGAAAGAACAAGAGCCTTAAGCAAACTCACCAAACTGTGGCCATTGATGATTAAGGCATAATCTCCTGTTATGGTTTCTTCTACAACTGAGTCCAACTCCAGCTGCTGTTTTTCAAAAACTACATGGCCGTTGGAAAAACTTCTGTTTTGTTCAAACAAATTTTCCTTTGCTTTTCTTGAAGGAGAAGGGGGAAACAAATCATAACAAGTATACGGAGCATACCTATTACTCTGACAAGAGACTGGCCTGCAGGTAAATTCAGCTCATCACCAGATAGACTATGGCATAAGATTCCATTACAGGAAGCAAGTTGGATAGTTCTTTGTGATTGGAAGGCCATCGCATATTTGCAAATTCCAGGAAGTAGGAGTGTAAACATAATGAAAACAGAATCATTTTGAACATTTAAAATTACCTAAAATCTAAATTACCATCTTGAGCTGTGCTTCAACTAGATAATCTGGATACATTTGGTATATAAGGTTGTCTGTGCTTCAAAGACTTAAAAACCACTGGTCTGGCATGAAATATTGTTAAATAATAAAAAGGGAAAGACTAAAGATCTCCTGCAGAGATCTTATAGCAATTCTAGGGTATTAATATATAAAATAAATTCATTAATTTGCAGAAAATTGTCATATAATCTGGCTTAAAACAAGTCTTTCAAGAAGCACATTTTTTTAAAAAATGTGACAATAAAACTAAATGTTATTAGAATATAATGGACTGTTTTAAGTGAAAATTGATTCATTGATTCAACAATGAATTGATTGTTTCAATGAATGATTCATTGATTCAAACAATAGAATAAATCTCTGAGAAAGAAAATATAGACACCAAGGATAGAGGGTTGTTCTAAATGGAAACTCACCCCAGTGCCCTAGATCTAATTAGCAGTAGATTAATCCTGCTCACACTCATCCATCTCTGCTATTTAAGAAAAAGATTGTATGGTCACTTAACATACTTAGAAGATGCATTTTACTCTTCTCTTCAAAATGGACAGATATTGCCTTTAATGGAAGGGAAATTTCCTCTCCAAGGATATTTGGATGACAGGTTTTGAAGTAACATAGGGCAAGCTGACATGACTCCAGAACTTTCAACCATAACCAGAGAGCCACGTGGCAGATGCTCCCTCAAGATGAGTGCCAAAGCCAGCCATGAATACACTGGGCCACCACTTGTATATACAAAATGAGGCCCCTGGAGAAAATGGGGAGTGAGAGGCAAAAAAAATGGATGTTTTGGCTTACAGCACAATGAAATGGTTCTCCAAAGGCTCATCGTAGGTAAAAAACATTTATTAAAATATCTTTATGTTGTAAAAAGAAGGCAACATTGACTACACAAAAACAACTGTTTTAGCCCTTAGCTTTCTAATTATTTGAAAATTCAACACTAATTGTTTATATGCAAAGTTAAAAAAAAAAACCACACACAACACAACACATACAAAAACACCCTTATCTTCTGGCTCAACATCTCCTTCTGCTGTCCAACACCAAAATCACAGCCTGCATTTAGGAACCCAAAGAACCCAGAGATTACATGTCTCTGGCTCCAAGAATGATATCATGCATTTAGCAATCAGTCTGTAGAATCAAAGAAAAAGATTTATAAAGTAATAGTGCTATGTGTGAAATTTAGAGAGTTAAGGTGAGGGGGTGGGGTGGAGAACAGACATGAAAAAACAATGTTGTTAAGTGGGAAAATCAGACTTTACATCAGATAACCATGTCAGGGAATCCTCCTAAACAGTCATGAAAATTTACTGTCCCATATAATGAAGGAAAGCTAGAAAAACAAGCTCAGAAGTGAGCATTTTTCTGACAATGTTGCAGAGCTCATAAATTGGGTCTTAAGAAAGCACCAAAGGGCAAACATCTCCTGAGGTTTCCTTTTTAGTAAAGTTCTCACTCGCTGTATAAATGACTCAATCTCTGTTTCCCCCCCGGAGAATAAAAACATTCCAAAGAAGGGTGAAGTTCATGAAAGTATTGGCTGAAATTCTATTTACTTAGGATTTTTCCCCCCCTAAACTGTCTTAACATCTCCAGGCAGAAAAGGGACAGTTTTTTCAGTTCAGTTTAAATTCCCACTGTGTTCCCTCCACATGGGCCAACAACCCTCCTCACCAGACTGGGCTCACGCATTTTCAGACTTTTGCCCATGCTCTATAGCTATCATTTCTTTTTCTTCCCGGAACCTAGCTCTTAAAATACCAGCTGGTTCTCAAAAAAAAAAAAAAAAAAAAAAAAAATTAGGAGGAGGGGGAAAACTACTCATGACTCCTTTCCTTGAACAGGAACTATAGGTTTTTGTGGGCATAACACACAATGTTTAACCACAGAGCACAAATAACAAATGCTAAAACAAAAGAGTGCCTGTTTTTCCCCAAGCTTTGTAAGGAAGGGCAGTCTATTATAATCCTGGCATGAAGACACGCATTAACGGCTGAGGCAAATGTGGCATTCACAGCCCTGTGCCACCGTAAACATAGCAGAGCACAGTTAGGCCCATGCTGGCTTCCATGCACTCTGCACTCTATAAAAAGAGATGGGGAAAAGGATCATTTGTTAGTGCTTGTAAGGCACTCTGTTTTCAAACATTACCTGGACCTGTTAAGGAAACATGGCACCATGTTTAAAAGAAGACAACCATGACTTTGATAGAAGAGCACTGATCTTGGAGCCTGGAGAGCTGGGTTCAGGCCCAGGGTCACCCTCTGACATCTCATGTGCCCACAGTTGGGTGATCTGACCTCCAACTACTTGACAAGTCAGTTACAGACCCAGTCAAGAACCTAAGTCTTCAAATTCCTAGCTCTCAGTTCTCAGTCTCCCACACTAAGCTGATTTACATACAGAGTAGGCCACAGGCTTCCTCTAGGATGGGACAAAAACAGTGCCAGAGGAGCAGTTAAGAGATGGGACCATGCTGCCAAGAGTAGACAAAGGGAGGAAGTACATGAAATTTTGATTTCAAGCCCCAGTTCCATCCCTTACTACCCATGTGATCTCTAAGACACTCAACCCCTAAACCCATATTTATTAGCAATTAGGGGAACGGGACAGCCAATCAGACTGGTTGTCACCAGCTACGAAAACAGGGGCAACTGCACCAGTGTGTACTAGAACATCACCAAGATCTGTTAGTACTCTAAAATTTATGATAGAAACTTAACCTACTAAAATATTTTGCCTGGGTGACTAGAAGTTTGAAATGAGGAACAAAATGCATTTTGTTTGGCTTGCACAGTGTTTCTAAAATTCTGTATGAGTTTATGGACAACCTGACTTCACTTTCACCCAAGGCTCCACCACTCCCTAATGTCTTATATACACCCCAGATCACGCAACTAATATTATCTGTCTGGTTCTGGAGCCATTTGCATTTGAGAACTCTGCTCACTCATACAGATAACTTTCTACCAGGTAGTGCCCAAAAAAGTGTAACGCATATTTTGCTGATTAAAGAAGAAATGTCAGTTCCTAGATACATCACTGGGGTATTCCTCAGAAGCAGTGGAGACATGTCATGGTTTAATTAGTTATAGGACATGAATTTTTCCAACAAGACGTGATCAATACAACAAAAATGAAACATGGAGTGAGTTGGCCTGTCAGCCCAAGCAAAATTACATTCTTAGTCTGTCTTCCTTTGGGCAGAAGACATATCTATGTATTGGCAAAACATAATCAATGCAGTAATCTTCTGAGGAGCTATAGCAGCATTTAATTGTAGATTTCTGGTCATACCTTTAATAGTAAAACAGTTATGGTGGCAAAATTAACACAGGAGCCAAAGGGTCTAAGACAGTTTCATAACACTAAATTTGAAACAAGCTACATGCATGATATGCATAAAAATTATATATCCATGTTTATGAAATAATCTCAACACATTTAATAGGTTTAAATATAATCACTTAGTTCATTTCCTTCTAATAGCTACTATCATTTAGATCCTATTCTTTTGACATACCTTTTTGTGTTGTTTTTACATCAACTCTCACTGAACTCACATACATATATACAAATACATTCTTTGGAAAAAAGGAATCATATATATGATACTTTGTTATCTCATTTTTCACTTAAGTTTATTATAGACATTTTTCAATGTCAGTAGACACATAATCACTTTTGTTAACTGCATAGTATTCCATTGCTTAAATATGTCATAGTAATTAACAAAATCCCTTGTGGCTGGGTATTTGAGCATTTTCTAATTTTCTATTATAATTGGTAAAGCAACCAATATTTCTTTATATACATATTCAAACATTTTTTTTAATTTTTTTTTTTCAACGTTTATTTATTTTTGGGACAGAGAGAGACAGAGCATGAACGGGCGAGGGGCAGAGAGAGAGGGAGACACAGAATCGGAAACAGGCTCCAGGCTCTGAGCCATCAGCCCAGAGCCCGACGCGGGGCTCGAACTCACGGACCGCGAGATCGTGACCTGGCTGAAGTCGGACGCTTAACCGACTGCGCCACCCAGGCGCCCCTATTCAAACATTTTTACACTTGTTTAAGGACAATTCCTAGAAGTACTGATCATTGGATGAAAAGTGTATATATATGTAATTTTGAAATATGTTGCGAGTTTGCCCTCTGGTAAGTTTCTACCAACGTACACTCCCAACAACAGTTTATGAGAATTAATATTTCTGCACATTCCTTCCATATAATGACAGTTATCCCATCTACTCAGTCAGCCATAGGTAGTTTGATAAAATCCTGAGATATTAACTTTGGTTCCCTACCCCTTCTGTAATCACCACCACTACCATAGATGATGCTATTTACTCAGAAACATACCTTGCCTCAGGAGATCTCAGTCAAATACAGAGGGAACAAAAAAGAGTCATGACCTTGCTTTTTAGGTACCAAAATAGACTCTTGAAACTGATAGCAGCATTGATCTTGAATTTCACTATGGGGTTTTGAGAGGGAAGAAAAAAAGTTCTCCATGTATCTTAAGACTAATCCTTAAAGGAATCAGGGCATAAAATGTTGCCATAAGCAATAGAGTAGAAAGCCCATCCAAGCCTAGAGGAAATAGACTATGAAGAGGAGCTTAGATGCTGGTGAGAGTCACTAAAAGAAAGAAAACTCATAACCTGGATTGGTAGTGGATGGAGGAGTGTGTGGGTAATGGAATCCTCTGATGAGTTTTTGGGAAACTGAGTATGGAATAGTTGCTGCTGAAGTATGGTAACAAAGAAGATACAAGAGTAAAGGGATTTCAGGAACAGAGGTAGCCATGTGAAAGCACAAGTCTTCTTGGATACAGAGATGAAGAGCAGCCACACTTGCCCTGTTTCCCCAGAAGCATGTGGAAGTCAGCCAAGAGGGACAGCCAGCAACCCAGAGAGTCTGGAGACCAGACAGAGACACAGAAGCGGGAAGTGCTAGATGCCAGTAGGGTAGATGCTGAGGATCAGTAACAGGTAAGGCAACTGTGCATCTTAGACCTTACCCAAAAGTACCTAGTTTAATTCTGTCACCAGGCAGAAAAGGAGTTAAAGTTCAGTTTTATAAAATTTAAAGAGTTTCTGTTCTTGCACAGTTGAGTGTATTCTGGGCCAAGAAAGTCAGACAAGCTAGAAATTGAGTCCTAACCATTCTACCTCCAAAAGAGCTGTCAGTTTGATTCCACGCTTTCCTCATCTACTGTTAACAGCCTCACTGCCTTAAGTTCAACCCTCATCATCTCTAAATTTGGGTGTTCCAACAACCTCCCGATGCATCTCCCCATAACATTCATTTTCCCATCAAACATACTCCATCTATCCAGTCACTAGAATGTTATTTCTAAAACGTAGAATTGGGCTTGTCACTCATCTGCTTAGAAGCCACCCACATTCACCCAATAACTTCAGGATAAAGGATAGCCACTTTCACTTGTCAATCTATCATCAATCTGTCTCTGAAAAAATGGTCCCCACCTCTAAGTTCTATCATACTCTCTAGCTACAACTTGGAATATTTTCTTTAGAATAGAACATAATTTCTTTCATGTTTCTATGCCTTTGTGTGTGCTGTTCCATAAACCTGCAATATCTTTATCTAATGTAACCAATCAAAGAAGGACATCCATAAAGATTGTAAGGGATCAGTGTGTGGTCTTCAATATATTAAGAAGGTTAATAAAAAATACAGATTGCTCTATGATAAGAATGTATGGACTCTCCACCTGTAAGTTTTTTTTTTAATGTTTAGTTATTTTTAGGAGAGAGAGAGAGATCTGGGGAGGGGCAGAGAGAGTGGGAGACAGAGGATCTGAAGCAGGCTCTGTGCTACAGCAGACAGCCTCATGCGGGGCTCAAACTCACAAACCACGAGATCATGACCTGAGCCGAGGTTGGTTGCTTAACCGACTGAGGCACTCAAGTGCACCTAGACTCACCACTTTTTTTTTTTTTAATTTTGTGTTATTCTATTTAACATAGACAAATACTGATAGAATTTTTTATATAATTTTAATAGAGACTCCACAGAGTCTATTGGGGAAATGTTAATAAAGGGAGTCCCTGTTGGGGAACAACAGCTAAAGAAAAGAGAAAAAAGGGAAGGGACCAAGGTGGGGGGGGGGGGGGGAAGGCAAGAAGCATGTTCAATGAATGGCCATAAATCTTTACATTCTTATCTCTTTGAATCTCCCAAATAAAATAATCTACAGAGTAGATATTTGCATATTTTACCATTTACAAATGAGGAAACCAATCAAAGAGAGGTTGAACAGCATCCTGAAAATCAATCAGTCTGCCAGTTGAGTACAAATCTGAGATTCAAACTTGGGTCCCTCTAACACAAAGCCCATATCCTTCCTCTTACACCTGCTGTCACTCTCTGGAATTTATTCACACTGGTGTATGACCTTAAATGAAGCAGTAAGATGCCTCAACAGCTACATTTTTTATATCAGTCATTTAAAGGGAGTAAGAACACACCCAAGGTAAAAGTTTAGGGAGACACATGGCAAGTGATTCAGTGCACAGGATCTGGGACCACGCTAGATTCAAATACCAGCTGAACCACTGGCCACGTGTGAAACTTCAGGCATGTATGGGCTTATCTACGCTTCAACTTCCTGATCTGTAAAGTAAGGATAATTATAATGCCTACCACTGGGTTGCTTTGGGAATGAAATGTAATACATGTATCCAGCTTATAATAGTGCCTCAGGCACTTTCTTAAAGCATTTAGCACTAGGCTCATCAGAATCTAGATCTGCTCATATCCATCTTCCTTCAGAAAAAGTTAAAGTCCCCAAACAAAAGGTCATTTAAAGAGAAAGATTTTCTTAAAAAAACTTAGTTATTAATTATTAAACAAATTATTAATATTTCCCCCCAAAAAACTCCATAGAACCTATCATTAAAGTTATATAAAAATACCAATAATAACATTATGTCCATAATAATTAGATTTACCAATTTATTTGGCAAAGACATGCAGTCTTCAGTCATAGCTTCTACCAGCATGTACAGCAGTTTCCTACCATGGGTAAAACAGTATAGAAGTCGGAAAATTTAATCTGCAAGTAGCAATTGGTGGTGCTAACAGTTAAGACTTCCTTTCTTTTCAAAGTAGGGAGAGGAGGAATATATTTCAACATCATAAAAGCCATATACGAAAGACCTACAGTTAATATCATCCTCAATAGGGAAAAAGTGAGAGCTTTTCCGCTAAGGTTAGGAACATGACAGGGATGTCCACTCTTACCACTGTTGTTCAACAGAATACTGGAAGTCCTAGCCTCAGCAATCAGACAACAAAAAGAAATGAAAGGCATCCAAATTGGCAAGGAATAAGTCAAACTTTCACTCTTCACAGATGACATGATAGTCTACATGGAAAACCTGAAAGACTTCACCAAAAAATGGCTAGAGTTGATACATGAATTCAGCAAAGTTGTAGGATATAAAATCAACGTACACAAATCTGTTGCATTTCTATACACCAATAATGAAGCATCAAAAAGAGAAATCAAGGAATTGATCCCATCTACAATTGCACCAAGAACCGTAAGGCACCTAGCAATAAACCTAACCAAAGAGGTAAAAATTTGTACATTGAAAACTAGAACATGGGAGGAGTTAAGGCGGCAGAGAATTAGGGGGACCGGGATCTCCCTCATCCCTCAAAGACAGTGATGTTGAGGTTAGAATACTTTGAACACCCAGGAAATCTATCTGTGGAGTGACAGAAAAATCTCCACAGGTGGAGGGAAACAGCTTGGCAGGACAGAGGTGCATGTCGGCAAATTAAGGGAGATAAAACAGCCTGGGCACAGAGGGGAGGGATCCCCTTCTATGGAGAGACAAAAGGGAGAGAAAGAGAAGCTGTGGATGCAATATTGTGTTAGGAAAAGAGAAAAACCCCTCTAGACCACAGACTGGGGAAGAAGGAATACAGACAGAGCCAGTTTCTCCTTTGCAAACAGCTTTAGAAGCTAAAGATCACAGTTTTCAAAAGTGTGTGACTTTTTCCCAACCAAAGCCACCACTATGTGTGTGAGCCTGAGGAGAGGGGAGCCAGCCCCAGGGTGTGGTAGTGATCTCAGGGGTGCCCTGGGAGAGAACCGTCTCCTCCCTTAAGTACTGTGGGAAGAGGGTATACTGATCCCCAAAGTACAAAAGACAGTACAGGCACCAGCCATATCGGCAAGGCGGAATGGCACTACCCCAGAACCAGGTCTGCATGGCTCGGGATCCCCTAAGATATTGGGTTTTAAATCCCAGCTGAGTGCCTAGGAGACACAGGAAACTGTAGAGCAGGACAAGCCAGCCGCCCACACTGCTCTGGGAGGACAGCCTGAACAACATGGTTTCAGACACTTGTCTGGGGAGGAGAGATTGGGATGTCGCCGATTTTTCTCCCCATCACCAACACAGTGGGGTTTCAGAGAATAGGACAACAGGCCCCCAATGGAGGCGGGACCTGTTCACACCAAACCCCAACCCTCTGTGCCTGGCAACTGCTCATCTACTAGAGGAAGACTGACACTGTGCCAACCAGAAGGCCTCTCCTCCAGACCAGTACAGCCACCGGTCCCAGGCACCAACAGACAACTGTCCTGCTGTTTTGAATGTTAGTGTGTTTCTTTTTTTTCCCCCCCCCTCTCTTTTCATTTCTTTTCTTCTCTTTTCTCTTCTTATTCTTTCTACCATCTTCTTCTTTTTCCTTTGGAAACAGGCTCATCCTTTCTGATATGATTTTTAGTCATTTCTTATTATATATATACGTTTTTTTCTTTCTTTCTCTGTTTTGTCGGTTTAATCAGGTATTTTTACTCTACTATTTTTACACCTTTTCTAGATCTCCTTTATTTTTCTTTCTCTCTCTTTGGATTAAGCCTTATAATTTCTTTGATTCTCTGCTTCCCCCCCCACACACCCTTTCATTTTTCTCTTTGTATGGGATCAGATTCCCGGCCCTTTCTTTTTTTCCAGGGTTATGTCAATGAACAAATCAAAGCACACCTGATGGAAGGGCTAAACAATGAATTAGGAGGAGCTTTGTAGAAGACTGACCAGTGGGATACAGCAGCCAAACACATAACAATGAAGCACATGCAACACTCTCCAAAAACACTCCCTGAAGTGCCAGGCCATGGACAGCATATGACCACTTTTTAATACAGGTGTAGGACACATAACAAGCCATTAAAACCTATTAAAGACAGAAGCCTAGTCAAAATGATGATACAGAAGAATTCTCCCCAAAAGAAATTCCAGGAAGAAATGACAGCCAGAGAATTGTTCAAAATAGATACCAACAATATATCTGAAGAAGAATTTAAAATAACAGTCATAAGACTAATAGTTGGGTCTGAAACAAGCATAGAAGACAGCAGAGAATCTATTGCTGCAGAGATCAAAGACCTAAGAAACAGTCATGATGAATTAAGAAATGTTGTAAATGACATGCAAAATAAACTAGATGCAGTGACAGTGAGGACAGGAGAAACACAGGGGAGAATAGGTGAAATAGAAGATAAAATTATGGGAAATGATGACGCTGAAAAAAAGAGGGAAAAGAAATTACTAGACCATGAGGGGAGAATTAGAGACCTAAGTGATTCAATGAAACAAAATAATATCCATATTATAGGAGCTCCAGAAGAAGAGACAGAAAGGGGCAGAAGGTTTATTTGAACAAATTACAGGTGAGAACTTTCAGAATCTGGGGAAGGAAATAGGCATCCAAGTCCAAGAGGCACAGAGAACTCCCTTCAAAACAAAAACAAGTCAATACCATGACATATCATAGTGAAACTTGCAGAATACAAAGATATTTCTGAAAGCAGCTAGGGACAAATGGGCCTTAACCTACAAGAGACACATAAAAGTAGTAGCAGACCTGTCCACTGAGAGTTGGCAGGCCAGAAGGCAGTGGCAGGAAATATTCAATGTACTGAATAAGAAAAATATGCAACCAAGAATCCTTTATCCAGCAAGGCTGTCATTCAGAATAGAAGGAGAGATAAAGGCTTTACCAGACAAACAAAAACTAAAGGAGTTCATGACCACTAAACCAGCCCTGTAGGAGATGCTAAGGGGGACTCTGAGTGGAAAGCAGTAAAGACTACAAAAGACCAGAGACATCACCACAAGCACAACACATACAGTAACACAATGACCCTAAATCCATATCTTTCTTTTTTAAAATTTTTTAATGTTTTTATTGTTTATTTTTGAGACAGAGAGAGATAGAGCATGAGCAGGGGCAGAGAGAGAAAGAGGGAGACACAGAATCTGAAGCAGGCTCTAGGCTCTGAGCTGTCAGCACAGAGCCCGACGCGGGGCTCAAACTCACAAACCATGAGATCATGACCTGAGCTGAATGAAGTCAGACACTTAACCGAATGAGACACCCAGGTGCCCCAAATCTGTATCTTTCAATAGTCACTCTGTATGTAAATGGATTAACTGCCCCAATCAAAAGACACAGGGTATCAGAATGGACAAAAAAACATGATCCATCTATATGCTGCCTACAAGAAACTCATTTTAGACCTGAGATCACCTGCAGTTTGAAAGTGAAGGAATGGAAAACCATCTATCATGCTGCCAGACAGCAAAAGAAAGTCGGAGTAGTCATACTTATATCAGACAAACTGGATTTTACAAACTGGACTTTGTAGTTACAAACTGTAACAAGAGATGAAGAAGGCCATTATATCATAATTAAGGGGTCTATCCATCAAGAAGATCTAACAATTGCAAATGTTTATGCCCCCAATGTGAAAGAACCCAAATATACAAATCAATCACAAACATAAATAAATGTATAGATAATAATACCATGATAGTAGGGGACTTTAATACTCCACTTACAACAATGGACAGATCATATAGGCAGAAAATTAATAAGGAAACCATGACTCTGAATGATAAATTGGACCAGATGGACTTATCAGATACATTCAGAACTTTTCGTCCAAAAGCAGCAGAACACACATTCTTCTCATGGACCATTCTCCAAAATAGATCACATACTGGGTCACAAAACATCTCTCAACAAATATAAAAGGGTTGAGATCATATCATGCATGTTTTCAGATCTCAATGCTATGAAAATTGAAATTAACCACAAGAAAAAAAATGGAAAGCCCCCAAATACACGGAGGTTAAAGAACATCATACTAAATAATGAATGGTTCAACCAGGAAATTAAAAAAGAAATTGAAAAATATATGGAAGCAAATGAAAATGAAACCATGACAAGTCCAAACCCTTTGGGATGCAGTGAAGGAAGTCCTAAGAGGAAAATACATTGCAATTCAGGCCTATCTCAAGAAGCAAGAAAGTTTCCCAAATACAGAAACTAACCTCACACCTAAAGGAACTAGAAAGGCAGCAGCAAAGAAAACCCAAGGCTAGCAGCAGAAGAGAAATAATAAAGACCAGAGAAGAAATAAACAATATAGAATCCAAAGAAACAGTAGAACAGATCAATGAATCTAAGAGCTGGTTTTTTGAAAGAATAAACAAAATTGACAAACCTCTAGCAAGACTTCTCAAAAAGAAAAGAGACAGGACCCAAATAGATGAAATAATGAATGAAAGAGGAAAGATCACAACCAATACCACAGAAATACAAACAATTATTAGAGGATACTATGAAAAATTATATGCCAACAAACTGGACAACATGGAAGAAATGGACAAATTCCTAGACACTCACACTCTACCAAAACTCAAATGGAAAGAAACAGAAAGTTTGAACAGACCCATAAGCAGTGAAGAAATTGAATCACTTAACAAAAATCTCCCAAAAAATAAGAGTCCTGGGCCAAATGGCTTCCCAGGGAAATTCTACCAGACATTTAAAGCAGAGTTAATACCTATTCTTCTAAAGCTGTTCAAAAAATAGAAATGAAGGAAAGCTTCCAGACTCATTCTATGAAGCCAGCATTACCTTGATTCCAAAACCAGACAAAGGCCCAACTAAAAAGAAGAACTACAGGCCAATATCCCTGATGAACATGGATGCAAAAAGTCTCAGCAAGATGCTAGCAAATAAAATTCAACAGTATATTAAAAGAATTATTCACCAGGATCAAGTGGGATTCTTTCCTGGGCTGTAGCACTGGTCCAATATTTGCAAATCAATCAACATGATACATTAATGGAAGAAAGGATAAGAACCATATGATCCTGTCAATAGATGCAGAAAAAGCATTTGACAAAAATACAGCATCCTTTCTTTTAAACCCTCAAGAAAGTGAGGATAGAAGGAACATACCTTAACATCATAAAAGCCATATATGAAAGGCCCAGAGCTAATATCATCCTCAATGGGGAAAAACTGAGAGCTTTCCCCCTGAGCTCAGAAACATGACAGGGATGTCCATTCTCACCACTGTTGTTCAACATAGTACTCGAAGTCCTAGCCTCAGCAATCAGACAACAAAAAGAATAAAAGGCATCCAAATTGGCAAGGAAGAAGTCAAACTTTCATTCTTTGCATTTGACATGATACTCTACATGGAAAACCTGGAAGATTCCACCAAAAAAATGACTACAGCTGATACATGAATTCAGCAAAGTTGTAGGATATAAAACCAATGTACAGAAATCAACTGCATTTCTACACACCAATAATGAAGCAACAGAAAGAGATATCAAGGAATAGATACCATTTACAATTGTACCAAGAACCATAAATACCTAGGAATAAACCTAATCAAACAGGTACTGAAAACTATATAAAGCTTATGAAAGAAATTGAAGACACAAAGAAATGGAAAAACATTCCATGCTCATGGATTGGAAGAACAAATATTATTAAAATATCAGTAATACCCAAAGCAATCCACACATTCAATGCAATCCCAACCAAAATGGTACCAGCATTCTTCACAAAATTCTAAAATTTGTATGAACCACAAAAGACCCCAAATAGCCAAAGTAATGTTGAAAAAAGAAACCAAAGCTGGAGGCATCACAATCTCGAACTTTAGCCTGTATTACAAAGCTGTAACCATCAAGACAATATGGTATTGGTACAAAACAGACACAAAGACCCATGGAATAAAACAGAGAACCCAGAAATGGACCCACAAATATATGGCCAACTAATCTTCGACAAAGTAGGAAAGAATATCCAGTGGAAAAAAGACAGTCTCTTTAGCAAATGGTGCTGGGAGAACTGGACAGCAACATGCAGAAGAATGAAACTGGACCACTTTCTTACACTATACACAAAAATAAATTCAAAATGGATGAAACACCTATATGTGAAACAGGAAACCATCAGAATCCTAGACGAGAACACAGGCAACAACCTCTTTGACCTCAGCCACAACAACTTCTTACTTGACTTGTCTGCAAAGGCAAGGGAAATAAAAACAAACATGAACTTTTGGGATCTTATCAAGATAAAAAGTTTCTGCACAGTAAAGGAATCAGTATAAATAAAAGGCAACTGACAGAATGGGAGAAGATATTTGCAAATGACATATTGGATAAAGGGTTAGTATCCAAAATCTATAAAGAACTTATCAAACTCAACACCCAAAAAACAAATCATCCAGGGAAGAAATGGGCAGAAGACATGAACAGACACTTCTCCAAAGAAGACATCCAGATGGCTAACAGGCACATGAAAAGATGTTCAAAGTCACTCATCATCAGGGAAATACAAATCAAAACCACATTGAGATACCACCTCATTCCTGTCAGAATGGCTAAAATTAACAACTCAGGAAATAATAGATGTTGGCAAGGTTGTGGGGAAAGGGGAAACCTCTCGTACTGTTTGTGGAATGCAAACTGGTGCAGCCACTCTGAAAACACTGTGGAGGTTCCCCAAAAAGATAGAGATGGAACTACCCTACAGCCCAGCAATTTCACTAGTAGGTATTTATCCAAAGGATACAAAAATGCTGATTTGAAGGGGCACATGCACCCCAATGTTGACAGCAGCATTATCAACAATAGCCAAACTATGGAATGAGCCAAAATGTCCATTCACTGATGAATGGGTAAAGAAGATGTGGTATAAACACACACACACACACACACACACACACACACACACACACACACACATGCACTGGAGTATTACTTGGTGATTAAAATAATGAAATCTTGCCATTTGCAACAATGTGGATGGAACTAGAGTGCATTATGCTAAGCAAAATAAGTCAGTTGGAGAAAGACAATATCATATGATTTCATGGAATTTAGGAAAAAAAAAGAACATAGAGGAAGGGAAGGAAAAATAAAATCAGATAAAAACAGAGAGGGAGGCAAACCATAAGAGACTTAAATATAGAGAACAAACCATGGGTTGCTAAAGGTGAGGTGGGTGCAGAGAATGGGCTAAATGTGTGATGGGATTTAAGTAGGACACTTGTGCTGAACATTGGGTGTTATATATGTAAGTGATAAATCACTAAATTCTACTCTGGAAACCAATACTACACTATATGTTAACTAACTCGAATTAAAAAGAAAAAAAAAAAGACTTCCTTTTTTTCCCCAAGGTTCATGAACAAAAGTGTAACGATGGAGACACATTAAGGAAGCCCTAGTGCTCCACTGTTGTGTTGAGGGAAGGTTATCCCCTTCTAGAATGCAGCAAGATACAAGCAGTTTGTCTCTAATTCAATAGTCTGCTTGGCCAGACCCAGGATGCACTGAGCTTAAAGATGCTACTTCAAGCATTAACAAGCAAAAATTGTTATAGGACAGCATTTTTTAAAGTTCTTAGAAAATAATTATGCAGACTTTTAAAATGTTCTTCTTAAAATGTTCTTCTAAAAATTTCACAGTATTCTATATCTCATAAGCATTATATATTTGGGTTTAATAGTAACTGTCGAAATATCTACTTTCTTTAATGCTGAAAGACTCTATTCCAACTTTACATACCATCTCCTACAGTGGTGTTTTCCAAATTTATCCAATCATAATTTCATCTAGGTCCTTATGAAAATACAAATCCCCATACTCCATCCCCTGGAGGTTCTTAATTTGGGAGCCAGAATGAAGAAGCTACTGAATTGCTATTTTTAACAAATGCCCTCATTGAATCTGATCACTCATCATATAAGAGCTATTTCTAAAGGACAACCCAAAGTAAATGATTTGAAATCCTTTTCTAAAAATATGTGGAAAATGTTGGAGGCCTGAAGATGACATTTCACTACTGATGTCAAACTTATCTCAGTTTGTCACCAAAATGAATAGGAGTTTAGGAAACATGCAGAAAGAGCTCTATACTGAACTAAGGCCGCAGAAACTATAAAAGACCTTTCTACTTTCTCAACTATCTGACCTTCCCTTTCCCCCTCCCTCACTCCCTGTCTTCCTTTCCTCCTTCCTTCAACACTTACCTGAGTTCTTCTCTGACTTCCACTGCCGTGTTCCCTGATATAATGAACACATCATTCATATCATCAGTCAGCATGTTGCAGGCATAGCCAATGTTGATGGCAGTTTCTAATACAAAATAATGTTCAGTTAGAATATTAATTAATAACATAAGTACTTTTCCATAACAGTTTTGAGGCATTGCCCTTATTGTCAGAGAGACCACAATGAGTAATAAAACACAAGAAACCCAGAGCTAAATTCAAAGACCCAGGTTCCGTGACCAAATTCACCACTTGCTAAATCCATGGAGAAGTAGCAACATCTATAAATTCTCAGCCTTCTCATCTAGTTTTTGAAAAAACTTCTTGATTCCCAAAATTAGTACCTAAGAAAATACCCTAAGATCCTGTGATACAGTGAAATATTTTTTTCCCTAAAGTCCCAAATACTGCCTCTGAAAGAGCTGACATACTTAATTTAGCAATTATTCAATCTGATGGGGTAGACACATTGAAAAAAACTCACAAAATGTTCATTTGAACAGCAAAAATGCTCTTATGATAGCTTTATAGTTCTCCCACACGCAATATTGCCATTTCCCCATTAAGTAAATAAAACTTTGGAATGTGAGATCACCTCAAAGACCACCCAGGAATGCTGCTACTAGGTAACTGGAGAACTACATAATGTTGAGCAGTCCTTCCTCTCCTTCCGCAGAACTGGACCCTAGGATAATTAGGTAACCCTTCCATCTTCGATAGGGTCATTTGTTTCTAATTCTATTGAGTCATTAGGCTCTAGTTCTTTTCTTTTTTTTTACGTTTATTTATTTTTGAGACAGACAGAGACAGAGTACAAGTGGGGAAGGGGCAGAGAGAGGGAGACACAGAACCAGAAGCAGGGTCCAGGCTCTGAGCTGTCAGCACAGAGCCCAATGCAGGGCACGAACTCACAAGCAGTGAGATCATGACCTGAACCAAAGTCAGATGCTTAACTGACTGAGCCACCCAGGCGCCCCAGCTCTAGTTAATTCTGTAGAACAATTAGATTTTTCTTAAGTCTCAAGGCAATCGATAAAATCTTAGCATATTCTTTGTATAAGCCATAGAAATGAAAGCTCAATGAGAGTAAACCTGTGGATATTCATAAATAAGTGAATAGTTATGAATGTACCTACTGATCAACACCAAACTCTAAGAAGTCTCTATTAACACACCACAGAGCTCAACTCTCTAATGTTTATTTTTTATAATCAGTGATTTGGGTGAACATATAGAGAACTGATTTATCCTATCTACAAATCCTCCAATGTCCTAAAAAATATGTAACAAGTAGAGAAAATCTTGAAAACATATGTGTGCCAAGTAACTAAATATTTCTGATTTACAGATGACCAAGCATAAAATGACTTTTGTTTTAACCATTACTGCTAGCAATAGATCTAAAACGTATTGATCCCTTTTCATTCTTAGGAAACAGAGTACTCTGAACATAATGACTCTTTCTCTGCTGACTTGGTGTTTTGTCATGTCTGAAAGTGGGTCAGCTCTCATTGTACCACTACGTGGGCAGTCCTGGAATTTAGCCAGCTTGCACTGGTACACCTGTGTTGATTGTTAAAATGTCAAAATATTTCCACACGAGTTGACAAACAGCTGCTTCCCCAAATCTCCCCAAACCTCCCAAACATCAAGAAACTAACCAAGTAGCCCTGAGGTATCCAATGTGCTGCTCCAGTGCTGTGCCACTCTCTGTCCTAACTGGGGGAGGAAGTACCCATGTGAAACAATAGCTAAACATTATTTAATGCCATTGTTGCCTACAGGTCAAACTATTATATTTAAGAAGCAATTGCACTGAAACTCAAATGACCCCAGGGTATACTACAGAAGATAATTTGTTAGTTTGTTCTCTTTTGTTTTTAAATAATAAATTTTTGTAATGTATTAGCTTTCCTTTTTGTATTTCTACTCCTTACTATTTGAAGGACTGGGAAAATATCTAATTCATTAGGCTTTCTGGTTTAAATTTTACCATAGAAATTATTGCCCTCCCCCACCCTCCCTTCCACCGTCCAGGGCGCCTGGATGGCTCAGTTGGTTAAGCATCCGACTTTGGCTCAAGTCGTGATCTCCCGGTTCGTGAGATCCGGGCTCTCTGCTGTCAGCTCAGAGATCACTTTGGATCCTCTCTCTCTCTCTCTCTCTTTCTCTCTGTCCCTCCCCTGTTCACTCACACTCTCATTCTGTCTCAAAAATAAACATTGAAAAAAAGAAATTAATCCCCCCTCTTTTCAAGACATCATCATCATCATCCATTTTCAAATTACCTTGTTTGTCTCCTGTTAGGACCCAGATCTTAATATTGGCTAGCGATAAATTTGTAACCGTTTCAATAACACCCTCTTGTAACTTATCTTCTACAGCAGTAGCACCTAGTAGCTTTATTAAAAATAGAGAATACCATATGTTAATGCAGGCAAACAACATCCACAATATGTATGGCTTTTAATCACAGAGTTTAGAGGTCAGGGTACATGAACTGAAAATGGAAGTTATGATGCACTGACACAGTAAGCATCTTATTATGTGCAGAAATGGGTTGGGAAGGACCTCAAAAGGAGGCACACCAACTAATGGCAGGGATCCTGGAAGTTAGAATTCACATGAGAGATCTGATCTGCTCAGATAACATATTAGCGTAAACCATCACAAGCCATTTGGGCTTCTAAGAACTGAAGAACTCCCCAGATGCTTCCCCACTTACATCAACATGGAAAGGTCCAAAGGAGAGCCCTAATCTCATAGTAAGGATCACCAAAAAGTAGAGTCATTGTCCTAAATTAACAAACCAACAGATGCCATAAACTAAAAAGTGAAGATTCTTGTAGAATATTTTACCCAGAGATGAACATAACATGCTCCTTAGTAACTCATGAGCATAATGGCCAACTGGGGCCTCAGGGAGGAGCAGTTTCTAAAGCTCATACTCTGGGAAGCACAGGTATCATCAGAACCTCATGGCCTAGGATGGTTTAGAGCTATAGCCACTCTTCATGGCAAGTTTTCCTGCTCTAAAAAGGTAGATCATAAAGCAGGGAGAAAAAACCCCAACATATTATCAAGTACATACCAGAGGCTGACAAAGAATAAAGATGCTACTATCTTCTACTTTGAGGGGACAATTGTATAACCTACTGCTAATAGAATTAATCCTCTAGGCTATCTAGGGCCATACATGGAAAACTTGAAGCCAATATATATAGTATGACTCAGTGTTTGAAAGGGGGACATCAGCTGTGTGCAAGATGATTTAGCAATGAATTACTCCCATGCTAGATCTCTAAACATATACTATCCCTTCTGTAAACACAAACCATCATGCTTCTAAATGCATACCATCAAATCCCTTTCAATTTCTTCATATAGCCCAGCTACCCGTTCATCTCTCTCATCTATAAGAGCATCTGCATCTTCAAGCATCTTATGCCATTCTTTAAAGTACTTGTCATCCAGATCTCTGTATGCGATGGCCAAAGTTCGAAGACCTTCCCCTGCAAATTCCTGCCGGAGCAGAAACAAATTTAGGAACCATCACAGAATAATAATCATGGCAATAACAACAAGAACAACAACAATAATGGGTAAGAAGTTTTTCACTTAAATTAATTTTGTCCCAAGAGTATTATTTGGCCACGCTGACCTCCAACTTTTTAATCTCCTTGGAAATGGGATAGAATGTTTGTATTTTATATTTTACTTCTATGTGGTTAAAACACTCAGGGGAGCTAGCCTTCTCCCTAAAGACAGCTTAAATACCTGTTTAAGTGTCCTAGCTGAGAAGTGATCAACCACACCCATTACTTGAGATATCCATTTGAAGCAACATATATTGGTTCCAACCTATCCCCTACATGAAGAAGCACTCTTGGCAATAAGAGACCTTGCCTGTTTCATGGCTCATGGCACTCGACTTCTGGTGGAGAGGAAAGGCTTCTCAGAGGAACCATAGGTCTCAAATCAAAAGTAGGAGCTCTCTCAAAATATGGCAGCATGACATCTCAATACTCTTGTCATGTTCCCCTTAACAATACAGCTGTGTCTAAAATTAACTGAGTTCTACTTCTGTTTATGCTTGAAGTCTTCCATAAGAAAAAGTACAGATGAATAAATAAATGCTGGTCAGGCAACAGAAGTCAAAGCTTATTAGGCTGTAATAATAACCTCTAGGGGAAAATGGGAGAGTAAGACCAAAAGTTAATACAAATGTTTACTTCTGGGAAGTAGGACTAGAAGTGGAGGCTAACTTTTACTCATCATTCCAGATCGTCTATAAATTTTCTGCTATATGAAAGTTGTATTTTATTAATGAAAATTCTTAGAAATTGTAAAAACACCATCAAGTCATGTTATTTTTAAAAATCATTATTTTTGAGACGCTGATTTCTATGGAGTTAGTGTGTAATAATTGGTCAATTAAGTGAAGAACCATACTTTTCGTTTAGTGTCTCAGTAAACTGATAATCTCAAGTGATACCTCTGATGTTTTATCCTTCTAATAGGAAAAATAAATAAATAAAAACAGGAGACTGGTAGTTGCTTACGTGTCTCACATAGTCACAATAGCTAGAAACATATGTAGATTGCTTTGTGGAAATGCTGGAAACCTCCCACTTTGTCTAGGCCTCCAGTGGTCATTTTATAGGCCTCCACACTGCAAGTGTTTTTATAGCATTTCTGCTCCTTTGGACAGTGCCACTGAGCATATCTTCTCTGCTGTGTTCTGGCTTATAGAAAAGACGTAGGTCTGTGATCAGGCACAAGTTAAGCCATGACACACCCTAATTAGGTAAATGAAAAGAAAATTCAGTGCATATGACAATGATGTGGTTTCGCCCACAGAGACCATGAGAAAAAAATTATCCAAATTTATCTTGTAGGCAATTGGTAGCACTCTGGACATTGCAGTCACATTTTGCAAGACCACCACTGGGTCCCCTACTGATCTGAAAATCTAGTTACTTCCTTGTAACAATCTTTTGTCCTCTTAATTCACAGAAACGCTTCTTTGCCTTTAACTTGCAACCGCACTGAGCATTACCAGTGCTCTCCTCTCTGTTCTGCACAACAGTGAATTAACTCTAAGACGGCATTACAAAAGGGGACAGATGATTTAAGTTATTTAATTAGTGCATGAATCACAAGTTTAATCCTAAATGAGCATTTGAGCAAGGTCGTTTCCTACCATTAAACAATTCAAAATCAATTATTAAATATAAACTGAAAACCTCAGAATTTAAAGCCAAAACAAATAAAGTAAATGAAGCAAAGAGCAAGTCAAATCGATGCTACCTGGAAAAAAACTCTTGTGCATAGAAATGTAAAAAGACCAAATTAGGCTTCCTATACTTCAGTATGAAAGGAGAATGTATGAAATCCAAGGCCTGTGGTGTTTGAGCAATGGCAAAAATCAGATACTTATGATTCCAATGTTGTTTTCAGAAAAAAAAAATTAAGAAGACCATGTCGGCCTTCTGGAAGAGATTAAAAGAAAATCAAGAATGCTCTATTCGAAAGACAAAAACAATAGCTATGTTTGTAACCAATATTACTAAACCATCATTCTTTAAACTTAAAGTCAGGCAAAGTAATTTTTTGTTTTGCTTTGTTTGTTTGTTTGTTTTTTAAAGATCCAGGGAATGTTCTGTATTAAATATAGGGCTTGACAAAGAACATGAATCCTCAATAATTTTTTAAAGGAGAGGATATGAGAGTTTTGACTGCCCTTAAAGTTCATATTCGGTTAAATGGAACCTCAAACAAATATCAGAAAGACACCTGAATCTCAGGTTTAAACCAGGTTAATGTTCACATTAAATCAGACTCTTACTCTTTTGCATATATATATATATATGCGCCAAAGATTACTCCTGCTCCCTTCAGAAATCTTTTATAAAGATACTATGCATAGTCTCAGAATGTATGCATTTGGTAGCTTCAACCTAGAGAACATAGGTGACTCAATATAATTTATGACCTGATCAGAAGGACCCCTGGAGGAGAAAGCTGGCTACGATTTTCCCCTCAAGCATCTAAACACAATCCTAAACTATTCGCTAGAGGTAATCATAAAGGATTCCTTTGGTGTCAGACACATTAGAACCCAAGGGAAAGCAACTGTCCTGCTCCTCTTCCCAGAACCCGTCCAGTCTCCAGGGAAAAAGCCTCAAACTGCAGGGGAGTTAGAGCAGGTGTGTCCTGAGGCTTTCCCTGGCCAGAGTTCAGGAGGCTACATGCAGCAGCTACTTCACAGCTGCTGTGTGTTAACCTGTCTATGGTAAGACTGATCAGACTTTCAGCAGGACAGGGGTCCATGTGCCAGTTTCCAGACATTCACTGGCACATTTTCCTGTGCTTTCTATTTCAAAAGTCACATCATTTAGCTTATATTTTTAAAATAAGACCTAATCACAGGAAATGCCCAAAGGGCCATTGTGCTAACCTTGAGACAGAGGCACTTACACTGAGATGGTCTGTCGTCAAAGTCAGAAGGTCTTCATTGGATGGATGAAGTTTTTCAAACAGAATAGTGTCTGCTCCTTTGGAATAAAGCTTTATCTGTCCTTCTGGGTTTCTAACTGAAAAGAAAAATTTTGCATAGTAGATAATCAATGAAATCCGTCAAAACTAGACTTTCCTAGGACTCCAGCCAGGAAATTTGGAAATGGGCATAACGTTTTAGCTAGTAGTAAAATACTCAGTGTCTTTAATTAGAAGGTCACTATCTAAGTCAATTGGCTTTATTCCTGTTCTATTAACTTAGAAATATTCCATCTACTGGAATCCTTTGATTTCCCAAACTCAGAAACAAGTGTTTTTATTCTGATGTATACAACCTTAATATTTTTCTTACCTACTGTTTTGAAGAGTTGATAAATTCAAATTAAGCCTTCTGGATTGAACAGAATTGAGAGCTTTGCTTGCCTGTCTCCTGTTGCAAAAACTCAAGACCTACCATAGGAATCAGCTTTTAGCATTATACCAAATGATATCCACATGGAATTCTAGTCATTCAAAGCCATGGTTTATGCATTAGTTCTCAGTCTTTGCTGATGTTTTTCTTTATCCTCTTTACTCCTTGGGAATGCCCTTTCTTTCATTCTTGGTGGTTGATTTTGGGGTCACAATCCAGGCTGCAAGCATGCCTCACAGGGGGCTTTCAAAATTATTTTCTACCTTCTTTTAACTGGAAGTCTGTATTAGTTATGGCTATATTTTTAATCTGTCCCCCCCTCCAGGTTTGAGAATGACAGCCCTGATGAGGATCCCCTCATCTCCAGTCCTTAAGCCTTCCCCTGGCTGTGCCTCATGTTGCTTCAGAAAAATCTTTTTTGAAACCACAGAATACTTGGCCTACATTTGTAGGCATGGTTTTACAGCTTGGCACATACTATATACTTAATTACTTGTTGAATGAATGACATGACATGACAATATATTTCTTCCAAGTAACCACCTACAGTTTGAAACAACTTTCTGGATCACAGTTCCACAGTCTGAACACTGACCATCACAAGTTTCATCAAGTCAAAGACTACTGCATGCTTTCCATTCGATTACACCTTTTCTCTAAAAACAGAATGCCTCAAAACAGATGAACATGAATATTGACTATTAATAGAATATAAAATTTAGAACTCGATTTAAAGAAATATAAATAACAAAGTACAGTGAATCAATTTCCCTTCTAACCTTTTACTACTCTTAGCTAAGATTTAATCTAGTCTAGTTTCCTCCTGGGTTTGAATATGTATAATGCACCTTGGGAACTCTTTTGTGTTGACTTAAGGAGGACTCGTCTTCTCTCCTAAGACTGTCGGTCAGCTCTCCTAGATGCCAGAACTCATGCAGTTTTTCTTGTGCCCTGGCTCTAATTGCCCCCATTGTGGAAAGAGTTGGAGGGTGGTGGAAAGCATATATAATTTATCTAATTGTTCAAGTGGGGGAAAAACATTTAATTCTACGGAAGCCTTTCTTGCTTTTCTTCTACGGCAATCCAATTTAATAATTTCTCCCATGTTTTCTCCCTTCCATCACCAGAACTATAAAGGCAAATTATGTGCCTTCTACTTTTACTAGTATGACTTCCCTATGACTGTTTTTTATAGTCTAGGCTAGGACATCAGTTCTCAAGCTTTTTGGTCTCAGAACCCCTATGCACTCTTAAAACTTTTGAGAATGCTAGGCCTTTTTAAGCGGGTTAGATCTAATAATATTTACCATATTAGAAATTAAAGTTGAGAAATTTTATTATAGCAATGGTCTTAGAACACTAATTATATTACTATAATAATAATATGACTATTATAATAATTATGATAATAAGCATATGACATTAACATAGGTAACATTTCTATGAAAAATAATTATATTTTCCATAACAAAAAAAATTAGTTTTGGGAATGGCATTGTTTTACATGATTACAGGTCTGGTTTAAAAAACGGTTAGATTCCCATATCCGCTTCTGTAGTTCAATCTGTTGTGATATCACACATCATGCGGCTTTTGTAAAACTCCACAGTATACTCATGAGAAAAAGAATAAAAAAGACAAATACCATTAGTATTATTATGAAAATGTTTTTGTCCTTGTGCATCCTCTGAAAACCTCCCAAAGTTTCTTAGGGTTCCCCAGACCACACATGGAGAACCACTGGTCTAGGAAATCACAAACCAATTATGATTTGTTCAAATACCTTACCATCTCTTTGTCTCAGTTTCTACACGTGAAAAGGAGACATTTAAACAATCTAACTCCTAAGGTCCTTTCCAAGCTATATTCTCCTCGTTCAGTAAACAGTTTACATTTCCTTCATGTTTCTTAATCAAGCATTAACCCCTTAGAATTTGTGTGAATCCAATTTCATGGAATCCTGCTTAATTTTACTCACTAAACCTTTCCTTTTGCAGATCAACAAGTTTTTTTCTCTTCATTCAAGGCTCCTAGTCATCTCTGCTAGGAAATCCCAAGGCTAATCATATCTCACTCATTTCAGAAGTTAGACCTTTTAAAATCTATTTAAAGAACACAACAGTTTTAAATGGTCGAGATAACATGTGGGCAGAGTCTGGACAAAAGTCATAGATTTTTAGTTGTAGATTCTTCTCCTCTTACCGGTCCTTTATACATTGTTGTGCCTCAAAGACTTTCCCAGGATCTAATTCCCTCCCACTCTTCATGCAGTCACAATCATTTCTAAGGCTTCAGGGTACATTGACAGGATGATTGATTTTAAATGTGTATATCCTGCCCAAATCCATCTCCAGCACTCCCTTTGAATATGTATATCCAACCACCAGCTAGATACCTCCTTTTGGAAATGCTCAGCCACACTAAATTCAGACTGCACACATTATCTTCCTCCAACAACTAGGTATCTCTCCTATGTCTCTGCCCCAATAACCAGTTTCACCCTTCACTAAGTCTCCCAAACCAGATATCCAGCCATCATTCAAACTCCTTCTCTTCTACCACCCATACATCCAATTGCAGCCATGGATTTCTCTTCATCACCTTATCTCTTGCTTATATTATCACATTAACCTAAATGTTCCACTTATTGCAATCCCGCTTTTCTTCAAACTCCTCTGTAATCTATCTGGAATTATCTTCACACAACTGCATACAACCCTGCAATAGCTTCCCTCTGCCTTTGGATCAAGTATGGACTCTTAAACACGGCATAAACAGGAATCATCAAGACCTTTCCTTTTTCAGCCTATTTCGTACCCTGCTTCACCATCTTCTCCTGGGTGCAATCACACAGAACACATTTCAGTTTCACATTCTCCCTTAGCTTCAAGTCCCTGGGACATGGTAGGCACTTACTAAATATTTGCTTAATTGAGTTGAATTATAGTTATGCAAAATTCATTGAAAGCAGCTATGCCTTTGTGACATAAAAAGAAAAAGAAAAAAGTCACAAATGGTTTCCAGGTTTATGCTATAAGAGTAAATGTAATAGCAACTCTGTGAATGATGATGAATAATTCTACTTTGCCATATCTCAGTTGGATGCCTATTCATATATACATATAGAAAAATGCCTGTCATACGGCAGTGTGATTTATACTTTGATCATCTCTAAAAAGTTTACAGTTGAACAGATCTTACTAAAGATCTTGCAAGGGCTTTTCAAGGAGCTAGACTAATTTATTTTTCTTTAATGTTTACGTGCCACTGGCCTCTATTAATATCTTTGAATTTTATCTCTGTGTTTTTATTAGAATTGGTCCTTCCAAAATTGTACAATAAGATTTATATGTTTATCTGTAGATTCTATATCCTCTGACAAAATTCTATATAGAAATCTATTTTTATTTAAGTAACTGAATTAAACCAGGGCTCTTGCCCCAGAATGAAAGTAGTACTAGTATTGAAACTATACATTCATGATTCAATGAATGATAGCACCCCTCCTCCAAAAAAAGGAAGGAGGAGAAAGAGGAAACAGAAGAAGAGGAAGAGGAAGCAGAGGAGGAAGAGGAAGAAAGAGGAAGAGGGGGAAGAGGGGGAAAAGGAGGAGAAGGAGAAAGAGAAGGAGGAGGAGAAGGAGAAGAGAAAGCAGCAGCAGCAGCAAATATCTGAGTCTTCACATCAGGGTGTTGTCCCCACAGACCAAGCCATGTGACAATCATGAGACTAGCACTGTTTTATTCTTTGCCTTGTTATCAGAGACTTTTCCACCCTAGTGGAGCCCCTCTTTCAAATTCCTTCTGATTAAAAACCAAACAGAACCTAAATAAAGCCCATAAGCCTCCATGCATTCGGTGGTGGAACATTACCTTGCTTCATATGGGATCCATTAAGTCAAACATCTGAAGTTTGTGGTTAGGCTGTGATTTCTCCACAGCCCATAGTGGTGACTGATGCTGGGGAAAAGCCAAAAATTTCCCTGTGTAGCAATTTTACATTTTTGTCAACACCCTCATAGCAAAGAGAAGCCAGTTCTAGGCCAACCCAACATTAGTAACACCTCCCCTGAAGCTGTAAGTAGAAGAGAGCGTCTGCTGATATATGGTTAGGCCAACGCCTAGAGCAGCGTATGTGCTCATCAGCAGCACTGACGATGACTGCCTACAGCCTGTTGTCAAAAAAATAAACATAAACATCCCCAGATGATGTTTGGTTTTTACCTGCTGAGAGCATTCTACCACAGCTACTTTCCAGTAGTTAGAGGCCAAAAACCCAACCATGTACACACACGTTTTCCACAGTAGAAATTGATTTAATATGACCAGAATATTCACAAGTTACCAAGTATTGGCTTAAATTTTACTTAACAAACATTTATAGAAAACCTACTATGTGCCAAGCTCTATGCTGGGCCTTGGGCTGGGTAAGATGGCTAAAACACAGCACTGCCCTCTAGCACATACTCTAACAACTGGGAAGGTCATGAGTATCATGGTGCTGGTATCACACTGGTGTTATGAACAAGGTGCTCTGAAGAACAGAGGAGAATGCAGTTATTTGGAGAGTAGAAGAATTAAAACAACAGGTGGCATTTAAATTGGACATTTCCAGGTGAGTAGAAGTTTCCAAGAAAAGAATTAGGGAAAAAGAGTCTTAGGTAGGGGAAACAGCACACACAAAGGGTGAAAGCGTACAATGCATGCCTGGAATGCAAGATCTAGTAAGGCTGGGGAAGTTTGAGGAAGTAGAAGATAAATAGACTGAAATCAGATTGCAAATAATCTTGAATGCCATGCAAGAATGTTACCCTCTAAATTCTAGAAAGCTACCAAGGTTTTTTATGTAGGTGATGGCAAAATCAGGTCAATATTTTGGAAAGAATACCTTGGTATCAGCACAGAGCATTATTTTAAGGGGAAATAGTTTTAAAGATATTGCAATAATACAGGCAAGTAGTGGTAAAAGCCTGGGAAACATCTCTAGAAAACACAATGAGTAGTAATTGAGGATCTATTAGTTCTGTGTGTCTGAGTTTTGTTATCTTTAAAATGGGCGTTAAAATAATAGTACCTACCTTACAGGGTTGCTGAAATAATTAAATCAGTTAATTCATGTAGACAATCTACAATAGTGCTGGATTCAATAAGCACTTGCTACCCATTAGTTATACTTACTAGTGCACTGTTGAGGCTAAGTTGAAAATGAAAGTTTATCAAGTTACAAAAATACCACAATTCTCAGTATGTAACTAGGAATGAAATAATGCTTAAGAAGCATCAATGTGATGAGTACTATCAAAAGATCAAACATAATCTCAGCTACCAGTCATACCTATGACAGACATCCTTTTTCTGATATTGTTGAAGTCCAAGAAGGCAAGAAGTTGGTAAGTAACCAGTGTTCCCAATTCTTCTATTGTTATTGTCTCTGAGGTTCGAGACTTAAAATGAACCCCAAATTTCTTGCAGCAGTCACCAAAGCCCCTTCATCAGGTGACTGAACTTGGTAAATCAGCTGCCCTAAAAGGAAAAGAAACTATTGTATTAAACTATAGCCAAAATAGATTGTATTAAACAAAAAAAGTAAAAGAAACAAATGTATTGATATTGAGAATAATCGCTAATATTCACAGAATGCCAGTGCTAACTCCAACTCATCCTATAACACCCAACTCAAGTGTTAGCTCCAGAAGTCAGAACTTTTCTACATGCCAACCAGCCAGACCAAGTGCCTATACTGTGAGATACTACAGGACACCACACATACCATCAGAGCCCCTGCCATCTTATACAAAAATATCCATCTATGTGTCTGACTCTCCACGATGCTGAAAGTTCCTCAGGTCAGAGGCCATGGTTTTGTATTTTCAGTGACTAGACATGTGTAGTGAAAGTTTCACAAACTAAAACACTTAGTATGTATTAATGCTCATAATCCTCATGATAAGCCTTTGAGGTAGGGATTATTAAAAAATTATGATTTCCATTTTATACCAATGACCTATGACTGAAGAGTTTATATGATTTTTGCAAGATCACACAGCCAAAGAGTGATGAAGCAGGTATTCCAAGTTCCACTTCAGTCTGCTACTAATGACCAGCTTATTATAATGCATACAAGAAACCGCTTGAAATGTAAGAAGTCAAACCACTGTGCTCATTCTTGGAGCCTGATGTGTATGTATCAGGCTGGGAGGAAGAGGGGAAAAGAGAGAAAAAGAATGAAATGAGCAAAAAAAAAAAAATCAAACCAAACCAAAACAAAAACAATAAACTATAAAAATAGAGCATATACAAAGACATTCTATATAAAATTATATTGTCTTTGTTTATAAAAATACATTTGAAAAAATAGGCAAAGCTATATCCCTATCTACTGACTTCAGGCGATGTACAAGATCAATTCTTAAGAAAATGAGTTGCATATTTATATACTATGATTCCTTTTCATGTAAAACAAATAACTACCCATCTACTGCATATATTAATTTATATATATTAATATAATTTATTAATAAATTAATTTATATTTATATTTTATATTAATTTATATATATATATATATGTGAAATGATGACACCAAATGTTACCAATTGGTTACTCCTGTAGGGGTGAGATTAGAATACTTCATGGACAAAATTATTACCTCTGCCTTTATAAATTTTGTAGTGCGGTTTCACTTGATACAGTAGGCATAAATTAATTTTGAAATTCAAAAGGGAAAAAATTATAGCAGTTACTTTATCTACCTATGAAACTAACTTTCACTTCTTCAACATAGTAAACTGGGTGCCAGGACCAACTTCCCTGCTACAAACAACTACAGATTCTGTATAAAACATTTTAATAATTTTAAATACATCCATAAAAGATGTACTGGCAAGAAAATAAGAACTATTTAGGCCAAAGATGAAGAGAAAAATACAGATAGAATAAAGGTATTACTGTAGCCAGCTTTTGCCTTGAAGACTTTTTCTGATCATTGATCATTGGTTTCTAGCCTCTGAGAGCTTGAGTTAGAGAAGACATAGCCCAGGTAAGAAGTTTAATGGGAGACCACCTCTTAAAACTGGGCCTCCAAGGGTGCCTGAACGGGTCAGTCAGTTAAGCATCTGACTCTTGGTTTTGGCTCTGGTCATGACCTTGTGGTTTTGTGAGTTTGAGCCCCGCCTCAGGCTCTGCATTGGCAGCATGGAGCCTGCTTAGGATTCTCTCTCTCTCCCTCTCTCTCTTTCTGTCGCCCCCCCTCCCCCCACCCCCACCCCCCCCCCCCCGCCACTCGCACTGTCTCTTTCAAAATAGATAAATAAACTTAAAAAAAATGCCTGGGCCTTCAAAAGACTACTCTCCTGGTATAGAGGAGAATTGGAAATCAGTGCCTCCTTCAAGAGTGCCTGTAAGGGAAAATTATCTACCTATAAGTGGAAAGAAAAATTTTTTCTGCTGAAACTTTAAGACCAAAGACTGACTTTCACACATATTTGCATCCTAAATTCATAATACTTGAGTGACTTGAAAAAAATCAAACTGGAAATTTAGTTTAATATGTTCCAACATTAGAACACTACAAGTCCTTTATGGAGGAACTAGCCTTCATCTCAGGACCCAAAGAATTTCTACAAATAAAGTTCCAAACAAAATGATCATCTCACAGTGAAAAATCATTAAAATCACAATAAATAAGACACAATCAGAACTAACAGAAATAATCTAAGATCTTCAAAAACTTCAGATGTTGGAGGTATTAGAAATAGCACACTCAAATACTTGATAGATTTCAAAAAAATTTTTAAAAAGGCATAAAATTAGGCAGATTTGAAAAAGAATCAAAGACCTTGTAGAAATTAAAAATTAAAAACTGCATATTAGATATTGCTAGAGAAAGAAGCAGTGTACTGTGAAAAAAAAATGGAGGAACTATGAGAATATATCCCCAAGAGATAGGGAAAGAGAAGAAATGAGAGACGTGTTAAAACACATAGAGACGAGAATGAAAATATCTGACACTGAAGATCTAACATGAGAGGGAAAATGAATCAGAGGCAAAGCTGGAAGAAATACATGGCCAAGCAAATACCATGTCATGGTAAAAAATGACATTCTACAGATTCAAGAATCTCAATGAATTCCAAGTAATATATTTTTCAATCCACACCTATAGTGATAACATGGAAGAAGAAATCTTAAAAGTAGCCAGGGAGATAAGACTGATGACCTTCACTCCACAATTGGACTAGGAACTGACTATACAGTAACGGAAATAGCAGCAGGACACAGTGGAATACCTTCAAGGTGCTAAAAGAAAACTGTCACCTTAAATTTCTGCACATAGCAAAATGTTCAAGAATAAGAACAGATGAAGTTGTTTTTCCAAAGTTTTTGAGAATTTATTAGCAGGAGGTTCTCTCCTAAAAGAAATTCTCAAGAATACACTTTATGTCAACAGAAGATCAGAGTTGTGACAAGCATTAAAGAGCATAGAAATGAGTAAGTATGTAGGATAGATCTAAGCAAACACTGACTATAAAAACAGTAAAAGTAACCTCTTGGGGGATTAAGAAAGAAAATACATGACAAGAATACTGTATAAGTCAGGACAGGGTTGATTAGTATTGAAGGGTTCTAAAGTCTTTGTTTGGTTTAAAAGAAGGCTTAGGCTTTGATAAGTTCATTATGCTAAAATTTCTAGGCTAACCACTAAAATACAAATAAGGATTCCAAAGCAGAAGTAAAAATGGACTAAATCCATAAGAGGGAAAAAAAAAAAGAGAGAGAGACTAAGACAAAAGTTGGGGCAAATGTAAAGTACAAAATAAGATGGTAGAAATAAACTAAATGTATCAATAATTATATATTAAATACTTAAAATCTACATATATCAATACTCAAGAAAGAAAATGGACTAAATGTTCTGCTTAACCTTTAGTTCTATCAAACTATTCTTTTTAAATGTCAAAAATTATCTCATTCATGAAAGATGTGCCTACAACACAAAGAAAAAGATAGATTGGCAGGAAACAGTGGAAAAAAGATAAATAATGCAAATACTAACAAAAGCAAAATACCTATAACTATATTCATATAAGCCAAAATAAACTTTAAGGCAAATATGTGAAAATTGTGTAATTGAGTAGTCAAAATAATCCAAAGAGAGGTAGAAAATTGAACAATACAATTAACAAACATTATCTAATGGATATATTTAGAACTCAGTGCCTAATAACTACAGAATACACATTCATTTCAAGCACACATGAAACATTTACTGAAACTGAACATATACCAGACCATAAAGCAAACCTCAATAAATTTTAAAGGATTGATATAATGAGGCAGTAAGAAAAAAAATTCTAAAACTTTTATCTTTTGAATTGCCATACACTAAAATAGAAGAAAAATCCTCTTAAAACACTTGTATTTTCCACTTTTCCTGCCTCTGCATTTTCATCCTGGAGAAGGGAATGAGAATGTCAACTTCTCCAAATGACTTCTCCATGAAACAGTACACCTTTGAAATAAAAGCAATAGCTTCAACTATAAATTATACAATTATAAACTTTAAGTTTGTTAGATTTGGTTCTATTCTTTTCCATAATTAATGTTTATATAAAAAAAAGTTTGTTTTCCAAGGTACTTTAACATACATGGATTTAAGCTATCTATACTGTAAATAAATCTTTAAAAGGAGAGCAAAATAATCCCCCCTTACTCAGTGACATAAGCCTGCACTTAGAATTTTATATCTTAAAGCAAGAGATAGAAGCAATTTAAAGATATATACATCTTCCTCTCTTTACTTCAAAATACCTTTATATGGCAGGATGTTAGCCAATATCCACAAGAATGGGTAAAATTTAAGAAAGACCACACTAAATGTTGGTTCGAATGTAAAGGTACTACAGCTCTCATACACTGATGGTGGGAATGTAAAATAATGCAACCATTTGAAGAAAAATGGTTGGGCAGTTCTTAAAAAGTTAAACATATACTTATACTATGATCTGGCAATTTTCATACCTAAGTGTTTACCAAATACAAATTAGTTAAATGTTTTTTTTAAGACATAAAAATGTTTATGGCAGCTTTATTCATAATAGCCCAAAGCTGGAAACAACCCAAATGTCCATGAACAGAAGACTAGAAAAGAAAATTATGGTACACTCACATAATGTAATATTACTCATCAATAAAAGAATGAACTATTGGGGGGCGCTTGGATGGCTTAGTCACTTAAGTGTCTGACTTCAACTGAGGTCATGATCTCACAGTTTGTGAGTCTGAGCCCCACAACAGACTCTGCTGTCAGCAAGGAACCTGCTTTGGATCCTTTGTCTCCCTCTCTCTGTACCTCCCCCACTCCCACACTCACTCTGTCTCTCTGTCTCTCTGTCTCTCTCTCTCTCAAAAATAAATAAATAAACTTAAAAAAAAAGAATGAACTATTTACTGATACATCAACATGGATGAATAACAAAATCATTACATGGCATGAAAGAAGTCAGACACAAAAGAACACAAATTGTATGATTCCATTTTTATGAAGTACAAAAACAGGCAAAATTCATCTTTGATGATAGGAATCACAGCAGTGGTTGGCTGAGCAAGGGGGTTGGGAATATGGACTGGAAAGGGATATGAGTAATCTTTCTAGAGTAATAGAAATATTTTTACCCTGTTGGGGTGATATGAGTAATCTCTCTAGAGTGGTAGAAAAGATTTATACCCTGTTGGGGGTGGAGGTTACATGGGTACATATAATTGTCAAAACTCATCAGACAAAACACTTAAGATCCGTGTGTTTTACTGCATTTAATTATATCACATTGTGAAAAAAATGTAAATCATACTAGAAAATAAGAATGAATACTATTAGTAAACTAGAAATTTGAGGAATGTCTGCAAGATAAAAAGATTTGATCAACGAAGAAGAGAAAAATGCAGCACAAAGCATTTGCAAAAGGAAATGAATACAGAATAAGAGAAATCCCCAAAAGAGTTTCCAAAGTCAGAGTTAACAAATGAAAAGAGAAGTGCTCTTAGGGGCATCATTAGCAAAGTTAGTTGAGGAAGTGTACTCAGCACTCCAGCCCATTTGAGCTCCTCCATCTCCCAGCTTACTGTGAACAGGCTTCAGTGACCATTGCCTCCAGAATAAAACCTTCCCATGTTACGCTACACCAAGTGCATAATCCGCTTCTGGAAACCTCAAAGATTTGAGTTCTGCAACTGGAGACCAAAACTAAGAAGAGCCCGAATCACTCCAGAAGTCCACAAGGATAAGAGAAAGAAAATGAAAGAAAAGAACCCGGATGAGTGATGTTTTCTTCCAGGCCAGACCTTAAGTACAACTCTCTCTCAAGTGAGCATATTGGCAGATTCCTAGCACTAGATCTGAAAAAGTAAGACAGTTAACCCCAGATGCCATATGAATTCCTGGAAGGAGGAACTCCACACCCAGAAGGCCAGCCATACATTCTACCTCTTCCACACGGTATTGGGAGACTGGCCACAGTAATCAGAACCTACATTCACCAACAGGCAACCAAAAGTTATCAAATGTTTGAGAACATTAAAGGTAGACACAGAATTCAAAAAACAACATTCTATAATATGAAACCTCATAAAGGAAACAAAAGAAAATTTCAAATCAAGAATAATTAAGATCTTTAAAGAGATCTAAAAAAGTATGTAACATTAAAATAAAAGCAGATTGCTATTAAAATAGTTCAGGACATGAAATAAACTCAAAGGCAAAGGTAAAATAAACGTACTTAAAGGCACCGTGATATCCTCAGATAAAAATATAATTAATCACTGCCTTCAGAATTATAAAGATCAGTTTAAGTCATAAATGTAACAATATGAATCCTCACAGCAATTAAAACTGGGGGAATGGGTTAGCTCAGCATACCAAGGACGCAACTAAGGCTTGAACGTAATCCCAACAAAGAAAACAAAAATGAAGAATAGAGAGAGAAAACATGTATACACACATATATATGACATACATATATACAGTCGACAGTCTTTATATATTTCACTTTTAAACTGAAATTACGTGGGTGGTAATTTTTACTCAATCACTAGCAGCAGAAAGAAATCAAACTTGTAAACAAGGTTCACCACTGAAACACACTTTGTACTTACCTGCACTATTTTCCTCCGACATGACGGTGTGGCAAAGGGCAAGTACCCTAAGAAATTCATACACTTTGGAATCCCCCAGTTTAATGGATTCCATCAGACGGTGGTCAGAGAACTGACATGTTCTATCTGCTTGGGGATTGACTGCGAAATCCACAGGTTCATTTTTCTGTAGAAGAACAAGAGAAAAAAAAACTATATACCTCTTTTCAATAATAAGCTTTTAAAATTCAAAAACGCTTCCTCTATATATTTTTAGTGCTTGTATGATTTTTCAGCCTCAAACATCTGGCACTACAATGGCTTTCTGTTTCCTCATTACTGTTAAATATTATCTTCTCATTTCAGAGCCAAGCACCAAAGCAGTAAACCTTCCAAAAGGATAAGGAAAAAATATCCAATGGGTGTACAGATCCTCAAAATACTTATTGCAATTCCAAAATACAAAGAAGCCCTGAAAATGGTAAGTTTTTTTCAAAACCTACTCAATGGCAAAACCTGACATGACTTGAACTCATTTTGGCAGCAAAATCTGACCTAGAATGGTATGTGTCTAATTATAGACTTTTTTAGTCCACTTAGTATGAATTAATATTTTCCAACACAAAAATATTAATGCATTTCATTATAGAGTGCTTTCTGAGATCCCTCTGGAAGTACTTGCATAATATAATGATAGGATTAAAATTGGGATCTTGAAGAGATCTTTGCACTCCCATGTTCACTGCAGCATTATTTACCATAGCCAAGAGGTAGAAACAACATAAACATCCATCAAAAAATGAATGAATAAATACTATGTGGTATACACATACAATGGATTATCATCCAGCCATGATCCTGTCTTTATGCACAACATGAGTGAACCTTGAAGGCACAACGTGAAGTGAAATAGGTCAGTCACAGAAGGACAATTCCTGCATGATTCCACTTATATGAGGTACCAAAACAGTAAAACCCACAGAAACAGAAAGTAGAATGGCTGTTTCCAGGAGCTGAAGGTATGGGGAAATGGGAAATTGCTGTTGAATGAGTACAGGTTTCAGTCACTCAAGATGAAAAAGTTCTAGAGATCTGCCTTGCAACATCATGAGTATTGTTAATCACAGTTTAGTATACACTTAAAAGTATGTTGAGTAAAAAAAGAAAAACATGATAAAAGAAATAGGGTACCACAAAACAGTGGACGATGATTCAATGGTAACTAATATCCCTGTTAATTCACTGATTTCTGGAAAACACAGAATGTACTTCTAAAAGTTTATTACTCAAGACACTAGTCCTGTGATAATGTTTTTGCTAAAAATAGTTGAAGGGGAAATACTTTTAATATATCCTTTTCTTAGAGACTATAGAATGTTTTATATTACATCCAAGTATATGTATACCAAGTCTTGCATACAGGACACTCAGTTGTGTTTATCCCAGAATCATAGACTTACTTAATCATAGATTGTTTTGTTCATTTGATAAATTTTAAGAACTGCATTAGTGGAAAAAATTATCAACTCACCGGTAAGGAGTAAAATACACACTGACCTTAGACTTCCCTGAAACTCCCAGGGAAGAAACTGACTCAAAGAAATTAGAGTCAACCAAGCTGTCATTGTTTTGTTTTGTTTTGTTTTGTTTTGTTTTTTGTTTTTTTTTTGTTTTTTTTTTCAAGCTGTCATTCAAGTATAAAATTGGCACACATATTTGTTATGAACCCTTCTTGAAACTAAAGGATGAACCTCATCCCAGTAAGAGATAACTGGAAAAAATCATTAGTAAAGGCCTAGTTAGGGGTGAGTACCTAACCCCTTTAAGGGACTAAATAAAGAAGAACTAGAGAGATTAAGATGCTAAAACACAATGTGTATATTGTGTACCTTGACTATGCAAGACAAAAAGACAGCTAAAAAATGGTAAGATTCAAATTTCCTCATTTTATTATTTGAAGGTCAGATGATATCTATCATTTAAAGATTCAGATCAACTGATAAAAATCTATATATTTTAAGATTAATAAGTTTCTATAAAAATAGTAGAAAAATACGAGGGAAAGAGGCAGAAATATAACTTCATCGTTGTTCATATTAGGAAATTAACAGACACTGCCTTAAAAAAAGTATTAAGAGTATTATGAAAAAAGAGTATTATGTAAACTCTTGAAGGTATGAAGTAGAAAAACAATGAAATGCTTTCCTAATGTTTCTAAACATTATAAGAAATGTACACATACAGAATAAAGAATCCATATAAAGAGTTATTAAACACAAGGTATATTATTGTTAGACACAAAGTACAGAACCTAAAATGTTATAACTAAGACAGTATATAGCCCAATGTAGATGGGCCAAACTCCATTATTAAAAGATTGGAGTGCAAAACAAACTCCAATCCTATGCTGTACACAAGAGACACATATAAAGTTATTCAGAAACACAGAAAATAAAAGGTGGGAAAATGCAAATGAAAACAAACCAGGAGTCAAGACATTAATATCAAATAAGGTTGAATTCAGGCCAAGAAGAATTAAATGAGTCAAAGAAAAGCAGTTTTGATGTTAAGTTGTGTAATTCATAAAAAAATAAATAAATAACCAATATAAATATCAATTCACCCCCAAGTAGCATCAATACTTCTAAAACAAAGATTTCAAGGGGAGCCTGGGTGGCTAAGTCAGTTAGGTGTTCGACTTGGGCTCAGGGCATGATCTCACAGTTTGTGGGTTCGAGCCCCGCATCAGGCTCTGTGCTGACAGCTCAGAGCCTGGAGCCTACTTCGGATTATCTGTCTCCCTCTCTCTCTGCCCCTCCCCTGCCCACGCTCTGTCTCTAAAAAATAAAATAAACATTAAAAAAAAAAAAAAAGAAAAGATTTCAAGCTATGTAAGAGCTATATATAGAAAGAGATTTTCAAAATATCTAATTAACCTCTTTCATGCTAACAGATAAAAGATAAATAATGAAACAAGAGTTAAATAATATAATTTACAAGGTAGAACTGAATGACATATAGGTAAGTTTATATACCTTGAAAGCAGAATATACATATGCTTTCCTTTTAAGAAGCCTGGAACATTGACAATTTACTATATTGAGCCACAAAGACAACCCCAATAAATTCCAAAAAGCAGAATCAATACAAATCTATTCTTTATTAAAAGTACAATAAAGTTAGGGGGAAGGCCTCTATCACTTGGGAATTTTAAAACTCTTGCTTAAAAACATTTCAATGTGGATATTCAAATTGATAGGACAAAAATAAAAAGTTTAATAAACTACAGGCCAAATCTATGTGATAAAATTGAAGAAGTATTCAGAGAAAAATTAAGAACCATAGACATTTGTATAAAAAAAGGAAAAAATAAGTTAAGCATCCAAGTATGAAGTTGGAAAAAGAACAAAAGAAACTTTAAGAATGAAGAAAGGTGGTATTAATAAAGATAAAAGCAGAGCCTACTGATTAAAACACAGGAAAATATATACAAATAATAAATAAAACCAAAGGCTGTACTTTTGCGGGGGGGTGGAGAAGGGGCAACTTTCTAATGTAATCAAGATAGGAAAGGAAAAAGACAATCAAAAATAAAAAATGATTTTTTTAAAATAGCCACAGAGAGGGGCATCTGGGTGACTCAGTCAGTTAAGTGTCTGACTACAGCTCAGGTCATGATCTCACAGTTCATGGATTGGAGCCCCAGGACAAGCTCTGTGCTGAGAGCTCAGAGCCTGGAGCCTGCTTCAGATTCTACATCTCCCTCTCTCTCTCCCTGCCCCTCCCTGCTCACACTCTATCTCTCTCACTCTCAAAAATAAATAAACATTAAAGAAATTAAAAAATAAAAGAAAATAGCCACAAAGAAAAAATTAAAAGGATCCTAAGAGACTCCTTGCTCAACTGTAAGACACAGATCATTTTTATGTTATATAAACTGTCCCACAGAATACAAAACTAAGGAAAAATTTTTAAAAATTATTCTTTTTCTAAAGTAAATTTAACATTGATAGCAACTCAAACATTACGCCCCCAAAAACCTTGAGAACTGATGTGTCTTACAAATCCAAGGCACATACCTAAATAAAGCATTAGCAAACAGAATCTAGAAGCACACTGAAAAAAACAATTTAACATGACAAGTGACATTTATTTACAAAAACCAGGGATGGATGATAATCCAGTAGAAAAAATGGGTAAGGGGTGCCTGGGTAGCTCAGTTGGTTAAGCATTTGACTTCAACTCAGGTCATGATCTCAGAGTTAGTGGGTTCGAGCCCCCAGACAGACTCTGTGCTGATAGCTCAGAGCCTGGAACGTGCTTCAAATTCTGTACCTCCCCCTACCCTACCCACCCCCTGCCTCTCTCTCTGCCCCCCCCCAAAATTAAATAAACATTAAAAAATTAAAAAGAAAGAAAGAAAGCATCTGCCTTTGGCTCAGGTCATGATCTCACACAGTTCATGGGTTTGAGCCCTGCATCAGGCTGTATGCTGACAGCTCTGAGCTTGAAGCCTGCTTTGGATTTTGTGTTTCCCTCTCTCTGCCCCTCCCCTGCTTGTGCTCTCTCTGAAAAATAAGCAGTTAAAAAAATGGATAAAAATTAAATACAGTAAACTATTAAAAATATAAAAAAGATATCCAACCTCACTCATAAGAGAAATTAAAACTAGAATCATATTGATATATCATTTTACATGTCTTGCCAAATAGCAAAAACTGACAAAACACTGTATTGGTAAGGGTGGGGGAGAGCACTCTTGTACATTGCTTGTAGCAGGATAAATTGGTAAAAATTTTAAAGAAGACAATGGCAATATTTATCAATTATGAATGGACATACTTTGGATTTAACAATTCCATTTCTAGAAATGTAACTTGTTAGACAGCATACAATCAATGTAAAGTAACATAAGCACACACTGTTATTTCTGTTGCAATTTTTTTACTAGCAGAATATTGGAAATATCCTGAATTTCCATTGGTGTCTCCTTACCATGAGACATGGAACAATATAACAGAATACTATTTAGCCATTGGAAAAAATAAGACAGAACTTTTTTTTTTCCACTGAACTAGTAAGATCTCAAATACACTGCTGAGAAAGAAAATTAAGAATGGTACAGATAGTAAGCTACAACCTATGTAAAAAATGGAGAAAATACTTCCTCGTATATACATAAATATCTCTAACAATTAAAAAACAGAGAACTCTGTGGTTGAGGTACCTCAATAGAAGGAATTCTGAACCATATGAAGCTATTTTTTTAATGTTATGTATTAAATATATCAACTTGTCATAGTGGAAATCAGTCCTCCAGGGACTCATTTTTTTAAAAAAAAAGTATGTACAATTTGAAATTAAGAGAATGAAATTTATCACCTCCACACCTTAGTCATGTCGGTCTTCTGACCCATGTCATCATCAGCTTCACCTGCCAAAAAAAAAAACCTTGAGAATTAAAAATAAATGAAATAGAAACTAGATTTGCACATTTGGTTTTAAAAAATACACTTATTTATTAAAGCACCATTACCAGATGGCATTATGAGCTCAAACGTAGACTTTTTAGGAATTTTTTCAAACTGTAACCCTAGACATGGTGATTAACCCAGAGAAATACTCATATTTGCCCAAGATAGAACTAAAATAGAGTATGCATTAAAACAAAATATGAAGCTCATAAATCATATTCTTCTGTATTTTTATCCTTCTGTTGCTACATTTTATCTCTGATGTTTGCAAGAGGCAAATTTTTGTTTTCTACTTCATCCTCACTATTGGGGAATCCAAAATGATATCCTAGACAGACCAATTCTCATCAACGCTTGAGCTTAGTGAGTACATCTTTGTCTGTCTTGGTCTGGGCCAGATACATTTATGTAATATCAAGGTCAAATTAGCATGTAAGAGTTAAACAATGTCAGTGCCTTCTGCAGTAAAACATAGCCACCTATGTGCCAAATTTTGAAAAATAACTTTTTAGTATAAAGCCAATATATGCCTATTATAGATATATTGGAAAAACTCAAGATGTTTATAGTAGGAAATAAAAATCACTAATAGTTCTATCGCATAAAGATAACCAGTATTTATAGAACTTTTTTCATGTTGATTATGTGTGTGTATACATATATTTCTCAGATTGTTGAAAAATATCTTGTTCCTGCTGTTTTCAACCCAAGTGTCAGAATTTCTCTGGTCATTAAAAGTTATTTGTGAACCTAATTTTGAATGGTTGTATACTAGCTACAGAGTATAATTTACTTTAGCTTTCCCCTATGTGGAAGCTTTTAAGATTTTTCTAATTTCTGCTTGGCATTTGAATATGTAATGGTATTTGCCAAGACTGTATTTCTTGTAATGATAACAAGAGTTCCTTGCATCAATCCTTCGCCAGGCATTTGTATTATCACAAACTTGCACCATTTATGGGTGAGGGAACTGAAGAACAGAAATCCACCTGACATTACTAAACTGGGGTGAAAAAGTCACTATAGTGTGATTTTGAACCCAAGTCTCTCTCTTTTCACTACACAATGCTATGACCAAAAAAAGCCCTTGATGAACTGTTATTTGCTGTTTATCTGGAGCACAGGGTCTAAATTCAGACCATGTTGTGACTGCTGTGTGGGCGGAGCCCCTGAGCTAGTGAATGAACCTCACCAAGCTCCTGGAATTTAAATCTCAAATGCACTGTGGTTATGTTCCAGTCAGTATACCATAGGCAGTAACTCATGAAAGATAAAGACAAAACAAAGCTGTGCCTTTGTGTAAAATTGTCCTCCAAAAGGAAGCATGCTTATAAAGATGGTAATGGAAGTGAAGAAAAGTTAAAGAAGTTGAAGAAAATAAAAGTTCTGAGCTAGAAAATAGAAGATTTAGATAAACCTGAATGGAATACCAAGTTTTCCCAAGGCCTGGATCTAGAATATAAATAACACAAGCTCATAGGAAAACAAGAGGACGTGATTCTTAAACATTTTGTGAGTGCTTTAGTAAGAATATATCTTAGTGGCATCATAAATGCATTATAAATTATAATGGGATATAAATTAAGGGTCTAAAGGGGTTAATTAATATTTCGGTTACTTTCCTGCATTTTATAAGGGAAACTACAAGCTATCATGGGATTTGTAAATTTCAAGACTTGCAAGATCTTGGGATATATATACTTTGTGAAAATCAAGGGCCTTCCCTAAAAATAGCCCTGAGGCAAACATCTATACAAATAAATCTTGGTCCACATATCTGATTTTCTTAGGATCATTTCCTGGAAGTGATATTATCATTATTATGTTTTTATCAATATATATCATAGCAAAAGAATCCCAAAGGTCCTCCAAATTAAAAATATCTCCAATACTTGAAAATTTTCCCATTTAAACTACTCTTTGGGTTAAGTCATTATTCTTAGAAAGCCTCTGAAAATAATGTCAAAAGAAAATTTTTAGGGGAAGTTTCTATTTTACTTACCATTTAAAAAAAAATTTTTAACGTTTATTTATTTTTGAGAGAGAGACAGAGACAGAGCATGAAGAAGAGAGGGAGACACAGAATCCGAAGCAGTCTCCAGGCTCTGAGCTGTCAGCACAGAGCCTGACGTGGGGTTTGAACTCACAAACTGCGAGATCATGACCCGAGCCAAAGTAGGTCACTTAACTGACTGAGCCACCTGGGCACCCCTACTTACCATTTATTGTAACAGTGATATGAGAAATGTATAATGTAACTGAGGGCTTATGGAAGTCCAGGTTGAAAATCATCTGGTTCTCTCTCAGAAAAGGGGGAGGTGGAGCAGAGGAGAGGGGATTAGAGGGGTAGGGGTAGCGAAGGGAGGTCAATAGGTAGGACAGCATAAAAATCAACTTCTTGTATTTCTTAATTTTGTTCAAGTTCAAATCTTACTGTAAAGTGTTTGGCAATGTGTGAAGTTGCTCATCAGGAGATAAAGGGAAGTTTTCCCTCTCTTTCTTGGATTTTTCTTCTTGAGATTTCTGGACTGAAAAACTGGACACTCAGAGTCCAGTGAAATGAGATTAGGAATCCACAGGCACCCAACAAAAGGCTTCTGCTGCACCTCATGCTTTCAGCAGAGGAAACTGTCTGCTAACTGGCTCAAACCACATACAAATAGAATGCCTGAAAATCCTGGTACAGAGCAGGTATCCTGACAGATGTATACAAAATAGGAACTGGATGTTGATGAAATAGTTTATCTGCCCACTCAAAAGTAGCCCTGTGCAGTGTGAATTCTTAGGAATGAATTGTAAGTTCTCAAAACACAGGCCCTAACATCAATTCCAGAGCTGTGAGGAAGCAAATACGAAATACTCCTTTTACAGAGATAAATCAAGTTACCAAGAACTTGCCTTCTCGGGGATATTGGCCTATTAAGCAGCACAAAGCACAATCACACAGTGGGAGCACAAAAAGGAACCTCAGACGGTATCACATCTAACCCCCATCTATACCCAAGAAAGGTAACAAATCCAAAGTTTCATCTAAATTATTCAACATTCATTGAACAAATATTTAGTGACTGTTTATTATATGCCAAGCACTATGTTAGATGCTGATGGGGCCCATATTAATGATAAAGTCAGTGATAAATGGTTTGGTTTTTAAAACAGGGCTGCTTATGTTTTTAAGGGAAATTAAAAAAAATTATGTTTTAAGGGGTGCCTGGGTGGATCAGTTGGTTAAGCATCTATCGGCTCATGTCATGATCTCACAGTTTGTGAGTTCAAGCCCTGTGCTGGCCTCTCTGCTGTCAGCACAGAGCCCACTTCAGATCCTCTGTCTCCCTCTCTCTCTGCCTCTCCCCTGCGCTCTCTCTCTCTCTCTCAAAAATAAACATTAAAAAAAAAAACCAATATCAGTACGAAGAAATGCTTCCCTTACCATAGATTTTCCCATTAATAGAACATTTTTTAAAAGTCATGATGTTTTCAGTGAGGGTGCCTGTTTTGTCAGAGAAAATGTATTCAATCTGGCCCAGTTCCTCATTGAGAGTGGTCGTCCGAGCTTCAGCAGGTGTTGCTTTTTCAGGGTAATACATCTTCCGATCCCAGTTTATAAAATGACTGTGTCCCAGACGAATTACTTCCATACTTTCATCCATTAAAATGGGGAAAAAAGAAAAAGAAAGAAAAGCTCCATCAGTTTCAGAACATACAAAACGTTGCCAAAGTAAGAAGTCTGTCAAGGAGCGCCTGGGTGGCTCAGTCAGTTAAGCTGCTGACTCTGGATTTCGGCTCAGGTCATGATTTCACAGCTCAGGGTTGAAGCTTCACATGTGGCTATACACTGACAGCACAGAGCCTACATGGGATTCTCTCTCTCCCTCTCTCTCTGCCCCTCCCAGCTCACTCTCTCTGGCTCTCTCTCAACTTAAGTAAACAAACTTAAAAAATTTAAAAAATAAAAAAATAAGTCTGTCAAAGTCTTCAGAATTTAGAAAAAAAATGTGGATGCTCTGTCTCCAGGTCCTAGTGACCTTCAGAAGAATCTCAGCAGAGTCTGTTCATAAAATTTCCTAAGTCATTTTCTTGCAGCACCACGAAAATATAGACTTTGCATAAAGTCTTGGGGGAATATTCCATGGTTCACCATTTATATTAAACAGGCCTAGTGGAGATTTCTTGTATAGCCTGTTAAGTTAGCATTTCTTTTATATCTTCGTACAAACTATTATTAAAGATGTTTGTCCAGCCATCTGGGTGACTCAGTTGGTTAAGCATCTGACTTCGGCTCAGGTCATGATCTCATGGTTCATGGGTTTGGGCCCCACATCGGGCTCTGTACTGACAGCTCAGAGCCTGGAGCCTGCTTCAGATTCTGTGTCTCCCTCGTTCTCTGCTCCTCCCCCACTCATTCCCTTCCTCTTTCTCTTCCTCTCTCTCTCTCAAAAATAAACATTAAAATTTTTTCTTAAAAAGATATTTTTCAGATATCTGATCTAAAGAAATGTATCGTTGAGGACTTTCTAATATATCGTTTGGTGTGGCTTCAAGTTGCCAAAAAAGGTGGCAGTATCTCTGTAAATCACTAAGCAAACCATAATAGATACTGAGTAAATCTCAGTATTATCATTGTTATTATATTAGTTTGCCCATTTACCAGGAAAAGAGCATTGTCTCATGATCTAGTGGCAATTTATGACTTTCCAACTTTACAAATGTTATTTCTATGGCCAAAGGTATGTCTTTTAAAGTCTCTGTCATATGTAAGGTTAAATCAATTTCCAAAAAGGTTAGCAATGTAAGTTTCTACAATAAGATTACTGAAAATTAGCATTTACTATGCATGACATATATACATCATACAAATGTTACCAACTTATCATTTGTATTTTGTTTCCACTATTTTTGACACAAAGAAGTTGTCTTTTTAACTCATCAAATTTATCAGTAGTTCACAGTTTCTGTTTTGGGAGTTTTGTTGGATATGCTCTCCCTATGCCAAGATTATATATATACAGACCTCTATATTTTTCTAGTAGTTCTTTGCTGAATTTTCCACATCTAATTCTTTATTACAATTGGAATTTTTATAAAGATGATGTACATATGATGTGCTAATTTCAATTTTTACAAACATAAAGCTTTTTTATCACCATTTATTAAAAAAGAAAAGTCCTTTTCCCTTATTGCATTGGGATGCTTCCATGTCACATATAAATTATTTTTCTCACTAGAATCTACTTTAGGGATTTCAATTTTATTCTTTAATATGTCACTTAATACATCTCTTATTTTCATAATTACAGCTTTATAAACATTGGCGATACCTGAGAGGGCGTAAGAGAATACTCCTCTTTTTAAAAAGTTCTTGGCTGGAACCACCCATTTATTCTTGCTGATATGTTCAACACATTTTAGCATCCACACCCCCACCTTCTCACAAAACTTCTTTAAGATTTGTATTAAGTCTATGTTAAACTTCTAATTACTTGGAAATAACTCATTTTAATATACAAGTGCAACTTCAAAGAGAAGGGTAAGTCTTTCCAGTAATTGAATTTTGAAAAGTACCTCTATTGATAAGGAGTTTTAGTTTTCATTTGCTTTGTTTTTCACATAGGTCCACATTACAGCTGGATAGATTTGCTACTGGACATTACATCTATCTGTTCATTGATGACATAATTGTTTAAATTATTGTTAGCCTAATGAAAAGGTTTTTTTTAATGTTAAAAGTTTTATCTAATGTTAACAAACTTTGCTTATGCCACAAAATCAGACATTGAGCTGAATTATCTTACTAAGATCTTCGCAGAATTATTCTTTTGGATTTTCTAGGTTTATAATCACGTTGTCTATGCTCGTCCCTTCTAATAGGGTTATTTCAGTTTCAGGTTCATGTCTTCCTTTGTTCCTTGATATTTCAGCTGCATGGCTTAGAACATTAGCAAGGACATCCAGACCAGTATCACAGAGTAATGACAATAGCAGTGACCCATGGCTTATTTCTGAACTTAATGGGAATTGAGCCTTGGTGTTCTCATCTATCAAGTGAGAAAATTAACAGTGACTGATTACACTAACTCCTAACATTTGTCTCCTTCAAGACAAAAGATGATAGAAAAATCCTTTCTAGGCATTAAATTCTATGCTTTTAACATTTCCCTCTCTGAAAGTGGTATGGTGCTAGTTCATTTCCTAACTATTTAAATGGCAACACTTTTTTTCACTTAAACTAAAAATTACTCTATGATTCTGTAGAACCATACAAAAGAAAAATAAATAAGGCATTTTCTGTATTTGTTTATGTAACTTACTGTTATAGCTGACCCATACATATCCACCACCACACACACATACTTCCCTGTAAATTCTCTGCTAGCTTTTCTACTTTACCTTTGTTTTCTTTATTCCATTCACTCAAAAAGGATTAGCACTTACAGTGGACCAGGAACAGTGCTTTATCTGTCATAAGCAGATGAATGAATGAATCCTGACCTTCTATTCCCTAATTTCACTAGTAAGGGCATTAAGACCTAGAAGTCAAGTGACTAACCCAAGGTCACACAAATAACTAACCACAGAGCCAAGACTAGACTTCAGACATTGGTAAAGCCAATGTAGACCTGACTCTAAAAATGGCATTATGCAAGTAACTGTATAAACAATTTGAAGCTTTGATCTTTCTAAAAGTAAGATAGCTTCCTGAAAATTCAAAGCAATATGAATGAAACAACATGTGATCCTTCTGTATTATAATACAAACCAATGGAAGTATTGTAAATTAATTTGAATTCTTGGATCTTAAAATAGTCTGTAGAGAGGAAGGGTGTCTTTTTTGTTTGGGAAAGAGGATTCAGGACAGTCATAGTGGAACATTCAGCTCTTTGTCTTATAATAGCAGAAAAAAGGAGAAAATGTTCAGAATTAGCATAATCAAGTGCTTAGTGTTTTCTGCCTGAATGCTCAAAGAGCAGGGCTTAAAATTCCACCCATTCTGTGGCAAAACAGGCAACATAGAAATGAATTCCTACTGCTTTGGGAATAACTTCCAAAATTTAATTCCTTGGGAGTATGTGGCTGCATTTCTTAGGATGATGTATTTGAAAAACTGTAGCTGGGTATGTTTTAACACTACAGATAAACAAACTGACAGCACAGAAATAGCCTACCAACATCAGCATCCTTTGCTCATGTGGAATTGTTAACCGATCAAAGTAAATTCAGCACTTTCATCCTCAAGTGACCTATGGCACTAATTTATTCTTCATACCCATTCAAAAGCCTAAGGAAAGCTTTTATAGAAGGCCTTCTCTCCAAACAGAAATATGCTGTTTTTGTAGATCTCAGTCTTTAGGATTGAGCATCCTGACATTCTTTCGAATGCTTTCTCCCTCCACATTGAGATCACAATCACTGCTCTTGTATGATGAGAGGAAAGCTCACATTTACCTTCATAATTATTATGCCTTACCAACAGGTACAGAACTCTAGGCTCTTTTTACTTTCTCTTGGGGTCTTTGCTGAGTAATAAACCAGACACAGCTTAGGGAGAGAAGAAAACCAGTGTACCAAGTGTCACAAGACTTGGGTTTGGATCTTGGTTCTGTCCTTAACCAGCCCCATGATCCCAAGCAAATCATCTCATTTATGAAAGAAGTTGGGCAATAACTACTTCATAAGGTTGTTGGGAGACATAAATAAAATAAAGTATATGGAGACACTTTACATAAAATACAAAATGTTATCTAGGGTAAGGTAGTATTATTCGGAGCAGAAAGGAAGTAACACACCAATTATTTTAGTCCCACCATTTTCCTGAGCAGTTCATTGGCAAACTAAGGCACAGAGAAGCCAAGCGCTTTCTTCAAGGTCACACATGCCAAGACGATAACCTGGGTTTGGACTATTCCAACTGGGTTTCCTTTCCACCACTGCAGGGGACACATTAGAAAGAAAAGCAATGCTAACCTGGGAATTTAGCCTTGACCTCTAAAACACCAATATTTCAAATTATTAAATGAAAAATGCCAACACACTTCAAAGAAAGAGCATACACAGAATATACTTCCTTCATGAGGACATATGAAACTGCACATGTGCAGATGGTAAGCCACTATGAGCATTTATTGTTCATTTAGGACATAAAAGGAAAGCTATAAAAGCTGACCATAGCTCTTCTGGCAAAAAGCAGGATTTACTACAGACTTTATAATTGGATACAAGCATAAGAGGTCCTCAGAATCAAAGATGAGCCAGTAGGATACAGTTTAAATAGAGCCTGCTCTGACCACAGCTCCAGAAGGCCCAGAGCAATTTGTGGTGTTGTGGCCACATGCCACTACTTCAAGTCAATTTCCCACAAGTTGACATTTCAGTTTCCTGACTGCTATCCAAAACAAGGGTGGATTTTGTGCATTGAACTTCCCTTGCTTCATCATAGTTAGGATTTTGGAAAGAGAGAAAAAGAAGCTTGTAAAAATTAGTGGGGATTTAGAGCTGGTAATTTCTTGTATTGTTAAAATACTGGTGATGAGGAATGTCAAACAACCAAGTCTCATCTTGGCTCCAGTGTCTTTAGGATTATCTGTCTCAGTCTTGGTAGGATTAGGATTGGGGCGCCTGGGTGGCTCAGTCAGTTAAGTGTCTAACTCTTGATTTCGGCTCAGGTCATGATCTCATGATTCTTGAGTTTGAGCCCCGCATCGGGCTCTGCACTGAAAGCACAAAGTCTGCTTGGGATTCTCTCTCTCTGCACATGCCCCTCTCTAACTCTCAAAATAAACGAATAAACATTTTTTAAAAATCTCAGTTATACATTCTAGGGCCAACTCCTAAGCCTTATCAAATACACACACATACACACACAAAAAAAATGTACATATATACATACATATAGAGGTGTGTGTGTGTGTGTGTGTGTGTGTGTGTGTGTGTATGGGGAGAGAGAGATCATTTTAGTTCTGATTTGTGGGTCCAAATCTAGAAATGATAGATCCTGTTGCAGTGAGAGCTAGGAGTCAGACTTCTTATTTAACAATGGACAAGTACCACCCAGTATATTTCAACTTCTTTATACTATAGTTACTAATAATAGGAAAAATTAACATTCATTAAGCTTTTACAATGTGTCAGACAATTCTTTTAAGAGCTTTACAGTTTGTTTACTCTTTATACAATCCTATTAAGTAGAATATTGTCTTCTTTACTTTTAAAATGAGGAAACCAAGGCACTGGAAGGTGAAATAACTTGCCCAAGGTTATGGAGCTAGTGAGTGGTGGAACAGAATCTGAATCCAGGTATCTGGAGCCAGACTAGTAGCAGGGAAGCATCATCTCAACAGATCTCATCAAATAGTCTTCCATTTCTTACCCAATATCAACTCAATTCTAACTGATCAGGTTGCATGAGATTATATTGTAGTCCATTTATTCCAAAGAAAAACATTCCTAAGAAACCAGATCAAATCAAGAAGAAAATGAAATGCATTTATTATAATTTGAAAATACAAAAGTGAAGCAGATTAAACAGCTTAGTTGCCTCATTTGTAACAGCTGTAGCAGATCATAAGCAGTTAGAGCAAGACATCTACCTCACTGTGGTAATTTTAAAACAAACAAAAATGATTAGGCACAACATGATGATGCATAACAAAATCTTTTGACAAAGTGGCTTTTCTAAAGTATAAACTCTCATCTTACCTCACATATAATGAAATGGGCACAACTGTATTGAGAATAATAATATATGACCAGAATGTTAAGAATCCCGAGAACACAGAGTTCTTCTCTCCTTCATTCCAAAAGAGGAAAGTTCTGAATTGGTCCCCCACTTGATTCTCCCAGATTGAATTTCCTATTGCGAGAATAATTCCCATGCATACCAGAAACCCAAAAATCTGAAATGAGAATGGAAGTCTGGTTAAGGTTAATTTGAACACAAAACTAGTCACATCAACACAATCCAGTTACACTCCTAACTCCAAGAAATTGTCATTTGAAAAGCAAGTCATGTGAAGCTCTTCATACTTATCAATAATCGTACAAGTTTAATATTTTTATGTTTTACTTGACTAAATATTTTACATGCATTTTCTCACTTAATTCTTCCAGTGATTTTCTGAGATAGGGACAATCTTTAGTCACACTTTGCTTGTCAAAACCAGAACAAAGTAAAACAGAAGCACTGAAAGATTATATAACTTGTCCATGGTCAAAAGCCAGTAACTTCACAACCTTGATTTGTGACAAGGGCATATATTTAGATGGCTTAGGAAGGCAGTATGTCCTGATTTGCCCTGGTCAGCCCCAGTTTGTATCTGTTATCCAGGCAGAATATTAATTGCGTTCCCTCCTTTCACTTGCAAAAGTGTCCTGTTTGAATGATAAGTTATACAGTCGCCTAAGGCATAAAAGCAAAAGGAAGAAAACGTCAGTGCTAAAGAACAACCTGAAGCCAGTCAAGTCTCTTGGCTACAGATCTAGCTGCACAATCCTTACTTAAGGCTAACAAGGAAAAGAAAGATTAATTAAAATACTGCATGCCATATATGTTTTCCTTTGGAGATTAAAAAAAAGTGAGAATCAATCTGAAAACTGTTAGCCAACTCTTACATTGTGATTACTATCAGTATTAGGTAGAGCAGACATTTTGGAGGTATAGCAACTTTCAGAAAGAGAGCAAGGTCAGTTCCTTATGAGCCCAAATGCCAGCCTTGGAAAGGAAAGACACCAAATCAATGAATAAATGAATACATAAGATCTGAGCTGAATATGGGGCTTTGAGAACTTTGCTCTACCAAGTTCATTCTGTGTTAGGAGCAGAGATCAGCCACTGATGGGAGGGGAGTGTGAACCTAGCGAACAGGAATGTATTTAACCTGCTATTTCCTTCTTCCTCTAAAAAAGGAATATTCAGGCATTCTAGGACTGCTTTCTTCTTTATTCATGAACAAGATAGACATATAAGACATTTATGTAGAAAGAGTATACGGAAAACCCGATTTAAAGTGCGTTAGAAAGCCATGTATTAGAGAAAAGTAGAGTTGTGAATTCCTGAAACCCTACCTGATACCTGTACCATGGTATCCTCTTTTCTTTCAATAATACTACCAATTAATTGAAGTAAATTACTTTAAGGGCATTAAAATTCGTACTATTTGGCATTAAATGCTCTAACTTAGGATGGAATCAGCTTCTAATAATCTAATGGGGCATTCAATGTTCTAATATGAAAAGTTGGAACAGTCTCTCCTTCACAATCAGTAATTTTACTCTGTAAATACATATTTGTGTATGTGTGGTAGATACATATACAATCCCCACGCAAGCCCTAGAAGTGGGCTCAAGGCCATTTAAATAGAGAATTCTAGGAGGGGGCACAAGCTAAACATGTTCCCTTGGCCCCTGAGACTCTGCCCCAAGGGGATGAGTTTAATAGGAAGAAAGCCCAAGTCTGAGGATGATACCAAAAGTAAAGCACAAAGCAAGGTCAATATTTTGTGCCCAAAAAGAATTCACTTCCTTCTTTCCTTATTCAGAGTCCCACTATCACATATCAGTTATGCAAATATTTATTGAACTCAAATTCTTTATAATTGTTTGTGAGTCTATGGAGGGGGGCGTAGTTCAAAGCCACTGTCTTCATATTTAAAGTCAACGTCCTTCAACTTAATTCCAATACAACGATGCAAAACAATATTACACAAAAAGAGAACAATCAGGTGCCTAGCATCAGGTAGCACACAAGATCTACTGACAAAAGGGTAAAACGCAAAGAATACTAGACTGTTTTTGGTAAATGGATGGAAAAGAAAATCATTTCAAAAGCACAGAAGAGAAAAAAATTCAGAGGAAAAGAGATAATCCTGGGCTAAGGAGGTTTAGAAGCTTTCATGGAGGAGGAGAACTATGACGTGGGCCTTAGAAGATTCATAAGCAGAACCAGCTACACAAATTGGGGAGTTCAGTGCAAAATGAAAAGGCAGGACCCCTTGTTCAAAGGTTATTGATAACCTTTGGATTGTTGGTAATTTCCACGTGGCAACAGCAGATCAATCATCCAAGTATGAGGCCCTTCTGAGTGGGGAACCTGTAGAACTACAAAGATCGCACACCCATGAAGCCAGCTCCATCCATAAGCTATGTGGAGAGGACATGAGCAAAGGTAAGACAACAAAAAGACCCAAGTAACTTAAAAATTATGTTTTATTTTTTAAAAACAAATGCAGGTACTTGGAATATGGAGAACTTGCAAGACCATGAAGACCTCCATAAGCACTGATCTACTTCTCATGAGAAACTCTACTGATGGTTGAGATATCATAATCTAGAAAGTATAAGGCAATGTAACTGGGCCCCAAATGCAAAATATCCAAATAAAATTCCACAAAAAAAAAATAAGTATTTCTGAAAGAATTCCCAACCAAATGTAAGAAATATATTAAGATACCAATGATAGTGATTTGCCTAATTTTGTTTTAGTACCTTACCCATAGTACTAGAGTATTCATCAGTCTATCAATGCTTGTCCTCTTAAACTTTGTCTTACCACTGTTCTGCATTAATTTAGTGTCGGGACCTGCAAAAACAAAATTAAATAAAAACTTTAAAATGATTTGATGATTTATTATTATTATTATTTATCGTGTCAAATGTTCCTGAAAGGAGAACAGTATTTTTTTCAAAATAATTTAACTTTTATTAAGAACAGGGACCAAAAAACATTGAGAACTCTGATCTTGATGACTGATGGTAGAACACTACTGGCTACCATCAACTTTTCTGCCTGATCTTTGGGTTAATGAGTGAGTCTCCTAAAAGGTATGAACGGGGAAGTGATGGTTATGTGGATGGAGAGAGTAAGTTTTGCTTCCCACCTTGCAATCAAGCTATGCATCTCCTTGTCTTATTATCAGGATCTAGGTCTGAATCATCTGTAGGTCTCTTACACACCTAGCCCATAATTTTAGTCAATATAAGGTTAAATTTTTATTTGCAAATTTAATTAATATGAATAAATACAAAATTTTAGTTTGTAAAGAAAAAAGAACAGGGGCCAATTAAGTTTTGTATAATTCTCAACTGGTTGCTTAACAACAACCGTGGAGACGGCAAGATAACTGGTCTCCCTCAAATAGGATAAATCCAGACAGAACTTGTGGCTAAAAAGTTTTAGAAATGCTATTTTTCAAAAAGCTGTGTATGGATGTGCATGTAGTTGAAGCAATGAAAGATAACAAAGTCAATCCAAGTAAGGAATAATTTGGAATGTTAAAAAGAATGTAGTAATAAACACAATTCAGAACACTGAGATCAAAAATGGAAAGTTAAAATAAGAAATCAAATTATAGGGGCACCTGGTGACTCAGTCCGTTGAGCATCTGACTCTTGATTTCAGCTCAGGTCATGATCTCACAGTTCCTGAGTTCAAGCCCCACTTCAGGCTCCATGCTAAGAGCTCTTCAGGCTCTTAGCATGGAGCCTGCTTGTGATTCTCTGTCTCCCTCTCTCTCTCTGCCCCTCCCTCGCTTTTCCCCCACTCTCTCTCAAAATAAACAAATAGACTTAAAAAAAAGAGAGTGAAATCAAGTTCAGGATCTGTTTCCCAAAAAGATTTGTGGTGCCTTTTGGAGAAACGAGAATAACTCCAAATAATACATCATCAAGTTAAACTATTATATATTGCACACTGTGCATATGATACACACTTTTTGTAAGGGCAAGAATAGTCTTAAATCTTATGTTAGATTTATTTCAGGTAAATACACTATCTCATGATATATTTACTAAGTGCCTTCTCAAGTAATTCTAAGAATCTTACTAACTGCTTTAGAAGTAGATAACTAGATGATTAACAAAGGAACATATTAGAATATATTGTTAAGGGCATTCCTTGCATAAAAAGAAGATGCTAAATGGAAGTAAAGAAGCTTTAATTATATTGATTTCTCTAGTGTTCCTCTTCACGTGTTCTTCTCATTATTATCATCAATCCATGTAGCCATTTAATATAGCAGAAAAGTGGAACTGAAAGAACGAACAGAGGCACACATAAAATTTTATGCCATCCTAGAAGTCAGGGAAGAATGGGCACATCCTTAGAAGACTTTCTTTTACTTAAAAGACAAATGGCAGCAAAGATTGGGGTCCCATAAAATTCAGTTTTGAATTTGAAATCGTACGCCAGTGTCCTATTCCCAACTACTGTTGTGTAAAGGAGACCACCCACACTTTCTCAGAATAGTTTATTGAAATCATATGGACACTGAGGGTGGGAAGTATTTCTTGTACAGTAAAGATCACAACGAGCAAATAAAATTTGTGATTAGTAAAAGCTGAAATGCTGACAGAGCCAGTTTTGTGCTAAAAATTTACATTTCTTGGGCACACACACACACACACAGAATAGCAGAGACTATACCTAATGGGTTTTTAAGCACTTATTGAAATATATCTACAGATGCTGATTTACACATCTCTCCTTCCCTCATAGTCACAGATCTTGAAAGGATTTTCTGTACTCAACAGCCCCTGTTTCCTCATCTCCTACTAATTACTCAACCTAGTTTCAGATCTAGTGTTTTCAATATCCTCCGTGCCTTTTCTGTACCTGTCAGCAGCCCTTGACACTGTTGACTATTCCAACCTTTTGAAACACACTCTTCTCTTAACCTCTGTGTCACAGTGCTGTCCTGTTTTTCCTCCTACCTCTTTGTTCACTCCTTTGTCTTCCGTGATGCTCACTCTTTTCTACACAGCCACCAAACCTTGGGATTCTTTAAGACTCAGACAGAGCCCATCTTCTCTCTCAATCTACTTTCCCTGAGACATCTCATCTAAGACCACAGCTCCAATGATCATTTGTAGACCAAATGTAAATTTCCAGCTCACACTGCTCCTCTGAGCTGTAAACCCATATATTTGTCTATATGGCATCTTCGCTAGATTCTTCTAAGGCCCCTCGGGCAGCCCTGGGCCAGCCCAGCTTGTGATATCCCTCAGAGTTCCTTATATCAGTGAATGGCACTGCTATCCATCCAGTTGTGAAAGCTGAGGGAAGCCTAGGAGTCTAGTCTATGCCCATGACTTCCACTCTAGCCCAGAGTACCATCATCTCTCAAATGGACTATAGTAAAAGCCTAGTAACTGTGTCACCCTGCATCCACTCTTCCCCCAATTCTAATATTTTTTTCCTCCCCAACCCCAATCATACACTCTTATAAGGACTTGCTATTTACCAACTTTACAAATACTGTAGGCAATAATTAGCTTTTCAAATTTAACACACACACACACACACACACACACACACGCCATCTCTTTGAAAAACTTGCAATGGCTTCTCAATCCTCTTAGTATAAAGACAAAAATTCTAGATACAGATCACAATGTCCTGTCTGGTCCAGCTCCTATCCATATCTCCAGTCACATGTCTATCTTTAACCTCCATGTTCTCCATATTCCACACTGGCCTTCTTAAATTTTGTTTTTTCTTTTTTGTTTGTTTGTTTGTTTGTTTGTTAGTTTTACCTCACCATCCTTAGTCCTACCACAGGGCCTTTGTCCACAATGTGACTTTTAGCTAGCTTGCTCTTTCTTCTTCATATTCCTCCATTATATACTGTTATGACTCCATGTTCTTTTCTTTCAGAGCACTTATCTCAGTTTGAGATTATATATTCATTACAATTATCTGAGATTAAGGTCTCTTTCTTCTACCAGAGTCAAAACCACAAGTGAATGGACTGCATTTGTTTTTGTTCACATTCTTTTTTTTAAATGTTTATTTACTTATTTTGAGAGAGCACATGCATGCACACACACATACAAGCAGGGGAGGGGCAGAGAGGGAGAGAGAAACCCAAGCAGGCTCTGGGCACTGTCAGCGCAGAGCCTGATGAGGGGCTCAACCTCATGAACTGTGAGATTATGTCCTGAGCCAAAATCAAGAGTCAGACACTTAACTGCTAGCCACCCAGGTGTCCCTTACATTCTCAATCATAAACGAAAAAGTACAGTGCCTGCCACATAGTAGGCACTCAATGAATAACTATTTAATGAATTAATTTATTAAGTACCTGCTATGTTTTAGGCAATATGTATATGTGCTTTTCATCTATTATCTCAGCTAATGCTTAAAACAATCCAATGGGGCACCTAGGTGACTCAGTAGGTTAAGCATCTGGCTCTTGATTTCAGCTCAGGCCTTGATCTCAGGTTCGTGAGACTGAGCCTTGGAATATTCTCTCTCTCTCTCTCTCTTTCCCTCTCTGCCCCTCTGCCATTCACTCCGAAAGAAAGAAAGAAAGAAAGAAGTTAAATAAATAAATAAATAACCAAAACAAAACAATCCAATGAATGAGGTATTATTATCCTTATTTCACTAATAATGAAGTATTTAAGTAACTTGTCTCACATTTCTTGTCTAGTAAGGATCAGAACCAGAGTTCAAAACCAGATATATCTAACTTAGAAGCTCTTGATCTTAACCACTATTTTTAAAACTATATGAAATACTCCATTAATTCGTTAATTCACTGACTCATTCAATCAATGTTGTATTTAAGACTGACTCATTCAGATTCCAAACAGGAAATAGATGATGCACTGAACGAGGATAATTGGGGGAAAATTTTTTTATAAAGGGACTCTTTACAAAAGTGTGGGAGGGGGTATAGAGTAAGCAAGAGGTTAATGCAGTAACCAAAGACTTAATAACAATCAAGAGGTTCCTCTAAGCCAGGGGGAAGGGTGAGTGAGGGGAGGGAGTGGTAACTGGACCCTAAAGGACAATATAGAGTTTGCAGCCTTAAGAAAGAGAAACTTTATGCTGAGGGTCCCAGTCAGGCTGAAGTGACCACACAAGGAGGAAGTTTGGGGAAATAAATACCTTGACCTCAGTGTTCTTTCTCCCTTTGATCTCTTCCCAGAGATCCTTCCTTAACTAGAAGCCAAAATTCAAGGAAACCTATTAGGGGAAACCATACAAGTCAGCCTCCCAAGGCAGAAAGAAGAGTGGGAAAGGTGAGAGTAGATCTGGAGGAGCAAATGGAAGACATCCAATGCAAAAATCTACTATGCACCAAATGGTGCTGACTCCTATGGATTCCTTAAATGACTAAGACTCCTACAACTCAGAAATAAGACTTCCTCCTCTCTTGAGTGAAAGAAAAACTATTAACAGAAAGGCACGACCTAGCTGTTAATGCATATTAAACCCTCGTAAATTATAGATTTGTAAAGCAAACCACGTCTGCATCAACTATATTCCTTACACAATCCCTAGTGATAGGTGCAACCAGGGTAATAAAGAAAGAATAGTTAATAATTCACTTTGGATAACTTTCATAAGATCTAAGTGTTCAGCTGGAACTCATTCCCCAAATTAGATATCTTAAGATTCAGGGTTATGAAAGACTCATCTGTTCAAATCTGACATTGATGAAACTAACCATTCCCAGCCTGTCACTATTCTAGTTAAGCTTCCTCTTAACATTTGCACCCAGACTCAAGTCAATGCAGGCATTCTCTGCTTTACAAATATCTGCCTCATGAAGGTCCAGTGAACATCCAGTCCATATCACAAAAGAAGAGGATATTCCCTACTTCTGCCTGCCAAGATCCAAAGGGCAGTACCCACTCCCAATTCTCAGTCTATGGAGCAGGCAGTGCATTTGGAATTGAAGCTAGAAGGAAGAAGCAGGGAAGGAAGAAAACTAACATTTATCAAGCATCCTCTTCCATATGCGTTGTCTTGCTGAGCCTTTAGAGTGACTCAAATGTATTCATTATCCCCATGTTACAGCTGAAGGAACTAAAGCTTAGGAAGTTTAAGTAACCAAGGCTTAACATCCTACAGCTGGTAAACAAATCTGAACCCAGCTCTGTCCAGTCCAAATTCTGTGAGCTCTTTATTATACCTGCTTGGAGGGAGACCTGTTCAACTTACTACCCCTCTTTCTCCTAGGTATGCACATTTTCCCATAGAGCAAACCTTATGGAGGAAAACTTGGCTTCTGAGTGGCTCACAGCAGCTGTCCTAGCATAACATGCTGTAGCTGGACCATAGCTCAGTCATTCCAAACAAGTTCACAAAAATGCAAACAAAATGTTGGGCTATAGCCCATTCCTAGGATAAAGCTCCTCAATTTCTATGATGACAGGAAGCAGACCAGAAGGGTCCTTCCCATGAAAGGACCTTCAAGAAGTCTCCCCTTCATTGTGTGGGAAGATAAAGGAAGGTTGATATATAAGCCTCTTTTTCCAACCCAAGAGAGATGCAAATAAGAAAATATGTGGTCACAGGTTTATTCCTCTGACTAATGAATGAAAGCATCTGATGAGAGAATTATGAAAGCAGATTCACCCCCAGATAAAAGAACATATACTGCCATATTTCTAGGGATTTCTCAAGTCCATACAATGGCAATACCCCAAGCAGCAAGAGCCTTACTAAAATCCACAGCTGAAAGTATTTAGGAGGAATTGGGAGGCCTTTTCCAGGTTTGGAACACTTTTGAGTCTTTAATAAACATTTGTTGTTGTTGAGGAAAGTCAGTTAAGAAAAACATTCCAATTTTGATTGCACATAGTCAACAGACCCAAAAACACGTCTTATTTCGGTGTCATAATAAACAGGATTTTTAAAAATCCAGGGCTGGCAATTGATGCCATGAGTACAATTTGAGTGGCTTTATGTAGTGGAGCTACTGTAAGCTCCCTTAGCATGAGAATGCCACCTTGGGCCTGTAGAGATAAAGTAGAGATGCAGAAAGTAGCCAGCAGGAAGAGTAAGAGGCACTTTCCCTCCCTCACTGCCTCCATCATGTAGTCTTTCCAGGACCCACTGCCTGCTGACAAATAATAGAAGAAGCTACAGAGTATAAACAGAAATGATTGCAGTATCTCCAAGAAACCTTTTCCAAAAGGATTACCTGACCTTTGCAAACTACAAAATTAACAGCAGAGAGGGGTGGGGGGCTTTGTTTCATCTACTTCCCCCACTTTAAAGTTGATTAATACACACAAGGATGGGCATGACTGAGGTGAAGATAAAGAAAGAGAAATTAAACATTGGGGATCTAGCACCCACCAAGCAATGAGGGCCCAAGCACCCCTTAAGAATAAGATCATGATGTCAGTGGCTGCTCACACAGGGGGGCCACCCAGACTATTTCCAGAGCAGTGATGCTGTCCTCTGCCGTCAACCCAGAGCAGCATATTGTGTGGAACAGATGCACCATGCTCATCCAACCTGGAGAGATGCAGACTGCCCATGCATACCTCAGGAAGGACTCCCCCATAGCCAACTCCGGGCAGTCATCTGTACCTGCAAATATAACCATTCCGAAACACCAGCTGGTGTTTCTCAGGATGCAGCCCCTCAGGATTATCTTCTCATTGTTGAGGGAGTGCTTGCTGTCCTTCCAAGAGAGAACTCCTGTGAATTTATCTAATTTGTTGTTAGGCGCCTCACAGACAACAGTCCCTGTAAAAAAAAAAAAAAACAAAAAAAACAAAAACAAAACTTGTTTATGACTCACCTCAAACTCTGGAAGTCCACAGTACTGTGTTACCACCCTGCTTCTAATACACAGGATATTTTTCCTTTTTTTAGACAGTGCAATGTTATGTACACAAGATTGTACTAGAAAAAACAAGCTTGACGGGGGCGGGGGGCGGGGGGCAAGGTGAGGAGGGGGGGCGATGAATACAAAGATGGAAATCTACTAAGTGTTTTTAACACAGCTTTCCGCATTGTTCAAATAACAACAGAAACCTTGAGATCCATGGGTTGTTTTTTTTTTCCTTAAATAAAAATCATTTACCTGTACTTGTAGTTTGTAACAATGATTTCTGAAAAGATAAAGCAGGGACTGTCCTAAAAGTCTTTCTTACACTCTTTTTACTTACTGTGAACTTTTACAGAGGTTAAGATGGCATACTTCCAGTTTCACAACCAAAGTCAATCAGGCCTTTCTAGGCTCAGAATTTCGGGGGTCCTACTATATCCCCCCACCAAGAAACCTGGGCCTTGTTTGCCACATGTGCCTGAGAATGCATGTGATTCTTTTCAGCTGTTCTAGGCTTCTTATCTTGATTAGATGCAGAGTTCTGAGGCCTCTCAAAGCCACCATATAACTTGTCCCAACCTGACCAGAATATGTTTCCAGGTTTTTTTTGTTGTTTTTTTTTTTTTTACTTCCAGACCTATTCCAAACCAAGGGTATGCCCATTCCAAATCAAAAAATCAATTCGTTCCATTATTTCAGTAAGAAAATACACTTTCAGGGTGGGGGTTCTTTTGACAGAAAAAGAAACCAGAAATAATCTTGTATGGACCTTTTCACAAAATACAACTATTAGATTAAATGCATTTGCACTGCAAACTGCTGGGGTTAAACTTCAATAAGTAACGAGTACCAAGACTTGAAAGACAGAGGGAGAGAAGGCAAAAAGGGGGAAGGAATTAAAAAGAGAGGTGGTGGGGAGATCCAAACAGGGCTCAAACCCAAGTCGGCGGTGAGATTAGCACCTCTCAAGAACAATAAAAATACACGTGTTTAATCAAAGCCAAAGGGAACATACAAAGTGGCATTTGGAAAATACAAAAGGAAGTCTTCAGCACTGACTGGAGAGAAAGGAGACCAGCCCAGCCTACAGAGCCTCTGTAGTTCTCTGTCACACCACTCACCCAGCACCTGAACCTAGAGGCTTCTTACACAGACACCCTTCCTTCCTATGATGATAGCTTTTGCTTTAAAACTCTTAGAGGTGACAGCAGCCAGTTTTCACATGGCCTGATGACTCCTGACCAACCAGATTACTAACATCGGATCTTGCATGAAAAACAAAAGAATAAACAAAAAACAGAAAGGAGAGAGGGCCTCGGGGCCTAAGGACTGCTTTTTCCAAACTCCTTTTTCCTTTCCCCAGTTATAACAAAAGTGCTACCTAAATAGCCCCCACTTGGGCATTCGCTGGCGGCTTCCTGGACATCCACCACTTATCGTGAGTACTGGCAGGATGATTTGGGTGAGGTTAAATAACCTGCACAAAGTCATTTTTTATACAAAAGGAAGTGGCTAAATTCTGGTTGCTCCCATTATGGCCTATCACTGATACTAAAAAGTAAATTAAAGTTGATTTCAACTGGCCCAAGTTGTTTGGACAATTATGTTGTGGAAGAGGGGACTTTTTCTAAATTCTAAGAATTCAAAGTCTTTTCCTCTTGACCAATAATTTTCATTCCTAAATTTTGTAGAAGTTTGAATTGAGTATCGCCAGCAAAACTTGCATAAAATATTGGGTTGATAGCAACCCTTAAAGCTTATTCCAGTTTCTTGACCCAAGACTCAATTTCTCAAGTCTTCAAAGTTGGCCACCAAAAAAACATAAATAAATAAAAATGTGTTTTGGGCAAAAACAACATGATACACAGTCCCTGCCAATAGAAATATAAAAAACAGGCTCATTTGATCATTTTTATTGTCGCAAGCAAAGACTGACATGGAGACAAATACAGCCTTGAACATGTTGGCTCACTCCTCCCTGGCCCCAAGGCTCTTCCAACTTCTGGCCTGACACCAAGGGTGTGGTTCTAGACAGGAACAGGCAGTAAGGCCAAGGGGTTCTGCCTTGGTTCTTGGAGGCCAACCCCCAATTCAGCCTTTCTCAAAGAGTGTGGTCCTACTGATTTAAGTACTAAATACAGAGCCTGGTCAAAACAAAGTGGTGGGAACAAAGCCAAAGTACATTTTTTTTTTTTTTTTTTTTTTTTTTGTCTTCAGAAGTACTCATCTTCCCCTTTCTTAGCCTTGTTAGCATAAAACAAAAGCTTCCAAACTTTTTCTTCCCTTTTCCAAAAAAGGGTAAATAGTTTCCTCTGAAGAGAGCACTGTATTCACGTCGTATCCCCATAGCCTACCATACTGCCTACATAATAAGATCTTAGTGCATATTTGTTGTAGAGATGGAAAAAAAATTCCTATGGTTTCCAAAGAGAAGGTGGGAATTGAGATGGGTGCTAGAGTAGATTTAAGATGAATGAAAGAAGTGGATTTATTTCCATGGTGATAATGATAAAAAAGGAGTGGAAGACCTAGGAGGCTAGCCACCATCATGGGCTTAGGTTGACCTAACTCTAACAAGATACAAACATATCTGAACACTCTAGGGGGGGAATGGGGGAACCTTAAAGCACATCAGAAGCAAACAAATAGGTACCCTAGCAATAAAGCATAATAAAGACTAAGGAAAAACTTTAGGACCCTTCTTCCTTTTGCTAATAGTACTGGAAAAGAGTTGGAGGCAGTAAACAGTCAGTTAGACAATGAATGAGAAAACAATTTAGGAAAAATAGTATTTTTTTCTCAGATAGTTATTCACTATAAGCATGTTTAGAGCACAAAGTCATCTTTAATGCGCAATGAAACAACTGGGACAAAGATCATGTCAATGAGGAGATAGAAATATAATCAGACTAGCTAGTTTTACGTTTTCCCCTCTGAGGAGAACAGATATGAAAGTAGATGGCAATTCACCCAGTTCACAGTCACACAGAAATGTTCTAGGTCCATTCTAGACAAAATCCACAGGATTTTATTCTCACCCTTCCTCAGGACTCTAAATTTAGCCATCTGGGTTATTGGTTAATAACCAACCTAATAGCTTTTTTCACCTAAAGCATTTACCTCCAAGTGGAAATCTATAGTGTATCATGAAAATGGAAGTCAATACCCAATATTCCATGATTCTCCAGAGAAGTTGGCTTTCGTGATGTATATTATTATTAGCATTATTTCTTGATTATCTGCACTGCAACTGTTTACTAAGACAAATTATCTACTGAGTAAGACATCATCATTGCTGTTAAAGAGTTTCTCCAGCCAAGAGTTTCTCAGAGTTTAGGAGACTGACCATTAATTGTTGCCCTGATGATGTGATACATTTTTTTTTCTTAGAAAAAAGAGTGTCACCTTCCTATTTTCTAAAGCCTCTTCATTCTTCAACCTTCAAGCCTCAGCCACCCATCATCACTACCATAATAGCCATATCAATACCAGCAGTAAAAAGGGAAGCTATTCTTCTTGCCTTTAGATGGAATATATGTCTCCTACAATCATATCAGCTATGCTCTTGGGCTGTGCCTCTGTCCAGGTGGATGGGAAACTATCTGGTAAGTAAAAAGTCATAAGATGTTGACCAAGCCTTTTTTTTTTTTTTTTAACAAAAAAGAGATGTTTGTTTTTGTGTATTTTAATTACACACATGCTATTCTTTATAAAGGACCATAAAATACACCAAGATTCCTGAAATAAAGAGTCAACCTTTCCCTGGTTCAGAACTCAGTATTAACAGTCATACAAAATATGTAAACTTGTCATAAACTGCAAAAAAACAGATCTCAGTCCAGTCAGTAACAATATGCAACAGATTCTTAAACACATTTGCACAATTTATATCCAGCACTTTCCCCAAGGCATAAAAATGTCCAGTCTACAAATGTATAACTGAAAACTATCCCAGCTACTTATTTATAAAAAGCTTTTCAATTCCCGTAAAACTTTAACATGAAAAATCAAGGCCTGCTCTATTTTTAGACTTGTTATAATATTAGATCAACTTATTTATTTTTCCTTACAAAATTCAACAGACTATTTATCAATTATTTTCTGATGTTAGAAATGTATAAAAACATTTATATAAAAATTTGTTAAATAAATAGATTTACCTACCAAAACCCAAAACACTGTCTTGCATGTACTGGTCTCTACAGTTAGCCAACTCTTCTATAAACTCTTGTCAGGGATCCTGACATTCAAGATCACTGAGAACATTGCTGCTTTTTAAAAATATGATGATGTCATCTGAGTCCTAGGTATACTTGATCTCTGGTAATTAATTTTGTGCCTTTCAATTTAGAGTATTCTTAAAATTTATTTCTTATCCTGATCAGGAGCTAGGTTGTCATGCTAATTCCCCTACTTCTCCAATGCTGACTTTCTGCTTGTAGTTCACAGCCTCTTGTAGCCTTCCATAAAATAGGCTTTGCCAGCAGTCTTGGGCTCATAGTCTGGCTCCTCCACTTAGTAATCATGTGCCATTGGGAAAATTATTCAGTTTTTCTGAATCTCAAATTCCTTGCCCATAAATTGGAGGCAGTAATAATCTCTTCCTCTCAAGGCTATAAGGATTTAATAAGATAATGTGTACAATTACTTAGCACAATCCCTGGTATATAGTGAGTGTGTTTATGTGTCAACAACATGCTTAAGGCCTGAGAACTGTAGGACCTTTGCCAAACTAAATTTGGCTCATTCTTTGGGAATGAGCACTTGTTCAAAAGTCTGTCTTCCCTGCCGGGCTATCAGCTCTGTGAAAGCAAGGCTTAGGTCTGATTTATTAACCACTGTATCTGCAGGCTTAGCAAGCCCCTGGTCATTGTGTTAAATATATTTTTACTGAGTAAATGGACAGATGACTGAGCGAATGAATGAAAGAATGAATGAAAGTTTCATGCCATGCCTAAGGAGGTTACTAGCAAGACACTGTCCTCGGGTTTAGGTGCAAAAGTGAGGAGGCAGGAAGACTTATGAGGGATATCCTAAGGCCCTAGCCATCTCAGTTTTGAGTCTTGGTGTCCCCCATGAGGACTTCTCTAGGAATATGAGTGGGAAACTCAGGTCTTCAAATACTTGGAAGATGTGCACTTATGATTCAAAAACAAAAAACTGTAGTTTGGTGCTAGAGAAAGTATTTTGGCAAAGTCTCAGAAGAAAAACCACACAGTAACTAGAAGCAAAAATAACACCATACCCAGATTTGCCCAGAAGTCACAAGCTAAAAGATATACTTAGCACAGACAGAGAGCATGGGAAAGGGCGTGCCTCACATGTCTGTGTCATCTATTAGACCATGCCACAGCTAGGCAGGGCACTTCCAAATGTACACTATGTTGATATCATGCTTTTAGCTTAAACTAAAGGATGCAATATGTGGTTTCAATTCCCACGACTCAAGGAAGGTTTTTCTAGTCATCAGAGGAAAACCTGAAATCTAGTGATAACCATTATGACAACGGTGAATAAAGACAAAAAAAGGGGAGGGGCTAAGAAAGGAATGGAGGAGAAAAGGTATCAAAGGAAACTAGATAATACATGTGGAGATATCTTCTAATCCTACACACTTCCTACTGCATCTTGTGCCTAGGAGATGCTTAATAAATGGATTTCATTACTTAATTAATATGGAGAGAGCAATGAAAACAAGAGGTGAAGAATTACAGAAAGTGAGATAATGTATGCTGGGAAATAGCACATGTAAGCTAACACAAAGGGTGGAAGAGAAAGATGGAAATAGATTAGTAAGAAATGGAGGGAAGAGAGGAGAGAAACGGGTAGAGAAAAGTGTGCTTATAGTATAGAGGGTTTGAATGTGTGTGTCAGAGGCAGGGAGAGACTGAAATGAACATGTCTAAACTAGGGTTTGGAAAGAATGGAGTAGAGGAAAAGTTGAAGGCTTTAAGAAAGCAAGAGCTTTAATGGGAAGGATTTAGTGTTTATTAACTATCCCAACACTTTCAAAGACTTTCCATACCACATCTTGCATCACCTTTCTGGTCTTTAAATTTGGCTGCTAACTGGGTGTTGTATGGAAACCAATTTGTCAATAAATTTCATATATAAAAAATAAATAAATAAATAAATAAATAAAAATTATACTTTCCAAAAAAATAAATAAATAAATAAATAAATAAAATTGGCTGCTAACAGGGAAAATATAATTTGTATATTGTGTCTAGTTTATTTCCCCTTAATCCCTCTAGTTATTCAAAGATGCTTTCTTGGAAATAGGAAATCATATTTTAATATACAGTTCAATTCAAAATATTGCCTTAAACTTTAAGGTAGATTGAAATTCAACACAAAATTTAAGAACAAAAGAGTAAATTCAACAGAAATCTGGTGCTTGGTTCAGTTCTAAACTGAAAAGTGACCACAGTTTAAGTATAAATGATTTCTAAATAGAGAGGTCTGTGTTGCCTTTGAGAAAACAATTATGTTAAAGATTTGATGAGTTACTTATGCTCCATGAAGCAAACTCAAGCCACATCTAGTATGTAATAATTATTAATGTACTTTAGAAACAAATTGTATGAAATATTTTTAAAAACTGTTTTCATAAAGAGGCAAGTCCCTTAACCTTTCAGGATACCCCAGCTATATGAAAGAAACTATTTTAGGTGAGGAAATGTCTTCTGGCTTCAGCCTGAGCAGCACCACTTGTATTGACTTAAATGTGGTGCCTATGTGTTAAATTTTGTTTGAAAAAATATTCTGAGATGAAGATCTTATAAAATCACCACAACAGATAAGCCCTCTCTCAGCCACCTGCCCTCCAGGAGCAGGGTACCCAGCACTCTTGCTTCATCCTTCAAGTTCCCATCAGGAAGTTTCTACCTCACCCCATTCTTCCACCCACCATTCCCAATCACTTAACCTTAGGCCCTTCCTTTGCCTTCCCCTGTCTTTCTGGGGCCTCATGTTGATCCTGCCCCCCATTTCTGGCATTTGCAACCATTTATTCATGCACTGAACAAGTGTTTATCTAGCACCTATTATGTGCAAGGCATTGTTCTAGGAACTTGGCATATAACAGTGAGCAAAACAAAGATCCCCATGTGGCTTACACTGCAGCAAGTAGAGATGAACAATAAATAATAAACAGAAAATAAATAAGTTATAGAGTATGCCAGATGGTGATATGTGCTATGAGAAAAAGAAAAAGCCAAACAGGGTAGAAGAGATAGAGAGTAAGAGGAGTCATACTCTGACTGAGAAGGAGGATTCTTGGCCCCATTCCTACGGTTGCATGTAAGAAATCAACCTAATCCAGCCTGGCCCTTGATGCACTATCCTGGCCTTGATCTATGATCAGAATTCTTGGAGGGTATGGTAAAGACAGCACTCAACAAATGTATCTGCTTGTTATTTCCCAGCCTCCCTTGCATTTGGGCCAGGCCCATGTGACTCACACTGGTCAACAAAATGTGAAAGGAAGCAGTTAAAAGTCAGTGTGTCCTTGCTTTAGTGTGGTGACCTTAGAGGCCATTAGTCTAGGCACCATGGCTAGAAGATGGAAAAGGCCACCTGACCTACATCAGAATGTGACATGCACAAGAAAAAAACTTTTACTGTTTACACCACTAAGATTTCTTAGTGTCTGAACTGAATCACAGTATGAAAAAAGTGAACTGGGCAATTATAACAATAATTTTCTGCTTTTTTATGGTAAAGAAGACTAAAAAGCATGAATTTTTACCTCTTCATAGATTGATAGAGGAATAAAGGTACAATTCTGCCAGGAAAGAAATGAGTAATGGTAAATTATATTTAGGTTGCCCTTTTAGGACTCCATAAATATTCTATGAAATATTTTAAGCAAGTATTTTGATTCATGAAAAGAATTTACTTTCCTTGGATTCAAAGAACAGTAAATTTTCATTGAAAAAATTACTTAGTAGAAAATGTATAATTTGTTTTACTCCAATCAAAATATTTCTTGGGCCATTCAAAGTTTCCTGGCTATTCCCCTGACTTAAATCTCAAACTGGAGGAATATTTTTTTCTACAAACATTTATTATAACAGCACACATTTAATAGAGATGAAAATATTAACAACCTCTAGACAGAGTTTATAAGCAAATGCAAAGTACAGGCAATATAAACTCTAAGCGGTGCACTGGGGAAATTTGACAATTTAAAATTCACCAGTGCTTTACCTCATAGGATCATGTTAGGATGCCTGACCACATTTTCCTTTAAACAGACTCCAAAGAAAATATTTGGAAGACAGTCTCAAACTCAAAGATTCATTAATAAATAAAACCAATCTATATGGAAATATTTGTGTTCAAGGACAGACATACAAATGTGTAAAGCAAGAGACCACTGAACCCAAAGATTCTCCCATAGCCTATTCTGGTGCCTATAGCCCTACTGTTAATGGTTCTTTCCTTTTACTCTTGAAGGATTTTGTTTCTCTGTGACAACTTTAACAGAAAATAATAAGACGTAGGTGGAACAGAACAGGCAGAGGAGATGGTTTCCCATGCTGAGAAGAAGGGACTGGGTTGAGTGGTGTGAAAGTTGTGATAAGGAAACCATGGTCTCAAAGAGCAACAGCTGACTGACTTATTAATAAATCAGAATTTTCTTCCTGAACACCTACTACCTTTAAGACATTACGCCAGGCACTATGCAAGATACAGAAATATATGAGGCTGGATTATTTTCTTGGCAAACTTTGCAGTCTAGTATTTGGTCTTTGTCATGGAACCAAAGAATAGATGAATGGTTAGACCTAGAGCTAGAAGTACAAGTATGGCTTGTGTTCATCCACAGCAAATCTGCACAGGGCCCCAGGGAGGCCAAGGTCAGGCAAGGGAAGGGTATTGTGGGACTAGAGGAAATGAGGTCTACAGAAGAGGAAACAAGGATGAAATGAACAATGAACTAATAAAGCCATTCTCCCCTTGGTAAACATTTTTACTCTTTTGCATGAGATTACAGGCTTTGATACCTGCAGAATTTTATGTCCTTCCAAGTAAAAAGAAACACGAATTAAATTTCAGATAATTATTTCATTACATTACTTTTTGGTTTTGTGATTTTTGTTTGTCCGTTTTAAACACTTACCATCAAACTTTGCAAGTCTGCTAATATCTGCTCCAAGTTCTGAGGTAACTGATAGCGCATGGCGGACTTTCAGGTTCGTTTCCCTATGAAATTAATTGACACAACATGAATTTTTACATGGGACAGCCCAATAGCATCTTACATAAAGTAATCAGGTGGGCGCAGCACATGCAAAACCCAACATAAAAGATTCAAGAAACTCCCTTCAAATGTCATTCACACCTCTCACAATGTCTCAGTAAAGTGGACAGGGCTTTGCATGCTCCCAAGAGTTGGCATTCCACCCATGGCACATCTGCATAACAACACAGTAATCTGTTTTGTTATTTGAAAGAACAGAGTACATAATAAATATGGTTTCATTCGAACCTACTCAGATATCATGCATGAGTTACAAAACACATTAGGAATGGGAACACAGTTGCCAAATAAAGGAGGCCAGTATCACTCTGGAGTCTACTATCTACATGAGAATTTTACTTGTAAAAGATGGTCATGGCTAATTTCACAGTAGCTGCAATTTAAATGGGAAGGGGAATATAGCTTTCTGCCCTGTGGAGAATCAACCCCAAAATCCCAGAAGTCTGGAATCATACAACCAGACAGGAACTCAGCAGGTCGTAGTGAGCTGGTCATCTTCTTTCAGGCGGAACCACAGATAACATTGGACAGATGGCCCTGTGGTCCTCATGAAATGACCAGTTGTGAAGATTGTATGGCCATTACTCACATCTCGCATGTAAGGGCTTGACATGCTGGTTTTCTCACTGAGTTCAACCTAGTTTTCTTCTACTGTAGCTTAACATCATCGGTCAGAGTTCTTTTGTGGAAATGTTTAGTAGTGAGTTCACTCAGTCCGCAAATACTGATTGAATACATACCATAGTCACCCATGAGATTCAGTGCTGCCCCACAAGGGTTACTGTTCTCTTTAGGGAAAGAAGTGGTAGGTAAAAAGCAAATATCACCATTTGGAATGACAAACCATGAAATAACTGAATTCAGAGAATCAAGAAGTAGGTACTTGAGAGGGCATTTAATCTAAAATTCCCATAAAGGAGTTTCACAATGATATGACAGCATGAAACCAATTCAAGGAGTACCCCCTTGGTGAAATAGCTTTCTGTAGGAGACACTAAGTTGGATATATAATTGCAGTTACCTTGTTTAAAACTAATCTCATGGCACAGTCTTTGCCAAATCTATCAACTCCTAAGAGGCAGAAATGAGTAGGGGTTGAGATACTCAAGAAGAACTTCAAACTGAGGTAGAAATTGAGCTGGGCTTGAAGAACAAGAGTGAGATAATGGCATTGAGGCCAAAGGGCCAATGTGCCCATCATTTAAGCAAACTTATATTAGGCAGTGGCACCAGTTAAGCAAGACAGCCATCGTTCCTTAACCTAGCTCTACACAACGTGTCATTCATCAAGGTTTATCATCTTTTTAAGCTACTTCCTCAGAATTCTCTCCAGCATCTCACGTCCATCTTCAGATGTGTAAACTCAAAGGGAAAAGTAATCCCCAAGACTCCTAATTAACAGTGTTGTGTCATGCCATAGTCTTCTTCCTATGCCTCAGTATCTTGGCTTCAAACTTCAAAATGACTTTCAGCATAAGAAATAATACACAAAGATCCTATATACCCTTTCCTTAGTTTCCCCAACAGAAACATTTTGCAAAACTATATCACGATGTCACAATATCACAATGGACACCGATACAGTCAAGATGGGGAACACTGACATCACGTGTAGCCACACACACTTCCCTGCCTCTTCTAACCCATTTTTAACACCTGCAACCACTAATCAGTGGTCCCTTTCTATCATTTTGCCAATTCAAGAATGCTACATAAATGGGCCTTTGGGATGTGACCTTTCGGGATTGTCTTTTTTACTCATCATAATTCTCTGAAGATTTATCCATGTTGTTGAATGCATCAATAGCATTCCTTTTTATTGCTCAATAGTGTTCTACGGTATGGATATACCACAGTTTGTTCAACCTGTTGAAGGATATCTACGTTGTTTCTAATTTTTGGATGTTACACATAAAGCTGCCATAAACATTTGTGTACAAGTTTTTGTGTACCTTAAGTCTTTATTTCCATAGTATAAATGTACAGGAGTGAAATTACTGGGTTGTCTGGTAGTTGCACGTTTAGCTTAAGAAACTGCCAAACTATTTTCCAGAGTGATTGTAGTATTTTACATTCCCATCAGCAATATGTGAGTGATCATGTTTCTCTAAATCCTTGCCAGCATTTGGAGCTGTCACTATTTTTAATTTTAGCCATTCTGATAGGTATGTACTGACATCTCATTGTGGTTTTAATTTTAATGTCCCAAAGGACTAATGATGTTGAACATCTTTTTATGTGCTTATTGGCCATCTGTATGTCATCTCTGGTGAAATGTCCCTTCATATCATTTGCTAATTTACTAATTAGATTGTTTTCTTAATATTGAGTTTTCAGCATTTTTCAAATATTCAAGATAAAAATATTTTGTCAGACAGACAGTTTGCAAATATTTTGTCCTAGTCCGTAGTTTGTTTTTTTCATCCTGTTAACAAGGCCTTTTTGCACAGTTACAATTTTTAATTTGAGGAAGTCTGATTTATCCAATTTTCCTTTTATGAATTATATGTTTTTTGTGTCAAGTCTAAGACCTCTTTGACTAGCTCTAGATCTTGAAGATTTTCTCCTATGGTATTCTCTAAAAGTTTTATAGCTTTATGTTTTACATTTGAATTCAATTTCCTTAAAAGTTACAGGGCTATTCAAATTGTCTATTTCACATTGAGTTTGTTGTGGTACTTTGTGTTGTGATGAAGCGGTCTTTTTCATCTAAGTTGTTAAATATGTATGTATAAAACTGCTTGGAGGATTTTCTCAAACTTCTGGCATCTTCATGATCTGTCATAATATCCCCTGGTTCATTCATGATATTGCTATTTTGTGTCTTTTTTTTTTTCTTTTTCAGTGTTCCTAGGGTTTATCAAATTTATTGACGTATTCAAAGAATCAGCTCGGTCTTTGTTTCATTGATTTTTCTCTTTTTGTTTTCTGCTTTCAAGTTCACTGATTTCTGCTCTTGTCTTCATCTGCTTCCTTCTGTTTGCTTTGGGTTTACACTGTTATTTTAGAGGTTCTTGGGATGGGATATTGCATTATTGATTTGAGATTCTATTTTTCTTTTCAAGTGTATGCATCTAGTGCCATAAATTTCCCTCTCAGCACTGCCTAAATCAAGGGTAGGACCACCCAGGCCAAATAGACATAGATCTATTTAACTCACTGTTTCTCAAAGAAAATAAATTCAAGAGAAAAGAGCTTTCTACAGATCCACAAAGTAATTAACAAATAGAATTTGCAAGTTATATTCCTAGTTGTTCCAAGAAAATTAAGTGAAAAATAAGATTTAGGTTAAGTCCTGTTCCTAAAGCTATTACTGTTAAATTAAAAATCAATCTAATTCATTATTCTTTAATAACTTACCCATCAAGCTCAGCAGTTTCAATATAACAGAGGCCATGTGGCTCACTACTTGATAGGAGAAGCAGATCAGCCTATTTTTAAAAAAATCAAGAACACTTGAGAAGGGAAGAGTGGTTGAATGCCTTCTATGTTGGATCATCCCTCCACTACTTACTAATGAGCCAGGAGTGCCTTAGGAAAAAAAATGAGAGAGGTAAAATCCTGTTCCACTTTTCTGCTACATGCCTCAAATACAACCTTCCCTCTACTTCTCTGTTCCTGTTGAGCATACCTATTGAATATCAGAATATAAGCAAGGGCTAGGGGGTATCATATGAATTTATAGCCACTTCATTTCCTTTTTTGTTTGCAAAAATAGATATAAAATTCTACTTTCTTGTCTTGATAATTACTAATGGAAAATATACAACTTTCCCCAATAAGTAAGATCATTTTAATTCCCTAGTATTATCCTTTAAGAGTAGGGGGTAGGCAAAGCTGATGGGGAAAAGACAGAAGTAAAGTAGGAAGAAATTGAAAATCACAGAAAAAATAAGGCAGGCACGGAAATTTTTAAAAAAGAAAAAAAATAAAAACATAAAAAAAAGAAAAAGATGATGGGTATAAAGAAGGGAAAAGATAATATAAAACAGGGGCTAAGCAAGAGGCAACAGAATAGAAAATGCTCTAAGTGACAGCAGACAACATTCAGAAACTAAGTAGTTGGTCTTTCACAGAAATAAATCATTCTGTTCAGCTGTCCATCTGAGCTTTAAAAATGACCTTTCACAATTCGGTTTTAGAATTCTGGCTGCTTCCTATACTGGGGAATCGTTCATTTCAAATTTCATTTTTAAATAAGGGTTTTTATGAAATTCTGAAAGAATTGAAGATCTAAAATGAATTCACTAAAATTCTAACAATTACTTTGACACATTAGCCTAACAAGCGTGTTGCACTGTTTGAATGTACAATTGGCATTCCAAATCTGTGCAATTTTCTTACCTTTGTTTTTTCAATTATTAGAATTGTCTCATTCTCAAGTCCTGGAGGTTTGGGTTTTTTTAATGTTTGTTTGGAGGGAGGGGAGGGGAGGGGAGGGGAGGGGAGGGGAGGGGAGGGAAGGAAGGAAGGAAGGAAGGAAGGAAGGAAGGAAGGAAGAAAGAAAGAAAGAAAGAAAGAAAGAAAGAAAGAAAGAAAGAGAAAGAGAATCCCAACCAGGCTCCACACTATCAGCTTGGAGCCAAAATGGGACTCGATCCCACAAACTATGGGATCATGACCTGAGAGAAAATCAAGAGTCAGATGTTTAACGGACTGAGCCACCCAAGCACCCCAAGTCCTGGAGATTAAATTTATAATCAACCCACTCATTTCATTGCCTCAAGCTTTTATATTTCCAACTCAAATATAGGCAAGGGATGTCTGTGTGTGGGTATACATGTGCATGTTCAGTTTTGTTTCAATTGTGACAAAACAGAATTAAGAAACAACTCAGTGACAAGCCCCTAAACCTATAAATGGGTTTATGTTATCAAGACTCCTCTTCAGCTCTAATACAAGAGTCACAGAGGCCTGAGGAGGCAAAAATTATTTTCTGACTAATCACAACGTGCCTACAGCAAACCCACCATAGAGAGAATATGTAAAGAGTTGTACACCATTCTTGAGCCAAAATTACCCACTATGTTTTTAAAGAGAAAAAAATGTTTTTGAAAATTTACCTTGGTCTTACTTCTCACAATTTAAATATCAGTGAATATGATAGCAGTATAACTTCATGTTCTTTGGGCCTATGCCTCTCCTCCCTTGAGCTTAATAGGATCATTTTACACAAAATCCAGAATTCTCGATCATCTGTGACTGAAAATAGTTATGAAGTACAGAGAAAGATCTTGATTTGTATCTAGAGCAACTTCTCTTCTAAACTATACAGTAAGTCTGATTCAACATTCCTATTTAATATTGAGTTTAGCAGCTTAATACTTATATTTTTGTTAGACAAAGGGAGGAGTCATCCACTGCTGGCTCAGAACATGTGACTGAGGCACCACCATTTGGCAAGTGGATTCTCTCCTGAACACTAACTCAACTTCCTAAAGGCTGTGACTGAGAATTAGAAAGCCCACAGGTTCTAAGCAAACACCTGCCCTGACTACCTCCTGGGAAGCTGGGACAACTACCTTCCTACCTTCAACCTTCCCCACTCTTCCTGTCCCTTCTGTTGTCATCTTTTTCTTTGATGACTTCTGAACCTTGCTCCTGCTTCCCTATTCCCTGATCTCTGCATGCCCTTCATTCATCCCTATTCTCCCTGCCCCACTGACTGAGCTTTGGCGTTCCTTTTTGCTCCCTTGAAGTTTTTAAATTCATTATAGTTGAGAAGGAAATGTGAAGGGGCAGGACCAAGAGGGGGCATGCAGAGAAATAAGTGGTCTGCCCACTCACAATCATGCAGCACTCCTATTTCCAGGTGCACTCAGTAAGAATTCTGAAAAGAAAAGGAGAAGAGAGATGCAATAACAGCCCTGTCAGTCCCTGGTCATCATGCTTTTGTCAGAGGTTCTGGGCCAGACGTGGAGGAACATAAGGGAGGTCTTAGAGCCCAACCAGCCCATGACTGAGTCCCAGACCAGGCCTCCTGAAGCTGACCCGTTCAGTATCTGCCAGGGTACCCAATTCTTAGTGGATCCAGAAACTTGTGTCTGAGTTGCAGGGGCTTGTAACACCAGTGTTCAGTGAGAGCTTACTCCCACAGAAATCCTGTAGTGTAGGTCCTGTTGTTATTCCCACTTCACAGATGAGCAAAGTGAGGCCCAGAGAGGTTCAGTAACTTGTTTGAGGCCACAATTGACACATGAATCTGGGCAATTTAAGGTTAGAATACTAAAATGAATAAAAGCCTCTTTCCTTCAAGGATTTTATAGTTTAGTAAAGGCAGAATACAATACAGGTTCTAAAGATCTTATTACCAAAGTGCTACGGGGGGAGTGCAAATGAGGTAGAGTACATCAGGTTGGTAGCCAACGAATGGCTTTATGGAAGATTCTGGATGGAATAATGGGAGGTCTCCCCAGGCAGAGACATGAGCAGGAGTTAAGAACAGAGAAAGAGGGGCGTCTGCGTGGCTCAGTCAGCTGAGCATCTGACTTCCACTCAGGTCATGATCTCCCAGTTTGTGAGTTCAAGCCCCATGTCAGGCTCTGTACTGACAGCTTGGAGCCTGAGGCCTGCTTCACATTCTGTGTCTCCTTCTCTCTCTACCCCCCCCCCACTCATATTCTCTCTCTCTCTCTCTCTCTCTCTCTCTCTCTCAAAAATAAATAGACATTAAAAAGAAAAAAACAACAACAACAAGGAAACGAAAGCACATTTATTGGAACTCACAAATGTGCCAGGAAAATAGTCGTTAATTCCTACCAAAAACATCTTCCTCAGATACCATTTGTACTTTCTTCTCTCAATTATTGGTGACTTTTCCCCATGTCCTGCCAAGAGAAGTTCAACTATGTCCCCCAAGGATGAAGCAGTGTTTTCCAACACAATGCCCTTTCCTCCACCTTCCACATACAACAAAAAGCCCAAGCAATTGCTTCATAGAAACCTTAAACAAATACTTCAATCAGAGGAAACTTAAGAATCCACTGAACACCTTTGAGTTCTCACAACCAACAACACTGTCCTCATAGACTGATTAGGCATAATTAATGTTTGCTGAATTGAAGAATTCAGAATAAAGCAAAATCTCAAGCAATGACAACACCTAAAAGCTGTACAATTCTTTAAGAGTTTATAAAACACTCTCCACAATTCTGTCACTTTATTCTTTCAACAATCCTGTGAGAAGATAATATTGTTCCTGTTGTGTGAATAAGAAATCTGGGAAATTTATCTCTGGCCCCACAAGCAGTAGATGAACTAAATTAATTCACGTAACATCCATAGCCTTTACAAAGTCATGGTGAGAGCTTTGTCACTTCTAAAAGGCCCTAAGGGATTTAATGCCCTGCTCATGCCACACAGTTTAAAGGGCAGAGCTAGAACTAGAATTTATAACTCTGTTCCCAGATGTATACTCTTTCCTCTGGGTGGCTACAAAATCACTGGACCAGGACAAACAGAAAGTGTTTTGTTTTGTTTTGCTTTGTTGGTGTTTAAAAACCAAAACCACAATGGTTAAGAATAGTGGGATATTAACCCCATAACCTGATGTAAAGATAAATTTGTAGAATTAATTGGAATGTCCTATCTGAATCTCCCTATTAAGTCATTCTGGTACATGGAGCTCTTTATCTTCTTTACTATCTACAATATTATCTTTTACTTTTGTAGTCCCAAAATAAAAATCCAAAATGGCTCATGCAATATGAGTATACTTATAGGAAAATAGGTTTGATACAGACAAGAATCAGGATGGAGTTGTAAAAATGAAAATGTGTAAGATTGTAGGTGATATTTTTATTTAAAATTTAAATTTCAGATCAAACAAATGCATGTTGAGTGTCTACTAACATGTATTAGATACATCTAACACATGTTTTTAATAATTAACTATTTGAGAAGAATAAGAAAAGGATGGAAGAAAGGAGAAAAGGAGAATAATAATGATCATAGCTTTTACTTACTTTACTAATTTTTACTTTCTTTAGTCAAAAAAAAATCCTTACCTTGTATATTTCACCCCCCCACACACACAAATGAATAATTGCTTATAAACAGAACACTGACCATGTATTTTTTTCTAATGTAGAAAATGGCATGCTACCTCTCTATACTTTAGCAAGAAGCTTCTTTTTCAGTGCAGCTTACACAAATGTTTTAAAAAATCTTCCTCTGGAAATTTTCAACTTTCTACTGTCTCACATATTTTTAAAAGTGAAAGAGGGCTTATTTACAACAATTAGTGTGAAGCAAGTAATTCTGACTTGAAGCGATAAAATCTTAAATAACAAAGAGGGCAATGAGATCACCACATGGCCTCTCTGAAAGGGACTAAGGTGCTGCAAAAAATTATACGAGATGCCCTGATGGGTGAGAGAGCCAAAGCCCACCCTTGGTCAGTACTGGAGTTGAGATCAGATTCATCTTTCTAGTTCTTTAATTTCTAAAGGTGATATTTCCAATTCAGGTAGCAGACGAATGTCTTTGTTTTAAAACAAAACCTTTACTGTTGTAAACACCTAAAAAATGAATGCCCTTCTTCTGGGGGGATGGGGACAGTAGAGGAAGAGAGGACACTCGTTCAAATGTTCAAATGTTCAAATATGGTCATGTCCAGTAAGGGGTTTATTTCTACCACCAGGTAGGAAAATGGAAACAAAACAAGGTTACTGCTGTCAAGTAAAGGAGGAAGGTGTGCCTGGCTCCCAGGGTCCAAGTTCTGGCACTAATAAAGACCTTTGGGGGCGCCTGGGTGGCTCGGTCGGTTAAGCGTCCGACTTCGGCTCAGGTCATGATCTCATGGTCCGTGGGTTCAAGCCCCGCGTCGGGCTCTGTGCTGACAGCTCAGAGCCTGGAGCCTGTTTCAGATTCTGTGTCTCCCTCTCTCTGTGACCCTCCCCCATTTATGCTCTGTCTCTCTCTGTCTCAAAAATAAATAAATGTTTAAAAAAATTTAAAAAAAAAAAAAAGACCTTTGCAGTGTGTTTGTCTGACCATTTACTTGGTTCTTCTCATGCAAGCCAATCTCATTGCAATAAGTGAATCACACTCTACATTTTCCCCTCCTGGTCCCAAAATTAAACTAGGAGCTCTGGAAGTTCAGCCCAAACATGTTTTAAAATTTCTTTTTAAGTGAGTAGTGAGGGTTCCTTGTCTGGAAAACAAAGGTAACTTCTGAATATGCCAGCTAATTAGCCATCACAGGCAAGCTCCTTTCCTTGCTTAAAATAGAATAAGCTGACATAAATTAATTTAGAATTCTAAGTATGAACAACTAGAGGTTATGCATCAGAATTAGGTACAACATTCTGTGGTCACTTCACTTCCAGCACCCAAGCCTGAAGACCCTAACTTAGGAAACCCAGGTTCAAGGCAATTGGGATGACTTTTAATGGGGTAAGGAGCCAGCAGATGGTAGCAATTAGGAGTGGAGTTAAAATCCAGATGGCCTGTGTTTAACTCCTAGCTCTCCTATTGACAAGCTATTTGATGGCACTTTTTTCTCATCTGTAAAATGGGAACAATAATAGAACAACCTGCCTTCCTTGAGCTAATGTAAAGATTAAATGAGCTAATCCTCAGGGAGCAGGAGGTATATTCATACTTCTAAATTATTATAGCAGTTCACCCATAAAAACATTGGCCCTTAGAAAAAGTTTTGTAGATGCCAAGTAGCTAGACAGACATAGAAAAATTCTGAAACAAAGTGAGATAATCAAGAGACACTACAGAGTTTTGGCATTTGAAGAACTCTTTTCTTCACTTATCCAAAGATTAAACCAACAGAACTATAATTATAGGAATCAGACCAAGATCAATGGAGATAAACACATCATCCTTGTTATTAATAAAGCTGCTGGAGACCAGGCTATAGGTCTGTGGGCCAAATGGGCTTGCTAATACTTGATCCCTGTTAGGTTCACCTAGCTGTAGATAAAGGGAGCTCTAAACTACCTGGACCTTCCAAGCACCTCCACCACAAGGATTTGCTTTTGTAAAATTGTTGGAATGAAAGAGCAGGGCTGAATGTACTGTGAACACAGGCAGAGCCCAAAGAGAAGGGGAAGGAAGGAGGCTCTGGGTCATGGGCACCACTCCCTGCCCCCAAACCCAGCAATCACAGAAGTCACTCCTGGGAGAGAGATGTGGGCAAGGCAGTACAAAAAGCTCAAAAGATTATTTTGGTGCTGCCCCTCCAAGTGAAAATGTAAAGAACTGGATGTAGAGAAGAGTGGAGAATAAGCATTCCCATCCCATCATGTAGCCACAATAAAAAGGCCACATCTGTGCCATACAATCAAGCAGCCCCAAGTCACACATAGCTATCTAAATCTAAATGTTTTTAAAAATCAAAATTAATTAAAATTTAATAAAATTTTAGGGGCACCTGGGTGGCTCAGTTGGTTGGGCGTCCAGCTTTGGCTCAGGTCATGATCTCATGGTCCACAAGTTTGAGCCCGGAGCCTGCTTCAGATTCTGTGTCTCCCTCTCTCTCTCTGCCCCTCCCCCACTCAAGTTCTCTCAAACAAACATTTAAAAAATTTTTTTAATTGAAATTAAATAAAATTTTAAATTCAGTTCCTCAGTTGCACTAGTCACATTTTATGCACTCAGTGTCCACATGGGGCTATTGGCTGTCACACTGGACAGCACAAATATACATTTCCGTCACTGTAGAAAGTTCTTTTTTTTTTTTAAAGTTTATTTATTTTGAGACAGAGAGGGAGAGAGAGAGGGAGTGGGGGAGGGGAGAGAGAGGGAGAATCCCAAGCAGGCTCTGCATTGTCAGCACAGAGCCTGCTGAGGGGCTGAAACCCACAAACTTCAAGATCATGACCTGAGCTGAAATCAAGACTCAGATGCTTAACCAACGGAGCCACCCAGGCACCTCTCACTGCAGGAAGTTCTACTGGACAGTGCTGGGACACATGGATCACTGACTTCATGGAAATTTGTCTAAATGTGTGATTCATTTTAAACCAACGCTAATGAAACACCTATTGAACTGGTCTTCTTTCACCTGATGTGTGCACTTACACTTGCCTTCCATGCATCATTCCATAGACAGTTTTGCAGAAGCAAAGCAAGCACAGGTACCATAACATAGAAAATATAACTAAATGAAGAATAAAGATGAGGGGAAATACAAATTAGAATATCAAGGCCAGAGGGCAAGTTGGAGCACAGATAAGTTACCCAGGAGGTCCTATAGAGTTAGGAGATTTGGGACATATGTTTGATTTCTGCCTTTCTTGGATTCACCCCAAAGAATGTGATAAATGAACACACTAGAATATAGATTAGTGAACAAGTGATTTCAGTCTAATATTTATCCTTGTTAGAGCACATACAGGGGGCTCTTTAAATACACTGTTTTTATGAATACATGAAGTGGGAATATGTCTAGCATTGCCACTGAAATATTCAATTGTAAATAAAATAATAGTTACATGTGTGGCACACTTTAATTTTTTCTAATTCCATTATAATCTAGTGCCATTCCTGGGATAAAGTAGTTGCCAAACATTTTTTTGAATGCACACATCTTAGAATTCCACATATGCCAGTGTTTTTAAAAAGTGAAGGTTAACCATCTAGTTGCACCAAAACTTTTTCACTGTAATCATTTTAATTGAACCCAGAACTAAATTACATTACATGAAGACTTTTCTTCTTAAGCAAAGAATCCTGAAGATATGTGACCTTTTCTTTGAGCACACAGATGTATATTAGTATCCCATTGAGCCAGAACACTCTGAATTTCCAAAGTTTATATCCATTTTCCCCTCTGTCTTCTCTCTTACAAAAGACTGACATTTATTCATTCAGCCATCACTTGCTGTCTGCCCACCATGACCCAACATGGCACTAGGTGTGAGAGACCAGCCAGATCAACGTGCTCTTTGCCTTCAACAATCCTGTAGTCATCTCAGTTCAGACAGAGAATTAGCACACAGGACTGGAAGGGATCTTTGGGATGATATAGTGGTCTGGCACCTTGATTGACACATGGAGAAACCATAGGCAGAGAAGATATAGTGCTGTCACTGAAGGAATGGAGCAGACTCAGTTCTAACCCAATTCACTTCACTGCCCTTACACTACACAGGTATCCCCAACTTTTTGAAAGTTTTCATTACACCACTTCATGGAAGAACTATATCAGTACTTGTTTTCACTAACCAAAAGAAATATGAAAAGGATTTTTACCTTTATGAAAAGAAGGAAAAGCAAAAGTAGCATACAAGTTTGTAGTGAACCCTTACAGAAGTAGTGTGCACCTGAGAGCAAGAGAGTCCCCACCAAGTTCCTTCTCCCAGAACTATCCTCAGCATCTCGGTGTCTAGCCTCAAAAGCTTTGAACTGTCTGTGAGCATTTGTGCTTTATCTTGACTTATTTTGTGCATCATTAGCAAGATGTGTCCTAAGGTATCAGAAAGGCCTAAGAGAGATTATTTTGGGGGCCTGGGAATACTCAAAAAAGTTTTCCATACGAATTAAGGGTAAGAGTCTTTGATTTGTGCTATATTGGCTTATTGAAGGTTTCACAGGACCGCTCTACTTTCAGATAACAAGAGATACCTGTATCTGTCTGCATCTTTCCTACAGGTTAGAACCAGCAGATGCCACTCCCTAGTGTATTGCTGCTAATCTTTAATGAGCTGGAAAATAAGCTGGATAAGCTAATTTGAGTTGCGTCTAATCTAACAACATGGGGCTAGGGATGCCAACCCCCATTCAGTCAAAAATCCATGCAGTGTAACTTTTGACTCCCAAAAAACTTAACTACTAATACCCTATCAACCAGAAGCCTTAATGATAACATTAACAGTCAATTAATACATATTTTGGTAGTTATATGTATTATACACTATATGCTTACCATAAAGTAAGCTAGAGAAAAGAAAATGCTAAGAAAATCATGAGGAGAAAATACATTTGTAGTACCGTATAGTGTATATATATAGGGAAAAATATAAATATAGTGCATATATATATATGTGTGTGTGTGTGTATATATATGTATGTGTACATATATATATATACATATATATATATACACATACATATATATACATATATATATACATTCATATATATATATATGTATATATACACACAGAAAAAACCTACCGGTAAGGGCAGGGACAGGGGGGTGACCCACGCAGTTCAAACCCATGTTGATCAAGTGTCAATTGTAAACTGTGAGAACCTGGCATACCGTCCTACGTATAAGGAGCCTAGGCCACAGTATGTGGACTTTGAAACCTCTCTTTTGGCTGTGCCAACCCCTTTGTACTTATTTTTGTTTTTTTGTTTGTTTGTTTTTAAATTTTTTTTTCAACGTTTTTTATTTATTTTTGGGACAGAGAGAGACAGAGCATGAACGGGAGAGGGGCAGAGAGAGAGGGAGACACAGAATCGGAAACACGCTCCAGGCTCCGAGCCATCAGTCCAGAGCCTGACGCGGGGCTCGAACTCATGGACCGCGAGATCGTGACCTGGCTGAAGTCGGACACTCAACCGACTGCGCCACCCAGGCGCCCCCCTTTGTACTTATTTTTGGTTCTCGGCTATTTTCCAAAGAATCGATGTTGTCAGGGACATAAACACTTCTCCATTTAGCGGGTGAGCTCTTTTGTAAATGGTCTGACCACTGAGTAGTCTTCTTAACATAGGCTGTTCCAGAGGATCAGTATACGCAGACAGTGCATTAATGAAAGAAGACTATTTCTGAAAGTGAATCTTTAGGAGTCTCAACTGAGTTATTCTTTTTTTTTTTTAACATTTATTTTTGAGGGGGGGGGTGAGAAAGGGAGTGGTAGAGAGAGAGAGGGACAGAGGATTCTAAGGGGCTCTGCGCTGACAGCAGACAGCCTGATGGAGGGCTCAAACGCAGGAAAGGTGAGATCATGACCTGCGCTGGAGTTTGATGTTCAACCGACTGAGCCACCCAAGTGCCCCACAACTGAGTTATTCTTGTAAAGAGATCTTGGGGTCACTCCTTTTTCCTATGGGAAAATGCCTCAGATTTAATGAAGGACACAACTTGATACATAAAACTGTACTGAACACAAATGTTCATAACTAATATGTATTTGACATAAAGACTACAATAACTTGAACTTCAATCTCTCATCTGATTAGTTTTCTTGCCCTTCATTTAATGTGAGCTACAGTTCATCACATATATTTTAGTCATTGAAGTGACCCCTTGAATTTTATCAAGGAAATTGTAACATAGGAAGCTTGAGACTATAAATTATAGTACATTTGATAGGCAAAGCAAAATGTCATAAATAGCATTTTATTAGTTCAGACCAATAGAAATTTTTTTATTGTGATTATTCAGGAAGAAGCATACATTTTTTTGTCCTCTGGTTATCTTCTTCAACTATATTGCAAATTAACAGTAATAATCCGATTATTAAGGGGTAGTATTCAAAATATGTGAGAAATAACTGTTCTTAAAGTACTGGAGCATTTTTAAATCTTTTATATGAAATGATAGCTTCTTTTAAAATCTTCTATGTCTATTGATTTAAAGTATCACAAAGGAGGGCGTCTGGGTGGCTCAGTTGGTTAAGCATATGACTCTTGATTGCGGCTCAGGTCATGATCTCAGAGTTCCTAGGATCAAGCCCTGTGTTGGGCTCCACATTGGGCATAGAGCCTGCTTAAGATTCCCTCTCTCCCTTACCCTCTCCCTCTGCCACTCCCCTCCCCTCTCTCTCTCTCAAAAAAAGAAAAAAGATCACAAAGGAAATAGACGAAGAGATAATCACTCAGGCTATCAAAGTAATTAATTAATATGTCTTTTTCAACATTTTATAATTGAGACTTTTTAGTAATACGTTCTGGTATTCTTTTCTTAATTATTATTAATTAGTACAGATTTACCAAATTTTCAAATGTAAATACTTCAGTACATATGCTATTTTAACCTGAGATAAATTCTTTAAATTGTACTAAATACTCACAGCAACAAACTGGTTATTTTCTAATTTAACGATGTCTCCCACTTTGACATTCATCCATTTTTCATTCTGCAGTCTAAGAACAAAAACAAAATAAATTTTTTAATTAACAAAGAAGAATCAAGGAAATGTATTTACAATGAAACATCATATAACAGAAGACTTTTCTACAATGCAAAATTCAAAGGACCTTATATAACTTAAGTCTTTTACCTGAGTGATGTGGGAACTAAAGCCCAGAGAGGTCAAGTGATTTGCTCAAGGATACCCAGTGAGTTGGGGGTACCCCTAGGATTAAACCCAAGATGCCTAACCCTTGGCTGTGTGCTCCATGGTGTCACCACCCCATGGTGCCAGCTTTGTATACCAGCTATTAACTCTTGCTTGCATTTCCTTGGCCAAAACATCGGCTGGTTGGGCTGGGGGCAGGGGTGAAGAGCGGGTAGCAATAAATTTAGTCTTTAGCATTCTTCTCAGACTCTACATTAATAAATATAGAAATAAAACATCACTGCCATTGTCTCAGAATTCTGTTTAACTGGAGGCAAAAGAAAGTGGTCCAAGGCAATAGCTACAATGCAAGTAAGAGGAAAAGAATAAAAATTTTGGAAAGGGCATGAACAACAATGGGGGATCAAAGCAGCCTTGTGAGACTGAATGAGAAAGAACACCTACCCATCATCCATAAGCCTGTGGCTGAAGAACAGGCTTGGTGGCACTTTCATAGCCAGGAGCAATAGCTCAGAATTGAGAACCACCTAGCCAAGAGGCTGCACTGCTTTCTTTTAGGCTTATGTATATAATGGAGCCCCTAGTCTACCCTTCACCACGTTCAAAAGGACTTATGATAAAAAGCTATTGAATCTAGTTGGTTTGGCCCCTTGTGACACATTAGGAAGACAGGCCATCTGGAAACAGAACACCTGTGGCAGTATACCATGATGCTAATCACTCCATCTGAAATTCTCTAAAACATAAACCAGCTTTGTTTTCCAAGTTGAAAGCCTTCTCCACACTTCTTTCCCAGCAATCCCCTTTTAAGAGAGAAGGCTGGGATGAGAAGGGCAGGTTCCCCAACAAGTTAAGGTGGGCCGGCTAATTTCCTTGTGTGGTATTTTAAAAAACAACCTAATTTACTTGTTTTATAGGCTGGAAAACAGTTTTAAATATTTATACAACTGTGAAATATGCCTCACACTATCAACCCTGCTGGGTCATTTGGCTTAAACACTCAAAGAGTTTTTCTTTAATACGGATCCAAGTACATGTTGTTCTGGAAAGTTTTCAATTGGAGCATTTTCATCTCTAGCCAGAATTCAATCGTTTTTCCAATACCATACTTTTCTGCACTTTATCTACTTCAAGAACAATGGAGAACACACGAAGTCCTTCTAAATCTCATTTTATTTATTTTTACAGGTATGGATTATGTGCTGATTTATTTCTCCTGGATACTACCTCCTTTGGAGCATGAGTGGCATTTCTCAGGGGACAGTATCTCAGATAAAAGCTTATGTGAATGGACTGAGATGGAGACCATGTCCTTATTTATGGAAAATGCACGGCTACTGAATTGCCCTGAAGTGTCTATTGAAAGTGCATCTGCTTTGAGGGGAAGCTCAGATGATATGAAGTTTCATTTCCAAACTCTTATTCCTCCGTCCTATCTACTAAAGCTCTAGGAAGGACTGTACCCTAACTCTTCCACCCAAATAGATAATCAACCAAAGTAAAAAGGGAGCTCTATAGGATATCTTACACATTTCAAAATGCACCTTTGATAGTTAAGTATGAACAGATAGATAGCAAAAGCCACTATTTAGGAGAACAAACCAAAACCTGAGTTTTGGTGTTTTTTTTTTAATTCTAACTTGCTTTTCTCAAGTTCAGTATCTTATTACATTTAGTTCTTATATTTATAGAAGTATCTTATATTTAGGTATTAAATATTATAGTATCTTACATTTAGTTAGTTCTCTCTATAGAACTAAAGCAATTAGAAAGAAATTATTATAAGTGTGGTGGTATCTATGGGAATTACTTGAATTAACTGCGACACTTGGAAAAATACTAGAACAAAATGTCTCTAAGAAAAAAATTTGCAGAGGCACCTGGGTGGCTCAGTTGATTGAGCATCTGACTTTGTCTCAGGCCATGATCTCAGTGTTTGTGAGTTCGAGCCCCACATCAGGCTGTGTGCTGACAGCTCAGAGCCTGGAGCCTGCTTCAGATTCTGTGTCTTCCTCTCTCTCTGTCCCAACCCCACACTTCACTCTGTCTCTGAAAAATGAATAAACATTCAAAAATTTTTTTATTAAGGGGCACCTGAGTGGCTCAGTTGGTTGAACGTCCAACTTCAGCTCAGGTCATGGTTTCATAGTTCATGAGTTCGAGGCCCACGTCCAGCTCTGTGCTAATAAACAGCTCAGAACCTGGAGCCTGCTTCAGATTCTGTGTATCTGTATCTCTCTCTCTCTCTCTCTCTCTCTCTCTCTCTCTCTCTCTCTCTCTCTCCCCCCTCCCCCCCTCCCCTGCTCATGCTCTGCCTCTCTCAAAAGTAAATGTTAAAAAATTTTTATTAAAAAGTTAAAAAACAAATTTGCAGAACCCCAGAGTATGCAAAGAATCACTGATACGATAAACATGAAACTTTATCTAAACCATATGGAGAAAGATAAAGCAGAGCAAAATATCTTCCCTCATGCCAGGTGCTCATGCCTTTCCCCCCTCACACCTACCTGCACCCCTACCTATATTTTAACCTCTACTTTCTCACACACTAAATAGTTCCAAAAGTAGAAAAACACTCAGATTAAGTATTTACTAATATCTTGCTAAGATCTGACTATTAATCTACCAATGTCATCTGACAGGCAAAGAAAGCAGAAAAAACCTGAACACCACATATGAACCCAGCATCCTTTATCTCACCCAAGTCCTCTTTTTCTCTCTTGCCACCTGTGTGCCCTGTGTGCCCTGTGCCCAAAACATATATCTATCAGTCTCTCTGAGCTCCTCTTCCCAGAAGTCCCCTTTGTTATCCCAGATATCTTCCAACACCTGCTCTACCTTGACCACCTACCTTTCTCTACTTACCCCAATGGAAAGTTCTCCCCTAAAAAGGAGCATTCCAAATATTTTGCTTCCAAAGTCTATATTTAACAGAATTTGAGACCTTAAAAACTTTCTGGTATGTATATGTGCAAATTCCACAGGACACAGTATCATTTCTGCAGGCCATGGGCTATAGAAAACCTTCACCAGGCAAAAATGCAGGTTGGCACAAAATTTTTCTGAACTTGAAGCAAAATATTATTGGCAAGGTACATAATCATGGGGGAAATTTCCTTGAAAGAAATATTATCCCAAACTAATTAGCAACCTGGCAAGAAACAGCAAGCAGTGTCCGATGCTTATTTCATCAATAACCCCAACAACAGACACACAGACCTATGTGTCAGATTTGTGGACAGCACCCTGCCAAGAAGACAGCATAATCCTTACCAAGTGAGCTTATGACAGAAAGTCATCTTATGACTTAAAACAGTTAACAGAAAGTAAGTGAAGAATAAAAGGAAGAAGAAGAAAATGGATTATTTTAGGGAGGAGAAGTAATACTCTACAGATCCAATTAGAGTTTTGTGAGAAAAGGGCATGGGATATTAAACAACAGGCTATGTGTGGTATCTTGGTTAAACCCTTTATTTGAATGTATATGTCGAAAAATCTGGTAAGTGTATAGTACAATCAAGGAGGGAGGGGTTTAATATGATTTTTAATATTATTTCCTATTCCATCTTGGCAGATAATTATAACTACAATTAACTAGGATATCAGAGATATGTTTCAGTGAGCACTCAGGGTCTTAGCTATCCAAACTTACTGAAACTTACAGTATCCAAACTTACTGACCAAGTATAAACTGATAAAGACCTGAAAATAAATTTAAATTATCTATCTATATGTTAAATCCCACCATTTTTCTTGTCCTACCTACTACAACCACCACTGATGACACATCAAAGACATACCAACAAGACCAGAGGGGCAGACCGGAAGATTTAATTTAAAGCTCATCTTCAAAATATTTCTAAACTTCTTCTAAGATGTTAACTTGTATAGTGATTGCATTTCGTCATCATCCTGAAACAATGAAAACAGACACTCCCCTGGCTCTCCATGTGTGGTGCAGCTGTTCTTGGGGCTCGTGTTTGGAGCAAGCTTGCATCACAGCTCTGTGAGGGGGACACAGGATGGCCTCATGGGCTGCAAGGAAGATATCTGGGTCCACAGACTTGGCCATTACCTTTGTCAGGGAAAGCCCTTCTGCTCTCATAAAGGAATTAAAATATATGAATATTCTGAGAGCAAGTTAATTCACTTAATTGCACTGAATCCAGAAATTCCAAGATTTTTAAATAAGCTTCCATTTTCCATATCATTACATAATTATCTCACATTTTGAAATGACATAATCTAATTAATGCATCTTTGAATCAGGCTTTTGTAAAATAGATGTGGTAATGGTATAGACTTTACCTTAGTAAACTCACAAGCTGATTGCTAAATATAAGCCAAAATTAAAGAAAAAAATTCCTAAAATTTCAATTCCAAAGTCACCATAAAACATATGAAGTTAAACTGCCACTGAATGGCAACTAGAATTACTTTGAGGAAGGAATTTTTTTTAAATACACCCACTAACTATATACCTATTCTCAGAACATCAGATAATCTGAGCTCTGAGAAAAGATAGTGAGATAGCAACTGTATTTAGTAACTAATAAACTGTTCTGAATCTGCTTCCTCCTAATGTGACATACAGAGCTACTAGCTAGGCTATGCTGAGAAACTTCTTGAGAAAACACAATTCCAAGAGTGAGATAGTACCTACCATGTTCCCTGTTGTTGAACTAATGGCTCTAGAGGCTAGAAATCAAGAATTTGCTTTGAGCAAAATATCTTAAGCTGACTGCTGAAGCTTAAGGGACATAAGGAGATCTTCAACAGGCTCCTCAATCTTCCTGTCATCTTTTCCATACTTTAATATTTCTGATTGCCCATTAGAGCCCGAAAAGAGAATTTCCTCAAAGCTACAGAAGACATGTTGGGGTACCAGAGAGATAAGATAATTAAGAAGGTCAATATAATTGACCTCCCCTAATTAACCAGTCAATCCACATCAATGATTTTGGTTCCTTCTTTAACCTCAAGCCCACATCAGACCTGTAACACACAAAAACATTCTTCTACCCACACAGACCTTGTTTTATTCACCAGTGTATCCCCAGGACCCAGCATAATGCCTAACTCACAGCAGGAACTCAAGAAATATTTGTTGACTGAGATACCTGGGGGGCTGAGTCGGTTCAACTTTTGATTTCAACTCAAGTCATGATCTCACAGTTGGTAAGACTGAGCCCTGCTTGCGTCTCTGCACTGACAGTAAAGACCCTGCTTAGGATTCTCTCTCTGCCCCTCTCTCTGCCCTTCCCCCACTCATGCACACATGCGCACATGCACAATCCAACCAGGACTGGAAACTGAGTCTATCTAACTACAAAGCCCATGTTCCTAATATATCTATATTTATTATTCTTTTTTACTTCATTTTCAATGATTACTACATCTTACCTATTTAGAAAGAGGATGGACCCTCAAGAGCTGAAAGGATTTAATCAAGAGCAATAGTATATACCACTGTGTATAAGAACAGCTGATCCCAAAATAGCTTGCGGACATGGGCCCCTGACATAATTTTCACTCTCTTCTCAAGACAAATAAACATTTAAAAAATACAACATTTGCTGAATGATAGCATTTCCCTAAATGTCTAATTATAATTATAGCAACCAGTATTTATTTAGTGCTTACTGTATTCCAAGGACTGTGCTGATGCCTTCATATACAAGGTTTCCAAATAAAAATAAATGACACCCAACTAAATTTGAATTTCAGATAAACAAGTAATTTTTTCATATAAGTATACCTCCTACAATATTTGGAACATATGTATACTAAAATATTATCATTGTTTATCTGAACTTCAAATTTAACTGGACATCCTGTATTTTAATGTGTTACATCTGGAAACATTACTTGTGTATCTTCTTCCCTCATTTAATCCTGACAACAACCCTATGAGATAGGTACTATTGCTACTCCCATTTTATAGAATACAAAACTGAGGTTCAGAGAAATAGAGACATTTGCCTTATTTTGTAACATCAAAAATTGTAATGCCCACACACTTAGAAGTAGGCATTTCACTTTAAGCAACTGATCATACAGGTGTTCAAAGATGGATGTACAATGATGTTTACTGCAGTATTATGTTATAAACTATCAATGCCCATCAATAAGGATTAGACAGATGTGCCACGGTACATGTATTTAATTATGGTCCATCTACTCAATGGAAGGAATACAATTCAGCCACTGAGAAGACAGGTTGCATGTGTAATATAAAATATCCTCTAAGTTACATTATTAGGTTAAAAATAAGCACGTTCAGGGCACTACATATGCATGGTAAGATTCTAACTGGTTCGAAGCAAGGATATACCTACATAACCTCTATTCTTAAATACATGGAAAATTTCTTAAAAGAAATGCAAGAAATCATTCAGTGATTGCCACTAGAGAAAGAAAATGAAGAGGAAAATTGGAACGAAGGGAGACTTCACTTTATGGTATACTTTTGTGTACAATTTGAATTTTTGGCATTACATAGATTGGTATTTTTTTTTTTAATTTTTTTTTCAACGTTTTTTATTTATTTTTGGGACAGAGAGAGACAGAGCATGAACGGGGGAGGGGCAGAGAGAGAGGGAGACACAGAATCGGAAACAGGCTCCAGGCTCTGAGCCATCAGCCCAGAGCCTGACGCGGGGCTCGAACTCACGGACCGCGAGATCGTGACCTGGCTGAAGTCGGACGCTTAACCGACTGCGCCACCCAGGCGCCCCACATAGATTGGTATTTTAAAGGTCAATTGGGGAGGAAAAAATTATAAGAAAACTCTTCCAAGGCCACATGTAAGTGGCAGAGCCAGGACTGGAACCCGAGTCTATCTAACTACAAAGCCCATGTTCCTAATATATCTATATTTATTATTCTTTTTTACCTCATTTTCAATGATTACTACATCTTGCCTATTTAGAAAGAGGATGGACCCTAAAGAGCAGAAGAGAGTTGATCAAGAACAATAGTACAGGGGTGCCTGGGTGGCTCAGTCGGTTGAGTGTCCGACTTAGGCTCAGGTCATGATCTCATGGTTCGTGGGTTCGAGCCCTGCGTCAGGCTCTGTGCTGACAGCTCATGGCCTGGAGCCTGCTTCAGATTCTGTGTCTCCCTCTCTCTCTCTGCTCCTCCCCTGCTCACACTGCTGTCAGAGCCACAGGAGAGTAAGACGTAAAGCTTGGCCCTGATCCTATAACAGACTGGTGAACAGGATCTCATTACATTGAGAAGGAGCCTAATATTTGTATCTTTGGAATCTTTTTATTTTGAAAAATGCAGATGTTTCCCTTCTTTTCCTCTTATTCACACAGTGCTTATTCTGAGGCAGAGCCACACAGGGAGGTCTGAGATCAGCTGCTGAAGAGGCTTGCATACCAATTTGCCCAGGGGGAAGGGTGGGAGGAAGGAGAGATGATAAAAGATATAGTCCTTCAGCATGGATAAATCAGTTCAGTGATTTGCTGAGAAAAAGTAATCAATTTTATAGATGTCCTGCCTAATTTATATAAATCTTTGCAGCTTCTATTGTGCATTATGTGGATGCAGAAACAGACACACAATTTAGCCTTCCTACTCTCAAAAGAAAATAATCAATTCACTAAGTTTCACCTGAACAATAAGCCTACTGAGAGTTGTACAGAAAGTGTATTCTCTTTGATCATTTCCCTAAACTGAAACTTGTCCTGAATCAGCCTCCTAAGATCCTGTCTTCTGTAAATTCTTAGTAGGATTCTATTAACAGATGCCTAAGAGATGATGAGACCACAAGAAAGTCAGAAGAAAACTGTTTCAAGGAAGATGATTACAATCTTCTCTCACATATGAATGCTGAAGGAAATGCCTTAGATTGGCCATGGAGAAAACAGAGCTGTTTAGGTCTAGTCTGATTTCTGGGCAGCAGCTTCAGAAGGAGATCTGTGTGCAAGAAGTTTATAGGCAAGTTCTCTTGGCACTGACACCTGGGAGAGAGTGAGGGAGACAGTTGGGCAGAGGGAGGAGTTGGACTATTGATACAGTCACAACAAAGGTTTAGCCAACTTCATGGGGAGCTCTGGAGCTTCAGAACTGGATCAAGGGGGCCAGATTATACCTTGGCATTGTTCACTCAATGGATGAAGTGTGACTTCAGCAAGAAGGGGTGACCTTGAACAAAACAGTTCTCCTCAGCCAATGGGAATTCCCAGAGGGGCCTGACAGTTCAGAGTTGTATGTATGCAGCACTCCTGATAGCTGGAGAAATGTGCTCTGCAGTCTGGAAGGGGCCTATGGGTGGCACAGCAGAGCAACCCCTACAAACTGAGAGCCCACTTCCCAATTTTACTATTGACATGCTCTTGCAATTAGATTACTTTTCCATTCTAAACTATTTCAATTTCTAACAATTCCAATTTCAATTCTGTAAAGTCAATATGAGCAACTGCCATGAGTCTTTGTGCTCCCTACTCCATCTTATAACTTTTGGAGGAAAAGTCTGTAAAACTTTGGGTTGCCCAATTCACTGCAATGATTAGTAAATGAAGTTGAAAGATAAATTTTTAGTAGTTTGCTATTAAAAAATACTGTACTGATAACCACTTACCACCCAAATATCTTAGAGTGTCTATAGGAAAAAAAAATCACCATTCCTAAAATATTCCTCGTATGAAGAACACATTTTGGTGGGAAAAAAAAAAAAAAACCAAGCTATTACCTTAGTCTGAGTAGATCAACCATTCTCTTCATCTAAATTGCCACACCTTATTTTGAGAAATCAGAGAATATGCTCTGACCCAGATCAGTAGTGAATAACAGCAACTCTTTTTGAAAACACCCCAAAAAAAGACAGTTCCCAATGGAGGAGAATGACACCTGAATATCTTGGTTCCAGGATTAAAAGCCTTTATTATGCTTTCCATTGCTATTATTAAAAAAAAAAAAAAAACAACAAAAAACTTTAATGTTTATTTATTTAGAGAGAAAGAGAGCATGCACGTGAGCAAAGGAGGGGCAGAGAGGGGGGAAAGAGAGAATCCCAAGCAAGCTCTGTGCTGTCAGCACAGAGACCGATGTGGAACTCAGTCTCACGAACCATGAGATCATGACCTGAGCCGAGATCAAGAGTCACTTAACTGACTGAGCCACCCAGGCACCCCTCACGTTGCTATTTTTTTAAAGTTTGTTTATTTTAGAGAGAGTGTGTGTAAGCACAGAGAAAGAGCGAGAGAAACCCAAGAAGGCTCTGCACTGTCAGCATGGAGCCTGACACAAGGCTCAAACTCACTAACATGAGATAGTGACCTGAGCTGAAACCAAGAGTCAGATGTTAAACAACTAAGCCACTCAAGTGCCCCCCTCATTGCTATTCTTAATCAATTTTCCTATATAGAGAAAGGTTAAGAAAGAACCAAATGTCTATTAAGCCAGAAAAGAAATATTAGCTGGTTAACATGCCAAGTAATAACACATGCCATACCAATGAGGATAAAGCAGTGGTGTCTCTAGTCTGATTTTATTTGCTCTTGTCAGAGAACCTAGTATTTCTGAAAATAGTAATCCTGATTTTGTGGCACAAAGCACTACTATGGATATTAGTGGAAGATCATGAGTTTATTTACTTACTAGAATTATAGTCACAGTAAGTCCTACACACTTTTTAAGAAAGTTTTTAAGTAGTTAGTAATGTTTATCATTTTGAGTTTCTCAGCAATAGGATGGATGTAGGTAAAATTCTTAATTAGATCACCACTCAGTAGCATGTGAAGTATCATCTCCCTTCATTAATGAATTCAAAACTGCCCCATATCTGCAAAATGAATACTCTGAGTCAGGGGCTGAGTGTCAGAGCTACAAGTGGAACTAGATACAAACCATGGTTATCAAGGAATCTACAGACTAGTGGGAAATATAACTCTAGCCCTTAAATAACACTAGTTAAATTATCTTTGCCTTCTGATACCTGGAGCATGTGGATATTGTTTTAGTCAGGAATGAAGAATACCTGTACTCCAGAACAATGATCTCAGTAGTAGACTGTTTGCCATACAGCTGTCATCAAAGCCCAGCAAGAAAACTGATAGACCAGAGAAATTGTCTAATAAAGTATATATCAACTTTCATTCCTCAAGATATTCCCAGATTTGTCCCCTTATATAGTGAGCTCATCAGAAAACTATATGCCTGTACTGTATTATTCTAGTCCCTCTAGACTTGACTTTTCATGACTTAACATCATGCCAACAGATTTCAGTCGGGATTTACTCATGGTCATGAGTAAAATATCTCTACTTTTTGAGGATTCAACCATTATGTCATTCATATTCCTGTCAAGATCAGGATAAATTTTATTGCTCCCAATTACTAGAATACTTCTTTTCACTAGGTCATCAGTTTTGTACCCCAGACCATTAGGAAGAGAGACAAATTCAAGGTAATGTTTCAAATTCATGAATGACAAATCCTAATGAATTGTTTAAACAAACACTTGGGCACTTTATAGTAAAGACCCTATCCTTTGAAGATGACATTCTTAAAAGGGAGAATCATGACCTCCTATTTATGAAAGGAACAATTTAACACAGTAGAAAGTCTGTGTCATTAGAATCAGAAGACATGGAGAACTGATCCCATTCACAATTGCACCAAGAAACATAAAATACCTAGGAATAAATCTAACCAAAGATGTAAAAGATCTGTATGCTTAAAATTATAGAAAGCTTATGAAGGAAATTGAAGAAGATATAAAGAAATGGAAAAACATTCCATGCTTATGGATTGGAAGAATAAATATTGTCAAAATGTCAATACTACCTAAAGCTATCTACACATTCAATGCAATCCCAATCAAAATTGCACCAGCATTCTTCTCAAAACTAGAACAAGCAATCCTAAAATTCATATGGAACCACAAAAGGCCCCGAATAGCCAAAGGAATTTTGAAGAAGAAGACCAAAGCAGGAGGCATCACAATCCCAGACTTTAGCCTCTACTACAAAGCTGTCATCATCAAGACAGCATGGTATTGGCACAAAATACCACAGACCAATGGAATAGAATAGAAACCCCAGAACTAGACCCACAAACGTATGGCCAACTCATCTTTGACAAAGCAGGAAAGAACACCCAATGGAAAAAAGACAGTCTCTTTAACAAATGGTGCTGGGAGAACTGGACAGCAACATGCAGAAGGTTGAAACTAGACCACTTTCTCACACCATTCACAAAAATAAACTCAAAGTGGATAAAGGACCTGAATGTGAGACAGGAAACCAACAAAACCCTAGAGGAGAAAACAGGAAAAGACCTCTCTGACCTCAGTCGTATCAATTTCTTACTCGACACATCCCCAAAGGCAAGGGAATTAAAAGCAAAAGTGAACTACTGGGACCTTATGAAGATAAAAAGCTTCTGCACAGCAAAGGAAACAACCAACAAAACTAAAAGGCAACCAACGGAATGGGAAAAGATATTTGCAAATGACCTATCGGACAAAAGGCTAGTATCCAAAATCTATAAAGAGCTCACCAAACTCCACACCCGAAAAACAAATAATCCAGTGAGAAATGGGCAGAAAACATGAATAGGCACTTTTCTAAAGAAGACAACCAGATGGCCAACAGGCACATGAAAGTATGCTCAACGTCGCTCCTCATCAGGGAAATACAAATCAAAACCACACTCAGATATCACCTCATGCCAGTCAGAGTGGCCAAAATTAACAAATCAGGAGACTATAGATGCTGGAGAGGATGTGGAGAAACAGGAACCCTCTTGCACTGTTGGTGGGAATGCAAATTGGTTCAGCCACTCTGGAAAACAGTGTGGAGGTTCCTCAAAAAATTAAAAATAGACCTACCCTATGACCCAGCAATAGCACTGCTAGGAATTTACCCAAGGGATACAGGAGTACTGATGCATAGGGGCACTTGTACCCCAATGTTTATAGCAGCACTCTCAACAATAGCCAAATTATGGAAAGGGCCTAAATGTCCATCAACTGATGAATGGATAAAGAAATTGTGGTTTATATACACAATGGAGCACTACGTGGCAATGAGAAAGAATGAAATATGGCCCTTTGTAGCAACATGGATGGAACTGGAGAGTGTTACGCTAAGTGAAATAAGCCATACAGAGAAAGACAGATACCATATGGTTTCACTCTTATATGGATTCTGAGAAACTTAACAGAAACCCATGGGGGAGGGGAAGGAAAAAAAAAAAAGAGGTTAGAGTGGGAGAGAGCCAAAGCATAAGAGACTCTTAAAAACTGAGAACAAACTGAGTGTTCATGGGGGGTGGGAGGGAGGGGAGGGTGGGTGATGGGTATTGAGGAGGGCACCATTTGGGATGAGCACTGGGTGTTGTATGGAAACCAATTTGACAATAAATTTCATACATTGAAAAAAAAAAAGAATCAGAAGACATGGACTTGGGTCCAAGTTCCCCACGCATCAGCCATGTGACTTGGCCAAGAGGTTGACCAAAATTCCAATTCCCCACTATGATCTACATTAATTAGTTCAGCCAACCCTCAGAATGCCTCTTATTCCTAAGACTAAGGTCTTTAAAACAGGATAAACTCATCTGACATTTCAACACCTATCAAGATATCTATGAATGTCATGTAAGACACATTTATGAAAGCATTTTGTAAACTACAAAATTATATATAAAGTACTGTGACTGCTTTTTATTATTATGAAGTATCTCCTTATAAGGATGGTACAATCTGATTTTTACTTCAAGTCTTCAAAAGAGCAATCTATATTCAATACCTCCACTTTGTGACTGCCCATGCTTTCTCCAATTAGGATTCTGTCTCCATCCCTCCAACTTCAGCCTCTCTTCATACTGCTAAATCCAAGGATCAATTCTCAGCCTTACTTTACTCAGCATTAGCTACACCCTCCAGCTTCAAACACTTTATTTGTTTTAAATCCAGAGCACCACATTTCCTTGATTGTGCTCTTACTTCTTCAGACATTTTTTCTCAAATCTTCACCCAGCCTTTTCCACCCTTATTACATTTTCAATTCTTAAAGCATCCCAGAACTTCTCCCTTTACTATCTAGTGTCTGGACTCTCACCCTAAGTGGCCAGATGACTTTCACATAGATTTTCAGACCTCTCCACTAAGTTTCAACTACCCATTCTATACCTCTTCAGAATGACTAAAATCTCAATAGGATTCTAGTCTCCCAGTCCAGTCAAAAAACAAAACATTATCACAATAGCATGTTCCTTCTCAGTCTTCCTCATCCTGGAACCTCAGCCAAGAACCATGGACTTCTGATTTCTCTCTTCACACACACCCAAAATGGCAGCACTTTATTGGCTCTACCCTCAAAATACACTTCAACCTTTGTTTTTTTTTTTTAATATGAAATTTATTGTCAAATTGGTTTCCAACCTTTGGATATTAGATGATATTAAGAGAGTATCATGGCTAAATATATTTTAGGCCCTATCTTTTCAAGACAAATGCTAAAGTATTTACTGGTAATGTGATATGACATAACAGGATTTGCTTTTAAAATATCCCAGAAAATAAAAAGTGAGAATGGATACAAAAATAGAAGAAAGTTGGTAACTGCAGCTGATTAATACATAGATAATAATTCATTATACTGTTCTATTTTCATGTGTTTGAAAATTCCTAAGATTTATTTCTATTTTTTATATCCTGCATTGCTACCACCACGTCTGTGGTATCATCTCACCTGGACAACAGTAAGAAACTCCTAATTTGTTATCCTAATTTTGTTCTTGCCCCTTTCTGCAGTCCACTGTCCACACAGCAGCCAGGAAAATCTTTTTGTCATTCCATGCTATTCTCCTGCCTAAAACCCTTCAATAGCTTCTCATTACATTGAGTATAAGATTACAATTTCCCAACATGACATCCAAGAATTGGCTCTTGCAAACCCCTCAGAACTTACGTTTATCGCAAAACTTTAGCCACGGTATATATCTTAATATCAAGTTCATTTCACTTTGAAGCTTTTATATTTGTTCCTTTTACCAAAGATTTTGGCATGGCTTTCTCACTCTCAAATCTCATCTACCCAAGAGGTCTTCTCAGGCCACCTTATTTGAAATCACTTCCTCATTTTTAATCTCTATTATATTATCCTTTTTATTTTCTTTGTTACAACCACCTGAAATCTTATTATTTGCTTATATTTTATCATTTGTCTTCTCCACTTATAGTAGGCCCCTTAGGGCAGGGATTTTTCTGTCCTGCTCATTTCTGTATCCCCAATATTTAGGACAGTGCTGGCTCCATATATATTTATTGAATGAATACTTGAATGGACTAGCTTTTTACATGGCCATTCATGCTGCATACTTAGCATATGTAGCTCTGGGGCTGAAGTGAGTAATAGTTCCAGATGGCTACACCTGTTGGGGAGGCCCTAAGAAAGTAGCCCTAGCAGAGGTAACTGCAAGATATAGAAAGAGGGCAAGGAAAGGATGAATCATTTCAGGCAAACGATAACAGCTTAGAGAATAATAGCCTTATTCATTTTCCTCAAAATGTTAACTTTCGACTTGTATTTCAGATGGCTATACAGCAAGATGTGCATCCCAAAGGGATGCCAACTTTTTTCACATCTTTGAATTTCCAATTCCTTATCATTATCTATGTCATGAATGTATGTTGCTGGTTGGAAGAATAAATGGATCTCTGACTTTAACAAATACTGAGCAGCTACTATACATCAGGCAGTGGGCATAAACACTGTGTAGTTCCTGGTCTGAAGAGGCTCACAGCCGATGGGAAGCCTAAAGTGAACTAAGTATTAAAATTCTTGGTTAACTCTAGCCTGTTGGAGGACAAAAGGAATACTCATTGCCTACCTGCCTGACATGGATATTGGAGAGTTTTCCAGAAATGATTAACATAGGAGCTAAACCCCATTGAATTAAAAAAAAAAAAAAGAAACGGAGAAGAGAATAAGCAAAATGCAGATTTAAAAGGCAAGTAGTTTTGTGTGATTATAGGCAATGGTAGAGAGGCAAATTGGAAAAAAAAACATGATGGCAATAGGTGCTTTCATGGTAAGAAATGGGTAGGAGAGAGAGGCGCAGGAAGATGGCGGCGTAGGAGGACGCTGGGCTCACCGCGCGTCCTGCTGATCACTTAGATTCCACCTACACCTGCCTAAAAAACCCAGAAAACAGCCAGAAGATTAGCAGAACGGAGTCGCCAGACCCAAGCGCAGATGAGAGGCCCACGGAAGAGGGTAGGAAGGGCGGCGAGGCGGTGCGCGCTCCACGGACTGGCGGGAGGGAGCCGGGGCGGAGGGGCGGCTCGCCAGCCAAGCAGAGCCCCCGAGTCCGGCTTGCAAAAGCGGAGGGGCCTGATGGACTGTGTTCCGACAGCAAGCGCGACTTAGCGTCTGGGAGGTCATAAGTTAACAGCTTTGCTCGGAAAGCGGGAAGGCTGGAGGACAAAGGGAGGGTGAGCTGCGGAGCCCCCGGACGACAGAGCTCAGTTTGGCGGGGAACAAAGGCGCTCGCCAGCGCCATCTCCCCCGCCCATCCCCCAGCCAAAATCCCAAAGGGAACCGGTTCTGGCCAGGGAAATTGCTCGCTCCGCGCAAACACCCAACTCTGTGCTTCTGCGGAGCCAAACCTCCGGCAGCGGATCTGACTCCCTCCGGCTGCCACAGGGCCCCTCCTGAAGTGGATCACCTAAGGAGAAGTGAGCTAAGCCTGCCCCCCCTCCCGCCGTGCACCTTGCCTTCCCACCCCAGCTAATACGCCAGATCCCCAGCATCACAAGCCTGGCAGTGTGCAAGTAGCCCAGACGGGCCACGCCACCCCACAGTGAATCCCGCCCCTAGGAGAGGGGAAGAGAAGGCACACACCAGTCTGACTGTGGCCCCAGAGGTGGGCTGGGGGCAGACATCAGGACTGACTGTGGCCCCGCCCACCAACTCCAGTTATACACCACAGCACAGGGGAAGTGCCCTGCAGGTCCTCACCACACCAGGGACTATCCAAAATGACCAAGCGGAAGAATTCCCCTCAGAAGAATCTCCAGGAAATAACAACAGCTAATGAGCTGATCAAAAAGGATTTAAATAATATAACAGAAAGTGAATTTAGAATAATAGTCATAAAATTAATCGCTGGGCTGGAAAACAGTATACAGGACAGCAGAGAATCTCTTGCTACAGAGATCAAGGGACTAAGGAACAGTCACGAGGAGCTGAAAAACGCTTTAAATGAAATGCAAAACAAAATGCAAACCACCACAGCTCGGATGGAAGAGGCAGAGGAGAGAATAGGTGAACTAGAAGATAAAGTTATGGAAAAAGAGGAAGCTGAGAAAAAGAGAGATAAAAAAATCCAGGAGTATGAGGGGAAAATTAGAGAACTAAGTGATACACTAAAAAGAAATAATATACGCATAATTGGTATTCCAGAGGAAGAAGAGAGAGGGAAAGGTGCTGAAGGGGTACTTGAAGAAATAATAGCTGAGAACTTCCCTGAACTGGGGAAGGAAAAAGGCATTGAAATCCAAGAGGCACAGAGAACTCCCTTCAGACGTAACTTGAATCGATCTTCTGCACGACATATCATAGTGAAACTGGCAAAATACAAGGATAAAGAGAAAATTCTGAAAGCAGCAAGGGGTAAACGTGCCCTCACATATAAAGGGAGACCTATAAGACTCGTGACTGATCTCTCTTTTGAAACTTGGCAGGCCAGAAAGAATTGGCACGAGATTTTCAGGGTGCTAGACAGCAAAAATATGCAGCCGAGAATCCTTTATCCAGCAAGTCTGTCATTTAGAATAGAAGGAGAGATAAAGGTCTTCCCAAACAAACAAAAACTGAAGGAATTTGTCACCACTAAACCAGCGCTACAAGAGATCCTAAGGGGGACCCTGTGAGACAAAGTACCAGAGACATCACTACAAGCATAAAACATACAGACATCACAATGACTCTAAACCCGTATCTTTCTATAATAACACTGAATGTAAACGGATTAAATGCGCCAACCAAAAGACATAGGGTATCAGAATGGATAAAAAAACAAGACCCATCTATTTGCTGTCTACAAGAGACTCATTTTAGACCTGAGGACACCTTTAGATTGAGAGTGAGGGGATGGAGAACTATTTATCATGCTACTGGAAGCCAAAAGAAAGCTGGAGTAGCCATACTTATATCAGACAAACTAGACTTTAAATTAAAGGCTGTAACAAGAGATGAAGAAGGACATTATATAATAGTTACAGGGTCTATCCATCAGGAAGAGCTAACAATTATAAATGTCTATGCGCCGAATACCGGAGCCCCCAAGTATATAAAACAATTACTCATAAACAGAAGCAACCTTATTGATAAGAATGTGGTAATTGCAGGGGACTTTAACACCCCACTTACAGAAATGGATAGATCATCTAGACACACAGTCAATAAAGAAACAAGGGCCCTGAATGAGACATTGGATCAGATGGACTTGACAGATATATTTAGAACTCTGCATCCCAAAGCAACAGAATATACTTTCTTCTCGAGTGCACATGGAACATTCTCCAAGATAGATCATATACTGGGTCACAAAACAGCCCTTCATAAGTTTACAAGAATTGAAATTATACCATGCATACTTTCAGACCACAATGCTATGAAGCTTGAAATCAACCACAGGAAAAAGTCTGGAAAACCTCCAAAAGCATGGAGGTTAAAGAACACCCTACTAACGAATGAGTGGGTCAACCAGGCAATTAGAGAAGAAATCAAAAAATATATGGAAACAAACGAAAATGAAAATACAACAATCCAAACGCTTTGGGACGCAGCGAAAGCAGTCCTGAGAGGAAAATACACTGCAATCCAGGCCTATCTCAAGAAACAAGAAAAATCCCAAATACAAAATCTAACAGCACACCTAAAGGAAATAGAAGCAGAACAGCAAAGGCAGCCTAAACCCAGCAGAAGAAGAGAAATAATAAAGATCAGAGCAGAAATAAACAATATAGAATATAAAAAAACTGTAGAGCAGATCAACGAAACCAAGACTTGGTTTTTTGAAAAAATAAACAAAATTGACAAACCTCTAGCCAGGCTTCTCAAAAAGAAAAGGGAGATGACCCAAATAGATAAAATCATGAATGAAAATGGAATTATTACAACCAATCCCTCAGAGATACAAACAATTATCAGGGAATACTATGAAAAATTATATGCCAACAAATTGGACAACCTGGAAGAAATGGACACATTCCTGAACACCCACACTCTTCCAAAACTCAATCAGGAGGAAATAGAAAGCTTGAACAGACCCATAACCAGCGAAGAAATTGAATCGGTTATCAAAAATCTCCCAACAAATAAGAGTCCAGGACCAGATGGCTTCCCAGGGGAGTTCTACCAGACATTTAAAGCAGAGATAATACCTATCCTTCTCAAGCTATTCCAAGAAATAGAAAGGGAAGGAAAACTTCCAGACTCATTCTATGAAGCCAGTATTACTTTGATTCCTAAACCAGACAGAGACCCAGTAAAAAAAGAGAACTACAGGCCAATATCCCTGATGAATATGGATGCAAAAATTCTCAATAAGATACTAGCAAATCGAATTCAACAGCATATAAAAAGAATTATTCACCATGATCAAGTGGGATTCATTCCTGGGATGCAGGGCTGGTTCAACATTCGCAAATCAATCAACGTGATACATCACATTAACAAAAAAAAAGAGAAGAACCATATGATCCTGTCAATCGATGCAGAAAAGGCCTTTGACAAAATCCAGCACCCTTTCTTAATAAAAACCCTTGAGAAAGTCGGGATAGAAGGAACATACTTAAACATCATAAAAGCCATTTATGAAAAGCCCACAGCTAACATCATCCTCAACGGGGAAAAACTGAGAGCTTTTTCCCTGAGATCAGGAACACGACAGGGATGCCCACTCTCACCGCTGTTGTTTAACATAGTGCTGGAAGTTCTAGCATCAGCAATCAGACAACAAAAGGAAATCAAAGGCATCAAAATTGGCAAAGATGAAGTCAAGCTTTCGCTTTTTGCAGATGACATGATATTATACATGGAAAATCCGATAGACTCCACCAAAAGTCTGCTAGAACTGATACATGAATTCAGCAAAGTTGCAGGATACAAAATCAATGTACAGAAATCAGTTGCATTCTTATACACTAACAATGAAGCAACAGAAAGACAAATAAAGAAACTGATCCCATTCACAATTGCACCAAGAAGCATAAAATACCTAGGAATAAATCTAACCAAAGATGTAAAGGATCTGTATGCTGAAAACTATAGAAAGCTTATGAAGGTAATTGAAGAAGATTTAAAGAAATGGAAAGACATTCCCTGCTCATGGATTGGAAAAATAAATATTGTCAAAATGTCAATACTACCCAAAGCTATCTACACATTCAATGCAATCCCAATCAAAATTGCACCAGCATTCTTCTCGAAATTAGAACAAGCAATCCTAAAATTCATATGGAACCACAAAAGGCCCCGAATAGCCAAAGGAATTTTGAAGAAGAAGACCAAAGCAGGAGGCATCACAATCCCAGACTTTAGCCTCTACTACAAAGCTGTAATCATCAAGACAGCATGGTATTGGCACAAAAACAGACACACAGACCAATGGAATAGAATAGAAACCCCAGAACTAGACCCACAAACGTATGGCCAACTCATCTTTGACAAAGCAGGAAAGAACATCCAATGGAAAAAAGACAGCCTCTTTAACAAATGGTGCTGGGAGAACTGGACAGCAACATGCAGAAGGTTGAAACTAGACCACTTTCTCACACCATTTACAAAAATAAACTCAAAATGGATAAAGGACCTAAATGTGAGACAGGAAACCATCAAAACCTTAGAGGAGAAAGCAGGAAAAGACCTCTCTGACCTCAGCCGTAGCAATCTCTTACTTGACACATCCCCAAAAGCAAGGGAATTAAAAGCAAAAGTGAATTACTGGGACCTTATGAAGATCAAAAGCTTCTGCACAGCAAAGGAAACAACCAACAAAACTAAAAGGCAACCAACGGAATGGGAAAAGATATTTGCAAATGACATATCGGACAAAGGGCTAGTATCTAAAATCTATAAAGAGCTCACCAAACTCCACACCCGAAAAACAAATAACCCAGTGAAGAAATGGGCAGAAAACATGAATAGACACTTCTCTAAAGAAGACATCCAGATGGCCAACAGGCACATGAAAAGATGTTCAGCGTCGCTCCTTATCAGGGAAATACAAATCAAAACCACACTCAGGTATCACCTCACGCCAGTCAGAGTGGCCAAAATGAACAAATCAGGAGACTATAGATGCTGGAGAGGATGTGGAGAAACAGGAACCCTCTTGCACTGTTGGTGGGAATGCAAATTGGTGCAGCCGCTCTGGAAAGCAGTGTGGAGGTTCCTCAGAAAATTAAAAATAGACCTACCCTATGACCCAGCAATAGCACTGCTAGGAATTTATCCAAGGGATACAGGAGTACTGATGCATAGGGGCACTTGTACCCCAATGTTCATAGCAGCACTCTCAACAATAGCCAAATTATGGAAAGAGCCTAAATGTCCATCCACTGATGAATGTATAAAGAAATTGTGGTTTATATACACACTGGAATACTATGTGGCAATGAGAAAAAATGAAATATGGCCCTTTGTAGCAACGTGGATGGAACTGGAGAGTGTAACGCTAAGTGAAATAAGCCATACAGAGAAAGACAGATACCATATGGTTTCACTCTTATGTGGATCCTGAGAAACTTAACAGGAACCCATGGGGGAGGGGAAGGAAAAAAAAAAAAAAAAGAGGTTAGAGTGGGAGAGAGCCAAAGCATAAGAGACTGTTAAAAACTGAGAACAAACTGAGGGTTGATGGGGGGTGGGAGGGAGGGGAGGGTGGGTGATGGGTATTGAGGAGGGCACCTTTTGGGATGAGCACTGGGTGTTGTATGGAAACCAATTTGTCAATAAATTTCATAAAAAAAAAATAAATAAATAAAACCAACAAGACACACACACACACAAAAAAAGAAATGGGTAGGAGAGTTACTAAGGAGTTTTTAACAAGAATATCTTTTCAAAGATAACAAATACTTGGAGACTAAAGAACATCCTACTAAAGAATGAATGGGCTAATCAAGAAATTAAAGAGGAAATTAAAAAGTATATGGAAGCCAATGAAAATGACAACACCACAGCCCAAAAACTCTGGGATGCAGCAAAGGCAGTCATAACAGGAAAGTATATAATAATCAGGCCTTCCTAAAGAAGGAAGAAAGGTCTCAGATACATAACCTAACTTTACACCTTAAAGATCTGGAAAAAGAACAACAAGTAAAAACCAAACCCATCAGAAGACGGGAAATAATGAAGATTAGAGCAGAAATCAATGCTAACAAAACAAAAAAAACAAAAACAAAAACAAAAAAAAAACAACAACAACAAATCAGTGAAACCAGAAGCTAGTTCTTTCAAAGAATTAGCAAAATTGATAAACCACTAGCCAGTTTGATCAAAAACAAAAAGTAAAGGACCTCAATAAATAAAATCAAGAATGAAAGAGGAGAGATCACAACCAACACAGCAGAAATACAAACAATAATAAGAGAATATTATGAGCAATTATATGCCAATAAAACGGGCAATCTGGAAAAAATGGACAAATTCCTAGAAACATATAAACAAACAAAACTGAAACAGGAAGAAATAGAAAATTTGAACACACCCATAACCAGTAAGGAAATTGAATTATTAATCAAAAATCTGCCAAAAAACGAGAGTCCAGGGCCAGACAGCTTTCCAGGGGAATTCTAACAAACATTTAAGGAAGAGTTACACCTATTCTCTTGAAGCTGTTCCAAAAAACTTGAAATGGAAGGAAAACTTCCAAACTCTTTCTATGAAGCCAGCATTACCTCGATTCCAAAACCAGAGATCCCACTAAAAAGGAGAACTATAGACCAATTTCCCTGATGAACATGGACGCAAAAATCCTCAACAAGGTATTAGCCAACCAGATCCAACAATACATTTAAAAAAATATTCACCACGACCAAGTGAGATTTATACCTGGGATGCAGGGCTGGTTCTATATCCATAAAACAATCAATGTGATTCATCACATCAATAAAAGACAAGAACCACATGATCCTTTCAACAGATGCAGAGAAAGCATTTGACAAAATACAGCATCCTTTCTTGATAAAAAAAAAAAAAAAAACCCTCAACAAAGTAGGGATAGATAGAACGTACATCAACATCATGAGGCCATATATGAAAGGCCTACAGCTAATATCATCCTCAATGGAGAAAAATTGAGAGCCTTTCCCCTACAGTCAGGAACAAGACAAGAATGTGCGATCTCACAATTACTCTTTAACAAAGTATTGGAAATCTTAGCCTCAGCAAGCAGACAACACAAAGAAATAAAATGCGTCCAAATCAGCCAGGAGGAGGTCAAACTTTTACTCTTCGCAGAAGACATGATACTCGATATGGAAAACCCAAAAGATTCCACCAAAAAATGGCTAGAACTGGTCCATGAATTCAGCAAAGTCGCAGGATATAAAATCAATGCATAGAAATCGGCTGCATTCCTATACACCAATAATGAAACAGAAAGAGAAATCAAGGAATCGATCCCATTTACAACTGCACCAAAAGCCATAAAATACCTAGGAATAAATAAATAAATGTGTACACACATGTACACACACACACACACAACGCACACACACATACATATACATACAATGGAGTATTACTCAGCAATCAAAAAGAATAAAACCTTGCCATTTGCAACTACGTGGATGCAACTAGAGTTTATTATGCTAAGTGAAATTAGCTAGTAGAGAAAGACAAATACCATACGACTTCACTCATATGGAGAATTTAAGATACAAAACAAATGAACATAAGCGAAGGGAAGCAAAAATAATATAAAAACAAGGAAGGGGACAAAACATAAGAGACTCTTAAATACAAACTGAGGGTTGCTGGAGTGGCTGTGGTGGTGGGATAAGCTCAATGGGTTAGCGGCATTAGGGAGAACACTTTTTGGGATGAGCACTGGGTGTTGTATGGAAACCAATTTGACAATAAATTATATTTAAAAATAAATAAATATTTAAAAAAATAAACTATATTCTCAAACAGAAAACACAAAATAATACTATATACCAAAAATAGGCAATAAATATAAATAGGTAAGTCACTGAGAGGAAAAATACAGTTACTAAATATTAAAAAAATAATCACCTTCCGTAGAAACCAATGAATTTTTAAAACAGCAAGATACCTGTTTATTCTTATCCAGTTGGCCTAGATTTTCTAAAAAATAATACTCAAAGTTGCAATGATATTGTGGAAAAAACACTCATTTGTTCAAATGGAGGATAAATGGGCTCAAATTTCCTTGAAAGTAATTTAACAATATGCATTAAGCATCTTTTTAAAAAGGCAATGTAGTTCCCTAGAAATATAGACTAAAGAAATAGAGATGCATATGAAATGTATGTTCAAAGATGTTTCTCTGAGTTATTAAAACAAGAAAATTAGAAACAAACTAACAACAGGGGAATAATCAATGCATCTATTATTCAGCTATTAAAAATGTTTTTTAAAAAAACTTTTAATGCCATATAGGAGTTGTCATGCCAATAAGAATAGAATACAAATTGTATATGTTGCATGGGTTTTTGTATATGTGCATATTTGCAAACACCAAACAAATACAACAGTAAGGGATAATACTTTTCTCTAAAAAATAGAAATTTTTACTATTTTAGATTTCTTACATTTTTTAATGTTTATTTTTGAGAGAGAGAGAGAGAGAGAGAGAGAGAGAGAGAGAGAGAGATGGAGTGCAAATCGGGGAAGGGGCAGAGACAGAGTGGAAGACACAGAATCCGAAGTAGGCTCCAGGCTCTGAGCTGTCAGCACACAGCCCAAAGCAGGGCTCAAACTCATGAACCACGAGATCATGACCTGAGCTGAAGTCAGACACTTAACCGACTAAGCCACCCAGTCACCCTAGATTCTATACATTTTTAATTAATTTTAGTTAAATACTCAGCTTTTCAAAGGAAGTTTCCTCTGACCCCTAGACTAGGCTAAGTACCTGTCTTCAGTACTTCCATGGCAGTCCATAACACCCCCATCATCATACATATCATATTGAAACCATTCACTTATTTATGTCCCTCCTCCACAAATTGTGAATCCATACAACAAGCAATGGCATGTTAATTATCTTTGGTACATTGAAGGTACTCAGTATTTGGGGAACTAAGGCAAACCTATGCATTCTTCTTTGGTTCACAACAGCCATGTGTCTGGCTTTAAGAGTACCAGAATAATAATTCAGCTGCCTTCAACAAGATTGTTGAGCCCCATAAGTGTTTCCAATTCAAGCCATTAGGTTTTGAGCATAAACAGAACTGCAACACTCTTCCCTACCCCAACCTGACACATGAGCTAGAGCTCCCAAATGAATCCACTATTTCTGGACCCTGAAGGCCTAAGGTAAATTTGGCTTTTGGTGAAGGCCCTTACACATCCACTACCCCACGCTCTATGGACCATAATTTTTTAAGTCCCTGGAACAGCTGAGAGCTTTGGGTTGAGGATTGATGTACCAAATGGTGTCTCCACTTCTCACATTTTAGAGGTAAGGGAAGATGAGAAGGTCCTTCTAATACAAGCCCTTTATTTCTCTCTACCATTACATAAGTACCAAAGTCTCTAGAATTTTCTGATTCCTGCATATAGCTAGATGATGCCTTTTCGCCTGGAGCAGACTCCAGCGTATTCCATTGTGTACTCCAATGCACTCAGGATAAAGTTTTTCTCCTTCAGAGCAACGACAGGCTGACCTCACTCCCTGCCAAGTCCTCTATGCTTCCCAGCTATCAAGAGATTTCAGGCCTTATGTTTTTATTTGTTATCTGCCAAAACTTATTTAAATATGTGTGTAAGCAGTCTTCTCTCTTCTGAACTTCTTTCCTAATCATAAGAGCCACTGCCGGGAATTATATTTTGACTTGGTTAATTGGGAGATCTCATGTCAGAGATGGTGACCAATAATCAGGTACCATTTAAATAAAACTTACATTAGTTCATCATTTTCAGTACCAGATTTGACACTGAACATCAGCAAATCTGCATGACAATTCTAAGCATGTGTGCTGTGGTCCTCTGCACATTTATTTGTATAAACCCTGCTATAATTTCTAGAAGACATCTAATATTCTAAAATGTCCTCTACTTAAAAGGGCCTATATTGAATATTGTTTTCCTATCACTTTGTATCTCAACTTCATTGTTCTTTCTTCTTTACCCCTAGAGAAAGAATGATAAAGAGATACAGAGAAAAGATTAAATTTGGAATACAGAGGGGATAAAAAGGAGAATCTAAAGAGATTTGCCAATTCCAAATGAAAGGGTGTCTAGGTAACCTACACATAAGAAAGATTGACAACATCTCTGTGCTTTGGCACCCCCAAGAAATGAGGACAAAGGCAAAAAAAAAAGGAAGAAAAAAGTCTTACAGAACTACTTTATATAATGAAGGATGAGGTGAAGAAGAGAGAGAAAGCCCAACAAACAGGACATATGATAGGCAATATTTCTCAAAGTGGGAGGTGATGTCACCTGATGGGGAGCAAATAAAGGAAGCATGACCCTTTTCTTATTTATTCTTTTTTTTTTGCCCTCGCTAGAAAATTAAATTTTTAAAAATTAAAAAAAAATTAACCTATTTCTATCACCCAAGTTTTATAAGGAAATATTAAGTGAAATAACACAATTTCCATTATAATTATATACCTGACAACTTAACTTATGGTACATTGTTATGACCTCAAAATCTACTTCTAATAAAGCAAGTGTTGGCAGAGCTGAGTCCCCAAGGGGCTTAAATCTGGCTGGTCCAGCCCCAGCTGATAAAGACAGTCAACAGACTGTATGATAGAGGTCAGTAATTTCCAACAGATATCTAATAACTGAGTCTACAGAGAAAAAACAAAAAACCCTCAGCTCTCCTCTTTTGGCATAAAGCTTTACTTTTTTACATTTTAAAACTATTTACAGTTCATATGGTTTCCAGACTCGCTCCCCAGAAGCGAAGGCACAACTCCCTGCCTGGGTCTATGAGCTCTCCACATGTGACTTCTCAGGCAGTCAGCCATATGAGCATTTGACTTGAAAATTAAGCCTTAAATTTAGCAGTGTGAAGAGGGAAAGTATGTCTGAACACAAATGCCTGGAAAGGGACAAGGTAACCAGATGAAGCAAGCTGGGTTAACAGTATTCATTAGCCAGGCAATTCAGAAAGTCCTGCTGGAGGGAAGTATCTGAAGCAGACACAAAGAAACTCATCTCTGCTTCTCTGTCCAAGATCCAAGAGTCTTGGGCACCCAGGTTACCACATTTTTGCTTTTCTGACATGCTACACCTGGGGAAGGCTGCAAACAAAACAAAACAAAACAAAACAAACAAACAAAAACAGTAAGCACTGCTTCAATGAACTCTGCTAATTCAGAAATGAGCCCCAGATGAAATTTAATCCTCTGTCTTTCTTTAATGTCAGGCACAGTCTCCTGCATGTTAGGTACAGTGATGTCTGGGAGACTCCTAGTAACACCGAACACCTAGATTAAAGAAAGGTTTGGTATTCGATGATCCCATAACAGACAGCATTGTTAAGTGGCAATGACAGCAGACAATGATGTACAGAGAACATGCAATATGTGGATACTTCCCCTTGCCCCATATTAGTTGGAGGGAAGAAAGAGTGGGAGAAGAAGAGGGAAATAACTAAAAGAAAATCTGATCTTTGAAATGATTCATTTAACTAACATAAATGCATCTGGCTCATACATCATATAATTATTAAGCATTGAACACCAGCAGGACATTGTTAAGTTAGTTGATGGGAACACAGAGATGGTCTCAGGCTCCGGTAATTCACAGGAGTATAAGAATAGATAAACAAGTATAATGATAGGCAACCACCCTCCTCCCTATCTTTCCTGGCCCTTCTCCACTGGCTTTCCCCCATGAAATAGGCATGATTTTTGCCAGAGTTAAACTCTTCCATGTATTCCCTTTGTTCTTAGGGAAAAGACCCAAACTCTTAACATGGTCTTCAAGTCCTGCAGGGTCTGGCCTCTGACTGTTTTTCCAGCCTCACCCTGCTCTTCTCTCAGCCATACTCTCTGTGCTTCAGTCCCTGATAATTACCATCATCCTTCCCTCCCCAGGGCCTTTGCACATGCTGTCCCCTCTGTTTATAGTTCTCTTTCCCATTCCATCACTCCCCTTGCCTGACTAATAGCTGATGAAATGCTAATCATCATTAGGTTCCCAGCTCAAATTTACTATTTCCTGAAGGAACCCATTCCTAAACTGCCTCGCCTCTGCCCACTCCTTCCCCCACAATCCTTTTTTCAGAACCATAATCTTTTCCTTATCAGCATTTGCCTCAGTATGTAATTATATTCTACTTAGCATGATTATTTTATTAAGTCTACCTCCCCTCTCCCAGATACTAAGCTCCATGATTGCAGAGATCATGTCTGTTTGGATTCACTGCATTTCCAGCACCTAACACAGTACCTGGCACATAATAAGCATCAACAAATGTAGACAAGTAAGTGAAAGGTAAGGAGACCATTATGACACTATATGCTATGACAGACATGTGCACACGATTTGTGGGAGTATATGGTCAGGGCATTAACTGTGCAGCCTCATGCTCTGAATTATCTCCTGACACTTTTGTTAATTTCTTTACAATTTCTTCCATCTGGCATACAATATCCTCATTGTTGGAAGATCCTATAAAGTTTCTCTCTTCTTTCCCCAATCCATTCTGTAACTTACTCTCTTCTATCTGACTCCTTGGTTCTATCATCACCACTACCACCATCATCATCATCATTATTATTACCATGATATCCACCCATACACTTCCAACCTTGCATTTTGTTAGATCTTGTTATCCTGTAGAGCCGCTCACTGACTTCTCTTCTTTGGCTCCTAGCTATCATGACAACACTGAAAGAATCACAGAGTCATAGTGTTTGGGAGCTGGGAGGGACCTTGAAATACCTGGCCCAATGGTACTCAAACTTCAGTAAGTATAAGAATTCCATGAACTATTAATTAAAAATAGCACCTTTCCCTAATTCTCCTCTACTCTCCTCCCTCTCACTCCACCATTCAATTCGCTTTTCAATAACTTATACTTCCTATGGGCCCATTCTTCTCTGACTTCTGAGATAATGATGTCCCTCCTATCAGCCTCCTAAGACTTGTGAGTGCTCCCAAAGCATCTCATACTTCATTTTACCATGGCACCTATTTCTGTAAAAGTTGTCTTTTTATTCGTCCACCCCTGCCCCTGGACTTCAGACTCCTTAAGGGAAGGAACATGAGTCCTCATAATCCCTGTACCCTAGTATCCAGCACAGTGGCTGGTACAGAGAAGTGTTACATAAATGTGGGTGAATGAACAGATGAGTGTTGAACATGGATCCCCGCCACTACTCTTACTGCCACTATAAAACTTCTACTTCATGTCCCTGATGAAGCCCCAGCACATGCTGATTGACACAGATCAAACCAGGTTATCTGAATAAAATGCATCCCCTGTTGCCAACATAGCCCCTTCAATCTTCACTAATGTTCATGTGTTCTCCAGGTAGCCCACTGTACCCTCAATTCCATTTCTCAATGCTGCACTTTTCTTCTTTTCCCCTAGAACTCCCCCACAATGGTTTTAACAGTGGATTTCTAGGCACATTTAAAATCCAAAAAAGATGCGGTACTTATGTACCATGGAGTATTACTCAGTCATAAAAAAGAATGAGATCTTGCCATTTGCAACAACATGGATGGACCTAGAGGCAATTATGCTAAGTGAAATAAAGACAAACATGATATGATTTCACTCATATATGGAATTTAAGAAACAAAACAACTGAAGAAAAAAAGAGACAAACCCTTAAATATGGAGAATAAACTGGTGGTTGCCACAGGGAAGGTAGGGATTAGGTGAAATAGATGAAAGGGATTAAGAGTACCCCTATCATGATGAACACTGAGTAATGTATAGAATTGCTAATCATTATTAATGATTAATAATATAAACTAATATAACACTGTATGTTGATTATACTTCTGTAAAAAAGAATCCAATAGGTATTTACTGTGCAAGAATGCTACTTCTTTTCCAAAGCTTACAGAAAGCATATTCATTATACCATGTATTTTCCATTAAAAAATACTATCAACTTTCTTCACATCTTCAAAATCTACTCTTTTCCCATCATTAGAGTCCATTTCCTTCCTTCTGTTCACCATCACAATCTCAATTACACTTTCTCTTTCTTCCTTATCTCTAACTGGTACACAAAGCCACTGCGACAGTTTTCTTTCCCTATGTTGCTGACAATATCATTCTTTCAGCCCACAAATATCACAGATTCTTTTGAGTCTTTGAATCTTAGATATCACTACTTTTCCTTTCTATGCTCTTTGCCCCTCTTTTATTTTTTCTTCTTTATCGCACATCTAATTTTTACCAAAGATCAACAAGTAGAGAGAATTTTTTAAATTCCTGATATTAAATAAGGAAATAGATCTTAGTTTTTGAGAATGCTACTCCAGTTTAAAGGTGGCCCAACATTCCCTTGAGTTACAGCTTCAAGACAACATTTCCAACCAGCTTCCCAAATCCTACTAAGGTTTTCTACCACCTGGCATTGGTTTGTCTACAGAACTTGTGTACTGATGAAAATTTCTGAGAGCTGGACATCCTAATGAGTCATTTTTCCACCCATCCATCAGTATAAACAATGAAATATGAGAGCATCATGGCAATTGTAGAGATAAAATTATTGCAACTATGTATGGATGATGACATCATACTTGAAGCAGAAATTATGTCTTATTTAACTCTGCATGCCCAGCATATAGCATTCTGCCTGACACATAATAGGCATTTAATAAATATGTACTGAGTGAAAGAATGTACAAATGATCAAATATTGAACGTCTCAACTAAAAGCTAAAAACAACTGACCATTATTCTCCTAGGAGGATTACCTATAACAGACTAACTACCACAAGCTAGATGGCTTTAAGTAGAAAAACTTTATTCTCTCACAGTTCTACAGACTACAAGTCCCAAATCACAGCGCCAGCCGGGCAGTGCTCCTTCTGGAGGCTCTAGGAAAGGAGCTGTTCCAGCCTCTGTCCCAGCTCCTGGCAGCTTTGCACATTCTTTGACTTAGGGCTGTAAAACTCCCATCTCTGCCTCCATCTTCACATTATCTTCTTTTCTGTTTATCTTTTGCCCTTCTCTTCCCTTAGGAAGACATTTGTGACTGGATTACCAGCATGATCTCATCTCAAGATCATTAACTTAATTATATTTGCAAAGACCCTTTTTCTAAATAGATCATGTTCACAGGTTCCAATGGACATACTGGGGAGGGGGCACCATTCAAACCACGACAATAGGATATAATATAATCTCAATTATTTTTAAAATGAATGTTGTATATAGGAATAGAGAGGAAAAAGCAAAGATGAGGAAGGAAAGGGTGACGATAAAGTGCCTTCCCAAGCACACTGTAGTTTGCTCTAATATGGATGATGGAATCAAGAATAGTTTCTATATTTTATTTATACCCTTATTAAAGCTAATAAATGATAAGTAGTCAACCAACAGTGTTATTCAATATATTCATTTGGCTTGGTATAGACAACCTGTGTGCTCTGTTGGAAACCAGATTTATTCACTATAACACTATGATTTCATTTAGCTTTCATATTTTTAAGATTTTTTTCTAATTTTTTAATATTTATTTATTTTTGAGAGACAGAGATAGAGCACGAGTGTGGGAGGGGCAGAGAGAGAGACAGACACAGACTCCAAAGCAGGCTCCAGGCTATCAGCACAGAGCCAGACGTGGGGCTCAAACCCACAAACCGTGAGATCATGACCTGAGCCAAACTCAGACGCTTAACTGAATGAGCCACCCAGATGCCCCTAAGATTTTAAGATCTTAAGAAAGCTTCATTTTATTAAAGTTAATGTTTTAACAATTCCAAGGCCTGTGTGACTTAGGTTTGCATTTGTTTTTTCAAAAGAAATCCTATGACAACCGAGAAGAGATGTATAAACTTATTTTTAAAAAGAGAGAGAATCACGTGTTACATAGAGTTTGGTGTATTTTTTACTTCCATTATTATCTAAGGTAAGTGGGTCCCAGTTACAAGAAGAGCCTGCTATTTTGGTAAGCAGCTGTAACAGGTTTGAGTTCAGAAGAGCCAAGGAAGAACCAAACTATTCTGAGTAATAAAAAGAAGATAGATATGAGGGGCCCCAGACACTGAGAGAAAAGAGTGGAGCCAACTACACTGAACGCTGAATGGGGGAGGGGGGAGGAAACATTACAAAGGCCAGCAGGAGAGAAAGAGAACTTGGTGAAGAAAATGTTAAAATAGGATTTCACGTTGTTTGCTGTGGGGTGTATAAAATAAACCTGCTAGTTTATATCACCACCACCACCCCCACCCCGACTCAAATCTTCAGTCAACTCTACCTTGTTCTCTAATGCTTTATGGGGGAGGGGTGTCTTTGAGGGAGCTTTAAGAGAAGGAAAAGAGAGAAGCTAACATCTGGGTTATATCAACTTTAAAAAAGAAATTAGGAGATGCCACTGAAAAGCCCATGTGCAGAGTTTTGAAAGTGTTATAATTTCCTATTATTTCAAGATGATCTTCATTTGGGGAAATGGTCACCATTTAGAAATCCACCACTTTAAAAAATTATATTCATGCAATATACTAATTGATTACAATGGAAGATCATTTATAAGAACTATAACAATGTCACAGCTCACATACAGAAACCAGCCCTTTGGTAAATGGATCCTTCCATCTGCAAAGCTGACATGCAGAAACTACCCAAGAAATTATCAATCCAAGACTTAAGAAACTGAAATTTATTGAGGGTGAAACTATTTTTGAAACACTTGTATTTAGAATTAGTAGCATGAGCTAAAAATTAAGTTAATTTTTTTATTCATTTCCACAGAGTCCAAAAATTACCAAGACTACTCCTATTAGCTTGCTTTTGAACTCGTTGTTATTTAAGCCCACAATGGTGTACTTTATTAACATTGTTTAAAAAAAGAAGAATCGAGGAACATAGGGAAGATGGTGGCATAGGAGGACACTGGGCTCACCGCATCCTGCAGATCGCTTAGATTCCACCCACATCTGCCTAAATAACCCAGTAAACTGCCAGAAGACTAGCAGAACGGATTCTCCGGAGCCAAATGTACACAAGAGGCCCACGGAAGAGGGAAGGGCGGAAAGGCGGTGCACCCTACATGGACTGGCGGGAGGGAGCCGGGGCAGTGGAGGGGCAGCCCGCCCAGCAAGGCAGAGCCCCCGAGTCTGGCTTGCAAAAGCGGAGGGGCCAGACGGAGTGTGTTCTGACAGCCAGCAGGACTTAACATCTGGAATGTTATAAGTCCACAGCTCTGCTCAGAGATAAGGAGGGCTAGAGGACAAGGGAGGGAGAGGTGTTGAGCCCCGGAAGACAGCTCAGCAGGGAACAAAGCTCAGAGCTTGGCGGGGAACAAAGGCGCTGGCCAGCACCATCTCCCTCACTCACCCCCAGCTGAAATCCCAAAGGGAACCAGTTCCCATCACCGAACTTGCTTGCACCACGCAAACACCCAATGCTGTGCTTCTGTGGATCCATCCCTCCGACGAATCTGCCTGCCTCCCTCTCGGTGCTGCAGGGCCCCTCCCGCAGGGCACCACCAACAGCAAAGTGAGCTGAGCCTGCCCTTCCCACTCCTGTGCACCTTGGGGATCCACCCTGGCTAATACGCCAGATCCCATAGAAGCAGCACCACAAGCCTGGCAGTGTACAAGTAGCCTAGATAGGAGCCACACCACTCCACAGTGAGTCGTGCCCCTGGGAGAGGGGAAGATAAAGTACACATCAGACTGATTGTGGCTCTAGCGGTGGGCTGGGGGCAGACATCGGGTCTGACTGTGGTTCCGCCCACCAACACAAGTTACTCTGGACAGCACAGGCAAAGTGCCCTGAAGTTTAGAGCCACCCCAGGGACTACCCAAAAAGACGAAATGGAAGAATTCTCCTCAAAAGAAGCTCCAGGAAGTAGCAACACCTAACGAATTGATCAAAAACGTTTTAAGCAATATAATGGAACAAGAATTTAGAATAATAGTCATAAAATTAATTGCTGGGCTTGAAAAAAGTATAGAGGACAGCAGAAAATCCATTGCTACAGAGACCAAGGACCTAAGAAACAGTCATGAGGAGCTTAAAAAAAATGCTATAAATGAGGTGCAAAATAAAATGGAGGCAGCCACAGCTCGGATTGAAGAGGCAGAGGAGAGAATAGGTGAGTTAAAAGATAAAATTATGGAAAAAGAGGAGCCTGAGAAAAAGAAAGATAAAAACATCCAGGAGTATGAGGGGAGAATTAGAGAGAACTAAGTGATGCAATCAAATGGAACAATATCTGTATAATAGAAATTCCAGAAGAGGAAGAGAGAGAGAAAGGGGCTGAAGGTGTACTTGAACAAATTATACTTGAGAACATCCCTGATCTGGGGAAGGAAACAGGCACTGAAATCCAAGAAGCACAGAGAACTCCCTTCAGACGTAACTTGAATCGATCTTCTGCACTATCTGCATGATCTATCTATCTTCACTATCTATCTGCACTAGATGTGCATGACCTATCATAGTGAAACTGGAAAAATACAAGGATAAAGAGGAAATTCTGAAAGCAGCTAGGGATAAACAGGCTCTCACCTACAAAGGGAGACCCATAAGACTAGTGGCAGACCTATCTACTGAAACTTGGCAGGCCAGAAAGGAATGGCAGGAGATCTTCAATGTGATAAACAGAAAAAATATGCAGCTGAGAATCCTTTATCCAGCAAGTCTGTCATTTAGAATAGAAGGAGAGATAAAGGTCTTCCCAAACAAACAAAAACTGAAGGAATTCGTCACCACTAAACCAGCCCTACAAGAGATCCTAAGGGGGACTCTGTGAGTGAAATGTTGCAAAGACCACAAAGTACCAGAGACATCACTACATGCATGAAACCTACAGACATCACAATGACTCTAAACCCATATCTTTCTATAATAACACTGAATGTAAAGGGACTAAATGCGCCAACCAAAAGACACAGGGTATCAAAATGGATAAAAAACAAGACCTGTCTATTTGCTACCTACAAGAGACTCATTTAAGACCTGAGGACACCTTCAGATTGAAAGTGAGGGGATAGAGAACTATCTATCACGCTACTGGAAGTCAAAAGAAAGCTGGAGTAGCCATACTTATATCAGACAAACTAGACTTTACAGGCTGTAACAAGAGATGAAGAAGGGCATTATATAATAATTACAGGGACTATCCATCATGAAGAGCTAACAATTATAAATGTCTATGCGCCGAATACGGGAGCCCCCAAATATATAAAACAATTACTCACAAACATAAGCAACCTTATTGATAAGAATGTGGTAATTGCAGGGGAATTTAACACTCCACTTACAACAATGGATAGATCATCTAGATACAGGATCAATAAAGAAACAAGGGCCCTGAATGATACATTGGATCAGATGGACTTGACAGATATATTTAGAACTCTGCATCCCAAAGCAACAGAATATACTTTCTTCTCGAGTGCACATGGAACATTCTCCAAGATAGATCACATAATGGGTCACAAAACAGCCCTTCATAAGTATACAAGAATTGAAATTATACCATGCATACTTTCAGACCACAATGCTATGAAGCTTGAAATCAACCACAGGAAAAAGTCTGGAAAACCTCCAAAACATGGAGGTTAAAGAACACCCTACTAAAGAATGAATAGGTCAACCAGGCAATTAGAGAAGAAATCAAAAAATATATGGAAACAAACGAAAATGAAAATACAACAATCCAAATGCTTTGGGACGCAGCAAAGGCAGTCCTGAGAGGAAAATACATTGCAATCCAGGATATCTCCAGAAACAAGAAAAATCCCAAATACAAAATCTAACAGCACACCTAAAGGAAATAGAAGTAGAGCAGCAAAGACACCCCAAACCCAGCAGAAGAAGAGAAATAATAAAAATCAGAGGAGAAATAAACAATATAGAATCTAAAAAAAAAACTGTAAAGCAGATCAATGAAACCAAGAGTTGGTTTTTTGAAAACAAACAAAATTGATAAACCTCTAACCAGGCTTCTCAAAAAGAAAAGGGAGATGACCCAAATAGATAACATCATGAATTAATATGGAATTATTACAACCAATCCCTCAGAAATACAAGCAATTATCAGGGAATACTATGAAAAATTATATGCCAACAAACTGGACAACTTCGAAGAAATGGACAAATTCCTAAGCACCCACACACTTCCAAAACTCAAACAGGAAGAAATAGAAAACTTGAACAGACTCATAACCAGCGAAGAAATTGAATCAGTTATCAAAAATCTCCCAACAAATAAGAGTCCAGGACCAGATGGCTTCCCAGGGGGATTCTACCAGATATTTAAAGCAGAGATAATACCTATACCTCTCAAGCTGTTCCAAAAAATAGAAAGGGAATGAAAACTTCCAGACTCATTCTATGAAGCCAGCATTACTTGGATTCCTAAGCCAGACAGAGACCAGGCAAAAAAAAGAGAACTACAGGCCAATATCCCTGATGAATATGGATGCAAAAATTCTCAGTAAGATGCTAGCAAATCAAATTCAACAGCATATAAAAAGAATTATTCACCATGCTCAGGTGGGATTCATTCCTGGGATGCAAGACTGGTTCAACATTCACAAACCAATCAATGTGATACATCACATTAATAAAAGAAAAGAACCATAAAGATCCTGTCAATAGATGCAGAAAAAGCATTTTACAAAATTCAGCATCCTTTCTTGATAAAAACCCTCGAGAAAGTCGGGATAGAAAAAACATACTTAAACATCATAAAAGCTATTTATGAAAAGCCCACAGCTAATATCATCCTCAATGGGGAAAAACTGAGAGCTTTCCCCCTGAGATCAGGAACATGACAGTGATGTCCACTCTCACCGCTGTTGTTTAACATAGTGTTGGAAGTTCTAGCATCAGCAATCAGACAACAAAAGGAAATCAAAGGTATCAAAATTGGCAAAGATGAAGTCAAGCTTTTGCTTTTTGCAGATGACATGATATCATACAAGGAAAACCCGAGAGACTCCACCAAAGTCTGCTAGAACTGATACATGAATTCAGCAAAGTCGCAGGATACAAAATCAATGTACAGAAATTAGTTGCATTCTTATACACTAATAATGAAGCAACAGAAAGACAAATAAAGAAACTGATCCCATTCACAATTGCACCAAGAAGCATAAAATACCTAGGAATAAACCTAACCAAAGATGTAAAAGATCTGTATGCTGAAAATTATAGAAAGCTTATGAAAGAAATTGAAGAAGATATAAAGAAATAGAACAACATTCCGTGCTCATGGACTGGAAGAATAAATAGTTTTAAAATGTCAATACTGCTCAAAGCAATCTACACATTCAATGCAATTCCAAACAAAATTTCACCAGCATTCTTCTCAAAGCTAGAACAAGCAATCCTAAAATTTGTATGGAACCCAAAAGGCCCCAAAGAGCCAAAGTAATTTTGAAGAAGACCAAAGCAGGAGGCATCACAATCCCAGACTTTAGCCTCTACTACAAAGCTGTAATCACCAAGACAGCATGGTATTGGCACAAAAACAGGCACATAGACCAATGGAATAGAATAGAGACTCCAGAATTGGATCCACAGAAGTATGGCCAACTAATCTTTGACAAAGCAGGAAAGAATATCTAATGGAAAAAAGACAGTGTCTTTAACAAATCATGCTGGGAGAACTGGACAGCAACATGCAGAAGGTTGAAACTAGACCACTTTCTCACACCATTCACAAAAATAAACTCAAAGTGGATAAAGGACCTGAATGTGAGACAGGAAACCATCAAAACCTTAGAGGAGACAGCAGGAAAAGACCTCTCTGACCTCAGCCGTAGCAATCTCTTACTCGACACATCCCCAAAGGCAAGGGAATTAAAAGCAAAAATGAACTACTGGGACCTTATGAAGATAAAAAGCTTCTGCACAGCAAAGGAAACAACCAACAAAACTAAAAGGCAACCAATGGAATGGGAAAAGATATTTGCAAATGACATATCGGACAAAGGGCTAGTATCCAAAATCTATAAAGAGCTCACCAAACTCCACACCCAAAAAACAAATACCAGTGAAGAAATGTATTCACCCAGTGAAAAAATGGGCAAAAAACATGAATAGACACTTCTCTAAAGAAGACAACCAGATGAACAACAGGCACATGAAAAGATGCTCAACGTCACTCCTTATCAAGGAAATACAAATCAAAACCACACTCAGATACCACCTCACACCAGTCAGAGTGGCCAAAATGAACAATCAGGAGATGATAGATGCTGGAGAGGATGTGGAGAAATGGGAACCCTCTTGCACTGTTGGTGGGAATGCAAACTGATGCAGCCACTCTGGAAAACAGTGTGGAGGTTCCTCAAAAAATTGAAAGATCTACCCTATGACCCAGCAATAGCACTGCTAGGAATTTACCCAAGGGATACAGGAGTTCTGATGCATAGGGGCACTTGTACCCCAATGTTTATAGCAACACTTTCAACAATAGCCAAATTATGGATAGAGCCTAAATGTCCATCAACTGATGAATGGATAAAGAAATTGTGGTTTATATACACAATGGAACACTACATGGCAATGAGAAAGAATGAAATTTGGCCTTTTGTAGCAACGTGGATGGAACTGGAGAGTGTGATGCTAAGTGAAATAAGTCATACAGAGAAAGACACATACCATATGTTTTCACTCATATATGGATCCTGAGAAACTTAGCAGAAGACCATGGGAGAGGGGAAGGAAAAAAAGAAAAGGTTAGAGAGGGAGGGAGCCAAAGCATAAGAGACTCTTAAAACCTGAGAATAAACTGAGGGTTGATGGGAGGTGGGAGGGAGGGGAGAGTGGGTGATAGGTATTGAGGAGGGGACCTGTTGGGATGAGCACTGGGTGTTGTATGGAAACCAATTTGACAATAAATTTCATATTAAAAAAATAATAAAAAAAAAACAATCAAGATTTTCACCTCAAATTTTCCTCTTAAATATATGGGTCTCTTCATATAGACCCTAAATAGCTGTCCCATAGACCCAATGGTATCATCATAACATATAAATTATCTGGATGAGGTGGAGATAAACTCAGAGTTTGTATTCTGCCTGCATTTAACCACAAAAGTCTCCACTCTGATTGTAAGCCTACAAATCCAGATAAAGAGGAGGTAACTCAGTGCAGGTACTGGTGCTTCCACGTGATCAACAGAACCCCAGGCCCTCAAGTACTCCTACTCCCCCACTTACAAGAAACACACAGACAAGCTAAGTATGTGTCAGCTTCAGGCTCATTAAATTCAATGACCTTTGGTATTTTTTTGTTGCAGGTGCTCAAGGAGAGAAAGAAAGCATATTTAGTAAGAACAATAATCCACTTTTACCCAAGACTGACATTTGGAATCAAATCTAGCAGAGGGGAATACCATACATGAAGTCTCCCTCTCCTTTTTCCCAAGAATTCAGCAGCAAATGATAGATTTTTTTGACCATATGTCCATATACGTTTAATCTGGCAGGACAAGGAAGATGGGAAGAGTTCCTTCAGAGATTCCTGAAGGATCTACTAGCCACACTTTTGAATCACTGCCCAAATTTCCCTCTAGGAGCTCTGTAGTTCAGAATTGATGCATACATATAATATATGAGTGCTATATAGCTAGCAATTGTAATATAAAACTTAAACTGTTTTAAATTATTGCTGTTTGTGGATTTACATATGTCACTAATACATTTTTTAAAGCAGAACATTTTGTGGGGTTTTTTCATGCTGTGCTGTGATTAATAAGAAATAAACTTAGAACATAGGTGGTGATGGTTTGACTCAGGAAACCATCATGTTTGATGGAACTGAAACCTCCCAGGGTTCAGTCAGTATGCTCAACCTAATCTTACTCACACTTAAATCCAGGATTCTCTGATAAAGGTTGTCATCAGTGAACTGAGTAAGAGTGCTTCAAGTTCTCATTACCTCACATAGGAAATAATGTGTTCATATAATCATCTTTTGTGAGTTTTATAAATATATTACAAAAACTCAGTCTTATGGAAAAAGGATCAATTCAAAAAAGTTTCCAAAAATAAGAAAAAAGATGAATAAGGTTGATGGGAATGGTTCCATAAAAGAGCTTGATAGATTTAAGCAATATTTATTGATGCTCAGGAAAGTATAAATGAAACGTGTTATACAGAAAGTTGATGGTCAGAAGCCATTTAAAATCTAGTGGTGTCAAGGAAACATCCAGACTCAAAGGTAATTGCATTGCAGCACCTGAACTCACATTGCTCTAATGCACAAGTGTAAGTTCAGAAGATGTCAGGGAAATTAAATATTAACAAAAATGACCTTGACCCTATTTGTTTATAGTGACACAAACAACAATGCTGGCAGCCTGGAAGATTGCACAGAAAATCTGGGCCTGAGAATCAGGAGACTAGGCTTGTAGCACAGACTTCATTTTCTTCTCTGCTCAGTTCTCTCACACATACCTAAACGTGTTGTATAGAGCAATGTCATCCAGTAGAAATAGAATACCAGCTAAAAATGTGAGCCATGTAAGTAATTTTAAATTTCTAGTAGCCACATTCAAAAAATGTTTAAACTGAGAGCTTTCCTCCTAAGGTCAGGAACAAGACAAGGATGTCCATTCTCACCATTTTTATTCCACATAGTACTACAAACCCTAGCCATAGCAGTCTGACAACAAAAAAATGAATAAAAGGAATCTGAAATGGTAGCAGAGAAATACAACTTCCACTGTTTGCAGGTACTTGATATTTACAGGTATCTGATACCTTAGGTAGAAAACCCTAAAGATTCCACCAGAAAACTAGTAGAACCGATAAATGAATTCAGTAGAGTCACAGGATACAAAATCACTTTACAGAAATCTGTTGCATTTTAATACACTAATAATGAAGCAGCATAAAGAGAAATTAAGAAAACAGCCCCATTTAAAATGACACCAAAATAATAAAATACCTAGGAAGTGAAAGACCTGTACTCTGAAAAGTATAAAACACTGATGAAAGAAATTGAAGAGGACACAAACAAATGGAAAGACATTATATTCTCATGGGCTGGAAGAACAAATAATGTTAAAATGTCTATACTACCCCCAAACAATCTACAGATTTAATGCAATCCATATCAAAATACCAACAGCATTTTCCACAGAACTAGAACAAACAATCCAAAAATTTGTATGGAACCACAAAAGACCCCCAATAGCCAAAGCAATCTTGAAAAAGAAAAATAAAACTGGAGGTATCACAATCCCAGATTTCAAGTCATCTTACAAAGCTCTTGTAATCAAAATAGTATGGTATTGGCACAAAAATAGACATATAGATCAATGGAACAGAACAGAGGCCCAAACCCCCAATTTTATGTTCAATTAATTAACAAAGGAGGCCAGAGTATGCAATGGGAAAAAGACAGTCTCTTCGACAAATGGTAATGGGAAAACTGGACAGCTACATGCAAAAGAATGAAACTGACCCATTTTCTGATACCATTCACCAAAATAAACTCAAAATGGATGAAGTACCAAAGAGCGAGGCCTGAAATCATAAAAATCCTAGAAGAGAGCACAAGCAGTAATTTCTCCGGCATCAGCATAAAAACATTTTTCTACATATGTATCCTGAAGCAAGGGAAACAAAAGCAAAATTTAACTATTTGGAGTACATCAAAATAAACAGCTTCTGCACAGCAAAGCAAAGAATCAACAAAACTGAAAGACAGCCTACTGAATGAGAGAAAATATTTGCAAATGATATGTCAGATAAAAGGTTACTATCCAAAATATATGAAGAACTTATACAACTACACACACACACACACACACACACACACACACACACACAAATAATCCTATCAAAAACGGGCAGAAGACACAAGCAGACATTTCTCCAAAGAAGACATTAAGATGGCCAACAGACACATGAAAAGATGTTCAACATCACTCATCATCAGTGAAATGCTAATCAAAACCACAATGAAATATCACCTCATACCTGTCTTAATGGCTAAAATCAAAAACACAAGAAACAACAAGTGTTGGAGAGGATGTGGAGGAAAAGGAACCCTCCTGCACTGTTGGTGAGAACGCAAACTGGTGTAACCACTGTGGAAGACAATACAGAGGTTCCTCAAAAAATTAAAAATAGGGGTGCCTAGATGTCTCAGTCAGTTAAGCGTCTGACTTCGGCTCAGGTTATGATCTTGTGGTTTGTGGGTTCAAGCCCTGTGTTGGGCACTGGGCTAAAGGCTCAGAGCCTGGAGCCTGCTTCAGATTCTGTGTCTCCTTCTCTCTCTCTGCCCCTCCCCTGCTGACACTCTCAAAAATAAAACAGTTAAAAAAAATTTAAATTAAAAATAGAACTACCCTACAATCCAGTAATCACACTATTGAGTATTTACCCAAAGAATACAAAAACAGTTAATTCAAAGGGGTATATGTACCCATATGTTTACTGTAGCATTATTTACAATAGCCAAATTATGGAAGAGCCCAAGTGTTCATCAATACATGAATGGATAAAGAAGAATATACACATATGTAGATATATACAATGGAATATTACACAGCCATAAAAAAAAGAATGAAATCTTGCCATTTGCAACACCATAGATGGATCTAGAGTATACTGCGAACTGAAATAAGCCATAAGAGAAAGACAAATACCATATTACTTCACTCATATGTGGAATTTAAGCAACAAAACAAACAAACCAAGAAAGAGACAAAGGAACCAAAAAATAAATAAATAAAAGAAAAAAGGAAAATAGACTCTTAACTGCAGAGAACAAACAGATGGTTACCAGTGGGGAGGTCAATGACAGGATAGGTAAAATAGATGAAGGAGATTAAGAGTACCCTCATCTTGATGAACACTGGTTGTTGTATGAAGTGTTGAATCAGTATATTATATACCTGAAATTAATATAACACTGTTAACTACATTGGAATTAAAATAAAAAATGAAAGAAAATTACACATTTAAAAAACAGGTAAATTTCATTTTAATAATATATTTTATTTAACCAATATATAGAAAATATTTCAAAATGGAACCAATATAAAAATTATTTTTTAAGTTTATTTATTTACTTTGAGAGAGAAAAAAAAGTGGATGAGCGAGTGGGGGAGTGGCGGAGAGAGAGAGAGAATCCCAAGCAGACGCCACACTGTCAGTGCAGAGCCCAGTGCAGAGCTCAAACTCACGAACTGTGAGATCATGACCTGAGTTGAAGTCAGACACTTAAGCGACGGGACCCCCTCAGGTACCCACCCCCCCGATGTAAAAAAATTATTAATGATGCATCTTACATTCCCTTTTTGGTACTAAGTCCTCAAAATCTGGTATATACTTTATACTTAACAGCACATCTTATCTGCACCTGCCACACTGCCAGTGTTCAGTAGCCACATGTGGCTAGTGGCTGCCTAACTGAGTAGCAGTCAATCTGTATACTCTTCACCTTGTCCAAAATCCCTATGACTAGAAACACTGATGGGACAGTACTACAAAAATTGGAAGTTGCATAAATATGTGAAAGTAATACAATGATTCCACAGAGAGGACAAAACACATAAATAAGCATTACAGAATTTTATATTCTGTCAAGAATCATTTACAATATTTCTTTGTAAGGATATCTATTATGTGGAAAAACGATGCTTACCATTTTCAAAATTAATGGAATTCCCTTCCTTGGATGTCTTTTCAAATTAGACAAATATAGACATAGAGATTCATATATGGACTAGCAATGGATTTGATTAGAAGTTCTCAACTCTATCTGCATAGAATCATCATGGAAACTTAAAAAACACCAGGGTATCATCTCCAAGACCCTTATTTAATTACTCTGGAGTTTCTGGGGCACTGATGCAATGTGCAGCCCAGGTTGAGGGGCATCAAGTAGGATGACCTCTGCAGGGACTATCACACTCCCTCTCATTGCCCCTCACTTGCCAGTTGCTCCCACAGTAGTCAAGGATATTAGCATAATTTGAGGCACCGTCTCAAGAAACACTGAGATAACTATTGGTATTCATACATGCCATCAGCAAATGGTACAGGAGTCCCCCCTTATCTGCAGGGGACACATTCCAAGACCCCTAGTGGATGCTTCAAACTGCAGATAGTACCAAACCCTATACTATATTTTTTCCTATTCACACAAACCTATGATAAAGTTTAATTTACAAATTACACACAGTAAGAGATTAATAGCATTAACTAGTAATAAAATAGAACAATTCTAATATAAAGTTATGTGAATGTGATCTCTCTCTCTCAAAACATCCTATTATACCAGACTCACCCTTCTTCTTGTGATGATGTGAGATGACAAAATGCCCACATGATGAGATGAAGTGAGGTGAATAATGCAGGCACTGTAATGTAGCACTAGGCTACTACTGACCTTCTAGTGATATGTCAGAAATTAGGTCACCTGCTTCCAGACCATGGTTGAGCATGGGTAACCAAAACCATGGAAAGTGCAAGTGCAGAGAAAGGAGGGCTACTGTATTTCATGGCTTGGGGCAAAAATGTGCACTTATATTTAGCAATCACAATCATTTCTACAATATGGAATCATGCTACCCCTACTTAGTTTTAAAACCAAAGTCAGCAAATTTTGTCAAAGGCTAATACAACACGTATTTCTTAAGCACTTTACACATTATAAGAGATTGCAGATACAGAAGATTGGTCCTAGGATCGTCAGAAGATGGCGGCGTAGGAGGACGCTGGGTTCACCACGCGTCCTGCTCATCACTTAGATTCCACCTACACCTGCCTAAATAACCCAGAAAACCGCCAGAGGATTAGCAGAACGGAGTCTCCGGCGCCAAGCGCAGATGAGAGGCCCACGGAAGAGGGTAGGAAGGGCGGCGAGGCGGTGCGCGCTGCACGGACTGGCAGGAGGGAGCCGGGGCGGAGGGGTACCGGCCAAGCAGAGCCCCCGAGTCTGGCTTGCAAAAGCGGAGGGGCCAGACGGAATGTGTTCCGACAGCAAGCGCGACTTAGCATCTGGGAGGTCATAAGTTAACAGCTCTGCTCGCAAAGCGGGAAGGCTGGAGGACAAAGGGAGGGAGAGTTGCTGAGCCCCGGGACGACAGAGCTCAGTTTGGCGGGGAACAAAGGCACTCGCCAGCACCATCTCCCTCGCCAATCCCCCAGCCAAAATCCCAAAGGGAACCAGTTCCTGCCAGGGAACTTGCTCGCTCCACGCAAACACCCAGCGCTGTGCTTCTGCAGAGCCACCCCTCCTGCAGTGGGTCTGACTCCCTCCTGCTGCCACAGGGCCCCTCCTGAAGTGGATCACCTAAGGAGAAGCGAGCTAAGCTTACCCCTCCTGCCCCCGTGCACCTTGCCTCCCCACCCCAGCTAATACGCCAGATCCCCAGCACCACAAGCCTGGCAGTGTGCAAGTAGCCCAGACGGGCCACACCACCCCACAGTGAATCCCGCCCCTAGGAGAGGGGAAGAGAAGGCACACACCAGTCTGACTGTGGCCCCAGCGGTGGGCTCAAGGCAGACATCAGGTCTGACTGTGGCCCGCCCACCAACTCCAGTTATACACCACAGCACAGGGGAAGTGCCCTGCAGGTCTGCACCACTCCAGGAACTACCCAAAATGACAAAACGGAAGAATTCCCCTCAAAAGAATCTCCAGGAAAAAACAACAGCTAATGAACTGATCAAAAAGTATTTAAATAATATAACAGAAAGTGAATTTAGAATAATAGTCATAAAATTAATCCCTGGGCTTGAAAACAGTATAGAGGACAGCAGAGAATCTCTTGCTACAGAGATCAAGGGACTAAGGAACAGTCAGGAGGACCTGAAAAACACTTTAAACGACATGCAAAATAAAATGGAAACGACCACGGCTCGGATTGAAGAGGCAGAGGAGAGAATAGGTGAACTAGAAGATAGAATTATGGAAAAAGAGGAAGCTGAGAAAAAGAGAGATAAAAAAATCCAGGAGTATGAGGGGAAAATTAGAGAACTAAGTGATACACTAAAAAGAAATAATATACGCATAATTGGTATCCCAGAGGAGGAAGAGAGAGGGAAAGGTGCTGAAGGTGTACTTGAAGAAATAATAGCTGAGAACTTCCCTGAACTGGGGAAGGAAAAAGGCATTGAAATCCAAGAGGCACAGAGAACTCCCTTCAGATGTAACTTGAATCGATCTTCTGCACAACATATAATAGTGAAACTGGCAAAATACAAGGATAAAGAGAAAATTCTGAAAGCAGCAAGGGATAAACGTGCCCTAACATATAAAGGGAGACCTATAAGACTCGTGACTGATCTCTCTTTTGAAACTTGGCAGGCCAGAAAGGATGGGCACAAGATCTTCAACGTGATGAACAGAAAAAATATGCAGCCGAGAATCTTTTCTCCAGCAAGTCTGTCATTTAAAATAGGAGAGATAAAGGTCTTCCCAAACAAACAAAAACTGAAGGAATTCGTCACCACTAAACCAGCCCTACAAGAGATCCTAAGGGGAATCCTGTGAGACAAAGTACCAGAGACATCACTACAAGCATAAATCATACAGACATCACAATGACTCTAAACCCGTATCTTTCTATAATAACATTGAATGTAAATGGACTAAATGTGCCAACCAAAAGACATAGGGTATAAGAATGGATAAAAAACAAGACCCATCTATTTGCTGTCTACAAGAGACTCATTTTAGACCTGAGGACACCTTTAGATTGAGAGTGAGGGGATGGAGAACTATTTATCATGCTACTGGAAGCCAAAAGAAAGCTGGAGTAGCCATACTTATATCAGACAAACTAGACTTTAAATTAAAGGCTGTAACAAGAGATGAAGAAGGGCATTATATAATAATTACAGGGACTATCCATCAGGAAGAGCTAACAATTATAAATGTCTATGCGCCGAATACGAGAGCCCCCAAATATATAAAACAATTACTCATAAACATAAGGAACCTTATTGATAAGAATGTGGTAATTGCAGGGGAATTTAACACTCCACTTAAAACAATGGATAGATCATCTAGATACAGGATCAATAAAGAAACAAGGGTCCTGAATGATACATTGGATCAGATGGACTTGACAGATATATTTAGAACTCTGCATCCCAAAGCAACAGAATATACTTTCTTCTCGAGTGCACATGGAACATTCTCCAAGATAGATCACATAATGGGTCACAAAACAGCCCTTCATAAGTATACAAGAATTGAAATTATACCATGCATACTTTCAGACCACAATGCTATGAAGCTTGAAATCAACCACAGGAAAAAGTCTGGAAAACCTCCAAAAACATGGAGGTTAAAGAACACCCTACTAAAGAATGAATAGGTCAACCAGGCAATTAGAGAAGAAATCAAAAAATATATGGAAACAAACAAAAATGAAAATACAGCAATCCAAATGCTTTGGGACGCAGCGAAGGCAGTCCTGAGAGGAAAATACATTGCAATCCAGGATATCTCCAGAAACAAGAAAAATCTCAAATACAAAATCTAACAGCACCCTAAAGGAAATAGAAGCAGAACAGCAAAGGCAGCCTAAACCCAGCAGAAGAAGAGAAATAATAAAGATCAGAGCAGAAATAAACAATATAGAATCTAAAAAAACTGTAGAGCAGATCAACGAAACCAAGAGTTGGTTTTTTGAAAAAATAAACAAAATTGACAAACCTCTAGCCAGGCTTCTCAAAAAGAAAAGGGAGATGACCCAAATAGATAACATCACGAATTAATATGGAATTATTACAACCAATCCCTCAGAGATACAAATAATTATCAGGGAATACTATGAAAAATTATATGCCAACAAACTGGACAACCTGGAAGAAATGGACAAATTCCTAAACACCCACACACTTCCAAAACTCCATCAGGAGGAAATAGAAAGCTTGAACAGACCCATAACCAGCGAAGAAATTGAATCAGTTATCAAAAATCTCCCAACAGGGGCGCCTGGGTGGCGCAGTCGGTTAAGCGTCCGACTTCAGAGATGATACCTATCCTTCTCTAGCTATTCCAAAAAATAGAAAGGGAAGGAAAACTTCCAGACTCATGCTATGAAGCCAGTATTACTTTGATTCCTAAACCAGACAGAGACCCAGTAAAAAAAGAGAACTACAGGCCAATATCCCTGATGAATATGGATGCAAAAATTCTCAATAAGATACTAGCAAATCGAATTCAACAGCATATAAAAAGAATTATTCACCATGATCAAGTGGGATTCATTCCTGGGATGCAGGGCTGGTTCAACATTCGCAAATCAATCAACGTGATACATCACATTAATAAAAGAAAAGAACCATATGATCCTGTCAATCGATTCAGAAAAGGCCTTTGACAAAATTCAGCAACTTTCTTAATAAAAACCCTTGAGAAAGTCGGGATAGAAGGAACATACTTAAACATCATAAAAGCCATTTATGAAGCCCACAGCTAACATCATCCTCAATGGGGAAAAACTGAGAGCTTTTTCCCTGAGATCAGGAACATGACAGGGATGTCCACTCTCACCGCTGTTGTTTAACATAGTGTTGGAAGTTCTAGCATCAGCAATCAGACAACAAAAGGAAATCAAAGGCATCAAAATTGGCAAAGATGAAGTCAAGCTTTTGCTTTTTGCAGATGACATGATACTATGCATGGAAAATCCGATAGACTCCACCAAAGTCTGCTAGAACTGATACATGAATTCAGCAAAGTCGCAGGATACAAAATCAATGTACAGAAATCAGTTGCATTCTTATACACTAACAATGAAGCAACAGAAAGACAAATAAAGAAACTGATCCCATTCACAATTGCACCAAGAAACATAAAATACCTAGGAATAAATCTAACCAAAGATGTAAAAGAACTGTATGCTGAAAACTATAGAAAGCTTATGAAGGTAACTGAAGAAGATATAAAGAAATGGAAAGACATTCCCTGCTCATGGATTGGAAGAATAAATATTGTCAAAATGTCAATATTACCCAAAGCTATCTACACATTCAATGCAATCCCAATCAAAATTGCACCAGCATTCTTCTCGAAACTAGAACAAGCAATCCTAAATTTCATATGGAACCACAAAAGACCCCGAATAGCCAAAGTAATTTTGAAGAAGAAGACCAAAGCAGGAGGCATCACAATCCCAGACTTTAGCCTCTACTACAAAGCTGTCATCATCAAGACAGCATGGTATTGGCACAAAAACAAGCACATAGACCAATGTAATAGAATAGAAACCCCAGAACTAGACCCACAAAAGGATGGCCAACTCATCTTTGACAAAGCAGGAAAGAACACCCAATGGAAAAAAGACAGTCTCTTTAACAAATGGTGCTGGGAGAACTGGACAGTAACATGCAGAAGGTTGAAACTAGACCACTTTCTCACACCATTCACAAAAATAAACTCAAAATGGATAAAGGACCTGAATGTGAGACAGGAAACCATCAAAACCCTAGAGGAGAAAACAGGAAAAGACCTCTCTGACCTCAGCCGTAGCAATCTCTTACTCGACACATCCCCAAAGGCAAGGGAATTAAAAGCAAAAATGAACTACTGGGACCTTATGAAGATAAAAAGCTTCTGCACAGCAAAGGAAACAACCAACAAAACTAAAAGGCAACCAACGGAATGGGAAAAGATATTTGCAAATGACCTATCAGACAAAAGGCTAGTATCCAAAATCTATAAAGAGCTCACCAAACTCCACACCCGAAAAACAAATAACCCAGTGAAGAAATGGGCAGAAAACATGAATAGACACTTCTCTAAAGAAGACATCCAGATGGCCAACAGGCACATGAAAGTATGCTCAACGTCGCTCGTCATCAGGGAAATACAAATCAAAACCACACTCAGATATCACCTCATGCCAGTCAGAGTGGCCAAAATGAACAAATCAGGAGACTATAGATGCTGGAGAGGATGTGGAGAAATGGGAACCCTCTTGCACTGTTGGTGGGAATGCAAATTGGTTCAGCCACTCTGGAAAACAGTGTGGAGGTTCCTCAAAAAATTAAAAATAGACCTACCCTATGACCCAGCAATAGCACTGCTAGGAATTTACCCAAGGGATACAGGAGTACTGATGCATAGGGGCACTTGTACCCCAATGTTTATAGCAGCACTCTCAACAATAGCCAAATTATGGATAGAGCCTAAATGTCCATCAACTGATGAATGGATAAAGAAATTGTGGTTTATATACACAATGGAGTACTACAGGGCAATGAGAAAGAACGAAATATGGCCCTTTGTAGCAACGTGGATGGAACTGGAGAGTGTGATGCTAAGTGAAATAAGCCACACAAAGATAGATACCATATGTTTTCACTCTTATGTGGATCCTGAGAAACTTAACAGGAACCCATGGGGGAGCGGAAGGAAAAAAAAAAAAAAAAAAGGACGTTAGAGTGGGAGAGAGCCAAAGCATAAGAGACTGTTAAAAACTGAGAACAAACTGAGGGTTGATGAGGGGTGGGAGGGAGCGGAGGGTGGGTGATGGGTATTGAGGAGGGCACCTTTTGGGATGAGCACTGGGTGTTGTATGGAAACCAATTTGACAATAAATTTCATATATTGAAAAAATAAAAGAAAGCACATGGTATAGAATAAAGCACCCTCAAATCAGAAAAAAAAAAAAAAAGATTGGTCCTGATTTAAAAAGAATATGAGTAACAACATTAAAAAAAGTGAAATTGAAAAGGAAGTTTATAAAAGAAAGGGTTTTATTGCTCTATTTATTTTGTGGCCCAGGTTTACAGTGCTTAGCATTACAGCTCACACAATCCTAACAATGTTAGAGGAGTAATGTATATAATACAAATGTATATTACATACAGATAAACTACATATATATTATGTAACTATGTTATATTCCTGTAATTGTATACAAAGCCCTTCAAATACAAAATCAATAGTGAAGACAGGATTGTACCACAAAGTCCACACTTACATACCTCTTCATGAATGAGTAGAAGTCTAATTTAGGCTCTTACTTGCCATGGGACCCTGGACAAGTCACTCCCTCTCAGGGTTAATCACTTCATCTCTAAAATGGAGCACTAAAACCCACACTTTGGGTTTTTTTTATGAAAGTTAAACTTGGAAGAACTGGAGCTCACACAGGGTAGTTGCTCAATAAATACATACTGAATCTGAATGTACCTGCCCATCTTCCTCACTTCTGAGCACAGCAGAAAGAAGCCCAGAAGGAAAATTAATTGCTCAAACTCACACATGAATCCAGGTTTCCTGACTAGTGCTTTCTTCCCACCTCCTTCCCCTTAAAAATCTCCAGCCTGAGGCTAACCATGCCTCCCCTCTTTCCAAGACAAGCCAATGATGGCTCCTGCCCTAGTGCAAAGACCACAAGTCCAAGACCTATCATTGCCCCTCACCTGCCCAGTTGCTTCCACAGTGGTTAAAGATTTTAGCACCGCTTGAAACCTTCTCTGGAGAAACACGAAGATAGCTATTGGTATTCATACATGCCATCAGCAAATGGTACAGTAGTTCCAGACCTTCTGCCAGCAGCACACAAAGGTAGCCACATGGACCTGGCATACACCCCACTCTGACACTCACCTCCAGCAACACTTGTACTCCCCTGTTCCCCTCCAGGCATCTTACTTTATTACTGGATCACAACCCACAGGTGCCAAGAACAGACCCAAAAGCACTTTCTTAACATTTTCCATTAACACTGCAATGGGATCTAGTATTCATTAACTACTGTCTCACATCAGGTTCTCTGGGAGCAGATCCTGAGATAAGGATTCACATGCAAGTGTCTCATTAGGAAAGTACTTCCAGGAGAAACTGGTAAGGGACATGAGACACAACACAGGGAAAGGGAAAAAAAACCATACAGGGTGTGACTGCATGCCAAGTCCCATCCTCTGTCTGATCTAAAGGAGTGGTTGAGAGTACAAATTAACCTCAGAGCTTGTCTAATTGAGGCAGGGGTGCTGCTCTTTCACACTCCTTCACCCACCAGTCACTGACTCCAGCAGTTCAAGGGCAGTGCTCTGGAAGAAAACAGCAGGTGCAAGTGCTTACAAGCAATGCAAATAGAAGCTGTGGATGAGTACAGAAGACAGTGAGGGTCTGTGCAGAGCCCCAACAGTATCCTCTACAACCACCAGCTTCAAGGGAGGACTTGAAGCTTGACTGTCTCAGATCTGAGCCCATTTGATCTTTCCAACTTTTCAAAATCCAAAAAATGGAAAGCCAGTTTCTGTAGCGTGAGCATATTGTACAAAGACCACCACCCCAGCCACTGGAATTGGCCAGTGATGCAACTGAGCAACATTAGATAGATCAAGCTACTCTGGCATATTGCTCTCTCAGCAAGAATACTTGTTACCGCTCAGTTTGAAAATTCAATATACATTGTGCTAGGTTCAAGGGACACAGATGTGATCAAGAGATGACCCCTGCCCTAGAGGATTTCACGGTAAAGGGCCATCTTCTAAATGGAAAATCTGGCCTGATTTTTTACTGAATCTTAAGGAACACTCCATACTCAATGATATATGCTTCTCCTGTCAATTTTACATGATCAGCAACAATACATACTAAAACATCACACCATATTGAACTACAAAGAGATGTTACTTCATGAGGAATCAACAGAAAGCTAAATGAAACCACAAGAAAGTAACACTAATACTATTTCTAACAATAATGATAATGATAGATAGCATGTGTGGGAGACATACAATCATCGAGTTTTTGAATATCTAAGTTCCTAGATAAATCCCTTGGCCTCTAATTAATGCCCCAAGGTACTGCCACAAGATTTAACTGGTAATCTGGGGGGACATTAAAGATATGCTAGGGCCATTATTTCAAATTCATTATGTAATTGTACATTTTAAACATACTTTATATGAGGTGATACTTCAAAGGAGTAAGATTTGTTATCAAATGTTCCTTGGGGAATTAGTTATATCATATTGTCAGATCTAATATCCAGTCAGAACTGCAAGGCTTGAGAAAGTCAAGATATGCAACAGTGGCTCAAAGCCACATATTGCATTAGCTTACAAAGATTCACCACCTCTTGACAATAAATTTCATGTATTAAAAAAAAAAAAAAAGATTCACCACCTCTTAAGAATTTGCTGTAGACCACAGAATTGTTTAGGGTCAGTACTAAACTCATATTTAATGTCTCTCAGAGTGCAAAACTCATGCTTTTAAACACCATGCTCCAGTGGCAACAATCCAAAACCTGCTAACATTGGAAATGAACCACATGGTTCCAGGCATCTTTATGGCTTATCTGTGTCCCACCAGAATCACCCCTTCAGAGGCTCTGTCTCTAACCACTATAATTTTATATTAAGATCCTTTTCCTTCATTGTACATTAACACTATTTTCTAAAACAAGCAAATACAGAAAAAACTATATGTATTCATTATGTTATTAGTGATCAGTCAATAATTTAGTTATGGAGATTAATTACTTCAATCCTGCCAATTATTGTCTAGATTATACCTAGTCCCTCTTGGTATCTTTATCATTTCTTGGAATTTCCCATCTCATATGATTACTTCATTTTATGATATTCCTTTAAAAAAACTGTCCTCACAGTATCCAAATGATTTAAAAGCACTGGGAGATGTGACTGACTACCAGAACGAAGTATATCATAGCCAGTTTCCTTTGTCACATGTTATTATTAGCAAAAAAAGGGACAAAGAGTAATAAACCATGCAATGAAGGTTTGAAATTTTGCTAAGTTTTATGGAGATGTTTTTGCTGTTATTAGTGTGTAAATACATGTTTTAAAGCATTTCAAATCCAAGAACCATTCCCATAAGTATTTATCAATTTAAAAGGAATAGGGGCGCCTGGGTGGCGCAGTCGGTTAGGCGTCCGACTTCAGCCAGGTCACGATCTCGCGGTCCGGGAGTTCGAGCCCCGCATCGGGCTCTGGGCTGATGGCTCAGAGCCTGGAGCCTGTTTCCCATTCTGTGTCTCCCTCTCCCTCTGCCCCTCCCCCGTTCATGCTCTGTCTCTCTCTGTCGCAAAAATAAATAAACGTTGAAAAAAAATTTAAAAATAAATAAATAAATAAATAAATAAATAAATAAATAAATAAATAAATAAAAGGAATAAAAAATCTGTTATGGTGAATATTCCATTCTAAATTTAACTATCAAGTAAATCCAAGATTCATTTAATACAGTAATGAGTCAAAGTCTTTCTAGCAATATTCCCCAGAAATTACCAAATTAAATAATTCAAATCCTTATAAAACGTCTATGACATACAAGACATTACAGAAGTGTCAAGTCTAAGCAGTATTTAGATCCAGAGATGAAAAGTGATAATGATTTGCCTGTGTCCACAAAACAAACTCCATAGGGATTTGATGTTGAGTAGGTAGCACAAGCACCAGCTGAACATTAAAATAAGCCATGAAGATAAAATGGACTTACACTGCAGTTTTTAACAAATTGAAAGGGAAAAGTAACATATACTTAATTAAAAGAGAAAACCACCAATTGTCAAGATCATTTTATGGTCCCCAAAATCTTAAAAATAACCCAAAAATGTCTTTCTTACTTGCTGTCGATGAGCACTTCAGATAGCCGATTATTCACTTGATTATCACTCTTATGGCGAAACTGAAAGTCAAAATATTTGTGAAAGAAATATATTAAATCATGCTTTGTCAGCACAAATAGGAACACTGAAAATACTTTTGAGTTCATCTGTTTGGACAATTTCACCATTGATCCAAAATTAGCCAGTTTATACTTACCATGAACCCAGCTCCATGTGTTCTAAATCTTAATCAATACCCTTCTCACTAACCCTTACTCTGGATGCTACCAATGCAACAAGTGTAGCCACATGCTCTTCTAATTCCCACACATTTTTAGGTGCTTCTAAGAAGACAGTATTCCCTTTACTCTGCCACATGGTTCTAGAAAACTATACATTTTGAAGTCCTCAATAAGGAATAGAGGCTTCCATTTTTCTTACATATGTGCTCAATACTTTATTGGAACATCAGTCATTCTGTTTTATGGATTTCTTTGAAGCCAAGAAATTACTTGTAATAACATGTATTCTTATTCTCCAGAAATTCTAATTGCTAACAGTAATATTATGAAATACTGAGCATTTAAAGCAAAACTCAAAATACAATACTGAACAACATTTGGTATGGATTTGTTTTTTATGCCCAAGTGATACTATTTCTTATTGTATATTCTAGTAATGTAAACATCTTACATTGCTTAGAAGAGTCCAAATATTATGAACCCTCTACTAAACTCATAAATTAGCAGTCATTCAGATAAGACTATCATCAAAATTAGTGTTTTCATTTAAAAAATTCAAAACATTGTACCAATATCACAACATCTAAAATGCTCCAACCACCCCTTCTCTTTTTCAATATCTTTCCCAAACCCATCCCAATCTATTCTGCCATGCCCAGTGCATGCAATTACACTGATTTCCAGGTGTAAGTTAATGTATATTATCAGGAAAAACAAGATATTTAACATTTGTTAACATGAAAAAATTTACAAAATCAATAGAAGAGTAAATTAAATCAACCCATCATTGGCATGCAAATTTCTCACCAGCAGAAATATTATTTTTTCTGAGTATATCATTTGATGTGGGTGCTGGATATTCTGTTTGCTCCTCTGTATTCACACCCCATCCTTCTCCACTCTGCCCTCTGTCATGGGAAGCTGACCCAGAAGATCCTTACCCTCTGGCTCCTGGTTGGGTTTGGCCAAAGGTGGCAGAAGATCAGAGTAGCCAGAGGAGAGTGAAATGGGGTATTTTTCTGCCTGACCTCATTCAAGCTGAGTTACAGAGAGCCCCAGGTGCCATGAGCAGCCCTCAGATACAGGTAATTGCTTCCTCCCATTGCCCCTTCAGACCAAGAAGTAGTATTGCCATCCATATTGCTACACTATGTGCTTTTCTTTGACCACTTTTCTTTTGCCCTTTTGTAAATAGTGCCTTCATTATTAATCTTTCTCCAATCTTTCTCATTTCAGGGTGACGTCTCTTTTCTGTCAAGACCCTGACTGATAAATATATCTGGTTATTGGACCCACACATATCATCACAAAAATAAAAGCATATTCAAGCATTAACTGCAATAAAGACAAAAGGAGACTTAGAATTTAGTCACATCTGTATCAAACCTGAAAACAATCCCCAAAATTGACTAGTTGGGAATCACAGAAAAGGGCCAAACAGTTCACCCCCCTGCAAGCTGAGGAGCCTATTCCCTGGACCTTAAAATAAGTCACTCTCACTTCAGCTCAGGTTTTGCCAAGAAATCTTGGTATTGGAACAAATGGAGTCTGGTAGGACTAGAAATGGTAGTAGAAAGGCTTAAAGGGGAATTGCCCAGGACAGGAAGGGAGCAGAGTACTAGCACTGATTGTATCCCCACTGCAAGACAGGCTCTGTGCCACATGCTTTATACATAGCATCTCATATTGTCCTTCCAACAGTTCTGGTATCATTAACAACATTATACAGACAAGGAAGGGTCCAGAGAAGTGGTTTCCCTCATTTCATACTGTTAGAACAGTAAGTTACAGTTACAGTAAGTAACAAGGTAAGGAGTCTTTCTTTAAAGCCCATGTTCTTTCTACTCTACCGTTTTATTCTTCTATGAAATGTGACTATAATGAATAAGACATTTACCCCAATATGTAGACACTTAAGCATATAAATCTTTTCCCAGAAAGATCAGCTATTGTGGAGAAGACACACATTTACTCCAAAGATGCCATTAGTCAAATCATGGTTAAAATTTCCTCTCCTAGAATTTCTTGGAGATTACAGTCCATTCTTTAGAATGTCCTCTATTCTTTGAAGATGAAGCTATTTAAAGACATGAAGGGATGCTTTATGTTTGGAAATATATAAAAGCTTCTCTTAGAAAGCAGGTAGGGTGGATACGTTTTTTAGGGGCTTGAGAGATAGCATTTGTTTCCATAGCTGGGTGAACACAAAATCATGAGATTGGCTTTCTTCTGTACCTTGTACACTGGCCATGAAGACAATTCTTTACAATGAGCTTCAAAGTACTTTGAACAATGGCAACCTTATAGGAATGAATAAATTCCAAGCTGACCACTTTTAAGTGACATGATTCATTAGTATGAACAGGTCCTGTGTGTTAGTTAAAAATCCTGCCTCAAAGGTTACAGTCACAATGTTAACCATGAAATACATGAGGCACTTCACTAAAAATGAAGAGAGTCAGGGTTGCCTGGGTGGCTCAGTCAATTAAGCACATGCAGAACCTGCTTGGTATTCTCTCTCTCTCCCTCTCTCTGCCCCTCCCCTGCTCATGCCCTTTCTCTCTCTCTCTCTCAAAAACAAATAAATAATTCTTAAAAAAAAAAAAAAGAGAGAGTCATATCTTATATATCGTACAGATACATGGTATACAAAGACACACCCCTCAGCACAGAGTGGTATGAATAAGGGTTCAAAAGCCACACTGCCCCAGGTAGACTATAAGTTAAACCCTAGAACAACCACCATATAAGCCTATAAAGCTAATAATAAAGATAAGAAGAAATCACAAAAATAATCTAAAAGAGGAAAAATGGAACAAAGAATCAATGAGGCATACAGGAAACAGTAGCAAGATAATAGATTTAAGTCTAATCACATTAAATATAAATGGGTTAAACATTCCAATTAAGAGATTTTCAGATTGCATAAAAAATCATTACCTAACTATATGCTATCTACAAGACACTCACTTTAAAGACATATATAAGTTAAAAATAGACAACAGGAAATATGGGTATGAGTTCACAGGAGAGGCCTAGACTAGGAATAAAAATATGTAAGTCATTGGCATATAGACAGTTATTAAGGCTAGCACACATACAATCACTGAGGGTGAGAATATAACTTCTCTAAATTTAGAACATTTGGCTTCCTTGAGACTGTTTTTAAATCTCTGAATTTGAATGACCTCCCTTGGCTTATGCAGACTTCAAAAGTCTCTACTGCTTTATATTTCACTATTTACATTAGTTGCCTGACTTTTGAAGTGATTTGACTTTGCAACTCCTGGTATAATGAGCAGAGGATGTGAGAGCACCAAATATCTACCAATTCTCAAAACTTAGAGAAAGACATATAAGATAAATAGTACTTCACTGGGTAGAAGGAGGTTTATGTTCTAATTCTGATCTTACCATTAATTGCCTGTCTGATCATTAACATATCACTGGTTCTTTAGAAACCTTGGTTTCCTCATCTGTAAAATGAGGGAGTAAGTCTAATTTTTCAAGTCCTCTTGCTTTTAACTTAAACAGGCTCTGGTTCTATGAAATCTGTATTAGTCACTGAACAAATAGCAAAAGAGTTTTATGTAATATTAAGCAGAAGAGCTCCATTCAAAAATTTCAAATAGATCTCTATTTTTTATTTCTGGGAGGTCACAATTGAAATTGAGAACTCAAGAATGCTCAAAAGTAAATACTCACATAGTCATCTGTGGCATCTTTGACAGCTGTCATAGTTATCACCAGGACCAAAGGCACCATGGTGGTAAACCAGGTCAAGGAAGAGATTTCTGGAATCAGCTGAAACAAACATTTCAAATAGTTTAGGGCTTTTAAGTTAGAAAATACATCTTCCAAATTTTGTCATTATATCTGACACACAGAAAGTAGTAAGATTATACTCAGTTATTTGTACAAATGTAGAATAACTTTCAATAATTTAAGTACTTTCATTAACTTATAAGACACACGGAAGTATCACTGAATGAATTTTCAGACTACTTGACAAAAAATAAAATTTTTATAGCAAGTTGAGAAGTAAGCTTCTTGAAATCCTTCAGATAATGATCTTTCCCCAGTATGACAAATGTCACTTCTCTGTTCTCAGCTTCTCATCTCAACTTTTAACAAGTTTTTACTAACTTCTCACCAATTCCAAAAGAGATTCTTTGAGCCATCTACCCTGCACCAAGCAAGTACTTTTCATAAATTATGTCATTTGACATTCAGAAAAGTTCATTGAGTTAGATTATGTACCAGAGTTGTTTTGCACATACCCACAGAATTTGTATTCCATGTAAATAGCACCTCCAAGGTACAACATAGAATACATTGTGAATAATTCCCTAGAGTCAGGAAATGCAGCAGTCCTAAGTATCATTTTCCCATCTTATAAATAAGTATCTGAGAGGTCACCCAACTGGGCCAAGAACATACACTGCTAAAATTTGAACTTTCATCTATTGGCCTCCAAAGCCTTGTACCTATACTTCCAAAGCCACCCACATGACAGAGACATAGTGACAGTTCACATGACTCTCTTAGAAAGAGAGTTTTCAAATGGGGTTCAGTATGGAAGTGCTTAAGAGTCATAAGATAGGAAAAGACTGGATATGGTCATTGTATGGAGATCAGGCCCTAACAAAAACAGCTCTAAATTAAAACAATTTTATACAATAGCTTCCACATAAAATTTTTTAAAAAGGAAAAAAAAAAAACTCAAAAGCCTCTGTGATACCAATAAAAACATCAGCCTGAGTGGCAGAAAAGCTAGATTGTAGTCCTAATTCTATCACTGACTCATTGTAAAAGCTTTACACATCACTTAACCTTTCTGGGTCTCATTTCTTGATCAAAAAAAAAAAGAAGGCTGGACTAAATCATCCCAAAGGCTCCTTCCAGACATAAAATTCTGTGAGCAAGAGCCTTTGACTATACATAAGAAAGCCATTAGAGCAATGAGCTCAAAAGTCTGGAATGATGTAAAGAGTTATATAAAGAAACCAAAAGCAAATTCATAGGGGGCAACAAAAGAAATCTTGGATTCCAAAGTCTTTTCAGTAAACTGTAAGGTATACATTCACTCTGGAGTTTTTGTTGTTGTTTTGTTTTGTTGTACCTATTCAGCATTCAGTTCTTCTCAAGTACACCTTAGGGAACTATCTCACTCCCCCTCTTCCACTTTCAGTCCATACAATGTTGGCAGACTCATTCCATTCTGGCTCCACATTTTGGCATGTGATCTAGAGCAAGTCAACCATTGCTACAAATTCTTAAGCCGCCATGATTTATTTATGGATAGCGATGTAACTCAGCATAGTCCAGTGAGAGCTAATCCCAAGATTTGCTGTAACAACCAAAAAAAATGATTCATTCTCTTTCTCTCTCCATCTCCCTCTCTCTCTTTCACGCTGGAGTTGGAGCCAGGAGAATAAAAGTCTAAAGCTTTCAGAGACCACCTGGTAGAGAGGGCCTGCCTGAAAGTAAAGCCAACATGGAGGAAAGAAAAGTCACATCTTGGGGCACCTGGGTTGCTCAGTCAGTTAAGCAGCTGACCTCAGGCTCAGGTCATGATCTCTCAGTTTGTGAGTTGGAGCCTTCATTGGGTTCTGTGCTGACAGCCCAGAACCTGGAACCTGCTTTGGATTTTGTGTCTCCCTCTCTCTCTACTCCCCAACTTGTGTGCTCGCGCTCTTTCAATCTCTCTCTCAAAATTAAATAAACATTAAAAAAAAAATTTTTTTTAAGAACAGTCACATCCTATTGAAATAGTCTGCCCATGTATCCAGTCGTACACAAAATGAGAAATATTCCTAAATATATTCCTATTTTGCTTAAACGAATTTAGGTTTCTGCCACTTACAGCCAAAGGTCCTTAATATAGTTATTCAATTAAGTAAAAATAGTACTCAAAGTTATTAATCTTGACTGTACACATCTAACCCATCTTTTTACCTCCTAAAATTAACACAGAGCCCAGCACATTCTGAATGTACCACTTTGGTCTGATTAAATTACTCTAAAATAAATACTAGGTAAATAACTGGCTATCATGAACTGTTTATATGTATGTGTATTGTTTGATTTATGCCTTCTTTTCTTTCCTAAAATATCAGTAAAAGCTAAAATTTTCTTTAAGCCCAAGTTTTAGTCAGCTGAGAGGAACAAGAAAGTTTATTAACTACCAATTAACCTCTCAAAGTTGCAAAAAATAGTTAGTCACTCTACAGTGAGACAAGATATAACATATTTTACACACACACAAATAGGTTATTGTTCTTAGATGCAAATGAAATTTTCCCAGTTAGCTTCCACTGACTACTACTCAGCTAGACTGCCTCAACTCTGATAACACCCATACTGTCAACACAAGAGGGAGATAAAGAAAGGAGGAAGGCTATGGACAGTAATTATTAGGCTCTGGTGTGGTTCAAATAAAGTGCAAAGCTGCATTCTAAAATGACCTCAGTGTTTAACATGATGAATGTACTAGTTTTTACCCATTCCTGACCCTCCCACATTTGTAAAGAGAAACAGCAATAATAACATTCAAAATCTGATAAGAAGGGTTTTACCTAATCATGAACATTTAGCTAAGTGAATTAATTTTTTCAAATTATATGAATACTCCTAACAAACTGATGATTAAGAAATACAACCTAAACATTACCTGTAAAATCAGAAGGAAAAGGAAATAGGCATTTGCCACTCTTTGGAACTGTTCAAATAAATTAATTGGCAAAAAGGTAAGAATGTTGTACTTGGATGTGTGGATACAATTATCCTGAAAAAAAAAAAATAGCATCATGTTAGATAGGGGCAAGGCATTGCTCATTTATCAGAAATAGCTCTAAAACTTACAAGGATGAACATGAATTATGCCAGAATGAGACACATAAACCAATCACTGAGAAAATTTTAAGTTCTATGTGGCCCAAAGTGTTCATTTTTCCCAAAATGACACTCTCCTGATATAGTTGAAATTACTGTCCAATGCCATAAAATAAACCATGACTTAAAAATGAATCAAGTATGAGTCTGCCTCTGAAATTTTTTACTCTTACGTATTCATTCATTTGGCAAATATTGCTTGAGCTTGTACTCAGAGCCGTGAAGTCTGAATAAACTTTAGAGATCATCTGGTCCACCTTCCCATTCTTTAGATAATTCTGACAAGGGGAATCCTAGTCAGGTCTTTAAAAGTCTTCTGTGATGGAAAACTGACCACCTCACGAAGCAGCCTCTTTTTATTTCAGGACTGGAATTGCTAGAAAGGTCTTTATTATGAGAAACCCAAATCTGCCTCTCCGTAACTTTTTACCATGTGCCAAATTCCATCCCCCAGGTCCCCCAGACAAAGTCTAAGCCCTTTAAATGTTGGAAACCTTCAAATATTTGAAGACCACTCCTAGGATTCCCCAAATCATCTTTATTTACTCTGATCCAGACATTCTCAAACCCCTCAGCCATTCCATATCTTATTTTATCGGCATCTCTTCCTGATCAGTTTCTTCTAGATCTATCCCAGCCTCTCTGCATCTCTCTTAAAACATGTCGCCCAAAACCAAACACAACCAATCCAAGTACAGTAGAAACTTTGATGTTCTGTGTTCTGGAATATCGTATTAACATGCCTTAAAATTTCATCAGCATTTTGGCAATTGTAGCTCACTGTTTATTCATTGAGTTTTTATGAACTAAAATATGTAGATCATTTCTTCATAAATCACTATGAAATCAGATAGTCCCTTCCTAAACATTTACCATTGATTTTCTCAAATATTGACATCTTTGATATATTCCTATTATACTAATCTAATGAAAAAAATAATTTTAAATATACTATCAAACTATTAAATATTCCTCCTAGCTTTGTGTCATCAAAAAATTTCAGGGGCACCTGGGTGGCTCAGTCAGTTAAGCAGCCAACTTCGCTCAGGTCATGATCTTGCTCTTCGTGAGTTCCAACCCCACATCAGGCTCTGTGCTGACAGCTTAGAGACTAAGGCCTGCTTTGGATTCTGTGTCTCCCTCTCTCTCTCTCTGCTCCTCCCCCACTTTACAGTCTGTCTCCATCTCTCTCTCAAAAATAAACATTAAAAAGTATTAAAACAATTTCAATTTTTAGCTATTCTTCCAAAGCTCTATGGACTAATACACTATAATTTTTTTAACATTTATTTATTATCAAGAGACAGAAAATGAGTATGGAAGGGGCAAAGAGAGGAGGAGACACAGAATCGGAAGCAGGCTCCAGGCTCTGACCTGTCAGCACAGAGTCCAATACGGGGCTCGAACCCACGAACCATGAGATCATGACCTGAGCCAAAGTCGGAGGCTCAACTGACTGAGCCACCCAGATACCCCTAGACTAACACATTATAAAGGACAAGACTAAAGACTCCCCCCAAAAAACAAAAAAACCCCACAGACACAGAAAAACATTTTTAATTTAAAAAATAAGCTTTTTCATCCACTTGTATTTTAAAACTCAGCCTGTGTGACTGGTTTTAAGCCAAACTACACTGGCGCCTAGTAATCGCTGCTACCTGTTTAAAGAAAATATGGTCCCCTGTTAAATAGCCATTTTTCAAATTTACCAGGAATCAGTGTGTCTAGCTCTGTGCAAGAAGCTGTGGGAGAGTAAGAGAGGTGCCAAGCGGAGAATTCCCAGCTTAGTTGGTCTGATGCACAGTCATGTCCTGCAAACTCTTCTGTAAGCTGATGATGACTATTTTGCAGTGAGCTATCAACTCAAGGTGTGGGCTGGAAGAAAGGCTGTGAGAGCTGCTAATCACGTAACAGGTTTCTGAGGAAGGGACTTGGAGAAAAGAATAGGGAGGAGGAAAGCTAAGGAGAAAAAGCAGTTAACAAAAAAAAAAATCACATATACTTAACTGTTTTATATTTTCTTCTAAGTTGAAACTAAAATGAGGTTAAGTCTGTATCTTGTAAAAGGACAGATGGAACATCTGCTGGGAAGCTCAAAACCATGACAGGAATTATAAAGAAAATCTACAAAACTGAATTCCACATAGGTAAAAAGACAATTGTGTGGGATAAAGTGATAATGCCAAATGGGGACTGTGACGATTTTCTTCTATTTGTTTAACTTGACATATAGCAATGATTGTGTTGTTCTTCTGGCTCTGTCGTGACTTAGTCACAGATGATGCAAACCCTCACAGCTGATTGGGAACAAAGAACGAGTGCTCCCCCTCCTGGAGGATCTCTGGACACATTTACCTTTCTTTTTCAATCAAAAGGGAAAAAGTGGTTCTATTTCTACTGCTTGTCCAAGGATGTAGGTATTGATAAGACCTTAAATATTCAGTCACTTCACTGATCAACCTATTGGCTTACAGTCAAATTTTACTACAATTCATGCCACTATATAGCACAGAAGATCTTTACCTCTATCCTCTTAGCACGACTTTTCCACCACGGACCACTAGAAACCTCCCAATACAGAAGCAAGGAGGAAGAAGAGGAAAACAAGAAAAAAAGGAATACATCTGGAGAATCCATATAGAATCTTTAGTGCTGGTTGAAACCAGGATGGAAGTCATGGGTTTAGTTTGTTAACCAGGTGGGCTAGTTAACTGACTCCAAGATGTCATAGGCAATCCTGGACCACAGGAGGCCTCCCATGTAGTGGGAAAGGTTCTACCCCTAGAGGAATATCAGAGAACATCAGTTCTCTATAGGAAGCTTGCTTCCAAGAGGAAGAGGACAGAGCTGAGATGGGAAGGCCCAGAGAACCCTGCAAGATTGACACATTGAATAAGTAACTCCACCACAGAGTGAGTAAAGGGTGGAGAGAAAAGTGTTGCCACAGTAGAGATCCCTCCACCAGGAAGACAACATCAGGAGATGAGGGGGAAAAAAAACATCGCTCCTCTAAAATATATTAACACAAAGGCCCTGAAGTAGGCAAAAGATGGCTCACTTGGGGGTCTAAAAAGGGGACTATGAGGCTGTACTAAAGAGGTCAGCACAAACTGAGGCTAGAGAGAGAAGTTCCCTGAAATACATACTAAGAATTTGGTGTTTATCATAAAGACTAAAATTTTAAGTGAAGAGGGAACTACTGAATGGCTTTAAACAAAGGAGTAACCTGAAGAACTTCTAATTTTAAAAGATCACAGTAGCTAGAGTGGAGAACAAGTTGGAAATGACACAAGAATAGATGAGAGAAGACCATGAGAAGGTTTTTTAATTAGTCCAGGTGAGAGATGATGGGTGGCTTAAAACAGAGGGTGACAAAAAAGGTTGACAATGAATAATAATAATATAAAAGAGCAGCTGGTATTTAGCAAGCTCTTCCTATGTATACTATTCTAAAAACTTTAAATTTTACAGCTTATTTTATCTTCACAAAACCTTTATGCAATAGGTACTATTATCCTTACTCTATAGAAGAGGAATCCCAGGCTTGGAGAGATTAAGTAATATGTATACGCAAGGTTATATAACAGATAAGTGATGGAACCAGGATTTGAACCCAGGTACTCTGCTTCTAGAGCCCACTCCTCAGCAGTGTACTTCCCCAATTCAGGGCAAAGCAGATCTCTCTTCTGCTTTCAGATCAATCATCCCCTGCTCTCGCCTCCACTCTGAATTTCTGGTCTGCTGCCACTTTCTTACCAAGGAAAATAACACTGTATATCTACCTTTTCCTCTTGAGTCAACCCCTGCTGTAGGAGCTCTGGTTATCTATTGCCTGATGTATGATTACAGTTTCCCATGTTCTCTTTCAGACCCCCTCAAGAGTGATTCTCTTGGTCCCTGACAAAGTTCAATGCAAGTAAATAGTATAAATAACCACTCTTTTTGTTTAGCTTTCTGACAGAAGCAGCATTGGCCAAAGTCCTTTACATTTTCACATTAACTATTTGCTACAGGAAAAAGTAAAGTAAAAATGATAAATTCTTCAGAGGTGGAACATCAAACTCAATATTAGCAAAATGAGAGGCATTATTTTTTATAATGAGATTTTATTGTGTAATCGTATTGCTTAAGAAAACAAAGCAAATAGAAAATAACAAACACTGCTAAATTAGTAAACAGAGCATTTGGGGAGTTTACTTAAATTCTTCCACTGGAAATATGGAGCTAATAAGATTTCTCACCTACATATTTATAGGACTATTGTGGAGATTAAATGAGATCATAGATGTGAAAGCATTTTTGAGTTTTACTTTGAAAGAATTATACAAATATAAGATTTCTGTGAAGGGTCCCCAAATAATCCAAATGGTTTTAGGAAATTCAATACCATAGTAACAAACAACTCCAGAGTCTTCATGGCTTAAAATAATAAAGGTTTATTTCTTGCTCGTGCTACTTATTCAACATGAGCCAGCAGGGAGACCGTTTCATCATAGCTACTCACAATGGACCAGCCACCATCTCAGACACTTGCAATTACAGTCCCAGAGGGAAAGAGAATGCTCTGAAGGGTTTCTTACCTATAAATTTATGCTTCATCCCAAAGGCTCAAACTCATTGATCAGAACAAGTCACCATATGCCCACAAGGCAGAAAGCCAGAAACACTTATGGACACCACAACCAGAAATGGAAACTAAGCCTAATGTTTGGGGAATGTGGGACACATCAGCCATAAAAATCAAATATCAAGAAACAAACTTAGTGCTACAAATCCAGTCTTATTTTAATGCTAGGTGTAACAGACATTTGACTATTTTTCCCTTCCCCTGAGCTAACAGTGCTGCAAATTTCTTAGTCTTGTGGTCAGGATAGATTCAATTCTCATCGATAACTCCAGGGTCAAACCCAGAATAGCTTAAACCAAATACATGGCCCATCTTCCTAATTACAATCTTGAGTTCAGGGATTAGCACATGAACCATGTCAATTCTGGGAATTTGCTAGAATTGTTGGCTTTCTCTTTCCTACTGAATTCCAACCTGGAAGCAAAGAGCCCTAAGAATCACTGACAGCATCTTGGGACCCTGAGTGGGGAGGCTGCCAGAAATAAAATCTACACTGAAGATTCAGGGCCAAGAAATGTAGAGAAAGAAACTAGACCAAGCCTCTCCCGAGGCTAGCTTGCCCTATTTCAGGACTTCTCAGTTTTTTATCTATTCACTTATTTTATTATCTAAGTCACTTTGACTTAATTTCTCTTTTACGCCCAATCAACCAAATACCAGTTAAGAACATTAATAATATATACAAGATCAGTTTACATTTTTATATAATAGTGTACTTTCATCTCTATATTTGCCTTAAGGAATGAGTCACAGAAGGCCAAGCCAAAATGCATCTGGTGGTTGTCCCAGGACGTTGCCTGCGTCTGTGATCCCACAGGCCAAACCCCAGGAGCTTTCGCAATGAGCACCACAGTTTCAGCCCTCTCAGATCTTCCCACATTTGATGAAACATTGTTATGTCGTGACAGCTGTAAAAAGTAACAGTCAGGGAGCTTGAGGGGGGGAAAGAGCCTAACATTCTTGCCATAAGAGGAGGCAGAGAAAGATGGTACAATATTCACTTCAGAAGGAGAAACAGTCCTGACTCTTAAAGAGAAATTATCTCTAAACCATAAAATAAAACCCAAAATGTGATGGCGTACACAGGACACTTGCATAAAAAAGGAAGTGGCCTAAACACATTTGCACCACTCAGGAAATATGTGACACACCCTTGGTTATGCAAAGGTCCCAAAAGAACTCACACACGGGGCACATAAGTCTGGAGATGGGGTGTGTGGCGCCTCACCGACCCCAGGCAGAACCACAACTCCTCAGTGTTAGTCAAATGGTGCCCAGTGAGCAGTGTATAGCCCTCAAGGTTGGGAGGCAGGACAAGATGATAGTGCTCCTCTGTGAACACTGCTGACTGCGGGTCAAGCCACAGAAGAGGCCTTACAGACAGCCATCAATAAACCGCACTGTCATCACCACCACCACCATCTTCATAACGTTCCTCTGAGCCTGGGATCCCCAATAGGAATAAGGCATTGGTGGGGAGGGCACATTGTCCCCAGCATTCCTTCATTCATACGACCAAGGGCCTTTCATGTGACAGGCGCTGTCATTGAGCCAGGACTGCAGATATGAATAGACAAAGTCCCAACCTTCCCGGAGGAAGTTTGCATTCTAGTCATGGGAAGAGAGGCAGGAATACACAGACAAACTTGTACAATGATGACACAGTTAAAGAAAATGATCAATGCTATGAAGTGAGTAACAATACAGGAACACCTTGCCTACCAAGACTCCCTTAGGAAGCCTGCACATTTGACATTTCAGGTTAAGGCAACTTCAGGATTATCCTATCTGATGAGACCACTGTGGCATCTGTCCTCCAAGGGACACCCAACAGTCCTTCAGGCTATTAAAAAAAATAGTAACTTCTGTGTATGTTTTAACAAAGAAATTTAAAGTTGCGGTTATTAATGTTTAATGTACAGATCATCTTAACTCTTTATATACACAAACATACATACTTACATTTATATATATATAATGTAATGTGTATATATATATGTCTGTATATATATATATATAATGTAAGTATATATGGATATATACATACAAACACAAGGTAAATATACGTATATTGGGAAGGTTTTCTTTTTTTCTAGCTAGGTATTTGATCTGGGCAACATATTTGGATCTACTTTTTTTTAATGAAGTATAGTTGACACACAACGTTAAATTAGTCTCAGGTGTACAACATAGTGATTTGACAATCCCATACATTACTCAATGTTCGCCATGAATAAGTGTAATCATACACCGTTATTACAGTATTATTACCTATATTCCCAAATGCTGTATCTCTGCAACTTACTTATTTTATAACTTAAAGTTTGTACTTCTTAATCCTCTTTACCTATTTCCACCATCCTACCATTACCCTCCCATCTGGCAACCACCAGCTTGTTCTCTGTATTTAGAAGTCTGGTGCTGGTTTTTGTTTGTTCATTTGTTTTGTTTTTTACATTCCACATCTAAGTTTTATTTGTCTTCTTCTGACTTATCTGACTTAATATAATAATACCCTCTAGGTCCATCCATGTTGTTGCAAATGGCAAGACCTCATTCTTTTTGAAGGCTGACTAGTATTTCATCATCTTTATCCATTCATCTATCAATAGGCACAGGACGGTCTTATTTTTATAAGTAGGGAACATGCTCAAAAAGTTTGAAAACTGTTAGACTAAACACTGTTATAATCAGGGAAAATGAGTGTGGCCCATGTGTCACCAAGAAGTGGATGCAAAATGAAGAAAGTATGACTTTGTGTGTAATGATGTCTCTGTTTCATGCAAGGACACCAGCTAACATGTAGTGTCTCCCTACACAGGCTAAGCACTGTGCCAAGCACTGTACATACATCTCAGATAATCTCCAAAAAATTTAATGAGCTGTTGTGACTTCAGCACCATTTTACAGAAGAAGAAACTGAGGCCTAGAGCAATTACAAGGGCTGCCCATAAAAGCTCTTTTGTAGAGTCATGTGTTCTCCCAAATGGTATGTTTTTCCTGGGAAATTAGTCAGAAACAAGCAATATCTGGACTCCCTCTTGATTAATAAATCCACTAACCTTCCTATAATATTCTTTGGTAAAGAAAAGAACCTCTCAAAACTGAGACAGTGGAAGGTGCACATGAATTCAACCACCTAGAGCAGTTACTCTCAGTCCCTTCAACTCAGGGACAGCATCATCAGGCTTGTCTAGGGAGCTCCATTTCCCCTCTAGAGTTCACAAACATAGACAGTGGCTAGGCAAGCTTTCAGGCTTCAGTCTCCCCCCAGAGCAAATCTGCCTGGCAGTATCATAAACCTTGTTTTCTTTTCTACCCTCAGAATTTAATGCAGTGTTCCAGCTTCTGCAAGACTGTTGTAGAACTAGTAAATGGCCTATGAATAGTAATTTGTCTACAAAGAACTAATTTTGGACAATTACCAGGGGAACAAATTAAATTTCCCTCTGAGATTAATTTAATCACACTAATTTTTTTTTCCTCCAGGGTGTTTAGATGCATAGAACATATAAAGGCTTTTAACTAGGTCCAAATAAAACTTTTCTTTTGTGACATCTGAAAAAAAGCAAAAATACTATTAAAATTATATAGAGACAGAGAGAGACCTAGTATATGCCTTCTCCAGAGAGCTAAGATATAAAACAAAAGGAAGCCATACACAAGAGGAAAGAAATCAAAAGTTGTATTTCAGTGGGACATTCACTGGGCATCCCTAATGATTTGTTTGCCTATTTCTGCTTACCAAAGCTCTTCTGCGCCTCCTCCATATAGATCTAACATCTACAGGGAGTAGGTCCTCAGCTTTGACCTATTGGCCCATCGCATTCTAGGGCTGTAGAGGCCTTGGAGGACCAGAGTGGGCATTTATTTGCATTGAAATGAAGCTGGCTTGCTCAGGTCCATTTCCTGAACCACCAGAGTGTCTTTGGACAATGTAGTGTATATGAGCTGCTTTGTTTATGAGGACTAAAAATTAGACCATGTTCACACTGCTATGCCGTCTGGGAACTAGGCCAAATTTCAGGCAAGACGTCAGCATTTATGATAATAACAAAAGCACAATGGAAAAGTCCAGTTAATGAGGAGACACCCATAATGAATTTCCCAAAGGGCTGAGGGGTTTTAATAACACACTACAAGTAGTCTAATCCTTTCTAGGACTCTACCTCTTACACTAGGTTGCTACACAAATAACACCATGCAATCTTCTCCTGAACCCCTGGGGATCAAATGAGTAAGTAAGTGCATCTCTGAATTCCCACCCTCTTCAGGGTGCTGGGCAATAAATCTAAGTTTAGAAAAACCACATCACCTGCCTTTGTGATTTTTGTTTGTTGAGTAGTTTTTAATTGAGAGTAGAGGTTTTGAAAGGGAAGGATCAAGAACTGGTTGGGACACAGGAAAAGAAAATTCTCTACATGGAATGGGAAAAAGAAAGAGGCTTCAAAAGCATCTTGTGTCATTAAAACACAGTAACAACAATAGTAATTTATAAATAAATTGAAGTGTTGATCTTTTATTTTTTGTGATGACATCATCTACAAAGAGTTTAGTGAATTTTCACCAAATTTGGAAGTTTCACTTAGAATGGTCTGAGTTAAACAACGACTAAATTTGCTTCAGGGAACTGGAAACAGGGCTCCCTAGAGACATACATAAACATAGGCAGTTGTTTTCTGCAGGATCTGACACAGAGATTCAATAAGAAGCTCATGTGAGTGCCTAGCAGAGCAAGAGCTACCATGATGTGGGCAGAGAAAATACACAGTGGCTTCAAATGTGAGTCTCCAATCAAAACTCACTAAGACAGATAGATGGTCTAAGTTGCTGAGCTGCTTCTCACAGGAACAATTCTAAGTATTAGGATCCAGGGTGAGTTATAGTGGGGATTTGTTTATTTAATAGTTAATGATCCACCCCATCCTAGTGAGGCCAGCTAGGAATAACAGTGAGTGGCCAAAGCAGACCAGATCCTCTCCCCTGTTTCCTGAATAAAGGAATGAATGAGTGAATGAGTGAGTGAGTGAGTGAGTGAGTGAGTGAGTGAGTGAATGAGGAGCTCCTGGTTGTATCACCTATACCTTCTCCACCATCTCATTCTACTTCCTTCTCATTCCTTTTCCCCAGTGCATTCCTCTGATACATTCCTCCTCCTGATTCACTCCATCTGGGGTAAGGGTACAAAAACAAATTTCATCCTGACTCCTATGCAAGTGTATCAGTTTGGGGGAGAAAAAAGCCAGAGAGATTGTTCCATTTGGCAGAATAGTAGCAGGAGGCATTTCATGGGAAGAGAAGCCTGTGCTCTGTGTCCCTCCACTGAGGGTCACCTGTGGTGACCTGTGGTGATATAAATAAGACAAAGGATTTGAAGAGTGTGGAGGAGGGGAAACCTAGGGGTCTGACATGTGGCCTGAGGATTTTATGAGAAACTGGTTTTCCCAAATGGTTATTATCTTATTTATAACAACAAAGGATGTCAAACCATTTTAGACATTCTCTTCCCACAATAGTCCTTTCCAGGGGGATTTTGCCTATATCCTCAGTAAGGAAATTGACACTCAGGAAGGCTAAAAACACCTGCTTAGGCCAAGCCAGTCATGGCCCACAGCGCCCCCTCCCTGGGCTCCTAGGAAATTAACTGATCCCAGACCTGAAGAAGAGCCCCAACTGGACTTTGAGCTCCTTGAGGAAAAATACTACTGAGTCTTGTTGACTTCTATGGTTCTCACCCCCATGCCAGTCACACAGCAGTTCCTCAGTAATCGTTGCCCTTTATAATTTAGTTTTTAATAATACTTTTAATTTTTAAAAATGAACTAATGGGACCTCATCAAAATATAAAGCTTCTGCACAATGCAGGAAACAATCAGCAAAACTAAAAGGGAACCAACGGGATGGGAGAAGATATTTGCAAATGACATATCACATAAAGGGATAGTATCCAAAATCCATAAAGAACTTATCAAACTCACTACCCAAAAAACAAATCATCCAGTGAAGAAATGGGCAAAAGACATGAATAGACACTTCTCCAAGAAGACATCCAGATGGCCAACCGACACATGAAAAAATGCTCAACATCACTCATCATCAGGGAAATACAAATCAAAACCACAATGAGATACCACCTCACACCTGTCAGAATGGCTAACATTAACAACTCAGGTAACAACAGATGCTGGCAAGGATGCAGAGAAAGAGGATCTCTTTTGCACTGCTGGTGGGAAAGCAAACTGGCACAGCAACTCTTGAGAACAGTATGGAGGTTCCTCCAAAAATTAAAAATAGAACTACTCTATGACCCAGCAATTGCACTACTAGGTATTTATCCAAGGGATACAGGTATGCTGTTTCGAAGGGACACATGCACCCCAATGTTTATAGCAGCACTATCAACAATAGCAAAAGTATGGAAAGAACCCAAGTGTCCTATCAATGGATGAATGGATAAAGATGTGGTGTGTGTGTACACCCCACACACACATACACACAATGAAGTATTACTCAGCAATCAAAAAGAATGAAATGTTGCCATTGCAACTATGTGGGTGGAACTAGAGGGTATTAGGCTAAGCGAAATTAGTAGTCAGAGAAAGACAAATATCATATGACTTCACTCATATGAGGACTTTAAAATACAAAACAGATGGACATAAGGGAAGGGAAGCAAAAATAATATAAGAATGGGGAGGGGGACAAAACATAAGAGACTCTTAAATATGGAGAACAAACAGACGGTTGCTGGAGGGGTTGTGGGAGGGGGGATGGGCTAAATGGGTAAGGGGCTTAAGCAATCTGCTCCTGAGATTATTGTTGCACCAAATGCTAACTAACTTGGATGTGAATTATAAAAAATAAATTATAGAAACAAATAATACTTTTAATTTTTAATAACTATGGTTGTTAAATAAGTATATAAATAAATGAACAAATAAGGGGTCAACTATAGTAATGATTCAGAGAACCCCTCTACCAAAAAACTGTACACACCTATTATATGACCATGTATTATAGGCCAACTCTTTGTGTCAAACATGTTCTCTGGCTATTGCCTTCCATTTTGACTTGATACCCAAGGGAAGACACATTAATTTCCAATTCTTCAATGTGAAGAAGATCTCCTTCCTGATAGGAAATATCTTGGAAACAGCAAAGTGCCAGGCAACTAGGTAGAGACGGGAAGTCAGATATGGGGAGGGAAGCTGGAAAGTAGAAGGAATGGGATAGTCCATCCATAAACAGCTGCTCCTGAAAGCACTTCACTTACCATGAGCATAATCTTGAGGAAGGGACTTATCACAGCCTGTATCACCAACATTGTACACCATCCACACTGTGAATTCAAACTGGGTTTTGCATTTATGAACAAGCCCCACTGTTTCCCTGAAAATGCTATTGAAAAATGCCAGGTTTCTGTAGCAAAATCATGATATCAAATACTTTTCAGTGTGTGCCTTCTTACTCATGACAGAGGCAGCTATTTTGACAGGAGCTATTGCAAAGGAGAAGGATGAGGCAGAGAACAAGGAAGGGAGGAGGGAACGGAAAAGGGAAGGGATACAGTTAAGGAGGCAGACGTGCCTTAAAGAAAGGAGTTACACATGGAAGAAAATAAATCAAACCTCCAACTTAAAATTTATCGATTAAGATTACTCTCCTTGCAAGCCTTATTTCAGGAAAGCCTCAAGAGCTTCTTGAAGACACTTTCCCAAAAAATCTAAGTCATATTTGCCATAAAGAATTTTAATCCAGGGGCGCCTGGGTGGCGCAGTCGGTTAAGCGTCCGACTTCAGCCAGGTCACGGTCTCGCGGTCCGTGAGTTCGAGCCCCGCGTCGGGCTCTGGGCTGATGGCTCAGAGCCTGGAGCCTGTTTCCGATTCTGTGTCTCCCTCTCTCTCTGCCCCTCCCCCGTTCATGCTCTGTCTCTCTCTGTCCCAAAAATAAATAAACGTTGAAAAAAAAATTAAAAAAAAAAAAAGAATTTTAATCCAGTTAATAAGTACTTGGTGAATGCCAATTGCCTTAAGAAATAATTGACTATTAGGAAAAAGTGAGGGCTTGGATTCTGCGAACTGAAACGTTTTACCAACTAAGTAAACTTGGAACATTATTTCCTAGTCCCTCCAGTCTTCAGTGTCCCCATCTATAAAATATGGGTAATAATACCTACCACGCAGAGTTATGAAGATTAATAAAACACATTTAAAGCATTAGCATTATGCTTGATAATTAAATGTCTTTTCCCTCCTCACCTGTTTGCTTTTTTTCAAAATCTTCAGGGCACTCCTAAGATAAAAATAGAGGATTGGTCTAGTCCTTCTGAAACCCAAATGTGTATATGAATCCTTTGGGAATTTGGTTAAAATACAGATTCTGACTCAATAGTTTGTTGGGCGGGGGGGGGGGGGGGGGTTGCATATCTAATAAGCTCCTGGTCTGAGGTCTGTGGAACACACTTCAAGAAGCAAAGTATTAAATAACCTCTCAGAATATTGATAAAGACAAATTTCTGAGATATAAGATAGGTTGCATGCATTTTTTTCAAAAGGCTATGTAAATAATTTACATTAGTACAAATCCAAAACAGTCCCATTTGTGCACTGTAGATTATGAACCTTCAGAGATACTTGATTTCACCAGCAGACCATGCAGCTGCATCATCACAGATAAATGCCTTACAACAGGACTTAGACTATAAAGACAAAGCATCCTTTTTACTGAGCTGAAGATTTTCTTCTGGACTTCTCCTTCAATCCTTCAAGAAAAATACATTGAATGAAAAAAAAAAATCATTGGGGAAATAATGGAGCTTTTTCACACACTTTCCTTTTTTTTTTAATATGAAATTTATTGTCAAATTGGTTTCCATACAACACCCAGTGCTCATCCCAACAGGTGCTCAATACTCATTACGCAAAACCCATTACGCACCCTCCCCTCCCTACCCCCCCACCACCCCCCCTCCCCCGCATCAACCCTCAGTTTATTCTCAGTTTTTAAGAATCTCTTATGGTTTGGCTCCCTCCCTCTCTTTTTTTTTCCTTCCCCTCCCCCATGGTCTTCTGTTAAGTTTCTCAGGACACACTTTCAATTTAAGCTCTTGCAAATAAAAAATCTGACCAAGCATTAAGTTGGAAAACATAGGACCGTGGAAGAAATTCCATAGGTATATGAAAGCAAGGGGGAGCATGGCAGAGTGAGGAGAAGAAATGCAGGTGCAAGAAACCCTTTTTTTTTTTTTAATGCTGAAGCGCAAAATACTGATCATTTGCACAGACAATAGCATATAGGCCTTTATGGCTTCAGGAAATTATCTGTAATTATTTGTTCATAAAACAAATTCAGAATTATTCCCTATGTTAAAATATTTGAAGTATTGATTTTAAGTAATCATATATGTATATATATAGTAAGGACAGTTAATTATGATATATATATACGTCATATATAGACATATATACACGTCATATATGTATATATATGACGTGTATATATACTTGAAGTATTTTAAGTACACTTAAAATCAATATTTCATTTATTATATATTATATATATAATTCACATTTGAATTAAACAAAAAATCAACTACCTTTCATACTCAAAAAAATTTAATTTCAATATACCCCAGGAGTACTTTTGAATGAGTTGATCATTTTCTTCAGTCAGTTTAGGCTGAGATGGGCTTAAAGGTGACTGACACTTGACTTTTTGAGTGGCCAAATGGTTCCCCAAATCTAGACAGGGTCTGAAGTGCAATGCAAATTAGTAGGTTTCCAAATCAAGTCAGACCATTTTTACATAAATGCAACATTGTATTTTACCATTCTTTTGTAATTTTTTTAAAAAGACATTATTAACAATATGAACTTGAAGAAAATATTCATCTCTTAGAAAATTGTCTTCCTTACCCAGATTTAGTAAAAATGCTAATTGTAAGTCTAACACCACGTATTTTCATACTTAGTATTACAATGCCTTATACTGTTATTTCATTTGTGTATATAAAATCCCAAGGGGAGAGCAAACTCTTAAAGGAATAAGACTTATTTTATACTTTTTTAAGTCTCTAAAGTACTTAACAAAGTGACAAACACCTACTAACTACTCAATACAAGGCTGATAAGCCCAACTGGAAAAATACAAAATGACACAGTAATTCCCAGTACAAAACCTAGAGAACTACTTTTGCCAAAATAAGATAGGCACTAGCATAGAGACTTTTCTCATTTTTAGCACATCTTCAAACAGTTTATTAACTTTCCCATATCAGAGAGCAAAGGAGAAGGAAAAAAAATCCAATATTTCTTTAGCTTATTTTCTCACCTAGAAATGTCTGAACAATGCTGTCTCTGCAAAACATTATGAAGTTCAGCCCATTTGTGCTTCTAACCTCAAAAATGTCTTGCCTAGAACAATGGCGTTTTTGTGGCATTTGGTCTACAAGAGTATTTAAAATATCACAACATGGAACTAAGTGGTTTGCAAGAATCATAGAAACACGACTTGGAAAGGAATCTTTAAAGTTCAATTATTTATTCCATCCTTCTGCTTCCATATAGAAGCCATTTAAGCCAGCACTGTAACAGCTTTAAAAAAAAAAAAAGTTTTCTGCTTATTAAGATAGAAAGCAATGATCTGCCTAGAAATTAGGTTGGTGGTAAGGACAGTGAATTATAGAAACTGGAAACTCGTTAAGTCAGCAATTCATAATGATTAATGGTCCAATGGCAACTACAGGGAAGTGTCCAGTGATAAGGTACATGGTTCTGTCTCAAATGTGTTATACTCAATATTTTTATTACTTACTTATAACAGTGATTCTCAATCCTGTTGTGTCATTAGAATTACCTGGAAAGCTTAAAAAAATATACTAATGCTTGGACTCTACTTCCAGAGCTCCTGATTCAATTGGCCCATTCGATTAGACATCAGTGAAGATGTAGAAGACATGCTCCTAAGTCTGCATATGACACAATAATGAAAGGAATAGTTTATGACAGAGGAAATCCTATCTGTTGTGTGTCAAATTCTATGACAAGCAAGATAAAGAGAGAAATGTGACAGTCTTTGTCATTAATGATGAAAATGAGATTAGTATGAGATTAAGATAAGTTAATCATCACCAAAAAGCCAGTGCAATCTTAGATTGCATTAATAATTCTTCTCCTACTTCGAGCTACTCGAATAACTTCTAGAATATGGTGTTTGACTTTGGAACAACCCACTTTAAGGGATTATAGAAATGCTTAAGATCTTTGGGAGAAAAAAAAGAGGAAACTGCAGATGACTGTCCTGGAGATAAGTCTACTCAATGAACCCAGGTTTAGAATTTTAAAAACATTATCAGGTTTGTCATGTGAACCAGAAGACATGTTGGCTCTGTTTTGGCCTCAGAAGATAAACCAATAGATAATAAAGCAAGAGAAAATCAATTTGGCTCAAGTGAAGGAAAAACTGTTTAATGGTCAAAACTATCCAAAAACAGAGCACCAGAGAAGTTCCAAATTCAGTCATTAAATACAAAGGTTGAAAATGTGTTACAGATAGAGTGACAGTCCCAGTTTATGCCCACTGTCTTGGCAAAATAACTAATAGGATCCCCTTTCATTCTCACAAGTGCCCTAGTTTGGAACAGAAATTATCTATTCTCCATAGTTTTGGAGCATTATCAGAATAATTAAAGAAAAATTAAGCCAGGTGGGCCCCCCACACTCCACACCCTTCCCCACTGAAGAGAGGTGGTGAGTTCCCCTCTTGTAGAGTGATATAAAGACTAGATATGCAGTCAGTGAGAATTCTGGAGAGAGAAGTGAATGGGAAAACTTTAAAGGATAACTCCACAATTGAGACTCTCTAATGCACTTTAGCTAACTTCCTTACAGTACCTGAAAAGTGAGTCATGTTTTATCATTTGTATAAAACAACTTTTCTTCCCTGGATGTCACCATCCTCAACCTATCCAAAATGCACCTGGATAGCCGCAGCCATAATGACATGACCTTGTTTCACAGCAAGCTGGACAACCCAGGAGCATGAATGAAACCCAGAACACTTAGGGCTTCTAGAGAAGTCAAGACAGGTATACCAACAGCCAGAGGTTTATACCACTGATCTGTATACAGGAATCTGATTGCTGTCCTCTGCTCAATTCCTTAAAGAACAGGCTTTCTCTAGTCAAGCCAGAACATTCTTACAAAGATGCACACACATAGTTACAACTAAAACCTTACTTACATGCACACATTCATGCAACACACATACATTTACACACATACATATATAGGTCCTAACCAACTCCTAGCATCATATTTAATATATTTTCAAGTCTGACATTCATGCTTAAATAGCTTACCTTTGTAAGAAACTGCAGAAAAAGCTAGATTCAAAATACAACAGTAATCTGACCACTGGTTTCATAATTGTGGACATGAATTTGAAACATTAAGACAAATGATTAATTTTCCAACTATAAAATGTAAAATATGGTAATTGCCATCTTTTCATAGTATGATTCACAGAACCAAACTATTTGGTCCAGTAAAGAAAACTACAAAACAAGATAAAAATCACTTTGAAACCGTTAGCGTTGGTGGTTTTTCCGTTAACTTCTCAACTGTTACTACTCTTGCCAAATTTTATCCACATGATTGATTTATGGATTACTTTCATAAGCCATTTGCCAACAAAGGAAACTGCATTTGTGTTGCTCACTCCACACAGGAAGTTACTTCTCTTCCTGCTCCATCTTTTCATTTCTTTGCCTGGCAATAGCCAGGCAATAATGGAGCTCTAACATTCTAACACCAAAATTAGCTTATTTTAATTCTTCTAACTGCAATTACACATTGCTTGGAACCTTTTCAATTTCATGTCACTGCAATGAAGAAATTAAATTTTAAATAAAAGTCTGTGTGGCTTTACTTGAAGTTTACTTCACACACAGATGAAACGGAACACGTTTATGAAGACACTAAAATTATCTCAAACATGCAACAGGTACGTAACAAACACTTCAGAGTTGTAGAGTTTAACTGGATTCTTTAACTACCTTAATGCGCCATTTTAGAACATTTAGAAATATGAATTCAGAGTCTAAAACAAAAGATTAAAACAGACCAACCAAATAAAAGAAACAAGGAATCAGACAAATGCTTAGCCAAAGAATAAGACTATTTAAATAAATCAGATGTCAAAGAGATAAAATGTTTCTACTTTTAAACTCTTAAATCCAGAAAGAAAATGAAGTAAAGCCCAAAAATTACCTTTTCTCCTCCACGTAAATTATTTATAAAGGAAACACTTCTGTCATATAGAACATAGAATAATTTACACGTATTAACAGCACACAAAATAGAAGACATTTGCAATGTTTGCTAAAAAGCCACTGTTGCTATGGGAATGCCCTAATACAAAACACAACAACCAACAACCAGAAACCCTTAACAAATGCAAGTTACTGGCACTTTCCACAACTAATTCCAACTTGTCACACTGCTTGTCATCATCTGTACTCTTTGGTTGGTGCATAAATTGCTCTGATAATCAGGCCTATTGGTGACGATCTACAACATACCGGTGCTGCTGCTATGCTGCTCATGAAGAAAAGAAAGAGAAACCCAAATTTCTCATCAGGCTGAAGATTAAATCAGGACTCATATGTGTCTCAACATATTGATATTTTAAGAGTCTCCCCTCTCCCTAAAAAAATACTTGGAGTTTTACCTTCCCATGCATTTGGATAGCCAAAATATGTGAGATTGATTCAAAAATGTACTTAATTTCACTAAGCCTTAAAGCTTATATACGATTTCCTTCCTTTTTGTTGCAAGTTCTTAATGGTGGGCTATACCATGCTCCCTACTTTTGCATTTTTTTCCTGCCTCTGACTCTCAAATATTATCTTTAAAAAAATAATAATAAAGGTATTTTCTTCAGGTCCTCCAATTGTTCCCTTCCGATTTAAAGATGTTTTTCTTACCATATGGAGGTTCCTCAAAAAATTAAAAACAGAGATGCCATATGACCCAATAATTTCACTACTAGGTATTTACCCAAAGAATATGAAAATATAAATTCAAAAATCTGTATGTGCCCCTATGTTTACTGCAGCATTATTTACAATAGCTAAAGTATGGAAGCAGTCTGTTTATGGACACACAGATAAGGAAGATATGATATATATACAATTAAATATCACACAGCCATAAAAAGGATCTTGCCATTTACAACATGGAGGGACCTAGAAGGTATCGTGCTAAGTAAGTTCAACTGAGAAAGACAAATACCATATGATCTCACTCATATACGTAATCTAAAAAACAAAACAAATGAAATAAATGAACAAACCCAAAGCAGAATTAGACCTATGGAGAACAAAGTGATGGTTGCAGGGGAGGTAGGGGGAAGATGGGCAAAATGGATGAAGGGGAGTGAAGTACAGGCTTCCAGTTATGGAATGATTAAGTCACAGGAATAAAAGGTACAGCACAGGGAATATAGTCAGTAGTATTGTGATGAACACTGTATGGTGAACAGATATGTTGTGGTCAACATAGTATAGCATATAGACCTGTCAAATCGCTATGTTGTATGCCTGAAACTAATTTAACATTGTGTGGCAACTACACTCAAATTAAAGATCTTTTTAAAAATAAAATAAAGATGTTTTTCCTTAGCTCTTAACCTGATGAGCACCTAGCATTAGAATGATTATGCAACCCCACTCCCCCCTTTCCTGAGAGGCTCCTTTCCCCTGGCTTTCATCTCACTGTCCTCTCTTTGTTCTCCTCAATCTTTGCTGCTCCTACTCCCTCTTGGGCTCCCCCCTTTCCCTTTTCTAACTAAATGTGGGTTTCTCCCTCCACACCCCACAAGTCAGCCATCACTCCTCAACAAGTTCTATTTTTCTCCTAGCTCGAAGCATCTTCTTCCAACTAATATCCCTACTCTACAGTTATAAGCTCACCCAGTTACATTCTGTATCACCTGGGCATCTCCATTTGGATACCTAGTCTATTTTATCTGGAAGGCAAAGAAAATCCCTTTTCACTTTGTGACTCCTTAGCTCCTGGGAGCCTGTTACCTCATATTCAAGTTTTCTTAAACAATCTTATCTCACCTACCTGAATGATAATTTCCTATGACACACCCCTCATGCCCAATTGGGTCTAACTACAGGACTTTGCCCATTTCCCTCCCTTCTTAATGTAGGTGGTAAAACAACAAACAAACAAGGCTCATATCACTTCCCATTTCCTCTGACAAGACTTCCTCAAAAACTCACAAGCCATATCACACAATTAGGATTTAGCATTATCTTTTCCTTATTACCTGTTATCAAGTTTGTTCTCATGGGTTAGTCTTCCCTTCTTGAGTAGATCGTATATGCTCAGGTAGAAAGCAGAATATATAGCCCCTGTTTTAGCAAACCCCGTAGCAGGCAACACATTGCCATTCTAAGCAGATAAGGCCTTGTAGCATGCACTTTGGGGCCCACTAAAAATAGCCTGCTCGTCTTTTTCCTCATTTTTTTAAATTGAAGTATAGTGACACACCATGTTACATGAGCTTCAGGAGTACAGCACAGTGATTTGGCAAGTCTGTACATTATGCGATGCTTACCACAGTGAAGCTCCCATCTGTCACCATACAATGCTATTACAATGCCATTGACCAAATTCCCTAGGCAATACTTTTTATCTCTATGACTTACTCATTTCATACCAGTTTCCTTGTGTATGTTTATCCCTTCAAGCTTTTTTTTAAATTTGTTTTAATCTTTATTTATTTTTGAGAGAGAGACAGACAGACAGAGTGTGAGTCAGGAGGGGCAGAGAGGGAGACACAGAATCTGAAGCAGGATCCAGGCTCTGAGCTGTCAGCACAGAGCCCGACACAGGGCTCGAACTCATTAACTCTGAGATCATGACTGAGCTGAAGTCAGACACTTAACTGACTGAGCCACGCAGGTGCCCTATATCCCTTTGAGCTTTACATTCTTTTTGCACACTGCCTCAAATCTTTGAAAAGTAAATAACTCAACAAACACACGTTTTTAGACTTAGAGTGGGCACATTGTGTATATATTGAATTTTGAATATCATTTTTATTTCTATAAAAAAGGGGACAGTGGACGTTCAATTCACCCACACACACAGGAACATGAAGTTTTACTGAGGTCTACAGAGGTCCAGTAACCTCATTCAAGCTCACATACCCAGAATAATGGTGAACCAACCACATTTTTCTACTCCACTCTCAACCACCTATTCTAAGAGAAAAGAGAAGTAGAAACATATAAAACCCTGTATAAATGGATGAAGAAAATAGAAGCTGTTTTGAAGGGAGTCTTGGTGATGTCACTCTAGCACTAACTGCTGAGTCAGCCAAATTGCCACACTCTTTGGAAAACCCCAAATGTCATTGTTCTAAGCACAAAAATCACAAGACCAACAGCAAATTCCATCCAACAGCCATGATATCAACAAGACATTTTAAGATTTTAGGAATAAATCAAGATATCAGAATTGCAATTTTTGGATGCAAGACTTTCTTTATAAGCATGCAAAATGATTTGGTTACATTTTCACCAACCTATGTAAGCCTGTGTACACTTCCTAAACAGGATATTTTAGCTCAAGAAAAAAAAATCCTTTAGAAACTTCGCGTCTACATTTGTGCATAAAAGGCATTCGGATATTAAACGTGCAGCTTTACTGAAGTTTCTGAGTTTGAGGCAAGACAGTTGCATCACTCAAATGAGTTCAAACCCCTTCTCAATTCTGTTAAAGTTCCAGAGAATTGAATGAGGATGGTGTATGCCTACGTGGAAAAGGGAGAGAGTAAGAACCAGTAGGAATACCAACGTTTTCCAACATCATTTAGTTTTAAACAAAATCAGAAAATAACCATAATTAATCTAATGCTTTTTCTGACATTTCTTGACATCAACACATATTAATATGACTACAACTGTTTTCACAACTTCTACTATTCACTTTGAACTTCTTTTAATAGGGATAATGAGTCTGGATGTTTGGCTGGCTTTACCAAGTTTTCTAACATTTTTAACATTAACATATTTTAATACAACAACTGTTTTCCTTACTTGCATTATTCTTTCCTATTATTAACCAGGAAAACTTTGAACTCCTTTCTAATGAGAATAATAATTCTAGCACTTGGCTGGCTCTCCCTAGAGTCTCCAATCCTACTTTGCTGTACACATCTTGGCAGTCCAAAATCCCTCTTGTAATTTTATGTTTTCTACCTTCCAGTTTCCACAATCTCATGTCTAATTTACCAATTAATTTCACCTAGAATCATTAACCTTGTCTTTTGTTAATGTTCTAAACCCTTTAGCTCTTAAAAGCACTTTTGATCATTTTTTAAGCCTGTGTTTTGTCCTATAATGTGGTTTGAAGCTTTAGGCTTTGTTGACAAATTAAGGTTCTCTAGGTATTGAAATATCTTCCTTCAGCCTTCAAAGAGAAACATTTGCTCAGCCAGGTTTAGTGCTTATGGAAATCACACCATTTATCTGAGCTTTGTGTAAATTTTTCTCCTAAGTGCTCATTTACAAATGCTAAGAGTAAGATTTAAGGTCATTCTTAGACTCACATTTGTAAAATTTTGTATCTCCTTTATCTGTCTTTGTCCCCAGAGTATAAATATTTTACAAATAGGTATATGAGGGAAGGAGAGAGGATTTGGAAGATTTTGTCCTTTTGTTGGTGCTGTTTGTTTTTCAGGTTTGTCAGAAGAGCAGTATTGTATCATGGGAAAAACAGGCTTTGGAATCTGGCCAATCTGAATTAGAATTCCAGCTGTGCCACCTATTAGCTCTGGAAATGGAGATCCACTTCATCTGGCTGGGTTTTGTGGATGATCAGCAATGTACAAAGTCCATGGACACCAAGCTATAAGAATGGGAGCCACTACCTAGCTGTGCAACCTTGAGCAAGTCACTTGAGTGAGATCTCCATGCCTCAATGTTTTTACACACAAAAGTGAGGTGATAAAAGATAATAAATATGCTCTTATTCATTGAACTGTGGCTAAGATCAGTAAGTTTAGTATAGTAGAGTGCTTAGAGCCACACTTTTCACATGGTAAGCACTATGTGTGTGTGAGCTATTACTATTGTCACTATCTTTATTGCTATTACTATCACAGTTGGTCATGTATCTACCTGTCAATATCCATGCTGAGAGTGTCAGGAAAATTTCCTTAAGTCGCCAAATGCTTTGCACAGAGTAGGTAATCAATAAATATCTCATTGAATTATTATCATTTACACAGAGCTTATTTGGTGGGACAGGGTGGGGGTCTCTACCACCACAATCTTTATACTGTAGTCTTCTTGTTGTCCCTGCATTTGTTTCTCTACTACTGCATCAGCAGCAACTTCTATACCTTTAGTATCACAGATTTGCTAATTTGGGGGGTGATACTTGCTACCAAAGTTTTACGACTTTAGCCCATTTTTCAGTATCTTCCTAACATTGTTATTATCGATATCTTACTTTATTTAATGCTTATAGGAAATCTGTAATCTATTGTGAATACTTGCCCACCACCAAGTTAGATTTGAGACAAAATCCATATAAAATATTTAGTGCAGGTCCTGGTACATGGCAACTATGAGATATGTATGTATGTATACATGTATGCTAGTCTTACTATTGTCAAATATTTTATATAAATTATCTAATTAAATCTTTAATAAATAATCCTATGAGGGGCACCTGGGTGGTTCAGTGGATTGAGCATCCTAGTCTTGATTTCAGCTCAGGTCATGATCCCAGGGTCATGGGATGGAGCCCTATATCTGGCTCCACACTGAGCATGGTACCTGTTTAAGATTCTCTCTTTCTTTCTCTCTCCCCTCTCTGCCCCTCTCCCCTGCTTGCACTCTAATTAAAAACAATAGTCTTGGGGCGCCTGGGTGGCGCAGTCGGTTAAGCGTCCGACTTCAGCCAGGTCACGATCTGACGGTCCGTGAGTTCGAGCCCCGCGTCAGGCTCTGGGCTGATGGCTCAGAGCCTGGAGCCTGTTTCCGATTCTGTGTCTCCCTCTCTCTCTGCCCCTCCCCCGTTCATGCTGTGTCTCTCTCTGTCCCAAAAATAAATAAACGTTGAAAAAAAAAAAAATTTAAAAAAAAAAAAAAAAACAATAGTCTTATGAGGAAAATTCCTTATTTCACATATGAAATAACTGATGTTCAGAGAAATAAACAAATTGAGATCACAAGTTAGCAAATGAGAGAAAGCATTCAAACCATGGCCTATCTTATCCTAAAAACACTCTTTACACTACATTTGGGTGGGACTTCACCAGTTCTCCCTTTTTCTTTTTCAGAAATAGTTTCAATTTATTCCCATCTCCTTTTCAGCCTTTAAGTGGGAATACTGCTTTTCCAATTATAAGCATTCTCCTCCCTAAGATCTATAGAGGTCTCTTCAAATCCTTTTCCATTTGGGGCAATATCCTTCAAAGCGAGGTTGAGCAAAAAGCCCCAGGCTTTCATCGTTCTTACAAACATATTCCATATAGTAAGTAGTTTAAAAGCCTTAATATCAGGCTGAATCTGTGTGAATCTGAATATCAGGCTGAATCAGATTCAAATCCCATCTCTACACAGACTAGCTCATAGGGTCATTGTGTGTTACTCTACTTCAATCCTTACATTAACTGAAATAAGTACTTGTATCATCCGCAATTTGTACCTGAATAGATGGGCTGAGAATGGTCCCACAGTTCACTGTATGGTCAGCCATCCTGTTCGGAGTTCCCAAATCAAGCTGTGTACAGTGGGGACCCACGCCCATTTTAGGTGGGCCTGGCTCATCCTCTCTGAGCCACAGTAGTGATTGATAGACTAGGGATACCTGTGCTCATCTCTCCTCTGCAGCTTCCCTCTCTCAACTCTTGTCCTTCTTGGTTTCTCCAGCTCCTAATGAGTTTTGTTCTTTCCTTGGAAGGTTTTAACTCAGAGACTGAGCTGCCTTATTTGATATGCTACAGTCATAGAATATTGTTCTACTGTTTTGTTGTTGTTAGGAAGCCCAAGAGAACACAGAGCTGTAGCCACACATCTAAGTGCTTTTGTTCATTATCATGCAAGCTCAAGAGAAAACCATCTCTGTGTCATTAGTGTGATATTACTCTTAAAAGATCTGAAACAATCATGGCAAAAATTGTTAACATCTATTTAATCTGGGTGGTGGGCACACAGGTGTCATTGTTTCCTATACTGTTTCGTAAGTTTGAAATATTTCATAAATTAAGTAAAAATAACTGTAAGTAGAAAAAACTATCATCTCACAAAAGGCAAATAAAATGTGGCTTTCCTAATAGAGTTACTACTCACAGAATGAAAATACTTGCTACACACTGGAAAACAAGTAAATACTGAAATGCATGATTACTTCACAGTGGATTACTTATTACTGTTTTCCCCAAGGGTTTTTTGTTGTTTTTTTTTTTTTGAGACAGAGACAGAGAGAGAGATAGAGAGCACAAGCAGAAGAGGGGTAGAGAGAGGGAGACAAAGAATCTGAAGCCAGCTCCAGGCTCTGAGCTATCAGCACAGAGCCCAACATGGGGCTCAAACTCATGAACCACAAGACCATGACCTGAGCCAAAGTCAGAGCTTAACCAACTGAGCCACCCAGGTGTGTCCACAAGGTCTTAAAATATACACATGTCTACTCTTCTGATTTGAGGTTTGATGGTTAAGGCTTTCAGGAGTCATCCTCTACAGTTAAAGGACTAGCTATAGAATGGATGTAAAGGTATGGAGTCAAGTTTGGTGATGACCAGAGGTGCCAAATAACTAGACGTCAAGAAGCCAGAGAGAGTGACATAAATCACCAATAGGAGGGAAAGTGGATGATGGGCAGTGAGGAGGGCACCTGTTGGGATGAGCACTGGGTGTTGTATGGAAACCAATTTGACAATAAATTTCGTATTAAAAAATAATAATAAATAAATAAATAAATAAACATTAAAAAAATTTTTTTTAAATCACCAATAGGAATTAAAGCCTCATTCTCTCAGGCTAAGCAACATGTTCATCAGCCTCCTGAGAAGGATTCCTTCTCTCAAAGGCAGACTTATGTTAACCAAACTTACAAGACTGATGAATAAAATCAGGGTGCAAATATATTATTTTACAATGAGAACTCTGTCATAGAGCCAGCGTACTGATTCCGTGTAGAACAACTGCCACTGAACAACAAAATATAATTACACGATTCGCACAGCATGAGAAAAGTGGAGTTGTTAGCTACCTTTGTTGAATATTTAATAGTACCAAGCTTAGCCCAACGCATCCATCTCCATATATGGGAAAAACCTACCAATAAGAACAAAATGCTAAAAATTATCCATTGTGCAAAACTCTGTCTTCTGGCTAGTGCCTAAATAAGCAATGCCAAATATCGCCCTGCCTTCATAGTTATCAAAACCCTCTTTGAATTGAGACCTTCCTTCATGAAAGGTGTTGCTGCACTCCATCTTATAGGCCAAATGTCACCTACAAAATCACTTCTACCAATTTTCTTTCTTAGAGCTTATAAAAGACTCCATGTAACAACTTAGGTTGAATCATAGATAGATGAGAAGATCTTTATGAGGTCCTATCTTGTAATGCATGAAGTTGTTCATCAATGTATCCAAAGTTCCTAGAGCAGTGCTAGTGACTTAACAGACAATAAATATTTCTAACGTAAGTGAAAAAAATCCCCTTGAAAAACATTTTTTTCAAGTAGTTCAGTACAAGCTTAAAGCCTGCACATTTTAACTAATCATTTCCACTTCTCGTTTGATAAACACAATCATTCCAGACTTCAGAACTTTGTCCTACACATACTTTTCCACACTGAGCCTGAGCCAGAGAAAATCCCCCAAAAGCCATTCATCACCCATCAGCCAATACCATCACTTCTATCACTATTACCACAGAAGCCTACTTATTCTAGTGGCCCTATGTATTCTTGTGGCCAAATAGACACCAAAATTAACTATCAATTCGTGAGAAAGAAATTTTGTCTTCTTCCTATACCAAAGAACATACCAACCACTCTTACGGCATGACAAAAATAAGTGTATAAACATTACTAAAACCTGTATTCATGGAAACATATAGCACCTTGAAACTAAAATGGGCCAAAACAAAGAAAGTTTTTGGTGAAGTCGTAAAGTTCGAGAAGGCATAAATCCAACTCTCCTTAAGGTAAAACTCATCCCAGCATGCATGTGCCATGTATGTTTTACTCACTGCGTACTGGAACTTTTCATTATGTTCACGGTCATTGGCTTTCACTATCCGTTCTACTTCTAAAGAGAAGGAGAAATCAGGTATGAAATTAAATTTTTGACCCAAAGAAACATATAACTCATTAAACTAACATCACTTAGGTTACTTTGATTGTATTCAAGGTTGCAAGAATTCTTTCCTTTGAAATTTGAAGGGCATTGGTTTTTTCCAGCCTAAATGTTGGAACATGTGTTGGAAAGTCCCAAAATGGAAAGCTGAAATTTGTCTCATTGTAATTCTGATGCCAGCCATAAAACAAAACATTATGTGTCTCCAATTTCTACATCCCTTTAGCTCCACAAAGACCCTTTCTCTTAACTCTGAGTAGTTCCTAAAGGAGAATGCTGTTGAAAGTCAAATGCCACACTGAGATTTTTTTTTTCTTTTTTTTTGCTACCAAGTCACAAAATACTGTATAGCCAAACAAAACCATACTGAAGTGGCCATGGAGGTCACTGACCTTCTGGTCACTGAGCAAAAATGATTTTTTTTTTTTTTTTGAGAGAAAGAGAGTGCATGATCAGGGGAGAGAGACAGAGAATCCCAAACAGGCTCCATGTTGTGAGCACAGAACCCAACGCAGGGCTCAGACCCATGAACCATGAGAGTTGGGTGCTTAACTGACTGAACCACCCAGGCATATTCAGAGGAACTGCACATCATCAGGAGACTGAGACTTGCCCTTTGCTGGAAGTAGCCAAAATATCTTCTGGGGAAAAAATGCAAACACCAGTACAAATAAAAAAATAAAATAAAATAAAACAACAAACTCAAAGATTATGATGGTGCAGAAATTAAAATTTGCACTGGCAAAGGAAAAACAGTGCCCCCGAAACACCAGTAGAGCATGTTTTTGTAGTAAAAGTAGCAAGTTCTTGCTCCATTTTACTAAATTCAGAGTTGACAAGAGGGTGATGATGGACTAATGAAAGCTATGGAATGGAGACCAGCAAAATGAACACCAGATGTCAATGCAGAACATTCAAGATAAGTGACTTCACCATTTCACCTGGGACCCCCTTAATCCCACAGCTCTCCACCTGGGTAAGTGACAGGTGGTAAAAACTATAGGGATAGTAATAAGAGTCTGAGTTTGGAGAAGGTACTTAACCACAGAGATAAAGGAGACTGGAGGGTGGAAAGTAACTTAGAGGCATATATTAGGGATGGGGGAAGGAAGAGCAAGGGGAAAGCAAAGAGAGGAAGAGCTGAACGTAGAATTAAGGTGACAAAGATGAGGGAAATGAAGAGAAGCGGGGAGGAAGAAAGGAACCTATTTTATCACCACTGTCCTCCCTAGGCCAGGTACCACGATTTGTAAGAACTGACAACTTTTTCCCCAAAGTCCAAGAGGAATCTGTCTCTACAGCCCCATTGGCTTAAGTCTCAAAATATGATGCTACGTTTATATCTGGAGACTGCTTCTAACAAATGACACCCTGTCTTTGGTTATGGTTGATTCTCTACCTTTTGTGAAAGGTCTGTTTGACATCCACCTACATGGCTTTCTTCTTACCTATGTAATTAAGTCAGTTCCCTGTGACTATTCCTGTTTTCAAGGCTAGCTCACCTAGTTTCTGATAATAACAATATTGGACTGATGTCCACAGCTGATGACACCTGAGTGGGCTTGTCCCTAACATATGTAACTCTGAAATCCTGAATTCACCAGGAGGCAACCTCTTAACCAATCATCCCCTGCAGGAAACATTCCAAACCCTGGCTATCAAAGCATCATCCTATCCTTCTTATTGCTTCCCTAACAAAGAGCAAAAATATCAAAGCCCAAAATGGTATTTTGGAGGGTGAGGGGACTTAAAGCTTAAAAAGCTGGATGATTTGTTTAAACATCCCTACCTTCACCCAGGCATGGTAAAACTGCTGACAGGAAAACAATGGATGTTATTAGGAGGATGAAAGTTAACCTGGCCCACCTGGCATCCTGCTTGTAAGTTAAATATTAGCTGTAGCTGTAAGTCAAAAATTAGATATGCTAATTTGTACATTAATTGCCTTTAGTTGACCTCACACACATTCAGATGGTCATTATTTTTAAATTTCACACTATAAGAAGCACATCCAGGGATAGAATTCTATAGTTATGCACCTAATTTTAGTCACTCCAAACACCAGAATCTTGACTCCTGTCCAGTGTCTCCCTGTAACCACCCTCCCCAAGGACTGAGAATAGCCCTTTCCCCAAGGGGCCAGAAGAGTAATTTCTGTGCTAGGAAAGTTTGAATGTTCTTCTCCGTGTCCACAAGAACTTGGACTTGCTCTTGCTCCTGCTCTTGTCCCGTGAGATTTTGTTAGAGCCAGGAAGTCTTCTTTTGGCTTCTAAATCATTATTATTAAATCTTTATTTTTGGTTCTGTACTTCTACTAAGTACTATCTTTCTGAACTGAGTATGAATAAACTCTGGCATCCTATTTTTCCATCCCTTCACTAAGCTCTACAAAATCCCGACTTTGGTTCTACATCCCTATAGCTTTGTGCCTTTAACCTAACTCTGCTAGGCCAAGAACTGACATTCCTTCATGTGCTATGACCGTGGGTGAGGGGATGTAAACCTCTCTTGGCAATATGTCACATCATGTAAGAAGAGGAAGCTGAAAATAAACAACTCCCAATCATTGTTCAGAGGTTCAATGACTTAATGCCCAATATTCCATAGGCATTTCAGGAACCTTCCAGCTGTGAGAATACTGAAAGAAAAGTACCCACTAGGAGATAAATGATTTACTAGGATAAGCTCACTGCTACATAACCATTATCACTGAACTTTTGTGGTTCCAAAAACGTGTAAAGTGATACAGAAGGATGTATAAAATATAGTGAGCCAGCATATGTTAAACTGCAGTTCAAAGAGCTTCCAGGTAAAGACAGCAAACTAAATATGTCCTTCTACCACTCTTCCCACTCAGGCCTCACTGAAATAGCAGCAATAGGTCTTCTTTTTTTTCTTTTTTTTTTTTCTTTTTTGAAGAATAAAAATGTAACAGTTTTGGAAAACAAGTGGAGGCTAGAAGGGGTACAAAATTTTAAAAATTCCCAGTGAGCCCCAGAGAAGTTCCAAATTCAGTCAATAAATACAAAGGTCGAAAATGTGTTATACATAGGGTGACAGTCCCAGTTTATGCCCATTGTCTTGGCAAAGTAACTAATAGGATCACCTTTCACTCTCAAAAGTGTCCTGGTTTGGAAGATAAATTATCTGTTCAGTCTAGTTTTTGAGCATCACCAGAACATTAAAGAAAAATTGAGCTAGGTGGGCCCCTCACTCACACCCTCCAACTTTGCCCACTAACGAGAGTAGGCAACATGCCTGGGAAGGAAACCAAGAGTGGGTGTTCAGACCTAAGAGAAGCAGCTCTGAACCTCCGCATCAGCTACAGGAGACTGAGGTCCTAGTAAACCCTGCCTTACAAAGGCAGCTGTGGTATTTGCCAGACTATGGACTGAATGCCTGTGACCCCAGAAAATTCACATGTTGAAACATTCCTAATGTGATGGTATTTGAGGACCTTTGGGAGGTGGTTAGATTATGAGGGTAGAGCCCTCATGAATGGGATTAGTGATCTTATAAATGAGGCCCCAGAGAGTCCCTTGCCCCTTGCATCCTATGAGGACATGGCAAGAACACAGCCATCTGTGAACCAGGAAGCAGGCTCTCACCAGACACCAAAACTACGGGCACCTTGATCTTGGACTTCCCAAGCCTCCAGACCATGATAAATAAATTTGTGTTGTTTGTAAACAACCCAGTCTATGGTATTCTACTATCGTAGCCAGAACAAACTGAGACATGCAGAAAAACCTCCCTGTGAGCTGGCTACATCACCAACCCTCCAATTTAGAGAAGAGGGCTGGCAGGGGGAAAGGGTTTTACAACTGCCCTCATGTATCTAGTTAGTCCTTCATTTGTAAACACAAACCAGCAACCGTAAGTCACCAGACATCTGAGAAAAAATCAATAGCACAAAAGGGAAGGACGCAAGAGGAAGAGATAATGCTAAAAACAGGTGGGGAAAATGTTTTTATGCTAATTAGTAGCTTGAAAATATTCAAGAAGACATAGCACCCATGAAGCAAAAACAAGCTGATAGGTATAAAGATAGCAGAAAATAAGAAAGAGTTTCTGGAAATTAAAAATTATTTAATGGAAACTGTATAGTAGGATAGACAGAATGAAAAATAAATTGAAGAAAACTCTTCAAATATATAGTAAAATGACAAAGAGGAGGAAGATGTGCAAAGAACACTTAGGAGAAGAGAACATAAACAATGGATAAGTAGAAATAATCAACTAAGCAGAAGAAAATTTCCCTGCACCAGTCTAAGATATAACTCTTCAAAGAGGATGAATGAAAATGGAGGGACAGATATGCAAAAAATTTTGAGCTCCAAAGACAAATAGAAAATATTTTAAAATTTCAGAAGGGAAAAAAAATGGCTAGCCCTTATAGACACAAGAATCAGACTAACATGAAATTTCTCATCAATAACAAGGATGATAGAAGACGAGTGATGCCTTCTAGCTTTAAGGAAAAATATGTTTGAGCTTTGAATTCTACACCCAGCCAAATAATCAAGTGTGAAGGGGCAATAAGAACACTTTCTGACATACAAGTGTTTATGTACAAATACATCTCCAAAATAACTCAAGAATGTACAAAAGGAAAATAGTTTAAGTATTAAAAATAAAGTCAAGTGAGAGAAGATATAGAAGCAAGGATGATAATCAACTATAGTGAAGAAGGAAAATAAAACTACCTGACATGATCACCCACATACCTGTTCTAAGTGGGCCACAAATTCTACAGAAAAAGGAAAAGCTGGTCTATTTCCATTTATTTCACTGCCTATATGGTAAAAATAAACCAGTTATTCAGGAAAAGTACAATTATATATTAGTTCTTGGCTCAAACAATAATATCTCTAACAAATCCTCATAAAGAAGTCATTGTTTGATACAAAGAACATAAAATGAGTTTTTTAAAGCTGTATTTTGTAACAATTGCAGGCATGTCCTTCCAAACACAATTCAGAGGGCCAAATACTAGGGTCTCTGTACTCAGTCTCTACTGAGCTGATCAAATTCAGGAATGTATTTTAGGATATTTATATGAATAGTTAAACTACATGTCCCTCCAGAAATCATCCTAAACATATTTCTCTCCACTGCACTTAGCTACATGCTAAATGACTATGAGTTTCAGACTGAAATTCTTGAAAAATACCTGAAGAACTACTGTGCTGTTACTAGCTGAGTACAGATTCTTAAGACCCAAAATCAAGCTGGTAAAAGTGTAGCATCCTTTTGTGACAGCTGAGGAGCCTAACAAAGACGTTTGCCTAGATAGGAAGCTATCCTTCATCATTTCAGCAAGCAAAGAGAAAAGCCATTAGCAGAGGCAGAATTATCTTAGACACCTGTTTTGAATCTGCTTCAGAATACAGAAACATAGGTATAGAAGAAAAAAAAAGGTAATTAAACCTGTGAAGTCCTACTTCATATAAGATAATGGAAATAGCCTTCACTCTCCAAAACTCATAAAGGCCAGTATAGTCTGATGCCTGTCTCATTCAAATAAAGAATCAATGAAGCAGTCATAGAATGCTTATCTTTGAGCCATTGCTTCCTGTTACCTTATCCAAGAGAACTAAATAAGGATACAGCATTTACTTTGTGAAGTGGTCATTTATAAATCAGTTAAATGTTAGGAAACATTTACCAAAAATGTTTTACCAATTACCTCAATTTCAAAATAATTGCCCTGCAGTCTACCCCATGCCTCCCTGAAATAATTATCTGATTGGGCAGATTATAGGTTTCAAATAGTAAAACTATACCCACTTATGTATGTGCATAGGCTTGTCTTTCCATTTGGAAGGAAAAGATGCACCAGTTATCTGATCACTAAAACACAAGCTTAAAAGATGAGAAGGACATAACACAACCCTGCTGGAAATTTTTAACCCCGCTGGAAATTGTTCTTTGTCACCAAGACTGTGGGGATGCATAAAAATGAATTTCCTAACAGTTCCTTGGATCTTTAAGCCAGAGGCCTGTGATCTTCTACCAACTGTGTGTGTGAACATGTTTTAAGCCATGACTTCTCCTTATCTGTGGTTCCTCAGAAAAATAATGCCACTTTGTGTTGCTTTCTTTCTAAAAAAAAAAAAAAAAAAGCAAATAGGTGAGAAAAAGAAATCATCCAAGCTTGGCTGGTCAGTCTTAAAGTTGCTTATATTATTATTTCTTAAGAGGATCTGAAGTAACGTCCAGATATTCTTAATGAAAACTGGCAAATGCCTGTTGATTCTTCCCCAGGTTGTTGGAGGCAACACCCAACTCCTAATCTAGGCTCTTTTCCCTCATATTCTATTAAGTTATAAAGGATTCAACTTCTGGGGTGCCTGGGTGGCTCAGTCAGTTCAGCGTCTGACTTTGGCTCAGGTCATGATCTCACAGCTTGTGGGTTCGAGCCCCACATCAGACTGTGCTGACAGCTCAGAGCCTGAAGCCTGCTTCAGATTCTGTGTCTCCCTCTCTCTGCCCTTCCCCACTCACGCTCTCTCTCTCCTTCAAAAATAAGTAAACATTAAAAAAACACACACACAAAAAAAAAACAGAGAGATTCAACTTCCACTTCTAGCAGGCAGGAGAAGACATTCATTTAAGCCCTTTTCTCCCCCTTAGTTTGTCTATGAACAATTCCTAACATATTAGTATTTAAGACTAGTTAGTGAAAGCAGTAGCTCTGTTAAAAGACCAAGAGTAAGGGGGAAGATTTAGAAAGCTTCCATTTGACCCATAAGCGATCACAGCAACTACAAATTCCTAATTAGTGAACACAATGGTCTTTCTTCAATTAACTCCAGAGCATTTTGTCCTTCACCAAATGTGGTTTGGGAGACAATCTTCAGGCAATTGGCTTTAGATCCCCAAAAATATGAAATGATGAAGCACCACAAAAAAATTGGGGTCTCTGTACAAAACCCTGATGACAGGAACTGATACTTCCTCAACAAGGTTGGTCCCAATCCAAAAGCTGAAGAATGTCTCCAAACATGGAGTGTCGTTTGGGGCTTGGGGTTGTTGGTTTTTTGGGTTGGGCCAGAAGTCTCAGAAAAATGCCCTCAAGCTAAATCAATAACTTAAGCTTTTCCTTTCTGAATTTTCTTTCATTCTTCACAATCTGGTCTGTGTGGTTGGGAGCCAAAGCAATTCATTAAAGACATGAGGAAAGAACAATAAGTGGGGAGAGCATTAAAGAAAAGAGTTCCCCACCCTCCAAGATTTCCTGATTTGACTCCAAAAGCACATTCTGATACAATTGAAAAATATGTGCCCTAAATTGGGGTTTCCTATTGAAACCCAGTGGTGACCTGCGGCTGCTGGGACTTATTGACATTTGAACAGCAAACTGAAGAGAATTGAGGCAAAAAAAGAAAAATCTTCCCTCAATTTTTTTTTTATTCTTGTCCTCACAAAAGAGCTTGGAAACAGAGTTAGGGGATTCAAACAAATACTAAAAGGCCTTGGGTTTGTTTTCCTCTTGGCTGAGCCAACTTGCTCATCAGGTCCAGATATTTGGAAAATTTGATTTATTGGAAGCTCTATTCCTCCCATGGCTTACTTATAGCTTCACAAAAAAATATAAAAATTTTAACCAATTCATTCTTCTTCCACCATTACATGAATTGTATTACACAAGTTACAAGTAAAAATTGATACATCTTCATGTGAGCCCATGGTATATTGCTTTCTGTAAGTACAGATTCACAACTGGAGATTTAGCAATTATTGCAACATAACAGCTAACATATTGAGCACTGGTAAAAGCTAGATACTTTATGAACTATTTTGCATGCATTATTTCATTATTCCTCAAAACAATGTTACTAGGTACATGCTATTATTAATTCCACTTCACAAGTGAGGTAAACAAAGGCCCAGCAAGAGTATGCAGTACAGTCAGTATTCAAACACTGAGCTGCCTTTCTTGTCAAAGCTGTTTGGAAGAGATTCTGAGTATAAGAAGATGGCAGATGATACTGTTCAGAGCTGGCTGGGAAACCACAAATGGCCATGTGACTACACCCAGAGGTCAAGGAGAGGAAGACAAGAACTCGGTCAGTGAATGCCTTGCTGCAGAGTATACTTCAAACATACACTCCCTCCCAATTAACCTTGCAGCCCTGTGACCTCCTCCATTCCACTGCTTCTAGGCTTCTCTCTGCTTCCTGGTGGAGGCCAGTCTCAAGAACCTACCTGCCTTCTCCTTGGAGCCTTTGGGCAGTCCTTGCTGAGAATATGCTCCCAAACCGCTGTTTGAAACTTACTGCTTTCTGTGCAACCTGTCCCATATGGGCCCAGTGCTAAACTGTTAGTTTTTATTTCCACTCTTTTACAATTTTATTATGTATAGTAAATGAAACAAATGCATTTTTATGGACTGGGCCATGATCAAAATGTTTTCTATAAAGATAAAAAGAGCTGTATCTTCCTACAGCATCCCCTTACACACACACACACACACACACACACACACACAAAATCAGGATCTATCCCAAGAATCAGAGGAGCCTAAATGAAGCTGAAGGACATTTAGTTTTCCCCTGTGAGACACATTCTGGCCATCCAAGGAAAGCAAGCCACCTGTCACCAAGTGAGAGGAAAGAACCCCAGGTAGAAAAGAAAGACACACAAGAAGAAAATGTAAAGATGTCTCTTATCTGTTTGGTATCTCAGGGGTTAAACAGGAAGCTGTGTTTTGCAAGGCTTATGTTTGTTACTTTGAGATGCATGGGGCTTATAAATTGGACTTCTTTAGTACTTACTGGTTTCTGTGTCTCAGATCCCTGAATCCACGTGGCAATTAAAATCTGCTGGAGCCAAAACAGTGATTTCTTCCAGAAATATTTATTGAGGTCCTTTGAGCAAGGTTCTACTGTATACAGTGAAGGAAAAGCAAGTAAGACAGCAACAGCCTTCAAAGGGTGAACATGACCATGAATACCCACACAGCAAGGAAGCACAGGAGAGGCCCAAGGAACCATGGAAACCAGAAAAAAAAAAAGTCAAGGCCAGATGCATAGTGAAAAGGCATCACCACCTGTCCCAAGCAGGTCTGAAGAGAACTTATGCAGCTAGATACACACTGTGGAGTATGGCAGGTTGTTTAGCCAAGCACCTTATCCAAACTGAGCTGTAATCATTTACTGAAAAGAGAAGAAATTTGGTAGAGGCAGTCTGCCACCTAAGATAAAATATGGACTTTTCAAGAGGACATCCCCAGTTCCTGCTCACTGTCCCTTCTAACAGAATAACGGACCACATGTGACAAGCCCAAAAGAAAAATTAGGAACTTTGCTTTATTTACCTATGAGTGAGGCGTTCAGATACACATATTATAAAAGAGATAGAATGGGACCAGAACTTTGGGCAAAAAAGAAATCTGCCCACTTCTCACACTCCTCCCCAAACCCCACCCCCACCCCGCCCCCATCCACACTCTGGTCCAAGTCACTCCTCCTCTCTTCTTCTACTCCTGTAATAGCCTCCCCTAGGCCCTCCCTACTTCTACCCCTGCCCCTGTAATCTATTTTCAATAGAGCAACCACAGTAATCCTTTTAAATTGTATTACTTTCCTATTGTTGTTCTAAGTAATCACCACAAACTCAGTTGCTTAAAACAACACGTTAGCTTATTAGCTCATTATTCTGTAGACCAGAAGTCTGAAGATGGAGCTTACAGGGCTAAAATCAAGGTGTTTCATAAGGACCGAGCTCCTTCTAAAAGCTCTGGGGAGAAGCTGCTCCTTGCCTTTTACAGCTTCTAGAAGCTGCTCACATTTCTTGGCTCGGGGCCACGGCACTCTGACCTGTAACTTCCACTGTCACATCTCCTTCTCTGACTCTCCTGTCTCCCTCTTACAAGGACCCTTGTGATAACAGTGGGCCTACAGTGGGTATAAACCAAGACAATCATCCCATCTCAAGATCCTTAATCACATCTCCAAGGTTTCTTTTACCATGTAAGGTAACCTATTCACAGGTTCCAAGGATTAAGACATGGACATCTTTGGCAGCATTAACATGCCTGGCACAAGAATCATCTTCTTCTGCTCAAAACGTCCAACATCCAATGCAAGAGAAAAGTAAGTTCTTACAATGGCCTTCAGAGCCCTCCTTGGTCTTCACACGACCATCCCGTTACCACCACCAAAGGCCAATAACCATGAAACTAAAGAAGCTTGAGCTACAGCTCACCTCACCTGCACTTTCCATTCTCAGACCCTGGGAGTAATTCTAGAAATGTGTTTGCTCAGAAAATCTTACCATTTCCCACAATGTGGATGGGCCTTGAAGGCATTATGCTGAGTGAAATAACTCAGACTGAGAAAGACAAATATTGTATGATCTCATTTATATGTGGAACCTAAACAAACTCATAGAAAAACATCAGAATATTTGTGGTTATAGGGTGGGGCAGGGCGGTGGGGAGGCACTTTTGGTTGTAAGTAAGTACTAAGGATGTAATGTACGACATGATGACTGTAACTAACACTGCTGGATGATATACAGTAAAGCTGTTAAGAGAGTAGATCCTGAGAGCTCTTATCACAAGAAAAATTTTCTCCCTTTCTTCTTTTCTTCTTTCTTTTTATTGTCTCTACATGACAAGATGGATGTTAGCCAAGCCTACTGTGGTAATCCTTTCACAATACATGTAACTCAAACCATCATGCTGTATGTCTTAAACTTACACAGTGGTGTAAGTCAATTATTTCCTAATAAAACTGGAATAAAATTAATTTTTTTTTAAATTTTTTTTTCAACGTTTATTTATTTTTGGGACAGAGAGAGAGCATGAACGGGGGAGGGGCAGAGAGAAAGGGAGACACAGAATCGGAAACAGGATCCAGGCTCTGAGCCATCAGCCCAGAGCCCGACGCGGGGCTCGAACTCACGGACCGCGAGATTGTGACCTGGCTGAAGTCGGACGCTTAACCGACTGCGCCACCCAGGCGCCCCGAATAAAATTAATTTTTAATTTTTTTGAATGTTTATTTTTGAGAGAGAGAGACAGAGCATGAGCAGGGGAGGGGCAGAGAGACAGGGAGACACAGAATCTGAAGCAGGCTTCAGGCTCTGAGCTGTCAGCACAGAGCCCGACACGGGGCTCGAACTCACAAGCCATGAGATCATGACCTGAGCCTAAGTCGGACACTCAATCCACTGAGCCACCCAGGCACCCCAAAAGTAATTTTTAAATTAAAAAATAAATAAAAATAAAGGTGCAGTTTTTTATTTTGATTTGCAAAAATAAAATATTTTAGCCACAAAGGCTAAGATCATTGTCTCTTCTAGTCTAATTTCCCCCATCATACTTTGCCTTATGTCAGATGGCAGTAGGATCCAGATAAGAGGCTGTCAAGTTGGAAATGCATTGAGTTTGTGTTTACTGGAGTATATTGATGTGATACACCATCAATTCTGTACAGAGTTAAGTCAGTGGTGGTCCCCCAGGGTAGGAATGGTGCTCAGGAATACTCCTGCTTCCGTGGGGACTCACCCAGTGTCTAACATGAAGATGCAGGGCCCAAGGTCACACAGCGGTATGACCGTGTCCTACAGTACCTAGCAGCAGAATTATGTGGATCATGGAGGAGACAGGTTTGCAATACAGACCCAGAAGTCAGCCTGTGCGGAATTCTTCCAGCTATCACACATGTAAAATTGTATGTGAAAGATTTCATTTTCATCAACTCCTAATCCAAAGAGAATTTATCTCCTAGTAGTAGTAGTAGGAATTTTCAAGTATCTAGTATTTTTGACACCATATATAATAAGCATACCATGTATTTTTTTCTATGGGATGGAATAAAATAAATTAAAATTTATTATAATTTCTGTGCTTATAGAACACAAGCCCATATGTAGCAGGACTACACATGGCAAGTACATTTGTAGCAGCTCATATATGAAGCCATCAAGCTGAAAAGCTATTCTAAACCATCATAACTTTAACTAGAGGAAAAACTGAATTATCTTTCTAATGTTTCTATAGAAAATTATGTAATCAATAATGGTCCTATAAGAGGCAATCAAAAATAGGGGGACAAAAATATAGGAAAAAAAGTACTATAAAGTTGCACTGGACAGTGAATTAATGAAGACATTAGGTTATTTTTCTGGATTTTGTGGTATGCATGGGATTTTCAAATTTTCAAAATTGAAAATTGTATTTATAGGGATTTATTTTGTTACTGTAAATAAATATTCTCTATTATACCTAATTTTGTATTTTATATTCATTTAGGCCTAAAAAAACAAAACAAAAAAACAAAAAACCTGGGTCTAGCCCTGACAACCCTCCCCATTGTTCATTCAACTCCAGCCACAGTGGTCTTTGTTATTCCTTGAACACAACTAGGAACACACCCATCTCAAAGCCTTTGCATTTGCTATTCCTTCTACCTAGAATGCTTCTTCCAGATATCTACATGGCTCCTCTCTCACTTCCTTCAAATCTTTGCTCAAATAGGTCTTCCTCAATTCAGCCTTCCCTGATTACCCCTTTTAAAACTGCATCCCCCTACCTGCCTCCTTAGTGCAAGAGGCAGCATGTCAGTCTAACAAAATTGAAGCCCCTCAAATGTACAAGATAATTTACTTTGTCACTGATTTTGCTGACCAGCTTTCTTCCTCTCCCCCCACAGAAATGTAAGCTCCACATAGACCGAAGGTTTTTTTCCTTTTTAAAACCTGTTTTGTTCACAGCTGTATCTGAAACTCCTGAAATAACGTCTGGCACATAATGGATGTTCAGTAAATACTTGTGAAAAGGCTGGATAGATGGATGGATAACTAAGTCAAAGAACTACCAAAGTTCTGATTATCATAAGACAACAACCACCAACATAGTCAACCAAGATCATTTCAGCCAAAAGCCCTGAAACATGATGTTTTAATTAGCTTATTCATATGAAGATAAATTTACAATTCACAGTACACAATTTCAGGTAATAAGGGTACTTTTCTTTATAAAAAACACTATGTTGGGAATTACTTCATAAGCTTTAAGATTTTATTTCACCATCAAAAGAGTCCAGATTTCAAAGTTAAGCCCAGAAATAAAAATTATAATTTCCTTTAAATTAGGAAATTCTGTTTGAATTAATAGCAAACACAATATTACATGAGAATGAGGTCCACCAGGAGACTATAATTCAAATAGCACTTACAAAAACTACTCAAAATAATAACTATGACAGCTACCATTCATTAAGGGCTTACCATATGACAAATATTGACTCAAACACTGAACCGAAGAAGTATCTAAGGTGTGGGTCTATGGAAGGGCTAAAAAAGCATTCTTTAAAATAAATTATTATAATTCTAAGGATAAAATTAAGGATTTTTCTTTTACAAAACCAAAGTATAACAATTAGAATATTACACACTTGGGAATGCTAAGTAATAAAGAAATGGAGAAGTGGAGCAAATGCATTTATAAATATGTTCTAAACCCACTAAGTATGTATGACATATGATTCTAAGTAGTATTTATAATTTTATTATTCCTGTAATGAGGTAGTTCACAGTAGACTTACTTTTGTGTACGTGTCATGGCTAAAGCTTAACCCTATTCTAACAGATGATACTGATTAACATATTCATTAACCACTATTTTCTTATCCAACCTCACTATTCATTTGCTTATTCCTTACTCATAGATCTTCCTGATATATTCAAATATGCATATAACTACTATAGAATAGTAATATTTAATGTAGTCTTCTGGTAAACTTATAAGACATTATTAAAAATGTGTTTTTCAGCTTCCCACTATAATGGAGTAACTTGTGTCAGGATCAACCCATCTGTTAAGAACAACTATAACAGCTTGATGAAATATACAAAATGTTGGAAAATATAGAACAACAAAATCCGACAAAACTTGAAGGGCCAAGAACCAGCAGAAAAGAACAATGTATTGATATAAACCTGATATTCTGTACCTTTCCCCTTAAGGGATTGCTAATTCCTCAGCTTCCCAGAGGTGAGATAAGACAATAATTAAAGCTCAGAATCTAGCTGGGAGGAGAAGCCTTGGTAACACTCTAGGTCTCCAGTTGACTGCTGAAGGACTGCATTCTAGGAGTAAGAACAAAAATAGACTAGACCTTATAAATACTGAAATACAGCCTCAAAGTATTTCAGTTCATGACTAGATAATCTGTTCCTTCTCTAAGTGTGTGTGAAAAGAAAAATAAATTCTCCTTGAGGAAGATAACATTATCCAGATCCTCTATAATTTTTTCATATGTAAGGCCTATACTTTAATAATAAATTATGAAGCATGGCAGGGGACAATAGCAAACTATTGGAAACAGAGAAAAAAGTAGAAAATAGAAACCAACCGACAGGTGATCTAGATATTAGAACTATCAGAGGTCGACTTTAAAATAATTGTGGTTAACATGTACATTAAAGTGGATGATAAAATGAATAATTTCCCTAGAAAACGAAATGGTACAATAAAAGAAACAAAAACTCAAGAATTTAAAAATATAACAATGTAAATTAAGCATTCAGTGTGTGTTTAACAGCAAATTAGACACAGCAGCAGCAAGGAATAATTGTAAACTAGTCATTAAAAATATAAACACTAAACATGGAAGGGAGAAAAAAGTTGAAAATATCAGCAAAAGCATAAACACATAAGATATCTGGCAACAGGTCTACCATATGTATAACTGGACTTTCACAAACAAGAACTGAGAGAATAGGGAGTAATAACAATTTTTGATACTCAGATGAGAATTTTCCAAAACTCCAAAAGAAATCAAGCTGAAAATCTGAGAATCTCTGTGAATTCCAAACTAGATAAATACAAAGCAAACCATACCTAGGCACAGAATAATAAAAATACTGAAAGACAAAAAGACAATTTTTGAAGTAGCCAGAAGAAAAGACCTATCATCCCAACAAAAGAGTCATAAGAATATCAGCTTACTTTTTAAAGAATGAGTGGAGGTTTGAATGTAATGGAGCAATACCTTTAAAGTGCCAGAAGAAAAGACTACCAACCTAGAGTTCTATGCCCAGTAGAAATATTCATCCAAATATAAATGCAAAATAAGGATTTTTTTCCTAATAAAAAGTGACTGAATTCACTACCAGTAGTTCCACATTTAAAAAATAAATAAACAAAAGGAATTCTTTAGGCAAAAGGAAAATTATTCTGGACAGAATCACAGAAACGCAGGAAAATGGAAAAAAAAACTGAAAAATTGTAAGTAAACCTAAGCAAAAAATGACCATATTGACAACAACAGACGTTATTTGTTACTGCTGTCTTGTTGATTTTAAAATATACAAAGAATTAAATACATGATATCAGTAACACAAAAAGTAGGTAAAGAGGTAAAATGTTCTAAATTCTTAAATGGCTCACAAATGATAAAAGTACTGTAAGTTAATTAAATAGATATGTTGCAATCTTAAGAATAACCACAAAAAGAATATTACAGGAATGATAAGTAACAAGCTAACGGATGCTTGGAAATGGAATAATAGAAATATTGCAAATGCAAAGGCAGGCAACAAAAAAGAGAAAAGAAATGTAGAATAACAAATAGTAAGATAATTGATTTAAACAAATATATCAGTAATTATATTAACCACAAATGAACTAAATACTTAATTTAAAAGTCAAAATTTGTCAAACTATTTTTTTTTAATGTTTATTTTTTTGAGAGAGAAAGAGAATGAGAACGAGCAGGGGACAAGCAAAGAGAATCCCAAGCAGGCTCCACGCTGTCAACACTGAGCTCTGTGCAGGGCTCTATCTAATTCACAAACCATGAGATCATGACCTGAACCAGAAACCAGTTGGATGCTGAGGCGCCTGGGTGGCTCAGTGGGTTAAGTGTCCTACTTCAGCTCAGGTCATGATCTTGCGGTTCATGAGTTTGAGCCCCACATTGGGCTCTGTGTTGACAGCTTGGAGCTTGCTTCAGATTCTGTGACTGCCTCTCTCTCTGCCCCTCCCCCACTCGCACTCTGTCTCTGTCTCTCTCAAAAATAAGTAAGACATTAAAAAAAAAAGAGTTGGATGCTTAACCAACTGAGCCACCCAGATACCTCTGTCAAACTATTTTTTAAAAACACTATATGCTGTGTCTTAAATTTAAGAACATTAAAGCACTGAAAGTGAAAAAAAATATATAACATGTAAACACTAATCAGAGGAAATCTGGTATCACTACATTAATCTCAGATAAAGTGGACTTTAATACAATAAGAATTACTGAAGATAAATAGGGACATTCCATAATAATAGAAGATTATTCTTCCAGGAATATGTAACTCTAAATGTGTATACATCTAATAATGTAACCTAGAAATATATAGAGCAAAAACTGACCAAACTAAAAGGAGAACGAGACAAATTTAAGAATAACGATACACTAAAATATGGCTGTGCTGGTTAACTTTACACTTGATCTTAGCCAAAAGGCCAAGAAGCGATTTGTGCTGGTTAATTTTAATATGTCAACTTGACTGGGCAATGGGATGCCTGGATATTTGGTCAAACATCATTCTCCATGTGTCTGTGAGGGCACTGATATGAAAAAGACCTTTAAACATTTGATGATCTTTAATGTAAACGGCAGAATAAATATTCTGTTATTCCAAACTACAGAACAGAAAGTACACTTAACAAAGATGTGAAATTCTAGTTAACATGTAGAATTTACTGCCCAGAGAATGATGTATCTTCTAAATTACATGCCTGAACTACTATTAGAGTAAATATTCAAGGGGAAAAAAAAATCAGCAACACTATAGGAATAGATTGTCAGGTTGGAAGACAATGTGGACAAGATGACTGAAGATCCTTTTAATTCCCAAGTTTTATCATTCTGTACAACTTAAAGCTATATCAATAGAATTATTAGATCAAAGACAGTAGCAATTGGGAATAAAGTATAACATTAGGCAAGATGTCATGATAGGCACTGTAGATTTAAGAGTCAACTCCAAAGAAATAAGCAGAAGAAGAGGAGTACTCTGAGGAACACATTATACATAGAGAAAAGTATAGAACACTGAACCAGGGGAAATTTCCACCACTGAGGTCCAGTGAAGGAGACAGGGTCATAGCATGCTGAGAAGCAAGAATTTCCACAAGAATCATGAAGACCAGGAAAAAAGAGCATTCAAGGAGAAAATAGCCACCACCCCCCAAACCCATTGAGAAGTGATAAAGGATGTTGTTGAGGATCAGCCCTCTTTAGATAGTCTCCAGTGACTAGTGGTTCTTTAACAGCAGCCCAAGCTAGTCCACATCCTGAGTAATAAAACATCAGATTGCTCAAAGCCTACACAATACCACAATTGAAAAAACTTAGAGCAGCACACGATTTTGCAAAGTGTATGAGAGCCAGAAGACATTTCTTTTCTACACTATTTGCAACTGTGCACAGTGACTATAAAGGCAAAATTTTAAGTACATAGTGTACTCTCTATGGAGAAAAAAAGACTTCTATTTCAAAGAAATTTAAGCAAGACCTAAAAATCTAGAATGTAAATAGGACTAGGAACACTAACTCTGCTCCTCCTTCTCTTCCAGTTAAAAAAACTGATGAACCTATGAATGGAAAGCTTATGCCCTGAAATACTTAGGATGAGCAGCAAAGATTTAGTCTCTGGATTAATTCTATCATCTTTTGCACAGAATTTTACTAAAGTGAAATGGAAGGAATTGGGAATTTCCCCCTCATCTCTAGTGGTACCAAATAAAATTTCCCATGTCCTGTTTCCTCTGGACACCAAAATGTTATTAAAACATACAGGAAAATTCATTAGAAAATCCTAACCCCAAAGTTATGAGAGTTTTTGCAAAACCAGCACTGTTCTTAGTGTATCATTGGTTAGTACTGATTATCACTTCATTCTAATGGCCTCATTTTCACTTAAACTAAGAAAATAGATGATTTTGAAAAAAATTTCATTTTCTTCAAATTATTATATTAAACAAAAACCAAGCTCAAACAACAACTATTACCTTCACAAGTATAACTGCAAAAGTACTTAAGAAAGAACTTTTGGCTTTATCATTGTTCCATAAGGGATAAACGCAAGCAGAAATAACACTCTTTAAACACATATATTAAAATATATACATGTGCTTTTATATGCATTGATACGGTGCCACCAGGTAGTTTCCACGTCTTCTTTATCTTTATAATCAATCCTCTACCGCAGGACCAATCCACTACCTGATAAATAGTATATGATCACAATAATGCCTGAGAAGCAGGAGGATAAATTTCAACCAAAAAAAAAAAAAAATACCTCCTTTGTAAGCACAAGAGATGCATTGCCTAGGGCCCACAATACTTTTAGGGACACATAAAAATGTTTAAATTTTAATTTATTTTAAAATTAGAAGAAAAAAATGAATATAGCAGTAATACATTATACTTGTCTTTATACGCACACAATTGTAAACTACAGTTTTTAATATTTTGTGGAGGAATGGGCCAACAAAATGTCAATGAAAGAAATAATGTGGGGGCACCTGGGTGGCTCAGTCGGTTAAGCATCTGACTTCGGCTCAGGTTATGATCTCACGGTTGGTGAGTTCAAGCCCCGCGTCGGGCTCTGTGCTGACAGCTCAGAGCCTGGAACCTGTTTCCGATTCTGTGTGTCTCTCTCTCTCTCTCTCTCTGACCCTCCCCCGTTCATGCTCTGTCTCTCTCTGTCTCAAAAATAAATAAACATTAAAAAAAAAAAATTAAAAAAAAAAAGAAATAAAGAATGTGACCTGTCACACCCCATAAACATACTGAGCAAGTGCTTCCCTATGGACTAATGCATGCTGGCTCCACAACCTCCTTGGTTCTTTGGAAACAAGAAAAGCTTTAGCTAGTTTAAAGAAAGCCTTTATTACCTACTTCTTTTCCTTCCTATGTTACCAAACTACATGAAATCTCAATTAAGAATTTTACACAAGAATAATGCTCTTCATAGGCTTTAAAATGATTTGTCTTGGGCCTCCCATATAAGCTATATGGAAAGGGTGAATTATCAAGAATAGAGAACTTCCAGGGAAGATGGTTCAGGAGGAGAACCCTAAGCTCATCTTGTCTCAGGGATACAAACTAGATAACAGCCACATCAGTTTAAATAACCCAGAAACCACCACAAGTCTGGCACAACAAACTCTCCACAGCTAAATATAAAGAGGACACATCAAAGAGGGTAGAAGTGGGGAGACACAGTCAGGATCTCAACAGACCCATGGGCCTTTCCATGGAAGGAGTGACTCCACAGGTGCTGAGATTGGAATGGAACAGACCCTCACAACGGGCACCCCAGGCCCAGAGAATCCCCTTAACATTTGGCAATGAAAACCAGAGGGGTGTAATTTTGCAAGTTATTTTAACCATCAGAATTTAACACCTGGAACTTGAAAAGTCAGCCTGTTCTACTCTGGGAGAGTCAGGAGGGAGGACAATATGGAACTGAGTCCCTACCCTAAAACAGCGCAACAAACATTCCCGAGGACATGCATGAAGCACAGAAGCACCTGTTTGAAAAACGCCTGGAGTTTACAGGAGGGCTACTTATTTATAATCTCAGAGCATATACTGGAGAAACAGGGGTCCTTGGGAGATGCCTCAAGGAATAAAGAAGACAGTGGGCACCATTTCCCTCCCCTGCCCCTCAGTCTAGACAGAGACCTACAGGAACCAGCACAGCACCAACACTGGCTATCTAGCTTGCTAATAGCTGTGCCCTTCCCCAGCATTCTCCAGGGTCCAGACCTCACTTCCAGGTTCTCTCTCAAACATGACCCAGGCACAAACTTTGTTAACACCAGTGCCCGCCCCCAGTACTTATGTGGATCCACCCCCTCCAATATGCCCTTGGCCAGAGCCTACCCAAAATGGTGCCACAAACCTGGCAGTATGCAAGCATCCCCAACAGCGGCCAGCACCACTCCAAAGGGACTCCTGCCCCAGGGAGAGGGGAAGATAACCACACACCCCCATCCAACTGCAGCCCCAGCAGTGGGCTGGGGAAAGACATCAGGTCTGACTGCAGGCCCTGTCTACCAACAAAAGCTTCTAAGGGGACAACACAGGAAAAGCACCCTGCAGTTCGGTGCTACTGTATCTGTAGAAAATGCCTGACCTGACTCAAGCCCAAGGCAGCCCCAGACTGGCCCACTAACAACACAGTGACCAAACCCTGCCCACAACAGGCAAAGACGGCCATTGCAGACAACCAGAATGGAAGCAAATGTAGCTAGGCTACAACAGCATGGTGCACACAACACACATAGGAGATATCTCTGAAGCACCAGCTGCAGGTGAAGAAGGGACACTGCATTCAGGGCACTACAAGACCTCTTCTTCATGATGCCTCTACACATAGAAACACACAGAAACAGACACAATTACACAAAATGAGGAGATAGAGGATATGCTCCAAATGAAACAAGAGGACAGAATCACAGCAAGAGACCTAAACAAAATGAAGGTAAGTAAAATGCCTGATAGAGAATTTAAAGTAGTGGTCAGAAAGATACTCACTGGACCCAAGAAAGACTGAAAGACCTCAGTGAGACCTCCAACAAAGAGATAAAGAACATTAAAAGGAACCAGAGATACAGAACTCAATAACTGAAATTAAAAATACACTAAATGAAACCAAAAATACACTAAATGGGGAATGAACAGTAGACTACAGGAAACAGAAGACTGGATCATGACCTGGAAGACAGAGTAATGGAAAATAATCCAGCTGAATAGGAGAGAGAAAAATTCATTTTTATTTATTTTAGAGAGAGAGCACAAGTGAGGGAGAAGGATAGAGGGAGAGAGAGAGAGAATCTTAAGCAGTTTCCATGCTCAGCATGGAGCCCAACACAGGTCTCAATCCCACAACCCTGGAATCATAACCTGAGCTGAAATCAAGAGTCAGATGCTCAAACAGCTAGCCACCTAGGTGCCCCCAAGAAGAAAAATAACTTTAAAAAAATGAAAATAGACTTAGGGAACTCAGCAACACCATTAAGCTAATAACATTTGCATTATAGGGACCCCAGAAGGAGAAAAGAGGCAAGGGGGCAGAAAATTCATTTCAAGAAATAATACCTGGAAAGTTCTCAAATCTTGGGGAGGAAACAGAATTCCAGATGCAGGAAGCACAGAGAGCCACCAACAAAAATCGACCCAAGAAGATGCACACCAAAACACATAGAAATTAAAATGGCAACAAGTAGTGACAATGAAAAAATTTGAAAAGCAGCAAGAGAAAAGTAAAATTACATACAAGGGAAACCCCATAAGGCTATCAGATGATTTTCTGGCAGTAACTTTGCAGGCCAGAAGGGAGTGAAATGATATATTCAAAGTGATGGAAGAAAAAACTGCAGCTAAAAATACTCTATCCAACAAGGCTATCATTCAGAATAGAAGGAGAGATAAAGAGTTTCTCAGACAAACAAAAATTAAAGGAGTTCATTACCACTAAACCAGCCCTTTGCTTGAGTGGAAAGGAAAAACCGTAAGTATAAATAAGAAAAGTAGGAAGCCCAAAAGAAATAAAAAATAGGTGTATTTTTAAAAATCAGTCAAGAGATCACAAAATAAAAGGATATAAAGTATGACACCATATACCTGAAACCTGGGGAGGGAGAACACTAACGAATGGGTTCAAACTCAAGTGAACATCAACTTAATATAGACCACTATATGCCTAAAATGTCACATATAACCTAATAGTAACCACAAATAAAATACTGATAATATATATGCAAACAATAAGAGAAAGGAATCCAAGTGTATCACTAAAGAAAGCTAGTAAACCATGAGAGAAGACAGCAAGACAAGAAAGGAACAGAGAAAAACTACAAAAACCACCATACTAACAAAATGGCAAATAAGTACATACATATCAATGACTACTTTGAATTTAGGTAGACTAAATGTTCTAATCAAAAGAAACAGGATGACAGAATGGATTAAAAAAAAAAAAAAAAGCAAGCCCCATCTATATGCCACCTACAAGAGACTCATTTCAGACCTAAAGGCACCTGTAGATTCAAAGTGAAGGAATGGAGAAGCATTTATCATGCAGATGAAAGTGAAAAGAAAGCAGAGGTAGCAATACTTATATCAGACAAAATAAACTTTAAAACAAAGACTGTAATAAGAGACAAAGGAGGACACTATACAATCATAAAACAATCCAACAAGAAGATATAACAATTGTAAATATTTATGTACCTGACACAGGTGTACCCAAATACATAAAGCAGCTAATAACAAACATAAAGGAAGTAATCAACAGTAATACAGCAATATTAGGAGATTTTAACACCCCACTTACACCAATGGACAGATGATGCAAGCAGAAAATCAACAAGGAAAGAATGGCTTTGAATGATACACTGGACCACATGTATCTAACATATATTCAGAACATTCCATTCTAAAACAGTAGACTATACATTCTTGTCAAGTCCACATAGAACATTCTCCAGATAGATCACATATTAGGCACAAATCAAGACTCAGGGCACCTGGGTGGCTAAGTCAGTTGAGCATCCAACTTCAGCTCAGGTCATGATCTCATGGTTCGCGAGTTCAAGCCCTGCATCAGGTTTGCTGCTGCCAGAGCAGAGCCCACTTCAGAACCTCTGCCCCCACCTGCCATCTCTGTTCCTTCCCTGCTCTCACTCTCACTCTCTCAAAAATGAATAAACGTTTATTTTTTTTTAAAAAAGATTCAAGAAATTCAAAAAGATTGCAATCAAACCATGCATCTTTTCCAACCACAACACTATGAAACTAGAACTTAACCAGAAAAAAAAAATCTGATAAGAGAAGACCTGAAGGTAAATAACATGCTACTGAACAATGAATGAGTCAACAATCAGAGGGTATCAAAAAATACAGGGAAACAAATGTAAATGAAAACTCAATGGTCCAAAATCTTTGGGATGCAGCAAATCTGTTCTCAGAGGGATGCTTACAGCAATACAGGTCTGCTTAAGGAGCAAGAAATCTCAACTAAACAACCTAACCTCACACCTAAAGGAGCTAGAAATAGAAAGTAGAAAGAAAGAAATAGTAAAGATTAAAGAAGAAAAACAAAATAGAAACTAAAAAAAAAAAAAAAACAATAGAACACATCAAAACCAGGAGTTGGTTCTTCGAAAAGATCGATAAAACTGACACCACAGAAATACAAAAGATTATCAGAGAATATTATGAAAAAATTAGAGTCCAACAAATTGGACAACTTAGAAGAAATGGATACATTCCTAGAAACATATAACCTCCCGAAACTGAATCAGGAAGAAACAGAAAATTTGAATAGACCAATTACCAATAAGAAAATTGAATCAGTTGTCCAAAAACTCCTAAAAAACAAAAGTCTAGGATCAGACAGTTTCACAGGTGAATTCTATCTAACATTTAAAGAGGAGTTAGTAACTATTCTTCTCAAACTATTCCATAAAATAGAAGAGGAAGGAAAGTTTCCAAATTCATTCTATGAGGCCAGCATTACCCTGATACCAAAACCAGATAAAGACACCACAAAAAAAGAGAACTACAAGCCAATATCTCTGATGAACGTAGATGCAAAAATCCTCAACAAAATACTAGCAAACCAAATTTAACAATACATTTGAAAAATTGTACACCATGATAAAGTAGATTTATTCCCAGAATGCAAAGGTGGTTCAATATCCACAAAGCAATCACTGTGATACATCACATTAGTAAAAGAAAGGATAGAAACAATCATTATACAATCATTATAATAGATGCAGAAAAAGCATTTGACAAAGTATAGCATCCATTCATGATTAATAAATAAAATAAAAAACCTCTCAACAAGTTAGGTTTAGAGGAAGCATACCTCAATGTAATAAAAACCCACAGCTAACATCATACTTGATGGTGAAAAACTGAGAGCTTTTGTCCAAGATCAGGAAGAAGACAAGGAGGTCTGCTGTCTCCACTTTAATTCAACATAGTACTACAAGTCCTAGTCACAACAGTAAGACATGAAACAAAACTATCCAAATTGGTAAAGAAATAAAACTTCCACGATTTGTAGATGACATGATACTGTATGTAGAAAACCTTTAAAGACTCTACCAAAAAACTACCAGAAAGAACTCTTAGAATTCATAAATAAATGAATTCAGTAAAATTGTAGGATACAAAATCAACATGCAGAAATCTGTAGCATTTCCATACACTACAAATGAAGTAGCATATAGAAAAATTAAGAAAACAGTCCCATTTATAATTGCACCAAATACAATAAAATACCTAAGAATAAACTTAAGCAAGGAGGTGAAAGATCTGTACTCTGAAAACTATAAAAAGTTGATGAAAGAAATTAAAGACAACACAAACAAATGAAAAAATTTTCTAAGCTCATGTTTTGGAGGAACAAATATTGTTAAAATGTCCATAGCACCCAAAGAAATCTATACATTTAATACAATTTCTATCAAAATACCAACAGCATTTTTCCCAGAACTAGAACACCCAATCCTAAAATTTGTATGGAATGTCCCTAAGTGGCCAAAGCAGTCTTGAAAAAGAAAAAAACTGGAGGCATCACAATCCCAGATTTCAATATATACCACAAGGCTATAATACTCAAAACAGTATGGTACTGGCACAAAAAATACACACATAGAGTGGCTCAGTCAGTTAGGCATCTAACTCTTGATTTTGGCTCAGGTCATGATCTCACAGTTTCAGGAGTTCAAGCCCCATTTCTTGTTCTGCTCTGACAGTGCAGAGCCTGCTTCGGATTCTCCCTCTCTGTCTGCCCCTCCCCCATGTGCACTCTCTCTGTCTCTCTCAACAAATAAACTTTATTTTAAAAAACATAGACACATAGATCAATGGAACAGAATAGAAAACCCAGAAATAAACCCACAATTATATGGTCAATCAATTTTCAACAAAGGAGGCAAGAATATAAATGGCAAAAAGTCTGTTCGATAAATGGTGTTAGGAAAACCAGACACTACATGCAAAAAAAAAAGAAACTGGAACCGCTTTCTCACACCATACACAAAATAAACTCAAAATGGAGCAAGGACCTAAATGTGAGGCCTGAAACCATAAAAATCCAAGAAGAGAGCACAGGCAGTAATTTCCTGGACATTAGCTGTAGCAATATTTTTCTAGATATGTCTCCTGAAGCAAGGGAGACAAAAGCAAAAATTAACTATTGGGACTACATCAAAATAAAAACCTTCTGCACAGCAAAGGAAACAATCAACAAAACTAAGTGACAACCAACTGAATGGAGGAAGAGATTTGCAAATGACATATCTGATAAAGGGTTAGTATCCAAAATATATAAAGAATTTATGCAACTCAACATGAAAATAATCCAATTAAAAAATGGTCAGAAGACATGAACAGACATTTCTCCAAAGAAGACATACAGATGGCCAACAGACACATGAAAAGATGCTCAACATCACTCATCATCAGGGAAATCCAAATCAAAACCACAATTAGATAGCGCCTCACACCTGTCAGAATGACTAACATCAAAAACACAAGAAACAACAAGTGTGGAGAAAAGGAAACCTCATGTGGGTTTGGTGGGAATGCAAACTTGTGTAGCCACTGAGGAAAACAATATGGAGGTCCTTCAAAATATTAAAAATAGAATTACCCTATGACCCAGTAACTGCACTATTGGGTATTTAACTAAAGAATACAAAAACACTAATTTGAAGGGATATATGCACCCCTTTATTTATTGCAGCAATATTTACAATAGCCAAATTATGGAAGCAGCCCAAGTGTTCTTTGGTAGATGAATGGATAAAGAAGAAATGGCGTGTGTGTGTGTGTGTGTGTGTGTGTGTGTGTGTGTATGTGAATATTATTCAGCCATAAAAAAAAATGGTATCCTGCCATTTGCAGTGACATGGGTAGAACCAGAAAGTATAATCCTAAGTAAAATAAACCAGAGAAAGATAAACACCTGGTAATTTCACTCATATGTGGAATTTAAGAAACAAATTTAAATGAACAAAGAAAAAGACAAACCAAAAACAGACTTTAACTAGACAGAACTGAAGGTTACCTGAGGGGAGGGGGGAAGAATGGGTGAAACAGACGAAGGAGATAAAGAGTACACTTAGGATGAGCACTGAGTAATGTATCCAATTGTTGAATCACTATACTGTATACGTGAAACAAATATAAAACTATATGTTAACTATACTGGAATTAAAATTTTTAAAAAGAACAGAAAAAAGGGGCACCTGGGTAGCTCAGTCGCTTAAGCATCCGACTTCAGCTTGGGTCGTGATCTCACAGTCTCTGAGTTCGAGCCCTGCATCAGGCTCTGTGCTGACAGCTCAGACCCTGGACCCTGCTTCAGATCTTCAGATTCTATGTCTCCCTATCTCTCTCTCTCTACCCCTTCCCCAGTCACACTCTCTCTCTCTCTCAAAAATAAACAAACACGAAAAAAAGGAAAAAAAGAACAGAAAATAGACTCAATTAGCTGGAATTCTTTACATCTTAAAGAATATGAGATTTATATGAATATGATGATAATAAACAATAAAGCATACATGACAAAATTTTTGTTTCCCCACAATACCATGTTTGGGCTTGTTATATTTTCATATACATCACCAATGGCCCAAGCTTCCTGATGATGCTGTGAAAATTTACATAAATGCAAATACATTTTCACTAAATGTTGCAGACATTAAATATATCATTGAGGTAAAATACCACTTCTGTATGATTTTTTCCCCTGACCACCCCGGGCTGATTAGAAGGTCTCTAGTCTGTGATCCTCTGGCAAATTTACTACTTGTAGTAATGTTTAACAATTCTTAAGTTATCACTGCTACTGTAAACAACTGTGTAAAGATACATGTATTTTACTGAATTGTAAAAAACCTACTTAAAGTCAAGAAAGAGTGGCACTTCCTAGCCTATCATAGGGGCTCAAAAAACGTTTCTTAACTGACTACATAGCAAATGAATACTTTAGGTTATAATAGCTCTCCAACCTATGACCAAATCTATACGAACTGATATAACCCAAAGATGCATCATTCCCAATCATGATGATGCAAAGGATGGTGTCAGCTTTCTCCAAAAATCTGCGCTAGAGAAGATACAGACCCAGATGTGTGGCCAAAACATTTAGCCTCATTACACAGAAATGACTATTGGTCGGTAAAATGAAATTCTATATGAGGAAGATCAGAAAGTTGCATTCCTCATAAAAAACACTAGTTGTCCACTAAAAAACAAATTATCTATATGGTATTTGTGCCAAAAATGTACAATCCAAATATGTTTAGGAGTTGGACTGGACTTGTCCAAAATTCTATACAATGAAAAACTGTTCTAAATTTAGAAGAAAACAAAGGGACTAAAAGCCAAACACAATGTGTGAACATCCATTAGATACTATACCAAAAATAAAAACCAGCTCTGAAAGATAATATGTTTTAGGGACAAATAGAGAAATTGAAAAACAGAATCTATGTCATTAACTAAAGTTATACTTTTTGGGTGTTGTGACAATCTTGTAGACAAGAATGTCCTTGTTGTTAGAAGATTTTCCAGGGATGCAAGGATGATTCAGTAGCCACAAATCAATCAGTGTGATACACCACATCCACAAAAATGAAAGATAAAATCAAATGATCATCTCAACAGTTACAGAAAAAGCATTCAACAAAATTTAACATTCATGATAAAAAAAAAAACTTCAGCAAAGTGGATATAGAGGGCACATATCTCAACATAATAAGGGCCATGTACGACAAACCCACAGCTAACATCATCCTCAGTGGTGAAAAGCTAAAAATGTTTCCTCTAAGACCAGGAGCAAGACAAGGATGTCCAATCTTGCCACTTTTATTCAACACAGTACTGGAAGTCCTAGCCACAGCAATCAAATAAGAAAAAGAAATTAAAGGCACTCAAACTGGTAAAGAAGAAGTAAAACTGTCACTATTTGCAGCTGACAATAAACAATTGGGACTATATCAAACTAAAAGGCTTTTGCACAGTGAAGAAAACCATCAACAAAACAAAAAGGCAACCTACTGAGTGGGAGAAGATATCTGTCAATGATATATCTGGTAAGGGGTTAACATCCAAAATATTTAAAGAATTCATACAACTTGAGATAAAAAAAATCCAAGTAAAAATGGGAAGAGGACTTGAACAGACATTTTTCTAAAGACATACAGACGGCCAACAGACACATGAAAAGATGCTCAATATCACTAAGCATCAGGTAAATGCAAATCAAAACCACAATGAGATAGCACTTCACATCTGTCAGAATAGTAGAATCAAACAGACAAGAAATAAGAAGTGGTGGTGAAGATGTGGAGAACAGAGAACCCTCATGTACTATTTGTGGAAAGGTCAATTGGTACAACCACTATGAAAAACAATATAGAGTTTCCTCAAAAGATTAAAAATAGAAATACCAGGGGTGCCTGGATGGCTCAGTTGGTTGAGCATCTGACTTTGGCTCAGATCATGATTTCACAGTTCATGGGTTTGAGCTCTGCATTGGGCTCTCTGCATCAGGGCGGAGCCCACTTTGGATTTCTCTCTGCACCCCCCCCCCACCCATGCTCTCTCTCTCTCAAAAATAAACATTAAAAAAAAAAATAGAAGTACCATACCGTCCACCAATTCCACCTCTGGTTATTTACCCCCAAAAAACAAAAACTCTCATTCAAAAAGACATATGCACTCCTATGTTTATTGCAGCATTATTTACAATAGCAAAGATGGGAGCAGCCCAGTGCCTACCAACAGATGAATAAAGATATGCTACACACACACACACACACACACACACACACACACACACACACACACACTGGAATACTATTCAGTCATTAGAAAGAATGAAATCTTGCCATTTGGGACAACACGAATGGACCTAGATGGTATTAAGTTTACTGAAATACATCAGACAGAGGAAGACAAAACCGTATGATTTTACTTATATGTGGAATCTAAAAAAACAGATGAACAAAGCAAATAGAAACAGACTCATAAATACAGAGAACTGGTGGTCCCCAGAGGGAAGGGAGAGTTAAAAAGTACAAACTTCCAATTATAAAATAAGTCACAGAAATATGAATTGTTACATAGAGAAAATGGTAAATAATACCATAATAATTTTGCATGGTGACAGATGGTAATTACACTTACCACAATGAATATTTTGTAATATATATAAATGTCAAATCACTATGCTGTACACCTGAAACTAATATAATATTGTATGCCAACTATATTTCAGTTAAAAATAAATAATTTGGGGGGCACCTGGGGGGCTCAGTTGATTGAGCATCCAACTTCGGCTCAGGTCATGATCTCGCAGTTTGTGAGTTTGAGCCCCGCATTGGGCTCTGTGCTGACAGCTCAGAGCCTGGAGCCTGCTTCGGATTCTGTGTCTCCTCCTCTCTCTGCCCCTCCCACATTCATGCTCTGTCTCTCTCTGTCTCTCAATAATAAATAAACGTTTAAAAAAATTTTTTTAATCAATCAATAAATAAATAATTTGGGGGCACCTGGGTGACTCAGTCAGTTAAGCATCCAGCTCTTGAGTTTGGCTCAAGACATGATCTCATGGTTCTTGGTTTCGAGCCTCGCATCGGGCTCTGCACTGGCTGACAGTATGAAGCCTGCGGGGGAATCTCTCTCCAGCCCTCTCTTTCTGCCCCTCCCCCACTCACTCTATCACTCTGTCTCAAAATGAATAAATAAACTTTAAAATAAATAAATAAATATTTTTTTAAGAACACAAGGGAACTTTCTGGGGTGATAGAAATGTTCTGTATCTAGTTTTAGGGTAGTACAGACAGGTGTATACACAATTGTCAAAACTCATCAAACTGAATACTTAAGATCTGGCTATTTTTGTATATAAATTACACCTCTACAAAACAAAATGAAATGAGTTTAAAAAGTAAAATAATAAAATTAAAATTAAAAGTCAGATTCACTTTGTGTCATCTGAAGAGCTCAACACTTACCAAGTGATTTCTTTTTACTGCAGAACATTATTGCAGCTGATTATTTTTCACCAGGGTTCAACAGTTGATCTATGTAGAAAACAAGAAAAGTACACATTAGTATTTGTAAAAATGCCCATTAACCATAAGTTTACACCTTTTAACTTTCTTCCTTGTCAAATATAGATGACTAGGAATCACTGACAAAATCACAAATAACAGATTCCATTTATCTTATGTAGATAATAATTCTACACAAAAATAATCTATTCGTATCATAGACACTATATGAAACAACATAAGGTAAGCCCAAATGTGCCATTCAATTGGGCATTAAAATTAAGCCAAATTTTCTAATTTATCTCAAACCCTATGAATCAGAACATAACAGGGGTAAAGCTACAGCATCTACTTTTTATTCAAATGTCATTAGATGACTCCTTCCCACAGCTAGCACTGGGAATCTGCTAAATTGTGGGAGCTACACAGGAACCTAAATTATTGGCTAGGCTCAAGGGAAACAAAATGCAATTCAAAAATGTTCCTCAATTTATTCTGTGCACAGTCTTCCCCAGGTAGTTACCCAAAAAAAGCCAGAATAATGTCGTTATCATCTTTCAATTTTTCCCTACATGTGTTCTAATTTCCTTCATATGGCAAACTCTATTAAATATTTAGAATGAATATATAAAGGGGCAAAAAAAGGATTTCAAACATTTAGAACCCAATAGACTGTGGAAATGAAAATGAACCCAGGAAACATTTCAAAGACATGACCGGATAGGCAGAGGTACTGAATACATGTTCTTTCGGTTTCAAAGAGAAACAACTTCCTTGATTCCAGCTCAAAGAAGTAGTGTGGCAAAATGCAATAAACACACATGAAGAAGTTGGTCAGTCATATAGAGATCAGAGGAGAGGAACAATAATGCTTATGGCTTAGCAGTTACAAGACAGGGGGATGCAGAAAAAATTCATCAATGCCTATTGCTCTAATACATATCTCTCAGAGTCTAAAAAGCCTAAAACCATCAATATTTCTTCCTGTCATGCCCCCAGATCCACAAGTTCCCATCTGCCCCCCTCCAGGAAAAGCAGCAGCCTGCTGAGGGCACACCTAGTCCTGAATGTGCCTGACAAATAGTACTACTGGCATTTTGTGAGACCTACTGCTTTTCTAGGGACTAGATATTAAAATGATGAATCTACTAAGAAAATAGGGCAACTGCTGCCAGGTGCTGCTAGCAGGGATAAGTCCTTAAATATTAAATGTAAATCACTAACTCTTCTGTTTCTCCCCCCATACCTTCTACCAACTGTGCTGCCCTAGATGAGCCCTCTGCTGCCTCCTTGCCATGTACCCCACCACAGCCTCAGGCATCTGGTTGCCTCTAGGAAAGCCTGCTGACCAGTGATTGCTTTTCCCTGCATTGCTCAGAACAGGTTTCCCTGCTCCAGCCTTAGCCACCTACAGGCCAGGGTCCACAAGGAAGCACAATCATTGATACAAAAGATAAATGACATCTGTGACAGCCCTGACAAAAGCCCCCAATCACTTCCCGATGGCCTTAGGGGGAAAAAAAAGACCAAGGGGAGCCTGGGTGGCTCAGTGGGTTAAGCATCTGACTCTTGGTTTCGGCTCAGGAAATGATCTCACAGTTCATGTGATAGAGTACCACATAGGGCTCCATGCTGACAGTGCAGACCCTGCTTGAGATTCTTTCTCTCCCTCTATCTCTGCCCCTCCCCCCACTCACTCGTGTGCACATGCTCACTCATGTGCTCGCTCTTTCTCTCTCAAAATAAATACACATTAAAAAAAGAAAAGAAAGGCCAAATTCTAACATGACTCCTTGGATGTTCCACACCCTTGGATGTCCCTGTTCATTTTTCTAGCCTGACTTCTCCTCATAGCCCCCTCTCCTCCTTGCATCCCCTCATGTTTATACTCCAGAAATACCCAGTTCAGCTTATTTCCAGCTAGGAGCCCAGCACATGCTCTTACCTTTGCCTATAGCCACCTAACTCCATCCAATCTCCTAACCAGACTAACTCCTACTTATATTTCCAATATCAATTCATACATCACTTCCTCTATGAGGCCTCTCTGATCCCCCAAATTCGAGATAGAAGCACCTCTATGTGCTTTCATGTAATCTAAAAGTTCCCATTTCAGAGCCCCTATCACTCTAGAACATAATCTCCTATTACATTATATTGGCTATATCCTCAGTCCACAAACTCCAGTAGGGCAGGGACTTCATCTGTCAGGTCCACAGTTCTATTTCTAGCCTCTAATGCTTGACTGGCATATAGTAATGCTTAATAAATATTTGATAAATGAAAGAATGAATGATGTCTTCAATTTCTATTAGGAATGGACCAAGGGCTTTCAGACACAAGAAGGCGCTTCCCTTGTCTAATTTTTTTATTCAAGTATAATTAACATACAATGTTATATTAGTTTCAAGTATACCACATATTGATTTTACAATTCTATACATTACTCAATGTTCACCACAATAAGTGTAAAGACACTTCCCTTTTAGCAACTATCCCTTCCCAGGACCCAGCCCCATGTTCTAGAATGTCTTAGACCTTCCCAAGCTGGGGACCACCATGCCTTTCTTGTCATCAACTTCTTTCTGGCCAGACCCCATCCTCTTTTATACCCCCATCTCCAGCCTAGGAAAATTGTCAAAGGATGAACAATATTTGCTTAGCAATAGGAATAGTGTTGCAGGCAAACTGAAGAACACAAGAAAGAAGAGAAATTAGCAAAGCTTAGGGAAGAGAACAAAAGGAAGCACAAGAAAGAGAGAGAGAGAGAGAGAGAGAGAGAGAGAAAGAAAGAAAGAAAGAAAGAAAGAAAGAAAGGCACTGAAAGGATGTTTTGAGGTAGGGCCTTCCTACAAGAAATAATAGGTTTTCACTGAAGAATGAAAAAGTGGGTTTTCATTGAAGAATCAGTATCTTTGTTCTAAAAAATAGTCACAACAGGGGTTCCTGGATAGCTCAGTCAGTTAAGTGTCTGAGTCTTGATCTCAGCTCATGTCTTGAACTCATGGATTCTGTGACAATGATATCTGGATCTGGTGGCCCCATCTGGCCAGATGGTTAAGGCTCATCTGCAAGTTCTAAGCTAACTTGTTAGGGCTTTAAAATTCTCTCTGGGGACTACGTCAAATGTGTTGTGTTTTCATGGGCTCAGAGTCCCTGGAGCAGGTGAAAGGAATAATGATTCTTTAAGTAAGATGGCAAAAGGGACTCTACACCCTGACAGGTGGCAATTAGAATGCAAGCAGAAGAAAGAAATTCAATCTCTCAGGAAGTTAATAAGAGTACTGGCCACTGGCCAGCTTATTTTTTCTTCTTAATGATTTGCTGCAGTGCTTTGAGGGATTAATACTAACAGATACCCATTTCAAAAGATGAATATACAATATAAAGGTAACTGAAAAATATATATATGTGATATCACCCCTCCCCTCTCTTCTTTTAGATCCTTTGTAAGTACTTCTCATTTTAAAAGCTCCTAATCAAGCAAACATAAAGCAATACCATATTCTTCCTAAAACTACCTCTAAGCCATACAGCTATTTCATTTTTTTTTTGTTTGATTTTGTTTTTCTTCCGTTACTTTATTTTTTTATTATTATTTTTTTAATTTACATCCAAGTTAGTTAGCAGATAGTGCAACAATGATTTTGGGGGTAGATTCCTTGATGCACCTTACCTATTTAGCCCATCTACCCTCCCACAACCCCTCTAGTAACCCTCTGTTTGTTCTCCATATTTAAGAGTCTCTTATGTTTTGTACCCCTCCCTGTTTTTATATCATTTTTGCTTCACTTCCCTTGTGTTCATCTGTTCTGTGTCTTAAAGTCCTCATTTGAGCAAAGTCATACAATATTTGTCTTTCTCTGACTAATTTCACTTAGCATAATACCCTCTAGTTCTATCCACATAGTTGCAAATGGCAGCTACTTCATTTTTAATTTCTCTAATATCACCTTCCAAAATGTCTTCAAAACCTTTTAAAAGTACTGAATAAATTTATTTTGTAAATTTTAGCTGTTTTGGCTCTCGCAGAAAATATTCTCTACTGAATAATTCATCCACAATGATAATATGATCACTATTGTATGAATTAATATTTCCATACGATTTGTGAAAGTTATTTCTTATTAATGACCTTCTTCAAGTGTTCTCACTCCCTAAGACATAAAGTTATAATGAAAAGTTAAGAACTGACCTTCAGGCCCCATATTGCCTCCAATCCAATATTTTCCTTCTAACAGCACCAATTCCAGGCACACTTAATGGAGGATTCACACTAATACACCAGATGCTAGTTTAACTTTCAGGAACTTAAATTTAGTGCTGTCATTCTTGGACATTTATCAACTCACCAAAATACCCAGCTGACACTCCAGTTCTAAAAGACGTCAGAGGAAAGAAAGTCATCTTTTGTTGAACTTTTGGAGCAATTAAGGTCTAAGGAAATAAACCAATCAGGTGGGAGAAAAGGTTTGCTAACGTGAAATCTAGCTCTAGAAGTAGGAACTCAGGATTCTGAAATTCAACCATTTCCAAGTACTGAAGCAAATAGTATTCATTTACATGCATACATTCCTTGCTTCTGATGTCACCCCAAAATAGAGGAAATGGAAAAAGGAAAGCTGCTGGTAGGTCTTATTTAAATTTTTTTTTTCAACGTTTATTTATTTTTGGGACAGAGAGAGACAGAGCATGAACGGGGGAGGGGCAGAGAGAGGGAGACACAGAATCGGAAACAGGCTCCAGGCTCTGAGCCATCAGCCCAGAGCCTGACGCGGGGCTCAAACTCCCGGACCGCGAGATCGTGACCTGGCTGAAGTCGGACGCTTAACCGACTGCGCCACCCAGGCGCCCCTGGTAGGTCTTATTTAATTCTTGGTTTCATCTTATGCAAGTAATTAAAATGGTGGTTTCCTTGTGTGACAGTGATGGGGGGAGGGGGTTACAAAAAAGAGAGATGGGAAAAGAGGAAGACAGAGGAAGGAGTAGCTAACAGCTAAGTAATAGCTAAGGGTTTTTATGTATATTAATTCATTTTAAAAGGCAATGACTACTCTTTTTTTTGAAAACATTGAAGGTTATACTTGCATAAAGGATTTTTTTTTACATTTCCAGTTCAGGTTTTGAATCTTGGTTACAGAAAATAACTCTTCTAATGGAAGAGTAACAAAGTCCAAAGACGACTCTAGTTTGTTCAGGGAAAATAAAGAGTTGGTTTCAAACACCTTGAGACTGAGGGCAATAACAAGACATCCAAGTTAGGAATGCTACTTCAACAGCTGTATGCAAAGGAGAGCATCCTGTCCATAATATGATTCCACAAGGTCTCTACTTATAGTGAAAATGGGTACACTTGAGGGCAGGTGACTCAACATTTTAAACAAAGGATTCAAATGGAGATTCCCTTTAATGATATGAGGTCATTCAACAATCAAGTTATTACAGTTAATTCCCTATGCTCCAATTCCATGATCACCAAGCCACCTGCTGATAATAACTTGCTTTCCCACAGAAGTCTGCCTACAGGGAAAGAGTACACTAGTCATGCATGCTGAAATGAACATTCTGGTCCTCCTGACAGTTATACTACACGTTCTCAATTGTCATTCTTATTTTATATTACCAGTCTCCTGAGCTAGTATTAGTGTAACTCAGAAAGATAAATCTGGTTTTGGTATGCTGTTCAATTGTGGTCAAAAACCTACAGGACAAACAACCCGTTCTGAATGCAATAAACTCATCAAGAGGCCTCCAAGGGAATAGCCAGACCACTGACCTGCTTAAGGGGCAGCAGGATGTGGTGGTTGGAAGCTTGTCCTTTAGAGTCAAACAGGCTAACCTTGGATCCCTGCTTTTTCCACTAACTCATTACAGAATGCAGGGCAAATATACTCTGTAAGCCTCAGAACCTACTGGTTGGACTGTTGGGAACGGGGGCATATGATGAAAAGGCTCATTACATATTAGTTATCTTGAAGGCACCCTCTGAACTTTCTCTGTCAAAGTATCTACATAAACATTAGGATTAAATGAGCACAGTGAGTCTAACTTCCTTCAGGACATTCTACAATAAAACAAAGCAGATAAGTGTGAATGGATAAGAAATCTTTAAAGAAAAGATGTGTTTGTGGTGGGAGGGAACAGCCCTGTGAATAAACTGAGGGGAGGGAAAACAGCGGGAAGAGAAAGATTGAAAACTCGAGATAGAGGGGTACCTGGGTGGCTCAGTCAGTTAAACATCCAACTTTGGCTCAGGTCATGTGAGATGGAGCCCGCCATCAGGCTCCGTGCTGACAGCACAGAGCCTGCTTAGGATTCTCTCTCTCCCTCTCTCTCTGCCCTTCCCCCACTTGTTCTTTCTCTCTCTCCCCCTCTCTTTCAAGAGAAAGAAAGAAAGAAAGAAAGAAAGAAAGAAAGAAAGAAAGAAGGAAAGAAAAGAGAATACAAGGTAGAATGTCAGAAATGCAAAGGAATTGGAGGAGATAGAAAAATAAAGGGAAAAGAAAGGAGCCAAGGCAGTTGAGGAAAAGACAGGAGCACTGGAAACCAGGAGAACAAGATGGGGCAGATTCCTGGCAGCTTCTCCTTCCTTACCCAGAGCACTGCCCAGGTGAGCCCATCCCTGCCTGTCTTCATCTCAGGGTCTTGAGAGGAACCAGAGTGCCCCCCAGGCGAATCCTCTACCTCCTTTGAGCACAGTGGGTTCTCTCCAGTTCTCAGGACACGGAGCCAAGGGAGAAAGGACCCATACAGCTTCAACAAGCCCAATCCCAGACCTCACCCCTTGTGAGGACCTCCTGTCCTCTTCTCCCTCTATTCTCCATTCTCTTCTGGTGAGCTTTCCTTCTGCCCTCCCCAACTCCGCTTTCTCGTCTTCTTTGGAAACACTGTACTATATGGAAGAGACTTTTAGGATAATAGGATTCCAATCCCAGCTCAGCTCCTTTTATCTAGTGTTACTTTGACCAAGTCACTTACCCTTCCTAAGACTAAACCTTTGAATCTGTAAAATAGAGACAATAATGCCTTCCTCCTAGAGCTGTTGTGAGGTTAAATATATACGCATATATGGTTCACTCCATAAAACATGTTCCCTCCCCTCCTCCCATTTGTCTGTTCTTCTACTACTACCTCCCTTTTTCCCTCTTTCAGTCTCCCAGCTTCCCTTTCCTGTTTCCCTAACTTTCCTTCAGGTTTTTCACTCAGTCACTTATTTCCCAACCCAATTCACCTGGTCTCTGAGGACTAACCCAACCAAGAGTGGAAGGGAGGGGGACTGACCAGCACCAGGGTGGCCAGCACCAGGGTGGGCACAGGAAAACCTTGAAAAGCCCTCTTGCCTGAACAATAGTGGCATCTGAGGATGGGAAGCTAGGAGGGCAGAATTAGGGCACTAGCCCTTTCCCTCCTCCTGATGCCCTCCATCTTCTCTGGTCCTACCCTTTTCCCTTTTCTTTCTCTGCCTCCAGGTCCCCAAAGGCAAAAAAGCAAAGCCTCAGTGAATTCTCCCACCCCTGGACAAGGTGACCTTGGGGTCATATCTGCTGGCAACCCTGCCTACCAGCCCAAGAATATCCCCTGGGACCAGGCCCCTGAGGGATAAGGGAGGTGAGGCAGAAGCACAGGGAGAAGACTCAGGAAAGGGAAATCCTGGTGCAACAGGGAAATCCCAGCCTTGGGAGGGGACATCAGCGAAGGATAAGGAGTAAGACTGTGCTTCTTTCCTACATGGGTACAGCTTTGAGTGTGATAGTGGGTGGGAGGTGTAGATAATGTTTTGATCATATTTAGTGTCAGTGACAGCTGCCAACAGCCACAGTCACTTGCCAAGTGTCCACACTGGACAAAAGTGAACACAATTTAAGCCAGTGAGTGTGTGTGCATGCCTCTCTGTGTGTGTGTGTGTGTGTGTGTAAGTGATGGCTGTACAGCCAAATTTCTAAACTGCTTAGCAATTACATCTAATTACCATGGCCTAACAATAAATTATTCTATTTCTTGTATAATGTAGATTAGATTTTGTTGTGAGTTGTCATGTCAACACTGCAGTCTGTTTATGTTCCATTAGGCATGCAGCTGTTCCCTGGCCACAAAATTCTGAAGCAGTGGGAATCCTGCTTCCCTTCCTCCTCTTGTTTATCCCCTGTTCATTTTTTCCCTTGCTCTCCTTGTTTCTTTTTCACTTTCCTTTCTCCTTTCCTAGCCTGCTCTTGCTGCCTTCTCTAGTGCATTTCTGCCCTTCTCATGCTGCCTTTCTCTAACAAACATGCCTGCTTTGGCTTAGTCATCTTCCTTCCCCTCTCACTTCCCTTTCCTTCCACCAGTTTGCAAGTCAGACAGCCAGAGCCTGGTCCTGCCACCTTCAAAGCCTACAGCAAGTTCCCTCTCTTCTAAGCCTGGTGTTCTCATCTGTAAACAGGGACAGTTAGAGTAACTCACTGGATCACTAGGCATGCCCGTAAAGAATTTAGCACAGTGCCTCCTGCTACAAAGTTAGTACTCAAGAGAGGGAAAGCTTTTTTTTTTCTTAACTGTATGTTTAACTCTCCACAAGTAGAAAACCTCCTATCAAATTTGAGAGTCATCCCTATGGGTATTCAATCACCAAACACTTATGGGTGCCTATTCTATGTCAAACCGGGGCTCAGTAGATGGAGGTAAGGATCATTAGTTCCTACCTCTATCCCTTCCAAAGCCTGTAGTCTGGGGAAGATGAAAACAGATACACAGACCATTAGAAAGGCAAGTTCTGGGCTGTGATGGAAGGAAGGACTGAGCACCATGGAGGCAGAGGAAAGGGAGCCACCAAGCCTGTTTTGTGCAGTCAGCTAAGACCTCACAGAGAGTAATTCTGAGTTGAATCTTTTTGAAAAGGAAAGAGTTTCCTCAGCAAAATGAGGTAAAGAGGCCAAAGGAATAGATGTGAAAAGATCCAGTACTGTGAAAGGGAAGAGAAGGTTGGGGAAGTAGTGACAGTCATGGCAATGAGATTTTAGGGTGATGGAGCTGGAAAGGTGGATTAGAGATGGATTCTGAAAGAAGTGATCACCTTCATCATTGCCATCATCATTACTATTCACTGGGTACTTGATCTTGTGCTAAGTACTTGCCATGTATCATCTCATTTTATCCTCACCAAAACTATATAGGTGGGGACTATCATCATCCCCATTTGATAGGTCAGGTGACACAGAACAGGGCTATGTTCAAGACCCATGGTTAATCCTGCAGGTAATGGGGAGGAAGAAGAGATTTTTAGAGAATGATATGGTTATAATCCGGGCTCCATTGTCCACTGTCATTACTCTCTTGGTTCTCCCTATGCAAGTGCATGCTGTCGGCACTTTCAGGAAGGTTATGCTCACAGCATGGCCTAGCATGGAGAGAGGTGGAGAAGCAGTAACAATAGGTAAGTGGAGCCAGATTCTAGAAATGTTTCTGCAGTTGAATTGACAGAGTTTATAAATGGCCCCTATGTTGGCATACAGGACAAAGAAGAACCTCAGATGACTTCTAGGGTTTTTGGCTCAGGACAATGAGGGGACAGAGGTGCCATTAGTACAGCAGGGAAAAGAGAAGGAAGAGAAAACAAAGGAGCAGGAATTGGGATGGGAGAATAATACATTCAGTTTGAACACATTAGGCTTGAAATTCCTCTTTATCTTTGAAAACATCCTCAGCACTAAAGACAAAAGACAGATTTGTAGACATGGAATCATCAACATACATGAAAGCATTGAAGTCATGGGAAATGAATGATCTCACTCAGAACAAGAATAAAAAGAAGTGAGGAGAGGACAGAGGATGAGGATGAGTCAATACAAAGACAAGGACAGGTCCTAGGGAACACTCAACCTGAAAAGAAAAGTCAGAGAAGGATATATCAAAATAAAACGCTCAGCCTTTCCTACTGTGGCATCTTCTCTGGGCATCCAGCACAGAGCCTGACATAGTGCAGGTGCTCGACAAGCTCGAGCTGACTAAAGAAAAGGAGAAAGGAAAGAAAGGGGAAAAAAATCTCCAAAAATGCAATGACCGATATATTTAGTATTTGCATTTACTATTTAATCAGAAATTATTATTTGAGGGGCGCCTGGGTGGCGCAGTCGGTTAAGCGTCCGACTTCAGCCAGGTCACGATCTCACGGTCCGTGAGTTCGAGCCCCGCGTCGGGCTCTGGGCTGATGGCTCGGAGCCTGGAGCCTGTTTCCGATTCTGTGTCTCCCTCTCTCTGACCCTCCCCCATTCATGCTCTGTCTCTCTCTGTCTCAAAAATAAATAAACGTTAAAAAAAAATTAAAAAAAAAAAGAAATTATTATTTGAAAAATATTTAATATTGCTAAAAAGTCAAGTAAGTCTATAGGTATGTGGAACACTTGCAGGTTACTATTTTCTTTGACACCTTTTTTTTTAATGTTTATTTTTGAGAGAGACAGAGACAGGATGCAAGTGGGTTAGGGCAGAGAGGAAGTCAGAATTTGAAGCAGGCTCCAGGCTCTGAGCTGTCAGCACAGAGCCTGACACGGGGTTCGAACTCACTAGCTGTGAGATCATGACCTGAGCTGAAGTCGGACGCTCAATCGACTGAGCGACCCAGGGCCCCTCTTTGACACCTTTTTGTAAGAAATCCTGAAAACAAATACCAGCATCTAATTCTTGTACACGCAATGCAAGCATCTAGAATGCACCCATTAAGAAGTTTTATTTCTAGGAAAGCTACAATTATAATTTACTTTGAAACAAAAAGTGAAGTCTTTTCCTACTAAATGGAAATTTCCAATTTACCATGTAAAAACAAAATAGAATCCTCCTGTGCACAAAAAATCCCCCAGGGGCACAAAAATTACTTGATCCCTCATTTTTGAAGATGCATGCATGATGGAACAATATAAAAGCACAAGACAGATAAATATAGGTTTTTAAAAATCACTCTGAATTTACATTTCAGTAAATGCAAAGACTAGCACAGAACAACACCTGAACAAAGGTGGCCATTCGTGAAGAGAGACGTTGTTAATTCCACATATGATCCTATATTTCTTCATTTCCTTTCTAATAAGCCTTCAGCCCCCAATTATTGTTTCTCACCAGTTTCCTTTATTTTCAAAACAGCAAATTATTAACCAGGGACCTGAGAAACTCTCACATCTGTCAACCAAACAGCCAGAAGTACCGATTTCTCAGTTCAGACAAATCTCAGCACTAAAAACATACCACTCCAGCCTCAGAGAGTATTTTAGTAAACTGTTCATGTTTAAAGCATGAATTGGTCATAGAATAAACAATACCTTGAATAGGGGAACTAGATACAAACCCCTTGAAAAAAATGAAACCAACTACTCCCAAAGGAAGTGACAAACACCCACAAGCCAAGAAGAAATGGACACTGATGCTACTCCCATTAGCCATTTAATAGGTGATGCTAACTGAATAAAAATTTGAAAAGGGAAATAAAGCAGACGTCCTATTTCTCACACCCAACTAGTTTCTAAAGTATTTTTAGTTAGAGAAAAATGAAGACTTTTGCTAAACCTCAACCACACCAGAAGATGAAAAGATCAAAAGAGCAACCTAGAAAACAGAAACAGAAAGCCCTAGTCAGCCCTAAGCTAACTCTCCTCTTGGCTTCACCAACCCTTGAAAGCTCCCCACAAACTCACCTCAGCCTGGACCTAACCCTCTCTCCCAAAAGGGCGGGTGCAGGGAGATCAAACAGGTACCCATTCCATGACCATGCAATGAGAACAGTGACAAAAGCAAAGCTATTCTGAAGGCTCTAGCAATTACACAGAAAACAAACTGGGTCTCTAGAGGACATTCTTGAGAACCTGAGATCAACTCCCGGAAAAACACTCTTGACCACTTACCGCTACCGGAAGCTGCTAGATGGCAGATCAGAATCAGCATCTCATCTGAAGAAGGCAGCGTTGTAGGAAAGCAGCTTCACTACCAGTGAGGAATTGGGGGAGAAAAAACACTCCTTGGAAAAATACCAAAAGCCCAGAAGAGCCTCTCCTTCCAGAGTTGCCTGCTACTGCTGCCAGGGCAGAACTGGTTAATCTTGAAGAAACAAAAGGAAGCTCCCTAGAGGCTGACTTCAGCAGGATGGCTTCCTCTGTGGGAACCCAGTGTTCAGTAGGATAGAAGCGGACAAGGGAAGAAGTCACAGTTATCACTTCTGCTTACCAAACTTGTATGAGCCCTCAAGTGAAGGAAATTAGCAAACATCTTTAGAGCTCCTACCTGTTTTTCCCAGAGATGAAGGAATCAGCATTTTTTAAAAAATCATTGCAAGGGGAGTTTCACTCTCACATGGATGAAAGCTAAGCACACTCAAGCAACATTTAATACAAAGAATGAAGACATTTCTTTCCAAACATCCTCAATTTCAACTCTGAGTAAAGCAAACAATTAACCCTGAGGATGCCAAAGAACAAATGCACATACGAAATGGAGTCAAACTTTTTAGTTTAGAATCCCTTTAAGGGGGCTCCTGTTTTTAAGATGGGATTAGGTGAAAACAAAATATTTTGGTCTATTTTTAAAAGAAAGGATTATGTCTTAAGTGTGTCTCAAGCCATTTATGGGTTCTCTAGAAGTTGCATCAGATTTTCAGTTAAACACTGAAACCAAATATATTTTAATGTCTCTATAACCAGAGCAAGTTGATTCCCTGTACATATCAATCCACTCTCCTGGCCAATCCTGGTACTGAGCCCTCAGGCCTCCAGAGAGAGCCAGATCAGAGAAAAAGGAAGGACTGTTCCCTGCCAAGCCCTCCTCCCACCCCTAGTCACAAGAAACTGCAGATTTCTTGAAATAAGAGTGGTGGCTTTCTCCCTTGCATGATAAAAAGAACCAAGAACAGCCTATAAGAGGAAGTAATCATTTCTTCAAGATATTTAAAATGAAAGACTTTAGGGGCGCCTGGGTGGCGCAGCCGGTTAAGCGTCCGACTTCAGCCAGGTCACGATCTCGCGGTCCGTGAGTTCGAGCCCCGCGTCAGGCTCTGGGCTGATGGCTCAGAGCCTGGAGCCTGTTTCCAATTCTGTGTCTCCCTCTCTCTCTGCCCCTCCCCCGTTCATGCTCTGTCTCTCTCTGTCCGAAAAATAAATAAACGTTGAAAAAAAAATTAAAAAAAATAAATAAATAAATAAAATGAAAGACTTTTTAAAAAATGTTTTGGGACACCTGGGTGCCTCAGTCAGTTGAGCGTCCAACTTCAGCTCAGGTCATGATCTCATGGTTTGTGGGTTCAAGCCCCGCCTTGGGCTCTCTGATGACAGCACAGAGCCCACTTTGGATCCTCTGACCCCTCCTGTCTCTCTGCCCTTTGCCCACCACTGTCTCAAAAATAAACAAACATTTAAAAAATAAAAAATAAAAAAGGTTTTTAAGTGTAATTTCTATACCATTTTTTTAACCTACTGTATTAGCAACTCCTATACCCTTGGCAACTCCCTTTGTTGAATAAGCTATAAAGAAATCAGCACCTTCTCCTACAATGTTGGTGGAGAAGTTGGTAAAATAATTTTAAAGGGAAACTAAGTAGTGTCTATCAAATACAGAAATGTGTATTTTTCGATCTCTTAGGAATTAAACTTACAGATGATCATAAACACATGTAAACAAGTGTGTAAAATGTTCATTATAGCACTATCTGTGATAGGAAAAAACTAAAAATGGCTTAAAAATAGAGGACTGGCCAAATAAGTGAAGGAACATCCATACAATGGAGTACTATGCAGCCATCAAGGGGGAGAAGAACTGGAGTGAACCATCAGATGGTCTGGGCTCAGGTCTGCCTCCACCAGCGACTAGCCAGGTGACTTTGAGCAAGTTCCCAAACCTCTCTTGGCCTTGGTCCCTCACCTGTAGTCAGGTGAAAATTATAGTACTTACTGTAGGGAATTGCTATGACCAAGACAGTGCCTGAGGCACAGCAGATGCTCAATAAATATTAGTGAGTACCAGTTAAAGAGATAGGCCTCTTTACACTGACATGGAAAGATGTCCAAGAGACACAGTCAAGCGGAAAGAACAAGTTGCAAGAGTATGCATAGGAGAAAAATATTTGCTAAAATATTTTAAATGTGCTTGCTGTTTACTGCCTGTTTCTTCCCAATAAAATAGAAGCTCCTTGAGAGCAGGGACTTCCATTCACTGTTGTATACCCTATGCCCATAATAGGAATTCAATGAATATTTGTTGACCTAATAAATCAGGAAGGATAAACAAGAAGAAATATTTAATGGTAGTTACTTCCGAAAAATGGCATGGGGGTGGAGGGGCTGGTGGGTCCTGGTGGAACTATGTCATTGTTTCTTACAAAAGTACTGCTTACATTTTTTTAAATTCTTTTAAAGTTCATTTATTTATCTTGAGAGTGTGTGTGCACACAAGCAGGGGAAGGACAGAGAGAGAGGGAGAGACCTCTGAGCAGGCTCAGTGCTATCAGCATGGAGCCCAACGTGGGGCTCGATCCCATGAACTGTGAGATGATGGCCTGAGCCAAAATCAAGAGTTGAATGCTTAACTGAATGAGCCACCCAGGTACCCCAAAAGTACTGCTTACATTTTTTTACAAGGAGCTTGTATGCCCACCAATAAAAATGGAGCTCTTAGAAGACAGTGTTTTTGTTTACAGGGAGCATCTTAAGATATATGGTTGTTCCCCTAACAGCAGACCAATGAAGGAGCAAGGGATGATCCTCCCTATCACCTGATAAGTTAATGAGTCAAAAAGCAACTTAAAAAAGAAGGAAAGCACAGAACTCTCCTTTTCTTCGTGGCTTTCTGTTTATCTTTCCAAATTTAACCCTACAATCTCCAAACCAGATCCTCTGTCCTAATGTATCAGGACCCCTCTCCTTTACCTAAACATCAACTGCACATCCCCACCATGGCATCTCTGCCCAGACCACTCTCTCCTCCTGGGAAACCTTTCCCTTCATCTTCTCAATTCTAAACCTGTCCTTCAAGGACCATATCACATGCTCCACAGCCCTCCCCAGAGCATTTTCTGACTTTCCTAGCATCTCTGGTCCCTCCCTCTTGGACACTGCTAGAGACTAGGTTGGATATCATACACTGGCACTTATTCTGCAATGTGCTATCTCGTCTACCACCTTGAGGTGAGGAGTATAAGGACTGAGTCTTCAGTTTTGCAACCCTTCTCTCACCCTTCCCCTCCTCCCATCATTCACACATATGAACATGCACACAGGCACACAAACCTGCATTATAAAAAAGAGACTGCCACATTAAGGAGCTATGCGTTGCGATTTTGTTCCATTTGCCCGAGTTTCTGACACCAGCAAAAAAAAAAAAAAAAAAATTCATGTGCCCTGTCATTGTCCCTGAAATTTCGAGACTAAGGATAGCTTTCTTTAGCTTCCTTGGTATATTCTTGTTAAATGCTTCTAAAAGCTCTAAATTGGCTTAAAATTCTCTAGTTCTTCATGTACTAACTAGTCAGAATTTATTTGATCAAATTTTTTCCTAATTAACAACCCTTAATGAATGAGGAATCCTAATGGGAGAAGAAAGTTGGGATAGAAAAAGGACTTACCATACTCACAGTAAGGCCAAAGAATGACTACTTCATGCTCATCTCATACACAGAGATTCTCATAATGCATACAGCATGAATAGAGGCAGGGGGATCCCCAGCAATGATTTCATATCATTTTGAAATGTTCATTCATTCATTTATTTTAAAACACAAGTATCTTGCCATTAAATACTCCCTTGCAGAACAATCTTTGGGTGCTTTAAAACTGATTTTACGGTGTCACAAAATTATGTGCCTAAAATCACAGAACATCAGATTTATTTGTCCCATTACTTTAAGTCCCAAAGCTCTGGGGTGCCTGGGTGGCTCAGTCAAGCATCCCACTCTTGATTTCAGCTCAGGTCACAACATCATGGTTTGTGGGTCTGAGCCCTGTGTCAGGTTCTGTGCTGATGGTGCAGAGCCTGCTTGGGATTCACTCTCGCTCTTTCTCTCTCGCTCTCTCTCTCTGCCTTCTCGCTCGCTCTATCTGCCTTCTCTCTCTCCCTCTCTCTCTCCCTCTCTCTGCCTTCTCTCTCTCCCTCTGCCTTCTCACTCTCGCTCACTCTATCTCTGCCTTCTCGCTCTCGCTCGCTCTATCTCTGCCTTCTCTCTCTCGCTCTCTCTGCCTTCTCTCTGCCTTCTCGCTCTTGCTCTGCCTTCTCGCTTGCTCTTGTTCTCTGACTTCTCGCTCTCTGCCTTCTCTCTCTCTCTCTGCCTTCTCTCACTCTCACTCTCTGCCTTCTCTCACTCTCCCTCTCTGCCTTCTCGCACTCTCTGCCTTCTCGCTCGCTCGCTCTGCCTTCTCGCTCTTGCTCTGCCCTCTTGCTCTCTCTCTGCCCTCTCGCTCTCTCTCTCTCTCTGCCCTCTCGCTCGCTCGCTCTCTCTGCCTTCTCGCTCTCTCTGCCCTCTCGCTCTCGCTCGCTCTCTGGGCCCTCTCGCTCGCTCTCTCTTGCTCTGCTCTCTCGCTCGCTCTCTCTCACTCACTCTGCCTTCTCGCTCTCTCTCACTCTTTCTGCCTTCTCGCTGTCTTCTCGCTCTCGCTCGCTCTATTTCTGCCTTCTCCTTCTCTCTCGCTGTCTCTGCCTTCTCGCTCTCTCGCTCTCTGCCTTCTCGCTCTCTGCCTTCTCGCTCTCACTCGCTCTCTGCCTTCTCGCTCACTCGCTCTCTGCCTTCTCGCTCTCTCTCTCTCTGCCTTCTCGCTCTCTCTCTGCCTTCTCTCTCTCTCTGCCTTCTCTCTCTCTCTGCCTTCTCTCTCTCTCTGCCTTCTCGCTCTATCTCTCTGCCTTCTCGCTCTATCTCTCTGCCTTCTCGCTCTATCTCTCTGCCTTCTCGCTCTCTCTCTGTCAAAATAAAAAAAAAAAAAAAAAACTTTTAAGTCCCAAAGCTCTTTATCCATCTCTGAAATCTAACATTATCGCAGATGCTGCTACTCCCCTACCAGGCTGTCTTATCACCTACACATCCCCTTGACTATCTCCCTCACTTCATTCACATCTGGGCTCAAAGTCACAAATTCTGAAAGGCCTGCCTTGGTCAGCCTACGTAAAACCACCCACACACACGCCAGTCACTCTCAATCCCTTATCGTGCTTTATTTTTCTCCATAGGAAAAACACATAGCTATTATACTGTGTATTTCCTTGTTTACTGTCCGGTTTCCCCAACCAGAAAGTCAGCTGTAGAAGAACAGAGACTTTGTCTTTGACTTGATGTATACCCAGGGCCTAGAACAGCGTGCAGCAGGTGCTTGAGCAATGTTGAATAAACAAATGAATAGTAGTAGCATTGTTGTTTAGTTTCTGTAGCTTCCTAAATATGTATGCATCCTCCTCTAGAATTTGAGCTGCTTGATAACAGAGCTCTGAACTCATTCCCTGTTGTCTATCAACAGTGCTCAGCAGATAGTAATTTATCAAATGAACTGAAGCTCAAGTCTAAAGTATAGTTCTCGGTATGACACTTTTTATTTCTACTAGATTTCCATGTATAATGGAACTTACAGTTTAATTTTTCTTAGCTCACCTTAATTTGTCAGTCCCCAAAGTAGTGCCAGTTGGTGGGCCTGATTTGAATAGAGCTTGTTACAGTGGTTAGCATCAGATTTCAGACTCCTTTGTAGCTACATCTAGAAGTATCAATTTCAGAAGAGGAAGAGGAGCCTAGGGGAAAACATGGAGGCCTGAAGCACACTGAAGATGAAGAAGCAATTGCTCACTCTTTAGGGCATGAGAGAGACTTGCTCCGGATAATCTCAAAAGTGTCAGGAGAAATGAAGTTTAAAAGATCTTTTTTCCACTCCTAGATACATACCCAAAAGAAAAGAAGCCAGAGACTCAAACAGATACTTGTACACCAACATTCATAGCAGCATTATCCACAATAGCCAAAAGTGAAAACAACCCAAGTGTCCATCGATGGGTAAAGGAATAAACAAAATATGGTATGGAATACTACAGTCTTAAAAAGGAATCCAATTCTCATTCATGCTGCAACATAAATAAACTTTGAAAACATTATGCTAAGTGAAATAAGCCAGACATAAAAGGAAAATATTGTAATAACTCCACTTGTAGGAGGTACCTAGCATAGGCAAAGAATAGAGGTTACTAGGGCTGGGAGGAAGGTAAATGGGAAGACATTTACTAGGTAGAGTTTCAGATTGGGATCATGAAAAAATTCCAGAGATGGATGGTGGTGATGGTTACACAGCATTGTGAATGTACTTAATATCACTGAACTGTACACTTAAACATGGTTAAAATGGTAAATGATATATATTACCACTAGATAATATTAGAGGACTAGAGCTTAATTTTTAATCTTCATTACACAGCATATACATTGTCAAAACACCAGAAGTTGTTTTTTAAAAACCTTATTTTGCTTTAAAATCTTACCTTTTAGAAATGTCCCTGTCTATAATCTAGAGTTTCCAAAGATTCTTCTCAATGATCACCTCAATTTGTCCTCACAACAATCCAATGAATTATGTTAAAGGAATTTTGATTAAATATCTGAGCACTCAAGAGAAAAATTTTTCCTAATTTACTCACCCTCTTACCTTTCCTCCAACTTTGCACACCTTTCATCAAAATTAAGAGATGGAAATTTTTTTTTTTTAATTTTTTTTTCAACGTTTTTTATTTATTTTTGGGACAGAGAGAGACAGAGCATGAACGGGGGAGGGGCAGAGAGAGGGAGACACAGAATCGGAAACAGGCTCCAGGCTCCGAGCCATCAGCCCAGAGCCTGACGCGGGGCTCGAACTCACAGACCGTGAGATCGTGACCTGGCTGAAGTCGGACGCTTAACCGACTGCGCCACCCAGGCGCCCCGAGATGGAAATTTTTATACTTAAGAATACGAAGCCATGCAAATAGTCATGCTATCTTTTCTTAACAGAATAAATAGCATCGTATGTCTGTCAAAACATCTAGCTCTACTGCCAAGATAGCTAAGAAAGCCAACAAATCACCATTTTACATCAACAGATAAACCACCCATAGCAACTGGGATCAGGGCATCCAATATTTTCATTCGACAAGTGCAGATACTTTGCTAGGCACTTTGTGGGACACAGAAGGATAAACAAAATGTGGTTCCTAATCAGGAGACACTTACGTGCCAGCAGGAGTCAGACATGAAGATGAAGGGATTCTACAATCAAAGGGGAGAACAACAGGTCTCTGCTATTGAGAATGGGACCACCAGGAAGTAGATTGAACCACTTTGTGTCAATTCAATCTAATCCCAATGAAATGAACTAGTTAAGATTTAATCAATTCCCTGAAATATAGCCATTCCAAGGGTTTCAGGTTTGTTTGCTTGCTTGCTTGCTTTTAATGCCAGGAAAGGAAGGTTGAGCTAACTGAAATGTCAAACCAAGGCTTGGTGTCAACCTGAATGGCAGAGAAGTATCTCTGGCCTAAAATTATGATTTGGACATATACAATAAAAAAGAAAATAAAACTACAACCAAGTATTCCCTGATTCTGTAAATACTTTCTTGAGCAATCCAACTGCTACTAGCAGACTAGAAACCAACTTGAACATACTGAAGGAGCATCTCTTTGATAGAAGCCCTGGAGTGTATATTATAAACCTATGCCATAAGGCATGAGAATTGCAGGGGTATAAATCATATGATGTAAAAATTACTTAATTGCTTTAAACTTTAGCTTCCTGAGAAACCTAAGTATCCATCAATAGTTGAATGTATAAACGTGTGTGTGTGCGTGCACACCTGCACACAGTGGATTACTACTCAGCCATAAAAAGGAATGAAATCTTTCCATTTGCAACAACATGGATAGACCTAGAGGTTATTATAAGTTGGAGAAATACAAATACTGTATGATTTCAATTATATGTGGAATCTAAAAAACAAAAATGAACAGGCAAAACAAAACACAGATTTATAAATACAAAAAATAAGCTGGGAGTATGCACAAAAAAAGCAAAGGGGATTAAGAAGTACACTCTTCCAGATAGATAATAAATAAATCACGGAAATGTGATTTATTTATAAGAGACAAAATACAGTCAATAATAGTGTTACTACACTATTATATGGTAACAGATGATACTACACATCTGTAGTAACAGATGTTACTACACATTATATGGTAACAGATGATAACTTGACTTACTGTGGTAATCATTTAATATAATAAATGGAGAATCACTATGCTATACATCCAAAACTAATAGTATTATATGTCAACTACATTTCAATAAAAAAAACACAACTTTAGCTTCCTGGTTGTAAAACTGGAAAAATTAAAATCTGCTTCTCAAGCTATTTGTGAGGATTAAATGAGATATTCACTAAATGAATAATAAATTAATAAAAGAATGCATGTATATGTAAGTTACATGTGCAGTGATTTAACAACAATAAATAATACATAACCCAATGCCTGTCGTACAGTCATTGGTCAACAAAGGTCAATGTCCTCCCTGCTTTCTCCAGAATCTTCCCAAATGACTACCACATTTCTTTTATCAGAAAAGAAGGAAGACCTCCACATTCTGAGCTATTCCACCTCTCCAGTTCTTTCCATCCTGATACAACCATCTGCCTTCTCCTCTTGTCTCTGGGACAGTGGTCCCCAGGAATATCCTTTCTATACACCATAAAGCAGCACAAGAAATAGACAGTTTTAAAGGATGAAATCAATAAGGATAAGTGGCAGTTTTAGTATTTCCTTCCTCCAGCCCAGAGGATTATTTAAAAACCACTGTTCCAGGCAAGTTTCACCCAGTGACAGAAGACATTAAAAATGTTCCTGCCCACCATACCCTCCTCTCTTCAGTAATTGAAACCTACTCACTTTCCATTCAGAAACAGTTTCACCAAACCTTGAAATCATACATACCTTCTTGGTCCTTAGTATCTAAAAACAAAGTAGAATTTTCAACCTCTTATGGTTTTATGTACTCTATGGCACTTCCCATAGTGTGTTGGGCTGAATTTCATCAGGAAAAGGTAACTCAACTCCTCCTCCCCCCATCCTCCCCAACAATTACTTCCTCTTGGTTAGTTAACCTTTTGTGTAAGAAAGTAGGTTTCCTTACATTGGCCAACATAAACGACTGACCCATTGCTAGTGGTACCATTTCCTATGTGGGACTTTCCATCCTAGATGAAAAGACTCACCACTGAGTTTTAGTTATTACTCAACTATCTCACAAAAAGAACAGAAAGAAAATCAGAAAATGCAAGAAGACAGACATTACTTTAGAAGTTAAGCCCTGGATAAGGATGTAGATTTAGGAATAGAGCAGTTTCCTGCTCTACTGTTAAAATTTCAAAAATTAAAAGTAAATTAAAAATAATATAAACTTACCACTACATTAAAATTAAGCAAGTAGGATTTCAAAAATTAAAAAAAAAAAGATATCTAAAATCCTAGGTGCTAAAAGTCACCTCTGGGGAACAGCTCCTCCCAGCAATTTGGACTATTCCACAAGGGCTCTCCTGAACAGCACTTTCAGTCCTGACATTCAAACACAAAGCAGAACAGTAGGATCCAGAAAGTTTGTTATCCAAGCCACCGCACCCAAACCAGGTGATTTGCGTTTAACTTGCCCTTTCAAATGCATTCTGAACCATGTGTTCCAGAACTAGATGACCCAGCTCTAAACCAGACAGCCTAACTCCAAGCCAGACAACTGGTATCCCTAGTTATAAAAGTCATTCTAACAGTTCACTTCCAAATGACGAATGCGCCACAGCCAAAAATGGATCCTGGCACTGGCTGTTGCCACCAGTGAAAGCAACACTCCCCTAAATGATATCTCTCTTGCTATCAAGAAAGCACAGTGTCTTCTTTGCATATAACAAGTGCCCAGGAAGGGGCGCATGGGTGGCGCAGTCGGTTAAGCGTCCGACTTCAGCCAGGTCACGATCTCGCGCTCCGTGAGTTCGAGCCCCGCGTCGGGCTCTGGGCTGATGGCTCAGAGCCTGGAGCCTGTTTCCCATTCTGTGTCTCCCTCTCTCTCTGCCCCTCCCCCATTCATGCTCTGTCTCTCTCTGTCCCAAAAATAAATAAACGTTGAAAAAAAAAAAATTTAAAACAAGTGCCCAGGAAATATTTGGGGGCTCTATTTTTTTTTTTTTTTTTTTTTACAGACTGTTATCATAAGAAGTCTTTATGACAAAAAGAGGCATTTACCAGAAAGGAGTTGATCTGCATCAGTTTCAGGTCTCCATTGGCTCTTGCCATCTTAGAACCTTCAAGACACAGGAGTAGCCAAACACTTAGGATCTTCTAACACTTACTCCAACCCCACTTTCTCCTTAACAGACTGTCATCCCAGAAGGAAGGAGCAGGGCCACATGGCTTTAAAGAAGCTCTTACCTTTATCTCTTTACCCGTCAGTCTGTCCTGTGCATCAATAAGTGTGAAAACTCCCTACCCCTATGTGTCTTCTGGAAAGTGCAGGAGTTCAGGCTCTTAATCAGTACTATTTCGGGGACATTTCATACATTCATCACCATTTTCCAAGCCCCAGTTCTGTAGCAATCCCTCTGCAAGGCAGTGGGATCCCAAGATAACCAAGATCTGGTCTCTGCCCTAGCAAGAACTTTTCTAGTGGAAGGGAAATGAGTTCTACAATACAGTGTGGTAAAACCTCTAATAGAGGTACCCCCTGTCTAAATATGCCTTGGAACTACAGGAGAAGACATACTCATTTCTATATGGTTGTGGAGTATCAGAGGAAAACCTCAGGATTTGAAGCGGAATCCTAACAGTTGAATACGAAGGATCTGGTTAGTTCCACAATCTAACAGTCCATGAGAAAAAATACCACTGCTAATTTTTATCTCCTCCCCTTGGCAACTACTCTATACCACCTAAGAGAGTGGGGGCCCTTTACTATGACCCGAGTTTCCACTCCAAATAGCAGGAGTGAGTCCTGCAGCATTCATGAATGTCGAGAGCAAAAGTGAGTTCATCATCACGTCAGTACATTGGTGAAGTTTATGAGTTTATAGCAAATCAGAGACCAGGCAAAGTTTAGGAAGGAAATGAGTTCTGAATGCCTTAAGTGCTGCCTTGGGCACACCACCTGTGAAAAAAGCAACCTGAATGCATTCTTTACTGCATAAGGTGCTGCAGCTGTACTGTACTGTAGGTTGGAAGAAAATCCACCCTACTATGAAGCTGGAAAACTACACTGGGACATGGTACAGGGGGTGAAAGCACAAGATGGTGAGAGGGAGGCAAAACTGTCTGAGGTAGCTTCAGAGTCATCCTGCCCTCTAGAGGTATCCTATATTTAATGGAAAGTAATAGATACCATTAAAGGCTTTGAGTAAATATTAATTCCAGATGAACAATGACAAAGTGTGCATCATTCCAGTTCTGGACACATCCCCACTCATGCTGAGCCACCTTTAGGTAGAACATGCTCCAACCTCAAGGCTTGGGATCTACAGTGGCTGAGTGGATAATAAAGCTATGTCTGGGGCATTGTCATGTTCTTACGCATCATTGGGTAAGGAAGAGGTTTTTCAGCTCTTCCCTTATTGGTAAGCTAGTGTTTCATCTTGTATCCAGTCTGTCAAGGGGATGGGGCATAAATATCTTCCCAGAAAAGGAGGGTGAGACATGGGGTTAAGTGATGCCAGAAACAGGGAGAAAAGGGGAACAATGGAGATAGACACCAGAATCCTGGTTTTTCCTAGCTTGGGACCTAAGCTTCAGAGGGTGCTGACTATAGAAGCATTCAGAAAGATGGAAGGCACCTAGGAATTCTGGGTTAGTGGCCTGTTTCCTCTAGCTCTAAAGGGTTCCCTTGTCTACCATGGCATGAAATCTAGCAAGGCTGTAATGAAGAGGAGAGCAGTGGAGGAAGAAGGTAACTACAGACACTTGAGGCTGTGTTCTTGCTTCCTTGTGGCTGACAAAGAACAAGGCCCAGGTCAAGATGAAGAGAGCACTCTGAGCAAAGAAAAACCAGAAAAACCCAGCATAGACACAAGGCTCCAACATCCCTCACTGTCACAGAGCCAAATGAATCCTCCATTTACCCAGATGCCTTGGGGAGAATCAGGGGGAGGAGAAGGATATGCAAAGGTCCTAAAAAGACTAAATATTCAAAAAGAGCTTATTTGAACTGGGAAATATTACAGTATATTATTTAGCTATTTCAATGTTTGTTAGAGATTATTTTTCCCGACTCACCCAGCATGCCATGTGGGTTAGTGAGAAAGAACAGATCCTTTGTAAAAAATTAAACAGCCACATTTTTTTCATGCATGTAATAGAGTGAGTAAACTGTGGCCTACTATACTCATTTCCATCACTGAAGACAATCTATGTATGCCTTTTTCTTGTCACCTGGAAAAGTCAAATTCATACCAAGAATGCTATATTTCTTTGCTCGGACTGCAACAACAAATTATTACAAACTAGGTGGCTTAAAACAATAGAAATTTTTCCCCCTCACGGTTCTGGATGCTAAAAGTCTGAAATCCAGGTATTGGCAATATTGGGTCCTGGACTTACTGAGGGAGAATCTGTTTCATACCTCCCTCTAGCTTCTGGTAGTTGCTGACAATCCTTGACAATCCTTGGTCTACCAATGCATCATTCCAGTCTGCCTCCATGTCACATGTTGTTGTGTCTCCTCTATATCTTTGTATCTTCACATAGCTTCCTTATAAGGATACCAGTCACTGAATTTTGTACCCCCCACCCATTCCAGTATCTCATTTTAATTTAATTAATCACACCTGAAAAGATTCTGTTTACATGTAAGTCCACATTCTAAGATTCTGGGTAGACATGAATTTGGGGGCACACTATTAAACCCAGTACAAATATAATAGGAGGTTTTAATAAACAGCCAGTATTGAAATTACAGGGTACATACAGTACAGGAAGATTTTCATTTGCTACAAAGAAAGTTAGAGGTCGCCACTCTTTGGCAAGACTGGACATTTTTTGTTTCTCTACATACATTATGTGCGCATTGGGGCCTTTGTACCCAGTACCCAAATGCTTTTCCCCCACCTCCTTTTACATGGCTAAATCTTCTACATCTGTTATGGACTCAATGCATCTCTCTAAAATTCATATGCTAAAACCCTTACCTCCCCCCAACACACCACACCACACCCCCTCCACCCCCACCCCCCCACCCCCCCTGCACACATACACACAGCCTCTCCAGGTGATGGTATTAGGAGGTGGGGCTTCAGGAGGTAATTAGGATTAAAAGAGATCATAAGAGTAAGGCCCTTATTGACAGGATTAGTACCCTTAAAAGACTCACTGCAGAGCTTCCTTCCCCTTCTGCTTTCTACTATGTAAGGACATAATTAAATGACAGCAATCTATAACCTGGAAGAGGGCCCCCCCCCCCCCCCAGAATTCAACCATGCTGGCACCCGATCTCAGACTTGTGGCCTCCAGAACTGTTGACAAAGTTCTGTTGTTTATAAACTGCCGAGGCTACGGTAGTTTATAACAGCAGCCCAAATAGACTAAGACAGCATCTTTAAGGTCTTAGCTGCATGATCATTTCCCTTGGAACCCCCTTTGGAGATTATCTAAGAAATCTGGAACTCCTCCGAGCTCCTAAAAGATGCTGCATTTCTGAATCATGGCACATTACTTACCTTACTGTAATCTCCACCTGTCTGCTTGTCTGGGCCTCTAATACCTGAAGGTGGCAACTCAATGCCCCACACTGGGCCGAGCACAGAATGTAGGAGCATGCAACCCCCATGATGAGGTTACCCAGACTCTGAGGAACATGTAGATAATCTTACAAGTTGCTCAACCTCTTTGGGTCTTGGCTTCTTCATCTGTAAGAGCCAGACTAACAATGTCTAACATTCCAAAATAATAATGATAGTCAAGAACTCCTAATAGCCAAACATCACTATGTTCTAAGTGCTTTACATAGAGCAACTCAGTTCTTTCTGAGAAGCCCTTTTGTAAATAAAAAATTGGAGAAACCAATGTTAAGCAAATTCCATAAAGTTGTAGAACTAGGTGTCCGAACTGGAATTTGAACCCTGGCAGTCTGATTCTTGACTCTATATGACTAACCTATTATCTCTGCTTCTCTATGATGGCACACTTTTCATTCCATATAAGAGCTGGTATGAATTTATTCACCCCAAAAGCCTACATGTGTCTGATTACCCACTGATAGGCTAGAGATACAAATTCTAGTTCATTAAAATTAGATAAATACAGGGGCGCCTGGGTGGCTCAGTCGGTTAAGCGGCCGACTTCGGCTCAGGTCACGATCTTGCACTCTGTGAGTTCGAGCCCCGCGTCGGGCTCTGTGCTGACAACTCAGAGCCTGGAGCTTGTTTCAGATTCTGTGTCTCCCTCTCTCTGACCCTCCCCCGTTCATGCTCTGTCTCTCCCTGTCTCAAAAATAAATAAATGTTAAAAAAAAAATTAAAAAAAAAAAATTAGATAAATACAGAGAATAGCATTCCAATACCCTATTTAATTTTTAACATCAATATCTAAAAGCATTGGTATATTTTGAGGTGCCTGGATGGCTCAGTCAATTCAGCATTCAATTCTTGATTTTGACTCGGATCATGATCTCACAGTTTGTGAGTTTGAGCCCCGCGTCGTGCTCTGTGCTAACAGTGTGGAGCCTGATTGGGATTCTCAGTCTCCCTCTCTCTGTCCCTCTCCCACTCACTCTCTATCTCTTGCTCTCAAAATAAATAAACATTTAAATAAAAAAATTTCAATGGTCTTTTTGTCAAAGTTTTAGTAATACTATTAGGAATAATACTAACAATGCTTATATGTATAATTATCATTAGTTATAATTAGTAGGATAAAAAATAAAGATTATAAAATTGTGTCACTGCTACTTATGCATGTTCTCATACCCTTACTCAGCATTAGAAGCTGCTGAGTAGCAGCAAAATGTTTTGTTCTGCAAATTTTTAATGGATTGTATTTATATCAGACAAAACTTTTATCAAATTTTATTTTGTCCTTTTAAGCACCTTTTTTAAGTTTGTTTTGAGAGAGAGAGAGAGGGAGAGAGAGAATCCTAAGCAGACTCCATGTCAGCAAAGAGCCCAATGTGGGGTTTGAACTCACAAACCATGAGATCATGACATAAGCAGAAATCAAGAGTTGGACACTTAACCAACCGAGTCACCCCAAGAGCCCCTCCTTTTACTTATCTTTAACGGTTAATGCTAAAATGCATCGGTTCTATGCATGATTATAACAATGACACTGTAATAGCTATTCAGCAATTGGCCTATGGTCCAGCACCTAGGAAATTGACATGAAAATAGACAATTTATTGACACTATTTAGACACAGACTGTTCTGGAATTGCAGGATTTGCAAAATGTAGAGCACAGAACCAGCCATCCTAAGTTTGTGCTGGAGTTTGTGCTAAGTTTGTGTTGGAGTGTGGTAGAAGAAATAAAGCACAACATAAATTATTATGAAAAATTATGCAGTAATAAGTGCCTCTATAAAGGTAAAAAAAAAATTGCAGTGGGAATGGCAAAAAGAGCAAGAATAGAAGAGGCTCATGATCAGGGCAGACTTTGGGGAACAGAAAGCATTTGCACTGGGCCATGAAGGGTTGGTATGACTTAGTATACAACAACAAAGAGTAAAAGACATTCAAGGAGAAAGAACACCAGTAGCACAAAGAGGTCAAAAAAACAGAGTATCTGCATGGATCATCTAAGGTTATCTGTCAGTCTATCTGGCAAATGGGAATGTACAGAAGGAGATAATGGGGAATAAGGAAGAAAAACCTATGTTAGGGGTAGATTATAGCCTCTGACAATTATCTTGGCAAGTGATAACAGAAACCTAAATTAAGGCAATGTCAATGGGAATGGAGAACAAAGTATAGATTCAAGAAGTATTCCCAACAAAGGGGCACCTGGGTGGCTCCGTTGGTTAAGCGTCAGAATGCAGCTCAGTGGTTCATGACACCCACGCTGCTGTCAGCGGGGAGCCTGCTTCAGACCCTCTGTCCTCCCCCCACCAAAAAAATAAACATTTTTTTAAAAAGAAGTAGTCCCAAGATAAAATCAATAACACTTGGCAACAGGAAGGGAAAGGAGAGGGGCAAAGTCAAAGATGATGCCAAGTTCTAAACCCTAATGGCTGGGACAATGTTGGAGATATTGACAAAAATTGGGAAGGAAAAGTAAAACAAGTTCCAGGTCATCTATGTCAGCTCCTTGCAGGAGTCTCAGCTAGCACATCATCATTAAGCAGAAGAAGAGAACATTTCAAGTCCAACAGTCACTCTATGACTCACCAGAGGGGAGGGTGAAGTTATTCTTACTCTCACAGCAGTAAAACAAAACCTACACATTGTTAACCAGATCCTTCAGGATGCCTGAATGTTCAGAGGGTGTCGACAATGACTAGGTCTTCACTCAGAACCTCAGAATCTAACCTTGGGCAAAGTTTTAAAGGTTTTATGTTCCCACTCTTTAGCCCTTAGCTGGCTGAAATCTGAAAGCTGTCTTTTCTCTTTTTGAGGTACAGTTTTGACATATTCATTTCCAAAGATCTTAGTTTCATCTACATTAAATAGTTAGTGTGACAAAGTCTCAACTTGTAGGTCGATCAGGAGGTCCTGTAGACTTCATCATTTGGATATTACTTTCTATCTAGTCTATCTAAAGATTCTTTTCCTACGGGTATCAATCTTTAATCACTCCACCATCACTTGATGTTATCACACTTCAGAGAACCGTTAATTTTAACTGTTTCCATGAATCATTTTCATTGTGATTTGTGGGAATTGCTTGAACACCTAGACCATTTGACACATCATTTCTGTCCATCAAGATTGCTTTGGGTAACCTTTCAGTGTACATGTATCTAAACTCCTACACATTCTTTCAAATTTAAAACAATCTGGTCACAACTTGCATAATTTTACCAAAGTGTGGGAAGCAGACCGATTGAATATCCAAGTGCAAGAATTCTGCATGGGACTTCATCCAGCAACACAGTAAGCAGATACTTCTGCTAAACAATGGAGTATATCTCCTAGACATTTTCATAAGTCATCATAATTGAAACTTGACATAAATAAGACTGTAACTAAATACTGATGCCATTGGAGCAGAGCACCACAAAGAGAAATGTCCTAAGCTCCTATTGTAATCTACTGGGAAATTTTTGGTCCAGTTAAGGGAACACAGATGTAACTTCAAAGGGCCTCTTAAAAAGTGCAAATTATCACTGATAAACCCTTATCTCCTCATGATTAAACTGTACAGTTCCCAGACATTAAAAAATTCTCTCATGTACATCTCAAAGAAAGATGAAGCGGTTTTTTTTTTTTTTAATCCAACCTTGAGTCTAGAGACTTTCTTCTTCTGAATTATTGATAGAAGCATGGAATTTAACTGCACACAACAAGTAGCAGCAAATCTGTTTGGATCTCCTAATTGTGTCAATTACTGTGATGCTAACCATGCCCATTCCATCCCAGAGTTTAAGTAAACAGGACCACCACTCTCTGCTCTTAGCAGAGGATTTATAGGGGCCGTGTGTCTGGCACTTGAGGAGATATTGGCTTGCTCTCATCCATGATTACATATACAACATTGTCATATAATTTTCAAAGACTTCAAAGCTCACAACCTTCTGTGAACTTACTATCTGGGCATGTTTATCATGGCAAGGAATAAAGGGAGGAGTGCTATGCAGAAACTTCAAATTATAAGTACTTCACAAATGCATTCTGTATGTCTATAAAATGTCAAAATGTCCAGGAGAAAAATGAAAAGGCCAATCCATCTACCACCCATACGGGGATAAAGCCAGGCTGGAACAAATGTGGCTTAAATGTTGGTTTGGAAGGGCTGTTTGATTTTTCCATGATTAAGATACTTCATCCTAATTGTTTCCTTTGCTAAATGAGTAGTGCCTAATTGGTAAGTAGAAATGAGTTCACTTCCTCCCGCTCTCTTTTTTGAAAGTGACCAGATGTCTCAATCGGGTGAATTATCCTTGTGACATGGTACTGAGAACACAGAACAGGCCTGCGTGTCTGAAGAGGCCATGTCGCATGACTCTGAGAATAGGGACTCTGGAGGCAGGCTTGGCTATAGGTGAAGCCCAGCTGTGCCACCTTGTAGTTGAATACCACTGGATAAGTTCCCTATGTGTCTCAGTTTCCATGTCTATAAAATGGGGTAGTAATACAGAACCTACCTCATCAAGCTGTGAGAATGAAATAAAATAATCTGTGCCTAGTACATGGAAAGTATTCAGTAAATATTTTATTATTATAATTGAAACACTGGACAGAAGAAATAAGAGTACTTCTTTTCAGCCCAGGAATTAGCCCCCGAAGGACCAACAAAAACCCTCTTGTTGGGGTTCTGAATTCTGCATCCCCACAGCTTTTGTTCCTACTTTACTGGAGCACTTGTAATATTGATGCCCTCCTCTGCATGAAGCACTGTGCAAGAGGCTCCTCACACTTAGGACAGCCACAGAATCAAGCAGCATGTTAGCACTGATATGATGTCAATCTCTCCATGAGTACTTTTCCATTCCTTCTCTCATTAGGTTTCATTCATCAAGTAATGACCTATCATGGGACAGCCAATGGGCTACACAAGTGCAATGTCCCAAATCCCTGGCTCTCACCAATCAGTGAGTAAATTTTTCTTAAAAAAAAAAAAAAAAATTGGGGGGAGATGCCTAGATTCCCTATTTTAGCCAGAACTTTCTGGGAAGACTAATCCCAAGGGATCACAAGTTATGCATCTATCTTTCTGTGCAGTGCTGGCTGCAGAGAGTCACCGTGCCCTTTGAATGCTGGGCATCATAATGCATCATCATGACTCACAAGTAATCAATCACTGAGTGACATTTAAACATCTTGATTAACTACCAGCCGCATTTTCCCGCAGTTATTGGAAGCTCCTCAGATTGAATGTGCCCTTGGGATAAGATCTGAATCACTGTTTCTGACAGCAACAATGCATATTGCCAGGAAATGCATAACTGGGGCACAAGAATGGTCTCATTTATGTCCTTCTTCACCGTAAGGCATCTGCTTCTCTCTCTCATTAATAATACTTACCATGCTTCTCGTGGGAAGTGACACACAGACCCTTATAGCCATTTGCAGGGTGAGAGGGGGAGGAGCATCATGTTAGACACAAGTGACAGAGAGGGGAGTGGACAGAATCCAACATTTCTTAATTCCAGAACCCAGGCCTCCTAACTGCCATACCTGGTGACAAGATTTCAAGACTTTCCGCTCAGCTATTCTTTCACCAAAGTCCTACTGATCAACTCAGTTTACAACATGTTGGTGTAAGCTGTGAGCACAGCCTGCCAACAGCAATGATCATCTCCATGCCACTCTAGGAGCTGGCTGAGAGAATCTATCACATTTTCATCCTTCTGCAATCTGAAGCCACACTCGGACAGTCTCTCTCATACACTGGTGGACAGAGAGTGGACTGGCATAAGCTTCCTGGAGCTCAGTCTGGTACTGTATCAAACACTTCACACATGAGCATACCTTGGGACTCAATCCTTCCATTGCTGGGAATATACAGAAATGATCAGAGACACAACAAAAATATGGTTAGCAAGAGACAGGGCAGCACTGGTCTAAATATCGATACATCTAAAACTGAATGAAATATACTCGGCAATCGGTTAACTACACCTAGACACCCTGAAAGGTACCACCGCCCACCTGGTGGCAGATACTGGAATTGAAGGCACAATGCCAAGAATGAACTATCAAATAGAAGGGTATCTTGTAAAGTCGACCCAATTTCACTGATTGCAAACGTCCCAGTTTCAAACCAGAAATTAGAAAAAAAAACAATTTTAATAAAAACACCACTCTCTAACCACTTTTTATTTATCCTTTTCTCCTTTTGCTGCTCTTTTATACCCCCTCATACTACCATCTAACTAGGAAGACTGCCTGCATTGTAAATTCTTTCCTTTTTTTCAGAGCCAAAGTACACATCAACAGGACTCCATTGCTGGTATGGGAGAAATTGTGTGAATAAATAAGGTAGTTAAATGTGTCCATTCTAGGGGCGCCTGGGTGGCGCAGTCGGTTAAGCGTCCGACTTCAGCCAGGTCACGATCTCGCGGTCCGGGAGTTCGAGCCCCGCGTCGGGCTCTGGGCTGATGGCTCAGAGCCTGGAGCCTGTTTCCAATTCTGTGTCTCCCTCTCTCTCTGCCCCTCCCCCGTTCATGCTCTGTCTCTCTCTGTCCCAAAAATAAATAAACGTTGAAAAAAAAAATTAAAAAAAAAAAAAAGTGTCCATTCTATAGAGGACTTGGAGTGACTCTGATATAACAGACTGAATTAATAGTTCAAGTACTAGGTCATTCTCATTGTTAGCCATCTTCTTACAAAACCTCAAATTCATATTTGAGATATGCCGATTTGAGATATCACCAATTATCATAGACTACACATATTAGGGGAAGTAATGTCATTAATTGACTATGTTCTAAATAAAGGGGTTTTTTTGTTTGAAATCACATTTTATCTTGAGTCCTGGAGTTTATCTGCACAGCAGGATGTTTTCTGTTTGATAGAAATTAAACCTGGACAAGCACAGTAGGTAGCATCATAAAGAGAACACAAGAGTAGAGAGATTATCCCACAGGGGTTCTGAGAGTACCTAGAAACATAAAACCAAGTTCTCACTGTCCAGGGCTGCTTTACCAGCCTCCTATGCCCACAGGCTCTTCAACGTGGCCCCTACCTACAAGATCTGAAGACCAATCTAGTCCTTTTCTGATTCTGCCCCCCTTTGTCTTACTGGCACCAAGCTTCAAGGCTCTTACATTTCTGCAGCATCCTATACACTTTTAACTATTAATTGCCTGTAGTTTTTTTCTTTAATGCTGTCTTCTTGAAACCCTAAGCTTTCTGAAAACAGAGACTGCCTATGTCTCAGTTGTGGTTTTCTCCCGAGTGCCTAGCACAATGCCTAGCATATTGTTGGTGCTCAATAAATTTTGCACCACAAGATTGTGATTTATAATAAAAAAAAAAATTTCTTTGGTCTTCATCCCCATTCCTAGCCTAGAACTTCTAAAACTCTTGGAATTTCCAAAGTGGAGAGAGAAAAAGAAGAGCCGTTTATGTTAATGAGGCAACTTTTGGAAAGCACTTAACGTTGGGGGCTGGTTGCCAGTAGAGTGAACCACGTGATCAGAAAGTTGGCGCTTTGGGTCCTGACCTCCCAGTATCCCAGAAGCCAGGTAACCTTCTCTTCCACATTCAGCCTTTTGTGCAAATCTTTGCCTAGAACATGCCCACTGAAGACTGGGGGGGGGGGGGGTGGTTCTGTGGCCCTCCACCTTGCTCTTACCAGCAAATACCAGGGAATTCCTCCCCTTTGAGGGACAGAAGTCAGTCCCTGAACATCCTCAGGCTTCTGAATCATGTTGATTCTCTTCCTACTAGTTCCACTCTCCCAGTCACTGCAGGTGGATTTTACCCCATGTGAGGCCCCTTCACAGGCTGTATCTTATGTAGGCTCTTCCCGGCCTGGCCCCTTTTCATACCAACAGAGCTCTGGGTCTGAGTGTGAGAACCTAAAGAGAGCTACTAAGACCCTCAAATACCTCAAATAAATTCAAGACCTGAGACAGTGTAGAGAAAAATACTAGGAGTTGTCAATGTAAAGAAAGTTATGTTGAGTCACCCACTATAATGTACTGAATGGTCCTAGACTCCAATGAAAAGCCAGTAAGAGCATTTAAAACATAGTCTACTTGAGAGCATGATTTATTCACAAATATGTACTGAAATCTTTTTAAATTTCACAAACAAAGCAAAATTGTATACACGTTAAAACAATGCAAATGGAAAACATGAAAAAAATCACCAAATGCTACTTGGTCCAGGAAGGGACTCAGAAGAGAGGAATGATTGCTGGCTGCTGTTAGTGTCCTAGTAGTGATATATAACACTGTAGCAGCCAGCCTTAGTCTGTGTCCACTATGGGCTAGTCATTACACCAGTTACATTACATAAATTATCTCAGATCTTCACCATAAACTTGCAAAAGAGATGATGTCCTCCTTTTGAAGATGAGAAAAAGGAGGTTAGTAGCTCTCCCCAAGGAACACAACTTGTCAAGAGAAGAAAGATTTAAACCAGTGTCTGAGACCGAAGGCTATGCTTTATCTCAACTCCACACTGCTTTCAGGACGTAAGTTTGCTACTCGGTGAGGTCACCCAGAAGGAGCTCCTACCTAAGGTGGGTGTCTTGGTAAAAAGTATCAAATCTATTTGTCTGGGAGGTGTGTGAAAGTTACTTGAGTCTGTTGCAAACCCCAGTTTGGTGAATAAAAGGATCACATTTGAGGGTATTAAAGGTCAAAAAGAGTTACAATTTAGACTTAATAGCACAGGTTTTAACCAGCTTGCACAGCCTTTTTAATTAGAGTGGCCAAGTGAGGAGAATTCTGCATTGAAAGAATGTAGGATTCCGTGTGTCTAGAGTAGAATTGAGTAAGGCAAGTAGAAACAACTGAAAGAACAGGAAGGAAAAGGGAGAGCTGAAGAAAGACCAGCCGGTGTGGAAGACAAGAAAAGGGCAGCCGTGGGGAAAAGAAGAGCATGAAGAAAATAAGATTCTGATTAAGTGTGCAGTGGGAGTTGGGGGGTGCCTGGGTGGCTCAGTCTGACTCTTGATTTTGGCTCAGGTCATGATCTCAAAGTTCGAGATATTGAACCCTGAGTCAGGCTCCACACTGACAGCACAGAGGCTGCGTGGGATTCTCTCCCCCTCTCTGCCCCTCCTCTACTTGGGTAGGTGGGTGCTAACACTCTCTCTCTGTCTCTCAAAATAAACATTTAAAAAAAAAAAAACCGTGCAGGGGATTTGTGTGATCTAACTTGGAGTTATTTGGGTGAAAAGGAAAAAAGACTATAAAGACTGAGAAAGTTGAGGCTGCAGTCAGTTGTTACAGATCACTTATTCTAAAAGCCTAGAAGGAAAATGAGACAAGCTGGTTGGAAAAATTAGTTTGGGTTCTTCCTGTGTAATTAGGATTTTGAATACAATGGAAGGAGAACAAAAGGGTAACAAAAATGAATACACTGACTCCTAACTGAACTCTAGGAGATCCTGCAGGGTAACCATGGCAACACTAGAGCAAGGTGAACCACAAGTCTCCAAGCAGCAGAGCCCAGTATCTGAGGAGCCAGGCTGGGTCACTGCAGGTCCTGACTCCCGACTCTTGCAACCATTGGCCTTAGGACCTTAGTTAAGTCCCTTACAATTCATTTCCTAATGTGTAATGGGGGAGCAATAATCATTTTCCTGTCTAACCAGCACTGTTCCTGATCAACACTAGGAACTCATTAAATATTCCTTGGTTGATTACCTCATGGAGTAGTTATGAGGATGTAGATAAGAAATCATGTGGGAAGATTTAAAAGTGTTATAAATGTCATTATTCAGTAAATGTTATTTGCCATGATAGATCAATATTTATCACGTGTTAAAGTCATAACATGATTTCATTTGTTCTAATTACTAAATCTCAAATACACATGGAGTGAAATAGCACCCTGTTCTCTGGGGGAAATTTACACCTAAGTTTTACGATGTTTAGAGCAGTGGTTCCTAAATATCCACCTGAATAAATTCCAAGAGAATCAACAAGGGCACTTTTCAAGAGGTAGAGACATTTGGGGCCCACTCCTGCAGATTCTGATTCTGTAGTTCTAGGGTGAGACTGAGGGGGTGAGGGGTTCTATACTATTTGTAGTTCCTGAGGTGATTCTAACCTGCAGGCAGCTTCGGGAAGTACTGAGAATGTTTTACAGAAATACTGACCGCTCTCAGACAATTATTAGACTGTCTTCCAAAGAGCAAAAAGCCACAGGCACCTTCTAGAACTCTGCCCTGGCAGGACCTGTGGGACAGATATCCCCACTAGTATCTGTGAGCCCTGAATTACTCTTGGCCCACACCTGCTCCCAGGGCCCACTTCATTCTGTTCCCATTTCACTTTTTTTTGAAGCTGCCTCCACCTACCCCAGCCCTTGTGGTTCTGCCCTCCTTCCCAAGACCAGCTGTAGCAAGGGGAACCACCTCCTTTTCTTCTTCCAGTCCCTGTAGATAAGCACATCAGCCATTTCCCTTTTAAGGGTTGTTAACCAATGATTACTACAAAGAAGGAAAACAAAAGAGAACAAACTTGGGGAAAAGATAAAGTTTCCAGACTCTCCAAGATCTTACTGCCATGATGTTGGGCCATGGTTCTCAATTCCGATCAGGGAGAGTGAAGTAGGTGAAAACTTTGAGAGAAAGGTTTCAGGCCAAGATGGCGGCGTTGGAGGATCCTGTACTTACCTTCTCCCCTAGTTACACTGGATGTGCAGCCACATAGGGAATAACTTCCTCTGAAGAAAACCTACAACTTGTCTGAGTGATCCCTTCACGTCCCATAGCAAAGCAGGTAGTAGAGGCTGAACAGAATCTCCCCATGAACTCCACCCCAGGTGGCTTGAGGCACAATCAGGAGGGAACTCAAAACTTGGAGCTTCTCTCTTGAGGAGTGAAGGGTTTGAATTGTACATCAGGCACCCCAACTTTTAAGACCTGCACTGAGAGGCAAGCCCTTGAAACGTCGAGCTGTGAAAAGGAGCAGGACTTGAACCCAAGAAACCAGCAAGGTTTCAGAAATGCTCTTAAATAGCCACACCCACTGACTCACCAGCCCCGGGCTCAGCACAGTCGTTGAGAACTAATGAGGCTCACGTGCTTTCAAAGGCCTGAGGGACAGGCATCTCATTTAGCAGCATCTAGGGTCCAGCTGGTTGGCTCATGCTCCACCCCTGTCTTGCTCTAGCCAATGGGTGCCATCTTTTTTTTTTTTTTAACGCTAGGCTTTTTTTCCCTTTCTTCCCTCCCCCTCTCTTTTCCCACCTGCATGGCCTAGATGCTTTCCCCCTGCCTCACTCCAGCCAGTGAGCATGCCCTCCTTCTGTTGCTCCAGCGTGCCAGTATTTCCTTGAGGGGAGCTTTTTGCACACATCTTGCTGCCTTAAAAGCAGCAGGAGAAAACAACTTGTTACGTACAAGGAAGCCCCTAAAGGACTATTAGCAGATTTTTCGGCAGAAACTTTATAGGCAAGCAGGGGTGGGGGGAGCACAATATATTCAAAGTGTTAAAAAAACAAAAAAACAAAAAAAACAAAAAAACAAAAAAAACCAACCAACTTCCTACCAAGAATACTCTATCTAGCAAGTTATTCAGACCTGAAGGAGAGATGAAGATTTTTCCGAACAAAAGCTAAAGGAGTTCATCACCACTAAACTGGCCTTAGAAGAAGTTTTCAAGGAACTTCTTTAAACTGAAAAGGAAAGGTGCTAACTGGTAACAAGAAAACATATGAAAGTACAAATCTTACTGGTAAAGGTAAATATATGGGAAAGGTAGTGGATTAATTATTTATAAAGCTAGTAGGAAAGCCTATGCCTATAGTATGATGTTGCTGGTACAAAGACAAAGGAGGGTAAGAGAAGTGAAAGATTCTCAAATAATTCCAGTGAACACAATAGAATTTTGCATTCAGACTTAAGTCATGTTTTCCTTCATTTAGTCACGGGAGAATGCTATGTTATAAATGGCATGATTTGCAATTATCCATATGTTCTTACATATTTCCTTCTATCCACTCTGTCTGCCTTTCCCCAACCACCAACTATTTCTTCATACTATTTTCTTCATCACTTTTTCAAAGCTTGCCACCTCCTGGAAGCCCTGCCTGACAAGTCCCAGTTGATGCCATCAGTCCTTTGCTCTACACCTATGAAAACAGTTCATTTTGTATCATATTAAGCTAGTAAACATTGTGCTTAGCCTTGTTAAGTCACTTCTGGATATTGTATTGCCACTCCCTGAAATTAGGATCCCTCACACTGCAGCCCAGCTTGGCGCCATCATTAATCTGCCTGTGTGCCTCAACAGCCAGCTAGAAAGTGGGAGGGACCAGGGACGCAGGGGTGGCTCAGTCCGGTTGAGTGTCCAACTTCCACTCAGGTCATGCTCTCTTGGTTCGTGAGTTTGAGCCCCACATCGGGCTCTGTGCTGACTGCTCAGAGCCTGGAGCCTGCTTTGGATTCTGTCTCCCTCTCTCTCTGCCCCTCCCCGCTCACGCTCTTTTCTCTCTGTCTCTCAAAAATGAATAAACGTTAACAAAAAAATTAAAAGAAAAAAAAAGAAAGTGGGAGGGAGCAAAAGAACAGGATGAAGAGTAGAGAATCCTGCTGCATAGCACCTGGCTTGCAAGTTCCAGGTTTCTTCCCACCGGCCCCACCAATGTGGCTCTTGGCAGTAAGACTAATTATAGACCCACCTTGCTGCTGGGAGGAGCCTGCAGATAGAAGATACTTAGTTTCTCTATCTCGACCATGAAAGGCCATGACTGATATTAAATAGTACTTTTTGCAAGATCTGCTGAATTAATCAAGGGTATGGTGTTACCTCTATAATTTCCAGAACTAGCTGCCAGTTCCTAATCTGAGTTAGAATAAATCTTGCTATTTAATTTACTTTTCGGGGCGCCTGGGTGGCGCGGTCGGTTAAGCGTCCGACTTCAGCCAGGTCACGATCTCGTGGTCCGGGAGTTCGAGCCCCGCGTCGGGCTCTGGGCTGATGGCTCGGAGCCTGGAGCCTGTTTCTGATTCTGTGTCTCCCTCTCTCTCTGCTCCTCCCCCGTTCATGCTCTGTCTCTCTCTGTCCCAAAAATAAATAAACGTTGGAAAAAAAAAAATTTACTTTTCAATTTTGTCTGGTTTTTTTACTTGTTTTTAAAATCAGGATCAAACAAAAGGAACTAAGAGTAAGAAAATTAGGCTACTTTTAATGAAGAAAGCTTAATTAATTTTAGATTTAAAAGCACCTTTTACTGATCCTAAAATTATTTTTAATATTTGCTGTTTGTAGCATCTTATCTGATTTGAGACCATCTATATAGATTGATTCAGGGTCAGAGTCTGTTTTTTGTTTTTTCTGGGTTTTTTTTCCAGAATAATATTAGATTACTGAGGGACAAACAGTGTTGAGAGTTAGATTTTAAAAGTTACATTGGTATGATATGAAGAGTAAATCCATTTAAAAGATTCTGCAGGAAAGAAAGATTGTACTTAGACATGTTCCTTCCAAATAGGTTCATTTATCCCTTTCCCAGAACCCTTACCAACCTTATTCCTGGGATGTTACTGCCATCTAGTGGAAGTTTCAATAAATGTGAAATAAATGCTTTCTCAAGGTTAATTTTTCTAACTTCCCCACTACTCTCCCTGCCATTCTTTTCTGTTTCTCTTTCTTTCTATCATAGGTGCCATCAGGCACCTCATTGGTACCCCAGAATAGGAAATGTTTGGTCAGTCATTGGGAAATTCCTTGACATTTGGGGCTTTGCGCCAATAGGACAATATTTCTCTTCAGCCAAAACTGATTTGTCAGAACCATAATAAGAGAAAATAGAAATTAAAATCTTTTTTGCATAAATGAAGCAATGTACAAAATGAAAAGTATATATAGTATGGTGCCTTCTGTAAGAAAGAAAGTGAATAAGAAAACATATTATATGTCAAGTGAATCTCAATAGAGCTGGGGGAAAAATATGTGCTTATTTATGCAAAATGAAACACAGGAAAGATAAACCAGAAACTGGTAGAATTGGTTACCTAAAGGTAAAAGATGAGAATGAGTGGGAAATATAGGGAAGGGAATGGACTATCTTAATCATATTTTCTGATATTTTTACAGAATTTTGACTTTTGAGCCATGTAAATGTTTTCATTTCCAAAATATAAAATTAAATCCACAGGTTGGATTGGCTCTAAACTGAACAGAGACAGAAACAAATCATTATAAGTATGATCACATCAATAACATGACCACTTGAAAGAAGAAAAAGAACTATTCCAAGTAATTTTTTAATGCAAAACTCTAATTTTCCATCATCAGGGGATGGTCTAAGGAAAGAAATCCAAGAAAATCTTGAAGCATCTTCGGAAGGTTCGTTGTTGACAGTGGTATTGATCTAGTAATTCTGAAAACAGATTTGTGTGTATTTAGAATTTCAAATAAATAAATATATTGATATTGGGAACCAATTTTCCCCACTAGGGGAGATTTTTGCTTAAGATATGGAACAGGGAGAAAAGAAGCAAACCCTATAGCATTGGATTAAGGAATTATGGGGCACTTGGGTGGCTCAGTAGGTTAAGCATCTGACTCTTGATTTCAGCTGAGGTCATGGTCTTGCAATTTGTGAGATCAAGTCCCACCTTGGGCTCTGTGTTGACAGTGAGGATTTTCTCTCTCCCTCTGCTCATGTGCCTGAGTGAACGCTCTCTCTCTTGCTTTCTCAAAATAAATAATAAGCATTAAAAAAAAAAAAGGAATTAGAGGTATCACTTACAAATTCTTGATTTTTAAAAGTATACTTTCCTAGTTTTGTCCATTGAAAGATCCTAGAAGCCATGACCCTTTGTAGCAAGGAGTACACCTTTGTACCCTGATCTTAGCATCTAAACACCAGAGTGCAAGAGAAGGAAGCAGGTCACATGGGAAAAATGGCTGATTCCAGGGCTAGGTCAGGGAAGATACAAGGGAACCTGTAACATACTCCTTTTTCAGAACATAACAGCATGCTCAAAGGCTGATAGGGAAATGCAAAATAAATAAAATAAATAAATAAAAGAGCCAGAAAAAATAAATAACCGAAAAAACGGGGCACCTGGGTGGTTCAGTCAGTTAAGTGTTTGATTCTTGGTTTTGGCTCAGGTCATGATCTCATGGTTCATTGGTTGGAGCCCCACATCAGGCGCCGTGCTGACAGTGCGGAGCTTGCTTGGGATTCTCTCTCTCTCCCTCTCTCTCTGCCTTTCTCGGTCTCTCTCTCTCTCTCTCTCTAAGTTTAAATAAACTTAAAAATAATAAATAAATAAATAAATAAATAAATAAATAAATAAATAACTGAAAGAACTATAACATGTTGATTTTTTTTTAAATACATGACTCTATACCCATCTTTAAAAAGAGAGGAAAAGAAAAAAAAAAAGGATGCCAACAAATGCATGTGGAAGGGACACTAGAAATAGAAAATCATCATTCTAGAATCACCATAGAAATAATAGATTCAGCCAAGAATCATCAAAGTGTGCTAAAGCCATTCAGTAAAAAAATTGGGGTATAAAAGAATATTAATACAATCTGAAAGTATTGCCCAACAGAATATGTATAAGTTACAAATAAAAACACAACTTTACAATGAATCTTGACTGACCAAACTTAATATGAACAATGGCATAATCTGATAGCAGGTGCCTCTTGATATGACACACTGAGAAGGATACAAATCACTTCTATGGTGGTCCTGCCAAAACTGCATGACCTCTCTCTAATCTTAAGGAACCATTAAATAAACCCAAACTGAAGAACATTCTACAAAATGCTTGGCTGGACTCCAAAAATGTCAACGTCAGGAAAGACTGAAAAAGGCTGGAGAGCTGCTCTTGATTAATTTTTTTTAATGTTTATTTATTTTTGAGAGAGACAGAGACAGAGCATGAGTGGGGGAGGGGCAGAGAGAGAGAGGGAGACACAGAATCCAAAGCAGGCTCCAGGCTCTGAGCTGTCAGCACAGAGCCCAACACAGGGCTCGAACTCATGAACTGTGAGATCATGACCTAAGCCAAAGTTGGACGCTTAACCGACTGAGCCACCCCGGCACCCCGAGCTGCTCTTGATTAAAGAAGATAAAAAAGACAGATGATTAATGACAATGTGTAGTCCTTGATTGGTTCTTGATGATTAAAAATTCTATAAAAGAAATTATTGAGATAATGGGGGAAATTTGAATAAAGGCTCATATTAGGTGATAATATTAAATATATTAGATAATAGAATTGCGTTAATTTTAAATTTCCCAAGTGTTATAACTCTATGAAGGCTCTTGTTTTTATGAGATACATGCTGAAGTATTTAGGAAGAAAATGTCACAATGTCTACAACTATCTCTCATATGGTTCAACATGATCTCATCCATAAATATGTTAGTGTGTATTTCAAAAATATGAGAGCACCTTAAAAAACAACAATATGAAATGCAATTTTTAAAGTTTCCCTGGTAGTCTTATTGTCCAAATATAAATCAATACTACAGAGATGATAAGCAGAACTAATCTCAGAAGTCAAATCTGATAATTTGGTCATGACAGCTTATAGCACTGTGTTAAACAAACAAACAAACAAACAAACAAACAAACAAAAACGATTCTGATATATGCTTAGCCTCAGCCAGAGAGAATGCTATGATTGATGACTAGGTCTGTCTTGGTGCTCAGAAGGTCCCTATATATTATCTGTGTATGGGGCGCCTGGGTAGCGCAGTCGGTTAAGCGTCCGACTTCAGCCAGGTCACGATCTCGCGGTCCGTGAGTTCGAGCCCCGCGTCGGGCTCTGGGCTGATGGCTCAGAGCCTGGAGCCTGTTTCCGATTCTGTGTCTCCCTCTCTCTCTGCCCCTCCCCCGTTCATGCTCTGTCTCTCTCTGTCCCAAAAAATAAATAAACGTTGAAAAAAAAATTAAAAAAAAAATATATTATCTGTGTCATGTCATAAGCATGAAACAGGGTAGCACAAAAGAGCAAGCTAAAAGCTAGAAGATAAAAAAGGTCACCAGTTCTAGCATCACCAGTTCTGAACTTATCTTAGATAACTGGCCTCCTCCCTCTTGAAGAAATCAGAATCAGAGTTATCTTCCTAGTTACTATGACTAACATGATAATGAAACAAAAGGCAAGTGTTGGGTGGTACCCATGTGTGCATTAAGCTTTGAAGAACTCTTTGAGACAGAGTCCACTTCTGTGGGTAGGAAAGAACTGTAGGGAGGAGCTCTTTAGAGTAACAGACATTTTTTTTTTTTAAATGTATGAGCAGATGGGGAATATTGGTAAAAATTAAAACCCCAAGAAAGAGTCAAATTGAAGTGCTAGAAATTAAAAAAAAAAAAAAAACAATACCAGAAATGAATTATTTAGATAGTCTTATCACAAGTGAGGAAAAAATTCAGTAAATTTGAACATACGTCAAAAAGTTATCCAAACTGAAACACAAAGAAAAAAATGTGAATAAAAAACTGTGCATCCAAAAACTGTTGGACAATATCAAATGGCGCAATATATGAATAATTGAAGTCAGAGGGAGTGAGGAGAGAGAAAATAGGGAAGAAGAAATATTTGAAGAGATAATGACCAAGAAATTTTCCAAAATTAAGGGACACATCAAGCCACAGATCCAGAAGTTCATAGAATCCCAGGTGGGATAAATTAAACACACCCACACATACACACCTAGTATAACTGCTAAAAACCAAAAATAAAGAGAAAATCTTGAAGATATCCAGAAAAAAAAAATAAACTATGTACTAAGAAACAAAGATAAGAATTACAGCAGTCAGAAACTGTGCAAGCCAAAAGACAAGAAAGCGACATCTTGAAAGTACCAAAGAATAAAACTATCATACCAGACCTCTTTACCCAGCGAAAATACCACTGAAAAAATGAATGTTAAGTAAAGATATTTTTTAAAAAAACTACAGCTGAAATAATTCATTGCCAGGATATCTACAACTGAAGAAATGTTAGAGGAAGCTCTTCAGACAGAAGGACTATGACATCAGACAAAAACCTGAATCTACACAATCTTGTCACATAAGTAAACACTAAATTATGAACTATGATTTGTTAGTTAATAGGAGTTAGTTTTTCGTGACTGCTATATGTAGTCATCAGAAGAATTCAATGGAGACATTACAATCTGAAATAACAGAAGAGAAAGATAAGACCAGCTAATTAATGTGTTTTACCATGTCCACAGTCCCTTTAGAGGGAAAATGCCAAATCTCTACTAGTGAGTACTTAAGTACAGTGACCATGTTTATAGTGAATCAGAGGCTCCATCCCCCTCTCTATTCCCACCTTCAGGCATCCCCACAAATACACAGAGCTGACTGGAACAGGACTGTACTTAACTCAATTTCAGTAATCTACAGGCTGGAGAGTAGCCAGTGGATATTGATTTTAAGAATATTATATAGCAGCCACTCTGGAAAACAGTATGGAGTTTCCTCAAAAAATTAAAAATACAACTACCCTATGACCCAGCAATTGCCACACTAGGTATTCATCCAAGGGATACAGGTTTGCTGTTTCGAAGGAACACATGCACCCCCATGTTTATAGCAGCACTATCAACAATAGCCAAAGTATGGAAAGAGCCCAGATGTCCACCAATGGATGAATGGATAAAGAAGATGTGGTACATATATACAATGGAGTATTACTCAGCAATCAAAAAGAATGAAATCTTGCCATTTGCAACTACACGGATGGAACTAGAGGGTATTATGCTAAGTGAAATTAGTCAGAGAAAGACAAATATCATATGACTTCACTCATGAGGACTTTAAGATATAAAACAGATGAACATAAGGGAAGGAAGCAAAAATAAAAACAGGGAGGGGGACAAAACATAAGAGACTCTTAAATATGGAGAACAAACAGAGGGTTGTTGGAGGGGTTGAGGGTGGGGAGATGGGCTAAATGGGCAAGGGGCATTAAGGAAGACACTTGTTGGGATGAGCATTGGGTGTTATACATAGGGGATGAATCACTGGATTCTACTCCTGAAATCATTATTGTGCTATATGCTAACTAACTTGGATGTTTATTTGTCAATAATAGATAAAAAATAATATAAATACAAAAAAAATATAAAAACAGGGAGGTGGACAAAACATAAGAGACTCTTAAATATGGAGAACAAACAGAGGGTTACTGGAGGGGTTTTGGGAGGGGGGATGGGCTAAATGGGTAAGGGGCACTAAGGAATCTACTCCTGAAATCATTGTTGCACTATATGCTAACTAACTGGGGTATAAATTAAAAAAATAAAATTTTAAAAATTAAAAAAAAAAGAATGCTATATAGGCATGGGGTGTCTGGGTGTCTCAGTTTGTTGAGCGTCTTTGACTCAGGTCATGATCTCATGGTTTGTGCATTCGAGCCCCACATCAAATGCACTGCTACCAGCGCAGAGCCCACTTCGAATCCTCTGTCCCCCCTCTCTATCTGCCCCTCCCCCACTCATGTTCCCTGTTAAAAATAAACATAAAAAAAAATTTTATATAGTCATGTATATGGGTAATTTGTTTGGACTACCACATTTGCTCCAGAATATGAGCTAGAAAACTGGAAATATAATTGAGCGAGAAGGGAGCCAATGGTGAAAGATTTGCAAGATGAAGGAGGTAATCACATGTCATTAGGCAACAGAAGACATGACTGGAGCAGATTCCATGTAGCAGACAGGGGACATAATATACAGAACCAAGGGTAAAATGTGTGGCAGGAACTACAAAACATTGATAGAGAAGAGTTGAATCACCATAACAGCAGATGATTGATAAGTTAGGTTCTGGGGTCAGTAAAATGATCCCAGACTGCTTGGGAAACCAGATTGCCAGATCACAATTTTACTCTCCATGAGGCCTAGTACATGAAGATTCTTATTGTTCCAGTGAACACGGTGGCACTTACTTCAGAACTTTGTACTTTTTTCTCTTTTGTCAACTGCTGGACTTTTTGACCCACTGCCCAGTCTTGAGGTAGGAATCCTAATTTATTTGAAATACAATGTGGCTTCGTAGATGAGTTTTCTAGGACTACTGTAATAAATTGCCACAAACTCATTGGCTAAAAACAACAGAAATTTATTCTCTCATAATTCCAAAGGACAGAAGTTCAAAATCAAGATAATGGCAGGACTGGTTCCTTCTGAAGCATCTGGGAGAGAATCCATTCCAGCCCTCTCTGTCACCTGGTGGCTGACAGCCATCGTGGGCATTCCTTGGATGACAGAGTCATTTATAATCCCTTCTCTGCCTCCATTTTCATATGCCTTCTCTTTCATGTGTCCTCTTCCTTTCTCTTTTAAGGACACTTATTATTGGATTTAAGGTCCACCCTAGTGCAGGATGACCTCATCTCAAGATCCTTAAATTAATTACATCTGAAAGATCCTTTTTCCAAATAAGGTCACATTCGCAGATTCTGGGGCTCTACTGAGTAACTATCTTTTTCGAGGGGATGGGGGCAGAGAATCGTTCAACCCACGATACCTAACTAGGAACTGAGAAACAGGTTATAGCACCTGCTCCACAGTTCATTTACCAGCTGTGTGTGACCTTCAACATGTTGGCTAACTTCCCTGAATCTCAATTCACTCACCTGAAAATGAGAATAATATCTGCCCTGCCTTCTCCCCTGGAAAGTAGTGTGTACCTAGTACACTTTAAATACATGCTAACTTAATCAATTAAAGAGTGACCGAATAAATGAATTCATCTGGAGGTGTTCAGTTTGCATTATCAAATGAGACCTGGCACTCAGGAGAGAGGTTAGGGCTGAATACTCAGACTTGATACTTCAGCATGGACAGGAACAAGTGAGGCCACCTAGAGAGAAAGACAGAAGAAAGGTGAAGCTACAAGCCAAAGAACGTTAACATTTAAGAATCAGACAGGAAGATACACCTGAAACTAATGTAACATGATGTGTCAACTAGTCTCCAGTTAAACAAAAGAATTGGGGGCACCTGGGTGGCTCAGGCAATTGAGTATCTGACTTCAGCTCTGGTCATGATTTCACGGTTCATGAGTTTGAGCCTCCACATCAGGCTCTGCACTGACAGTGTGGAGTCCGCTTGGGATTCTCTCTCTCTCTCTCTCTCTCTCTCTCTCTCTCTCTCTCTCTCTCTCTCTCTCTCTCTCTCTCCCTCTCTCCCCTCTGTGCCCCTCCCCCACTCATGCTTTCTCTCTCTCTCAAAATAAATAAATAAACTAAAAAAAAAAAAGAGGTGAACAAGAAGATATTTCAAGAGAAGGTAAAGTAAGAGCAAAGGGACTCAAAAGTAAAGAATTAACCAACACATTCAGGAACGGAGAAGAGTGACTGGGAAGGGTAGTCATGGCTTACAGTGGGATGTTGAAAGAGGAGAGAGAGCACTGTCCAACAAACAGAAAAGAATCTTGAGAAGCACACATAGTATCTCTAGAAGCAACAATCGCCTCACTAGGATATTTCCCTCAGTTAGAACTCCACACCAAATCAAAGGCATTCTGGTGAGAACTAGCAAGAACACACACCTTTTTCTCAAATTGTACTTTGTCTTGATTGCTAGTTAGCAAGCACAACTGGGCTGCCACAAAAGAGGGGGAGGCCTGCTCCCTCATGTCTAACACCAACAACCAATTGTTCCCAGTCTCTCTCCTTCATTCTCCAAAGGAAGGGCCAATCTCAGCATATGCCATCTCCACTGACCTTTTACCATTTCCCTCTGGATACCTACACATCCTGTACATCTGTCCCCAAATGCTACCATGCCAGGTACTCCACAGGATACCAGACACCCCTCATTTCAAGCAATGTGATTGATTCATGGCAGACAACACGATTGGAGATAAACCTTCTCATAAGCCATTAAACGAATCAATGACAAAACTCGTATTTACACTAAGTGATGTCACAAAACAGCAGGCTTCATAAGTTACACACTTTTGTCAACCTTAGTCCCCATGCATTAGGTACCTCAAGGCCTACAAAATTAACACAAGGTACCCTGAGAGATCAGGGAATTCACCTAAAGGTCCCCAGCCAAAATGTGATGGATAAGGATTTGAACCGAGGTCCTCTGACTTCAAGTCTCACGCTGTTTTCTATGACTTCGTTGAGGAAGGCTGAATTCTATTTGGGAAGGCAAAACTAACAGACACAAAATCAAAAGCCAAGCTGTAGGTTTATAAGTTCAATACAAGGGATAGATCCTCATGGGCTGGAGGATTTGAAAGAAAGTGTTTTTGGAAAACTTTGGTCATGTGAGGTCTACAGGAAAGTCCAATAAGTAAAACGGACATATGTGGAACTGCTCTGATGAGCTAGGGTAGGATCCCAGACTGCCTTTCCCAGGCTCTGCAAGGAGTTCTCCTCCCTGGCTCCTCAGCAGTCCTGGGGTTCTGCTGAGCAGTTGGGAAACAACTGGGCTAAAGAGGTAGAATGTAGTCCCTGGACCAGCAGCCTGGTAACTTCTTCAAAACGTGAATTCTCTGACCCCACCCAAGCCTTACTGAATCGGAAATTTAGCAGGCTGCATTTCAGCATGCTGTCTGGGTAACTTGATCCCCATCAAGTTTGAGAACCAGTGGGCTACTTCATCTCCATAAAATAGGAGGAGAGACCACCCACATTTGAGGTTGGGGTTGCGGGCTTTGAAGGGAGTTGGGAACTGCCGCTGACAGGCCTTCTGCGAGACATCAGCAGAGATGGATGAGTGGGGTGAGCAGGAGAGAAGTCCTCACCAAGGTTAGAAGGTGCCAATATTGACTCCACAGTATTTGTGTCTATCCCCTGACCTCCTCTGGCCATGTCTCACAATAGGACAGAAAAGAGAGGGCATTTGCGGTGACCTGGCACTCTGGGTAGAAAGTTTAAGGAAACAAGGGGTCCAGGAGGCTGCACAGAAGCTGGCCATGAAAAGACTAGACTTGAAGAACTAGATCTGAGTGAAGGTAGCCGGCAGGCTCAGTGGGTGTGGGGCATGGGAGAGGTGGGGGCACTGAGTAAGGGCACTGGGGTGGAGAAGTTCTGTGTTTGAGGTCTCAGTGCTGAAACAATCCGAAGTTATATCGAAGCCCAAGATTTGGGTATACTTGATACTTCACTGTTGAATGTATATTTCTAAATGGACACACTTGCATAGAAACAAGTTGTATATAATAAACAAAATAAAAGTATTTTTCTACATTTAAAAATATTTTAATTTCTATCTTTTTTTGTATGTTTTAGTTTTATCTTCATCCTTTCTGGAATCCTTTCTCCCTTTTGTGTGTATTTTTTCCTTTTTTGTATATTTCTGTGGTAAAATATACTTGGTGTAAAATTAACCATTTGTAAGTGTCTGGTTCAGTTATACCTTATTTTTTAGTGCTAAAAGTGGTATTCCTTTATGAAATAAGAATAAAAACAGGCTGGAGTTGGTGGGCAGGGAGCTGTTTTTACTTGAAAAATGTAAAAGTTGGTATTTTATTTTGGGTTCCTAACTCTGTTTTGAAATGCTACTGGATTGGGAAATTCAGACATCTCTGAATCACTGCCTTAAAGGAGAGTTAGGGTTTAGAGGAAGAGAGTTCAAGGTATTTGAAAGAAGCCAGAATAAAGCCACAGAGAGAAAAATGTGCAGGGCAGTTTTGGAGGTGGGGGTGGATGGGAGGAGGGTGTAGACCAGACGTGCTAAAATAAAGTGTTTTTGAAAAGGAGTAGTTGGAATGAAGTTTGGGTCCATTTTCAAATATTTAGTGCCTGGCGATGTTCCGCTTATTGTGGCAACTCAATAAATGTTTATTGAGTGCAGTGAAAGTTCAAGTCAGATTAGGAAGAGTGAGAAAATAAAATCTGAACTTCATTTATAAACCAGCATTTCCCAGCAGAGGTTCCTGGAATGTGTAACCTACTGATCTTCTCCACCCTCAAGGGCACCAGCCAGGACCCAGAACACGTGGTCAGCTCCAGCCTAGGTGTATTAAAACATGCTGTTTGTATATAACAGCTGGAGAAGATGGGAAGCAATGGGGAGCCACTGAAGATGACTAAGCAGTGGAGATATAAGATGACAGCAGTATTTCCAGGAACACTATTAGCCTGGTGGTAGTGCACGGTGGAGCCCAGGCTGGAAGCTAGAATCATTGGGAAGAAGAGCTCCAAGATATATAGGACTGACTCTACCGCAGCTCCATGGGTGAGCCTTGATTGGCTTAAAGAAATCAACATTTCTGTTCCCCAGGCCACAGAGATTGGTCTGGGGATGGTCATATAACCCAATTAGACAGATGATAGATAGATAGATAGATAGATAGATAGATAGATGACCTCCTAAGAAAAAAGATTCTCACATTTCTGTCTGGAGTTGACATGGGAAGCAAGCATGTAGTCCGAAGGGGTTGGTTGGCAAGCATCTTTGGATCATGAGGGGAGAGACTATGTGAGAATAGAGGTTGTGGAACAATGGTGAAAGAGAAATGGGTTCCAGGTCCTAACGGTGAAAGGGAAATGGGGTCCAGGTCCTAGCACCAAAGCCACCAATGAAGGCTTCTCCAAAGCCTACTCTACCCCTGGACTCTGAAGTTACTGCTAAAATTCTTATTTCTATGCAAGCCAGTTTGGGTCTTGTTTTCTTTCGCTTGAACTGAAAGACTACTGATGCACAAGGCTGAAGTGATCCTCAGCATAAGAGAGAAGAAAGGGGTCATTCGCAGTGATCTAGCACTCTGGAAAGTAGCTATTCGAAGACATGACAAGAGGGTTCTAGGAGGCTCCCGAAAAGACCGGCCATGAAGGGACAGAGGTGGCATGAGGACATAAAGAGAGGGCTGGCTCTAGGGTGCCTGGGTGGCTCAGTTGGTGAAGCATTGGACTTTGGTTCCGGTCATGATCTGATCTCACGGTTGGTGAGTTGGAGCCCAGCATCGGGCTCTCTGCTGTCAGTGCAGAGCCCACTTCAGATCTTCCGTTCCCTCCTCTCTCTCTCTCTCTCTCTCTCAAAGATAAATAAGCATCTAAGGGAGCGGGGGGTGGCTCTGAGCTTCCGCATGAAAGAAGCGGTGCCACAAGAATGATTTCTGTCCTAACCCCTCCTTTGATTAACACTACAGCCTACTCCTCAGGGATAACCAAGGCCCCCACCCCATTCCCAGGGAAATGATGCAACCAGTCACTAGCTGGTAGCTGGATCTGCCATGAAAGACTCGGGAAAGGTAAAGAAAGTGTTGTTTGAGCAGGTCCCAGGGATAAAAAGAGGGGGCTTAGAAAATGGAGGAGGGGAAGATTGTGAAAAAAGCAAAGAAAAGATTGCTAAAGAACATGGATAGAAACTTGGAGAATAAGAGGGCAGCATAATGTGGTTGCTAAGGGAGGGCCCTGGGGCCAGATACCAGTTTCAAAACTCATGAGTCACTTACTCGCTGTCTTAATTTACCTATTTGTAAATGAGCCTGAAAGTGCCACCTTCAGGTGACTGTGACGCTCCAGAAACATTACAGAGAAGCCCCTAGCACAGTGTCTGGCAGGAGGAAACGTTCATTACTTGTGGCTATCTCCTAAGAATAAGAAGATGAATGCGGGAAGGCAGGAGAGGAAGGAAACAGAACAGTGCTTTACCTAGATCCCCACCCTCCTCAGTAGCAAGCAGCAAGTATTCACTCCATAGAAACAGCACTAAGGGAAATTAAAAAAGAGGGTCACACTAAAAAAATAAAAATAAAAATAAATAAATGGCTTTTGAGAAATGCAAGTGTTTCCTTAATTTGCTCTGTGTTGTAATGTTCTCTGACGAAGCCCCTTAGTAAATGTCTGTTGAAGTGGGCTGACACTAGTTGAGAATCGTCAACATACAGGAGAGAAGAATCACGTAGAACCAAATATTAAAAGTCAAACACACACATGTCCAAAACCGCCGGAGCTTGGTTTCAGCTGGCAGAGTGTGGCGCTCCCCCACGCCCAATCTGGGCTAGCTGGACCCGGCGGGGCCCGACTAGGATCACAGTGTCCTGTCCTCACCTACAGCCCAAGGACTGGGGTGAGGTGGAGGTGACAGTCTCGGGTGTCTCTGTTCAACCGTGAAATCCTCGCCACAGGAGACGGCCCGGCAATTGGGCTGCGGGGGAGGGTGCAAATCTGACAAGACACCAAGCGGAAAGCCCCTGGGCCCAAGAAGGGAGGAGATGGGATTCTAATTTGGCAGTGGCGCCTGGTACCCGTTGCTAATAAATAACCGGACTCACATTTACAAGGCGCTTCACTGGTAATAACAGCAAGTCGTTTGTATAAGGCACCCTGCTAGCGGTGGCAGTGAACAGCGGGACGCTTACGTTATCTCCTCTAATCTCAACAGCCGCTAAGTGCCTCTTGTCATCAGCATTCGGACAAGGAAACCGTGGCTCCGAGGTGGAAGGTACTCGGGTCACAACGCAGACCGCCGGCGGCGCGCGGAGCGCCTCAAAGCCTCCTTCCCCGCCGGGTGGGGGGGTGGGGGGGAGACCACAGGGCCGAGCGCGCAGGTGGCTGCACACCCACCAGGGGGCGGGCTCAGCCGGCGGGTCCCTCCTGTCACCCCGGCAGTCCACACGTCGCTCCACTTGCCCGAGAGCCCGCGCTGGTGCCGGCAGCGCAGGTGCTCCGCCGCCGCCCCAGCCTCGCCGCGCGCCCCCCGCGCAGCCCGCCCGCCGTCCGCGAGGAGCCCTCCCCGCCGCCGCGCTGCACGCCCGGAGCGCGCCTCCTGTCCTCGCAGGGACTGGGGGCCCCGCCGCTGTCATGCTGCCCGCCCTGTACACGGCTCTGGCGGGGCTGCTGCTCCTGCCGCTGCTGGTGAACCTCTGCTGCCCCTACTTCTTCCAGGACGTGGGCTACTTCCTGCGCCTGGCCGGCGTGGCCCGGCGAGTGCGCAGCTACGGGCAGCAGCGGCCGGTGCGCACCATCCTACACAAGTTTCTGGAACAAGCGCGCCAGAGCCCGCACAAGCCTTTCCTGCTTTTCCGTGACGAGACGCTCACCTATGCGCAGGTGGACCGGCGCAGCAACCAAGTGGCGCGGGCGCTGCACGACCACGTCGGCCTGCGCCAGGGAGACTGCGTGGCGATCTTCATGGGCAACGAACCAGCCTACGTGTGGCTGTGGCTGGGGCTGGTCAAGCTGGGCTGTGCCATGTCGTGCCTCAACTCCAACATCCGCGCGAAGTCCCTGCTGCACTGCTTCCAGTGTTGCGGCGCGAAGGTGCTACTGGTCTCACCAGGTGAGCCCGGGGACCGCCCGCCCTGGCAGTGGGCTCCCCCGCACCTTGACAGACCAGCCACTGCATGGTATAGGGGGTTGGAAAGGGAACTTCAGGTCCGAACTGGAAGTGTAGAGGGAGGGGATGGCAACCCTTCCTCAAGACGCTAATGGTCATTAAAACAGCCCGTTGTGGAAGCTCTTTCAGGCACTGTGTTAAGCACCGTGCAGTACATAGTGTTGATTTAAATCCTCACATAACACAGGGCTTACTATCGGGCTTTGTAGGTGAGACCACCGAGGACCGTGAAGCCTTAGGTCCCAGGTTGTAGAGCTGAGGAGAGGGGTTAACCAGAGCTGTCTATCTTCAGAGTCCAGGCTTTTAACCAAAACCGACAATATGGGCATTAAAATGCAGAGTCTTGAGTGTGAACTCTAGAGGATCCCGAATGTCCTCACCTCTGCTGTTTGATTGGCTACATGATCACGAGAAAGTCATTTTCCCTTCCTGTCCCGTGGTGTCCTCCTCTAATAGAGGGTCTTCACGGCTGCTTCGGGCTCTCAAATGCTGTTAGCCTCTCTGGATTCTCACTGCAGAGAAGGTTACCCCACCTGCTCCCCAAGAAGACTTTGGGGATCTGCTGCAGTGCCCTCGTCAGTCCCCATTACATCTATAACCAAAGCGACCGTTGGTTCTGTAGTTCCCTCCTGCCACACTTGAAAGGATGATCCTTTCAAGAAAATCCCCAACAATTTCTAGTTGCCTGAGAAAAGAGACGATTTAATCTCGTAGTAACTGGAAGACTCTCTTAAACCTATTACTTTACCTTTTGGTTCCTAAGAAAGTATCACAGTGATCTTTTTTACCAATTCAGGAGGGATTTAAATACTACTTGCCTGCATAGTATCTCAGGCTTTGTGTGAGGGAGGTCAGGGACTGCAAAGATTAGGTCTGTAATCAAGTCTTGTAGCACAAACTTTTGAGGTTAGGTTTAGAAAAGCAGATGATATAAAAACCACCAGGTAGAGAGTCCCCACAAGGTATAAGCTAGTTGCCACAAAAGGACAGGGAGAAAATAAGATGAATTACTTCAAGGATGTTACACTCCAGTAAAAGAACTAAGCCACATACCCAAATGTCTGTGAACGTGATACCCAGAAGAATGTGGTAAGTATGCTGAAAGAACTACAGAGTTGGGCGTTGGGGGGTGGATAGAGGCAGGGGATGAGCAGAGAGTGAAAATTCCTGGAGGCATTGACACTGAGCTGGGCAAGTGCAGTAGGGGAGAGGGGGTTCCAGGCAAGAGGAGCCCCAGAGGCTGTTTTCATCAGGTTCATAACACAGATGCTTCATTAGAGTTTTGCTATGTAAGGACAACAATAGTGGTAGTTTTTAAAGGTTGTTTACTGAAGGGACTCTACTGTTGAGAAAATAAGGACTCAGGGAATTCAAAGAATGGCCAATGGCAGAGGCCTCACTTCCATGAAGGGGATTAATTTTCCAGTGCCAACTTTAATCAAGGATCAAGGCATAGAGATAATCTGATCTCCACTTCTCTCCTCTCTCTGAGTTGTACAAGGAAAAGCTTAGATGAGTTGCTTCACTGGACTTTGATTATCTCAAAGGCTTAGAATTCTCTCATATATCTTTGAATAACGACCTAGCAATACCTAGCATATAGTAGTAATTCAATAATGTTTGTCAAATTAATGAGTTCCATTATTCTGGTTGGTTGCAATAGGCTTTCTTCTCTGAAGCATAAGAACCATTGGGTTAGGCATGAGGACATGAAAAATGATGTAGAAAAGTTAAATATATCCTGATTTGAGAAAATCCATTTAGATCCAATCTCCCAGGCCCAGCCTCACCCTACCAGATTTGCTTACCTCCCAGTTCACCTCTGGCAGTTGGCTGTAGGAGAGAGGTGCTCTCCTGGGGTCTCATTGCCAGAGAGGGAGCTGGTCGTGAGCATAGGATGGGCTGGGACCATAGTAGGGAGGGTCTGTGCATAGGATAGTGGAGGACAAAAACGGAAACATCAAATAATAATGTACTCAAGGGCTGAGATCTCAAGCAGCCCAAGGTCTGAACAGAGAGCTAGCTTAAAGACATTCTCTAAAATTTTTCTTCTTACCCTGCTCATAACTAAAGGTTGCAAGACAGGTGGTTTCATCTCCATCAAAATAAACTAGAACTTTGCTAGCATATTCAGGAAGGCCAGCAGTTCTTTTTCCTTAGAAACAAGAAGGGTAGAAGCAAAACAACTTTAAATCAGACGTTAATGTTATTGAATCTGAAGAAGGATAGAATTCAGATTATTCTGCACATTGAGTGTAAGTGGCCAGTATTCTAAAAAGACCTTCCTACAGCCTCTTGAGAAAAATAGGGAAGTAGATAGCTAGTAGAAAGGTGACATGGCTGCTTGTGGATATCAAATGATAACAATTATGTAAGTCCTGGTATGACTGGGTAACTTCATGACAAAGAATTATGCTTGATTCTGGGACTATTTAGAAAGTGAGAGTTCGCTTAAGTAAGAACTTTAAAATAATATTAAGAAGATATATAACTACACAAAGGTAATATGAATATGTATTCTCCTGTTAAAGATTTACTTGTTGCTGGTGAGACTTAACCTTGGTTAACATCTTTCTGACCTCAGGGCAATTTGTTTTGTGGGGGGGGGAGGGGAAGAGGTGAATGCACGCCTCTATCTGAAGGTGTTCTAACTCGTACCTTGTCGATGTACAGACCAGACAATGGGTTCTTAAATGTGATAATTCCAAACTGCCTATGCTAAAAATGCAAAATCACGGTTACAAATGGCATTTGAAAGGCTGTTTTCAGACTGTCTCCAAGGGCTGTCAAGAACCAGTTTGTGTTTCAGGTGCCTTTTTGAATGAAGAAAAGGTAAAGCCCTCAATCCTGACTTGCCCATATACCAACCATTTCACAATCATCCTAGAACTTTGATCAAAACACATTTCCTTTCATTGCCTCCTTTTCAGGTCCCACTTTATTGATAAGCATTTCTGGGGTGTTTGATTTAACTCTGTCAGATACCCATTCAATGAGGCAATGGAGTAGCAGAACAAGCCTCTAGATTAAATGCCTTTCCTAGCAGAAAGCTGCAGAGTTAGCCAGTAGCATCTTACCAGCTCAGTGGTGAAGACTGGTTCAGCTCGCCACCTGCCCTCTCTCCCCACTTTCTAAGAATGGGCCCAGGTATTCATAAATTTCTTCTTCTTTTATTAAAAAAAAAAAGCAGAGAAACTTCATATGCTATCTTGATTTCTTTTCTTTTTTTTTTTTAACAAGATAGATTTTAAGGAAGGGAGGAGAAATGTGGTAATCACTCAATTTTCCATCACTCCAGTATGCACTGCTTTCTCTGAGGTTCTATTTCAATCCATGGCTTAAAACCAGACCATTGAGGAATCAACAGGTCTGCTCTACACCACTGAGATAACTTTCTGTGAATACTGTTTTTCAAACCCAGGCTTTTAATAAAGCTCAAGGCTATGCTTTTCAAAGAACATGAACAAGAGATTGTCAGTAGTACTCTTCAAAGGCAGATTCGACATGCTTCATTTAACAAGTACTGAGCAGAAGGTCAAATAGGCAGCATCTTCTAAAAAGTAAAGCCGTCTTTCAAAACTTTAACCTGAATGGCTGATATAAGGAGACAGGAATCCTATAAACCCAGTATATTTCTGTTCGTTTTGTATCTGTCTTTTCATACATAGACTCACTGAGCTTCTGTCCCCATTTGTAGAAATTGGGTTACTGTATCTTTACCACAGGGTTCTTGTGAAAATTATGACATAAATTGTGTAAAGCCACTCTACAAATTGGTCTATACAAATGAAAAATGTAAGGACTTTGCTATCAGTAAGGATGCAATGTATAGTGGATGCTGTGATAGACTACCCAAATCCCCTCTCAGGACTGAGATGCTCATTCCTTATCTGTTGGGAGCATTGGCAGCTAAAGTTCTCAGCTGAGACCACTTCCAGGATTTGCCCTTGCTTAAAAAGAGCCACTGTGCCCAAGGTTAAACACTACCCTCCCCCCCCCAACCCCTGCCTCCTGCATCCAGTGACTGGTTCATGGGCAGGGGTGAAGGTATAGCCCACTTTCCTTAGTTTGGAACAATCCTGAAGGGCCATCCCAGGCCCAGAGTCCCCATAGGATCAGAGGATCAGTTGAGCGAGTCCCCTATGTGACTGCATCACTGTTCAACTTTCCCTCTATCCAGTCCGCTTCTCTTACAGCCTCACAGATGTCATTCCCAAGAACATTCCTGCATGTAAACCTCAAAACCCAGAGTTCCCAGCAACTCAACCTGTGCCAAGTAGAATTATTTGAGCTTTTGTATCCAAGTGGTTGATTGCCACTTTTAAGTAAGCAGACTTTATGGTAAGAATTAACACACACACACCCTACATAAAAAATCTGTGAAGGGGAAAACATGTACATCCAAATGTAGTCATAAAAAGCTTAAGGAAAGACACTAAATAACAAAGAGATAGTTAATAACTGATATTCACTTCCAGAATTTCCTTTCAAATTTCAGTTTTATAGCAGCATCTCTAGGGGAAGAAAGGCTGCTACAATTGGACATGTTAGGTGTGTCTAATATGGTTGGTGAGTCACTGGACCCTCAGGTCAATGCCCAAATGCTAATTGTACACCAGCAGCCCAGAGGACATGTAGGGAAATTGTGTTGGGCAAGGTCAGTGGCCTTCCCTACAGCTGAGATGCCTTCTCCGAAAGGTATCACAAACTAAATGTTTGGTAGGGTAGGAAGATGAATGTAGTAGAAGATATATGACACCAAATTGCTTGAACTGTAATCAAGCATGACACCTGCTTAATTACATTTTCTTTTTCCTTTTTTAAAAAATGGAATGTAAATTTTATGCTGAAAAATTTATCATGGTCTTCCACGCAGTCCATTTGCCTGACTTACACCAGGGACTTGGGCCCTGCCCCCATCCCAGCCTCTTCTTCCAACCTTCTTCCCTCCTGTTCTACACTCCAGTCAGCTTTAGCCTCTTAGTTACTTTGGTACCATGTTGTGTGCCCCCCAGCCTTTACATAAGCTGTTCCCTCTGCTAGAAACAGGCACAGCCAATCTCAGTTGATCGTCAACTTGTTGCCAATTCCTGTTTATCTTTCAGGTCTCCATTTAGATGATCCTGCCTCTGGGCTGTCTTTGTGTTCCTCCCCAAACATCATAACCCCTATTGTGACACCTAGGACACCTTATTTTAATGGATAATTTCCTCCCCCATTAGGCTCTATAGAAACAGGGACAGTATCAGTTTTGTTCACTGTTATATCCAGTGCTTAGAACCATGCCTGGTACATAGGGAGCACCCTTTAGATAGATATTGAATAAATGTTGGGAAAGAGGGAGGGAGAGAAGAAAGACTAATCCAGGTAACTTATAACACAGTATTTAAGTATATAGCCTCAGAGGAGGGAGGGAGGGAAGGAAAAGAGGGAGGAGATTTCTTAATTCTTGAAGTAGCAATTGTTGTTGTCATTTTTAATTTATTGGTCTGGGCCCTTGTATGCAAGGCATATCTGTATTATAATAATTATTTCGTTGTGCATTATATTTTATTAGAGGTTTATCAACTCATAGTATCGTAAGATCTGAATCCTTTAAAATCAACAGCTTTAGGGGCGCCTGGGTGGCTCCGTCGGTTAAGTGTCTGACTTCAGCTCAGGTCATGATCTCGTGGTTTGTGAGTTCGAGCCCCGCGTTGGGCTCTGTGCTGACAGCTCGAAGCTTAAAGCCTGCTTCAGACTATGTGTCTCCCATCTCTTGGCCCCTCCCCTGCTCATTCTCTGTCTCTGTCTCTCAATAATAAGTAAATGTTAAACAAAAATTTTTTAATCAACAGCTTTAGTTTATTCCTCTGTCTCTTCCACACAAACACAATCCTTTGTGCACATTCTTTGAATTACAAGCACTTGTTGAGCACTCACTACTGTTGACTATGTGAAGATGATTAAGTTATGATCCTTAATCTCAAAGTTTTCACTAATAGAGGAGAAAAAGAACAAGCAAGTTGTACTATGTACTAACTACTCTGCCAGAAGTATATGCAGGCCCCTGTGGGAGCACCTCACTTTGTAGAGGGAGGGAAGGCAACAGAGAGAAGTGTCACCAAGGGTGAGTCTTGAAGGGTGAGCTGGAGTTTTCCAGGTGACCCGGATGTAGGAGGGCACTCAAAGCAGGTAAACCCATTTGGACAAAGGCCATGAGATGTGAGGATATGGGTACATTCAGTTCACATAGATCAGTGTAGTTAAAGGAAAGGGGACAAGAGACGGTACTAAGAGATGACATCAGAAAAGTCCCCAGGGGGGGGCGCCTGGGTGGCGCAGTCGGTTAAGCGTCCGACTTCAGCCAGGTCACGATCTCGCGGTCTGTGAGTTCGAGCCCCGCGTCGGGCTCTGGGCTGATGGCTCAGAGCCTGGAGCCTGTTTCCGATGCTGTGTCTCCCTCTCTCTCTGCCCCTCGCCCGTTCATGCTCTGTCTCTCTCTGTCCCAAAAATAAATAAACGTTGAAAAAAAAATTTAAAAAAAAAAAAAAAAAAGAAAAGTCCCCAGGGGTTAGACTGTGAATGAGCTCGGGACCTCACATGTTGCATAAGGAGAGTGGACTCACCACAAAGGATGAGCAGCCATTGAAAGATTCTGAACAGGGCAGTAACAAGAAGCCATAGTGTAGCTGATCAGTTGGAAGCAAGGAAAGATTAGAGATAAGGAGATTGATCAGGAGGCTAATGGGATGATCAAAGTAGGAAATAATGAGGATCTGGACCAAGGCAGTGGTAAGGAATGGGGTGTTTTTATAACAGTCATATTTTTGGTTAATATTTTGAAGTGCTGAAGGAACCTGTTAAAATAAAAGAGTAGAAAAGGAGAACGGAAGTTCAAGGGGCCAAAAGGGGGAGAAGCTGATCTGATGGAGGTTAAAAAAATATTTGAGGCAAATAGTTTATTGAAGAATGGTGGCCAGGGGTGCCTGGGTGGCTTAGTCAGTTGAGCATCTGACTCTTGATTTCGGCTCAAGTCATGATCTCATGGTCCTAAGATTGAGCATGCATCGGGCTCTGTGCTAGTGTGCAACCTGCTTGAGATTCTCTCTCTCTTTCTCTCTCTGCCACTGTCCAGCTTGAGCGCTCACGTGCGCACACTTTCTCTCTCTTTCTAAAAATAAAAATAAATAATAAATAATAATAAAAGAATGATAGCCAATAGAAACTCCAGGAGAAAACTCAGGAAGTATGATTATAGTGTGTTACTTCTGCAGTGAATAATATTTACATAGTTATAATCTTGTTGATCCTGATTATTGGTGTTCAGCTTCTAGAACCAACCAATAAACAAAGCTGGGAAGATGGAATTATAGCCTCAGAATAGATGTACATACTATTAACCTAGACAACATAAAGTGGAGATAGTAACTGTTGGGAGTGGACAAGGGTAAAACAAGGGTGGGGATCAAAATTGATAGGTCCCAAGGTAGCAGGAAAAGCACATTGTTTGGTGACAGACAAGTGACTGTTACAAGACCTAGGTTTAAAAAAAATGAAAAGTGATTTTGCCTCTAGGCAGCAGGTTTAGTTTTTAAGAGGGATGGGGTAAGGGACTGTTGATCTTTATTATAGACTCTTTTGTACTCTTTGATTGATTTTTACCATGTGCATGAGTCCTCTGGTTAAAATGTTTTGAAATTTTTTTTAATGCATCTGTCCAGATGATATTTTTTGTTTTGATGGAGACATCATATATAAACATCTGAAAAACAAAGTATATAGGATGCATTAGGTATAGCCTACCCAAGGTAATTCCTTCCGGTATTGGGTCACCTTCCTATTAAGTATATTCACCTCAGCTATCACAAGTTCAAGATAAGTAAGCTTAAAGGTGATCTCATCTTGTGATTTAAGGGCACATAAATCAAGTAGCAAACATGAAGGTTTTTTTGGCATTGACCTATAGTAAAAAATATATTTGTCTGTGGCCCAGTACCCAGACACCCACATAACTGAAACAAATTTTTAAAAAACTGATACTTCCCTCTTACTCTGTGTGATACATTCTGAAAATATATATTTCCTTCTATTTTAATTTTTTTTAATGCTGGTCACTTCAAATGATTTTAAAAACCCACTATTGTACTGTGCCCTATGGTTTGAAAAACATGCTAATCAGTCCTGTTTTTTTCTCATACCAGAAAATGTGCTTATGAAATTTGGAGGTTGTTTCTCAGATAAGCTGAACCTTCCTTGGGGAACTATTGTTACTGATATGTTAGTTCCCCAAGGAAGGTTCAGCTTATCTGAGAAACAACCTCCAAATATATATATATATTGGGGCACCTGGGTGGCTCAGTCAGTTAAGCATCTGACTTCGACTCAGGTCATGATCTCGCAGTTCATGGGTTCAAGCCCTGTGTCAGGCTCTGTGCAGACAGCTCAGAGCCTGGAGCCTGCTTCAGATTCTGTGTCTCCCTCTTTCTCTGCCCCTCCCCTACTTGTGCTCTGTCTCTCTCTCTCAAAAATAAACATTAATATATATATATATATGTGTGTGTGTGTGTGTGTGTATATATATATATATATATATATATATATATATACACATATATATTATATAAAGTTCACTTCTATCATCTTAGTTAGCATGGCTGCCTTGTTTTCATTCCTCGTCTCCTACCTTAAAATTGTCTTTTTTTCTTTTTCATCACTAGGGGACACAGATATTAGGAATAACCAAATTCATTTCTGGAGTATTTTGAGATGTATACCAGACATACTTATAAGTTATATGCTTATATATCTTGGTTTTTATCCACGTGTCCATTTGTACAGATTTCAACCAACTATCTGCCGCTTATGAAACCATTAAAACCTAGCCTTCCCTCAAACTTTGAAATCTTGTGATATTTTTCACGTGTAGCAAATTCCATGTTTAATATCACGTGACTATAAGCTCCACTTGTCATGTCTACACAGTTCAGCAAAAATTATGCCAAAAACATAATTACTGTGAGGCTTGTTATACTAATAGAACTTTTTAAAGTGGACTAATTTAATGTGTTTGGATTTTTTTTTTCCTTATTAAGAACTACAAGAAGCTGTGGAAGAGGTGCTACCAAGCCTGAAAAAAGATAATGTGTCCATCTATTATGTGAGCAGAACTTCTAACACCGATGGGGTTGAATCTTTACTGGACAAAGTGGATGAAGTGTCAACAGAACCTATTCCAGAGTCGTGGAGGTCTGAAGTCACTTTTTCCAGTCCTGCCTTATACATTTATACTTCTGGAACCACAGGTAAAAATAAAGAGAGGATTCTCAAAGAAATGGACCAATCCTGAAGGAGTTAAAGGTTGGGTTAGGTTTTCAAATGGTCTTTTCCTTTGGCAAAACTTACCCAATAACTAATACTTAGAGGATTTAGCTCTTTCACCTGTGGGAACTGATCTTATTTCATAGCATATAATCCTATTTGGGTTTGCCCAGGCTACACATATTTCCCCCTAGTTGGCATGTAGAACAGATAAATAGGTTAAGCAAGAAATACAAAAATAATTGTGAGGATGGATGGATGAAATTTGGCACTGAATAGGTTTTTGGAAGTTTTAAATGATTGTTGGATTTTTATTACATTATATTCCAAGTCCACACATAATGTCTAACCAATTATTAATGGGACTCCAAAGAAGACATTAGGACAATAATGGGGTTGTATTTTACATAAATGTTTTTACAGCTATCTTCCCATGCAACACTGACTTGGTGCTGTCGGTATAGGATGGCTGTAGCCCAGGGCCTAAAATAGTGTATTTCATCCAGTCTAGGATATCTTCAACTGTAAGCTGCACCATAACTTTATGAGCCACTAAGAGAAAACACTGCCAATTAACAGTGTTATTGGAACATTGCTATATAGAACATGCACTATTAAAGATAGCATGCACTATCCACTCTCCTATGAGCTTTATGGTCTATGTTCATACAATTCTCCTACCATCCTTAAGACAGATACCAATCTTATTCCCATTTTACCAATCCAGAAACTGAGAGGGTAAGAACTTCTCAAGACAGATAGAAGTGTCAAGATTCACCTTGGTAGGCTGACTCCACAGCTCATAAATCTGACCTCTCTGCCACAATACTGCCCAGTTCTTCCATTTAACAGATATGTGGTGTCTGCCTAATATAGGCCAGGGAAAACATTATGAAAATGTTAATAATATGAGGCCTGAGGGATATAGTTAGAAGGAGGACAGGAAGCCAGTATCAGCATGCTGACCATTATTACTAATATTGGAAAACTGAATATGTGAATCTTCTCTCTTTTGATTAAAATTTTATTTTTTTTATTTTTTTTTAACGTTTATTTATTTTTGAGACAGAGAGACACAGAGCATGAATGGGGGAGGGGCAGAGAGAGAGGGAGACACAGAATCGGAAGCAGGCTCCAGGCCATCAGCCCAGAGCCCGACACGGGGCTCGAACTCACGGACCGTGAGATCGTGACCTGAGCCGAAGTCGGACGCCCAACCGACTGAGCCACCCAGGCGCCCCTGAAATTTTAACTTAAGGTAACGCACACATGAGTTTCCTTGTAGAACACTCTAACTGATTATAGGTAAAGCTAAGGTTTCCTTTGAGCCTTTTATCTCAACACCAGCCTATAAACACTCCCTCCTTCACCTTAACAGGCCCTCGGCACCCATCTGCTCTCCCAGTTTTCAGACCTGAATGTCAACTTCCCTTCATACAATCAGTTTCACTTAGTGTTTTCTTTAAGTAAATGAAGAAGGGAGATTGGGAATGGCATATTAAAACCAATGCCCAAAGCATGTCCATCCTTTTTCCATCTGCCGGCAGTTATATCCTAGCATGTCAACAGAATGGTGGAATGACATAGTTAACCAAATGCTTCCCCTATGTACAGATACTACCTCAATATATGAGACTTCTACCCTCATTTCTTAATAGAATGGTAAAATTTAATTGTAACCTTTGGGAAATGATCGAGAAAAATGGAGTCCTTGGTTACTGACAAGGAGTTCTTGTCTTAATGCCAGACATTAGACCTGCAGGTTGGTCTGCAGGTTTTAGCAGTCAAATATAAAACCCATTTAGTAGATCTGCAGGTTTTAGCAGTCAGATATAAAATCGAGGGGCACCTGGGTGGCTCAGTCGGTTAAGCCTCCGACTTTGGCTCAGGTCATGATCTCATGGTTGGTAAATTCAAGCCCTGCGTTGGGCTCTGTGCTGACAGCTCAGAGGCTGCAGCCTGCTTCAGATTCTGTGTCTCCCCCTCTCTCTGCCCCTCCCATGCTTGTGCTTTGTCTCTCTGTCTCTCAATAATAAATAAATGTTTAAAAAAATTTTTTACAGGAAAAGAGAATGGACACTCCTTAATTTAATCCCGCAATTCAGAATTTATATTTAATTGGAAGATAAATGGTTTGGTGTGTATTTACTTCTCTCCTTATCTCTGAGTAAAATATTTGCTAAGTTACTCTAGTAAAGATTACATAAAAGAACTCATTTAATCAGTTGGAGAACAAAGTTCCTCACAGTCCTTAGCACAAAATTACATAATACCCACCAAACATTCGTATTTCTTCACTAACACAAAATCTTAAATTAGGAAATTTTTGAAAGTACTTCAAAGCAGCAAAGGCTATGTATTTCATTTTTAAAAATATACTATACCCCGTTCATGCTCTCTCTCTGTCCCAAAAATAAATAAACGTTGAAAAAAAAATAAATAAATAAAAATAAAAAAATGGGGCGCCTGGGTGGCGCAGTCGGTTAAGCGTCCGACTTCAGCTAGGTCACGATCTCGCGGTCCGTGAGTTCGAGCCCCGCGTCAGGCTCTGGGCTGATGGCTCAGAGCCTGGAGCCTGTTTCCGATTCTGTGTCTCCCTCTCTCTCTGCCCCTCCCCCGTTCATACTCTGTCTCTCTCTGTCCCAAAAATAAATAAACATTGAAAAAATAAATAAATAAATAAATAAATAAATAAATAAATAAATAAATAAATAAATAAAATAAAAATATACTATAGAGCTTTTACTATCCAGACAATTCTTTTCCATGGATACAGTTGATTTATTGATGCCTTCTTCGATGTCTTTGTATTAGTGTAGAATGGGGCATTGATACTGACACAATGCCACTGGCCCTCTGTCAAAGAAAATGAATTTTGAATTGTGTTTACAATTATGGTAGTGTGCTGGACATACTGCTTTGCCTTATAATGAATGGCTGTTTCTTAGGCAATACCGATCAAAGGCACCATCAAATATGGAAGGGTCTGAGTCTGCAGAGAACTATCTTCTTGTTCACAACGTCCATTTACCCACTCAGGTCTTAACCTCTAGCCCCAGCTCCTTAGTAATGGCTTTGTGCCCTCCCCCCACTAAACTGACTTCCCCTGGGAAGCAACATAATTTTTTTTAATGTTTATTCACTTTTGAGAGAGACAGGCAGACTGTGAGCGGGGGAGGGGCAGAGAGAGAGGGAGACACAAAATCCGAAGTAGGCTCCAGGCTCTGAGCTGTCAGCACAGAGCCCGTCATGGGGCTTGAACTCACGAACTGCGAGTGGAAGTTGGACACTTAACTGACTGAACCACCCAGGCACCCTTCCCTGGGTACAATATAAATATATCCTTTTAATACAGTCTTACCAAAAAAGTGACAAAAATTACATGTAAGAAATTGCAAATATACCGAAACTACACTGAGATACCATTTTTCACCTTTCAGATTGGCAAAAATTCCAACATTTGAGAGCATACATAGGCAGGGCTATGAGGAACAGGTACACCCAGATATTGCTGGTGGGAGAGTGAATGGGGACAGCCCCCATAACTCTCAATGTGGCAATACCTATCAAAATGACAAAAGATGTTTATCTTTTGACCCTGCAATCTCACTTCAGCAAGTTTATCCTACAAATACAGCATCGTTCATACTGCAAACTACCATGTGGACCAGGCTATTCACTACAGCATCATTTGAAATAGCCAAATAGTTAAATAAATTATAATGCAACATACAAAGGACTTGATGCAACTGAGAGAGAGGGAGGGAGGGAGAGAGGGGAAGAATAAATGAATGAATAAATAAGGGAAATTTCTTTGTATAAATGTGGACAGTTTTCTACCATACATTGCTAAGTAGAAGGGGGAGAAAGTGCAGAAAGGTGTGAATTTTTTAAGGTTATTTACTTTGAGAGAGACAGAGAAAGTAGGGAGAGTCAGAGGGGGAAGGAAAAAGAGAATTCCTTTTTTTTTTTTAATAATTTTCTTTTTTTTTAATTTCTTTTTTTTAACATTTATTTATTTTTGAGACAGAGAGAGACAGAGCATGAACGGGGGAGGCACAGAGAGAGAGGGAGACACAGAATCGGAAGCAGGCTCCAGGCTCTGAGCCATCAGCCCAGAGCCTGATGCGGGGCTCGAACTCACAGACCGCTAAATCGTGACCTGAGCTGAGGTTGGACACTCAACAGACTGAGCCACCCAGGCACCCCAGGAAAGAGAGAATCCCAAGCAAGCTCTGTGCTGTCAGCGCAGAGCCAGAGGCGGGGCTCAAACTTACAAACTGTGATATCAAGACCTGAGCCAAAATCAAGAGTTGGACATTTAGCTGACTGACCCACCCGGGTGCCCCTGGGTGGAGAAAGGGCAAGAACAAATAAGCAACTCTTCATATTTGCTTATATTTATATAAAGAAATTCTAGAACAATACTTAAAGAATGCATAAAAGTGATTATGAAGGAAAGTGATGGGAATGGAATAAGCTATTTAATGTCTCTGAATCTCAGCCTTCTCATCTGTGGATTAAAGAATATAATTTTACTTACCTCGTTAATTATGAGAACTAAACGAAATTTGAAAATACCTTACAAGGTGGTAGGCACAAAACAAAAATTTGATAGACATTCATGCCTTTTTCTTCTAATTACACCTAACTCAGGTGTCAATAAGCTATGGTCTGTGTGCCAAATACAGCCCCTCCCAACCTGATTTTGTAAATAGAGTTTTATCAGAACACAACCGCATTCATTCCTTTCTGTGGTTGGCTGCTATTGGCTATAATAGTAGAGTTGAGTAGTTTTAACAGAGGTTGTATGACCCTGCAAAGCCTAAAACATTGACTATCTGGTCTTTTACAGAAGAAATTTGCTGGCTCTTGATGTACCCAGTCATGGCCCTCTCCTCTGCATTCTCTAACCACTGGATGATGGATTCTCCTAAGCCAGATCTCTCTTCCAGACCACTGGTCTGTGAATGATTCCATCCTGACTCACTCATGCCTTCTCTTGTATCTTTGCAAAGGTCTCCCGAAAGCTGCCAAGATCAATCACTATCGCCTGTGGTATGGAGCTAGCCTTGCCACTGCAAGCAGAGTTAGGAAAGATGATGTCATCTATACCACCCTGCCCTTGTACCACAGTGCTGCACTTATGGTCGGCCTCCATGGATGTATCATCACTGGTAAGACTTTTCTCTCAACAAGGCACTGGAGTCCAGTACACATTCATATGTGCTCAACAGGGAAAGTAATACAAAATTTGCCTACTTTCCTGTCTGCCAGGGAAAGCGTTTAATTCAATGTTAACAGCAAAGCTATTTGGCTCACGTATCACCAGCAAGTATCTAGAATCATTTCTATTTCTTCGTGCCTGCTAGTCTGATAAATAATGCCACAGATGTTCAGGATATCAAGGAGGAAACTTCTTTAAAACATTTTTATCCAAGTTAAGACACTTGATTCTTAAGTTCTGTAAATAATTCCCCTCTGTCATTTATGTCTTCCGAAATCTGCATGTGGATCTCCATCTGCATCTGATGTAAACTTCTCCCTTAGCCGTCCCCATCCTACTTCATTCTTCCCCCCTCACGCAACTCCTCAGCTCTGGTCAGAATACCTTGCTTTCCATCTCTTCTCTTTCTTTCTGAAATGTTGCCATTCAAATTAGAGTTGCCATTTTTTTCCTTTCAGTAGGCTTTATGCCACTTGTATACATTAAGACTCAGTCCAATGTCCACCTCTTCCAGAAAGCCATCTCTAACTCTCTAAGTAAAAAAAAAAACTTAATTTTCCCCCGTGCGGCATTTCCTTTTAAATACTCATATATGTATATATAATAACATATATCCACATACATATATAAATATGCATGATGGCCCAAGCCTCTCTTTTTCCCTCATCAACTTATTGATCAGCTGTAAAATACTTACCCCAGCCTCAGTACCAGCCTCCACATCAGCCAGGAACAACTGACTGGGCCTGATCATATAGCTGGGCTCTTCAAGAACTGGGGAACTCTGAGGCTCCCAAAGGGACTAATTCACTGCTCACACATTTGCTTAAGCACCAAAGATACATTTTAAGGAAGAAAAAATCATATTTAAAAAATCTTTTCCTCTTCTAAAACATCACACTCTTGTATATTTAGGAGTAAAGCTAAACTAAGAGCATGAAAAAGTATTTCTGAGATGTTTTTATTTCACTTTACTACATCTTATGACTATAATTCGGTTGGGTGTGATATATATTATTTTTACCCATTGTAATATGATATAGTTTCACATTGATATATATTTTTTTACCCATCTTTCCCTATTGCTATTATAACAAATTACCACAAAATTAGTGGCTTGAAAACAACATAATTTTTTTCTCTGTTTTGAAAGTCCGAAGTCCTATAATCCAGGTGTCTGCAGAGCTGTATCCCTTCTGGAAGTTCTAGGAAAGAGTCCATTTACTTGCCTTTTCCAGCTTCTAGAAGCTGCCTGCATTCTTTGGCTTGTGGCCACTTTTGCTGTCTTCACAACACATTCCTCCAGCCTTTTGTTTCTGCATCCATCCCCTTCTGCCCTTGACCTGCCTGCCTTCCTGTTAGAAGGCCATTTATGATTACCTTGGGCCCACCCAGGTTATCCAGGATGATCTTCCCATCTCAGAATCCTTAACTTAATCACATCTACACAGTTCTTTTTGCCATGTAAGGTAGAATGTTCACAGGTTGTATGGATTAGAACATGGACATCTTTGGGAACCATTATTATGTCTACCTCACCCATCAAAGAATAGATTTCCTGCTTGTTCAAGACCTTGGCTCTCCATTGCCTGCAAAGTTAAGTCTGACTCCTCTACCTGGCACTTCCAAGTTCTCCATGATGGCACCCCTGGCTGCTTCTCTAGGCTCATCTCCCATGAGCCACCCCCTGTTCACCACTCCAGTTACAGGCCAACTGAGTCTTGGCTATCTTCCAACGCCTTCTGGACTGTCCTATCTTTTTGTTTCATACTGTTTCCTCTGCCTGGAATTCTCTTACCTTTATTCATATTCATTGCTCAAGACACAATTCAGATCCACCTCTTCCAAAATATGCCTTTCTCAGCCCTTGCCCCCAAGCAGAATTAATACACACACACACACACACACACACACACACACACACACTCATGTTCACATTCCCTTAGAGATTCATTTGAAACTCTTATTTATTGCACACTGATTTTTATTAGAAAGATGTTTGTATGTGTCTTTTCCCTCACTAGATTGAAAGCCTCTGTTTTTATCCTGGTTAAAGCCTGGTTTTATCCTAAACCATGTCTTATTCATTTTTGTATTGAATCTAATTGATACTCAAAACTTGTTTGTGAATATAATTCACATTTAAAGTTCTACCTTTCAAAAATGACAAATATAACCAGGGAGTTTTTTGTAGCATCTCTTTATTAACACTTTATATACACTTCTCTGTAGGTGCTACTCTTGTTTTGCGGAACAAATTTTCAGCCAGCCAGTTTTGGGATGACTGCAGAAAATATAATGTCACTGTCATTCAGTATATTGGTGAACTTCTTCGGTATTTATGCAACTCACCCCAGGTAACGCTTCATTCATTTTGCTTCATTCATTTTGAAATGAATAAGATAGAAATTCAAGTAACTTTGGTCATGCTAGGTTTCAGCTGCTTCTCACACATCTATCAGTTTTCAGTGTAGACTACAATTGTGTGTCATGATAAAGTGCTTGGCACCACACCTATCATATAGAGAGGATTTACTAGGTGGCAGTTGCTATTAATATTATTATTCCCTACCTTTTTACCTGTTTTCACATCTCGCCCTCTGTCTAACATATCCTCCACTTCCCTATTTGTTTAAAGCCTTCTCACTGTCAAAGCCCAGTTCAAATGATACCTCCTATGTTAAACCTGTTTGGTCACTCCGACAAAAGTCATCACTCCCTTCCCTTACATCATTTGATTTCTACCCCTTTGTGGCCCTTGTCACATTGTAAGTGTTTGTCTTCATACCTTTTTTTCTCCCTAAGCTATAAAGACTTTGATGGCAGGGACCACATCTTGCATCCTTACTTGTCTTATACCACAAGACACACAGGAAATTTTTACTTAATGTTGATTGAAAAATCCCCTTGTGGCTTTGAAACCATTTGACTAAGTCTGTCAACAAGCTGGGAGCAGACGCCCAAAGTTACTCCAGAGGCCTTGGATCTACTCTGTTTGCAGACGTCCAGATGTCTTGATGGGGCTGTTCGAAAGAACTTCTCCTTCCTGGTCCCTCCACTCTCATCAGAGGTCTGGCAGCCTTTCCGGGGGCCAAATCAAGGTTTCTCAGCGGTGACACTGCTGACATTTGGGGCCCATTCATTATTTGCTGTATGGAGTTATTCAGTGCACTATAGATATTTAGTAGCATCTTTGGCGTTTACACAGGACATGGCCATAGTACCTTCTCCCTCCCCCCAGGCTGTGATAATCAAAATGTCTTCAGACATTGCCAGATGTCCCCTGGCAGGCAAAATCAACTCCTGTTGAGAACCATTAGACCAGACAATGCAGTAAACTCGGCAGATTCTGCTTCTTTTAGTCCTTTCAATCATTGTAAGACAGCAAACTCAGAGGATCACTAAGTTGATAAATTGCTATTTAGAAGCACCTGTTATGTTCAACTTATATAACAGCTACTGTGTGACTTGGAAAGGAATCTAGGATGCTCCTGCCCCGGTTCTTCCTCTCCTCACTTCATTCAGTCTTTGCCCACAGATCAGCTCATCATAGAGGCCCCTCCTACTAATTAACAAATATATCACCTCATCCCTTACCATCCCTCTCATGGGTGGGTACTGTCCCTCCTGACATAGTACAGGTTTATATGACAATTGTCTATCTCCCCCAGTTAAATGAACATTCCATGCACCAGGGGCTTTGTTCACTGCCAGATCTCCAGCACTGAGATGTGCATCCGGCACGTTCTGGGCATCAACAAACTCTGTTGAATGAACCTCTAAATTCTGGCCCCTGAAAGATGTATGATTAACTTAAGAGAGGTAATATGTTCCCCCTGAAATGTTTAGGCTTAGCACATATTATTCTGATTTGGGCAGCAGATTCAACAGCTTCATGAGCGTCATAATTAGCTATGAGCTGGATTAGGACCTTTCCCACAGCAATTTCTGTTGATGTCATTATTGAATTTTTTTCACATTAGTATCCCATCTGGCCTTCAAGATTGCATGCCTCTCTATTAAAACTCAAAAATCCGTATGGAGCCCTTCTGTTTGGCTTTTCTTCTCGGCCTCAAAGGCACCCCTTTGTCAGTTAGAAGTCTCCTGGGGGAGGGTGTGTCAACTTGAAGAAAATAAACATGTTTGTGTAGCTCTTTCAGGCTTACACACACTCACACGTATAAACACTTCCACCTTTGTCCCTCCTTATAATGTTGTCTCAGATGCTGAAAAAAAAATGTGATTTGGGTTTTATATCCTCAAAATATATGTTGATTTGTTGTATAATTCATGGAATATATCAAATCTAGAAGTGGATATGGAGTTTCTGTTTGCTCATGCTTCTCCCCTACCCCTGATTTCTGGTTTGTTTTAAAAATACTTACAAGAATTGTAAGGAATGATCAAAGTTACCTCAAAAAAACTTTCAGTTAAAGACTTTTTAAAAATGATAGGAGCTTATATATAGAAAATCCTTAAGACAAAAAACTGTTTTTACTAATAAATGAATTCGGCAAAGTAGCAGGGTACAAAGTCAATACACAATAATCAGTTGTATTTCTATACACTAACAATGAAAAATCTGAAAAGACAATTACAAAAAACAATAACATTAAAAAACAATGACATAAGATACTTAGGGATTAACTTAACCAAGGAAGTAAAAGACACATATAATGAAAACTAGAAAACATGGATGAAAGAAATTAAAGAAAACATAAATAAATGAAAACACACCCCATATTCACAGATTGGAAGATTTAGTATTGTTATAATGTTGCAGCTACCCAAAGTGACCTATAGATTCAATGCAATTCCTATCAAAATCTCAATGACACTTTTTGCAAAAACAGAACAAACTTATCCTAAAAGTCATAGGGACCCCAAATGGCCAAAACAACCTCAAAGAGAACAAAACTCGGGAATTTACACTTCCTAATTTCAAAACTTTCTACAAGCCTATAATAATCAAAACAATATGGTACCAACATAAAGACAGACATATAAACTGATGGAATAGAATCAAGAGCCCGGAAATAAGCCCTCATATGTGTTGTCAAATGATTTTTGACAAGGGTGCCACGACCATTTACTGGGGAAAGGACAGCCAGTCTTTTCAATAAATAGCACTGGGAAAACTGAATATCCACATGCAAAAGAATGAAGTTGGACTCTTACCTAATACCGTATACAAAAATTATCTCAAAATGGAAAAAAAAGACCTAAATTTAAGACTTAAAACAATAAAACTGTTGGAAGAAGACACGAAATAAAACTTTATGACATTGGATTTGGCACTGATTTCTTGAATGTGACACCAAAGCCATAGGCATCAAAAGAAAAAATAGACAAAGTGGACTTCATAAAAGTTTCAAAATTCTGCCTCAGAAGACACTATCAACAGAGTAAAAGTGCAGCAACCAGAATGGGAGAAAATATTTGCAAATAATATATCTTATGAGATATTAATATTTAGAATATATAGAGAACTCCTAGACCTCAATAACAAATAAAGAACCTGATTCAAATATAGACAAAGGACTTGAATAGACATCTCTCCAAAGAAGACATACAATGGCCAATAAGCATATGAAAAAAATGCTCCACATCACTAATTATTAGGGAAATGCAAATCAAAACTACAGTAAAATTCCACTTCATTCTCATTATGATGGCTACTATAAAAACATAAATAAATAACAGCGAACAACCAGCATTGATGAGGGTGTGGAGAAATTAGAATCCTATTGGTGGGATGTAACTGGTGCAGCCCCTGTGAAAACAGCATGGCAATTCCTCAAAACATTCAAAATAAAATTACTATATGATCCATCAATTCCATTTCTGGGTCCTATACCCAAAAGAATTGAAAGCAAGGTCTCAAAGAATTATTTGTATGTTCATGTTCATAACAGTATTACTCATAATAACTAAAATGTGGAAGTAACCCAAAGGTCCAAGCCAAATTTGGACAAACCAAATATGGTATGTACATACAATGGAATATTATTCAGCCTTAAAAAGGAAGGAGATTCTGCAGTATGCTACAACATGGATGTACCTTGAGGACATTATATTAAGTGAAACAGCCTATCACAAAAAGGCAAATACCGTATGATTCAACATATATAAGGTACTTAGAGTAATCAAAATCATAGAGGCAGAAAGTAGAATGGTGGATTGCCAGGGACTAGGAGCAGGGGAGAATAGGGAGTTATTGTTTAATGAGTATAGCGTTTCAGTTTTACAAGATGAAAGAGTTCTGGAGATGGATCGTGGTGATGGTTGCACAACATAATGAATGAATTTAGTACCACTGAACTGTACATTTTAAAATGGGTAAGATAGGAAATTGTATTTAACCATATTTTTGGTTAAATGGGTAAGATAGGAAATTGTATTTAACCATAATTTTTAAAAAATAGATCACAATAGGGGCGCCTGGGTGGCGCAGTCGGTTAAGCGTCCGACTTCAGCCAGGTCACGATCTCACGGTCTGTGAGTTTGAGCCCCGCGTCAGGCTCTGGGCTGATGGCTTGGAGCCTGGAGCCTGTTTCCGATTCTGTGTCTCCCTCTCTCTCTGCCCCTCCCCCGTTCATGCTCTGTCTCTGTCCCAAAAATAAATAAAAACGTTGAAAAAAAAATTTAAAAAAAAATAGATCACAATAGAAAACCCAAATTCTAGGGCTTTAAAGGGAGCTTAAAGAAAGACTGTGTCAAAAGGACTTCTCAAACAACGTGGATAAAAACTAGAATGCTTGGTGGAAGGCTCTGGATCAACATAATCAGAAAGTTTCTCGCTCTTAGAGCTGCCTAGAATAGGCTGTCACAGGAAGGGCTAACACCACCAGCCCCCCCAAGCAGTGGATATCAGGGAGGCAATTCCTGCCTTAGCTGAGCAGATAAAACAAATGACACCCCTCCACAGACAAAGCATTTCTCATCAGGAGAATCTGAGACAACGTTGGAGGGGTGGAGGCTTGTCCCTTGTCTTAATCACATTCAGTAGCTCCTCGGATAGAGCAGAGGACCAGGGAGAAATACTGGCAGCCACCATTAGCCTGAGGCAATAATGTAGTTCTCAAGAGGCAGGACTCTGCAATTGGCAGTCTGAAACCCGATTCTACTGTTTGAGTAGGATAGTTCAACTCTCATTTCCCCATCATCCAGCAGGGTAAATGATAGTACTTACTTCATAGGGGGCTGTGAAGACAAAAATGAGATGATGTATACGGAAAGCATGTACAAAGTACCTGGCTCTTTCAACTAATAGTAGCCATTATTATCATTACCTTCAGTACCAAAGAATGTGCAGCTCATAGTAGGTGCTCCACACATATCATCAAAGGAATCAGTGAAAATTCTTCCCCAGAGACACGAAAGAAGAAAGAAGAGAAGACATCCAAACTAGTCAATCACTTTCATGTAGGGTTGAGTGGGAGTTGGCTCGCAAAGCTGTTGACTAGTGAATTTATGGTGTTATTGATTGTAGAAAATTATTGCACCATGTTACCTGTCTTCCATTGTTGTATTTGGCACTTGGCATCCAGCGTACCTGTTTACAATGAAAGTCCACTCTGGTTCATTTTCTGCAGTGTGCAGCTGTCATGTCCCATTTTGTTTGTGTAGTTGTCTAAAAAAACAATGTAATTTAGGGGGAAAATATGTGGTGGAACAAGATACTGCTAAAGCTCAATATTACTCCAGTAGGATGGTAGAAGCTGTAGGATGGGTGTAAATGAGGTTTTGTATTGCTTGCTAGGCATGTGGCCAGGGTGGGAGGAGCAGAGGGGAGAGGGAATAAGGAACCAGAAAAGAGTTCCAGGGGCCACACATAGAAGTTGTCAAATTTGGAAGGGGAAAGAAGACAGACCAGGACCCTGAGTCCACTGAATAGACTCAACTTACTTCCCTACTGTTAACTCCCTAGCATCATCTGCCTTCCTTCCAAAATTAGGTAGCCCCTGTGGTCCTTTCCCAGCCTAAAATCTCTGTCCCTGCATCACCTCCATTCTGACAGAAAACAGAATGAAGGGGTATTTAGCAGCACAGAGGGAAGAGTGACCAGTTTGACCTGTCAGGGCCAGGCCAGGGGCAGGGGGTGGGGGAAGGGAAAGAAAGCAGAAAAACAAATGAGGGAAACAGAGCAGGATCAGAGAAGTTTACCCAGAAGGTGAGTTTGGAAGGGTGCAGAGATGGTTTCCAACCATGCACTTCTAAAGAAGGGCTTCTGGTTACCCAGAGCAGTGTACGCAGAGTGGAAGGAAGGGTCTGGCATATTGGGAGCTGAAAGCAGTGTAGCGGGAGGCAAGGCTGGTTGGCTGGGCCAGGTGACAAGGGCTTTGCTTTGTGAGACTTACTTGTGAATGACAAAGCACCACTAAAGGGCCTTCGATGGAAGAGTGATGGGGAGAGAGGGTGTTTTTAGACAGTCCCTTTGGCTTCACAAGTGGGAAGATATGCTGGAGGGAGAAAGCCCTCTTTGGTAAAGCAGAGAAATTGAGGCTCCTCCTTTGATTCCTGTCCAGTGGCTGCTTTCTTTTCTCCTGAGGGAGCCGGGCTGAAGTGTAGCAAGTTAGTTGTCAAGATCATGGACTCAGGAGTTTGTTTGTTTTTTTAAGATGGTGAATGCCTTCTGCCTTCTCACCTCTTGAAAATCTTCCAAAAACAAGGAGACCAAGGAAAAGACATATAAACTGCACTTCTTAGAAACTAAGAGGCATTGCAACAGGAAACTACATAGAACAGAGAGCTGAAAGATGAAGGTCACTGACATCACAATACTAAGAAAGGTGAAACCTAATAGGTCAGTACCAACAAGAAGGAAGCCAAGTGACTTCCTGAAACCTGAGAAATCAGAGGCACCAAATACAACTAGAGATGGGATCAGGTTTCAGGCTTGAAAATAGGAGGATTTTGGAAAATTTGTGTAAGAAGTAGCTGGACCTCTGCTCCCCTCTCACACCCCTTTAGGAGACAGGAGGTTTATTCTCTTGAGAAGACCTTGAAGAGCTGTGAACCTCAAGGACAGCAGGGATGAGGGAATGAGGGCAGTGGAAGACAGCAGGGATGAGGCACTGAAGATAGAGACTGAGTAAATATCTACTTATTAACCAGAGAGACCGCCAGCTCCCTTTCCCTGCACAGCTTCTAGAATTCCGTAGCTAATTTATGCCTATAAGCAAGAGACAGAGAAGTCTGATCCTCAGGTCGAACTACCCTGTCACAGGACCATGCAGCCCGCTTAGCAATAGTCACTGCCTCTGCACACAAAGCTGCTCAAACATCTTTTACTTGCCTTACTTCTGAACATGAACAGACGTCAAGGATCAGCAGACACCCGAGGGAAGCCTCCAGTATGAAATATCACCAAAAGAATAGAAGAAACAGCATCAACTCAAAGAGTTGGAGAAAACTTCCAAAAACCTATAATTAATATCCTCAGAGCTGTTAGAAGAGATATTCTATCCATGAAACAAGAATAGTATGCTACAAAAAAAACTAATAAAACCTCCTGAAAATAAAAATATGATTTAAATTATTTAATTCATAGAAAGTTTGGAAGATAAACTTGGGAAACCTTGAAGTTGGAGAAAAGATAAAGTGTTGGATGTGAGGGGAGGCACGATAAGAAAATAGAAGATCAATCCAAGAGGTCCAACATCTAATTAATAGAAAATCAGGAAAATAAAATAGGGAAAATGGAGAGGAGGATATTATCAAAGAAGCAATACAAGAGAACTTCATAAAGGGATGAAGAAGATGAGATATGTGTGTATATATATATATATATATATATATATATGCATATATAATATAATATATATATACATATATATTTCTAAGCTATAAAAAATAATGAGATCTTGCCATTTGCAGCAATGTGGATGGACCTAGACAGTATAATGCTAAGTGAAATAAGTCAGACAGAGGAAGACAAATACCATATGATTCCACTCATGTAGAATCTAAAAAGCTAAATGAACAAAAAAGCAGAAAACAGAATCATAAATACAGAGACCAAGCTGGTGGTTGTCCGAAGGGAGAGGGACAAGGGTATAAGTGAAATAGATGAAGGGAGTAAGAGATTCAAACTATAAAAAAGCCATGGAGGCAAAAAGTATAGCATAAGGAATATAGTCAATAATTGTGAACCATGAGTAATGTATGGAATTCTCAAATCAATTTGTTGTACACCTGAAACTAATAAAACATTATATGTTAGCTATCCTTTAATGAAAAAATAAAGAAGGAATAGAACTTTAATATTTTTAAAAAGTGAAATGAAAACAGTAATGGTCAGCCTATTTGTACATAAAAAGAATGCTGAAGAGATATAGCATTTTAAGATAAAAAAAATTAAAAAGGAAAGAAAATTTCCCAAAACTGTAGGACAGATTGAAAGAGCCAGGGGGGTACCAATAAAATGAGTGGAATTAATACTTTTAACACTACATCAGGATGAAACTTAAGACTACCAAAAAAAAAAAGAGAGAGAGGAAAGATTCTGTAAGAATAACATTTGACTTGGCAACATCAACACTGTTAGCTGCAAGACTGGAAGCTGGAAGGTCAGTGCCTTCAAAATTCTAAGTAAAAAGTATTGCCTCTCTAGAATTCTATATCCAATAAAATTATCAATCAAGTGCACAGTAAGAATATTTCCAGACTTTCAAAGTCTCAAAGTAAATTACCTCCTCTACACTCTCCTTTAGGAAGTTACTAGGGAAAGTGTTCCATGCAAACAGGAGAGTGAGGAAAGCTGAGGAGCCAGGAGCCAGGAAAGAGAGACAAAGGGAATCCCCAGGCCTGGAAGGTAACCAGTCCGGACTGGGGCAGAAGGCTGAAAGGAAGCATAAGGGTCTGAAAAAGGAAATTCTAGCATCTGGTGGATTTCACCATAAAGAACATTGTATTTCGAGGCTGTTGGGGGGGTGAAGAAAGACCTATGAATCGAAACTAAGAACATGAAGCAATGGGGCAGGAGGCAGTTAATTCTAGGAAAAATTACAATTTACTCAAGAATTTGATCACGGCATATTCCTTGGTTCATCAGTAGTGTATTATGAGCAAAATAATGTGAGCACTGAAAATTGATTTAACCAATAATTGTGATATTGAAAAAACTGGAGAGGATGATAGAGAGCTTCACCTTCCTCTAGCACAATAGAAAATCAATAAATAATGTCTAACAGTGATGAATCAAAAGATAGCAGAATAAACATTTAACTTAGAAAATGGAGAGAAGAGGAAGCAGCTACAAAAATGGAAGGTGTCTGCGTCCAGATGGTAAAATAGATGCAAAGGATGGAGGCAGGTAAGCAGGGTGGTGACATTCTCCATTTAAAAGCCTTTCAGTATGTTGAACGTTAAACCACGTGGGTGCCCCTCTTTTTTTTTTTTTTTTAACGAAAGGAAAGACTTCTCTCTAAGTCACATAGATTTGGATTTGAATCTTGGAGCAACTGTGTTGTTACCTGTGTGATCTCCGGCAAATTATTTTAATCGTTTTGAGGCTCTGCTTCCTCGATTATAATTGAGGCAAATACTGTTATTACCTATCACATTTCGGTATGATTCTGTAGAAACATGAGTAAGACAATAAAGGTCAAATACCTGGCACGTAGTAGTAAAGCCGTCCATAAATGTTTTCTGTTTACTCTATTTACCTGGTGCTTTCCATTCCTCTCTGGGCACCCTGACCTCTCACCTTTCGGTCATTAAAGCCTGGTGTAGATTTAACTCCCCAGGGTGTGTTTGCATGTGACCCCTCACCTCTGAAGTGGAATCGAAGGTTTGATCCTTGTTAAAGAAAAAATGAGCCAGTGACCCTTGACCTAAAATACGGCTCCTTTGAGGGGTGACTTTGGTGATAAGGAAACACTGCTTCTCCTGTGGGAAGGGAAGACTTGAGTCACACCCGGTACCCTCAACCAGTGGTGAGCAAAACTTAGATGAGAACCAGACATCTCAGAAGGCTCCAGGGCCCTTCATTTCGTGTGCACAAACACTTCCAGCTTAGAGACTTAATCCCCTGCTGGTGTAATAAGATCCTTCAGGTCATGATGAAAACTGAGCTGTTGGTATTGTGACTCTGAACCCAGCTAACTGCCACCCGCAGGTGACAGCTGCACCTGTGAAGCTGGCCTGCTTCCCATGCACCACAGGCACCTGCAGCTCCCCTGTGCCCCAGGCCCTGCCGGTGTCCTGATGTCCCAGCCATTAACTGTCAGGCAGGGAACTTGAGGGCTTCCTGGTGGAGGTTATTCCTTCTTTTATTGCACTGTAGGAAGAACACAGTGCAGGTGATATAGAGATGTATTTGGCCTCAGAGGAGTTAACAGTCCAAGCGGGGGAGACAGATGTTCACCACCCATTAGGAAAGGAACTAGGAGGGTGATTACGGGCTGCATATGGATTAGTAAGGTCTTGGGTTTACACATTGGAATGCTAGGTTGGAGCTTCTCACACAGGCCTGGGAGTAGGTAAGCCCCAGGTCTGGAGGTTATTTTTAAGCCAAAGTCAGTATTCTTCAAATATTTTATGATGTTTTCTTCCCAGAGGGGGAATGAGGGATAGCACTGTGGGGGGGTGAGGGTGGTCTCTGAAAAGCTGATAATTCTTACTGGGAATAGTGCCTTCTGGAAGAGTGCCCCTGCGATTCACCATCCAGATGGGGACACTTGAGAGTGAAAGCATGTCATTGATAAGCACATCAGGACAACAGCATAAGCAGGACTGGCCCCGACAAACTAGACGTAGGGTCTCCCTGCTTAGAGGTACTTGGTGGTTATGGAAGGAAATACAGATGGTCCCCAACTTATAATGGTTTGACCTATGATTTTTTGGCTTTACAATGGTGTGAAAGTGATCTGCACTCCGTAGAAGCCATACGTTGAGTTTTGAATTTTGATCTTTTCCCGTCTAGCAATATATGGTACGATACTCTCTGGTGGCACTGGGCAGCCGCAGTGAGCCTCAGCCCCCAGGCAGCCACATGATCACGAGGGTGAACAACTGATACCCACACAGCCATTCTGTTTCTCACAGTATCCAATCAATTACGTGAGATAGTCAACACCGTATTATAAAACAGGCTTTGTGTTAGACAATTTTGCCCAGCTCTGTAGGCTGATGTACGTGTTCCCAACACATTTCCCAACACATGTTCAGTAGGTTAGGTGAATTAAGTGCATTTTTGACTTATAATATTTTAATGGATGGTGACTTAATTGGGATGTAATGTCATCATAAATTGAGAAAGATCTATAGATTCGGTGACCTAGGGAGCTGATGAAGACAGTAGGTTCCCACTCAGTCATAATGTCTAAGGTTCATGCAGGTTCAGAAGGCTTCTCAGGTAACTCTCCTGAACACCCTGGTTAGGAACTACTACTAGCATGAGACCCCTGGTCCCTACACATTTCCTCCTCAGAAAGGCCACACAAGGGCCCAGTTTTTACCAGTGACCAGGATCTGTCCACCTCTCTGGTTAGGACTTCTGAAGGAGGTCAGGCCTTTTGACCAAGGAGCTACTCAGAAATGAAATCCATCTATACTTCTCTCCTGACCTACTGCCTCCTCTCACATGAAAATCAATCCAAGGTTTGTTTTGGTTTGGTTTTTAACTGCTACACCCAAGGCCCTCCCCCTTATCAGAGAACGACCAGCCTCTCTATTCCAACAGTTCTTTTTCAAAGAGGAACTCTTACTCCAAACTAACTTCACAATGATTTCACAAATTAGGAAATAATGTAGGAAATGCTCTTCAGAACATTTGCTCTTGTAAGCAAACTGCAATCCGATCAAAGAAATTAACACTTGATGTGAGAGGGGAAGCCTAGTTACCAAGCACTCTTACCCATTCCATTCTGTTTTCTGTTAAAGGTCATAGAGTTACAGAATTTTCAAGTTAAAATTATACTTATTTACCTTTCTCTACCACCAGACTCTGATCTCCTAGAGGACATAAATTGCCTTATTAATATAAAACATCATTTAAGTTACTCTGGGCTTGTTTGGACATATTTTTAGGGGCCTCATAAATGATTGCGGTTGCATAGAAACCAGCCTGGTCCTAACTCCACCTCTTGGGGACACAAGCTGTCCTTTCAGTTCCTTACACTCAAAACAACTTTTCCTTTGTGATTTGTGTTTATAGCAAAGCACATTCCTCCCAGGCCACCTGAGGCAACTGGGAGCCAGCTTCCTCTCTCTCTTCCCTTTCCCAATCCCACTGGGACAGTTTCATTGTATACCTGCCTCTGGGTCTATCTGTGAAATGAGGACATGATTAAGAGTCTTCTCTCCAGCCCCCTGAGGCCCCCACAGTAATGAATGGAAAACCATTCCTCTCTCCTTGCACTGTGTTCCCGGTTTTCTTCTTCCTCACCACGTGAACATTGTGCTTCAGATTGTCAGTCTTCGATAGATCTTTCCTCCTTTCTGACAGTTCACTGAGATTCACCAGCCCCATCAGGAAAACAGTCAGCACACTGTTCTAGCTTCAGATTGGATGTGAATTAAATGTTGACATTACTTAGTTCTATCAAATTATCTCACCTTGCCTCTTAAAAATCAAAATGAAAAAAGCCAATTCTTCTGGTCATTAAGTCAGAGTTCCAGCCGGCGGCTTAAACTGCATGTGTTGGCAGGGAGGAGGTGTTATGTGTGTGAGTAACAGAAAAGATGTGCACAAAGGTGAATTCCTAACCAACATGAATATGTAGAAACATGAAGGCAATCACTAGTGTATAAGTACGGGCTTCAGAGAGGTTTCAATTTGGTCTCTCCTCCTCCTACCACAGAAACCAAATGATCGTGTCCATAAAGTGAGAATAGCAATGGGAAATGGCTTGCGAGGAGATGTGTGGAGGGAATTCATCAGGAGATTTGGGGACATTACCGTTTATGAGTTCTACGCTGCCACTGAAGGCAATATTGGCTTTTTGAATTATACGAGCAAAATTGGTGCTGTTGGGAGAGTAAACTACCTACAGAAAGTAAGTACACTGAAATATGAGAGTATATGTAGCCAGTTTTCAGAATGAAGAGACTTTTTTTTTAAGTTTATTTATTTATTTTGAGAGAGACAGAGACAGCATGAGTGGGGAGGGGCAGAGAGAGAGGGAGAGAGAGAATCCCAAGCAGGCTCAGCCCTGCCAGCACAGAGCCCAATAAAGCACTTAAGCTCACGAAATCATGAGATCATGACATGAGCTGAAACCAAGAGCTGGACACTTAACTGACTGAGCCACCTAGGTGCCCCAATGCAGACACGTCTTAAGAGATGTCATGATGACGTTATTTCTTACTGCATCAGAGCCATGGCCAATCCATGTAACCAAGAGAGAGGATTTGATCCTTCTCTATGACAGTGAGCACAAAGTGACAGGACCCTTTAATTTTAAAATCTTAATTTCTCTTTTTTTTTTCAAAAATTTTTTTCAGTTTGTCCTTTCATTGTGAGAGAGAGAGAAACAGGGCACATGAGTGGGGGAGGGACAAAGAGAGAGGGAAAGAGAGAATCTCAAGCAGGATTTGTGTGCTGTGAGCACAGAGCCCGATGTGGGGCTCAAACTCATGAACCAGGAGATCGTGACCTGAGCCGAAGTCAAGAGCTGGACACTTAACTGACTGAGCCACCCAGGCGTCCCTAAAAATCTTAATTTCTCTTAATAACAACCTATTACACCTTTGCTATCTGCAACTTATGTGAAGTCTTCCTGATGCCATTTATACACATATGTGACCAAACTCCAGAAGGTTGCCAGTTCCATAAGTTTACCACACACTGTGAAATCACAGTTACCTGGGGAGTTTTTCATGTATGCAGGTGCAGGGTGTCACCCTCTGAGCTTTGGATTTAGTAGTTCTGAGGCAGGGCCCAGGCATCAGTGTTTTCCAAAAGCCAGGGCTGAGGAACTGCTGTGTAGACCTTCGAGAGAACTGGAATGCACTCCAGTTCTAGGATCTTATGAACATTTGTATTTGCCTGCAAACTCCACCGGTTATCTCTTATGTGTAAGCCAGCTACATGGTAGTCTCTCTTCCCTCACAGTCACTTCTGGCCTAGGGTCTCTAGACAGTCTCTTTGCATTTTTTTTTTTTTTTTGCTTTTGAGAAGTCTTCCAGGTGACCCCCTCTTTTTTCAGAATTCCAGCAACATTCAGCGATGCTGAGCCTCCACATGCGTGAGCCATCGCTGTTGTCATTACACCTCTGGCGGCCCTTCCTGCCCAGCTGGCCGTGAACAGATACACCAGAGCTCCCAGGCAATGTGTCCCCAGGGACTGATGGGCAGAGTACAAAGGATAGCAATGCATGTGCATGAGAGAGCTGCCCCAAGAGATAAAATTTCAGCACCTTGCATCCTGAGTGACCTTGGGCGAGTCATTTATGTTTCTTAGGCCTCAATTTCATTGTTTGGAAAACAGAAATAAAAAAGAGAAAATGTAGGGCCTAGTGCCTGGCCCAAACTCAGTATTTAGCATAAGGGGAAAAGGTTATTGAAAGAATTAAATTAAATAACTTCTGAAAAAAATTCTTAGAGGACATAGCCCAAGGCCTGTCATATAAAGTCTTGAATAATTGTTAGCTGTAGTGATATTATCATCCTGTTCCTCACATCCGGGCCTTATCACGAGGCATTCTCAAGCCTGGGGAACCACTCTGACATTGACAGCCACACCTGTGCCACGCAGGTCCCTCCACTGCCCTCCACATCTATACCATACGGTGTGGCAGCCACTAGCTATGTGTGGCCATCTAAATTTAAATTATGTAAATGGAATTTTCAGTTCAGTTCTTCACACACACTAGCCATGTTTCAAGTGCTCAGTAGCCACCTGGGTTTAGTGACTACCATGTTGAGCAGTACAGATGTAGAACATTTCCATCATCACAGAAACTCTACTGGGCAGTGCTGCTACAGACTAAGAATCAATTTCTACTCCCCACTGGAACCACTGCTGATAAAGTCAGTCTTTTCTAGTTAGCTTCAGTTCTACTTGTACCAAGCCCAGATGCTGGAGACCCAAGTCTAATGTAGTTCAGAACAAGAAAGGGCAGAAAGTTGAGTTGAGACACGGTGCAAGGTATCTATGTTGTTACTATTGACCCTCAAGAAGATGAGTTTCAAGGAAACTTTTGTTTTAAACCAAACCTAAGGACCTTAGAAGTCAGTGCTATGTATTAATAGTTCTTCCCAAAAAAAAAAAAAAATATATATATATATATATATATATATAAATAAATAAATAAAATATATATATATATATATATATAAAATATATATATATATTTCTTTGCTCCTCATCCATGGACTGCCATGTTTTATTGTCAGTTTTTCTACTTAAAACAAGAAGAGGGGTGCCTGGGTGTCTCAGTTGATTGAGCACCCACCCAGCTCTTGATTTTGGCTCAAGTTATGATCCCAGGGTCATGGGATTGAGCCCCACCTCAGGCTCTGTGATGAGGATGGAGCCTGCTTAAGATTCTCTCTCTCTCTCTCTCTCTCTCTCTCTCTCTCTGTGTGTGTGTGTGTCTCTCTGTCTCTCCCTCTGCCCTTCTCCCTGGCTTGCTCTCTCTCTCTCTCTCTCTCTCAAAAAATAAAAGCAAAACAAAACAAAACAAAAAACAAGGAGTTATTTTTTAACTGAAGCAGAAAGGGAAGAAGATGCCCCTGCAACTGATGTGGAAAGAAACATTGGTTACCAGCCCCAAATTTTTTATACTCTTGCAAATAAACAAGCCCTCCATTTGTTGACTATGAATGCTACTTGCCTTGTAATGGTTATTTGCTACTATTAAATATAAAATTTGAAATGGACACAATAATCATGGCTAATCATTACTTCTAAATCCTGTCATATTTAGTAGGGAAAGTAATAGTAGAGAGTATTAGTAGGAGAAAATAATATACTGATTACTCTTACTGCACTACATACATTTAAATTCTTATGCCATTGAAATATGTAAAATATGTATATGTAAAATATAATAGAGTTTTAATAATTTTATAGCCATAGGCATGAAATAATTATACCATTGAACCTTAAATATATTGGAGAACAGATGGAAACATGAATCATCTAACAGCGGCATATAGGATTTTTAAAATCCATTGTGATATGTTCACCAAAACACGTGTATTGAGAATGTTCATAACAGCATCATTTTTAATAGTCTAAAACTAGAAACAGTCCAGATGCCAGTTAACAGAAGGATAGATCAATTATGGCATATTCCTGCAAGGAAAATTCCATGGCAATAAAACATAAACCACTGGAAAAAAACATTAACATGGCTAGATGAGTAACAGGTATTATGTTCAGTGAAAGCAGCAGCACAAAGGCATATATTTCATTTCCTATTTCATTTATTTCAAGTGTAAGACGAATTGATGGTGGGGCACCTGGATGGCTCAGTCAGTTAAGCATCTGACTTTGGCTCAGGTCATGATCTCGCAGTTCATGAGTTCAAGCCCCATGTCTGGCTCTGTGTTGACAGCTCTCTACCCCTCCCCTACTCACTCTCTATCTCTCTTTCTCTCAAAACAAATACACATTAAAAAAAATTTTTTTAAGACTAATTGATGGTGGTAAGTCAGAATAGTGTTTACCTTGAAAGAAAGGGGGCAAAGGGAAAGTTTTTACAGTACTGGAAATGTTTTATTTCTTGGTCTGGGTGGTAGTTACATGGATGTGTCCATATGTAATTTTATCAAGCTGGACACTAAAGATAATGTACTTTTTGTACTTCACGTATGCTGTACCACAATAAAAAGGAAAAAATGTGAAGGAATTTGTATTTAAAATGATATGTGTTCATTTTGCTAGAAAGTCATAACTTATGAGCTGATTAAATATGATGTGGAGAAAGATGAACCTGTCCGAGATGGAAATGGATATTGCATCCGAGTTCCCAAAGGTACAGTAGATTTTTGCTCAGCTAACCTGTGCCCTTTCTTAACTTGATCAAGTAACTGTTAAGAACTAGCATATCATTGCTAAAATGAATATATGGTAAAAAAAAATTTAGAGTGGGGGGATAAAAGAGGTTTATTTTAAGTACCCTCAGAAATAGTTACAGAAATTCCAAAAGATACTAATTTACCACTACATGTAACATAATTATACTTTGAAACCTAGCTTAACTTCTTAATTATGAGGTAAGTGTTTTGAGGAAAGGGATATGTAATCATGGTTGCAAAGCTATAGTTAGCTTTACAAGGTCTACCTTCAAGCTTAGACTACTGTGCATTTGTCCAAGTATGAGTGTAAATCATTATTCCATAAAATACTAGCATTTTTAGAATTACAAGTGTGTGGCCACATGGGATACTGTACTTTGTGTGTATGGTCTATATGTATGTATAGGATGTATATGGACATACACGTGCACGGATAGTGACACTTCCTTCAGCTAGCTTGTTGCCAATGGATTGTATGGCAACAGTTTTGTTTGGTTAGTTCGGTTTTTGGTTTCTTTGGTTTTTGTTCTTTAGCATTCACCACTTCTTATCGTTGTGTTATTTTGCTCCAAAGCTGGACATTTTTTAACATTTCTCTCCAGGAGTGAAAAATGCAAAGTTGCTAACTGAAAATTCTCATGACCTCTGTCGCTCCCACTCTACCATATATCTGAATTCAGACATACCCTACCTGTTTCAAAACCCCCTGTTCATTTTTTTATCTTTTTTTAAAGTTTATTTATTTGGGAGGGGGAGGAGTGCAAGCAAGGGAGGGGCAGAGAGAGAGGGAGAGAGAGAATCCCAAACAGGCTCTGCCCCAACGCAGGGCTCAATCCCATGACATGGGGCTCGATCCCACGAGCCTGGGATCATGACCTGAGCTGAAATCAAGAGTCAGACACTTAACCGAGCCACCCAGGCACCCCTATCACAAATTTTAAAATCTGGGAGTAGTTTGGAAAAAAACCTTATATGCTAATTTCAGCCCAGGGCTAATTTAATAACTGGAGCAATGTCCATTGGCAGGATTTAGGCTTAGATGAGGGATAAACATATTTTCTGTAAAGTGGGATAAAAATTATTTTGAACACAGTTGCTTTTCAGAGAATTTAATATCAACTTTACTAACAAATATATATGGAAGTTCAAGATCTAGTATTTGGAAAATCTATGCATATAGTCAATCAAAACAGATTGAAAGAGAACTTTATAAGTTTGTGTCTTGGAAATGCTATAAAATTAAGATGGAATGATGGGGATATCTCACTTGTGAGTTGTCTTAGGTTGTGGAAAATTAAAGATTGAGGTAAAGGAGAAAATATCTTCCACTTGTAAGTTCAGAAACTGATTCTTACTAATATATGCAAATTATTGAAATGATAAGCATGTAAATGTTGCTACCATACATAGAAAATGAAATCAATGTTTTATCAGCTTTATAAATGATTTATAATAAAGGTAACTGAAGGGGTACCTGGGAGGCTCAGTCGACTCTTGATTGCAGGTCAGGTCTTGATCTCAATGTCATGAATTCCACACTGAGTGTGGAGCCTACTTTAAAAAAAGGAGGAGGGGAGAGGGGTAACTGAAAATGCAACTTGAATAACATTGCATTACATTTTTCTGAGTGTATTTTAATTACAAAGAAAGTCTTTAATTTTTTCATTGTTGAAGACACGTTTAGTACTAGCCTCTGTAAGGTTAAAAAATGATATTTGTTGGGGCGCCTGGGTGGCGCAGTCGGTTAAGCGTCCGACTTCAGCCAGGTCACGATCTCGCGGTCCGTGAGTTCGAGCCCCGCGTCGGGCTCTGGGCTGATGGCTCAGAGCCTGGAGCCTGTTTCCGATTCTGTGTCTCCCTCTCTCTCTGCCCCTCCCCCGTTCATGCTCTGTCTCTCTCTGTCCCAAAAATAAATAAAAACGTTGCAAAAAAAATTTAAAAAAAAATGATATTTGTCGATTTAGGGGCCATGTTTTAAGATGTCCATTTTTGAGTGTATGGCAACAGTTTTATGAGAATGTTAGTAATAAAATTTGCCTACTGCTATCACATAAAATGACAATTTACTTTCTTCTCTCTTAGGTGAAGTTGGACTCCTTATTTGCAGAATCACACAACTCACACCCTTTAGTGGCTACGCTGGAGGAAGTGCTCAGACGGAGAAGAAAAAACTGAGAGATGTCTTTAAGAAAGGAGACCTCTATTTCAATAGTGGAGATCTCTTAGTGATTGACCATGAAAATTTCATCTACTTTCATGACAGAGTTGGAGATACTTTCCGGTTGGTTTCTTTGAGTTATTGAGTCAAAAACAAACACATGCACAATTTGGCTTACTCCTAAATTGGAACTGCATTCCACTTTGGCTGCAGTGCCCCATTTCCCTCTATCTCTTTGGCATGTCCATCCAAACTTCTATATTCCCAGAAAATAAGGAGCAAACCACCGGAAGTGTCACTCTTCCTACAAGCGTCACTCCTGCAATGCACAGATAAGTTGGTTGAGCAACACCAGTTGAGAAATAGGCAGAAAACCTGTGCCTGATTTTTGGAGCCTAACTAACAGTGTATCCAGTTTCTCTCATTTATCCTCAGTTGTTACCAGTCACCCCTAGGATAGCCCAGGGTTTCATACTATTTCCAGTCGTGGGGCTTTTCTTCAGATAAAATCAAATGCAAGCTAATACGGAGCTGATCTAGCTGAAGAGGAAGTGAGGGGTTCTGAAATCCACTATTCACCTCCCTCCCACTCTCCATCCCTAACCATTCCCACAGAAACCCAAGTCAGCACCATGAAATTTGAAAGTCATTATAATAAGACCATGAAACTAATTCCCAACAACAGCATGGTCCTCCAGCTTCTCTCATGGTCCTTTCATGACACTTTGGTTTAATCAACTTCCCTCCTGTGCAAGCTCCCTGAGGCCAGGCCTTGTGTCTGCTGGTTCACTCCCCAGCACCTAGCACAGTGCTTGACACACATAAATACTTTTGCGTGAATGCATGCGGAAGGGATGGAAGTTGTCTGGCTGTAGTAGGCAGAGCAAGAATACAAATGAGGAGACCTGAGCTCCTAGGCTCACCCCTACTCCTGGCCAGCTGTGCTGTCAAGGCTGGTAACCTTTTTCACCCATGAAATGAAGGTCCCAATGATCCAGAGTGTTCCTTCCGTCTTTGGAGTATTCCATGACTCAAGATCCATACCATGATTTTATGCAACCTTCATGTTACTAAAAAGATACTTCCAGGAGATCTAAAGAATTTTTAAATGTAGACAAATTTTAAAGCCTTATTAAGTAGACGAGTGTAGGTTGGGCACTAACGTTATAATCTCCCTGTAAATAAAGCATGGTATTTTATTTGCTACTCAAAGCTTTCTCATTGCCATGAGACCCTGAAATACAGGTATGAAACCAACCAAAGTTAGTGAGTGAGAAAAGTGGGAGACCCAAACACGACAAAAAGTTATTGAGATTTGTTCCTGATTTCCAGTACCTTTCTTAGGCCAACCTGTATTTCAACATTAGAACATTCTTTGTATCGTGTTTCATGTGGTGAGATTGGAATTCCACATTTTATTATTTAAATGCCTTTGTCTATGCCTTTGTCTTTTGTTTCTCAAGCAGAATGCCTCTCCTGTGACTAAGTTCCAGGGGATTTGAGAGCAGAGATGGGAAAAGAAATGCAGACACCTTGCAGGGCCTAGAAGAGATGCGTGCTCTGCCATGGAACCGTGGGCCAGGGACCACCAGTAACCTCTGCTAACCTTGCCTTTTCTTCCAGCTGGAAAGGGGAAAATGTGGCCACCACTGAAGTCGCTGATATCGTAGGACTGGTTGATTTTGTCCAGGAAGTAAACGTTTATGGAGTGTCTGTGCCAGGTACACATAAGTCTCTGCGTAAACCTATACAGTAACTGAACATCATTTTAACCCCATGGCAAAGTTTGTCATCACTTTTGCCTCCCTGCTGGAGAACCAGTCTCTTTCAGCCACCTGGGAGTAAGGGGCTGATGTCTGGTTTATATTCCATTATAAATCAGCCAACTCAGCACATCTGAACTTGGCCTTCCTCTGTGGCTCAGCTCCCCAGCTGTTCTTGGGCTCTCAGGCAAGCCAGATCTCTGCAAGATGCAGGGTCCCATGCTACATTTGGCATGCCTCGAGAAAAGACGTGTCAGGCTTGATAGCTGGGAAATGGTATCTTGGCCTCGGAACCGAGTATCACAAGTAACAGCAAGTATATTTGCTGGGAGAAAAAACTGAAAAGGAGCTGCCTTTGTCCAGACTTCTTTTAAAACAGATCCTTGACCCCAGCTCACCCCAGTGAGTTTCAGAATCATCACACAGAGTGGTGTCACCAAGCCTTCATCTGCAGATCTGCCTCTGCCAGCAGAGTGGGGAGAGCTGAGGTCTGACTTCGGGTCCTTGGCTCCAGTACCTGGGACTGTTTGACTTCAGACAAATCACTAAAATTAGGGGTAATATCAGCCCTGACGTTGAGATTGTTAAGAGAACTCATTCGCTTCAATTATGTAAACACTAAACATACACCTACCAGACGTATACATGAGTGCTGTGATTGGAAGAAATCGTTTTAATTATATAGATGAGAGAGGATTAAAACTTCCAAATCACTGTCCAACTCTAAGGTGCTAGGGATATTAGTATTCCCCCAGAACTCCCCCAGAATTTGGGATTCTCACCTATATTCAAAATAGAAATCCAAGAGTCTCTCTTTCCTAAGCTGTGGTGGTTTCACATAACTTTGTGCTGTCTTTTTTTTTTTTTTTTAAAGAATATTTGAGATTTTCTCTTCCCTGTTCCTCTCCAGCACAACGACAATGATATGATAGGAAGTGCAGCCACATCTCAGGTCACAGAGCGTGACCTGAGTGCACGCTGCTCATGTTGGAACGTGGGCTGAATTAACACGAGAGCCCATGGCAAGGTTGTCAGTCATCACACTGCGCTGGGCTCTCACAGACCCCACCTGGCGTGTTGTGTGCACCTCTAAATGCTGGATTTAGGTAGCAACACAAAAGAATGTGTATGAGAAGGTGAGAGAATCTGGGGGAATGCATTGGAAGGATCGAGTCCACTGCTCTTCAGAGTGGGGCCCCTGGCCCAGCACCACTGGGGAGCTTGTGAAACAACATGACTTCTCAGGCCAACCCCAACCCTTACTGAATCAGAATCTCTGGAGTGGGGCCCAGGGACCTGTGTTTTAACAAGCCATCCAGTGATTCTTAAAAGCAATGAAGTTTGAGTTGGGGGTGATGAAAATGTTCTAGAACTAGATAATGGTGATAGTTACACAACATTGTGAATGTATCAAATACCACTGAATTGGGCACTTTAAAATGGTTAAGATGATGAATTTTATGCTATGTGTGTGTTACCACAAATTTTTAGAAGATACTAAATTTTGAGAAGCACTGAAACCTCGTCTGACCAATCATCAGAATCATCTGGGAAACTTTCTTTTTTTTTAAGTTATTGAAATTCAAATTAATTAACCTGCAGTGCAATATTAGTCTCAGGTGTAGAGTACAGTGATTCAGTCTGGGAGAGTGTTTAAAGCCTAGATATAATGGATCAGAACCTCTGGGGTTTGGGACTCAGACATTTCATGTCTTCTTTTAGTCCCCAGGTGACTCTAACAACCAGTAAGGTTTGGGAGTCACCGATCTAGAACAAAAAGGAGATTAATGGTTTTCACATGGTTGGAAGGCAGTCAAAGTAGAACAAGGAGCAGGTGTGCTTGCCATACCCACAGCGAGCAGAATGAGGGCCAAGGGATTGAAATGACCAGGGAGCAAATTTTAGCCTGAGATGTCTCCTATAACCAGAGAGATTAACAACACAAAAGTCTATCTCCTGAGGTGGGGAATGGCCCACCAGCTGGGGCGTGTAGAGAGGCTGGATGTCCACTCAAGATCCTGTGAGAATTCTTGCTGCATTGAAATATTAGAGATAGGGGCACCTTGGTGGCTCAGTCAGTTGAGCATCCAACTCTGGATTTTGGCTCAGCTCATGATCTTAGGGTCCTGGGATGGAGCCCTGAGTCAGGGTCTGCACTGAGCATGGAACCTGCTTGAAATTCTCTCTCTCTCCCTCTGCCCCTCCCCTGCTTGCTTGCTCCCTCTCTCTCTCTCTCCCTCTCAAATAAGATGGAAAAAAAAAAGATTAAAGATAAACTGAGAAGTGTCTCTCAGCTTTTAGATTCTGTGATTCTCGATGCCATGCCAGCTGCTGGCTGGCCTGACAGGCACACGGCCAGCCTTGCTGCAGCCCAGAAATGTGGCAGGTCTATCTAGAAGGCAATCTACCAGGGTGAATTTCAGTATCAAAGGGCTCAGCAAGGCCTTCACAGATCTCAGCTTTGGACCAGGAAGGTACACCAAAGTGTAAGCCCAGTTGACTGTTATTAGATGTCACACCAGAACTTCCCAACTACTCTCTAGAACTTTTTGTTCTCAACAGAACTTTCTGCAGTGATGCAAATGTTCTATATGTGCACTCTCCACTATGGTAGCCAATAACCACTACATGGCTATTAAGGACTTGAAATTGTGGCTAGTACAACTGAGGAATTGAATTTTTTTTTAGTTTGTGTTTTTAGAATTAATTTTGATAGCCAAATGAAACCAGTGGCTACCATACTGGACAGTGCAGCGCTAGAGAAACTCTGGCCAGAACAGTTGTAAACTGGAACCTCCCCCCCGGAGCTAAACTAGCCCCAAACCAACCCCTGGGAACTGGGGCAGAGATCTGAGACTCAATAGGCCTATTCGTCTCTCAGTTGGGCATTGTCTCTGTCAGAGCAAGAGGCAAGGAGCCAGTCAGTGCTGAAGATTTCTGTTGCATCAGCCTCTGCCTTGATTGGAAAAGAAGCTTATTGGAGACATTTGAGATTCCTAAGATGGTTGGTTTTGAGCAAGCTACGAGGGACCCCTAGAGAAAGAGGGTCCTGTGCCCTGTCTCCCTCCTTCAGATATGAGGCAAATCGTAGAGGCGTGCATTTCCTTTCTCTTAATGTTTCCTCTTGTTTCCTGCCTTCTTTGGAGCCACAGGTAAACACACAATCACCATGGGAGAGGTTTCAAAAGCTGGGGCCCAGGTGACAAAGGGCACAAGGCGGCCCCTTCCCCTCTCTGATTACAGCTAGGTAGTTCAGCGAAGTGGATCTCAATGGATCTCAACTCCCACCCAGTCTGCTGGATCAGGCAAAAGATGTATTAATACCTAATTATTGCTGTCTTTACAAGAAAACAGTGTAGTCATTGTGCTTAACTCCTCCCCACTTACCTTGCTGCCCAGACAGGAAGGAGCTGCTGGATCCTGGTCTCTGTGGAGACACAGCCTTGGGGAATATAGCTCATCAATGGGAGGGCCCACAGCCGCTTGCCTTTGCACCTCCCATCACCCTCCTGACTCCCAGCTTCTCTGAAATGCAGAAAGGCAAAATCTCAAAGGTGGTATTTGTGTCTGGACGCACAACAGACCTGACACTACACCCTAAAGAACAACCCGAGCCCAATTGTTCATGACTGTGGAACAAGGACTTCTCACTGGAGTCCAAAAAAAAAAAAAAAAATTCCCTCAGCCACCAGTAGGGCCTGTTTTCTACTCTGGTGTTTTCATTTAGGCTGCTGAGAAGGATGACCGTTGATTGCCTCAATCTGGTTTCCGACTTTGTCTATTGTTTGCTGTGTGAACTTGGAACAAGTCTCGTACTATATCTTTAAGCCTTAGTACTTTCATCTGTAAAATGGAGATCATATTTATACCTTTTCAGAAGGTTGTTGTGAGGGTTGAATGAAATAGTCCATAAAACACACTTAGTATAGGGTCTGGCATATAATGAAGATTTAATCAGCGTATAGCTCTTGTTATTGTTGTTATAGTCACTTTAGAATAACTTCCACATATACCTGAAATAAAAATTCCGACTATCCAAAAGAAACCCATGTCAATGTTCTCAGCCCACTTTGAACTAGGAAAACATCATAAGTAGTATAACACGTCTAATTTTTTCTCTTTATTTCTAGGTCATGAGGGTCGAATTGGCATGGCCTCTATCAAAATGAAGGAAAACCACGAATTTGATGGAAAAAAACTCTTTAACCATGTTGTCGATTACCTGCCCAGTTATGCAAGGCCCCGGTTTCTAAGAATACAGGTGAGACTTCTTGTTGTTGAGTTCAGTTATCCTCTCTCTCTTGGAGACCGCTGCGTCTTAGGGAACAACTCCCTTCTACCACGGTGACCATATTGGCCAGATTGTCACTACCCTTGCCAGGAAGCTCCACAAGGAAGCAGAAGTATCAGAAAATAGAGCTAGCAGAAGCCAAATCCTGATCCCCTTTTCCCTAAAATGACAGACCAGATCATTCAGCAGTAGTATTAGCAAATAACTCACAAAGTCTATGGTTTGATGAAGGATGACAGATACTTAAAATGTTTCCAGTTTTAAAGGATAGAAAAATCCACTGAAGCTCTACACCTTCCTACGGTGTGAAACTTAGTTGGGAAGCATTAGCCAGTTGGAGCTGTCAAATGTTTAACTATCACCACTAGGTGTTCCACATCACTAGAGGGATGTGTTTTTTCGCAAACATTAATCCATGTTAGCCTAACATTCTCTCACTTTTGGACTCTGAGCAATATGATTCTGTAGCTGAAGACTTGAGAAAAGAAATGTTAGGCTACCAGCTATTGTGGAAGTTGTATGTTATTTCTGTTGATGTTCATAAAGCATGGACGTTTATAATGAGATGGTGGAGAGACGTGAAAATTGAAATACGCTCAGATCATCCATCACCTGTCAATTGAAGGAAAAAAGCTTCAGCCTAGTGGACAAACAGGCTGAGAAAATAGAGTGGTCTGTGTGTAGATGATCCCTAACCCCACCCCACCCTAAATCTGGATATTTTAGTAAAACCGGAAGCTCACTAAGCAACAGACTGCCCTGCAGGGGAGGGGTAGAGGGAGAGAATCCCAAGCAGGCTCCATGCCTGCAGTGCAAAGCCAGATGTGGGGCTCAAACTCATGAACCATGAGATGATGATCCGAGCCAAAATCAAGAGTCGGACACTTAACGGACTAAGCCACCTAGGCACCCCTGCTCTGTTCTGCATTTCACCCTCCACAGCCCCTCCCTCCCCACAGGTGATCTTAAAGCCTCAGAGGAATGAAAAGCTACCTGCACAAAGGCCCCCTAGTGGAGCTTCTGTAAACAGGAGGTATTGAACTAGCTTCCCCAACCTCTCTCAGGAGCCAGAGCTACCAGACACCCCACCCTCTGCCATTTGCCCGAACCCTAATCTGTTCACAAAACACTGCAACAGTGTGGATTGTTTGATGTTTTCCAGGACACCATTGAGATCACTGGAACTTTTAAACACCGCAAAGTGACCCTCGTGGAGGAGGGCTTTAATCCTGCAGTCATCAAAGATGCCTTATATTTCTTGGATGACAAAGCAGAAATGTATGTGCCTATGACTGAGGACATTTACAATGCCATAAATGATAAAACTCTGAAACTCTGAATATTCCTAGGAGGATAACTCATATTTCCAGAAAGAAATTAAAAGGACCTAGTGCAACCACTTGATATAATCCAACCTTAATTTGATTGAAGACTGTAACATGCCATTTTTTATGCATTCCAATAATGGGAGACTTTTAAAAATTATACCCGAGCCATTGCACGTGAAAATATTTAGAGATGATTAGTTTTCAGTTTGCACCTACTGTTTGTATTTGCAGACTAAGCTTGTTAGAGGGTGCATTATTTTTTAAATATGTAATAAAATAGATGAATGCTAACATATGAGATGGCATTGTCTCTTTCCTGACTTTACTCTAAATGCAAATCCTGAGCCTAAGAGCCTCATTGGCATCTTTTCATAGGTGTCCTACTCATAATGATAATGGCATCCTAGGTTTAAAAAAAAAAAAAAAAAGGCAAGAAATTGAAAGGTGAGGGGGATGCAACACCAATGAACTCCAATGAACACCAATGAACAGTCCAGCTCTACTGTGAAGCCAACTCTCCCCTCCTATCTGGGCCACTGTCTACAAATTGCATTGTCCAGCAGGTGAGAATGCCAACTATAGTTTTTGAAGGAGCCTAAGTCAACAGCCTCAGAATTCTATATATTGAAGGTGTCAGTAGATATTTTTTAACTCCATCAAGGCTTGTAGGCTCGAGTGTCTTCAGGAATCACATGAGTAATGTGGACGAGAGAAACAGGTCACAAATGAATGTGGCAAACGTGAGGGTACTACTTAGCTTCAGTTGGCTGATTATTGTCATGTGGGAATACAGTTTAGGTACTTCCAAGATCTGATTATTTAGAAAACAGAAACCCAGATATTCATGTGAATCTCCCAGTCTTTTAAATTTGTGAAGTTTCAAATTTTATAAGACTTCCACGCACCCAACAAAATGGATGTGTGGACCAGATAAGTCCCAGATCTCCAGTGAGTACCCCCAGTCCCATATACTCCTCAAACCTGAGCTGGTTTCACTCCACACCCAGTCTCCTATCAAACAGCCTGTTTATTTAAGGACCCTGGGCCCTTTGACATGATGCAGGTGGGTTTGGGAACTTCAAGGAGCTCCTTCAGACAGGCTGTTTCTTCTTACACTCAGCTGGCTCCCTTCCTCAACAGAACTCCTTAACCTCTGCATGTGTTAGCTACAGACAGTTTCAGGAATAGGTCCTCAGTAGCAGCAATCAAGACATGTTTACTAGAGTTTTTCCTAGGAAACAGGAATGTCATGGTCACTAAGTCCATGTCAAGGAAGTATAATCCAAGTTTACCCCAGCCTCCTTAAAAGAAGTGGAGTTTCCTTCCCTAAAGGACATCCTCCGATGACCAGGAGCTGGCAAGGGGCCCCAATTCTCCCTCAATGTAATCCCCATAAGGCCCCAGGAAAACATATCTAGGGATCCTTAATGATAGATACAGGAGAGGTTGCCGCTCTCACCCCCCACACAGTACTAGAAGTATTTTTTAAACTCTCATTCTTTCAAGTGACTACCAAGAAGATTCATGACCTGAATCCCTGTCCCCACTCATTATGCCCAATGATGACCATTTCTGAGTGCTTAATATGTATAAGGGACTTGAGCATGGCCTCAGGAAAACTCTGGATACCCTTGTGTCTTTGTGAATTTTGCCAATAATTTAGAACATTGTTGTTTATGGGTTAGCACTTAAGAATGTTTGCAAAATTCTAAGTATCTCTGCCTTCGCTATATTGATCTCCCAGCGAGAATTGAACCCAAGTGATGGGAAAGAGCATGACTTCTGTTTTCGGAAGTATCACTTTTCGGAAGTGCAGTTGTGTCACTTGTGATCGTGTTACAGTGGATCTGGTGGTAAGCAGAGGTTATCTCAAAGGGCATGTTCTCAGATGAGACACCAGCACTTACACTGTTAGCCAGAACATTAGTGTGCCTGTAACCAGAGCCTACTGGAGCCTGACCACCTTTAAAGCCACATTTTACATTTTCCAGTTAGGAACTCAGAAACTCTCTCTCACAGCCTGATGGCTTCCTCAGCCTCCACTTCCTCCAAACCTCTGTGATTCTGGCCAGGAACCACAGGTCCACTCTGACGGATAGAGACACCAGCACAATATCCTCAATACCTGGGTTCGCATGTATGTGCATAAAAGTAAGCCCATGACAGATCATCAATTTTAAATACTAATTTCTCTCTTTTAAAAGGGTCACAAATTGTGGCTGTAAACATACCTGCACAAATCATCAGGTACAAATGGATATTTTTTAAAAATATAAGCTGATATCCGTGTAAATCATTCAACAGGTCTGATTTTAAATGTATTGTTTGGAAACGTAGTCAGTGCATAGATAGGATGCTATAGGCTCCCAAATAATTTGGGGATAAAACTAAGAAATGTCAGCATCTGAAATGGAAGCTAATGAGAATCACTATAAAAATGAGTAAGATTAACCAAGTGCAGTGACCTACCTAACAGATGATTTGTTAATGTGTTACTCATTTGCACATCCACTCAATAGGCATTTAGTGGGTGCCTGCTCTGGACCAAGAGATGAGATGAGCACTAGTGTGATAGAGTTTTCCAAGCCTCTATTTAGGAAGTCAGGTCAGACCTTCAAGGAAAGCTGACTAGAATGATCACTGGAAGGAAATGTCAACATGAAACTGCGCTCTTGACAAAGACTATCTTCTTGACCAGACTCCTGCCACGTTCCTCCAAGCCATCTTGTCGACCTTGGCCACAAGGCCAAGATGGGCCTCTGTCTCCCAGCCTCTGTGGGAGGGTAGGAGTCTAACTTCAATGCATACCAGTTAGCAAACCCAGATGGATTTCACATGAACCAATGCTGTCTTCTTGCCTTTTGTCATTTTTCAGTTCCCTGACTCTACCAAGTCCCTACTTGCCTCCTTCTCTACCCCTCATTCTCCCTTTAAAATGCCCAGTCACCTCTGTATAAATCAAAGTTGAGTCCAGTTTATCTTGGACTCTTTTCCCTATTGCAATAGCATATTACTGATTAAAATCTGTCCTTACCACTTTAACTAGTATCCAGCTTTGTTTACCATTTATGCCGTTAAAATAACCAATTTCAGAGCTATCTCATATGGAAAGAAAATGGTTCTTGGCATATAAATTAACCATAGTCAGGTTGCCTGTGAGCACAACTTTTATTTGACTACAGCGTCCAGAAGAAGAGAAAATGTACAAATTCCAAACCTACAGAGGGAACATTTAAATGTACTGAAGGACAGGGGGCCTGCTAGACTGGGAGCTTCTGATCAAGTACAAGCCTGAACAGCACGGTATGGTGGAAATGGCATGGGCATTATTGAAGACAAGGAGACCTGGCTTTCCCCACTTACAAGCTTTTGTGACCCAGAGCCTTAGTTTCCTCATTTGTCAACTGGAAGTCACAGTGCCTGACTCAAACTGCCTGCCTTCTTCATACCAAGGGCTCCTCCAAAGTCATTTTTTCATAGTTAAATCCAAATCTTTAGCATCCTGCAAAGTAGAATCCATAAGTATATGCATTTAGGCTCCAGGATAATCTCTTATTAATTAATCAATGTTTCAATGGTCAATTAAGTCACACAGGATATTTTTTTTAAAGACAAGTACAATTTATTTCTATGTTATATTTCATATCACAAGCTGAACCACAGAAGCTGCCTGTCCGTACACTACCTTGGGTCCTTTCTCTCTGACCAGACTGCTAGAACATTCTGTACCATGCTGGCTTAAACTCCCCATTTGTATCCTGTTGTGGGTCATGAAACTCTGTGAGAATCTGATAAAATTATAGGCTCTCTTAAGAAGAATGCACATACACATAATAAGCACACAAATTCAGCACACAATTTTGAGGAGTTCAGAGACTCCCTGAAACACATTCTTGGGTTCTGGCCGAAAACCCTGATCTAAACCATTGCCTGCAGAGGGCAACAGGGCAACTGGAGCCCACACTGAGCGCTGCATTCGGGAAAGCTGGGGACACTGTAAAACTTGATTAGTTTTTTGAAGGCACTTTTCTTTAGCATCATCATTTCTTCTGGGAACCTAGAGAAGATTCTGGCCCTAGAAGAGCCCTTCACAGAGCCATCTGTGGGCAGTGGCTTCTGAGCACTCACAGGCATGCTGTTGCAACTGAAGGAACGCACTGCCTTCTTCTTATTTTGCACGGACAAATAATTGAACAGGAAGGAGGACAGCTTGTGCTTGGTGACATCCGGGGCCTCTTCTGAAAAGCAGTCGTCGTCAAGTGGGTCCAGCAGGGTTTCAAGATGGCAGCTGTCTTCCTTTCTCACAGGACTGGCTTCCACATGTTGAGGCTGCTTGATGATCTTCCTGGCCTGGGCTGGGTCATATCCGGCCCCATTGACAGACTGAAGGGACATCCCATTGGCCAAGGCTCTGGGTCCCATTGTTTGGGAGATGAGGTTCCCAACCTGAGGGCTAGGTTGGGAAGTACAGTGCTGACTCATGATAAGAGTGGCAGCATCTCGAATGAGATTCCAGTCTCTCAGGATGTCATCTCTGGTGGTGAACTGGGATGTCACAGTGAAACGAATAATCAGTTTGTCCTGGATAGTGGCCGGAATGAGGAAGAGACGACCATCTCTAGCTAATTCCTTTAATACACTTTCTGTGAGACAATTAGGACCCTGTTTGAAAAATAAAGAAAGTGAACTCTATGTTACATCCCCAATAAGCATCCCCAGAAGCCCAGCATTTATATTTCTAAGAGGCTAACCAGCCAATACTATTAATCATAAGCCATAGAAGATGGCATTACCTTTAGACGAAAAACCACCAGGCCAAGGTGCCTCTTGGCAGGAATTTCAAAGAAAGGGTCATTTCTGACCAGAGATTCAAAATATTTTGCCATTTCAGTTCCCTAGAAGTGTAAGTAGAGAACAGAGTTTAATAATCAGACAAGGGACAGTTCCGCATAAACTTTCATTCTGCTAAACGGGTTTACACCAGTGACACCTTTGAACTGCAGAGTTGTGAAAGTCTTCTGCCTGAGTTTCTTCTCCATTTGATTTTGTTTATAGTCCAAGCTAGAAAACCTCCAATGGCTCCCTATTACTTGTCACATCAGATTCATCTCAAGAAATCACTTCTGAGGGCTCTTTTTCAACTCGCCCCCAGAACAAGAAGGCATCAATGCAACCTGGCCTCATATCTTGGTTTCACAGCTTTTTGACTGGTTGAGGTGGCAAGCGAGGGCAAAAACCCAACCTATTCTCTGCATTCCCAGCCACGTACCTCGTGTACCAGCTGCATCTGCCCAAAGGAAGACATCCTTGTTTTTACGGTATGTAGAGGCACCATGGGGCTGTCAACAGCTGTGCCCTCACCCTAAGCCTACATCTTTCCCTCACCTCTCAAACCTTTTCAAATCTTATACCTCAAGTGCTATTTCATTTCCCCCACTTTTTTTTTTTTATATTACACAGGGTACATATTTTTACATATCCTCCCCACATATGTCACGGAAAACTGAACCAGTTTATCAAGTATAGAATTTCTATTTGAGATGATGGAAGAAGTTCTAGAAATAGTAATGATGGTTGCACACATTGTGTGTGTACTTAATGTTACTGAATTGTACACTTAAAAATGGTTAAAGTGAAATTTTTATGTTATGTATATTTTACCACAATAAAAAAATGGAAAGCTTTGTACCATATTAACCTTTCATTGAAGTTTATGTCATTTTTTTTTAAGTTTCCTTTTTTTTTGTTTAACCTAGGATTATTAACCAAACAAGGGCAGGTCTTAACTTTTCTTTCATTTTAAAAAAATTTCTTCAAGCATCCGGAAGGATCTCAATAAAATATTTGCTAAGTAATTTCTATCACCTGGTTCTCATTGAATCACCTGGTTTTCGGACTTGATACTTGATTTCAAGAGAACTCAAAAAATTCAGCTAAGCACATCTTTGACCACGTTGAAGCAAGTTGCTGCAAACCTCATCCAGACCCCTTTCTTTCTGGGAGAGACCACTATGTAGTCTATTTAAAATGGTCTCCAATCACTGCCCAAGAACTTTTCATTTTCAAGTCCTAAAGCTCTGAGAGAAGGCACCCTTCTAAATGTTTTCTAACTATTTTATACTTTTGCAATTCATGTTCTAATTTCACCAGGATTCTCCCCATATCTTCTTCCCCTCCAGGCCAACTTCCACACACCTGCCCTACCAATTTTGATCTTTCCAAGTAAATGTTTCTTAACTCTACATGAGTACCATTAAGACATCTCAGGTACAGACCTAGAGTCAGGCTAGGTAAGGACCATGAAGCTGACACTTTTGAGCAAAGAGACCCAGAAGTCATCTTTGTCCAACCTCTTCATTTTCCTAGGAGGGGCTGAGAGAAAGTGACTTCCCCAAGGTACAAGTGGCAGAATGCAGGTCTCCTGGTCACCAAACACATGCTCCTCCCACCATGCTCTGCTGCTTCCTACAACATAAGCTGTTTGCAACAAGGTAGAAACAGGGGCCAAGGGAAAAGGGAAACCACACAGCATCCCTGCCACCAGAAACCACCTTTATGGACGAATAAAAAACCTGCTGCTCCCAGTGCCCTGAACCACTCTAGGTCAAGGGTGGGCAAACTATAGTCCCAGGCCAAATACAGCACCCCCCAACCTGTTTTTGTAAATAAAGCTTTGCTGAAACATAGCCATGCCCCTTTGTTTATGTATTGTCTATGGTGGCTTTTGGGCTAAAATGGCAGAGTTGAGTAGTTGCAACAGAAACAGTATGGCCTACAAGGCCAAAAATATTTAGTGTCTGTCTTTTACAGAAAAAGTTTACTAATCCCAATTCTAGGTGACAGTAAATGATTGGTGATGATGATGATGATGATGACGACAATTATATGTTGTCATTAGAAGAAGGGGGAAATGGAGGAGGAAGGGAGAGAAGGAAGAGGAAGTAGGAGAAGGAGGAGGAAGGGAAGAAAAAAATATTCATCGACTGTTAGCTGAGCATTAGGCCCTGTACTATAAATAAGGTCTGTATATGTATTATCTCATTTAATCATCACCATAAACCACTGAGAGAGGTATTACCATTTCCCATTTTATAAATTAGAAAGCCAAACACAGAAAGTTTAAGTAAATTGTCTAAGATCACCAAACAGTAGGTAGAACTAAAACACCAAACCCAGATTCCATTTTCTAAAGCATTACTGTATTACAGAGGGATACACAACTTGGTTTTCTATAACCTTCAAGAGCTCACATAGTAGAAGATAGCCCAAAATTGTGAAGAGAGAAGACCTTCCACTCTTGAGCAGGGTAGTATGGGGCCGGTCTGGGTGACCACCCCAAGCATTGTTGTAAGAATCTAATAAAACACTATAAGGTATTTTTAAAATTTAAGATGCTATGCAAGTCATAATTGTGAGCACAGTCAAGTTGAAGAAATAAAATTAACTAACATCAAACAACTCTGTTTTAATTCCACCTCTTACTGTTGTGGGACATTGGTAATCTTTGAGCCCAGTTTTGTAAGTGCGCTTGAATAGGTGATCTTAGGAATGACAAGGAAGCAGTGACGGGGACAGATGGAATAGTCAGGAAAGCTCCTGGGAGAAATGGAACCTAAACCATTAATAACATATGGAGAAGAGAGAGCAATCCAGGAGGGCAAAGTGAAGGTGAAGGTGCAGAGGCAGGCTGAGGATACAGCTGAAATGGGTCATTGAGAAGCCTGAGCTAAAATAAAGGCTGATAACCAGGTCCTTGAAAGCCAGGCCTAGGAGTGTGGGGGAGCTGATGGGAATTCAGAGCTTTGACTTGTAAGAGGAGCATCAGGGGAGTTGACCAGCACCTACACATTGAATACCCAGTCCTAAGAGTTTTCCTGATGCCTTGTAACCTCCACCGTCTCCATTCCTCAGCCACTACCTCCAATCATGGGTCTGAGGATTTAGAGTACAAAGTGCCTAACATCCCTCAATATCCTAGGTGACAGTCACTCATTGATAAATGTCCAGTTGACAAATACCTTGACGTTTATTACAAATGGAAAATTACCAACAGTAAACCAGTCTTTGTTACTGCTTCAACCATCTTATTTGGTTTTGTGTTTACTTAATGAAGACAGAATTCCTAAAGGAAAGGTAGATGGACAGAGTAATAAAGGACAATGTCTTTGGATTTATCTAATGCCGTGGCTTTTACCAATGGCTTTGTCTTACTCATAGGCACTCAGAGAAATGAGAGAAAAACACTGCTGGCCAAAGTTCTCAGTGAAGTCCCACCCCTTTCATGAAGAATATGACAGAGAGACAATGCCTGTCTCACCTCTGGGTCTTGTTTCTAGCACAATGATTTTTTTGTTGCTGTTGTCGAATTGAGTCAAAATAAATTGTACCAAATAGACTTTCAGTAAATACCTACTGACACGATGCAGAGATGTTTGTTCCAGACTTGGTAGGTCTACCTCTCACAGCCAGAAGAGCCATGTCTCAGGTGTAACCATAATAGGGACTCAAATTTTCAGACTGCTGTGATAATCGGAAAATTCTTAAAAGGATATACTGCTACCGTAGACACACTAGCTGCCCTGTGATTTATTTTCTCTTTCTCTCCTGCAAACCAGGCACTGGGAGCATCACTCCCAGGTGCTTGATGATAGCAGAAGGAATAATGAGACACTTATTCAAGGGGAGACAGCAGATAGCCCTTGGTGTCATGTTCTGCTCAGTGTCCCTCTAACTAACAAAGAAATGGCTACCCTAAATAATCAAGTCCCAGGAGTCCAAGAACAGGCTCAGACACCTGAGCCAACACCACAGGTCCTCTGGGCAGAAACCAGCCTTCCTCCCCATGAGGACACATAGCAAGACTACATACATGTCTGACGTGTGCTTGAAGATTCTTCACCCCAAAGGACCGAATCACGAACCAGAGTTTAATAGAACGAAACCGCCGGCTCAGGGGGATCTGCCAGTGCTAGAACAAAGGAACACAGTGCTCATGGTTAGAGGCAAGGGCACTGCTCCCTCATGCACTCCTCAGCTTTATCATCCCCTGCCTGCCCAGACCTCCAGGGACAGAAAGTGTCACCATGACTCCCAAAGCTGTTGCTAAGGAGAAGCTAAGGCAAATTATCCCAAGGCTGCCCTGTCATGTGACCAAGTCATGGTGAAGGTGGCCACTAGTTACCCTTGTCCAAGAGCAAGACAAGTGGAAACCAAGCCCATGGCCCTGAACAAAGAAGGCATTTTGCTTCAAACGCTGCTTTAAACATTTCATCTCAGGCTGAAATTCAAGATAGGGGCAATACATGTTTTCTCTAAAAGAACCTAAGTTTCTTGAAGTGCAGAGAATAAAGTTCTATTTCTATTCCCCCCTGTAAAATGTAAAGTATAGTGGTCAAGAGCTGGGATGCAAGAGCCCCACAGACCTGGGTTTCTCCTCCAGCTCTGCCAGTTACTATCTGTGACCTTGGGCGTTGCTGCCTCACTGGCTCCTGGTGAGACAGAGAATGGACAGCACTTCCGAAGGCAGGAAAAGAACCAATGCAAAGAGCCTCACAGGAAGTTGTCAGCAAGTGTTGGCTTTTTAGATGATAAAAATGTGAGCTACAAATCACAGCAGGATTTCTGCCTAGGACCAAGATAATCAATATTTAACCTCACTGTCTTGTCCTGACTTCATCCTGTGACACCCCTGTGCCCACAAGAGGCATCATTCCAGCTTTCAGATTTGAAATGAACATCCACATCTCGGCCTCTGTTTAACCAAAATTGACCCTTTGTTCCTGGTGACCAATTCAACAGAGCTCAAAGTTCAAGGTTCGGGGGGCACCATAGATCTAAACATTACCAAGCCAATTTCAAACTGATTTCGCAGATCTGAAAACAGACCAGTGGGTTTGGAAAACATTGGAAGTTAACCTGATGAGTAAGGTGGTTTCTAATGACCTCTTCCTCCGATGGTCAGAAAGTAAATGTCAGAATACTTCACCATAATTTCTGTTGACTAAATATAAATATTTGTCCCACTGAGTATTTATCTACTCATCCACAGGATTGCCAAATCCTCAAAACTGTACTCACCTTCACCGTTCACCCTTATTTCCTGACCCGGCATGCTCCCTTTGGGGACATTCCCCCTTTGTTGATGGACAAGGTTCTCCTACATCAAATACTAAGCCTTTTGTTTTTTAAGCAAAACATTCTAGTGGTGAGGACTGGCTTGGGGACTCATTCACCAGAAAAGGGCATCAAAACCTGGACACAGGACAAAATTTCTGTGACAGAGAAAGCAATCAACTCTATACCCCTTGTTAGATAAACACTCTAGGAGAATAATGAATGGATAATAGGAGCCTTCTCTAAAAATATTGTTTCTCAAATTGTTATGGCCAATTGACTGCTTTATCTCACCAGCAAATTAAAATGAGAGGCAGAGGGGCGCCTGGATGTCTCCATTGGTTGAGCATCCAACTTCGGCTCAGGTCATGATCTCCCAGTTCTTGGGGTCGAGACCCGCGTCAGGCTCTGTGCTGACAGCTCAGAGCCTGGAGCCTGCTTTGGATTCTGTGTGTCTCCCTCTCTACCCCTCCCCCATTCACATTCTGTCTCTCAAAAATAAATAAATGTTAAAATAATAATAATAATTTTTAATGAGAGGCAGAGATTATTTTATTTTTTATTTCTTCATACTCTTTCGTATACCCGGTTTTTCCTCTGGCCATTATTCCAAACCCAATCCATGCTGACTCAGCAGGGTGGTTCTAGCTGATATTTTCTGTTAGAGCAGGAAATTTGGACTTACAAAGAATGACATGGATCTTCTTGAACTCGAGACATCCCCAAGCCTCCTCTGTGTCCTTGCAAGGTTTTGCAGGTCTCCCCTGCCAAAGGAAGATAATGCCCCATCCACTAGTGGGAGCTGGATGTCAGAAAATCTAGCCCTAATTTTAGGTGGTGCCAGGGCCTAAGGATGAAGTCCCTAAGTCTTCTCTCCCAGGAAGGTGCTCTGTTTCTGGCTTATCTCAAACATGGCTGGCCTTCAATTTAAAGCTACAGCAACCTGAGTGAAAAGGAGTTTGGGTCAGAACAGCAGTGAAGACTCCCAGGATCACAACAAACAGAAGCTTCAATTTTCTAGGACTTTCTTTGAGACTTGAAAATTAAATCCATACAGTTAGAGGTGGGGGAAGGAAAAGGATAAAACAATACCTTCTGGATGTAGAAATATAAATAATAAGGCTAAGAAATATAAATAACCAGTGCTAAGGAAAGTTTAATTCAATATTTTTATAAGTTATCTGGAAGAGAGAGAGCACCATTAAATCTCCAAACTGATGGGAATGAACCACAGGAACATCTTGAGATACTGGTGTGAACAAACAGACAAAACAAAACAAAAAAAGTAACACGAGATCCAAAGTGGGCCGAGGTAAGATAATACTCTACAATTATGATCCAAATTCACTTATAGGAGGATGGGCACCATTTCACACTCAAGAAAGAAACAACTTAGAATTACCCTGAAAGATCCTGCCCCTTAGGATGCTGGGGGGAAAAAAATTTTTTTTAATTAAAGTTTTCTGAAAACCTACCAGACAGGGCAATAGAGATGAAAGAACCATTATTTGTCTATTTTTATCAACTTCTACAGGGTCTGTAAGCTTACTACCTGCAATGGCAATCAACAGTCTCAAAAATCTAAAGGAAGTGTAAACTGGCCTGAGGGAGAATAACCAATAAAAATCAAGAGATGACAGAGCTATTAATTTAGGACTAAATGGGCAACACATCTCAGCTGCCCAAGGAGACAAGACAGAACCATCTCTTTACAAACTAAATCTCACAGACATCAGGCATTGCTCTCTGCCTCACTGCATTAATTCATTTAATCCTCACAACAAGCCTAAGAAGCCAATATTATCGTCATCCTCATTTTACAGATAAGGAAACCCAGAGAGAGAAGTTAAGTCATTTGACTAAGGCCACACAAGTTAACAAATGGAGGAACAAGGAGGAATAAGGAGGAACACAGGCCATCACCCTTTAGCACCTAAATGCTTAACCATTTTGCTATAGCAAATCTCTACAGCTTAAGAGTTTTTAGGAATATTAGCCCTACCGTTTATTGAGCATTTGGCACATTCCCAGTACTGTGTTAAGTGATCTACACGTACATTCCCATTTCAGCCTCATGATACCGTATCAAATCCGTGCCAGTGTGCCCATTTTACAGATGAGGAAGCCACAGCTCAGAGAGGGCCGTTAAGTTTCTCAAAGGCCCACTGCTGGCATGGCATTTCAAACCAAGCTCGTCTCTCTCTGCTATGCTGCCTCCCGTTGGCCACGGATATATAACTGGTTTACATCTCTGTCTTCCCTACAATTAAAGGAAAGGCTTGTCTTCAAACTGAGGAGTAAATCTGAAAAGATTGTTTCCACAAGAGTCAGTACAGGCTGAAACTGTGGGCAGGTTCAAGAGACCGAGCAAGGTACAGCTAGTTGGGATGGCCAGGACTGCTCAGAGGCATCCAGAAGCTCAAGAAGTTTGGTCCCTGTGCCCCATCACCTCCCATGGAGCCTCCCACCTTGTCTCTGAGGGGACAAGAGATAAAAGCGATTTAAGCAAGGATCCTCTTTGCCTACCCAAGGAAACTCTCCACCCTTCCCCGATGCTGGGCAGTAAGCAGAAAAGATTATCCAAGATGGAGACAGAAGGGAACTGATCCACTCATGATAGAAAAGACATTTCTGGGAATTAAGGAATGCCACACATACTCAGGAAATGTGCATACTGCCTCAGAGGTTGGTCTCATTTTCTAGGCTTTTTAACAATTTTCTGGGTTTCATTGCATATACTTAGAAACCAAAGGCATACAGCAGTATTTAATGGGATGGGCTCACAGTGTGCTAATTTCAGACAGGAGCCAACATAAAAAAGACCCTCTGGGGCCAGGTGCAGCCAGTTTCCATCTCAGAGGCCACCATTCCTGGCCACTCACCATGAAGTCAGTGGCCATGCCCGAGTTGGCATGCCTGAGGTAGATGGGGTTCACGCTGAAGGTCTGCTGCAGCTTGTACTTGTCCTTGACCCTGTGGGTTTCCAAATGGGATTAGTGGCTGAGGCCTCCGCAGAGGAAGCAAGGCTTGCCCATGGGCTAGAAGCTTGGCTGTCACACTCACCAGAACCCAGTACAGTCAAAGTGCACCATCATCCACTTGGAAGGATTAAAGGTGAAGGAATCGGCATACTCGATGCCCTTCAGAAACCCCCGGAACTCGGGGCACAGGAAGGCAGTGCCTGCGTAGGCAGCATCGATGTGGAGCCACAGCCCCTCACTGGCACCTGGGGAAGCAAATGTCACCCGGCTGGGAGGCAGGACTGGGGGTGGGAGTAGGGGTTACCACCAGCCAGCTCAAAGGCATCTCTCTCCCTGTGCAGTGGCTGGTGGGCTTCAAGAGAAGAGAAGAAGGGATGGTCCACTATGGCTGGAGGATGTGGAGATGGGAGCAGGGGGGCACATCAATGGGAGTGGAGCCTCCTAAAGGGAAAGTCCACAGAGCCATACCTGGCCTTTCTTTCTAACTGGCCAGAGGGTTGACATCTTCTTGGCATCAACCTAGAAGTTCCTGGCACAGAAACTAACTTCCCACCAGCCCAAATGTTAACACATCTAACACCAACTTTAGAGAGGGGACGTCTCTCTTTCCTAGTGGATTTCTTGCTTGGGGACTTTAAACAATCTGCTTTGGGTCTCTTCTCTGCCTTTATCTTCTCCTATGGCTTCCCCTAGCCTACCATTTTCCTTTCCTTAGCCTAGGAGAGAAAATATTTCACTGTGCCTCATTTACCCTGGGTTTTGCATATAGCTTACTTTGAGTAGATTTCAGCATACAACTGAGAGGGCAAGAAAACCTGGAGACCTCCCAGTGTTGTCTCCTGACAGGATGCAGGGCAGGGGTTGAGGGGCAGCTCTCTAACCCCTCGCCCACCACTGGGAAAAGCTGTGACCTGACTGCCTAGGAGAAGGCATTTGTGAGCTGTGGTGGCTCTTCTTACTGTCTCTGCAATGACCAAGGAGGATCATTCCACAGAGCTAATTTTGGGTTCTTGCTGTAGGGAACATTCTGAAGTTCATTACTTGTTTTCCTAGCCAGACAGAGCAGACACTTACAGATGGGGCCCAGCTCTGACAGGCAGTCAAATGCACAGACCCCTGTGGTCCCCAGCGTTGCACACACCTGAAGGAAAATAAAGGAAGTTAACGTGGGAGGGTGGGCTCGTGTGACACATTTGGCCTGAAACAAAGATTCTAACCACAGGTATTCTCTACCCCACCCATCCCACCTCAACAGTATGTATTTCACATTACACTTTACCAAGACCCACAGTGAGAAATATATTTTATAAAGCAATCTAGTACATATATATGTGTGTATTTGAAATAAAAGTCTCACCAAACAATACATACTCTGGCTACAGATAGTCTCTATTCTACTTATTTTTTCTTATGAGGGTTATGATCCACAGAATTTATTTCCTAACACACCAACAAACAATAACTCATAATTTGTAAAACATTGTATTTGACAACATCTCTGCTTTTCTTTGCAGCAGGTTACTTGCCTGAATTCTGCCCATACTCCTTCCTCACCTCCAGGTTCTAAAATTCTAAGCTTAGAACACATTCTGACTTACAAAGACAGGCACCAAGCCGCTCTCCTTGTCCTCTTTGATGGCTTTCTGAAGAGCTTCCCCTCGGAGTGAGAAGTTGTCATCCACAGGCAGAAATTTCATCTTCACAAGAGAAATCAAACCAGCTTTTTCTACTGATGAGTGAGCCTAGGACCATGGACACCTGTTAGCAGTGTCATCCTGGGATGAGCAGCCCCCTGGCCCCCTACCAAAAAACATACTGCTGAAGCCAGACTAAAGAAATCAAAACTAACATTTGTTGTGTGTCTTCCCCTTCGGTTCCTGGAGACTACCTCCAAGGCCTGCACTGCCCTGAGCTCCAGCATACTCATGTCTAGAAAAAAATTACTCAAGAGCTAAGACTCCAGAAGCCAAGCCCTAACCCCAAGGTTTGGCCTGTATTGGGCAACTCACCTGGTCAGAGGCATAGGCAATGAGCCGGGCGTTTAGGGAGGACTCGTCTGCCCCAGGTTCAGAAGCTTTCATTTCTAGGATTTTGTTCTTCCTTGCTGCCAGCAAGGCAATCAAGGTGGACTCACTGACTGTGCTCTGTAGTGGAAAAAGGATTACCAGTGGCAGCCTCTCCTTGAGTTCTCTGGGCATATTCCCCAGGCTTCTAGATGTGGTGTGGTGGTGGTGGTGGTGGTGGTGGTGGTGGTGTGTGTGTGTGTGATAGCCATTCCTAAGAAGGGGCTCCTGCCAAAGGGGCTGTCCTTCCTCCTGACTCTCAGGCCTATTCCACATTCTCCCTTCACAACACCTTGTGCACTCCTGGGACACCTCCCTCTCCTCTCATTTTCTAGGGAGGTAATGAAAGCACATTTTCACCTAATACCAACCTCTTTATTCAGAGGCCACAGAGACCAACAGGAGAATGTTCAGCCTCAGCTAGGTACAAATTTGCTTACAGATATGTTTGCTCCCCACTTAAAACTTGCTGAACATAAAGAACTTTCAGTTTCTTAGGAATGGCAACAGTTTGTTTCTAAAGGCACAATCCAGAGAGAGGTCCTGGCCTATGTGAGAGGCTAGTCACTTCGGCCTTGATTCTGTTGCCAATGGCTCTCGTGACCTTGGGTTAACATTGCCTCTCTGGAAGATTCTTTTCCATTTATAAAATGGAAAGCATCCCTCTGGCTGCCTCCCAGAGTGGGAGGATTGATCATCCAAATGAGGGTTGAATAGGATTTCATTCTGGCCACACGATTATGGAAGTCCTGTGTGCCCCCTCAGCAACCTTACAGAAATCTTGGTTTCTCATCATTCATTCACTCAGTCTTTGGTGCCTTTGCTTCTTGAAATCTTGAGGTGACCGACATCTGATAGCTCCTTGTTAAAAAGCCTGGCAGACAGTGTCATGGGGAGTGGTAGAGATCAAATCCCATTAGATATTCAGTAACTGGAAATTACTCTGCAACAAGGAAGTCAGCAGAATAGTAATACTAATAATAATGCCACCTTCCGTCTACATTGCTATTTGTAGTTTACAAAACTTTCTGTGGTCCCTTCGGCTCCTCATAAAACCTCTCTGAGGTTATTGTGACTCCTGTCTACAGATGAGGATAGCAATGCTCAGAGATGTTACAGGACGGAATCAAGTTCACACAGCTGATGAATACAGGAGAAAGCAGAGTTTGTATTTAGACAGGCGGAGGGTCGAATCCTCACTCTTCTACTTATCAGCTGAGCAAGTGGGACAAGTTTTTAATCTCTCTGAGTTTCAGGGCTCTTATCTCAAAAATTAGCGATGATAGTATTTACCTATGGAGTTCTTGAGATAATTAAATGAAAAGCAAGATCGTGTACAGCAGACATTTAGCATGTCTCCCAGATAGAATACCTGAAGCTGTAACTATTTTTGCAAACAATACAGGAGGTCCACAACATGCAGTAATTTGTCTTCCTTGTGAGGATTTTAATCTTGCTGCAAGACTGGAGAGAGAGAGGGAGTCACTTAGCTAGCAAATGAGCCCAGCAACCTTTCTGGTTCTCAGCTCAGGGCACCATGGCTGGTTTTATTTTAAGGAAGAGCTCATTGAATGTCCATATCCACTCTGTGAGGAAAACATTATTGTTATTATTATTAATTATTATCATCTCTGTCTTATAGAATATAAAAGCAGGAAAATTATATACTACAGTGGAATTTAAGAATCTGAGAATTCTCGGAGCATCTGGGTGGCTCAGTCGTTTAAGTGTCTGACTCTTGATTTTAGCTCAGGTCATGACCTCATGGTTCATGAGCTCAAGCCCTGCATCGGGCTCTGTGTTGATATTGTGGTACCTGCCTGGGATTCTCTCTCTCCCTCTCTCTCTGACCCTCCCCTGCTCATGTTCTCTGTCAATCTCTCTCTCTCTCTCTCTCTCAAAATAAATAAACATTAAAAAATAGCTTTAAAGAAAAAAGAATCTGAGGGTTCTCAAAGTCTCAGAACCAAGCCCTCCTGAATATCCAAGGTTTATAGACGCGAAAGAACCTAGCAATGTGCACGGTCTGTGGGAGGCACTCAGCAAGCTCCATTATGCTGATTGCTCTTGACAAAAAAAGAAATATTTGAGAAACTATCATCTGACAGATATCCAAATGATAGGGTTATATGATAAGATAAATCGATTTATGTCATTAATTTTTCTTACTACCAAGGGTCTCCTGGACCCAGGAGGGAGGGAAAGAAGTTTCTACTTGCCTTTTTTTTTTTTTTTTTTTTTGGTCCATTGGCCATAAGGTGTTAAAATAAGACAAGGAAGGGGAGTTGTCAGTTCATAAACTAGGAAACCTGAATCAAGCAATACTGGAAATGTGATAATGTGTTGATTTCTCAATCTTTTTCAAAGGAAAAAGAAAGGAAGTGTGGAGGCGGCAGCAGTGTTAGTGGCGGAGGTGGCAGCCATGACAGTGGTGGCATCAGTGATACTGGCGGCAATCAGGACAGTGATGATGGTAAAGGCAAGAGCGGTGGCAGCGATAGTAGGGCAGTAGATGACATAGGGGAACCTCCACGGAGAACAGGAGAATTGCCTGGGCAAGGGTTCAGCTGATCTTTCACTAGTCAGCCCTCAAGCTGGGAGGAGCTTTGCCAATGGAGGCACCTGCAAGACGCCGCCTCCCTGGCTGCCAGGTTGGTGATGCAGGAAGTGCTCTGGAAGTCCCAGCATTTTTGCCAGCCAGTCCATGACGTTCATCTCCAGCTCCGTGCATGCAGGGCTGGAAGCCTGAAAGAGGGAAAGCAACTTCATCCAGACAGCTCCAGGACACCAAATGCAACTCCACACCGGCCCCAGAAACACATCTGTCTCTGCCCTGGCCCTCCCTGGATCCCTGCACTACCAGTGAGAACCTGACCTATCTTCCCCCTGGACAAGGGGTCAATGTCAGTCCCTGCGCCCCATTCCTACCCCATCCTTTACCAAACCAAAAAGGGAAGAGAATGTAGGGCTTTGGATTGATGCCACCCTCAGTGAAGTGGAGTCTTTCCTAACTCCAAAGCTCTATGGAGAAACAGCCCTAAAAATGATTGCTTCCATTTGGCCTCCCTAGTCTCCCAAATATCCAGCCAAGTGGCTTTCTGAAGGCCAGGGACAAGTTTTAGGACTAAGAAAGAAAGCACTCCTTCCTGGAAAAGACATCAACACTCCCCCTCACTCCTCTCAGCCTTCCCTCCCCACAACACACCCTTCAGGCTTAAAATATAAAGCTGTTCTAGGAGGCTTCTGGCACAGTTTAAAGCTGTTTGGTGCTGAGGGGGTTATTAAGGGAAGTCTGAGGCTATATCCCTCACCCCTCAAAGACAAGAACACAGGGAAAGTTGTACCCACAGGCACCAAAGTGCTTAGTTAGGATCACAAACCGTGGGAATAACCGGATCTCGGTCCAAATCTCATCTCTGCCTCTATGAGCTGTGTGAGCTTGGGGAGATGAGTTACTTAAGCCTCAATTTCTTCATCTACAAAATGGGTCACTATTCATGATTCCACAGGGTTAAAGGATAAGATGAGGTCATTTATATAGAGCTTAAGCCCAAAGAATGTAGCCATTGTTAACATTTAACTTGGAACCCACTTCAGAGATCAGGACAAAACACGTCTGCCCCAGGATGTCACTTTCTGCCAGTTGCCACTGGTTAGAGCTACTGCCATCGTTACTCACCCAGGTGAATCCCAAGCAGTTGATGGCATCGGCCAGCATGTCTCCCAGCAGTGATGGCCACGAGGTGAGAGCCGGGTAGTAGGCGTGCATGTGGGGGCTCTGCCAGTGTACCACCTGGAGGCAGAGCACGTACATGTGTGGCACCAGGAGGCTCATCTGGGAGGCTTTCCTCTACCAGACACCCTCTCTGGCAGGGGGAAGCACCCACTCTAGAGATGGGCTGACACTTTTAAGACAGTCCAGTAAATGACACAACTCCGTAAAAATAAAACAGACTCATGGTGTTCTTGCCACCCATATTCCTCATAGTCTAAGCTGCTTCCTCAGTGGAGCATTTGTGCAAAGACCAGAAGGGAATATGCAAAATGAAAACAGGTATAGTAATTAGGGTTGTGGATTCTGGATAGTGTGCACATTAGTCTCCAGCGCTTGTCCCCCATGCCATCCTGCCCAGTAATAAAGAGGAAGAGGAGACTATGAGCTCCAGAAGAATAGGCTACCTGCCTCATCCAGTTTCTTGTGAAAAAAAAAAACACCCTTTGGTCTATGGACGCTGAGCTCCCTGGGCACACAGCTCCTGCAGAGGATCAGGATGCAGAGATTCAAAGCTGTCCTTAGCTTCCCAGTGGGGATGGTGAAAGGAGAGAAAAGGGCAGGGGAAGTGCCAGCCCAAGGGCATGGGACCCCCACCTCCAAGTTAACCCCTGAGCCCACAATCAGGTCGAAGAGCCAGATGTAAGCAGGAGCCAGGTGGAAAGACAGGGCCCCACATTAGACTCATTGGTTATCTAATCTGACTTCATCTCCCTGTTTTATGAACATGCCCTTTTCATTTCATGTTTTTGAGCAATACTGTGTCCCCTGACAGGAAGACACTTCCCCTACTGACAGAACCTTCCAAAACCTGTTAATTCTTAGAAAGGTACTGAATACCCATTTCCTCCACAAACCCTTCCCCAGTTTCCCAGCCCCCTTTGATCCTTTCCCTGAACCCATGGAACATTCTCATTCTAGATAGATGTTCCACTCTACTGAGAACTCATTAGTCAACATCTTAGTGTATCATCGAGCTATTTGGTATGCACAAATTATTTTTATCCCTCACTAGCAAGGGTAGTGTCCTAGACAGTGCAGGTGGTAGGAGGAGCATACGATTAAAGTCCAAGGACACAGGTTTCAGTCTTTCCGTTGTCCCTAACCAGCTGTGTGAGTTTGTAGGTTTATTGTGAAGCTAAGGAGCTTAAGCTCCACGGTCCCATGTTTGCATGGGTCTTTTCCAAGAACCACACTTAATTTTATTTTCTTACCTGGGATCTCAAAATTTATATGTGATTCAGACCCCATAAAAACAAGATAGTCCTCTATACCTTTCTTGACCTCAGTTTCTCATCATAAAATAAATCTTGTTTCCTGGGGCTATCATGTGGATTGGTCTAGGAAGAAATTTGCCAAATGAAAAGCACTAATGTTCGTGGTAAGTTAGTCACACGGTAATAGACACATCATTTATCCTGACTTGACTCAGATAATCAGACCTCTTCCTCCGATTTTTGCCAGACAAAATGTGTTCTACCTAACAATATCTCCCCCTTTCCATGCTTTATCTTGTTTAATCCTCACAAGACCCCTATGAGGTAAATTCTACCATTACCCCTGTTTTACAGATGAGAATGAGGGCTGGCTAGTGCGAAGCAGCATCCACGTGATCACACCCACCTCACAGACACAGATAACTGTGCCAAGACAGAAATCCAAGGCTGTCTAACCCCACAGCCCAAGCTCCTAAGCAGGATGGTGTCCTGCCTGCTCCCACTGTGCTGCTTTCTCTCCCATATGAAGAGAAGAGGTTTTCCTTTCTTTCTTTTTTTTTTTTTAATGTTTATTTACTTATTTTGAGAGAGAGCACACAAGCATGTGCTCAAGCTGTGAAGGAGCAGAGAGAGAGGGAGAGACAGAGAGAATCCCTAGCAGGCTCCATGATGTTGGCACAGAGCCCAACACAGGGCTCAAACCCACAAACCGTGAGATCCTGACCTGAGCGAAAATCAGGAGTTGGACGCTTAACCAACTGAGCCACCCAGGCGCCCCTAGTAGAGGAAGTTTTTCTAAAGCAGAAGGACAGTTATTGTTTGTGTCACGGCATGGAGAGAAAAATCAATCCAGTCGTCAATGAGGGGCTGGTCAGAATGAGAAAGCAAAGGACCAACTGCTTTCACGCCATCTCTCAGAGGCTGGTACGGCCTGTGAGATTAGATGGAAGACGGGGCCCTCATTATCAGTGTCCTTAGTGACGGTATTTTGGAAACCCCAGAGAAGGGCTTCCATCCCCTGGCCCTATCAAGAGCCAATTATCTGTCCTTGCAAGACAAATATGATAAGATAGGCTAGAGGAACACTTATCAAAGACAGGCAGACCTCTGGGTCCAGAAGTGAGTCTCTTTGACCACACACCCCCAGCAACTGCTGGAATTGCAATCAAACAAATCAGCTCACTTCCACCTCTTCTGACAGTTGCTCTCAGTCTCACTACGAAACTACAGTTGGCCCCTCAGGAGATTACACTTTACAGAACGAAATCCATGAGATAATCTTATCGGGGAGCTAGCTTCCTTGGTAAAGCTTTACGATAGGGAAATTTTCAAAAGATGCTTATGAAATAGGCTGAGTGGTCAGACAGAGCTGTGTATTTGGCTTTGTACAAACTTGCCAACCAATACGTTTGTAGACACTTATTCTGAGTTTAAATAATTTAGCATCCCTGCCTCCAGGCACATTTCTGTCACATCTAAATCTCTTAGAGGATGATGGTTGTAAATCTCAAGTCAGCCTCAGAAAGTCGCTAGACACATGTGGTTCAGGGGCCCCTGGGTGGGTCAGTCTGTTAAACGTACAACTTCGGGTCAGGTCATGATCTCACGGTTTGTTGAGTTTGAGCCCCGCACCAGGTTCTATGCTGACAGTGCAGAGCCAGCCCACTTCAGATCCTCTGTCTCCCAATCTCTTTGCCCCTCCTCCTGCACTCTCTTTCTCCCTCTCAAAAATAAACAAACATGAAAGGAGGGAAGGAAGGAAGGAAGGAAGGAAGGAAGGAAGGAAAGAAGGAAGGAAAGAAGGAAGGAAGGAAGAGACTAGACACATGTGGTTCAGGACATCAGTGTCCCCAGCAGGCAGAGTGAGGACAGCCTGCTTGTTGGGGTGCTGCTGAAAGGCAGTGCCTGGGTGCGCAGGCTCAGGCTGGAGTACTCTGTCACACACTAGTAGGGATACTAGTACAGGAGAAAGAGCAGAGCTTTAGGAGTACGACTGGCCTCGGCTAAAATCTTGGATCTGCCAGCCATGAATTCTGCAACTTTGAGAAAACAATGAATATCCCTGAGCCTCAGTTTCCTCATTTCTAAAACAGGGATTGTAGGATCACTGTGGGATAAAACAGGCTGGCCTGTAATGGGGCTCATCCAGTGCCTGGCATGTGGCACGGAGCTCAGTATAGGCAGCCCTTCTGTGGGAGGGGGACTGGTACACCTTAACACAAGCACCTTGGCACGGCTCCTCGCCCCTGGTGGCCAGGGATGGCTCACAACCCACAGAGGTGGGCTCCAGCTCAAGCACCAGCCAGCCTCTGTCTGTTTCCTGGCCCTGCCAGTGCTGTCGCCAGCCTGTGCTCTTTGTCACTGGAAAGCTCCTTCCTACTCTTGAAAAGTACCTCAATCATGAGATCCCCCTTGGTAGGGAACGACAGGGTTCCAGCCTCACTCAGCATCCTGGGCCTCCCTCCCTGACAGGGTGCCCTCTGAAGGTGTATTCTGGGCCTCCTTCCCTCCCTTCAGTGAGTCACAGCATTCTGTAGGAGAGTCCCTGGCTCTCCCAGCTGGGGCTTCAGGGACTGTCTCCAGCCTCCTCTCTCTGTCATGCTATCCACATCGGCCTTTCCCCTCAGACCCAATTTTCATTCTCATCTCATCCGATTAGATTTCCACACATCTGTCAGGCCAGGCCCTGGGGTGTCAGCCTCCTACCCAGCATACAGGTCAGCCCTCGCATCAGAAACCTAATTTCGGTCACAGTCCTGGCCCTCTACAGCCCACAGGCCAGGCTTGTGTGTTGGTGTACAAGGGGCAGGCATCCCAGGCTTACCCAAGGCAGGCCTCTCTTCAGGCCTACTGCCCCCCCCCCCACCTCCTCTGCTCTAAAACCCAGAATCATCTTTGTGGCAACTGTATCTCACCCCAGGCATGATGATTCGCTCAATATCCCCAAAGATGCTGTCCCAGCTGTCAGGTTCCTCGGGAGCACTGTCAGGCAGCTGGGCTCGCAAGTAACCAGGACGCACATCTGGAGTCACCCGCCGCTCCCGCACGGTGCTCAGGTACTGGCAGATGTAATCCACCATCTCTTTTCCTACAAGGGGGGGAGTAGAAACCAGCCTCATGTCCCCTGACTGGGCCCGGCCAATTCATGCCTGACCCCCTTGGCTCATGGCCAACAGACTTGGTGAAGACGGAAATGGATTCATGGGCTGATGGGGAGAGGGTCTGATCCCCAGCATCAGCCTTGTCTTCAGAATTTAAGAAAATAAGTGAGGGTGGCGCGCCTGGCTGGCTCAGTCAGCACAGTGTGTGACTTCTGATCTCGGGGTTGTGGGTTCAAGTCCCACATCAGGTGTGGAGATTACTTAAAATAAATAATTTTTAAAAAGAGTGAAAAAATAAGTAAGAGGATGAATGAATGGTGGGGGGAGTGTGCGAGTGAACAAATGAAGAAGACAGAAAATCTTGAAGTGTAAAACTCTAGCACCGAAGTAAAGTATTTCTTTTTCCTCCCTCTTCCATTATCTATACCAATCTTGATTGTCTCTCCTACCTTTCTTTTCTTCTCAAAAACAGAACATCTAATTAATTCACTACTTGCAGGTTTAGTAGAAACTCTGTGACTCTTTCTATCCAAAAATTGTTACACACACACACACACACACACCCTAAATTCCTATGCCATGTTCTGATACAAGCTGAAAAATCTGCTTGCTCACTATTCCCATTGGACCAGTAATTCCTCACTTTTGGACTCATGGGCTTCTTTGAGAATCTGATGAAAACGGTGAGCTTGCACACACAAAAAATATGGTATATAATTTCTGTGGTTCAGGGAATCCTGAAAGCACAACCACACCCAGACTGAGAACGGGGCACTAGCCTGAAGTCTTGGGGAAATGCAAAACCATGTCTTAATCACTCCACTTCTCTCCCTCTGTTTGCACCAATACCTCAATGCCTGGGGCATTTCTTAGATACTCAAAAAAAAAAAAAATTTGTCAAACATATGAACAAATAAAAAAGGAAGAAAAAGAGTCAACTCAAATACTCTGGAGCCACTGTAAATTATTTCCTTTTTCTCCCAGACAGTGCCTCTGTCTCTTGCTCTAAGTCTCTCTCTCTCTCGCTCTGCTTCTCTCCCTTTCTGGGTCTGTCTCCCTCCCTCTGTCTGTCTCTCTCAAAATCTAAAAGTCCTCCTTAGTACTCCTTAAGCTTTTCTCTCCCTGAAAAAAATAAAACAGAGAAAAGGAGAGGGACCCCTATTTCTTGTCTCTGCACCAGCTCTGCAAAAATTCTCATGTGCAGGACCAGCTCCAGAAAAAAACTGTGAAGGAGACAAAGAGGGATTTCGACACCCTCCTCTCTTCCCTTTGTGCTCTCCTCCAAACCTCCCACAGCTGATGCCTCTTGTGACTGTAGTGGCACCCCAGCAGAGCTCTGAGAGCACTAGACCTTGCCCGCCACTTGTCCAGGGGCGGGCGGAGATGTATTTGTGTTCTCCGCACAGGATACATGTCTACGGGAACCTGCTGACGACTTTTGGGAAGCGATGGAGTAAGCCAGCGCGGGCAGACAGGTAGAGGCTGAGGTGAGTTACGTCTGGGTGGAGGAGAGAGAGGAAAAGTTGCATTTCACATGGGACGATAGCTTAGAGCAAACACATTTTAGACGATATAACCTACCAGCGGGGATGAGGACAGAAAAAGCTACGGAGAGAAAAATGGTTAGCAGCTGTCCACTGCTCCCCTTAGCCAGCCATGCCTGAAAACGGGTTAACCATGGCTTCCTTCTCACCACACAAGGGCTCCAGACAGAGTAGCTGCTCACTAAACATTTAGGAAATGAGGGACTACATGAAAGAACAGTGCTGACACATCCACGCAGAGAGAAAGGAATATAAAGAAAGGCTTTTGCAGCGACGACAGAATATTGGGGGAAATTTTTGTTGCCACTGCAGAATATGAACTCTTTTCCCCTTTCGCGGATCAGGAATCCGAACCCTGTGTCTGTGGGACCCTGGACCAGAAAAGCGCGACACACGGGAGAGTGGACGGAGAGGAGAGTGGGCGTGTGAGGGGCAGGGGGAAAGCCAGGTTGAGAAAAGTTTTAATTTCCCATCCTGCATTCTTTCCTCAGGAAAAAGCTGCGCGGAAGCCAGCTCGCAGAGGGCAAGTCTGATACTCCAGTCAAATGACACCCCCAAAACCTAAGGGCGGATCACCAGCACCAGCTGCTGCACGGCATCAGGGTGCCCGTCGCTCACCTCTCTGCCTGTACTCCTCGGGCTCCATCGTGTCCCTCGGGCTGCGGGCCGGCCGCGACTCCTTCTCACAGACAGACACGGAGGAGGTGGAGGATGGGCTCCTGGGCAGCCAGTGTGGGCCCTTTATTTAAAGTGTTCTTTCTTCCACCTTGGCTCCACCCTTCAGAGGCCCTTCCTCTAGGCCTGATTAACTCCACCCCTCCTCCCCCCACCCAGGGCTGGTCAAGAGATCCAGGATAAAAGGCGCTTCTAGATTAAACAGGCCACTTAGCAACCCAGGCCCTCGCGTCAGTCCCCGTCAGTTCTTTCCGCCCCTCCATTCCCACCACAGAGCCCCCGCCTGGGACACAGCACAGCCCGGTAGCCCAGAACAAAGCCGAGGGGAGGCAGAATAAGCCGCACAAGTTATCCGTTATTCCTCCCGCTACTGCTTCTCTGTCAGCAGCGGGCAGGGAGGAACGGGCACCCCTCAGACAGGCCGCCCGGCCGGCAGGCAGCAGGGCGCTTGGGGACACGCAGATATATATTATCATCTCACGCGATGGGCTTTTTAAATTGCCACTTAACACACTTACCGTTGCAGAGAAATGAGAAAACACAGAGAGGCAAAAAGAAAAGAAATGGAAGCCTCACCCAGACTTTCATGGCTTTTAGCACTTGACAGGGTGCGTGCGTCTGCACGTGTGTGTGTGAAAGGGCAGGCCTCCTCTGCCCGAGGAGAACAGCGCCTCTCTCTGAGCTTACTTCTGAGGGAAAAGCGATCAGATGCACGCTCTGGTTTCTCTTCAGATAGCATAAATCTTTTGCCATTTGCTAAAGATTTCTGTGGAGAGGTAAAGATTGAAAGGTGATTAAATGCTGCGAAATTGCCACATAGGGGCGCCTGTCAGTTAAGCGTCGGACCTCGGCTGGGGTCATGATCTCACGGTTCTGTGAGCTGGTGAGTTCCAGCCCTGCGTTGGGCTCTGTGCTGACAGCTCAGTCTGGAGCCTGTCTGCTTCGGATTCTGTGTCTCCCTCTGTGTCTGCCCCTCCCCCGCTCATGTTCTCTCTCTCCCTCTCTCTCTCTCTCTCTCTCAAAAAATGAATAAACACTAAAAAAAAAATTGCCAAATAGAATAGACTTGTTTTGTTTTGTTTCCTGTCTTCATCTTTCTTGTCCTCTCGATGGTATTAGACAGATACTACTTCCTTGTCCTTGAGGCGCACAGTCTCTCTGGGCTTCCAGGAAATGGCTTGTCCCGCTCTCCCATCTACCTCTGTGCTGTCTGTCCCCTCCAATCAGGCTGTGGACGTTGGCACGCATACAGGTTTAAAGCTCGCATCAAATTTATACCATGAGGCCCTCCCAGTTTCTGAGCTCCAAAATCTTTTATCCAACTGCCTCCTTGACAAATCCCTTTGCATGGTGTCAGCCGACTCTGTGTCTGATGAGAACCCTCTCCTTGGTTTGCAGATGGCTGCACTCTTGCTGTATCTTTACATGATAGAGAAAGAGAGCACTAGTATCTTCCTCTTCTTATAAGACACTAATCCCAATAGGAAGGCTCCACCTTCAGAAAGTTATCTAAACCTAATTTTCTCCTAATACTATCACTTTGGGTGTTGGACTTCAACATGATGAATTTGGCTGGGGGACAGAAACATGCAGTTCATAACAGAGTGCATCTTAAATCTGGTGAAATCTGAATCAAACCTAATTAATAGTATTGTACTGATGTCAATTCCCTAGTTTTCACGTTTTACTAAAGTTTTGTAAGATGTTTTCCATTGGGAGAAACTGGTAACAGAATGATTCATGGACTCTGTACTATTTGTGCAACTTCTTCTGAATTTATAATTATTTTGAAATAAGAAGTTTGTTTTTTTTTTTTTTTTGTTAATTGCTACTGAAAATTTTACACCTACTAAGATGGCTATAATCAAAAAGACAGATGGGACTCCTGGCTTGCTCAGTCAGTAGAGCATGTGACTCTTGATCTCAGGGTGGTGAGTTCAAGCCCCGTTTTGGATGTAGAGTGTACTTGAAAAAGAAGGAAAAAAGACAGATAATAACAGATGTTGGTGAGGGTGTGGAGCAATTGGAACCCTCATATATTGCTGGTGGGAATGTAAAAATAACGTAGCCATATTGGAAAACAAGTGGTTCTTCAAAAACCTACACATAAAATTCCTTTATGAATCACCAATTCCACTAGGGGGTATACAGTTAAGAAAAATGAAAATTTATGTCCACACAAAAATTTATACATGAATGTTCATAGCAGCATTATTCATAATTGCCAAAATAGGGAAACAACCCAAATGTCCATCAACAGATAAATAGATAAATAAAACGTGGTATGTCCATACAAATATTATTTCACAATAAAAAGGAATGAAGTACTGATACATGCTACAACATGGATGAGCCTTGAAAACATGCTAAGTGAAAGAAGCCAGTCACAAAGGACCATATATTGTATTTATATGAAATGTCCAGAAGAGTCAGATCTATAGAGACAGAAAGTAGCTTACTGGTTACCAGGGGCTGAGGCAGGGGAGAAGGAATTCAAAGTTGACAGCTACGGGGGATAGGGTTTTTTAGGGGGGGAGGGGTGATAAAAATGTTTTAAAATTGATTATTTTGATGGTTACACAACTCTGCAAATATGCTAAAAACATTGAATTATTCATTTTAAATGGGGGATTTTATAGTATGGGAACAGCTCAAAAAAGCTGTTGATTAAAAATTTAAAAAAACAGATGAGGAGAATAAGTATGCCTGAGGAGCATAAGATCTTTGAGGAAAAATGGTCTAGTGGATTTGGACTCCAGTGATATGACCAATAGTATAAATCTTTTATAGGACCAGGGGTAGAAAAATAATATTGACAGTGATAATAGCCGACGTTTATTGAGCACATAAAAAGTACCAACCGCCAAGTTCAGTATTTTAAATAGAAAAGTTTCAGTTTAGGGGTGCCTGAGTGGCTCAGGCACTGAGCAGTTTCAGTGCCTGAGCTGAAACTGAGTGGCTCAGTTGATTTAGTGTCCAACTCTTGACTTTGGCTCAGGTCACGATCTCACAGTTTGGGGGATCAAGCCCCACATCAGGCTCTGGGCTGATGGCGCTGAGCCTGCTTGGGATTCTCCTTCTCCCTCTCTCTCTGCCCCTCCCCTGCTTGCATGCTTTCTAAATAAATAAATAAATAAATAAACATTAAAAACAATTTTTTTAAGTTTCAGTTTATTTTCTCTTCAAGTGTTACTTCTGCTCCATTATCTCTCTTCTATTCTTCTGCAACTCCAGTTATGCTATGTTAACATTTTTTACCTTATCTCATAAATATATATAGTATTTATGTGTGTGTTATGTATTTTATATAAGTTATATAAATTACATGTATAATATATATGTTTTACATATATATATATTCTTTTCTTTATTTTCCATCTTCTTGTCTCTCAGAGTTTCAGTTTGAAATGTTTTCTGACCTATCTTCGAGTTCTGTCTTCAGATGTATCTAATATGATAATAAACCTGGTTATTGATTTCTTAATATGTTAAGAACATTTTTCAGTTGTAAAATTTTCATTTGGTTCCTTTTTTACACTTTTCAATTTCTTACCAAATCTTTTAATCTTGACTATTAAGTCCTTGAACATAATAAACTTTTTTTAAAAAATTGCCACTAAACAATGTAAAACACCTGTATAAATGGAAAGACATACCACATTCTCAGAGAGTAAGACTCACCATCACAAAGTTATCATTTTTCCTAAGTTAATTTATAAATTTAACACAATCCCAGTGAAAACCCCAGCAAGAATTTTGGGTGTTCTGTTTTGGAATTCAGTAGCTAGTTTTACAGTTCAAAGGAAAAAACAAATAAACTAGGATTGTAAGGAAAACTGTAAAGTAAAAAAAAAAAAAAAAAAAAAAAGGAACTAGAAGATTCTGTTCCTACCAAGAAGGTATTAAAATATATTATGAATCCTCAAGAATTAAAAGAATGAGAAATTGATATATGAACAGACCAAAGGAAAAACAAAGTCACCTTTTTAGTTAGGTTTATTCCTAGGTATCTTATTGTTTTGGGTGAAATTACAAATGGGATAGATTCCTTGATTTCTTTTTCTGCTGCATTTCTGCAACAGATTTCTGCATGTTCATTTTATACCCTGTGACTTTGCTAGGTTTATATATTAGTTCTAGCAATTTTTTTCTTTGGTGGAGACTTTTGGGTTTTCTACATAGAGTATCATGTCATAGTAAAAGTTTGACTTCTTCCTTGCTGATTTGTATGCCCTTTATTTCTTTTTGTTTTCTGATTGCCGAGGCTGACTTCCAGTGCTATATTAAATAGTAATGGTGAGAATGAACATCTTTATCTTGTTCCTGACCATTAGGGAAAGGTTCTCAGTTTTTCCCCATTGAGGATGATATTAGCTGTGAGTCTTTTCTATATGACCTTTATGATGTTGAGGTATGTTCCATCTATACCTACTTTGTTGAGGGTTTTTATCAAGAACGGATGCTATATTTTGTCAAATGTTTTTTCTGCATCTATTGAGAGGATCATATAGTTCTTATCCTTTCTTTTATTATGTGGTATATCACGTTGATTGATTTGTGAATATTGAACCAGACCTGCAGCCCAGGAATAAATCCTACTTGATCATGGTGAATAATTATTTTAATGTACTGTTGAATTTAATTTGCTAGTATCTTGTTGAGAATATTTGCATCCACATTCACCAGGGATATTGGCCTGTAATTCTCCTTTTTAGTGAGGTCTTCATCTGGTTTTGGGATCAAGGTAATTCTGGCTTTGTAGAATGAGTTTGGAAGCTTCCCTTACATTTCTATTTTTTGGAAAAATTTGAGAAGAATAGATATTAATTCTTCTTTGAATGTCTGGTAGAATTCCCCTGGGAAGCCATCTGGCCCAGGACTCATTTGTTGGGAGATTTTTGGTTACTGATTCAACTTCTTTGCTGGCTCTGGGTCTGTTCAAATTTCTATTTCTTCCTGTTCCAATTTTGATAGTTTGTGAGTTTCTAGGAATTTGTCCATTTATTTCAGAATGCCCAGTTTGTTGGCATATAATTTTTCATAGTATTCTCTGATAATTGTTTATATTTATGTAATGTTAGTTGTTATCTCTCCTCTTTCACTAGTGATTTTCCCTATTTGGGTCCTTTCTCTTTTCTTTTTGTTAAGTCTGGCTAAGGGTTTATCAATTTTGTTAATTCTTTCAAAGAACCAGCTCTTAGTTTCATTGATCCATTCTATTGTTTTTTGTTTCCATATCATTTATTTCTGCTCTAGTCTTTATTAATTCCCTTTTTCTGCTGGCTTTAGGCTTTATTTGATCTTCCTTATCTAGCTCCTTTAGGTGTAGGTTAGGTTGTGCATTTGGGACCTTTCTTGCTTCTTAAGATGGGCCTGAATTTCAATACACTATACCTCCTCCTTAGAACTGCCTTTGCTGCATCCCAAAGGTTCTAGACTGCCCTGTTTTCATTTTCATTTGTTTCCATGTATTTTTTTATTTCTTCTTTAATTTCCTGGTAAACCCATTCATTATTTCTTTTTTAATATTTATTTATTTTTGAGAGAGAGGGAGTGAGAAAACACAAACATAGGGCAGAGAGAGGGGGAGAATACAGAAGATCCTAAACAGACTCTGTGCTCACAGCAGAGAGCCCAACATGGGACTCAAACCCATGAATGGTGAGATCATGACTGAGACTAACTGACTGAGACACCCAGGTGCCCCAAACTCATTCATTCTTTAGTAGGATATTCTTTAACTTCCATATATTTGAGGGCTTTCCAAATTTTTTCTTGTAGTTGACTTCAAGTCTCATGGTGTTCTGATCCAAAGATATGTATTGTCTGATCTCAATCTTTTTGTACTTATTGAGGGCTGATTTGTGACCCAGTATGTGCTCTATTCTGGAGAATGTCCCATGTGCACTCAAGAAGAATGTGTATTCTGCTGCATTAAGATGAAGTGTTCTGAATTCATCTGTTAAGGTAAAAGATCTGTACTCTAAAAACTATAGAACACTTATGAAAGAAATAGAAGAAGACACAAAGAAATGGAAAAATATTCCATGCTCATGGATTGGAAGAACAGACATTGTCAAAATGTCTATATTACCCAAAGCAATCTACACATGTAATGCAATCCCTACCCAAATACCACCAGCATTTTTCACAGAGCTAAAACAAACAGTCCTAAAAACCTGTACGGAACCACAAAAGACACCCAATAGCCAAAGTAATCCTGAAAAGAAAAAACAAAACTGGAGGTATTACAATTCCAGATTTCAAGCTATATTAAAAGTCATCAAGCTAGTATGTAACTGGCCCAAAAACAGACACATAGATCAGTGGAACAGAATAGAAAACCCAGAAATGCACCCACAACTATATGGTCATCTAATATTTGGCAAAGCAGCAAAGAATATCCAGTGGAGAAAAGACAGTCTCTTCAACAAATGGTGTTGGGAAAACTGAACAGCAACATGTGGAAGAATGAAACTGGATTACTTTCTTATACCATATACAAAAATAAATTCAGGAGCTCCTGGGTGGCTCAGTCAGTTAAGCGTCCAACTCTTGATTTCAGCTCAGGTCATGATCTCACGGTTCATGAGTTCAAGCCTCACATCAGGCTCTGCACTGACAACATGGAGCCTACTTTAGATTCTCTTTCCCTCTCTCTCTTCCCCTCTCCCACTCATGTTCTCTCTCTCTCTCTCTCTTTCTCAAAGATAAATAAAAATTTAAAAAAATAAATTCAAAATGGATGAAAGACCTAAATGTGAGACAGGAAACCATCAAAATCCTAGAGAAGAACACAGGCAGCAACCTCTTTGACCTTGGCCACAGCAAGTTCTTACCAGACACATCACCAAAGGCAAGGGAAACAAAAGCAAACACTAACTATTGGAACTTTATCAAGACAAATACCTCCTGAACACCCAAGGAAATAATTAACAAACTAAAAGGCAACTGACAGAATGAGAGAAAATATTTGCAAATGACATATCTGATAAAAGGGCTAGTATCCAAAATCTATAAAGAACTTAAACTCAACAACCCCCCCCAGAAAAAACCCAGTTAAGAAATGGGCAGAAAACATGAATAGACACTTTTCCAAAGAAGACATCCAGATGGCTAATAGACACATGAAAAGATGCTCAACATCACTCATTATTAGGGAAATACAAATCAAAACCACATGAGATACCACTTCACACCTGTCAAAATGGCTAAAATTAACAACTCAGGAAGAAACAGGTGTTGGCAAGGATACAGAGAAAATGTAACCCTCTTGCACTGTTAGTGGGAATGCAAACTGGTGTGTCCACTCTGGAGAATAGTATAGAGGTTCCTTAAAAAGTTAAAAATAGAACTGCTGTACAACCCAGCAATTGCACTAGTAGGTATTTACCCAAAGGATACAAAAATACAAATTTGAAGGTGTACATGCACCCCAATGTTTATAGCAGCATTATCAGCAATAGCCAAACTATGGAGAGAGCTCAAATGACCATAGACTGATGAATGAATAAAGAAGATACACACACACACACACACACACACACACACACGCTGGAATATTACTCAGCCATCAAAAAGAATGAAATCTTGCCATTTTTAACAACATGGATGGAGCTAGAATGTATTATGCTAAGTGAAATAAGTCAATCAGAGAAAGACAAATATCATATGATTTCACTCATATGAGGAATTTAAGAAATGAAACAGATGAACATATGGGAAGGTAGGAGAAGAGGAGAGAGGGAAACAAACCACAAGAGACTGTTAACAATAGAGAATAAAATGAGGGTTGATAGAGGGCAGTGGGTGGGAGATGGGCCAGATGAGTGATAGGTACTAAGGAGGGCATTTGTTGTGATGAGGACTGGGTGTTGAATGTAAGTGATGAATCACTGATTTCTACTCCTGAAACCAATATTGCACTGTATGTTAACAAACTAAAATTTAAATTAAAAAATAAAAATACAAATAAATTCAAATATATACAGGAACTTAGCATGTAATAAAAATGGCATCTCAGATCAAAGGGAAAAAGATGAACTACTTAATAAATAGTGAGGGAATAAGGATAACCACCTGGAAAAAAGTAAGTTATATTCCTCACACCCAGAACTTAGGTAATATTTTTAAATCAAATTTTTAACTTTTAAAAATAAAAGCATACAATTACATGAAACCAGCACCATAATTAAGATAATAGTTTCACAGATGTATGCATATGTCCAACTCATCAGATTATATGCATTAAATATGGAGCAATTTTTCATCTATCAATCATACCTCAATAAAGCTGTTAAAAGAATAAAGATGAAAATTCCACGGAGGAAATTTGGGAGCTTTGCTCAGCAACCTTAAAGTGAAGAATATATTATAACTATGGCTCAAAATCCAAAATCATGAATTTAACCACATTAACATATGTGCACACATGCACACATACACATACACACACACCTACACAGAAGGAAAGTCAAAAGATAATGATAAACTGAGAAAAAAAAATTTACAACACACAGTACAAGGGCCTGAAGAAAAAGACCATCATCCTAATAAAAAATTGGAAAAAGAATAGTCAGAGAAATGAGCAGAAAGGGAAATATAAAACCCATAACTGAGAAAATCAACTTAAGTCTACACTGAACTATCAATTTTTACTTAATGGATTAGCAAAAGACCAGTTTGATCATACATTCTGCATGTGAGGCTGTAGGGAAACAAGTGTTCTCAAGCAAAGGCCTTGGCATGGCATTCTAGAAGCACCTACCCAAACTGCAACTGTACCTGCCTTTTGACCCAGCTATTCCACTTTTGGATATGTTTGGACTGGTGTGACAGGACAAGAACACCGGGTTTTTCTCTGCGGCATGGTATATAATAAAAAAAAGACTGGTAACAACCCAAATATCTGTGGCTAGGAGACTAAATAAATCATAGCACAAGCACACAACACACCACACAAAAGAATGAGCACAATCTGTTAAAAAAGAGACAACAGGCCCAAATTAGAGTCCCTAATGCTAAGCTGCACATCACAAAATGAGACTTAATACCAAATTTAATTACGGTTTCAGCCTCTGAGGAATGGGATCTTAAACCAGTTGATGTGGAATGACAGTGCTCACTTAGCACTAGTCAGGTAATCTATGTGGCAGACCCCTGCCATACCCTTAAAGGAAGGTGACCTTGCCACAACCAGTTCACTTTTTGCCAGTATACTGTCCTTATTCCACTGCCTTTTGCCTATAAAAGTTTCATTTTGTAGAGTTCCTCAGAGCTCCTATCTCTTTGCCAGAAGGGATGCTGCCCAATTCATGAATTGTTCAATAAAGCCAGACAGATCTTTAAACTTTACTCAGTTGAACTTTACTTTTGTACAGCTCCAAGGAACATTAAGGAAAATACCAAGATGCTGAACAGCGTGTGCCTTTTGTGTAAAGAAACAGGGAGAAAATGAGAATGCAGCATGTATTTGTTTTTATGTCCCCAGAAAATCTACTGGAATATTAGTAAGCCACTAATAACGGTAGTTACCTAGAATAGGATATTTATTTATTTATTTATTTATTTATATTAAATTTTCTTATTTACTTATTTAATGATCACTTACTACCTATTAAAATTGAATCATGGGGCAGCTCGGTGGCTCAGTCTGTTAAGCATCTGACTTCATCTCAGGTCATGATCTCACAGTTCCTGAGTTTGAGCCCCGCATCAGGCTCTCTGCTGTCAGTGCAGAGATCCTCTGTCCCTCCTCTCTCCCTGCCCCTCCCCCCTCTCAAAAATAAACATTTTTAAAAATAAAAACAAAATTGAATCAAATAATTTTGAATATTATAATTATAATAAAATCTAACTTTCTTAAAAAGGCTTTCAAGGGCTTGCATAGACTGACCGCTTCTCCCCTCCATCCCTTCCCCCTCCACACACACACACCCTGCTCACTTTGCCACAGCCTCCAGGATCTGCTTTCACCGTCTCAAATAGGTCAATTTATTTCCAACTTCAAGGACTCTGTTGTCTAAAAGGCGCAACTCGAAATTCAGCTTAAAAATCTCTCCTTGGTTTTTTTCTTGACTTCCTCCATCTAAATTTTACATCACCATTCCTACTATTGTCATCCTTTTTTTTCCCTTTTTTCTCCCCTTAACACCACTTGGTATAATTTTCAATTAAAGATTTCTTTAATGGCTCTGTCCACATCTTCAGTGCTATCCATTCCACAAGAGGGGGGCCCATATGGCTTTGTTCACCATCCCAGCACCTGTCAACTTGCACAAAGTAGGTGCCTATAAATATCAGTTGAATGGAAAATTTTAAAATCCTGGTTGGAGGTGGAGAGTAGAGAATGGGAAGAAGGGCAGGGACAAGGACAAGAACTGTTATTTCTAGAAGGTGGAGGTTGAATTGGCTTCCCACAGCTCAATCCTTTGTTACATGATTACTCAAATGTGCCATTTAGTTTCACACAAGAACAATAAAGACCTTCAGAAATGAATTTGAATGTTTTCTGAGTAAAAGTGGGAGAGGTTGCAAAAAGTCAGCCTCCAATGGAAAAAGTCTATCGATCGTCTCAGAAAAATAAATCCCCCCTGTGTCTGGATTTAGACTTCCAGAAGCATAGACATAGCCAATTTGCTCTTGAATGTGTTCACATTCAAAGAGTCACCCGTGGTCTGCAGAGAGTGTGGAGTGGAGGTCTCTGGGGATTGCAGGCAAGAGAGGACAGAAGCACAATCCATTCTACCTCACACTGGAGGGAAAGACGGGAAAGAACCCGGACTGGCCTGGGGCCAGCTCACTTCAATATGACTCTGGCTATGCCTCCCTCAGGGTTTTTGGAGATTGAGCAACCAGACTTTGGGAAATCTGAAGATACTGAACTATTATGAAATTTCCCTGGAGGAAGCAAACCCACTCCTGGGGGTAGAAGGTGAGGCTACCCTTGGATGCAGTGGAAATTCTCCTGAAGAAAGGAAATTCGGATCTAGGGGGGTAGGTTTTAGACTAGAGGGGGATGAACATGGGTCTGCAGAGGTTGTTGGCTTGCTCAAGGGACATGCTCCCAATGTGGGGAGGTGGATCAGCCCCTGGCACTGGATGCCAGAAATATGGGCACAGCCATGGGACTTCCTGGTAAGTTTGGATACAACAGGGGCCACATCTGATAGCAATGAGAAGTTTTCTGTGTTTGTGTGTGTGTCTGTCTCTGTATCCCTTGTCTCTCCATTTCTCTCTCTGTCTCCCTGCCCCCCTACTCCACCACCCCACCCGACCCCCACCCTGCTCTGTCTCCCTGTCTCCCTACATAATGCTTCTCTTCCAAAACCCCAAGCCTCCAGAAAAATATTGTTGTACAAGGTACAGCTTGGGTTTAGCTGTGTGGTGGGAAACGGAGAAGGGCTATAGAGAGCAAGAGAGGAGAACCACCTATAAGAAGAAAAACCTGGCCCCAGAATGTCATCTAAAGCAACAGATAGCAGGTTAGCTGAGGTCAGCACTTTGCAGCCAGCAGGAGGTAAGTGATAACCAGCACAGATTTATGGAATATGAAACTAGAGCATACTCTTTTCCAAAAACATGTGTACTTGCAGGGAGTGGGGAGAAGAAAGTCAGGTGAAAGACTGGATTTGGGGTGGGGCGGGGATAGGGGTTGGAGTGTGTGATTAAAGATGGGGATGTAAACCATTTGAATGCGGGCATTAAAATTTATATGTGCAGTAATAGGCACAAGAATTGTTCATCGTAGCATTGTTTGTAATAGCCAAATGCTGGAAATAACCTAAAATCTTAGAATGGACACATTGCAGGTATCATACAGAGAGCAATACCACACAGCAATGAAATTGAGTCAGAGGCATAAGCAACAACACGGATAAATCTCCAACATGATGTTGAGTCAAGTAAGCAAATTACTAAAGAATGGTTCCACTTAAATAAAATTCAGAAATAAATAAAACTATTACTTAGAGGTGACATACATGTGCTAAAAATATACAGAAAAAGCAAGGAAACGATCATCACAAAGTCAGAAAACTCAGAGAGAAGTATATAGTTGAGGTGGGCAGAGATATTTCTTCTGGAAGTTTGGGAATCCATTTTTTAACCTGGGTGTCAAACTATCCATGCATGTACACGATTTTGAAAAAAAAAAGTGATTACTGTTTTATACCCATAAGTTAGCATACCAGACTGAATATACCAAATGTGTCATGTTTTGTAAACCTATTTACTTAAATATATATTTATATAGAATACCTTTTGCTATCAGTGATATTCTTCAGCAACATCTTTTTTAATAGCCAAAATCTATTTAGCCAATCCCTATTTTGAGCATTTAGGTGGTTCCAAGTATTTTACTGCTATAAGTTATGCAGCAGTGAACATTCTTGTAGTTTGATTTTTGTACATATCTTTCAAAATGATGATAGAGAAAATGCAAAGATTTAGTTTGAGTGTGATGTTGCGGAAAAAGAAATTAGAGCAATTCTTGCATACAGCAATTTCCTGGGTTGCATGTTTGGAGGCCTGAATAAGGGGAAGTCATGTTAGACATGACTGATATCTGGAAAGGGCTTACCTGCACAGGCAAGTCCTGTGTAATTGTTAGTACTGTCACCGGTTTTGGTACGAAATAGAGGCACGTTTATTATTATTTCAATTCCTATCACCTCTTTTTTTCCCAGCTTCATAAATATAACTGACATATAACATTGTGTAAGTTTAAGGTGTGCAATGTGATGATTTGATACATGTACATATTGTGAAATGATTACGACAGCAAGGCTAATAAACCCATCCATCACCTCACACTGTTACGGTTTGTTGTTATATGAGAATATGAATGCTGTCCTCTCATAGCAGCTTACAAGTATACAATCCAGTATGTTAACTGCGATCACCTATACACTAGATCCCCAGAACTTACTCATCTTCTACCCTTGACCCTTGAACAGCATGAGTTTGAACTACATGGGTCCACTTTACGTGGATGTTTTTTTTTTTTTTCCAATAAATATGGTACAGGACCATAAATGTATTTTCTCTTCCTTATTTGTTTTTAATATCTTATTTATTTTTGAGAGAGAGAAAGAGCATGAGCAAGGGAGGGCAGAGAGAGAGAGAGACACAGAATCCAAAGCAGGCTCCAGGCTCTGAGCTGTCAGCACAGAGCCCGACACGGGGCTCAAATTCATGAACTGTGAGATCATGACCGGAGCGAAAGTAAAGGTCAGATACCTAGCCGACTCCCATCCTTCCCCTCCCCCTCTCCCCTTTTCTTCCCTTCCTTCCCTGCCCGTTTTTAGAGAAAGCATGCACATGAGCGGGGGAGAGGGGCAGAGAGAGAAAGAGATAATCCTAAGCAGGCTCCATGCTCAGTGTGGAGCCCGACACAGGGCTTGGTCCCATGACCCCGGGATCATGACCTAGCCAAAAATCAAGAATCAGATGCTCCATCAACTGAGCCACCCAGGTGCCCCTCTTCCTTATGATTTCTTAATGTCATGTAGCCTTCCAAATATTTTTCTATTTGGAGCGCTCATATTTTATTCCCCATTCATCTCTCTTCATATGCCTACTTTCCCTCCCCACCTTACCTCACCTACCACACTCATACTTACTGTGTAACCGCCCCCCCACCGCCATGATTTCCTCTCTATAGACACATCACACACACCTCACCTGTAGACATGTACATACACATGTACATAAACTTTTTAAAAATTTAATTATACTATACTCCAGAAAAAGAATCTGTTTAACATGTTAATGGTTGCAGAGTATTCTATATACTGCAATTATTGCATATACTGCAATCTTCAACCAATCCTGCATTTGGACAAGTAAGTTTTTTGTCGTGTTTTGTTGTTAGTAAGAGTGAGGCTAATTCTGCCATCTTAGATATTTCCCTAAAATATGTTCCTCAAAGTAGAACTTCTGGGTGAAAGAGTTTTGATCCATTTACAAAATACCCTCCAAAAAGATTGTATCAGTTTCCCCATCTCTCCACACATGGGGATAATGAGCTCTGTTCCCTCTTGTTTTTGGAGATGTGAACAGATTAAATAAAAGTTCTAGCAACAATTCTTTATTTTTATGAAATTAGCTGTTTTGAATGCTTAGGAAAAAAAATGAGATGTGAAGTCTTCCACGTCTGGTCTATCCTTCCTGCTTATAACTGAATTAAGAAATTAGTGGGGTGTTCCTTAAAGCCAGGCAATAACAGAAATAAGAGCCTGGAACTCCAACTTCACTGAGAAACTCCCAAAGATATATTATGCTTGCCTGATTAATGCGGAATATGTGAACTGGAAATGAAGTTTGGGCTATTGTTACCAATGAAACAAGATTTAGTGGAAACAGAAGGATTTATTAGGACTTGAGACAGGGGAGCTATGTCATTCAAGAGTTGCTTAGAACTGAGGAATTTATTTCATTTTCCACCACATATTGAAAGATTTTTGTGCCCATAGCAATGGTATTTTGCCCCCAAAATATGCACTGGGTACAGATGTGAGCCAGGGTCAGTCTATAAGAGGTTACATGGTGGGGAGGAAAAGCAAGTCCATCTTCCTTCAGGGAGGAACCAGCTGTGCCAAGAGTAATCAATCAGGCTTAAGAGCTCACTTGGGAAAGTAGCATAAGGATAGAGTGGATAGAATACTGCCCTAGGACAGCAGAAAATCATACCTGTTTGTCCAAAGGGAGAGTGTAGGGCTAGAATGAGTGCCCTTTACATACTTTCAGTAGAGCTCTGCCCCTTCTACGTATTTCCTCAAAATATAATTAACAAATGCTTACTAAGTACTAACCATTATGCCTGTGGCTTTTATGCATACTATTTGATTCAGTCTTCATAACAACCTTATGAAAGCCATCTTCTAGCTCATCCTTGAGAGATTGAGTCTCAAGGTAATTAAAATGTTTTGCTAAAATTACACACAATAACTGAAGGAGTCAAAATTCGAACACAGCACTATCTGTCCAATACTCATGTTCTTTCCATCACAGCAAGATGTCTCTCTCAATGTTGTTATCTGAGATTCTTTTTTAATTTTTTTAATGTTTATTCATTAAATAACATTAATTTGAGAGAGAGAGAGAGAGAGAGAGAGAGAGAGAGAGAGCATGAGTGGGGGAGGGAGAGAGGGAGACACAGAATCTGAAGCAGGTTCCAGGCTCTGAGCTGTCAGCACAGAGCCCGATGCACAGAGTCCAAACTCATGAACCATGAAATCATGACCTGGCCGAAGTTGGATGCTTAAGCCACCCAGACACCCCATGTTATCTGCAACTCTTAAGACACCAGACCTCGAGGAGCAGGAGGCTAGTGAAATTCTAATTTTTGGAGACTGTTAAATGCTCCCAAAAACTTTATTAAACATGATGTGCAATAATCCAAACACTCAGTCCTTTCAAATATAACTTGAAATAGACTTTTATAAAATATACAAATATAAATAAATATTTATATCAAAAGTTAGAGCAAGAATTGAAAAAAATTATCTTAAGTAATATATTACATCTCTTAAAAATGATACAAGTAAAAATCAAATCTGTCCCTTACTGCATACATTATAAAAAGAAAATCATGTTGAACTAAAATGAGAAGGATCAAATTATAAATTAAAATTTCATCCCACCTTTAATTATACACTTGAGTGTTAGACTCATATGAAACTTGGGAATCTCCCTCAGCCTCGTGGCATTGAGAATCGCATATAGTAAATATGTATTAATTGAGACAATATAAGCAAATTTTTTTTAACAATTGGACACTGGGGACATCTGGGGGGCACAGTCGTTTAAGCATCCACTCTTGATTTGGGCTCAGGTCATGATCTCATGGTTCCAATCCTGCCTCAGGCTCTGCACTAACAACGTGGAGTCTGCTTGGGATTCTCTCTGTCCTTCTCTCTCTACTTCTCACCTTCTTGCACATGTGTGCTTTGCTCTCTCTCTCTCAAGATAAACTTAAAAAAAAACATCAGACACTGGGAGAAGATATTTGCAACTCATACAACCAACAAAAGATCAGTTTCCAGAAAAATATTAAGCTACAACAAAGCAATTTGAAAAACTAGCCAATTAAAAATTCATCCATGACCTGGCAATTCACAGAAGAATAAACACTAATGAACAAGAAAGAACAGGATGAAAATGTTCAGCCTCACTCATAATAGGAAACTGCAAATATTGAGAACAACTTTATACCAATGAGGGTTGGTAAAAATATTAAAGTGTGACAGTATCATGTGTTGGTGAGATGTGGGAAAATGAGAATTCTCATCACTTTTCACTATTCACAGCCACCTTAGAAAGGAATTTGACAATATTGGTAAAATTGACCACCCTAGACTAACAATTCCACCTTCTGGGGAAACTTAGCACATGAAAGCGCATAGTTCACAGAGTACTATTTGTAATGGCAAAAAGTTGGAAGTGACATATCTATACATAGAACAAAAATCAATTATGGTGTATTTTTACTTAATTTTATATAATAGTCAAAATGAAAAAGTATTCAAGTATCAATATGAATAAATGTCTAAAATTCTGATGAATTGTAGCACCTGGGTGGCTCAGTCAGTTAAGCGTCTGGCTCTTGGTTTTGGCTCAGGTCATGATGTCATGGTTTTGTGAGTTCGAGCCCCACATTGGGCTCTGTACTGACAGGGTGGAGCCTGCTTGGGATTCTTTCTCTCCCTTTCTCGCTGCCCCTCCCCTGTTCATACTATGTCTCTCTCAAAATTAAACTTTAAAAAATAAAATGAAATAAAATTCTGATGAATTGAAAAAATCAAAATGCAGAATGACATATGTATAGAATGACAGCTTTACTAAAGTTTAAAAACCACACAAAACTCTACCATGTATTTACAAAATCCAGTGTGTAGTAAAAGCAAGAAAATGTGGGTAGACTGAAACATCTCAACCTCAAGGAAGTGGCTGCCTTTTGGTGGGGGTGGAGAATGGGATGAGGAAGGGAAACAAACTGACTTCAACTACATCTAGAACATTCTGTCTCTAAAAAGATTTGAAACAAACAAGATAAACTTAAGATTTATTAAACTTGGGTAGTAGGTACATGAATGTTTGCTATATTGTTGTTTTGTGCCCTTCTACATGTTTTTGAGTTTTCATTAAACCAACAACAGAACTAATGAGTATTGAATTATACCTAACAAAGATAGTAAGCACACTTAACAATATGCTTCGGGGTTTGATGTCAAAAGTCTCTGATACTGAGCAGAAATGTTTGTAAGTAGTCAGTACTTTGGCAAACCAACAATTTTTTTTAAAAAAGAGACTAGGTTCACTAAGTATGAGCTTTTTTAAAAATGTTTATTTCTTTTGAGAGAGAGAGCACATACACGAGCAGGGGAGAGGCAGAGAGAGAGAAAGAGAGAGAGATCTCAAGCAGGATCCACATGGTCAGCACAGAGCCCGACTTGGGGCTCCATCTCACAAACCGCGAGATCATGACCTGAGCCAAAAGCGAGAGTCAGATGCTTAACCAACTGAGCCATCCAGGCGCCCCTAAGCTTTCTTAATGGCAAATCAGGAGTAATTATGAAAAAATGGTAATACAAAAATAAATGCTTTACTTTTACCTGACACACAAAAAATATATAAGAAAATAATTTTCTTACAGAAAAAGATCAAAGATATTTAAGTAATCTAGAAAACATATTATATATCAACTGTGCACATGAGATCTAAGCTATTCAAATGAAAAAACTACATAAACAATTAATAAAGCATAATGGACAGAATCGCAGAGACATCAAAATTTTTCCAGGAAGCAAATTGTAGTTTTTTGGAAGTTATAGCCTTTATCTAAAAGTGAAGAGTCCTCAATAATTTATACCCAAACTATATTCATTCAATATTTGATTATTCTTAAACTGAAATATTTTTGAAGGTGCTCAGGGTATCAAAATGATCAAAAACTATTAAGACCACTTATCTGTATATCTCTACACTTGGAAAATAGTTTTAACAAGTCACAAAAGTATTGATATCACAATTTTGATTTGGAACCAGAAGCATATTTCCAGTGATAATACTGCATTTTCAATCATGGGTTCCACAGAGTAATCTAAGAATGAATTCAGGGAGCTTACGTCAAACTGAATCCATGTGCACTGAGATGTTCTCACCTAACACAGAGAAAGCAAATAGCAAACATCATTCACAACTACAACAAACTAGCTATCTATAATGAAGTCCAAGTACAGTAAATATTACTTAATGAAATAACAAATCTGTTAGTTCATTCCTAAGTTGATCTGACATGCTGGAGGAGTTATTTACTCAATAGAAGCTAGGTGAATAGAAAAGGTTTTTTTTCTATTTGCTATATAAGCCTGAGTGCTAATGCCTTGGGAACCCACCCATATGGGTTCCATATGGAGCTCATCCACAAAGGTTCCTTCAATTGTTTTGTGATTTTATCTGAAAAGGTTTTTCTTCTTGGTATATTTTGAGTTAGTCCTCAAGGTCTTTCAGGTATTAAAGCACAAAGAAAACTACAGATTTTATCAGGAAGAAGCTATGTATAGAGTAAAACAGAAAAAAATAATCAGTCATATTAGCACAAAGCATCCATGAATAGGTCTATCAACTCACCAATTCCTGTTATAGGCAATGGTTTCTTCTAATGTTCAATAAATAACATCATAAACAATCATGTTGAAGAAAAATATGCTGGCATAGATTTTCATTAGCAATATGCTTTGGATAAAAATATTTATACACATATCTTTTGGTCATAAACAAAAATGGCATGGGATTTCACATTTATTCCCTCTTCCATTTAACTTTGTTCTTTTGAATGTCACAGGAGAAAACTCCTCAACTCCCAGCCCTCCAGCACCACAAAGAAATAGAGCAATCCAGCGTCAAAGTAAAAGAACGGAGTACTACTCTGCCATTCATGGGATCAAAGATTGACGTAAGAAAATTTTTCCTAAAGCAAATTAAAACAAATGACATCACAAGCCCTTACAGAAGCGATTAGGATATAAATAAAATAGGTAACAATAAATGAAAGTTAGTTGAGAAGCACAGTCCCCGCAGATACTACTTGCCAGAGGATGCTTTCTTAAAGCATCACAGACCCAACTTAGATTTGTAATCCTCAAATTCCAGTGACTGGACACAGGGAAGTATTAAATCTGAACCAAGTAATGAAGCAATTAAGACATCAAATGAGCTCAGTGTCTAGATAGTACATAGCCAGTACTATTCTAGATGCACAAGGAAGAAACTAATTCATTAAAAGATATTAATTCATTAGGCCCAATACTTAGGGCACTAGGGCTTGATTCCCTCACAGAACCCTGGAGTAAGGCTGCTCTAAAAGGTGTTTGTTCACACATTGATATGGTAACCAAAAGACCTTTAACTGCAAATCCATCATTAGGTAGTGGAAACACATTAAGTATGGATTTCTGAAAACTTCTATATTATTTTATTCTGTCAGTTCCTTTAATCCTCTGCTCAAAACACAGAATGAGAATGCAAAGCTTTTTCAGCCCAACTGAAAACAAGCTAAAAAATTTTTTTTTTTTAAATTTGTTATACATTTTTGTCTAACTATTGATTTCACAGCACACTGAATCAGATATAGATGACTGAGGAATTATACAAGGTCAATGGAACACTCTGAAAAAAGTGAACTTCTCCCAAAGACATCTGAGTATTAACCTGATACTATCATAGACTTACTCCTTTTAAGTACCAATTGTTTTCTCCCATCTATGTCAAATGTTATTATAAATCAAAATTCCTTCTTGTCCCAGGTCAAGTCTCTAGCACAACAGGAGACTAGAAGTCAAAAAACATATTAAATTAACTTTCAGGAGTTTATTTCCAACACTGTCTCAAGGCTCTTTGGGGCCAATCTGGTCTGGAAGCAAAGTCTACAGTGGTTTGCACCCTGGGGTGTACATAGTGGTCCTTCTCCACTCCAATATTGCATATGTCAAAGGCACCCTGCTTAACAAAGCCATAAATGCATTAAAGTGATAAAAAAAAAAAAAGAGAGAGAGAAAAAGTAGCTTCATGCTATTGAAAATATGGCCGAGCATTTGTTAAATCTATAGGTGTAGATCATTTAAAATATATGTTAAATTTAGTGGAAAACTGAAAAGGTTTTTTCTCTTCTATTTGGAGTTCTCAAACCTTTCTAAGTTTCCAAACAGCAACTATCAGGCCGATAGTTCACAGATCCTTTTATTACCTTAATAACTATAATAACTCCAGTGAGAGAACTAACAAATTCCCAAGAAATTACCTCCAGGATTTATAAGACACAGTGTGAAGAATATATAATATTTTCATTCTGGTGGAATATAGCTATAAGATACAGAACAAAATTTTTAATGTGGGGTTAAAATATCAGTCTACACTGAACATATGTGGAAAAGATATTTAATTGTAAAATAGAAAAGTAGGCCAGAGTACAGTTTTAAGGGTAATTGCTTCTTTATACAGATAGGTAATCTAGGAGGGTATTAGGGTTAAACATTTTCATAAAGCAATAAAACATTAAAAAATAAAGCAAGAAAAAAAGAGCTTGAAGTTATGTTTTACAAAAAAAGAATGAACAGTATGTCAGAGTTTAATGTCCATACACTGTGGAATTCAACAATATTGTGATGAGAGCAAGTCACAGCACAGACATACGGCTTTCACAGGGAAAAGTAAAAGTTATGTTAGACATATCTATAGCATCACTAGTACAAAAAGTTCTTGTTCTACATACAAAAGCAATTTTTTTTCCATAAGAATAATTTCCTGGGGAGAAATGAGTCCATGAAATATTTCAGAAACCCATATGCTTTGAGTATCCCAAAAACATTATCTTAAAATCCAGTGCCTTAAAGTGCTTTCATGTGGAAATCATGATGGAAGGCACAGAATACAGTTTCACGTCCCCACTATGAAATTTTCAAAAAAGCATAGATTTTGCAGTTTGCAAATTCAAGTTTTCTTGTAAGCTGCTCCTTCTAAGAACATTGTCATTCCAATAAAACCAGCTGCTAGCTTACTCACTCTCAATGACCTACTAAATAAAAGGATTTTTTTTCTCCTAGTAACTTTCATCATCTTTATGGGAAAAATACTTATGCAAGTGATGCATTTTGAAACTATAAAACATGCAGAATATGTACAAACAGAAAGTTTAAAAAATATTTGCTTCATATACATGTAAATCTACTTGGGTATAGCTGAAATTGAACAAATATAAAAATTTGCTTTCTAAAAAATGTTTTCAGAGAATCTGAGACAACTTAAAGCTGTACAAAGATTTCCTGGGAGAAATCTTCTCTTCATATAGAAGTTTATACCTACAGGAGTAATTCCAGCATCAGTCCACCACATAATTATTACATAACATTTGGTCTAATCAACAATGATCACCCTTAAAACTGTTCTGTTTCTGAGAAATTAAGGTTCATACTAAAATCAAAAAGAATTCACAAAAACAGTGGCTTATTGTGTTTTTGGATCTCTTCAACAATCTTTATAACTCATTTGGAACTGTAAAAAAACAAAAACTATTTACAGAATTCAGTTTTAAATACATTTCACAACTTCTAAAGTTTTATGTTACAAGAATTCAAAGCTCATGGCTTAAGTCCAGTCATCAATCCGTAGTCTCTTCTGTTCTCCTCGCTTCCTGCGACTGCACCTTTTGTGTACAGTTCAAGACTGGGTTCTTCCTTAACCAAAAGTAAATCCAAACTACATGTTCATTTCAATTAAACAGCTTCTTTATTAGTCTGAAGGCGAGTCATAGCTTCTAATTTTTGTCTGTAGGCCTCTGCTTCCTGTTCTTTCTTTAGAAGCTGCTGTCGATATTTTTGTGCTTCCCGATTTGCTTCATCCAGCTGTTTCTGAAGAGCTTCTCTCTCCTAATTAAAAAAAAAGGTGTTTGTTTTTTCAATTTTTGCACAAATACATTAGGAACATATACAAGCATGCATCCTTCAAATAGAAAAATCTGTAGTAGCTACGTGTAGTCACCACCTATTGACATTTCCTAGGCATCTTGCCTTTTCAGTCAATTCATTAGTAATTAAAGCCCCTAATTCTGTGCTCCATGCTGATACAGATTAGTTTCTGACCTCAAGAAATTACTCCAATTAAAAATAAGATTAACATAATGAACCCAGACCGTGTACCTGTACTTTTATATATACTACAAAAACTAATGAAGACTTTAAGACAGAAATACACCTCTTCACACCTCTGTGATGTTTTTATGTAAAGGTACAATAAACTATAACAGTTAATATTTACTGAGCACCTATTATGTGACCAAACAAGGCGATTTCCAATAACAAGCCTCTAGGATAAAGATTATGCCCATTTTACAGATGAGCAAAATGGTATTCAGAGAGGACATAGCTTTTCCCTCGTAACACAGTTGAGTTTACAAGATTCTAATGTTACTGCTTTTGAAACTATCTTCCTCTATGGTAATAAGCAAGACTCCTCATCTCTAAAATGAAGGAGTGCTGGTCTAGATTAGTTTTTCCTAAATTATACCATTTTTACAAACCAATAAAATACTAACTTCTCTATGGTGATTCATTAAATTGTCCAAATATAAAATATATGCATTCAATTCTAAATGCTAAACACAAATCTAGCCCAATGAAAATGATACTCTTTCTCCTCCTCACTCTGCCCCTATTCAGTTGCCTAAGGGAAAGCATTTCAAAGACTCCTTTCTCATGCCTCTAGTATGCGCATGGACAAAAGCTCAACCTGCACAGGCCCATACACAACCTCATCACAGAGGCTAGGACCTCTCAGTGGGATGAAGGCCGAGGGTAGGACTATTATTAATCTAAGAAACGCCAGGTTCATACTGGACAAGACACTTGACCAGAGGGAACCGGAGGTGAGGGTCAGCAACCTACTGGGGGAGAGGGCAGTATGAGGGTCTCTTCCACTGCCTCTTTGACTCCTGTCCATTGTGAACACCAAAAGATTCCCTCCCCTTCACTAGTCATACATGGTCTCCAAGGAGGAGCATATTTAATACTCCTTCCTTTGATCCCATTCCCTTCCTCATACTGGGAATGAAGTCCAACGTGTATTTTTTCCCCTGGGTCCACCAAATGTAGTAATGATAGATTATGCAAGTAGGCTTCCATTTACACAAAACGTACAAGAAACACATGCACCCTTCCATCTCCATTTAACAAATGCCCATGCCCTTCCCTGCTACCTTTTTCTTACCCTTCCTCCAGGCAAAATGGCAGAGTAGGAACAAGTCAGAAAGGACACCCAAGAGTCAAGCCTCGGGCAAGAAATCAACACCACTACCTTGGCAGTGAACTATGAAGAACTTTGAGCACGCCAATGAAAAAGGTGGGAGAGGGGTGCTGCTTCTCCAGGAACTAGACCCCCACCACTGGCAGGAGCACTCATGGCCGTGCATAAGTGTTTTAAAATTTTACATGTGTTAGGGTACCTGGGTGGCTCAGTCGGTTAAGTGTCTGACTTCAGCTCAGGTCATGATCTCCCAGCTTGTGAGTTTGAACCCCACATCGGGCTCTGTGCTGACAGCTCAGAGCCTGAAGCCTACTTTGGATTCTGTGTCTCTGTCTCTCTCTCTCTGCCCCTCTTCTGCTCATGCTCTGTCTCTCTCAAAAATAAATAAACATTAAAATTTTAAAAAAATTTTTGACATGTGTTAAGAAATAAAATCCTTTGGTAACCAAAGTTTTGAATTTGGTAGGAAATATTGGGACAGATTCTCTAACTCTAAGGTATCTTCTAATACTAGCTATTCATTAACATTTAGAAACAGCAAGGGATTCACAATTACTTCAGAAGATGAAAGCAAATTAAGTGAGGTAGTCTAACAGTAAATACAGTTTGTTTTTCTTCAATTAGTAAAATGTATCTTAATATAAATGAAAAGATAGCTCCCTTCTACTAGGCCAAATAAAAGATTCATTTACACTGCATTTCTTAACTATATCTGTAAAGTCTGAAAGGTAAAGGTCATTGCACTACACTTAATCCTCAAGACTGAAAGCAGTTAACATTATTGAAGTTTTTTTTAAGTGTTTCCATTTTTTAGTTCTCAGGAGTGTAGGTATTTAGGAAAACTTTTTGCCATCTCACTTTTCAAAGCAAATAAAAATCTCTAAAAAGTGGAAAATATCACTTCTTTACTCAAAGAGATCCTTTGTTTCCAAATTTATTTGTTAAATGTTTACTGAACATATATTATATGCAAGACACTTCCTTAATGTAAACAGTAATTTGGTTGTTTCACACATGAACAATGCATCACACTGACATTTGAGATTTATATTTAAATAGAAATGCCAAGGGGCACCTGGGTGGCTCAGTCAGTTGAGCGTCTGACTTCAGCTCAGGTCATAATTTCGCGGTTTGAGTTTGAGCCCTGCATCAGGCTCTGTGCTGACAGCTCAGAGCCCGGAGTCTGCTTCAGATTCTGTGTCTCCCTCTCTCTCTGCCCCTCCCTTGCTCACACTCCACTTCTCTCTCTCTCTCTCTCTCTCTCTCTCTCTCTCTCTCTCCCTCTCTCTCACAATCTCAAAATAAAAAACTCTTTAAAAATAAATAGAAATGCCAGGTGCCTGGGTGGCTCAGTCGGTTGAGTGTCCGGCTTCAGCTCAGGTCATGATTTCACGGTCTGTGAGTTCAAGCCTCACGTCGGGCTCTGTGCTGACAGCTCAGAGCCTGGAGCCTGCTTTGAATTCTGTGTCTCCCTCTCTCTCTGCCCCTCCCCCGCTCAAGCTCTGTCTCTCTCTGTCAAAAATAAACATTACCAAAAAAAATTTAAATAAATAGAAATGCCAAGGCTATGGCTTTGACCTTTTGCAATAACAGCACAATAAAAAGGACTTTGACATGTGTAAATAAATATACCTTAGTCTATTAATATGTAATACTCAAGTATTTTTCCTTTAACAGTATAATATGGAAGAATTCCAAAAAAGTAAATTCGGATAATAGTCACAGTTTGGTTGCAATAGAGAAGATATTTCTCTTACACTACAACTCCAAACCCAGGCAATGGACTAATAGGGCAAAGACTTGAGTTTGCTTTTTTATTTTCAAACAAAATTCTTGAATTCTGCTTCAGCTGGTAGCAATGATCTCATAACCATTTTATTATTTTTAATTTTCTAATATTCAAATTTATTTTACCTTAGCTATTATAGAGCAAAAAAAATCATTCTACTCATTTATCTTCTACTTCTATATATATTTTAGAAGATAATTTTAATAGCAGCTAACATTTACTGAGCATTTATCACATGCCCATCATCGTCCTAGTCTTTTACATGTATTCTCATTTATACTTTGTAACCATCTGATAATGTAGGTGCTGTTATTTTCCGCCTTGTTACTGATGGGGAAATCAAGCCTTATAAGGTTAAACAACTTGATCAAGATAACACAATCAGAAAATGATAAAATATACCCATATTCTTAACCATTAAATATTTGCTTAAAAAGAAAGAAACTGGGCAGGGTGTGTGAGCTGCCTGTTTCCTTGTGTATAAACATCAATTTTCCAAGTGCCATGAGCCACATATGAGCCTGTTTTTATAAACAAAGTTTTACTGAAATATCTATTCATTTCCAAAGTGTCCATGGCTGCTTTCCCACTACGATGGCAAAGATAAGTGGTGAAGCACAGACTATAAAGCCCATAAAGCCAAAAATATTCACTATCAGGCCCTTCACAGAAAAAAAAACTTTGCCTACCCCAGCCCTAGAGAAAAAACTTACCAAAAAGAGAGACTGCAGGAAATCTTAAACTGTGGTGGATCAAAAGAATATCAATAAAAGGAAAAGAGACTGAAAAAACTGCATCAAATAAAACACTGTGTAAAGTTTACAGAAATCAAATTTTACAAGAACACTAAGGATCCCAGTCTATCACTGGTTACAAGACACAAATATTTCATTAAAAAAAAAAAAAACTTGCTAATAAACATATTCATCTCTAACCTCCATAGCAATGAAAAGGTAAAGGTATTTCCTGAATTCACACAACTAAATAATAGAAGAATCTGTTATTCCTAATGCACTAATTATATTTCCTCCCTCCCACATTACAAAAGAATAGTTTTAATTTCAATTCAGAATAGCCTAATGTTTATTTATGGAAGAAATTCACAAATATCACACCTCTCCCCAAAAATACCTTTAATGCAGTAGTATGGAGGGGGTGATATGATATACATTATTGCAATTTGGTGTCTTATTCAGACCTCCCTTTCAAAAAACAAACCTATTTCATTTCCTTTATTGCTATAATGCAAATATAAAAGCTTCACCATTTACAATACATTTTCTACAATTTAAGCTAATTTTGTAGAGATTATTAATAAACCTCTCCAACGTTAGTCGGGAAATTGTAAATTCTTAGCACTTGACTTATAAACAGTCACTCTGGTAGTTGTGGACACAAACATACAGAGAAACCCCAAATATGTTAGATTCTGTATAATGAGTTAATTTTTTTTAACGTTCATTTATTTTGAGAGAAAGAGAGTATGCACGCAAGAACAGGAGAGGGCAGAGAGAGAATCCAAAGCAGGCTCCATGCTGACAGCAGGGAGCCCGAAACCGGGCTCAAACTCACAAACCATGAAATCATGACCTGAGCCCAAGTCAGATGCTTAACCAGCTGAGCCACCCAGGCGCCCATAATTTTTAATTGCTGTAGAGCAGAGTTCCTCAATCTCAGCATGGATAATTTTGAACCAGATGATTCTTTACTATGGAGGCTGTCCTGTGCATTGTAGGATGTTTAGCAACATGTCCTGCCTCTACCCCCTATATGTCAGTGGCCGACCTAGTTGTGACAACCCTAAATGTCTCCAGACATTGCCAAGTGTCCTCTGGGGTCAAAAACGTCCCAGATGAGAACCACTGCTTGTGAGAAACTTTTCCAGTTAAAGGCTAAGCTGTCACTTAGAGTATAAAAGTCTGCCCCCAAGACAACTCCATTGGTCATTTAAGAAAATAAGTTCATGGGGCGCCTGGGTGGCGCAGTCGGTTAAGCGTCCGACTTCAGCCAGGTCACGATCTCGCGGTCGGTGAGTTCGAGCCCCGCGTCGGGCTCTGGGCTGATGGCTCAGAGCCTGGAGCCTGTTTCCGATTCTGTGTCTCCCTCTCTCTCTGCCCCTCCCCCGTTCATGCTCTGTCTCTCTCTGTCCCAAAAATAAATAAACGTTGAAAAAAAAAAATTAAAAAAAAAAAAAAAAAAAGAAAATAAGTTCAAAAGAACAACTCCAGGTATTATAAGGAAATGAGTGCCTGGTTTGATGAAAACAATGGAGGCCACTCTTCATTCTATATCCTCAGCCCACCTCTACCACCTATACTGACCGCATACTTCAAGGTCTCTCTGTAATAGCTCTAGAGAGATCATGCAATGTTGGCATTAACATTTCTGGTGATGGAGAATGAGGTTTCCATTACCAGACAGCTCTAATTACTAAAAACAAAACACAACAAACAACAACAACAAAAACCCACTTCTTTATACCAAGCTAAAACTCCATCTCCCTGAAGTTCTATCTCCTTGGTTCCAGTTCATTTCTATACCTCAATTCATACTTTCCTGTTATTTGAAATTATTCTCCCTGGTCTCTGAAAGACCATAAGAGGGGAATCAGGCTGAACCTTCAAGAAAACAGCAACTCTCATTGGTTATTAGGTGAATAAAGGCACAGGCTGCACATTCACTGTTTTAAACACATAATTTGTTGAATTCAGTAAGTTTATGTTCAATAAAATTCAAAGAATTTAAAAAATGTTTTATTAGTTAAAGCAAAGTACATGACAAAACTTTTTAACCTTATGTGCCAGAAATGATAGTCAACATCCAAAAAAAATATTTAAAAGATTACAAAATAAGTATACTAATACTGTTCAATGGAATAAACTGTTTGTAAGAATGTCCATGTACTGAATATCATTTTAAATTTTGAAGAAACAAAGCAATTTACCCTCAATAATTAAAGTCATACTGTTACAAAACATTCTGGTTAAAGTATGAATCAGATTCTTTTTAACTCAGTAATATGTCCTTTGTGACTGTGGTTAAAGATGTATCAGCATTACACTTAGATGCACTGGAGCAAAGAAATATTCTAGTTGTCCTCAGTCAGAATCACGTTGCCTTCTAGTGACTTTTTAAAAAATCCTCTTTTCAGGGCACCTGGCTGGCTCAGTTGGTACAGTATGTGACCTCTGATCTCAGGGTTGTGAGTTCAAGCCCCACATTGAATATGGAGACTACTTTTAAAAAACAGTAATAAAATAAAATCCTGAGGGACGCCTGGGTGGCTTAGTCGGTTGAGCGTCCAACTCTTGATTTCAACTCAGGTCATGATCTCACAGTTTGTGAAACTGAGCCCAGCATCAGACTCTCCTCTGACAGCTCAGAGCCTGCTTGGGATTCTCTCTCTCCCTCTCTTTCTGCCTCTTCCCAACTCATTCTCTCTCTCTCTCTCAAAATAAAAAAGACATTTTGGGGCCCATGGGTGGCTCAGTCAGTTAGGCGTCCAACTTTGGCTCAGGTCATGATCTCACAGCCCGTGAGTTCAAGCCCCACGTTGGGCTCTGTGCTGACAGCTCAGAGCCTGGAGCCTGCTTCAGATTCTGTTCCTCTCTCTCTCTCTCTCTCTCTCTCCCTGTCTCTGCCTCTCCCCTGCTCACACTCTGTCTCCCTCTCTCTCTCAAAAAATAAATATTAAAAATTTTTTTTAAATAATAAACATTTTTAAAACAGTAATATTAAAAACAAATAAAATCCTGAGTGCCCCCTTCAAAATAAAATAATCCTCTTTTCTATGGATAAGAACCTTCAGAATTCCTATTCACCAACAATATTTAAGATATTCGGCAACACTTACTACTTACATATACCAGATATTACAAATATGAGTATAATGAGTATGCTGACTTCTTCATCTCTGATAAAATGTCCAAAATACAGATACCATTACCCAAAACTCTCATATGAGCGAAAATAAGACTGAAACTCAGAAAACTAAGATAATGTGCCTCCAAGCTAATAGGGGCAAGAGGTGTAATTCAAATCTAACGCATTTAATTTCAAGTCCAATGTTCTTTACACTGCAATTGATCTTTCAAAGTTATTCCAGAATAACTTTAGTTACACTTTATATGAGTTAATATCAAATTCAAGGGACACAGTTTTATTTACAGTCATGCAAGAAAAAAACCTGGGAGGCATCTATGGTTTTTGGTTGTACTTCCAAACTAGAAGGAAAAAGAATGAATCCTTTCAAAAGCTAGCTTAAATTTAAATTCCTTTTTAAAGAACTTAACAGTGAAATAAGCAGTTACTTATGGCTTTTTAAAAATAACCTAGTCAACAAACATCAACCTTCTTAAAAAGGATCTTCCAGCCCAAATAGGTCTTTGAATTTCACTTTTGAAAGAAAAGAATGTTTTTCATCAATACACAGTGACATTTCCTTTAGTGACTTGTGAGAATGATGTATGTAAATACATTAGAAAATAAAGGATGAAGTGCAAGAACCAAAGACATTCCAATGTTATCACAATGACAGATTTTGTTATAAACAAATTCTTCACTCATTCATTCATTCATTCAATATTTATTTATTGAGGGCTTGCTATATGTATTAGCAAATAACTAGACAAAATAATACTATGTACTTTCATTCTGTATCAAGACAACACTGTCAGTAATAAATATAAAAGACCAAAAGGAAATTAAAAATAAAGAAAAGCAAATTGAGTTTATTTTGGATGACTGCAGCAAAACACACCGGGTAAAAGACTCCTTACTTCTATTTCTGCAGATTCCACCCGGTTTTCAATTATTTCGATACATTGTCTCTTAGCTGGTGGTTCTTCGCTTATAACAGTTTCTTCAGCAATGTCGGTTGCTGGTACTGTTAACACTGAAATGAAAAAAAATGTATACATTAATTCATTTTTAGATAGGTTTAGTAGAAATAAAACTATCTGTGACATTGTTGACATAACTCCTCTAAAATAAATATGTTCCAAAATACTATTTTCAAAGCACTGATTTGCTTTCTATGAGGATGTCCATATCTGTCTTTGTGGTGCATTTTTAATGAACTTGTTGTTTAACACACCTACTTATTTTTTTTAAATTTTACAGATAACATATTCATTGTATGGCTGAAAATCAAAAAATGTTTAATAAGCATAACAGATAATCACTTTTATTGATTTATTATTGTTGTGTTAATTTATACAAAAACATGAATATACATTCTCATTTTTCTTTCTTATACAAAAGGTACCGTACATTCAAATGCACATATAATAGATACATTGCTCTGCCTTTGCTTTTTTCATGCCATGTATCTAGGGTATCTTTCGTCAGTATACACAGAGCTTTCTTTTATTTAGCTGCATAATATTCCAATGTGTGGACACATCATTATGAACATTGTCTGTTTATAAACTTTGCCTGTTTTTCTTTTGGGTTGTTGGACTTTGTCCCTAATTTTTAGTATTTTTTTATACATATGTAAATACACAGAGAGAGAAGCTGTCCTTGCTTTGCATAGCAAGCAGTGTGGGACCATAGAAATGACTGTGAGCTGAAACCACGCAATTTTAATAATCAATGGGGGAAATCACAATTGTTTTAGAGCCTTTGAAGTTTTTTGTCAAAATATTAAAAATTCTGTCATTTACAAATGCAAACAGAAATGAAAAAAAGTAAAATATTTATTTAGTACACTGTAATTTAAAACATTAGAGATATTGAGATTTAAGTGTTTTATTTCTTTTAACTCATATCACATTACACTTATAAATTAACTCAAGAAGAATTGAGAGCCTTGTATCTGCTTCATTGGACTGTCTGCATAGTCTGTATATATTCATATGTCAGCTACACATTTTTCAATTATGGGGGCTTTAAAAATTTATTTTAATATTTAGTAAGCTCTTCTCATTGCTCTTCTTTCCCAAAGTTTTCTTACTCTTCTTCCCTCCTCCTCCCATTAATATAAACTTCAGAATCTATCTGGCCAGTTCCAGGAAAAAAACCTGTTAGTCTCTGTTATGGGATGAATTGTGTCCTCCTCAAAATTCAAATGCTTAAGTCCTAAACCCCAGTACCTCACCATGTGACTGTATTTGGAGACTGGGCCTTCAAAGAGGTAAATCAGGTAAAATGAGGTCATGTGGGTAGGCCTTAATCCAATAGGACTGGTGTCCTTTTAAGAAGCAGAGATTAAGGTACAGACAACACACAGAAGGAGGGCTGACCACATGAGGACACAGTGAGAAGGCGGCCATCTGCAAGCCAAGGAGAAAGGCCTCAGAAGAAACCAAATTTGCCAAACCTTGATCTTGGACTTCAAACCTCCAGCGTTGTGAGAAGAAACTTCTGCTGAGTCGCTCAGTCTGTGGTAATTTGGTATGGCAGCCGTAGCAAACTAAAATAGTCCTTTTTTTTTTTTTTTTTTTTTCATATCACCCTACATTTATAAATTAACTCAGGAAGAATGGAGAGCTTTATGACAGTGAATCTTCCTATCCCAAAACATGACATTTCTTCCATTTGTTCATGGGATGAGATTAGTCTCTATAATGTCAGGTTTTAGAAACATTATATCTGCTTGATATAAGCAAATACTGTCAAAGTTTTCTTATTTCTATATAACTAGAATTAGTTCTGTGAAGCTTTGTGAAAGTATCTTGGATGAGCCATGAGCAGATTTCTGCAGAATTGGAAAGATCTCTGCAGGCTTCACAAGTCAATGGTTTCCTCTTCTTCTGCTACAGTGACAAACTTTTTTCCTGAGACGTGGTGGCTCTACAGTGCTATACCTCCTCTGTCACTCTAAACCAAACCTGGTTTAGGAGAACTTCTAGCTCCAGCCTTTCCCTTCCCTAATTCCTTCACTGACCATGAATGAGCACAGTCTGTGCAATCCTAATCATTGTCTAAAAGGTTATGCGTGTGCACACATGTTTTTGTATGTATTGGGGAGGGGATGCTGGGTACATGGCAATGCTTGCTCAGATAGGAATTTTCTGAACCTTCTCTTTCTGCTTCCTTCAGCATTCATGCACTCCTCTGCCTCAGCCCTGTTTATGGCACCTCCTACACAGACTGAGCCCTGTCTTTCTGGGAGTGTATATTTATGCTAATGCCTGAGCTCAATCCCTTTTCTTTTCTTGATGCACCTCTGTGAGTTTCCATGGCTCTAATGGTCTTAGATGTTTTGGGCAGCATTTAAAATATGGAATTTTGTGGTTTTCTCAGCCTTTCAGCGTCCCTGAAAATGTAGTCGGGGCTTTTGTTGAATATTACTACTCTCAGAGGTTTCCAAGGGGAAAAAATGGGAAATTATAAACAAAGATGCTAAAAGTGGCCACCACATTCCTACTACAAGTCCTAAGTCCAACTTCTTTGTAAGGAGCCTTTTCTTACATGGTATGATATGTGAATTGCAATAAATGGCATAAGAAATTATTGTCCAAAGCATATTCTGAACTATTTATTTAAGCTCTTTTTCCAACGGGAATACTTTGGAGCCAGTTCCTCTTTCCACCTCGTATACTCAGAGAAAGCAAGCTAATTTCAATAGTAGCCTAAAAAGCAGATAAAATTAGCCAATCAAGCCTACTGCAAAAGGTTGCAAAAATATATTTTAAGGCAAAAAATAAATGCTTTGAAAAACATATCACAATTTCCCGAGCCTTGAGAATAAACTCAAACTTTAGGCAAATGCCTACTACCAACCTTGCTGTCCATCTGGCATGGTCACAATGATGGGCTGACCTATCCCACTGGTCGGGATGGAGTGCAAGTTTCCAAGCTGGATGCCATCTGTAACTATTGTGATGACTTGCTGGCCCCCCGAGCTAACTACTTGCTGAATTGCACCATCCACAGATTCTGCGGTAACTACCTCCTCCGTAGCCACTACTGGAACAAAATATATATGTAAAGATCAGTGAGCATATACAAAAGTACAGATAGAAGTTTATTTTTCTTTGCTACTTTGGCTTTCCCTGTTCTCTTACACAGAAACACTGTTACATGGTTTTTCTTAAAGGCAGTCTCCAGTGGTGCTGTGCATACCTATATTAACAACAGACTACAAGCCCCACAATTTATAACTAAATGAGTTCTGACTATGCATATGTATATTTAAATAAGTAATATCTCTTCATTTAGTTATATGAGGCACAAAATTTATAAAATCCTCTGAGGTCACAGATATAACAAAGGTTATGCTTGCTTAATAAAATTCTACAATCCAAAAGAGAATTTTGTATGTGGTTGTATTCTATTTACGTTTACGTATGAGATGATATGCATTTCCATATTCAAAGAAACATGGAAATTTGTATTTTTCAAGTAAACAGAATAAGCATTATTCCCTTTCTGGATTGTGCGAGCAAGGGTTGCCTTGGTAGCAATGGCCTACAGATCTAGTACTGCATGACAGTAAATAATACAATATGTTAACATTTATATAAATAAAATCCAACACTATGTTCTTAATAGAGGCTCAGAGAGGATTCTGACATCTGAAAGCAGCACCCCTGGCCTTGCTTGGGTAAAGAAATCACAAATTAATGCTGCCCAAATCCTTTCCCACAGGTAATCCTATGCCCAACTACTGATCCCAAACAACATACACAGGAACATTCATAGCAGCTTTACTCACAATAGTCAAAAACTTGAAACCAACCAGATATCCATCAAAAGCAGAATGGATAAAAAGACTGTGGTAGATTCATGCACTGGAATACTACACAGCAATTAAAATGACTAAATGCAAAACATGGATAAATGTGACAAAAACCATGCTCAGTGATATAAATCAGATACAAAATATATACTGTGGAATTTAAGAAACAACAAATGAACATAGGGGAAGGAAAAAACAAAAAAAAAAGAGAGGGAGGCAAACCATAAGAGACTCCTAACTTGAGGGATCAAACTGAGGGTTGCCGGAGAGAGGTGGGTGGGGGATGGGCTAGATGGGGGGATGGGTAATAAGAAGGGCACTTATGATGAGCATTGGGTGTTGTATGTAAGTGATGAATCACTAAATTCCACTCCTGAAACCAGCATTACACTATCTGGTAACTAGAATTTAAATTAAAACTTGAAACATGAAAAAAATAAAAATTAAAGTTAAATGAGAAAAGAGCAGAGCCCAAATTAGGACAACTGCCTGGTACACAATGTTAAGAAGAGAATTTTCCAGGAAAGGAATATTTGATGAAGGGTTATATATATTTATCATAAGGAAGGATACTCCATAAAGCTACAGACTTTATCTTATGTTTTTCATACATGCAAGTCTCTGTGACTTTAATCTTATGGGATCCAAGGGGATTGTTTTTTTTCCTTTATGCTTGGAATGCTCCTTTTTGGTTATTGTTTTTTAATGAAGCAGATGTACAATGTGTGATTGAGGCAGAAATAGAGCCCATGATTTGAGATTTTTCTCAGTCATTTTGACATCAGCAAATGTTAAAGTATAGCTTCCTTGACAGTCTAGGAAGAGGCACTACATACATTAAAAGTTGAAAATTTCCTTTACCACTGGAGCATGTTAGACATGTTGAGTCCCACACTGACCTTACAAGTCCCTACCTGTGGCCACAATAATTGGTGCAATCCACCATGAACCTGGAGTAGAACCCAGGGTTCTGCCTTTGAAGTCTGAGCGGCCAAGCCCACACTCCTCCCCTGCTTTGGATTTTGTGCTGTGTGGTCTTCCGGATTACTGCACTGGACCAGTGTGTAGGGTGCACCAGCCAGGCCAGCAGGCCACATCCCCAGGTCTGTGGGGTGTGCAGCACCATCCTACTGCCACAACGAGGGAAAGGTGGTGTGAGAGAGGGAAAACTGCCTGCCGTGCTCACTTTTTTAGGTCTCGATTTCCTTACGGAGCCACTGCGGGCATGTAATAAAACTTTGGGTTTTTTTCTCCTTTTAATCGTGCTCATATAAATTTAATTCTTACTCCAGCTGGAAGACCCTAAGGGGTAGAAAAGAATTTTCCTCTCCCTTCTCCTACATGGTATTTTAAGTTCATCAAAATATACAATACTACTTTAAGACTGATGATCCCCAGAGGGGAAATAGATTGGGGCACAGCAAAATGGGTAAAGGGGGTCAGTTTTATAGTGATGGGTGGTAACTAGCCGTTTGGCAGTGATCACTCTGTGGTGTTTACAGATGTTGAACTATAATTATTACCTCAATAATAAAAAAAAATAGGTAATACTGTTTTAAAACTCAATAACACAGTTTGGATCAGTCTTTTTTTTTTTACTTTTTTTTTTTAAATGTTGATTTATTTTTGAGAGAGAGAGAGAAGCAGGAGCACGAGTGGGGGAGGGGCAGAGAGAGGGAGACACAGAATCAGAAGCAGGCTCCAGGCTCTGACCTGTCAGCACAGCGCCTGACACGGGGCTCGAACCCACAAACTGTGAGATCATGACCTGAGCTGAAGTAGGACGCTTAACTGACTGAGCCACCCAGGCGCCCCTGGACCAGTCTTTATAGATTCTAAGAGTTGCTCAAAAAGCTCTGACAAACCTAAGGCTAAGGCTATACTATGCAAAAAGAGTAATGATTCACATTATGTGGCTATCAAGCAACTGAAATGTGGCGGTCTAAAGTGAGATGCTACTATTAGTACGAAATTCACACTGAATCTCAAAGACAGTATGAAAAAAAGAAAGTAATATATCTTACTAATAATTTTTATTGATTTCTTATAGAAATACTTTGGATATTTTGGGTTAAATAAAATATATTATTTAAAAAACAAAAAATAGGGGCGCCTGGGTGGCGCAGTCGGTTAAGCGTCCGACTTCAGCCAGGTCACGATCTTGTGGTCCGTGAGTTCGAGCCCCGCGTCAGGCTCTGGGCTGATGGCTCAGAGCCTGGAGCCTGTTTCCGATTCTGTGTCTCCCTCTCTCTCTGCCCCTCCCCCGTTCATGCTCTGTCTCTCTCTGTCCCAAAAATAAATAAATGTTGAAAAAAAAATTTTTTTTTTTTAAAATTTTAAAAAAACAAACAAACAAAAAATATATACTGTGTACTTCCCATTTTTGAACTAAACAGTGATTACCCAGGAGTAATCACTTTGAGATAATTCAATAAACTGTAAACTTATGATATATGCACTTTTCTGTATGCATATTACATTTCAATAAAGAAGCATCAAAAGGAAAAATGACACTAATGGATTACAACACAATGAATCTTTAAAAATCCGTTTCTCCTTCATGAAAAAGGAGGAAAGGGAGAAAGAAGAAATATCTTGATAGAAGAATGACATCTAATTAACAAAATAAGAAAAATTATCATTGTAACCTCCAATGTAATAATTGACTCAAGCAAGGATCACTAACGGATGTTAAAACCACTGAAATGTTCTGAGAAACAAGATATTCATATGTTCTCAAAGTATCACACCAAAGATTAGTAAGAGGAAAATGTGCCTATAAAGACCTGGCAGTAACCACTCTCACCAAGTGGTCATTATCAGGATGGCCTGACATGTACCTCCTGACATGATGCAATGGGAGATTACAAAATATCACTTGTGTTCTTCCTGGAAATGTCTGACCTGCATCTACTTATTAAGAAACAAATGAATCCGGAATGTGAATGATCTTCCAGACAATGGGCATAGACTCTACAAGGATTTCAATGTCAAAAAGAAAATGGAGGGGCACCTGGCTGGCTCAGGTGGTTGTTCAGGTCATGAACTTGTGCTTAGTAATTTCGAGCCCCAAATCGAGCTCTGTGCTGACAGCTCAGAGCCTGGAACCTACTTCAGATTCTGTGTCTCCTTATCTCTCTGCCCCTCTCCCACTAGCGTTCTGTCTCTGTCTCTCTCTCTCAAAAATAAACATTAAAAAAAAAAAAGAAAGAAAAGGGAGGCAGCAGGACTGTCCTAGGTTTGGGGAGACTAAAGAGACACAACAACCAAATACAACATGTGAACTTTGGATCCTGGAGGAAAATAAACAAACACTTACAAAGGACATTTTGGCGACAACTGAGAAAACTTGAATGTGGACCGCATGTCAGATAATGTTACTAAATTAATGTTGATGTTTTTAGGAAATATAATGGAGCTATGAATATGTAGCAGGCTATCCTTGTTCTTGGGAGATATACGATGAAGTATTTAAAGGTGAAGTGTCATGGTATCTGCAGCCTACTTTCAGATAATGTGGTAAAATAAAAGTGTGTGTGTGTGTGTGTGTATGTGTGTGTACACATGCAGATGTGGCAAGATTTTAACAGTTGGTGAGTACAGGTGAAAGATACAAAGTTTATCCCCCAATTTTTCTATGGGTTTGAAAACTGTCAACCTAAAAACTGTTCTAACATTACTAATTCTGAAAAGAGAAATCACATAAAAACTATTCCTTAACGATACAGGGTTTTTTCATGTATTATTTGAGGCAACACTTTATAAAAAGAGTAATTAAATAAAACCATTCTCTCCTGAAGTCGTGTTACCTACCATTCAGATGCAGAGTTGCTCTATAAAACATGCTAAGTTGCTACCAACTCCCAGTAGAACATCATGGGTTATCAATGAGCTCCTTTTTTAGAAAAGGCAAGGTAAGTTATTGGGACCCCAGTTTTCAAAGATGTACTCATGGCAGGGTGACAGACTTGGCTGCCACCCTGTTACTCTGTTACTTGGTAATCAAGGGTCACGATACAAACTGCAGAAGATAATACTGAAAACACAAAAAACCTTTATGTTTTGAGTTCTCTCATTTTTGTTTCTCTTAAACTATAATTAGGCTTTATCACCAAGCACTCAAGAAAATTTCAGGAAGAGAATTATAAAATGAAATGTAGGCCATAGTAATATATTCAAAAGAACAACTACTAAGGTTTTCAAACACATTAACTATTGCTTTGATTTTTAAAAAAAAAATATATCCATATGAAAAAGAAATGTTCACTCTGGTTGAATGCTAACTACAAGTAGTAAATGCTTTAAAGCATAATCATCTCTAAGAAATTTCTGAGATCACACACAATCAAGGCACAATTCAAGAACTTTCATCTTTGCACTATTCGCAATGACTGTCATTAAAATAATAGAGTTCCTCCCTTTCATCTGAAAAGTTTTCTTTTTTAAGTTGTACTATAGTAAGGAATTTAAGAAAAAATTATAAGAAAACCAATTACGTAAGAAGACAAAGTGTCCCTCAGAAACCCTATGAACAACACAATAGTGAAATGTTGAAACATGTAAGAATAAAAGAGAAACCCTAAAACTTTAAGAGTGTTAATTAAAATACATACAGGGGCACCTGGGTGGCTCAGCTGGTTGAGCATCTGACCTCGGCTCAAGTCATGATCTCACGGTTTGTGACTTTAAGCCCCATATCCGGCTCTCTGCTGTCAGTGCAGAACCCACTTCAGATCCTCTGCCTCCCCACCTCCCACCTCTGCCCCTCCTCCACTTACACTCTCCCAAAAATAAATAAATCTAAAAAAAATAAATACATACATACACACACCTCTAAATGTCAAAACACCTCTAAAGGATAAAAAAAATTAGTGTAATATTTACTGGTCTAAATCAAAAGTCAGATTGTTATATACAAAGAGAGCCTAGATAACCTGCAGCATCTTTGAAAATATCTGAGATCTCTTGTTCAACAAAACTTCTTAATTATAACACCATAAAAGCCTAATAAGACAGAGAAAAACCCATTTGTAAGATGTTCTAGGGATTGAAAATTCTACATATAAATATTTCAACACTAGAAACTATGCTCACTAAAAACATTTCAAAGGTATTGTGCTTACAATTGAACCTGAAATTAAAAACAAAAAAGCAAAACCAAAACAATCTTATAAAGTCCAGTAACTTATCCCTTAAAGCCAATTAATTCACTTTTACAGATCTAGTTTAGGAACAGCAAAAAAACAATGTGCAAAGGGGACCTGATTCAAATTTCACTCTTAGGAGAAAGGAAGAAAAGAGCTATCAGGTGCATTATACCTCTAGAAAAACATCTTAATAAAAATGAACAGAAGTTGCTCTAAAGAAAAAAAGAAGGGTGGTCATAGATGTCTATTTAATCAAGAGATTATGTAGTTGGGCTGCAAAAAAGAATAAGGGTAAGCAAAGCAAAATCAATATAGGACCTCAGGCTACAGCCAGAAATTAGTGTTTCATGAAAGAGTTTATTTTAAAAGGACCAGACAAACTACACTACAGCTGTTAAGGCCTACATCCAACCAATCAAAACTTCCAATTCTACATCCCAAATAATTCTCAAATCTATTTGCTTCTTATCTCTTTGCCAAATCCTAACCCATGCTACCATTATCTCTTCCCCAGCTGACTGCATTAGACTCCTAACTGAACTTCCTTTCAGAGTCTGCCAAAGTAATAATCACTTTAAAGGTCCTTTATTTATTTTTTTTAAGTTTATTGATCCATTCTTAGAGAAAAAGAGAGAGAGAAAGAGAGCATGCAGCATGGAGAGGGGGAAGGGGCAGAGAGAGAAGGAGAAAAAGAATCCCAAGCAGGCTCCATGTTGTCACCACAGAGCCTGACGCAGGGCTCAAACCCACAAACAGTGAGACCATGACCTAGGCCGAAATCAAGAGTCAGATGCTTAACCAATTGAGCCATCTATGTGTCCCAAAAGTCCTTTATAATCTTACTTTCAACCACCAGGAGTTACTCTCCCATTTGCGGGGCTTAGCCACACTGGCCTCTGAAGTCCCCTTTCAAGCTCTTTCCTGCCTCAAAAGCTTTACATGTGTCCTCTTCCTCAAATACTCTTCCCCCAATGTTTGCTTACTAATTCCTACTTAATCTTTAGTTTAAATATCTCCTTCTAGGAAGATTCTCTGACCCACCAGACTAGGTTAAAATCCTGCATTCTTTGTATGTACCACTAATGACAGTTATTTTATCTGTTTAATATCTTGTTCTACCAAAAGACTACATGTTCCATAAAGGTTGGGACTGTATCTGATCATTTACCATTTTCTCTCTAGCACCAAGCAGAGTAATGCGGCCAAAAGAGATGTTCAACAAAAACCTGTTCAATGCATGAATAAATATTTTCTCATTAAAAATGAATGGCTGTTTATAAACAACAAGTGGAAATTTGAGCACAAGAACAGTTTTCAGTGTCCATCACAAAACATGATCTATCCCTCCATGAATTTTTATTGTTTGTACATTTTTGTTTTGTTTTAAAGCAGAGAGAAAGAGGGAGTGAGGATGCGAGTTGCCTGAAGTTTTGATTTTTTTAATAGAAAATACCTATAAGAGTGGCCTGTAAGCTTTGGTAGAAAGACAGGATAATACAGCTGCCTCTGCTTATTAATAAATACAGCATACTACATGGCGGTGGTTTTCTTCATGGGGCAAAAGGCAGCTGCAACCTCCAAAAGAAAACCTTTTCACTTTTTTGTATCTTCATTTTGGAATAATTTCCAAAATGGAATGAACTGGAATGGAGTTCTTATCTACCTAAATCCCTAAATCTCCATTAAAGAAGGACAGAGGAGCAAAACACTCCTCTGCTTCAACAGACACACCTCAGGAGTAAAAGCAAGAATGGTGATGCTTTTGTTTGATATAAGAGAAAATGATAATCACAGAAATAGTTATTCCTATCACAAGCCAAATTATAAACATTCTAGAAGAGACAAGTCCACTGATCACCAAAAAAATGCAGTATATTATAGTTGTCACAGACATACATACAACTTGGGAATCAATCAGACCCTGAGCACAGAACTTTTTTACCACTTAATGACCATGCTATTTAGGGCAAAATTATTTAATCTCATGAATCTCAGTTTCATCATATACAAAATGCAAGCACTACTTTATTTCCCCGATCCTAACTAGGATGTCCTTGAAAAAAAGTACACATAAACATTTCCTAAAATCGAGATGAGTCTGACAATTGATGTTAAAAGAAATTGAACAGTCAAGAAATAATTAGCCTGAGCATGTAGAAATTAAGTGGTGAGAAGATATTTCTTTATCTGATTTCACACCTCAGCTGAGTTATTTACACTGGTGGCAATGTACTCACCTGAACTTTAACTTAATTCAAGCTCTTAAAATATCTTCAGAAAGATTCCACTACGATGTAGCATTAAAATGAAAAACTACTGCGCTCAGAAGATTGTATGCCACATGCAATAAAAGTCAACTGAAATTCCTAATCTCTCAGACTAGACCATATATAACATTTTCAAAAGTAGAAGTTAGAGAAGTTGGTATGACTAATTCATGGAGCCAAATATCTAAGTGTCGAAATTTCAGATGACCTTCAAGAATACCTCCTTAATTTTCAGAGATACATACTTTCAGACAAAAAATTTAAAGTTTAACCAAATAGAAACCACCAATGAAATTAATCTTCTTTGCTATGCTTATGCAATGACAAAGATGCTAAGGAGATCTAGGTATAAGCTATAAAAGCAGCATATCAACAGGGATTCTGAAAAATCTTAAGACTCCCAAATAAAAAGGTGTAGATTCAAACATTGATTATGAAGCTGAAACTGGAGAATAGATAAATGTTTATAAGCACTAGTTAGTAAAAAAAGAGAGAGAGAGAAGAGAGAGGTACATTTTTCCCCCTGAAAAAAATACACCTTTCAATCAGAACACCATAATGAGTCAAATCCAGTAATGAAGACCTTCAAGCTTTTGGGTGAGGATTCAATGAGATCATAAGTAAAACATTTACCATGGTGCACAGCATACACAGTAAGCATTCAATGACCTGTTGTTGTTATTTTTATTATTGATCACAATTTGAAAACACACTAATTTAAATAATGAATGACAACAAATTATACCCCCCTACCCTGGCCCCCTGCCTTCACATGGCCATAATCTGAAATCTGCTCACTTTAGCCCTTTATATTATCTTCCTAGCCTTGTAAATATTTGAGTCTCCAACCTTTTAATGTACGCATTTGACTTGTTTTTCTAACCTGGAGTTTCTGAAGAATTGGACAATGGAGCAGATGCTTCAGCTAAGGCAGCTAACGTAGCTAATACTGATGTGGAGGAGTTTCCAAACTGAACAGCTGATACACCTGTTTCATCTACGAGAAAAGAGAAAATAGATTTAAAAATTTTTTAATTTTAAAGGAGCTTAATTCTACTGCATTTTTCTGATATTCTATTTTGCTTTATTCAATTCTTAAAAGAAGCTTGGATAATAGTTTTGTGAAAAACAAGCTTTGATAGCATTAGTTTTTGAAACATAATATTGTAACTCATTTTGCAATATCATCTTTCTTGATATTGTCTCATAAAAATCTTTTTTTGCCAATACGAAAGAAAACCAAGTGACTGATATAATCTTACCCTCATTCTCCAACAGTCCTTTCATAAAAGGAGGAACACCTACTAAAGCATAAAATCCCAACAGCTATCCTATATGCATCTCAATACCTGTTGCCTTGGATGAATTTTCTGAAGATACCAGACCTGTTAGGTTCACCACCCCTCCAGGTCCGATGATAAACTGTGGTGTGGCAGCATGTATCGTCACAGTGTCAGGACTCTCAGGGTTTGTGTTGATTTGGTTCTGCATAGCAATCTAGGGGCCAAATCAACACAGTGTTTTCAGAATTACAACCAGAACATAGGGCACAGATTCTCAATTCAGTACAAACACAAAGGAAATTCTAAAATTTAAGAAGAATCCTATAATACAAATGAAAATCTTTGTATACAGTCTACTGAGAGCATAGTGGTAAATCAGAGACAGGAATTTACATCCTAATTCCCTATTAGGTAAAGCAGTAAAATCCCATGAGGAAAGAATATCTGAAAGGCTTTTATAGAACACAGTTGGATATTTTGCTGCCCTGTGGCTATAGAAATTATATTACTTAAATTATTTCCTCTACTATATTCAGCAATATATAACACTATACATATAAAGCATGTCCTTCGCAGGGCACTTGTTATGATGAGCACTGGGTGTTTTACGTAAGTGAATGAATCATTGAATTCTACTCCTGAAACCAATATTGCACTGGATGTTAACTAAATATAATTTAAATAAAAATTTGAAGGGAAAAAATAAATAAATAAAGCATGTCCTCCCCAATTAATTCTTTTCTATCTTCAACCCTGACCCCCAAATTGCACTCCTAGGAGTAAAAGAATTCCAAGAGGCATCACAAAATTCATCTTCCTGAACATATAACATCTTTTCAGTAGAGTCAGAAGTGTCTTAAAGAAAAGTTCTACTGGGAAGGAGAACAAGAAGATAGACAAGAGGTTCTGAGTAAAGATAATTTACATCAATGTTGTGTAGCTAAAGAAAAGAGAGGCAATACTGGTTATTTAAAAAACCTGTCTCAGGGCGCCTGGGTGGCTCAGTCGGGTAAGCACCCAACTTTAGCTCTGGTTGTGCTCTCAAAAGTTCATGAGTTCGAGCCACACGTCGGGTTCTGTGCTGACAGCTCAGAGCCTGGAGCCTGCTTCAGATTCTGTGTCTCCTTCTCTCTGCTCCTCCCCCATTTGTGCTTGGTCTCTCTCTCTCTCTCTCTCTCTTAATCTCTCTCTCAAAAATAAACATGAAAAAAAAAAAAAACGTTGCCCAAAAGCCATAAGTAACTAGGCTCATAAACAGATTTTTTTTTGAGGATGATGAAAAATAAAAGAAACCAATCAAAATTATAAAGACTGCATCAATTACTCAGAGGGCAATGTTATAGTTGCTAAAGAAAATTTTTAGTGGAAGTTTAACATATTTTGAAAAACCACACTGTATCCAAATATGCAACAAAAATAATTAATAGAATAAAATGTCTAGAAGGGGAATTCAGGAACTTAAAAACACAGAAACACCTTATTTAATCTTCTAATGTTACATGTAAAGACTATGGTCTCAGAAAAATGAATAGCAATGAACAAAGAGTAAGTGAAAGAGGAAAGGACTGTCCAAAATAACGAAATCCAAAATGAAAAGCTAGAAGCTAAATAGCTCAAATCACCCCAAGACAGAGATCCTTGTATTTTCTCAAATTAAAGCCAAAGGTTACCTGTAATATCTCTGCCAAATCTTCATTCCCGTTGTCTATTGAAATATCAAATGCAGTTTTACAAAATTTACTTTGCGTGTGTACATCAGCACCATATTTGATTAAAAGTTCCACCACCTCTTGATGATTGTGTTCTGTGGCCCAGTGCAGAGCTGTCATCTTCAACATGTCCTTTGCATTAACATCAGCACCATGCTATAAATATATTGCAAAATAAGATATTTCTACAATATGAAATATAAAGAATTCCAAATAGGAAAATACTAGCCACTATGCTTTAAAGCAATAATGTGCTACTAACATGATCGGCTATTTTTTGTGTTGAATAATCTGTATGTTCCACAGATCTCCACACATCTGTCACTTAATCAGTTTTCTATCATGCTAACTTTGCCAACTGTTTTCCTTCTAATTTCTTAAGAGTGCAGCAATGATTTTTTCACTCACCCAGAGGTGAACATCATGACATAAAATGGCATAAGAAGTGAAGGACTGCTATGAGCACTCCTCCAAAACCCTCTTTAATTCTACTCCCTTATTTATACAGAGATAGCCTCTGCTTTCAAAACCAGTATAATATAAATAATAAAAGGAGCTATCCTTTTATATAAATAAAATATATATATAATATATATATAATATATAAATATAAAATATATATATATTTATATATAAATAAAATAAAATATATCCTTTATATAAATAAAAAAGGAGCTATCAGGGATGTACTGTCCAATGTGGCAGCCACTACACACATGTGGTTAAGCACATGAAATATGGCCAGTCCCAATCGAAATGTACTAAGTATGTAAACACACACTGGAATTCAAAGACTTAACACCAAAAAAAAAGGATGTAAAATATCCCATTAACAATTTTTACATTGACTTCATGTTGAAATGACAATATTTATATATATGAGGTTGAATAAAATATAATATTAAAATTAGTTTTTACTTTTTTAATGTAGGTAATAGAAAATCTAGAATTACATGTGTTCACATTTGTGGCTTACATATTGTATGTCTTTTGGGTAAGTTGATCTAAAGGCTATAATAAAAATCCTTATTTGTATTATTTATTTGTTAATCAAGCCTTATGTTTCCTTCCATATTTTAACTGTGTCAAGTCAGACAAAGCCATAGTCCCTCATCATAATGGAAACCAAGGTCTCAGAAATCAACTGTCTGACTTAACTAAGAACATACCTAGAGGAAGTTCTTCTCCCACAAAGAAAGCTTTAAGATAATTTTCATTTGATGGAATTACATACAAAAAAAATGAGGTAACATAGAAAAAAAAAGTAGATATTTAATAAAACTAGTTCCCTTCTCCCTCTTACAAAACCATAAATCCTTTGAAGGCTTACTTTCAAAAGCAAAGTGCAAAAAGAGAACACATACCTTAAGCAAAACCTCTACTATGCTGGCATGGCCCTCAGAAGCTGCCATATGTAATGGCGTTCGGTCCACTTTGGTTCTCGCATCCCTACTTACACCAGCTCGGAGTAGTACTTCCGTGGTGGAGTAATGCCCATACTGTGCTGCCAGATGAAGTGGAGAGGTTCCCAGCTATACCGCAAGAAAAAAAAATCCACATTTATAATTGTGGTTTGTTTGTTTGTTTTATATTTATTTTTGAGAGAGAGCAAGTGAGACAGAGAGAGAGAGAGTGAGCAGGGGAGGGGCAAAGAGAGAGGGAAACACAGAATCCGAAGCAGGCTCCAGGCTTTGAGCTGCCAGCGGGGCTCGAACTCACGGACCACGAGATCATGACCTGAGCCAAAGTCAGGCACTTAACTGACCGAGCCACCCAGGCTCCCCTATAACCGTTTTTTAACACACTTCTATTACTACCTTCTAGTTTATATTTTCTGTTTACATAGCAAACAGATTATATTATCTGTTTACAGAGTAACTCAAAACTCAAGAAAATAATTTATGCTTACCACATATTCGTCCTAGAGGAATTCCCACACATTTCTCAATGAGGAAGAAAAGTCAGTATTTTATTTAATTCAAACTTGCTTTTTTATTTTTTAACAGATAAATAGCATGAACAAAATTAATTTCATCATAAATTAGAGATAATTAGGGTTTGAGAAATTTTTCTAAGTACTGGAATGTTTTCCCCATATCAGTCACACAAAACTAATTTTCATCTATGAAATTCATATCAAATAAATAGTGTAGATTTTGCATTAAATTGTTTTTGAAGGACTTAAAAAAATAAATTTATTAAAGCAACTCAGTGATCTTTTTAAAGAAGTTCATATAATCATTTTTCAAGGGAAAAACCTGCTGAGGTATACTTGCCAAAGGTGAGTCAGGACAGACCCAAAACAGAGCCCAGTTCTCCTGAAACTCTTGCATGTGGTATAGCCACTATAATAACATTAAATTCACAGTATGCAGGGGAAGTAGTAAAATGTAAGTTAGGAAGAACCTTATCAGAGGCATATACTTTAATAGGTGAAAGTCAGAATTAAGTTACACACATTTAGAGGCATAGAAAGTCCCTATTAACTCTAATTACCAAAGGCACTGATGTTCCAAAGAACAAAGATAGTTCACTAGAATATGAAATTTGTTAAGATCACTACTATAATAATAGCAAGTAAGATTTCTGTTAAAGCACTTTCCATGGCAAGCATTATTCAAGAGTTTCTTTGGGGAACATTCTTTTTTTATTTTTATTTTTATTTTTATTTTTAGAAAGAGAGAGAGAGCATGCACACGAGTGGGTACAGGAGCAGAGAGGGAAAGAGAATCCCAAGCAGGATTCAGTGTGAAGCCAGACGTGGGGCTCAATCCCTCAATCCTGGGATCATGACTTGAGATGAAATCAAGAGTCAGGCGCTCAACTGACTGAGCCACCCGGGTACCCCAATTTGGGAAGTATTCTTGTAAGTTCAATTGCTGCATCATAGATCATGTACATGTTCAAATTTACTAGGAACTGCCAAACTGTCCTCCACAATGTTTATAGCAATTTACACATATCCTCACCAATGTCTGAGACTGCTAAGCTTTTTTTGGCAAATCTGGTAGATATGCAATAGCATTTCATGATTTTACTTTGCATTTGCCCAATTATTAATGTAGTTGAGCATCTTTTCACATTTATTGGTCATTTGAACTTTCTCTTTCATTTGCCCGTTAACAAGTCATTTGCCCAGTCTTCTTTGCCTTGTGTGTCTTTTTTATTGCTGTCATGGGAATTCATTATGTGTTATTGATACTAACCCTTGTTAAGATCCTTTTGTCTGGGGGTGCCTGGGTGCCTCAGTTGGTTGAATCTGACTCTTGATTTCAGCTCAGGTCATGATCTGACAGTTCGTGGGTTCGAGTCCCACATCAGGCTCCACGCTGACAGTGTGGAGCTTGCTTGGTATTCTCTCTCCCTTTCTCTCTGCTCCTCCCCTACTCCCATGCATGCACTCACTCTATCTCCCTCAAAAATAAACATTAAAAAATTTTTTTTCTAAGATCCTTTTGTCTTGATACACTATAGTATCACTATGATATGTTTAGATATAGATTTTTTTTTAAATTGTTCCTCCTACAGATTAGCTGGGCTACTTGAATCTGAGCTGCTCTCTTTCACCAGTTCTGGAAAAAATCCCACCCATTATCTCTTAAAATTATTTCATCCCTCTTCTCACTATCCTTGTGGATTTTTTATTAGATACATTAGACTTTCGCATACCAGCCTTCATGACTTCTGAGATCTTAAATTTTCTATTTTTCTGTATTCTGGATTTTTTTTCATACCTTTCAGTTTATTAACTTTCTCTTTAGCTATTCCTAATCTATTAAAATCTTATTTAGAGGGGCACCTGGGTGGCTCAGTTGGTTAACTACCCGACTTCAACTCAGATCATGATCTCATGGTTTGTCGGTTCAAGCCCCACGTCAGGCTCTGTGCTGACAGCTTGGAGCTTGAAGCCTGTTTCAGATTCTGTGTCTTCCTCTCTCTCTGCCTCTCCTTCACTCCTACTCTCTCTCTCTCTCTCTCTCTCTCTCTCTCTCTCTCAAAATAAACATTAAAAAATTATTTTAAATAAAAATAAAGAAAATAAATAAAGCTCAGGTCATGATCTCACAGTTCGTGAGATAGAGCCCTGTGTCATGCTCTGCATCAGGCTCCAAGCTAACAGCACAGAGCCTGCTTGGGATTCTCTCTCTTCCTCTCTCTCTCTGCCCCCCTCCTGCTCACATGGGTGCATGCTCGCTCACACTCTCTCTCTCTCTCTCTCTCTCTCAAAAAATAAATAAATAAATAAATAAACTTAAAATCCTTGTTAATCTCCTCTGGTGCTAGTTGTTCCAGTGAGTTATTTTCCAAGTTGCTTTGTGTCCTTGTGCATTTAGTCATTTTTGACTGTTCATTTTCCTTGAAATTTCATTTGTGGATACTGTGATGAAGGTAGGTTCCCCGGGAAGAATATTAATTTGCTTCTTCCAGGAACCTGGGGTAACCTCAGTCCAAAGATTATTTTAAATTCATTTTTCAGTGTACAGTTTTTCGGAATGCACAAGAATTTATGAGTTCAGGTGACAAATGTGTCCAGGGATGGCTTGTGACTCCAAAATCCTCACCAATAATTTTTTTTCTTTCCATTTGGTGACTTGTTTCAAGTCAGTTCATTTTCCTTGTGGTGCCTTAACAACAGGGCAAGGGCAGGGACAGAAGTAGGTAGGAAGAGGGAAAGGGCATTTCTGGTTTACGCTTACACAGAAGGTGCATCTCTTTGGGATTCCAGAATTATGAGGAGAGGATTTCTTAGGAGGCTTCTATGAGCAGTCTCAGGTCTCTGTCTCCAGTAACCCATGCCAGTGAGGTGGGCAAACAACAGGCAAATTCACTGAGTTCAGCAAATATTCTTAGGGTCAAAATTCTCTGGATTCTGGTTGTTTGCTTAGTTTTGCAAGTTAATAATTCCTTATTTTCTTTCTAACTCATCAGTGCAGTAAAGAAGATTTTTTTCAACAGTTAATCAAAAAATGCTTTATCTTTTAGAAAGACAAATGCTGAAATATTTATGGATGAAATAAAATATTTCATAGAATTTGCTTTAAAATAATACAGAACAAAAAGTGGATGAAGTTATAGAGGAAACAAGATTCATCATTTTTTGGTATATTTGGTAATTTTTGAAGCTGGCTGAAGGGTATGCAGGGGTTGATAGATACTTGAAATATTCCATAATAAAAATTTTTTTGTTTTTAATGAAAAACAAAAAAGAGCATAGGACAAGTATACCAGAAACAACAAAATCAAAAATCTGGAATTTTTAGTTGTTCCCAGTTAGGTAGGTTAATCCAGATTCCTAACCCTTCACACTCCCAAGACCATCTCTTTCGACTTACCCCAGGAATTAAGTACAGTTATGGTTTTTATCTTCCTCACAATTGCCTTCTGTAGTTACTAGGAACATGTTCCCATTCCTTTCTTCCTCTTTGATCATGTTTGCAATAGTGTTACAAGTATCAATTGAAATATGAATGTATTTCCTTTTTAGGAGCAATTATCACCTTAACCTCAATCTTTATCTGTTATTTTCTGAATTATAAATTCTACCTGTGCCATTTATCAGCTTTAAATTAAATTCCAAGCAGCTACATTTTATATTCACCCTACAATACTGAACTCCACAGTTTAAAAGAAAAACCCTTTTGTAGACAGAATATCTAGATAAGGTTGTCATATATACATGACATAAAGATACAAATCATTTCCTTTAAAAGACAGCTATAATTCTAAAACTACAAATTTGCAAAAAAAATTTTTTTGTTACATATAAATACAATACTGACTTTATCTGAAAAAACTAAACAGAAGAAGAAAGAAAAAAAAAGAGTACAACATTAAAATCATTCTTTACCCAGTCTGTAGTAAAAGGAGCTCCATTTGCCATCAAAATACGAACTTCATCATCTTGACCTGCTCGTGCCGCTTCTAAAAGCTTCTTCCCCAAATCTACCAGGGACATCTAAACAAAGCAAAGATGAACTTAACATCTCTCTTCATACATTATGACATGATTATTTTTCTTGTATCTTTATTAATACCAATTCTCAAATATCCCTCTAAAAGTTTGTGAAATGGTTAATCTGCAACTACAGATCACACAAAAGCAATTTATATTTGAATTTTTGGAACAGATATTCCCTTTTTCATTAAGTTTTTACCTAGCATAATAAAATTAGTTTGAATTCTCCAAATATAACTAGTAAACACAGATGAGGTAAGCAGCAGAGAAGGCTTGTCTAATATTTAGGAGTGATAAGAAACTGTTTTCACTGGAGTAGTTGCAGCAATAGTTTTTCATAAAAGTAAACAGAAATAAGGTACAAAATACTGTCCTCTGTAGTTGATGAAAATTAAAATAAATATATCACAACAGCTTTTTGCAATGGTAAATCAGTAGATGTACTCAGAAAGTAAAAATAATACTTTGAATGATTGCACAGTCAATATACATTCAAGTTCTTCCAGAAAAGGACACAATTCACATTCAAAGAAAATGCTGAAAAGAAAGTTGAACAGTATTATCAAAAGACTACATGTCTCACTAAGAACCTAGAAAGTTAAGTATACTTCATTCTCTTGTATTCAAGATACCTGAGAACACTAATGTCACAGGCCAGAGTTGTAAAAGTGTGTGGGAGTGAGGGTGTGGAGGTAAGCGGGGAGTGTATCTTCTTGAATAAGAAATACTGAAATATATGTTAGGGAACGATCATGAAAGGGTACACAAGTGAAGAAAGATTTGAATGTATCAGACATGCTCAAATTCAAGAGATGATAGTTCTGAGGAGAAAAAAGCTCCCAAATTCAGAAAGACTATTCAACTGGAAAGCTATTCAATGATATTATATAGTATCCTTGAGGAAAGGCAAACAGGTAGGGTTTGAGGCCTGGGAGGAAGGGAAGATACTGAATCCCTGAGATTTCCACAGGGAAAAATCTGCCCGTGTTATGAATTTGCCTCAATAAGTGAATACCCTTTGAGAATTCAGTAGTCAAGGAGAAAGAAGTTCTAAGAAGGAGATGTCAGGTTGATTAGTGTATTCTAATCTTGTATGAAGAGGTATTATTCAAGAAGGAGGGGAGAGGACTATGTATGTATGTATGTATATATGTATGTACATACTTACGCGAGAAGGGAGTTGACAGAGCTTAGAGAGGTTATTTATACCAGGAAGGACAGACTTCATTACATAATTAGAAGAGATGTTAGGGAATGTAAAAAGATTGATTAAAAGACGCCCCTTGAAAGAACAGATTTATGCTTACATTACTGTATTTTTTAGTAGATTCTACAACATGAGAATAGTTGTAAGGAAGGAGTAAGCAGAAACAGGTACTAATGCTGGGAGGCTGATTAAGTGAGATGAACATGTCCAAAACAGGTATTTGTCACAAGGCAGGAAAGAACTTCTTATAATTATTCAATTTATAAGGATAAAAATCATTTAGAATATATTCCATGGTGAAGAAGAAAAACAATCACGTGAATTTATGTGTTTGATGTGGGGGTTTTTGCATGCTTTTTTGTGTGTTACATTTTCACCCCTGAATTTCTCATTTCCTTTCTGTTTTCTTCCCATTCTCTCATACCTCGATGGAGTCACTGGAACCCAAGATACAAATTAATCCTGTTAAAGACACTATGAGCTAAAGAGATTACTGATTTCTGATGAAGGATTCGTCCCAGGAAATATGTAGCAGGTGGATAGTAAAAATTTACATTACACTCAATAAGCAAAGAACCTGCAATCATTTCCTACAAAAGGCAGGGTAAGGCAAAAAGAAACTGACCTCTCTTCCAAAAAAAAAGCACAGTAAAATCTAAACTGGCCACACTAACACAGTGACTCCACTTGTATCACCAAAACTTAATATAAATGTGGTTTTATAATGAAATAAATCTTCACCCAAAATATACCCTTTTGAGTATGTCTACACAGGTAATATAAAATCAGTTTGAATTCATTCAGCATGCACACTTCCAGATGAGTGAGACATCTGGGTATAGGGCTTTTTCTCATTTTTGGAAGCTGGGTTGTCTGCCTTTTTCTTAATGTTTGTAAGCATTCATAACATACATTCTGAATATGAGTTCTTTGTCAGATACAATATTATAAATATCTCCCTCCAGAACCTGATTTCTTCACTCTCCACCCCTTTCTTTGATATCACATATTATCTTCTATGGGTAGATAATGAAACCTCAATGTATTAAAAAAAATAAATAAATAAATAAAATAAAATAAAATAAAATAAAATAAAATAAAATAAAATAAATAAAATAAAAAAAATAAAATAAAAAAAATAAAATAAAATAAAATAAAATAAAATAAAATAAATAAAACAAAACAAAACAAAACAAAACAAAATAAAATAAAATAAAATAAAATAAAATAAAATAAAATAAAATACAGCAAAGGAAAGTTTGCCATAAAAATGAATGTAAGAAACATCAATGTTTTAATTACGCAAAATTTTGGTCTGATTCAAAATGAAAAGGGGGAAAAAAAACAACAACATGAACCCAACATAACAACAATCAAAGGACATGACCATATATTTTCCAAAAGAGAAAACAAATAATTCATAAGCATAAAAAATGTTCAGTGTCATAAGTCAAATAAATGTAAATAAAAGTAATTTCTGATGCAGTCAAGAATGAGTTGAGACTCACACTTCCATATATAGTGACATACATGTTGATAGCAGTATAAAGGGATCTGATTTAAAATTTTTTTAATGTTTATTTATTTTTGAGAGACAGAAACAGAGCGCAAGAGAGGGAGGAGCAGAGAGAGAGGGAGACACACAATCCCAAGCAGGCTCCAGGCTCTGAGCTGTCAGGACAGAGCCCAATGTGGGGCTTGAACTCTTGAACTGTGAGATCATGACCTGAGCCAAAGTCAGACATTTAATTGACCTAGCCACCCAGGTGCTCCTGGATCAGCTTTTTTAGAATGTCAATTTGGCAATACATAAAAGTTACCAAAATGTTCAAGTTTAATGACTTAATAAATGATCCTACTTCTGAGAAAAAATAATATACTGAAACAGATCTATCAATACACATATATACAAATAGATCTACATACATATTATTACATTTTTATCATGTGAACAAAGTAGGAAAATTGTGGAATCTGAGAATATGCAGTAGCTTAAAATATAGTTGGAAGTTACATAATAACATTAAAAAGTTATGCCACATTAAGTTAAAAGATACAAAACTAATTTTTGAATGTCAAAATATACACACGGAGAACAAAACACGGGAAAATATGTCAGTGATAAGCTTACGGGAAATTTTGCTTTCATTTTACAAAGTTTCTATAATGTTACTATATTATCTTCCTAAATCAAAAGTGGGTTTTTTGTGGTGCCTCAGTGACTCAGTCAGTTGAGCATCAGACTCTTGATTTTGGCTCAGGTCATGATCTCATGGGTTCATGAGATCCAGCCCAGCATCAGGCTCTGCACTGACAGCACAGAACCTGCCTGGGATTCTCTCTCTCTCTTTCTTTCTCTCTCTCTCTCCCTCCCTCCCTCTTTCCTCCTCCTCCTCTACTCACACATGCATGGTGTTCTCTCTCTCAAAATAAATAAACATTAAAAAAAATAAAAAGATTTCTTTAAGGGACAAATTACATTGCATGACTATCAACTAACTAAATGCTGACATTAAAGAAAGTTATATACTACTGACTTACTAAACAGAAAAAGTGGAAAAAATAAAAATGCTGGTATTGGGTACTTAAAGTAGTAAACTTACTGATCTGCTTACAAGAATTACAATGAAACAGTGATGCGTTTGAATGAATCAACTTCTCCCATAATTAACAATTCTGTAGTTGTCTTAGTTATTCAAAACATGACATATTTAAGGACTCAGGATACTTAAGTTATTGTAGTTTTAAGATCCCACGACTGGGGCACCTGGGTGGCTCAATTGGTTAAGCCCCCGACTTCGGTTCAAGTCATGATCTCACAGTTCGTAAGTTCAAGCCTCACATCTGGCTCTGTGCTAATATCTCGATGCCTGGAGCCTGCTTCAGATTCTGTGTCTCCCTTGCTCTGCTGCTCTCCCCCACTCACATTCTCTCTCTCTTTCTCTCTCTCTTTCAGAAATAAAGAAACGTTAAAAATTTTTTAATAAAATAAAATAAAATTCCATGAGCAACATAGCCATATAGTAGATATATGTAGCTGGATACTCTAAAACCATTAGGTCTCAAAATGGTAGCAGCACTGCCACCTAGAGGGCCCTTTGGATATATGTGAAGGCATTTTGGGGACTGATGCAGGACACAGTAAGGTGAAAGCTCTACTACCATTTAATGGGCAAGTGTCAGGGATATTAGAAGTCTAGCAATGCAGGAAACAATTCAGTATGGCAAAGAATTGTCACATGTTCTGGGTGGCTTCCAAAGGCTCCAATGAATACATCTAAGACTAGAACTTAATATGTAAACAAAATGTATTTTTCCATAGTTGTTAATGTATCCCAAATTTCTCAGAAGGCAACCATACAATAAATCTGTTTTGTTCAGAACTTTACTAAGAATTGTTCACTATTTTGGAAAATCACATCACCCATGTCAATGCCACTTGGTTATCTGGAATCACCAATATAAAACACTATCAATCAGCTTTCACAGCTATCATTCATAGTGACTCTACAAATGACTCTATGGGGCAAGCATTTGACAACTTCTTGTCTCATCTAGAGTAGTCTGCCTGAGTATTTACATACTGAAATATACATTTTATTATAAATTGCTTTCCTTCCATTTCTTCATTATAATAAGGTATTATAATGACCTTTTGAAATTATGTAGATATGTAATACTAACCATAATTTTCACTTCAAGTTAGCAAAAGGGACAATACAAAACATTTTATAGAAAGACAGCAATGGATCTAAATAAGATTGGAAAATCATTGGAAGAAAATACATAGGAGATCAAGTAAGACCAAACTCAAAGGCACTCTTAATTTTTTTGTAGACAATTAGTAAAACTTAAAACAATGACAATACCAAAATGTAGCAATTTCATTTCTGATTCTCACCTGAGGGGAACCACACACATCACAGAGTAATTCTAACCTTCAGAGGATCTCAAATACATTAAGACAACAAACTGACTGAGGGGCCATAGCTCCAGAGAGCCCCCTCAATTTACTTTGTTCATTATTTATCTATTAAATCCCCACAGATAGAGTGTTAAATTTACATAAAATCATTTAAGGACCTAGCAACAAATGTTGCTTTTTTGGTATGGCAAATAACTTTCCCCCAAGCAAATAAAGAAGCATAATTCAATTCAGTAAATTTTAATTAATGTTAAATATACTTACTGAAAATACACCGTATGTATGGTACTGAATGCCATCCAGGTTAATACCCCTTTCCTCTCAAAAAGAAACGTAATCTAAAAACCCACTGCAATAAATTCCATCCTTAGTTTTTTTTACTACTTCTGAAAAAGTTGATCACAATCTAATACAAACCATTATTTTTTTTAACTTTAATAATATGAATTTTAATAAGATCTATAAAAGAACTTCAAAATGTCTACAAACTACTTTTTGCTCAAAACTACATGCTGAGAGAGCCATCTAGTGGTAATAAGAATTACTAACTCTCCATTGTTAAAGCTTAAAGTCTATTTTGTTTTAAATTTCTGAAATTCATAGCTCATAGAGATATTTTGAGGATGAAAACATCTACTGGATGTGAAAACTCTATGAAACTGTAAAGTACTAGCTCCATGTGAACTGTTACTAGCATTAAAAAAGAATATGAAAGCACTTAGAAAATATAGTCCCATCACAATATACTAAATAATAAACCTTGACTGCCTAATTAAAAACTTCAGAGTAAATTTACAATATCACACCTATGCCCAGTGAAAACAATTATAAATCCAATAAAATTTTTCTAAAGTTTTTCATTCAAGCAATTTAGTACTGTGTATGAAAATGATCATACTCTTTGACCAAATAATCCCACTCATGAACCTAACACAAGGAAACTATCTGAAACATAAATATATTAATAGTAATGTTATTTAAAATAGATAAAAACTGGAATGCCTTACTACAATCAATAGTTAAAGAAATTAAGATAGATCATAATGGAATATTGCAAGCGTTTATTTTTTTTACTTTTTATTATGGGAAATTTTGAGCAAATACAAGAATAGCCACAATAGTATAATGAATAGCCATCAACTAGCTTCAATATTATCAATTTATGGCCAGCCTATTTCCCACGCACACATATTATTTTGGAGCAAATGTCAGACATCATACCATTTTATCTGTAATATTTCAGTATGTATGTCTAAAAAATAAAGACATCTTTTAACACAGTACTATAGTCATTTAAGACTATTACTTATAAATAATATGCAACAGTTAAAGCATGTAAAATGTGACTCTAAGTAAAATTAAGTAATTACAGTCATGTGCATAACTATATGTAGGAAAATATCGTTGGGCATGAGAATTTAGTTCCCTACATTCTCATAAGAAAATAATACTGATAATAAAAGTAGCACCTGGCATCTTGCTAAATCTTTATCTACATTGTCTCAGGTAACTAAATAGCCTTACCACAATAGTCATGGTCTCCATTTTGCAAAGGAGACAAACAAAAAAGTTAAAGGATTTACCAAAGAGCACTAGTTTTAGTCTAAAGAGAAGACCCGTATTTCTTAACTCTTGCGTTCTAAATTAGAGAACACTGGGAATCTGCTGGGATATAAAAGAACGTGCCCTTTAAGTCTTTCTCTGTGCAATTCCTCTGAAGAAAAATAATCATATGAACTCTGGTATATTTGGATTTTTCTCCCTTTCCCGTTTTGTATGGTGTTTTTTTTTTTTTACTTTTTTTTAACTTAAAAATAAAATGACACTTTCAAACATAAAACGTCTAAAGAAAAATCATCTCCCACAGACCCTTATTTCAGAAAGCCACTAGAAGACGTAGTCCTCCAAGACCAGGAGTAAACCAGAAACAAGAATCAAGGAAATAAGGGATCTAACATAAATAGGGTGAAGAGGATCCTCAAGATAATGGTAAAGGAGACCCCAAGATGTGCTGGACCAGAGACCCGGAAAGTAAATCCAGACTGGAGCCAGAGGACAGAGGTTCCAGAAGAAGGTCTTCAAGGAAAAGATAAGCTAGTAAGACTGCCAGGAAAAGAATGAGATTTCCTGTGGGGAATTTGAGATGGGTTAATGATGGATACAAGAAAAGTAAGGCAAAAGAAAAAACTACACAATTTGTTTTTCAGAGGGAAGAAAACAAAAACCTACAGAAGCAAGAAAATGTAATCCCAATACGGCATGGGTTAGTAAAAAATGGTAGTTCCAGGATTATAATAACCATTGAACACTAATCCAGGAGAATTTTTGGTGCACTTCTATTAAGAAGATGAAGAGTGAGGAAAAATATGCTTAGAGGTGGTTTGGTTTAAGATAGCCAAAGCTTCATCTTCATAAGTAGGAAGTCAAAGATACCCAAAACAGAAAAATCAATTAATAGCATAAGCTTGTTATTTAGAAATATGGAGGGAAATACTAGGGGGAAAAAGCGAAAAGAAAGAATGGATACCTCTGGGAAAGAGGGTTCTGGGGTGAGAAGGAATAACACAAGGGACTCAGGGTTATTGTTTTCTGTTTGTGTGTGGTTTTTTGTTTTCACTATAAAACCTTGTATTTTTTACTTTTTCAACTAGGTACATGTATACTTTCATAAAAATAAAATTGTAATAAATACATTTTCACTGTATATTAAAAATGTAACATTCAAATTCAAAGTCATCCCCACACTTCCCTGTGGTCTTATTCCCCAGAAGTTACAACAATTTAAATGTTTAGTGTGTAGCCTTCCAGATCTTTTCTATGCCTACAGGAACACACATAGGCACAAGACTTCTTTTTAAACAAACAAAAAACATAAAAAGGGATCATACTATATGGTTTTGCAACTTGCTTCTTTCCACTTAACAGGGATCCTCTTGTTTTATCAGTGACATCTAAGTGCACACAGATAAAAACATTCTTTTTACTGGCTGCATAGTTTTACGAAGTGTGGTAGGCTGAATAATGCTCCCCACAAAGATGTCTAGATCTTAATTCCCAGAATCTGTGAATGTTAGCTGTTAGCTTACATGGCAAAAAGGACTTTCCGGGTATGATTAAATTAAAGATTTTTTTTTTTTTTAGAGTTGGCCAGACATTTATTTTTTTCAATATATGAAATTTATTGTCAAATTGGTTTCCATACAACACCCAGTGCTCATCCCAAAAGGTGCCCTCCTCAATACCCATCACCCACCCTCCCCTCCCTCCCACCCCCCATCAACCCTCAGTTTGTTCCCAGTTTTTAACAGTCTCTTATGCTTTGGCTCTCTCCCACTCTAACCTCTTTTTTTTTTTTTTCCTTCCCCTCCCCCATGGGTTTCTGTTAAGTTTCTCAAGATCCACATAAGAGTGAAACCATATGGTATCTGTCTTTCTCTGTATGGCTTATTTCACTTAGCATCACACTCTCCAGTTCCATCCACGTTGCTACAAAAGGCCATATTTCATTCTTTCTCATTGCCACGTAGTATTCCATTGTGTATATATACCACAATTTCTTTATCCATTCATCAGTTGATGGACATTTAGGCTCTTTCCACAATTTGGCTATTGTTGAGAGTGCTGCTATAAACATTGGGGTACAAGTGCCCCTATGCATCAGTACTCCTGTATCCCTTGGGTAAATTCCTAGCAGTGCTATTGCTGGCTCATAGGGTAGGTCTATTTTTAATTTTCTGAGGAACCTCCACACTGCTTTCCAGAGCGGCTGCACCAATTTGCATTCCCACCAACAGTGCAAGAGGGTTCCCATTTCTCCACATCCTCGCCAGCACCTGTAGTCTCCTGATTTGTTCATTTTGGCCACTCTGACTGGCGTGAGGTGATACCTGAGTGTGGTTTTGATTTGTATTTCCCTGATAAGGAGCGACGTTGAACATCTTTTCATGTGCCTGTTGGCCATCCGGATGTCTTCTTTAGAGAAGTGTCTATTCATGTTTTCTGCCCATTTCTTCACTGGGTTATTTGTTTTTCAGGTGTGGAGTTTGGTGAGCTCTTTATAGATTTTGGATACTAGCCCTTTGTCCGATATGTCATTTGCAAATATCTTTTCCCATTCCGTTGGTTGCCTTTTAGTTTTGTTGGTTGTTTCCTTTGCTGTGCAGAAGCTTTTTATCTTCATAAGGTCCCAGTAATTCATTTTTGCTTTTAATTCCCTTGCCTTTGGGGATGTGTCGAGTAAGAGATTGCTACGGCTGAGGTCAGAGAGGTCTTTTCCTGCTTTCTCCTCTAGGGTTTTGATGGTTTCCTGTCTCACATTCAGGTCCTTTATCCATTTTGAGTTTATTTTTGTGAATGGTGTGAGAAAGTGGTCTAGTTTCAACCTTCTGCATGTTGCTGTCCAGTTCTCCCAGCACCATTTGTTAAAGAGATTGTCTTTTTTCCATTGGATGTTCTTTCCTGCTTTGTCAAAGATTAGTTGACCATACGTTTGTGGGTCTAGTTCTGGGGTTTCTATTCTATTCCATTGGTCTATGTGTCTGTTTTTGTGCCAATACCATGCTGTCTTGATGATTACAGCTTTGTAGTAGAGGCTAAAGTCTGGGATTGTGATGCCTCCTGCTTTGGTCTTCTTCTTCAAAATTACTTTGGCTATTCGGGGTCTTTTGTGGTTCCATATGAATTTTAGGATTGCTTGTTCTAGTTTCGAGAAGAATGCTAGTGCAATTTTAATTGGGATTGCATTGAATGTGTAGATAGCTTTGCTGTTGTTTAACATAGTGTTGGAAGTTCTACCATCAGCAATCAGACAACAAAAGGAAATCAAAGGCATCAAAATTGGCAAAGATGAAGTCAAGCTGTCACTTTTTGCAGATGACATGATATTATACATGGAAAATCCGATAGACTCCACCAAAAGTCTGCTAGAACTGATACATGAATTCAGCAAAGTTGCAGGATACAAAATCAATGTACAGAAATCAGCTGCATTCTTATACACTAACAATGAAGCAACAGAAAGACAAATAAAGAAACTTATCCCATTCACAATTGCACCAAGAAGCATAAAATACCTAGGAATAAATCTAACCAAAGATGTAAAAGATCTGTATGCTGAAAACTATAGAAAGCTTATGAAGGTAATTGAAGAAGATATAAAGAAATGGAAAGACATTCCCTGCTCATGGATTGGAAGAATAAATATTGTCAAAATGTCAATAAAGATCTTGGGGCGCCTGGGTGGCGCAGTCGGTTAAGCGTCCGACTTCAGCCAGGTCACGATCTCGCGGTCCGGGAGTTCTAGCCCCGCGTCGGGCTCTGGGCTGATGGCTCAGAGCCTGGAGCCTGTTTGCGATTCTGTGTCTCCCTCTCTCTCTCTGCCCCTCCCCCGTTCATGCTCTGTCTCTCTCTGTCCCAAAAATAAATAAACGTTGAAAAAAAAAATTAAAAAAAAAAAAAAAAGATCTTGATATAGGAAGATCCTGGATTATCTAGATGGGCCTAATGCAATCAGAAGAGTCCTTATACGAGGAAGGTTGGAGGGTCAGGATCAAAGAGAAGGTTGCAGAGAACAGAGAGAAGAGAGACAGATTTGAAGCTGCTATAGCTGCTAGCCTTGAAGATGGTGGGAGGGGGGTGCTGCACCAGCCAAGAAATGCAGGCAGTCTTTAAAAACTAGAAAAGGAAAGAAAACAGATTCTCCCCTGGAGCCTCCAGAAGGAACACAACCCTACTAAAATCTTAATTCTGAGTCTTCAGACCTCCATAACTCTAAAATAATAAATTTGTGTCGTTTTAAGGCACTAAGTTTATGGTAATTTGTTACAGGAAATAGGAAACTATTACACTACAGAAATAAGAAATAAATATACGGAATATGAATACATTAATTATTCAATCAATTTTCATTTTTCATCTTTACAAATAGTGCTGTAACAAACCCATACACTTGGGTTAGCACTTTTATGAAAACTATTCTAGAAAGCATAATTTTGCTAGGGCCACATGGGTGGCTCAGTTGGTTGAGTGTCCAACTCTCGGTTTCAGCTCAGGTCAAGATCTCACAGTTATAGGATTGGGCCCCACATCAGGCACCTTGCTGAGTGCAGAGCATGGAGCCTGCTTGGGATTCTCGCTCTTTCTCTTTCTCTCCCTCTGCCCCTCTCCCCCACTCATGCTCTCTCTCTCTCTCTCTAAATTAAAAAAATAATCTTTAAAAAATTTTTTACGAAAGAAGTATAATTGCTACATTTTTAACATCACATTAAAAAAATTATTGTAATCTTTATTTTTGAGAGAGAGACAGACAGACAGAGAGACAGAGCATGAGTGGGGAAGGGGCAGAGAGAAAGGGAGACACAGAACCCAAAGCAGGCTCCAGGCCCCAAGCTGTTAGCACAGAGCCCCACACGGGGCTCAAACTCACGAAATGTGAGATCATGACCTGAGCAGAAATCGGATGCGTAACCAACTGAGCCACCCATGTGCCCCTACATTCACATTTTAATTGTGATAGACACTACCAAATTATCACCAAAAGATTATACCAATTTACACTCCCACTATCAGTATAAAATAATGACTGCTGTTCCACAAGGTTCCCAATCCCCAAAGCCAGAACTTTGATTCCAGATCTAGATTTTCCCAAAGTTAAAGCCAAGGATCCAGTAAACTCATACTCACAAAGCTGATGAAAAACTTCCTTCCAGAATAACTTTTCTTGAGAAAATATGACCTGAGGAAATCCCACTACCACACAGGGATAACATAACACACAAAGGCTTTAACATCTTTAAAGCCTTCTATTAAAAGGGCATTCTTTGCTTCCAACTGGAAATCAGAAGGAAAGGGGATTCTCATACCGTTTTTTCACCCACTTTACCAGTGAAAGCCTGTTTAAAAACCATGTATGTTCACATTAAGTTTCATAGAGGGAACATTTCTTCTCTGGTGCCTACCTATCCTGTCCAAATCATGAGCCCTCATCAGACACGCCATTTATTAAATAATAATTCCTAACATGTATATAATACTACATATACACATATAGTGGGTGTAACATAGTAAAGTATAACACAGCCATCCATGTATGTGTATGTACATATATAGAGAGAAAACAACAAGAGAGATTGTGCCAGACACAGTCTAAGAATTTTCACATACTAACTCATTCAATTTCACAATACCTTCAAGTCAGAATTATCATCATCATCATTGTATTGCTGAGAAAACTGAGTCATAGAAAGTTACATGCCCAAGGTCATACTGCTAGTGGAGAATAACCAAGGCTGAATGGCTCCAGAGTCCACATTCACAACACAGGCAATACACATACTATGCAATATGCCATCATCTGAGTCCTTCTAGTGACCACAGGCTAGATGTCCCCACTGAATGCATGCACTACCAATGCTACTCCCTGGCCTAAATACTAACCACTTCCTTTATACACTTAACTTCATTTCACATAAAATACAAGAGGTGGTACAATAAAAGTCGGCATCACATTAGACTCTGACTTGCACTGGTCACCAAATGATTCATGTTTATGTGCCTCACTTAAATTATAAAATGCTCAGAGGCAAGGATGGTAGCTTATGTGTCTTTCAACTGGATCCCTTTTCTCTTCCCGTTAAATATTGGCAGTTTCTCAGTGTGTCATTTTTCAGCCCTCTTTTTCATTCTCTACATTCTCTCCTCTAGAAAGTTTATCTTTCTTAGCCAAGATTACCTGATGACTTCCAAATCTATCTTCAGTCCTAGACTCTGTCCAAGCACTAGACTCAAATGTTCAACTGGATAGATGCCTCCACCTATAGATTCCAAGGTACTTTAAAAATCAAGCTGGGGTGCCCGGGTGGCTCAGTCAGTTAAGTATCTGACTTCGGCCCCGGTCACGATCTTGTGGTTCACAGGTTTGAGCCCCATGTTGGGCTCTGTGCTGACAGCTCAGAGCCTGGAGCCTGCTTCATGGATTCTCCCTCTCTCCCTGCCCCTCCCCCACTCATTCTCTCTCTCCCCCTCTCTCTCTCAAAAGTAAATAAAACATTTAAAAAAAAAAAAAAAGTCAATCTGTCCAAGTAGTGGCTTGTTTTGTAGATCAGAAACTTTGGAATCGTCCTTGACCCCTTTCTTCTACCCATTTCAATTCCAATCAATCATTAAGACCTGTCACTTTTACCTCCTAAATGTCTCTTAAATTCTTCTACCTCTTTCCAATGCTAGAAAGTAGGCCTTCAATAAATGTATGTTGACAGTCTTGTCTCTCTGCCTCAATCTTTGCTCATCTCCATCCTTTCTCTCCTAGGACACCTCTAAATTAGTGTCTATGCCTCAGTCTTGTCTTCCTCTAATTTATTCTCCATTCTAATACCAAACTTCTTAGTCATCCTTAAATGAAATCACGTTCTTCCTCAGTTAACTCAGTTAAAGTCAAACTCTCTGGGGCACCTAGGTGGCTCAGTCGGAAGCACTGGACTCGGTTTTGGCTCCGGTCATGATCTCATGATTCGTGAGATCGAGGTCCACATTAGGCTCTGTGCCGACAGCTCAGAGCCTGCTTGAGATTCTCTCTGCACCTCCCCAGCTTGTGTGTGCGCACATGTGCTCTCTCTCTCAACAACAACAAAAATGTCAAACTCTGCCATAAGAGTCCAGGCCTTTCACATTTGGGATCTGTTGCCACCATTCCATATACACTACTCACTACCTCTCACACTGAATTCTGAATTACAGGAAAAATGTTGTACTTGGTTCTTTTTCTCACTGTTGGATATCTATAAAAAATATTCGCTCTGCCAGGAAGAATCTTCTCTTCTCCACACCCACTATTGCCATATTTATTCCTACCTGTCCTTCAGAGTTCAGCTTATCTCCTCAGAGAAGCCATTCCTGATGCCCCAAAATTAACTGAAGTGTCCTTCCTTGTTTTCTCCTAGCATATGAAGTTTCTATCATAGCATTTATCAGACCACACTAAATGTGCCTGTTTACTTGGCTACAAGTTGTCACTGTGCCTAAAGTAAATGCTCAAAAACATTCATTGAATAAACATTTAGCACACAGTAGAAACTCCAGAAATACCTCAGATAACCAAGAGTCATAACGTTTGACTTTAAAAATGCAAACAAGGCTGACAGTGTCACAAATTCTAAGAAATACCACAATCAATAAAATGCTCGCTGAATTCCTGTCAGCCTTGTTGTAACTAAAATCCTTACAAATGAATGAGATTAGAACTCGCTTGAATATTCTTTTTATTGGCAGCAACTCAAATTGACAGATTTGTTTCAAAACAGTCCAAGGTCAGTTCTAGGTTTTCTGAGGCAAAAGGGAAAAGTGTGAATATAATCAGTAAATTTGGATAATGGCTTTGTCTGGGACCCTCAAAATCACTCTTGGACAGGAAGATTTGGACAGGAAGCCAGAACTTATCTAATAACCAGCAACAGGTCTGTGAAGCAAGATCAGCTCATGGCCACCCTCAATGACAGTGGGTCAAATCAGCACCAAACTGAGTTCAAACATTTCAACTGAGTATGTTCTAGAACTGAGCTGTCCAATACAGTAGCCACTAGCCATAATTATAGTGGGCACTGAAATGTAGCTAGTCCAAATGGAGCTGTGCTATAACACAACAGATTCTGAAGATTTAGTACCAAAAAAGAATACAAAATATCTCATTAATAACTTATATCAATTACATGTTAAAATGGTAATATTTTGGATATATGGGATTAAATGTAATATATTATTAAAATTAATTTCACCTTTTTTTTTAATGTGGCTGCTCTAAAATTTTAAATATGCTCCTCACATTATATTTCTGTTGGAAAAAGCTATTCTAGAACCATTAATCAAAACTTCTTGAAGGCACCAACTTTACAATTTACAAAAAGTTGCAACATTTTAAAATAAGATATAGGACATTCTCTTAGAAAAAACTACATCTGATTAATTACCTCTGTTATAACACTGGATAAACTTTCCCCTTAAAAACTACAGGAAGATATCCTCTGTCCTAGGAAGACTTCACAAACTGACTTGGGAATGAAGCTACCCACAAATTCTACCCATATTACTACATAAATTCTTCCATCTTTGCAACCCACTGCCCCTTTACCCCATTCAACTACTAGTCTCTTTTAAATCAATATCTTTATCCCAGGAAAAGACTGAGGCTTAAAAAGAGTGCAAGCAGAGGATGAAGAAAAGGCTAGAACTCTACTAGAACTAGGTCAGTAGATGGTTTTGAGTTAATAGGGAAGCATAACTTACCTGTTTACTATAAAGTGAAGCCAACAAACTACTGGGTATTAGAAGTCACAACAGTGAATCATCAATATCCTACCTGACAATAAAAGCACATATACTTCAATCCTTTCTCTCCAAGATTTCTAACATTCATCCCTTCCTCTCTACTACCTCCAGTCTTACACACTCACTGCCTCATACCTTAAACATCACAATACCCTCTTAGCTGACCTAATCCTAATTTCTCATCCTGCTACCAGGCAGTCCCACTAAAATACAAGTTTGTTCAACTCAAACATTTCTATGTGAGTCTCTACATGGTACCTACACTCAAAGAATTCATCACCTAATAGGGAAGACATACATTTCATAATTCTCTTGTCTAAAAACCTCATGAATACAACCATTTGAAGAACAAATTATCAATATTTAGCAGAGTTGAAGGTACGTCTACCCTGATCCAGGATTCCACTACTAGAAAGTTGCTGTATCTCCTTAACATGTACACAAGGAAAGGAAGCATGTATAGGAACGTTTACAGAAACATTATTTGTAATTGAAGAAAAAGAAACTACAAACAACCTAAGTGTCCATAAACAGGAAAATATTTTTAAGTTTTTATTATAAAATCTTTTAAATATAGAAAAGTGTATATGTATGCATATAAATGAATATATGTGTGTATATACACAAACACACACACCCATATGCCCATCACCCACATTCTAAATTAAAAGTTGGCCATCTTGCTTCATCCTACTCCTTTCTAAAAAAAATGTACTTTACAGCTGGCACATACTGCATTTGGTTGTTATATCTCTAGATTAATTATATGCTCGGACAGTTTCCTCCTCCCCCCCCCCCCCCCGCTACCTTGTTTTCCTCTCCTATGACATTAAATGGCCAGTTCATCTTTATCTCACATTCTGTATTTTTCTGATTGCTTCATCTAAGGTGGTGTTTAATTTCTTTCATCTCCCATATTACTTATAAACTGAAAGTCTGAAAAGTCCGACTAAATTCAGATTTTAAATGTTCTACAAAATTACTTCAGGCGTGCCTGGGTGGTTTAGCCGGTCAAGCATCCAATTCTTGATTTCAGCTGAGTTCACGATCTCATGATTAGTGGGATCGAGCCCCATGTCAGGCTCTGTGTGGACAGTGCAGAATGTGCTTGAGATTCTCTCTCTCTCTCTCTCTCTCTCTCTCTCTCTCTCCCTCTCTCTCCCTCTCTGCCCCTCCACTGCTCTCTCAAAATAAATAAATAAACATTAAAAAAATACTTCAGTTGATGCAGTCTATTTGATATTGAATCACATCAGGATGCACATATTTTTTGGCTCATTGTTAGTGATGCCAAGATTAATAACAAAGCTGGTAATAAGCCTGATCCTTCCACTGTAAAGTTTTATTGTTTTGAGACCAACTAGCATTCTGTGGAGTGTTACTTTGGCACCATGCAAATTTCTACCAAAAAAGACAATTCAATTGTTAAATTACCAATCTTCAGAGTAAAGAATAGGTAATAGCCATCTCCATTTGTTTTTTTTATTATATATTGTTTCAAATTATTCTCCTTATTCTTTTTTATGTTCAAATTGTCTCAATTCTGGCCAAAAAGAGCCTCTTCAGGTAGGCTTTTCTTGTGTCTTTGAAAGGTTTCTTGCCTCTGGCACAAATTGTCCTAGGTTCACTATGTACGTTCCCTGCCTCAGTCCTGGAACCAGTCATTTCTTCAATAAAGTATTTAAAGAACAAAACTGAGGTAATACAAGTACTTATTATCTACGAAAGTGACACATTTTCAAGATCCTTTCAGAGGACACATCTAAGAAAGAAGTATATATATGGATGGAATTAAGAAATATGGATATTTTGGGGTGCCTGGTTGGCTCAGTCAGTTAAACGTCTGACCGGCTCAGGTCATGATCTCATGGTTGGTGAGTTCGCGCCCATGTCAGACTCTGTGCGGACAACTCACAGCCTGGATCCTCCTTCAGATTCTGTGTCTCCCTCTCTCTCTGCCCCTCCCCCATTCATGCTCTATCTCTCTGTGTCTCTCAAAAATGAATAAACATTTAAAAAAAATTTAGAAATAAATATACATATTTTAAATCCTGAATTCATACTGACATTTATAATTCAAGTTCAACATTATAAATATCCTTTTTTGCCTAGCTCCTTTGATTTTGTATTTCTATTGACTTCTAACATATAAGCATACAATCTTATTTATTGGCTTTAACCTAAACATGTATCCAATGGTGTCAGAATAAAAACATCAACATTACAACTAGCAATAAAATGAATGAGGTTTAAGATTTCTCTGCAGTTCTTTTTGTCCTTAGCATATATGCCATTTGATATAGAGCTCAAAAGTCACTTGAGTGTGTTTTTCTCCATGTATTTAAAGAACTATTTTAATATACAATAGGTTCATTTTTTTAAGTTTGTTCCCAATTTTAGAGATTGTTTTTATTTTCATTTAATTGTAATTTTTGAATGTGTAAAATATTTACATAATTCAAAAGTCAAAACTAAACAGGAATCTCACTTCCATTCCTATTTCCTTCACATCATTCCCTCTCCCTCCCTCTTCCCCACCCCAAGGTAACCATTTTATTAATTTCTGGTTTGGCTTTTCAGTTTTTCTTTTTGAAACATAAACAAATTAGTATATATATTCTTACTCGCACACACACACTTCATATACCAAGAGAGTATACTATATACACTGTTCTGCACTTAGCTTTTTTTTCCACTTAAGATATTTCCCAGAAAATTCCCCAGAGATTTACCTCATTCTATTTTATGCCTGCATAATACTATGTGAAAATACCAGTTTATTTTTAATTAAAAAAAAAAAAACACTAGTCATCTTTTACTCTCCAGCAAGTAAAAGACCACCTTATTATTAGTTCAAGGCCCTCTATCACCTGCTGTAACCTCACACCTTCACCTTGTCCACTTTTCTCAATTCCCACCTCATAAAGGACCTTGATAGCCATCAGATTCTAAACAATTCTTATTCGATACGTGTCCACCTTACTCCATACCCAATGCCTTCCCTCATGCTATTTGCCCAGTTTAGATAGCTACCTTCCTTCTCTCCAAATCCTCCAATCAAAGCCCATTTTAAAAATTTCTCTTCTCCAATAAACTTTCTTTTAAAAATTTTTTAATGTTCATTTATTCTTGAAAGAGAGAAGGTGGGAGAATGAGCCAGGAAGGGACAGAGAGAGACGGAGACACAGAATCTGAAGCAGGCTCCAGGCTCCAAACTGTCAGCACAGAGCCCAACGTGGGGCTCAAACTCAAAACTGCAAGATCATGACCTGATCCAAAGTCGAAGTCAGATGCTCAACCAACTGAGCTACCCAAGCATCCCTCCAATAAGCCTTCCTTAAATGAGCTAATTCCTCAATAATCCTTCCCTTTAAATTTTCTCAGGTATTTATAGCATTATCTATGTTTTCCCTTCATTCATTAAACAAATGTTTACTAAGCATATATGTGCCAACAGAAAGGTAAACAAAAACAAGTCCCTACCCTCATGGAGCTTGTGTTCCTGGGGAAGAGGCTACCAATTAATCAATCAGTAACAGTGGTACTATGAAGAAAATGTAAGGCAGAATAAGAAAAGAGAAAATACTGGATTAGAAATGGGGAATCACCATTTTAGACAAAGTCTAAGGAAAGGCCTCTTCAAGGAGAGGACATTTGAGTAGAAATGTGAATTAAGGGAGGAAGCAAAGCAAGGAAGGATTCCTGAGAAAAGCATCATAAAGGACAGGTCACTCTTTTGGCTCAGCATCAAAACATCTTCATATGTCCAAGGAATTCCCCTCTGATGAGTCCTGAAAGAAGCCAGAAACTTCTACCTACTAGTGAAGCTAAATATTTGCTTTTCCAGCTTTCCACGCAGCTAGGGTGCAGTTACATGACCTCCACTCCAATAAAGAAACGTCCAGGATGGACTATAACTTAGGAAATAAATGCATAAAAAAGCAGCAAGTATACAGAATCCATTATGGCAAGAATGGAAGCAGATTCCATTGACAGTGGTGGTTTCTTCCTGTGACAAATTCCTTTTCTGCTAAATTAACCAGAGGTGGTTTCTGGTTTTTAGAACTAAGCTGCTTTTTTTTAAGAACTAAGAATTCTGACTGCTCCTGGTGATCCAGGGAGATGGCACAGCAAGTTTAAGGGCCCTAAGCTTGAGTGAAAAATGATAGCAGGATATGCAGTCACAGAAACAGAAATGGACCACATCATGTAGGGTGTTATAGGCACTACTAAGTACGGACTTCACTGAATTTACCAGGAAGTTGTTGGAATGTTTTCAACAGGAGAGTGTTGTGATATGATTTATATGCATGCATATGTGTGTATATATATATATATATATATATATATATATATATATATGGTCCATTGAGGCATTTTATTTGCACATATGTATTATATCTCTAGAAAAAAATCCCAGGATATTCCCTCCAGTGTGTTTCATCTTCCTTCTTCATGGTTCATGATGCCAGCTGAGGTTAGTACAATGAAAGCAAATTGGCTAGACAGGAGATTATTCTGCCATTTTTCTACATCTTTGAGTTGCCCATCAAATCTGGGGCTGATCACTCCACAGTTTAACCTGCCCATGAAGTTCCCAGCAATTTTCCCAGCTCTGTGATCATCAACGATTTCAAAATCGCCAGCGTAACCATGCCTCATCATCACAGCTATGACTTTGGAGCATGGCCTGATAAGAACCTGGTGTTTGCCTCTCTTTTTGGCATTGTTAATACTCTTGAGAGAATCTGCCAGGACATTTATGTGCATCATTACGGTGGCACAGAAAGATGGCAGAAAAGAGCTGATTTACATTTTTTTAAAACTACTCCTGTTATTATATGGGTAGTACATAAAGGGAGGCAAGAATTGAGGCGGGAATACTACTTAGGAAATTATTGGAGGCAACAGCTGATGATGCCTTAGGCTAGGAAGATACCTGTGCAATTATTTACTTTTTACCTTTAACTAGGTTTAAATCTAGCATCTAATTTTGTGCTCTCTCCATTTGTTACCTGTTCAGTTTCTTTTCTCTGTCTTCTTTTGGACTGATTCTTTTTTAACATTTTATCTATTTCTTCTACTGATTTGGAAGTTACAGCCTCTATTTTTGTTCTTGCAGTGGTTCCCTAAGAATTATACCATGCATTAAAAGTCTAGAGTTAACCAAAATCTTGCTTTAAAAGACCTAAGCAGGGGCACCTAAACGGCTCGGTCAGTTAAGAGTTTGACTCTTGACTTCAGCTCAGATCATGCGGTTCCTGCACTTGAGCCCCACATCAGGCTCTCTGCTGTATGCTAGGAGCCTGCTTCTAATCCTCTGTCCCGCTTGCACTCTCTCAGTAATAAATAAACATTAAAGGGGCGCCTGGGTGGCTCAGTCAGTTGGGCATCCAACTTCGGCTCAGGTCATGATCCTGCAGTCCGTGAGTTCAAGCCCTGCATCGGGCTCTGTGCTGACAGCATAGAACCTGGAGCCTGCTGCCGAGTCTGTGACTTCCTCTCTCTCTCTCTGCCCCTCCCTCGCTCAAGATTTATCTCAAAAATAAATGTTAAAAACAAACTTTTAAAGAAATAAACATTAAAAAAATAAATAAAGACCTAAGCAAGCATCAGTCAATGGCAATGTGTGGACCCTGTTTGGATTACAATTTGAAGAAACTAAATGTAAATTTTTAAAATCTTTTTTTTATGGAGCAGTAAAAATACTCGGTATGGTACCATGATGATGAACACATGTCATTATGCATTTGCCCAAATGCATAGAACATACAACATTAGTATGAATCATAATGTAAACTATGGACTTTGGGTGACGATGATGTGTCAGTGTAGGTTCATCAATTGTAACAAATGTACCACTCTGGTGGGGATACTGATAATGGGGGAGGTTATGCAATGTATGGGGGCAGATGGTGTATGGAAAATACTTTCCCCTCAAGTTTGCTGTGAACCTAAAACTGACCTAAAAAAATTATTATGACCTAAAAAATTAAGTTGGTAAAAAAAAAAAAATCATTTTGGATAAAGAAATACCTGAGAAAGTTTACAGTTGTTAGATGTTCAGTACTCCCCTTTTTTGTTCCATAAGATATTTCAATAAATGTGAATGTTGCATTAAAAAAACAAAACCATCAGCAGTTGTGGGGAGCCTGGGTGGCTTAGTCGGCTAAATGTCTGACTCTTGATTTAGCTCAGGTCATAATCATTGGGATCTGCACTGGGTGTGGAGCCTGCTTGAGATTCATACTCTCTCTCTCTCTCTCTCTCTCTCTCCCTCCCTCCCTCCCTCCCTCTACCCTCCCCCAACTCAAGCTCACTCTCTCTAAAAAAGAAAAGAAAAAACATCATTTTGGAGATGGAGGAAATGTTAACACTGCCTAAATACGTAATGATATTAAGGAATTATGTTTATATTTTTCTGAATAATTGTATTATAGTTTAAGTTTATATATTTTTAGAGATAAAAACAATATATTTATAGATTAAATAATGTGATACTTGGGATCACTTTTAAAATAATGAGGGAGACAACCGGGTGGCTCAGTCCGTTAAGCGTCCAATTCTTGGTTTTTGCTCAGGGCATGGTCTCATGGTTTGTGGGTTCGAGCCCCACATTGGGCTCCACACTGATGGTGAGGAGCCTGCTTGGGATTTCCTCTCTCTCTCTCCCCCCACCTGCTAGTGAGCTTGCTCTCTCAAAATAAAATAAAATAAAATAATAAAATAAAATAAAATAAAATAAAATAAAATAAAATAAAATAAAGAGGAATATGTAAGAAACCATTTTAGTCTTGAGTTGATCATCATTGGCCAATGAATACATAAATACATGGCAGTTTCATTATACTCTCCTTTGCTTTTACATATTTAAAGTTTCCCATACAAAGGATATTTTTAAAACTGACCCTCCTATATAATACAAAGACCTCAGAACCTAGAACCCTTTATTCCCCTTCTGCTATTGCCTTGTCTTTTAATCCATTAGACGTTCTGTTTTATGCAGTTAAGATTCATTTTTATTTTCCAAATATGTGTCACTTTACTTTTCAGTCCTTCATACGTTTCTTTCCTGCCATGTGGTATCAATTTCATTCTGCCCAAGTATGTCCTATAGAACTGCACTACTATGATGCATATGGCTATTTAATTAAAACTTCAGGGGTGCCTGGGTGGCTCAGCAGGTTGAGTCCGACTCTTGATTTCGGCTCAGGTCATGACCTGTGAGTTCAAGCCCCACATCAGGCTCTGCACTGAGTGTGTAGAGCCTGCTTGAGATTCTCTCTCCCTCTCTCTCGGCCCTTCCCTTGCTCATGCTCTCTTTCAAAACAAACAAACAAACACACACTTCAGTACCCTGGGGCACCTGGGTGGCTCCATCAGTTGAGCCTCCGACTTCAGCTCAGGTCATGATCTCACCGTTCATGAGCTCAAGCCCTCCATCGGGCTTGCGGCTGTCAGCGCAGAGCCGGATTTGGATCCTTTGTCCCCCTCTCTGCCTCTCCCCCATTCACATTTCCTCTCTCTCTCTCAAAACAAACAAACAAACCAAACTTCAGTACCTCAATCACACTAGCCACATTTCAAGTGTTCAATGGCCCTATGTGGCTTAAGACTATAATATTGGACAGCACAGATAAAGAGTATTTCCTGGGGTGCCTTAGTGGCTCAGTTGGTTAAGTGTCTGTCTTCAGCTCAGGTCATGATCTCACAGATCCTGAGTTTGAGCTCTGCGTCAGGCTCTATGCTGACAGCTCAGAGCCTGGAGCCTACTTCAGATTCTGTGTCTCCCTCTCTCTCTTCCCCTCCCCTGTTTGCGCTCTGTCTCTGTCTCTCTCTCTCTCTCTCTCTCTCTCTTACTCTCTCAAAAATAAATTTACATTAAAAAATATTTTTAAGAGTTTGGCCACAAACTTACTAAGTTTAAGATGCTTTAGCTAGGTTATAAGTTTCTTGTGGATATAGACAAGGTTTTCTTTTAGTGCCATTTGCACCCATAAGTACTTTGTAACAGTGTTACATACATAGGTGGTATTCAACTAACCAAGGATTTCTCTCAGTACTGACATACTACAACTTTGTCACAGATTTTTCTATGCATTGTATGACATTTAGCAGCATCCCTGGTCTCTACCCATCAGATGCCAGTAACACCACCCTGTCCCCCATTTTATGACATCAAAAAAAAAGTCTCTACATATTGCTGAATGTCCCCCAGAGGTAAAATATACTTAATTAAGAACCACTAATGCTTAATTTCTATACTGGGATATTACCATCCTTTCACTCAACTGGACACATCAAAGTTATATGAGAAATACAGAACCCAGAAATGGACCCACAAATGTAATGGCCAACTAATCTTCAACAAAGCAGGAAAGAATATCCAATGGAAAAAAGACAGTCTCTTCAGAAAATGGTGCTGGGAAAACTGGACACCAACACGCAGAAGAATGAAACTGAACCACTTTCTTATACCACACACAAAAATAAATTCAAAATGGATGAAAGACCTATAAATATGAGACAGGAAACCATCAAAATCCTACAGGAGAAAACAGGCAGCAACCTCTTTGACTTCAGCCACAGCAAGTTCTTACTAGACCTGTCTCTGGAGGCAAGGGAAATAAAAGCAAAAATGGAACTACTGGGACCTCAGCAAGATGAAAAGCTTCTGCACAGCGAAGGAAACAATCAACAAAACTAAAAGGCAATGGATGGAATGGGAGAAGATATTTGCAGATAACATATTGGATAAAGAGTATCCAAAATTTATAAAAAAAACTCATCACACTCAAAATACAAAAAACAAATAATCCAGTGAAGAAATGGGCAGAAGACATGAATAAACATTTTTCCAAAGAAGACATCCAGAGGGCTGACATGAAAAGATGCTCATCATCCAGGAAATACGAATCAAAACCACAACGAGATACCACCTCACACCTGTCAGAATGGCTACAATTAACAACTCAGGAAACAACAGATGTTGGTGAGGATGCAGAAAAAGAACTTATGCACTGTTGGTGGGAATGCAAACTTATGCAGCCACTCTGGAAAACAATATGGAGGTTCCTCAAAAAAATTAAAAATAGAAATACTCTACAACCCAGCAACTGGACTACTAGGTATTTATGCAAAGGATACAAAAATGCTGATGTGCAGAGGCACATGCACCCCAATGTTTATAACATTGTCAACAATAGTCAAATTATTTAACTATCACTATCAACAATAGTCAAATTATTTAAAGAGCCCAAAGGTCCATTGACAGATGAATGGATAAAGAAGATGTGTGTGTGTTGCAAATGGCAAGATTTCATTCTTTTTGATTGCCAAGTAACATTCTAGTGTGTGTGTGTGTGTGTGTGTGTGTATGCGCGCGTGCATACACACACACTGGAATATTACTCAGCAATTGAAAAGAATGAAATCTTGGCATTTGCAACAACGTGGATGGAACTAGAGTGTATTATGCTATGTGAAATAAGTCAGAGAAAGACAAATATATGATTTCACTCATATGTGGAAGTTAAACAAAACATGAACATTGAGGAAAGAAAGGAAAAATAAGATAAAAACGGGGAGGCAAATCATAAGACTTTTAAATACAGAGAACAAACTGAGGGTTGCTGTGGGGGGTGGGGGGAGGTGGGGGGAAGGGCTAATGGGTGATGGTCATTAAGGAAGGCACTTGTTGGAATGAGCACTGGGTATTATATGTAAGTGATGAACCACTAAATTCTACCCCTGAAACCAATACTACACTATATGTTAACTTGGATTTAAATAAGTTTTTTAAAAAATGAGTAGATACACGTGCCACTTATAGAGATGGTACTCTAGAATAGGATCCGCTTTAGGTGGAAAAATAAGAATTAAGTTTTGGCTTGTAAGTCGTCCAGGTGAAAATGTCCAATGAGAACTTGGCTGTACAAAAAGAAAGGTCATTGGGGCGCATGGGTGGCTCAGGTGATTGAACATCTGACTTCAGCTCAGGTCATGATCTTGTGGTTCATGAGTTCAAGCCCCACAGTGGGCTCTGTGCTGACAGCTCAGAGCCTGGAGCCTGCTTAGGGTTTTGTGTCTCCCAGCCCTTGCCCTCTCTCTGCCCCTCCCCAACTTGCACTTGGTCTCTCTCAAAAATAAATGAACATTAATTTTTTTTTTTTTTAAGAGAGGTCAGGGCTATAAGTACACTTTTAGGACTCATCAGCATATAAAATGGCATTAAAAGCCAAAGGAGTGGATGAGATCTTTGAGGCTTAAGAGAAAAATGTATACTGAATTAATGTACAAAGAATTGGTTTATTTATAACTTCAAACTTACCATCTAGGAACATCTTACATCTATTCATGTATTCCTCTTACTCTATGAATAAAATTTTGTGCTGTGTGCTAAAAACAAAACAAACAAACAAACAAACATATATGAGGGAAGAATCCATCCATGCCCAAACTGTAGCCCACCCCAATCCAGCATTTCTCAAATTGTGTTTCCTAAAGCTCCAGAGGACTGTGGTGCTAAGGCAAGGGGTTAAGGAGTAAGCATAGGTTGGAGGTGACAGAACAGTTTCACTCTCACTAAAGCAAAACCATCTCCAAGTGTTACAGGATTATATAGAGAACATTATTTATTATTTTTAAAAGAAAATGTCTTTTCTTCAGATATAAAACGGATAAAATTTTAAATCTCAAGTAAGAATTACTTAGCAGCTCTATTGTACTGCTATTCCACACCCAAGTCCTTATTAACATAAACCTAGAGAAGATTTACTACATTCATCTGCAAGTCCCGGCATGTATGTGATCTACCTGTGCTCCCGTTTTATTTTTTTACTCTAGCCAAACAGAAATCAGGTAAAAGGTGTATGGATAAATTAGGGCCTCAAAATTAGATTCTGAAATATAACTCATTCAAATAAATTTTAAATACCAAATTACATAGCATGAACTTGTTTTAGGCAGTACCCAGAATGTTGTGACTCCTTTTCTCCATTAAGGTTAAACTTCCTTGTCTTACATAATATACATTTACTCCCAAGCATGCTATATAAAAAATAACTTTCATGCTCTACTATAAACTTGTCTAAACCAGTTTTAATATTGTTTTAAATATTACAGTATAATCTCAGGTACCCTAAAGATCACATCCTTATACAAAGCTATGTTTATTTCTTTGAATTTCTGATACCAAAAGATGTGATTAAATCAGAACCATGCTAATAAATTAAGTTCCTAATTCCCATAGAAGCTTTGTATTTATCAGATCTACATTCCCTATTTCTCTATCTACATACTATCTGTGCATCCCAGTGTCCCTATTTAACTGTAAAATTATGAAGTCATTACAAAGCTGTTCTCCATAAAACCTAAAACAGAAATGTAATCTAAGGATAAAAAATATTTATTGATGATTATTTAATATTCATGTTTAAAATAAGCTCAAGTTCCTTATCTAAAGCACATAAATTACACACACAAATACATACACAAACACTAAACTAAGAAGTAGTAAGGATTCATCTGGATATTAAGTCCAGAACTTCCCATGCACAGGCCAAACCCTAATCTTCCTCCTATACTCCCTGATGTTGCTATGACCTTTTTTACCTCCCTGAATTAGAAATGTGAGAGCTACCCTTAACTTCCTCCTTCCCTCATGTCTCTACATACAATTGGTCATCAAAGACTATAGGGTCTACTTCACATCTCTTTTTCTCTTAATTTCTTTTTTCTCAAATAGGCAACAGTTTTATATAGCTCAAAAATCCAAACACAGAAATGTATGCATTGAAAGTCTCAATGGAAGCACTTACACTATTACCCTTCCCCACAGCCACAAATAATCACCTTTACTAGTTTCATGAATATCCTTCCACTATTTCTATTATTACCAAATGGTAGCATTACTACATACACTGTTCTCCACTGGCTTTTTTACTTAACACATCCAGGAGATCTTTTCCCATTAGTCCATAGACAGCTTCCTCATTTTTTGTACAGCTGCTTAGTATGCCGTTGTGTGGATAGGTCTTAGTTTATTATGGCTGGACACTATCACTATTACAAACAACACTGCAACTAAGAACTGTGTAAATATATCACTTCATTTCATATAACTGTAGGATAAATTCCCTGAAGTAGGATTGAGACAAAAGTAAATACAATTGTAATGCTGATACACATTGTGAAATTACCTTCACGTCATTTATAAATTAGTCCTCTTCTCTCCACTGTCTTTGCCACTGCATTCTCATGCCTACTTTAAAAAAATTTTTTTAACCTTTATTCATTTTTGAGAGACAGAGTATGAGCAGGAGATAGGCACGGAGAGAGGGAGACACAGAATCCGAAGCAGGCTCCAGGCTCTAAGCTGTCAGCACAGAGCCTGATGTGGGGCTCCAACCAACAAACTGTGAGATCATGACCTAAGCTGAAGTCAGAGGCTTATCGGACTAAGCCACCCAGGTGCCCCTCTCATGCCTATGTTAATCAAGTACCCCTTTAACTGGTTTCCTTCCATCCCAACTATTGTCAATCCTATTGTCAACTGATCATCATTATTTTAATGATTTTTTAAATATACACTATAATTAATATTCTAATTTTTAAGTTCCAAAGATTACTGAAAAACTCCCTTCAATCGTCCCTCCTTATCTCTACTGTCCAAACCCAATCCTCTATCCATCACCCAAGGGTTAAGCACTTTACTACCAGTTCAGGATTTACCTTACCAGACCATATTCTTCACATTTACACGCATATATACCTACCTGCCCCTCCAAAATACAGCACTGCTCTGGTTTTTTTCCTTATGTATATATTTAATAACATAGTATATATACTGTTCTACAACTTATCGCTCAGTATATGCCGTGTTCATTTCTTCAAATGACATTTTATTCCATAGCATGAATATACCAATTACTTGGTTATTTTACTATTACGACCAGTTTTATTTTTCCAGATTTTTTATCATTATAAACTGCTGCAATGAACAAACTTGTATATGCCTCCTTATGCACATATAATAGTGTTCCTCTAGTGCAGACAACAGGCAATAGACTTGTTGGGAATACCATTTTAAATTAATAGATACTAACAAATTGCCCACATCAATTTACATCCCCAAACCAACTTATATTCCCAACAGTTTATATAATATTTATTATTTCCTCACAATATAGTCAATATTAGTAAACTTTTAAAATTTTGCCTAACTTTAATATGTAGCTCTCATATTACTAATGAGATTGCATAACTTACCAAATATTTATTGGCCACTTATGTCTTCTCATCTGAAACTGCCAGTTTGTATTCCTTGTTTTTCTATGTCACTGTTTCTTTGTAGGAGTGCATTATATATATATTTCTTGTTTATTGTATACATTACAAATATTCTTCCCAGTTTATTTGAAATTTCTGTATTTTGGACATTGTCATAAAGTGTTAACTGGGGTTTGGCTAAATTTATCAAAATATCTTCCTAAAACATACAGTCATGTATTCCAATCACCTATCAAATACAGATTTTAATTACATGTATATTTAACTTGAAGTGAAAAATAAATAGTTGGCCACCTACCATTCCACTTCATAAACATAAAGCCCAGAATTACCCTGAAATGGGAATCTCCCATCTCCTCAGTGGGTCTCTGTTCTCAAATGCTTCTTATAGAGTCAATTTTACATTGCAATGGGTGAAAATTTAATATATAAAAAACTTTATTTGGTACAACATAGCCCATAAATGTAGGCCAACTTCCACTAAGGCACAATTGAGGAAATAGCAATATATTTCATCACTTGGGGAAAAACTGGCTGTATTGGACTTACTGAGAGATGGTATCTCTACTTCCCATGTAGCAACTTCCTACAAAGCATTTCAGACTTTTCTGGATCTGGCCCGTGCATCACTGTGGCTTCATCAACTCACCACTTCCTACTTGCATTTATACTCCAATAATACAGTTACCTATAATTACCCCTACATACTACTCTGTCTTGTGACATCATCCCTTTATATGTTATTTTACCTAAGAAGTCTCCTTACCCCAAATTACCTCACCATGTATTCATATTCTTTCTTCAAAACTCAGTTCAGACATTACCTCCTCCAACAAGCTCCTGTTGCCCTTCTCAGCAAAAAGAATTAATCATTTCTCTATTTTCTCATTGTGCCCTGAACCTACTTCCATAAATATATGGATTCCACTCTATTACAAGGATTTGTTTACAAGCTCTCCTCTCCTGCAAGCCTTAGGAAGTCAGGAAGCGTTTATCTCATTCTTATGTGTATTTTAGTATTCAGCAGTTTCTAGTATCCCACTCAATAGCTATTTGCCAAATTAAACAAGTCCTCTCTATTCAGCAGTACAACAAACACTAAAAACACATACACAAAATAATTGAAACCATGTTCTTTAACTGAAGATATTTCATAACCTGAAAGGATATGTGGATTATAATAAGAGTTGTTGTGATTCTTTTTCTTAAGTGGGCTTACACCGTAGATCACTGTTTTCCAAGCTGTAGGTCATGACCCTTTAGCAGACTGTGAAATCATTTAGCAGGTTAAAGTCAACATTTTTAAAAGTATCACCATATAGCAAATATAGTGAAAGTAAGCCATGTTTCATGAAATTGTTGTTCGTCATAAATATGCACACAGAACACACACATATAACATGTACACAAAATACATTTATTTATGTATTGATTATTGATGCAAAATACATTTTTTACTGTGGATCACAATAAAAAAATAATTGGAAAGCAACTTCCATAGTCGCTATACAGGTTCAGAGAAGCTTTAAATCAACAAAGTGATGTAGTCGAGGAAGGCCTCCTCAATAAAAGACATTTGTTTGGAGCACAGTCTAGCTCCCCACCACCTCTCTAATCTATCACTCCTCCTTATTCATTCTGCTCTAGGCACACAAGTCTTCTTCATCATTCAAACAAGCCAAACATGTTCCCACCTCAGGGTCTTGCACATGTTGTTTCTTCTGCCCAGAAAGCTCTTCACTTCTATAACTGCATGGTTTACTCCCTCGTTCTAGGACACCCAAAGAGATCTTTCCCTGACCACCTAAAATAGCAACCACCTTCTACCATTCTCACCCCTTATCCAGTTTTATTCCTTTTCATTCCACTCACTACCACCTGATAATTTATTTACTGTGCTTTTCCTCCCCTCTCATCCTGAATGTCAGCTCCAAGAAAACAGAGACTCTGTCTTCTGTTTTCATTACCATACCACCAAAGATTAGGACAGGGCCCAGCTAAAAGCAAACATGTCAATAGGCTCTGACAAGACTATCAAGGAAAAGGAAAAGGAAGAACATGCAGAATTGTGCCTGAGCATGGTAAACTACAGAGGAAACAAGGTTGAAGTAAGGTTGAAGATGCACAACATGAAAGGTTTGAAAGCCAGAAAGCAGAGTTTGGACTTTATCCTGCAGACAATTGGAAGTCATTCAATGTTTTGAGCAAACGGTGATCCATTCAAACATTTATTCAGCACAAGTTCAATTCACTTTGCTTGGCACAATGCAGAGTGCAAAGGCCAATAGCACATGCTCTCTCCTCCACTGTTTAGGTTTAATAGCAGTGGGTTCAAAAAAAGTTTTAGGAAAATTATTCTGGCAGCCGTATGTAGGATGGATTGGACGAAGAGACTCTAAAGCTAGAAAGGGAAATAATAGGCAAAGCAGAGCCTCAGGACAAAGTGAGATCCAGTAAAGAGTAATCTAAAGAATTGTGCTGACTAATGGGTATAAATAATAAATTAGAAACATGTATTATAAACAACTTTAAGATTTAAGTATGATGATGATAAAGCTTACAAAGAAAAACTGAGCAATTTCCATCACTTTTAGATTTATTATTACCCAACCACTGCACTTAACAATCAAAGTGATCCAAGACGAAAAGTTGTGTGGAAGCAAGATTCCTAGAAAAGCAAAGAGAATTCACTTCCATCCAGTTCACAAAATAAGATGAAAGAATAGATTCATCATGGTGACAATGAAAAAAAAAAAATGTGCAAGCTTGTACTCTATTTTTTTTTTTTTTTGAGAGACTGAGAGAGGGCACAAGCAGGGATGGGGTGGGAGGGGAGGCAGGGAAGAGAGAGAGACCCTTAAGCAGGCTCCAGGCTCAGTAGAGCCCAATGCGGGGTCTCGTTCCCACAACCCTAGGATCATGACCTGAGCTGAAATCAAGAGTCAAACACTAACCAAATGAACCACCCAGGCGCCCCTCTATTCACTTTTTCAATTAAGTAGAAATCAAATCAATGGTATCTTTTGAAAAAGAGAAAGAAGACATATGAGAAAACAGAAAAATGTGAGATTAATAAAACAATGGCCAAGTAACAAAGGCCCATTGGGAATTGTTCAGCATAAATTCAGTGGCCAAGAAATCGTCATTACCCACCTTCCCCCATAAATATGCTGTGACTGTGAAGAAAAACAGAGGAGATAGTGGAAAGATTTAACAACAGGTAAATATGAAAGAAGTGACTGGTGTTAAGTTCAGGCTATATCTAATGCATACAGGAATAAACTAAGACAGAGAAATTGAGAGTCTGTATGAAAGGAATGGCTGAAGACACAGGTGGAACAATCACAGGGGCAAAATGTAAGACTTCACACAAGCCAGGATATAAGGGAAATTTTTCAGATCATTCACTTAAACACCATACCATCTGCTATGGTCTGAATGCCTGTGTGTCTCTCCCTCGCCCCCAAATTTATATGCCAAAGTGATGTATTAGGGAGGTGAAATGTTTGGGAGGTGATTAGGTCATGAGGAAGGATCATGAGTAAAGTTTAGGTCCTTCTAAAAAAAAGCACCCAGAGAGCTCCCTTGCTCCTTCCAGCACATGAGAATACAATAGACAAGTCTGCAACTGGAAAAGGGTCCTCCCCAGACCCCAACCATGCTAGCACCTTGATCTTGGACCTCCCAGTCTTCAGAACTGTGAGAAATAAAGTTCTGTTGTTTATAAGCTACCAAGTCTGTGTTTATTATAGCAGCTCAGACTAAGGCACAGTTTAAATTTTTTCCCTCTGTTTAGATACATGGTAAGTGTTGTAGACACAGAGGAGTACAGGAATCAAAAAGACTGGACATCCAATTTTATGAGAGGAAATGACCTAATTCCAGGGTAGAGTTCTACAATTAATAATATTATGACTTAGGGTACTAATATCCATCTAGTTTCCACATCTGCAGAATGGAAGGGCATATTAAAAGAAAAGTACCATTGCGGCCTCTACTCACCTCCTTTAAAAGAATTACTACTGTAGTAAACCAAGTTACAACAATCACACTCCTGGGTATTTACCCAAAGAAAACAAAAACACTAATTCAAAGGAATACATGCACCCCTATGTTTATAGCAGCATTATTTACAATAGCCAAAGTATGGAAGCAGCCCAAGTGTCCACTGATTGATGAAATGGATAAAGATGTGATGTGATATATATATATATATATATATATACACACACACACACACACACACATATATATATACACATATATATGCAAAATATATATATGCAAATATATATATGCGTGATGAAATATTATTCAGCCATAAGAAAGAATGAAATCTTGCCACTTGCAACAACATATGGCTAGAGAGTATAATGCTAAGCAAAATCAGTCAGAGAAAGACAAATGCTATGATTTCACTCACATGTGGAATTTAAGAAACAAAACAAGGGGGAAAAATGAGAGTCAAAGCAAGAAACAGACTCTTAATTATAGAGAACTATCTGATGGTTAACGCGGGGGGGGGGGTGATGGGTAAAATAGGTGATGGAGATTAAAGAGTACACTTGATGTAATGAACATAGGGTGATGTATGTTACTATTAAATTACTATATTGTACATCTGAAACTAATATAACACTGTATGTTAACTGGAATTAAAAAGCAAAATAAGTAAAATAGAAAAATAAATAAATGTCTTATCCCTCAAGTATAAAACAGAAAAAAGGTAACTGGGTTAGAGGTTAGTCTCTTCTAGAAAAGATTCTACACAATGTAATAGAATCAACGATATTGGTGGAGGTTTAGCATATTTTATCATCAAAGGAAATAAAAGTGAACATTTTGCTTTCTTTTTAATTGTTTAATTTTTAAATTACCATGGATTATAAAGCTATATAATAACATGAAAAGGTGTATGTTTTAATATTAAAATAGGACTCAAAACTGAATATTCTACGGGTTCCTTAACTGCAATTCCAAAATACAAAAACTCTTTTGATGGTAAAACCTTACCTGAACTGACATGAAGCTATTTATAGCCTTTACCCCATTTGGTAAAAATGTTCATACATCTCGCTACAGAAATAGTAATATGTTTGAAGAGGACTGGACTCTGTTGAAAGATTATATTATTACCTTGCCTATATCCAAAAAACTCTTTTATTTCCCAAACCTATTAGACCCCAAGGGTTTTAGTGGGCTATGATCCTATAATACTAATGGCTAACATTTGCTGAGCTATTAAATGTGTCAGACACTGTTCTGATCACTTTATATGCAGTAAATCATTTAATCCTACCAACCACCATGACATACGTATTATAATTATCCCTGATTTACAAAGTGGCAAACTGAGGCACAAAGAGATTAAGTAAATTGTCTGAAGTCACAAAGCTAGAGAGTGAGTAAACTGGGATGAGTACATTTAAAATATTACACATAAGAGGGAGAAAATACAAAATAGAGAACTGATTATGATAGAATGGTAGGATTCAGTGATTGTTTTCTCTATTCAATTAATGTATTACTATTAGAATAGTAAATAATCAAACTTAAAAAAATACAAGACTTCATTAACCTACAAAGTCCCATTTATGTGCAATTCCTAAGTCAAATTGCATAAACTGCACAGTATAAAACCCAAGCTCCTCAGTTTATGCTAATCATCTTCAATTTTTTATTGAAATACAACATTTTAATGTTTTTCACTACAAGAAATACACAAAAACATATATTCATTTTAGTAATCAGAAAACCTGAATAAACAAAAAGAAAATAATCACTTTTAAAACTACACTCAGAAAAAATCAATTACAATTTGGCACATACCCTTCCAGATGTCAATACAATTTTTCCTTGAACAATGCAGGGCTTAGGGGCACACATACAACCCCCCCCCCCCCACACACACACAGCTGAAAATCTTGAGTATAACTTTTCTCTCCCCAGAAACTATTAATAGCCTACTACTGACATGAAGCATAATTATGGATAACATAAACAGTCAATATACGTATTTTGTATATGTTATATACTGTATTCTTACAGTAAAGCAAGCTATAGGAAAGAAAATATTAAGAAAATCATGAGAAAATACAGTACAGTACTGTACAACACAAACAAAAACCTGTGTATAAGTGGACCCAAGTAGTTCAAAGCCCTATTGTTCAAGGATCAAGTGTATTATTTGTTTTTTAACCAAAATGGAATTGCTTTTAAACCTACTTTTTCACTTAACATATGTCAAGACATCTCTTCATGACTTTACCTTCTTCTAACATCATATTTTAATAGCTAGGCAGTACCCCACTGTGAATATGTACCCTAACAATCACTGTTAAACATTCAGGTTGTGTACAATTTTACAGTACAGTGAGTGATCAAGAGTTACTGACTCTGGAATCAAACTGCTTGGATCCAAGTCCTGGCTCTACCACATACTAACTCTGCTCCTTTAGACAAGCTACCTCACCTCTCTATGCCTGTTTTCTCTTCTGAAAAATGAAGGTATTTTCTACTTCATATAATTAATGTGGGACGGGGGGGTCAAATGTTAATACACAGCTTTTACTATCAACAGTGCTGCAATTAGTATGCTCAGAGCTAAATCTTTGCACACACCCTTATTCTTATTACATCAAGAAAAATTCCCTTAAATGAAAATTCCCATGTCAGAAAGTATGACCATTCTTAAGGCTTTGAGTCTGCCAAATTACAGCTGGGTTTAAAGCCCTCATCAAATAGCTCTCTCACTTAATACTCATTTCTCTTCATCCAAGAAGGTGAAAACTGTGATCCAGTTAACAGCTGTTTCACTCAATTAGTTTTCGCTCTTCTACTTCTGTACCGCAAACCTAGACCTGTATCATAAAAACTCAAAACTTTGTAGGAAACTTTAGGACACCTAGCCCAAATCCTCATTCAGCATATTAATTCCTCCACCCTAGAATCCCTAACTGAACATCATCAGTGAAAGCAGAGAGCCTACCACCCAAACCAACCCATTATATTTTTACTGTTTCATGGAAATTTCTCTTGAAAGAATGTTGAAACCTGCCTCCTCCTACTACTCACTGATCCTAGTTCTTTCTACGCAGATCAAATCTGATCTTTCTGTGTGATAGACCTTTAAGTATTTACAGATAGCTATCATTTCTTAGATGAGCTTCTTTCTCTTCTTTGAGCCAAACAGGGCATTTTTCAGCCTTTTCTCCTTTCCTCATGTCCATTTCCTCCATGATCAAGGTCCTCTGGATATGCTGTATAGCTCACTGGTTTATAAACTTGAGTGTCTACCACCTGGGAACTTGAAAAAAATACAGTGGCCCAGGTCCTATCCTACTTAAGCTTGGGCTTCCATGTTTCTGCTCTCCAGGTGATTGTAATATGAAGTCTGAGAACTGATGCAAGGGCCACGCGTATTGTGACAGTATTCTACCTGGAAAACCGACACAATATCCCAGGTATAATACAACCAATACAAGTAAAGCAGAGATAACACCTGCTCTTTCTACATTGTTCTACCAACTCCAAAATGACATTTACTTTAAAAAATATTATACCATAGTGTTGACTCACGGTAAACATACAGTTAAAATGATCTCTTTTCCACATTCTCTATTCGTGCACTAGCACCTTGGGCTCTAACTGCCAGCCTTTCCAATTATTCCCATTAAAAGATTAAGAGAACCAGGACAAAGAGTTTTAGACTCCTATTTCTAAATGTATCAATGACTGCATATGGATTCACCTTCAGTGGAGAAATCATTTCATGCTTTAGCCTCTACACTTCCATCATGGACATACTTAAGTCTAAATTCAAGTATACTAGCCCATCAACAACTGAACTGACAGCTGACTGCAACAACACATCTACTCTGTGCAAAACACTGTTATGAACAAGGTGGGAAAACATACAGGCCTTAATACTAGTACATAGACCTTCTGGAGAGCATGATGGAATAACACCTTCAAAAAGTTAAGTCTAATACCAAGATAGACACGTTAATGCTATAGAAATTAATGACTACTAGTTGGAAAGCTCTGGGGCCAAAGAAATACTAGAAAACTAAGTTACCCTAACTTTAATGTTTCATTTCCCTTTTTTTTTTTTTTTAAATATTTACAAGACAGAGAGGAGATGGACCATCAGTGAATTCATCCACACTTAGGCTACTTTCAAAGGGACACTGCACCCTCAAAAATACACACTCAAAATAAATTCATGATTCAAAATTTCATATGAGTTCTGAATTCGTGATTTGTTTGCCTTACCTTTCCCTAACTTATGAGGTACTCAAGAGGAGGAAGAAAAAAAAAAAAGGCCATTCTACAGATGAGGCCCATTATAAATACATCTTAGAGATGCTGGGTGAGGGGGAGATCCCATCTGATATTTATTTTCATTTGCATGGCAAACATCAAAAATATACCTGGCATTTTCAAACAATTATGTCAGGAATGACCAGATGCTTCCTGTTGATGGAACAGTAGAGAACTACAGCCTGACAGAATCAAACTAGAGTTCACAGAAACAACTGGAAATGAATTTAGCTTCATTTCAAAACCATTAAACCAAAGTATGGCCTTACATTTTCACACATTTACAGCATAACTGGGCCCCAACCTAAAATACCCAGATTGACAGAAAGAGACAGAGAACTCAAACTCTAAGTTAGGAGACTTAACTCTAAATATATATATCTACATTACAAAAGTATTGTTTGACCAAATGTTTCACTGCAGGATTCCTTTTAAATGGAGAGGTCCTGCAGTGCTTTGACAGTGTCCCTTCTTCAAATATTACATTTACACACAAGTTTTCACAGGTACATCTAATATGGAATTCATATTTTACTTCCATAGATTAAGATGTGGAACTAAAAATTAAGGTTAGTGACTTAAAATATTTTCCTGAGTCTCCAGGATATGTACATTAAGCAAACTTTACTCTTGATACTGTTTATATATCTAAATACCAAATTAAAAAATTTAGAACCCAAGACAAAAGTATAGGAATCAATCTTCCTAACCATATTTTTAAAATGTATCTTGTTTAATACACTCATTTGACATGTATGGTGACAGGATAAAAATGACAAATTTCTCAGTTAAAAAAAAAGTCATAAGCATACAGTGGGGTTCTGGGAGTTTTCAGAAGTTACATAGTGTGATACCACAACAGACTGAATGCAGATTTAAAAATCTAGCTGTCTTGTATTAAAGCAGACATTTAAAAGACTTGCAGAAATGCAAAACAATGTCAACTCTTGCCAATATGTGACTTGTGTTAACATGTAATGGAATTTTATTGCTGTTATTTTGGGGGAAATACTTAAAAAGACAGAATTTTTAAAACGCATAAAGCCATCTTTAATTTCCTTAAATTCAAAGTGTGACCCTGAAAGTGGAAGTGTCAAGGCTGACGTTATGGGTCACGGCGAACACATTTAAACCAAGTTGGGTGGGTCTACAAGTGAAATAAAGTATCTGCAAAAAGAATTTTCGACTACTAACATCTGCATAATAAATTACAGCGCATCTTTAATTCTGGAATGGAAAATTACTTTACAAGGATTATTTACGGACTACATCAAAAACATTTTCCAGATAAAAACTATACTTCAGGGGGAAAAAAATGTACTTCAGAAAGTAACTTGCCTGAATCCAGACAGCAAATCAGTCTTCGGAGAGAGTACTTAAAATATGTCCACATTACCAAGCCCCCTTCAAAAGTACTGTGGTCGCTACCCGTCCTCTGAGCAGACGTCTGCTCGCCACAGTCCAATCAGGTTTAAAACAAGAGTAGGTGTACAGAAAACAAGCTTAAAGTGGGGAAACACACACAAAGCAGGCCTCTATAATTCCTTCGGTTTCAGTTTTCACGATGCACCCCTGAGGCTACGCACGCTGATTCAACACGGCAGCACAGCTTCAACGAAGCACACTAAATACACACTGATTTCACTGTGTCCAGGCAGAAATGACCTGGCAAAATTCTCAACTTCTTTTCCGAAGCAGTGCACCCGCCCGGCGGCCAAGTCCCAAGAGCAGAAGTCTCGAGCATCCAGAACCGCGGGCTTTGTCCCCTCAGGGACTTGAGTCCCCGAGGTCGTGGCAGTAGCCGCGATCGTCCCCGCGCGGACTGGGCCCGGCCCTCTGGTTAACCCTGTCCGGGCCGGCCGCTCCCGCGGCGGCCCGAGCGCCTCCCGGTCCCGCAGGCCCCGCAGCACACCGCGCCCCGGACCGGTCGCCCCCGCCGCCCCTTCTTCGCTCCGGGTAGGCTGGCGGGGCCGCCAGGCCGCCGAGACAAAGAGGCCGGCAGTTCCCGGGGCGGCGGGCGCCGAGGCCCGGCCGGGCCGCGCCAGCCTGCCTCCCTTCCTCTGCCGCCAACCGCCCGCCTCCCGGCGCCCTCAGAGCCCCCGCCGCCCCGGCTCGACCCCATTCCCGCCCCGGGGCCGCCGGCCGGGATCCGGCCGGCTGTGAGGCCGCGGCGCGCCGGGGCCGAGGAGGGGGCGGCGGCCGCCACCATGTCTGCCCGCCCCTCCCAGAAGCGGGGTGCCCAGCGGACAAAGCGCGGCTGCGGCGCGGGCGGAGCGGGCGTCCAGGCCGACCCCGCCGACCCCCGCGGAATAAGCGGGGCCAGGAGCCCCGGAAACCCGGCGCCTTAATGCAATAAACAGGAAATCGCGGGGATGATCTGGGTTCCGGGGGAAGTGGAATTATTTTTTACCAGCGAAGAGATCAACTTCCACATCCGGTGGTAACAGGGCCCTACACAGACCCGCACTGACCTGGAAAAGCTTCGGGAGCGGCGACGGGGGAGCAGCAGGAGGTGGTGCGGGGACCCGAGGCGCCTCGTACCCGGCCGGGCTGACGCGGCCCCGCTACACACAAAGCGCTTCAGCTGCACAGGGCGCTATTTTCCGAAAATGCCGCGTCTGGTCGGCGCCCAAAATCCCCACCGAAAAGTCCCCCGTGCTGCGCGCGGAGGGACACATGGTGTGCGAGTGAGTCAAAGCTCCCAGCATCCCTCCCGGACTCGGCCCTTGTCAAGCCCTCGCCTGAGCCTTTCCGCCCCTGCCTTCGGTCGCAGATCGCTCCCCCACTCACTCTCTGACCCCATTCTAGCAGGAGGAAAGGGACGACAGATCTGATTTTTCTTTTTAACGGTCGAGAGGGAAATATGCCATTTGTGGAGCTTGAGCCACACAAAGAAAGCGGCGGAATGATCCGCTCTCGGCGACCGCAAGTCCCGGCTCGCCCGGCGCCTGCGCGGCACGGGGGTGGGAGCTGCGGCCGGCCATGTGCGCGGTGGAGGAGCCCGGCTGGTGGCCGAGTCTTCCCGCCTCTTTCTGCGGGGGCTGGCGGTTGGGATACTAAAGTGCGTGTTCCTACCTTCTTTTCTCTCTGACAAGACCGCCGAGACGGGGAATCCCCACTCCGAGGTTAACCAGAGTCGCCTAGCAGAGTCCTGGGAGACGGAAGAGCAGCCAGCAGGCTAGGATTTAACTTAAAGTGGCCCTAGATTCAACTAGCCAGATTGGGACAGGAGTAGCGGTTGAGGTACAAGAGGAGGAACGAAAGATGGTCCTTCTCCACTTCCATAAACTGAGCAGTCAGGTTCATGACGAAGACGTACTTATTTCTATAGCCTTTTTTTGTTTGTTTAACATACCGGTGGTGTCACAGGCGTCTCGTACTTAAGCGACCCTAAAATAATTGCTTGCTAATTTTCCTTGGATTACTGTCACCTCGGAGGTAGAGGTCTGTGTTTCCGTGGCTAGAATGTCACGATTTTTGTTGTGTTGTATTTTATTAAGAAAGTAGCAAAAGTTTATTTGGAGGTAGTAATTTACAAAGTAAAAGTCTTTGGAAGTTAATTTACTTGTAATGATTTGCTAAGAAATCCAACACACCGGTATGTTTTTAACAGATGAGCTTAAGAATGACTTTCCTACGTGGCTTTCCCAAGTTGCTAACGTGCAAATTTTGGCTTCCTATATTTAGGAGTTGGTAATATCTGAGACAGCGCCAAGAGTTCAGTCTAGGAGAGTTTACAAGCTTAAATGAAATCCATATTACTTTTTGATTTTGTGATTACTTCAGATAAGTAATTTATCTCCAGTTATCCTTTTATGATATTGACGTGGTAAAGGCTTGTAAGTCTTTAACTTATTAAAACATTTTGCCTAAAACAGAAGCAAAGTAAGTGGCATAGGAGCCATATTGTTTTCTTTTGATGTAATGTTTTCAAGGCTTCAGTTGATAAAAACTTGTCAAGTTTTTGATATCATATGCTTTAACAATGAGTTGATTGGAGTAAACGTTGAACTAATGATTGTCACGGAATCCTTGCCCTCCTTGATCTGCCATAGAGCGCAGACAAGTAAATAGGAAACATCAGTAGTAAATGAGGGTAAACTGCTGAATACTGCGAAATCCCATACAGGAGAAATCCTTTACTCACCTGGGAGGGAGGACTGGGGAAGCAATTAGCTTTCATAAGGAATTGGGGAAGAGTCTTCCAGGCAGAGGATGCAATGCATGCAAAGTTAGGAGACAAACTTTGAAGAGAGTGTTGAGTAAAGAAGATAATGCTGTTTTAGGAGTGCCTAGAGATGTTCTTGAAGACGTTTAATCGTGAAGACCTTGAGTGGTATGTGCAGAGATTAGCTTTTGAGAACAAAGAGGAACCCGTTAAGTAAAAGTGTCATAGAAATGGATTTGCATGGTAGGCAGATCAGACTTATGCAAAACTCAGAGGCATGGAAAACAGTTTGGAAAAAACAGTAATATGTGAGAGAGTAATGCCTTGGACGGAGATAGTGACAACTAGTGTAAAGAGTGTGGCCAAAGTAGTTATTGAGAGTTTGGTGATTTGGTTGAGCGGGTAAGGGAATGATAGAGGGAGATGTCAAAGATGACTCCCAGGTGTGTTGGGGGAGCAGTTGGAAAGATGGTCCTGTCTTCACTGAGATTAGAAACAGGGAAGAAGAGTAACACGTTATAAGGTTCTGTTTTGACCTGGTTGAATTTGAAGTGTTTGTGAGACAGCCAAGCAGATATGTCTGGCAGGCAATTAGATATTCATTGAAGTTGTTTCATGAGCACCCTTCTGTAACTGGCACTGTTGTAAATACTGGAATAGATTAAGCAGCAACAAAACCAACAAGGTTTCTGCTCCTGTTGCTAGTGCAAGGAACAGACCATAAATAAGTTTTACAAAAGGAAAGATAGTATCTTATAATATGCTCCATTAAGAAAATAAAAGGGTATTTGAATAAAGTGTTTCTCTAGGGGAGAGAACAGGCAAAATTTTGGAGGTTGATCAAGAAAAAGCTTCTTGGTTGATCAAGAGAAGGTATTCTCTGAGCTAAGACCTAAATGGGAATAAGGGCAGTATTTGAGACCAAAGGGAATAGCAGAGCAAAATCCTAAGGTGAGAAAGAGTTTGTTGTGCATAGCAAGGAGGTCAATGTAACAAGTTTAGAAAGCAAGAATGGTAGAAGTAGTCGGCTGCCTTGATAAGTTTAAGTGTGGTAGAAGGCATCAAAGGGTTTTAGGAAAGGAGTAACATGGTTGGTAGCAATAGAGAAAAGGTGGATAATTTGAAGATATATTTGGTGATTAGACCTGACCTGTATTGCTAATGAGTTGACATGAGTGAGGGAACGGGAAGAATCCAGAGTTATTCTTAGGTTTGGGCATGATTATCTAGGCTAGCGCTGTCCAATATAAATATAAAACAAACCACATATGTGAGTTTATAGTAGCCAGACACATTAAAAAAGAAACCATTGCAGTTAGTTTTAATTTAATTTTAATCCAGTATAGTCAAAATAGTAACATTTCATATGTGATCAATATTTAAAAATATTAAATGTTTTTAAATGTTGTGCAGTCTTTTTCTCATTACTAAGTATGTGTTCAAAATCTGGTGTGTATTTTATATTTAAACATACCTCAATACTTGATTCCATAAAATTTACAGTTGAAAAAGTAGATTAACATGCCCAGTCATTCTGAACATACTTAAAAGTTTTGCAGTATTTGAATTATGTATCATTTGTTATTTAATTTTAAGTTAAAGATTAAGGGGCGCCTGGGTGGCGCAGTCGGTTAAGCGTCCGACTTCAGCCAGGTCACGATCTCGCAGTCTGTGAGTTCGAGCCCCGCATCAGGCTCTGGGCTGATGGCTCAGAGCCTGGAGCCTGTTTCCGACTCTGTGTCTCCCTCTCTCTCTGCCCCTCCCCCGTTCATGCTGTGTCTCTCTCTGTCCCAAAAATAAATAAACGTTGAAAAAAAAAATTTTTAATTAAAGATTAAAATTATAATTCCTAAATTAGTCACATTTTAAGTGCTCAATAGCCACATGGCTAGTAGCTACTATATTGGACAGTGCAGTCTAGTGGAAAATCAGAGTAAAAAAGTTGTGTGGAACCAGCCTGGAAGGCCTTGGATGCCATGTTAAAGGATAGGGATTTTATCTTAGATACAAGGGGAATAATAGACGGTTTTTGAGCTAGAGTGACTCAATGTTGTACTTAAGGCTAGAAAAAAACAGTAGGGGGCGCCTGTGTGGCTCAGTCAGTTAAGCGCCCAAAAGTTGGTTTTGGTTCAGGTGGTGATCTCAGGGTTTCCTGGGTTTAAGCCCCACATGAGGCTCTACAGTGCAGAGCCTACTTGGGATTTTCTCTCCCTCTCTCTCTCTGCCCCTCTCTGACTCGTGCTGTCTTGGTCTCTCTCAAAATAAATAAATAAACAAACTTTAAAAAAGAAAAAAAAAAGCAGTAGGTGTCTAGCTGGTGACTCAGGAACAAGAGCAACCCTTCAGTTCAGTCCCACTTTCCAGGCTCTAACCTCAGCCCTTCAGATTCAGAAGTCTGATTTTTGTCAGTGCTCCAGAGCAGTGCTACCAAAGTATGGTTCACAGGGTAATGCCAGTCTGCAAACCCTTTGCTATTGTTCCTAGACAAGGCATTTACACAAAGTGAATAAGAATTTGGAAACTTGGGGCGCCTGGGTGGCGCAGTCGGTTAAGCGTCCGACTTCACCCAGGTCACAATCTCGCGGTCCGGGAGTTCGAGCCCCGCGTCGGGCTCTGGGCTGATGGCTCAGAGCCTGGAGCCTGTTTCCGATTCTGTGTCTCCCTCTCTCTCTGCCCCTCGCCCGTTCATGCTCTGTCTCTCTCTGTCCCAAAAATAAATAAACGTTGAAAAAAAAATTAAAAAAAAAAAAGAATTTGGAAACTTACAGTAATTGAAGACTAGTTTTATGTCTGTGGATCTGTATTGTTTTATATGTCTTTGTTTAAATAGCTTTTTCTAGTAATTCATATTTAATAGAGGTACCTATGATCTTTCACCAGAGAGAAATTTTTTTTTTGATGATGAGAGGTTTTGGGTTTGTTTTTTTCCCCCAGATATGCAAACTGTGTGTCCTCTATGCCATTAAGATCATCTTTTTTTCTCTTATGTTACTGTTAAATAATGCCTTTTTTTCTAGGTGTCAGTGAAAGCCAACTCCTTTCTTTTTATTTCATATCTTCACACTTCTGAATCACAGATTTAAGCGCACTGACCTGATCACATGTCACTTGGCCCTTGTCCACATAGTTATGCTCCCCCACTGTACTATTTGTTGTTTGCAGACCTCTTTGATTCATTGGGTTTTCAGAATGACTTCAACTGTTAGGCATTTTTCTATATGAACAGGGTGATAAGGAGACTCTCCTTCTGCACCATCTGCCTCCTGAACATGCTCCAGGGCCATCACCATCAGCCTCTGCATCTCCTGGTTGACCAGGTTTAATATAAATTCACAAATTTGATTACCCATATCTTTTCTTCTTATGGTCCCTCAGTTTGTTGTGCAACAGTTACCTAATCTTCACTGCACCACAGATAATTTGTGAAGCCCTGCTCTAGAGGTACTGAGACAGAGTCACAAGAACCAAATTCCCAGATTACCTAAAACAAATGCTTTTTTTTTTTTTTAACTTTATAGTGAGAACTATAGCAGCTAAGAAAGGAATGGACATCTATCTGCTCATTTTCTCCCTCCATAGAGAAATGTAAGGCTACAAAGAAATAACCCAAATTTATAATAGCTACCACTTATTAAATGTTACTGTTTGCCAGCCACTGTGCAAAATCGGTTATATATCTTGTGTCACGTTTAACCCTCACAACAACACTAAAAAAAATAGATATTATTAACCCCATTTTTCCAGTAAGGTAACAGAGGCCAAAATAGTCTAAATAACTTGCCTAAAGTCACAAAGCTGATAAATGTTAGGCAGGATTCCAATACAGGTCTCATTTCAAAACCATTGTTTCTAGCAAATTCCCTAGCACAAAATGATTCTGTTTTGTTTTAGCGATAGTACATGAAGTTGACTACATTACCTCCGAGAGAGTTCATTGGTGAATTTGGGCCAGAATAAGGGGAGTTGGTGGCATTCTAATGCCACCAGACAAATGCGTTCAACAGTAGAAAAGTGTCTGCTCCTATTTAGAATTTATAGTTTTCCACAAATCAATAAAAAAAAAGACAGCCCAGGGCACCTGGATGGCTCCATCAATTAAGCGTCCAACTCTTGATTTTGGCTCAGGTCAGAATCTCATGGTTTGTGAGACTGAGGCCTGCATCGGGTTCTACACTGACAGCATGGAGCCTGCTTGAGATTCTCTCCCTTTGCCCCTCTCCCCTGCTTGTGCTCACTCTCTCTCAAAATTAATAAAAAAAAAAAAAAAAAAGAAAGACAACCCAATAGTAAAGGGGGTAAAAGACTTGAACAATTTACCAAAGAGGGTATCTAAATGGCCAATAAACATGTAAAGGCACCCAACTTTTACAATCAGGGAAATGCAAATTAAAACCACAATGAAATACTGCTGCACATTCACAATAATGGCTACAATAGACACTACAGTAAATGCCAAATGTGGCCAAGAATTGGAACAACTGAAACTGTACATTGCTAGTTGGAATGTATATTGATATAGCCACTTTGGAAAGTTCAAAAACCAGACAAAACCAAACTAGATTTAAGGATTTATGTTTAGGTAGTAAAAACTATAAAAAGAAAGGAAATAGTATGCTTTGGGTAAGGCAGTAATATTTGGGAGGAGGGCACAAGGGAGCTTCTGGGGTGCTGGCAACATTTGGTTTCTTGACCTAAGTGCTGGTTACGTGGGTATTCACTTTGTGATTCATTGTGCTGTAGGTTCGGGGGTTGGTGACTTCTCAATATGTGTATTTTATATATATATATACACACACACACATATATATATCCACGTGTGTGTGTGTGTATATATATATATATATATATCATGGTTTTAAAAAATTTGTTGGGAGGAGTGCTTGGGTGGTTCAGTCGGTTGAACGTCTGACTTCAGCTCAGATCATGATCTAACAGTTAGTGAGTTCGAGTCCCACATCGGGCTCTGTGCTGACCGTGCAGAGCCTAGAGCCTGCTTTAGATGTGTCCCCCTTTCTGTCTCTCTGCCCCTCCCCTGCTCACACTCCCTCTCTGTCTCTCAAAAATAAACATTAAAAAAAATTTTTTTTTAATTTTGTTGGAATTAACAAGTAGGGAAAAAAACTTCTGTGGGCAATTCTGAGATACACATTACCAACTATCACTTCACTGACTGAGCCAGTCTTTTCATCTGTACATTATAAACGTGAAAGATAAGTTAGGCCTGAATTATGGGAGAGGCAGTGGTTTAAAAAAAAAACAAAAACAGAGAGACAGATGCAAAAACTACCGCAGAACTTGAGGCAATATGGGAAGGTGAAAGACCATGGCAGTTGGAGTGAGGAGCCCCAAGTTCAAGTCTTAACTGGTTTCTAACCTAGACTCTAACCACTCTAGGCATGTGACCTGGGCGTATCTCCTAACTTCGGGTTTTGTACTCTGAAAACAAATTCAGTATTGCAGAAAATTAGAAGTTATTCACATCAAGGTAGTAATTGAAGCTATGGGAGTGAATGAGATCATTTGGAGACAATATAGAAAAAAGAGAAGTAAAGAGAGGAAATCAGCATTTAACCTACATACCGTTTGCTCTACGTGTGTTATCATTTATTCCTCTCAGATTCCAAGGTAGCCAATTTGTCCTTATTTGGTAGATTGACTATGGACTCACAGCAAAAATAAGTAGCATTGAGAACCAGTTTGACTCCAGTTTATATGGTGCACTATACAATTCCTGGATAGCTAAGTGTTTTAGGAAGCCCATGGGGTGAATTTGAGTCAAGGAAAGTTAGGCCCTGAGAAAAGACATTTGGATTTTTGTGATTTGTGACCTGAAACCTATGTAACAGCACCTGCACTTGTTTGTTGTGCTTCAATGAGCGTGGATAATCCAGACAATCATTTGTGCCCCAGATCTCTGGCAATAAGAAAAAATGTCTAGGGTACCTGTGTGGCTCAGTCAGTTAAGCATCTGACTTCAGCTCAGGTCATGATCTCATGGTTCATGAGTTCGAGTCCCACATGAGGTGAACAAGAGCACTGCTTAGGGTGAGCCCCATTTCTCTTTCTTCCTCTCTCTCTGCCCTTGCTCACTTGCACCCTCTCTCTAAAAGAGAAATAATATATCTAAAAATTAGTATAATGAAAACAAAGCCAATTATTAAGACCTAGCAAAACACTCCAGCCAAGTGCTTGAACAAGAAACAATAATAACTCACTATATGATATGACGTTTGCTGCTTTGTTCACATACTACCTAGAACCATGAGTATCGCTTGTGGTATGGGTAATTCACATTGGGAAACATTGGGATGTTATTTAATAGTGTTCACTGGTATTGTGCATTTTGGTCACCTGAAATTCTTAGGGAAAAGATCAAGATGGCTTTGTAAGCCAAGGTCACTAAAACTTGGAATGAAAGATAATTAAGACTGGTGGTGAACACATGTCTTTTGGAAAGCAGCAGTATCTGCTCAAAATTGAGTAATCTATAATCAATAAGGAAGGCTTTCCCCTACTAGGTTTACTCTTAGGGTAGCATTTTAACATTAGAGAAAAGTAAGAGAAAGATGTTCTACCACAATACAATTACTGGTTTCTCCCTGCACGTTTTTAGATTTACAGAAGAATAATGTGCATTTTTGGCAGACTACTGAAGAATTTTAAATTGATTGCAGAAGCATGAGGTCTTCTGTCTTTATCTAACCCATTTCTGAGTTGTAGACAAGACCTCCAGTAAGTAAGTGACATCCTTTGGTAAAATCAATGATCTCAGCATTCCCCAGAAGCACCAAGAACTTTGATTTCCAGGAACAGGTTAGGAGCAGCCACTTCACTCAACCTTATATTTTATATATTTTACATTTGGGAAACCTTATTTTCTCACTATATTTTAAGGCAGTGGGCATTTAATAATTCTTGGTTATGATTTCAAATGATTTTAAAAATTATTTGAATCCATCCACTGGTGCAGAATACTTTTTAAACATCTTCACTGTCTTTCATTCATACAGTTCCCACCCTCAGAATAACCTCTGCTCTTACTTTTTTTATTTTTCCAGAATTTCTTCATGCCTATACATGTAAGAAAGAATATTATTCCCAATTTTTATGTAAAAGGGAGACTGCCATATATATTTTTGTACACTTTGCACTTAAGACATCTGACTTTTTCATATGAATGCATAAGATACATATTTTTCTTACCTCTGCAGATTATTTAACCAGTCATCATCCAATTGAGAGACATAGAGTTTCTAAATTGTTATATTCTAATTAATGCTTGGACGAATATCTTTGTACACATACCTTCTTGTATATTTAAGTACATCTCATCTCCGTTCTCAGAGGAATTGCTCTGCAAAAGGGCATATATGTATTTTTAATTTTGATAGGTTCAGCCATGTTGTCCTCCATGTACCGGATGTTTCTCCACAGCATTGTCAATAGATTAGAGTAGGAGCAAAGTTTTGGATTTTTCCCTGCCAACTTTTGAAGGACAGATTATTTCAAGTCCTGCCTAATATTTTCAGGATCAACAACAAAATCATTTGGTTAAATTGAGAGAAATGGGGTTTGATTTTCAGAATTTCTTTAGGATACAGAAATTCTTTGCTGCAGCTCCTGCAGCTACACCCACAGCTAGTAAAAACATGGTTGCTTATGCAGTCATAGCAGCCAGCAAACCTGGAGAAGGGCCAAGGATGACTACAAGCAGCCCCATCTACACTTTTTTTTTTTTTTTTGGCAAATTTGCAAGCTTAGCAGGATTTAAAAAGATCCTTCAGCTTTTGTTTGAATTACAGAGAACCTAGGAAGAGAGAAAAAATTGTTCATTTCATGAAAAAATTCCCCTGATAGGAGATAAAAAAGGACTTTTACTTAATTTTGCCTTGGTACTGAGGTGGCACATGGAGAGAGAAAGTAGGGATATTAGGCTCTGGTTCCACCTGCACTGGGGATTATATTAGGGCAGAAAGAAAAATTTCCAGGAATGATGATCTCAGTTTCTTAGAGCCAGAATAATTTAGGGAGAAAAAAGGAGTTAGATGTGGCATTCTAGCTTACTGACTTAAATTTGGTAGTCATTTTATAAATGTGTAGGTGTGTTATGGACTGAATGTGTCCCCCCAAAATCCATGACCTCTAACCCCTAATGTGATAGTATTTGGAGATTATGCCTTTGGGAGGTAATTAGGGTTCAGTTCGATCCTGAGAGTGGAGTTCTCATGATGGGATTAGTAGTAACCTTATAAGAAGAGGAAGAAGAGCAAGAGAGATCTCTCAGCTTGGGCAAGAGGAAAGGCCATGTGAGGACACAATGAGGAAGCCATCTGCAAGCCAGGAAGAGAACTCTCACCAAATTAGCCAGCACCTTGATCTTGGACTTCTAGAACTGTGAGGAACAAATTTCTGCTGTTTAAACCACCCAGCCTAGAGTACTTTGTTGTGGCAGCTCGACTTGAGTAAGACCATGTATTTCTGGTTTTCCACAGATTCATAAAGGTCCATTAAAACAAGTTGTCATAACTATTAATAGTGTCTTTCTTCACATTAACTACAACCAACGTATTGTTTGTGTTTCCTGCACAATTTGGAAATGATTACATCTTCACGCATGGCAAGTGACTATTGGGAGGTCTTTCAATTTAATACCCCTAAATTTTAATTTGCATCTCAGGAATGGCTTGGAATTTGGAGTCTTTCTCTTTCTTGAATTGAGCTATAGGAGTGCATGGGTGGTTGGTTAAGCCTGAGACTCCTGATTTCTACTCAGGTCATGATCTTGGTTGTGAGATCAAGCCCCACATCAGGCTCCATGCTGAGCATGGAGCCTGCTTAGGATTCTCTCTGCCTCTCCTGTGCTCCCACTCTCTTTCTCTCAAAATAAACAAACATAAAAAAAAAGAGGTATATAAATGCAGTTATAAATTCATTAACTAAATGGGCTATGTGTGTTGCACACTGGTGATTGGATATTTGATGGTACCAAGGAATCATACTACTTTTGTTGAGTTACAATGTTTTGTTATGATTAAGTTTTTTAAACAATCTCTTTTTAAAAAGTTTTTATGTTAATTTTTGAGAGAGTGTGAGCAGGGGAGGGGCAGAGAGAGATTGGGACTGAAATCTGAAGCAGGCTCTGTGCTGACAGCAGAGAGCTCTATGCGGGGCTTGAACTCGTGAAGCCAAAAGTCAGACACAACTGACTGAGCCACCCAGGTGCCCCTAAACAAGAATCTTTTAGAGAGCTGTTGAAATTGAAGAGGAAATGATATTTTATCTAGGATTTGTTTCAAAATAATATGGAGTGGCAACAGGGTATAAATTTTTGGCAATATCAAGGAAACAGGATGATAATTAAGAAGCTGAATAATGGATATGTGAGGGTTCTTTATATATTTTTTTTCTTTATATGTTCTATACTAAAAAGATTAAAATAATTTTTGATTGTGTATAACTAGTGACTACAATTATGCTTTCATTTTCTTACCTTCTATTCTGGGTGATTCTGATAACTGCTGAAATTAACATACAAAGAATTTTCAACTTAAATGTCTTACCAAGCGTACAAATGAAAATGCTGGGCATTAGTACACATTGAACTAAATTTACCATGCATTTATTTAGCAACTATTAAATGTATTCAAGTACATTTTCTCATTTAATCTCTGCAAAAGTAGGTGCTATCCCCATTTTACAAAGGAGAAAATACAGACTCTAGATAAGTGATACACAGATAGAAAATAGAATTCAGATTTTTTCCCCCAGTTGGTCTGCCTCCCAAGATCCATGTTTTATTTCTACTATGCCATAATGCTTTTCAGACATGACCGACTACCCTTTCTTCCATGCTGTTTTTTCTTTCAGGAGTGAAAGCCTGGCACAACAGGTAAACAAACTCACGTGTGAAAATGTGAAAGATTTTGGAGGTCTCGTTGTCCTCTCCTTTCCTGTTAAGTCAACTACGGTCCCAAGACAAGAGTTAAAGGTGTACTATACCTTAAGGAAACCATGAAAACTGAATTGATAAAATTCTAGACCTAACTCACCAAGCTTTGGTTCTCCAAGAATTCTTTTGACCATTATTACGTGTATTTGTGTTGGTTACTGTTCAAGATACGGAACTGGCCCTCTCATCTTACTTTCAGAACATAAATTAAGAGCTCAACCTTGATGGCTTTATGCTAACCTTGAGGACATTACACTAAGTAAAATAACTCAGAAAAAAGCAAATACTGTATGACCTCACATATATCAAATCTAAAAAAAAACCTCAGGAGCGGTTGGATGGCTCAGTCAATAGAGCATGTGACTCTTGATCTTAGGGTCGTGAATTTGAGCCCCACATTGGGTGTGGAGCCTACTTAAAAGAAGAAAAGATTTTTTTTTTCATCAACCATATAGAAACAGATTTATGGTTGCCAGGGTTGGGGTGGGGAGAAGGCAGGGGAATGGGGGAAGGTTGTCAAAGGGCACAAACTTCTAGTTATAAGATGAACAAGTTCTGGTGATCTAATGTACAGCATAGTGACTGTAACTACTGTATTCTTAAAAGTTACTAAAAGAGTAGATCTTAAAAGTTCTCACCACAGAAAAAATGTAGGATGATGGATGTGTTTGTTAACTGTCCTTATTGTAATCATTTCTCAGTATGTATGTATATCAAACCATATTGTACACCTTAAACTTACACAATCTTATATGGCAGTTATATCTCAGAAGAGTGGAGGTGTGGGGTGGGGCTTAATCCTGACACACTTAACTGTGTCCTTCCTCCTGCAGCCCACTCTACTCTGTCGACTACATCCCCTCAATTAAAAGCCATACCAGTGCAGCTCAGGAAATGGAGTAAGTGCAAAGTAGAAACATCGCCCAGCTAACACTGAGCAGCCAGTCCTTTCTTTCTCTTCCCAAAGACCTGCCACATTTGCAATATAAGGAGGCTTGGGACTTCTCCCTACTCCTAAACTGGTCATAACAATGGAACTTTAAAAATGCTTATGTATAGTGTGGCAGAGCTTCACAAATCTCCACCCAGATTTTATAAGCACTATTGGTTAAAGCAAGACTTGAATCCAAGAAAAGGATCTATTCATTGAGGCCTTACATGGGATTGGGTATTTTTATTCCTCCTCACCCATCTCTCCCTCCAAATAAGAAGCACCATACTTTGGTAAGTCTAGACTCAACTATGCTTAAAACAATTCCTCACTGACTAGACTGCAGAGTGGGTCATATGGGATAGACTTGAAGCTCCTTGGTACACTTGCCTTGCCCCTGGATTCCTGCATCTCCAGGCCAAGGAAAGATAAAATGAAGAGTTAATAACAGCACAAACTCCACACTTTTATCTGGAGATATTCTTTGGTGAAGCAAAAAAGGAATTATTAGTGAAGTTATATCACATTTGATTATATATTAAAACAAGTTTAGGGGCGCCTGGGTGGCGCAGTCGGTTAAGCGTCCGACTTCAGCCAGGTCACGATCTCGCGGTCCATGAGTTCGAGCCCCGCGTCAGGCTCTGGGCTGATGGCTCAGAGCCTGGAGCCTGTTTCCGATTCTGTGTCTCCCTCTCTCTCTGCCCCTCCCCCGTTCATGCTCTGTCTCTCTCTGTCCCAAAAATAAATAAACGTTGAAAAAAAAATTAAAAAAAAAAATAAAACAAGTTTAATACTTGATCCCAAAGAGAAAAAAAAAAAAAAAACCCAGGAAATGAGAAATAGCTTTAAGTTTGAGCAAGAGAATACCTACAGGGTACTTAAGGGCATAAACTTCAAAATGCTTCTGGTATGGCTTCTGCCCTTTGAGAAGGCTTTCATTAAGATGGAAAGCTGAAAGTTGCCTTTTCCCCTTTGCTAACCCAACTCTCCTTGGCAGTAGGCAACAATACGTGGGGTAATATATTATTTACTAAAATGGTGAAACCCAAAGTTTTGGGTTAAATTTAGATTTTTGTGCTAAAAACTGGTTTGTCCTTTTGCCAACTGCATGCACTTTGCTTGCATACAGGACCTATAAGAAGGAACTTGAGTATCCCACTTCCCTTTAAGCTCTTCAGATGAAATTGTTTTGCTTTCCTCTCCCCAACTTCTTTATCTTTACCAAGGTACCACTTTTCTCCAATAGTCCAGGATCAAAACAGTCTTCATTTTTCTTTAGTTTTCCTTTCATAATTATAAACCTAATGCTGCAATTCAGCTGGACTTGGAGGAGAATAAGAAAAATATAGAGCCAAAGAACTGCAGTGAGAGCACAAAGATTATAGGATATAGTGATCCAGGTGAGGGTGGCAAGGTGTTCTCTTGAGCTCAGAAGGAATGAGCTGGAGGTCAAGGTAAAACAAGTCAAATTTGTTGGTGTTGTTGACAGCAATAGTGAACTTCTTGGTGGTCCTGCCATTCCTGGACCCAAGCAGTCCATGGCATCCACAATATTCATTCCCCCTCCCACTTAGCCAAAGACCACATTTGCCATCCAACCACTCGGTCTCGGCAGCATACATGAAAATCCGGGCACTGTTTTTGTTGGGACCAGCATTTACCATGGACAAGATGCAAGGATCCATATGCTTCAGGATGAAACATCAAATTTCTCCCAGGTGAACTTGCCACCAGGACCACTATGGTGTATGAAGTCACCACCCTGGCACATAGGCCCCAGGATAGTTCTATGAAATCAGGAAACTTTATAACCAAGTCCTTTGTCTTCAGTGCTCAGAGCATGAAAGTTTTATGCTGTCTTTGAAACTTTGTCTGCAAACAGCTCAATGGAGAGCTGGCCCAAGGGCTCACCATAGACAGCAATGTCAAAGAACACAGTGAAATTGACTGTGTCTGGGCTGCATTGGCATCTGCAAAGCCATACTTTAATTCTTCAGTTGAACTTGCTTGTCCTCCCTGGTAAGAAATCTCCTTTGTATTTATACATTTATCTCCACAGCAAGGACTTCACCCTAAGTAAGCCTTTGTCACTTTTCTTTCAGATTACTGAGTCTTGCTGCCCTCTGAATTTAACTTTTCCTTTCCATTCCCAGACTATTCTGTCTCACTGACGCTGCAATTGTCCTCAAATACTGCTTTCATCTTGATACTCCTCTGAGCATTACCCTACAGAGTATCTGGTGGACCTCTAGGCTCATCCTTGATCTGGCCCCATCCAGCCCTAGGTTTGGGCAGCTCTGCAGTCAAGTATGATAGAATGTGAAAAATCCGTAGCATTGTTCCTGACACATAGCAGGCACTGTTAGCTTCTTTTCCCTCCTCTTACCAAGTTAGTCTCTTTACTGCCCCCAAACTACCAATAATCGTATGTGCCTCATAGATTATTCTCCCTCCAAAAAAATGTATTCACTCTAATTTTCTGCCTCTCCAAATCTAGCAAACATGAACAAATTCAAATCTACCTTCAAATTTTAACACTATCTTTTAGGTCACAAGAGTAGTAACAAATAGAAACCATGCTTTGTTCTTGGCTAAGAAATTCAACACCATAAAAATATTGTTTCTATATTTAACATGTCAAAATACTAATAAGGGTTATTGAGGAGCAAAGGAAATGAGAGAAGGGGAGCCATCCAAGCTGATTATAAAGCTCATATGGGAAAAATATACATGCAAAAATAGCGAGAAAACCCTGACAAAGAAGAGTGGTAAGGAGACTGACATATGCTAGATATTAGTGCCTCAATAAGGGTGCTAATCTGCCCTCATAACCTAAACACCTCTCAGAGGACCCTCCTCCAAATGCCTATAATTTGGGGATTAGGTTTCAACATGAATTTTGGGGAAATACATTCAGTGTATAGTCCATCTACAGGGGAAAAAATAATCTATAAGTACTGATAAGGAAACATCTCCAGCTTAATATATCATTAAGTTTAAAAAGGAAAGTGCTGAAAGTGTGTATAGTGTGCTGCCTTTTAATAAAGGGAGAAGATATAAATATGTGTTTGTATTTTGAAAACCATCAAAGATCCCTGAGATTATAATAAAAGTGGTTACCCATAAAGGTTAGCCCATTGGACGGTGATGGGAGCAGAACTTTTCAATGTACCGATTGATAATTGTGGTGTTTTTTTTTTTTTTTTACCACATGAATTAAATGTATGTCCTTTAAAAAGGAGGGAGTCCCCCATCTAGAAATCGAAACATAAAAATTAAGAGTTGGAAAAGCCTTCAGAGATCACTGAAAGTTTCCTCATTGTAAAAGTGAGAAAAGGAAGGAATACAAGGGGGAAATGTTCAATACAGGGTGACATAGCTAGTTTCTGAAAGAACGAGAATACAGGTCTCTTGATCAACACTTTTCCTTCTCTCTCTGTTTCTTTCTCTTCAGTCTCTTGATAGGTGCTGTCTGCCCTAGCCCTTGCTAATCTCCCTTTTTCCTAACTCACAGACGTCTTAGCTTGTTTGCTGATTATTTCATGTCTTAATTTCTTCTCATAAATGTTTACATCTTCAAAGTATATCTTTGTATTTTTGATAGCACTTCACACAGTGGCTCATAACTGCTTTGTTCATTTGTTCAATAATGTATTGAATGCTCACTAAATGACTGGCCCATTGGTAGGTTTCATGAATGCATAACTGTCAATTGGAATACTGGAAAAGGAAGTAGAAGTTTTAATCCTTGTTCTAAGCATTGAACATAAAAGCAATAAGGCCTCTAATTCAGTCACCTAAAGCCATATTTAAGTTTACTTTGTTAATTATTTTTCTTTGAGTAGGGCCTAAGCAGGGGGCAACATATATCCTGCTGCTCATATGTAGGTGCTAGGTGGACAAGACTACTGATCATCAATCCCAGTTTTAGGTAAACAGAGAAACTTTGGCCTGCCTGCTCTTAATAACCCATAGATTACCCTTCTAGGCCACTTATGGGATCACTATAGGTTTTCAGAAACCTTCTAGAAAAGACTCCCCAGCACTCTGTCTCCTATTTCTATCAACTGACTGCCCCATGCCAGTGTCTTGAAGGCAGGAACCATTTGTTCCTTTGTATTCCTAGCACCTGTTACAGTACCCAGCACATTTAATGTAACTCAACTGAACCGAACGTGTAGGGCCATGCACATGCTATATTTAAGATCCAAATGTGTCCTCTCCAATGTGTTTCCCACTAGAGTGAGTTTCGCCTGATTTCGAATCTTCTAATGTTTCTGATTCCCAGTTATAAATCCTGTAGCCTCTATTTCCTTACTGCACAACCATAACTACCATGTGGCCTCTATCCCTTCTGGGAATGTTTCTGTTCCCTAATCCTAAACCTAGTGGGAAGCAGTTATTTCCCTGGTTCTCCAGATAAAATTTGACAAGTTTATTTGTGTTCCTCAGGATTTCCTCAATACAAGGTTTGATATAACCCTGACCTTTGATTCTGGCAGATTGTACTCCCCCTTGGTTCAAGGGTTTCTCCAGTTGTTTCTCCAGAAACCTGAGTATATGGCATGAGGAGGAGGAAAAGAGCTTACACTTGAGTGTCTCACATGCCTGCTAAAGCACTTTGAGCCTTGTTTTCCTTATTTATAAATTTAGAATAATAGTGCTCATCTCATAATGTCATTATAGTAATTTGGAGATAAGTATGTGAAAATCCCTGGCATATAGTTACTGTTCTAGACACATCCCCCTTCTTCTCCACGAAGTGGTTTACGAATTAATGAAAAATCAAATGAATGGTTCCTGCAAGCAGCAATACTTACCTTATTCATAGAAACCTGAACTACCTGTTCCTGAAGACAGGGGTAAATCCCGTCTCAATAGCTTGCGTTGGCCTGTCTCTAACATTGTGCTCTTCAGGTGTGTCACAGTACGTCCTGATCAAAAGCCAAGTCTCGTTGTGCCAATGATGTAGGTAAGTAATGGTTCCTCTTACTAGGCTCCATGAGGCCCTTGATATGATAAGGCAGAATCTCTGGCCTTTCAGTGATAACCATCTATCGGAGAATATAAACTATCTACATAGATAACAATTACACATGGTAGAAAGTGATGCTATGACATAAGAGATGTATATAGAAAATGCTATGTCAGTTTAATAAGCAAAAATTACAGCTACAGATCAAAAATGGTTTCAGGGGCGCCTGGGTGGCTCATTTGGTTAAGAGTCCAACTCTTGATTTAGGCTCAGGTCATGATCCCACGGTTCATGGGTTCAAGCCCTGCATCAGGCTCTGTGCTATCAGCAATTCTATCTCTCTGCCCTTTCCCTGCTCATGCTCTCTCTTTCTCTCTCTCAATCAAAATAAATGAACTTTTGGGGCGCCTGGGTGGCGCAGTCGGTTAAGCGTCCGACTTCAGCCAGGTCACGATCTCGCGGTCCGTGAGTTCGAGCCCCGCGTCGGGCTCTGGGCTGATGGCTCAGAGCCTGGAGCCTGCTTCCGATTCTGTGTCTCCCTCTCTCTCTGCCCCTCCCCTGTTCATGCTCTGTCTCTCTCTGTCCCAAAAATAAATAAACGTTGAAAAAAAAATTAAAAAAAAAATAAAAAAATAAATGAACTTTTAAAAAAGTGTTTTCAGTCATTCAGTCAATAGAGATTTATCATAGATGTCTCTGTGCAGGGTATTAGACTAGACACTGAGGATGTAAAAATTAAGATTATATTTGCTTTTGAGACTCAGTAGTTTAATGAGAAAATAATTGCAGTACTATGTAGTAGGGACTTTTGTTTTTATAATTGTATGTTCAATGTGCTTTGGAAACAGAGATCAAGAGTGATTAACTTAGTTTTACAGATAGTATAAGGAAGAAATTATGTTTGAGCTGTGTCTTGAAGTATAAAGAGGAGTTTACCAGATAGAGAAGATGGGAAAGGATATTCATTAGGAGTTGGCTTTTCACCTTGAAAAAGTGGGAAGAATTTCAACATTCAGAAGTGAGGGGAATCTAGAATTACATCAACAAAGTTAGCAAAATAGAAGACATGAAGTGAAATTGTTCTTACTGTAGTGTGGGTGAAGAAGAATTAATGAATTTGATGCAGTTTGTGGTGGGATTTAATACAATGGGAAAAACTATTAAAGATCTTTAAATTAGGACACGATATGGTTAGAACCTTAAGAAGACTAATTCCAGTTTTGTACAGGATAGGTTGGATAAGGGCACATTAGGAAAAAAGAGGGCAGTCAGACCATTAAAATAGCTAGGTGAGAGGGAAGGAGACCACGCAGAAGATGGCAAGAGGAATGGAAGGGAGAGGTCAAATGGGAGAAATGTTACAGACATGGGTGTAAGTTATTGGCAGCGTGAGTGTCTGAGAGCATGGTGTACTATTAACAGAAATAAACATAAAAGATAAGGCTTGGGGGAAGTGAAAAAATTCAGCTTGGACACACTAATTTTGAGAATCTGCAAGAGAGCAGTTTCCACCGATTGGTAGAAACAGTAGGCAAAGTGGTACAAGTTGTTAAGGAGAAATGGGAAGTGAGAAAATAGGGGCAGCAAATGTGACTACTTTTTTTGTGAAGTTTGGCAATGAAGGAGAAGCCTGAATGAGGAAAGGTTTGCAGTTTCCAGTGTATGATGGACTGAGGAGACTGAGATTGTAGAGTGAAAGGGAAAACAAAAGAGCAGACCAGAAACTGAAGGAGAAAGAGGAGGGCATAAATGAGGGAGCAAGGTCATGGTATTAGAGGTATTAGTGGAGGGAAAGATATGAAATACCTCTGTGACAAGAATTTCCAGGCATAAGAGATAATGAATCTCAGATTCTACTTCAGATGATCTCAAGAGTTTATTTTCCTGGGTGGAAAAATCTCACACTGTTTTATTTTTTTTCCCAGTCCCTTTGCAATTAAACTAATTTCTGACTAGCTTGCAGCATGGCCTAGTTAGTAAGAGACACTTTGCTGAAGTAGAGTGGGAGTTGTGTAATTGCTTTCCCTAGTATTCTTACTGCAGAGAGCTGCTTGTTCAACTACTTCAGATTTTATATCACAATACTCTGTGACTGGTTCTTCAAAAATAGCTCTTCAGTTTGGATAGATGTTGATTTTCACAACTTTCCCAACTCAGGAATTTTAAAATTCCCAAGTTGGGGTGCTTGAGTGGCTCAGGTAGTTAACATGATTTTTGGCTCAGGTCACAATCGTATGGTTTGTGGGATCCAGCCCCGCATTGGGCTCTGCACTGTGAGCACAGAGCCTGCTTGGGATTCTTTCTCTCCCTGTCCCTCTGCTCCTCCCCCACTCACATGCATGTGCTCTCTGTCAAAATAAAATAAACATTAAAAAGAATAAATAAATAAATAAATAAATAAATAAATAAATAATCAGGAGTGAAACAATAAAGCCTCTAGAAGAAAATATATGAGAATAACTTCTTGACCAAAGATTTCTTAAATAGGACATAAAAAATACTAACCATAAAGAGGGGTGGGGAATGTGATAGATTGGGACTATTAAACAATTATAAATTTTTCATCAAAAGACACCAATAAGACAAAAAAAAGCTGAGACAGAGGGAAAGATATTCTAAATATGTAAATAAAAAAGACTCGTAGCCAAATTACATTAAAAAATGCCTACAATAAGAAAAAGATAGCTCCATCATAAAATGGGCACAGAATTTAAATAGGCATTTCCTAAAAGAGACTATACTATCCAAAGGACCAATAAACATCTTGAAAGGTACTCAACTTCTTTAGTCACCAAAGAAATGTATATTAAAACCACAACAAGATATTTTAGTCATCAAAATGGCTAAAATGGAAAGAACAGAAAATATCAAGTGTTTGCAATATTTGGAGCAAATAAAACTCTCATACATGGCTGGTGAAATTATAAACTGCTACAACCACCTTGGAAAATTGGTTGTATCTACTAAAGCTGAACAAATGCATACTCTGTTACCCAACAATTCCAATTCTAGGTATATACCCAGCAGAAACTATTGGATTCTATCCAAATGTTCTACAGTAGAATAGACAAATAATTGTAGTAAATTGTTATATTGTTGTATTACTCTACAATGAGAATTAACGAACCACAACTACACACAACAGTATGGACGAATTACACAACATGATGAGCAAAAGAGGCTGGTGACAAAAGAGTTCATACTGCAGAATCCATTTGTATACAATTGAAAAATAAGCAAAGATAATCTATTCTGTTTAGAAAAGAGGATAGTGGTTATTCTGGGTGTATGTATGAGGAGGGAGCAATGTAGTAACTGGACAGGGGAGCAAGAGAGTTATCAAGGGGATACATAACATTATCTTTCTTGATCTGATAGTCATTATGCAGGTGCATTCAATTTGTAAAAACTCATTGAGATATACATTCATGATTTGTGCACTTTTCTGTATGCATGCAAGATTTTTTTTTTAATTTTTTTTTCAACGTTTATTTATTTTTGGGACAGAGAGAGACAGAGCATGAACGGGGGAGGGGCAGAGAGAGAGGGAGACACAGAGTCGGAAACAGGCTCCAGGCTCTGAGCCATCAGCCCAGAGCCCGACGCGGGGCTTGAACTCACGGACCGCGAGATCGTGACCTGGCTGAAGTCGGACGCTTAACCGACTGCGCCACCCAGGCGCCCCTGCAAGATTTTTTTTAAGTCAGAGGTCTAAAGTCTGTCAACCTTGTTTTCATATTAGGTTTAAATGAAGACAAGACCAAGATTGTAAGTTACTAGCTTCTCTGTGATTTATCTATTAAAACTGTCCATGCTTCTCATTAGTTTCTACCTTCCAAATCTCTCACTGCCCAGTTCTTCACATTTGGGAACTCTTTAATGATTTCAACACAAGAGAATATTATACCAGGTTCTGTACTTTGTGGTCTTTGCTTCTGTGTTATAGAGCACAGGGTATCTCCCTTAAAACCCACAACACTGGGGAGCCTGGGTGGCTCAGTTGGTTAAGCGTCCGAGCTCAGGTCACGATCTAGCGGTCCATGAGTTCGAGCCCCGCGTCGGGCTCTGGGCTGATGGCTCAGAGCCTGGAGCCTGCTTCCGATTCTGTGTCTCCCTCTCTCTCTGCCCCTCCCCGTTCATGCTCTGTCTCTCTCTGTCTCAAAAATAAATAAAAACGTTACAAAAATTTTTTAAATCCACAACACTAATGAAATTGCTCAAATAACTAGATAGATAATAACCTCCATTTAGTTTGAAGTTCACAACTGTGAAGTCCAGCACTATTCTAATTATGGACATCTACATTTGGTCAGTACGTTGCCGCATTCTAGTCTTCGAACCACCTTGAGACATTTGGACAGTATCATCAAGTTCAAGAGGATGTGATGATAGTGAAAGGAGATTGAAGCCAGGAATTCCTTGTTTAGGGCAGCATCCTTGTTAATAAATTATTCACCATTCGAGAGTGATAATTATACAAAAATACCTTCAATTTGGACATCTGAGTACTAGAGAAAACAAGAAATAAGAAAAAAATTAAATGAGAACTAAGTTTTTAAGAGTAAAAATAAGCCTAACATCATGGAGTTTTTGTTTTTTTTACAAAGTATATTGCTGGTTCAGAAGATATGCAACTTTTTATTGGTATAGCATTTCACCCAAAATGTGATTTGGATAGAATTGATATTTTAAATAATGTTCCGTTCTGTAATCCAAGAATATGATATATCTTTTCATTTATTCTCCTATGTAAAGTTTTAAACATTTCTCATTCAGACCCAGCCCATTTCTTATTAGGTTAATTAATTTCTAAGTAAACGTAAGTGAAGACTTTGAAATTCCTGGGACTCTGTTCCCAAAGGAGCCCAAGTGGGCAGAGAGTGCGTCCTTTTTCCTCTTTAAATTGTGCACCTCCTAGTACAGTTCAGGGAGGAACAAGCTCTCCATATAACCTTGGATATAGCTGTATTTTTTATTTTGATGGGGCAAAAGCAAGAAAGGAACATGTGGACGTGTTTTACCATTTTTGTGGTTGGGGTAAAAATACGAATATCTCCAATCAACCAATTTTCTCATTATTATTGCTCTTCTAATATTACCATTAGGTCCAGGGAACAGGGGTCATTGCTGTATGCTCCATCCTGAAGAGGGCCCCATATTACCACAACCACAAAAAATAAATTATTAAAGTGCCTCTGACACCCAGGATCAGATGAAACCCTCAACAGCCAGTCCCATAATTAATCTCATTTAGTTCTCAGGAAAGTATTTCTCACCTGTCTCTGAAATAAAGGCCACTTTGTTCAAATGCCACAAAGCAGGGTTCTCAAGACACTCCACACTTTAAAATTGAGGGCCCTAAAGAGCTTTTGTTTATGTTGGTTTTACCTATTGACATTCACTGAAATTTAAATTAAAACTGAAAAAATAAGTTATTTAGAAACTTAACCAATTGCATGTTAATATAAATTATGTATTTTTATGAAAAATAATCACATTTTCCCAAACCAAAAAAAAAAAAATTAAGAGTGACATCGTTTTACATTTTTTGCAAATCTCAATGTCTGGCTTAATAGAAGACAGATGGATTCTCATCTGCTTCTATATTCAATTTGTTAGAATATCACACACCATGCAGCCTCTGGAAAATTCCACTATACATTTGTAAGAAAATGAAAGGGAAAGCACAAATGATGTCTTAGCATTATTGTGAAAATAGTTTTGAACTTGTGGCCCCCCAAAACAGAATTGAGAACCTCCTGAGATCCCAGACCACAATTTGAGAACCACTATCACATAGGGTTGGCAATTTCACATGGTTCAATTTAATATCCGCTCCTCCCTCAAGATGCTCATTGCCTGGGTGCCTGGGTGGCTCAGTAGGTTGGGTGTCTCACTTTGGCTCAGGTCATGATCTCACAGTTGGTTCGATTTGTGAGTTTGAGCCCGCGTTGGGTTCTGTGCAGCCCAAAGCCTAAAGCCTGCTTCGAACTCTGTGTCTCCCTCTTTCTCTGTCCCTCCCCCACTCATGGTCTCTCTCTCTCTCTCAAAAATAAATAAACATTAAAAAAAAAGATATTCATTGCCAATAAATCAAATAAATACATTTCTTTAAATATGGTATGATTGCATCTTAAAAATTGCCTTTTTTATACTTTCAGTAATGTCTGAGTAGTATGATACATATCTGCATCTTTTATCCAAAAAGATTTCTCAAATCAGAAAAATATGGCAGTGTAAGAGGGCTAAGGATAAATGATACATGTGGGAAATTCAGGAAGAATGACTAATATATATATAAAAACATTTTTCACTTTGCTACTCAAAGAAACCCAAATAAAGCAACATTGGGTACTATTTTTTAATACTCAAAGTGACAAAATGTTGGGGTTTTTTGTTTTAAAAAATATGAACTCATATCCTTCATCATCACATTTAATGTTACCATATTTTTGGGAGAATGAACAAAAGTCTAATGGGGTATGAACCCGTTCAACCTCACCAAAGGCAATTTGGTAACAGGTGTAAAAAAAGGTTGGGATTTGCTGTGCCATTTGTTGCAGGAATTTCACTCCTGAAAATTTATTCCAAGAAGTTTAATCATGGATGTGTACTAATAGTTATGTGACAAATACATAAGGATATGTATTTTTATACTCAGGGCTTTTTATAATATATAATATGCATAGGGCTGCATATAGCCAAGGAAAGGAGAACCTTTTTCTGAATTGTTCAAAAGCATCAATTGGACTACTGGGAGCCCTGCTGGAAGGGCTGAAATTGTGATCAGTATGTATTTTCTTCTGCCTAATCTGTATTTTCTATATTTTCACCAATGAATAAGTATTACTTTTGCAAAAGAAAAAACAATCATTTTAAAAATACACCTTTTACAAGCAATTGATGGGAGTTGAAGCTAGATGATGGATACATGGGTATTGATTGTACTACTCTACTTTTTTGTGTTTGAGATTTTCTACAATAAAAGGATTTCTTCTGATATCCATATGGACACAATATTTTATATAGCTTGCTCTTTCTTGAAATATGAATCCATATCTTTTTTTCACATGTGTGCTTATTCAGCTTTATTGAGCTATAATTGACAAAATTGTAATATATTTAAAGCATATAAGGTGATTTGATATATGCAAACATTGTGAAAGGATCCCCACATTGACTTGACTTTTTTCTTTCTTTTTAATATAATTTATTGTCAACTGGCTTATGTACAACACCCAGTGCTCATCCCAACAAGTGCCCCCCTCAATGCCCATCACCCATTTTCCCTCTCCCTCCTGCCCTCCACCCCCTCCCTGTCCCCCCTCAGTTTGTTCTTAAGAATCTCTTATGGTTTGTCTTCCAATCAATGGCAGGAAGAAAGAAGGGAGGAAAGAGGGAAAAAAGGGTCGGGGGGAGTGAAAGAGCTCTCTGCCTATGCATGTCAACTTGCAGACTCTAGTTGATTTCTGTCTTCTAAGCTTGAGATTTTCTCTTATGATTGGCCAAAGATTTAATTTCTCCAGCTTGACACCATTTGCACAGGAAAGATATTTCCTGGAAGGCCTAAGGGCATAAGAAGAAACATTGAGTGCACAAGATACCATTATGTGACATGAAATAGTTAGCAGGGACACATTTAATTTGAAGGTGTTTTTAGTAATGTTATGAAATTCTTGTGGACTATGCAGAGCACTTTTGTGTCCCAGTGGGGGAACATGCACCTTGTGGCAAAACACAGACGTTATTAATGCGGTCTGATTCAAAGGCAATGTTTTTGAAGTTTTTCAGAGGATCATCCATTAATATTTTTTTTTAATTTTTTTTTCAACGTTTATTTATTTTTGGGACAGAGAGAGACAGAGCATGGGGAGGGGCAGAGAGAGAGGGAGACACAGAGTCGGAAACAGGCTCCAGGCTCTGAGCCATCAGCCCAGAGCCCGACGCGGGGCTTGAACTCACGGACCGCGAGATTGTGACCTGGCCGAAGTCAGACGCTTAACCGACTGCGCCACCCAGGCGCCCCATTAATATTTTGAAAGATCGTCAGATCTGGCTGATAGGCTGGGGTAGAGATATTCATTATATGGGAGTATGGATTCTCAAAGGTCCATGAAGAGGAAAGGCCTTGGGGATGGAAAGTAAGAAGGTAGGCTGGTAGACAGGGTGGCAGCATGGATGCAGAAAGTGCCTGTGGGAGAAAGGAGCTGCAGAAGGGGTATGTGGTCAGAAGAAAGAAGGAATGATTTCAGTCCCTTCATTGCTCCCCCCACATCAAATTTAAAACCAAAATCTTTCAAAGACATCCTGTGTTTTTTTTAATCTTTCTATATATGTTTACTTAGATTACAATAGAGAATTATTTCTGAAATGCTGAAACTTGCTAAACCTTGCTGCATGGCTGCAAGATAATCAACATTGTTGAAAAATAGCATTTGCTGGGTATTTTTCTTTTCTCTTTTCTTTTATTTTCTTTTTTTGGGAGAGAGAGCAAGCTGGAGAGAGGCAGAGAGAGAGGAAGAAAGAGAATCTCAAGCAGTCTCCACACCCAGCACAGAGCCCAACATAGGGCTCAATCTCACAAGCGTGAGATTATGACCTGAGCCAAAATCAAGAAGTCTGATGCTTAACCAACTGAGCCACCCAGAGGTGACCTTCCGCCCTCCAACCACCACTGAGTGTTTCTTAAGGCAAATATCTCATCTTCAGAGAAATGGCCTACTAAGCAAGACTTCAGCAAACTGTGTAGTAAGGGAACTGTCTTCAGCAGAACTCTTCCACTTTGCTTTCTCTCTTCTACTCTTGGGAACCCCACATCTCTCAACTCCATTCCAATGCAACACAGTGGGGTTATATTCGTTCTCAAGGAGCTGCACAATAGTGGGGGAGACATAGACTGTGATTTAGACTGCAATTGATAGACAAAGAAGCAAGTCATACACTAAGTAGGATAAGTACACAGTGCTAAGGGAACACAGAGAAACAAGTAAGGCAGGGATGAGATTAGAGTTCACAGGAGAGAGAAAACTTGAGGTGAAGATTAAAAGGACAATGGAAATTGCCAAATGGTGTGTGTGTGTGTGTCGAGGGCATGTTTCAGGAATAGAAGTAAATGCAAGGAAGGTAAGCTTGTTGTAAGAACTGCAACTAGTTTGGGGCGCCTGGGTGGCTCAGTTGGTTGAAGGTCCTACTTTGGCTCGGGTCATGATTTCGCAGCTCGAGAATTCTAGCCCCTGTGCTGGCAGCACAGAGCCTGGAGCCTGCTTCGGATTCTGTGTCTCCATGTTTCTCTCTCTCTGCCCCTCCACTGCTCATGCATGCTCTCTCTCAAAAATGAACGTTAAAAAAAATTATTTTAATAAAAAAAAGAACCGCAACTAGTTCAGCATGACTAGGAATTCAGGTGCTGTGGAGGCCTGCTAGGAGATGACACTGGAGAGGGAAATAGGAAAACCCTGTATGCTGCATTGAAGAGACTTTATCTTGAAAGTGATGGGCAGCTATTTAATATCTTAAGGAGAGAGGCTTTACCTGTCAATTAATCAATTTTTTATTGATTGCCAGTTGTCTACCATGTAACAGATACTATACTAGATGCTAGATGCTTGCTAAAAACAGGATTTTTCAAAGAAGGGGGAAAAAAGATGTATAAGGAATAATTTCATAAATGTGACTCATGGTTAAAGGAATCATGTGTGTGCAAGGTGCCAATAGGGTCATAGAAGAAGCTGCTTGTTCTGCCTACCTTCGTCACAGAGCCTAGGGTGAAGCTTGAGCTGTGTTCTGAAGGACGAAAAATGTTCTAGGTATACAGATAGTGCAAAGGCAAAGGTACAAAAGAGTGGCAAGCTCCGGAAATGACCAAGGAGTCAGTATGAAAGGAGAGGAAGATAGACGTATTTAAAAAGGCAGGTGAGGCTGGATAAATTGATGACAGCCAGCTCATGAAGATCCTTGTGAGTATGCTAAGGGATTTGGACATGATGTATAGATGACAGGTGTATTTATCAGGGTCCTCTAGAAAAACAGAACCAATAGGAAGGAGATGGATAGAGAGATAGAGAGATTTTAAGGAAGTGGGTCATGCAATTGTGAGGGCTGGCAATCCAAAAGCTGAAAGACAAGATGGCAGCCTAAAGATTCAGGTATGATTTGATATCATTGTCTTGAGTATGAAGACTGAAAACTCCAGCAGAAGTCCTGTGCTTCAGTCTGGAGGCAGAATTTCCTTGAGATTCTTTGGGGAAACTTCAATCTTTTGCACTTAAGACCTTCAAATTATTGGATAAAGCCTATTCACCTTATAGAGGGTAATTTGTTTTACTTAAAGTCAACTGACTGTAAATGTTATCACATCTGGACAAATATTGCATGACACCACTTGTATAAGGAATCTAAAATAGACAAACTCATCGAAGCAGAGAGTAGAATGGTGGTTGCCAGGGGCTTGGGAAGGGAGGAAGCAAAGAGGTACAGGATACCTTGTACTTCTTTAGTCAAAGGGTACAAGGTTTTGGTTATGGAAGATGAATAGGTCCTAGAGATCTACTGCACAGTATATCATATACTTAAAATTTTGCTAAGAGGTTAAATCTTATAAATGTTATCACACACTCACAGAAAATTAATAGGTAAGAGGGTAAGAAACTTTTTGAGGTGATGGGTATATTTATGGCATAGATTGTGGTGATAGCTTCATAGGCATATACTTCACTCCAAACTCATCAAGCTGTACACATTAAATATGTATGGCTTTTGCATGCCAGTCATACTTCAGTAAAGTTGTTCAAAAAAAATAAAAATTAGAAAATGTTAATCACATCTAAAAAATCCATAATCTAGCCAAGGTAATACATAAAATTAAATATCACAGGTAATACATAAAATTAAATATCCCAATGGATAAAGAAGTTGTGGCATATATGCACAATGGACTATTACTCAGCCATAAAAAAGAATGAAATCCAGCCATCTGCAACAACATGGATGGATAGAGGGCATAATGCTAAATGAAATAAGTCAGTCGGAGAAAGACAAATACCATATGATTTCACTCATATGTGGAATTTAAGGAAAAAAATACAAATGGTCAAAGAAAAACAGAGACCATAAAAACCAAGCTCTTAAATATCGAGAACTGGTGGTTACTAGAGGGGAGGTGGGTGGGGGGATACCTAGGAAGTAGGTGAAGGGGATTAGGAGTACACTTATCATGATGAGCACTGAGTAGTGTGTAGATTCGTTGAATCATTATACTGTATGCTTGAAACTAATATAACTGTATATTATTATAATATCAGATTATATTAAATTATATGCAAATATAATTAACATAAGATCTGGAAGGAGGAGTGGGCCGAATAACTTGAGAGCCAAGTGAATAAGTGATCATTGAAGTTATGAGGTAAATTAAATACCCTCTAAAGAACAATAGTGTGAGATAGGGAGAACACTGAGGGTGGTGGAAAACATCAACATCTTTGGGATGGGGTGGATGAGGAAAGTAACATCTTTGAAGGAGACCAAGAGGAAACTGTCCACAAAGCTGGAGAGGTACCAAGGAAGGAAAGAATTGCAACAGATGCTAGAGAAAGACCAAGGGAGATAAGGATTGAAATGCCACCGTTGGAGCTTGCATTTAGGAGGTCCCTGGCACCCTCAGCAAGAAGAGCTACCCCTGAGAGAAAGGTGAGAAAAAAGAGAATGTCTGAATTTAGGCATTCTTCTAAGAAAGTTGGCTATGAATGGAAGAGAGTGAGACAGTGATGGTAAAGGGGGACGTGGGGTGGAAAAGTTTGGGTTTTGTGTCGTGTGTGTGTATGTGGGGTGGGGGTAGTTAAGGTAGAAGAACATGTTCATGTTCAGAGAAGAAAGGGCAATACGAGAGACAGAGATACAAGTTACAAGGGGGAAATGGGGGACTAATTGACAAAACAGAGCCCCCAAAAGGCAGGACAGTTTGAGATCTAGAACACAAGTATCCTAAGGGCACCTATGTGGCTCAGTTGGTTAAGCATCTGACTTCAGCTCAGGTTATTATCTCATGGTTTGTCAGTTCAAGTCCCATGTCAGGCCTGCTTGGGATTCTCTCTCCCTTTTTCTCTGCCCCTTGCACTCTCGCTCTCCCTCTCTCTCAAAAATAAATAAACTTAAAAAAAAAAAAACCACAAGTATCCTAGAACTACAAGACAGATGCGTGGTGATAGATAACAATTCTCAGAGGAGGACAAGGTTCGATGAGCATAGTAGAATAATAAGTTGGAATGGACTTTAGAATGTCCTTAGCTTTAGTGAGGTATTGTGTTCATGTCTCCACTTGATAAATAAGATGGCCGTGGCCCAGAGAAGTTCAGTTTGCCTACTCATATGACATTATCTTCACAACCTTATTTTAAGCCTTTGGTTAATAAGATTTCCAACTTATGCCTTCCAGAAGGAACATTACTGCCTAACAGTAATCTGTGATAATAACCAGCTATACCTTATTTTGCTATTCTTCTGATTCCCTGTGGGAGAACGCACTACTGCTTGTAGTCACTACTGATTCTTTGGCTGTATTTAAAATAAAAGGCTAATAAAGAGTTTACTCTTCACTGGGCATCATATGTAAGAGATGAATCACTGGGTTCTACTCCTGACACCCAGATGACACTGTATGTTAACTAACTTGAGAATAAATACATACATACATACATACAGAAATAGTTTTTGCTTTTACATTAGATGGAAGATGTATACTTTCTTGTTATGTATTACTTGAAAAAATATTTTAATTTTTCAAATATTTATTTATTTTTGAAAGAGAGAGAGCATGAGCAGGGGAGGAGCAGAGAAAGAAGGAGACACAGAATCCACAGCAGGCTCCAGGCTCTGAGCTGTCAGCACAGAGCCCAATCTGGGGCTCAAATCCATGAGCTGTGAGATCATGACCTGAGCTGAAGTCGGAGGCTTTACTGACTGAGCCACCCAGATGCCCCTAAAAATATTATTTTAATCAGAAATAATAACCCCTTTAAAATATTTTTATAGAACCATGGCTATGACCAGTTTCTATTTTGACAAAAAGTTAAATGTCCTTAAGTCTGTTCCTGAGAGATAAATACAGAAAAGTGACAAATGGAACTCAAGGTGTCCTTCAAAATTAAAACTGTAATATTCTGTGTGGACTTTCTATTATTCTAACAGGACTTTCTTCCCTTTAAAATGCTGTAAGTGATGTGACTCCCCTTCCACTGCGGCATTTTTTATGAGGGTTAGAGAAGTTTTGAGCTAGACCGTGACCATCTCATACCTATAGACAAAGAATTTTACCCAGCAAATTGTAGATTATCAGCTGTAGACTCTAATATGTCCCTAATGATTGTGTAAGCAACAATTATATAACCTTCAAGTGAGACCATCTGTGAATTGATCATTATCCTGCTCAGCCTTCATGGACTATAGTTTTTTTGGAGTTTGTTTCCAATTCTTACCCACATTTCAGTTTCTAAATCTGTGTTCTAAATTATGCTTTCAATTAGACATTGCTCAGGGGTGGAAGACTTCACAGAGAATAGCCAACTAAAGACACATTCTTTTTTTGATGTCATAGACTTTTCTGCACAAGGTGCTGCTTTGGAAAAACTGTTGTCATCCAGGAGACTTTTGTTGTGCACAAGAGACTTTCAGAGTATGTGGCTTAAGGATGGGGGTTCGGGTAGGAATAAAAACAAGCAAGGAGACACTGAGAGAGAAACACAGAAGTTCTACCTCTCTGTGGCCCATTGCTCCTAGAATATTATAAAATTCTTATTCACATGCTAGTATGTGACTTACAAAACAGCGACAGCTGAGGTGCACAAGGACATGGGCTCCCTTTCTTTAATATCTGTTCCCCTGACATCACTGAAATGATGTGATTTTGATGACATGCCTTGCAGTATGTCCAGCTGTGAGAGGAAGGCAGCTGTCTGTGCTGGGATATTAGCTTACCCTTGTCTTAGGGTCTCTGGACAGATCTGACTCTGAAACCTGATGTTCTCTCCTTGGCCTTGATGCCCAGTCCCCATATATCCCACTGGCTCCTGTATTAACCCAGGAATACTTCACTTGTTTCTTTGCATTTAGCTGGGAACTTGCCCATGATAAACTAAATAAATTGATTATAAGCAAAAGCAAAACAAAACAAAACAAAAACAAACTGGGGGAGCTTTAGCATGGGTCCTTTCCCTTGTGCACCTGTATTCTTATTAGGTAGGGAGGAGCTTATATATTCAGATCCCTTCATGCTGTCTCTCAGGGTTTCCTCAGGGATATTACATTTTCATATGAAGAAATGAGTCTTTAATGATGGCATTTCAGATACCATGATAAGTCAAAGGAAGAGATTTGGAGATATAAGGATTAAAAGTGACCTTGTCTGCCTCTCTGCCTAGTCTTGCTACTGAACAGAAGAACAGAAGAACAAATTAATTGGGGGAAAACAAATAAATTATGGAAAGAAAGATTATTTCAAAGGCAACACATGCCAGTGAGTCAGAGAGCCAATTGCAGTTCCATAATTTACATATAGAAATGGCTCATTGTGGGGCACCTGGGTGGCTCACTCGGTTAAACCTCTGACTTCGGCTTAGGTCATGATCTCACAGTTTGTGGGTTCGAGCCCCACATTGGGCTCTGTGCTGACAGTTCAGAGCCTGGAGCCTGCTTCAAATTCTGTGTCTCCCTATCTCTCTATCCCCACCACCACTTGTGCTCTCTCTCTCTCTCTCTCTCTCTCAAAAATATATAAACATTAAAAAAAAAAAGAAATGGCTTGTTGGAATGCAGGCTTGGACTTGCTTTCACACAGCACTCCACAAATATTGATAAAAATATTAACTGACACCATTAAAGAATGAGGGTGGGGGTTGCTGTTATTGAAAAGTGTTAAACCACTTCTCAATTTTCCCTCCTAGGTGCCAGCCAGCTTTGCAGTCAGGCAACATATTTATTGAGCACCTATTATGTGGCAGGCATTAGTTAAGTCCTTTTGTAGTATAAAAACAGGTTGTTGTTGTTTCTTTTTTCATATACGAGAGCATATGAAACTCTTTGTTTATCTAGATTGAAACTTAGTTAAACAGTAAGTAAATTTAGTTAAAACAGTAGAAATTATATAATCTGCGAATGACATTGTGCACATTTATCTTAAATAGGAAGAAAATATAAATCAAATCACTTGACCACTATATCTTTACCATGTTATCCAATCATGAGGCAGTGAAAAAAAAATGTTACACATTTTCCCCTATCCCAAATCATCACATTCCTAGACACATACAGGAATAGGTTCATCCAGTAATCCCATCTTTATTCATGAATAGACTATACAAAGACACAGAGACACTCACTCTATTATATATTCCGAAATACGTCGCTTCTCTAAGTTAATCACTGAGGTACTACCCAGTTCACAGACTAATATGACCCACTGAGAGGAGGCACAGGAAGAAACATCAATCAGAACAGCAACTGGTTTCACATGTGTCCACCACAAGAAGGACCATAAAGATGGCTGGGTCATTGTACCTCCGCACCTGGTAGATTGTATAATGACATACTGATAGATTTGGAATGTTAAAATATTTCAGAGATAAAATTATAAACTCCCCAGTAACTATATAAAGAATCTCATCAACCAGTTAGAATTTCAAAAATCTTCCACAAGTTTCTCACAGTTATTTGAAAAATGAAATCAGGTTGAAGAAAATGTTTTCTCATGACTGAGTGAGGTAACATTTCTTCACGTGGAGCCCATGATCACCACCAGCAGAATCACCATGGACATCTTAAAATGCAAATTCATGGCTCCCTCTCCTTACCTTGTGAATGCAAGCTCAAGGTTGATTTTTCTGCACACTTAGGGAAACACATGCTAGTCTGTCTCATGGATAACCCAGGTGCTTGGGCTCTCACTCCACCTGCAGCCTAGCAACAATCTGGCTCAGCAGAGAGGCAGTAAGGCCTGCAGGCAGAAACCAGAGTCAATAAGGAAAACTGCTCAGGCAACTGGTGTCAAAGCTTATTTTATTTTATTTTATTTTATTTTATTTTATTTTATTTTATTTTATTTTATTTTATTTTATTTATTTTTAAAGTTTATTTATTTAGTTTGAGAGAGAGAGTACAAGTGGGGGAGGGCCAGAGAGAGAGGGAAAGAGAGAGAATCCGAAGCAGGCTCTGCACTGACCAAACAGAGCCCGATGTGGGGCTCGGACCCACAAACCATGACATCATGACCTGAGCCGAAACCAAGAGTCAGAGGCTTAACCGACTGAGCCACCCAGGCACCCCAAAAACTTGTTTTTTAGACCAGTAAGATTGTAACGCCAAAAGAAAAGCACAAAGTTCTCCAAATCAACTAGGTGATCCCTGCTCCCTCTCTACTCCTCCATAAATATGTGAGATGGCAGGGAGTCAGGGTCCCTCTTCTGGAACATTTCCCAAAGTGCATTCACTAGTTCCAGTCCAGACACAGCTTTCCATGGATTGGTGAGCAGCTGGGGGTTCCTGTGCATTTGGCTAGCTCTGAGTCTGTAAGTTTTTGTTTGGGGCCTGCACCGTATGTTTTTATTTATTAGCTGTATATTGCTTGATAATACTGAAGTTTGAAAAACACTGGGTATGTATTATTTAATATATTTACCTATGGTTTGGAAGAAGTAAACAGCCCAACAAAAATCATACCCTTAGATGACATCCCATAGATGACATATTACTTTAGATAGTGAGGAGTCATAAAAATAGGGGCGCCTGGGTGGCGCAGTCGGTTAAGCGTCCGACTTCAGCCAGGTCACGATCTCGCGGTCCGGGAGTTCGAGCCCCGCGTCAGGCTCTGGGCTGATGGCTCGGAGCGTGGAGCCTGTTTCCGATTCTGTGTCTCCCTCTCTCTCTGCCCCTCCCCCGTTCATGCTCTGTCTCTCTCTGTCCCAAAAATAAATAAATGTTGAAAAAAAAAATGAAGTAAATTGCATATAAATAAATAAATTGCAGAAATATTTTTTGGAGGTTTTACTTAAAGAAGTATTTTTATTTTTTGTAAATGTTTATTTATTTTGAGAGAGAGAGAGAGAGTGTGTGTGTGTGTGTGTGTGTGTGTGCACGCGCACGCTGGCAAGCATGAGTGCACGAGTAGGGGGAAAGGGCAGAGAGAGAAAAGAGAGAATCCCAAACAGGCTCCACACATGGAGCTTGATGTAGGGCCTGATCTCACAAACCCTGAGATCATGACCTGAGGTGAAATCAAGAGTCAGACAGTGGGTGCCTGGGTGGCTCAGTGAGTTAAGCCTCTGACTTCAGCTTAGGTTATGATCTCACGCTCCTGAGTTTGAGGAGCCCTTCAGATCCTCTGTATTCCCCCTCTGTGTTCCTCCCACTAGCATGCACGCTCTCTCTCTCAAAAATAAATAAGCATTAAAAAAAAAAGATTCAGATGTTTAACCAATTGAACCACCCAGGCATCCCAAAACAGTATCTTCTTTAAATCAGATGCTTCCTTAAGCTAAAACCAGTAGTTTCTTTTTGGAAAAATGTAGAAAAGGCTTAAACCTGTATGTTGATTCTATGATTTCAATTAAGTACACTTAAAGCTCAACAGTTCTTGTGTCAAATAGGATTCTTTTTTTGCCAGTTAATGTTAGCATGACAAAATTGCAGAAACAATCCTTAAGAAGTTTAAGTAACTCTTTGGTGACCTCAGTCAAGTAGGTGAAAATTTTGTGGTAGGTCAACAGACTGAAAACTAGCTCTCATTGGTATAAAACCATGTGCATCACCATGTGTAGTATTGTATTCTGAGTATTACATCTGTAAGGAAAATCTGATGGAAGAAGAGAAGATCCAGAAGACAAAGTAACAACTTGAACCGGGAACCACAAAGGAGAGCATAATAATCAGACTAAAACTCTTCCATTTGGATAGAAAAACAAAAGGCAGAAAGGAGAGAAGATCTAAGTGTGAAATCATAAAGAGATGAAAAAAGTAAGCACAGCTGTTCACTAAACCCTAAAATTGTAGAATGAGAGTGCATCTCTAAAACCTTATTGAAGTAAGTTTAGCACAACTTCACATAAAAAAAATAGGACTCAAATTACTCTAAGTGGTGATATAGTTGATTATTTACAACTTCACATAAACCAATGGCTGATAGAGTCTCAGTGATGTGCCGAGTGGTGAGTTCCTAAACTCAGATGTTGATATCTAAAAGGATAGCCAAGATTTGCCACCCCTTGTCTGGGGATGCAGACCCAAGAGACAAAATGTGTGATGGCCCATGCAACCAGCCAATGTGGTAATCATTCTGACTTTAGAAAACAAAAAACAGATGAATAGAAAAAAGTGACTAGTGAAAGAACCACAAGATACTTTTGCTTTGGCTAAAAAACAATTGTAATGAATGTTTGTACATAATTTGTAAATTTTATCACCCATATGAAAGCTAATTTTTCATATAATATTACTATGTGCTTCACTTCTTGCATTATTGGGGGATAGCGGGATAAACATGTTTTATAGACCTATAAATCCTATGGAGTCTGCATTATTCTCTCTTCACCCTTCTGTCCTCCTTGCAGTTCCTCCAACACATTCACCTTTTCCTGCCTCACTGACTTTATCTGTGCTTCTCCCATTGCCTGGATGCTCTTTTTCAACACACACATATTCATGGCTTGCTCCCTCTCCTCACCAAAAGTTCTGTGGAAATGTCACTTTCTCAGAGAGCTCTTCCCTGGCTATCCCATCAAAATTACCAGTGTTTTTTCTGGCCCCTTACCCTTTTTTGTTTTGTTTTCTTAACATTTAATAATACCTGACATAGTATACATGTATTTGTTTATTATATGTCTCCCCCACTAGAATGTAAGTCAGCTCTGTGTTGAGGAGGGACTTTATATCCCAAGTCCAAAACAATGCCTGTCATAGAACATGCATTCAGTAAATACTTGTTGAACGGATGAAGGATGAACAAGGTTCAGTAAATTTTGGACTACTGCTTATTCTGGATGGCAAAGGAATTAAAACTATTGTCAAATACAGTTCATGCAGTCTAGACAGCTAGTGACCCATTACTTAAATGCTGGGTACCATAGATACTGTTGCTTAGTTTGTCACAACACAAATTTGGAAAAGAGCTAGGGTTTACAATTCAATTCAATAAACATAGTTTCATCAAGGTAACCCTACTCTTTAAGCATGCTTATTCCACTAATACTGAGAAGTCACAGATGTCTGTGAATTTCCTTGGAAGGTTCTGGGTTTTTCCTGCTTTCACCATCTTAGTTTAGTTTTGGAATCATCTCATCATCTTGTGCCTGCTTTCCCTTCTGCATCTGTTGACTCACATGTGGCACTACTCCTTAGTTTTCAAAAAAGTCAGGCAGATGACTTGTGTTTGAGCAAACTTGACTGACACTTTAAGAAGTGGGGGAAATTCTACTTATGGGGGGAATTGGAACCATTATAACAGAGCAACAGAAATAACTTCAGGTGAATGTTAAAGAGTCCTATTTATTAAAATCTTTTTTCCACCCCATCATAAGGGGCTCTTTTCATTGGTTAATTCACTATCATTTCTCTTTTTCTCTATCACCTCACATTCCTGGTATCCTCTCTCCGAGATGGTCTTCAGGGAATTTCCCATTCTTCTCCCTATCTTTGGTTCCTACTCCCACACTCAGTTTTGTTTTGTTTTGCTGCTGCTGTTGTTGTTGTCTTATTTATTTGTTTTGAAAGAGAGAATCCAAAGCAGGCTCCTTGCTTTCAGCATAGAGCCCTATGTGGGACTCTAACCCAAGAATTCCTATGAGATCATAACCTGAGCCCAAATCAAGAGTCAAACCATTAACCAACTAAGCCACCCAGGCACCCCTGTCTTATTTTTTTTTTTTTAATACCCAAATTCATCAAGGTGCTCAACAGAAAAAACAAAACACAAAATAACAAACTCCAACAACCAACTTCCTTTCCTACCATCCATTTTCAAAACAGATGCAATTGTTTCCTTGTTACGAAAAATTTGCTAAGGCTTCCTAGTTAGCAGTTCCGGGCAGCACTGTATATTTCATATCAGTCTTAAATCTTTTGGGAAAACTGTGTATAGCTTAAGTATAAAAGAGCTACCATATTTTTGCAGGTATTTCATTGTAACAGAAAGGAAATTAGCATTTATTGAAAAGACTTACTGTATGTGAAGCACTATGTTTATTTATTACAATTTATTTAACACCTTTCTGGCAGACACTTACTAGACCTCACCCTCCAGCTTTCCCACCCATGAGACACCTGGATTGTCCCTGGGGACTTAAGTGACCATGCCCAGCAACTCCATCCTCAAAACTTTACCATCCAGGCAACTTTACTTTTACTAATTGCAGCATCCAATCACCTTTCTCTATGACAGTACAAAGATCACCTTACAAGAAAGTTCAAATCTCTTGTTTTTGTAACACTGGGCCTTTAATTTTTGTTAAATGTGTATATATATGTTTTAGGATTATGTTCCTTGTTTGGCCAGAGACTTGGCTTCAGAGAATTTTAAACTTTCAGCCAGAGTTTGAGGGGATTCCAGCCCCTTTTCTATTCAAATCTCCTATCTGAAGAGTAAAAATACGTAGGTAAGAGGCACAAGAGTCCCGGCTTCCTCCGCGGCAAAGCCCACGAAGCGTGTAACACCAAGGTGACTGAACTAGGCCCGACAAATGCAGGGCGCAGGGTACGGACAGGCAAGCATACGGAAACTTAGTCTAGCCTAAGCCCTGCCCTTGCCGCCCATCCCAAACTTCCCCTTTAGTCCTCCCTCCGCCCGGGTAAGGGCAGGACTGCGGAAGAGGAAGCTGTCACGGGCGCGCGCGCAGCCCCTCCCCTCCGTGACGTCCGAGACGCGACGCGTCGCAACGCAGTGCAAACTGGGAAAAGGGGATGCGCTGGGCTGGTTTCCGTCGGGCTAGCGAAGGCTAATTCTTCCTCGAGTTGGTGGAAGATGGGCCTTTGGCGAGGAGGCCGGCGTTAGTCAAGCGTTCCCGGCGCCACGGTGAGTGTGGGTCTGGGTCCTGTCCTTTGTTCCTCGGAAAGCTGTCTGCATTGAACACCCTTTCCTTTCACCAGCTGCTGGTCACTCGGGAGACCAGTCCTGTCCGCCGAGAGGGGTGGAACAACCCCGAACATAGAATCGGCTTTTAGAGGAAGGGCCCAACCTCGAGTCTTTCCCGCCGCCTACCTAGGGTTACCCAGGGAGTTTCGTGTAGTTTTTTTCAGGTTTTCCGATCTTAGAGGTGGCCTTGACCATTCCTCGTTCTTCTTCGACACTTAGACTCGACTTTGACCTGCTTCCTCTGGCCTCCGTTTTCTGATTTTCTGCTGTCGGGCTACAATTCCAGGCCTTTGATACCATCTCTCAGACTGTTTCCCAATCCCTCCTCTGTCCCAATCAAACTTGGTTTTAGTGAAGTCCAAGTATGAGTTTAAAGAGCCTATAAGCTCATCAGAATTAAAATATGACTTTCCCAAATAAAAGCTTTTGCTAAAATGTGGCCTCTCTCCTGGAGTTGCGGGACAAGTTAATTTCACCTCCACTCCACCTTGGTAATTTCAGAACCCTGAATCGCACTGATGTTCATTTATACATAAAGCTGTAGACCACACTTCTCGGGTTCATTCTTTTCTCCAGTTCATTCTATGACCTTGAAGCAAGTCATATAATCACTAACAAAATACTTACCTGAAGGCATTTAATATTTGTTAAGCACCTTGAGGGTTTCAGATGAAAGGGATGTTACTCTTTCCGAATCTGCAAGCAGTCTTAGTTTTTGTATGTCTTCTGCAGCCATTAAAAATATCAAGTGATACTGTTAAGGAGCTGTACCTGTTCTAGGCTTGCTCTGGGGCTCTGCTCTGTAAGCAGATTTTGCATTTCAACAGATTCTGTTTAAGGTTCATTGTCAAATGTCTTTCTGATGGATTTAAATAGTTTCTTGTGACTCCACAGTACTGGACCAGTTTGTCTGAAAGGTGATGTAGGTTGTGCTTTGCTTTTATCATATTGCTCTGGCTGCCTTGAAACGTGTATCCCTTTTTTTGTGGCACATTAGGTATATCTTTAAAATTAGATAGTAAGATTCTTATAATAGTAAAACAACACTTGCTATTAATGACCTAAATATGCATTAATTGCATGTAAGCATGTAGGTATGTGTTCTTTAAGAAAACAATGCGTGAGAAAAACAAAAACAATATAAAGATGTCTTTCTAGCATTTAACTCTGTATATCTGCTTGACCTTTATTAATCATTGTGGTCATTTGTTCAGTAATGTGAACATACTGGGAAAGATCCAAAATGGCTTCTGTAAAGTTCTAAAATCAAGCATATTAGATTTTTTCCCCTTAAAATATCTAACATATTTTCTACATGAAGTTGCAATTATTTTTGTAGAGATTAAGGGGAAAATGTGCCCATTAAATATGAGTTGATAACCAAATTAGATATAGTTAAGGAAGCATTTTAAAAAACTATTGGTTATTGTCCCAGTTACCAATTACTATATAACGAATCACTCCAAAGTAGCTTCAAACTACAATGTTTTATCTGTTATATTTCTCTGGGCTGCCTGGGGTCAGCTGGTTGATTCTCACTTAAGAGTTTCATGCATTTGTAGTTAGATAAGCAGCTAGGTTTTGGAGTCATCTGAAAGCTTACCTGAGTGGGATATCCCAGATGGCTCATTTGTATGGGTGGCAGTTGATGTTGTCTGGGAGTTCAGCTGGGGATGTTATCTGGAGCGCCTGCACATGGACTCTTCATGTGCCTTGGACGTCTCACAGCATGGAGTTTGAGTTTCAAGAGCAAGTATTTGAGGAGACAGAAGTGAAAGCTGTCTCTTAAAGCTGGACCCAGAAATTGGCATAGCATTGCTTTCAGCATTCTCTGTTAGAGCAGTCAGAGCCCTCCCCTAACCAAGTGATAGACCCTACCTTTTTTGGAGGGAAGAATATCAAAGAATTTGGGGCCATTAACCTACTATAATAAAGTTGTATTAAACTAATGTTTGGATTTAATAGTAGATGCGGAGTAAGGTACACTTCTGATTTCTTTAACCATAATGCTTTGTATCTTCACAGTACGTTACAATTTTCAAAGCATTTCTCTGTAGGTATTTTGTCATTTGGTACTTAGGAAAACTCTGTAGAAGCAGATGAATCGTTCCCATTTTGTAGATGACTTAAACTGAGGAGTAGCAATGTTGGTGTTGGGAGGATTTAAGGAATTTGCCCGAAGTCATGTGCTAATAAATGGAAAGTGAAACCAAGACCTACAGTGCTCTAATAACATAAAACTTAATATAGTAAATGATGAAATATTATATTAAGCTTATTTGGAATTCCATATTTATCGCCATACTAATTCAAGTAAAACTACTCATGTGTAGTGGTGAGTAAAGTCAGTGTCTCCTCTAACACATTACAGTTTAGTTTTTCATAATTCTGAATTCTCTGAAACATACCAATAATGATGTGAACCTGTATGTCTTTATAGTAAGAGAAATTGTTACATGTTATAATACCAATTTCAAAACAAATTAGTCCTGAAAAAGTTACGGGTATAGGAATCCTGAAGGTTTTATTTTAATTATTCTCTCAGTTACATAATTTTAAAAATGAAAATGATTTCTGAGGGCACCTGGGTAGCTCAGTCAGTTACACGTCTGACTTTGGCTCTGGTTATGATCTCATGGTTTGTGAGTTCGAGCCCATGTTGGGCTCCGTGCTGACAGTGCGGAGCCTTCTTGGGATTCTCTCTCTTTCTCTCTCTCTCTCTCTCTCTTTCTCTCTTTCTCTCTCTCTCTCTCTCTCTCTTCTTCTCAAAAATAAATAAACTTCAGGGGCGCCTGGGTGGCGCAGTCGGTTAAGCGTCCGACTTCAGCCAGGTCACGATCTCGCAGTCTGTGAGTTCGAGCCCCGCGTCGGGCTCTGGGCTGATGGCTCAGAGCCTGGAGCCTGTTTCCGATTCTGTGTCTCCCTCTCTCTCTGCCCCTCCCCCGTTCATGCTCTGTCTCTCTCTGTCCCAAAAATAAATAAACGTTGAAAATAAATAAATAAATAAATAAATAAACTTCAAAAAGAAAAAGAACATGGTTTCTTATTATTTTGATAGATTGGGAATCATAAGACTTAAAATATTGATATCAACTAGAGCCTAATTGTCATCGTCATACTGTTTCACTGCTTTTAGTAACATGCTTATATCCATTTTTTATGTCCATGGATCTGTCTTGACCACGTGTTAGAATTTACATGAGGAGCTTTTAAAAAATACCTGTGTGCAAGTCCCATGCTCTAAGATTCTAATATAAGCATTTAGGAGTGGGTTCTGCGCATCAATATTTTTAAAAATTCTTTAGGGGATTCTACAGCTAAGATTGAGAAGCATGTCTGCTTTTGTTTATGGTGGTTTTTGGTACATACTAAGTATGATGTGGTTCCCTGTTCATCTATTCTTGCATATGCTAAAAAAATTAAGGAGATAGGGAGAAGATGTACAAAATGGATTAAGGTTATAAATGTAAGTAGACACCTGTTACAGAAAACAGTTACCCTTCTGGTTTCTTTCTAGGAATAGTCTTAATTCAAGTTACAGATTTTGGCATGGTTTGTTAGTACCTATATGATGGTTCTTTGCTTTATATTAACATTATGTACTTCTCTTTCATCTTAAAAGGTGGAAGCTTTGTTAGGAGGTATAGTCTGTGTATTTCTTATAGCTTCTGACATGGCACCTTGAATAGATGTAGGTAGTCTAATAAATGTTTGCCAAATAGAAGACAATTTATACAGTCAGTCTTCAAAACTAGGACTAGTTACTTTATTCTTTTTTTTTTTTTTCTTTTTAAGCATTGTAAGAACTTAAAGTTCTTTGAAGCTCTTTTTTTGTGCTTTTCATGACGTTGCACTTATCTGGTTTTTCTTCAGGCTGTTTCTTTCCTCTTTTAGAAACATTCCCTTTCATACTCCTCCCCACCAGGTTCTGAGCCCTTCAAGTATATTATCAGTTATAGAGAAACAAGATCTTATTTCCTTGATTCATTCTCCTGATTGATTATTAGCATAAATGATGTCTGTGTTTTAAAAACTATTATAGAAATTTTAAAGTATACATAAAAGTGAAGAAAATCAGATTGTTTTGAACCACATCCTAGATAATATATCATTTAAGTGTCAATACTTTGTTATCTCCCAAAACAATAGGGATTATCAAAATTAACATTAATGCTTTAATAGTTGATTTAATATTTGTCTGGTCTCTCTATGGACCAAGTCTCTAATTACATATTTATATCTCTGTCAAGACATCTTTAGGTGTTGTTCTTTTTGTATACATGTTCAAAATTTTCTGTAAATCAGTAGTTCTCATTTGGGAGTAATTTTGCCCCCCAGAGGTCATTCAGGAATGTCTGGAGACATTTTTGGTTGTCACAACAGGATGGAGATGAATACTACTGGCATCTAGTGGGTAGAGTCCAGGGATGCTCCTAAATATCCTACAATGCAGAGAGCAGCCTCCCACAACAAATTTTTATCTGGTCCAAAATAGGAGTAGTGCCCAGGTTGAGAAGTGCTGCGGTAAACTGACATTTTTAAGACCACAGTATTCATTTTGTTGTTGTTGTTAGTAGCACTACCATTCTGTGGTGTGTGTGTGTGTACAGAAGAGAAAATTTTCTGTTTCAGTCTGTTACAAAAGCATGCTTCTGCCTTTTTGTGTTCTCTTAAGTGCAACGGCCTGCTAATTCTTATCCAAGAATAGCTGTAAGGGATTACAAAGTATTATTCTTTTGTTCTTGTTTCTTCACATCCATCTTGTATATTCCCACTTTGACCTGCCCTGAGATATCATTTTTCCCTTTAAAACTGGTTTAGGGGTGCCTGGGTGACTCAATTGGTTAAGCGTCCACCTCTTGATTGTGGCCCAGGTCATGATCTCATAGTCGTGAGATTGAGCCCCCATGAGATTGAGCCCCACGTTGGGGCCTAAGAGTCTCTCTCTCCCTCTCCCCTGCTTGCTCTTCTCTCTCCCTTCCTCTCTGTCTCCCTCTCTCCCTCTCTCTCTCTCTCTCCCAAAAAAACAAAACAAAACTAGTTTATTGCCTGCTGAATAAAATATAAACAATACTTGACGGCTTCAGAAGTCCTCCATAATATGACTCCATCTCCTTACCTAATATAATTTATTGTTAGCCAACCATTATTAAGTGTTGACTGTAAGGACTGAGGTAGGTGCTAGGGATCTAGCATGTCAGAGTAGTGACACGTAAAGAGTACATTTGCATGTAATCCATTGATCTGATAATTTCCCAGTACTGATGGTGCCCAATTTACAATGGTTTGACTTAGGATTTTTCAACTTTTTGATGACGCAGAAGTGATACACATTCAGTAGAAACCGTACTTCAAATTTTGAATTTTGATCTTTTCCCAGGCAACACTATGTGGTATATTCTCTTGTGATGCTGGGCAGTGGCAGTGAGCCAGAGCACCCAGTCAGCCATGTGATAGTGAGGGTAAACAACTGATACACTCCAACTATTCTGTTTTCAGTTTCAGTATAGTATTCAATAAATTATATGAGATATTTAACACTTTAAAGTAAGTTTTGTGATAGATGGCTTTGCCCGACTATTGGCTAATGTAAGTGATCTGAGCACGTTTAAGGTAGGCTAGGTCAAGCTATGATGTTTGTTAGGTTAGGTATATTACATGCATTTTCAGCTTAATGATATTTTCAATTTATGATGGATTTATTGAGACATTACCCCATCATAAATTGAGAAGGATTTGTAATCCCTATAGTATTCCTTATTTTTTTCATTGCCTTCCCATACTAATTCCTCATTTTGTGTCTTTGTTCATGTTGGTTTCCTCTTCTGGAATGCCCTCCTTTCTCTCTGTTCATAGCTAAATCTCATCCATAGGGCTAGTTTCTGTCTCTGCTTCATCACATCATCATGAGCACTGCATGTTTATGAGGTATGAGGGTCTTAAAACCTAGTCATAACTGTCATTTGGCCCAAATACCATACTAAGGCAAAGGCAATGACATAGATTACACATACTGTAGACCTGAGATCAAGAAATGAACTTCCAAGAACTGGGGCCATCAAGGATGGAAGAAGTGGACCTTAAGTTGGTCCTTGAAAGCAGAAGGACCAGCACAAAAGAGAAGAGAGTGGCTGGAAGAAGCTACACTGCATTTTCTCCTTCTTTTGACTTCCCAGTGACTAGAGTCACATATTAATGTACAGAGTAGCAATTAGTTGATGGCTTATTATTTAATAAGTATTAGATTGGTCTTGGTGACTAAACTAAGATTTGAATCAGAAGCCCTGTGGTGACTCTCTTTATCCTCTAGAGCAGTGTCACTCGAAGTAGTCAGTCTGTGTGATAGGCTTGAATATGAATCAGTGGATTGCTTTCTTCACAGAGAAAGTCTTGCTACTATAACAACTTCAGTGTGCTTAATTGATTTACATTCTTTCATAAATTTCTTATGTTATCACACACGGGTGACAGTTCCCCAACCATCACTGGTCTGTGGGCCACACTTGGAATAGCATTACTCTGCAGAACTTGTACACTTTTTCATTTGTAACCTATAGTAAGAAATACATTTTACATTTCAACCCAGTGTTCTGTATATGCATACGCATATAAACAAAACTGAAGTTTGATGAAACAATACTTAACCTTACCATATGTGACATGCTCTCATATTTTCTCATCAATTTTATTTTTTAAATGCTGATTGTGACCTTCTAAATGGTCTTAAAAAAATAAGGAATACTATAGGGATTACAAATCCTTCTCAATTTATGATGGGGTAATGTCTCAATAAATCCATCATAAATTGAAAATATCATTAAGCTGAAAATGCATGTAATACACCTAACCTAACAAACATCATAGCTTAGCCTAGGCTACCTTAAACGTGCTCAGATCACTTACATTAGCCAATAGTTGGGCAAAGCCATCTATCACAAAACCTACTTTACAATAAAGTGTTAAAAAATTTTTTTGAGTATTTATTTTGAGAGAGACAGAGTGTGTGTGTGCGTGAGAGCAGGGGAGGAGCAGAGAGAGAGGGAGAGATAGAATCTCAAGCAGGCTCCATGCTGTCAGCACATAGCCCGACATGGGGTTTGATCCCATGACTGTGAGACCACAACCTGAGCTGATAGTTAAGATTCGGACACTCAACCAACTGAGCCACCCAGGTGTAGGTGGATTTTTAAAACACTACTGTCACACAGCAAGTGCTAGACACATAGCAGATACTTAGAAAATATTTAGAAAATAAGTTTTAGCAGTCACTAATTCTTGAAGGGGTTGAGCCTTTTAATACTTTAGGATTACCTTATTTTTTTTTTAATCTATTTATTTTGAGAGAGCATGAGTGGGGAAGGGACAGAGAGAGAGAGAGTGAGAGTGAGAGAGAGAACCCCAAGCAGGCTCTGTGCTGTCAGACAGCAGAGCCCGATTCAGGGCTCGATCCCATGAACTGTGAGATCATGACCTGAACTGAAATAAAGAGTTGAACGCTTAAGTGACTGAGCCACCCAGGTGCCCCAACTTTAAGAGTACTTTAAAACATTTCATGAGGTGTGCCTGGGTGGCTCAGTCAGTTAAGCATCTGACTCTGGCTCAGGTCATCATCTCACGGTTTGTGAGTTCAAGCCCCATATCGGGCTGCATGCTGACAGCTCAGAGCTGGAGCCTGCTTCAGATTCTGTGTCTCTGTCTCTCTCTCTGCCCCTCCCCTGCTCATGCTCTGTCTCTCTCTCCCTCTCTCAAATATAAACACTGAAAAAAAATTAAAACATTTCATGAATACTTACTACTCTATGGCATTTAAATTAGAATGAGTATAGAATGCCTTATATGACATATAAGGCAATCAGAAGATATAATGAGTGCTATTGCTGTCAGAAGGGTAGAGATGAGATGAGATGATGGATGCCTGCTGGAGACAAACTTTGCTTTCCTTTCAGCTTTGCCAAGAACCCAGGCAGTGGCTCGTGTGAAGCCCTAGTTCAGATATCAGGACCAGTTTGAATACCACAAACCTCAGTCTTCACTTTTTTTACTTTTTAGTCTTTGTGGTTCAGGTCATCTCATTTCTACTTTTTCTCTTTGGAAGAATCAGAAGGATGTCATAAACAGAGAGGTGGATACATCTGCGTTCCCTTTCCTTCCCCCATTGTTAGCTCATTTCAGTACTGTCTGGATTTCACTTTTGGAGCATTGCCGTTTGACTGAAGCTGAAGTATTTCATCTTTTTTTTTTTTTAAGTTTATTTATTTATTTTGAGAGAAAGATAGTGAGCAGGGGAGAGGCAGAGAGAGAGGAGAGAGAATCCCAAGCGGGCTCCACCCTGTCAGTGCAAAGCCCTATGCGGGGCTCAAACTCACGAACTCTGAGATCATGACCTGAGCCGAAATCAAGAGTCAGATGGTTAACTGACTGAGCCACCCAGGCGCCCCTGAAATATTTCATCTTTATCAGATTTACACATCTTAAGAAAATCAATTTTTTAGAAGAACTTTAATTTTTCTTACATATCCTTTTTTGTTTTTATTTGTTTTTAACTTACAAACCTTTCTGAAGCATAACAGTTTTAGTGGGCTGTATGTTATATTCAGTTCTAGAGCTAAACAAGTAGACTGTGTAAATAGACTGTATAAATATTCAGTTCTAGAGCTAAACAAGTAGACTGTATATATTAAACATTTTATAAGGATCAGTAGGATTGTTGTGACAACAACAAACTGCTGCTGCTCTTTTTCTTGTTTTTACTGTTACAGCCCAAATAAATTATGATTTCATCCAGTGATACAGCCCTTAATTTATTTTGTCAGTCTATTTTGAAATCTCTTTAGAGGTTTTCACTTTAAAGTGTAGCAGAATGACTTATCAGGAATTTAACACATTAAATTTCGCATAGATTTAAGTTACACATGTATCCTTCTTTGCTGTCTTATTTGTTTAGGGGAAATACTCTTTACCTTGTACTTTGACTTCTGTAGAATGTGTGCTTGTAGAGACAAACAGCAATTAAGGCAGCACTGTTAAGTATTTTTAATACCAGGCATCTTATTTAACAGCATAATTTATATAATTTTGTGAATGAAAATGAAAACAACCTTGGTCCTTTTATTAGAGAAAATGTTTTCTTATTTCAGCTATTCTCAAAAATCAAATAAGGACAGGGGTGCCTGGCTGGCTCAGTCAGTAGAGCATGCTACTCTTCATCTCGGGGTTATAAATTGGAGTGGGTGTAGAGATTACTTAAAAATAAAATCTTAAAAAAAAAAATCAAATAAGGACAGAGAAGTTCACTTTAAAAAATACAATCTTTCATGGGGCGCCTGGGTGGTGCAGTCGGTTAAGCGTCCGACTTCAGCCAGGTCACGATCTCGCGGTCCGTGAGTTCGAGCCCCGCGTCAGGCTCTGGGCTGATGGCTCAGAGCCTGGAGCCTGTTTCCGATTCTGTGACTCCCTTTCTCTCTGCCCCTCCCCCGTTCATGCTCTGTCTCTCTCTGTCCCAAAAATAAATAAAACGTTGAAAAAAAAAAATACAATCTTTCTCCCAGAAACCCTCAGAAAAAACTTTGTCGCCGTAATCTTATTATTGTACTTTCCCTCCATGTATCTAATTGTTAGCCAATCCCTGTTATTCTACCTTTGCAGTGTCTCTTGTATCTGCCTCCTCCATTCCATCTCTCCTGCCCTAGTTCTGACCTTCATCATCTTTCCTTAGGATCATTATCATAGATTACTAGTGTCTTCTTTATCTCCAGTCTTTTAAAACCTAACTTTGTAGTGTTGCCAGTTTGGATCATGTAACTCTCTACTTCAGAACCTTATGGTTATTACCTTTAGAAAACAAAGTAAATGCTTTAATGTGACATTCAAGGCCTTCCATTTTCTGTTCCCAGACTATTTTTTCAGGCTTTCCTGTCTAGTAGGTCTTAGTTCGTTCCCTATATCGGCTAGTTCCTAAAGTTCTTTGATTTTTTTCCTGTCAAAAGCCTTTTACCAAGATTCACATAAATGCTGTCTCTTCCAAGATCCCTCTTCTCATGGTTAATCTTCCTTGTTAATTTTTCTTATTGTACAATGTTTGTAACTCTTTATAGTTGGATATCTTACTGTGTTGTATTACCATTGCTTCCAGCTTTCTCTTTCACGTTAATTTTTTTAAACTTGTTGAGGAAAGAGATATCTAATCTTTGAGTTCTTGGCAGCACAATATCTTTTATACAGCAGGATATCTGTGAATGTTTGAATCGAATTTAATCTTGAGATAGCTAATGGTTTCCTATTTTAAGTTACCTAGGTAGCATAATTAGTTTTTGTATTATTTGTGTTTCAAAGATCCAAGCTTTAAAGGTAATCATGAAAAACAGATGCAACTGAGAATATTGTCTAGACCTTAATTTTAGAAGGTTCAAATCAATAGCTTTCTTTCCCAGCCAAGAAACCTAATTGTCATGAATCAACAAAATAGGCTCTATCTGACTTTTTGAACATATATTCTGTGGTTAGACCACTAACTTGTGACCCAGATAGAGAATAGAGTTGGAAAAACAGGTACTGTCAGACTGGTACCTGGTTACTCTGCCTAACTCTGGCTTTAGTCCCTGTCTTAGTACACTTACTAGTATCACCAACAAAAAATGATTGGGTTTTGGGGGAATTACATTTCAAGAGGTGGTTTGTATTGGGGGAGCAGATATTTGTTCACTGTTGGCTAAGTAAGCCTAAGATCTTAGCTGAGCTACTTGAGGGCAGAAGAGTCAGAAATAGCTCTTGTTACCATTATCTGTCTTCTGGCCTCATTAATAGTCCCAGTTCCAGTGTCCCCTGCCCTCTGCTATATGTTTCCTTAAACACCTTCCTTAAGAGTTTCTTGACCTTACTGTGCTTTCCTTTAGTCAAATGTATTACTCCTCAACTATTGCTTCTTATATTTCAGTAGAAATCATGTTCCTGGAGCACCATCCAACTCTATCCCAGCATTCTCTTTTTTATTGCCAGTTTTTTATTTTTCAAGTTATCTACAATGTTTCCATTTCTTTATTCCTTAATGCTCATGCTTTTGCTTCTATTCACACCACTGTATGGAAGCTATATTCCAAAAGATTTATATATCAGCCTCTTCCAATATTCTAAATATATTTTTTTAAATCAATATTTTAAAACATACATATTTTGTCTTTGTTTTACCCATACTTCCTAACTTTCACATGTGTCTGGGTGTTTTCATATTTATATACAATGCACATTTTTATTCTTATTTGCATTGTTATACTCATAGTTAATTGCTTTCTTTAAAATTTTTTATGAGATCTATGTTAAGTACATTACTTAAATTCTTTTATATGTTATGAAGCATGACAATAAAATGATTACCGTATGATCACCTTCAAATGTGCCACTGAAGCTGAGGAATAAAACCTTACTGATACCTTGTATGTGTCTCCTGATTACATCCTCTGTCTGCCTCTCCAGATACAGAATTTATGTTTATCATTTCCTGTCTATCTTTATAGATTTATCTTATTTGTATCTTTAAGCAATACACTGTTTAATTTGGTTTAAAACTTTATACAAATGGTGTTATATATATTCCTGCTTTTTCACTCAGAGTTGGGGGGATAGGCAGGAGGTGGGAATGGGGGACGAAAGGGTGTTCTGTGGTTAAACTGTTTATCTTGGAAAGTCACGGACCGTGTCTTATATACCCTTTATATCTTTAATACATAACATAGTGTTTTTTGCAAGTTAAGATACTCAGACAATGCTGTAGTCTCTGTAATTGTGAGGAAATCCAAGGGATCCCTGTCATACTCTCCTTAATGGGTGCTGTGACCTGTTTTTGTGATGAATTGTTGATGAATTAGATATGTAACTAGAAGGACATTTAATGTTTTTGATCCATTTGGGAATGATGGTGTGGTCCAAAGGTTTTTTTCCCTCCCCTATCCCTTTGGCTTTAGTCACAGAACACAGGGTGGAGAGACAAGTGTAGAAAGTGCTTCTATTTAAGACTTGTTCCTAAATGCAGAGATCTGAAACTGCTAAGTAAAGCATTTGATTAAACATGTGTTTGTAGGTACATAGAGCAAGTATAAGATGGAAAAACATGAATGTTATAAAAATGTAACTTTTAGAGAAAAATAGACAGCTAGGTTTGGTGACTAAGGCAGTCAGTTGATTGTACAGGGTTAGAAGGAATAAGTTTTAAAAAATCACAAAATATTAGTATTTAATATAAAACATGACTAGAATCAAAGCAAATCAGGGTGCCTTTGGAGTTTCACAAAAGTGAACAGATGCCTTTTTCCCCTTAAGTTGTACCTTACTCAGCTTTTCAGGATTAGATATTCATTGATGACCACTCATCTAATAAAAGTAAACTGATAAAAGGAAGAGCATTAAGATAGTGAAAGGAAATGATGGGGGGAAAAGTTACAGTCTGTTAAATGCATTAATGTAGTTACAGGCATACCTTGGAGGCATTGTGAGTTCAGTTCCAGACCACTGCAATAAAACAAATATTGCAATAAAAAGAACCAAATGAATTTTTTTGTTTCCTAATCCATATGAAAGTTATGTTTACACTGTACTATAGTCTATTTAGTGTGCAATAGCATAGGTCTAAAAAACTACATTGCTAAATTAAAAAATACTTTATTGCTGGCTGGGAAGATGGTAGAGTAGGAGAACCCTAAGCTCACCTTGTCCCAGAGTTACTACTAGATAACATTCACATCAGTGTAAATGGCCCAGAAAATGATTTGGAGACTGGCATAACAAATTCCACAGCTAAAGGTGTGGAAGAAGAAGGCCCCATCAGAGAAGGTAGGGAGGGCAGAGATACAGTTTGGAAGCAAAATGAACTGCAGCTATCTATGGTGGGGAGGGAACTGGTGGTAAGAAGAAGGGCAAAAAACAGAGAGCTTCACACCAGAGAGCCCACACAGGGGAGACATTTTCCCATAGCATTTGCTTTGAAAGCGAGAGGAGCTGCATTTTGTGAGTTCTTACGACTGGTGGGACTTAGAGCCTGGGATTTTACTGGTGGGACTTAAAGCCTGGGATTTTAAAAATCAGCAGGCTTGGGCTCTTGGAGAGCCAGGAAGGTGTTAGGAAGTGGAGTCCCCAACCTTAAAGAGACAGCACGACAAACAGCCCATGAAGATACAGCCTGGAAGCAGCAGTTTGAAAAACACTGGGGGCAAGTGGGAAAGAGAGTGATTTATTCAGAGTGTGGCCTAGAGAGGCAGGGATCACAGAGAGACCCCAACAGGAACAAAGGAGCTGGCACACTCTCCCCAGTATAAACACAGTGCCACCTGCAGGAACCAGCATAGCACCAACACTCACTACGTAATTTGCTTACACCAAGCCTGATCCCTGTACTTGGCAGATCGCCCTTCCCAGTCACACTTGGCTCAGTCTGGGCACTGCAGGCCCCCTCCCCCAGAAGACTGGCACAGACCCCACCAACACCTTGTCTCCTGACGCATGCATTTTGTGGGACCTCAGTAATACCGGCAGCAGTGACACATCTCATTTTGCAAGCCGACCACCACACGCCTCGTTAAAATGTGTCCCACCCCACCCGGGATCAAACACTGCCCACAACAGGCAAAGAGAGCCTCTGCAGACAACTGGATTGAAGGAAAAAGAGGCCAGGTTCTCAACAGCAGAGCACACGCAACACACATGGGAGATACTCCCTGAAGCACCAGGTCCTGGGGAACAGGGGACATTGAACACAGGACATTACAGGACCTCTTCTTCATAAGGCCATTAACGTGAAGAGCAAGATATGTAGCTTACCTTCTTACCACAGAGAAACAAAGTTAACAAAATGAGGAGACAGAGAAATATGTCCAAAATGAAAGAACAAGACCACACCGCAACAGAAGACTAAGTGAAATGGATATAATGTGCCTGCTAAAGAATTTAAAGTAATGATCACTAAGATAACTCACTGGACTTGAGAAAAGAGTGGACTACATCAGCGAATGAGACACTTAACAAAGAAAACAGAACCAGATATCAAGAACACTATAAATGAGGGACACCTGGGTGGCTCAGTTGGTTAAGTGTCCAGCTTCGACTCAGGTCATGATCTTGGGGTTTGTGGGTTCAAGCCCCGCATCGGGCTCTGTGCTGACAGCTCAGAGCCTGGAGCCTGTCTTGCATTCTGTGTCTCCCTCTCTCTCTGTCCCTACCCTGCTCCTGCTCAGTCTCTCTCAAAAAAAAAAAAAAAAAAAAAACACTACAGAAAAAAAAGAGGAACACAATAAATGAAATTAAAATACACCTGATGGAATAAATAGCAAACTAGATGAGGCAGAGGAACAAATTAATGACCTGGAAGAGTAATGGAAAGTAACCAAGCTGAGCAAAGGAGAGGAAAGGAAATTAGGTAAATTGAGAATAGTTGTAGGGAACTCTGACTCCATCAGGTGTAGTAACATCTGCATTATAGGGATCTCCAAAGAAGAGAAAAGGGGATAGAAAATTTATTTGAAGAAATAATAATAGCTGAAAACTTCCTTAATCTGGGAAAGGACACAGAAATCCAAGTCTAGGAGGCGCAGAGATCTTCCCAGAAAAATTAATGCAAGGAGGTCCATACCACAAAACATATTAATTAAAATGGCAAAAAGTAGTAATAAAAAATTCTTAAAGCAGCAAGAGAAAAGAAGATAGTTACATACAAGTGAAGCCCCATAAGCCTGTAAGCAGATTTTGCAGCAGAAACTGCAGGCCAGAAGGGAGTGGCATAATATATTCAAAGTGCTGAAAGGGAAAAATCTGCAGCCAAGAATACTCTATCCAGAAAGGCTAGCATTCAGAAGAGAAGGAGAGATAAAGAGTTTCTCAGACAAACAAAATTAAAGGAGTTCATAAGTGCTAAACCAGCCCAACAAGAAATATTAAAGGGAAATCATTGAATGGAAAGGAAAGACCATGAGAGGATGAAAAGTAAAAAACACAAGAGCAGTAAAAATGAGTATTTCTGTAAAAATTAAAGGATTCATAAAATAAAAGGATGTAAAATGTGACACCATATACCTAAAACATGGGGTGGGAGAGGAGTACAAAGTGGATCACCAACTTAATATAGATTACTATATATATAAGATGTTATAATAAACCTAAGAGTAACCACAAATAAAAAGCCAGTAATGGGTATGCAAAGAACAAAGAGAAAGGAATTCCAGTATATCACTAAAGAAAACCAATAAATCATGAAAGAGCAAGAGAAAAAAGGATCAGAGAAAATCTGTAGAAACAACCACAAAACAAGTAATAAAATGGCAATAAATACATATCTATCAACAATTACTTTGAACGTAAATTGAATGCTCCAGTCAAAAGACATAAGGTGATAGAGTGCATTAAAAAAAAAAAAAAGACCCATGAATAATGCTGCATACAGGAGGTTCATTTCAGACCAAAGACACCTGCAGATTAAAAGTGAGGAGATGGTGAAATACTTATCTTGTAAATGGATGTCAAAAGAAAGCCAAGGTAGCAATACTTACATTGGGCAAGATAGACATTAGGGCAAGGCTGTAACAGACAGACAGGGACACTATATAATCATAAAGGGGACAATCCAGCAAGAAGATATAGCAATCGTAAATATTTAATGTACCCAACATGGGAGCTCCCAAATACATTAAACAGTTAATAGCAAGCATAAAGGAAATCATTAGTAGTAATACAATAACAGAAAGGGACTTTATTATCCCATTTACATCAATGAGCAGATCATCCAAACAAAATCAACAAGGAAACAGTAGCTTTATTTTTAAATTATGTTTGTTTAAGTAATCTCTACACCCAGCGTGGGGCTTGAACTCACAACCCCTAGATCAAGAGTCACATACTCTTCTCACTGTGCCAGTCAGTCACACTGAAAACAGTAGCTTTAAATGACCACTGACCAGAGGGATTTACCGGGTATATTCAGAATATTCCATCATAAAACATCAGAATATGCACTCTTTTCAAGTGCACACGGAACATTCTCCACAAAAGATCACATATTAGGCTACAAAACAAGTCAACAAATTCAAAAAGATCAGTAATATACATCTTTTCTGACCACAACACTATGAAACTAGAAATCAACTACAAGAAACTATCTGGAAAGAGCACTGCATGGAAGTTAAATAACATGGTACTACACAATGAATGGGTCAACCAAGAAATCAAAGAAGAAATCATAAATTTCATGGAAACAAATGAAAATGAAAACGCCACAGTCTAAAATCTTCGGGATGCAGCAAAAGTGGTTCTAAGAGGGAAGTGTATAGTAATACAGGGCTACTTCAAGAAGCAAGAAAAATCTCAAACAACCTAACCTTACACCTAAAGGAGCTAGAAAAAGAACAAACATACCTAAAACCAACAGAAGGAAGGAACTATTAAGATTGGAACAGAAATAGATGACATAGAAACAAAAACAAAAAAATAGAACAGATCAATGAAATCAGGAGCTGGTCCTTTAAAAAGATCAACAGAATTGATAAACCTCTAGCCAGACTCTTCAAAAACAAACAAACTTGAATAAACAAAATCACAAATGAAACAGGAGGCATAACAACCAACACCACAGAAATACAAACAATTATAAAAGAATATTATGAAAAATTATATGCCAACAAATTGGACAACCTAGAAGAAATGGATAAATTCCTAGAAGTATATAATCTACCAAAACTAAAGCAGGAAGAAATAGAAAATTTGAACAGACTGATTACCAGCAGGGAAATTGAATGAGTCATCAAAAACTGCCAACAAACAAAAGTCAGGACCAGTCGGCTTCACAGACAAATTCTACCAAACATTTAAAGAAGAGTTAATACCCACTCTTCTCAAACTATTCCAAAAACTAAAAGAGAAAAACTTCAGAATTCATTCTATGAAGCCAGTATCACCCTGATACCAAAACTAAATAAAGACACCATAAAAAAAGAGAACTATAGGCCAATATCTCCATACTAGCAAACTGAATCCAACAATACATTAAAAAAAAAAAAATGCACCATGATCAAGTAGATTTATTCCTGGTATGGCAGGATGGTTGGTTCAGCATTCACAAATCAATCTCTGTGATAGATCACATCAGTAAGAGAAAGGATACACACCATATGATCATTTTAATAGATGTAGAAAAAGCATTTGACAAAGTACAACATCCATGACAAAAAACCCTCAACAAAGTAGGTGTAGAGGAAACATATGTCAACATAATAAAGTCCATCTATGAAAAACCCACAGTTAACATCATAGTGGTGAAAAACTGAAAGGTTTCCCCCTGAGATCAGGAACAAGACAAGGATGTCCATCCTCCCCACTTTTATTCAACATAGTACTGGAAGTCCTAGCCACAGCAATCAGACACCAAATAGAAATGCATCCATATTGGTAAGGGAGAAGTAAAACTTTTACTCTTTGCAGATGACGTGGTACTGTATATAGAATACCCTAAAGCATAAACCAAAAAAAGTACCAGAACTGATAAATTAATTGGTAAAGTCACAGGATACAAAATCAGTGTGTAGAAATCTGTTGCATTCCTATGCACTTATAAAGAAGCAGCAGAAAGTGAAATTAAGAATTCCATTTACAGTTGCGCCAAGTACAATAAAATATCTAGGAATAAATTTAACCAAGGAAGTGGAAGACCTGTACTCTGAAAACTATAAATCACTGATGAAAGAAATTGAGGATACAAAGAAATGGAAAGACAGTCTTATGCACATAGGTTGAAAGAACAAATATTGTTCAAATGTCTATACTACCCAAAGCAATCTACGGATTTAATGCAATCCCTGTCAAAATAGCAACTCAAACTAGAACAAACAGCCCTAAAATTTGTATGGAACCACAAGAGACCCCAAGTAACCAAGGCAATCTTGAAAAAGAAAAAATGAAACTGAAGGTATCACAATTCCAGACTTTTATTACACAGGTGTAGTAATCAAAATAGTAGGATACTGGCATAAAAATAGACAATAGATCAATGGAACAGAATAGAAAACCCAGAAATAAACCCACGATTGTATAGTCCCTTAATCTTCAGCATAGGAGGCAAGAATATACAATGGAAAAAAGACCAACAAATCGTGTTGGGCTATCTGGACAGCTACATGCAAAAGAATGAAATTGGACCACACAATGTATTTCTTCATACACAAAAATAAACTCAAAATGGATTAAAGACCTACATGTGAGACCTGAAACCACAAAAATCCTAAGAGATCATAGGCAGTAATTTCTCTACCATCGGCCATAGCAACATTTTTCTATATATATCTCATGAGGCAAGCGGAAAAATAAACTCTTGGGGCTACGTCAAAAAGCTGCACGGTAAGGGAAACAAAGGCAAACTAGTGAATGGCAGAAGATATTTGCATATAACATATCTGATAAAGGGTTAGTATCCAAAATATATAAAGAACTTATATAACCCCATACCCGAAAACAATAATCTAGTTTAAAAACAGGCAGAAGACATGAACAGACATTTCTTCACAGGAGACCTAGGGCGCCTGGGTGTCATAGTCTGTTAGGTCATAATCTCATGGTTTGTGAGTTGGAGCCCCACATTGGGCTCTGTGCTGACAGCACAGAGCCTGCTTCAGACCCTCTGCCTCCCTCTCTCTGCCCCTCCCCTGCTCATGCTCTCTCTCTCAAAAATAAACGTTTAAAAATTCTAAAGAAAAAAAGACCTATAGAGGACCAACAGACACACATAAAGGTATTCGGTGTCACTCATCATCATCATCTAAATGCAAATGAAGACTACAATGAGGTATCTCACATCTGCCAAAATGGCTAAAATCAAAGACACAAGAAACAAATGTTGGCAAGAATGAAGAAACAGGAGCCCTTATGCACTGCGCAGCCACTGGTGCAGCCACTGTCGAAAACAGTGTGACTGTTTCTTAAAAAGTTAAAAATAGGGGTGCCTGGGTGGCTCAGTCGGTTGAGCATCCGACTTCAGCTCAGGTCATGATCTCACACTCCATGAGTTCAAGCCCCGTGTCGGGCTCTGTGCTGACAGCTCAGAACCTGGAGCCTGCTTCAGATTCTGTGTCTCCCCCTCTCTCTGCCCCTCCCCTGCTCATACTCTGTCTTCAAAACAAATAAAAACATTAAAAAAAATTTTTTTTAAGTTAAAAACAGAACTACCCAATGATCCAGTAATCACTACTGGGTATTTACCCCCAAAATACAAAAACACTAATTCAAAGGGATACGTGCACCCGTTTGTTTATTGCAGCATTATTTATAATAATAGCCAAGATATGGAAGCAACCCAAGTGTTCTTTGGTAGATGAATAGATGAAGAAGTGGTATATATTATATATATATATATATATGAGTATGGCATATAATTATATGTAAAATATTTTATATGTTACATATTTATTATATATGGTGCACATATATGAAACATATTTTATATATGTAATGAAATACTTAGCGATATAAAAGAATGAAATCTTGCCATTTGCAACAACATGGATGGCACTAGAGAATATAAACGACATTTTTAGAGAAAGACAAATACCATATTATTGACTCGTGGAATTTAAGAAACGAAACAAAGGAAAAAAAAAACAAGGTAGACAAACCAAGAAACAGATTCTTTTGAAAAGATTTTTTAAATGTTTATTTTCGAGAAAGAGGCAGAGCATGAACAGGGAAGGGGCAGAGAGAGAGGGAGACACAGAATCTGAAGAGGGCTCTGAGCCATCAGCACAGATCCCCATGCAGGGCTCAAACCCACCGACCTGCAAGATCATGACCTGAGCTGAAGTCAGACACTTAACTGATTGAGCCACCCGGGCACAAACAAACTGGTAGCTACCAGAGTGGGGGGGGGGGGGGCAATCGGTGTAATATGTAATGTGGAGTAAAGAGTACATTTATCATGAAGAGCACTGAGTAATGCGTAGAATTCTTGAATCAATACGTTGTACTCCTGAAGTTAATATAATGCTATGTTAACTATACTGAAATCAAAATTAAAAACTTAATAAAAAATTATTGCTAAAAAATGCTAACCATAATCTGAGCTTTCAGCGAGTCATAATCAGTAATCACAGATAACTAAAAAATATAATAATGAAAGAGTTTGAAATACTGTGAGCATTACCAAAGTGTGACACAGACATGAAGTAAGCAGATGTTGGAAAAATGACACCAGTAGGTTTGCTTGATGCAGTGTGGCCATAAACCTTCAGTTTGTAAAAAACAGAAGCACAATAAAATGGAGTACAGTGAAACAAGGTATGCCTGTATTTATTTGAATTGCAATTAGTTCTTCACAGCAGAAGACATTGTATAAATTTAATGGGATTCCTCTGAAGCTTTCATTTGGTGACAACTTAGGATCTTGCCGAGACTTCTCATTTGCTATGCTCTCCTGATCTGCCCTATATGCATTCCTGCACACATACACACACAATTGATACATACCCAGCTTTTCTTCCTCTTAATGTTCATTTTACTAATCTTCCTAATCAGAATTTAGCACAGTGTATGAGGAGCAAAGAATGTAATGAAGCTTCAAAGACCCTTTTTAGAATAAACCAAAGTACTTGGGTGTATTCTGTTCATATATCCCTAGCTCCACATAAAGTGGCCCTGCCTACTGCCTACCCCCAGTTTGTTTCCTTTTATAAACTGGTATTATCAATGAGGGAAATATTTCTAAATGAAACTTCTTTCTACTTGTGATCTATGCATTAATGCAGATTTAATGGTAGAAAAATATAGAAGTTCTTATTCTGTTAATTCTTTTGACAGGAAAGATTCTTAATAATTAAGGCAAAGCAATAGAAATCATAATTCATTTAGTGAATATTTGAAAAAAATTAAATTGTTTAATGATACCCTTTATATCTTGAATTCCCAAAATAGATACTCAAGATAATTTGAAATTAACTCTTTTAACAAAAGATATAGTTTAGGGCTTTTATGTCTTTTAACTCTTTTAACAAAAGAGTCAGTTTAGAACTTTTATGTCTTTTCACTTGTTAATTGAATTATTTGCATTTGTTTTGTTTCAGAAAAGAACTACTTTTAATGAAGTACACTGTCCATTGTGAAAGTGGAAAAGTAAAGCTAATTCATCATGCCTGCTGTGGCTTCAGTTCCCAAAGAACTCTACCTCAGTTCTTCACTAAAAGACCTCAATAAGAAGACAGAAGTTAAACCAGAGAAAATAAGCACGAAGAAGTATGTATTCTTTGCTAGTTTCACTGAATCATGTATTAAGTTTTACTTCATTTCCGTATTATTAAATGAATTAGAGGAGTAGTCAATTTGAAGCTTATTTGAAAAATGGCATCATCACATGAATAAGACCTGCTTAGAGAAGTTCTTTATCTTGGCAGAATGTATGTGTATTCTGGCAAAATGCATGTTTTCTATTCTTTGGACAATATATCAGATTATAAGTTTACGAGGTGAAGACTACGAGGTTTCTACAAAACTCATACAGCCACAGTTAATGTCCTTTCATAAAATAGTGCAGAAATACTTCCTAATTAAAGATCATTTTTATCCTTGTATGTTTCACTTGGAACATCTGGTCCTAGCATAGGCTTCTTTGATTAAAGGAAGTGAAATACGTATTTTTTTTTATCTTATATTCAGCATAATATTAATTTGTACCAATTTAACATGAACTTTTAACTAAATGATTTATTTTATGTATTTTTATTTTTGAAGACATGGAGTCTATCAACCTGCTGAGGTCGAGGCTAGAGATGATACTTTACTGATAATGATTACAATATCTATCTTGAGATAAAATATAATTGTGAGGGAGAGGTCCAGGTATTTTGATATCAACTAGAAGTAATTTTGCTAAAAATGGGCTATCAATAAGATTGTTAACTTCTTGAAGTTTTGTCTCCGTTAAGAGACAAGAGGCAATAGCGAACTTTTCCTCTGAATTAATTTTGACTGACAAAGGAGATTTGGAGATTAATGAAGTAACTACATTATTGTAGAGTTGGAAATAGAGTTTCAGAAAGAAAGATGGATTTAGTCAGCCATATATCCTGGACTTGGGGTAAGCAGATTGTAGAAATCAGGGAGAAAAGAAGGGTTCTGTGGGTCCTCCATAAATGGAAGGCCCTAAAAAAAAAGATATGTATGATCCCAAATGAACCTGTGAACAGACGTCTAGAGAAACCTATGAATGCACAGGGACATCTTTATGAGTCATTTTCTACATGAATAGACAGAAAATGCAAAGAAAAAACATCAAGGATGAAGAGGAGGGAATAGTAGAAACTTTAAAGAAGGTCAAGAAAGAAAATCCCAAAATGAACTGGTATTTCTAAGCATCATAATTATGGACAAAATGGGCTTTTTAAAAAGAGATCTTTTCAGGGGCAGGAAGAATAAGAGAGGGATTGTTTCACTTCTTGAGCTAAGTTGGTAATATTAATGCAGTGACAGAGAAAGCAGCTCTTTAACTTCTGTTGAATCACTTTCAAATAGGAAACAATGGGAAAGATAAAGCCACCGTGAAGCTTTCTCAGAAATCTTTACCTAATCCTAAGATAGATCAGTTTCATTCTGACAGTGTCTAGGTTAGCTCTGGGACCACCCTGGTCCCATAGGAAGTGATATGTCAGAAGGACTCCCTAAGTATAGAACCACAAACTCATGTTCTTGCTATGTCACAGCACTATTCTAAAAAATGCTAGAATCCTTTTAGGATTTTTGGTTGTTTCACTGGACTCACAGCAGCACTGCAGCCATCTCACCTTGATCTGCTACATATAAGCCGGTGAAATGTACATGCCTCAGAGTGAAAGTTTAAAGAAAACCCAAGCACTGTTGCACCTACTCCTAAGCTCTTCTAGGGAATCTCCTTTCTAGCTTTGGTTTGATTTACTTCTGTCCTAGGACTGTGATGCCATGCTAGGCAGGGCATACACACTGACTAAACTGGTCCTTGTATAGGACTGTCTTTGGTCCTAAATATCACTTTGGCCCTGTTCCTTTGTGTGGTGTTCTTGGTTAATTTCATCATTAATCCATGTTTGCAGTTGTGGAGCAGTTTGAAAAATATAGAAAAACAAGAAGCACTGCTTTGCATAAATAAGTTGCCAATAAAGAGCATTATATATAAGCATTGACACTATAATTGGATTGCCAGAACTTTAGTCCTAAGTGATTGCATTTCTCTTGCAGAAATGCCTATTTTATAAATTTGCTTTCTGAAGACTGTTAACCAGGCAAATGGCCTTATAATGAAGGCCACAGAATCTTTAAATATTTTACTGAAGTGGAATTTTAAAATGCCTTATTTTTAGATTTTAAATCTCTTTTCCACGAGGACCAGTGAATGAGTGCAGTTCAGCCATTTTGTAGAAAACTTTAACCAGCTGAAAAGATTGAATCACGTCCCCTTCCCTGTCCCTTTTTTTTTTTTTTTTGGATTTTTAGGTGGGGAAATTTTTACAACATAGTTAGAAAGGGATGAAGAAAACTGAAAAGTATTTTAACATTAAAGTAATAAAGATTTTGCCTTTCTTCAGTAAAAATGGTATGGAGTTTTGTTCTTTAATCAGAGTATGACTATTACATGGCTGCCCAAGGAACACTTGCCTCAGGATTATCTATTAGCAGATCTTTTAAAACTAGGCTTAATGCATTTTGAATAGCTTGATGGAATATAAACAACTATTAGGAAACAGAAGTATTTATTTGTAGGCTAGGGGAATTTTCAGGTTGTATCCTAACATATATCTAACTTTGTACCAGTTATGAAGCAATGCAATCTACATTATGAAATTCATGTTATCAAAATACTCTGTAGACCTTAAACATGACTCGCCCTGCCCCCTGCCAACGTGTCAAGTGTTTTAATTATTTTTTTTTCTCTAATTGAAGTTACGTACAGAGTGCCCTGAAGATCTTCAAGACAGCAGAAGAAAGCAGATTAGATCGTGATGAGGAAAGGGCCTATGTACTATATATGAAATATGTGACTGTTTATAATCTTATCAAAAAAAGGCCTGATTTCAAGCAACAGCAGGTACCTTTTATTTCTGCATTCTTATTTGCTAAGTTATTTTTACGCAGCAGAGCTATCGATTTCTTCTAAGAGTTTTAACTAATACTGAAATTTAGATCACATTATTCAGCAGCATGTTCAAACTCCTTTGCAGATAGAAAAAGCAGATTTAGTTTGATTATTTGCAAAGTTGTATGTGTATAAATGTGGATACACTCACACTATATACACATACCTAATTTGTCTTGGATTAATACAAGTTTTTTTTTAATGTTCTATTTTTGAGAGAGAGAATGCACGCACACATGTGCAAGTCAGCAGGGGTGGGGCAGAGAGAGAGGGAGACACAGAATCTGAAACAGGCTCCAGGGTCTGAGCTGTCAGCACAGAGCCCTATGTGGGGTTCAAACTGACCATGAGATCATGACCTGAGCTGAAGTCATATGCTTAACCCACTGAACCACCCAGGTGCCTGGATTAATACAAGTTTATAGCAGCATACAGACACATAATCAGTTTTCCTCTCCACTAAATGATCGCCAAGTCAAGTGGAAGGATTCAGTTTACTCATGCATTAAATAAGAAAATTGTGGGGTGCCTGGGTGGCTCAGTGGATTAAGCGTCCCACTTTGGCTCAGGTCATGATTTGCAGTTCATGAGTTTGAGCCCCGCATCAGGCTCTGTGCTGACAGCTCAGAACCTGGAGCTTGCTTCAGATTCTGGGCCTCCCTCCCTTTTTGCCCCTCCCCCACTCAAGCTCTGTCTCTCTGTCTTTCTCAAAAATAAATAAACATTAAAATAAAAATGTGACTGCATCTGTACTTTCTCAGGGTTCGAGGTTTAGTCACTTATTTTGTGTGTGTGTGTTTTGTTGTTTTTTAACTTTTTTATTTGAGTGTAGTTGACCCACAATGTTAGATTAGTTTCAGCGTACAGCATAGTAATTCGGCAGCTATGTGTTATGCTGTATTCACCACAAGTGTAGCTACCATCTCTCACCATACAGAACTATTGCAGTATCATTGACTACATTCTCTATGCTGTGCCTTTTATTCCCATAACTTAACCATTCCATAACTGGAAGCCTGTCTCCCATTCTCCTTCACCCATTTTCCCTATCTCCCCACCCCCCTTCCCTCTGGCAACCATCAGTTCTCTGTGTTTACAGGTATGATTCTACTTTTTGTTTATTCATTTGTACTTTTTTAGATTCCACATTTGTCTTTCTCAATCTGTTTCATTTAGTATAATACCCTCTAGGTCCATCCATGTTGTCATACATTACACAGTCATCCTTTTTACAGCTGTGTAATACTCCAGTGTGTGTGTACACATACCTACACACCACATCTTCCTGTTTCATTCAACAAGTGATTAGTCAGTCCCTTGTTTTTATGTGACAGCTTTTTATATTTGAATGGCATTGTAGTCATGTTAGGGTTCAGTTAATACTGATTACTTCCATTTTTATTTTTTATTATCAGTGTTATTATTATTACTTTTTCTTTTAATCCTTTGAACAGGTACCTTTCTTCCACTTTGCTGAAGCCATGGGGAGTTAGGGAAGGAGGGTAGGAGAGGTGTAAATGATTAAAAAGAATTAATGACTAGGATAAATGTTGCTAGAGAAAATGGTTGCGTTTCAGTTGCACCAGAAATAGGCAAAAGAAGAACATAGACACTAATGAAATTGGAGGAATATTGTTTTGGTGGTTCCACCTTTACTTAGTAATAATCTTGCTGCCAGACAATAGTAGTCAAATACTGCTTATAGGTTTCTTACCTGGTGGAGAAGCCATTCTTGAATTAGTGTTGAGATTTTATTTTCTTCACTGGTGGTAGAATTGGCTTGCCTTGTTTAAATTGACTTACAGAAGTACAAAAAAAAAAAAAAAGAGTTCTCATATTCTTTGAAATAACTTTTTTTCCAGAGTATTGTCACCAGTATAATTTCTTTTGGTTAAGTGGGTTAAGGGATGACTTTAACGTTTGATTTAATAGTAATGGGGTACCTGGCTGGCTAAGTCGGTAGAGCATGAGACTCCTGTTCTCAGGATTGTGAGTTAGAGCCCTACATTGGGTGTAGAAATTATAAATAAATACACTTAAAAAAATTGTGGTAAATCATTGCTGGTATTTCTTCTCACCAGCAAAGTCATGTTAATAATAGTTACAGGGATTTAGATGTAGCCTTGGAAAGGTGGCCCCTTGCATTTGGAGATGAATCCTCCTGTCCACAGATGGCTAGATTGGTCCTGCCTTAGAACATTCTTGGGCATGTCTGTCTGCAGGTAAGGTTTGGCCTTCCCAAATTCAAACATGTTTCTGCATGTTCTTTGATGGTTTTTATGGTATCTATTAAAGTGGAATCACTTTATTTTATGTTTTAATTTTTTTTAATGGTTATTTTGAGAGAGAGACAGAGCGTGAGCAGGTTAGGGGCAGAGAGAGAGAGGGAGACACAGAATCTGAAGCAGGCTCCAGGCTCTGAGCTGTCAGCATAGAGCCCAACGCGGGACTCGAACTCATGAACCATGAAATCATGACCTGAGCTGAAGTCAGACACTCAACCAACTGAGCCACCCAGGTACCCCAAAAATGGAATTGCTTTAAAAAGAAGTGAAGTGTTTATTAGTAAAGTAAATACTTTGAAAGGGTTGCAGTTTTGGATAACTTGGTAGTTTTGGTGTCTGCCATTTTGTCTGTTGTAGGAGGGCCAGGTTTTTATGTTTACTTTTTACTGTATTTTTCTTTTTAAAAAAAAAATTTTTTTAATGTGTATTTTTGAGAGAAAGAGAGCACGAGCAGGGTAGGGGCAGAGAGAGAGAGGGAGACACAGAATCTGAAGCAGGCTCCAGGCTCTGAGCTGTCAGCACAGAGCCCAATGTGGGGCCCAATCCCACAAGCCGTGAGATCATGATCTGTGCCAAAGTCAGACGTTTAACCGACTGAGCCACCCAGGTGCCTCGCTGTATTTTTCTAAGTTAGTAGTTACTTTTATCCTTTGAGAAGATTGGTAGTGTTTTTGCTGCTACTACTTTTTAACTTGAGAAGGTTAGGAGTGCAGTTTAATCGATAAATTTTTTCCATTTCCACAGAGTATCTATTGCATTTCCAAAGGGAGTAGTTGAAAGTGGCAGGAGTTGTTCAGCTTAGGAAGTTCCCTGCAAAGGCTCAGGTAACCCTGGCTGTTATCTTATATACTGCAGTTGTTCATTTGCTCTGTCCAGGGTACACATCTGCTTCTGCCTTAGAACTGTTTTTCGTTTTATTTTATTTAGCCCAGCATCTCCAGTGCACGCCAAGTATGTGAAAAGTCAAATTTACTAACTAGATGGGGCGCATGGGTGGCTCAGTCAGTTGAGTGTCCATCTCAGGTCATGATCACATGGTTCGAGTGCAAGCCCCGCATCGGGCTCTGTGCTGAGAGCTCAGAGCCTAGAGCCTGCTTTGGATTCTGTGTCTCCTTGTCTTTCTGCCCCACCCCCACTCGCACTCTCTCACTCGCGTGCTTGCTCTCTCTCTCTCTCTCTCTCTAAAACATTAAAAAGATTTTTTTTTAATTTGTTAGCTAGATATTTTCTGGGTTTTACCCTTTAAATCAGGTTGTGACAGAATGTAGTGTCACCAGTCTTCTTCAGAAACTTATATCTTTCACTCTTGTACATGAGGGAATATTTCAGATTTAGATAAGACATTAACTTTACAAGCTCACTAGCAGAAGACATATTTCTTACTCGTTGAAAACAGTTTATGAAGAATGTTTTCAGGGTTATCTGAAAAGGGGGTGGAAGACTAATGATACTGAAAATATTAGTGTAGCAAAGTCTAGATCAAATCAGAATTAAATTTTTAAGTCTGTATGGCATTATTGTTGATTATTCCTAAATATTATAGGCAAACTTTTTTGTTTGGGAAATCGTGAGATTTGTTTGATTTTTTAATTTTTTTAATTTTTTTATTTTTTTGAGAGAGAGAACATGAAGCAGGACAGGAGCAGAGAGAGAGAGAAAGCGAATATTAAGCACTTCACACTCTCAGCACAGAGCCTGATGTAGGGCTCGATCCCATGTCCCTGGGATCATGACCTGAGCCAAAATCAAGAACCGACTGAGCCACCAGGCACCCCAAGTTGTTTGAATTTGCATGTTCAGGAGTAAGAAAGTTTTCCTTGGCTTAACCTGAGAAGCAAACATTTTTAGTTGTGTAAGAATTGGATGTTATTTTTTTATTTTGCCAATTGTCAATATGGAAAACTTGAAAATATTTATACTTGCTTTAACTGTGATCCTTTAAGAGCACGGAAAGAGAGAATTATTGACAAGAAACCTTACTAATATTAGGGAAGGGTCTTCTGGAAATTTGTAACAGGTATGCCTAAACACAATGTTTTCAGCATTTAAACAGTGTTAGGCTGGGCTTATGCTGGCTTTTTAATAAATGCATGTCAAAAAATTAATACAACAAGTCATGGTATTTTTTGTTTTTGTGTTTTATTTTTATGAGAGAAACCTTACAGTAATGACTAAATTTTGTTTTCTGTTAAGAGAATATTGCATCTAAAGTCTGGACATTGTGGCACTGAAGTAATTACAGTTTCCACTGTAATTTTCAGTTGATACAGTATTGAAAAAAACTAAACTTTTATTGAAATTATATAGGGAAGGATCCTTTTAATTTATTTAGTCTTTATTTAGAAGAATAAGCCTAACTGAAACATTACCTACTTATTTATTTATTTTAAGTAATCTCTACACCCAACATGGGGCTCAGATTCATAACCCTGCCCCTGAGAAGAGTCTCATGCTCTATCAACTGAGCCAGCCAGGTACCCCCAAACATGATCTTCTTTTAGGCTAAATAGATATATGATAGCTATAGGTTTTAAGTTTATTTTTGAGAGAGAGAGAGAGAGAAAATGGGAGAGGGGCAGGGACAGAGGATCCCAAGCAGGCTCCACACTGTCTGCATAGAGCCCTCCACAGGGCTTGACTCATGAATGGCGAGATGGGTGAGGTCATGACCTGAGGCAAAATCAAGAGTCAGAAGCTTAAGCAAGTGAGCTTAAGTTTGATGCTTAACTGACTGAGCCACCCAGGCACTCCCTTGGATCTTTTTATGTTTTATTACTATATCATTTGTGATGAACTGTGCTACTAGGCTCTATTTGCACAGTCACATTGACAGGTTGTGGCTAATTAGATCCAAAAATCAGTTAGCTGAGTCTCACTATGCTATTGTCATGTCAAACCAACCTTGATTTGAAGATATCTCTGACTGCAGGATTCAGTGAGTGACTTCTTAGAGAAGTGATCTTGTAGCAGGATTCTTGCACAGAGAGTCATGACACCGAGGCTTTTCTGTTTAGGAAGCAGCTTTATTCATGCCGGCAATGGCTCATTTGAGATCATACCCGAAGAACTGAGCCCTGAACGTCATGTGGCATAGTTTTTTTATATATTTTTTATTTCTTTGTCTTCCATATATGGTAACACACAAACATGTAGTCTGATTAAGTGGTCTTGTGTTACAAGGTTGTGAGGGATGTCATGTATGCTTATAGCCAGGTTGCCTTGAGGGCTTTTTTTCCTTATATTCCTTAGGGAGGACACACTACTACAATTTTTCTTAACTTTATTATGCTTGTTAGTAAATTATGTGCCAAACAAGTTGTGTGTGTGTGTGTGTGTGTGTGTTTAAAGAAGAGTGTATTATTAATGATTTATTTCTACCATTTGATTTTCATTCAAGGTTTCCTTGGATGTGAAACTTGTTTTATATCAAATGTTTGACTCCACTTGAGAGGTGGGTCACTATTATAAAATAAAGGTGGAAGCCCCAAAACATCTCAGTATAAAACAAGTAAAACAAAATAAATCCCATGTCAATATACAATTTACTGCTTCTCAGACTAGAGAAAAAAAACTAACATATTTACAAAAGGAAATATGTATTTTGCTCCTGAAAGCTTTGCTTTTTGGCACTTATTCATAAATAGTAAGAATAGTATTTATACTTCTTAAAGGTGTCTCCCAAATAAATGAAATTATTACCTATTAGTTTTTTTTAGCATACTATTGATATGAAGAGATACTTTGGAACATTTAGAAAATAAGTTGTGTTTATGTAGGTTAAAAGTTTAAAAAAATACTTCATTCAATCATAATGTTTTCATCCAACCTTTCTTTTACATAGCACCATGATTTTAACATTTTTAGCATTAGTGCTGTGTACAATGGCCAGTACTAAAATTATGGGATGGTTTTCTTATAATTTTAGGACTACTTTCATTCAATACTTGGACTTGCAAACATCAAAAAAGCTATTGAAGAAGCCGAAAGACTCTCTGAAAGCCTTAAACTCAGGTACAAACATTATTATAAAATCTTTAAAAGAACATATATTTAGAAGATAAAAATAATATTTAGAACTTGTCTGACAATGCATATGAATCCCAGTTCCTAGCAATAAATCTTACGTTAACTGGAACACAAAAATGAGAATCTTTTGCCATATTAATGCCTTTATTGTGTTCATGTGTTATCATTCATATTTTTTACTGAAAATCTAAAAATATGTAGAATGATAGATTCTTAAGCATTGGTAGAGTAGATGGGAGCTCAGGTCCAATTTTTTCTAACTCTCTGGCAGGATTCTTGAAAAAAATATAATTCCTCATATTCCCCAGGTTATAATGTGCTACTGGACATTGGTCTTAGGGAAATGAAGTATTTGTGGTTAGTTTTGAACTGCATAGTTTGCAAAAATTATGTATGTTTAAAAACAAATCTAATTCTAATATTTGTCATGAGTGCCTTATCAGACTTAGAAAGTAATTAGAAATTAAAAACAGTATGTTTGAACTTTTAGTTATTAATAATTCTTTGTTTTTTTATTTTTATTTATTTTGGTTAGTCATTCTTTGAATAATGAAATAAAAGAGGAACGATTTTTCTTAATGATTTTTCACACTTGGATCAATTAACTAGTCTAATTATATACATCATAGTCTACTTAGAAATTATCTTTTTGAATTATTGTATTCCCTTCATCCTTCCCAGAAATTACTAATCTTGGAGCTGGAATATGTTAAGATGGTTGATAAAAGTTGGAATCACTATTCTTTTCCTCCTTTAGCCAGTTAATGAACTAAGTAGAGTAGAATTTCTCCTAATCTTTGAGTTACCCCTATTGACTGTTTCTCTTGGATTTACTAAGTTTTTCCCTACTTGTACTGTTATCAACAGTAATATTCTTTATTCTTTTATCTTTTGGGCATTAGGGCCATTTTCTCACTTATTTATTGTCTTTTTTATATTTTGAACTACTTTAAGTAAATGAGTCTTTAGAGTTAATTTTAGGATTTTAAGTCCTTTGTAAAAGAAATTGCAGCAGATGTGAAATTCAGTGGAAAGGTTGAAATTAGTGTAAGGAAAGAACAAAAAACATTAAACAACTTTAACTTGAGATCATAGTGTTTCTTTTCAGGATATTTGGCAATTTGAAATAAGTCTACAGAGGGCAAATTTATGATTTGTGGTTTGTAACAGAACACTGGCAGAATCAAATTTCAGTTGGAGGGAGAAAGTATGCTGCCATAAAATATCCTAAGGTAGGGTACCAATTTTATGGAACTGGAAGTCCTTTACTTTTCATGATCATGCCAATAAAAGACACCTTGACTTGTTTTCTCAACTAGATATGAAGAAGCTGAGGTTCGAAAAAAACTTGAAGAAAAGGACAGACAGGAGGAGCAGCTGCAGAAACAGAAAAGGCAAGAAGCAGGAAGAGAGGATGGTGGTACATCAAATAAAAGTTCCTTGGAAAATGTAATGGATTCCAGAGACAAAACCCAAAAGGTATTTCAAATTTATTCTGTGATGTTAAAAAAGACTGGTTCCTTTTTTTCAGATGATTTGCTTAAGGTGAGTTGAGATACAACAACAATGTACTTTGAGACAACAAGGGTAAAATTTAATGTGTTTTTTATTAGAAATTGAGTTAAATATTCTAGCTTCATTTGATCCCAGGTTTCTCTTGGAGCTTCCATAGAACTGTGTTCTGTGCATTAATTAGTTTTTTTGCAGTCACTGTTAACTTGATTACAGTAGTAGAAAGAGCATTAAAGCTGTGATTTAGTATATCTGAGTTCCAGTCCCATGTCAGGTCTTGCTTAACCGTTCTGGGACTTCATTTCCTTACTGCCAAGTGAAGATCTTGAAATAGATGATTTTTAAGGTTTCTTCTTTCTAATAAATGTAATTTGCATTGAAAAGGATTTGGTGTACTAATTTGGTGCCTAACCTTTTATCTATTTCTAGGGTCTCATACTCTTCCCTTTGCTTTTTCTTCCTTTCTGCCCATTTCCCTTTCCTCTTCTGTTTCATTTTATTCAGCAGCTCCTTGAAATCTAGCTACATCATTTGTTTGCCAAGAACCATCAGTGACTCAGTCTGTACCTGCCAGCTACCACTGTCTACTATATCTCCTTCCTTCACCTTCTGAGGAACAATTCTTCCTAAAATATAATTTCTTTTTTTTTGGGGGGGGGGGGCTCAACCGACATTTATTGAGGAGTTACTATATTCTAGTCACCATACATTATCTATAGTTAATTCTTAGAAAAAAATTTTTTTGAGATTATTTATTATTTAATTTATATCCAAGTTAATTAGCATATAGTGCAACAATGATTTCAGGAGTGGACTCCTTAATGCCCCTTACACATTTAGCCCTTCCCCCCTCCAGCAACCCTCTGTTCTCCATATTTAAGAGTCTCTTATGTTTTGTCCCCCTCCCTGTTTTTATGTTATTTTTCTTCCCTTCCCTTATGTTCATCTGTTTTGTATCTAAATTCCTTATATGAGTGAAGTCATATGATATTTGTCTTTCTCTAATTTCTCATAGCATAATACCCTCTAGTTCCGTCCACATAGTTGCAGATGGCAACATTTCATTCTTTTTGATTGCTCCATTGTATACATATACACCACATCTTCTTTATCCATTTGTCTGTCGATGGACATTTGGGCTCTTTCCATACTTTGGCTATTGTTGATAGTGCTGCTATAAACATTGGGGTGCATGTATCCCTTCGAAACAGCATACCTGTATCCCTTGGATAAATACCTAGTAGTGCAATTGCCAGGTTGTAAGGTAGTTCTATTTTTAGTTTTTTGAGGAACCTCCATACTGTTTTCCAGAGTAGCTGCACCAGTTTGCATTCCCACCAGCAGTGCAAAAGAGATCCTCTCTCTCCACATCCTCCCCAACATCCATTGTTGCCTGAGTTGTGAATGTTAGCCATTCTGACAGGTGTGAGGTGGTATCTCACTGTGGTTTTGATTTGTATTTCCGTGATGATGAGTGATGTTGAACATTTTTTCGTGTGTCAGTTGGCCATCTGGTTGTCTTCTTTGGAGATGTGTCTGTTCATGTCTTTTGCCCATTTCTTCACTAGATTATTTGTTTGGGTGTTGAGTTTGATAAGATCTTTATAGATTTTGGATACTAACCCTTTATCTGATATGTCGTTTGCAAATATCTTCTCCCCTAAAATATAATTTCTTAAACTCTGTTGAAATTCAGGGAAGGATTTCTGCTTTACTTTTTCTTAAGCATTTTGTAGCTTTCAGCTATCATTTGTGTGTGAATCATCATTGGTTTCATTAAGAAATAGATGTTGAGGGTGCTTGGGTGGTTCACTTGGTTAAGCTCCTGACTCTTGATTTCAGCTCTGGTCATGATCTCATGGGTTTGTGGGATCAAGCCCTGCATTGGGCTCATCCATGCTGACAGCATGGAGCCTACTTGGGATTCTCTTTCTTCCTCTGTCTCTGCCCCTCACCTGCCTGCACTCTGTCTCTCTCAAAATAAATAAATAATAATAAATAAATAAACATTAAAAAACATTTAAATATTTGACCTTATACACTGTGTAAAAAGAAATGAAGAACTAGTGGTTTGTTGATTTTAGGAACTCATAATATAAGCTAAATAACACTATCTTAGGGAGAAATGGCTGATATAGATAAGTACAAGACTTCAAAGAACTATGTGAAATGATATTTTAATCTCTTCATTTTGTTGCCTTTCCAACAGGAGGGCCAACTACTTTTTTGTTACTTTTATTTTTGTTTAGCCTTTTTATATTGGGAAAAAACCACAATTAAACACTGTTACCCATTTGCAATAGTCAACTAACATTTGTCACATTTTTTTTTGTCACATTTTGTATCTGTACCTCTCCCCTTTTCTTTTGCTGTATTATTTCAAAGGAAGTTGCAGATAACATACCATTTTGCCCCTAAATATTTCAGTATGCATCTCAAAGAAAGGGACATTTTCTCAATAATGACAATGCTGCTTTTCCATCTCACAGGATTAATAGTAATTCCCTGATGTAATATCCAGCCTATATCCACATTTACCCACTATCTCATAGTGATACTGCAGAGTTGATTTGTTTGAATTAGGATCTGGATGAGGTCCACTTACAGTCTTTTGGTTGTTATGTCTCTTAAATTTAAGTCTCTGTAATACTCTCTGCTTGAGTTCCCCTTTAATTTTTTTTGTTTCATGCCTTTGGCTTTTTAATACTAGATCAGTTCTTTGAAATGAACCAACCACATTCGGGATTTATCCGATTGTTTCCTCCTTGTATTATTTAATTTCTACTTCTATCTTCCATGTTTCTTGTAGGCTGAAAGTTCAGCCTAGCAGCTTAATAGGATTCAGGTTCAGTTTTTGTTTTGGCAAGAATGCTTAGTAGGTGATACTGTGTACTTCATAGTGTATAATATTAGGAAGCACGTAATATACATTTCTTTTTTAATCTTAGTAATGCTAAATAAAATGGATCAGTAGGCTCAGGTAGGTCATTGGTTTTCCCATCTATAAAATGAGTTAGTACCTGACAGAATTACCATATGTTGTCTTGGTTAGAAAATACAAATTTGTAAAACCTTATATTACTTCATCTTCCTTTCATTATATAAAGAGAACTCTGAAGGGAATTGCCAGAATTTTTATTTCATTGCAAGAAATATTCTCTCATTAAATTAAATATTAAATTTCTGTAACAGTCTGTGCTTTTACATTATATTTAGTCATTAACTGAAGAAAATTTCAAGGAAGTGTTAAATGATTCTGATGTGCTGCTGGTTATTTTAGCTGTTATCTGTTGCCAGATAACGTGGGGAAGCCATTATTGTTCATCTGTATTTTAATAAAATGCCAGTACTCCACATGCTTCATTTTCCAGGCTTTCAGTTTCAATGATGTAATAGAGTTGAACTTTATGTTTCTATGAAAATTTTTACTTCTATTAAAGTTGAAACTTTTTTTTCCTGTGAAATAGATAAATGGTGAAAAGAGTGACAAAAATGAGACCACAGAGAAAGGTAAGTGTGACAGAAAGAGGGAGTCCTTTTAGGTTATTATTGAGATCTTCTTTTAATCAAAATAAGCTTCAGATTTTACACAATGAGATCTTAACGTTGTGTCTAATTTGTATGTAAGCTTTATCATTTTTCTTAGCCTATGCAATTATATTGAAAATGTGTTTATATTCCGTATATATCATGGGGAATATTTATGGTAATATGTAATTAAAAACATCAAAACCATAGTTTATACTTTTCATTCTTTTTTTTCAAGATGTAGTTTAGCATAGCAGTTAAGAGCATGGACTCTCTGAAGTCAGACTACCTGGATTTTGCTGGCCCCTCCTGAATTTCCATGTGATCTTGAGCATGTTATTTAATCTCTACCTTAATTTCCCCATCTGTAAAGTGAGGGTAATATTAATACCGATTTTATAGATTTACTGTGAGGATTGAATGAGTTAATATATTTGAAACTCTTAGTAACGTGATATGAGGATTTGTGTATTAGCTATTATGACTTATGGTTCTAGTTTGTAGACCTAATTATTTAAAATCTTCACTCCTCTCAAAAATATCTACACCAGTAATTTGGATATTATCCATAGGTGGTGTTGATGTTCCAATTACACGTATGTGACCTATACAACAGGACTCAGACAGTTGCCTAAGTTTTCCTTTCTCAGAAAAGATTTAATTATTAATTGTATGTAACACTAAAATAAATTTTCTATTTAAAGTATTATCATACAACAATTTAAAAAATAAGATACCTTCCTAAAAGATGTTATTAATTCATTCCAAGATTTGTTTTTATCTATGTTTTTTGTATCTCATTCTGCTTAGGTGTTATTTCCCTAAGTGGTTTGTTCCCAACTTGTTTAGATGATTTTGTTGTCAAAATAATCTTGATGGTTAGAGAAGTAGGGTGGTTATTTTCAGCTGGGTATTTTAGCTTAGGAGATCATGTGACTACGTTCTTCTCACATCTCACTGCCAAAATAGTTCTTTACATTTTTAAGCTCCCTTGTAGCAGCTTTTTATCTTTTTAATATTTATTTATTTACTTTTAAAGTTTTTATTATTGAAGTATAGTTGACTTTGTTGTGCTTTTTAATCTTTCATTTCAGATGGTAGAAGCTGTAAGAGGAAAATAGCAACATAACAAATATTTATTTTGGTTAAATATTAAAGGGCTAGAGAATAAACATTTTAGGCTTGGGGGGGTCACTGAGGTTCGTGCTGTCACAGCAGGAAAGCAGCAGCCATTGACAATATGTAAACACGTTTATACAGCTGTGTTCCATTAAAAACAGGTGGCCATAGTTTGTCAACCCTTGATGCAGAACACAAAAAACAAGCCTTTGACTTGTTACTCTAGGAATACTTGAAAATCTAAATGTTTTTTAAATAGTCCCCATAAGACCTCATCAGAGACTTTTTAAAAGAATTAGAAATTCTTTCTAAAAAGAATTTAGAAACTCAAGAATTTTTGAACCATGGATGTTTTTTTCTGGTTGACATTTTTCAAATGATTTAATTATTAAATAGAGAATAAGAAAATCTTCATGAGATACATATATTAATTTCCTTTATTTTGTACCAGCAACAGTCAGCACCTTATGTAGTTGTAACCTCAACAGCTAGCTTTGGTATTTAAGCCTTCAGAAACGGAACATTGAACTAGTTTCTTGATGAATGTCAAAAACACAAATTATATTTAATGTTAGTTTAAAAAGTAGTAAGTAGTGTGATGGGATAGCAGGTATATGACACCTAGTGTACTTCACTCTTCTAGAAGAAGCAATTATTGTCCTGTGTTTAGTGATAAGAAAGCACGTGGAACTAGGTGTTTTTTGTTGCTTATATTGTCTCTCTTGATTCCAAGGGGCAATCACAGCGAAGGAGCTATACACAATGATGATGGATGAAAACATCAGCTTGATTATAATGGATGCTCGAAGAATGCAGGATTATCAAGATTCCCATATTTCAAATTCTCTCAGTGTTCCTGAAGAAGCCATCAGTCCAGGGTGGGTCATTGTGTATTTAGGTAAAATGGTTAACTGTAGACAGTAGTAAATGTTACTACTTACCATCCAGGCTAAATATGATAAAGTAGGCTTTCTTCTCCGGTTACTCCGTAATGTTACACTTTACTCTTTCTCTGAAGGGTGGTATAAAGACCATTTTGGTTTGGGTGTTTTCTCCTATTTGTGACATTTGTAGTCTTATTGGAAGAGAAGTGAAGCTGCCTTTGTGTGCCCTCTCTCCCAAGGTTTTTTTTGACTAATTTTTCCTTTTTTTATTTATGAGCTTGTGAAGTATATGCACCAAATTGACTAAAATCATGAACTGATTGAATTGTTTTTTTATTTAGGAATACCCCATAGTGGGGCACCTGGTTGGCTCAGTTGGTTAAGCATCCAGGTCTTCATTTTGGTTCAGGTCATGATCTCACAATTCATGGGATCGAGCCCCATGTCAGGTTCTGCACTGTTAGCTTGGAGCTTGCTTGAGATTCTCTCCTCTCTCTCTGCCCCTCCCCAGCTCATGCTCACTCTCACTCTCAAAAACAAACGAATAAAATTTTAAAAATTAAAAAAAATAAAAAAGAAATATCCATCCTGTTATCTGCAGTAAAAGAGTACATAAATACTTTTTTTGGGGAAAAAAAAACAGTATCGCCAACTGATTAAGTAAATGGATAGACTCCAAAGTCAGACTATATTCAGATCGAAATTGTTTCTTCTCAGCTACATTACTTCTAGCCAGTGACCTAACCTCTCTAAGCCCATATCCATCTATAAAATAGGAATAGTAATATTACCTATCTCAGGTTTTGAGAAGCTTAAGTGAAATTTTATATACACAAACTTACCACAGTGGCTGGCACTAGTAAGGACTCATTAAAATTTTTTTTTCTTTTTTGATAAGGATGTTAATCTATAAAATAATGTAAAGTTACTTGCATGAATATATTATGTATTAAAAACTATCATCATAATGACAGAGCTAAACCGCCATATCCAGGGCTATTTTTAGTATTTCAAGTGTTAAATAAATTATATAACCTCTCTGGGTCTTAGTTTATGGGATTGGATTAAAATCTATGGCCCATTTTAAGATTAACTTAAACAGCATTGAAAAGACATACTTTTTAAATTAAGTAGTAAAAAAAAGGGGGGCGCCTGGGTGGCTCAGTCAGTTAAGTGTACGACTTCGGCTCAGGTCATGATCTTGCTGTCCGTGTGTTTGAGCTCTGCTTCAGGCTCAGAGCCTGGAGCCCACTTCAGATTCTGTGTCTCCCTCTCTCTCTGCCCCTCTCCCGCTTACACACGATCACACTCTCTTTCAAAAATAAATAAACATTAAAAAAATTTAAAAATAAGTAAATAAATTAGGCAGTAAAATTTGCATAGTTTTTGGCACATTTTTTGATGCTTGATAAAGTTTGACCTGAAGAATAGGGTGCTTTGTAAATAATGCTGTTGAAAAGTGACACTAGAGTACTTAGTCTAATCAAGTGGGTGTCACTGTATTCCTAGGATTTGAATAGACAAAATTGTATTAATCTTTGGATGGTCTAATCTGTACTAACAGAAAGCCTGGGTTTTTATTGAGTTTAAGTGTTTCCCAAAATGCGAGAAATTCGACTACTATGAAACTCATGATGAGTTTAGGTTGAAGATTAAAGAGTGATGAACTGCATGCCAAGAAAATTATTCCCCTTTAACTTTTGTTTCAGTCTTTCTGAAGTCATTAAAAGAAGTCTGTTTCGTGCTAGCATTCCTTTTTAATATTTGCTTATCTTTCTCACCAGAGAGTAGGCCTTAGAGCTTTCTGGAGGCAACAGTATCTACAACTAGCTGATGGTGATTACTGTATGCTTTATTTTTGATTTTTTTTTAAACATTTTAATACCATATAGCATACATACAAAAGCACTCCTGTCCTAAGTATTTGGCTCAGTGAATTTTCAAAAGCAACACACCCATTTAGTACACCCATTTATCTGACCAGAAATAGAATATTACTATCATTCCAGAATCCCTTCATATGCCCTCTGTTAGTTACTACCCATATCCCCACCCACCAAAGGGAACCACCAGCTTCTAACAGAATAGATTTATTTTTGGGGCGCCTGGGTGGCTGAGTCGGTTAAGCATCTGACTTTGGTTCAGGTCATGATCTCATGGTCAATGAGTTCAAGCCCTGTGTCAGGCTCTGTGCTGACAGCTCGGAGCCTGGAGCCTGCTTTGGATTCTGTGTCTCCTCTCTCTCTGCCCCTTCCCTTCTTGTGCTCTGTCTTTCTCTGTCTCTCTCAAAAATAAATAAACATTAAAAAATTAAAAAAAAAAAGGATAGATTTATTTTTGTCTGTTTTTGTATTTTATATAAAAGGAAATATATAATCTATAGTTTTTTATATATCTGGCTGTTTGTACTCCATATTATTGGTGTAGTTATGGTTCATTCTGTTGTGTGAATAAAGCATAATTTTACTGATGTATGTATTTTACTGATTATCATTTATTCATTAGATATGCTGTTGTTTCTATGTATATGGGACTGTACATTTTCCTGTTAAATTTAAGTAAAGGATCACTTTCAATTAAGTAATTAAATTAATAATTAAGTTTATTAAATAATAGACAAGGTAGGGCAAAATTGCAGCATCTTGTAAAGATGTTACATGAAAGACTGAGTTTGGGAAATACTAGTGATATAATTATTTCCTGAAGTGTTTTTTATAGAGTACTAATCTTGAGTTTTTAGACTAAAAGGCAAATATATCCCTAGAGTCAGGGATAGTCCTTAATATCACATTTCAGGGGTGCCTGGGTGGCTCATTTAGTTAAATGTTTACCTCTTGATTTCAGCTCAGGTCATGATCTCATGATTTGTGAGTTCAAGCCCCGAATCAGGCTCTGTGCTGACAGTGCAGGACCTGCTTGGGATTCTCTCTCTCATGCTTTCTCTCTGCCCCTCCTCTGCTTGAGCACTGTCTCTCTCAAAAATAAATAAGTAAACATTAACAGTAAAAAGAAATCATATTTCAATTTTTTTCATTCTTATCACTATATATCAGGTGAGAATATTAGGAGACAGTATTTTATATTTCTTCTCTTTTCCTTTATTTCCTACAAGATATAGTAGCCAACATTATTATATAGGAGCAAGTTTTTTTTTTCTTTTAAATAATCTAAACCATTTATTTTACTTATGAATAAAAGTGTACCATTCCTGCCCAGCTTGCCAGTATTATCAGTTAAATATTAAAATGCTTAGTGCTTTGCCAGGAATAAGATGGAGTTTCTTACCTGATGGAACAAATTTGTATTATTTATTCAGTCATTCAGCACTCATATACTGAGCACTAGTTTTCTGTGGGCTGGATTGCTATGGTTCTAAGTACTGGGGCTTACCTATTGAACAAAAATTTTGCTTCATGGAGCTTATATTTTAACAGGGAGGTGGGATAGCAAAACAGACAATAAACCTTAAAATATATGTCTGCTATTTAATAAGTGCAATGGAGATGGGTGTATCAAGTGTGTACATTGGGCTAGGTATTAAAATTTTAATCCAGGAAGGTTTCATGGAGAAGTTATTACTGAGCAGATTTTGAGAGGGTAAAGGAAATGAGTGATGGCAGTTATCTGAAGGAAAAGGATTCCAGATAGAAAGGCACAGAGGCAGAGACCCTTAGGCAGGAGTATACCTGAATAAGCAGGAACTACAAGGAGGCAGTGGCTGGTGTCGAGTGGAATAAATGGGCAAGTAGTTAGTGATGAGAAGTTGATGTAATAGGATTTGGGGGGGAGGGGCTCTGCTGCAGGCCCACTCTAAGGACTTTAGGTAACTTTTAAATTAACTTTTATGTGAGCAAAAGACATGAATAGCATGCTTTAATGTACAGTTGATATTTTTCACAGTTGATGATTTAAAAGGCAGCACAGCAGAACAGCTAAGAGCATGGACGTGAACAAGATTGCCTGAGTTTGAAATTTGGCTTCACTTGGCATCTGTAACCTTCGATAGGTCAATTAATATTTTTGTGCCCCAGTTTCTCCATTTATAAAATGGGGTTAGTAATGCCTACTTCATAGGATTTGTTGAGAGGATTCAGTTGAGATTCTATGAAAATAAAGCATTTAGGAGAGTATCTGGCACATAGTAAATGCTCTATGTGTTTGTTAAATAAGCATTTTGGTATTTGGTTAGCAATTATCTACATAGGTATAAGAGAACTGAAGTATAAATAATGTTACCCAAGTGATCCCCCAGTTATTTATATTTAGCTGAGAGAGGTGTTCAGATGACTTCTTTGTTTGCAGTTTTGGCTTCCTTTTTTGTGAGGGGTTACAGTTGATTCCATTTCTTTTAGTTTCTAATAATTACTAAAACATATTCCAGTGTTATGCAAAGGTGAAGTTATTAAACATTTTAGGATTATTTATTATCCAGACATACAATTTGACTTTAGAAAGAAATGTTGCTGAAAATTTACTGTGGTACAGACTAAAAGAAAACTCAGTGTCTTATATTAGTATATTAAGACTTCTTGTCTACTTTGCCCCAATACAAATGTTAATACATTTCAGAGTCACTGCTAGTTGGATTGAAGCAAAACTCCCAGATGATTCTAAAGACACATGGAAGAAGAGGGGGAATGTGGAATATGTGGTACTTCTTGACTGGTTTAGTTCAACAAAAGATTTACAACTTGGAACAACTCTACGGAGTCTGAAAGATGCACTTTTCAAGGTTAGCAAGTTTCCTTGTTAGTTCACTGTAATTGTAAGCCTTCTTTGGTTGTTAGAAAGGTATACTGACTAGCTGTTTATCTTAAGGATAAGAAGATTCAGCAGCTTTGGTTGGAGATTTTTTTTTAAATGCAGATTTAAAAGACTAGTTTTGAATCATCAAATAATAATAAACTGATAATATAACATAAGATTAGAATTTCCAGGAACACAAACTGTCTAAAAAAAGTGTTATTTTTTTGTTTTAAGAATTAGACTATGACAGAGAGGGAGAAAGGCAAACCATCAGAGACTCTTAAATACAGAGAACAAACTGAGGGTGGAATGGGGGAGGCGGGGAATAGGTGATGGGCATTGAGGAGGGCCCTTGTTGGGATGAGCACTGGATGTTGTATGTAAGTAATGAACTACAGGAATCTACCCCAAAAACCAAGAGCACACTTTACACACTGTTAGTCAATTTGACAATAAATTATATTAAAAATAAATAAAAAAGAATTAGACTACGAAACATAGAAGCAAAGGAAGAAGTCACTAAGGAGAAAAAGCTTGTTAGATTTGACTTGACAAAAATAAATTTGTGGAAAAATACCATATGATTAGATTGCAGAAGACAAATAGAATATTTGCAATAAATAGGGCAGTACAGTTGGCCTTTGAATAACAGTGTTTAGGGGTACCAACACCCTGCCACAATTTTTGACTTATCCCAAATTTTACTAATACTGTTGACCAAAAGCCTTACTTATAACATAAACAGTCAATTAGCAAAGTATTTTTATATGTATTATATACTGTATTCTTACAATAAAGTAAGCTAGAAAAAAGCAAATGTTATAAATTATATAAAATTATATAAAATAATGAAAAAATTACTGAAATCATAATTCAGTCATAATTAAAATCACAGTTACTGTACTGTATGTATATTTATTGGAAAAAGGCCCCATATAGGTGGGTAAGCAGCACCAGGATAAGAATGGTGGCAGCAGTGGGCCTGGCCCTGGAATGGTAGGGTTCCACAGCCTGGTAACCTCTACTGAGTGATGGCAGCCACTGGGTAGGCCTGTAGGTGGCGACAGCACCCTTGAATCACAGTATAGCTGCCTAGAGGTGTACCACCAGCCTGTGGCCATTGGCAACCACAGCCTCATGTGAATGTTCTGGCCTCCAGGAGCCACCATGGGGAGGAGCATTCTGCCCTTGGCCAGGGAGGGTCCTAGGCCCAAGGAGGACCAGGGCAGGGAGGAGGGAATACGAAGAATGCTGGACTTCCTGGGCAGCACCGACCTGCACTCTGGGGGGTGTGTCTCCACTTCAGCCTCACCTCCTGTCCACCAGTCCAGGGCTTTCAGCCTGACCACTCTGCTGGCACACAAGGACCTGAAGCTGTGTCCAGTTTGGGGCTTCTGGGAGCTGCTGACAGCTGGTGACAGCCTCAACAGGTTGCCCAGGTACTCATTTGGGCAACAGGCACAACCTCTGCACTAGTCACTTTCAATTTGGTCCCATCGGTGGGCAGTTGTAAATGCCTGTGGCTTTTGCCATCAACTCAAAGGGGAGAAAAAAGTGTGTAAGTGGACTTGGCGCAGTTCAAACCCATGTTGTTCAACAGTCAACTATAGAACACCTAAAATATGAAGGAACTTTTGCAAATAAAAAAATTATTTAAGATAAAATAGTAAAATAAGTAGTGGACATAGGCATGAACAGAAGAGGAAATACAAGAGACAAACATAAAAACAATCATCTTTACTAGTAGAAATGCAGTTAAAAAAGTGAATGCCATTTTCTGATCAAATTAGCAAAGAAAAAATAATCTATAATTTGTTAAATTATTAAACTGATAGTACTAAATGAATGCTGGTAAGAATCAAACTTAATCTGCTCTTAGGAAGGTCAGTTGATGGAACATTACCCTTCAGGAGGACAGTCTTAAAAGCCTTAAAACAATTCATGCTTTAAAATAGGGAATCTAGAAATATACCCAAGTACAGATCGATACATGAAACTGCCAGTATTCAACTAGTTTTGATGTACAATACTGGCACTTTCATAAAGTTCAGCCTAAGATATATGTAGGTTTAGTGTATGAGAAAGATGATTTAACAAGTCAGTGTGGGGAAAAATGGATAAAAATGAATGGTTTGGAGACAGTTGGCTAGCCAGTAGGTAAAAAGAAAGGGGACCCCTACCTTACTTCTTAGATCACACCATATTCCAGATGGGTCAATGATATAAATATGTTGATTGAAATAGTGAAGTAGTACTAGGAAAAAGCATTTGTAGGTCTTGTAAACCAAGACACCATGAAGGAAGATCAATGTATTTGACTGTTTTAATTCCATAAATAAAGTAAAAATCAATCAGGAAAATAATTGTAACATATATGACAAAGAGCTATTTTTCTTAATATTCAAAGTACATTCACTATGTACTAAGAAAATAGCAAATTCTACTGAAAAATGGGCAAAGGATGAGATTATTTAAGTCATAGAATATTATAAACATTTAATATTAATAAACATTAAAAGATGTGCAGCTTCACTGATAAAAGCTAATTAAAACATGATTCCATTTTCTATCCACCAGTTTGGTAAAAATTATAAAGATTTATGATAGGCTTTCTCATAAACTGTTGGTAAGTATATAAATTGGTATCATCTTTTTGAAGGGCAATTTGGCAGCATCTACGAAACTTTTAATCCAGCAGTTCTAGTTCTAGCAAATTACCCTGCAGAAATATATATAGATACATATTTTTAATGATCATTTAAAGATTAGGAATGTATACTAAAAGCCTTAAAATGTTCATGTGCCTTGGCTCAGCCACTCCACTTCTGGGGATTTTTCCCTAATGGAGTTGATTGGGTATGTGCGTATATCAGGATCTTCAGTATTTATCTCAGCATTTTTATAACGGGAAAGATAACCATAAGTGTTCCACTGGTTGATTCAGTTTTGGGGTGTGTGTATGTGTGTATAAAATAGAATATTATCTGGTCATTACAAGTGGTGGTGATAGGACCCTTAGTAAAAGATGTTCATGTAAGAGAAAAGCAGCAGCATAAAAGTTTCACTGTTTCATAAAAATAAAATTTAAAGTATGTATCTACATAGAAAATGGTAAGAATAAATCCTACAATGTCAAAGTTGTATCTCTGGGTGCTCAAATGATGGATGATTTTTAAATACATGAGCATACTTTCACAATTTTCTTCCAAGATCATGTATTACTTGTGTGGTTTTAAAAACCTTATCTATCCATGTGTTTCATTTAATGCTGAATTTTGAATTCTCTCATTTTTTATCATTTAGATGAATCTTCAAGAGCAATTTTAAAATTCAATTTTTTGTGTTGTTTTTTTTTTACTATGAAGAGACTGCTGCCATATTGAAAATACTATTGCCTAATCTTGAAAATATTATGCTAAGTGAAAGAAAAATAAAAATACTGTTTCCTTATTTCCTAGTGGGAAAGCAAAACTGTCCTGCGCAATGAGCCTTTGGTTTTAGAAGGAGGCTATGACAACTGGCTACTTTGTTATCCCCAGTATACAACAAATGCTAAAGTCACTCCACCCCCACGAGGCAAGAATGAAGAGGTGTCTATCTCATGTATGTATGTGAAAATTTTTGTTTAAAATTGCTTTGGTAAAATAAACTTTATGTTCTTACGGTAGTGTTCTTGGTTGTGTGTTTAGTTATCCTACTGGATAGCAGTTTGTTTTCAGGCGTAAAAAATATAAGATGTCCACATCCTAGAAGTTAATGTTTAATTCTTTAAGATTGTTGTGGTTGTCACTTCATTTACTTTATCTTTATCACATAGTAACATGCATGAGATATGTAACTACTATTTATGGGGTTTGCTGTTCTTTCATACCTATTATTCTTTTGGGAATTTTAGTGGATTTTACTTATCCTTCACTGGAAGAATCAATTCCTTCTAAACCTACTGCCCAGATGCCACTTCCTTCTGTAGAAATAAATGAAAATACAGAATTTTTAAATGATCAAGATGAGAGAATGGCACCACTGAACATATCAACTCCAATTGAGTCAATTGCTGCTTCTAAATCTGATGTTTTACCCATAATTCAGCCAGTGCCTGTTGTAAAGAATGTTCCACAGGTATGTGTTTGATTTCTTTTAACTGTATTGTTTCTCTTTTTTAATATTATGTTAAATACATAGTACACAAATGAAGTTTTATTTATAAGCTTTTATGTTTTAGGAAGAAAAATACCAGTGAGAAGAATTTATATGTTTTGGTGCCTTTTGGCTATAAAGATTTTGCATTATAATTCAGTCCTGTTACCACAGCAGTGATAAAATAGATAATTCAAAAGATTTCAAGGCCAGCTAGCAGTGTGTTTACTGTAGGAAGTACCAGTAAAAGATTGTATTATGACAGAAAACGTGAAGATTTTCAGGGTTTTCTTGTATTGTAATTTAACCCATAGTATTTTCCCAAATAGTTTGCTTTAAAGATGATAACGTGATGTCAATATATTGGTTTCAAAATAATACTGTAGTTCCATTTCCTTAGAATTTGACATGTAAATAACATGCATAGTTTTTGTTGTTATTTCCTTTGTTATTATTATAGGTGCCATACAATATTCTATTAGTTTTAGATGTACAACACAGTGATTAGACCTTTGTATACCTTATGAAATGATCACCATAAGTCTAGATTCCATCTGTGAACTGTTCAGAGTTATTACGATATTATAGAAAATGTAGTCTATGCTGTACTTTTCATTCTTGTGACTTATTCATTTCTTAACTGTAAGTTTGTGCCTCTTAATCTCCATCACCTATTTCACCCATCCTTCCCAAACACCTCCCCTCTGGCAACCATAAGTTTGTTCTATTTATTTATGAGACTTTTTCTGTTTTGCTTTGTTTGCCTTGCTTTTTAGATTACACATATATATAAGTGAAATCATAAAGCACTTGTCTTTGTCTGACTTATTTCACTCAGCGTAATACCCTCTCGGTCCATCCTTGTCACAAATGGCAAGATTTCATCCTTTTTCATGGCTGAGTATTACATTACTATATAGATAGCACATGTTTTTCATTCATCTGTTGATGAATACAAGTTGTTTCTATATCTTAGCTTTGTAAATACTGTAATTAACTAGGGTTCATATATCTTCCTGAATTAGTGTTTTTATTTTCTTCAGATGAATGGAATTATCAAAGGTGGAGTTGCTAGACCATATGGTAGTTCTCTTTTTAATTTTTTGAGAAATTTCCATACTGTTTTCTCTGGTGGCTGCACCAATTTACATTCCCAACAGTGCACCAGTGTTCCTTTTCATCACATCCTTACCAACATTTTCTAGTTTTGTTCTTTTTTTTTTTTTAATGTTTATTTTTGAGGGAGAGAAAGAGAGAGAATGGGGGAGGGGCAGATAGAGAGGGAGACAGAATCCGAAGCAGGCTCCAGGCTCTGAGCTGTCAGCACAGAGCCCAACGCAGGACTTGAACTCACGAACCATGAGATCATGACCTGAACCAAAGTCGGATATTCAACCTGCTGAGCCACCCAGGCGCCCCTCTATTTTTGTTCTTTTTGAGTTTACCCATTCTGACAGGTGTAAAGTGATACCTCATTGTGATTTTAATTTGCATTTCCCTAATGATTAGTAATGTTGAGCATCTTTTCATGGTTTTCTTGGCCATCTGTATGTCTTCTATGGAAAAATGTCTATCAGGTCCTTGACCCTTTTTTTTTTTTTTTTTTTTTTTTTCTAATTTTTTTTTTCCTTGGCCCATTTTTAAATCAGATTGTTTTGTTGGGTGTTGAGTTGCATGAGTTCATGTGAGCAGGGGAGGGAGAGAGAGAGAAAGAGAGAATCCCAAGCAGGTTCCACGCTCAACATTGAACCTGACACAGGGCTCAATCCCACATCCCTGGGATCACAATCTGTGCTGAAATCAAGAGTCAGACACTAAACCAACTGAGCCACCCAGACACCCACATGAGTTCTTTATATATTTTGGATATTAACCCATTATCATATATGTCATTTGCAAATATATAATCTAATTCAGTAGGATGCCTTTCATTTTGTTGATGGTTTCCTTCACTGTGCAAAGCTTTTTAGTGTGATAAATGAGTCCCATTTGTTTATTTTTGCTTTTGTTGCCCTTGGCTGAGGAGACAGATCCAAAAATATTGCTAGGATCAGTCTCCAAGAATTTACTACCTATGTTTTCTTTTAGGAATTTTATGGTTGCAGGTCTTACATCTACATCTTCAATCCATTTTGAGTGTACTTCCTTATTGATAAAGAAACTGTGGTCCAGTTTCATTCTTTGCATGTAGCCGTTTCAGTCTTACCAACACCATTTATTGAAGAGATTGTCTTTTCCCCATTGTATATTCTTGCCTCCTTTCTTATAGATTAATTGACCATATAAGGGTGGATTTATTTCTAAGTTCTCTATACTGTTCCATTGATCTGTGCAGCTGTTTTTTAATGCCAGTACCATATTGCTGATTCCTGTAGCTTTGTAGTATATCTTGGAATCTAGAATTGCAACACCTCCAGCTTTGTTCTTCTTTGTCAACATTGCTTTGGCTATTGGGAGTCTTTTGTGGTTCCATACAAATTTCAGGATTTTTTTTGTTCTGGTTCTGTGAAAAATTGTATTGGTAATTTTATAGAGATTGTATTAAATCTGTATGTTGCTTTGGGTAGCATTGATGTTTTAACAATATTAATTCTTCCAATCCATGAGCACAGTACATCTTTCCATTTTTCTCCTCTTCAGTTTCTTTCATCAATGTCTTAAAGTTACGAGAGTATAGGTTTTTCACCTCCTTGATTAAATTTATTCATAAATATTTTATTCTTTCTGATGCGGTTGGAAATCGGATAGTTTTCTCAATTTCCCTTTGTGATGCTTCATGATTAGTGTGTAGAAACAACAGATTTCTGTACATTGATTTTGTATTCTGCAACTTTATTGAATTCATTTATTCTAATAGGTTTTCTGGTGAAGTCTAGGGTTTTCTACATAGATTGTCATGTGATTATAGATAGAACCAGTTTTACTTCTTCCTTACCAATTTGGATGTGTTCTATTTCTTTTTCTTATCTGATTTCTATCTATGGCTAAGACTTCCAGTGCCATGTTGAATAAAAGTACCAAGGGTAGATATCCTCATTATTAAAGCAAAATCTTTTAGCGTTTCACCATTGAGTATGATGTTAGGTGTGGGTTTGTTATATACCTTCTTATATGTTGAGAGCTTGTTGAGAGTTTTAGCATAAATGGATGCTGAGTTTGTTGAGAGTTAATAGCATAAATGGATGATGAATTTTGTCAGATGCTTTTTCCACATCTGCTTGAGATGATCATAGGGTTTTTATCCTTCATTTTGTTAAGTGATTTGCAGGTGTTGAACCATCCCTGTATCCCTGGAATAAATCCCTCTTGGTTGTGGTACAAGATCCTTTTAATGTACTGTTGAATTCAGTTTGTTGATATTTTGTTGAGGATTCTTGCAGCTCACTTCATCAGGGATATTGGTTACTAATTTTCATTTTTGTAGCGTTTTTGCCTGCTGTTGGTATGAGGGTAATGCTGACCTTGCACAATGAATTTGGAAGCATTCCTTCCTCTTCAATTTCTTGGAATAGTTTGAGAAAAATAGCTATTAACTTCTTTGGTAGAAGTCACATGTGAAACTATCTGTTCTTGGAATTTGGATTGTTGGGAGTTTTTGATTACTGATTTAATTTCATTACTAGTACAGGTGTATATCAGAGATGCTGTTCATTCAAATCCAGGCCACCACAATAAAGTGCAAATCACAACAAAGCAAGTCAGTGAATTTTTGGTTTTCCCATTCATATAAAAGATCATTACATAAAGAATGAATGGGTCAACCAGGCAATTAGAGAAGAAATTAAAAAATATATGGAAACAAATGAAAATGAAAATACAACAATCCAAATGCTTTGGGATGCAGTGAAGGCAGTCCTGAGAGGAAAATACATTGCAATCCAGGCCTGTCTCAAGAAACAAGAAAAATCCCAAATTCAAAATCTAACAGCACACCTAAAGGAAATAGAAGCAGAACAGCAAAGACACCCCAAACCCAGCAGAAGAAGAGAAATAATAAAGATCAGAGCAGAAATAAACAATATAGAATCTAAAAAAAAACTGTAGAGCAGATCAATGAAACCAAGAGTTGGTTTTTTGAAAACATAAACAAAATTGATAAACCTCTAGCCAGGCTTCTCAAAAAGAAAAGGGAGATGATCCAAATAGGTAAGATCATGAATTAAAAAGGAATTATTACAACCAATCCCTCAGAAAGACAAGCAGTTATCAGGGAATACTGTGAAAAACTATATGCAACAAACTGGACAACCTGGAAGAAATGGACAAATTCCTTAGCACCCACACACTTCCAAAATTCAAACAGGAAGAAATAGAAAACTTGAACAGACCCATAAGCAGAGAAGAAATTGAATCAGTTATCAAAAATCTCCCAACAAATAAGAGTCCAGGACCAGATGGCTTCCCAGGGGAATTCTACCAGACATTTAAAGCCGAGATAATACCTATCCTTCTCAAGCTATTCCAAAAAATAGAAAGGGAAGGAAAACTTCCAGACTCATTCTGTGAAGCAGTATTACTTTGATTGCTAAATAGAGACCCAGCAAAAAAGAACTGCAGGCCAATATCCCTGATGAATATGGATGCAAAAATTCTCAATAAGATACTAGCAAATCGAATTCAACAGCATATAAAAAGAATTATTCACCATGATCAAGTGGGATTCATTCCTGGGCTGCAGGGCTGGTTCAACATTCGCAAATCAGTCAACGTGATACATCACATTAATAAAAGAAAAGAACCATATGATCCTGTCAATCGATGCAGAAAAAGCATTTGACAAAATTCAGCATGCTTTCTTAATAAAAACCCTCGAGAAAGTCGGGATAGAAGGAACATACTTAGACATCATAAAAGCCATTTATGAAAGCCCAGAGCTAATATCATCCTCAGTGGGGAAAAACTGAGAGCTTTCCCCCTGAGATCAGGAACACGACAGGGATGTCCACTCTCACTGCTGTTGTTTAACATAGTGTTGGAAGTGCTAGCATCAGCAATGAGACAACAAAGGGAAATCAAAGGCATCAAAATTGGCAAAGATGAAGTCAAGCTTTCACTTTTTGCAGATGACATGATATTCTACATGGAAAACCCGAGAGACCCCACCAAAGTCTGCTAGAACTGATGCATGAATTCAGCCAAGTCGCAGGATACAAAATCAATGTACAGAAATCAGTTGCATTCTTATACACTAATAATGAAGCAACAGAAAGACAAATAAAGAAACTGATCCCATTCACAATTGCACCAAGAAGCGTAAAATAACCTAGGAATAAACCTAACCAAAGATGTAAAAGATCTGTATGCTGAAAACTATAGAAAGCTTATGAAGGAAACTGAAGAAGCTATAAAGAAATGGAAAAACATTCCGTGCTCATGGGTTGGAAGAATACTGTTAAAATGTCAATACTACCCAAAGCTATCTACACATTCAATGCAATCCCAATCAAAATCGCACCAGCATTCTCAAAGCCAGAACAAGCAATCCTAAAATTTGTATGGAACCACAAAAGGCCCCGAATAGCCAAAGTAATTTTGAAGAAGACGACCAAAGCAGGAGGCATCACAATCCCAGACTTTAGCCTCTACTACAAAGCTGTAATCATCAAGACAGCATGGTATTGGCACAAAAACAGGCACATAGACCAACGGAATAGAATAGAAACCCCAGAACTAGACCCACAAAAGGATGGCCAACTCATCTTTGACAAAGCAGGAAAGAACATCCAATGGAAAAAAGACAGTCTCTTTAACAAATGGTGCTGGGAGAATTGGACAGCAACATGCAGAAGGTTGAAACTAGACCACTTTCTTACACCACTCACAAAAATAAACTCAAAATGGATAAAGGACCTGAATGTGAGACAGGAAACCATCAAAACCTTAGAGGAGAAAGCAGGAAAAAACCTCTCTGACCTCAGCCGCAGCAATTTCTTACTTCACACATCCCCAAAGGCAAGGGAATTAAAAGCAAAAATGAACTATTGGGACCTCATGAAGATAAAAAGCTTCTGTACTGCAAAGGAAACAGTCAACAGAACTAAAAGGCAACCAACGGAATGGGAAAAGATATTTGCAAATGACATATTGGACAAAGGGCTAGTATCCAAAATCTGTAAAGAGCTCACCAAACTTCACACCCGAAAAACAAGTAATCCAAGTGAAGAAATGGGCAGAAAACATGAAGAGACACTTCTCTAAAGAAGACATCCAGATGGCCAACAGGCACATGAAAAGATGCTCAACGTCGCTCCTTATCAGGGAAATACAAATTAAAACCACACTCAGATACCACCTCACGCCAGTCAGAGTGGCCAAAATGAACAAATCAAGAGACTATAGATGCTGGCGAGGATGTGGAGAAATGGGAACCCTCTTGCACTGTTGGTGGGAATGCAAACTGGTGCAGCCGCTCTGGAAAACAGTGTGGAGGTTCCTCAAAAAATTAAAAATTGACCTACCCTACGACCCAGCAGTAGCACTGCTAGGAATTTACCCAAGGGATACAGGAGTGCTGATATATAGGGGCACTTGTACCCCAATGTTTATAGCAGCACTTTCAGCAATAGCCGAATTATGGAAAGAGCCTAAATGTCCATCAACTGATGAATGGATAAAGAAATTGTGGTTTGTATACACAATGGAATACTACATGGCAATGAGAAAGAATGAAATATGGCCTTTAGTAGCAACGTGGATGGAACTGGAGAGTGTTATGCTAGTGAAATAAGTCATAGAGAGAAAGACAGATAATCATGTTTTCACTCTATGTGGATCCTGAGAAACTTAACAGAAGACCATGGGGGGTGGAAAGGAAAAAAAAAATAAAAAAAGGTTAGAGAGGGTGGGAGCCAAAACATAAGAGACTCTTAAAAACAGAACAAACTGAGGGTTGATGGGGGGTGGCAGGGAGGGGGGTGGGTGATGGGTATTGAGGAGGGTACTTGTTGGGATGAGCACTGGGTATTGTATGGAAACCAATTTGGCAATAAATTTCATATTTAAAAAAAAGATCATTAGATTATACTGTAGTCTACTAAGTGTGCAGTAGCATTAAGACTGAAAAAAACCATGTACACGTCTTAATTAAAAAATTTTACTGCTAAAATATGCTAACCATCATTTGAAATTACAGGAAGATGTAATCTTTTTGCTGGTGGAGGGTCTTGCCTCACTATTGATGACTACTGACTATTGATAATGGGTGGTTGCTAAAGTTTGGGGTAGCTCTGACAATTTCTTAAAATAAGACGAGAATGAAGTTTGCCATATCATTTAACTCTTTCTTTCACAAATGATTGCTTTGTAGTATGTGATGCTGTTTAATAGCATTTTCCCTACCATAAAACTTCTTGCAAAATTTGGGTTAGTTTCTCAAACCCTGCTGCTGCTTTATCAACTAAGTTTGTTATATTCTAAATTCTTTGTTGTCATTTCAGCAATCTTCACATCATCTTCACCAGTAGATTCCATTTTAAGGAACCACATTCTTTATTCATCCAAAAGAAGCAACTCTTCATCCATTCAGATTTTTTCATGAGATAGCCGCAATTTAGTCACATCTTCAGGCTCACTTGTAATTCTAGTTCTCTTGCTGTTTCCACCACATTTGCAATTAGTTTCACCACTTAAGTCTTAAAATCTTCAAAGTCATCCATGAGGGCTGAGATCAACTTCTTCCAAACTCCTGTTAAATGTTGAAATTTTGACATCCTTCCACAAATCACTAATGTTCTTAATTTCATGTAGAATATTGTATCCTTGCCAAGAGGTTTTCAATGACCTTCCTAGTTAGTAGGAATCACTATCTATGCTGCTCTAGCCTCACAAAGTGAATTTCTTTAGTAAGACTTGAAAGTTACCATGACTTCTTGATCACTGGGCTGCAGAATGGAATGTTAACAGGCATGAAAACATTAATCTTTTTATACGTTCAGTCAAAACTCTGTTTACCAGGTACATTGTCAGTGAGCAGTAATATTTTAGAAGGAGTCTTTTTTCTGAATAGTAGGCCTCAATGTGTGCTTAAAATATTCAGTAAGTCATGTTGTAAACAGGTGTGCTATCGTCCAGACTTTGTTGTTCCATCGATAGAGCACAGGCAGATTAGATTTAGCATAATTCTTAAGGGTCGTAGGATTTTCAGAACGGTCAATAAGCATTGGCTTCAGCTGAAAGTCACCAGCTGTATTAGCCCTTAATAAGAGAGTCAGCCTATCTTCTGAAGCCTTGAAGCCGGGCATTGACTTCTCCTCTCTAGCTTTGAAAGTCCTAGATGGCATCTTGTCCAGTAGAAGGTTGTTCCATCTATATTAATATCTTAGCTAATTTTTCTAGATAACTTGCTGAAGCTTCTACATTAGCACCTGCTGCCTTCACCTTGAACTTTTATGTTATGGAGACAGCTTCTTTCCTTAAATCTCATGACCCAACCTTTGCCAATATCAATTTTTTTTTTTTCCTGCAGCTTCCTCACCTCTCGTAGCCGTCATAGTGTTGAAGAGAATTAGGGCCTTGCTCTGAATTAGGCTTTGCTTATAGGAGTGTTGTGGTTGATTTGGTCTTAGGCTTTGCTTATAGGAGTGTTGTGGTTGATATGGTCTTCTGCCCAGACCACTAAACAACAGTAAGGCTGTTTCACATTCTTATTATTTGTATATTCACTGAACTAACACTTCAAAATTTTTTGAAGAGTTCCTTTGCATTTTCAACTTGGCTTTTTGATGTAAGGCCTAGCTTTTGGCCTAACTCAGCTTTTGATATGCCTTCCTCATTAAGCTTAATTGTGTATAGCTTTTGATTTAAAGTGATAGAAACGTGACTCTTCCTTTCACTTGAACATGTAAGAGGCCATTGCAGGGTTATTTATTCATTGATCTAATTTTGGTATTGTGTCTTGGGGAAAAGGAGAGGGAGAGAGATGGGGGAACAGCTGGTCCATAGAGCAGTCAGAACATCCACAACATTTACTAAGTTACATAGGTGTGGTTCGTGGCACCAGAAAACAATTGAAATAGTAACATCAAAGTCAGTGGTCACAAATCACCATAATAAATATAATAATAATAAAAAGTTTGTGAAGTATTATAACAATTACCTAAATGTGACACAGAGACATGAAGTGAGCAGATGCTGTTGGAGGAATGGCACTAATAGCCTTGTTTGATTCACGGTTGCCAAAAACCTTTAATGTTTAAAAAACACAGTATCTGTGAAGTGAAATAAAGCGAAGTGCAGTAAAACAAGTTATGCCTGTAATCAGTCTGTTCACATTTTCTGTTCTCCTGAGTGAGTCTTAGAAGATTGGATGCTTCAAGGAATTTATCCTTTTTTCCTAGGTTGCCCAATTTGTTGGCATATAAGCTTTCATAATCTTTTTTTTAAGTTTGTTTATTTATTTTGAGAGTGAGAGAGAAAACAACATGGGCAGGGGGAGGGGCAGAGAGAAAGTGAGAGAGAGAATTCCAAGCAGGCTCCTTGCTGCCAACACACGGAACCCAACATATGGGGCTTGATCTCATGAACTGCGAGATCACGACCTGAGCTGAAATCAAAGAGTTGGATGCTTAACCAGCTAAGCCATGCAGACTCTCCATAATTTTCCATAATCTTCTGTAATCTTTTGTATTTCTGTGGGGTCAAGTTGTTATTTCCTCTCCTTCATTTCTGATTTTGTTTATTTGAGTCCATTCTTGTTTTCTTGATGAGTCTGACTAAAGGTTTATCAGTTTTATTCATATCTTCAAAAAACCTGCTCTTGATTTCATTGATCTTTTCTATTATTCTTTTACTATTTCATTTATTTCTGATCTGTTTCCTTCCTTCTGCTGGTTTTGAGCTTTGTTCTAGCTTATTTAGGTGTAAGGTTAGATGTTTTTTTATTTGAGATTTTTCTTGTTTTTTTGATGTGGGCCTATATCACTGTAAACTTCCCTCTTGGAACTGTTTTTGCTGCATCCCAAAGATTTTGGACCATTGTGTTTTCATGTTCATTTGTTTCCATTTATTTTTTAATTTCCTCTTTGATTTCCTGGTTGATCGATTTGTTGTTTAGTTGCTCTATGTTTGTGTTCTTTCCAGATTTTTTTCTTGTAAATTGATTTCTAGTTTCATACCGTTACAGTTGGAAAAGATGCTTGATATAATTTCAGTCTTCCTAAATGTATTAAGACTTGTTTTGTGGCCTAACATGTGATCTGTCCTGGAGAAGATTTCGTGTACACTTGAAAAGAATATGTATTCTGTTGTTTTGAAATGGAATGTACTGTCTATGTCTGTTAGATCAATGTGATCTAATGTGTCCTTCAAAGCTACTATTTCCCTTGTTTATTTTCTGTCTGGATAATCTATCCATTCATGTAAGTATGGTTCAAGCCCCCTACTATCATTGTATTATGATCAATTTCTTCCTTTATGTCTTGTTAATATTTGCTCTACGTATTCAGGATGGGTGAATAATATAATATAAATATATATGATATATAAATAAAGATAAATAAAATAAATAGGATGGGTGCATAGATATTTATAATTGTATCCTCTCATTAGGTTGATCCCTTTATCATCATATAATGCCCTTCCTTGTCTCTGTCTTTGTTTTAAAGTCTATTTTGTCTGATAAAACTATTGCTATCCCAGCTTTTTTTTTTTATCCCTTCACTTTTTTTTTTTCCCCTATCCGTTCACTTTTCATCTGTATTTGTCTTTAGGTCTAAAGTCTCTTGTAGGGAGCATATAGTTGATTCTTATTTATTTTTATTCATTCTGGCACACTGTGTATTTGATTGGAGCACTTAGTGCATTCATATTCAAAGTAATTATTGATAGGTATGTGCTTCTTGCCATTTTACGTTTTTCTGATAGTTTATGTAGCTCTTTTCTGTTTCTTTGTTCTTCTTTTGCTATCTTCCCTTGTTATTTGATGACTTTCTCTAACGTTTGTTTGGATTCCTTTCTCTATTTTTTGTGTATCTAGTACAATTTTTTGGGTTTTGTACCATTAGGTTCATATATAACACCTTAAATATATAGCAGTCACACACATTTTCTATTTCTGACACATTTTCCATTTTTATTTTTATATTTCTCTAACAATTGTAAACATACTTGAATTTACTACTTCCATCTTAATCTTCATAGTAGCTTTAGAATTGGTTGATCCCCTACCTTTACTATATTTGTTTTTACCAGTAAGATTTTTTCTTGTAAAATTTTACTTCTAGTTATGGCCTTTTCTTTTCCAGTTAATGAAGTCCCTTTAACCTTCTATGTAAGCCTACTTTAGTGATAATGAACTCCTTTAACTTTTATCTGGGAAACTCTTTATCTCTCCTTTAATTCTGAATGATAACCTTAGTAGGTAGAGTATTATTGGTTGTAGGCTTTTCCTTTCAGCAATTTGAATATATCGTGCAATTTGAATATATTCAATTCAGCAATTTGAATATATCCCTTCTGGCCTTCAGTTTCTGCTGAAAGATCAGCTGATAGCCTTATAGGGTTTCCCTTATAGGTGACTTTTTGCTTCTTTAAAAATTCCCTTTATCTTTAACCTTTGACATGTTAATTATTATGTTTTGGTGCACACCTCTTTGTTTCATCTTGTTTTGGGTTCTCTGCTTCCTGGACCTGGATTGTCTGTTTTCTTCTCTAGGTTAAGAAAGTATTGGGAGAGGGGAAAGTGGGTGATGGGCATTGAGGAAGGGCATCTGTTGGGATCAGCACTGGGTGTTGTATGGAAAACAATTTGACAATAAATTATATTTAATGTAAAAAAATAAAAATTAAAAAAAATTTTTTAAAAAGTATTGTTATATTTTTTCAAATAAGTTTTCTTCCCCTTCTCCTTCTGGTATCCCCATAATGCAAATATTAGTACACTTGATGTTGTCACAGTCATACCTTAAACTACCCTTTTTTGTTTAAAATATTTTTCTGTTGTTCAACTTGATTTCTACTACTCTGTCTTCCAGATCACTCATCTGTTCTTTTGTATCTTTTAATCTGCTGTTATTCCTTCTAGTATATTTTTCATTTCAGTTATTTTATTCTTCAGCTCTGAGTTGTTCTTTCTTATATTTTCGACCTCTTTATTAAAGTTCTTGTATGTTCATCCATTCTTCCAAGTTTAGTGAACATCATTATGACCATTACTTTGAACTCTTTATCAGATAGATTGCTTATCTCTGTTTCTTTTAATGAAGTTTCATTTTGCTCTTTTGAACATTTACCTCTGCCTCCTCATTTTGTTTGACTCTCTGTGTTTCTGTGTATTCTGATGCATCTCCCAGTTTTGAAGGAGTGGCCTTATGTAGAAGGTGGGGCCAAGATGCACAGTCTCCTCTGGGTCATCAGAAGCAGGCACTTCAGGGGTATCTCCTATGGGCTGTGTGTGCCCTGGTGTGAATGGCTCAGAGGCCTGATCACAATTGTTTAGAACTAACACCTTCCCCATCCCCAGCAGAACTTCTTGGGGGAGTGGGGGACTGCTGTCGTGGCTTAGGCTGCCCACCAGGTGTGGCTGAGCCTGAACTGCCTTGGATGGGTACCTGGCAAAGTATGTGTATTGGGCAGGGCTGATCCATAGGAGATCACCAGGTGGGGTGAATGGTGGCACATGGAGAGTATCAGAAGTGGTGCCTACCAGCATTTCTATTCCTGGAGAAAGTCCCTTTAGATCCCTGCCCCTCCTGCACATACCCTAAAATTAGTTAATAAGTTTTCTTCACATATGGCCCTGGTGCTTTTCAAACTGTCGCCTCTCTGTTGGGTCTGAAAACAAGTGAATTTGTGGCTGGCCCTTTAAGAGCAGGGTCTCTGTGTCCTGTAGCTCTCTGGCTCTCCTGGAGATAAGCCCAATTGATTTTCATAGCCAGACATTGTGGGGGCTCATCCTTCCTATACAGGCCCCTTGGGTAAGGGTGCCTAATGTGGGACTTAAACCCCTCGATCCTCAGGGAGGACCTCTACATTTGTGATTATTCCTGCCATTTGTATATTGCTGCACAATGTATGTGGCTACTGGCTAGACTGTGTCTCTGCCCCTCCTACCTTTCTGAATGTGGCTTTTTATTTATATTTTTAGTTGTGAAAGAGCTGTTTCACTAGTATTCAGGTCATTCTCAGAGAGTTTGTCTATATTTAGTTGTAATTTGGTGTGTCTGTGGAAGGAGGTGAGCTCAAGATCTTTCTACTCCACCATCTTGATCTCCTCTGCAGCAGGCATGTTTTAACAATAGTTACTTAAATGATTTTAAATAACCAGTGTATTACAATAAAAATGCAGCTTTTTTCTCTACATTTTACTCAAAGGAAGGTAAACTAATTCTCCCTTATTGTTTTTCCAAAAGATTTTTTATAGCATTTATTTTTATTTTTTTCGTATATATTTCAAGTGTTTCATATTTGAAATGGATGTCATTTGATTTGTACAATAGGCTATGAATAGAAAACTTAATCTTTTTTTATATCAAATGAGATGGTTTATTTCTTCATTTTTTTTTAAAGGTCTTCTACTTTTAATATTTTGGACTAAATCTTAAGACTGAACAGTATGTGATTAATTTTTCTTAACATAAATTTAAGAAATTGAAAAAAAAAGCATATGTTATTGTACTTCCTTTAAACTTAATCAACATGTTATTTGAACCATAATCCTTTTGTGACTGAGATATGTGCGATTTGTCTAACATATTCTGAGGATTTTCTATGTGAAAGACAACATGAAGGTTTACAGATATGATTAAGCTGTGAATTCTGTTTGATGTTTAGAAGGAGAAAGTTGTACAAAATTAGACAAAGTATAAGGCAGAATATAATTGCTCACCAGAGCACAGAGCAAGGAGAGAAATTTTGACAGGGTATCAGAGAGATCTTCATAGAGAGGCAGTATTTTTATCTGGGCTATGAGTTCAGTAGGATTTGAGGATGAAAGAGACAAGTAGATTTTGTGACTAAAGGAACAAAGCATGCTCTGGAACCAGTGAGTAGTTTTGACGTGCTTGGACACAGCTCTCTGTTGGAGACAGGCAAATGTGAGAGTAGATAAGATTGGAAAGATGGGCAAGAGTCATCAAGAGATACTTGGATCAAATTGGAATTTTATCCTGTAGGCACAAGGAAAATTAAAGAATTTTAAAGGTGAAAGTAACATGATCATAGTTATGGTTTTAAAATTAGGGGGGAAATGGATCAAGTTGTTAAAATGTAGATGGAAACTTCTTTTGGTTCCTTTCCATGGAACTTTGATTATCCTTATCCTTGTAGTGGTTCTTCACACTTCATTCTCAAATGTAGAAAAAAGACAATAGATTTTTAAAGTAAAGAGGTAAAAAGAGAAGTGAGGAGCAAAGGTATGATTTTTTTCTTCACTAAAATCTTCCTATGGTATTATTTTCTAGTTGCAAAACATATAATTCATTTTGTAAGAATACCATGCAAGTGGTTATTGGCAGATATTCTTATTAGTTGTTATACTTGTTTCAGTAAATTTTACTCTTAAAAGAAATGATGTTAGGGTCATTTCTAACAATTTTGTAGAATTAATATGCTATTAAATTGAGGTAATAAACATTTAACACACTAATTCAGGAATTTAGATAGTTTATTAAACTCAATTTGTATTTAGTAACTTAACTGTTGTGAAAACTGTTACGGAATATTTTATTCATTCCTTCAACAGCATATTTATTTACTGTCTATCAGGCACAGTCTTTACCCTCCTGGAGCTTATATCTTAGGAGGGAAGAAAGATTTTAAACAAGTTCCACTAATTGGAAACAGTGTAGAGGATGGGGCGCCTGGGTGGCTTGTCGGTTAAGCATCCGACTTCATCTCAGGTCATGATCTCACAGTCTGTGGGTTCGAGCCCCTCATCGGGCTCTGTGCTGACAGCTCAGAGCCTGGAGCCTGCTTCCGATTCTGTGTCTCCCTCTCTCTCTGGCCCTCCTCTGCCCATTTCTGTCTCTCTCTGTCGCAAAAATAAATAAAAACATTTTAAAAAATTAAAAAAAAAAAGGAAACAGTGTAGAGGAGATGTTGGCATGGACTTGGTTGGTGCTGATGGAGAGGGACAGAGGAAGAAAATCATCAGACTGCATAAGGGGAGGGGAGGACATATAGAACTCAGCTTTCTGGTTTGAGTTATGTTTGGATAGTGGTTACATCCATGAGATAAGGACAGTGTTAGTAGGGGGAATAGCATGTATTCAGTTTTGGCCATACTTGGTTTGTGGTGTATATGTGAGACGCTGACATGGAGATACTGAATAGGCAATTGGTTATGTGGAAATGGAACTTTAGGTATGTTTTAGGTGAACTCTTCCATTTCCATATACAGAACATATACAGAATATCATGGTGTATTGAAAGTATGGAGTCAAGTAGGAAGTAAGTGCCAAGTGCCTTTTGAGAAATCTTGACATAGGGTAATGTTATCAATAGATGTTCTGGCAAATGTTGTCTCCACAAAGGTGATGGTTCTTTTATAACAACTTGATTTCAAAAACTGAGGTTACATTCCTGGATTTTGGCAAAAATACTCTTGGCTCTGTTTTTGTTAATATAGGTTGATCGTACTAAAAAACCAGCAGTCAAATTGCCTGAAGATCATAGAATAAAATCTGAAAATAAAGATCACGAGCAACAGTCTTCTCAGGATGGAAAAGTTGTTCCTGATCGCTCCACGAAGCCAGTATTTCCCCCTCCAACTGCCATGTTAACAGATGAAGAAAAAGCTCGTATTCATGCAGAAACTGCTCTTCTAATGGAGAAAAACAAACAAGAAAAAGAACTTCGAGAAAAGCAGCAAGAAGAACAGAAAGAGAAACTGAGGAGAGAAGAACAAGAACAAAAAGTCAGAAAGAAACAAGAAACTGAAGAAAGTGAAATCACCGAGAAACAACAAAAAGCAAAAGAAGAAATGGAAAGGAGAGAAAGTGAACAGGCCAAGAAAGAAGATAAGGAAACCTCAGCAAAGAGGGGCAGAGAAGTAACAGGAATAAAAAGACAAAGTAAAAGTGAACATGAAACTACTGATGCTAAGAAATCTGCAGAAGATAGGGGTAAAAGGTGTCCCACCCCAGAACTGCAGAAAAAGTCAGTGGGAGATGGACCCCATGCCTCTGTGGCAGGAGATTCAAATTCAGGCAAGGTAAGCAGAAACAAACAGTACAAATTGCCAAGTAAGGGAAATAAAATGTTATATATAAGAAGATGATACCACTAGCATTCTATAGATAAGGGCAGACCTTTTAAGTAATTTTCTAGTGGGTGATAGATTTATACTGATCTATCTACATTTACTCACCTACTCTTTTGGTTGGCTGGAAATGGAATTGCTTTTTTTGTCTATGAAATGCAATATGTGTTAGCAATTGAGATAACTAACTACATACTTCATTTTTATATGTGATATATGATCATCAGAAGACTAGAATGAAATATAATCTTCCTCTCAGTATAGAGGAGTTGGGTGCCAAATATGTATATGGTAGAGTTTGTATTTGTTTCATATATGTCCAAAATCAGTAATATCTAAATGGTCCAACATTTATCTTTGTGTATAAAGATTTTTTTGGTTACATCTTTGTCCTTTTGTTTATTGCTTCATCTGATCAGTAATATTGGCAATAATCCCATTAATGTTGCTTTTTTTTCTGCCCTTGGCTATTCCCCAAAATTGATTCCCATAATTTTGAGGAAAATTTTTTGTTGTTATTCTTTTTTAACCTAATAATATCATATGTGCTTTTTATTTTTTTCCTCTATTATACAATTAACAATGCCTTTCCCTTTTGAACAATAAGTTTTTATAATAGCAGGAACAGTTATAGTCCTTTTTATATGCACGTAAATAGAAATAACGTTCTTGGTAGTGTAGAAAATGACTTTGGATGGAAGACAAAATACTATATCTTTACAGAATGTCTACCTTTATGACTTTTGAAGCAGCAGTTCAGGCATATGGCAAAAATAACAATTTATATTAATGGCACACTTATTCAAGGAACACTTAATCTAGTAACCTTAACTACCAAAAATACAACTCTCATATAAAAACCTTCTAAACACCTAAAGTTAGGGAAATGAAGCTCATGTACTAAAATGTTCTCACTTTATTTATGGGAGACTCAGAATTGCTGAGCTCTTCCAATTTTAATATTATTCATTAAATATTACTCAGTAGTAGTTACTACACGCCAAGGATTTTTCATACGTTATCTTATCCTTCTAATGATAAGCCCATGAGATATTTAATTTACAAATAAAATTGAAACTTGGAGGTTAAATAATTTGTCTAAGGGCCCATATTCAGTGAGATTCCAAAGCTACTTCCTTTCTGTCTTGCTTCACTTAGAGATAGGCAGTCATAAAGAACTGAAAGCATTCATATTTCTGGGGTTATTTACTATATAGGTGCCAAATAGCCCTGCAAATCTAAGTAGCCCCAAGAATATCACATTAGTTTTTGACATTTCCTGTGATATATAACACATTGAAAACAAGATTGTATTTATTATATGGTCCTTTTAAAAGTAGGTAACATATATAATTTATTCTAAATAAATTTTATTAAATTATCACAAAGATTTAGAAGTTTTTACTTTACTGTAATTTTTAAATGAACTATAAAATTAAAGTGAAAAAAATTTAAGTTTATTTATTTTTGAGAGAGAGAGAGCAGGGGAGGGGCAGAGAGGTGGCAGGGGAAGAGAGAGGATCCCAAGGATCCACTGACAGTGCAGAGCCTGACGTGGGGCTCAAACTCAAACCGTGAGATCATGTACTGAGCTGAAATCAAGAGTCAGAAGCTTAACCAACTTAGCCACCCAGGTGTACCAAAGTGAATTTTTAAGGAACTCATGATAGGTTCCAAGAGGATATAAAATAGGTTTTGTACTTTTGAGTATTGTGTATGAAACTCCTGTTATCTCTTCATTCTCTTCAGGGTGTTCATTTTGGGAGAACATGACTACTTCGAAGGTAACATCATATGAGATTAAAATAAAAGGATAGTGTTCAAAAGAGGCTATGGTGACTATACACTGATGACCAGCATCATGTATTAGGAATCAATGCTTGCTTCCCAATCCACTGTGATTTACAGCCCACCCCCATTGATTCATCAGTTTCTTTTCTTCTTTACCGTTAGTGTCAGGAAATTCCACATGGGCTCTATCACCTTTAATTAAAAATATCTATACTTTGAGGGGCACCTGGGTGGCTCAGTCGGTTAAGAGACCAACTTTGACTCAGGTCATGATCTCATGGTTTGTGGGTTTGAGCCCCGTGTCAGGCTCTGTGCTGACAGCCCAGATCCTGGAGCTGCTTTGGATTCTGTGTCTCCCTCTCTCTCTGCCTCTCCCCTGGTTGTGCTCAGTTTCTCTCTCTCTCAAAAATAAGTAAACGTTAAAAAATCTATATATATGTAAAAATATCTATACTTTGACAATAAAATTGAATAAACTTTGGGCGCCTGGGTAGCTCAGTCAGTTAAGTGTCTGACTCTTGATTTCAGCTCAGGTCTTGATCTCAGGGTTGTGAGTTCAGGCCCCGCAGTGGGCTCTGTGTTGGGTGTGGATTCTACTCTTAAAAAAAATTTTTTTTTCTAAGAAACTTTCAGAAGTGTCATTTTTTTTCTTCTTTTATATTTCAGTCGGATGGATTTACTTGTATTAGCTAGTGGTTGATGGGTAAGTTTTTATGGGAGGAAAGTTAAAGTTTTCTTTCACTTCTAAAATTTTAATAATTTTTACAGCCTGTTAAGATTAAAGGACAACCAGAAAGTGGAATTCTAAAGACTGGAACTTTTAGAGAGAATACAGAAGACACTGAAAGAAACAAAGTGAGTAGTAGTTCATTGGGTGGGGGGAAAACATGGATTATAACCACATGGTTGTCTTTACCATATTGTCATCCTCCATCTTAAGATCTACTTTCTGAGGAAATCTTTGCTATCTTTTATAGCTGTTTTTTGTTTATTTTTACATATTGATCCATTTATATACTAAAGGGAATGAATAGATGTGGGGCACCTGGGTGGCTCAGTCGGTTAAGCGTCTGACTCTGTTTCGGCTCAGGTCATGATCTAATGGTTTCGTGAGTTCGAGTTCCGCATTGGGCTCTGTGCTAACAGTGTGGAGCCTGGTTGATTTTTTCTCTCTCTCTCTCTCTCTCTCTCTCTCTCTCTCTCTCTTTTTCTTTCTTTCTCTACTCCTCCCCCGGTCATGCTGTCTCTGTTTCTCCCAAAATAAATAAATAAAACTTAAAAAAATTATTTTTAAATTTTAAAAAAAGGGAATAGATGTTTGTCTTCCTATTTAAAGTACAACAGTGTATTCTCATTTTATGAAATTAGAAAATAAATTAGAAATACCTAGGCCTTACTACATGATCCAGCAATTCTGCTTCTAGGTATATACCCACAAGAATTGAAAGCAGGACCTTACACACCTATGTTCATAGCAGTATTATTCACATAGCCAACTAGCCAAGAAATGTAAGCAACCCAAATATCCATGACAGATGAATGTATAAACAAATGTGATATATACATACAATGGTGTATTATTTAGCCTTTTTAAAAAGGAAGGAAATTCTGACACATGCTACAACGTGGATGAATCTTCAGGCCATTTTGCAAGTGAAATAAGCCAGTCACAAAGAGACAAATACTGTATGATTCCATTTATATAAGGTGGTTGCCAAGTAGATGGAAGTGAGTTGTTTAAATGGGTGCAGAGTTTTGAGTTTTGCAAGATGAAGAAAGTTCTTGAAATTGGTTCCACAACACCGAGAATATACTTAATGCCACTAACCCTATACACTTAAAAATGGTTAAAATGACAAATCTTATTTTGTGTTACTTTATCACAATTTTTGAAATATTTAGGTCTTATATAAGACACCTTTGCTTTTGTTTTTATTTAAGAGTTTTATTGAGGTAATATTTGCATACCATAAAATTCACGCATTTTTAATGTACAGCTTAGTGGTTTCAGTTCAAAGGTGTGAAGCAAGTATTTACTCAATCCATTTTAGAACATTTTCATCATACCAGAAAGATCTCAGTGCCCAATTATAGTCACTCTCTGTCCTTACCCTAAAGCCACAAGCAACCATGATCTACTCTGTCTTCATAGTTAGGTCTCTTCTGGACATACCAGATAAATGGAATCGTGGGTGTGTGTTGGTGTGTGTGTGTGTGTGTACATACATATGGTCTCTTGCATTTGGCTTTTAACTAGTATAATTTTTTGAGATTCATCCATGTATCTGTAGTTTATTCCTTTGTATTTACTGAATAGGATTCCCTCATGTGGGTATACTACATTTTATTCATTCACCAGTTAATGGATATTTGGATTGCTTCTGCTTCTTTTGGGCTATTATGAATAATGCTGTTGTGAGCATTTGTACATAAGTCTTTGTGTGCAGATATGTTTCATTTCTTTTGGGTTGATACCTAGCAGTGGAAATGTCTTTGTGTTTTTTGTTTTTTGTTTTTTAAAGAAACTTAAAAAACCATCATCATTATAGGCTTGTGCATATACACATTCCTCTTCCCCTTGCTGTGGCAGTATTTGGACTTTGAGACAACATACAGAGTTACTCATTTTTAAACTTCATTTAAAAAATATTAAGGGCAGCCAACACAGGTTTTTTGGTTTTTTGATACAAGTAGCTTAAGTTTGTGTATGGCAAAATTTAATTGATTTTTTTTTTTTTTTTTAAACCAGGCTCGAGAACCTTTGACAAGAGCACGAAGTGAAGAAATGGGGAGGATCGTACCAGGACTGCCTTCAGGCTGGGCCAAGGTAAAACTCAAAATTAGCACATAAATAAATAACATGGTCATGTGTTCTTTTTTATAAAGCTTTTTTTGTTTATTCTGTGTCTTCTCTAATGCAGAGTCAATTCTGTTTCTTCATGGTGGAGGACATAGCCCATTCCCCTAATTATAGCAGGATTGGATTTCTCAGTATAGCCAATCTGAGATGCTGGCTACCATATATGAACATTTCTGGCCTTTGTCATTTAGAAGCAGTGTATTATTCTAATACCTAAAGTTCTTTGGAAGTTTAATCATAGAAGTGATTACGACCATCTTACTCAAATTATTGTAATCCGAAAGTAAACTTAGCAATAGAATACCCTTGAGTGATTTTCTTTAGTTTGTAATGGTCATTGTTTTTTGACCTGTTTTGTTTTTGTTTTTGTTTCTTTTTTATCTAAGTTTCTTGACCCAATCACTGGAACTTTTCGTTATTATCATTCACCCACCAACACTGTTCATATGTATCCACCGGAAATGGCTCCTTCATCTGCACCTCCTGCCACCCCTCCAACTCATAAAGCCAAGCCACAGATCCCTACTGAGCGGGATAGGGAACCGTCCAAACTGAAGCGTTCCTACTCCTCCCCAGATATAACCCAGGCCATTCAAGAGGAAGAGAAGAGGAAGCCAACAGTAACTCCAACAGTTAATCGGGAAAATAAGTAAGTTTATCCTAACTCTTAGAACTAGAATAATCTGCTATATTTGAAAAGTTCTACTCTAAACATTTCAGCTTATTAAGATCAGGAAGTCAGAAATTTCTGAGGGTGGCTGTTCTAGCCATTGTTATGTAGCACAGAGGAAAAGTGAATGGATTAAATTCCTTGGTTCTTATCCCAAGTGCTAACTTAAATTTATCAGGAAGGTTATCATAATCCGTATTAATGTAGGTATAAAAGAATATATATTATTATATTTTAGGGCAGCATGATATAGACTACCTAGAAGTTTTTCATAAATCTCCATGGTCCCTAAATCTCTCTTTGAGGACCATAATCTGTAGGACTGTTGAGTTTGTTTTGTTGCAGCTCTCAAATTCCAAACTTTTTTTTTTTAACTCAGCCAAATACTGCGGGAGTAAACTTAAATAGTGTTAAAATAACAAGTATTGTGGTATCAGTTCCTAATCCTTATTCTGTTCCCTTTTTTTTTTCATTGCATTTCTGCTATTCTCTTTATAAGTAGTTATCAGTAGGTTCAATTAAGTTTCCCAAATCAATATCTCTGTTTAGATGTTTTCCTGGTGTGATCCCTCTAATGCTCCTGGTTTATGATTGATAGGATTGTGAGGAGATAATTATCAAATCTGCTTATTGTAATCTTTACTTTTTGGGGCAGGGGGATAGATGGAAATATAAATAAATGGGTTTATGTTAGGACTGACTATTAAAACTGGTAAAATTTAATTCTTTTTTGAATCATCATTGGGGATTGTTTTTGTTTTGGTTTTAAAGATTTTTTTTGAGAGAGAGGGAACATGACCATATGCATACAAGTTGGGGAGAGGCAGAGAGAGAATCCTAAACAGGCTCCACACTGTCAGCACAGAGCCTGACGTGCAGCTCAATCCCACAAACTGAGATCATGACCTGAGCCAAAACCAAGAGTTGGACCTTAACCGAATGAGCCACCTGGGCGCCCCTCATTTTAAATTTAAATAGCCACCTGGGGCTAGTGTCTACCACATTTGTCAGCATATCTCTACACTTCAGGTAATAGTACCCAAATAATCCCTGCCTCTTTTGAGATTATTCCACTGTAAGATATTCTTTATTCTTTGTTTGGCGTCCTGGTTGAGTTCAACATTTGGTAATGCTGAACTTCCTAGGATTACTTAAAGGAATTTGAAAGAGCCTTCTCTACTAGAAGTCTCTGCCTGTTGATGAGAATCCAGGGACTCTATCTCCGGGTGTAAGAACAATAGACCCCCCCCCATAAGAGGTTAAGGTTCTGTTTCATGGGAGGGTCACAAAATACAACCAGTGTTACCTAAGATAGTAAGTGTCCTGTAAGACCCAGTACCTTTTGGCTTATTAACTCTTTCCAAGATTACTGTGTACTGTGATACCAATGGTGGAGTTTACTGCCATTTGTAATATGAACCTTAATTTTAGATGCCATGCATTTTAAGACATTATGTACACTTTTTCTTCCTCAGGCCAACGTGCTACCCTAAAGCTGAGATCACAAGGCTCTCTGCTTCTCAGATTCGGAACCTCAATCCTGTTTTTGGAGGATCTGGACCAGCTCTCACTGGACTTCGTAATTTAGGAAATACTTGCTATATGAACTCAATACTGCAGTGCCTATGTAATGCTCCACATTTGGCCGATTATTTCAACCGAAACTGTTACCAGGACGATATTAACAGGTAAAGAAATTTCATACTTTTTGCAATATAATATTAGAAGGACGATCTAACTACACTTTCTTACCACCCAGCTCCAGAGAGAAGTCAAATTAGGAAGGGGGGAAAATATCTTTAAGAAAAATGTGAGAGTGCTCGCTTTGGCAGCACATATACTAAAATTGGAACAATACAGAGAATCATGGCCCCTGTGCAAAGATATGTGAGAAAAGCCCCCTCTAATTGGTAAAGGACAGATAGGCAAAGGCAGAACCTCATATAAACTGGAGCCTGTTGAGGAGAAGGAGACAGTACAGGATTTGCAGCCCAAAAGAAGCAAGTTGGCGAGGTATAATCAAAGTAAGAATCAGATGAATATTTGGTAATAAACCTGTGATTAAATAAACATTTTAGTGTTGGATTACAGATACGAAGAGTTTAATGTTGACCTCAAGAACCTGCTGTACCTTGACCTTTTAAAACTTCCTTTATTGCTGTTTTCTAATTTTATTTGCAAAGGTCAAATTTGTTGGGGCATAAAGGTGAAGTGGCTGAAGAGTTTGGCATAATTATGAAAGCCCTGTGGACAGGACAGTACAGGTATATCAGTCCAAAAGACTTTAAAATCACCATTGGGAAGATCAATGACCAGTTTGCAGGATATAGCCAGCAAGATTCACAAGAACTGCTTCTGTTCCTAATGGATGGACTCCATGAAGATCTAAATAAAGTAAGAAATTTGATTTTTCTAAGTTGTAAAGGCTCTTTAAGGTTGCTCAACACTGTGATCATTTTTATAGCAATTTAAAATTATAGTTGAGGCGCCCAGGTGGCTCAGTCAATTGAGCATCCGACTCTTGGTTTTGGCTCAGGTCATGATCTCATGGTCGTGAGTTCAATCCCCGCATTGGGCTCTGCGCTGACAGTGCAGAGCCTGCTTGGGATTCTGTTTCTGCCCCTCCCCTGCTTGCTCTCTCCGTCTCTCTCTCTCTGTCTCAGTCTCTCTCTCTCTCCCTCAAAAAGTAAATTAAAAAAAATTAAAATTAAAAAGTAAATTTAAAAAACTAAAAATTAAATTAAAATAAAAAAAATTAAAAATAGAATTATCTTATGATCCAGTAATTCCAATACTGTGTCTTTACTCAAAGAAAATGAAAACACTAATTCAAAATGATATATGCACTTCTATGTTGATTGCAGCATTATTTATAATAGCCAAGGTATGGAGGCAACCCAAATGTCCATCCATGGGTGAATGGATTTTTAAAAATGCGGTACACACACACACACACACACACACACACACACTAGAATGTGTGACACACTAGAATGTCACTCAGCCAGGGCGCCTGAGTGGCCCAGTCAGTTAAGCATTGACTCTTGGTTTCAGCTTAGGTCATGATCTCACAGCCGTTAGATCGAGCCCTATGTCAGGCTCTGCACCGGGTGTGGAGGCTGCTTAAAATTCTCTCTTCCTCTTCCCTTCTCCCTGCCTTGAGTGCACGTGTGCTCCCCCTCTCAAAAATTAAATTAGTAACATGTTAAAAAAAAATAAAATTATAGTTGGTGATTGTTCAGTAGTAGTTTATTCAAATCTAGTGACTTTGTACTAAGGTCAGAAACTATAAAACAAATATATCTGATATGTCTAATATTTGAAAAGAAGTATATACAATTTTTTTATATTTGCTTACTAAAATGGTAGGTTGTGAGAAATTGTAAATGTTGAAATAGTTGTTAGAGATACTCTGTGACCACATGTATGTGAAAGTGAAATCATAAATATTTTTTTTAAGTTTATTCATTTATTTTGAGAGAGAGAGAGCATGCACATGTGCTTGAGTGGGAGAGAGGCAGAGAAAGAGGAAGAGAATCCCAAGCAGGCTCCACACTGTAGCACAGAGCCCCACACAGAGCCTGACGTGGGGCTCACGAACCATGAGATCATGACCTGAGCCGAAGTCAGTTGTTTAACTGAGCCACCCAGGTGCCCCAAACATAAATTTTACAAAAGATTAGCTGTAGAGAGCTTGAACATCTTTATTATTGTATATTTATATATTTTGTATATGTTTTATCAGTTTTATAGTTTTTTCTAAAATAAGAATTACCTCATGTAACCAAAGGATTCATGTGAAAAGTTGAGACATGTATGTCTCTAATACCTTTGGGATCCCTGTTACCATTGAACATACATACATACACACAGACATACATGTGTATGTATAAATACGTGTTTTGTGTGGATATATGTGTGAATATATATAGGATATGTGTATATCCATCCACAAGCCTAGGACAACAGCTTGCAGCGGTGTATGGGATGTCTTCTCTTTTCAAAACCAGAATTTCAACTTAAAAACAGTTAATAAAATATACTTTTATTTAAAGTTTTTATTTGAATTGCAGTTAACATTCATTGTAATATTAGTTTCAGGTGTACAGTAAAGTGATTCAGTATTTCCATGCGTCACTCATTTAACACCCAGTGACAAGTCCACTCCTTAATCCCCATCACCTAAAAAAAAATGTATTTTATTAATTTCTGTTTAGTAAAATAAGTCATACCCTTCTGATAAAGTGGGATTTTGGGGGAGGATTTTTGGCTGGAATTTTTTTTTTTTTTTTTTTTTACCTCTGAATGAGATTAGAACTCCTTTATGAAAGAAACCAGAAATGTTTCTAAATCTGCAAAGTGTATTCAATATATTCTTTTAGTTTTCTATTTAAATGATGATTTTGAGATATTGATATAAATTTTAATATTATTTCCAGGCTGATAATCGGAAGAGACATAAAGAAGAAAATAATGATCACCTTGATGACTTTAAAGCTGCAGAGCATGCTTGGCAGAAACATAAGCAGCTCAATGAATCTATTATTGTTGCACTTTTTCAGGGTCAGTTCAAATCCACAGTACAGTGCCTCACCTGTCACAAAAAGTCTAGGACATTTGAGGCCTTCATGTATTTGTCTCTACCATTAGCTTCTACAAGTAAATGTACATTACAGGTAAGTTTGAGAGAAAATGATTTGCTGAATAAATGCTGTTTCTATGCATACAAAGATGGACTTTATTCAGCAGAGTCTGTACTTTGCCCCTATAAATGTTTTGTAGGTAAAACTCCTACATAAATTTTGTTTTAATTATGTTTATGTGTATTAGAAAATTTAAAAAAAAATTTAAATTACTCTTTCAGAATTCAGTGCACCTGGCTGGCTCAGTTGGTTAAGCGTCCAACTCTTGATTTCAGCTCAGGTTATGATCTCACAGTTTGTGATTTTGAGCCCCGTGTCAGGCTCTGTGCTGACACTGTGGAGTCTGCTTGGGATTCTCTCTCTCCCTCTCTCTGTCCCCTCACCCACTTGCACACTCTCTCTCCAAATAAATTAACTTACAAAATTTAAAAAACATTTTAGGGCACGTGGATGGCTCAGTCAGTTAAGCATCTGACTTCAGCTCAGGTCTTGATCTTGCAGTTCATGAGTTCAAGCCCTGCATCAGACTATGTGCTGACTGCGTAGAGCCTGCTTGGGATTCTCTCTCCCTCTCTCTCTCTCTGCCCTTCCCCCACTCACACTTCCTCTCTCTCAAAATAAATAAACTTAAAAAAAAATTTTTAAATACTTTTCAGAATCGATAAATGTTTTTAAAGTTTGTTTTTTGAAGAAATAAAACTTCTATTTTAAAAGTTAATTTGAAAATTGCATATTGACTTTAATTAGATTCCCTTTTTATAAGAATTTGCTCTATGTGGGGATCAGATAAATAGCCTGTTTTCTACCCAGTAACAGTGTGATTTAGCTAGCTTGTTGATACCTTTAGTGTTAGCTCCCTTGAGAATGTCATTTCTTCCAGTAAGACTTCCTGAGGCACCAGGCAGAGGTGGCTCCTGTGTGCATTCAGGATGCACAGTCCTGCTTCCCTCTGTCAGGGGCAGCGCCCACCAATCCCTGCACTGATTACTGTTGGCTCTCCCCTCTGGGCTCCCCACTAGGTCGTAAACTTTATGACAACTATTTTCTGCTAGTTACCTGTTGTGTCCTTTCATACCTGGCAGAATAACTTACTGAATTAGATGCTCAATGATACTGTGTTGAAGAAACGAATTAGTGAGTAACTACTACTTGTTTTTGCCTCCAGGACTGCCTTAGATTATTTTCCAAAGAAGAAAAGCTCACAGACAACAACAGGTTTTACTGCAGTCATTGCAGAACTCGACGGGACTCTCTAAAAAAGATAGAGATCTGGAAGTTGCCACCTGTGCTTTTAGTGCATCTGAAACGGTAAAAGGAACATATTTTTCTGCAGTTTAGATGAAGGAAGTCTTAAGTTGTACTTCATTCTAAGTCATTTTGTTGCATTGCCTGCTAAGGATGTATTACAAAGGAAGATTATCTGGTTAGGGAAACAAGGCAGAAATGAGGAGACTCCAGTTCCTTACTTTAGTGTTTGCAAGAACAGCAAAATGACAACACGGTGCTTTCAGGTCATTTCATCTTTTAAAAATTAGTGAAATTTATTGCATTTCAAATATAAAATTTTACATCATAAAAAATCCACGTGAAAATGTATAAAATCACACAACATAACTCTAATACAAATGATAAGTCAATAAAATTTATTGTAAACTAAGAAAAGATTTAGTCCTGTGCTGAAAATGAGAATGCAGTTTTAGAGAAGATGTTAAGGATGCCATTGCTGGGTGCAGATATTTTTGTCCACATTTTTCTAGCCTGTGAAAAAGGTCTGGCCCTATAATAGATGGGATAATAGCAAGAGAGTTGTAAAATCTGTCCCAGATGTTGTCTTTTGATTCCTTTATCTTTATGGAATCCATTCATGGAGTGATAACTATGAATCATTATTTTGAAAAACTTTTTAAAAGGAGGTTTCATCTTTTTATTGAGAGCTGTAATTTTTGTCTCAAACGAAGCATTTCTATTTTAATTATTTGTTTCATTTTGTATTATTGGAAATTCTTAGGCAATTACTTTTGTTAGTTTCTATATTGACGTGTTCAAATTCCTCACGTAAATTTTCTACCAGAAGCTTGTTCCATCAGTTTTTCTCTTCTTGAGGATTGTGGAGGTACAGATAAACATTCTATAAATGATTACACATATGTTAAGGTTTCTAGTGCTGTGTATTAATTCTTTGGAGAATACAGGTATCTAAAAATATAAATGGTTCAGAATTCAGTTTTTGAAAACTAATTCTGAAATAATCTTATCGCACCAACCAAAGTACCAGTATTTTGGTGTTTAAAGGAGTAGAGTATGTCAGGATAATGGAATGCCATTACAATTCTCCCCTGCTATCCAAAAGTAGAGTGTTCCTGTGAAATCTTTCATAAGCCAAAATGGTGTAAAGCAAAGAAGCAGTTATCATTAATTTATATAGAAAATCTTTCAGTATTCCCAGACCCCCAAAATAACCTTCTCTTAGACTTTTCTAATACCTTAGGACACATCTTGCTTAACAGATGCACAAAACAGATCAAGATAAAACACAGGTACGGGCAGACAATTCAAAGCTGTGGCAGCTTGACCCTGAGTATTCTGGGAAGGAGCGTGGTGATGCCACTTTATCTACTCGGCAGGGTGCCTGCTGCCTCCAGCAGCCTACTGCAAACAAACGCTGCCCAGTGCTGCTTTCCCCTTTTCACCTATTTTCTTAAAAGCAGAAACCTTCTTTGGATTTCTTTTAGGGAGCTAAAACAGGTAACTCATGGAAGTCTTGTAAAAATGAAGTGGTGTAACACCAGCTTTTGAAAAGCAGGGGATACCTGTGTAGTCTGTGTCCTTATGATTTCCAGCTTCAGTTTCCCCAAAAGTACAGTCTTAACAGCTAGAGCAGCTCTCCTTAGTCTTTCCTCTGTACTCGTAGGGTAGTTAGCATTATAAACGTGGGTCTTCATAACTTTTTACCTTTGCAGAAGACTCATCGAACAGTTGTCGCTGGCCTAGGGGTCAAGGGACCCAGGTGTGGCTCTGTCTCCACCACCTTAGCTGTTTGACTGAGGGCAGGTCATTTCATATCTGCTCATACCTTCGTTTTCTCATTTGTAAAGTGGAAATGAAGCCAAATGTCTTTCCAGGTCCCTCCACCATTGAAATTCTGAGTGTGTTTGAAATGGATTTTCTGGTCTCAGCTACAAATCTAGAACATTAATGAATGAATTCAAGTCTTTCCAGTGTTTGTGGTCTCTCAGTTTAATTGCTATCCTGTTTCACTCTACAGTTTTTCCTACGATGGCAGGTGGAAGCAGAAACTACAGACCTCTGTGGATTTCCCATTAGAGAATCTTGACTTGTCACAGTATGTTATTGGTCCAAAGAACAATTTGAAGAAATATAATTTGTTTTCTGTTTCAGTAAGTATCTTGTTGGAACTAAATCCTTTCTCTTTTTCTAAGCAAACTATAAAAATAAGAGTTTCATGTGGTTCCTTAACCTCATAGGAAAATAACATAAAGCTTTGAAGTATTTAAAATATGACAATAATTTCAGTTTGAACTGATTTTCTATCTTGTTTGGCACAGAATCACTATGGTGGGCTGGATGGAGGCCACTACACTGCCTATTGTAAAAATGCAGCAAGACAGCGGTGGTTTAAATTTGATGATCATGAAGTTTCTGATATCTCCGTTTCTTCTGTGAAGTCTTCGGCAGCTTATATCCTCTTTTATACTTCATTGGGACCACGAGCAACTGATGTAGCCACATAAGGAGAAGTAGGTTCTAACCTAGTTATCTTTTAAGAAGCTGAGCAACACAACTCTTGACATGCTTATAAAGATACTGGATAAATACAGCTGGCCATTTAGAGGAATTCTAAGACCGTGGGAGCTGTGTTACTATCACCATATACTTTAGGTCAGTGCCATTATCGAAAAACTGACTAATAACATTTAACGAGTATTGCAGTTAAGCACTCCTTACAGGTACCATTTATTTCAAAACCTTTATAGTTTGCTCCAAAGTTAAAATAATTAGCTAAGCATTATTCTTCTCCTGGTCTAAAAACCATTATATCCTTTCTTTTCCTTTTCACTGTTATGGCCTTTTCACATTTCTAAATCCCAGCTTGATCTATGAATACTCTAGAATGATGTAAAGCAGATAGGAATGTATGTGTATATATTTATTGCACACTTGCACATCAAATCAATGTACATAGTATAATAACGTGGTCCTTGTGTGAAGCCTAGAACTCAGAGGACTGTTTGTTTTTCCTTTTTCTTTTGGCCTATTCTGAGTAACTGCAGTGCTTTCTTAGGGAAATGACAGGGCAAAGCTATTTTTTTGTTGGCTTTGGGCTGTATTTGTGCACTAAATCTTTATTCTAAAAAATAAATGGAAACTTTTCTTTAATTTTTTAAAATGAGAATTTTCATTTACACCTACATTAAAATCTTAATGAGAAAAATAATTTAAAACCCTGTAAATGTTCTGTCTTTATTTTTTTATCAAACAATTTTATATACACACACACTTTATCCTACTATGTGACTTAAAATTTAGTTCACTTATCCTGTTGTATTAGGACTTGATTTTACTCTTCCTTCAACTTGACCCAGAACTGCATAAAGCACTTATTTAGAATTCTCAAGAGTTGGGATCAGGATTAAAATTAAAAGGGATAGGGATCGGGAATGACTACAGAATAAACTGCATTAAGAACCACATCTTTGCAAAGTGATGTATTAAAAGAGAGGAGCTGAGAATGTATTATTTACCTCACAGACTCAGGTGCTATAGATGAAGTCAGTAAAAACTCCCCATATAAAAATATTCTAGAAGTTGCTTCTGAAAGATGCCACTATGAGTAAAGATGAGTCTTGAATCGTGAGGTTGGCATCTTTTCATATTCTGCAGTTGGTCTAAGAATCTTAGAGTTCTTGGCTAAATTATCAGATCAATGAAATATTTCCAAATCATAAGGTCACAGAGCCACTTGAACAAAACTTACTTTGTTTAGCTCCATGAAGTATCTTTGGAGAATACTTTGTTGCATATATATAATTGAGGTATTTTAGGTTTAAAAATATCCGTCCTAATAGACATTGAATTTTGAAACCTGAAATTAATACATACTTTGCTGTGCTTTGCAGGCCCCCATCCATTAGCATTTCATCATGCTGCCTTTTTCAGGAGGCCAGGACCTCTCTTCTCTGCTAGAGGCTTATCATATAAAAAAGTGCATAATACAGTAGAAAGAGTGAAAATGATGTTGGATGTAAATAAATTGCAAGAGTTTAATGACAAAGCAAACCTGAAGTACCAGTTTCTGATTGCTTGTTTTGCAGTTTTCAGTTCTGCAGTTTTGCACCATTTTCCTAGCTCTTGCATTTTTTTATAGGTATAGAAAAGGGCTGGCAACTGTAGAACAGGAGATAGGCCGTAGCAGTTTGCACTGAAGTATCTGGAATCTCACTGACTCGTGTGTCATCAAAGCTATACCAGGCCTGGGTCACTGAGTTCTTGCAGAAAGCAGTGTAGTGGCCACCGTCCAGATCACCAAAGTGGTTCTAGGGGAAGAACGAATGTCAGACTTAATATTCCCAAGCAGATAACTCTACTGGAACAAAAAAAGGTATAGCCAAGAAATATTTTTCACAATTGTCCCTTACACTAAATTAAAAGGAGAAGGTAATGTTAAATGATAGATATGGCCTGACTGCTACAATATTTTTCATCCATTGAACTGCTTATACATTGGGCCTATCGACTAACGAATCTATGAATGAAATAGTTTAGTATTTGGCAGCATCTAATATTTATGACTGAATACTGAGCATCTACTATACATAGACTATTAAACGTTAAAGGAGTTGGGGCACCTGGGTGGCTCAGTCGGTTAAGCATCCAACTTCGGCTCAGGTCATGATCTCACGGTTCGTGAGTTCAAGTCCTGTGTCGGGCTCTGTGCTGACAGCTCAGAGCCTGGAGCCTGCTTCAGATTCGGTGTCTCCCTCTCTCTCTGCCCTTCCCCTGCTCACACTCTGTCTCTCTCTCTCAAAAATAAACATTAATTAAAATTTTTAAAAACATTGAAGATTTTAAAATAAGATAGTCCTCTTTCCTAAATGAGCCTACAGTTTAATTTTAAAGATAGGAAAAAGGACATTTAACATTGGGACAAGACAGTTAACTGCATATTGCTCCTACACAATTTGAGGGGTTATGCGACAACAACCCCCTCGGTCATGTAGCATCCAGAAAAGAACCTATTCCATTCTCTTTTCCATGTCTTTCCTAACCCCATAAAGGAATGTTTGAAACCGGCACTGGAGAACCTCACTTTGGTGTGGACTGTGAGGAAGAATGCATTTCATATTTTTGTATGATTGAAAAAATATTTTGTGACCTGAACATTATATGAATCTCAAATTACAGCAAGTAAAGTTTCATGGGAACACAGCCATGCTCATTCGTTTTATATCTTTTAGTAGCTGCCTTCACACAACAATAGTAAAGCTGAATAGTTGCAGTAGAAACTGCTGGCCAACAAAGCCTAAAATATTTACTGTCTGGCCTTTTACACAATAAGTTTGCTGACCCCTGGTATAGAGGGCAGAAGATGGTCAATTATAGTCATTTAGTAGTCAATATAGAATTGATAGTGAGTTCAGCTCTAATACTACACAATGGCTTTAAGGTGTATTTAACCTTCCTGAGCTTTAATTTCCCCATCTATTAAAATGGGGTAATAAAATATGTCTTGTCTTACATAGCAGTTATCAGATGTCTTTGAAATTACGGAAGTAGCACATAGGAGATACTTACTAAATATTCCCTTAGACCTTCATCTTCCCTACCTCTCACTTTACATGTTACAGAAATATCCCAAAGCTGACATTTAAAAGATCTGAGCTCTAGTCCTGGTCCTTGCCCTGTGACCTTATTTGGGGGGCTATTTTGAGAATTGAGGGGTGCTTGGCAAAAGGAAAGAACTATATTCTGTTTCTGGATAGATGTGCTTTCATTCAGGCTGTACAGGACACCCACATATAGAGTGTTCTTGAACATTCTAAAAAATGACCATGAACATAATACACAGTGCTATAAGCTTAAGATGTTATATATGAACCTCATGGTAACCAGAAGCTCATAACATTGAACAGATGCACAAAAATTAAAGAGAAAACCAAACCTAACACTACAGAAATCATCAAGCACAATAAAAGAAAGCAAGAGAATAAAGGATCAGAGAAAGACCACAAAAACAACCAGAAAACAAAATGGCAATAAGTTTACTTACCAGTAATTAAATGTAAATGGCCTAAATCCTCCAATCAAAATACATAGGGTGGTGGAATTGATTTAAAAAAGCACACACATAAACCGTCTATATGTTGCTGGCCACAAGACACTCAACCTCACACCTAAAGATGCATACAGATTGAAAGTGAAAAAACAGCATGCAAATGGATGTGAAAAAAAAAAAAAACATGCTTCTACCAGAAAAAATAAACTTGTTTTTAATTTTTTTCAATGTTTGTTTTTGAGAGAGAGAGAGCAGGGGAGAGGCAGAGAGAGAACGAGACACAGAATCTGAAGCAGGCTCCAGGCTCTAAGCTGTCAGCACAAAGCCTGAAGCAGGCTTGAACCCATGAACTGTGAGATCATGACCTGAGCCAAAGTTGGACACTTAACCACCCAACTGAGCCACCCAGGTGCCCGAGATAAAATAAATTTTAAAACAAAAACTGTAAGAAGAGACAAAGAAGGGGATTACATAACAGTGAAGGAATCAATCCAACAAGAGGAGCTAAAAATTGTAAATATCTATGCATCCAACACTGGATTACCTAAATATATAAAGCAAATATTAACAGATGTAAAGAGATAAATTGGTAATATAGTAATACTAGGGAACGTGAAAACCCCAGTTACATCAGGGCCCCTGGGTGACTCAGTCACTTGAGCATCCAACTCTTGATTTCAGCTCAGGTCATGATCCCAGGGTCATGGGATCAAGCACCACGTTGGACTTTTGGCTGAGTGTCGAACCTGCTTAAGATTCTCTTTCTCTCTTTCTCTCTCCCTCTGCCCGCCCCCCCCCCCCCCGCCACACACTCTCTGATAAAAAATTAAAAATAAAAAATCTTAAAAAAAACAACAGCCACTTACATCAATGGATAGATCATCCAGGAAGAAAAATCAATAAGGAAACTGTCTTTGAGTGAAACATTAGACCAGGTGGACATAAAAGATCTACACAAACATTCCATACAAAAACAAGATAACAGACATTCTTTTCAAGTACATCTGGAACATTCTCCATAATAGAACATATGTTAGGCTCCAAAGTGGTGGTAAATTTAAGAAGATTGAAACCATATCATGCATCTTTTCTGACCACAGCAGTATGAAAATAGAAATCAATCACAAGAAAAAAAACACAATCATGTGGAGGCTAAAAAACATGATACTAACAACCGAAAGGTCAATGAAGTAATCAAAAAAGTTATAAAAATACATGAAAACAAAGGAAAATGAAAATACAATGATCCAAAACCTTTGGGATGCAGCAAAAAGCAGTTCTAAAAGGGCAATTTATAACAATACAGGCCTACCTCAAGAAACAATCTCAAACAACCTACCATTACACCTAAAGGAACTAGAAAAACAAAACAAATAAAGCCCAAGGTTAGTAGATGGGAGAAAATAATAAAGATAAGAACAGAAATAAAGGTATAGAGACAAAAAAAAATAGAAAAAAATTAATGAAAAGAGCTGGTTCCTTGAAAAGATAAAATTGATGAACCCTTAGCCAGACTCATCAAGAAAAGAAGAGAAAGACCCAAATAAGTAAAAAAAGAAAGAGAAGTAACAACTAACAGCACAGAAATACAAAGGGTTATAAAGAAAACATTGTGAAAAAGTATGTGCCAACAAATTGGAAAACCCAGAAGAAATGGATAAATTCCTAGAAACATACAATCTTCCAAAATTCAATCAGAAGGAAATAGAAAACCTGAAGAGACCAATGACTAATAACAAAAATGAATTGGTTTTCAAAAAACTACCAAAAAAATAAAAGTCCAGGACCAGATGGCTTCACAGGTGAACTATACCATTTAAAGAAGACTTTATACCTATTCTCTTCAAACTATTCCAAAAAACAGAAGAGTAAGGAAAGCTTCCAAGTTTATTCTATGAAGCCAGCATCACCCTGACACCAAAACCAAAGACACCACAAAAAAAAAAAAAAAAAAAACTACAGGCAAATATCCCTGATGTACATAGATACAAAAAATCCTCCACAAAATGTTAACAAATTGCATTCATCTAGATGATAAAGGATCATTCACCATGCTCACTTCAACAGCACATCTACTAACATGGGAATGATACAGAGATTATCATGGCCCCTGCACAAGAATCACATTCAAATTTGTGACATGTTGCATATTAAAAAAAAAAAATCATTCACCACAATCAATTGGAATTTATTCTGGGGCTGCAAGGATGGTTCAATATTCACAAATCAATAAACATGATACACTATATCAATAAAACATAAAAATCATATGATCATATCATCATCTGCATCTCAATAGATGCAGAAAAAGCATTTGACAAAGTACAACATCAATTCATTTAAAAAAACTCTCAAAAGTGGCACCTGGGTTGGCTCAGTCAGTTAAGTGCCTGACTCTTGATTTCAGCTCAGTTCATACCTTATAGTTTGTGGGATTGAGCCCCATGTCAGGCTCTGTGCTGCAGCCTGCTTGGGATTCTCTCACTTCTCTCTCTGCCCCTGCTCCTGCTCATGCATGCTCTCTCTCCCTGTTTCTCTCAAAATAAGTAAACATTAAAAAAAAACAAAAAAACCTCAACAGTGGGTTTAAAAGGAACATACCTCAACTTAACAAAGGATATATATGACAAATTCATAGCTAACATCGCATTCAGTGGTGAAAAATGATGTGGAGAACAAAGGCAAAAGAAATATAGGAAAAAAATTTAAAAAAAAAATTTAACAAGTACTTAAGACAGGTAGAGTGACCTTTTCTCAAGGAGCTTAGCTGCCTTCATGTTAATCTTTGCTAGAGGCAAAAGGCAACCTTAGCTTGACATTAGCTGGACCTCCAGGATCCTGTAAAAATCCCCTTGGAAACTTTGTTTATCTCTACCTCCTCAAGATAAATGTTACCAATTATTTTCCAAAAACATGGCCCACTGATATACATCTGAAAAGTCTCATGACTAACAGTTTACTAGACAGTAGTAAATGACCTTTTCGTAGCAACAGCTAGCTCCTCAAGGTCCAAATTCCTTAAAAACTTCTCCTATCCCTAACCCCCTCCCAACTTGAAAGTATGTCACTCCTCATGACCTCAGAGCAGCTACAACAACCCTTTTTGTACCAAAGACATCTCAAGAATTGTTTCTTGACTGTTCACTCCCGAACCCCAACATGACACATCAAAAAACAGAATTTTGCTCTAAAATTATAAGACAAGGATGCCCACTGTCACTTTTATTCAACACAGTATTAAAGTCCTGGTTATAGCAAGCAGACAAAAATAAAAAAGAGGCATCCATATTGGTAAAGAAGTTAAACTGTCACTATTTGCAGATGACATGAATCCTTAAGATCCACCAATAAACTACTAGAATTAATAAATGAATTCAGTAAAATTGAAGGATACAAAATTAATACCCAGAGGTCTGGGAAGATGTTGGAGTAGGAGGACACTAAGTTTGCCTTGTCTCACGGATCCAACTAGATAACACCCATATCAGCATAAATAACCCAGAAAACAATCCAGAGACTGCCAGAACAAACTCCACAACTAGGGGCCACATTGAAGAAGGTAGGAATGGCAAAGATGTGGTCTAGAAGTAAAATAGACCATGGCTGTCTGTGGTAGAGAGAGAGCCGATCACACTGAGAAGCGAAGAAAACAGACTTTCACTCTAGGGATATTTGCCTTTGAATATGAGAGGGGCTGAATTTCCTGAGTTCTTAAAACCAGTAGAGCTTAGCCTAGAATTTAAAAATCATCAGGCTTGGCTCTGGGAGAGACTGGAGGGTGCTAAGAAACAGAGTTCCCTCCCCTAAAGAGACAGCATAACAAACAGGCTGTACACATACTGTGTAGAATCAGCAGTTTGAGAAACACCAGGGACAGATGGGAGGAAGAGTGATTTGCTCATCTCAGAGTGTGGCCTAGAGAGACAGGAAGCACAGGGAGACGTTTCCTGGAAAAAAGGAGCTGGCAGAAGCCATTTCCTCCCCCAACCCCAGCATAAACGACGGCCACCTGTGGGAAAGAGAACAGCCCAGATACTCCTTACCTAAATTGCTTGCATCAAGCCCCAATCCCCCAGGCTTTGCTGGGTCTGTCCTTCCCAATCACACTCTCTCCTCAGTCCTGGTGCTGCAAGCCCCCTCCCCGTAAAGACGAGCGCACACCTTGTTAACACATCTCCTGAACCACATATTTTGCAAAACATCACTTCCAGCAGCATGGAGGGTTGGTCTCATTTTGCAAACAGACCACTGCACACCTCATGGTCCACAACAGGCAAAGAGAGCCTCCATAGACAATTGGACTGAAGGAAAAAGAGGCCAGGGCTCAACAGGAGAGCACACACAAAACACATAGGAGATATGTTTTTGAAGCACCAGGTCCTGAGGAAGAGGGGACAATGCACTTCAGGGCACTATAGGAATTCTTCTTTATAAGGCTATTATCATTAAGAGCAAGAGAAGTAGGTGACTTTCCTAAAAGAGAAACAGACATAGAGAGTTAAACAAAAGGAGGAGACAGAGAAACATCTCTCAAATGAAAGATCAGGACCAAACCGCAGAAAGAGACCAAAGTGAAATCAATGTAAGAGAATTTAAGTGGAAAGAGAATTTAAAGTAATGGTCACAAAGATACTCAGTGAACTTAAGAGTCGAGGACATCAGTGTGACCCTTAACAAAGAGAGAAAAAACCAATCAGATATCAAGAACAAAATAAATGAAATTAAAAATACACTTGATGGAATAAATAGCAGGCTAGATGAAGCAGAGGAATGAGTTACTGACCTGGAAAACAGAATAATGGAAAATAACCAAGCTGAGCAAAAGTGATGAAAGAAAATTATGTAAATTGATAATAGTCATAGAGAACTCTGACTCCATCAAGTCAGAACATCCACATTATAGGGATCCCAGAAGAAGAGACAAATAAGGAGGCAGAAAATTTATTTGAAGAAATAATAGCTGAAAACTTCCATAATCTAGGGAAGGACACAGATAACCAGATCCAGGAGGCACAAAGATTCCGCCCCCAACAAAATTCAATGCAAGGAGGTCCACACCAAGACACATAGTAATTAAAATGGCAAAAAGTCGTGATAAAAAAATTTTTGGAAGCAGCAAGAGAAAAGAAACTGTTACATACAAGTGAAACCCCATAAGGCTATAAGCGGATTTTTCAGCAGAAACATTGAATATATCATGCCACGTTCTTCCAGACAGCAAAGTGCTGAAGGGAAACATTTAAGGCCCGGAATACTCTATCTAGCAAGGCTATCATTCAGAAGAGAAGGAGGGATAAAGAGTTTTTCAGGCAAACAAAACTGAAGGAGGTTATGACCACTAAACCTGACCTCCAAGAAATAGTAAAAGGGAAACTTTGAGTGGAAAGAAAGACCATAAGTGAGAGTATGAAAAATAAAAAACATAAAAACAGCAAAAAATAAGTATTTCTGTAAATCAAAGAATTCATAAAATAAAAGGATGCAAAATAGGACACCATACACCTAGAAACGTAGAAGGGAAGAAGAGTAAAAAATGGGCTTAAACTTAAGTGAACATCAACTTAATATAGACTGCTCTATGCAGAAGACATTATATACAAACCTAATGATAACCACAAATCAAAAGCCAGTAATATATATGAAAAAAAAATAAAGAGAAAGGAATCCAAGTATTAAGGAAAGCCAACAAAACATGAAAGAGAGCAAGAAAGGATCAAAGAACATCTATAGAAACAACCACAAACCAAGTAACAAAATGGCAATAAATACATATCTATCAATAATTGCTTTGAATGTAAACTGAACATTCCAGTCAAAAAAACACAAGATGACAGAATGCATTACAAAAAAAAAAAAAAAAAGATCCATCTATATGCTGCCTACAAAAGACCAATCTCAGGCTGACAAGAGACCTGCAGATTGGAAGTGAGAGGTTGGAGAAACATTTATGATGTAAATGGATGCCAAAAGGTAGCTATACTTATATAGAACATATTGGACTTTAAAACAAAGACTGTAACAAGAGACAAAAAAGGATAAGAAAGGGGATAATCCATCACGAAGATATAATAATTGTACTTATTTATTCACCAAACACAGAAGCACCCAAATACACAAAATGGTTAATAACAAACATAAAGGAACTAGTTGGTAATAATATAATAGTAGGGAACTTAACACCCCACTTACATCAATGAGCAGATCATCTAAACAGAAAATCAATATGAAAACAACAGCTTTGAATGATACAATGAACCAGATGGATTTAGCAGATACATCAGAACATTCCATCCTCAAACAGCAGAATACACACTCTTGTCAAGTGCACATGGAACATTCTCCACAATAGATCACATATGAGGCCACAAAAGTCTCAACAAATGCAAGAAATCAAAATTATACCTACAACTTTTCTGACCACAATGCTATAACCACAAGAAAAAATCTGGAAAGACCACAAATAACATGGATGTTAATTAACATGTTATTAAATAATGAATGAGTCAACCAAGAACTCAAAAAACAAATAAAAAATTACATGGAAACAAATGAAAGTGAAAACACAAGAGTCCCAAATATTTGAGATGCAACAAAAGTGGTTCTAAGAAGGAAGTTTATAGCAATAAAAGTCTACCTCAAGAAGCAGGAAAAATCTTAAATGACCTAACCTTACATCTAAAGAAGCTAAAAACAGAAGAACAAACAAAACCCCAAACCAGCAGAAGGAAGGAAATAATGAAGATTAGAGCAGAAATCAATGATCTAGAAACTAAAAAATCAATACAACAGATCAATGAAACCAGGAGATGATTCTTTGAAAAGATGGATAAAACTGATAAACCTCTAGCAAGACTCACTAAAAAAAAAAAAATAAAAAAAATAAAATAAAATAAAATAAAATAAAATAAAATAAAATACAGAACCCAAATAAAGAAAATTACTAATGCAAGAGGATAAATAACATCACAGAAATACAAACAATGGTAACAATATAATGAAAAGCTATATGCCAATAGACATCTTAGAAGAAATGGATAAATATCTAGAAACAAATAACCTACCAAAGCTAAAGCAAGAAAAAATAGAAAATTTGAACACATCAATCACCAGCAATGAAATTGAAACAATAATCAAAACAACCCCCAAACAGAAGTCCAGGACCTGATGGCTTCACAGTGAATTCTACCAAACATATAAAGAAGAGATAATACCATTCTTCTCAAACTATTCCAAAAAACTCAAGAGGAAGGAAAACTTTCAAATTTATTCTATGAGACCAGTATCACCTTGATACCAAAACTAGATAAAGATACCACACACAAAAAAAGAGAACTACAGGCCAGTATCTCTCACAAATACAGATGCAAAATCCTCAACAAAATATTAGCAAACCAAATTCAACAGTGTATTAAAAAAATCATATACCACAATTAAGTGGGATTTAAAACTGGGATACAAGAGTGGTTCAATATTTGCAAAGCAATCAATGTGATACATAGCATCAATAAAAGAAATGGTTAAAACCATATGATCATTTCAATAGGTGTAGAAAAAGCATTTGACAAAATACAACATTCATTCATGATAAAAACTCTCTGCAAAGTAGGCCTAGAGGGAACACATCTCAACATAATAAAGACCTTTATATGAAAACCCACAGCCAACATCATACTCAATGGGGAAAATCTGAGAGCTTTTCCCCCTAAAGTTAGGAACAAGACAATGATGTCCATTCTTAGCACTTTTATTCAAAATAGTACTGCAAGTCCTAGCCACATCAATTAGACAACATAAATAAAGGCATCCAAATTTGCAAGGAAGAAGTAGATGACATACTATATATATGTAGACTGCACCAAAAAACCTACTAGAACTGATAAATGAATTCAGTGAAATCGCAGGATACAAAAATCAAGATACAGAAATCTGTTGTATTCCTATATACTAATAATGAGGCAGTAGAAAGTGAAATAAAGAAAAAAATTCCAGGGGCACCTGGGTGGCTCAGTCTGTTAAACATCTGACTTCAGCTCAGATCATGATCTCACAGTTTGTGGGTTTGAGCCCCATGTCAGGCTCTGTGCTGACAGCTCAGAGCCTAGAGCCTGCTTCAGATTCTGTGTCTCCCTCTCTCTCTGCCCCTCCCCCACTCATGCTCTCTCTCTCTCTCTCTCTCTCTCTCTCTCTCTCTCAGAAATAAGAATTTTAAAAAAGAAAAAAAAATTCCATTTACAATTGCACCAAAACAATACAATATCTAGGAATAAACAACCAAAGAGCTAAAAGACCCATACTCTGAACACTATAAAACACTGATGAAAGAAAAAGAAGATGACACAAAGAAATGTAAAGATATATGCTCATGGATTGGAAGAATAAATACTGTTAAAATGTGTATACAACCCAAAGCAATCTACAGATTTAAGCAATCCCTATCAAAATAGCAACAGCATTTTTCATAGAACTAGAACAAACAATCCTAAAATTTGTATGGAACAAAAGATCTCAAATATCCAAAGCAATCTGAAAAAGAAAAAAAAAAAACCCTGGAAATATCAAGTAATATTACAAGAATTCCAGATTTCAAGTTATATTACAAAGCAGTAGTAATCAAAATACTATGGTACAGTCATAAAAATAGATACAATGATCAATGGAATATAGCAGAAAACCCAAAAATTAACCCACAATTATATGGTCAATTAACTGACAAGGGAGGAATGAATGTTCAATAGGAAGCAGTCTCTTCAACAAATGGTGCTGGGAAAACTGGACAGCCACATGCAAAAGAATGAAACTCGACCAATTTCTTTCACTATACACAAAAATAAACTCAAAATGGATTAAAGACCTAAATTTGAGACCTGAAACCATAAAAATCCCTGAAGAGAGCATAGGCAGTAATGTTGCTGACATCGGCCGTAGCAACAAAATTCCTGCACAGGAAGGAAACAATCAACAAAACTAGAATGCAATGTACTTAATGGGAGAAGATATTTGCAAATATTATACCCGATAAAGGGTTAGTATCCAAATATATATAAATAACTTCTACAACTCAACACCAAAAAACATAATCCAATTAAAAAATGGGCGGAAGACATGAAGAGACATTTGTTCCAAAGAAGACATACAGATGGCCAACAGACACATTAAAAGATGCTCAACATCATAAATCATCAGGGAAATGCAAATCAAAACTACAATGAGGTATTACCTCACACCTGTCAGAATGGTTAAAATAAAAAACATAAGAAACAAGTGTTAAAAAGGATGTCAAGAAAAAGGAACCCTGGTGCACTGCTGGTAGGAATGCAAACTGGTGTAGCCACTGTGGAAAACAGTACAGAAGTTTCCCAAAAACAAAAAAATAGAACTACCATATGATCTAGAAACTCCACTACTGGGTATTTACCCAAAGAAAATGAATACACTAATTCAAAAAGATATCTGCACCCCTATGTTTAATGCAGCATTATTTATAATAGCCAAGATATGGAAACAACTCAAGTGTTGATCCATAGATCAATGAATAAAGAAGATATGATATGGATATTATACATATACATATATATATATATATACACACACACACACACACACACACATACACACTCAGTCATAAAAAAGAATGAAATGTTGCCATTTGCAGTAACATGGATGAATCTAGAGTGTTTAATGCTAAGTGAACTAAATCAGAGAAAGACAAATACCACATGATTTCACTCCTGTGGAATCCAAGAAAAAAACAAATAAAGAAAAAAACAAGGAAAACAAAAAACACAGACTCTTAACTGTAGAAAACAAACTGATGGTTACCAGGGGAGTATGGTAGGGGTTAGGTAAAATAGGTGATGGGGATTAAGAATACACTTAATCATGACCAGCATGGAGAAATGTATAAACTGATCAGTCACTATTTTGTACACCTGAAATTAACATAACACTGTATGTGAATTATACTTGAATAAAAAAATGGTAAAAAAAAAAAAAAAGAAAGAAAGAAAGAAAGAAAGAAAGAAAGAAAGAAAGAAAGAAAGAAAGAATATATTCTGGAATCAGAAAGAACTGAATGTAAACTCTGATCCCATTAGTTTTTAGCTGTGTGACTTTGATCAATTAACCCCTCTAGGACTTTTTTCTTATAATAAATTAATAATAAAAAATATGTTCTACACTATAAAATTATTATAAATTTTTTTACTTAAGAAATATAGTGGATACTTGCAGTGAAAGCAAGGAAAAGGGGGTTCTGTACCATGCAATAAATATTTGCTCATAGAATTCAAAATCAGTAAATAGCAATATTAGTATTATATTAGTCTACCTTGTAAGCACTGTAAGCAAGTTAATATTAGTGGAGAAGAATTAATAATGTATACTTGAGGGGCACCTGGGTGACTCAGTTGGTTAAGCATCTGACTTCAGTTGAGGTCAGGATCTTGCGGTTTGTGAGTTTGAGCCCCGCATCAGGCTCTGTGCTGACTGATTCTGTGTCTCCCTCTCTCTCCGCCTTTCCCTCTCTCTCTCTCTCTCTCACGCACACACACACACACACACACACACACACTCTCTCTCTCTCTCTCTCAGAAATAAAGCATTTTTTAAAATTAAAAAAATAATAATTTATACTTGACATTAAACATATCCAGTGAAAACATTAAACATATACAGTTGATACAAATAAAACTATTGCAAAAAATATGAAAGAGATACATTTTAATAGGACAGGAAAAACTAATAGCAAAGAAATATGGTAAGATGATCAACCTTATTAATAATCAGGGAAATGCACTTTAAGAACAAAATGAGATACAATTTCAGACCACTAGATGGGCAAAAGCTATATCTGATAATAATTGATAGGGCTATATATTGGTATAACCTCCTTGAAAACCATTAACATTACCTAGAAAGTTAAATTTTCATACACTCTATGATCCAAGTGACTTCACTTCTAAATATATATGCTAGACAAACTCACATATCTGCAAGAATGTCTACATAATGTCGATCATAATAGCAAAAAGTCTGGAAACGATCAAATGTCCATGAACAGGGCAATAGATAAATTACAGTACCTTCACACATATCATATGCTAAGTGAAATTATAGCTACATATAAAAATATGGATGAATTTTAAAAATAATACAATGAAAAAGAAACTTGCCAAAGTCTAAAAAATATAATGCATTTTTATAGCTAAAACACAAAGAGTCTAAGCAATAATTTATAAATATATACAATAAAATGATATTAAACAGTCAAGAAAATAATAAGCATTAAATTGAGGATACTATAACCTCAAGAGGATAAGGCAAGAGAATGGATTCTCCGGAGCCAAGTGTAGACGAGAGGCCCGTGGAAGAGGGAAGGAAGGGCGGAGAGGCTGTGCACTCTACACGGACTGGCAGGAGGGAGCCGGGGCAGAGGGGCAGCCCGCCAGCAAAGCAGAACCCCCGAATCTGGGTTGCAAAAATGGAGGGGCCGGACAGAGTGTGTTTGGACAGCAAGCGGGAGTTAACATCTAGAAGGTTATAAGCTAACAGCTCTGTTCGGAGAGCAGGAGGGCTGGAGGACAACAGGAGGGAGAATTGTTGCGCCCCGGAAGAAAGGCGCTCACCAGCACCATCTCCCTCGCCCATCTCCCAGCCAAAATCCAAAAGGGAACCAGTTCCTGCCAGGGAACTTGCTTGTACTGCGGAAACACCCAACGCTGTGCTTCTGCGGATCCACAACTCCAGCAGCAGGTCTGACTCCCCAGTGCTGCAGGGCCCCTCCTGAAGCGGATCTCCGAAGGAAAAGCGAGCGGAGCCTGCCCCTCCCGCCCCTGTGCATCTTGCCGATCCACCCCAGCTAATACGCCAGATCCCCAGCACCACAAGCCTGACAGTGCAAGTAGCCCAGAGAGGCCACGCCACCCCACAGTGAATCCCACCCCTAGGAGAGGGGAAGAGAAGGTACACACCAGTCTGACTGTGGCCCCAGCGGTGGGCTGGGGGCAGACATCAGGTCTGACTGCGGCCCTGCCCACCAATGCAAGTTATTCAAGACAGCACAGGGGAAGTGCCCTGTAGTTCTGCACCACTCCAGGGATATCCAAAATGACCAAACGGAAGAATTCCCCTCAGAAGAATCTCCAGGAAATAACAACAGCTAATGAACTGATCAAAAAGGATTTAAATAATATAACAGAAAGTGAATTTAGAATAATAGTCATAAAATTAATCGCTGGGCTTGAAAACAGTATAGAGGACAGCAGAGAATCTATTGCTACAGATATCAAGGGACTAAGAAACAGCCAGGAGGAGCTAAAAATGCTGTAAATGAGCTGCAAAATAAGATGGAGACAACCACAGCTCGGATTGAAGAGGCAGAGGAGAGAATAGGTGAACTAGAAGATAAAATTATGGAAAAAGAGGAACCTGAGAAAAAGAGAGAAAAAAAATCCAAGAGTATGAGGGGAAAATTAGAGAACTAAGTCATGCACTAAAGAGAAATAATCTATGCATAATTGGTATTCCAGAGGAGGAAGAGAGAGGGAAAAGTGCTGAAGGTGTACTTGAAGAAATAATAGCTGAGAACTTCCCTGATCTGGGGAAGGAAAAAGGCATTGAAATCCAAGAGGCACAGAGAACTCCCTTCAGACGTAACTTGAATCAATGTTCTGCACAACATATCATAGTGAAACTGGCAAAATACAAGGATAAAGAGAAAATTCTGAAAGCAGCTAGGGATAAACGTGCTCTAACATATAAAGGGAGACCTATAAGACTCGTGACCGATCTCTCTACTGAAACTTGGCAGGCCAGAAAGGAATGACAGGAAGTCTTCAACGTGATGAACAGAAAAAATATGCAGCCGAGAATCCTTTACCCAGCAAATCTGTCATTTAGAATAGAAGGAGAGATAAAAGTCTTCCCAAACAAAAACTGAAGGAATTCATCACCACTAAACCAGCCCTACAAGAGATCCTAAGGGGGATCCTGTGAGACAAAGTACCAGAGACATCGCTACAAGCGTGAAACCTACAGACATCACAATGACTCTACACTCATATCTTTCTATAATAACACTGAATGTAAATGGACTAAATGTGCCAACCAAAACACATAGGGTATCAGAATGGATAAAAAAACCAAGACCCAGCTAATTTGCTGTCTACAAGAGACTCATTTTAGACCTGAGGACACCTTCAGATTGAAAGTGAGAGGATGGAGAACTATCTATCATGCTACTGGAAGTCAAAAGAGAGCTGGAGTAGCCATACTTATATCAGACAAACTAGACTTTAAATTAAAGGCTATAACAAGAGATGAAGAACGGCATTATATAATAATTACAGGGTCTATCCATCAGGAAGTGCTAACAATTATAAATGTCTATGCACCAAATACAGGAGCCCCCAAATATATAAAACAATTACTCACAAACATAAGCAACCTTATTGATAAGAATGTGGTAATTGCAGGGGACTTTAACACCCCACTCACAGCAATGGATAGATCATCTAGATACATGGCCAATAAAGAAACAAGGGCCCTGAATGATACATTGGATTAGATGGACTTGACAGATATATTTAGAACCCTGCATCCCAAAGCAACAGAATATACTTTCTTCTCGAGTGCACATGGAACATTCTCCAAGATAGATCACATACTGGGTCACAAAACAGCCCTTCATAAGTATACAAGAATTGAGATCATACCATGCATACTTTCGGACCACAATGCTATGAAGCTTGAAATCAACCACAGGAAAAAGTCTGGAAAACCTCCAAAAGCATGGAGGTTAAAGAACACCCTCCTACAGAATGAATGAGTCAACCAGGTAATTAGAGAAGAAATTAAAAAATATATGGAAGCAAATGAAAATGAAAATACAACAATCCAAACGCTTTGGGATGCAGCGAAGGCAGTCCTGAGAGGAAAATACATTGTAATCCTGGCCTATCTCAAGAAACAAGAAAAATCCCAAATATAAAATCTAACAGCACACCTAAAGGAAATAGAAGCAGAACAGCAAAGACACCCCAAACCCAGAAGAAGAAGAGAAATAATAAAGATCAGAGCAGAAATAAACAATATAGAATCTAAAAAAAACTGTAGAGCAGATCAATGAAACCAAGAGTTGGTTTTTTGAAAAAATAAACAAAATTGATAAACCCCTAGCCAGGCTTCTCAAAAAGAAAAGGGAGATGACCCAAATAGATAACATCACGAGTGAAAATGGAATTATCACAACCAATCCCTCAGAAATACAAACAATTATCAGGGAATACTATGAAAAACTATATGCCAACAAACTGGACAACCTGGAAGAAATGGACAAATTCCTAAACACCCACACGCTTCCAAAACTCAATCAGGAGGAAATAGAAAACTTGAACAGACCCATAACCAGAGAAGAAATTGAATCAGTTATCAAAAATCTCCCAACAAATAAGAGTCCAGGACCAGATGGCCTCCCAGGGGAGTTCTACCAGACGTTGAAAGCAGAGATAATACCTACCCTTCTCAAGCTATTCCAAAAAATAGAAAGGGAAGGAAAACTTCCAGACTCATTCTATGAAGCAGTATTACTTTGATTGCTAAACCAGACAGAGACCCAGTAAAAACAGAGAACTACAGGCCAATATCCCTGATGAATATGGATGCAAAAATTCTCAATAAGATACTAGTAAATCGAATTCAACAGCATATAAAAAGAATTATTCACCATGATCAAGTGGGATTCATTCCTGGGCTGCAGGGCTGGTTCAACATTTGCAAATCAATCAACGTGATACATCACATTAATAAAAGAAAAGATAAGAACCATATGATCCTGTCAATCAATGCAGAAAAGGCATTTGACAAAATTCAGCAACCTTTCTTAGTAAAAACCCTCGAGAAAGTTGGGATAGAAAAAACATACTTAAAGATCATAAAAGCCATTTATGAAAAGCCCACAGCTAACATCATCCTCAATGGGGAAAAACTGAGAGCTTTCCCCCTGAGATCAGGAACACGATAGGGATGTCCACTCTCACTGCTGTTGTTTAACATAGTGTTGGAAGTGCTAGCATCAGCAATGAGACAACAAAGGGAAATCAAAGGCATCAAAATTGGCAAAGATGAAGTCAAGCTTTCACTTTTTGCAGATGACATGATATTCTACATGGAAAACCCGAGAGACCCCACCAAAGTCTGCTAGAACTGATGCATGAATTCAGCCAAGTCGCAGGATACAAAATCAATGTACAGAAATCAGTTGCATTCTTATACACTAATAATGAAGCAACAGAAAGACAAATAAAGAAACTGATCCCATTCACAATTGCACCAAGAAGCGTAAAATAACCTAGGAATAAACCTAACCAAAGATGTAAAAGATCTGTATGCTGAAAACTATAGAAAGCTTGTGAAGGAAATTGAAGAAGCTATAAAGAAATGGAAAAACATTCCGTGCTCATGGGTTGGAAGAATACTGTTAAAATGTCAATACTACCCAAAGCTATCTACACATTCAATGCAATCCCAATCAAAATCGCACCAGCATTCTCAAAGCCAGAACAAGCAATCCTAAAATTTGTATGGAACCACAAAAGGCCCCGAATAGCCAAAGTAATTTTGAAGAAGACGACCAAAGCAGGAGGCATCACAATCCCAGACTTTAGCCTCTACTACAAAGCTGTAATCATCAAGACAGCATGGTATTGGCACAAAAACAGGCACATAGACCAACGGAATAGAATAGAAACCCCAGAACTAGACCCACAAAAGGATGGCCAACTCATCTTTGACAAAGCAGGAAAGAACATTCAATGGAAAAAAGACAGTCTCTTTAACAAATGGTGCTGGGAGAACTGAACAGCAACATGCAGAAGGTTGAAACTAGACCACTTTCTCACACCACTCACAAAAATAAACTCAAAATGGATAAAGGACCTGAATGTGAGACAGGAAACCATCAAAACCCTAGAGGAGAAAACAGGAAAAGACCTCTCTGACCTCAGCCGCAGCAATTTCTTACTTGACACATCCCCAAAGGCAAGGGAATTAAAAGCAAGAAGGAACTCTTGGGACCTCATGAAGATAAAAAGCTTCTGCACAGCAAAGGAAACAATCAACAGAACTAAAAGGCAACCAACGGAATGGGAAAAGATATTTGCAAATGACATATCGGACAAAGGGCTAGTATCCAAAATCTGTAAAGAGCTCACCAAACTTCACACCCAAAAAACAAGTAATCCAGTGAAGAAATGGGCAGAAAACATGAAGAGACACTTCTCTAAAGAAGACATCTGGATGGCCAAGAGGCACATGAAAAGATGCTCAATGTCGCTCCTCATCAGAGAAATACAAATCAGAACCACCCTCAGATATCACCTCACGCCAGTCAGAGGGACCAAAATGAACAAATCAGGAGACTATAGATGCTGGAGAGGATGTGGAGAAGTAGGAACCCTCTTGCACTGTTGGTGGGAATGCAAACTGGTGCAGCCACTCTGGAAAACAGTGTGGAGGTTCCTCAAAAAATTAAAAATTGACCTACCCTATGACCCAGCAGTAGCACTGCTAGGAATTTACCCAAGGGATACAGGAGTGCTGATGCATAGGAGCACTTGTATGCCAATGTTTATAGCAGCACTCTCAACAATAGCCAAATTATGGAAAGAGCCTAAATGTCCATCAACTGATGAATGGATAAAGAAATTGTGGTTTATATACACAATGGAGTACTACGTGGCAATGAGAAAGAATGAAATATGGCCCTTTGTAGCAACGTGGACGGAACTGGAGAGTGTTATGCTAAGTGAAATAAGCCATACAGAGAAAGACAGATACCACATGTTTTCACTCTTAGGTGGATTCTGAGAAACTTAACAGGAACCCATGGGGGAGGGGAAGGGAAAAAAAAAAAAGAGAGAGAGGTTAGAGTGGGAGAGAGCCAAAGCATAAGAGACTGTTAAAAAACTGAGAACAAACTGAGGGCTGATGGGGGGTGGGAGGGAAGGGAGGGTGGGTGATGGGTATTGAAGAGGGCATCTTTTGGGATGAGCACTGGGTGTTTAATGGAAACCAATTTGACAATAAATTTCATATATTTAAAAAAAAGAGGATAAGGCAAAAGATAGAGGGAAAGACCATACAGATAGATTTAACTGTACTGGTCATGTTTAAATTTATAAGTTGGGTGATAATTTCACAGTTATTCATTTATTATGCTTAATGACTTCCATATATCTGACATATAGTCCTTTGTATTTATCGAATATCACATAATGACATTCAAAAGAAAAAGAAAGGGATAGAAAATATACAAAGAATATCATCCAAAATAAAGCTGGCATAGTTTTATCAATATTAGCCTAGATAAATTAGTCTAATATTTCACTTAAAGTGAAAAGCATTTTTACGAATAGAAGATTCTCCGTATGATATAAGGAACAATTCACTAGATTGTTCTAGTGAATTGTGCAATTCACTAGATTGCACTAGATACAAAATTGCACACATAGCTTCAAATTATGGAAATTAAAAATGACAATTACTAGAAAATTTTGACCAAAATCACAATCTTTTAACACACATCCTTCAGTTATTTTGAAAAAGCAAACAAAAACTTATTAAGAGTATATAATATTTGAACAACACAATTAATAAATTATATCTAAATGAAATATGGAACTCTGAACCTAATTTAAAAAATCCTTTCAAGCACACATAAATCTCGGCCACAAGGCAAATATCAACACATGCCAAGAATAAATAACATTTGGACCACATTTCCTAATAAGAATGCAGTTAAGTTAGAAGTTAGCAACAAAACAATGATTAAAAAAATCATGTTTGTGGGGGGCCTGCATGGCTCAGTCAGTTAAGCATCCAACTCTTGATTTCAGTTCAGGTCATGATCTCACAATTCATGAGCTCGAGTCCTACATCGGGCTCTGCGCTGACAGCACTGAGCCTGGTTGGATTCTCTGTCTCTCTTTGCCCCTTGTCCTCTCGTGTTTTCTCTCTTAAATAAACTTAAAAAAAAATCATGTTTGGATGTATCATGTAAATGGATGTCAAAACAAAGTCAGAGTAGCAGGATTTATATCGGACAAACTAGACTTTATTCTTGTATTTTTTTTTTTTTTTATCCTGCTTTGGTAACAGAGTATACTGGCCTCATAGAATGATTGTGAATGTGTTGCCTCTATTCCATTATTTGTAAGATTTTGATGGAAAAATTGTAGTAATTATTGGTTTAGATGTTTGATAGCATTTGTCAATGAAATCTTGTGGTCTTGGGCTTTTCTCTGCTGGCAGATTCTTGATTCCTAATTCAACTTTCATTCATGCTTTTGGTCCAAGATTTCCTACTTCTTTTTTTTTTTTTTTCAACGTTTATTTATTTTTGGGACAGAGAGAGACAGAGCATGAACGGGGGAGGGGCAGAGAGAGAGGGAGACACAGAATCGGAAACAGGCTCCAGGCTCCGAGCCATCAGCCCAGAGCCCGATGCGGGGCTCGAACTCACGGACCGCGAGATCGTGACCTGGCTGAAGTCGGACGCTTAACCGACTGCGCCACCCAGGCGCCCCCAAGATTTCCTACTTCTTGAATTCAAGATTGATGATTCAATCATGGTAACTTGGGCATTATCTGATTTTTTTTTCACTCTAAGTTATCTGATTTGTTAGTATATAATTGTTTATAGTAATCTGTTGTACTATATTTCTGTGGTTCTGCTATATTGTTTTCTCTTCCATTTCTCATTTTGGTGTTTGAGTATTCTCTCTTTTTTTTGTCTTAGTTACAGTAGTTAAAGCATTGCCATTTTCCTTATTTTTTATTGTTTGCAAAACTGGTCATTACTTTCAATGTTATGTTATTGATTATTCTGGTCTATTTTATCTCTGATCTTCCTCTGTTATTTCCCTCCTCTACTAAATTTCAGCTAAGTTTCCTTTTTTTCTAGTTTCTTATGGTGTAACATTCAATTTTTTCTTAATAGAAGCATTTATAGCATAAATTTCACTCTAACATCTGCTTTTGATGCATCCCGTAGGTTTTGGAATATTGTATTTTCTTTTTCTTTTGTTATAGGACATATTTTGATTTGCAGTTTGATTTCTTACTTGGTCCACTGCTTGTGTAGTGTGTTGCTTAATTTTTAAATATTTAATATTTACATTGTAGATATTCCAGCTTTGTTTTATTGTTGATCATTGGTTTTGTACAAAAGACTGTGGTTGGAAAATATACTTGGTATGATTTTAGACTTTTTTTTAAGTTTATTTATTTAGAGAGACAGCATGAGCAGGGGAGGGGCAGAGAGAGAATCTCAAGCAGGCTTTCCGCTGACAGTGCAGAGCCTGATGTAGGGGCTCCATCTCACAAACCAAGAGATCATACCCTGAGCTGAAATCAAGAGTCAGATGCTTGACTGAGCCACCCAGGTGCCAGATGATTTCAGTCCTTCTTAGGTCTGCAATATTTGTTAGGTCTCTTTTTTATGTGATTTAACCAGGGGTTTCTTCTGTATGTACTTGAGGAAAAGGTCTTGGATGGAATGTTTTATATATATCTTTTAGAACCATGTATTCTGAGGTATACTTCAGGTAAGAAATGTTCTTGTTGAAAAAAATAGCTTAGGGTACTTGTTTATCTTGGAGAATGTTCCATGTGCACTCGAGAAGAAAGTATATTCTGTTGCTTTGGGATGCAGAGTTCTAAATATATCTGTCAAGTCCATCTGATCCAGTGTCTCATTCAGGGCCCTTGTTTCTTTATTGACCATGTGTCTAGATGATCTATCCATTTCTGTAAGTGGGGTGTTAAAGTCCCCAGCAATGACCACATTCTTATCAATAAGGTTGCTTCTGTTTATGAGTAATTGTTTTATATATTTGGGGGCTCCGGTATTCGGCGCATAGACATTTATAATTGTTAGCTCTTCCTGATGGATAGACCCTGTAACTATTATATAATGTCCTTCTTCATCTCTTGTTACAGCCTTTAATTTAAAGTCTAGTTTGTCTGATATAAGTATGGCTACTCCAGCTTTCTTCTGGCTTCCAGTAGCATGATAAATAGTTCTCCATCCCCTCACTCTGAATCTAAAGGTGTCCTCAGGTCTAAAATGAGTCTCTTGTAGACAGCAAATAGATGGGTCTTGTTTTTTTATCCATTCTGATACCCTATGTCTTTTGGTTGGCGCATTTAATCCATTTACATTCAGTGTTATTATAGAAAGATACGGGTTTAGAGTCATTGTGATGTCTGTATGTTTTATGCTTGTAGTGATGTCTCTGGTACTTTGTCTCACAGGGTCCCCCTTAGGATCTCTTGTAGGGCTGGTTTAGTGGTGACAAATTCCTTCAGTTTTTGTTTGTTTGGGAAGGCCTTTATCTCTCCTTCTATTCTAAATGACAGACTTGCTGGATAAAGGATTCTTGGCTGCATATCTTTGCTGTCTAGCACCCTGAAAATCTCGTGCCAATTCTTTCTGGCCTGCCAAGTTTCAAAAGAGAGATCAGTCACGAGTCTTATAGGTCTCCCTTTATATGTGAGGGCACGTTTACCCCTTGCTGCTTTCAGAATTTTCTCTTTATCCTTGTATTTTGCCAGTTTCACTATGATATGTCGTGCAGAAGATCGATTCAAGTTACGTCTGAAGGGAGTTCTCTGTGCCTCTTGGATTTCAATGCCTTTTTCCTTCCCCAGTTCAGGGAAGTTCTCAGCTATTATTTCTTCAAGTACCCCTTCAGCACCTTTCCCTCTCTCTTCCTCCTCTGGGATACCAATTATGCGTATATTATTTCTTTTTAGTGTATCACTTAGTTCTCTAATTTTCCCCTCATACTCCTGGATTTTTTTATCTCTCTTTTTCTCAGCTTCCTCTTTTTCCATAACTTTATCTTCTAGTTCACCTATTCTCTCCTCTGCCTCTTCCATCCGAGCCGTGGTGGTTTGCATTTTGTTTTCCATTTCCTTTAAAGCGTTTTTCAGCTCCTCGTGACTGTTCCTTAGTCCCCTGATGTCTGTAGCAAGAGATTCTCTGCTGTCCTGTATGCTGTTTTCCAGCCCAGCGATTAATTTTATGACTATTATTCTAAATTCACTTTCTGTTATATTATTTAAATCCTTTTTGATCAGCTCATTAGCTGTTGTTATTTCCTGGAGATTCTTCTGAGGGGAATTCTTCCGCTTGGTCATTTTGGATAGTCCCTGGTGTGGTGAGGGCCCGCAGGGCACTTCCCCTGTGCTGTGGTGTATAACTGGAGTTGGTGGGCAGGGCCGCAGTCCGACCTGATGTCTGCCCCCAGCCCACCGCTGGGGCCACAGTCAGACTGGTGTGTGCCTTCTCTTCCCCTCTCCTAGGGGCGGGATTCACTGTGGGGTGGCGTGGCCCGTCTGGGCTACTTGCACACTGCCAGGCTTGTGATGCTGGGGATCTGGCGTATTAGCTGGGGTGGGAAGGCAAGGTGCACGGCGGCAGGGGGGGCAGGCTTAGCTCGCTTCTCCTTAGGTGATCCACTTCAGGAGGGGCCCTGTGGCAGCCGGAGGGAGTCAGATCGCTGCCGGAGGTTTGGCTCCGCAGAAGCACAGAGTTGGGTGTTCGCGCGGAGCGAGCAATTTCCCTGGCCGGAGCCGGTTCCCTTTGGGATTTTGGCTGGGGGATGGGCGGGGGAGATGGCGCTGGCTAGCGCCTTTGTTCCCCGCCAAACTGAGCTCTGTCGTCCGGGGGCTCCGCAGCTCACCCTCCCTTTGTCCTCCAGCCTTCCCGCTTTCCGAGCAGAGCTGTTAACTTATGACCTCCCAGACGCTAAGTCGCGCTTGCTGTCGGAACACAGTCCGTCAGGCCCCTCCGCTTTTGCAAGCCGGACTCGGGGGCTCTGCTTGGCCGGCGAGCCGCCCCTCCGCCCCGGCTCCCTCCCGCCAGTCCGTGGAGCGCGCACCGCCTCGCCGCCCTTCCTACCCTCTTCCGTGGGCCTCTCGTCTGCACTTGGGTCCGGTGACTCTGTTCTGCTAATCCTCTGGCGGTTTTCTGGGTTATTTAGGCAGGTTGTAGGTGGAATCTAAGTGATCAGCAGGACGCGCGGTGAGCCCAGCGTCCTCCTACGCCGCCATCTTCCCAGAATCCCAGGGTACTTGTTTAAACTAAAGTATATCAGGGGCACCTGGGGAGCTCAGTTAAGCACCCAACTTTAGCTCAGGTCACCATCTCACAGTTCCTAGGTTCAAGCCCTACATCAGGTTCTGTGCTGACAACTCAGAGTCTGGAAACTGCTTCAGATTCTGTGTCTCCCTCTCTCTCTCTTTCTCTCTGCACCTCCCTCGCTCATTCTCTGTCTCTCAAAAATAAAATAAACCTTAAATTTTTTTTTAAAAATAAAGTGTATCAGAGGGGAAGTGGGGATGGGTGAAACAGGTGAATAAGATTAAGAATATACTCATGATGAGCACTGAGTAATGTTTCGAATTTTTGAATCATATTGTACATCTGTTTATATAAACACAGTATATTTACTATACTGGGGTTGAAATTTAAAAAATTTTAAAAATCATGTATGGAATTTTTTTACTAGTGGATAAAAAAACACTGTGGATAAAAACACTAGTGGATAAAAAAAACACCTCTAACTAGTGGATAAAAAAACACTGTGTGTGTGTGTGTGTGTGTGTGTGTGTGTGTGTGTGTGTGTATTCATTCATCCCCATACATTTGAAGATATAGAAAAGGGACAATTTTATTTTTTAATTCCAGTTAGTTGGGGTGCCTGGGTGGCTCAGTTTGTTGAGCATCTGACTTCAGCTCGGATCATAATCTCATGGTTCACGAGTTCAAGCCCCACGTCGGGCTCTGTGCTGACAGCTCAGAGCCTGGAGCCTGCTTCACATTCTGTGTCTTTCTCTCTCTCTCTGCCCCTCCCCACTCATGCTCTGTCTCTTTCAAAAATAAATACAAACAAATAAATAAATTCAAGTTAGTTAATCTACAGTGTAGTATTAGTTTCAGGTGTACAATTTAGTGATTCACAACACCTGGTGCTCATCACAGCAAGGGCAGTAATTAATCCCCATCACCTATTTCAACCATCTCCCCACCCACCTCCCCCCTGTTAATAATCAATTTGTTCTTTATAGTTAAGAGTCTGTTTCAGGGCTCCTAAGTGGCTCAGTAGGTTATCGGTATGAATCTTGTTTTGGATCAGGTCATAATCTCATGGTTCGTGGGTTAGAGCTCCACATCCCCCCAGTCTGCAGCCTGCTTGGGATTCACTTTCTCTCCCCCTCTTTTTGCCCCTCCCCTGCTCATGCTCTCAAAAATAAACATTTTTTTAAAAGAGTTTGTTTTTTGGTTTGCTTCTTTTTTCTTCCTATAATCATTTGCTTTGCTTCTTAAATTCCACATTTGAGTGAAATCATATGGTATTTGTCTTTCTCTGACTTATTTCACATAATATACTCTAGTTTCTTTTTTTTATTTTTGAGAGAGACAGAGCATAAGTAGGGGAGGGGCAGAGAGAGAAGGAGACACAGAATCACAAGCAGGTTCCAACCTCTGAGCTGTCAGCACAGACCCCGACACTGGGCTTGAACCCATGAACCATGAGATCATGACCTGAGCTGAAGCTGGACACTTAACCAACTGAGCTATCCAGGTGCCCCAACATACTCTAGTTTCATCCATGTCATTGCAAATGGCAAGATTTAATTCTTTTTGATGGCTGAGTAATATTCCATTGTGTGTGTATGTGTGTGTGTGTGTGTATATATATATATATATATATATATATATATATATAATATTTTCTTTCTCCATTCACTAGTCAGTGGACATTTGGACTCTTTCCATAATTTTACTATTGTAAATAATGCTGCTATCAACATCAAGGGTGTATGTATCCCTTTCAATTAGCATTTTTATGTTAGTATTTTTACATTCTTTGAGTAAATACATAGTAGCGCAATTGCTGAGTCATAGGGTAGTTCTATTTTTTTTTTTAATTTTTAAAAAATTTTTATTTTTTGAGGAAGAGTGAAAGTGCACATGACCAGGGGAGGGGCAAAGGAAGGGAGAGAGAGAATGATGAAGACAAACTCCATACCTTTTATGACAAGTTAATGGCCACAGAAGGTGCTGCTGATTCTCTGGGTGAAGAATGGAAGGGTATGTGGTCCAAATCAGTGGTGGAAATGACAAAGAGACCTTCTCCATGAAGCAGGGTGTCTTGACCCATGGCTATGTCTGCCTGCTGCTGAGTAAGGGGCATTCCTGCTACCGACCAAGGAGGACTGGGGGGAAGAAGCGCACATCTGTTCGGGGTTGCACTGTGGCTGCCAATATCAGTGTTCTCAACTTGATCATTGTGGAAAAGGGGGAGAAGGATATTCCTGGACTCACTGGTACTACTGTGCCTCATCACCTGGGGCCCAAAAGAGCTCGCAGAATCTGCAAACTTTTCAATCTCTTTAAAGATGACGACGTCCGCCAGTATGCTATAAGGAAGGCCCTAAACAAAGATAAGAAACCAAGAACCAAAGCACCCAAGATTCAACGTCTTGTTATTCCACGTGTCCTCCAACACAAACATCGGCGTACTGCTTTGAAGAAACACGATACTAAGAAAAATAAGGAAGAGGCTGCAGAAAATGCTAAACTTTTGGCCAAGAGAATGAAGGAGGCCAAAGTAAAACGCCAGGAACAGATTGCCAAGAGACAGAGGCTGTCCTCTCTGAGAGCTTCTACCTCTGAGTCTGAGTCCAGTCAAAAGGAGATTTTTCTAAGAGTAACAAATAAGAGCAGACATCAAAAACAAAATAAAACGAGTTGGGCACTTAACCGACTGAGCCACCCGGTGTCCCTAATTTTTTGAGGAAACTTCACACAGTTTTCACAGGAGCAGCACCAAGTTTGCATTCCCACCAGTAGTGGTAAATGGCTAGTTTTATTTTTTTTTAATTTTTTTTTCTATCGCTAAGCATACTTTGTTTTTTTTTATTTTTTTAAATATGAAATTTATTGTCAAATTGGTTTCCATACAACACCCATTGGTGCCCTCTCAATACCCATCACCCACTTTCCCCTCCCTCCCACCCCCCATCAACCTTCAGTGTGTTCTGTTTTTAAGAGTCTCTTATGGTTTGTCTCCCTCCCTCTCTTTTTTTTCCTTCCCCTCCCATGGTCTTCTGTTAAGTTTCTCAGGATCCACATAAGAGTGAAAACATATGGTATCTGTCCTTCTCTGTATGACTTATTTCACTTAGCATAACACTCTCCAGTTCCATCCACGTTGCTACAAAAGGCCACATTTCATTCTTTCTCATTGCCAAGTAGTATTCCATTGTGTATATAAACCACAACTTATTTACCCATTCATCAGTTGATGGACATTTAGGCCCTTTCCATCATTTGGCTATTGTTGAAAGTGCTGCTATAAACATTGGGGTACAAATGCCCCTATGCATCAGCACTCCTGTATCCCTTGGGTAAATTCCTAGCAGTGCTATTGCTGGGTAGTAGGGTAGATCTATTTTTAATTTTTTGAGGAACCTCCACACTGTTTTCCAGAGTGGCCTCACCAGTTTGCATTCCCACCAACAGTTCAAGAGGATTCCCATTTCTCCACATCCTCTCCAGCATCTATAGTCTCCTGATTTGTTCATTTTGGCCCCTCTGACTAGTGTGAGGTGATACCTGAGTGTGGTTTTGATTTGTATTTCCCTGATGAGGAGTGACATTGAGCATCTTTTCATGTGCCTGTTGGAAAATGGCCAGTTTTAAACAGAACTTTAAATATCGTGTTAAGGTTAAAAAAAAAAAAAAAGCTTTTAGAAGACTCTAGGTAAATGTCTTTGTGATCTTTGGGTAATTCGTGGCATTTTCACACAATAGAATACTATACAGCAATGAGAACCAACAACTACAGTGCACAAAATATGAATGAATTCTGCAGAATTTTTAGTGGAAAGAGCCAGACACAAAAAGCGTACCTGCTGTATTATCTTGTTTGTTTTTACATTTTTTTTAAATCTTTATTTTTGACAGAGAAAACGCGACTGGGGGAGGAACACACAGAGAGGGAGAAGACACAGAATCAGAAGCAGGCTCCAGGCTCCGAGCTGTCAGTGCAAAGCCTGATGTGGGGCTGGAACTCAACGACGTGCCAGATTATGACCTGAGCCGAAGTTGGACACTCAGGTGACTGAGCTATCCAGGTGCCCCTACGGTATTTTATTCTTAGCATTGGTGGAGGATAATGTGAATGCTTATTATATTGTCCCTTCTGTGCCTGAAATATTTCAAAATCTCAAAAATAGTCTTTCTAAAAACTTCAAGAGGGTTGAAGGAAGTAAACACTGTTAGCATGTTTGCTACTTTCAAATATTGGGAGGGACATCATGTATAAGAAAGAAAAAGACTTGGGACAAATGGAAGAATTTATGAGGAGGAAGGCAGACTTTTATGAACTATCAGAGGCAACATGAAATAGTGGCAAGATCAGAACTGTCTGGAGCCAGCCCGCCTGGCTTTAGATCTTGGCTCTGTCCTCTTAGGCTGTATGATTGGGGCAGTTTATTTAACCCCACTGTTCTGTTTCCCATCCTGTAAAAGGGGGATAATAATAGTCCTTACCTCACAGGGCTATAGAAGGACTAAAGGATATTTGCAAAGTGTTGAGAACAGTGCCAGGTACTTAACAGGCACTATACATTTGTAAAGTAAGTCAAAACAAATCTGACAGATAAAGAGCCTGCCTTGCAAAGCAGTAAGCTCTTCAAGGGCTTGTGCAAAGGCTGGGAAAATCTCAATTAAGGATGATGTAGGGGCGCCTGGGTGGTGCAGTCGGTTAAGCGTCCGACTTCAGCCAGGTCACGATCTCGCGGTCCGTGAGTTCGAGCCCTGCGTCGGGCTCTGGGCTGATGGCTCAGAGCCTGGAGCCTGTTTCCGATTCTGTGTCTCCCTCTCTCTCTGCCCCTCCCCCGTTCATGCTCTGTCTCTCTCTGTCCCAAAAAAATAAATAAACGTTGAAAAAAAAATTAAAAAAAAAAAAGGATGATGTAGAGGTATCCATTTCTGGTCTAGAGAAGTACTTCTCAAACTTCCATAGGCATTTGAATCACATAGGGATCTTGCTAAAATGCATGTTCTGAATCACTAAGTCTGGGGTGAGCCTGAGATTCTTTATATCTGAAAGTCATGCTAATGCTGCAGGGCTTCCGAGAACAACAGCTTTAGGAACAGAGCTCTAAATGGCCTTTCCCTGTGGCCATACATCATAGTTACAAAGATGCTTAGTTCTTACTTCTGATCAGTCATCAATTTCCAGAAATTCTAAATATATTTGTCTTTCAAAAGCAACTTTTGGCCCCTCAGTTAACAATTTGTATTTTTCTTTAAATGTTTATTTGGGAGGGTGGTTGTGGATAGGGGCAGAGAGAGAAGGAGACAGAAGATCTGAAGCAGGCTCCAGGCTCTGCACTGACAGCAGTGAGCCTGACACAGGCTTCGAACTCCCGAACCATGAGATAATGACCCGAGCTAAAGTCAGACGCTCAACTGACTGAGCCACCCAGGAACCCCTTAACTAATAGTAATTTAAACACTAGAAGGCCTACCAATTTATAGGAGGTTTGGGGCAAATCTTTTCATACAAATTTGTATCTTCTCATAATGTTGATAATTATATACTCTTTTACAAATTCAGCTTTCTGACTTTGGATTTTCATAAAGAACAAATGCTTGTAATGAGAAATTTAAACAGTAAAATATAGGGGAGGCAGTTCCTATATCATTCTGGAATTCACAGTAGAAGCTATATTTGATCTGATAGAAGATGGCACTTTAGATTTCCAGTAGGGAAGTAAAAGAAAGAAAACCACATGTGAGAGCAGGATAGATAAGAAAGAAGGAGACTGTCAAGGCTTAAACTAAGAAAAAATGGGGGCACGTGGGTGTCTCAGTCAGCTAAGCATCTGACTTTGGCTCAGGTCATGGTCTCGCAGTTCATGGGTTCGAGCCCGGCATTGGTCTCTGTGCTGACAGCTTGGAGCTTGGAGCCTGCTTTGGATTGATTCTGTGTCTCCCTCTCTCTGCCTCTCCCCTACTTGTACTCGTTCTCTCTCTCTCAAAAAATCAATAAACATTTAAAAATATTTTTAAAAAAGAAACAAGGATCATTTTTTAAAGGTTGGAGGTATGGTTCTGAGAGGTTAAACAGGTTAAAAAGTGGGATGGACATTTTATAATGTATTAATTCAACAAGCTCAATAGGAGAATTAGTTGTCTGTGTATCAGAGGACCCTGGTGAAGCACAGTGGGCTCTGCTGGGAGCTCTTTGATGCGCTCTGGGCCCAGCTGGACCCCCCAGGTTCAAGGGGAAATCAGGATGTGTGATCCAGAAGAGAAACCCAGAGAATGGCTTGGTGCCTGGGGATGGTCGACATTGTAGGAAGCTCTGGATGATTTGGTCTGAATTATACTCCACACTTTCCTTCCTTCAGGGAATCCTCAGTGACAGTTGACTTAGAGCCAAAGGGAATCCCTAGAGTTTCCTGAGGACTGGATAACTATAGACTGGCTATAGAGTGTCTCATGAATATTCAACACAAAGCTGCGAAACTAACTTCTGCTGCCCCACAGCCCAACCTGCAAGTACCCCCAGATCTGAACTAGCCAATGAGTGGGGGGAAAGCCAGCAGGCAATGGACAGGACATTTTATTCTGTCATTATTCTACTGTTCTAAGTCAAAGCAAAAAGTTCCAGGCTCTTTATTTTGCTTTAAAAAGAAGAATATAGGAGAAGTGAGGGAAAGATAAGAGTAGGCATTCAAGGGATGCCTGGGTTAAGTGTCCAACTTTAGCTCAGGTCATGATCTCACAGTTTGTGAGTTTGAGCCCCACATCGGGCTCTGTGGTGAAAGCTCAGATGTGCTCAGATTCTGTGTCTCCCTCTTTCTCTCTGCCTCTCCCCGGCTCACTCTTGTGCTCCTCTCTCTCTCTCTCTCTGTCTCAACTGTAAATGTTAAAAAAAAAATAAAATAAAAAAGAATAGGCATTCGAGTAGATAATCCTATAATTTTCTTTAAATGTGTGTTATTTTTAAATAGTTTCAGTATTTTACTCACCACAACCGCACAGAGGTTATATTTAGGGTGTTTCCGAAAAACTGGACAAATATAAGGACTAAGGTCCAAGTTTGTGAGTGGATAATGAATATCTGTCCTCAGTTTTCTTTTCATTGTACCCAGAATGTCAAATCTGGAGAGAGAATACATGTGCAAAATACAAAGTAAGTTTGTAAATGACTCATTAGTGAAGTCTACATACCTTGGTAAATTCCAAGTACAGTTAAAAGTAATTTCTTACAAAGGTAATTTGGCACAGACCTGTACATAATTTTCCTTATCTATGTATACTTACAATCTCCACATTCCTTAGTGTCACCAGAACTGACACTGGTTGGGCCAGGGGTATGAGTCAGAGGGTAAGACATTACAGAATCAATCCAGTGAGAAGGCAACAGGGAAAAAGCCAGGCTTGACATCAGGGAGTAGAAATGACCTGACTGACTCAGCTTTTCCTTATCTTGATTTTAGCACATGTTGTCTTGGCAATGCCCTTTTACCAGCTCTGAGGTTTGTTTTTTTAATGTTTATTTTTGAGGGGGGGGGGGAGCATGAGCGTGGGGCACTGGGGGGGTAGCGGTGGCAGACACAGAGGAAAACATAGAATCTGAAGCAAGCTCCACGCTAATCAAGTTGTCAGCACAGAGCCCAACGTGAGGCTCAAACCCATGAACCATGAGATCATGACTTGAGCCAAAGTCAGACACTTAAACAACTGAGCCCCTCAGGCACCTCTCCAGCTCTGAAGGTTTTTTGTTTTTTGTTTTTAATGTATATTTATTTTAGAGAGAGCACGTGAGCAGGGGAGGGGCAGAGAGAGAGAGAGAGAGAGAAACACAGAATCAGAAGCAGGCTCCAGTCGCTGAGCTGTCAGCACAGAGCCTGACATGGGGCCCAAACACACGAACTGTGAGATCGTGACCTGAGCTGATGTCGGACAATTAACAAACTGAGCTACCCAGGCACCCCTCTGAGGTTTTAATGTATCTTTAATAAGATAAAATTTTCTGCGAATCTTGTCACATTCTCGAATTGTTATATAGATCAGCAGTTCCCAAATTTGAACTCCTATCAGCATCACTGGAGTTTTTTCAAAAATTATGTTTATTTTAGAAAAATGGCTGATTTAGGCCTGGGGCAGGAAAATTATTGCATGACCATGCTTATGTACCATAGCAAAAGAAAGGAAGATTTATACCCATATAAAAACCTATATGCTAATGTTTATAGCAGCTATATTCGTATCTGCCACAAATTGCTATCAGCCCAAACGTTCATCAACTGATGAATGAATAAACAATTGTGATACATTCACGAAAGGGAATACTACACAGCAAGACAAAGGAAAGATCCACTAACTGATGCCACGACACGAATTCATCTCAGAAACATTATGTTAAGTGAAAGAAGCGGAACTCAAAAACAAAACAAAAAAAACCAAAACCAAAAACAAAAAACAAAACCACACATGGTATAACATAGGACATTCTGGAAAAGGCAAAACTATAAAGACAGAAATCTGATCAGACGATTCCAGAGGCTGAGGGTAGGAGAAAGGGTGGATTATAAGAAAATGTTTTGGGGTGACAGACGTACTCTGTATGTTGGCTGTGATGGTTTACATGACTGCATGTATTTGTCAAAATTCATAGAACTGTACACCTAAAATGGATACGTTTTATACTTGCAATTATACTTTAATAAACCTAAACTAACTAATGGGCTCAGAGCAACAGGCTTGAAGGGTCTCCCACTGGTCAATTTTGTGTGTGTGTATTTTTTAAATATATGAAATTTATTGTCAAATTGGTTTCCATTAAACACCCAGTGCTCATCCCAAAAGATGCCCTCTTCAATACCCATCACCCACCCTCCCTTCCCTCCCACCCCCCATCAGCCCTCAGTTTGTTCTCCTTTTTTTAAAAGTCTGTTATGCTTTGGCTCTCTCCCACTCTAACCTCTCTCTCTTTTTTTTTTCCCTTCCCCTCCCCCATGGGTTCCTGTTAAGTTTCTCAGGATCCACCTAAGAGTGAAAACATGTGGTATCTGTCTTTCTCTGTATGGCTTATTTCACTTAGCATAACACTCTCCAGTTCCGTCCACGTTGCTACAAAGGGCCATATTTCATTCTTTCTCATTGCCACGTAGTACTCCATTGTGTATATAAACCACAATTTCTTTATCCATTCATCAGTTGATGGACATTTAGGCCCTTTCCATAATTTGGCTATTGTTGAGAGTGCTGCTATAAACATTGGCATACAAGTGCTCCTATGCATCAGCACTCCTGTATCCCTTGGGTAAATTCCTAGCAGTGCTACTGCTGGGTCATAGGGTAGGTCAATTTTTAATTTTTTGAGGAACCTCCACACTGTTTTCCAGAGTGGCTGCACCAGTTTGCATTCCCACCAACAGTGCAAGAGGGTTCCTACTTCTCCACATCCTCTCCAGCATCTATAGTCTCCTGATTTGTTCATTTTGGCCCCTCTGACTGGCATGAGGTGATATCTGAGGGTGGTTCTGATTTGTATTTCTCTGATGAGGAGCGACATTGAGCATCTTTTCATGTGCCTCTTGGCCATCCAGATGTCTTCTTTAGAGAAGTGTCTCTTCATGTTTTCTGCCCATTTCTTCACTGGATTACTTGTTTTTTGGGTGTGAAGTTTGGTGAGCTCTTTACAGATTTTGGATACTAGCCCTTTGTCCGATATGTCATTTGCAAATATCTTTTCCCATTCCGTTGGTTGCCTTTTAGTTCTGTTGATTGTTTCCTTTGCTGTGCAGAAGCTTTTTATCTTCATGAGGTCCCAAGAGTTCCTTCTTGCTTTTAATTCCCTTGCCTTTGGGGATGTGTCAAGTAAGAAATTGCTGCGGCTGAGGTCAGAGAGGTCTTTTCCTGTTTTCTCCTCTAGGGTTTTGATGGTTTCCTGTCTCACATTCAGGTCCTTTATCCATTTTGAGTTTATTTTTGTGAGTGGTGTGAGAAAGTGGTCTAGTTTCAACCTTCTGCATGTTGCTGTCCAATTCTCCCAGCACCATTTGTTAAAGAGACTGTCTTTTTTCCATTGAATGTTCTTTCCTGCTTTGTCAAAGATGAGTTGGCCATCCTTTTGTGGGTCTAGTTCTGGGGTTTCTATTCTATTCCGTTGGTCTATGTGCCTGTTTTTGTGCCAATACCATGCTGTCTTGATGATTACAGCTTTGTAGTAGAGGCTAAAGTCTGGGATTGTGATGCCTCCTGCTTTGGTCGTCTTCTTCAAAATTACTTTGGCTATTCGGGGCCTTTTGTGGTTCCATACAAATTTTAGGATTGCTTGTTCTGGCTTTGAGAATGCTGGTGCGATTTTGATTGGGATTGCATTGAATGTGTAGATAGCTTTGGGTAGTATTGACATTTTAACAGTATTCTTCCAACCCATGAGCACGGAATGTTTTTCCATTTCTTTATAGCTTCTTCAATTTCCTTCACAAGCTTTCTATAGTTTTCAGCATACAGATCTTTTACATCTTTGGTTAGGTTTATTCCTAGGTTATTTTACGCTTCTTGGTGCAATTGTGAATGGGATCAGTTTCTTTATTTGTCTTTCTGTTGCTTCATTATTAGTGTATAAGAATGCAACTGATTTCTGTACATTGATTTTGTATCCTGCGACTTGGCTGAATTCATGCATCAGTTCTAGCAGACTTTGGTGGGGTCTCTCGGGTTTTCCATGTAGAATATCATGTCATCTGCAAAAAGTGAAAGCTTGACTTCATCTTTGCCAATTTTGATGCCTTTGATTTCCCTTTGTTGTCTCATTGCTGATGCTAGCACTTCCAACACTATGTTAAACAACAGCAGTGAGAGTGGACATCCCTGTAATGTTCCTGATCTCAGGGGGAAAGCTCTCAGTTTTTCCCCATTGAGGATGATGTTAGCTGTGGGCTTTTCATAAATGGCTTTTATGATCTTTAAGTATGTTTTTTCTATCCCGACTTTCTCGAGGGTTTTTATTAAGAAAGGATGCTGAATTTTGTCAAATGCTTTTTCTGCATCGATTGACAGGATCATATGGTTCTTATCTTTTCTTTTATTAATGTGATGTATCACGTTGATTGATTTGCAAATGTTGAACCAGCCCTGCAGCCCAGGAATGAATCCCACTTGATCATGGTGAATAATTCTTTTTATATGCTGTTGAATTCGATTTACTAGTATCTTATTGAGAATTTTTGCATCCATATTCATCAGGGATATTGGCCTGTAGTTCTCTGTTTTTACTGGGTCTCTGTCTGGTTTAGCAATCAAAGTAATACTGCTTCATAGAATGAGTCTGGAAGTTTTCCTTCCCTTTCTATTTTTTGGAATAGCTTGAGAAGGGTAGGTATTATCTCTGCTTTCAACGTCTGGTAGAACTCCCCTGGGAGGCCATCTGGTCCTGGACTCTTATTTGTTGGGAGATTTTTGATAACTGATTCAATTTCTTCTCTGGTTATGGGTCTGTTCAAGTTTTCTATTTCCTCCTGATTGAGTTTTGGAAGCGTGTGGGTGTTTAGGAATTTGTCCATTTCTTCCAGGTTGTCCAGTTTGTTGGCATATAGTTTTTCATAGTATTCCCTGATAATTGTTTGTATTTCTGAGGGATTGGTTGTGATAATTCCATTTTCACTCGTGATGTTATCTATTTGGGTCATCTCCCTTTTCTTTTTGAGAAGCCTGGCTAGAGGTTTATCAATTTTGTTTATTTTTTCAAAAAACCAACTCTTGGTTTCATTGATCTGCTCTACAGTTTTTTAAGATTCTATATTGTTTATTTCTGCTCTGATCTTTATTATTTCTCTTCCTCTGCTGGGTTTACCCACTGGTCAATTTTGAAAAATTTAAACATCAAGAAGAATGATGATAGTAATGATATTAAGCACATCGAGTTTAAAAATATCCAGGAGTCCAGAGTTATGCTAATTACAGAGGGAAACTATACCTTTAAATGGTGGGATATTATAGTCACTACTGTATCTAAGGATCAAACATAACATCACCAATAGTGGGCCTAACTTTGATGATGTGCCTCCTGATGTAATGTGGTAACAAGTATAGAAAGTCACCTGGGCTGAATTCTTGCTTAAAAAAAAAAAAAAGTTTAGCTTGAGCCTCACTTGGATCAGCTGGAGGGAGAAGGCACTAGATTCTTCTTTGGAACCTCTCAGAAAGGAATGCAGCCTTACAGACAGTTTGATTTCAGCCTTCTAAGACCCACGTTAGCCTTCTAACTACAAAACTATAAGGCGACCACTACACACATTAAAATGCCAAGATTGCTAGGAAAATAGAATAGGAGGATCTGAAGCTCACTTCGTTCCCTGGTCCCATTGGAGCAACTAAGTCAGAAAATGACCCGAAGCCTGGCATTATAGACTTTCCACAGTTAATCATAGAGAGGAGGCCACATGGAAAAGGGTAAGAGGGGCAGAGTCCCAGTGGGGAACCAAACTTTCCAGGAAACTAACCACACAGGAGAGAGACACCACATGCATGTAGGCAGAGGAGCAGACCCCACAGCAGGCACCCTGGACACAGGGACCTGCACTGGAAAGAGTCACCATAATATCTGGCTTTGAAAACAAAACAAAAAGCCAATCTACTGAATGGGAGAAGACATTTGTATAGGTAATATGTCCAATAAGGGCTTAGTATCCAAAATATATAAAGAATGGATAACTCAACACCAAAAAAACAAATAAGAAAAAACTGAGCCTGGCTGGCTCAGTCAGTGGAACATGCGACTCTTGATCTCAGAGTCGTGAGCTCAAGCCCCACACTGGGGGTAGAATTTACTTAAAGACGAAACAAACAAAAACCAATAATCCAATTAAAAATGGGCAGAGGACCTACATCTCTCCAAAGAAGATATATGTCAAAACCACAAGGAGATAGCACCTCACACCTGTCAGAATAACTAAAATCAAAAAGATAAGAAACCAGTGTTGGCAAGGATGTGGAGAAGAAGGAACCCTCGTACAGTGTTGGTCAGAAGGCAAACTGGCATAAACACTGTGGAAAAAAATTAAAGATAGAATTTTTAATTCTCAAAATTAAATTTTAATTTAAAATTTTAAATTTAAAAAAATTTAAGAAACCTTAAAATTCAAAAATTCAAAAAATTAAAAATAGAATTACCATATGGTCCAATAATTTCACTATTGGGTATTTACCCAAAGAATACAAAAACATTAATTTGAAAAAGATACACACACCCCTATATTTATTGCAGCATTATTTATAATACCTAAGATATGGAAGCAATCCAAGTGTCCATCAATAGATGAATGGATAAAGAACTTGTATATATCTACAAGGATTATTACTCAACCATAAAAAGGAACAAAATCTTGCCATCTGCAACAACACGGATGGATCTAGAGGGGATGATGGTAAATGAAATAAGTCAGAGAAAAACAAATACCCTATGATTTCCCTCCGTGTAGAATTTAAGGAACAAAACCAACAAAGAAAAAGAGACAAAAATACCACATCAGACTCAAATACAGAGAACCAGCTGTTACCAGAGAGGAAGTTGATGGAGGGATGGGTGCAATGGGTCAAGGGGATCAGAAATAATTATTGTGATGAGCACTGACCAACATATAGAATTGCTGAATCCTTATATGGTACACCTGAAACTAATCTAACACTGCAGGTTAGAGTTCAATAAAAAAGGTTAAAATGGCAGATTTTATGTTACATATATTTTATCACAAATTTTTAAAAGTTTGTAATGTAATATACTGAATAGCACTGAATCACACACTTTAAATGGTTATATTGCATGGTTGTCAATTCTGTCTCCACAAAGCCTTTAAAAAAAAAACCTGTTCACAAAATGTCAAAATCCATACCTTTTTAAGTGAAAGATAATTACTTTTGGTGCTTTGGAAATACTGGCCCTCACTGCTGTTTCTTGCTTGGTTTCACAGAAGGAACAGTGGATTTGGTTATGCCAGGTCAGTGTATCTTGTTGAAAAAAACACTGGAGACAGTCCTGTTGAGGAAAAAAAAGCACTGGGTAACCAAACTGGATGGACCGCAGCCAGGCTCTCTGTTTTCAGAGGGACTTTGCAAGAGTTGTAGAAATGTAATCCTCAGCACTTTCCTCAAAGTCAACATATCCAGGAGGTACCAGTGTCTCAAGCTGCTGCCTGGATAGGTGCAAAATCTACCCGACAAAGGAGATGCTTCTTTCTTGTTTAGTTACTGAAATGGATCCAAGTGCCCATCTCACTTCTAATCTCTGGATCTGCATTTTAACCTTTCTGGTTTATAACAGAATAATACTGACTGTTCAAATTCCACTAAGCAAGTCAGGCAGCTGTTTTATGTGATTCATCTCATCACAAAAGTGATCTGGAGACTGAAAAATTACACTGCCCACTGTTTTGGATAATAAAGACCACAGAACACCCCGAATTAGATCCCATGCCCACCGGGGCCACCCTCAATGGAACCGGCACCCCTGCTCTGCAAACCATTAACCTAAAGAGAAAGATGAGCAGATTCTCTTTTCAGCAGACTTGCCAGCACCTCATTTAGAGTCTTCAAAATCTGTTTCCAGTAATCTTTAGCAGTTTGATCTGAGAACAAAGCCCAGTTCTAAATAAGTGGTAGGATCTGTTCTCCAATTTGGCATGTGAAAACTTTTAGCAATAAATGTGCTTTCATAATTTAGGTAGAAAAAAAATAAATGTGTATTTTTCTGCAAGGGAATGTATTCGTCCCTGCCTTCTAGCTGTCCCCTGCTTTCTATCACTATCCTTCCCCCTACCATTTACAGATTAATTTTTGGTATTATGGTGAAGAAAATTCAAAAGGTAAACTAAGGCATTATATTCCATTCTATCTTTCCAACATATGCCACACAGCTTCCGTCCAAACACAAGAACTCAAAACCAAGTCAGAATCTTCTATATATAGTTACCAACCTGGATCTACAGACCTCGAGGGTGAGGAAGGGTCACAAAATTTTTGAAAGAATGTATGAATTCCCTATATGCACCAAGCCATCTCAGCAGAATGAATAAACCCTACCTGTCATTCCAATTTCAGAACGAGGCTGTTTTATTGAGTACATTGGGAAATACAACTGAATTCATGCTAACTTTTGGCTGTATGTCACTTTCCTATCAAATGTTGTCATCATGGGCTTCCAATTTGTTTTAACTTACAAAGTAGCCCCCATCATAATAGAAAATGTAGGCAACAGCCCTGAGAAGTGGGATCCAGGAGGAACCACACCTACCTGAAGAGAGCACTCGTAATCAGATGGAATGGGGAGGCAAAGAATGGTGAAGACTTCATTCTTGTAGGTGCAGTTCTCACACTTCAAACACATGATGCTATAGTTGAGCTGCCCTTCAAACAGCTGGGTGATGATGGAGACCTCATTGGCAATTGTCTTCCTGCAGCACCTTGGAATAGATCCTTTTTCATATGATTTTCGATGGCACTGAGTCAAGGAACAAATTAGCCCTGAATCAACTACTGGTTATTTGAAAAAAAAAAAGTTTTTAATACAATGACTTGATTTTTTTCTATCACAATGATACATTGCTACCAAAAACCACTTAGTTTCGGATTCCGACAATAGAGTAAGCTCTTCTTAAGAGTATCTATTAGGTGTGATTTCTGATAATTCAGTTATTTTCCTCATAAATGACACCTAGCAATGATGACTCCCTACCCCTGGTAAGACACATGGCTGTGCCCCAGAAGCTGACAGCCTACAAAAGTATGAGACAGGGTCTGGGGGACAGTACTTCTTGGGAAGAGGGTAAGGAAGCTTGCGAACTAGCTTTCAGTCATGCAAAGTGATATAAAGGTAAAATAAAGAAATTGACCTCTTCTCCAGCCCCTTCAGATTATGGCAGCCTGATTTAACTAACCTTACAGCCCAATTTGAATCTAGCTCATACTGAGAAGTAGCATTTCTGGGAGCACAGCCTGACTTGTTAGCAGTTTTAGGGCCTCAGTAGAATATACCTTTGGAAGATACATTGACTCCACGGCCAGCTTTACTTCGGAGCTGCGCGCGCTGCTCTCCTTTGCCTTGCTGCTTTTATTACGCCCTGCTGCCAAGGTCTTCTACCTGATGGTAATTTAATGTCCCTAATTCCAACTTTGGGCTCGGGAACGAGAATGCTATTTATTTCAGATTGGCTGCAGATGAGGACCTAAGTGATTTTACTGACCACCACCCTCCCCTCTGTCAAAAAAAAAAAAAAAAAAAAAAAAAGTTCCACCAGGTATATCTTATTAGAAAAAATGAAAAAAGGAACTGAGGATTGCAGATGAGAGTGATTAATGGCTATAGTTTGTGATCTCTGATATTAAGTATTTCTTTAATATTAAGGATATTAACTTTGAAGTAAGCTAACGCCGGCACAAGGACACTGCATAAAACCAAGGACCTATCTTTGTGGAGTATGCGTCTCAGATCAAGGCTGAAGGCAGTGGGTCTCACAGATAAGGGCAAAACCCTTCGTTACTGGCGATCTCATGTTTTATTAAATGTATGTCCTGATCCAGTAAATAACTCTGGTTTGGAATGCTTGGCATGAAGATGAAACAGCAGTATTTAGATCTTTTAATTCCGAGCTTAACATTTTCTTGGGTTTGTAGTTACCAAGAACACGTACTTTAAGTTGTAAAGCTCTATATGTTATACCTCATGAGGACTATATTTGTATAAAAATGCAATTTTCACTTTAGAAAACTAGTCTGTGCAGATGTTATTTGCAAAGGGAACCGATTAGCGTTTCGCGCACCTGCTGATCACTGGAAACACCAAGTGAGCTTTACTAAAGGACAGCCCGAGAAGTTTTAATTCAATAACGCTGGAGTGAGGGTCTTAGAATCTGTGGCGTAAAACTCTTCCCAGGTGATTCTGATGATTCACTAAGTTTGGTAAATACAGACCAATTCAAACACTAACTTGAACGTCCCCCTACACATCCCCCAGCACCTGTGCTCAACACAGAGTGGGCAATATTGACAGAAGAAATTAAAGAATGAAAAATGAAAGTTGCCCATAGAGCTGAGGTCTACCTTATTTCAAGTCCATTGATGTCACTTACCTTTTTCAGAGATTCATGAAGCTCATTCAGGACATAAATCAAGAATTCCTGGGCATCTTGTTGCGTTTTTTTCATGAATGCTGGGTAGAGGTTGCCAAAAGCTGACCGAAATATTTCTGGCGAGACGCATTCTGAGTCTCCAAGCCACATATCTGTCATCACGTAGGCAAACGCAGTGGCAACCTCACTGCAATCCCTTGGAAGAAGGAAAGAGAATATTTCTGGCTGATTTAATGAAAGGAAAGCACCTAAAAACTCAAGCATACGTGGCATCAGACTGAAAACAAAGCTCTGTTCTTGGTTGAACTTCCGGTCTCGGGCTCTGCGGCCTCTACTGACTTGTTTAGCCCTCATTAGGGACTTCAGAGGGCTCCCTCCCTCACCTCCCCTTGGGGGAGCAGGGGGCTGGGCGGCAGAGAACGCAAATGGCTTACTTTTGAAGAGCAGTAATGTACTTTCCCGAGAGAAAGTATTCCACCAGCGGTGAAATGCTGCAGAGACACTGGAGAATGGCGTTCATGTAACACGTGTTGCCCAAGTTCCGCAGGCCTGTCACTCCCTGGGAATGGGGCTGGTTCTCCTCCACCTCCTTGACTGGAGAGCTGTCATAGTGATCTGTGCACTCTGCGCTGTGTTGGGGCCATGCAGAGAGAAATGAGAGCATTTTGAGGGTATAAAATATGTGAAAGTGACAACAAATCACTCTCAAGCTCATGATACAAAGAAGAGTCCTCAATGAGACTTCTGTCAAATACATTCCCTACCCAGAACAGAAGTACTCAAACTCAAGGTCTAAAATTGCATTACTTATTCTGGAACTCTGAACAGTGCCTGCAGCCAAATAAAGGGAGGTAGAAGATTCTTCCTGAAACCAGATCAAGAGGACAGAAATAACGGCCTTTCAGAGACCTAGAATTGCTTGGCTAAAACTGCACTTTCACTCTGAATACCAAAGTATTTTTTTTTTTCCTCTCTGGGCCAAATAATTTAATGATTTGTAGTAACAATAATGGCAATAGATAGTAGTTAATAAAAACAATAGCTATCATGTATTGAGCCTCGCCAGTTGTTAATATGCATTTTCCCATTTAATCCTTTCTATGGGGTAGGTATACTTATTTAAAAAAAATTTTTTTTAATGTTTATTTATTTTTGAGAGAGAGACAGGGCACAAGCAGGGGAAGGGCAGAGCAAGAGGGAGACACAGAATCTGAAGCAGGCTCCAGGCTCTGAGCTGTCAGCACAGAGCCCGACACGGGGCTCAAACTCACCAGCCATGAGATCATGACCTGAGCCGAGGTCAGATGCTCAACTGAGCCACCCAGGCGCCCCCAGGTGTGCCCTGTTTTTAAATCCTGTTTTACAGAGGAAATATCACATTTAAGTGGTTTAGTCATTTGCCTATGATATAAGTATGTGCAGTGGTATGTGGAGAGAAGGAATACCTATCTACGTACCTACCTACCTGAGTTATTTGGATTTATATATCATATATTAAGAGAGTGTATGTGTACACATACATATATATGGCATATGTACATATTGAGAGCATATACACATACTAAAGATATCAACATTAAGAGCACATATATGTGTGTATAATATGTATGTGTGTGTATGTATTCATATAAACACACATATACACAGAGAGAGAAAGAGCATAGGCTTTGTAAAGAACAGATCTTAGTTTAAGTCCTGACTCTGCCAGTTTCTAGTTACACGATGTGGGACACTTATATCTGTGTCTCATCTATAAAATAGGATCAATGCTACCATGTAGGGTTGTTGGGAGGATTAGATTAAATGATGTGAGGCACATGGCACAGATTGCATAGTTAATAAATGGCAACCTAAAAATATTTTTGAACAAGTGACTGATGTAGGCTGTTCCTAACAGTAAGTGTATAGAATTCGAGAATTCATGTGCACAGACAGCCCAGCACAGAGGAGAGAACAGGTTCCCAGGGAGTCCTCCTCTCTCCACACAAGCTTCCTTTTGTAATTTGACTATTGCTCATGGCAGCCCAGCATCTTTGTCCTTTATGATTTTTCTTCCCGTGTACAGTATCTAAAATTGGGTCTCCATGAGACAGTTACCTCACCTCAGTACCTCCATTTACAATTCTGCCAGTTAGAAAAGTGTTCACTATTACATGATGTTCATTTCATGTTTATTGACTGGGGTCATCGGAGGCCCTGGATGGCCCCTCTTTAGGAATATCTATTGCCTAGATATTAAACAACATCTTCCCTTCCTTTTGTGGGCCCTCCACTGGGTCAAACCTGGGGGAACCCTTCCAAAGGTGGCATGTATCCCCGACTCCTTTGACATGCCCTGCCCCCCAAATGAACTTATCGAGAAAGCTATCGTAGATAGTGGCTCACAGGACATAGTAGATACTGAAGTCATCTGCAGGACAGGGCCGCTCTGAAGCCATTTTAGTGCATCTACGTTGGACTTTCACTTCTATTCAGGGACTACATCTAATCCTTTTAACTTCATTTCTCTGAGCCTGTTACTTTAGCTCTTTTTGTTTGTAATAAACAATTTGTATGTTTCCCTCCCTTTTCAGTAGATGCAAACTGATTTTTATCTGTACTTCAGGTACATTCCAACTTAGATTTTCCATACATCATAATCATTTCCATTCACCCTCAGGATTCTAGCATGTTGCCATGAGATACTGTTACTCAGCTGCTTAAAAACTTTAAAAACATTAGATTTCAGAGAATGAACTGAACATATAAGCTCTATTCCCCCATCACTCAGTTTCTCTTTTGTGTGTGTGTGTGTGTGTAATATATATCTTATATATTATCTCTTGTGCGTGTGTGTGTGTGTAAATATATAAGATACATCATATATATGTATAAGATAGATCTACATATATATAATATGTATATATATGTAGATCTATCTTATACATATATATGATGTATACATATATATATAATATGTATATATATGTAGATCTATCTTATACATATACACAGAAGATGTGTGTGTGTGTAATATATATCTTATATATCTTATATATTATCTCGTGTGTGTGTATGTAATATATATCTTATATATATATAAGATAGATCATATATATATGATAGATCATATATAGATCTAAGATAGATATATATGATATATATATGATCTAAGATAGATCATATATAAGATATATATATGATCTATCTTATACACATACACAGAAGATTTACCTCCATATAGTCCATTATGGCAACTCTGCCTCCTTTTGGTGCCCATCCCCATTCCCAGGGATCACATCACTCCTGGATCCCAAGGGAATATCTCTCACCCTGGGAAGGGAGGCAGTTGGACTTTGCTGCTTCTAAAAATGGATAGCATTGGGATAGACTGGAGTCTTTCTTTTTGTGGTCACCAACTACAGTCCAAAGAGGGTGCAGACATACATATACACCCCACTAAGGCCACCCAGGGCAAATATAAAGTGTTCATCATAGAAGGATTTATAAACTGAGGGGCAGCAAAGCTCACAATCTTCTCAACCCATTGTCTTCATAGAGAACCATTCTTAAGACACCCTTCAGTAGGGGCGCCTGGGTGGCTCAGTCGGTTAAGCGTCCAACTTTGGCTCAGGTCATGATCTTGCAGTTTGTGAGTTCAAGCCCCGCGTTGGGCTCTGTGCTGACAGCTCAGAACCTGCAGCCTGTTTCGGATTCTATGTCTCCCTCTCTCTCTCTGACCCTCCCCCGTTCATGCTCTGTCTCTCTCTGTCTCAAAAATAAATAAACGTTAAAAAAAATTAAAAAAAAAGAAAGAAAGCCTTCAGTAAAGAGGGACCCACCCCCAACTATGCTCTATCTGGATGAAAAGAGGTCAGAGAGTAGGTGCAACCATGCAACCTGGGTAGGGAAGTGGTCTTGCTAGAAAGGGGACCCTCTGGAGCTCCAAATTTGGTACCAGTTTGTTCTTTTTCTGAGCTAACTCAGAATCTGTGAAGAATGGTGAAGAAAGAGCCTTAGGGCCAATCCAGTTTGTCTTTTCTCAATTCTGCATTAAGTAAAATGAATGAAGTAATAAAATAACAACTTTTCAAAAATGTAAATTTCAGGAAAGATTAAGAAGGCTAAGAACCATAACAGATTAAAAATAAACTGGAGGGGCTCCTGCGTGGTTCAGTCAGTTAAGTGTCAGACTCTTGCTTTCAGCCCAGGTCATGAGCTCATGGTTCATGGGATTGAGCCCCGCGTCGGGCTCTGTGCTGACAGCATGAAGCCTACTTGGGATTCATTCTCTCTCCCTCTCTCTCTCCCTCTCTCTCTCTCTCTGCCCCACCCCCACTCATGCTGTCTCTCAAGTAAATAAACATTAAAAAAAAAGAATGATTGTTCTTCAATGTCTGTATATATAAGAGATCTTGGCAATGAGAGATGTTGCGTTTTATGGCTATTTTATATTTGTGGTCTATTTAAAAGGGGTTCATGAAGTCACCTGAGTGGTGATTCCGCAGGACTTGAATCCTGTCACTCTGCTCCTTTGGTCAGTGTACTTCTCCCAAATACTTCAGTTTCTCCCCATCAGTGGAGTCTTGTTAAAATTTCATTTTATGATTGATGCTTATAGGTAACAACACAACACATATTCATATGTTGATATTATATCCAAGGACCTTCCTAAACTCAGTCTATAATTTTTATATAGGTTCTTTGGATTTTCTGTAAACATTCAAGTCATCTGCCAAAAATAAGTCTTAAGTTTTCCTTCCCAATCCTAATACTTTTTATTTCCTACCTTGTGAACTAATTAGCACCTCCAGTAAAATGCTGAATAGAAGTGGGGATAGTAGGCATCCTTAGCTCACTCCTGAACTAAGAAGGAAAGCTCTGAATAATTCACCATTATGTATGATGTTTGCTAAAGGCATAGGTTTTTTGGAGAATTGTCATCATGACAGACATTGAGAGTGATGAGGTTCTTCTGTATCTTTTGAGGCAATCATGAGAGTTTTCTTCTTGTAGTCTGCTATGATGGTCACATATTAAACCAATCTTCTGTTCCTCAGATAAACTTACCTTGTTAGTGATGTAGTATTTTCACAAATTGCTGGATTCTATTTGTTAATCTTTTGTTCAAGACTTTTGTATCTATGCTCATGAATAAAAGGAGTTTTATGTTAGTGTTCTGTGCTGTGTAACAAGTTATCACAAACTTAGTGGTTTAAAACAACACACATTTTATTATCTTAGTTTCTGGAAGTTGGAGTCCAGACATGGCTTAGCTGGAATCACATGTTGCATTTTGTTGTCATGTCTCTTTAGGTCCTTCATCTTATAATAGTTCTTATGCATCTCCTTGATTTTCAAGAACTTGATACTTTTCAAAATTTCTGGCTAGTTATTTTGAAGAATATCCCTCAGTTTGAGATATTTCCTAAGATTCATACTATGCATTTCTAATATCACAGAAGTAATGCTGTGCTCTTTTTACTGCATTGTACTAGGTGCTACGCATTTTTTATTTGTCTCAATACTTGTGATATTAGGGGCGCCTGGGTGGCGCAGTCGGTTAAGCGTACGACTTCAGCCAGGTCACGATCTCGATGTCCGGGAGTTCGAGCCCCGCGTCAGGCTCTGGGCTGATGGCTCAGAGCCGGGAGCCTGTTTCCGATTCTGTGTCTCCCTCTCTCTCTGCCCCTCCCCCGTTCATGCTCTGTCTCTCTCTGTCCCAAAAATAAATAAACGTTGAAAAAAAAATAAAAAAAAATACTTGTGATATTAGCTGTAATCACTCACAAAAAGTGAGGTCTGCCAAGTTTCTCTACTGTAGTTACTTTTCCCTTTTGTAATCAGTATTTTGTAGAGAGAACTTTGAGACAATGTAAATGATCCATTCCTTATCAAACTTTCACAAACTAGTTTTAACATTAATTGATGTTGCTTGGCTAGATTAATTATAACTATGGTGGTTGCCAAATGGTCGTTTTCTAATGCCATTATTCCAACTGCATTCATCAATTGCTACCCTGCTCTAAAGAGAAGCTTTTTCTTTTCCCTGTTTATTCTTTTAACCAGTGTGGACTCATGAATTCCTACTTTATTCGATGGATTATAATGTTACCATTATTTATTTTTGATATACAAAGTGCCTCAAGATTAGCCAGCAGAGGGCTCTTCAAGATGTTTTCTGTACCTGTTTGATGGGTCCCCATCATTCTTTGAACACTTCCTCATTTTTGGCACGTGAGATCTTCCAGACATAACCTGCCCCAGTCCTAGAGTTAGTCATTTCTCGAAGAGCCCTGGTTCCTTTTAGAGAATAGTATTTAGAATACAGATGCAGAAGCTAGATGTACTCATGCTATTGCAGTGTCACAGACCTATCATCTTCAGTGTTTCCTTATGTGATCAACTCCTCTACATGTAACTCATCTGTTGCTGCTACCCTCCCAACCACATACACCACACATACCTCATCCTCACCCTGCTTTTCTGACACCTCACACAAGGCCTACCTAAATTGATCTCAACTAATGGCTTCTAAACTAAATTGTGAATGGATAAAAGAAGGAAAAAAAGGGACCTGGCTCTGTTATTGCCTGCTTCCTTCTTTGATGGATTACGTTTTTAAAACTTCCCTTCCCCTCAGACTCTTTTTTTTTCTAATTGTCGAGAGATTGCACATTGTTTTTATATTCTTGGATTGTTTCCTTTAAATATTTCAACAAATACTCAAGGAGCCCTTGTTATCTTAATCTATCTGGGTCTAAAGTTGGAATAGCAAGGGATACCATTATTATCCCAACATACTTTTTTTAAATGTTTATTTATTCTGGGGGAGGGGGAGAGAGAGGGAGAGAAAGAGAATCCCAAGCAGGCTCCGCGTTGTCAGCTCAGAGCCCAACATGAGGCTGGAACTCACAAACTGAGATCACAACTTGAGCCGAAATCAAGAGTCAGACACCTAACCAACTGAGCTATCCTGGTGCCCCTTAACCTATTTGGTTTTTAAGATCTGGATGGCTTGTCATAACTCTGTGTGAAATTTTATTTGGTTCCTTGAGATCACATACTGAGTCAGGATAGCAAGGTTACTCATGCTTAAAATTACTTTTTGATCAATTAATATCTGTAACTTTACCCAACTGGATGAGATCTTTAGTGTGCTTAACTACCATCTTCCCCTGAATCTTCTTTTAATATTTAAAAATGTTTTATTCTAGTTTACTTTAAAATTTTATATCATGTATATTTTCCAGCAAGCATTTGAATTTGTACATTTTATGAACATTTGCTTTTCTCTATATCTTTTATCTCATGTCTTCCCATTTAGATTTTTTCTTTTTGATTGAGTAAATCCTTGATTAACATTTTCCAAGAAAGTGGTGAACTTTCTGAGAATGCCATCACATGGCTGGGCTCAATGTCCTCCCTTTGTCCTAATAATATTGCTTTACTGCCTCTTGGATACTATATGACAGAAGAAAATTCTTTTGTCAATCTGATTTTTTTTCCTTCATAAACATTATATTATTATTATTATTATTAGCTACTTATTTGTAGAGTTACCAAACTGTGGCCTGAAGTAGGTACTTCTATTTTTTTCCTTTCTAGGTCTTGCATTCTGGAACTCCTATTAAATAGTTGTTGTAGCTCATTCATTAGTCCAGAAAATATCTATTGTGCATCAGCTCCGTGTCGGTCACTGGGCTAGACGTTTAGTAGTGAATAAAATACAATTCTTTACCTTAATACAGCTTACAATATGTTGATCATTTGGATTTATTCTGCTTTCAACTCTTCCCACATATCTTGCATTGTTTTAACTTTCTTACACTGTTACGATTGAGCACTTGTAAAGTTACTTTATTTGAATTATCTTGATGTTTTAGCTTTACATTTGTGCTCACGGCTACTTTTTACATCCTTTGCTCTAATTTCATTCTTAAACTGAATCCTAAAAGTGCCTTCAAGAGATGAAAATGGAGCATACTTAAGCACTTTGGTGCAAATTATACACATCTACATATCTCATAAACATGTGCTCATACTTTAACAGAAGAAGCTACAAGATAAGTTCCTTGTAAAGAAAAAATCACTCTCAGAATTTTCTGTATTCTCTGCCATGTCCTCCTTTCTTCATTGGAATTCCCAAGGTTAAAGAGGCAACATGAAGAAACCTATTATTTGCGTACATTTATGTGCTGAGTACTGCACCTTCACAACAATCTGAGATCAGTATTATCAAAGAGGTTTGCTCAAGTAGCTGGTCACTCATGGAATAAGGGACAGAGCAAGAACGAAAGTCCAAGTCTATCCAGTTCCATTTTGCATTGCATACACAGCAGCTACAGAATTGGGAGACCCATAGATGTAGGACTTACCAGTACCTCATTTTTATTGCCAGATAATATTCTATCATATGGATTTATCACTATTTTACTTATCTGCTCACATGTTGTACACTTGGGTTATTTTCATTTTTTAGCTATTATCAATAATGCTGATATGAACATTCATGTATAAGGTTTTGTGTAGACATATTTTCATTTTCTTGGACATATACCCAGGAGTAAAACTGCTGTCATATGGTAACTCTAATTAACCTTTTGAGAAGCTTCCACTGTTTTGTTTGCAAAGTGTCAATACTACTTAAATCCCCACCAACAATATATGAGCATTCCAATTTCTCCACCTGCTCCTTCTCAACACCTGCTGTCATCTTTTTGATTCTAGCTATCCTAGTGGGAGTGAAGTGGCATTCATTCCATTGTAGTTTTGATTTGAATTTCTCTGATGGCTAATAAAGACTTTTTTCATGTGTTTATTGACCACTCCTATGTCTTTGGAGAAATGTCTACTCAATCCTTTGCCCAGTTTTATTTTATTTTTTTAATTTTTAAATTTTTATTTATTTTTGACACAGAGAGACAGAGCACAAGTGGGGGAGGGGCAGAGAGAGACTGAGACACAGAATCCCAAGCAGGCTCCAGGCTCCAAGCCGTCAGCACAGAGCCCGATGCAGGCTCGAACCCACAGACTGTGAGATCATGACCTGAGCTGAAGTCGGACGCTCAACCGACTGAGCCACCCAGGTGCCCCTCCTTTGCCCAGTTTTAAATTGGGATGTCTTTTTATTATTGAACTGTAAGTTCTTTATACAAGTCCTTTATCAGATAGATTACTTGCAAAAATTTTTTCCCATCAAGTTGTCTTTTCCTTGTTGATAGTGTACTTTAAAGCACAAAATTTTTAATTTTGATGAAGTTCAATTTTACTTTTTTTCTTTGGTTGCTTTTGCTATTGGTGTCATATCTAAGAAACAATGGCTTAATCCAAGGTCACAAAGATTTACCCCTACATTTTCTTCTAAGTTTTATGATTTGGCACTTACATTCAAGTTTGTGATCCATTTTGAAATAACTTTTGTATATGGTGTGAGGCAGAGGCTCAACTTCATTCTTTTGCATGTAGATATCTAGTTGTCCCTGCACAGTTTATTGAAAATTCTTTCCCCTTTGAGTTGTTTTGACACCCTTGTCAAGAATCAATTTACCATATATTATTGATTTATATGTTGTAACACATGGTCTTGATTACTGTAGCTCTCTATGGGGAAGAGTATTTTAATAGCCTTTTTAGGTAATTGTGGATTCTTATTTAAGACGACACTAAAATTGGACAAGTGGTAGTTTCCTAAAGGTCAACTGCAGTATAGAATCTGAAATCTTATAAACTTTTCATACTCTGTTGGATCTTTAGATCATCTGGAAAATATCTGTTGTGAAGATTTCCAAATATGGACATATTTCATTACACACTATCAAAAGTAACCATTGTTAAGTCGACACTGATTTCATTAGGAAAGTATTGGGAAGCTGTCATGTTACTGGTGTTAATAGGCAAGTTTTACCCAAATTCCAATTTTCTCTTGAAAACTCAAATTTTCGCATTAACAAGTACTATTATTCTTTGGCCAAATCCTCAAGTCTAAATACCCCTGGTTTGCCTGCCAGTCACTCTTTCAAAGTAGAAATGATGCGCAGTGAAAAAGTACCTAGTTCATTTTCACTTAAGTGTTTTTTCTTCAAACCACCATTGCACTTCATTCTGTAGCAAAAGTTTTATGTGTTTCTCATTTTGCCTACCGATATTAAGGACATGTATTGAAGGGTCAAGATTAAGTAAAAATTAACTTATGACTTCAGCAAAGACATTTTATTTTATTTTTTTTTTTAATTTTTTTTTTCAACGTTTATTTATTTTTGGGACAGAGAGAGACAGAGCACGAACGGGGGAGGGGCAGAGAGAGAGGGAGACACAGAATCGGAAACAGGCTCCAGGCTCTGAGCCATCAGCCCAGAGCCTGACGCGGGGCTCGAACTCCCGGACCGCGAGATCGTGACCTGGCTGAAGTCGGACGCTTAACCGACTGCGCCACCCAGGCGCCCCAGCAAAGACATTTTAAATGAAAAAAAAATTTTTTTTTTTTTAACTGTGGTATTAGACTGAAGGACAGGACCACCATGTACAGTTTGGTGCTACAGCTTCAACTTGTGCTAAGACCCATCAATCATTTTGCCTCATCAGTAAAACTTTCAACACAGAGAAAAAGGCAAGTATTATCTTAGGAATATAGAATATATAGTATTATTTGACCTTGTGGGGCCCCTGAAAGTGCCCTATGTACATTCAGTGCCTGTGGTCCATTTCCAGAACCACTGACCTCATCAATAGATCCAGGTAATGACCATCAAAAAGACAACCAGAACTGTGTGTCCTCATGGAACTAGACACCACCACCAAGGACTCATTCTCATCAAACATCTAGACTCTGACCAAGCCTTTAACTAACCATTTAAGGCATATTCAAGAGAGAAACACGTAAAATGGCACCTAAGGGAAAGAATTAGCAAAATCTTGAATGTGGGAAACTTAACATTTTTTTTAAGATTTATTTTTGAGAGGGACAGTGCAAGTGGGGGAGGAGCAGAGAGAAAGGGAGGCATAGAATCTGAAGCAGCTCCAGGCTCCCAGCTGTGAGCACAGAGCCCAAGGTGGGGCTCAAGCTCACAAACCGTGAAATCATGACCTGAGCTGAAGTTGGATGCTTAATGGACTAGAGCCACCCAGGTACTCCTGGAATACTTTTTAGAACAAATGATCAGATTCTTCAAAAAATGAATTGGGGGTGCCTGGGTGGCTCGGTTGGTTGGGCAACCAACTCTTAGTTTCAGCTCACCTGAAACATGATCTCGCAGTTCCTGAGCTTCAGCCCCACGGGGGGGGGGGGGGGGGGGGGCTCTGTGCTGACAGTGTAGGGCCTGCTTTGGGATTCTCTTTCCTCCCCCCTCTCTGCCCCTCCCCTGCTAGTACACACAAACTCCTTCTCTCCCTCTCAAAATAAATAAATTGAAAAAGAAATGAATTGGTCGGTGGTGGTGGGGAGTGGTTGAAGCCTATGTATATCAAGAGACTTTAAAGACAAATCAAGATTAAATTATTTATACACTGCAGTTGTAAAGATAAATCAAACAACTGCAATGTATAAATAAATCTTACCTGGGTCCTGACTCAACCAAACCGTAAAAAAATTTTTTTGGAGAACATTTTCTGAAATTGAGAAACTTAATTTTTGAGGCGTGAAGATATCAGTTCTCACACTTTAGAAACATATACCAAGACATTTATAATTAAAATGAAAGAAAAGTTCCATGGATGCAGATTGCACAGAAATTCCAAGGAAAAGGGGCACCTGGTGGCTCAGTTGGTTGAGCGTCTGACTACAGACGGTTCTATGATCTCATAGCTTGTGAGTTCGAGCCCCACGTCCGGCTCTGTGCTGCCAGCTGAGCCTGCAGCCTGCTTTGGACTGTCTGCCTCTCTCTGCCCTCCCCCACTCACTCTGTCTCTCTCTCTCTAAAATAAACATTAAAAAAGTTTTTCAAAAAAAGAAATCCCAAGGAGGGGGAGAACACCAGGGAGCTAAATGTAGAGTAGGGCAGCACACGAAAGCAAGCAGTTATTGTGGAGTGTGTAGCTTTTCTGAATAACCATGTCCTCTCCTTCCCTGCTCTCTGTTCGTTACCACTAAGGCAGAATCATGGACTCCAGTTAGAAATTCTGCTTTGAGGAATTTCCAGAGTGCAGAAGGAAAATATATTCCAGAGGTTCAAAACCATAGCTTGGGATTTTCCCTAAAAGGCTCACAGATTGTCTAATACTAGAAATATTCTGTGGTACACATACTTATTGAGCACCTATATTCTATACTACAAACTCCAACAAGGCACTAAGGGAAACACAAAAATAAATAAGACAGCTCGCAGTTGGTAACACAGACCAAGTTTTGAGAGCCACACATTGGTTGGGAGGTTTCACTCCAGTACATAATTACTGAACAATTAATTAAGCGCCAGTTGTGACTGATCTGAGGATCCAGGTTCCCCAAAAACAGGTACCTTTGTGAAATCTAGCTGGGAAACAATGAGAGCAGAAGGATCACAAAAATGCCCACACATGGATTCATCCTTTTCTGCAAATAATTACTTGATCTCTTGAGTGATAAATGACTACTGGGTACACTTGCTTTGATTGTCTGCTTAAACACATAAGACTATATATATCACTGTGATCTACCTTCCTCAAGAGAAAGTTTGGTATTGTAGAAAAACATTTAAAAATTCATGTTTTGTTTTTTTTCAGTATACATATCACAAATTATGAACTATGCAAGGTGCTGGGTGATATAGTAGTGAAAAATCCTAAAGGTCCTTTCCTCTGTGAAATGTACAATCTAATGGGGTATAAATCTATGAAACAACAGCCCAATTTAAGGCTGGGAAACAAGGGTAATTTTTATATTTTTCTTTACATTTTAAAATATTTACCTTACAATACAATGAACATGCATTACTTTAAAAATAATGAAGGCTCATAGATCCCCATATAGATGAAGGCAAATTATCAGAGAACATCTATGTAAGACGTTTTAAGAAGTAATTTGGGGGGGGCGCCTGGGTGGCGCAGTCGGTTAAGCGTCCGACTTCAGCCAGGTCACGATCTCACGGTCCGTGAGTTCGAGCCCCGCGTCGGGCTCTGGGCTGATGGCTTGGAGCCTGGAGCCTGGTTCCGATTCTGTGTCTCCCTCTCTCTCTGCCCCTCCCCCGTTCATGCTCTGTCTCTCTCTGTCCCAAAAATAAATAAACGTTGAAAAAAAAAATTTAAAAAAAAAAAAAAAAAAAAGAAGTAATTTGGGGGACACCTGGGTGGCTCAGTTGGTTAAGCATCCGACTCCTGACTCTTGATTTCAGCTCAGGTCATGATCACAGTCCTGAGATCCGGCCTCGTGATGGACTCCGCTCCCTCTCCGTCTGCCCCTCCCCTGCTCATGTGCGCTCTCTCTCTCTCAAAAAAAAAAGTAATTTGGCAAAGAGATGAGCTCTGTTCTCAGCAGAATGACACTGAGAAGAAAATGCTAAAGAGATTATGCAAATGACACTTTCAGACCAGAGTAATAATGACAAAATTCAGTAATCTAAGGAAAGATCATACTTCTTTGGAATGAGAAATGTGGTCTTCGGGTAAACTGTTACTTTCCAGAATTAACAACAAAAAAAAGTTATCGGATAGATTTAGTTCGGAAAAGCAACCAGGAACTGGTACAGAAATCAATCATCACTATGCTTAAAAGTCAACATAACACAGGGTTCAAGAGCATACTCAAAAGCCAGTTTCCCGGGTTTGAATCCTAGTGCTGCTACATTCTAATTATAAGAATCTTAGCAAAGTTACTTTATCTAATGCTTTTATTTTCTAATTGGTAAAACAAGATAATAACCTATATTTCATAAGATTGTTTTAAGGATTAAATGAGTGTAAGTACTTTATATATAAAGCAGTTAGAGTAATGCCTGGCACATATTAAGTGCTAAACACTGGTTACTATTAACATCTTATGAAAATAATCAACATAAAATTAAATTTCAAAAGATAACCCATATCTCCATTTTCTGACGTAACAAGAAACAGATTGAAAAGAGAGAGAGAGAGAGAGAGAGAGAGAGAGAGAGAGAGAGGAGGAAACCAAGACCACATTAAACAATACACAGGACAGAAGATGAAAGGCGTACAAAATGGTTCATTTAAAAAAGCTGATACTCTGTAATTAAAAAAACACTCTGAAAACATGGATAATTTTTCAGAATGATTGAACTCAGTAAACATCTGTAAACAAGAATAAATTTATTTAATTTCTTTTAAAGATTTAATGATATACAAAATGTATATAGTATAATATCTTTAATACACTTTTTCTTTCTTCCCCTCCCCCCCATTAATATTAAACACTATTTAAACAGCTCATCTCTTCTTGCCTTGTCTGTATCTATGAGATACACTACTGAATACAAGTAAGATTTACACTGCTCCTTCCTAAATAAAAATTAAAATTAGTACCTAGGAAACAAAGAGAAAAAAAGCGTAAAACTTTAGTCAGATGAAAGCTTTTCTTGTTGTTGAGTATTCAACAGTATCTGGGGCAGTTAAAGTACATTTTATTGGCATAAAGTTACATTGCAATCTCCCGACATCACATAATGATAATCCAACTCAATTTCTTAAATAAGTACCACAAACAATACTCATGTTCAGGTGTTCCTACACAATTTTAAATAGAAGCAAGAATTTACGTTTACATTCTGATTTGGTGTCCTGTCAATAAGATCTTTGGAGAAGTGTGTAGCTTCCAGGTTGTCACTACAGTTACAGATAGGAAAAAAGCACTTGAACTTTTTTTTTACAAGGTAACTGCTCTTGAACAACAAGTTTCTCCTCTGATATATTTAGGTTAGACCAGTTTACCATGGCTTTCTTCTACTTAACAATGACTTGAAAAAACAATGTTAAAAAAAAATAACACTAATACCTTTGCACAATTTGGGGTCTATTTAACAAAAAAAAATTGGCTCCATCTTTAAATATGGAGCCTAATCCTGATTCATAAAGTCCCTCTTTGAAAATAGTTTTCAGCTCAGGCTTCTTGTATCCCTATGGATCTAGAATAATAAATCATCTCCTTTTCTGTGGCCAACAAGCATCTAGTTGGGGACTAGTGACATCATCACTGAACACACTAAAACATACTGAGGAAGACGTCTGCCATTTAACCAAAAGGCTGGGTGATTTCTTCATTTCACTAGCTGAATGGCAGGAAACCAGCTGCCAATAAAATCTACACTGACACTTAACTTTGGTTAATGGTATTGCACCACATGAGAGAGGGTGTCACCCTCATCAGAACAAAGTCAAATGAAATCTTCTGCTAAAAGAGCCCTTTAAAAAGTTATAAATACTAATTTTCCTTTACCTTTAAAATTTAACAGCTGCCAGCTGTATCCTATAGGGAGCTCCTGACTGACTACTTAAATCAGGTCAAAAGAATACCGACCTTTTAACAGTGCCAGAATCAGCATATTCATTTGCACACATTTTTCTCTATTACCAAACAATTTCCTCCTGAAGGAAAAATGACAAGGTAACATTTTTGTGAGGTGTAGGCAAAAAAACCCACAATGATTCAGTAATATTATAACATCAGACGAATAGAATTAGTTGATTCTGATTCTTTGGTGGAATTTCCAGGCTGAAGAGTCAAATCTGAAGGTTCATCCTGAGGAAATATAATTTTATCAGGTGTATAGTCATTCCTCTTCAGATCTGTATTCACACCCCCAACAAAAAAAGAAGAAAGAAGTCAGTATTTCTTAGAAATGAAAAGTTAAGAACATTTTATAAATCAATTTTCCTCTAAATGTGCCACATCTATTTTCTAGGAGGTAGTTTTTAATTAAAAAGTCACAAAATATATACAGATAAAAACGAAATCATTCATTCATTCAACATATAAGTATTCTGCTCTGACCAAGAGTCAATAACTCATGTAAGAGTGGAAACATAGCAATAAGCAAGGCAGACAGGTATGGTTCCTGCTCTCATGGAACTTATATTCTTGTAGATGAAGAAAAATAAATAGAAAAATAACAGAATTATTATTAGTAACAAATGCTTTGAAGCAAACAGTCTGGTGAGAGCCAGACAAGAGATAGTATAAGCTGATTCTTTCATTAGACAAGGCTGGGCTGAAGAAGCACAGGAGGTAATATCTGAGTAAAGACCTCAATATTGAGAAATGACCTATCAAAGCTCTGAGCAGAGGGAAGTTTAACTGCAGACCGTAAAAAGGAAATGAACTTGGCATTTTTGAAGAATGGCAAGAAGACAGCATGGCTTGTATGTAGTGAATGAGGGGAAGACTAGTAGCAAATGGGGTCAAGCAACAGTTAAAGACCAAGGGTTATCAAAATATAGCCAGTGAGCCAAATCTCACTTGCTGCCTGTTTTTGTAAATGGTTTTACTGGAATGCAGCTATGCTCATTTGTTTACAGATGTTCTGTGGCTATTTCCGCACTACCATCGTACAGCCAGGTAGCTGAGACATAGGCCATATGGTCCACAAAGCCTAAAATATTTACTACCTTGTCTTTTACAGCAAAGTTTGTTGACCCCTGATTTATGGGATGCAAGCTATGGTAAGGAGTACAGATTACAATGAAAATCTGGGGGCGCCTGGGTGGCTCAGTCGGTTGAGCATCCGACTTTGGCTCAGGTCATGATCTCACAGTCTGTGAGTTCGAGCCCCGCGTCGGGCTCTGTGCTGACAGCGCAGAGCCTGGAGCCTGCTTCGGATGCTGTGTCTCCCACTCTCTCTGCCCCTCCCCTGCTCATGCTCTGTCTCTCTCTCTCTGTCAAAAATAAATAAACATTAAAAAAAAATTAAAAAAAAGAAAATCTGTTGGAAGGTATTAAGCAGTATTAAGGAAGGGACATAATCAAATTTAAGTGTCTATTCTGACTGTCATGTGAAGTCTTGTTAGGGGCATTTGGCAAGAACACATGAAAGAAGTGGTGGCAACAAAGATTTAAGAGAAATGGATAAATTCTAGGAAGATTTCAGAGCAGAGCAGACAGAGTTCAAAAGATTGGGAATGCAAGGTGAGAGGAAAAAAACCAATTAACTTTTAGGTTTTGGTCTAAGCAACTGAGTAAACACTGGTTTACTCAGGGTAAAGCTGAGCTGGAAATGATGGGTGGGAAATGAGAGTCAAGAGTTGTGGAATGGATATACTACCTATAAAGATACTTTAGGGTAACCCAGTAGAGATGCAAGAAACTGAATATAGAAACAGGAGCTCAGGAAAGACAGTAAGTCTTCATTCAGTTAAACATGGTACTAACAGTATGCAGATTACATTTATAGCTATGGGAGAGGATGAAATCATTTTGGGAATTATAGACAACAGTTGCAGAATTGGAAAACAATGCAGTAATACCAAGTTTAACTTAAAACTAACCATAGTCATGCACATATCCTTATGCTTTTATCTCCATATAAAATAGGGCTCAGAATATGAACTCTCAGCTGAGAATATGAACTGTTCATTTTGAGCGATAGCCTATATTCAACGATCCAAATACATATTTGCTATTGTATGAGTACATTTTGATAAATTTTAAATTTAAAAGACTGTGCCAGTGTGGCCTTAGGGAATGCAAATTAATTTGTAGTTGTATTGTACACCAAGAACAATGGAAAGAAACCCAATTATAATTCAAGTTCTGAAAATGTTAACATATGGTATAACCATGGACAAATTATCTGACTTCTAAAATGTTCTGGAAAATGACAGATTTGGGTTGGAATGTTTTTAAGGTCTCTTCCAAGCTACGAAATCCTGACTATATTAGTAATTTAGAAATTAATTTAGGGGCGCCTGGGTGGCACAGTCGGTTAAGCGTCCGACTTCAGCCAGGTCACGATCTCGTGTTCCGTGAGTTCGAGCCCCGCGTCAGGCTCTGGGCTGATGGCTCAGAGCCTGGAGCCTGTTTCCGATTCTGTGTCTCCCTCTCTCTCTGCCCCTCGCCCATTCATGCTCTGTCTCTCTCTGTCCCAAAAATAAATAAACGTTGAAAAAAAAAAATAAAAAAATAAAAAAAAATAAAAAAAAATTAATTTAAAAAACAGATATATTACTTAAAATATTATTAGATCCAAAACCAAATAAACATTATATCTGGGCTACCTATTAATAAATTCACCACTGTTATGTTCTAGTTCTGGCTAAAATGGACTAAGGATATTCAACTCTATCTCTCCCACTGATTGTAAGTAAAAATCCTTCACATAAGCATAAAGTCACTATCTCAGGATCCTGAAAAGTTAACAGCAGACATATTGAGGAAGGGGATGAAAACCTGAAGAATGGCCTAGCCTAGATTGGTGGTGAGTTTCCTGGGTTTTTTTCCCCCCTCTTATTTTTCAAGCTTAGACTTACAGATAGCTGGCTTGATCTCAGAAATGTATAGTGAGCATGGAGAGAAAAAGCTCTAAGACTTTCTGACCAGAAGATCAGGAAGGGGGACTCTGTGGGATGGAGAATGTTGAGGGGAATGCCCTCTTTTTGCTCCTCTGGCCCTTACCTACAAGTCCCAGTCATGAAGAGGCACTTTTGAGGTGGTGGCACCTGGGCAAGCACCTACAATTCCAAGAGAAAACCTTTTTCTGGGACTACAAGAACTAAAAATAGGTATCTTTAAGAGCCAAAAAAATATTTTTCCCTCTTTCTAGCATCAGAAATGGACTCAGTTGAAGGAAATGTGTGACAGCATAGGGAAGCCACAATCCTGACTTTCCAGGCAAAGTACCTTATCTGTCCCCTGTACCCCCCACCCCTGTCCCGCTCCAACCAAAAAAAAAAAGAAAAAAAAAAAAAGGCCTTGAAAATCACAAAATATGGAATCATGGAAAGGAGGAAAATGGAGAGAGGGATACCCTAAATTTGTGTATGAAATCCCAAGTTCACCTTTGAGTGGCAAATATGTGAAAAGACAGCATAGCATGGGCTTTGAGGACTAAACTATGTGCTGACCTCCACTCAGTTTCCAGACTTGACCATGTTTGACACAGTGAGGCTGACCTAAGTAATACTGCAAAAGCTTTGAAAACTAAACTGACGTTGGAATCACAGCTATAAAAGGTAGACTAGGACTTGTAAATTGAGCTTAAATGAGCTGTCTACTAACACAAATAAACAAAAATCAACATTCTCTAGAGGATTTTTAGTAAGAATGAGAATCTCCTAGTCAAAATATCTAGGACACATTCTGAAATTACCAGATACAAAGAACTAGAAACATCTTAAAGAAAAAGACAAGTGATGCCAACCTTAAGATTATTCTGATGGAATGATAAAAGACTTTAAACCAGCTATTACAACCATATTCCATGAAGTGGTGCAAACAAAGTTGAGATGAATGAAAAAAACAAGTTTTCAGCAGAGAAATAATCAGTATAAAAGAACCAAAAGGAAGTTTATAGGACTGAAAAACATAACTGAAACAACAAATCCAGTGTGTGGGCTTAAAAGCAGAATGAAGAAATGAAGAGTAAGGGAAAAGTCTGTGAATTTGACAGAGCAATAGAAATTATTCAATCTAAACAACAGACAAAAAATAATTTTTAAGGAAATAACCAGAGACTCAAGTCCCTGAGAAACAATATAAACATGTCTAATATTCTTTTTTTTTAATGTTTATTTATTTCTGAGACAGAGAGAGACAGAGCATGAGTGGGGGAGGGGCAGAGAAAGAGGGAGACACAGAATCAGAAGAAGGCTCCAGGCTCTGAGCTGTCAGCACAGAGCCCGACGTGGGGCTCCAACTTACAAACCGTGAGATCATGACCTGAGCCAAAGTCAGTTGCTCAACCGACTGAGCCACCCAGGTGCCCAAAAATGTCTAATATTCTTATTATGTGAGCCTCAAAAAGAGATGAAAAGAGATTGATGCAGAACAAATATTTGAAGAACAGCTAAAAACTTCCTCAATTTGATAAAAATCATAAATTTACAAATTCAAGAAGCTAAGCAAACCTGAACCAAGATAAACTCAGAAAAACCTACAACTAGACATCTCATAATCAAACTGCTGAAAATCCAAATTTTGAAACAAGCTAGATTATAATGATACATCACATATAGGGGAAGAACAATTCAAATGACTGTGAAATTTTCATCAGAGATAACAGAGGCCAAAAAACAGCAAACATTTTCTATGCCCTGAAAGAAGTATCAACCTAAAATTCTAGATCCAGTAAAAATAGCCTTCAAGAATGAAGGCAAAATATACACATTCTTGATAAGAAGAACTAAGAGCAACCACTAAAAAAAATACACATAAAGATAAAACAATACTAAAACAGAGTGGGGGGCGGAAAAAGAAGGCATTAATCAGAAAAGAGTACAACAGAAGATCTGTATCTAATCACATCAATAATTATGTAAAATGTAAAGGATCTGAAACATTAGTTAAAAATGGAAATTGTTAAGTAAAAAAAAAAAAACAACACAAAAAAACAAATTAAACCTATGACCCAACTATATGCTGTCTGCAAGCAGCCCACTTCAAATATAATTAACATATATATAAGGGGCTCCTGGGTGGCTCAGTCGGTTCAGCGTCTGACTGTGGCTCAGGTCATGATCTCATGGTTCATGGGTTAAGAGTTCCATGTTGGGCTGTGTGCTGACAGGTCAGTCTGGAGCCAGCTTTGGATTCTATATCTCCCTCTCTCTCTCTGCCCCTTCCCTGTTTGCATGGTCCTGCTAAAAAAAGAAGGAAGGAAGAAAGGAAGGAAGGGAGGGAGGGAGGGAGAGAGGGAGGGAGGGAGGGAGGAAAGAAAGAAAGAAGAAAGAAAGAAAGAAAGAAAGAAAGAAAGAAAGAAAGAAAGAAAGAAAGAAATTTATAGAAGTAAACTTCTTGTTAGAAAAGGCCTCAAATCAATAATCCAAGTATTCCCCCCCCAGGTTCATTTCTTATTATTATTTCTTTTTATTTTATTTTTTGTTTTTTAAAATTTACATCCAAATTAGTTAGCATATAGTGCAACAATGATTTCAGGAGTAGATTCCTTAGTGCCTCTTACCCATTTAGCCCATCCCCCCCTCCTACGACCCCTCCAGTAACCCTCAGTTTGTTCTCCATATTTATGAGTCTCTTCTGTTTTGCCTCCCTCCCTGTTTTTATATTATTTTTGTTTCCCTGCCCTTAGTTGATCTGTTTTGTCTCTTAAAGTCCTCATATGAGTGACGTCATATGATTTTTGTCTTTCTCTGACTAATTTCACTTAGCATAATACCCTCCAGTTCCATCCACATAGTTGCAAATGGCAAGATTTCATTCTTTTTGATTGCTGAGTAATACTCCATTTTGTGTATATATATACCACATTTTCTTTATCCATTCATCCATCGATGGACATTTGGGGTCTTTCCATACTTTGGCTATTGTGGAGAGTGCTGCTATAAACATGGGGGTGCATGTGTCCCTTCGAAACAGCACACCTGTATCCCTTGGATAAATGCCTAGTAGTGCAATTGCTGGGTCTTAGGGTAATTCTATTTTTAGTTTTTTGAGGAACCTCCATACTGTTTTCCAGAGTGGCTGCACCAGCTTGCATTCCCAAATAATCCAAGTTTTTACTTTAACAAAGAACAAATCACCCAAAGCAAGCAGAAAGACAGAATAAAGAGAATAAATCAATGAAATTGAAAACAGAAAGTAGACTAAAACAGTGCAAAGAAAAACTGGTTCTCTCAAAGTATCAAAAGAACTAATAAACCTTAGCCAGAATGGCGAAGAAACAAAAAACAAATTATCATAAGAAAGGACTCACGAGATCCCAGACATTGAACAAATTAGTATATAAATAACCCTATGCCCATAAATTTGACAACTTAAGTAAAACAAACCAATTCCTTGAAAGACACAAACTACTAAAACTCAATGTAAAAAATGGATGACCCCTCTGGGGCGCCTGGGTGGCTCAGTCAGTTGAGCGTCCGACTTCAGCTCGGGTCACGATCTCGCAATTCATGAGTTTGAGCCCCACATCGGGCTCTGTGCTGACAGCTCAGAGCCTGGAGCCTGTTTCAAATTCTCTGTCTCCCTCTCTCTCTGCCCCTCCCGTGGTCTCTGTCTCTCAAAAATGAATAAACATTAAATAAATAAATAATTAAAAAATGGATGACCCCAACAATCCTACATCAATTAACATATTAAACTGTTCCTTAAAAACCATCTGACAAAGAACTTCAGACTGAGAGAGTTTTACTTGACAATTCTATCAAACATTTAAAATGAGAAATGTATCGATTCTATATAATTTGTTCCTCGAAAAAGAAGAGGTGTGAACACTTCTAACTTATTTTTAAGGTCAATATTATGGTGATACCAAAAGAAGAGAAAGATAGTACAAGGAAAAAAACCACAAACATAGACCAATATTCTTCATGAACACAGATGCAAAAAGCCTCAACAACATATGAATAAAGTGAGTCCAACAATACATAAAAAAAGGTAATATATCATGACAAAGTAGTCTGTCCTGAATGCATGACTGGTTCAACATTTCAAAAATCGAGGCAATACAATGTACTATTAACCTATTAAAGAAGAAAACACAAATGACCATATAAACACATGCAGACAAAATATCTGACAAAATTTAATACCCATTCAGGATAAACATTTTCAAGAAACAAGAAGTGAAGAAAATTTTCTCAACCTAATAAAGTATATCTAAAAAACTCTTACAAGCTAGCATCATGTTAATGGTGGAAGACCGAAGGCTTTCTCCCTTTAAGATCAGGAACAAAGCAGATTCTACTTTCACTATTCCTTTCACTATTCAACACTGTATGAGAATTCCTTGCCAGTGCAAAAAGTCAAGAAAAAAGAAATAAAAGGCATATAGGTTGAAAAGGAATATAACTGTCTCTACTATCTATACAGAAAATTCCAGTAAGTTTACAAAACAAAACAAAAACAATTCCTAGAATTACGTTAGTTTAGTTGTAGGATACAAGGTCAACAAAAAACAAAAACAAAACAAAAACCTCCAAACAATAACAACAAAACTCAAACCAAACAAAAAAATACACAAAAATTAAAAAAAAACCCAAACCAAAGAAAAAACCCAAGGTCAATAAAGAAAGAAAAAAAACAAACACAAAAATTAATGGTCTTTCTGTACATTAACAATCAACAATTAAAAACTGTGGCATTGGGGCATCTGGGTGGCTCAGTCCATTGGGTGTCCGACTTCGGCTCAGATCTTGCTGTTTGTGAGTTCGAGCTCTGCATCAGGCTCTGTGCTGACAGCTCAGAGCCTGGAGCCTGCTTCTGATTCTGTGTCTTCCTCATAAATAAACATTAAAAAAAAAAAAAAAAGTAGCATTTACATGCTTACTATGTGCCTGGCACTGTTCTAGGTACTTCACAAATACTAATTCATTTAATTCTAAAAAACAAAACAAAACAAAAAACCTATCTCTATAATGTAGGTATCTTCTGGACCCATGCAACCTGGCTCCTAACTCCAACCTCTTAACTACTGAGTTATCTATCAGTCATAATGACAGGGACATTAAAAAATAGAGCTCAAGGGTTAAGTCTCAGGCAGAGACTTTTTAAAAAAATTTTTAATGTTTATTTTTCAGAGAGAGAGAGAGAGAGAGACAGAGCATGAGCAGTAGAAGGGCAGAGAAAGAGAGGGAGACACAGAATCAGAAGCAGGCTCTAGGCTCCAAGCTGTCAGCACAGAGCCCAACGCAGGGCTCGAACTCACAAACTGCGAGATCGTGACCTGAGCCGAAGTTGGACGCTTAACCGCTCAACCGACTGAACCACCCAGGCACCCCTCAGGAAGCTGTAATTTTTAAAAAGTTTCACAGGGAGGCTGATACACACCAAAGAATGAGAACCACTGGTTTGTGCTATAGCTTAGATTCAATAATAACTGGTAATTTTTCAAATGTATAAATGAAATTACAATCCTGAGAGAATATATCTGAAGTTCTTGTTTCTGCTTCATGGGAATACTCCTCCAACTCTTTGCCAGGCTAACTTTAAAGTCTATTTAACCTTCAGTTTTAGGCAATCTGTCAGTTCCTCAGGTAGCACTCCCTGACCTCTTACCTGCTTACCCGTTCTATTTCTTCTGTTTGGCATTAACGACAGTCCTACCTGTTAATCCTGTCAGTATCTAAGATTTGACTAAATTCCATTGAGGTCAGGGATCATGCTTGTCTGGTTCACAATTGTACTGTTAACATCTAGCACAATTCTTGGCAGCGAGCAGACACATAATAAATGTATTAAATTAACAAACTTTGTATTTTTAAAAGCAATTAAAGAAAACATAGATCCATTTATTAAATAATGTGTATTTATGCCCTCAGCTTTATGAAGAATTGTAGTAACCAAATGTGCTAACAATTTATACGTTATACTAAGAAAATGTTACCTGGAAGTTTAAGCTTTCTACAACAAGAATTACAGTGATGTTTTGCTCTAAAGTTTTTTATTGCATCTTCACCTAGATTTGCTGGGCCAAAAACCATATCACAGGATCTGTGGAATTGGTAGTTAAAAAAAGAAAAAAGAAAAAAGAAAAAAAAAAAAGACAGTTTATGCAAACAGAAATGTAGAATTTGAAATTATAAAAATATCTTCATGAAATTATTAAAACTTATTACCTCTTTTCTTCTGCTTTTATCACAGATGGATCAGTCAAATTTTCACCCACACCTTTATATGTATATATAAAAAAAGATAATTTATATTGTATAATTGATACAAACATTGACATTTGCATAATAAAAATAGTTATGAGAGATTTTATAGCATCAATTATTACACAATGTTAAATTTTTCAAGAGTATAGGTTTTCTCTCTTAGTATTTCATAACTTGTGACCTTAACACTGCACCTAGGACACACACAGCTCCCGCACCAGGAATAAAAGTTAATTGTCAGAGTTGGGAGATAGGCAGGTGGACTCCTGATGGCACTTCCTTTTGATGCAACAGGGACAAAGCTGGAAAACAAACAGTTTATGTAAACAGTTTACATGATCTCCCCCTTTTTCACCTTATTAGCAAAGAACATTTTGGAACACGAAGGCATAATTTATAGGCCATTTTTAAAGTGTTTCCCATTTTTAAAAATCATATACTACCACATTTATCTTCTTGAAAAATATTCAGGTTACATAAAGAATAAGATTGTGAACATCTTCCTTTACTTCCATTCCTCCCCAGAGGTACTAAAAGTATAATTAAATATTTTCAGTCTTTCTTATCTAGTTACTCATATAAAAGAATACCTATTGACCTACTACTCATCAGACTGGCAAAGATTAAGAATATTTAGTACTGGAGAGTCCGCAGAGAAATGGGAACTCATATACAGTGCTAAGTATGTGTTCCCATAACCTTTTGGAAAAATAACCCAGTGGCTGTTAAAATTGCACTCATCTCTTCTTACTAAGCCAATTCAGAAATCTACTTAATGGAAATGAAAAGTAGCAATACATGAGTATATTTGTTGCAGCACTGTTTACAGTAGCAAAAAAAAAGAAAAAAAGGGGGGGGTAAATCATGCCACCCCTCCATACTATAAGTTATCATGCATGCATCTATTAAAAACAGTAACTCAGATTTATCAGTAATGACCCAAAATATGTCCATGATATATTGTTAGGTAGACAAAAACAAATCTCACACACACACTCACACACACACACACACACACACACACACACACACACACACACACGAGGCATCATCCCAGTTGGAGGAAAATCACAACACAAAATATTAAAAATAAGGAAAAAAAACCCTTCTATTTGTGTACAGTATTTGTCTTCACCAAAATTAGAGAAATAATGAAATGGGAAAACTTTTTAATATATTTCCATATTGTCTGTTTGTGGTAATCGTGTAAAATATTTTTTTAATGTTTATTTTTGAAAGAGAGAATGCGAGTGAGCAGAGGATGGGTAGAGAGAGAAGGAGAAAGAATCCCAAGCAGGCTCTACACTACCCATGCAGAGCCCGTGGGGTTCAAACTCATGAACCATGAAATCATGACTTGAGCCAAAATCAAGAATCAGATGCTCAACCAACTGAGCCACCCAGGCGCCCCTTGTGTAAAACAGCTCTATGAAAAATGGCTCCAGGAACACATTAATGTAATAATGTAATGTAAAGAACATTAAAACTACTTTGTTTACTGAAAATAAGTCCCATCTTTTATTTTCATTTATTTAAAGTTTATTTTTGAGAAAGACAGAGGGAGAGAGAGAGACAGAGAGAGTCAGGTGCTAGCAGAGGAGGGACAGAGAGAGAGGGAGACTGAATCAGAAGCAGGCTCCAGGCTCTGAGCTGTCAGCACAGAGCCCGACGCGGGGCTCAAACTCAAAGACTGCGAGATCATGACCTGAGCCCAAGTTGGAGGCTTAACCAAATAAGCTACCTAGGCGCCCTTATTTTCATTTATTTATTTTTTTAAAATAAGCTCTATGTTCAACACGGGGCTTGAACTCACGACCGTGAGATCAAGAGTTGCATGCCCTACTGACTGAGCCAGCCAGGCACCCTAACTCCCATCTTTTAAATTAGGAATTCAGATAAAATCTGTTTGGCTTTACCTCCTATGCATGTTTGAAGATAATTAAATGACACTATTTAAGAATATACTTAAAGATCTTTTTTACTTAATTGGATTGACCTAATAATACATATCAGTTTTCACTTTATATACTATTAAATCATTTATGTAAAATGATGAACTACTGAAAAAAGGGTAGCTATTTTTACAGATTTTCTTTCTTCAGCTTGATTCCATGCCATTTGCTTTTCAGCAAAATCCTTTATATCTGTGACTATATGTAACAAAAAAAAGTCATCAAGTGATAAACATTCTAAATAACTGTTCTTATGTATAGATTTTGAAATCTGGTCTATGGTGACATTTGAAATTAAGGCTGCTCTTTCGGGAAAAAAATCATGGAAGTTATAATAAGAAAGTACAACTCAGGTAGAGCGGGCAACCTGCTCAGTTTTATTTTCCTCTGACCCTGCAGACAGACAATACTCTAAGCAAATGTGCCCTCTCCAAGCCACAATTTCCATTTTTCTCTTTTCCACATATGACAGATTCTGTCTACAAAAATGGTTATGATCAGTTTTTCCTTCCTTGTATAGATGCTACTCCACCCACCAAGTGCTGGAATCCATTCCCTACTTCTTGAACTGGGCTATCTTTATTATCTGCCTTGATCAGTAAAATGTGGAGGAGGAGATCTGGGCCAGTTCTGGAACTAATGTTAAGAGTTTCTGCTTTTTCTCTGGAGGTAGCTAGCTGCTATGTAAAAATCTAACTACCTGAAACTACCATGTTATGACCAAGGTCACAGATAACTAGCCACATAGAGAGATCACTTGGTGGAGAACTGAGGGATTCAGATGTCAGTGAACAGAAACCTCAGACATTTGACTCTAGTCATGTTGTTCATGCTTATTCTCCAGCCATTTGAACCTTCTGAGAAGACAGCAGAGATAAGCCATCCCCACCATGTCCCATCCAAATTCCTGAACCAAAGAACTGGAAACAAATAAAATGGTAGTTTTAATCCCTAAATATTTAGGTAGTTTAGTTCACAATAATAGATAACATAAACACCAAGAACAGGAACACGTGCTACTGTTTTAAATAAACAGTATAGTTTTAAAAGACTAAAACTACATATACATCTAAGAATAGAATAGTGGATTGCATGTGTTTCTGCTCATCAAAAAAATATATATATTATGTAAGTAATAATCAAGGAAGCAAGATCCCACTATTCAGGGCCCTGATGGCTATATGCTATGGCTGTTATTGACTTGCTTTTTTATTTTTTATTTTTTTCAACATTTATTTATTTTTTTTTTGGGACAGAGAGAGACAGAGCATGAACGGGGGAGGGGCAGAGAGAGAGGGAGACACAGAATCGGAAACAGGCTCCACGCTCCGAGCCATGAGCCCAGAGCCCGACGCGGGGCTCGAACTCACGGACTGCGAGATCGTGACCTGGCTGAAGTCGGACGCTTAACCGACTGTGCCACCCAGGCGCCCCTTGACTTGCTTTTTTAATAGCTTTTACTAACCTGAGGCTTTTACCGATCTGTAAGTTAGAAGATGACCGTATATCATTCAAAACACATGAACAGGTGAGAACCTACTGTACAATTTTACTTTAGCAATACTTTAATAAATTTACCTTGTAAATCAAGTACCAATAGCTCCCCTCTTGTATATTCATATGTCCAGTGGCTAAAGGCCAGCATGATTTCTTCCAGTGTATTAGTTGGTATAATCTCATCACCATTATTATTGTTGTATTTTCTAAATTCTCCAGTCATACATTCTTCCACAGCAAACCACTGTCCTGCTGAATGGCAATACAGCAGGAAAACTTCAAGGAACCTTATGAAAAACAGTTATAGATATTACTAGTAGTTTTGTTAATAAAATTCTAATTGAGCTTTTAAATGGGTAAATAAATATTCAGCATTAATAACGAAGGTCAAAAGACAATGGTATCCAGATAAAACTGCAAGATCTCAGAAAAATTTCAAGATTTACCTTGGAGAATATGGTATGGATTTGGGTTTCATTTGGTTGAAGGCAAACGTGAGCTTTTGTGCTGCTCTCTGTTGCTGAATTTCCTACAGAACAACAACAAAAAAATACACCAAAAAAATCTCCTTGCTGAACACTGAAACTAAGAGGTTTTTGGTTTAACATACATTAGAAGACAAAACATGAACTCCAAATAATGTTCTACTGTTATGCATTCACTAGCACTTACTCTGAGACAGAGATGCAGAACTGTATCTTCCTTATAAATACTTGACCATGTGTTGACCACCTCAGGAAGAAAAGATTTGATAATATAAAGATGACCTGATTTGAGGATATCATGTTCTGACCAGGTACACTGTACTTTGACAGCTCTCCGTAAACCTCCTCCCATCTCCTCTTTACTTAAAAACTCTATTTTGGCACAGAGGCCAAGCTGTGACCAAGAAGACATGCTGTTATTCAGTATACTGGGTGAACTCTCTTCCAAGCGATACACTGTGACAGGCTCACCTGCAAGATGAATGGACACAATCTGAGGTCAAATTATGACCCTTTAAAATGACAAAGTAGAATAAAAATTGGCAGGTATCTTGTTAAGATTAAGTAAGAAACAGAAAATGAACTGGACAAAGTTGTAATTTTATAAAGGAAGTTTAAGGGCAACAAATGCTCAGAAATCAAGAATCTACTAATATTTCTAAATTTATGTATATTAGTAGTAATAAACATTTTTGAAATTATGATCATTTTCAAGAAAAACTTTAAGAAAGCAACTGTTCCACAAAATTTGTGGTGTCAATTTATCTATGCTTTCTATACTAAACAATGGGTTAAGATCCTTTCTGTATTAGAATACACTATTACTTCTGGATATGATGGAAATACAGAAATCTAATATTTCTGATCACTCCTTCTTCTATTTAAACTATACCTGACTCTTGCTAATTAAAATTTATATGAAATTGACACTTCTCAACGTGACCCTTCCTTCTATTACCACCCATGTTCTACATCACAGCTAAAAATCACACTATTAATAAAAGGTTTATTTTCTCCTTCATTTCTTTACTATTTGGATTTACCTCTTGGAGGCACAGGTGTAAATGGAATGCTCTGGGATAATCTCATCAAATTATTTCTTTCCACAGCTGCACAAAAATGAGAGAAAAATAATGAAATCCTTTCTAAAAGCTCAAAATATTGTTAGATTTTGTTTTAAATAGTACTGACCTGAGTAATAGTAATTTGTATCCATAACTGGTTTAAATGGAGAAGCGAGACCTAAAATGGCAAATAAACAAATGAAACCCTTTTAAAAGTACTAATGTGGTATAAACATTTTTGCTCATTCTCATACAATCATCCTAAGTTCCCTTCATATAAGCTCTCTTCACTGAACAGAAAAAATAAATAGTAAAATACACTCATCATGTGCTTGCTCTATTATCCTTTTTCATTGTGCCAGATTAGTCCTAACTGTGCACTCAGATACCTGGAAGGGAAAAAGCACGTGACATTTCACACTCTCCTGTCATAAGCTGCGCTTTTCCCACACCCTCCACCCCCACTCAAAAAGGAAAAGATCTTTTAGTTTAGGAGCTGGAGCTTGTAACCAAGTAGCCATTTTAGTGGGCTGACCATAAGAAGATGAACTTCTGGAATGTGAAACATACCCAAAAGCCCTTCCTCCATATTTAAATGTATTTGAGAATTTGACTTTTTAACTGTAATGAGAAGACTGGAGAATCAATTGAATTTGCCATGTGTTAAGTTTAGAGAATATTAATGAAAAAGACCTTACTGTCTTGAGAAGAAGAAAATCAGTCAATAGTTTTAATACTATGTAGGAAATATAAAATATACACATTATATATATATATATATATATATATATATATATATATTATAGGACTATATATACACACGTATATATGATGTATATATACATCATAGGACTATAGAGGAGGGGTACTAAATGTCTTCTGCTTGCAGAAAGGTTGAAGGATGTCTCAGAGAAAGAGAAGGGGAAAAAGAATAGTCTGGAAGACAGTGGTGTGGTCAGGGCAACATTTTCAGACATGGAACTGTTAAAGCACATGCTACACTTGAGAAACTGCAAGTTGTTTAGTATGAACAGAAACAGCAGTTTTCAAAACTAATTTTATACACATAAATATATATCATGTATAATAGATATAAATAAATTTATAATAAACATATATCAGAATCACCTGTGGGGCTTTTTCACTGTGCACCTACCCAGATCTCACTTCAAAAAATTCTGTAGGTGTGTGTCAGCGTAAAGTGATTCTCCGTAAGTACTTGGACATGTAACCAGGACTGCAAACTAACGAGCAAGAGTACAGGCACGCCTGTAGGAGGTAAAGCTACAGAATCAGGGAATACCAAATAGTTAGGAGCCAAATATGCCATGCTAAGAAAGGACACGATTTTACCCAATGACAGTGTGGAAAATGTAAAGCAGAGGAGGATCAGTTTGGTGGAAGAATAGAAGACAGACCAGAAGGGAGATTAAGTGGCACAACTCTAAAAACCTACGGGACAGTAACAACTAAATGTGAACACATACATACCCTACCACCTACAAATTCCAGTCCTAAGTACATGCCCAATAAAAAACAAATACATATGTTTACCAAACAACATGAACAAGACTACTCATAATGGCTCTCATGGTTCATAATAATCATACAATGGAAGCTACTGAAATGCCTATCAAATAACAGAATGGATACATTCAATAGATTCATATAAGGAAATACTATATAGTAATGAGAATGTGCAAACTACCACTATACACAAAAATATTGATGAATCTTATAAACATATGTTAGGAGGAAAAAGCCAGACACAGAGTACATACTTTATGATTCCATTTATAAATTCCATAAACAAACAGAGACAAAACTATACATGTGTTATTCAGGGGCAGAGGTTAAAACACAAGGACACGAGGAGCTGGAATACTGGCAATATTCTGTTTTGTGACCTGGGTGCTGATTACAGGGGCATAGTTGCTTAGGGAGAATTCACTGAGAGGCTTATCTCTACCTTTTTTGTATGCATGTTATATATACTTCAATAAAAGGTTTAAAAAATGATGAAGTGTGAACTGAAAGCAGCAGAATAATGTATAGTGGAAGATGGAGTCTCAATATTTAAGAAGTAAATACAGCAGGACTTTGTGAGTGCAAGGTCAAGGGGGTCAAGAATAACTCCTTCTCAGATTTTACCTAGTAGACTGAAAGAGTATCATTCACTAAAACAGGGTATACAAGGGAAAGAGCAGACTAGGTCACAGGGACGAAGGGGGGTAGGGTGACAGTAAAGATATATCATTCACATGGTGAGTTCATGTATATGTGAAACTACTATATCAAAGAGAAACTAGCTGAACAAAGAACTTTTTACCACCTTGGCTCTTTCAAACACGAAGTCTGAAGTTTCTTAGCTAGAATAATGTGGTATTTGCTATAACATAACATCATATATAATCCTCATTTTTTTGCATTAAATCTACCATATGGACTCACCATTTAACGTTCCTTCTTCAGATGGCCTAAAGAAAACACCAAAAAATACAAGTTGTGACACAATCTTTGTTTTGGCTACCATACACTTTGTAAAATTATGATTATTTAATATAATGTGATTAAAGTAATTCTGAGATCCAGATTCACTTTTGTTTGAATATATGCCATTTCCCTTAAAGCCAATGCCAAATTCATATATGGATATAAATATATGTTTAATCTGTACTAAAAATCTCTTTCCAGCTCTTACCTTCTACCTAATATAAATATTTTATTATAGGAAGTATTTTGACCCTAGCATCATCCCTTTGCTGTTGATAAACTACTCTTTTCTCAGCACCCAAAAAGTGCTGACCAACTCCACCTTTCTGGGTACTTCTTTGGCTCAACATTCTGTAAGACAAGGTTCTCTTGTTAGCTGAGTTAACATCAACTTCAAGTACCTATTCTGTATTTACATCCTATGGTTTTGGTTATAAAACACAGTATACTCTGAAGAGATCTGATTACAGTTTAATCTTCCAAGTGCCATACAAGGCCCAGAGCACCCAAAGAACTTGAACACTGCATACCCATGTGGCACCTGGTTTATTTTCTTGTCTATATATTCACATATATTTCTGATAGGGGAAACACTGTGGTTCCTTCTCAAATAGTCCATATCAGAAAGTAACTCTCCCATGCTGTGCTGACTGCTCAGAGCTCAGAGCCTGGAGCCTGTTTCCGATTCTCTTCCTGTGTGTCCCTCTCTTCTGCAACACCCACCCCCGGCCCCCCCCACTCACTTTCTGTCTTTCTTTCCTTCAAAAATAAACAAACATAAAAAAAAAAGATGACTTTTTCTTTTGTAAACGTCCTCTGGAATCCTAAAATATAGTAATCATAGCATCGCCATAAATGATAGTATAACTATATAAAATTGTAATTTTAAATGTATATATTAACTCATAATAAATGAGTTCCCCTAGTCTCTTCTATGTAAAGACAAGAGATGTTAAAATAAATAATCATAACTCACAGATAAAAGAGTGTTTTAAAAGATGGTACAAAGAACAGAAAAAACCCCCAATAACTATGATACTTTTCAGGTTGACGATGAGAAAAGGCTTACTTACATTTCTCTGTTTGATGGTCTATCTTGTAACCAATCCTTTAGTCAAAAACAAACACAAACAAATTAAAGAAAAAAATCTCTCTAGAAGAAGCATAACTGTTTGTTTAACACTGTTTTGTTTCCCTATAGTCTGAAAAATTAATGTGAAGTCCTTATTTTATACAACTGAACTAAAAAAATAATAAATGGATATAATTACCATAAGACCATTCCACAAGGTAGAATAAAGAATTTCATGAGTGCTATTTCCTACAACATAATTACACTCTGGCTAGTTTCTTTACTTCTGATGACAACTTTATATTCTTATACATTTGTTTCTATGACTCTAAATAGTATGTGCTCATTGAAAAAGAAAAACACAACGAAGTAGAAAGAGTAAAATTAAAATCATGCATACTGTAAACAAATCACTAAAAACATATAAGCATATCTCATTGAAGTCTTTTTCTGTATACGTGCATATTGTTTTTATTCTGTATTTTTTCCATTTAATTATAACTCTATAATTATATTCTCATCCAATTTAGTAATTCTCTGTTTGGCTGTGCCTAATCTATGTTATTATAACCCCCACTGAGTTATTTTTTATCCTAGATTTTTATCTAATTTTTCAGGACTTTCTGAGTAGTATCTTATCTTTTTTTCATATTTTTAATACCTTCTCTTTTATGGTTTTAGTCACCTTAATCATATTATTTTATAACTTGTAACCAGTAATTCTACTATCTCAAGTTGGTAGAGGTTTATTAATACTGTTTGTGTAACTTGAATCCCAGAAGTTCTTTAATTTCGCATTGTCAGGTCATCTTCAATGGAACTTACTTTGTGGCAAAATTGTGCAGGGTATGTCCTTCCAAAAAGGAGGAATTGTTACTGTGAAACTGTGTTCACTAACCCCCTTTCCTCACTGAAATAATTGTTTTTAAAAAAATTTTTTTTTTCAACGTTTATTTTATTTTTGGGACAGAGAGAGACAGAGCATAAACGGGGGAGGGTCAGTGAGAGAGGGAGACACAGAATCGGAAGCAGGCTCCAGGCTCTGAGCTGTCAGCACAGAGCCCGACGCGGGGCTCGAACTCACGGACCGCGAGATCGTGACCTGGCTGAAGTCGGGCGCTTAACCGACTGCGCCACCCAGGCGCCCCTGAAATAATTGTTTTAATAACATGACTTTCCATAATATAATCTATCTCCTTATAGCAGAATGTAAATAAAATGTTCTTGATGATCCAGGATAATTATGAATACTGATTTCTATACTTGACTATAAAGGACCAATTTTTCTACTTTCTCCCAAGTTATTTATCTTGATGCCAGAGTATGCTTTTAAAGAGTATTTGTGGGGAACCTGGGTGGCTCAGTCAGTTAAGTGTCCGACTTCGACTCAGGTCATGATCTCACAGTTTGTGAGTTTGAGCCTTGCATCAGGCTCTGTGCTGACAGCTCGGAGCCTGAAGCCTTCTTCAGATTCTGTATGTTCCTCTCTCTCTGCCCCTCCCCAACTCATGCTCTATCTCTCTCTCAATAATAAATAAACTTTAAAAAAAAAATTTAAAGAGTACTTGTAAAATCAAATACTACCTCAATTGGCTGGGAATGATTACATACAACCAGTTTCAATACAAACAGAGATTCCTACCTTTCTTTTGAATAAATTTTTCTGTAAAATTTCCTAACTATTATGCAGATAGTAATCTCTCTGACATTGGCCACAGCAACACTTTTTTTAGATGCATCTTCTGAGACAAGGGAAATAAAAGCAAAAATAAACTACTGGGACTACATCAGAAAGTTTCTGCACAGTGAGGGAAACAATCAACAAAACTAAAAGGCAACCTACAGAATAGAAGAATATGTTTGCAAAAAACATATCTGATAAAGGGTTAGCATCCAAAATATATAAAGAACTTATACAACTCAATACCCAAACAACAAATAATCCAATTAAAAGATGGGCAAAAGACATAAACAGATTTCTCCAAAGAAGACATCCAGATGGCAAACAGACACATGAAAAGAGGCTCAACATCACTCATCAGGGAAATACAAATCAAACCTACAATGACATAGCACCTCACATCTATAAGAATGGTCAAAATCAAAAACCGAAGAAACAACCAGTGCTGGTGAAGATGTAGAGAAAAAAGAACACTCTTCCACCACTGGTGGGAATGCAAACTGGTATAGCCACTGTGGAAAACAGTTTGGAGGTTCCTCAAAAAGTTAAAAACAGAACTACCCTATGATGCAGTAATTGCACTACTGGGTATCTACCCAAAAATACAAAAACACTAACTCAAAGGAATACATGCACTCCTGTGTTTATTGCAGCATTATTTATAACAGCCAAACAATGGAAGGAGCTCAAGTGTCTAGTGATAGATGAATGCATGAAGAAGATGAGGTATAAATACAAATATAAATATAAATATAAATATAAAGTATAAATATAAATATAAATATACCACGGAATATTATTTAGCAATAAAAAAGAACAAAACTGCCACTCTGGAAAACAGTATGGAGGTTCCTCAAAAAATTAAAAATAGAACTACCCTACAACCCAGCAATTGCACTATTAGGTATTTATCCAAGGGATACAGGTGTGCTGTTTCAAAGGGGCACGTGCATCCCAATGTTTATGGCAGCACTATCAACAATAGCCAAAGTATGGAAAGAGCCCAAATGTCCATCAATGGAGGAATGGATAAAGAAGATGTTTTATATATATATATACACACACACACACACACACACACACACACACACGCACACATATATACATACACACACACAATGGAGTACTCAGCAATCAAAAAGAATGAAATCTTGCCATTTGCAACTACGTGGATGGAACTGGAGGGTATTATGCTAACTGAAATTAGTCAGAGAAAGACACATATCTTATGAATTCATGCATATGAGGAATTTAAGACACAGAACAGATGAACACAAGGAAAGGGAAGCAAAAATAATATAAAAACAAGGAGGGGAAGAAAACATAAGAGACTCTTAAATATGGAGAACAGAGGGTTACTGGTGGGGTTGTGGGGGGGGGTGATGGGCTAAATGGGTAAGGGGCATTAAAGAATCCACTCCTGAAATCATTGTTGCACTATATGCTAACTTGGATGTAAAATAAAATAAAAAAATAAAATAAAATAAAATAAAATAAAATAAAATAAAATAAAATAAAATAAAATAAAATAAAATAAAATAAAATAATAAAATAAAATAAAATAAAATAAAATAAAATAAAATAAAATAAAATAAAATAAAAAATAAAACCTTGCCATTTGCAACTACATGGATGGAACTAGAGTGTAGTATGCTAAGTGAAATAAGTCAGTCAAAGAAAGACAAATACCATTATGATTTATTTCACTCATATGTGGAACAAAACAAATGAGCAAAGGAAAAACAAAACAAAGAGAGAGAGAGACAAACCAAGAAACAGATTCAACTATAGAGAACAAACTGATGGTTACCAGACGGAAGGTAGTGGGAGGATAGGGTAACTAGGGGGTGGGGATTAAAGACTACATTTATCATGATGAAAAACATAACATGATAAAAACAAAAAAACATAGACACACATATACATACATACAAACAAATTCTTAACTATTCACACTACAGGAAGAAACTCTTTTCAAAGAATAAATTGCTAATATTCTAAGAATAAATGCACTAATGTCAGTTTTCTAAGGTAAAATTTTTTGAAAGCTAAACAGAACCTCAAATAAAATATCACCATCTTTTTTTAGTTCTTCTTTAATAAATATATATTTTAAAATACACATTTGTTAACTGAAATGTACAAACCGGTAGTAAAGCTGCTTTGGAATCTACTTCATGAGTTTCTTCTGTGGATGGCCTTCTATTGCTAGTTTCCACTTAAAGAAAATTAAAAAAAAAATTAGTTATACAACTAAAATATTTTGATACCAACCAACCAAACACAAAGTGTTTCAACACACAGTGTAACTTTCATAAACTAACTTATCCTCTCCCCAACACTGCTGAACATTAATAGTTAACATGAGGCCCACAGGTCTCTTGGCAGGACACCAAAATTATTCAATTTATTTTTGTAAAAAAGCAGTAAGAAATAAGAGTCTGAAGGAAAAAGTCTTAGTCTTCCTATTTCCAAATTTCTTGTGTATTCATTCTACCATGGATATTTTTTGTGTATGTGTGTACAATCACCATTTTTTTTTAACCATAAAAGGTAGAATAATATATATTTTAGGGTTTTTGTTGTTGGTTTAACTTTAAGCTTGGAGATCTTTCCAATCACAGAAAATTTCTCTATTCTATTTTGATGCTACGCTGAACTTCATACTATGGCTGTACAGTAATTGTAGAGAATAACAACCAAACTCCTACTAATGGACATTTGGTATGATTTCAATCTCTTGCCATTCTAACATTGCAATTAATCATCTTATACATATTAATAGTCTTATACATACACTGTTTTACAATAATGGAAAAAATAGTTCATCTTTTCTGCCACAACTTAAAATGGCATCTCTGTCATATTTTGTTATTTTATCCTAAATAAATTTTAGAACTAAGCCTATTTTTAAAAAGTCAGGATGTTAAATTATTTTTTTAATTAATTTTTTTTTAATGTTTATTCATTTTTGAGAGAGGGAGACAGAGTGCTATCAGGGGTGGGGCACAGAGAGAGGGAGACACAACCTGAAGCAGGCTCCAGGTTCCAAGCTGTCAGCACAGAGGCTTGAACTCATGAACCATGAGATCATGATCTGAGCCGAAGCCGGATGCTTAACTGACTGAACCACCCAGATGCCCCAAGGATGTTAAATTTTAAAGTAACTTATAATTCACAACTTTATGACACAGTAAAGAAAAACCTCAGAATGAATGAATGGTGATGGGAAATCTGAGAATGAAATTTGTATTCTAAGTGTACAGGCCAAAAAAACCAGACTGAAGTACATTAGAAGAGTCTGGGCAAAACTTTTTCTAGATGATGAAACTGATAGCATTACTTATCTGAATATCTTGAAGAAATGTAGCCCAATAGCAGAGAATCTACTGTTGATCTAGCCAAAATTATAACTATATGGTGGGAAAGAATAAATGTGTGTGCATGTGCATGCGTGTGTTTGTGTCTTCTGGGAACAGGAGGAAGAGGAAAAGTTTGATCCTTGTCTTCTTTAGTGGGAGGTTAATAATTATTGTTTAAAACTGAAATATAGGGGCGCCTGGGTGGCGCAGTCGGTTAAGCATCCGACTTCAGCCAGGTCACGATCTCGCGGTCCGTGAGTTCGAGCCCCGCATCGGGCTCTGGGCTGATGGCTCGGAGCCTGGAGCCTGTTTCCGATTCTGTGTCTCCCTCTCTCTCTGCCCCTCCCCCGTTCATGCTCTGTCTCTCTCTGTCCCAAAAATAAATAAATAAACCTTGAAAAAAAAAAATTAAAAAAAAAAAAAACTGAAATACAAGGATGCAAAATTAGAAGCGTGTTAACTTCAGAAATAACATCCATGTTACTGAAAATAATTTTTTTTTCTTCTGTCCTAACCATTCTACCATATCTTTTTATTTTATTTTTCAGTGAGAATACTAAACAGGGGCGCCTGGGTGGTTCAGATATCTGACTTTGGCCCAGGTCATGATCTCATGGTTGGTGAGTTTGAGCCCGCGTCGGGCTTTGAGGATAGCTCAGAGCCTGGAGCCTGCTTCGAATTCTGTGTCTCCCTCTCTCTCTGACCCTCCCCTGGCTCATGCTCTCTCTCAAAAAAATAAAATAAATAAAAAAAAATTTTAAAAAGAGGATATTAAATAGGAATGAAAACAGCCAGAATCCTTGCCTTGGTTCCCCATCTGGCTTTCAACATATCATTATGAAAGAGAATATCTGTGATAACTTTCTGTAGATAACCCTTTATTCAGATTAAGGAGACTCTATTCTAACTTTAGGAAGAGTTTTAATCATGAATGGATACTGAATTTCATCAAATGCCTTTTCTGCAGCTACTGAGATGAACAAATGATTTTTCTCCTCTAATCTGTTACTATCATGCTATCATGCATCAATTATATATATATATATTCCCCTCCACCCCCAGGTAAGCTCTACACCCAACCCGGGCTTGAACTCACAACCCTGAGATCAAGAGTCACATGCTCTACTGACTGAGCCAGCCAGGTGCCCCTCATCAATTATATTTTTGATGTTAATGTTAAACCAACTTGCACTCCTGGAATATATCCAACGTGATACTGCTGTATACAAAAAGAGAATGAAAGGGGAAATGATGGTGAGGGGGACATGGCAGTGATGTTTTTCTTAAGGAATCTTATAAAGGCTACATGTACATTAATGAAACGTTGACTAATAAATTTATATGCATATATAACCAACTCATAAAAAAGTATGTTATGGAAACATGGTACAGAGCAAAATGTATGGTATGTTACTTTCTGTGTAAAAAATAAAAGGAAAGACTACCGTCACATACTATGTGTGTGAAACTCTACAGGATAAATAAAAATAACAGTGGTTACATACAGGGCTGGAATGAGAGGGAGACTTATTTTCAAAGTGCTTGTATGTGTATGTATTTCAATTTTTGAACCAAATAAATGTATTAACTATTAGAAAAATAAATTTTTTAAAGTTTATTTATTTTTTGAGATACAGTTGAGTGGGGGAGGGGCAGAGAGAGAGGGAGAGAGGAATCCCAAGCAGGCTCCACACCGCCAGCATGGAACCTGATGTGGGGCTCAAACTCATGAACCTAGAGATCATGACCTGAGCTGAACCAAGAGTCAGACATTTAACCAACTGAGCCACCCAAGCACCCCTGTATTACCTATTTTAAAAGTTAAATTAAAAAAATATGTTGACTAAATGATAATACTGATTAAAATAGATTTATAAAAAGCAAGTCTTTATATTTCATCTTTAGGACTAAACAATTTGTAAAAAATATCAGAATACTAGAATTGTGTGTTTTATTCAAGGTTGCAGCAACAATGACGGACCAGAATCGTCATTCTCTGACTCCCAAAACATTCACTGCTTAGGTGTGTGACATACGTAATAATACATTTAAAGCTTAAGTGAATATGTTTGGTAACATAATTCACATAGTCAAAGAACTTACCTTGTTCTGAAGGAAGAGGAATAGAAGTTTTGTGACATTCAGTAAATCCAGCATGAGAACTCATGTGTTTCAAAGTGTTTTCAGAAGGAGTATCATTCTGCATATTACACATAAACATAATTTAAAAATAATCAAACTGAATTTCAAATAAATGTTCTAAGTAGTATAAGAGACTCTGTTTCTATTTAGCTCAATATACTTTAATCTACCTAGTCACCAAAGGGTATATTACAGGTTACAGTTAATTTTCTTCAATGACCTTCTCAAAAAACTGCATCAAAATATCCTACTTGCTTATTGTTCATAAATCCATCTGAATGGATCCTTTTTCATAGTAATATGATTTCATTAAAAACTTGGGAGAAAATATTTATCAGTTCACCTAAAAAAGAAAAAGCTATTTTACACTAATATTGATAGATTATAACAATTTGGAAGGTGGAAGAGTAGTTTTTTTGGGAAACCTCAGTAGGTTTCTTATTGATTATATGAGCTGTTCATATAACCAAAGATCTATCTGCTCATTATTTGTCACGTTTCAATTTTTTCCAAATTTGTTTTGACTTATCTATGATTTCCATTTTTTGGTACTTCTATCTTTTCTCATCCTTCATTTAATATCACCTCTTCCTCATATGTTTAGAAAGCCTTCCTGGTTTTACTGACTTGGCATTACTATTTTCTTAAGTTTATGATTTGAGCTTTTACATTTAAAGCTAGAATTCATCTGGGCTTATGAAGTAACATGAGAACATAAACAGACTTTTCCAAATGTCTACTCGATTATCCAATTTGTATTTACTGACAAGGCATTTCCCTTATCGTCAATTTCTAATCCAACTCTTCTTATTAAATTCTTATTTGTAAACTAGTTACTTTGTAGTCACTAAAATGTTTAGCTAAATATTCATGTTTCAACTGTTCTACCTGTGTAATATTTTATAGTCTAATTCTCCCTCATTTTCTTCTTTTTACCTATATATTTTCCCAGAAGAACTAACAAACCGCATTAAAATAATGTGGGGACAACCCAATACATTCACCCTGTTTTCTCTTTTCAACTATAAACAATTCACACTATTATGCAACTTTAAAATATTTCCAAACCTCTACCACCTCTCAGAAAGAATGAATTTTAAAATGTTACTACCAAAATAAACTATTACTTTCATTTAAAAAATTACTTGTATCTCAAAAAAAGTAAGTTTTTCTACCTTTGATGCTCTGCACTCTTCATATACAGCTGATTTATACAGCCAGGTGAGTAGGCTAACATTTTTTCTGTAGTTACAGAGCAACTCCAATTTCCTTTCTGATTTTAGTTCTTTTGGAACCAGTTCTAGCTATTTATTTGCTTAAGTATTTTCCATCTATGACACAAGTTCTAGTATAGGATTGATGGTGGGCTTCAAGGTATTTGTAAAACTCCATATACCTTAATAGATAAAATTTTGTATATGTCCATTTTTTGGGGAAGAGGGTCTACAGTTTTCATTTGATTTTCAAAGGGGTATATAACCCACAAAAGTTCAAGAACTCAAAGTCTCAGACCATCATGGGCTAGAACTCATTATTCTATTATTACAGTCTGAGTTCTTTTCCTCTAAGTGAATTACTCAAAATTGTTTAATTCAAAACAGCCACAGAAACTTGTAATTTCTTCTTACTTTTACCAGGAAGTTACCTGCACTTCAAAATTTTCAGCGCACTCTTGCTTTAAATTCATTTAAACTCATTGTTAAAAGGCAAAATCTGTGGGGGAAACCTTGCCAGGTACCCTTTCCCATTAAGAAATATCCATTTATCCTAAATGACTTCCTATGTATATCAAGTGCTTCTTTATAGCAAAACGATGCCACCAGAATGTGCTGATGTAATTTTTTTTCAACTGCCATTGTGGTACTTATGAAGACAGTTTAAAAGTTCAGTGAAATACATATTAGACAATGACAGCCTAAGTCAGAGTAATTGTTACTTAGGATTGAAAGAAACAGATAACTAAAAAAATATTTAGGAAACAAAACAAGTTAGACTTGGCTGTTGATTAGAAGAGAGAGCAGTGCAGTTTTGCTCTCTAAACTAAAATGCTGATGTTATTAACAGAGGCAGGAAATACAGAAGAACAAATATATCTGCTGAGCAAGAAGATGATGAATTTGAGTTTCTGACTGCTGAGTTTGACAACTATAAGAGTTCCAACTAGTTAGCTCTAACCTTTTACTGTGGTGTCATGTCAATGCTCTAGTCAGAATCTCTCCAAAGATTTACTTTCCCTACATCTCTTCCCAGCCTTCAGTTTTCCTGTCTAAAATCCAAATGTAGATATGGCTATAAAAAAATTCATGCTATTTTCAACTATATAGCTGAGAAATCATATTCTTGGTTTCCTCTTGACTCCTTAATCACTTTACACAATAGTTACTCTAAACCTTCTCTTTCTCAAGTACTCCCTTGTGGTTTCCATTAGTCTTACTGGAAAAACAAATGCCTTAAAAGATTGAACAAACTCCCCAGATTACTTTTTTATTCTCTTTAAGTTTTAAAAAAACTTTGTGTGATTTATATACAATGAAGCACACAGATTCTTAAAGAGTAAGTTAGAGAAAAGTTTTAGCATTCTTTCTCTCCAACCCAAAATATTTGTGTGACAATTCTCTTCTATCAGTCTGTCCTCCCATCTGAAAAAAGTTATACTTTTTATCTTAAGATTATCATCTAAGTGATCGATTTCACTCCATCTAGGTCTTTTTGCTTTTTTAAATTATAATTCCCAGTCAGTTCTTCCTCCCTGTAAGAAACTCAAACATAAAACAAGAGATACAACTTAAAAAAAACCCACTGGTTTCCCTACTGGTTCCTTTCCCTCATTTTAAGACTCTATCATTATGGGTATTTATGAAAGCAACAGTTAAGAAATAACTTTTCACTCACTGTTCTATACATTTGAACAGTTACTCAACAAATATTTATTGAGTATCTTACACCTGCACATAACAGTGTAGTTAGGTATATTCAGCTTTTTACTGATTGCTAGATTCCTTGACAGACATGGTTATGTTCTAATAAACTTCTGGGCCTGGGAAAGAGTTGAGCTCTGTATTTGGTGAATGAGAAATGTATAGGGAGAAGCATTTAGAAAAAGAGAAATGTTAAATTGGTGTTTTTATGTTCATTAATATAAGTGCAAACTATTTGTATACTTTTCATATTCGATTGTTTCTTCTTTTTAAATGATGTATGATTTAGGGGCGCCTGGGTGGCGCAGTCGGTTAAGCGTCCGACTTCAGCCAGGTCACGATCTCGCGGTCCGTGAGTTCGAGCCCCGCGTCAGGCTCTGCGCTGATGGCTCAGAGCCTAGAGCCTGTTTCAGATTCTGTGTCTCCCTCTCTCTCTGCCCCTCCCCCGTTCATGCTCTGTCTCTCTCTATCCCAAAAATAAATAAAAAGCGTTGAAAAAAAAAAATTTAAATGATGTATGATTTAAATATTTGGGATCATCAAGTTGGTGATGGTCTCTGCTAAAACTGCATTTTTATTGGAACGTTTAGTTCTATTTTGAACTAAACCCCCAAATAGCAAAATAAAATTGAATTGTGCTGTAATAAAGATTTACTTACAGATAACATTTCTTTTATTTTGTTTGATGTTTCTTTGAACTTCTGTAAATAATCTATGCTATCTCTGTGTCCTTAAAGAGAAAAAAAAAGATTACAACAAAAATATTTACTTTTTATCAAAATAACGTCATTGCTTAAAGTCTATATAAACAAGTGATTCATATTGCTTTCCAAGTAGTTTTGAGGGCTCTGAAGTTTCCTATAGATCTTTTGATAAATACTAAAAATATCTGTCAAGAAGCTGGAGAAGATGAGCAATTCAGTTTACAGTAACAGCAAAAGCCTAAGGGCCTTCTAAAAGAATCCAACATGTGATATGAATTGCTTGAAATTTAAAAAGAGGGAAGCGATCATTTCTACTATTAATAAATATAAAAATACATGGGGTGCTTGGGGGGGCTCAGTTGGTTAAGCATCCAACTCTTGGTTTCGGCTCAGGTCATGATCTCATGGTTCGTGAGTACGAGACCCACATCAGGCTCTGCACTAACAGCACAGAGCCTGCCTGGGATTCTCACTCTCCTTCTCTCTTTGCCGCTTCTCTGCTCTGTCTCTCAAAATAAATAAACTTAAAAAAGAAAGTTAAAAAAAAAAAAAACTACATATGTTATACATATATATCCAAACTATATATACACAAATCATATATAAATATACAGATAACTAAATATATCCATCCCAATGGCAATATACTAACAGACTAAAAATGTGCTTTTACAGAATACATTGGGATAGATTTTATGTAGGCAAAGCTGTCTCTATAAATCCACAGTAAACTGTATATAACCTAGCAGTAGAGATCAGTATGCTCTGTACCTAGGTAACTTACAGGGTTGGCCTCCATGTGGAGATTTTACATGGACATATCATATTCTTTGACCAATCTCAATACATGTTCCACGACTAGGTAAATTTCTAAGCTGGGAAAGCTCAAATAAGTATTAAGACAAGGTTAGGATGCCACCCGATGAAAAAATTCAAACCTGAAGAGACAGAGGACATCACTCATGCCTCAGAACACTCTGGTCATGTCCACAAATGACCCAAGTTATTTTTTTAAGAAATTTTTTTAAAATACTTTAATAATCTAACAGGAAGACTCTTAGAACACTATATTCTCCCAAATGCAAGGAAACGTTAGCTCTATGAAGTGTTCCCTCTTCATCTTTTCCTTCCATATGATACACTGTCAACATTTAAATATGCTTAGGTCTCTCCATCATTAAAAATAAAACAAGTAAGGGGCGCCTGGGTGGCTCAGTTGGTTGAGTGTCTGACTTCAGCTCAGGCCATGATCTCACGGTTTGTGGGTTTAAGCCACACATCAGGCTCTATGCTGACAGCTTGGAGCCTGGAGCCTGCTTCGGATTCTGTGTCTCCCATTCTCTCTGCTCCTCCCCTGCTCACGCTGCCTCTCTCTCTCAAATAAACATTAAAAATAATTAAAAATAAACAAAACAAATAAAAAACCTTACACAAAAACCACATTATGAGTTCTTTCTTTTTATATTTATAGTAAGCTTGTTTTTTTTTTAATCTTCTTTTTTAATGTTTATTTTTTGAAGGAGAGAGACACAGAGCGTGAGCAGGGGACGGGCAGAGAGAGGGAGACACAGAATTCGAAGTTGGCTCCAGGCTCTGAGCTGTCAACACAGCCTGACGCGGGGTTCAAACCCACGGGCTGTGAGATCATGACCTGAGCTGAAGTCGGACACTCAACCAACTGAGCCACCCAGGCGCCCTGCCTTAATAGTAAGCTTTTAATTGCCCATCCCATCTGCAGTCTCCCTCTTTACATTTCCTCCTCTCATTCACACTTTATTTCAATATAATCTGGCTTCTGCCTCAACTGCTTCACTGAAACAGATTTCACAAAGGTCATTAATTTATTATTACTGCCAAAATAAATACATTTTCAGTCCTTATTTTACTTCAGCTAGCTGACGTGTTAAGAATGAGTCATTCCTTTCTGAAATGCTCCTCTCTCTGGGTATATAAATGGGTTGACCATAAATCCTCCACTTTCCAAGCAGAGTCCTGGTTTTCCCTATTGCCCTAATGTAATTTACTGTGCCCTGTCACTCTCAAAAGTGTACTGGTTGGGCTGAAAAATTATATGGTCACCCTATTTGTAAGACACTGATCTTTTCCAGTTATTTCTATCTAGCCTCCTCTGTACCTTTCTATTATTCCCCAAATATTTAACATTTATGAATAACTCAGGTTCTGTCAACTAGTTAACTGAATTCAGTAGAAGAGTCTCAAATTCAAAAGAGCCCAAGTAAGTTTTACATACAACTGTTATTATAGTTAATTATAGTAAAAAAACCAATATAGTATTATAGAAGAATGTGCCAATAGAACTATTACAGCTCAATTTCAACCTATTTCCCCGACTTGATTCCTTTTAGAAATTTTTGAACTATACTCTATGAAAAGTAGTCCACTTATCATACAAGTTCATAGTTTTATTAATTAGCTACTTATTTTTATTTCTAAGGTGATAATTGTAATTTTTAATGTTTATTTATATTTGAGAGAGACAGAGCATGAACGGGGGGAAGGGCAGAGAGAGAGGGAGACACAGAATCTGAAGCAGGCTCCAGTCTCCGAGCTGTCAGCACAGAGCCTGATGCGGTTCAAACTCATGAACCGTGAGATCATGACCTGAGCTGAAGTCAGAGGCCCAACCAGCTGAGCCACCCAGGCACCCCAGGTGATAATTAAAAAATAAATAATATTTATATACAAATGTTAGTTTGCCAAACTTACCTACAAATGCTCCAAATTCTACATTATCTCCTTCTGCAGCTTTAGAGCAAACAGTTTCTTGATCTTTGGTTACAGTTTCTGAGTGGCTTTTACAACTTGGCTGGGAAGGTGTACTAACAAAAAATTTGGTTGGTGGGGATGACAGATGTGGTATGCTATTAGATGAACTGCCTAATTTTTGATTTTTACTGAACATTTTTAACATTTCTACCCCATGTGGTCTCTGTCGCAGTTCTGGAGGAGAAATAGCACTTGGGAATAAGGCACCACAAGAGGAACCAGCCTCTGGGAAATTGAATTCTTTTCTCTGGGGTATTACAGGTAAATCCTGACCAAATATGTTACATTGGGTATCTTTTTCATCTTTCATAAAAATATTGCAAAGAAAAGGATTAGTACTTTCAAGACCACCTTGGGGAAGAGAGGAGCTAAGTGTATTTACAACACTATGCTTTTTCCATACAGAAGGTCTTATAGGACCATCATCAATAAGGTTTTGAGCCAAATGTTTGGAAATACTCAATTCTCGTGTGATTTCATTGTGAACTTTGCTAGCTTCTGAAGCTTTCTGGGCAGTGAGTGTTTTTAATGTATCTACAGTCAGGGCTGAAAGATCTTGCAAATGGCCAATTTGAGAATCTAATGACTGTAATGATCTTTTTATATAGTTGACACGATCTCCAACTTCTTTAATTTGAATGCACATCTGCTCCACCCTGTAGGAGAAACACAGGCTTTTTATAAATGTTAAAAATTAATGTTTGAGAGATTCTTTCTGTAATCTCAATAAATGCCAATGGTAAAAAGAAATTTTACATGTACTCACACAAGGTAAGATATAAAATATGATTATTTATTTATAAAAGGCACACTTAATGTTTAAGAAGGATCCACTGCTAATTCTATTATAGTAAAATGTAAGAGTTCATAAAACATTTTTGTTCCATAGGCTATTTATTATGATTTCTGCACATCAAAGTAACACACACACAAATATGTATAAAGCTACATATATAAAGAACTAACATTACCATCTGCTTCCAGAATGTAGCAAAGCTAATGGGAAAAAAAAAATGCTTTAAAACAATAAGGATAGTTTCACTTTTCTCCACTGACTCTTCACTGTCCTCTATAACAAGGTCAAAAAATAACAAGAAATTGACTTACACTAAGTATTAGAAGTAAAGAACTGAATTGTCTTCCAATATGTAAAACTATTATTAAGTTTACTTATTTGACAAACATAAATTGAACAATGGGCATGTAGAAGACATAAAAAAAAAACCCACTCGGGGCGCCTGGGTGGCGCAGTCGGTTAAGCGTCCGACTTCAGCCAGGTCACGATCTCGCGGTCCGTGAGTTCGAGCCCCGCGTCGGGCTCTGGGCTGATGGCTCAGAGCCTGGAGCCTGTTTCCGATTCTGTGTCTCCCTCTCTCTCTGCCCCTCCCCCGTTCATGCTCTGTCTCTCTCTGTCCCAAAAATAAATAAACGTTGAAAAAAAAAAAAAAAAACCCACTCTGACATATCAATTATAATTAAAAAGCTTCTGAACCTTTCAAAAGTGACACGAATTCTCTCTTCACTCCCAGAATGGAATTTGTCATCTTTTTCATTAAAATACATCTCAACACACTGCTCTTCAAAGTCATGTAGTTTCTTTTGATCTTCTTCTGTTAAAAAAAGTTCTAAGCAGGGAAAAGAACAAAAAAATCAATGAAGACTATCAAGATATCAAATTGCAGTCATGGGTCTTATGAATTATTCAGGGTTCATAAGACTATATCCATCATCTATATACTTATTCTCTTTTTACTGTAGTGTTTCTAAAGCAATGGGCAGATATTTCCTTTTTTTTTTTTTCTTTAGCAGAATAGTTTCAGGTACCTCATCCTCTTCTGATTTTCATTTTCCTATTAAATACTCTTAACCCTATCTTTCTCTTTATACCTCCCCCTCATTTATCTAGGTAGAGGAATTTAAGAACCAATTTAGTAGAGCAGAAAACCATTGTAAAATTAAAAGCAAGGTTTGGTATGATTAGTCTCATGTAGTATACAGAATAAAAGTATTATTGTTCAGAGCAGCAAAAACGGTTTATAGAACAGCAAATGTTACGGTTTCCATTATCATTTTAATGAAAACAAACAGACATACCACACTCAAAAGGAAGTTTATTACTAAATTCAGTTTTATAGACATTGTAGTATACTCAAAATTCTTTTATGTTCAGACATATTCAACAGAAGTTTTTATAGTAACATTAGCAATTAAGTCTTCTGAACAAAGTTAACACTTAGCCTTCAGTGTAGTACTGATAAGTGATAAAACACAAATATTTGCCTTAATATATTTTACTTACTTGGTCCATCTGAAGTCTTATCTTTTTTTCTTCTTTTACATATGCAGCAAAACAGAGAAACTATATGGCTGAGAATGATAAGTGGTGGAGGCAGAACTGGTTTCTCATGATAAGCCATAATAAAATGATAACGCTGGTACTTCCATACAATATTGGAAATTGCCTTTACTTGTAAATACACATTACTTGAATAACAAAGGAAAAAAAAATAAAACAAACATAGTTAATCATACTTTAAAGTTTTAAATACTAGATATTTTATTATAATTCCGTTCTAAACAAGGATTCCAAAGAGTACTCTACCATACATAAACTAAAAGGCAAATGAGAAACTGGAAAAAATACATGCAGTAAGTATAAGGCACAAGTTTGATACTACTGAAGGTCTTAATTATAAACTCCCAGAAAAATGAGCAGAAAATATGATCCTAAAATTTTAAAATTATATACAAATGACAAAACCATAAGAAAATAATAATCTTAGTAGAAGCAAAGTAAGCGCAAATAAAAACAATATACTTTTATATACTATCAAACTAGCAACCATTAAAGATAACAATACCTAGTGTTGGCAGATATTTGAGGATGCAAGTCTACTTTAGTTTAAATGCAGAAAGTCCTAAAAATGCATATATCAAACAGTTCAACTTTTAGGAAAACATACTTAAGGATGGATAAAAATTTAACCACATGGTTTTTGAGAACAAAAAAATTATAGACAAACTCAACAATGTAACATATTGGTTGAAAAATTAGGCTCTATCATGGAATATCAGATATTCCTGAAACTGGAGTGGGGTGCCTGGGTGGCTTCATCAGTTAAGCGTCCCACTCTTGATTTTAGCTCAGGTCATGATCTAACTGCTTGTGAGTTTAAGTCCCATATCTGGCTTTGCACTGACAGCTCAGAGCCTGCTTGAGAGGCTCTTTCTGTCTCTCCCCCGCTCACTGTCTCTCAAAATAAATAAATAAACATTAAAAAAAACTGGAGAGGGGTATTTATTAATGTTGAATAATAGTCATGTTTTGCTTAATTAAAAACAGTATACAAAATATAAGAACATTATTTCTGAACAGAAAAGTATTCACAAATATTCATAAAAAATAACAGAAAGAGGTACACCAAAAAATATAAATGAGATTACTGATGAATTTTCTATTTGCCTTTCTGTTTTATATACTAAATGTGTATTCCTTGGCAACATAGTAAAACTACCAAATCAAGGTTAAATTTATAAAAGAACTGCATGTTGATTTGAAAAAGCATGCCTTGGGGCGCCTGGGTGGCGCAGTCGGTTAAGCGTCCGACTTCAGCCAGGTCACGATCTCACGGTCCGTGAGTTCGAGCCCCGCGTCAGGCTCTGGGCTGATGGCTCAGAGCCTGGAGCCTGTTTCCGATTCTGTGTCTCCCTCTCTCTGCCCCTCCCCCGTTCATGCTCTGTCTCTCTCTGTCCCAAAAAATAAATAAACGTTGAAAAAAAAATTAAAAAACAAAAAACAAAAAAAAAAAAAAAAGAAAAAGCATGCCTTCCTATTCGTAATTTTCAAAGATAATTTTAATAGTTTAAGCTCTACGAAGTTTTTGTATTTGAAATTTTGTACATATCCTTCAAAATGAAAACTATATATTAAATGATCTCATTATAATAAGCAACTGCATAAAATTCTTACTTGAAAAATGCAATAAGAAGATTGACCATAATGATATACTGTACAAAGAGGTAGACCGCTTGAAGAAATGGAGTCAACCATGTCCCAGGACCACAGATTTGAGAGATAGTGGAATCATTTGCACACACTTTGGAAAGAAGAAAACAGTTTAGATATAGTATTCACACCAGTAACTATTTTAAATTAGTATTTACATACTTTTGAAGGAAGTTTCGATTATGTAGAAATCTGTTTCAGATTCTAGTAAAAGCTTCTGGGCAAGCAGTTGGAACACAAACTTAAAAATATTCCAACATAGGGGCACCTGAGTGACTCAGTTGATTAAGCGTCCCGCTCTTGATTTCTACTTAGGTCATGATCCCACAGTCCTGAGATGGAGCCCCCCATCAGGTTCTGTGCTGCATGTGGGCCTGCTTAAGACTCTCCCTCCCACTCCTGCCCTTCCCTGGCTTGCGCTCATGTTCTCTCTCTCAGTCTCTTTCTCAAAAAATCCAAAATAGAAAAACTTTGTGAAGGATGTGGGTATCTGTTCTAACCACCCTAATCTAGATGAGACGGTATACAGTTGTATTATGTATGCAATTCAAGGCAGGGTTTAGTTCAAGGAACATTAAGTAGAAGAAAATTCCCAGATTTAGCCACACTACAGCATTTCTGTAAGAAAAAATAACAACTATAAAAGGGTATGGTAAACTCATAGTAAATTTACAAACATGAAGATTACTGAGTTTATCTTACTATGTCACAAAAGAAGGTTGAAAGAGTGGTTTAAGTGCCTTTCAAATAGATAATGATTAGATTTTAATTCCTTGGTTTTCATCAACCTCACCAGGAATGTTTCTGAAACCAGAACACAGCTGAATAAAAACAAGGAAGGGAAGGGCTTTAGTACCCACCAGGGTATTAAAAGAATAAAGCAAAATAATTTAAGTAGGGTAAGCATTAGAATTAAATAATCATGAATTAGTGACAAGTTTTATATAAATGCTTATAATTAGCATTTGTTTAGTAATCATTTAAAAATATATACACCACTGAAACACTCAAATGCACAACGTTTTTTTGGTCTTAAAAAGCGTTATGACTCTTGGGGTGCCTGGGTGGCTCAGTCACTTAAGACTCTGACTCTTAATTTCGGCTCAGGTCACTATTTCATGGTTCGTGTGTTTGAGGCCCGACTTGGACTCTGCTGACAGCAAGAGGAGCCTGCTTGGGATCCTCTCTCTGCCCCTCCCATTGTGTGTGTGTGCGCACGCGCGCTCTCTCTCTCTCAACATTTTTTTAAAAAAAAGCTTTAGGAATCTATTTCTATTCTATTCACATTAGTTTGACAAAGCAAGTACCCAAGGAAGAGAAGGAAGGAGACTAAAAAGCTATATCCAATACTTTATAATACTAAACTAGAACTACATCAGAAAAAAAGCAGAAAATGAAAACCTGAAAAGGGCATTAAACAGGAAAGCATTAAACATAAAATTTGACCAGACTGGTAAAACCTCACAGTTTTAAGCAAAATCTGGTAACAACCATCCTCTAAGTAAATAGGTGCCTAGGGAGCAACACAGGTATGGGGTGAGGGAGGAATAAAGATGAGAGAGAGTATAAAAGAGATCAAGAGCAAAACTAACAAAGATTCTATAATGCAAAATAAAGATTCTATAATGCAAATGTAGAGGTCTGTAGAACGTCCCTGAAAGCTGGCAGCATCACCCATGTTCACAAGCTATCTAGCCTCATGAGCTAAAACAATTTTAAAAAGTTTATTACCTGTGCAGTTGAATTTTGTAATTCAAGAGTTTATCCACTACCATATTTGGATTAGTTCTAATCCTATTACCCTCACCCCAACTGTTTCGGAGATAAGCAGAATGAGGCCAATGTGAGCTAATGAGTTTGAAAGAACAGGTTCAATAGGGGGCTTCTGGGAAAGGGACATTTTACCCTTAAGGGAACCAAAGAAAACACTCTCTTTCCTCTACTAGTGACAATCTTCCAATCATAAAGGAAACCTGTATGAATCAGACATTGCGATTACAGAGCAGTGGGATAATAAAGAACAAATGTTAACAGCTATGAATTAACAAACTCCAAAGACCACTACCTCTGAATTCTGTGTCACATGAGCTAATATATGTCCTTATTTTGTAAGCCAGGTTAGGCCAGATTTCCATTTATGGCTGAAAAAGTTCTAAAAATACTTTTTTCCAATTAATTTTTGTAGTTCTTTTCCTCCCCCTGGGCTAAACTAATGTATTTTGAGAGGGCTTAGGTTAGTAATATTTTGACTTGTGAAAATATGTAATATTACTGTAATGCAATCTAACTTTAAAACATAAAATAACCAAAAGATGAATTTGTAAACATAAACCCTTACCATCAATTTCATATGCATAAACTTCACCAAAAATCATCCAGTATGGATGAAAAACTATATCTTTAGCAAGAGTCCAAGAAGGTGCTTCACGAGGATAAAGTATTGCTTTTCTGGGAACACCAAAACTAAGTAATACAAGAGCCATAATCACTACAATGTAGAACATATTGGCTACCTGTTAAAAAATGAACAACGTTAAAATATATGGGAATTTAAAAACAATGACAATTATTCATGTTAAAATAGTTTTTAACGTTGTAATAGACAACTAGAATCTTTTGTATTTCTTTTTATTTCTAGTATTAGCATTCAGGAAAAATCTCATCACTACATAAACCTTAATGTCAAGGAGATTATGTAAAAATTGATTTGTGAAGCTAGACAGGTTCAGATCATTTTCTATACAATGAACCACATCCTTGGTTCCAACTGGAGTCTGCTTATCTTGAGTCCATGAAGATTTAAAGAGGTATAGACACATGGGCAGATTCAGGGAATCAATTTCCACATGTGCTCTTTCTTAAAATTGTTGTATTGTTATACTGGAGGTTCAGACTCGCTCTTCTACCTCCCTTTGATATTTGTTCTTTGCCCACTTCATATACAAAAAGGTATTTGTTCTCACCCATCTTGAACTCCACACCATGGTGCCTTATCCTACACTGTGAAAACCTCCTAGGAGCTAAGTAAAACAATAAACTGAATTATCAGCATGGGTGTTGAAAAAATAAATGAAACTAATAAATGACTAAAAAATCCTTTTACAAATCAGGTAGTCTGCAATTCTTTAATTTCAACAAAGTTGAAAAAGAGCCTAATTGAACTATCACCTAATAAATCAATAAAAAAAAATTTACTGTTAAATCACAATGTGAATTTTGGTATCATTACTCAAGAATTCTAAGAATTAAGTGAAATCATTATTCAAGAATTCTAAGAGTTAATTTCTATCCACTTATCTAAGTGTACAAGTGCTCAGTATTTACATCTAAAAAAGTGAATACTGTCTTACTCCAACAACATAGTATTCATACACAAATAATAATCTACAGGGGGAAGACCCACACAGATTAAGAGACTACATTTACAATAAATCTGTACTTTAATCTACTACAATAAATCAACCTAAATAATTATTATGACATTTGCATATATTTGCAATAAATTAACAATAATTCTGTATCTCCCCTCTCTCTGCCTTTCCCATGCTCATGCTGTCTCTGTCTCTCAATAATAAATGTTAAAAAAATTTTTTTTAATAAAATAAAATATAGTTAGACAGATATAAATATTCTGTAGAAGAGGAACATGGGCCCCATAAAATTATACAGCAAATAAACCTGATCTAGCAGAAAAAGATAAAAAAAACTCCCCTAAAAAAATCATGTTGGAGATGTGATCTGTAGGATAAACCTAACTTAGTCAAAAAAGCTAAGGATGTCAGTGTAGATAAGGGTAGTCATTTCTGGCAGAAAGAAGAACATAAGCTATGGTACCATGATAGGGACTATGTTAAAAAAATTAGAGAAAAGCCTGTATGACTACAGCATAGTTAAGAGGTCAAAAACTGGTTAAGAGATGAGACTTAGATCTCTGTGATGGGTATTGAAGAGGGCATCTTTTGGGATGAGCACTGGGTGTTGTATGGAAACCAATGTGACAATAAATTTCATATATTAAAAAAAAAAAGACATGAGACTTAGAAAGCAAGGAAGATGTTTCTATTGGAAGAAACAAGGTAAAAAGTACATAAGATCTCCATCATTTCTTAAAACTGCATGTGAATCTATAATTAACTCAAAATTAAAAGTAAAAAAAGAAAAGCAAGAAGTCATACTGGGCAGGGTTTAAGGATTTCATTAAGTATAATGATCTCTAGGGGTAATGAAAAAGCTTTAGATTTTTTACAAAGCGGGTATGATATATTCAGATATGCAGTTTGAAATTACTCTAGCTATAATATAAAGATAGGCCACAGTGGTTATGAGTAAACAGATTTTACTACATTACTGCAGGTGCCAGATGATGGACTGGTTTAGGGTAGTAGTAGTAGTAGTAGTAGTAGTAAAGACGAAAAGAACTTCAACAAGTAGCTAATAAACTTGTATTTTTCATTCTCATCTCAAATGCTTCTAGAAAGTAGCATTTAAAAACTAAAACATTTTAAGATAAAACAAAAAAATATGGTTTTCATAATCTTATCCCATCACATATTTTCTTCAAAAGTTAATATCTGGAGGAATGGCTGATTTGAAGTATGAAGCAAATAAAAATGAAGTAACATTCTCTAATTCAAGCAAAACTATGTTAGTAACAGGTTTTTATGATTTTAAGAAAACATATCAATAAACCCATGAATATTATTAGATGCCTCTCAACTTACCATTTTTCCAATCATCATTACATAAGGTCCTGCCTGTTGATTTACAGCTAGAAAGTCTAGCAAACGCACATACCAAAATATTATGTTAAGACAGTAAATTAATCTTCCAGCAACAAAAACATGATTATCATATGCATTCTCAAAGTTCCATTTTGCTCCAAATCTTAGTCCAAATCCAATGAAGAAAGAAATTATAGCAATTGTATCACTGATATTGAAGTAATCACTAAACCACACTTTAATCTTCTGGCTTATTTTCCCAGCTTCAGACATAAAGATCTAAGGATAAAAAAAAAAAAAAATCTAAGCTGTGTAAGAAATCAGTTTCTTCCTATTAAAACATATACCATCATTCAATTATAATATCACAGTAGAATTTTATATCTTTTAATATTTCAAAGTATTTTTTTTAATTGAAGTACAGTTAACACATGTTACATTAGCTTTATGTATACAACATAGTGATTCAACAACTCTATACCTTATGCTATGTTCACAAGTGTAGCTACCATCTGTCACCACACAATGCTGTTACAATACCAATGACTATATTCCAACTATGCTGTACATTTCAGCCCCATGACTTATTCATTCCATAACTACAAGTCAGTACCTCCTACTCCCCTTCACTCGTTTTGCCAATCTCTCCTCTCCTCCTCCTCCACCATCACTTTGTTCTCTGTATTTACAGGTCTGTTTTTGTGTTTGCTTGTTTGGTTTTTTTTTTTGTTGTTGGATCTCATATATAAGTGAAATTATACAGTATTTCTCACATGGCATTTGGCAAAATATGTTTGATTATCTTGGCATCTGATGATGTATTTGACCACTAAAACAATTCAGTAAGATTATCAGAGACAGATACTACTTGTCCTCATTCCACATACATATATGTGTGTGTATATATAAACCCATATAAGTATGTATATATACCCACAAATAAATGACCTATTCAATCAAGGTCATCTTACTAATAATTTGAAAATCTCAAATTAGAACACAGTTCTCTAGAAAGTGAGATACTTCTGAAAGTTGTTTTATTTTTCATCGAAACAACAAAAGAATATCCTAGTAGAATCTTCCAAAGGTGTCTTATTTGCAGAAAGTAAACAACTCAGTGGTTTAAGTACCTGTACTTATCTCTTCCCTTAAATATAAAAATTAAAAAAAAAATTTTTTGGGTGAGGAATGGTAATATATTTACAGCTTTAAAATTATAGTGTATATAAAAATAAGTACTGAAGGGGCGCCTGGGTGGCTCAGTCGGTTAGGTGTCTGACTTTGGCTCAGGTCATGATCTCATGGTTCACGAGTTTGAGCCCCACATCGGGCTCTCTGCTGTCAGCACGGAGCCTGCTTCAGATTCTGAATGCCCTCCCTCTCTATGCTCCTTCCTGGCTTGTGCTTGCTCTCTCTCTCTCTTCTCAAAAGTAAATAAACATTAAAAAAAGTAAGTATTGAAAAGTCTCCCATCCACTCTTGGTTCCTCAGCCAATTAACTTCCCTTCCGACTAGAGGCAACCACTGTTATTATAATCTAAAGAATCCTTACAGAACTATTTTATGAATGTGCACTTAAAAAAATTCTTTGCAACTTTTTTCATTTAACAATTTAATTTTTTCAAACATGTTTGTAAAACAACAGATTCCATAAATATATAAAACATGAACTCATGATCCTCAGATCAAGAGTCAGACACTTGGGGCGCCTGGGTGGCTCAGTCAGTTAAGCGGCCGACTTCGGCTCAGGTCATGATCTCGCGGTCCGTGAGTTCGAGCCCCGAGTCGGGCTCTGTGCTGACTGCTCAGAGCCTGGAGCCTGTTTCAGACTCTGTGTCTCCCTCTCTCTCTGACCCTCCCCCGTTCATGCTCTGTCTCTCTCTGTCTCAAAAAAAAAAAAAAAAAAAAAAGAGTCAGACACTTCATCAACTGAGCCAGCCAGGCACCCCCACTGATTTCTATTCTTACACCACAATTTTTATAACAGTAAAAATAAACATGTTCTATAATGTCATCACCTACTGAAATGATAACACATACACATACACATACCCATACCCATACCAAAAAACAAACAAAACACCTTCCACACATATAGTAAGTTACTGGTAGGAAAAACTAAAGACATACCTCACGGACTTTCTCGATAGCATAGGTAAAAATATAAGCAATAACAATCCATTCTTGAACTGAAGGTAATCGTTCCATTTGTACAAGAACCACAAATGTATAAAGCATCAGAAATCCTAAGTATGCCAGCTAATTGAAAAAAATACAAAATATAAATAGTATTATGAAGTAAAATGTTTTACTATAAAAATTTTCAAACACACAGAAAGAGACTAAATGAACCCCTGTGAACTATCTCCCAGCTTCAATCATTAAAGTTTTAGAAGTAACTCTTCAGTGTATACACTGCTTTTATCAATCAAAATACAAATGGTTCCCAGAGTATAACTGTGTTGTTCTAGAACTTTGATGACTTTTCAGTACTTCACACAGGAGAAATTATACAAGATTTATGTTCTCAGCATAGTTCATATAATTCCATTTAACTTATACCTATATATTAAATATATTATAGAAATTCATCACTATCATCATCAAGAAACAAATACTACCTGCTTCCTTCTTCCCCCAACCAAACAGCATTCCCAGAAATACAACTGGTATTTTCCTAACTCCCAGTCACTGTGGATTTGAATCCCAAGAAATGAAAACAGATATGAAAACCATTTTCCTGGGGCACAGGGGTGGCTCAGTTGGTTAAGCATCCCACTCTTGATTTTGGCTCAGGTCATGATCTCATAGTTCATGGGATTGAGTCCTACATTGGGCTCTGCACTGACCTGATGGCATAGGCCTACTTGGGATTCTCTCTCTCTCCCTCTCTCTGCCCTTCCCTGCTAGCATGTCACTCTCTCTTTCTCGCTCTCTCAAAATAAACAAATTAAGAACAAAAAAAAGCATCTTCCCTAGGTAAGGGATCATCCCACTTGTGATACTCTTAACAGAAAAGATTGGGGTAAAGTGATAAGATCTATGTATAACAACATCTGAAGAGTCATTTCATTTCAGAGGAGACCCAAGACTTAGCTGACCCTTAAACAATTGTATTCAAGAATCCTCACATCACTCTCCTTGCCTCTCCAAGTGTTAAAATAAGCCATATTCATGATTAAAGATATGGCAGGGTAGGGAAGTAAACTCCAATAAATAAGAAGAAAGAGATATCTCTATTTGGCCACCAGGGCTATCCCTTTTTAAATAGTCACTCACATGAATGCAAACGTGATGAAAGTGAAAAACAATAAAATAATGACAAAATACACAATTTAAGAATTTTTCTGGGGGGCGCCTGGATGGCTCAGTCAATTAAGCATCCAACTTCAGCTCAGGTCATGATCTTGCAGTCTGTGAGTTTGAGCCCTCCGTCGGGCTCTGTGCTGAGGGCTCAAGGCCTGGAGCCTGCTTCAGATTCTGTGTCTCCCTCTCTCTGCCCCTCTCCCACTCGTACTCTGTCTCTCTCAAAAATAAATAAACATTAAAAAAAATTTTTTTTTTAAGAATTTTTCTGGGAAGGGGAATAAAAACTCATTCACTCAACCCATGGTTAAAAGTTGGGGCTAATCTCACATATTTCTTGAGGTGAGCCTCTCCCCCATGGACATATTTACCTGGGAGAAAAAAACTGTTCTTCCAGAAAGCAAGAGAAAAGCCAATTATGTGTCAGATGATAAAACATGTACTACAGTACGATTAAGGAAATAAGCCGATAAATAAAACGATATGAATGACCTAGATTACTTCTGACCTTCAAATTAACACTGCAAAAAGGTTCATTTCAAAAAGTCTAGGGGCGCCTGGGTGGCGCAGTCGGTTGAGCGTCCGACTTCAGCCAGGTCACGATCTCGCGGTCCGTGGGTTCGAGCCCCGCATCGGGCTCTGGGCTGATGGCTCAGAGCCTGGAGCCTGTTTCCGATTCTGTGTCTCCCTCTCTCTCTGCCCCTCCCCCGTTCATGCTCTGTCTCTCTCTGTCCCAAAAATAAATAAAAACAAACAAACAAACAAACAAAAAAAACGTTGGAAAAAAAAAAAGTCTACACATTCTCTGCAAAAATCCTAAAGCACAAAGACATGTCTTTCTGACATACTGACACAGTGTCTCTTCTGGTTAACTTTTGCCAATGTTTTTGGTGGACAATTAGTATTTGATACCCACTTACAAAGGCATATGGCTATCACAATTTTGCTTAGAAAATTTCTAGTTTCAATTTGATCTAAGATTTGTTAGTGTTTGTCATTTTTTATGACGGCAAATGAGATAAAACTAAGTTAAACATGTGCTCTTTTAAATGGAAAATGGCTTGTCAGTAATCTAAGTTATGTCAAAGTTAATACGGACTTTAGACCAAAGGTCCCCTAAAGCCTATCCTTTAAAACTGTTATGCTCATACAGCTTAAAAACATACAACATACCGTATTAAACCAGAATTTTACAATTGGTGCATGATAAAAGGCATAAAACTTTCGTGTAATGGGAAGCTTTTTTGATTTTATTTGTATCTCCATTTCATTCTTTCCTTCATTGCTGTCCAATATTCTTACTTCTTTAAACACTTCCTAAAATAAAAATAACACTTATCATATATTTATTCACAAAAAATTTATATTTACTTAAAAACATTTTTCTTCCTTACCATGGGAATCTCTTCTGCTATGTTCTGAAAGTTGTTTTCGCTATCTTCCATTGTCATTTGATGGGCATCTTGAGATTGTGGAATATGAGACATTTCTGCCTTTGTTTTATATTCTAGCATTAATATGGCAGGCGGAACTAAAATGCTTAATATGACCTAAAAATTTAGAAGCACGTAAGTTTACATTTTAAAATTAATGACCTTCAAGAATAAAAAGCTATTAAATATCTTGATTATTAGTTAGCCAGTTTGCCCCTGTTAGCATAGGGGAAAAAAAAACTCAAAAACATCATTTTTTACTTACATATTATATTTAAAGAGGCCCAGGTTGAATTATTTTAAGGAGTAACAAAACATGTCAGTATTATGATTATGATGATATAGAAAAGACTTAATAATTATTATAGAAAAATTATTATAGATGTGTCCTTTAAAAAAAAAACAGTTCAGGGGCGCCTGGGTGGCTCAGTCGGTTAAGCCTCCGACTTCAGCTCAGGTCACGATCTCACGGTCCGTGAGTTCGAGCCCCGCGTCGGGCTCTGGGCTGATGGCTCAGAGCCTGGAGCCTGCTTCCGATTCTGTGTCTCCCTCTCTCTCTCTGCCCCTCCCCCGTTCATGCTCTGTCTCTGTCTGTCTCAAAAATAAATAAACGTTAAAAAAAAAATTAAAAAAATAAAAAATAAAAAAATAAAAAAAACAGTTTATAATCTGTTCAGAAAACACATTTTTGTTTAAATAAAATTAAAGCCTTATGAAATTGCTATGTGCGTAATTTTATCCTAAATCTCAATGCAAGTGTTCCATGTCATAACATGATTATTCACCTTGTGCCTCTATAAACAAACAAGTTTATTTGTAAAATTTTATGTATTATTGCAAAATCCTAAAACACAAAGAAATTATAATTGTGTATCAGGTTTTCTATTGGTTAATCTTTCACCATTATTTTTATTAGATGATCAGTATTTGTTACCCACTTACAATGGTTAAACTATTTGCCTGATTTCTGCCTTCTACATTTCTGTACCTTATTTAAGATATAAGATAATGAAAAGGAAAGTTTAAAGTAGTATCTCTCACTGTGAGGAACCCAAAGTACCAGTCAACATTTTATCCAAATTCTTAACCATAAAAACTAGGTACATCCATTATACTTCAAGTAAATTAAAAGTAACAAATTATTAAGTTAGTAGACAGATCCTGGACTTGAGAATTTGAAATTATCTTTTCATAAAGAAGCAACTTTTTTTCATGCCTAGTCAGGGCTATAAACACCAACACTTCCATTTGTTGCTCTCATGCCTCTGGCTCAGAGAGAGGCAATAATCATTATACATTACACTTGAAAAGGATTCAGAGTGAAGAATAGGGAGGAAAAAAGAGGCCATTTCATGCCACTTGAGATAAAACGCCAACACTGCCACCTCCACCACCCTCATAAATCGGGGCATTTTACTATATATCTGGGCTAATTCCTCTGTTCTTTTTATCTAATCACACACTTCATACCAAATTGTTTCTAAAGTATACCTTGTACCAGGAATTTTTCCTCATATTCAGCCTTCCCATCCACATATCAGATAACAACATTTGCGTACAGGTGTGGGCTACAAAGGGTCTAAGTCTTGAAGAAACTGCCAACTTGAGGCAGGTAGAGTTACTCCAGTTTTTCAGTTCATAAGTGAGCAATTTCATAGCCATGGTTTCATCCTGTCTGAAGGACTGTTCCAATAATTCAACTGCGAGTTGACCAAAATCACTATCAAAAGATAAAATCCAAAACATTCATACTACCAAACTGCAGTTTTAAACATTATTCTTAAATAATTTCGTAACATGTTCCCATTTTTAATATTTTCACACACACAATCAGGGAACTGTAAGGCATTAGAATCACAGCTCTATGTTTTCAGGTATCTACTACTACGTGGATATCACAAAATATTAAAATATGTCACATTAAGAACAAGTCTGAAAAGGTAACTCTGGAGCACTTTCTCCTCATCTTGGAAATAAACCTGCAGTTTCACAGGAAACCCAAACTGACAATGTTCAGATGCTCTGTTCAAAAAGTCGTATCTATATAGTATTTCAAACATAGAAGAGGGTTGATAGCCAGTGGAAAGACTAATGTGAACAGGGACTAACCTAATCATGAAAACACCTGAACCTTAGATACTCAGTAAGTAATTCTAAGATCCCTGCTTGTTATTTTCAGTACAACTCTGACTCTCTTCCAAAGACAGTCCATTTTGGCAGAGGGAGGTCCTATTTTCTATCATAAAGTTTACTACAAAGTATCTTTTCAGCTTAATATTCTATTATTCCTCTAAGTGTAAACTTCTGTGAACTGTTACTCTTCAATATATGTAGCTCCACCTCTGAAATGCCCTTCTAGTTGAATTCATTTCCTTAGAACACAGTTCAAACCTCACTTTCTTCCTTTCCTTACCACTTCAAATGAAACTTTTCCTAATCGAATTAATTGCTAGTATGTGCAATTAATAAGATGACTTATGGATTTCTTTCTTGCCAAAATATTTAACTCTTGAATTTAAATATAATAAACCTCTTTTTACATGCATAAGCAGCAATGTTTCCTTCTGAATTAAAAAAAATAACAAATATATTTTAATTGTACCAATAAAATTATATATATATATACATATATACCCACACAGTGCATGACACTATAACCTCCATTTAAATATGATCTTGATGTATTTTTTAAATGAAATGATAAAATCTAACTTACTTAGAATACTGTTTCAATTCTTCTGAAGTATCATCTACGAGATCACTCTGCTTTGCTTCATATGCCATTGAACGATAGATCTTACAGGCAACTAATGCTTTAGCCATTGATTCTTCACCATGCTGCCATAAAAAACGGGCCATGACCTGCCTCTTCATAAGGCAAGCCCAAATTAACAGTTCATTAAGTGGATAAGGAAAGCGCTTGGTTTCTGGATCATCAATGTCTACAATTTCATCTTTGGCTCTTTTTTTCTTTCCTTCTTCCACAGCTGTATCAATCTTCAAGGGAAAACAAATGTCTAAGATTCATTATAATAAGGCCATATGACGTTAATCTCAGAATTTTATAAAATCTCCTTTGTACTGTTCAACTTCATACAACTGCACAAATCAAATCAAAATAGTATAAATTTTATATACTTGATTTTATTGTAGCTCAAATTTTACCAAAATGTTATTTCTAGAAAAAAAAAAAAGGTATTTGCATCAATAGACACTTTTCCAAAGAAGACATCCAGATGGCTAACTTATATATAAAAAAAAAAAAAAAATGCTCAACATCACTCATCATCAGGGAAATATAAATCAAAACCACACTGAGATATTACCTCACACCTGTCAGAATGGTTAAAATTAACAACTCAGGCAACAACAGATACTGGCGAGGATGCAGAGAAAGGGGTAAGCTTTTACACTGCTGGTGGGAATGCAAACTGGTGCAGCCACTCTTGAAAACAGTATGGAAGTTCCTCACAAAATTAAAAATAGAACTATCCTACCACCCAGCAATTGCAGAATGAGGTATTTATCTAAAGGATACAAAAATGCTGATCTGAAAGGGGCACATGCACCCCAATGTTTACAGCAACACTTTTGAGAATAGCCAAAAGTATGGAAAAAGTCCAAATGTCCATCAACTGATGAATGGATAAAGAAGACGTGGTGTATATATATTCAATGGAATACTACTTAGCGATGAAAAAGAATGAAATCTTGCCATTTGCAATAATGTGGCCGGAACGAGTGTAATATGCTAAGCTAAATAAGTCAGAGAAAGACATGTCATATGATTTCATTCATTGGTGGAACTTAAGATACAAAACAGATGAACATAAGGGAAGGGAAGCAAAAATAAGATAAAAACAGGGAGACAAACCATAAGAGACTCCTAAAATACAGAGAACAAACTGAGGGTTGCTGGCAGGATGTTGGGCGGGGGAAAGGGCTAAAGGGGCAAGGGGCATTAAGGAGGACACTGGATGGGATGAGCACTGGGTGTTATAAGTAAGTGATGAATCAACAAATTCTATTCCTGAATGAACAAATAATTTAAAAATGTCTTTGTAATAAAGTTTTCCAAAATTAAAGGGCCTAAATATTTCAATATCTGATAAAACATAATTTTAATGAAAGACAAGTTTGGATAAGACACATTGTCTTGCATGTTGTTAATCAAGTTAAAGTGGAATAAGAGGAGGCAGTTTAGCATTTATCAAAATATTTAAAAATTTTTATTATCACAGCTAAATACAAAAACTTAATAGAATTGTTAACTCATAATGAATATCTTTTTGTATATGGGAAAATAAATAATCAAAAATGTATCTACAAACATAAGTTGATTCTCACTAAAACAAGCAATTTTTTATTTCATAAATACTAGTAAATTAGAAAGAACAAAATTCAGAAAGGGTAGTATTTATGCAAACATACCTTTGGTCGATAGGGTTGTGCTGTTTTAATGAAATGATTGTGTCTCATTTTTTCCTTTTTATCTGCCCTATTGCCAAAAGATTCATGACTCTTGCGCAACTGAGGAGTGCTGCTGGAGGTATTTCGGCCAGACCTCTGAAAATGAAAGCTTATTCGTTTTTACAGACTTAAATATACTAATATGCTATAAAAATTCAATAATCAATCCAAATATATATATATATATACACACACACACATATATACATATATGTGTATATACACACACATATAAATATATAAATATATACATATACACACATATACATAAATGTGTGTGTATATACATACAAAAATGATTTTAGATTTTGATTACAAAATATTTCTATGTATCTTAGTTGAAAAAACCATTTTTAAGACGATGTTACTTCACTGTTCTTATATTTAGTTTTAAACTTCTAAAGTGTATGAATTTTTAACTTACAAAGTGTATAAAGTACACATATAAACCACCCCCCCAAAATATTACATACCCGATTATTTCCACCAAGACTATTATAAATTAACCGAAAACGTTTCCGAGTGTAGGTGCATCTGTAAGTTCCTCCCATAAGATATTCAATAACAAGTCCTATATCAATTAGGGTGATCTTATATCCTGGAGGAAGATTTCCCTGGAAACAAAACATTAGTTTTAATTTTTTTTATGTTTATTATTTTTGAGAGAGAGAGAGCAAGCAGGGAAGGGACAGAGAGAGACGGAGACACACAGAATCGGAGGCAGGCTCCAGGCTCTGAGCTGTCAGCACGGAGCCCGATGCAGGGCTCGAACTCACAGACCACGAGATCATGACCTGAGCTGTAGTCGGCCGCCCAAATGACTGAGCCACAAAGGCGCCCCAAAAACATGAGTTTTAAATAGACAAGATATTTCTCAATATTTCCATTCATGCCTATAAAGACACCTACTCTCCAAAAGGACAAATGTTCACTTGTTACAGGAAGCTGGGGTTGCAGCTATCTTTGCAGGAGAAGGGAGTAACTTGGTCCTCCATTTCCTCTGTAAGAAGAGACAATTCTGAAGTTCTGAAAAATGGCTTGCAGCAGCAGATCCTTTATCTTTCCACTGCTCTAATACTTCACACAAAGAGGCAAAGGAACTTCTAAGACCCAAGTATTCCATTTTCACTGTGGCACATACCATAAATTGCATTTTCCTGCAAAAATAATGCTATAATTGCTACTTATGTTTCCAAATAAGCCCGTAAGTACTTATAAGTATTTTTTTAGCCAAAATTATATTGGCTATATTATAGGTTACACAAGTTTTTATAGCCTCATCTAAGATTTAAACTACCACTTGTAACACTGTTTAGAACTAAGACTTCATTTCCCTAGGATATCAATTTACAAATAAACTGGAACAGGAGCCATTTGTGAGTTTGGAAACACTGCCTGTTCAGAATCAAATATTTGGTTAATCTCACTAAATAATCTTAAAAGGGCTTAATCATAAGATGATTTACATATATCAACTAATTCTGCCCTTCTACCATCATCATTCTTTCAATTTTCCTAATTATCACCTCATGAACTTAGTACTTTAAAAAATGTTTATACAATGGGGCACCTGGGTGGCTCAGTCGGTTAAGTGTCCGACTTCGGCTCAAGTCATGATCTCACAGTTCGTGAGTTCGAGCCCCACGTCTGGCTTTGTGCTGACAGCTCAGAGCCTGGAGTCTGCTTTGGATTTTGTGTCTCCCTCTCTCTCTGCTCCTCCCCCACTCATTCTCCCTCTCTCTCTCAAAAATAAACATTAAAAAAATGTTTATACCTTTTATAATTTGGTTTCATCTGTGAAGTTTTAAACTTCTAGATACTTATATTCTTTAATCTCCAATTTAAAAACAAAAAGTATTTTCATCTTAGGTGCAAGATTTTTGTTTTTGTCTTGAGCAACCTCAAATTATACTTTATGAGCAAGGATGTCATATACGATATTTTTATTTTTATTTGTGAAGAGAGAACATGCAAGTGCATGAGGGAAGGGCAGAGTGAGAGAGAGAGAGAGAGAGAGAGAGAGAATGAATCTGAAGTAGACTCCATGCCTAGCACAAGCCCAACAATGGGACTGATCTCACCACCTGAAATTATGACTTGAGCTGAAATCAAGAGTTGGACTTTTTTTTTTTTAATGTTTATTTATTTAGTTTTGAGAGAAACAGAGCACGCAAGTGGGAGAGGGGCTGAGAGAGAAAGAGAGAATCCCAAGCAGGCTCTACACTGTCACCACAGAGCCCAATGCAGGGCTCAAACTCACTAACCATGTGATCATGACCTGAGCCGAAATCAAGAGTGGTATGCTTACCCGAATGAACCACCTAGGCACCTCTGTCAAATTAAAAAAAATAAAACTAAAGGGGTGCCCAGGTGGCTCAGTAGGTTAAGCGTCTGACTCTTGGTTTCAGCTCAGGTCATGATTGCATGGGTTGTGGGATGGACCCTGAGTATTCTCTCTCCCTCTCTCTCTGCCCCTTCCCCACCTGTACTTTCTTTCTCTCAAAATAAATAAATAAACTCAAATTAATAAATAAAAAATTTGACAAGGGTGCCTGGGTAGCCAGCTCAGTTGGTTAAGTGTCTGACTCTTAATTTCAGCTCAGGTCATATCTCACAGTTAACAAGACTGAGCCCCCATAGGGCTCTATGCTGAGCATGGAGCCTGCTTGGGATTCTCTCTCTCCCTCTCTCTCCTCCTGCTCTGCTCTGCTCTCTCTCTCTCTCTCGAAATAAATAAACAAACATTAAAAAATTAAAAACATAAAAACTTCACAAATGCCATTAGGATATGGTCCCATTTAAATGGGAAATAAAATTACAGGAAATAATGCGAGTTATCTAAAAAAACAATAAGCAGTTTCTCAAACTATACAGATAATACTTATAACACTCAACTTTAATTTGAATTGAAAATAGTCAATTACTGCCTTTACTTTAGGATTTTTCACTTACGGAAATAAAAAAAATTGGCTTATTTAGTATAGCCACCAAGGTAAAGATAGTGTATACCAAATCTTATATTTGTTCCTAGAATTAACAACTACAGTTCTTTCTGCTAACCCACATAAGTAAATCATAACGCAAATGTGTTTTAGAAACTGCTGGACTGGAACCTGGGTAGCTCAGTTGGTTAAACGTCCAACTTCAGCTCAGGTCATGATCTCTCAGCTCATGAATTCGAACCCCTCGTCCAGCTCTATGCTGACAGCTCAGAGCCTGGAACCTGCTTCGCATTCTGTGACTCTGAATCTGTCTCTCTCTGCCCCTCCCCAGCTCATGCTCTGTCTCTGTCTCTCAAATAAACATTAGAAACCCGTGGACTAAAGGTCTCTCCCATCACTCAAGCGTCTAGGAAGAAAAAAAAAAAAAAAGCTTTAATTATTTAAACAACAAAACAAAAAAAAAACAATGTGAAATGTCCAGAATAGGCAAATCCAGACATACGGAAAGTAGATTAACAGTTGCCAAGGGCAGGGGCAGAGGAGTAGAGAAAGTAGAGTAAGGAGTAGAGAAAGAAACAGGAATGGAGAGTGACTGCTAATGGGTTAGTCTAAAATTAGACTGTAGGAGTGACTGGGTGGCTCAGTTGGTTAAGCAGCTGACTCCTGGTTTCAGCTCAGGTCATGATCTCACAGTTTGTGAGTTCGAGCCCCCAGTGGTCTCTGTGCTGACAGCACAAAGTCTGCTTGCGATTCTCTCCCTCTCTGTCTACTCCTTCCCCACTCATGCTCGGGCTGCCTCTCTCAAAATAAATAAATAAACTTTTTAAAAATTAAAAAAAAAAATTTGATTGTAGTCACAGTACCACAACTCTGTGAATATACTAAAATCCAATGAACACTCTGAATGAATTTTATGACATGTAAAATTTTTTAATAAAGTTATAAGGGAAAACACCTGGAAAAAATTGAATTAAAGAAAAAAATATTTTTAAGTATAATAAAGTCTAAGTTTTTTCCATGGGAAGCTAGTTTAGTATTAAATAAGTGACAAAACACAAAAAAATCAAAACAGAAAATGACATTTCTATTTTAATTTTTCAGTTATTTAATAGTACACTTACATATATTAACAAGTAAAAGTTTGAAGAATTCTAGAAAGCATTTTAGTTCAGAAACTACAAAAATATTTCAGTTAATTAAATGAATACCTTTTCACCTAGGAAAATAAAACTACTGGATACCAATATTTTAAATGACTATAAAATTTTTAATAGATGTCTAAAACTATTAATTCACAAAGAATCCCAATAGAAGAGAAGGGAAATATTAGTACATCAAGTTTAGTCCCCACAGAATGGCTTTAAACCACATGACAGTGCTATATATTCCACCATGACCAATACTGAATATGAAAAGAGAAACCATGCGCACATGAACGCAAACATTTCAGCACTTTTGGCAAACTCTGCCATGAAGATCATCATCCAGTGTTTCCCTCAATGTCTTTATTCACAGTCCTCTAAGGCCCAGGAAACAAATTTCTTCTGAACACAAAGAAGATACATTTTATCAATAATCTTCCATTATGGACCAATGAGCATTATGAAATTCATCACAGTCTATCTCAGATGACTAGAAGCTCACAAAACTTGGTCTGAGTATAATTAACTTTCCTTTTTTCTTGATTTCTGGTACACTATTCTCTTTACTTTTGTTACCACAAATGTAGCCCTTACTTTACCTTGTTCTAAAAAGCGTCACTTTATTGCTATTTTTGAGATGGACATTACTTAAATGTGTTTTAGGAACAGATGAAGTGTAACCAAATTTTTAAACTGCATTTTCAAAAACAAAAATAATCTCTTACCTGTTTGACATCCCGAACAAGATGAAAAAGCATTGGATTAGTTGGACCTTGTTTCTTTAAGGAGAAAAAATTAGAGCGAACTATTACTTTCTTCTAAAATAATTTAACAACTTCTCTTTTTGTTACTTACTGAACTTTATCAACCTTCTTGCCCAAATCATATTTTCAGTTAAATAAATTCTGTTCATAAAATGGAGCAAAGAAAAAGATATAATCATTTTGTATTGTCATATTTACCTTCATTAAGATGTGTAATTTATGTTGTTTTACTTATGCAGAACACAAATTTATAATCATGAAAACATTTAAGTGTCACAATTATATCTTTAATCTACATTTCTTTAATTGGTAATGGAGCTTTACACTCTTCTTATTAAAATGTACCTTGTTTCTGCCACTAAATCAAGTTGCATCAATACTTTAAATATTTTGGATAATAAACTTTAAAAATTTATATATGTCATCTTAATTTCCACCTAAGGAAGTTAAAACGGAATACTTACATCCATAAATACCTTATTATCTTACTTCCACTTACGTATACTATTAGACTAAACACAAATGTCATTTTTACAGTAATCTTATGTTGATGGTGTCCTGTATTTTGAAAAAAACCCCAGTGTGTATGTCCCCCATCAAGGCTGAGGTAAATGGACCAAAAATGTATCCTAAACTTTTTAGACAGTGGTCTGATCCATCTGAAACCTACTACGGTGAATTCTAGGCAGCATCACAAATCAAGACACTTATTTTCAATATTTTAAATCTATTGTTTAAAAGAAATATCAAATGGGATTTTCCTCCCATCACTGTGTTATTAATTTTTAAGAGGTTATTATAGTAATCAACTCAATCTACTTGAACATTTTGACCACATATACTTGGTAATAGATTTTCAAATCTCAGTGTGTAAACCTCTTATTTCTTTACAAATACTTTCTCTTTTAATTATTTTTCAAATGTTTATTTATTTTGAGAGAGAGAGAGCATGAGTGAGGAAGGGGCAGAAAGAGGGGGGAAGGGAGACAATCCCAAGCAAGCTCTGTGCTGTCAGGTTTGTGTAGCGCTCAAACCCACGGACTGTGAGATCATGACCTGAGCTGAATACATGGGTCAGATGCTTAACTGACTGAGCCAATCAGGTGCCCCCCAAAATATTTTCATTTCAAAATTCCGTATAATATCTAAAGATGACTGTAACTAATATTGTGTATATTGTGTATTTAGCCTTACTTTGCTCTTTCTTTTTACAATATTTTTTAAAGTTTATTTATTTATTTAGAAAGAGAGAGACAGCAGGGGAGGGGCAGAGAGAGAGAGAGAGAGAGAGAGGGAGAGAGAGAGAGAGAGAGAGAGGGAGAGAGGGGGAGAGGAAGAGGAAGAGAGAGAGAGGTAGAGAATGAATCCCAAACAGGCTCCGCACTGTTAGTGCAGAGCCTGATGCAGGGCTCGAACTCATAACCATGAGATCATGACCTGAGCCAAAGTCAGACACTGAACCGACTAAGCCACTCAGGTGCCCTCTTTTTACTATTTAATCTATCCACTCAGAACCCAAGTTTTCTCTGGCAATTCTTCCTTGTATGTTAATTTTTAAAAAATAAATACAAAGTATTTCACATTTTTAGGTATTAGCAAGTTTCATTATATTTTCTCTAACAGTATATAATCACATAGACATGCAATATTTAGAATTCTATTTTATCTTAATCCATTACTGTTTATTCATTATATTAATTTCTTAGTATAAAGGAAATATATTTTAATATAGCAGTTTTCAAAGTGTGTCCAGTTTCCCCTGATGGCCCCCAAGACTCTTTCAAAAGGTCCATGAGATCAAAAATATTTTCAGAATCATGTTAAGATATTTGCATTTTTTCATTCTCTCTCTCTTAGTGATTAGTGTTTTCCAGAGACTTCTTGATGTATGATATCATAAGATTAAATTCAAAAGCAAATATAAGAATCCAGTTGTCTTCTATGAAGCCTGATACTAAAGAGATTTGTAAAACAGTATATGTATTCTATTCTCTTCACTTTTTTTTCTCGAAAAATGTTTTTTTGTGTTAACATGTGACAGATTATTATTGTTACCTAAACAAACTAATATTTTAAAAATTTCTTGGTTTTATTCTGTAATATGGTAAGTATCGAGACACATAAACCCTTTTAAGAACAGCTCTTTTAAGTCCCCAATAATTTTTATGTAATAGGACATTGATACCCCAAAAGTTTGAGAGCCACTACTTTATCATATTATATAATCCCTTAATGTTAAAAAAATTTTTATCAGTAACTGATGCTGAAAAGTTTATCTTAATAATTTGAATTACACATTAAAAAAATTACTTGCCTTGCTAATGGGATCAATTTTTATTTTTATTTTTTTATATCTGGTTTATATTTCAAGGATAAACCTTACTTCAGCACAATGAATAATCCTTTTAATTTTTATATTTGTTCACTAGAAACAGAAGGTCATCAAAGTTCAATGTAACTGTGCTAGACATTATTAAAGATAAAAAATGGGGGAAAAATAAGGATATAATCCTTATTCAAAAAAAATTTATAATCCACAGGGGAAGATACAATTGTCCTCAACTAACTTCCTCAATGAGCTTCATGGAGGCAGCAGCATGGCATTTGAACTATGTTAATAATGAATAAAATTCCAGTAAGTAGAGAGTAGCTGAGAAAAACACACTGCAGTGTGTAAACAAGAACTGCTTTTTTGTTAAGTTTATGTTTTTGAAGAACAGTAGGAAGACAATGTAACAAACATTTATGGAAAGGTACGGGTGGGAATAAAAGGCCAAGTGAAAGAGCTATGACAAAATTTCAAAAGCTGGAGAGCTTTGAAAATCAAGCAAAGAGTTTGGGTATTATTTTATACACACTGGGAGCTATTAAAAGTTTTTTATTTAAATTTTATTTAAATGTTAGTTAACATACCTTGCAAAATTGGTTTCAGGAGAATTCAGTGATTCATCACAAGTGCCCTCCTTAGTACCCATCACTCATCTAGCCCATCTCCCACCCACCTCCCTCTGTCAACCTATAGTTTGTTCTCTATCATTAAGAGTCTCTTGTGGTTTGTTCCCTCTCTTCTCTTCCCTTCCCCTTCCCTTTTATTCATGTTTTGTTTCTTAAATTCCACACATAAGTGAAATCATATGGTATTTGTCTTTCTCTGACTTATTTTGTTAGCATAACACATTCTAGCTCCATCCACATCATTGCAAATGGCAAGACTTCATTCTTTTAGATGGCTGAGTAATATACCATTATATATATGTGTGTGTGTATATATATATACACACATACACACCACATCTTATCTATTTATCAGTTGATGAGCATTTGGGCTCTCTTCATAGTTTGGATATTGTTGATAATGCTGCTGTAAACACTGGGAGGCATGTACCTCCTTTGAATCTGTAGTTTGTATCACTTGGGTAAATACCTAATAGTGCAATTGCTGGATTGTAGGGTAATTCTATTTTTAGTTTCTTGCATCCTCGCCAACATCTGTTGTTTCCTGAGTGGTTAATTTTAGCCATTTTGACAGGTGTGAGGTGGTATCTCATCCTGGTTTTGATTTGCATTTCCCTGAAGATGAGTGATGTTGAGTATCTTTTCAGGTGTAGGTTGGCCATCTGGATGTCTTCTCTGGAAAAGTGTCTATTCATGTCTTCTGCCCATTTCTTCACTGGATTATTTGTCTTTCGTGTGTTAAGTTTGATAAGCTCTTTAAATATTTTGGATACTACCCTTTATCAGATATGTCATTTGTAAATATCTTCGCCCATTCCATAGGCTGTGTTTTAGTTTTGTTGACGGTTTCCTTCACTGTGCAGAAGATTTTTATCTTGATGAAGTCCCAATAGTTCATGTGTGCTTTTGTTTCCTCTGCCTTCAGCAACATGTCTGTTAAGAAGCTGCACCAGTCGAGGTCAAAGAGGTTGCTGCCTGTGTTCTCTTCTAGGATTTTGATAGGTTCCTGTCTCACATTTAGGTCTTCCATCAATTTGAATTTATTTCTGTGTATGGTATAAGAAAGTGGTCCAGTTTCATTTTTCTGCCTATCCCCATCCAGTTTTCCCAACACCATTTGTTGAAGAGACTCTTTTTTCCATTGGATATTATTTTCTGCTTTGTTAAAGATGAGTTGACTATATGGTTGGGGAGTCCATCTGTGGGTTTTCTACCCTGTTCCGTTGATGTGTGTGTCTGTTTTTGTGCCAGTACCAAACTGTCCTGATGACTATAGTTTTTTGTTTTTTTTTTGTTTTTTTTTTTTTTTGAGAAAAAGAGAAAGAGGGCGCAAGTGAGCAAAGGGAAGAGAGACAGGGTGGGGGTAGGGTGGGGGCGGGAGCGGAGCTCATGTTTTTTTTTATCTGAGGCAGGGCTTGTGCTCACCAGAAGCAAGGCTCAAGCTCACCCGTTGTAGGACTCAAACTCACAAACCGTGAAATGATGACCTGAGCTAAAGTCAGATGCTTAATGCCTAAGCCACCCAGGAGCCCGCCTAAAGCTTTGTAATAAAGCTTGAAATCCGGAATCATGATTTGTTTTTTCCTTTTTCAGTATTGCTTTGGCTATTTGGGGTCTTTTGTGGCTCCTTACACATTTTAGGATTGTTTGTTGTAGCTCTGTGAAAAATGCTGGTGGTATTTTGATGGGGATAGCATTGAATATGAAGATTGCTTTGGGTAGTATAGACATTTTAACAATGTTTGTTTTCCAAACCATGAGCATGGAATGCTTTTCCATTTCTTTGTGTCCTCTTCAATTTCCTTCATAAGTGTTCTATAGTTTTCAGAGTATACATCTTTTACTTCCTTAGGTTTATACCTAAGTATCTTATTGTTTTGGGTACAATTGCAAATGGAATAAATTCTTTTATTTCTTTTCCTGCTGCTTTGTTACTGGTGTATAGAAATGCAACAGATTTCTGCCCATTGATTTTATATACTGCAACTATGCTAAATTCATGTGTTAGTTCTAGCAATTTTTTGGTGGAGTCTTTGGGTTTTCTACATAGAGTATAACATCGTCTGCAAATAAATAGTGAAAGTTTGACTTCTTCCTTGCCAATATGGATGCATTTTTGTTGTCTGATTGCTCAGACTACGATTTCCAGTACTATATTAAATAGTAATGATGAGAACGGACATCCCTCTCTTGTTCCACACCAGAGAGGAAAACCTCTCAGTTTTCCCCACTTGAGGGTATTAGCTGTGGGTCTTTTATACATAGCCTTTATGATAGTCCATCTATACCTACTTAGTTTTTAACAAGAATGGATGCTGTATTTTGTCAGATGATTTTTCTGCATCTATTGACAGGCTCATATGGCTCTTACCCTCTCTTTTATTAATGTGAGGTATGTATCTGATTGATTTGCAAACACTGAACTACCCCTGTAGCCCAGGAATAAATCCCACTTGATCACAGTGAGTAATTCTTTTCATTTACTGTTGGATTTGATTCGCTAGTACCTTTTTTTTGTTTGTTTTTACAATTGCTAGTATCTTGTTGAGAATGTTTGCATCCATGTTCATCAGGGTATTGTTTTTAAATTTTTTTTTTCAACGTTTATTTATTTTTGGGACAGAGAGAGACAGAGCATGAACGGGCGAGGGGCAGAGAGAGAGGGAGACACAGAATCGGAAACAGGCTCCAGGCTCTGAGCCATCAGCCCAGAGCCCGACGCGGGGCTCGAACTCACGGACCGCGAGATCGTGACCTGGCTGAAGTCGGACGCTTAACCGACTGCGCCACCCAGGCGCCCCTGTAACTCTCCTTTTTAGTGGGGTCTTCATCTGATTTTTGAAGGAAGGTAATGCTGGCTTCAATGAGTTTGGAAGTTTTCCTTCCATTTCTATTTTTAGAACAGTTTGAGAAGAATAGGTGTTAACTCTTCTTTAAAGGTCTGGTAGAATTCCCCTGGGAAGTCATCTGGCCCAGGACTCATTTGTTGGGAGATTTTTGATTACTGATTCAATTTCTTTGCTGGCTATGGGTCTGTTCAAACTTTCTATTTCTTCCTGTTTCAGTTTTGGTAGTTTGTGAGTTTCTAGGAATTTGTCCACTTCTTCCAGATTGCCCAGTTTGTAGGCATATCATTTTCATAATATTCTCTTATAACTGTATTTCTGTGGTGCTGATTGTGATCTCTCCTCTTTCACTTGTGATTTTATCTATTTGGGTCCTTTATCTTTTCTTTTGGTAAGTCTGGCTAAGGGTTTATCAATTTTGTTAATTCTTTCAAAGAACCAGCTCTTGGTTTTGATTTTTTTTGTGTGTTTGTTTCTATATCTTTTATTTCTGCTCTAATCTTCATTACTTCCCTTATTCTGCTGCTGCTGGCTTTAGACTTCATTTGCTGTTCCTTTTCTAGCTCCTTTAGGCGTAGGTTAGGTTATGTATCTGGGGCCTTTCCTGTGTCTTGAGATAGGCCTGAATTGCACTATACTTCCCTTTTTGGACTGCATTTGCTGCATCCCAAAGGTTTTGGACCATTGGGTTTTCATTTTCATTTGTTTTCATGTATTTTTTAAAATTTCTTCTTTAATTTCGTTCTTTAGTAGGATATTCTTTAATGTCCATGTATTTGAAGGCTTTCCAAATTTTTTTGCGTGGTTTACTTCAAGTTTCATAGAGTTGTGATCTGAAAATATGCATGGTATTATCTCAATATTTTTGTACCTGATGAGGGCTGATTTGTGACCCAATACATGATCTGTTTTTGGAGAATATTCCACGTGCACTCAAAAAGAATGTGTATTCTATTGCTTTAAGATGAAATATTCTGAATGTATCTGGTAAGTCCATCTGGTCCAGTATCATTCAAAGCCATTGTTTCTTTGTTGATTTTCTGCTTAGATGACCTGTCCACTGTTGTATGTGGGATGCTAAAGTCCCCAACTATCACTGTATTATTATCAATGAGTTTATTATTAATTGATTTATATACTTTGGGTGGGTCCAAGTTGGGGGCATAAATATTTATAACTGTTAGATCTTCTTAATGGATAGAACCCTTAATTATGATATAATGCCCTTCTTCATCTCTTTACAGTCTGTTTTAAAATGTAGTTTGTCTGATTTAATTATGAATACTGTGGCTTTCTTTTGACATCCATTAACATGATAGACAGTTCTCCATCCCCTCACTTTCAATCTGCAGGTGTCTTTAGGTCTAAAATGAGTCTCTTGTAGGCAGCATATAGATGTATCGTTTTTTTTTATCCATTCTGATACCCTACATCTTTTGATTCTCCAGAGAATTTAGAGTGATTATTGAAAGATATGAATTTAGTATCATAGTGTTACCTGTAGAGTTGGTGTTTTTGGTGATGCTCTCTGGTCCTTTCTACTCTTTGTTGCTTTTAGTCTTTTTTCTCCCCCCTCCACTCAAAGAGTCCTCCCTTAAAATTTTCTATAGGGCGGGTTTAGTGGTCACAAACTCCTTTAGTTTTTGTCTGGGAGACTCTTTATCTCTCCTTCTATTCTGAATGACAGCCTTGCTGGATACAGTATTCTTGGCTGTGTATTTTTCCGATTCAGCACGTTGAAAATACACTGTCACTCCTTTCTGGCCTAAGTTTTGTGGACAGATATGCTGTGAACGTGATTTGTCTTCCCTTGTAGGTTAAGGACTTTTTCCCCCATGCTGCTTTCAGGTTTCTTTCCTTGTGTGTGTATTTTGAGAATCTGACTATGATATGTCTTGGCAATGGCTGCCTTTGTTGAATTTAATGGGAGTTCTCTATGCTTCTTGGATTTTGATGTCTGTGTCCTTCCCCAGATTAGGGTAAGTTTTCAGCTACAATTTGCTCACACAAACTTTCTGCCCCTTACATTTAATAAATTACTGAGTTCCCTAAGTCTGCCTTCATGATCCCTGACCTTTGTTTCCCTCTTCTTTACAGCTTCATTATTTTCCACAATTTTATCTTCTGTATCACTAATTCCCCCTCTGCCTTGTCCATCCTCATTTTTATGGCCTCTATTTGGATCTGCATCTTGGTTATAGCAGTTTTTAAAACATTTATTTATCTTGAGAGGGAAAAAGAGCATGTGAGCAAGCAGGGAAGGGGCAGAGAGAGGGAGACAGAGAATCCCAAGCAGGCTCCATGCTGTAAGCACAGCCTGACACAGGGCTCAACCCTACAATCCACAAGATCATGACTTGAGCTGAAATCAGGAGTCAGATGCTTAACTGACTGAGCCACCCAGGCACCTTGTTGCTATAGCATTTTTAATTTCAGTCCGTGTAGATTTCGGGTCTTTTATCTCTGCAGAAATGGATTCTCTAGTGTCTTCTATGCTTTTATTCCCCAAGCCCAGCTAATATCCTTATAATCATTTAAAAAAATTTTTAATGTTTATTTATGAGAAAGACAGAGCACGAGGTGGGGAGGGGCAGAGAGAGAGAGAGAGAGAGAGAGAGAGACAGAATCCAAAGCAGGCTCCAGGCTCTGAGCTGTCAGCACAAGAGCCCAATGCGGGGCTCGAACTCAGGACTGCAAGATCATGACCTGAGCTGAAGTTGGACGTTTAACCAACTGAGCCAACCAGGCACCCCTAAATTCTAGTTCAGACATCTTACTGCATTGATTAAATCCTTGGCTGTCATATCTTCCTGTTCTTTCTTTTGAGGTGAATCCTCTATCTTGTCATTTTTGATTACAAAAAACAGTAATAACAGAATCAAATAAAAATTTTAAAAGTAAAAAAAAAAAAAATCACATAATGGAAGCTAGATCCTAGGTGTGTTTTGGTCTGCTTGTTAAAAGAAGCTTGGAAGACAAAAGAGAAAAGAAGAGAGAAAAAAATCTAAAAAAAAAAAAAAACAAAAACGATAAAAAGGCCGCCTAGGACGCTCAGTCAGTTGACAGTCCAACTTATTTCAGGTATGGCTGTGTTTTGAAACCCCACATTTTAGAGACCCCTATGGCTCAGACCCAAAGCCATCCTCTGGGGAACGGTCTTGCTGTGCTATGTCTGGGGCTGGCTTGTCCCGGAAAATGGTTGCACCACGGTGCACTGGCACCAGCTCGAGTTTATGGTAAATAACAATACACAGCTGGTACCAGGGTTTACTGCCCTCAGCCACATCTCTGTTCCTATACAGGTGACTGAGGTGGCTTGATGGTGACCACTGGGTGTTTTGCTTGTGGAGAGGCCATATCACCTCTACCAAACGCACTCCAAGCAGGGGAACCGCTTCTCCCCATGCGACCTAGGGGATCCTCAGACTGGAGGGCCTGCTCCCAGGTCTCCACCCTGCTTCCTCACTGGAGTAGCACCAGTGGCTGACCTCTGAAACTTCAGACTCTGTGCTCCGCTGTTTATAAAAGACTGGCAGTAATGAAACCCTCTCCTTTTTCCCCCATTAGTGGTTTCAGGGAGCAGTTTTCTCTTGTGTAGTCCTCAAGACTACATGGAAAACCAATAAGATGGCAGTATTTACTCTCTCCAATGCTAGACATGTGAAATTTCAAAATGAAATGATTTCAAAAGGCTTTGTAAGGGGGATAGTTTTCAGGAGCTCTTTAGAAAACAATGAAAAACGGTATGTAACCTAAAAGGGGGACACCACAAGGTCAAAATCATGAAAAACAAAAAGGATAAACAAAAAAACAATATGTAATTTTTTACAAAAAAAGGCATCAATAAAAAGGCATCAATAAAAATTTAGTGTAACAGGGGCGCCTGGGTGGCGCAGTCGGTTAAGCGTCCGACTTTAGCCAGGTCACGATCTCGCGGTCCGGGAGTTCGAGCCCCGCGTCGGGCTCTGGGCTGATGGCTCGGAGCCTGGAGCCTGCTTCCGATTCTGTGTCTCCCTCTCTCTCTGCCCCTCCCCCGTTCATGCTCTGTCTCTCTCTGTCCCAAAAATAAATAAACGTTGAAAAAAAAAAAATTAAAAAAAAAAAATTTAGTGTAACAAATGACGACCAAGAAAAAAGAAAAAGAAGGAAATACAATTATTCTGTAATTAAGAAGCTGATCCTAGAGTTTTAAAAAGGGGTGAGGATAAGGAAAAGACAGGCTTGTTAACACTTTACCTTTTCCCTATGTTGCTACGATGACAGGGAAAATCTCCAGAAACAAGGAAATGGTTTCAGATTGTCATATAGCACACTAAGACTTACAGGACACTAAGACTGGCTGCAATTTTTCCAAGTAATCAAGCAAATCATTAAAGGTTTTAGCAGAATTGGATATGTTTAAGTAAAATGACATTTCCCAAAGATAACAAAGCTTAGTCAACAAAGAATTTTAACACATACTTACTGTGTTGTAAAGTTCTTCCAGTCTAGGAATGGTAAGGAATTTATGCATGCTCACTCCATTTTCAATAAGTAGTTTTACAAATGCAACTCTATCCATTACAAGAGCATCAAGCATAGCTTGTTCCAAGGATCCAACCTAAAATATCAAAATTAGTGAATATATTTCACACATTCTAATTATACAAATAATTCTCAATGCAAGTCCTAGGATTTATACTTATTTGTTCTTGAACAGTTTTGGAACAAACTAAAAAGATGCAAAATAGTAAAAAGCTAGAACTTAAGGTATAAAGGGAATAGAAGAAAAGACCTCTTTATACTAGCATTCCCCAAAGAATACTCCATAAGCACTATTTCTGCAGGAGAGAAGTGTTACATAGTGGGGGGGGGAGGGGGGAGGGGGGAGGGGACAAGAAAGAATCCATCATCAAGTAAATTTGGGGGAAAAAATCTTAGAGCAATGGTTCTCAATGTTTAGGAAAGGTTTTTTGGACAGATCATTTCACTATTTGGGGGCCATTACTAATATTCAAAGGATACCAGATATCATGCACTACGCCAGACAATTTCACTCAGAAAGGACTGTCCGATATCTCACACAACTTTGTTATGCTGTTGGACTTCCATGTGTGAAAATGCAATAATTCTGCTTTACATATAAATACAAAGTATTGTCATAGTTTGTTTTGCAATGAAGTTTCCAAAAATACAACATCATATTAGTTACATAAGATGGTACTTAGTTTTCTTTAGAACTTTAACAGAAATTATTCACCATTAGAGAAAAATTACATCTCCTAATAGCAATACAATCTGTGCCATCTGAGTTTAATGTAAACCATGTATGTCAGTCAGTATTTTTAAGCTGTCCCTTTTAAGTTTTTAGGGACTCTTTATAGACTTCAACAGACTGAATCAAATGCTGTTAAATTAGTGGAGACACAAATATAGAAATTTCAAGTACCATTAATAGGGTATTTTATTTTATTTAAGAAACAATTTTTAAAAATCATTTATTTTTGAGAGAGAGACAGAATGTAAGCAGGGGAGGAAGAGAGAGAGAGAGGGAGAAAGAGAATCCAAAGCAGACTCCAGGCTCTGAGCTGTCAGCACAGAGCCTGACTTGGGGCTCAAACTCACAAACCGAGAGATCATGACCTAAGCCAAAGTCAGACACTTAACTCAGCAACCCAGGTGCCTCATAAAGGGTATTTTATTAATAGAACACTAATATATTTAATATTAATGCATTTAACATTAGTATATTTTATATGTATATTAAGATATTTTAAATATCTCATATTATTGCTTCTGTATATTTTTAATATTTTAGTACCATATGATAAAATAAAACTTTGTGGGGAAAATCAGTATCAAAATTATTGGCTGTTTTTTGGTTTTTTTTTTTACCTGTTGTTTTTCACTTTATTCTGATTCTGTCTGTATAAGTTTACTAGATAACTGTACAACTTCTCTACAGCAGCTTCTATTACCATTTCTCCAATCTGTCCTCTATTTCCATCTCTTAGCAAAGGATCTGGTCACCAAGATCTTCTTAAGGATACAGACTAAATGCACACCTCATACATGATGGGATTTCAACATGGAAGATATGTTTTCTGCAGTTTTTAAGTATATTTATTTATTTTTTTGAGAGTAAGTGCACAAGGAAAGGAGGGGCGGGGGGGAGTGGGGGAGAGATAGAGAATTCCAGATTCTCTCAAGAATAAGATGCTCAACCAACTGAGCCACCCAGGTGCCCATGTTTTCTGCAATATTTTTTATCACTCAGCTCTATGTCACAACAAGGGAAATACTTTGACATTGCACTTAAAAATAAGGCTGAACTAATTAATAACACTGTAAAACTTATTCAATTTCTCCTATTAATAGCCACTGATTTATCAAGGCATGCTATTCTTATTTTAGGATTCTTTCTCTTATCATATACAAATAATTCTCATATGTTATTACTTATTCTAACTACTTTTGCTCTAATTCCTATTTGTTCCTCTTCTTTGCTCTTTCCTTGTCCTGTAGTTGTCAATGGGTATTTTTCTGCTCCCCATGGAATTTAAATTACTGACATTTCCGTATTAGCATGTACTCACAACTGCAGCATTTTACACAGATTCTACATAAAATAAGTGCAAGCATATAATTATTTATTATGCTATTTGTTTCCATTCTTAAGTATTGTCACTCTGAAATGCCTATTTTTATTATAAACGACTTTCATTTGTTTTTATCACAATATGGCATTATATTGTTGTTTTCTTTAATGTTTATTTATTTTGAGAAAGAGAGCACAAGCAAGGGAGGGGCAGACAGAAGAGAGAGAATCCCAAGTAGGCTCTGCAATGCCAGCTCAGAGCCCAACACAGAGCTCAATCTCATGAACCGTGAGATCATGACCTGAGCCAAAACCAAGAGTTGGATGGTTAAATGACTAAGCCACCCAGGCTCCCCAATATATTTTTATTTGTATAGTAAGTACTTAATAAAATTTTATTTTCGTGTAATAAAAAGGGCATAATGAAACTTATATTTTAAAAAAGAAGTGTTCTATCTGAATTGAGTTTATAACCACTGCCCAAAACAACAATAAAGCCTTACGAAATTTTCACATCTGAGGAAAAAAAGGTTTAGTTAAAGAAAAAGTATTTGCTTTGTTCCACATTTCTTCATACACTCCATGCGTAACTCTTAACAACGAAGAGGAAAAACTGAAAAAACAATAGTGCTGCAAACTCTAGTATAAAGGAAAGCACAAAATCAAATAGGTAACATTGTGTTTAATAAATCCATGAGATAAACCATATATACACAGAAGATGACGGCTTTTTCCAAGTCTTTACACTTGAGATAAAAAAATTCAATGAAGCTATTCAAGGGACTAAAAGGTTGGTTTACTATTGAAGAGTTTTACCACAGCTGATCAACATTAATTTCTTCCTCTGAAGTCCTGTAAGAATGGAAGTGACTAAATACTCTTTTTTATTATTTATAGGAAATACATCTCCATGGTTTAAAAAAACCATCAAATACCAAAAATGGCATAAAATGAAACTTTCTCTCTTCTGCCCATCTTTATACAAACATACCTCATAGTAACAGTTTCCAAAAAGGTTCTATGACTACACAGTGCATGCAGATATGCCTGAATGTGTGTACATCCAAAAACAGAATTTGCTACAAAGAAGCTCATGCTGTGCATACTTTTCTCCACTTTGCTGTTTACATTTCATAGAAAAGATTTAGCTCATCCTCTGTAAAGGCTGGATAAAAATTCAATGTGGGAATGAACATTTAATTTGCCAAATTTCCTATTGATTCAGACATGTAAAAAAATTTATCAAGCATTTACTATGTGCCAGGCTGTGAATATAGGAAAAAAAATGGCAGAGAAGAACACAGAAAATGCTGTCATAGGGGACTTCTATTAAAATAGGTTAGACAATAAAAAGCCTACTTGAGGAGATGTTTGGTTAGAAACCAGAAAAAGGGGGTGCCTGGCTAGCTCAACCAGGGGAGGATGCAATTCTTAATCTTGGGGCTGTGAGTTTGAGCCACATTGGGTGTAGAAATTACTTAATAAATAAAAATTAAAAAAAAAAAAAAGGGAAACCAGAAAAAGAAAACGAAGCAAGTCTAGGCAGGCATATAAGGGAACAGGGTTCCAGACCAAAAAAACCCCACAAGTACAAAGACAGGAATATTATTGGTATGTTTTAAAAACAGTAAGAAGGCCAATATGGTTACATAAAAGAGTGCAAAGGGAATAGTGGTAACATGTAAAGTAAGAGAGGCAGTAATGGGGCAAATGATGTGAAACCCTATAAGCCATCATAAGGGCTCTGGACTGTGCTTTGCATAAATGTGATGTGATCCATCTTCTATGTAATAAGAGAGGAAGAATGAGAGTAAGGAAACAAACAGGATGCTACTAAAACAATAAAGAAGAAGGGTGACAGTAGATTGAACCAGGATGATAAAAAAATTGCATATTTTAAAGTAAATATGAAAACATTTACAAATGTTACTGAACTGGAATATATGAAAAAGAGAAAAGTAAAAAATGACACTAAGGCTTCTTATCTCAAAAACTGGGAAAAGGTTGTTGCTGTTTGGTTAAGATGAGAAAGACCACTGAAGGAACTAGTCTAAACATCTGATATAACACTATACTGAATTATCTTGTACATATAGGAATATTTCTTTTTTTTCCTTTCTTTTTTAATCTTTTGACCCCCTTCACCCATTTTGTCCCACTTCCCCACCCCGTCACCTCTAGCAACAACCAATCTGTTTATATATTCCACATATAAAAGAGACCATATGGTATTTATATTTCACCTAGCATAATGATCTCAAGATCCATCTATGTTGCTGCAAATGGCAAGATTTCATTCTTTCTTATGGCTGAATAATATTCTATGTATTCCATACAATTACCTTATCCATTCATCCATCAAGCCAGAAAACAATGAACAAAATGGCAATTAGTACATACCTATAATAATTACTTTAAATGTAAGTGGACTAAATGCTCCAATCAAAATGCACACAGTGGTTGAATGGATTTAAAAAAACAAGACTCATCATCTATATGATGTCTACAAGAGACTCACTTTAGATGTAAAGTCATACACTGAAAGCGAAGAAACAGAATTAAGATATTCCATGCAAATGGAAACCAAAAGACAGAATAGGTATACTTATCTCAGACAAAAGAGATTTTAAAACAAAGACTGTAATAAAAGATAAAAAGGAAGGGGTCAATCCACAAGAAGATATAACATTTATAAATATTTATACATCCAACATAGGAGAACCTAACTATGTAACACAATTATTACAGACACAAGGGATTAAGAGACATCAATAATGATAGGATACTTTAATACACCCTCCATTATATCAATGGACAGATCATCCAGACAGAAAATCAATAAAAAAAAATTGGCCTTCGAGGCACCTGAGTGGCTCAGTTGGTTGAGCGTTCGACTTCGGCTCAGGCCATGATCTCATGGTTCATGGGTTCAAGCCCCACGTTGGGCTCTGTGCTGACAGTTCAGAGCCTGGAGCCTGCTTCGGATTCTGTGTCTCCCTCCTCTCTCTGCCCCTCCCCTGCTTATGCTCTGTCTCTCTCTGCCTCTCTCGCTCGAAAATAAATAAATGTTAAAAAAAATTAAAAAAAAAATAAAAAATTGGCCTTCAATGGACTTGATATATACAGAACATCCTATCCAAAAGCAACAAAACACACACGTCAAGTGTACATGGAACATTTTCCAGGATCGATAATATGGCAGGCCATAAAACAAGTTTTGATAAAATTATGAGGACTGATAATCATCAAGCATCTTTTCCAACCACAATGGTATTAACTAGAAATTAATTACATGAAAAAAATTGGGAAATTCACAAATATGTGAAGATTAAACAACATGCTACTGAACAATGAATGAGTCAAAGAAGAAACAAAAAAAATCTTGAGACAAATAAAATTGGAAATACAATAAACCATCATTTGTAGAATGCAACAAAAGCAGTTCTAATAGGAAAGCTGATAGCAATAGATGCCTACCTCAAAAACTTCTAAAAGTCTCAAACTTAAATTTATACCTCAAGGAATTAGAAAAAGAATAAACAAAACCCAAAGTTAATAGCAGGAAGAAAGTAACAAAGATTAGAATAGAAATAATGAAACATAAACTAAAATGACAATAGAGAAGGTCAATGAAATCAATGAAACCTAAGAGCTAGTTGTTTGAAAAGATAAAAAGCTGAGAAATCTTTGGCTACACCCATCAAGAAAAAAAAAAAAAGAAGAGGACTCAAAATCAGAAAATAGGTGATGCTACAACTGATACCAGAGAAATATAAATGATTTTAAAAGACTACTATGAACAATTACACACTAAAAAATTGGACAACCTAGAAGAAATGGGAAAACTCAATCTACTAAGGCTAAATGATGATGAAATGGAAAATATGAACAGACCAATTATGAGTAAGGAGATTGAATCAGTAATCAAAAACCTACCAAAAAACAGAAGAGCAGGACCAGACAGCTTTCTGGTGAATTCTACCAACAATCAAATCCTTCTTAATCTCTTCCAAAAAAATAAGGAGTGAATTCTTCCAAACTCATTTTATGAGGCTAGCATTATCCTGACAACACAAGAAAATTACAGGCCAATATCCCTAATAAACAAAGATGTATAATAGGGCACCATTTCTAAGATTTCTTTCAGTTCTAGGATTTTTAGTGATGTATACCCTATAACAAAGGTTTTATCATCAGCAAAACAGAACTTAGGAAATCCTAAATGGATCTGCATGTCGTAGAAATGTTTAGCTAAACCAATCTTGCATTTTTGGCAGACAAGTAAAATGTCAATTCAGATCACATTTCCAGCAAATACTTTGTTATTATGCAGTTTAAGTGAATTACATTGTGTATATATTTACATACCAGCCACTGCTGTCCATAAACAAACACATGATTTTTGGCAATGTCAACTCTATCCCATGCCAGTGTAAGGATAAGCTGGTCAAATGCTGATGCATTAGTGCCTAATTGAATAAAGAAAACAGTTAAGTTCAATTAATTTATCTCCATTAAAATGTGAACACTTATGAACCTTTCCCATTTCCTTTTAATTAACTTACACAGTTCATGTCAGCCACTGCTCAGAGGTAGCCGGTCTCAGAGAGATAAGGTTACCCCAGGGCTTAGGACTTTTATTTTCCAACTATAGAAAACACACAGCCTCATTTACTGCAAACACTTCAGAATGCAATAAGAATAAAACAAAAATTACCTGTTTCTATCACAGAGATAGTACTATGTTAGAATTATGAAAAATATCCTTACAACAGGTGCTTTCTTGTACGTACATAAATTCATACATATACTTTTAATTGTTCATGCAAAAGTACATCCTACGATACAAAGTATTCAGTAGCCTACTTTATGTGTCTTAATATCATACCCTTAGTTCCTTATAATAGTACATACAGATTAACCTCATATACACATTAACAATACTTTTTAAAGGTGAGCTAAACTTGATTCAACAATCACACTAGTGGGCATTCAGGTTATTTTGAATTTTTTGGTGAATATATTTTTAGGTACATGTTTATTTAAATAGGATGACTCTGTAGAAGCCAAAACGCTGGGAAGAAGAATACATACTTTCAAACTTTTAATATACTGCCAAAATATGTCCCAAAAAGGTTATAAGAAACTTTCAATGGTATAAGAATACCCAGTAGGAGAGTAAAATGCTTCTTCTATTAATATTTACTTTAATTATAATATTGACCATCTTTCCACATTTTTCCCAGGCATTTATATTATTCTGCTAACATTTTTACTTAAATTCAGACTCCTTTTCCCATGAGGTATTCATCATCTTACCATTAATTTATAACAACTCTTTGTGGTCTCTCCACAATCCTATTCCTTAATTTCCTCATCTATAAAATGAAGAAATAATAGGAAATCTGTCTCTTAGGGTTGTTATAAGATTAAATGATAAAGAACGTAAACCACTAAAACACAATGGCTAGCACAAAGAAAATTACATGACAAATATTGAGTTCTCTTTTTATTTTTTATATGTAGGCAATCCCATTTATTGATTCTTCCCTTTACAGTTTCTGAATTTCCTACTACTTATTATGTCTTTTTCCCAAGATGTAAATAGGTTATATTTTATTGCAGTATTTTTCAAATGTTTAATCTATTGGCAATTTATTATGGTCTAATGTTTGGGAAATTCTTGTGAATGCTTAGTGCTCTTTTACTCTGCTCTGGCCACTTCACTGCATACTTGTGACTTTCAAGTACCCACCCAGATGAGACACGGTTTTAGCTTCTAATTTTTAGGAAGATTTTTCACCGTAATTCTGTTTGTTTTATCAGTTGGATGTCTTTGGCAAGATATGTGAGAGGACAACAGTTCAATGTGATGTGTATTAACTCTTTAGTCCTCAAATATACCACTAGTTTTCTTTCCAAACTTCCTTTCAGAATGAAAACAGCATGTTTAAGAACATACTAATTTCTATCAACCAATACCTTATTACCTTTAAACATTTATTTTTCAGTCAATTAAAAATGTGACACATTCTTAACAGGATAAATAAATGGGTCTGGTGGCATACACCTTTCTAAAAATTAAAAAATTTTAAAAATTTCTGCAAGACAAAAACAAAAGCTCATTTGCTGACAAACAAAGCTAGCACTGTTACCTTCCACAAAGAATAATTACTGAAAAATTCCCCCAAATTCAGCCAAATTAAAAGTCCTACCTTATATAAATAGGCTATGAATAAAATCTTACAAATAAAAAAATTTAAATCTTACCTTTCAGTAACGCAGTAAGTATTGCTACATCTATATCCTGATGTTCATCTGATCCAATATGGAAAACCGTGATCTATTTAAAGATCAATTCATAATATTATGCCTTTATATTTTCAAAGCTAAGGCATAATGTATACAAAACAGAAACTAATTTCAAACCACATAGGAGATACAGTTTTTTTGGGGTTTTGGTCAGAAATTAACTTCATTTCAACAAAAGACCCCCACAAAATTAAAAAATTTTCTCATCTACCAAATAAAAATGGCAAATATACTCAAAATGTTTAGTTTAATATTATATTCACTTTCTGACCTATTTTAGGTCCTTTACTACAATAAGCAACTTATGGCCTGAGAATACAGATTACGTATCTGAGTAAATCTTGACATTATTTCTACAGAATGAACATTTAATTCAAGTAATATATATGTGTGTTCTTGAATGAGAAATGTTTTATTTATTCAATTTTTAATTTTTTTTAATGTTTATTTATCTTCAAGAGAGAGGGAGACACAGAGCTCAAGCAGGGAAGGGGCAGAGAGAGAGGGAGACACAGAATCTGAAGCAGGCTCCAGGGTCCGAGCTGTGAGCACAGAGCCCAACGTGGGGCTCGAACTCACGAACTGCGAGATCATGACCTGAGCTGAAGTCGGACGCTCAACCGACTGAGCCACTCAGGTGCCCCGATAAATGTCTTATTTAATCCTTTTACTGGAAATGTCTCTGAATTATCTGAAGTGAAACACCACTTGAGAGATTTTTATTTAATAACATTTTTCATAAAGTAAAAGATTATAATCCCATATAATTTTTTCCTTTCAACTTTATTGTGTATAAAAATGAAATACATGAAACAGATCAAACCATGTTATCATCTACCTATTATAGTTGTTAAAAATTTTATCTCTGAAAACTTAAGCCCATGTTTAGATGAATGAAATTAGGCAACACTGATCTTTAATTTGAGCACTGAGTCAGAGTAAAATAAAATCTTTTCTAAATATTTTTTTTAAGACTTTTTTTTCAGTAATCTCTAGACCCAATGTGGGATCAAATTTACAACCCTGATATCAAGAGTTGCATGCTCTACTGACCGAGCCAACCAAGAGCTCCTACAGATATATTTTGGAGAAACCATTAACAACTCTTGACAGTTCTTGCTTGATTCTAGATATAATCTGTGGAGGTCTAGTTATTAAACTTTTCCCAAAACAGAAATGCAAATATATGTCTCAATACCATACAGAAACCATAGTCCTTCTATGATATCCCTCCAATTGAACAAAATAATAAATGACATCTTCGCATGGTTAAAAAATATTTTAAAATTTTAAACCCAAATTTAAAACAAAAGTATTTCACCAATTTATAATGTATTTTGAATGAAATAAAGAGGGTTATTCTGCAAAATCTACTTACAAGCTCTTTTCTTTTCATGCATTCCATCAGTGTTTGAAATAAATGAACTGCTTCACTTTGGCCAAAGTTAAATGTTTTTTTGATTGTTGAAATAATATCAGGCTCTGCTGCATCAGGAAGATTGCTGGAGTGAAAGGAAACATAACTTAATTCACTGATTTCAATTTCTATTATTTGTAGAATCTAATATGAAGTATAGATGAATCTATGTTAAGACCTTTAACATACTGTATTAATATTAAGTACTTCACCCTGAGTGAAATATCCTCCTTCATGAGACTCCCAACTGTAAGTCATATGGGAGGAAAAACGGGAGTTATTTTTCTCTTTGTATTATTTCTTAATTGTTTTACAAGGCATGTGTTGCTATAACAGTACTCACATTTATAAGATACTGTATAAAGATAATTTTAAGATATTATTATGTATTAAGCAATACTTTGCCAAGATATCTTAAACACGAGCACAGTCACATTTTCTCATTATATGGCTCAAAAATATAATGACATAAAACATTATAAAATACAAAAATGAAAATTCATAGTGAAAGTCTCCCACTATCTTCCATCTGCCCAGTTCCATCTCAACTGCTTTCCTCTTTCCATGTATATACTTTGGTAATCTTCCAAAATCTAGTACGGATACCAACCTTTCTCAGCCACAAACTGTTATGTAGATATACCATAATTTGTTTATCTAGTCCTCTTGATACACATTCTATTTTGTTCCAATCTTTTACTTTTACAGAAAACATTGTAATGAGTAACTTTTTATAATCTTGTGTATATCACACGTGTAAAAGTACACGTATACCAACAATTCCTAGAAATGGAACAAAGGGGTCAAAAGATACATGCCTCTGTATGTTTCATAGATCTTACAAAATTGTCCTCTATGAAGACTGTTATATTTTAATTCATTCTCATAATGTATAAGACAAGCTATTTCCTCAAACCTTAAAGGTATTATTAAACTTTAAATTTTCATGTTCATAAAATACTGAAATGAATCCAATATTCTAAAAACCATAAGTCTCTTTACATAGTTATTAAAATCTTTTTTGCAATCACATACTTACCCTCCTTCTTCTGTTTGTTTATGAATATAAGCCAGTAGATCTGCAGCTCTGCCTGTTCCTTCACAAACAACGACTGGAACAGGAGGACTTTCCTGAAGGTATTCTAAAACTGTGAGGATGACATTTGGTCCACCCTCAAATATAAGTGCCACCACAGGGACACCTTGTCCAATTCCTTAACAAAGTAAAAGATTGCAAGATATCAGGCAAAACATAGAGTAATTTAATCTTATTTTTTTACTTAATCAAAACCAAAATAAAAATAAGCCAAAATATAATTTCTTATACGACTGTGCTGACTTCACTTTAGGTATTCAACATGATACCATATCTTGCATAAGTTAAACACCGAATACATTACTTTCTCATTAAATTAAAATCTGTTCTAAATGACAAAATTAGAAATACAATACTTCTATGATTAGGCATGCACTAGAATTTAGATTCACTGAAAAGTAAAATTTATTTTGTATATTTCACTAATTGGAACTCTTGACAAATAATTTATAACACCAATTTGTTTTTCTTTTTAAGATTAAAAAAAATTTTTTTTTTAATTTTTTTTTCAACGTTTTAATTTATTTTTGGGACAGAGAGAGACAGAGCATGAACGGGGGAGGGGCAGAGAGAGAGGGAGACACAGAATCGGAAACAGGCTCCAGGCTCTGAGCCATCAGCCCAGAGCCCGACGCGGGGCTCGAACTCCCGGACCGCGAGATCGTGACCTGGCTGAAGTCGGACGCTTAACCGACTGCGCCACCCAGGCGCCCCAAGATTTTTAAAATTTTTAAGTAATCTCTACACACAACATGGGGCCTGACCTCACAACCCTGAGATCAAGAGTTGCATGCCCCACCCACTGGGCCAGCCAAGACACCCCTAGTTTGCTTTCTAATACTGTGGGAGTTGAACTTCTAATGTATATTTGTTTTTGTTTTTTTTTTAATTTTTTTTTTCAACGTTTATTTATTTTTGGGACAGAGAGAGACAGAGCATGAACGGGCGAGGGGCAGAGAGAGAGGGAGACACAAAATCGGAAACAGGCTCCAGGCTCCGAGCCATCAGCCCAGAGCCCGACGCGGGGCTCGAACTCCCGGACCGCGAGATCGTGACCTGGCTGAAGTCGGACGCTTAACCGACTGCGCCACCCAGGCGCCCCTGTATATTTGTTTTTACTCGTTTTTAAAATGTGTATTTCTGATTTCAAATGCAATGAGACATTAACATAAAAATTAATGACAGAGTCAGGACTACCTAAATGTAACTGATAAAAAAAAAATCCAAGACCTCTACAAGAGTAACAGAAAAGATTTAGTGAAGAATACCAATTTTTGTTTTTACAATAACTTGCAGTGAAAGAATCCCAATACACATAAATGTAGGATTCTAAAACATTCCTGAATTTTAGGAGAGGATATGACTCCAACATAATTTGAATGCACCCTTCTATAATTTTGTATTTCGATTTCACTTTGTCACAAAGTCCACCTTCTTGGTGTCCTAGGACTATAAAATTTCTTCTTTTTGAAAGAGAAATCTAGAAGTTGAATCAGAAAGTATGACCATGGTTGGAAAGGAAGACCAGTGTCAAGAATACCAATTTTTAAAATTTTTTTTTTTTCAACGTTTATTTATTTTTGGGACAGAGAGAGACAGAGCATAAACGGGGGAGGGGCAGAGAGAGAGGGAAACATAGAATCGGAAACAGGCTCCAGGCTCTGAGCCATCAGCCCAGAGCCCGACGCGGGGCTCGAACTCACGGACCGCGAGATCATGACCTGGCTGAAGTCGGACGCTTAACCGACTGCGCCACCCAGGCGCCCCAAGAATACCAATTTTTAAGACACAGCTACCAAAGAGTGATACCTATTCATGTTATAAACTTTAAACAAGATGATTCTTACTTTGCAATAAACTATCTTTTTTGCCTCTTTACCTCTTCAATCTTGAATTTCAAGTCATGTATTAGAATACATCACACATTAAGAATATTTCTGAATTCCTTGGGCTGCAAGGGGATTACAACAGCAACAGAGCTTCCAATGAACCTTTGTGGCTTTGGCCTCAATATGTGAATACCCTATTTGGGCTCAGACTTCCTATTTGCCCTAAGATCAATCCTTTTTTTTAAAAATTTTTTTTAATCTTTATTTTTGAGAGAAAGAGAGACAGAAAAGAAGTGTGAACAAGGGGAGGAATAGAGAGAGAGGGAGTCACTCAATCTGAAGCAGGCTCCAGGCTCCGAGGTGTCAGCACAAAGCCCAAAGCAGGGCTCAAACTCATGAACCATGAGATCATGAGCTGAGCCAAAGTCAGACGCTTAACTGCCTGAGCCACCCAGTTGCCCCTAAGATCAGTCATTTTGGTTGTTCTATATGTTGTCTTGCTACAAAAGGAAATAAACCCTCTGAAGAACCTTTTTAGAATCTTTTTAGAATCTAGCCTAGAATGATCTCAACAATAACAAACTTATAAATTCCCTTACTAGCATGAATTCTTTGCTGATTAATAGTTTTTTCAAGTTCTCTTCTCAGTCTGACTTCTGCCCCATACTTTCCAACAGTGCCATCATCCACCAATATGAAATGGGAATGTAGATTATTCAGAACATTCAATTTGCTCAGAGGGTTCAACAATGTTTGATAAGGAGCAACCACCTAAACAACAGCAAACATGAGTTAGTGGGCAGGATTAATTATAATATAAAGAAAAAATAACTTTGAAATAATCTATGAAAGCAAGTAAGAGGTAAAATTCTATTTACAATATAGTAACAAATAGAAAATGTCAAAAAAAAAAGGTGTCAAAAAGCACAAGCTTTTCTTTTTTAGGTTCATGGTTTTTTTTCTCCCAACACTTTTTTTTCCAAATTTTTATTTAAATTCTACTTAGTTAACATACAGTGCAATACTGGTTTCAGGAGTAGAATTCAGTGATTCATCAATTACATACAACACCCAGTGAAAAAGTACAAGCTTTTAACCAACTGAAAATTAACCAACAATGGGTTGAACCATACAACTGTATTTCATCTCATTTCAGAATATATATTATTTTTTTAAAGTTTATTTATTTATTTATTTATTTATTTATTTATTTATTTATTTATTTTGAGGGGAGAGGAGAGACAGAGAGAGAAAGAGAGAGAGAGAATCCCAAGTAGGCTCCAGGCTGTCAGCACAGAGCCCAACGTGGGGTTATATCCCATGAACCTTGAGATCACGACCTGAGCCAAAACCAAGAATCAGATGCTTAACCAACTAAGCCACCCAGACGCCCCTAGAATATATACTATTTTATTATTACATGCAAAGGAAACCGAAAATAAATAATAAGTAGTGTGAATAAACTGTTAGGTTATTAGTGAATAAAGAGCAATATACAAAGGACACTGAATTAGAGCAATCAAATGTTATATTGCTATTTTTCTAGCCCTAAGGAGAATCTTTAAATTTGATAATAGAAATATAATCACACTTGAAAGTGATCATTATAATTCAGTAATTCTTTTTTAGTAGTCTCTTGACAAATATTTATAACCAATTCACATGTCCTTAACCTATTCAAATAAAACACTAGCAACTGATTACTACTCTTAGTGACAATAAAATTAATTCTTAAAGTCATTAAAAATTTAATTTCAAAGACTGGCGTGATTTGGAAAAGGTGTGAAATAGCTATACAAAACAGAAACCGAAACATACTAATAATATAATACAGGGCACCTGGGTGGCCCAGTCGTTTAAGCATCTGACTTCAGTTCAGGTCATGATCTCATGGTTCGTGGGTTCGAACCCCACTGTCAGGCTTTGTGCTGACAGCTCGGAGCCTGGAGCCTGCTTCAGATTCTCCCTCTCTCTCTCTGCCCCTCCCCCACTCAAACTCTGTCTCTCAAAAAATAAGTAGTAAACATTAAAAAAAAAATTTTAAATAATATAATGCCAATTACTTATATCTATGAATGCATTTTTGAAAGGATAATAAGAAAACCTCAAGAAAATAACTTAAAAAAATTTTTTTTAATGTTTATTTTTGAGGGGGGGGAAGGGGCAAAGAGAGAGGGAGAGAGAGGGAGAATCTGAAGCAGGCTCCAGGTTCTGAGCTGTCAGCACAGAGCCCAATGTGGGGCTTGAACCCATGAGCCATGAGATCATGACCTAGGCCGAAGTCAGATGCTTAACTGACTGAGCCACCCAGGCACCCCAAGAAAATACTTTTTAAACATAATTTGAAAAGTATAGTATGATCATGAATAGTTTAAGTTGACTTGCACTATTCTTACTCTAATTTTGTTTATACAGAAGTTCAAACATAAGAAGTTTTTTAAATCATTCTTACATCTCTCCCAACAAGATCATTTCTGTTTTCAATCACTCCCCATGGAGCTATTCCAATAGTGCAAATCTTTCGAGATGATCTGGAAGCATGTTCTTTGAGGGCATCACCAACATGTTTTGCCACACCTGTTTATACAAAATTTATTTCACTTTATTTGAAAGTAGTTATTGTTTTCAGAATAATCCTGTGCTCAATCTATGACACTATAATTGGTGATATTTTTCTTTATACAAAGATAAAAAGCAACGAGGTCCAAAAGACAAACTGATGAAAGAAAACACAAGGACCAAAAAGAAAACAAACAAAAGAATCCCACAATGCCAAATCACTACAACTGCCTGAAACACACGTAAAAATAACTTTTACCATGTTGTTAGGCCTAGTCCTCTCTTAGATTCCTCATGTAAGTAACTGTAGTTTGTTATTGTTCTACACATCATCTAAAAAAAAATGAAGAGTATGGCTCAGGACCATAAGCAACACACACACACACACACACACACACACACACACACACACACCAAGCAACTATAAAAGTTGTCCAACTGAATCAAAAATAAGGAAAAAAGTAGAAAAGGTAATTCAAAAGAGCATGTAACTCCTCATTATCACTTGTTATGGGCTGAACTGGATCTTTCCCAAAATTCTTATGTTGAAATTCTAATCCCAGCACCTCAGAATGTGACTGTATTTGGAGACAGGTCCTTTAAAGAGACTATACACTGTAAATGACGCCCTAACCCAATCTGTCTGGTGTCCTTTTATGGAAAGGAAATTTTGGACCCAGAAAGAGATACCAGGAATGCACATGCACAAAAAGGAAACAGTGAGAAAGTGACCATCTACAAGCCAAGGAGAGAGGCCTCGGGAGGAGCCAAACCTGCTAACAACTTGATCTTGGGACCTCCAAAACTGTGAGAAATTTTATTTTGCTTAAGCCACCCAGCCTGTGGTATTTTGTTATGGAAGCCCTAGAAAACCAATGCATCACTCAATTTGATTTTTATAATGCATTAGATCTCCTTCCTCATCTGGATTATGGAAATAGCCTCTTCACTGGCCTTCCAACTGCTGCCTTGCCTGTGCATAGTCTATTTTCAAAACATCATCCAAATGATCTTTGTTCTTGTCAACTCTCTGCTTAAACCTTCCCTTCTTACTCAGAGTAAATGTGAAAGTGCTTGCTTGTAATGGCCTATAAGGTTTTATATAATGATGTGCCTTTGCCCTGCTATTCACCACTCTACCCCAACTCACCCCATCCCATCACCCACCATACCCCCATACCTTTCCAACCTCATCATCTAGCCTTCCTTATTCATTCTACTTACCTACACTGTACCCTTCTTACCATTCTTCCAACAAACTAGCAGTTTCTTTTCTTTTAAATACTCTGTCCCACACTATTCTTATCTTGCTCCCTCATTTCCTTCAATTTCTACTCAGATGTCACCTTATTAATGAAGCCCCCTCCACCATCCCTCACCATCCTTCCTCTATATTTCATGTGTCTCCATAGCACTTATCATCTAACATGTAATAACATATTTACATGTTTGTTATCTGTTTGTTATCTGCATCTCCCCTGCTAAAATATAAGCTCCACAAAGGTAAATATTTTCTTTGCTTTGTCGAATGGTAGATCTTTAGCATCCAGAAGAATGCTTGACATACAATGAGATTCAAAAACCAGCTGCTGATAATGAATTAAATGTCTGCAAACAGTAATAATTATATTTTGCTTTGTACACTAAAGTTAATCTGCCATTTTTAGATCTAACTTATATATGTGGTAAAGAAGACTTGGAATGAAAAATTATAATATATTAAAAATTAATTTTGAAAGCTACTTCTTACCACTGCCTAGGCAATGGACTGCCATCCTGGGTTCAATTTACCAGTAGTCAGAGAGTGACAGGAGTAACACTTGGCTCTATAGTAGGGGTCAACAACCTTTTTCTGGTAAAAGGTCAAATAATAAACATTTTAGGGTTTGCAAGGTAAACAGTCTCTGTCACATCTATTAACCTCTGTTGTTGTAGTGCAAATGTAACTATAGATAATTCAAAAACAAATGAGTGTAGCTGTGCTCCAATAAATCTTTATTTACAAAAACAATGACTGGGTTGGATTTGGTGCCTGGGACCATAGTTTGTTAATACCTGCTCTACAGTTATTATTTTTAAGACTAAATGAAAATCAAATACTTCTACAATTACCATTTATACTTAGGAACTATATAAATTATTTAACAGAAAAAGATGAATATACTGATATTTGGTGTTGACTATTATTTAAATTATCTAATTAATATTATGAGACATTTATAAACACACTAAATAAAATTGATATAATCATCACATTACCTGTATTTACTCCTCCAGTTAAAATCCAGGCTCCAGTTGTAACTGCAGCTTTAATAAGACCCTTTCCAAGCAGCTGCTTGATTCGTGGGTGAAGCTCAAATTTCTGCATGCCTCCATGCACAGAGATAACAAGTTTGGGTAATTCCATTTGCCATTCTTTAAGCAGAAGTTGTAGAATGACTTCAGGTTTGGTGTCATATGATAGTCTCACATACTAAAAAAAGATTTTTAAAAGGACAAAATAACTGAATATGTTCATAGGTTTCATAATGCAACATTATACAACTTCAAAATGTTATTTAGATCAGATTATTATTAAATAGATTTGACAGGTTGCTTTTAATGTACTTAACACTCCTAGGAATAAACAATAACAAATGATTTTAAAGTTGGAAAATCATTCTGTAAGAGCTATAGAAGCAGTGGTACTCAAATTTTTAACCTTTAAAACATAAATATTTTCCTCTTTCTGTTTATATAAACTCAATTACTCTTTATCTATGCACAGTATTTAATGGTTTGGTGTAACTATGAGTATGCAGTAGTGGGAAGTGCTAAGGCTAGCTACAGTGATGATAAAAGGGAAAAAGAATAATGAAAAAAAATGGAAGCTTCTACAACTCTTGCTATAAACAGAGGCAAATACTGTATTAACTTTGAAAATTATGCCAATGATCCAGTCTATTTATAACAGAATTTTGAATATGCAGTAAAATAACAAAAATATTTTTTTACTCAATATTTCAAGGTGTTCAAATGGATTCACAAGTTTAATTTTTGAAAAATTCTATAGAAAATAAGCTGTCCCATCTGTGGTATAATTTACTCTTGTTTGAAAGGTTAAGAAAATTATCTTTGTCTTAAGTGACATCACGAAACTTACTTGCTATGACCACTCTAATTCATTTTCTCTGTCTAATGAGTTTGTATGATTTACTGCATAAGAAATCTGAAATATTCATATGTTGGAAGAAAAACATTTAAAAAAAGGTTTTTTAAAAATGTTTACTTATTTTTGAGAGAGAAAGAGAAACAGTGCAAGCAGAAGAGGGGCAGAGAGTAAGGGAGACACAGAATCCCAAGTAGGCTCCAGGCTCCGAGCTGTCAGCAGAGGGCCTGACACAGGGCTCAAATTCACGGACCACAAAATCATGACCTGAGCCCAAGCTAGACACATAACCAACTGAGCCACCCAAGCACCCCAGAAGAAAAACATTTTTAATCATCTCTAAGAAAGGTTCCTTGCAAAACAATATATTGCCCACTGCTTTACAAAGCTCAAATACCAATGAAAAATATTCTAAAATATCAAAATCCAAAATATGAGAATTCTAAAAATGAGAAGACTCTAGAGAATGCAATGAGATTTGTTCTATACGAGGTCTTCCCACATTAGTTTTAAGTCATTATTATATTTGGGTACATAGTGTTTAGAAAACAAATTAAAAAAAGATTATTTAAGGAATAAATAAGGAATTCCACTTTGGACAATGGTAGACTAGACTGTCTTGAATTAACTCTGCCCCTAGGAACAGAAAAGCTAGAAAATAAATAACACTTTTTTTAAGTTTATTTATTTAGGGAGAGAAAGCGCAAGTAGGGGAGGGGCAGAGAGAGTGAAAATCCCAAGCAGACTCTGCACCATCAGCACAGAGTCTGACAAAGGGCTTGAACTCATGACTTGCAAGATCATGACCTGAGCCAAAGTCCGCACTTAAATGACTGAGCCAGGAGCGCCTGGGTGCCTCAGTCGGTTGAGCGTCCGACTTCAGCTCAGGTCATGATCTCGCAGTTGATGAGCTCGAGCCCCGCATCGGGCTCTGTGCTGACAGCTCAGAGCCCAGAGCCTACTTCCGATTCTGTGTCTCCCTCTCTCTCCATCTCTCCCCAGCTCATGCTCTGTCTCTCTCTCTCAAAAATAAAGATAAACATTAAAAAAAATTTAAAAAAAAAATGACTGAGCCACCCAGGCATCCCATAAATAACAGGTCTGAAAGCATCAGAAAGCTACCAAGGCCATGAAAAACTGGGATCCAGATCCGAAAGAATAGGAAAACTTGGAGAGATGAATCCACCTTTAGCACTGCTTTTCCCAGCAAGGCAGGGAGTTAGAACAAAGAACAACCTAAAGGGTAAAATGTTGGTGAATCTAAACAAATAATAATTATGTTTGGGGGGTTTAAAATTATGCCAACAAAAGCACATAAGTCATGAGAGAAATAAATGCAGTTAAAAAGTATTCTGAAGGTTCTTGCACTGTCCAAAAAGTAGTAAAAGGACTTACAATAAATTAAAATGCATTTTGTAGTGTTTACTATAAGATTAATCTATAGAAAGGGGCACCTGAGTGGCTCAGTTGGTTAAGCACCCAACTCTTGATTTTGGCTCAGGTCATGATCTCACAATTCATGAGTTCAAGCCCCGCACTGGAGCTGTCAGCACAGAGCCTCCTTGGGATTCTCTCTCTGCCTTACCCCTGCTCGTTCTCTCCCTCTCTCTCAAAACAAACAAACAAACAAACAAATAAAAGATTTAATCTACAGAAAAACAATGTTATCAATAACATGCTAATAAAGAAGGAAATAATAAAAAAAATACTTAATCCAAAGCATGTAAGAAAGAAAAGGGAATAAAGAAAAAGTGCAACAGTAAACTAAACTTAAAAATTATGTGCTTCTTAAAAAGAAACCTCTTGGGGCGCCTGGGTGGCTCAGTCGGTTAAGCGTCCGACTTTGGCTCAGGTCATGATCTCGCGGTCCGTGAGTTCAAGCCTCGCATCGGGCTCTGTGCTGACAGCTCAGAGCCTGGAGCCTGTTTCAGATTCTGTGTCTCCCTCTCTCTCTGGCCCTCCCCCGCTCATGCTCTGTCTCTCTCTGTCTCAAAAATAAATAAACGTTAAAAAAAAATTAAAAAAAAAAAAAGAAAGAAAGAAAAAAGAAACCTCTTAAACATAAGGAAAGGTTAAAAGTAAAAGGGAAGAAAAAAAAAACTTAGCTATGCTGATTTAAGAAAAACCAGACACTGGAGGCACCTGGATGCCCCAGGTGATGATCTTGCAATTCACAAGTTCGAGCCCTGCATTGGGCTCTGTGCTGACAGCTCAGAGTCCGGAGCCTGCCTCAGATTCTGTGTCTCCCTCTCTCTCTGCCCACCTCCCACCCCCAGCTCGTGCTCTGTCTCTCCCTCTCTCTCTCAAAAATAAAAACATTAAAAAAAAAAAAAAGAAAAACCAGACTTTGTCAAAAAAATGAGATTAAAAGACATTTCATAATGATAAAAGGTTCAATTCACCAAAAAGATATGATACTTCTATATTTATATGCACCTATACAAATAACTTCAAAATACATAACAAAATGGCTGAGACTAATTTCCTGACTTACTGTTACATAAATCTTCAGACAACAAATGTGTATTATTTAGATAACAAGATAAATGAAATTTTAAAAAATCAAGTATGTGACATACCTTAGCTCTATAGGAATGAGAACCGCCTTGAAAATTTATGACTCCATAAGCATCTGTTGGGCTCTGTTCTGTATGCTTTTCCACAGACCATTCTTCTAATGTCTGATTAAAATGGTCACCCAATTTCACATCTGAGTATTTCATGGCAAGACTTGCAGTAAAACAAGCATGTTGCTTGACCAAACGACCACAAAAACACCTGAGGTAAAGAAATTTTTAAAAGATCTTTCAAAAAAATTAGTCAATGGAAAACTGAATTAAAATGAACGAACCAATGAAGAGTACAAAAATAATTTAACTTTTTAATTTTACAATACCAATAAATTAATACCTTCAACATAGCATGAAAATAGTATAAATACATTTGCTTGTGATGATGTAGTCCTCTAACTTTAGTGTGGGACACCTAAAAAATGTAGTATAACCACATAATAGAACAGTATTCAGCAGCAGAAAGGAATGAACCACTCATAAACACAATATGGATGATCTCAAAATTATCATGCTGCACGAAAGAATCCAGATTCCAAACAAAACGTATTTCTATGATTTCATGTATAAAGAATTCAAGAAAATACAAACTAACCTATACAGTGATAACACTGGTGACCCAGGTCCAGGAGCAGAAAGAGCAATTGTATTCTACCTAGAAGCAATTATTGGACACTACTACATAGGAAGCCAGAACCCAGTGGAGCCAGTCAGTCTCAATGATTTGACAAAAAAATCTTAACTGCAGTTTGTAGAAACCAAAGGAGCTAGATTTGTAGGGCAAAAAACAAAGAGAGGAGGGAGCTACATGAGAGAGTTCCAGATTTTTGCAGAACGGTCTCCTTGAACGTGAATAAGAATAAACTACCCAAAACAAACAAGAACTACTAGACAACAGTAGGCCAAATAACTCCGGAAGTTCATAAAGGGCAGGGAACAGTTTGTGTTGTCACCAGCCAGAGTACAGATCTCAATCAATATACAAGACCTATAAAAGGGTCATCAGAAGAGTAATGCCTATTAGAAGGGCTAAATTAGACCTAGACCCACATGTGCCATGACAAACTAGAAAAGCAAGACTTGAAATGATCAAACTGATCCAAAGTAACTTAATTCCCTGCTAAAACAAGCCCAAAACTCCCTAACAGAAAATGACAAAATCCAGCACCCTAAGACATAAAGTTCATAACGCATAGCATCCATCAAAAATTACAAAGCATGCGCGGCACCTGGGTGGCTCAGTTGGTTAAGCACCTGACTCCTGATTTCGGCTCAGGTTATGATCTCGTGGTTTGTGGGACTGAACTCTGTGTTGGGCTCCAAGCTGACAGCATGGATCATGCTTGTTATACTCTCCTCTCTATCTGCCCCTCCCCTGGCTCGATCTCTCTCTCTCTCTCTCTCTCAAAACATTCTTTTTAATTACGAAGCATGCAAAGAAGTAGGAAAATAAGTAGGAAACAAATCACTACGTGAAGACCCAAAATTGTAGAGACATGGTTGAATTAGCAGAAACTATAACAACTACTATAAATAAACTCCATTAAAAATATGCTCTGGGAGGTGACCAGAATGAAAACATGACCACAACCAGGGAGGAACTGGAAAAAAAAGTTTTTTTGAGAGAGAGAGAGAGAGAGAGAGAGCACGTGCTCGCGCATACATACACACACACACACACACACACACACACACACACACACACACGAGTTGAGGAGGGGCAGAGGAAGAGAAAGAGAATCTTCAGTAGGCTCCATGCCCACTAGAGCCTAACTCAGGGCTTGATCTCAAGACCGTGGGATCACGACCTGAGTTGAAATCAAGAGTAGGATGTTATCCAACTGAGCCATCAAGGCACCCCTGTAAAACACTTTTTTAAAAAAGGCCGAACCAGAGGCACCTGAGTGGCTCAGTTAGTTAAGTATCTTACTCTTGATCTCAGCTCAGGTCTTGATCTCAGGGTTGTGAGTTCAAACCCTGCAATGGGTTTCATGCTGGACATGAAGCCTACTAAAAATTAAATTAAATTAAATTAAATTAAATTAAATTAAATTAAATTAAATTAAATTAAATTAAACATGCAACTATAACATCTAAAAATAATATCTGAGCAATCCCTAACAAAATCACACCACCATTCTTCACAGAGCTAGAACAAACAATCTGAAAATTTCCATGGAACCAGAAAAGACCCCGAACAGCCAAAGCAATCTTGAAAAAGAAAACTAAAGCTGGAGGTATCACAGTGCCAGACTTCCAAGATGTATTACAAAGCTGTAATCATCAAGACAGTATGCTACTGGCACATAAACAGACACTCAGATCAATGGAACACAATAGAGAACTCAGAAATGGACCCACAAAAGTATGGCCAACTAACCTTTGAGAAAGCAGGAAAGAACACCCAATGGAATAGAGACAGTCTCTTCAGCAAATGGTTCTAGGAAAACTGGACAGCAACATGCAGAAAAATGAACCTGGACCACTTAAAATGGATGGATGAAGACCTAAATATAAGACAGGAAGCCATCAAAATCCAAGAGGAGAAAGCAGGCAAAAACCTCTTTGACCTCAGTCACAGCAACTTCTTATGCCACACATCTCCGGGGGCAAAAATGGAACTACTGGGACCTCATCAAAATAAAAAGCTTCTATACAGCGAAGGAAACAATCAGCAAAACTAAAAGGCAACTGACGGAATGAGAGAAGATACTTGCAAGTGACCTATCAGATAAAGGGTTAGTATCCAAAATCTATAAAGAACTTATCAAACTCAACACCCCCAAAAAAACAAATAATCCACTGAAGAAATGGGCAAAGACATGAATATCTTCTCCAAAGAAGACATCCAGATGGCCAACCGACACATGAAAATGCTCAACGTCACTTATCATCAGGGAAATACAAATCAAAACCACAATGGGACACCACCTCACACCTGTCCGAATGGCTAACATTAACAATTCAGGCAACAACAGATGTTGGCAAGGATGCGGAAAAAGAGGATCTCTTTTGCACTGCTGGTGGGAATGCAAACTGGTGCAGTCACTCTGGAAAACAGTATGGAGGTTCCTCAAAAAACTAAAAAATAGAACTACACTACAACCTGGCAATTGCGCTACTAGGTATTTATCCAAGGGATACAGGTGTGCTGTTTCAAAGGAAAACATGCACCCCAAAGTTTATAGCAGTACTATCAACAATGGCCAAAGTATGGAAAGAGCCCAAATGCCCATCAACAGATGAATGGATAAAGATATGGTATATATATATACAATGGAGCAATCAAAAAGAATGAAATCTTGCAACTACATGGATGGAACTGGAGGGTATTATGCTAAGCGAAATTAGTCAGAGAAAGACAAATATCATATGACTTCACGCATATGAGGAATTTAAGATACAAAACAGATGAACATAAGGGAAGGGAAGCAAAAATAATATTAAAAACAGGGAGGAGGACAAAACATAAGAGACTCTTAAACATAGAGAACAAACAGAGTGTTGCTGGAGGGGTTGTGGGAGGGCAGGAGCGCTAAATGGGTAAAGGGCATTAAGGAACCTATTCCTGAAATCACTGTTGCACTATATGCTAACTTAGATGTAAATTAAAAAATTAAATAAACTAATTAATAAATAATAAAATAAAAATAATATCTGAAATGAAAATGCCATAGGATAAGATTCATAACATATAAGACACCACAAAGAAAGAAAACCCGCAAACTTGAAAAAATAGCAAAAGACTCTATCCAAACTGAAACAATGACAGAAAAGACTGGAGGGGAACAAAAGGAATAGAACATTAGCAACCTGTGGAACAATATTAAGTATCTCAACACACACACATAATCCAAGGCCCAGAAATGAGGGAGTGGAAATAAAAATTTGAAAACACTGGGCAAAAATCTGAAAACTATTTGAAAGACAAATTTGAGCAGTTCAATAACAACTAAGGAAAACAAGCTTAAAGAAATCACACTAGAGCACTGCTGAAAGCCAGTGATAGAGAAAATCTTAAAAGTAGAAAAGTAGCAAAAAAAAAAAAAAGAAAAAAGAAAAGTAGCAGAGTACAAGTGTCACAATATATGCCAAAGAACAAAGCTAATTATGACAGCAGACATCCTATAAAAAATTCATGCAATCCACAGTCACTGTGGTATAGCATCTTACTTTTTTCTTTAAGTTTTATTTATGTAATCTCTAAACCCAACGTGGGGCTCAAATTCACAACCCCAAGATTAAGAGTCGCATACTGTTCCAAGTGAGCCAGCCAGGTACCCCAACTTGTTTGCAAAGCATCTTTAAAGTAATAAAAGGAAAAAAAAACAAAACTCCTTATCAAATCAGAATCCTGTAAGACTGTAACAAAACTATCAGCCAACCAAAGTGACTGAATAGACATTTACAGAACACTCCACCAGCAAAAGAATAAAAACTCTACTTGAGTGCACAGAAAGTATTCACCAAGATTAACCATATTCTGGGCCACAAAATAAGTCTCAATAAACTAAAATAAGGATGGAAATCATATAAAGTATGTTCTCAGACTACAGTGAAATTAAACTAGAAACCAATAAAAGAAACATACTGGGAAAATCCTCAAGTTTTTGGAAATTAAATGACACACTTTTTATTAACTCATAGATCAAAGAAAGTCACAAAGAAACTAGAAAATATTTGAAAAAATGAAAATAGAAATAATATCAAAATATGCGGGATCTAACTGTACAGTGTTTAGTATAAAAGCTAGTGTATTTATATGCATACTTTGCACTATAAAAATATATAGGATAAAAATTTGTAATATATAAATTAGAAAACAAGATCTGCAAGCAATACTAATCTAAACTTCCACCTTAAAAAACTAAAAAGGGCAAATTAAACCCAAAGTAAGTAGATAGGAAGAAATAATAAAGAGAACATAATGAAATATGAAAAGAAAAACCAATGAAACAAAAAGACCAACAAAATTCAACATCTATTCACTAGAAACATTTTCAGCAAACTAAGAAAAGAGACAACTTCTTCAACACAGATATCCTCATACTTACTAAGCATTGGCCATGAGTACTACTCACTACATCCTGAGTCCTGTGAGTCCTTCTAGCTAATCACCAAACCTCAAGGTCATCCTGGGGACACTTGACAAAAGTAGACAAAATATACGAGATAACTGTTTTTAACTACTGAACAAGAGGTACTGAGACTTCAATCCCTGACATGAAGAAAAATATATGAGGTGAGTCCCATAAATGCACCACACTGGAGCAGTTTCTCAACCATTATGCACTGAGATAATGCCCAGGTAAAAAATGGCAGTGTCAAGAGCTGAGGAAGGAAGCAACAAACAGAATTCCAGACTGCTGAAACAGCTAGAATTTGTAGCAGGGTACAAGAGAAGAGAGAACTATAAAGAGGGAGAAAAGAAACTTGCATGAGGAGTCACCATGGGTTCTTGGCCATACACTGAGCTGGATCTGTGTTAGTCAAGACTTTGACACCTAGCAGAAATCACTTGCTGTGGGTCTGAGAACGGAATCATAAAGAGCTGGGAAACACTGCAGTTTTAGCTCAGAGTGAAAAGCCATACTGGGCATACTGCTGAGATCCTAAAAAGGTTATACCTTAGGAGTACAGTCCACATTCTAAGACTAAGTTCAAAATAAAAATAGAATTGCCCTAACAAAGAATAAAATCAAGCCTGATAGGACAAAATAATCTGCCAATAAATTAATCACCTGTCAGAACAAAATTCAAATTCTTCAAAGGAAGACAACATACCCAGAACTCCTGAGGTGGATCATGCAAACACAGAGCATATAATAAAAAATTACTATATATATTAAAAAGCAAAAAAAGTGACTTGTAATCAAGAAAAAAGTAAATTCAATAATTCAACAGAAACAGACCCTAAATGACACCTGATGTTGGAATTAGTAAAAAAAAATTTTAATGCAGATGTTATAAATATGTTCAAAGACTTCTATAAATAGAAGATGATGTGATAACAAGGATACAGACAGGGCATCTCAGTAGTGACTTAGAAACTGTAATAAAGAATCAAAAATTTTAGAACTGAAAAATATAATGCACAAAAAGTTCATTGGATGGGCCAAACAGCATTATTGGTGACTGCAGAAATAATTAGTGAAAGAAAATATACAAAGCTATAGTAATCAAAGAAAAAAAAGATTAGTGAATCTTAAGACATATCAATACAAATGTTCTACTTTAATCAGCATAATTTTAATTATGAATTTTAATTATTTAATTAAAATAAAATTTTAATTACAAAAAAAAAAGCAGGGCCTCAGTAACCCATGGAAAATATCATACAATCTAACAAAGGTATAACTGGAGTCTCAGAGGGAAGAAAGAGAGAATGGGGCAGAAAAATATTTTAAGAAACAATGACTAAAAACTTCCCAATCCAGTGATAGATATAAAACTTGCAAATATTACTGCAGAGTATATACAAAGAGAACCACTCTTAGGCACATTGTATACCTGCTGCTGGAAACTAAAGATACAGAAAAAAAATCTTTAAACTAGCAGAGGGAAAAAAGATGGCATTACATACAGAATAACTACACTATTGACAACTGACGTCTCACCAAAAACAAAAGCCAGAAGACAAATTAACGTTATCTTTAAAGTGCTGGAATGGGAAAATGGTCAACTCAGCATTCTACACCTAGAGAAAATATCCTTCAAAAATGAGTTAAAAAAAAAAACCTGAAAAATATGAAAATACATTTTCAGATAAACCAGTTTGAGAAAATTCACCTCCACTACCTGCATTATATCAAACACTAAAGGAAGCTCCTCAGTCTGAGTGGAAAGATACCAGATGGAACCTCACATATAAAGGAAGGAATGTATAAGACTGGAAATGGTAAAACAACTCAATATATCTAAAATGAACTCACTGTGTACTTTTCTTCCTAGCCTACCTACCAGAGACCTTCTATTATTACTCTTCTAACCCTTCATCAGATCTTAATGAACAAGATTACTATTTACTTAGATAAGTTAGAAATTTAGGTACTATCTTCAAATCTTCCTTTCTCTACACTTTCATCAAATCCTATTGAGCTTATCTCATTCATCCCTTCAAATATGTCTACCTCTCTTCATCATCATAGCCACTATATTAATTCAAGCTCTGATTTATTCCAAAATTACTCCAAAACTTTCCAAACTACTTTTTTCTCCCAATAATCTCCTCAAAATGCCAACTGCTTTTACCAAAGAAGAAAAAAAAGAAGAAAACAAAATCAAAACTATGTGTCACAGTATATAGTTTAAATGATCTGGTCCCTACTTATTTCTCCAGCTCACATCTTTCCAATATCCATATTACATTCTGCAGTTTCCTGACAGAACCATAACCTCTTTCACTGTCAGGCTTTTCCACATCCTATTCTCTCTGCCTAAATCACTTTTGCTCAATCTTTACCCAACTAATTCACATCCAGCTTTAGAACTCTGCTCATGTGGTTTCATTGGAGTTTCACACCTTATCCTTTCTCTCCCAACTCTGAGTAAAGTAACCCTCAAACATAATAACCTGTGAGTTTTATACCTTTTTATTCTAACTGATGCTTTTAATAGATTTGTTTTATTTTTCAAAATTTGTTCAACAGAGTTATGTTATTAAACTTACCTGACAAGTTGCTGACAAATTTGACATCCTGGAAGGCATCTATAAAACAAGGTAAATTATTTATTTCTTAAAAGTTAAAAAAAATAGTTTAAACTATATAAAATCTATGTAATAGTACAAAACAAAGCAAAATTACATACTTAGTTTAATTTTTCAGTACATATCATAGGTCATTTATACCTTGATATATATATTCAAATAACTATTTTTTTAACTCACATAGTTTCCACTTTTTTTTTTAATTTTAGAAAGAGAGAAAGCACCAGTGGGGGAGAGAGTCAGAGAGGGGGAGAGAGAGAATCTTAAGCAGGTTCCACCCTCAGCGTGGAGCCCGATGCAGGACTCAATCCCACAACCCTGGGATGAGGACCCGAACTGAAATCAAGACTCAGATGCTCAACTGACTGAGCCACCCACGCGTCCCTCCACATTTTTTAAATTGTAGTTGACATACAATGTTAGTTTCAGATATACAACATAGTGATTCAACAATTCTATACATTAGTCAGTGCTCACCAAGATAAGTACAGTCACTATCTGCCACCATACAATGTTATTATAGTATTATTAACTATATTCCTTATGCTGTACTTTCCTCTCATTATTTATTTTACAACTTAAATTTGTACCTCTTACTTCCCTTCACCTATTTTACCCAACGCCTCACCCTCCTAATATTTAAAATAGCTTCCATTATTTTAAATACAATTAGTTGTGACAAAAACCAGAAACTATAAGAGAAAAAGACTGATAGATTTAACTACATAAAAATACACTTTATTATGTGGCAAAAATATGTCACTCATAAAGTCTAAAAAGAAACTGAGGAAAAAATAATTGCAGGCAAAAGGTTAGTTTCCCTACTATATAAAGAGTTTCACCAAATCTACATAAAAAAGGAAAATATATGGATACTTCATGGTAAAAACACATATGAAAAGGTATTTGATTAGAAAAGATTTTTTAACCTTTAAGACAGTATCTTGGAAAGAACAGAGATATGTAGACTCATGTTGGTGGGAGTATAAACTGATACAATCTCTATGGACGGCAATTTGGTAATACCCATCAAAATGAAAAAAATGTAAACTCCTCAAATTCTAATACCAATACTAAAAGTATAGGCTAAAAAATATTTGTAGCAATATACAAGGTTGTTCATTCATTACAGCATTTTTTTTCTAATAGCAAAAAGAAAAACAGAATAGCTAAAATGTTCGTTAACAAGGGACTACTAAAACAAATTATAATCCAGATATATAATTTAAAAGGATGAAACAATTAAGAAAAGTGGTTACTGCCAAAATAATAAACACAGTGGGTTAAATGGTATGTAATTAAAAGGGGAGAGGAAGGAGTAAATACACATCGGCTAGGACATGCAAAGACCATGCAAAGACAGTATCTGGTTATCTCTGAAAGGTATTCCAAGAATTAGTAACATTGGTTTTCTTTAGGAAAGGGAACTTATAGTTAAGGCACAGTGGTAGAAAGGAGCCTTTCACTTATAAATTTTTATATCTTATAAACCCATGTATTAAACCTATTTATATGAACAACTGGGTGGCTCAGTAAGTTAAGCATCCGACTTTGGCTCAGGTCATGATCTCACTGTTCATGGGTTCGAGCCCATGTCAGGCTCTGTGCTGACAGCTCAGAGTCTGGAGCCTGCTTCAGATTCTGTGTCTGCCTCTCCCCCACTTGCACTCTCTCTCACTCTCTCTCAAAAATCAACATTAAAAAAAAATTTTTTTTAATTAAACCTATTCATAAAAAAACTAATTTTAAAACTCAACTAGTGTAGGGGTGCCTGGATGGCTCAGTCGGTTAAGCGTCTGACTTTGGCTCAGGTCATGATCTCGCAGTTTGTGAGTTCAAGCTCCACATCAGGCTCTGTAAGGACAAGCTCGGAGCCTGAAGCCTACTTCGGATTCTGTGTCTCCCTTTCTGTCTGCCCTCCCCTGTTCGTGCTCTGTCACTCTCCCTCTCGAAAATAAAAATTAAAAATTAAAAATAAATAAATAAATAAATAAACCTTAAACAAAATTTCAACTAGTATAGAAGGAAATGACCAGCTATCACTGTTTAAAAATTATGCCTCATATGGATGGCTAAAGCCAAAGATACTTAATAACAAAATGAGACTTAACACCTAATGAGTACTTTTATTGTTTCTACTGCAAAATGAAATTAATGAATTTATAGGAAATAAACTCCATATTAATAATATAATCTACTTTTTTAATAAATCAAAAACATAATTTCCTCCCAAAGAAAGAACAATGTCTTACTTTGAAATGACACACTGAACTAAGGAGATCTAAATTCTAATCCCACCTTTATGAATTATTAGTCATGTGACCTGGGAAATGTCACTTCTGCTCTCTGGTTAAGAAATGTAGTATTACATTGTAACAAAACATCTATAATAATTAGAAAGAAATTCAAATTGATTCAAAAAATAATGACTGGAAGAGACATTAAGATGATCTGTTTTGGGGTGCCTGAGTGGCTTAGTCAGTTAAGCATCCAACTCTTGATTTCGGCACAGGTTGTGATCTCATGGTCATGAAAATAGAGCCCTGTGTCAGCGATTCTCTCTCCCCCTCTCTCTTTGCCCTTACCCTGCACATATGCATATACTCTCTCTCTCTCTCAAAAAAGAAAAAAAAAATAATGTTTTAATTATCTAAAAGACATTTACAGAACCTACAAAAAATTGAATATAAAAAGATAAAAAATGTTTTCTCAAAAATCAAATAAATGCAAATTTAAAACATACATTATTTTCTACTTAACACTTTTTCTTGAAGATAATGAAAAATGTTACTCTAATCAATATTTAATAAAGTAAGCATTCTTGTCACTACTGGTAATAATATATATTGCTTTAATCCTTTTAGAAAGTCTTTTGGCATTACATACCCTAAGAGGGGGAAAAAACCTTAAATACAGGGGTGCCTGGGTGGCTCAGTCAGTTGAGCGTCCGACTTTGGCTCAGGTCATGATCTCACGGTTTGTGAGTTCAAGCCCCACTTTGGGGTCTGTGCTGACAGCTTGGGACCTGGAGCCTGCTTTGGATTCTGTGTCTCCCTCTCCCTCTGCTCCTCCCCTGCTCACACTCTGTCTCTCTCTCAAAAATAAATAAAGATTTAAAAAAATTAAAGGAAAACAAAATTGACAAAACCTGTTTATTCTGACTGATTTGTGGTAAGAAAAGAAATTAAAAAAAAAAAAAACCTTAAATACAAAAAAAGTTTTATCCTCTAAGGTCTTCATTATGGCCTAATTTTACTTTATAATGGCTAAGAATTGAAAACCACCCAAATCTGCCCAACAGTGGAACAGGTATGCGAATTATGGCATATACACTAACAGAATATTAGTATTACCATTCTTATAAAATATCTGCAATATCAAAAAATATATTACTATAACATTTTGTTAAAGAGCATATACCGTATTTTACAGACTAAATGTAGCAGTATTTTAAAACAAAACCTACTGAAGAAATATTAAAAGTAAATGCACCAAAATGTTATTAATAATGACTGCCTTGACATACTGAAACTCTGAGTACTGAACCAACTTTCTGATTCTCAAAAGTTTTCAAAATTTATCATGTACATGGCTCTTCTAACAGATACTTGTTTAAGAGAGACATATATTCAAATAGAGTTTTCTCACTGTCAAAGAGAAATGTTGAATTCAAACAGCAGGTTTATGAAATGTAACAAACAGAAGGTTTAGAAATTCCATTCAACAAATATTTACTAAATACCCACTATGAACAATAACACTGACAGATGCTATAATTTAAAATACACCAGTTAATAAAAAATTACCCATTTCCCTATTTTTCTAAAAAGTTTTATTATTGATGTATAGTTGACATACCACTGTTATATAAGTTTCAGGTATACAACACAGTGACCAACTATACTGAAAATGCATACCACAGTAAATTGTCCCATTATTATAATATTACTGACTATACTCCTTATGCTGTACTTTTTTTTATCTCTGTGACTTATTCATTTTATTCATTTATTTCATGCATCTCCCCACCACACCCCTCACCCTCCACCCCATCTACTCTGGAAACTACCAATTTGTTCTCTGTATTTATAAGTCTATTTTTATCTGTTCTGGTTTTCAGAGTCCATATATGAGTAAAATCATATGGTATTTGTCTTTCTCTGCCTTACTTATTTCTCTTAGCATAATACCCTCAAGGTCCATCCATGTTGTTACAAATAGCAAGATTCCATTCTTCTTTATGACTAAGTAATATTCCACTGTATGTGTATACACACACCACACACCCACACACCCACACAGTATCTTCTTTATTTACCTATTGATGAACACTTATGATGCTTCCACAGCTGGGCTACTGTAAATAAGGCTGCAAGAAATACAGGAGTGCATATATCTTTTTTAATCAGTGTTTTTGTTTTCTTTGGGTACTAAGTAGTGGAATTCTTGATCAAATGGTATTCCTATTTTTAATTTTTGAGGACCACCACACTTTCATGGTCACTGTATCAAATTACATTCCCACAAACAGTGCAAAACGGTTCCCTTTTCTCCACATCTTTGCCACCACTTTTTATTTTTTGTCATTCTGATACTAGCCATTCTGACTAGTAGGAGATGAGGATAGCTCATTGATTTTTTTTTTCTTTCCATTGAGGCTTTGATTTTCATTTCCCTGATGATTAGTGACGTTGAGCATCTTTTCATGTATCTGTTGGCCATCTGTATGTCTTCTCTGGGACAATGTCTATTTGGGTCTTCTGCCTAATTTTAATCAGACCATTTTTTTTTGCTGTTGAGTTATAGACGTTCTTTATACATTTAGGACACTAACCTCTTACCAGATATATCATTTGCAAATATCTTCTCCCACTCAGTAAGTTGCCTTTTGTTTTATTAATGGCTTCCTTTGATGTGGAAAAGCCTTTCATTTTTGTATAATCCTAATAGCTTATTACTGCTTTTGTTTCCCTTGCTTGAGGAGACATTTCCATAAAAATGTTGCTAAGGCATATATACAAGAGATTACTTGCTTATTTTCTTCTAGGAGTTTAATGATTTCAGGTCTCACATTTAAGTCTTTAATCCATTTTGAGTTTATTTTTGTTTATGGCATAAGAAAGCAGTCCAGTTTTATTCTTTGCATGTAGCTGTCCATTTCTCTCAACACTATTTGATGAAGAAATGGCTTTTTTCCCCACTGTATATTTTTGCTATCTTTCTCACAGATTAATTGACCATATAAGCATGGGTTATTTCCGGGCTCTCTATCCTATTCCATTAACCTCTATTTTTGTGCCAGTACCATACTGTCTTGATTACTATAGTTTTGTAGTATATCTTGAAATCTGGGATTGTGCTAACCTTCAGCTTTGTTCTTCTTTCTCAAGATTGCTTTGGCTATATAGGGTCTTCTGTGGTTTCATATAAATTTTAGGTTGATTTATTATAGTTCTGAATTTGGCTATGTTTTGATAAGAGTCATATATCAAATGGAAGTAAAAGTTGCAGAGAAGTTAACTGAGCAGAGAAGAAGATTTGGCAGGAGATGAGAAAGGTAAGAAGATTCAAAATTCTTTCTCAACTAATTTTTCCTAAGTGCCTGTAAAGAGAGGTTCTCTGTATGCTAGGAACCTCTCTGCATGACAGGAAATAACTCTATCTTTGATTTGCCCTTTTAAACTTTTTTCTATTTTTATGCCTCAAAAAAAAATTATGAAAAATGTTACTTCAGTAAATACCTCAATAGGTCAACTTTTTCTTGAATTTTAACTAGCACCTTTACTTTAAAAATTTTCTATTACCAAAACCATTTTAAAGACCAAAAAGTCAATTAGAGATGCCTATAACCTCTGACAACAGGTTTTCTAGGAGATGCTGAGTTCTATCTACATTTTGGCAAACAAATACAGCAACTATTAGGTTTGCATTGGTTTCTTTAGCATGAACCATAGTGTTGGGTACTCAAAAGATGTTTAATAAATACATACACATTTTTAAGTTCTCATTATCAGTGAATCAGTTAAAAATGAGTCTTAACTGCCCAACTTTGTAACATACTAGTATGATCTGGGGGAGTACAGGGATGGGGGAATACTCTGAAGAAGTAAACATCATTAAGAACTCCAGGGTGCCTGTGTGGCTCAGTTGTGAAACATGTGACTTCAGCTCAGGTCAGGATCTCATCATTTGTGAGTTAGAGTTGCACACATCAGGTGAGCTTGAGCCCTGCACTGGGTGAGCACAAGCCCTGCTTTGGGTAAAACATGAGCCCCGCTTTGGCTGAGCCCCAGTTCTCTGTGTCTCTCTCTGCCTCTCATGGGATCCTCTGACCCTTGCTCACTAGCCCCCTCTGTATCTCTCAAAAATACAAAAAATAAGAACTCCAGAATACTGATATTGTGCTAAGGATATCTCCTTCTCTCAATCTTAAATAATTAACAGCATGCATAAAAGTTAACAATAATTATAACTATTTTACTAATTTTGGCTTTTATCTGTACTGACAGCTCAGAGCCTGGAGCCTGGAGCCTACTTCTGATTCTGTGTCTCCCCCTCTCTCTCTGCCCCACCCCTGCTCATGCTGTCTCTCTCTCAAAAATAAATAAGCATTAAAAATAATAATAATTTGGTTTTTAATAAATAAACTCCAATATAATTTACATCTAAATTTCTAGAAGAACCCAAGAAACAAAGGTATGCTTACCTGTGAGGGTCTTTGGAACTTGGTATAATATATACACATTCCCTCTTCGTCAAAGTGCTTTCTATCCAGGATTTCTGGGACTGAAACAAAAAGTTTTAAAAGATGGTTTATAAATTAACCCACCAATACTACAGTAAAATAGTGTAATGATAAATATATAAAAACAAATAATTCCATACTATTTAATTTTTTTCCCAATCCAGTAAATATTTACCGTTAAGTATATAGTAAAGGCTTACTGAAGATAGCATACCTAAAATATCAGAATGAGTCCATTCAAGTCCATTGTTATTTGGATTACTAAATCAACATGCTGTGAAGATACTATTGCTTCATATAATGTGAGAAGGAAAATCAAGTTTGAGATTCCCACTATGGGCCAAAAACCTCAAGAGGGGGCAGTATGATCCTGGGAAATGGATCATTTAAAAGCCAATTAAAAGTGACCGTCATTAAAAGATATCAAACAAATCCTAAAAGAAAAATATCAGGAAAAATAGAGACTAAACTTCAATAGAGATAGGGCAAGTTATTACATGATTACAGATGTCTGATTCACCAGATTGCTGTAACAATCTTAAATCTGAATAACCAAATCAATAGTCTCAAAATATATAAAGTGAAAATTTAACAGGGAAAATAAGACAAATTTAGGATCACAGTGGAAGATTAAAAAATTCCATCAATTACTGTAAAATTTGAAATAATTTTTAAAATTTAAAAGATATTTTATTTTGGAGAAAGAGGGAGTATGAGTGGGGGAGAGGGGCAGAGGGAAAGAAAGACAGTATCTTAAGCAGACTCCACATACAGCATGGAGCCCAATGCGAGGCTCAATCCCACAAACCATGAGATCATGACCTGAGCCTAAATCAAGAGTCAGATGCTTGACCAATTAAGCCACCCACACACCCCTAAACGATTTTTTTTAATTAATTTTTTATATCACTACTTAAGCTTCTCCCTGGATCCTTAGACTCTTAGACTCTGGATCCTTATCCTGCTACTGGCGACTGATTACAAAAGGATGAGGCATTATGTACTGGGACAGACAAAACTCTATACATTATAATAGATTAAAGACCATTGGTTCCATCCTCCATGTAATATATCAGTATTAACAGGACAGTCCAAAAAGGAAGAGCCCATGTTCTAAAAGGAAACTTCTAGGAGAAGAAACATAAGACAAAATTATGATGGGTGAAGTTTTGCAGGGTCCTCTCAAATCCTTCAGGTACCCTAACGATAAAACTTAGTCTGTCCCCCAATGCTAATTCTGGTACCAAAATCCTGTCTCTCCATCCAAAATGTCCATCTCCTAGGTCAATGGTTCTTTATTTAAATATACTCACTTAGGTAGGAGCAAATTATACCATAATCTCCTGGTTATAAAAAAAACACAGGATGACCGCTAGAAGTCAGGGCACTGAATCAGCAAAATATCTTACATTCTAAAACTCACTTAGCATAATCCCTCCACCATTCCCTAACTACTCCATAACTATTCCATAATAGAACTAGACAAAAACAAAACAATGACCTCTAGTTTCACTTTAAAACCCTGACCACAGAGGCACCTGGGTGTCTCAGTTGGTTAGGCAACTGACTTCGGCTCAGGTCATGATCTCACAGTTCATGAGTTCGAGCCCCGCGTCGGGCTCTGTGCTGACAGCTCAGAGCCTGGAGCCTACTTCAGATTCTGTGTCTTCCCCTCTCTCTACCCCTCCCCTGCTCATGCTCTGTGTCTGTCTCTCAATAACAAATAAACGTTAAAAAAAAAAAAAAACTCTGACCACAAACCTCAAATGCTCCTTAATGATGCCCAATAATCGCACAATATTTCTCTGGTCCATTTTCTCATTCTCCTGTATGATTTCACAGTATTTCCTTCTTTCCTCAAACCTCTAACCCTCCTTTCCCATTCTTAATCACAAAAGATGACCTCACTTCCCATTTAACTGAGCAAATTTAAGCAACAAGAACATGTACAACTTCCATCACATCTAGCCACTAATGAGCCCATATATTCTGCTTTCCTTCCTGTGACTATGTTTACTTCTATTTAAGTCCAACCACTCCTCTTGCATCCTAGGTCCCACACACCTCACGAAGTAAAGGTCACTCTCTACCAATTAATTTTTTTTTGTCCTTTATTAACTCATTCCCATCAACATGCAACATGCTACCAACTCTCATTTTAAAAAACAAACACAACAAACTTTTGTTTGACCCCACCTTCTCCTCAAGTTAACACTCCATATTTCTGCCTCCACCTACAGTACAGATCACAGGTAAAAGTTTTTCCCTCTTTTCTTTTCCTCCCATGCTTTCTAAACCCCACTCCAGTCAGACTTTCAAGCCAACCATTCTTTCTCTAGATCCAAAAATCAATTTTCAGGACTCATCTTCACTGATATATCAGCAGCATTTAACAAAGCTGATCATTCTCACCTACTTAAAACATCTTCATGAGTTAGTTTGGTTTTCTTCTCTTCACTGCTCACTCCTTCTACCTCCTTTGCTGATTCCTCCCTTTATCTCTCCAATCTTTGGAGTTATTTTTCCCAATTATATTCACTCACATCCAGTTTATTATCAATAACTAGATGACTCCCAAATTTATATTTCTACACTAGCTCCTTCCCTAAACTCCATGCTCATATATTCAACTGCCTACTCAACAGCTTTACTCTGATGTCCAAGAGGCATCTCAAACTTAAGATGGGGTATCTGGGTGGCTGAGTTGGGTAAGTGTCCGTCTCTTGGTTTCAGCTCAGGTCATGATCTCATGGTTCATGAGATCAAGCCCCGTGTCGGGCTCTGTGCTGATAGCATGGAACTTGCTGGGCATTCTCTCTCTACCTCTGTCTCTGGCCCTCCCCTGTGTGCATGCTCTCTCAAAATAAACAAACAAACAAACAAACAAGACGGCCTAAACTGAACTCACCTTTCATTGAAACACTTATTTCTTAGTCTTTCCCATCTCAGTAAATGGCAACTCTATTCTTCCAGTTCTATTTTTTAAGGCAAAAATCTCAGTGACATTCTTGATTTCCTCTTTATCTACTTCCCCTATAAAACCCCATGAGCAAAATTGTCAGGTTGCCTTCAAAACACATCCAGAATCCAGCCCCTTCTCACATCTTCACTGCTACTATTCTGATCCAAGCCATTACCACCTTTTTTTGCCTGGCTTACCAGAAATCACTCTATCACCCTTGCTACTTTACAGTCTATTCCTCAAGAGAGATAATCGTTTAAAAATATGTCATTATGTCACTTCTCTCTCAAGACTCTCCAATGCCTTCACGTCTTACTCAAGAGTGTTATAAAAGCCAAAGTCCTTACAATAGCCTTTAAGGTCCTAGTGCTTTGCATCTCTGCATCCTGCTTCATTACTTTGATTCTATCACCTCCTTCAAGTATTTGAGCAAATGTCACTTTCTCAGTGAGGCTTACACTATTTAAAAATGCAATTTCCAACACCATCCCTCACAGTCTTACGGAACTACAAAGTAATAGGGCCATCATCCCCAGGATCACATTTAAAGCACTGTCCTGAGAACCAAAAGATCTGACCATGTCAGTTTAAACTACTAGTATATTATTCCTAATCTAGACCTTTCTCCCACTCCACAACCATACACTGAAACTAAGGCAGAGCACATGTAACTGAAAAGACAAGACATTTCATGGAATTTCTGCTTGTAACTTAAAAAAAATATTTGGTAGTGCTACTCTAACATATGATGATGTGAGGCTGAACTTCTACCAAAACCAACTTAACCTGCTGCTTAAAACTCATGAAATTTTCATTATGCTATTATTAAGAAACACAGGATTCAGGAGTAGTGCTGAAATTACATTGTGATTTGCTTAAAGTCTGCATCTCTTAGGGGCACCTGGGTGGCTCAGCTGGTTAAGCATCTGACAGGCTCAGGTCATGATCACGGCTCGTGAGTTCGAGCCCCACGTCGGGCTCTGCTGACAGCTCAGAGTCTGGAGCCTGCTTTGGACTCTGTGTCTCCCTTACTCTCTGCACCTCCCCTGCCCCTCTCAAAAATAAACATTAAAAATATATATAAAGTTTGCATCTCTTAGACAAATTGGAAATGGTTTGTAAAAAAAGAAAAGGCAGGTTAGTGATTGTACTTATTGCTATACGCTTATTGCTTGTTCACTTATTAATATAATTCAGATACAGATAATATGGGAAAGTTTGGTCATTTTAAACATAAACTTACTATCACCCAGCAATTCCACTCTGAAGTATCTTTCCAAGAAAAAGAAAAACATGTCCACACACAGACTTGTATCTGAATGTTCACAGAAGCAATATTCGTAACAGGCAACAAAATAAAATATTTATATAATAGTATACTACTTAGTAAGAGGGACAAGCTAAGGATAACATGCAACATTGCTACACCTCAAAAACATTACACTAAGTGAAAAAAGGCACATAAGATTATGTAACTGCATTTGCATGAAATTTCTAGAAAAAGACAAAAACATAGGAACTGTTAAGTTTAGTAAATGCCTGGGGCTAAGAGTAAGAGGAGTGATAAACTGCAAACACATACTAGGAAACTTTGGGAGAGGAGAGAAGTGTGCTAAAACTGTATTGTGGTGGTTATAAAACTAAATTTACTAAAAGCCATCAAACTTGTATACTTACAGAGGGCGAATTTTAGAGTATGTGCATTATACCACAATAAAGCTACTTGAAAGGCAGGGGAGGGTTAAGAAACATATAAAAACAGAATGAAGAGAACAAATGTATGTTTAATCAGAGTTCCAGAAGGAGAAAAGGGAAAGAATGGGCAAAGGCAATGTTTAAAGCAATGGTAAGAATTTCCCAAAACTGATGAAAAACGATTTGCAGATTCTGAAAACCCAACATGAAGATAAAGAAAAAAGTTATTAAAAGACAATAAATTCAGAATAAGTTAGAGGTAAAATATTCCAGCAATGATCTTCTATTACAGTTACAAGTTTATAAAACACCTCAAGCCATATGTTTTCAAATACAAAGTGGTTGTTTTGCTGTGTTTTGCTTTGTTTTTAGTAATCTCTATACCCAACATGGGGCTCCAATTCACAAACTCCAGATCAAGAGTCACATGCGTTTCTGACTGAGCCAGCCAGGCATCCCTGACAGTGGTGTTTACAATTTGCTTTGTATAACAAATGAAGATCAAAGGAGTACAAACCCATGGGGGCAGGGGTCTTTCTAGGCTCAACCAGAAATAAAGACACCACCCCCCCAAAAGACTCTCATAATCCCATAGCTACATTTGGCATAGCCTCTTATAAAAACAGATTGGGGTGGGGCGCCTGGGTGGCTCAGGGTGTTAAGCGATGGACTCTTGATTTCGTCTCAGTTCATGATGTCATGGTAGTGAGATCAAGTCCCAAGTTAAGTACTGCATAAGCCCAGGGCCTGCTTAGGGTTCTCTCCTTCTGTCCTTCTCCCACTCACACATGAGCGCTCACTCGCTCTCCAAATAAGTGAACATTAAAAAAGGGGGGGGGGGGGTGTGCCTGGGTGGCTCAGCCGGTTGAGCATGTGACTTCAGCTCAGGTCATGATCTCACAGTTTGTGAGTTCAAGTCCCACATGGAGCTCCACACTGACAGTATGGAGCCTGCTTGGGAATCTCTCTCCCTCTCTCGCTGCCCCTCCCCCACTCATGCTCTCTCACACTCAAAATAAATAAACTTAAAAAAAAAAAAAAAGACTGGAGTCACAGACTACCAACAAGGCAGCATCAACTATTCTTGTTTGGTGGGAGTCTCTGGATCAAACATGCAACAGACAGCTTAAGTGCAAGGTGACAAGATACACACTGAGCAGGTACAGGATCTGCCCTTGCCTCATAAACCTCAAAAGCCAGTATCTCTTGTTAACAGCTTCATAGATGACAAAGTCCCCCACAAAGGAAATGCCCAGTACAGGAGTCACTGAACAAAGGGATACCCAAAGCTATGACTTACTTCTCTATTAGCCAATATTTTTGGTTTCCCAATTCATATAAATTTACCCATATGTCACAATAAAAAATGTTGCCTAAAAACACAGTTGACATTGTATCTTTTGTAAACCCTTTGCCCAAAGTGCATATAACAAGAGGTAACTTTAATTAGTAGATAGTGCGTTTTTCAGGCACTGTTCTAAATGTTTTATATGCATTAACTCATCCTATTCTCACAGTAATCCTATGAATTGGGTGCTATTAGTATTCCCTCATTATAGATGCACAAACTAGTCAGACACAGAAGTTAAGAAACTGCCCAGAGTCACACAGCTAATTGTTTGCCCTGACTCCAAAACCTCTACTGACTTTTCAAGAGAAATTTAAGATAAGCATTTCAAGATCACTTGATGATATGCTTTAAATAAGCCACTGAGTAAAAATACATTAATTACTTTAAAAGGGGAATGCCTAGGTGATCATTTTGTGTATAATTTTCTGAACAGGATTGCTTCTTGGCCCTTTGACTAAGATCAAGGGTAATTTTCTGAACATGGAGTGGGGGGGCGGTGAAGAACAGAAGGGCTTAACATACTTCTCCCAAAAGGTATTGTTAATTACTAACTACTGCTAACCAGTATTAGCTTTCCCCCTATTCTGTTCCTAGCCTGCCTAAAGCAACTTCAGCTATAGTTATTCAAACAGGGTTGGGATAGGGGCAGATTCCAACAATTTGGACTGCTCTACAGCAATGAACTAATGGCCCAGTTAAGTCTAAATGCTGGTTTGCAAAACTTTGGGTATGTACCCATTGAAATACTCACAAAAATGAGTCACAGGTATATACTTTTCATAGCTATGCCTTCCTAACTAAATGTTAATAAAAATATTTCACATTTTTATTTAAGAGATGGTTCTATATGGAAAATAAGGAATCCCAAGTAGAATTTAACATTAAGAAATGATCAGAGCTCTGGATAGGAAGATTAATTAATTAGGGAGACAAATAAAAGTAAACTAGAGCCACCAGTATTTGTGGGAGGGGCAATGGGGTTCTGGACTAGTAAAGGAATGGATACAAGAGACAATTTCCAAACCCTTTACTTTAGCATGATGCCTTGTTTTTTTTTTTTAATTTTTTTAATGTTTATTTTTGAGACAGAGAGAGAGAGAGAGTGACCACTACTGGGGGAGGGGCAGAGAGAGAGAGAAGAAGACACAGAATCCAAAGCAGGCTCCAGGCTCCAGGCTGTAAGCAGAGAGCCCTAAGCGGGGCTGGAACTCACAAACCTCAAGATCTTGACCTGAGGTGAAGTTGGACGCTTAACTGACGAGCCATCTAGGCTTCCCTGCACGATGCCTTTTTTAACAAAACTACAGAATGATTATTAATATAGTCCTGGTTTCCCATCTTTTCTTCAAATTCACTTCTACCATTATTTTTCAACAAACGTGTGCAACTTACTGGGCCCCTAATGAACACCTCTTCTCTTAAACTGATGTTCCTTCAATTTCAGACTTAGAGAAGTATGGCTATACTCTAAATGGGGAATCAGCAAATAGTGATGGTAAATGTTTTAGGCTTTTAGACCACATACTGTCTCTGTCATATATTGTTTTGTTTTTTAAACTTTAAAAAATGTAAAAACTGGGGCCCCTGGGTGGCTCAGTCAGTTAAGCATCTGACTTGGGCTCAGGTCATGATCTCACCATTCACGAGTTTAAGCCCCGTGTCAGGCTTGGTGCTTATAGCTCAGAGCCTGGAGCCAGCTTCAGATTCTGTGTCTCCCTCTCTCTCTGCCCCACTTGCACTCTGTCTCTCAAAAATAAACATTAAAAAAAATTTTTTTTTAATGTAAGAACCATTCTTACCTCAAAGCCATACAAAACAGGCCTTGGCCATATTTGGCCCACATGGCATAGTATACCAAGCCATACTCTGAATCCCACAAATATATGGACTTACACGTTCCTACTGAGTCCATTCAATCCAAAAAGCATGTGCCAAGCCCTTCAAATTATTCTCCTACACTGTTTCTTGGACATTAATATCCCTTCTACCCAGTTCTACAATCCCAATAGATCCTCGTATTAAGAGTTGCTTTTCAATGAGGGGGGAAAAAAAAAGGTGGGACTGAAGAATTTTAAATGTTCATTAACAAAGTTATTTTTCCTGTAGGAATTTCAAAAGAAAAACACTTAAAATAATCATATATTTATAGATGTTGTGTCATCTATAAATATATATAAATCATATATAAGTCCTATATAAATAAAATAAATGAAATAAATAAAAAATACAATAAATCATATACAAATTGTATATATATAAAACAATAAAACCTAAACATCACTGAGCAAAAAAATCTAGTACTTTGAGTAGATATACTAGTTTTTTTCCAGAAATAATGGTCTTTTCCAATCACCATCAACCTAAGACACTTCAGGCACTTTTAGTATTCATTTTGTAACTACTCAAAATAGGAGTGCTACTGAATTTTAGGACATAACACAAATCTTGCTCACAAATTAGTTTCATTTTATCATTCTTTTTCTAAACAGATAGCCAGGGGCGCCTGGGTAGCTCAGTTGGTTGAAAGACCACTCTTGATTTGGGCTCAGGTCATCCCAGGGACATGGGGATCGAGCCCCACGTCGGCTCCACACTCAACATGGAATCTGTTTAAGATTCTCTCTCTCCCTCTCCCCCACTCATGCACACACTCTTTCTCTCTCTGAAATAAAAAAAAAATAAAAAATAAAAAAATAAACAGCCAGTGCTATCCTTTCAAAACCTCAAACTTTCCACAGTAGTTTCTAATTGGCATATCCATCCAAAACTTTAGTGAAACTGTTTGCTAAGTAACTTAAATCATGTCACTCTTGATGCTCACAAATTTTGACCAAATTTTGTGTCTGTAGGGACATCAATGACATTAGTATGTTTCAAGACTATCTCTTATAGCTTCCCCTAACTTTAATATTCACCAATTTTATTTCAAGGGCTTGCGGTCTTCTCACTTTGTGTAGCTGTCAAATGTAAATATATGCTCTCCACACAAAGCATTCCTGTGCATGGCCCTCATTTATTACATTAGGGACTGGCCTCAGACACCTGAGAGTCACATACCCCCAGGTGATGGTTATAAATCCCTCCCAACGATAGGTTTATGCAAGTTTTGGAATTCTGAGTTTCTTCCCTGCCATCACATACCCAATGAAATGTGCATGGATTTTAAACATATATTAATTTCTATTTTTATACTTCTCTTCTCCTTGTTTTGCTGGGCTGCATTACTGAATTTTACCAAGAGGTGGCACACTATGAACACAAACCAGAAAATTCCTAAACTTAAATGTTTTAGGTAAAGTAAAAACTATAATCACAGAATGTCAGCACTAGAAATTAACTTAAAAATCACTTCGTGATATTCAGTAGTGAAAGAGCAGAAATTCTGGAGTCTGAGTAACTGGAGTTAGAATTATAGCTTTGTTGTTTACTATCCATGCAACCTTAGGCAAGTTTCTGACGTTGTGACCTAATAACAATACCTATCTTATAATGTTGCTCTGAAGATAAAACAAAATGATCCACGCGAGGCGTTTCAGCAGAATGCCTAACACACTGTCAAATCTCAACAATGCTTCAAAATTCTTTAAGTTATAAATTCTTCCTGTCTACCAGCAATAAGGGGCACATACATTATAAATAAACCCTCTAACCTCATCCACTGTCTCCATAAATTAGTACCAGCATATCTCCTTCCTGCCTACATGCTAATGGTAAAAATTGGGGGAAAAAATTAAAGACCGCTTTTTTCTACTTCAAGGCAACAACTGGAAATCAATCTACTTTTAAAACTAAATACATTCTATGATTCTATATATTAATATTAAAAAGGAGCTGCTAGCTATGTTAGCTCTAGCAGACTAACCCTCCCACAAATAACAGCCATAAACTTTGGACAAAATAAAAACAAAAACAAGCAAACAAACAAACAAAAAAACAACTAGTTTACATACTAAAGACCCAAAAGCAGGCAGAAATTGAATGGAGTCTATTAAAAATGAAAGGACAGCACTAAATGAGTTTCCCAGTTTTTAAGGCTTTTCTGTAACAGGCCCCACTCCATACCTACTGAACATCTAAAACTCCAATGGAAATCCCAGAGTCTTACTGGCTTAAAAAAACAAAATATCAAGTTCAAGGTGACAAAAGCAGTTGGAAAGCGATGGGAAAAGTCCTTCAAAGGAGAAAGTCACATAAAGGGTGCCCCAACCTATGGTCGACCCACGAAAAATGTATACACAGTACAGACTCCAAGCAGCCCAATTAAGAATAAAAGAACTGAACGGACACTTTGGCTGCCCACAATGAGACAGAGTATGGAATCTGAGTACAGTCAAGTAAATCAACTACTATCTTAATCTATTCTGAGTGCCATAACAAATACTATAAGCTAGGTGGCTTAAGCAACCAAAATTCACTTTCTCACAGTTATAGAAACTGTAATCCAACATCAATCAAGGTTCCAACAGGGTTCATGTCTGATAAAGACTCTCTCCTTGGGCTGCAGACAGCTATCTTCTCACTGTGTCTTCACATGGTACAGGGCAAGCTCTCTGGTGTCTCTTCTTATAAGGGCCTTACCCTCATGACCTCATCTAACCCTAATTACCTCCCAAAGACCCCATGTCCAAATGCCATCACACTGGAGGTTAGGGCTTTAACAAAGAATTTAGGGGAGAGTGGCACAAACACTGAGTTCATAACAACTACTTTAAAAAGAATCAAGTCTTCAGAAGGGGTATAACAGAACTCAGAGTCTAAAAGGTAACATTCACAGTGTCTATTACACAATTCAAAGTGACGAGACTTAAGAAGAAATAGGAAAATGTGACCCACACTCAAAAAAAAAAATTAAAAAGGGGTCTACATACTAATAAAATGCATATACTTAAAAATTAAATGACGTTACAGACCTAGAAATTCTGAGTTATGTGAAACATTTGTACACAGGTCAATATCCCTGCCAACAATGGCACAGACAGTGACAAAGAAAAATTAAGGCTAGCCTAAAGCAAAATGTTGAAATAGGCTGGCACTCTGACTTCCTCTATCTTTCTCCCTCTATCTAGAGCCCAACTCATTTGACCTTCTGGCATTCTTAAAGGCCATTACTCTAGAGTTCTGCTCTTATTCTTAATTGGCTCCCAACTACTTAACTAATTCACTAATAATTAGGTATCACTGGTAATTCAGATGTGAATTCTCTGAGAGGATCTTAAAGACACTACTGAAAAGTCTCTGTGGAATAACAAACAGTTGGTGAAGTTTTATATATTAAAAAAATTAAACTGAATCAAATTCCGACTATAACTATGTTTGTAAAGAGAGTCTTATTATATCCAACCTTATTTTCTGTTTTGCTTTCCTGCTGACCTCATGGAGATTGCTACTCTGGTTGTTTAACAGTCCAATATTACCCTAGACTTATGAAACAGAAAATGTTTGATGAAGAACTGTGAGCAGTTGCCATCACACTATATCTTGGGAGTCTACGGTACTAAATAAATGAAGACAAGGCACAATTGAGTCTAAAATGTGGCCAACCTGAATCTAGCTCAAAGAGTAGTAATTTTTTCCTTATGTATTCTAGAAAGAGTCTTACCTAGAGTAATTCATTTTAATATAAAGAATTATTAATAAAATGAAAAGAGATCGAAACTCATCCAGATAAAAAAGATAATAAGCATGTTGGCCAAGGGCCACCTGGATGGCTCAGTTGGTTAAGCATCGAACTTCAGCTCAGGACATAATCTCATGGTTTGTGGGTTTGAGCCCATATGGGGCTTTGCACTGACAGTGTGAGGAGCCTGCCTGGGATTCTCTCTCTCTTCCTTTCTTTCGGCCACCACCCCACCCCCCATGAACTTAAAAAAAAAATAAGCATGTTGGCCAAAAAAACTTTTAATTTTTTGTTATTTTTTTTTAAAGAGAGAGAGAGAGCACGAATGGGGAAGAAGGGCAGAGGGAGAGGGAGCAGAGAAAATCTCAACCAGGCTCCACACTCAGCACAGAGCCTGACATGGGGCTCAATCCCACAACCCTGGGTTCATGACCTGAGCTGAAAGCAAGAGCTGGATGCTCAACCAACTGAGCCACCCACGTGCCCTCAAATTTTTAATTGTTTATGCCAAGTTATTTTACCTAGACACCTAAGAGTGCTAAAAAAACAAAATAAATATACCGACACAGGAACAGACAAACAGAACAATGGAACAAGTTGCTTGGAAACAAAAACTTACCTTGAAGGAAACTTTTGTTGTATGATGGAGAGAACAATATGAATTAGGAGAAGATATGATTTATTCTGTGTACATGAACTATCACACTAAATCCAAAAATGAATACTACATGGATTAAAGTCAAAATGTGAAAAGCAAAACTTTAAAATTTCTACCAAAAAAAAAAAATAGAATAACTTTATGACCTCAGGAAAATAAAAGGCACATGCTATAAAGAAAATACTGATGGGGCACCTGGCTGGCTCAGTTGGAAGAGCATGAGACTCTTGGTCTCAGAGTTGTGAGTTTGAGCCCCCCATTGAGTGCAGAAATTATTTAAATAAACTTTTTTTTTTTAAAAAAGGAGAAAATACAGATAAATTATAACACTAACATTAAAAACCAAAGTACATCAGGGCACCTGGGTGGCTCAGTCAGTTGAGCATCTGACTCCAGGTTAGGTCATGGTCTTGTGGTTGGTGGGTTCAAGCCAACGTCAGGCTCCGAGCTGATGGCTCAGAGCCTGGAGCCTGCTTCAGACTGCTTCAGATTCTGTGTCTCCCTCTCTCTGTGTCCCTTCACCATTGTGCTTGGTCCCCCCATCTCTCTCTCTCTCTCAAAAATAATAAACATCTGGGTCGCCTGGGCGGCTCAGTCGGTTGGGCATCTGACTTCGGCTCAGGTCATGATATTGTGGTCTGTGACTTCAAGCTCTGCATTGGGCCCTGTGCTGACAGCTCTGAGCCTGGAGCCTGCTTCAGATTCTGATTCTGAGTCTCCCTCTCTCACTGCCCCTCCCCCACTCACTCCCTCAAAAAAAAAATGAATAAACGGTAAAATTTTTTTTAAATATAAACATTTAAAAAAATGTACATCAACAACCTAAAATATTGGAACGATACAGAGAAGATTAGCATGGCCCCTGCGCAAGGATGACACGCAAATTCGTGAAGCGTTCCATATTTAAAAAAAAAAAAACAACAAAAAAAAAACAACCTAAAATAAGTAAATAGCTTACCACTAACCAAGTAAAAAGTTAAGAAATTTTTACTCTACTAGCCTTTTCTACAGGCTAGAAAAGATATTTGTAGCCATAAAGTACCACCCAAAAATATGCAGAATACATAAAGAACTTCTACAAGTAAATAAGAAAAAAATAATCCAATAGAAAAATGAGCAAAGACTATAAATAGGCAATTCATCAGAGACAAGGAAACCATAGCCAAAAACTCATAACCTGAAATAATACTCAGTATTAGTAATCAGTAATATGCAAATTAAAACAATGAGGAACTACTTCACATTCATGAGTCTGGCAAAATAAAAGAATCTAATCAACGAAGTGTGGCAAAGATGTTGGCAGAATTGGAAATTCTCATATACTTTATAGGGAGTATAAACCACACAACTACTTTGGTCAACACTTTGGCAATTATCTCTAAAGTTGAAAATGCACCCACCCTACGATTTACCAATTCTACTTCTAGATATATGCATCTTAGAAAAATTCTCACACTTGTACATTAGATGATACATACATGCACCATTATTTGTAAAAAAAAAAAAAAAAAAAAAAAAAGGAAATAACCCAAATGCCAAACAACAGTAAAATGGATAGTATATTCTATAATGGAATAGTAAACAGCAGTTAAAAGAGGTGAACTAAAAAGCTGCTCTGAGCATGCACGGGGAGGATATCTTACAGAGAAGTAGTAATGTTAACTTTGAATGAGAACAAAGATAAAAAAAAAAGTAAATAAAAACAAAATGAAAGTGGTGACCTAGACCTAGACCTGTATTATTAATATGAATAAACCTCCAAAACCTAATGTTGATTTAAAAAACCAACAAATTCCATGGGGCACCTGGGTAGCTCAGTTGGCTGGGCTTCCGACTTCAGCTCAGGTCATGATCTCACTGTCTGTGGGTTCAAGCCCCGCATCAGGCTTTGTGCTGTCAGCTCAAAGCCTGGAGCCTGCTTCAGATTCTGTGTGTCCCTCTCTCTCTGCCCCTCCCCTGCTCACACACTGTTTCTCTCTTTCTCTCAAAAATAAATACAGACTTAAAAAAAAATTTTTTTTAAAGTCCATAAAGGGGCACCTGGGTGGCTCAGTCAGTTGAGCGTCCAACTTCAGCTCAGGTCATGGTCTTGCAGTTCGTGAGTTCGAGTCCCACAGTGGGCTCTGTGCTAACAGCTCAGAGCCTGAAGGCTGCCTCAGATTCTGTGTGTGTGTCTCTCTGTCCCCTTCCCCTGCTCATGCTCTAAATAAATGTTAAAAAAAATTTTTTTTAAAAAGTCCATAAAAAGATGTACGTAATTCCATATATATAAAACTACCAGGGACTACTATGTGTTATAATTCTATAATACATAGACAATACTACATATATACAACATATATAAGATATATAATACATATTTACAACTACAAAAAGCAAGCAAAGGAACAAGAGGAGACAGTTATGTCTGCAGAAGTGGAAAGTGGAATGGGATTTTGATGAAGTACTTGGAAGTTTCAATTTTACCTCCAATATTTTATTTCTCAAGCTGGGCGGTAAGTACATAGACTGCTATTACATTATGATCACACTTTTATCGATCTGAATTCCACAACAAAAAACAATTACCAAAGAATTCAAATGGTATACATTTATTTAAAAATATTATGTACCTGTAATCAAACAGTACAATTTAAATTCTTCACTTTTATTCCTGTCTCCTTGTTACCTAATATTTTTCCCAAAGCAACAGAATCTGTTGAATTAAATGGATCCATCACATTAATCTAATTCAATGACCACTGATATACTTTCAGATGATGCCACAAAAGTTAATCTGAAAAAGACAAATCTAAAGAAAACATTAGGACATTCTCTATTACAAAACTCCAGCCTTCATATTGTGAGTAAACCCTACCAATCTATTCCCTATCTCTGAGTATTTGTTGATACACTTATGTTAGATTTTCACAGTTTTTATGAAAGAGTTCTACCCATCACAGAAATCTACTTAATGAATTTCCAATCTACTAAGGATTCCTTCTGACTAGTAAATCTCTGCACTTCGACAATGTATACAATGTATACGATGCATACAACTGAATTCTGAATAATTTATCTTAAGGATATTACATAGAAATTTGGTAATAAAGAAAATTCTAAGTTTTACAGCATATGAAGAAAAAATATGGTAAATAAATTTTTTTAAGGTAACACATTCTTCATGACCTTAACTTTTGAAGTACCTGGGTGACTCAGTCAGTTAAGCATCCAACTCCTGATTTCCACTTAGATCATGGTCTCATGGTTTGTGAGTTCAAGCCCCACATCAGGCTCTGCAATGACAGTGCAGAGCCTGCTTGGGATTCTTCTCTCTCTCTCTCTCTCTCTCTCTCTCTCTCTGTCTCTCTGTCCCTACCCTGCTCGTGCGTTTTCTCTCTCAAAATAAATAAACTTTTAAAAAAATGACCTTGGGGCGCCTGGGTGGCGCAGTCGGTTAAGCGTCCGACTTCAGCCAGGTCACGATCTCGCGGTCCGTGAGTTCGAGCCCCGCGTCGGGCTCTGTGCTGACTGCTCAGAGCCTGGAGCTTGTTTCCAATTCTGTGTCTCCCTCTCTCTCTGCCCCTCCCCCGTTCATGCTCTGTCTCTCTCTGTCCCAAAAATAAATAAACGTTGAAAAAAAAAATTTTAAAAAATGACCTTAACTTTTTACTTAACATAACACCTGCCATCTTAGATCTCACAAATATACATGTCTCTGAGTATCAAGGTCCTTCTCCAAGTGCATAATTTGGTGAGTCAATTATCTACTGTACCACTTACTGGCCTAATGACCTTTGGTTGAGTGATTTTGCCAATCTGTTCCTTCCATAAATAATGGAGAAAAAGTGCCTACTTCAAGAATTTTTTTTGAGAGTAATAATATGCAATAACATATGTAAAACATTTAGAACAATGACCACAGCTAAATGCTACTACATGTTAGCTAATATTATGAAAATCGGTCTAAAGCCTGTTACACACGTTTCTAAATCAAGAGTACCTTCTGGGTATTAGGTATTGTAAATTATACTCTTTTTTTTTTTTTAATTTTTTTTTCAACGTTTATTTTTTTATTTTTGGGACAGAGAGAGACAGAGCATGAACGGGGGAGGGGCAGAGAGAGAGGGAGACACAGAATCGGAAACAGGCTCCAGGCTCTGAGCCATCAGCCCAGAGCCCGACGCGGGGCTCGAACTCACAGACCGCGAGATCGTGACCTGGCTGAAGTCGGACGCTTAACCAACTGCGCCACCCAGGCGCCCCTAAATTATACTCTTAAAGACAAGGAAGACCACTGGTTTATATACCCAAGGGTAATTTATAGACCTATATTTCTAGTCTAGTTAATGTTTATCCAATCTCCTTACAGTAATAGTCGGCTTCTCAGATAACTTTCCTTCTATTCATTCCCAGCATACTACCAAATTGTCAGAGGAAAATAGGTAACTAAGCCTACTAACTTTCACTTTGTACATATTTTTCAATCAGTGAACTCTGGGCTCAGGTTGCTATATTCCTAATAATGATGTGGCTCAAAAGTGTTTTCTTTCCATGAGGAGCTGGGTTTCTAAAAGTAGTGGTTTCCAGCAGTCTGGTAGCTAGATAGTTGAGGTGTTAAGTTAGTAACATTTTTTCATGATGCAAAGAGGGACAAATAGTGTCTCACAAACTTTAATCCTAGTATTCTCCTGATATCAAGTAAAGATTATCATCTGCTTTTTACAGACAGAGAGGGTAACAGCAGTGCTCCTCAAAGAGTATGATTTGGCAGAGATGCTTATGTGAAGAGCCAAGTCTACCGACTTCAAAAAAACTGCCTACCACCATACATCAAAAGCGTCCCAACTCTTGATGGTGGCTCAGGTCGTGATCGTGCCATAGTGAGATCATGCCCTGCGTTGGGCTCCAGGCTGAGCATGCAGCCTGCTTGGGATTCTCTCTCTTCCTCTTTCTCTAACCCTCCCTTGCTTGCTCTTTCTCAAAATAAATAAGTAAACTTAAAAAAAATAAAAATGACATATATCTAAGTTCTTTTATATTAACACACGTTAAGTGACTCGGTTAATATCCCTACAGATAGCCAACTAATGCTCATTCTAAACTAATCTCAACTACTCTGAATTTGGGTACCTCCAGGCACCAAATTTAAAGCAAGCATTTAAGAAGCAGTTGTGAAAGGAAGGAAGGAAGTCAGAAAGAAAGAAGGAAAGGAAGAGAAAGAAAGAAAGAAAGAAAGAAAGAAAGAAAGAAAGAAAGAAAGAAAGAAAGAAAAGAAACTAAAATTTAATCATATACTGAAAGGTTACTACAAAAAATAAGAAAAAAGAAAAACCTAGAAAGAAATAAGAGATCAATAGCAATAATCATCAATGGCTACTACTAAAACTATTTAAGTGTCTAACCAAGAAATTCACAACTGATCAGGCAGCTAACACCACCAAACCCACTGATCAATCCTAACAAGAGAAAGAAAAGAAAAAAAAAAGAGAAAAGAAAAACAATCAGAAAGCATGTGCTTCTTAATGTGATGCAATACAAGATACATAGCACGACCTGTGAAGTACTCTTGCCAAAATATCATACCACAATCTGATCAAGTCTTTAGATTAAGCACAGGAAATAGAGAAACAAGTTACATCACACTGTATGGATGTATCGAACAAAATCCAAGCTGTGGCAAATCCTACAGGACAAATGATCTGGATTTTTCTTATTAAATAAATGGTAAGTGATAAGACCAAAAAAAAAAAAAAAAAAGGGAGTGGTTACTAGAGACTGAAAGACTTATTTATCAACCAAATGCTATATGGAATTCTTTGGATTCTGAATTAAACAAGCCAACTGAAGAAAAACATGAACCAATCAGGGAAATAAGCTGAATATTTAATTATATTAAAGAATTACTCATTTTCCAGGTGTGTTAATAGTACTATGGATGTATTAAGAGTCCTTATCTTTTTAGAGATACACAGAATGAAGCATTTATAGATATGACCAAGATTTGCTTTTAAGTCATCCTATTTAAGGGGGAATGGGAGTGATAATAGAGGAAACAAAATACACATTTCAAACTGTCAAAACTGGTCATGGATATATGGTGATTGATTTTCCTATTATATTTCTGTATGTGTGAAATGTCCCATATTATAATGTTAAAGAGAGAGAGAATATCAGAGCACTAGACCAAAAATATCTGATTGGTGGAACTCTCAAACTTTTGCAAGTGCTTGTGCGTCAACAGACTTTTATTTAAAAATCAAAACCAAAAGTGTACATTTTAAGTACTGCCTTTAAGTATTAATTTGCATATTTTAAGTAATGACTTCAATTATAACACATTTTCATTTTATGTCGCGTTCTTATTACTGACATTTGCCAGTACACACATACTTTACTCCGCAAAGTAACCAAGTTCTGAATATTCTATCTCCTAAACATCTCAATCTGTTCCATCTTCTACTACTTCATTTCAAACCATTGACATTTGGTCGGAGTCTTGCTATTGCCTCCTCATGGGTCTCTCTTTTCAACTTAAACACACACCATTCATCTTCCATATTGTTTCCTTAAGTGGATCCCATACATCTCCAGCATGAAATCCAAACTTCTTCACATGACATACATTGCCCTCAGAAATCTGGTCCTTGTCTGTCTCTAGAATACTCCCACCAGCATCCCATATCATCCCATACTCCACTCATTCATATCTACATAAAGTATTTGTACAGTAGTTCCCTGAATAAACTAAGGATTTTCTTCCCTCTAACCCTCAATTCCCTTGGACTAAAACCACCAATTCAATGCCCCTTCTATCTCCAGTTTAATTCCAATTCCTACTGCCTCTACAAGGCTCTAGTACTATCAGCTTTTGGGCAAATCCACCCAGACTTTCCTTTCTCTCCTTGATTACCCCGTATTTTCAAAGTAATCTATGCAATGGTATCACACTATCCTCCTGGTTTTTGCCTATCTGTACTGCCTTCAAAACTATTAAGGTATCACAGTGTGTGCAATACAGTAGACACTGTTTATGATGTATGCACCTTCCACTGACAACTAGATCTTTTATAAATAACTAGAATGTAAGCTGTTTGAAAGTGGAAAACTTGTCTAGCACATATTTGCCACTCCAGTGCCTATGACAGTGCTTGGAATATATTAACCACTAAATAAGCGATTACCAAATGAATAAAACAAATTATTTCCAATAGCCACGGCAGATAATTTTGTACAAAATTTGATTCCACTCCAGTTTTTTAACTTGTGTTTCTTGGTATTTTGTTTTATATTATTTTATGGTTAGCTGATTAGTTTTAAAGCTTTTTAAAATGCAGAAAAATTTTGTACGCTTTCTTTTAGTGTCAAAGAAGAAACTGATTACCAGAAAGAAGCAAATGCTTTAAATAAGAATTTACAGGGGCACCGTGGTGGCTCAGTCGGTTGGGCGTCCGACTTCAGCTCAGGTTGTGATCTTGCCGTCTGTGGGTTTGAGCCCCGCGTCGGGCTCTGTGCTGACTGCTCAGAGCCTGGAGCCTGTTTCCGATTCTGTGTCTCCCTCTCTCTGCCCCTCCCCCGTTCATGCTCTGCCTCTCTCTGTCTCAAAAATAAATAAAGGTTAAAAAAAATTTTTTTAAATAAGAATTTACAGTAAGAATTATACAGTGTAGATACAAGATACTTCAGTGAATTTTCAGGTCACAGTGATGACCTAAAATTTGAGGGGGCTCAACAGATTATTATTGGACAACCTCAGTTTTCAGTTTTCACTATAATTTAATTGGAAATTAAAAAAAAAAAAATTCCAGAACTCAATAGCAGTCAGGACTCAAGCATGTAAAAACTAAAATCAGATCCTAAATTTCAAATTTTTAAAGTGAGAATTTCTCTCTGTAAAATCAACAGGAATGTTAGCATGTACAACCAACACTGAGTTCACGTTATGTGCCAAGGATGGTGCACAACTTATGTATACCAACATACCGTCTGGGGGAGCACATCTGCTATAAAAAGACTGGACATAAATGGAAAGAGAGCAGGAAAAGGAGAAACTCAGACCACATCTTAATTTTTGGAAGCTGGGTTTCAAAGCATGCAAACAAGACATTAAGAGGCTGAGTTTGAGAAGAGCATCTAAGGTAAGACTAAGAAATTATAAATTTTCACTAGAAAGTCATTAGAAACAAAGGTGTCTGGTTGTATTAATAAAATATTAGGAAACAATGCCTTTGAAGGTGATGAATCATCTTAATTTCCATTTCCTAAGGTATCTAAATGTTTTTTAAGATACTGAAATGATAATGTTCAAATTTATACTGTTTACCATAAAAAGAAAAACTAGACACATCACCGAAGATTCAGAACTAATGGTTTGCTTTTTTTCATACAAAAGGAACTTTCATTCAACCCCCACCCCAAAACATATTCTCTTAAAAATCCATGTAAGTAACAAGTTAAAATATCTGGCATCAGTAAAGAAACTTAAACCCTTCTTTTAAAATTAGGAAAAAAAGTAAAACGAAGTTTTTATTGACTTTACATTACCAAAGAAGGTGGAAAACAGTGTAAGGTGCATTATTTATTCAAAGTATAACTATATTCGTGGTTTCACTTTTGTATGGCACCTAAATTAACTTCTGCTGAAAAGTAAACCTGCCAGACTCCAGCAGAGGGAGAGTTGTTTGCACGAAACCAACAAGTTCAAGTACTGACCAGAAAAACACCTCGCTCGTCAAGTCCCTGTAAATTACTTTCTTTGTAAAAAATCTTCAAATTTGATCCCTGGCCTTAACAACAACAACAACAACAACAACAACAACAACAACAACAACAACAACAGGCTCTAACGAAAGCTGCAATGCACCGCATCCCTCTCGCCACTCTGCACCGTAGGTTTAAAACACAACTAACCCTTCTCTAGAGCAACAGATGGGGTTGTTAGATATAAATCCAGACAACACATCGCCTCGATACCTCCAGCAGCGCCTCCAATAAAAATGTTTAATTCTTGCTAAAGAAAACTGCAAACCAGGTCCACCGTCAATACCGTCAAACCCCTCCTCTTTGGCTCCAAAAGGGAAACGTACCTGTGGAGTATCTACTGCGCAGCAAACAAGGCACAGTTCCAATCCCGCGTCCTCTATCCCTTTTTCGTTCGCTCCCAGCCCTCCTTCCCTTTCCAAGCAGAACTTTAGCAGAGCATTTGGCTCCCTTATCTGCTAGCAACTGGCGCCAGGAGGAAGGCGCTCCCGGGAGATGCGGAGGTTGAGCCCTGCGTCTGGCGCGCTGCGGCCGCTCTGCTCATCCAGGTACTCCCTGGCTCGCGCTTCTGCCGCCTCGAGCGGTCCCTGGTCGGAGCCAGGGCTCTGCTGTGGGGATTCCCGCGGCGAGCCGTCGGGCAAGATTTGCTACCTGCTTCCTGCCCCTCACCCCCGAACGAACTGCACTCCCGTCCCGCCGGGGCAAGTCCGGAAGGCAACTAGGGGTTCCTTCGCCCCAGGCAGCATGGCCCCGGACACACACTGGCCGGTGGGCCCCCCCCCTCCCTTCCGCAACCCCCAGGACTATTCCCCCGCCGGGGCCTGCGTGGGTCCAGTACCATTCTCCTCACGGGGCGGACTCCGGAAGGGCAGCAACTCCACCTCCTCCTCCTCCGCGGCCTGTAGCCATCTATCGGGAAGCGTCTCCGGAGGCGGCAGCAGAGGCCGCCGGACAAGGACAGCCCAGGGAAACCTTCTCAGAACTAACTCAGCTCCAGCACTAGCAGCAGAAGCTGAGTCTTTCATAATTGTGCGACCAACTCCTCCGGGGGACTGGCCACAGGGACGCGCCCGCGCCCGCCTCCGCCGGCGACGGGGCTGAAGACAGACCACGTGAGGGGCGCGTCGTGTGCGTCGCCGCCCGCGGGCTGGGTCACGTGAAGGGCGCGCGCTCCCTCACTTCCAGACTGCCTCCCTGCGCGCCGCGCGCACGCGCCGGGCACGGGAGCTTCTAGCTCCAGCGCTGTGGGTTTCCCGGGAAGGGTCGGCTGTTCTCCCAGGGTCTCCAGTGTATACTTGGGCGGGACTCGCACAAACATCTGTGTCCCCTCCCGGGATGGAACTGAAGGAAGCAATAGTGGAGGATTAAAGTTCTGGGCCTCCGGGATCCTGCCTGGAGTTGCGGCGTGGTCTCATCACCGCTAGCGGGGCCTGGCCTCCCCCCCCCCCCCCCCCCCCGCGCTAACAGGGCTTGGCCACTGCCTGTGCTCTGCTGCGTTTCCGAGCCCCTTCCCTGTGCGTTAGACGGGGGCCTTACTCTCCTCGTCCAAAATGCCAAATCATCACACCCCAAATCATGTTCTCTCTCCAATTTACCCTGTTTCTGCCAGAAAAAATTCTCCCAGATTTAACTGTGGGCTGCATCCTTTCCCTCCGGAGATGTCGCCCACAGACAACTCATACAGCACGTGCCTTAACCAAAGACTGCAGGTTGCTCCTGGGTCTAATACCTCTCTGCCTTTTCTTTTCCTTTGCTAACACACCAGCCAAGGTTTGACAATTAGCGATAGTTTACTAAGTTGTTTTTCACACATGATTCTTCTCCCGAGGAAAAAATTGGTCCATCTGATCCTCTATTACCTGATTTTATCACACCTCTTTTTTAAAAACAGCTTTATTGAGGAATAATTGACATACAATAACCTACACATATTTAAATGTACATTTTGGCAAGTGTTGACATATGTATGCACTTACGAAATCACTATGACAAGCCAGTGAACATACTCATTACCCCTCAAGGTTCCTCCGCAGTTTGTAACTATAGATTCGTTTGCATATTTCATGGTTTTATATAATGGAATCATACAACATGTACCTTTTTTTTGGTCTGGCTCCTTTCACTCAGCATAACTATAACTTAAACATTATGATCATGTTTATGTATGTATGTTATGTATTATGAACATAATCTTCAACAAAATTAATCTGCCCATTGTTTTACCTAATATGCTTTGGCAGTTCTTGTGAACAATCTTCAAGTACTGTGTATTCCTTCCCCATCTGGCAGGTCCAGCAGGACCAAGGTTTAAAAAAAAAAAAACACTCTTACATGTGTCATACCTTTCCTACTAGATTATCAGCCCCTTGGGGCAGGGATTTTGGCTAATTTATGCATACATTCAATAAATGTTTATTTTCTAGATGTCAGCTGGGCCTACTCACTTACTGCCTGAATCAAGTTTATAATCTAGAAAGTGGAGAAAAACCAGAAAATCAAAATACAATGAGATGAGAGTGCTTTGTTTTCCTCAGTCTCTGTGACTCTGGCCCTTTTTTGCACCCACAAATGCTTCATCCCTTGCTTGGATGATGTAGAAAGGTAATAATAGCTCCATGGCACTTGATCTCCAGAGCTCTTGCTAAATTGGAGCATTTAGTTCACGGTTAGAAATGAGAAATATAATTCATCTTTAATTGAACTAATGAAAATAAAGTCCTTAATTTACAGGTTATCAGAAGCCCTGAAGTTCAACATGCTGATTTGCAGTAAGTAATCAATTCTGGAGGATGAATTAATTCTTTTTAAAAAAAAAAAGTAATGGGGCACCTGGGTGGCGCAGTCGGTTAAGCGTCCGACTTCAGCCAGGTCACGATCTCGCGGTCCGTGAGTTCGAGCCCCGTGTCAGGCTCTGGGCTGATGGCTCAGAGCCTGGAGCCTGTTTCCCATTCTGTGTCTCCCTCTCTCTCTGCCCCTCCCCCGTTCATGCTCTGTTTCTCTCTGTCCCAAAAATAAATAAACGTTGAAAAAAAAATTTTTTTTTTAAAAAAAGTACTTAGGGGGTTCTGGGTGGCTCATCTGACTTGGGCTCAGGTCATGATTTGACAGTTTATGAGTTCAAACCCTGCATCAAGCTAGCTGCTGTCAGTGAGGAGCCCACTTTGGATCCTCTGTCCCCCTCTCTTTCTGTCCCTCCCCCTCTCGGACTCTCCCTCTCTCAACAATAAATAAACATAAAAAAAAATACTGAGTTCCTAAGACTATATTAGGAATAGTCCTCTTTAATGTTCAGTGATGAATAAAGATGGATGTGTTCGGTATTTAAGAAAATGTTCATTAAATGCTCTCTTTCTGTCTCACTTATTTCCCATAGGGGCTCTGTTTCCATTTTGGTCAATGACATCTCTAATTCCCACTCTCAATGAATCATATACTGATTCTCCTTCCTATCCTTGCCCAGTTATTTGCAACAATTCAACAAACATTTACTACTACACTCTTTTTAAAGCACTAAGTGAAGTGTTATACGTGATTTTAAAAAAATGGAAAAGCATGGTACCATACCAACTCTTAGATTTTTTATTTGTGTATTTAGAATGTTTTTCTGGGGCACCTGGGTGGCTGAGTTAGTTGGGCAACTGACTTCGGCTCAGGTCATGATCTTGTGGTTCACCAGTTTGAGCCCTGCATTGGCCTCTGAGCTGACAGCTCAGAGCCTGGACCCTGCTTCAGATTCTGTCTCCCTCTCTCTCTGTCCCTCCCCCACTCGCACACTGTCTCTGTCTCTCTCAAAAATAAATAAACATTTAAAAATAAATAAATAAAAGGGTCACCTGGGTGCCTGGGTGTCTGAGTCGATTAAGTATCCAACTTTGGCTCAGGTCATGATCTCATGGTGTGAGATGGAGCCCCACGTTGGGCTCTGTGCTGACAGCTCAGAGTCTGGAGCCTACTTCTGATTCTGTGTCTCCCTCTCTCTCTTCCCCTCCCCAGCTCGCACTCTTCTCTCTCTCTCAAAACTAAATAAACATTTAAAAAATTAAAATAAATAAACAAGGGGCGCCTGGGTGGCTCAGTCGGTTGGGCGTCCGACTTGGGCTCAGGTCATGATCTCGCGATCCGTGAGTTCGAGCCCCGCATTGGGCTCTGTGCTGACAGCTCAGAGCCTGGAGCCTGTTTCCGATTCTGTGTCTCCCTCTCTCTCTGACCCTCCCTGCTCATGCTCTGTCTCTCTCTGTCTCAAAAATAAATAAATGTTAAAAAAAAATTTTTTTAATAAAATAAATAAATAAAATGTTTTACTTTGAGATAATTGTAGAATTACAGGAAGTTGCAAAGAAATGCACAAAGAAGTACAAATACATTTCCCCAATATCCCTTTCTCCTCCCCCCAGCATCTCATATAACCACAGCACAATATCAAACCAAGAAATTGACATTGGCAAAATCCACAGAGTTTATGCAGATTTCACCAGTTATACGTGCACTCATTTGTGTATATGTTTGTGTGTAGCTCTATACAATTTTGTCACATGTGTAGCCTGGACTAACCACCCAAACAATCAAGATGCCCAACTATCACCATGAGATCCCTCATGTCACCTCTTTTACAGCCGCACCCCTTCCATCCCACTCCTAACCTCTGACACCCACCAATCTGTAACTCTAGCCCCATAATTATGTTATTCACAATTGTTACCTAAATGGAATCATGCAATATATATCCCCTTGTGGCTACACTCACTAAGCATAATTCCCTGGAGATCCATCCAAGCTGCTGCTTGCACCAGCAGTTTATTCTTTTTCACTGCCGAACAGTACCTCATGACATGGATGGACCACAGTTTGTCCATTTACCTTTTGAAGGACATTTGGGTCTCTACAACCAAAGCTGCTATGAATATTTGTGTACAAGTTCCTCTATGAAAATAAGTCTTCATTTCTCTGAGATAAATGCAATTGGTAGGCCCTTCATAAGTCCATTTTTAGTTTTTAAAGGAACTGGTTATATTTTGAAGATAGAGTCCAAGGATCACCTGACAGACAGGATGTGGGTATGAGAGAAAAGAGAGGAGTCAAGGATAGTTTGAAATGAGCTAATATGTAGAACAGCGGTAGAACATAGTAGCAGCTCATTAAATGTTGGCTACACAAATGACCGCAAACACAACGCAAACGAAGAAATGAGAAAATCCATGAGACACCATAAGCTACAGACATTGCCTTAGAAGGCATTAAGAGTCACTCTTGGGAACTTAGTGCATGGAAATCCCTTTGATTATTTGAATGAAACTGAAAAAGAAGAGTCCCACTTCCTCTTAGAATATAGAAAGCCACAAGAGAATGCCACATCCATTCTAATGAGAAAAAGGCAAATAAACCACAAAACTATGATTTTTAAAACTCATCAGAGAACAGAAGTCATCATAGGCAACAGAAAGAACTGAATTCCAAAGAACTACAGGTGTCTCCTAGGAAAGACAGGACAAATGATGTTGCTTTGGGTGAGTGAAAGTGTCTGTGGGCTGGAGAGAGTTTACCACCACCTACCCCTTCCCCCTACCCTCCCACCCCCACCCCTAGTTCTTTCCCTGAAGGAAGATTGGAGGCAGTCAATCCTCAGGTTTTCAGCTGTCAGTCTAGTACATGCATTCTCAATGTCAAAAGGGGTGATATTATCTGCTTCAAGGAAGTGAAAACTGATTCTTAGGGCAGGGGGTGAAAAATATTACTCTTTTTACATATAAAGCACAGGTGTACACATAGTACATAAATAAACATTACAGTTTCATGAAGGGAAGGATATAATTAGGAAAAACATGTCTAAAAAAGACTCCATAGTGGAGTGATAATAAAAAAAAGGGAGGGTGAGAATGATTTAGATACAGAGATAGATACAAGCCTAACTCATAATGAAGATAAACGTTATAATCGCTGTGGTAGCCAACCTCCAATAGGGCCCTCAATGTTCTTCACTTCCTGGTATTCTCATCCTTGTGTAATCTCCCATATTGAATAGGACTGACCTGTGTGGCCAATGGAATATAGTGGGAATGGCAATGTGTCAGACTTCCAAGCCTTGGTCATAAAAGACATTTTGGCTTCCACCTTGTTCTTTTAGATCACTCACTCTGGAGGAATTCAACTGCCATGTCAGGAGGACACTCAAGTAGTTCTTGAAGATGTACAAGGGACGAGGAAATGATACCTCCTGCAACAACCAAAATTAACTTGCCAGCCATGTGGGTAAGCCATCCTGAGAATGTATCCTTCAACCCCAGATAAGATGTCAGATGACTGCATCCCCAACTGACATATCCTCATGAAAAACTGTGAGATAGAGTCACTGCTAAGCCATTCCCAAATTCCTGATTCTTGGGAACTTTGAGAAATGATAAGTGTTTTTTGTTCTTTCAAGTTATTAATTTGGGGGTTATCTATTATGCAGCAATATATAACTGATAAACAATGTTATACAAATAAGGCACTATGCTGTGGTAGAATCTAATCACCAGCTGGGAATATTTGCAAAGCTTGGGGGCCCTAGAATATGAATTGAGTATTGTGGGAAGAATTGGAAAGGTGTATATAGAAGTATAGTAAGGTGTTCTAGATAAAGAGAATACTCAAACAGAGGCAGAGAGGTACAACCATGTCATATCAACCCTTTTAAGTGATAAAAGGCTTGGACTCCAGTGATATAAACCCAAACAGCCTCTTCCTTAGAATTAATTTAGTAAGAATGGTCCTTAAGTCTCTTCTGTACTTAAAACCCTTCAGTGGCTCTTATTGCTCTTATAACAGGTCCCAATACCTTAGTATCTGATCCCATCTTATTTTTCCAGTTTTATCTCTAGTTACTTCTCCTAGCCCACTTCCCATACCCTTCAAACGTACCTTATCAGTACTCAACTTGTAAATTCCTTCTTTCAAGATTTTTTTTTTTTAATTTCCTCCCTACAGCACACCGAATCTGAGTTAGGTGCTCCTTCTATATGCTCCCATTGTACACTATATTCCTTGTAATAGCATTTCTCTCCCTGTATTCTAATTACCAACTTACATGCCAATCCCCTCACTTCCTGCCAACAAATGTTCAAGGAACCTAATCTTATCCGTCTTATTTACCAGTGTATCTGGGCTCAATGACACATATGGAGGAATCATCCAATAATATTTGTTGAAGAAAAAAATAAACCTACTGATAGGCCAGATTCTACAGATATACCTCAGTCCTTTGATTCAAGCATGCAGAGTTTTATCAGATTAAGACAAAGTGCTATTCTTACATAGGAACGGGTTACAGGAAGTGGAGCAGAACATGGAAGTCTGTGTTCTCACAGCATATTGTTTAATTCATCAGCCATCCATTTACCCATCACATTTGTTGAACATCTTCTGTGGAGTACACAGTGTGTGCTAGGTTACTTCTTGCGTGGCTCAGGCCTTGTGCTACTGTTTGTATCTCTTTAAATGTTTTATTCTAGAAGAACTTGGGTGGCTCCATCGGTTAAGTATCAGACTCTTGATTTCAGCTCGGGTCATGATCTCCTGGTTGGTGAGACCAAGCCCAGTGTTGCTCTCTGCACTGACAGTGTGGAGCCTGCTTGAGATTCTCTCTCCTCTCTCTCTCCGCCTCTCCCCGCCTCTCAAAATAACTAAATAAAACTTTAAAAAAATGTTTTATTCTAAAACTGACTACACTGGCCTTAGTTTCTGAGTGTCTAATACCCTAGTGCACATGGTCTGTTGAAACAACTGAGATATCCTCTAAGAAGCTAGAAATAAGGACAAAAAGAAGATGGAAGTAAGAGAAATATAAAATTAAATTACTGTTATGAAATCAATTTCCTAGACATCAGTTCCCTTAATACTATCCATATCCTTGTCTTCATTTATCACCATGGATATATAAATATACCTCAGTTTGAGGACCACTGCCTTAGAATACTAACTCTGATTACCCCCATGATGATTAAGTTTGGGTGTCAACTTGACTGGGACATGGAGTGCCCAGATTAAACACGATTTCTAAGGGAGGATCTGTGAGGGTGTTTCTGCACGAGATTAGCATTTGAATTGGTATACTGAGTAAAGCAGATGGCTCTCCCCAGTGTGGATGCGGCTCCTTCCAATCTATGGAGGACCCAAATAGAACAAAAAGGCAGAAGAAGGGGGAATTTATTCTCTGCCTGACTGATGAGCTGGGACATCAGTCATCTCCTGTTCTTCACTGCAAATACGTCACCAGCCCTCTGGTTCTCAGAGCTATACCACCAGCTTTCCTGAGTCTCCAGCTTACAAACAGCAAATAGTTGGATTTCTCAAACTCCATAATTTCATGAGCCAATCATATATATATCAGTTATGTTCTCTGCAGAACCTGGACTAATACAACCCATCTTCCATCTTACTGCTTCAATCTACTGATATATTTTATTTCATTGTACGGAATTACAATAGTGTGGTCAACAAAAGGTTTTCAAGTAAAAAAATTTTTCTTATGATAAAATGGTATCAGAAGTGAATAATTGGGGGTGCTTGGGTGGCTCAGTCGGTTGAGTGTCCGACTTCAGCTCAGGTCATGATCTCACGGTTCATGAGTTTGGGCCCCACATCAGTCTCTGTGCTGACAGCTCACAGCCTGGAGCCTGCTTCTGATTCTGTGTCTGCCTCTCTCTCTCTGCCCCTCCCCCACACGTGCTCTGTCTCTCTCTGCCACTCAAAAATAAAGAAAACTAATAAAATAAAGAAAAAAAAGAAATGAATAATTGAAATTTGAAATTAAAACACAATACCATTTACATTAGTACCGAAAAATGACACACTTTGGTATGAATCTAACAAAATATATATAAGATTCATATGAAGAAAACTACAAAATTCTGAGGCAAGAAATCAAATAAACTCTAAATAAATAGAAAGATACTCCATCTACGTGGGTAAGAAAGCTCAGTATTGTCAAGATATCAGTTCTTCTCAATTTGATCTATAAATTCAACATAATTCCAATCAAAATCTCAATAAGTTACTTTGTGGATACCAACAAGCCATTTCTAAAGTTTACATGGAGAGGCGAAATACTGAAAACAACCAGCACAGTATTAAAGGAGAACAAAGTGGAGGGCTGACATGATACTACCTAACTTCAAGACTTATTACTAAGCTACAGTAATAAAGACAATTTCTTCTTTGTTTTTGTAATTTAAATTTGTTAACAAATATATACAATACTTGGTGTTGCATTCACATTTAGAAACTTTCAGAAGCACATTTCACTGATTTAAATGCAAACATCTGCAGTGGGGATATTCTAAATATTAGCAGATTTTCTGAGGTTTTAGGTATTTAACAATAAAGAGGCTTAATTTTAACCTGGAAAAAATATTTCTAGAATATTCTGAGTTTATTGTAAGTTGTACTATAGCTGAAGCAACAATAAGTAGTACAACTTCTGAATGATTAGTATCTGTGACGCTCATCAAGTTTTATGACTTCCCAGAATTCTTTTATTTAATGTTTATTTATTTTTGAATGAGAGAGAGACAGAGCTTGAGCAGGGGAGGGGCAGAGAGGAGGGAGGCACAGAATCCGAAGCAGGCTCCAAGGTCTGAGCTGTCAGCACAGAGCCCCACATCGGGCTTGAACTCATGAGCCGTGAGATCATGACCTGAGACCAAGTCATGCTTAACCAACTGAGCCACCCAGGCACCCCCCTATAATTCTTTAATACATGTTTTATAAACCTTGACATCCACACAAATATAGAGGTTTACATTCAGATGAATAAAGCAGGTTTACAGTGAAACAATTTGAAAGCATCGAAGTCTTTGCCTCCCTACATTGAATGGCTAGCTAACATTTGTGGAATGGTTTCTATTATCCAGTTGTTGTTCTTTTTTTTTTTTTTTTTTCAACGTTTATTTATTTTTGGGACAGAGAGAGACAGAGCATGAACGGGGGAGGGGCAGAGAGAGAGGGAGACACAGAATCGGAAACAGGCTCCAGGCTCTGAGCCATCAGCACAGAGCCCGACGCGGGGCTCGAACTCACGGACCGCGAGACCGTGACCTGGCTGAAGTCGGATGCTTAACCGACTGCGCCACCCAGGCGCCCCATCCAGTTGTTGTTCTTGATACACTTAACATGTATTAAGTCCTGTCAACTCCATCAGCTAGGTATCCTTATTATTGTCCTTGTTGTAGAGAGGAGGAAACTGAGGCACAGGACAGAGCCAGGAATACAACCAACACAGTCTAATTCCAGAGTTTATGTCCTTAACCTTTTTCTGTATTACCCTTTGTGACAATAAAAACAAAAACAAAAACTGAGAAATTGGTCACTAATAATCGAGAACAGATTATACTTGATTCAGCCTTTCACAAAACCTTTTCCTCAATCTATTTAATGAGCTAATTAAATATCTTTGTTTTCTTCACTAGGTCCAAATAGCTGGCTTATATAAATGTTTCCACAGTAATCAGGCTTTGACCTTTCCCTGAATGGATTTGCCACCAGAATAAGTCCCTGGGCAACTGAGAAAGAGACACTGTATCTCAAAACTGAAGAGGAACAACTTAGAATGCTGGCAACATGAATATAATTCAAATCAATTAAAGCATCAAAACAAAAAGACAGCCAATATATGAAATGTTTATTTTTTGTAAATTTTCCCTGTCACCTAAATTAGACACTTATAAATTTGGAAAATCCTTTGTTTATGTAAGCAGAGAGTGATTAATCCAGTTCCAACAAATTGTGTTGTACTTTGTATAGAGGATTAATGGATTTTCTTCCTGAGGCTTTCTTTCAAAAAAATTAACCTGGCTTGCAAGAGGAAAGCTTATATAATGGCAACCAAAAATACCTGGAATATTTCAAATATTAATCTCTAACCCCAATAGCTTAGTACAGTGCCTGGCATATCATTGGTATTCAGTAAATAGTTCTTGAATTATTGAGAGGATGAAAATTGGGCTTCTTGAACTTTATTACATGCAAATATGTCAATTAGCTACATAATATACAAGTTAATACATATTTTTTGTAACTTTTCTTTGGCCCTAGTTTATTTTTTAATTTTTTTAAATGTTTATTTATTTTTGAGAGAGAGAGAGAGAAAACGTGAGTGAGGGAAGGGAGAGAGAAGGGGGACAGAGGGGAAGCAGGCCTTCCCTTCTGACAGCAGTAAGCCCGATGCAGGGCTTGAACTCATGAACTGCAAGATCAAGACTTGAGACGAAGTCGAATGCTCAACTAACTGAGCCACCCAGGCGTCCCTGGCTGTAGTTTATTTTTAAAAGAAAAAAAAAAAATCTCTTCCTAAAGCTTTAAAACCCTACCCCAAGTGACTGTATTTGGGCAGAAACTAGAACCAATTACCAGTAGCCATAGAGAGAAATTCCCCCTTGAGTTGAACAAAGCCTTTGTGTTGATGAGGAATGTTCTTGCTGGGACTGTATAAACTGCTCTGAAGTGTATATAAGTCTATAATGAACGGATGACTATCTGGGTAGAGTTTAGAGGGGTCTGAGACTAAATGTACCCAACTATAATGAACAGTGATAATTTTCTTAAAACTAATTTTGATGTTGGAGCTACCCCTAAATCATTTGATTCAACTATTTCCTGAGAAAATAAAAACAAACAAACAAAAAGCACCCCAAACCAAAAACTATGAGGTTTATGTAAAAAATTAATCTTTGAAACAAACAAACAAACAAACAAACCACAAAAAAACCCTAATCTCTGAATTTCAGCCTTAGGCAGAGACTTACTTAATCACATAAGAGATGAACAATCAGGTTGTACACATTAGTGATTTTGGATTTCAGAGATTATGAGACTGTGTTGTAGATTTTAATTTTCATGGTTAATGTTTAAATTATTAATTGGTGGTTCTATTAGTGAATTGTTATCCATTTGCATAGACATATCAATGTTTTTGAGCAAACCCAAGTAGTAAGATATATAAAAAGATAAGTCTGGGGCACCTGGGTGGCTCAGTCGGTTAAGCGGCCGACTTCGGCTCGGGTCATGATCTCGCGGTCCATGAGTTCGAGCCCCGCGTCGGGCTCTGTGCTGACAGCTCAGAGCCTGGAGCCTGCTTCCGATTCTGTGTCTCCCTCTCTCTGACCCTCCCTCGTTCATACTCTGTCCACTCTCTATCTCAAAAATAAATAAACGTTAAAAAAAATATATATATATATATAAAAGATAAGTCTGTTCAAACTCGATTATCTAGTTTGAAACAGCTGTTTGCTTTGATATTTATTCTCGTTTCTTTAAAAAAAAAAAGGTTTTCTTTACATAGGATATTGGTAAAAAATTGAAAACAAGGAATCTCAAGAAAAAAATCTCATTTTCTGATACTGGATATCATTATTTCTGTCCTATATTAGCATTGCTAACATATATATCCTAACTTAATAGCAATTAATTAAGATTTTAGCATTTCAAACTCTCAACAATAGCCAAATTATGGAAACAGCCTAAATGTCCATCAATTGACGAATGGGTAAAGAAATTGTTGTTTATATACACAATGGAATACTACGTGGCAATGAGAAAGAATGAAATATGGCCTTTTGTAGCAACGTGGATGGAACTGGAGAGTGTGATGCTAAGTGAAATAAGTCAGGCAGAGAAAGACAGATGCCATATGTTTTCACTCTTATATGGATCCTGAGAAACTTAACAGAAGTCCATGGGGGAGGGGAAGAAAAAAAAAAAGAGGTTAGACAGGGAGGGAGCCAAAGCATAAGAGACTCTTAAAAACTGAGAACAAACTGAGGGTTGATGGGGGGTGGGAGGGAGGGGAGGGTGGGTGATGGGTATTGAGGAGGGCACCTGTTGGGATGAGCACTGGGTGTTGTATGGAAACCAATTTGACAATAAATTTCATATAAAAAAAAGATTTTAGCATTTTAAGATCATTATAGGAAGTTCCTGAAATGGAAGTTAAATGTCATTAAAATGGAATTACTCTAAGTATATATGTCTGTTTATGTGTGTCAGTATGTGTATACTTGCCGCACTATTCTTAGGAGATTTTCATCTGGTTTCATGAAAGTCTCAAAGGGATAACACACAGGTAGCTAATCTTAACCTACTATACTTTAAGATCATAAAAGCCAATTATAGTATACATAAGACCCTAAGTAAAACTAAAACATGTAAAAACATAAAATAACTAGGGAAACCAGCTATTCACTGTATTAATTGACTCTGTGCTTTGAAAAAGATTTAAATATAACATAGGTGCATAATATCAAATGATTATAAATATATAGCTGAAGAGTAAAAATATGAGGAGAGATGCACATGAAAGGAAATTGAACATACACCTAATTTTGCTCCCTCGCAATATTACATGAAACAGTTCTCCAAAGAAAAATGAAAAATTTTGATAAAAAATGTCATGCAGGTGGTGTGTGTGGGGGGGGATTTCATTCCTACACAAGGGTAGAAACAAACACCCATCACCCAGCTTCAATGATTATCAAGATTTTACTGCATTTGCTTAATCTTCTTCCTTTTTCTTGTTTAGCTGAAGCTGATTTAACTTCTTTTTCTTTCTTTCTTTCTTTTTTTTTAATATTTATTTAATTTGGAGAGAGTGCAAGTTGGGGAGGAGCAGGGAGAGAAGGGGACAGAGGATTCCAAGCAGGCTCTGCTGACAGGCTGACAGCAGTGAGCCGATGCAGGCAGGGTTCGAACTCATGAACTTCGAGATCATGACCTGAACCAAAGTCAGACACTCAACTGACTGAGCCACCCAGGTGCCCCAAAGCTGATTTCACTTAAAGCGGATCATGGACATGATTTAATTTAAAGCAGCTCATGAGGGGCGCCTGGGTGGCGCAGTCGGTTAAGCGCCCGACTTCAGCCAGGTCACGATCTCGCGGTCCGTGAGTTCGAGCCCCGCGTCAGGCTCTGGGCTGATGGCTCAGAGCCTGGAGCCTGTTTCCGATTCTGTGTCTCCCTCTCTCTCTGCCCCTCCCCCGTTCATGCTCTGTCTCTCTCTGTCCCAAAAATAAATAAAACGTTGAAAAAAAAAATCTTTAAAAAAAAAAAAAAAAAAAAATAAAGCAGCTCATGGATATCATATCATTTTGCTCCTCTATATTTCAACATACATCTCTTTTGAAAAATGGACTTCATGACATTATCATATCTAAAAAAAATAAACAATAATTATTTGGTACTGTCTTTTATCTGGTTCATTACCAAATTTTCCTAGCGGGTTCACAAATGTCTTGTTTAGTTAGTTTGCTGAATTGGGATCTAAACAAGGTCTACACAGGGATTTGGGTATCATGTCACAGAAATTTCTTTCAATTTACAGCAGCTCCTCCTTCCTCACTTTTCTCCTCTATGCTATTGATTTATTACAAGAATCAATTCAGTTGTCTTTTAGAATGTTGCATATTCTGTATATATAAGTTTGCTCCCTTGAGTGTCATTTAACTTGTTTCTTCATCCTCCATATTTCCCATAGTTAGAAGTTCATTCTCTAAATTTGATTAGATTCCAGGTTATTATTTTTGGCAAGAACACTTCACAGTGCTTTGTGCTTCATAGTGTATTGAAAGGCTTATAATGTCTGGTTGTCCCACTTTTAGTAATGTTGAGATTTATCTATGATTTCAGGTGCTGACAGCTTACACCTTCCTTTTATCTAATGGTTTCATACACTGATGATCATTGCCTAAACCAATTATCTCATTCAGGATTGCAAAATGGTTATTTTCTAATCCTGTCATTCATGAAGAATCACAGATCTGCTCCCCTACTTCATGTAGCTGGGCAAGGGTCCCTCCCTGACTCTGGTAGAAAAGTGGAGTTTTGATCCTTGGAGAGAGTAAAACAGGAAGTCTCTGGCCTTGAGGATCCAGTCACAATCGAAGGCATGCATAGGTAACATACTGAAAATGGTATTTGAATGAATGTTTACATAACGAATGCTAAGACTGTCAACTCTTTCCCCAACCACACGACTCCAGGAGATTGGAAGAGATTGTTCTTCAGGAATCTGATCATCCCAAGAGAAATACTTAAAGATACTAACCTCAGGCTTTCCCAACAGCAAAGCCAGACAATGCTGGCTCATCCTACAATGTACCTTTCATTTAATAAGCCCCTCTTATGTGCTCAGAGTATCCAATTGGGTTTTTAATTTCTCTTAAACATGAGCAGAAAAACAAAGATTACCTTTCCTCTGAAGAAAACTTCTAATTTTTAACATACAGGAAGGAGTTGGAAGAAAGCAATGGCTATACACAGATAACAGTTCCAAAAACAAGGAAGCAAACAAACAAAAAACCAAGTAAACAAAAGCCCTATCATTCATATTTTCAGAAATAAGAGAATATATGGCACCAATGAGACGGCAATTGGATGCTATAAAAAATAAAGTGTCAGAAAGCAAAAAAGAGCTCTTGGAAATTAAAAACATGTTAGCAGAAATAAAAAATTCAAGAAAAGTTTAGAAGATAATGTTAAGGAAATCTTCCAGATAAAGGGCAAAAAGATAAGAGGTAGAATATTGGAGAGGAAAGGTAAGACAAATAGAAGATTAGTACGGAAGGTGCAACATCAAAATATCAGGGCTTCCAGAAAGAAAGAACAGAGAAAATGAAGGGGAGGTAGTAAGAATGAAATTATTTTAAAATATTTTCCAAAATTGAAGGATAGATGTTGCTAGACTGAAAGAGCTCATTGAGTGATCAGTATAATGGATAAAAATATACCCATACTGGGAATAAATATAAAAAAAATACACACACACACATCATGTATGTTCTAAGAATACTTTGGAATTCACTTACACTACAAAGTGTCCATTATTTATCTGAAATTCAAATTTAAATGGGCATCCTGTACTGTATCTGGGAATCCTACATTGACCTTGTCATTACCAGTATTGGCAATTCTTCATAATTATAATTTGTAACAATCCACTCAGATCACCACTGCTCATCTATTCAACTTCTGATATTCCAAACCCAACAATCACTCAACAATATAGGGACAAAATGCATTTATCCTAACACTTTTTCACTATCATTCATCACCCACTCAAATCTTCATGTCCTTCCTTACCCAGCTTAAATTTCAAAGGTAATAAGTTAAACTCACTCCTTCACATACATCCTATATTCCCTTCTTCCTCTTTAAACTTCTTGAATTTGCTTGGTTAAGTCACAAAGTGTGGTCCCTAGGCCAACAGTACCTATGTCACCTGGGAACTTGTTAGAAATGGGCATTTTTGGTTGGGTCCTACCTCAGACATGAATTTAAAACTCTGGGACTGCAGCCAAGCAATCTGTGGTTCAACAAGGCTTCCGGTTGAGTCCGATACATGGGGTCTCACATTTTAGCATGTGAAAGATGACCTGTAAAGCGTGTTAAAAAACCAGATTGCTGTACCCAATCCTCGGAGTTTCTCTTTCAGTATAGAGTGGAGACAAAAATCTCACATTTTTAACAAGTTTCAAATGATGCTGTTGCAGAACCAGGAACTGCACATTGAGGTCCTGTCCCTATAACAATCACTCTCTCACCTTTTAAAGATAACTTTTTCCTTTCTCTTCAAACTTTCAGGGCGCCTGGGTGGCTCAGTGGGTAAGTATCTGACTCTTGATTTCAGTTCAGGTCATGATCTCATGGTTTGTGGTGAGCCCGGGTGGCACTCCATGCTGAGAGTGAGGAGCCTACTTGGGATTTTCTTTCTCTCTCCCCCTCTCTGTCTCTCCCCAGCTCATGCTCTCTTGTGTGCATGCTCTCTCAAAATAAATAAATAACTTAAAAACAAGCAAACTTTCTTCATCTCCTTCTGAAACTGACTCTCAGCTGATGACCCTGATCAGGACTTTGCTTGCAGAATATAAAAACACTCAGAATAGAAATTCTCATGCTCCCACCAATCACAAATACTTCTCTACCTGCATCTGTATTCATATACACCACCTAATCTCCAGTTTCTGGAGAGGAACCCCCCATGTTCCTATCTAATGCAAGCCCTTCCACTTGGGCAGTAGATCCTATCACCCCTGGCCTACTTGAGATAAATTGACTTCATTCTCTGACTTCTTTCCTACATCATCAAAATTTCCCTTTCTACTGGATCCCCATCAACAAACATGCTGTTATTTCTGCCTCTGTCAAACCACCCTTCCCCAAATCCAAACTTCTTGACCCCATTTCTCTTCTTTCTTTTAGAATAAAATGCCATAAGGGAATCATCTGTACTTGTTTTTTCCACATGTATCTTTCCATTCCAAACTGTGAGTCCTAAACTGAGGTTTGAAGGGTCTACACTGATGGTTGTGTGTGGAAGGTGGGACTGTGCACCGAAGTTTCCTACAAAGAGGAGGGCAGGAATGGAGAAGAAAACGATGGGAGATTAAGCTAGATAGGCACAGGGGCTACACTAGTCAAGCTCTAAAAATCACAGTAAGGAATCTAGACTGTTCTGAGACAAATTTGGTGCTGTTAAAGGTTTTTTTTAAAGCACTTGAGTTGTGTGATCACATATCCATTTAGGAAAGAGCACTGGCTTATGATGTAGAAGAGTGATTGATAGCAAAATTAGCATTTGCAAGACCAGTTAAGAGTTTGTTCACAGTATAGATGGATTAAATTGAGTTCACGGCAGTGGCGATGGTGAATACGAGCATTGAGAGACATTTGGAAGACGGAATGGAGACGACTTGCCAATTGCATTGGTCTATTTTATTTGCACTGATCAGGGCTGGAGTGGATTTTGTATAGGAAATAATTGGTGAGGCTTTAATTGAAAAATGTTCCAAACACATAAATTTGTGGATAAAGCATTTTTCTTTCTTTTTTTTTTTTTTTTATTTTTTTTTTTCAACGTTTATTTATTTTTGGGACAGAGAGAGACAGAGCATGAACGGGGGAGGGGCAGAGAGAGAGGGAGACACAGAATCGGAAACAGGCTCCAGGCTCTGAGCCATCAGCCCAGAGCCCGACGCGGGGCTCGAACTCACGGACCGCGAGATCGTGACCTGGCTGAAGTCGGACGCTTAACCGACTGCGCCACCCAGGCGCCCCAAGCATTTTTCATTTGTAAAAAAAATTACTTGGGTTTCCATAGCTAGCAGGGCCTATTTATAGGTAAACATTACTTAGAATCTGATTGTTACCTTTCCCACTTAATCTAGAGAAAAAATCCTCTGATCCAAATTGAAGTTTTTAATAGAATGGCATGTCAAACCATACACTTTCATCTGCAACTAAGACTCTTAAGAACTCTTAAGAGAGCTGGTGAGAAATCAGTGCCTTACTACAGTTTACAAGGATCTCTCTCCAGAATTCTGCTAAGTTTGGCTATTGCTGCCAGAGCAGTGTCTATTCTGAGAACTCACATGCAGGCCGTTGAAATTTCCAAAACTTTTTTGCTAAGATAGTTTGTTATCATTAATGTTGCCTAGAATTGGTCATTGTTTTCAATTGCTGGTATTAATGCTGGTATTAATGCTTTTCATGATATATTATTTTTACCTTTATTTTTTTTTTAAGTTTATTTTGAGAGGGAGAAAAAGAGACAGAGAGACAGAGAGACAGAGAGAGAGAAAATGAGCAGGGGAGGAGGAGCAGAGAGAAAATCCCAGGCAGGCTTCAACTCTTCACGACCATGAGATCATGACCTGAGCTGAAATCAAGAGTTGGGACCTTAACTGACTGAGCCACCCAAGTGCCGCTGGAGTCTAGGTTTTATGCCTTTGCCTTATTTTTAATTTGTTGTGGGTCATTTGGGTAGGGGCCACAAGAAATATTAAAGTTGAGAACTACTGATCTAGACTCTTAGGGTTACAGAAATGGAAATGATGTGAATATAAAATTTAGTCCTCCTATTTTCTAACAAAACAAAATGAACTTCAGGCTAATAAACATAATTTTTAAAGAACATAAATTAATTTTATTTAAAGACAAAAACTTGAGAGTTGGTTATTTTTTACTCCCACTATACACATTAAACTGTTTATAAGGCTAACTACCTAAAGAAAATATGAATAATTTATTATTTAACCATATGTTAGTATGAATACCTATTAAGAGTCAATAGACTTTCGTGATTTGTATTTTGAATCTTAATAGAAGCATATCATAGAAAATGCAAAAGGTGTTAAGAGTATACAGTGAAAAATACATCTCCCTCTTAACCCCTGTGCCCTAGCCATCTTACTTGCCCTCTTCCTAGAAACAGCCACTCTTTCCAGTTTCTTATGCATCTTTCCAGACACATGGATATTTGGGCATATGGGATGAAACAAGGCTCCTCTGCGCAGGGCATGGAGAGGACTGGACTTCCTCAACATGTGGTCAAGACAAACACATTAGAAACCTATATCTGAGCCAACCACATCTGAGTTAAAAGAATAATACAATGGCAGCGGGCATCTTAGTAATTTGTGACACAAATGCCATCAATGTCCATTTCAACAGATAGGATTTCTTGGTTAAAAAAAAAAAGTCTATAATGCATTTATTCAATAAATACTTATGAAGGGGTATTATGTATCAGTACAAATTTGCAATAAATGACGCTTATGGAATCTAGATTTTATGGACAATTTGTCAGACTTAAATAACTATACAATTTCATAAGTGATGATTACCATTTATACTTTATGTGAACACGATCTGGTATACTTTTAGTTCATTTTCAATTATTTTTCACCATTAAAAATAAAACAAATTTAAATTCTATTTTAAAATATAATTTATTGAACACCATAATGAATTCAATACATTATAAAATTGTTTTTCTTGTCAGTATTGGCACATAATGAAGTTTTAAAGCATTGCTAAATTAACACTTGAAAAAATTTTAAATTTTAAATCTGTTCCATAAAAAAAATAAAGACCAGTAGTGTTATAAAACTATTAATTTGCACCAACTTACATATCAAAGTGTTAAAAAAAGAATTCCACACTCAAACCATCATCTAAGAAGTAAAAATTCAATCATATGCATTTTTAAAAACGTTCTCATTTGAACAAAATACAACAGAAGATATAAAATAGGCAAAAACTTTACAATGATTTGTCCTACTGGGAAATTTTACAGGCTAAGCAGATAAACTTTAGATATAAAAAAAAAAAAATCCATACTCCAAATGAATAGAAGTTGTTTACAGTATTTTTTATGGAATTTTCTAATCAAAGAAACATGACATTAAATATTCTACATTTTTTTCCTCTTTGTTGCCTCTTAATTGACAATAATGAGGACTATTCTAAAAATTTAGTTTAAAAATACTTTTTCGACCAATGAACATTTTCATAGATGCAAAGGCTGTCCTTAAGTAAGGGAACATTAAACAAGGAAATTTATATATATGGTCTTCACTATAATATGGCCTGTTTATTACTCTGTCAATCATTTTTACTCTGAAATTTTAGTAACCTAAACGATGAGTACTGCACAATTTCTTTCAAATTCCAAAAGGCTGAGTAATTGATTTAGGTCACTGGAATCTACAGAGTATCTTTCTTCCAGGAAGCAAAAAGGTACTTATATTCAGTATTTTGGTTTTATTTATATTACCCTCTCCATCCCCCTTTAGAATTGTCCTCTGAGATAAATAGAGCACTGAAAATAAAAAGTTTAAAACTGTAGAATTGGTTATTTGGCATCATCTTGAATAAATTCAACTTTTTTCCTTATTAATGGGAAAATATAAAACCTTTCAAACCAGTGCATTCTACTGGTCTGAAATGCAATTCCTGTGTTTTTGAAATCTCATTGGTGGAGATCAGCCTGAAATTCTAGAAATCAAGCCTAACTAAAATTAGTTCAAATGTCTTTAGTCAAAAAAACAAAAAAACAACTGTTTGCTTATACCTATGGCAGAAATCAAAAGAGCAAAGAAAAACTAGAAAGTTCATTTGTATTTACTCTAAATTTTCATTTCACCAAAATCTCTACGGACATGAAACTAAAATCTATACATGCCAACAGCAGAATTCTCTTCCTTCAAAAGTAAATCACAGATTCTACAAAGGTATTGCTAATCTAAAAAAATCTACAAAAACATAATGTATTAGAATATCAAGGTCTTTCACCATTAACCTCACATTTATCTTTGCTGGTCTAAATTAAAGTAAAAATCACCTACCCTACAATTTGAGATATTACTTTGTTTGATACGCTACAAAATGTTCACAGGGAAGATCTAAAAAGTATTTTTTTTTCTTGCAATATATCTCACTGTTGTAAAGACATGTTCAGGAAAAAACCAACTCTCTTTCCCGACAAGTTATAGGTGGTGGGGAAGATGAGAGAGGAAGAAAGGACACGCGTGGCCTTTTAAGGAGCAATTTTCATCTCTCATCCTTCCTTAATTTTGATTTCCAAAATAAAATATTTCCAGCTAGGTTGCTAGAGAGGGTCTTAGAATACAACATAAAGTTGACATCGAGAATGGAGAAACTTGGAGAATTTCACTCTGTTTCTTATTTTTATTAATCAATAGGATCTCAATAGCAAACTAGAACAAAGTTTTACTTCTTTGATAACTTACAGTTGGATAAAGTTGAATTTGTATCAAATAACTAAGATTTCAGATTTCTAGATGTAAAATGCTCTTCATAAAATGTGGTTGAGGCTTTAAAGTATCAGAAAGTTGGGCTGAGTACAGATAATTTTACTAAAAAAGCTCTATTTTGGCAAACATCTTATTGATATTATAAATGAAAATATAGCTGGAGCTTTAAAATGGCACTTAATCTGTTCTATCAGAGTCTGCCAAATAAATTAGATTCTTTGGAAAAAATTCAAACTTGATATTATGGAGGCAAAATTAAGATTAACTCTTACTTGTCAGATACTTACCTGTCATATTGCCATAAACCAAAGGACCCATAAGTATACTAAGTGGAAAGAGGGGCTCATTGTCAAGGGAGCTGCTCTACCTACAGTTTACTCAGCAAAAATTAATTGAACAAAAGCAACTAATTGCCTCAAATGTTAAATTTACTTCAAACATAAATGCTTTAAAAAGCATTAGCTTTATCTTTTAATCAGAGAAATGGTCTTAGGATGAAAGATCAGACTTGTTCACAATCTTGTACATTACTTGCAGGGAAATGCAAAATCCTGTTGTTGCAGTCACTCATCATTTGGGAATTTTTTTAAAATATTTATTTTTAAGAGAGAGAGACAGAGACAGAGCACAAGTGGAGGAGGGGGACAGAGAGAGGGAGACATAGAATCTAAAGCAGGCTCCAGGATCTGAGCAGTCAGCACAGAGCCAGACACGGAGCTTGAAACATGAAACGTGAGATCATGACTTGAGCTGAAGCGGAGGCTCAACTGACTGAGCCACCCAGGCACCCCTGGGAATTTCTTAAAGAAAATAAAAGACAGTAGAAAGATACTTTGACTTCTGATTCCCAGGATAATGTTCAAGGCCACATTTGAGATTTGGCAAAGAATGAGAAAGACATTTTTCAAGTTGGAAGGTACCACCAGGTACCAGAGTGATTAATTGGTCTAAATTACTCATTTTGCAGATGAGAAAACTGAGATACAAGGGTTTTAAGCTAAGACAATTTACTCAAATTCTTTTATTGTCATTAAATTGAGACTAACCCAGCCTCCTGTCTTTTGTCTCCAACTCTTTCCTCTGGAGCACACTTTGTATATTAGTAAGTCATCCTCCATCAAAATATTAAAAAATTAACAGTGCTTTCCTATGGGGAAAGGAGTGGGAATTACGGGAAAAAAAGGTGGTGGATGAGGGGGTAAGAAGAGATGGTTAGGGATGTTATACTCACACAATGAGCCACATGTGTTAATATAAAAGTTGACTAAAAAATATTCTACAAAATGTCAAGCCTTAACACCAAAAGAACCAGATTCCAGAGGTAAGAAATACCATGGTGAAATTGAATGTTAGTGTAGAAATTTAAGCTACCTCTTCAAGAAAAACAGACCACTGAAAACTGAAGACTAGTTCTATATATTATGTTTCTTTATATCTGGAAAAATATTTTAATATAATACATAGGCAGACTAAGGTAATTCAGATTTTCAAGTTTAAAAAAAGACTGGGATTTTTAAAAAAACCTTATGCTACAAAAATACGCATTTATAGATATTCCCAAATCCTATATTTCTAACCACTGCAGTGAAAAGATCCAAAATTTCATCGCTGAACTGCCTTCTAGCATGATCTTAAGCAGTTATTTCTATAGAGCATAAAGTTTATGTAATTCTTTACAGTAAAATCTGTTCATAAACTCACCTTGACAGAAATACTTTTATCTATCATTAAGAGTTGAAAGAAACAGATTTTAGTAGAGGGGTGGGTCAAGACAGTTTTTTAGAAAAATATACTATGTATAATAGATCTTGAAAATTACACAGACCATACGCTTTTATTTAATGTGAAGGCACAACTTTAACATAGTTAAAAGCAAATGTATTTCAACTATTTGATGTAATTGTCAGTACCAGCTCTTTAAAAATATATATTTGCAAGCATATCATTGAAGCTTCTTTCAGACTGTCAATTCAAAAATCAATTTCAAAAGTCAAACTCTATTTGTAGAAAATCAATTGACAGGTCTACAAAATATTATTGTTGGACATTCTGTTCGCCAGCAGCCACAGGGCTTTCTTCATTTGTTGCATAGTCCAGGTGGCCCATCACCTAGGCACAAATAAAACAAGTTAGGAAATGCAAATTTTCAATTTGCCCTCAATATTCACTAATTTGGCAAAAGGATCCCCACTTTTTAAAAAGGACACAGATGGGGCGCCTGGGTGGCGCAGTCGGTTGGGCGTCCGACTTCAGCCAGGTCACGATCTCGCGGTCCGTGAGTTCGAGCCCCGCGTCAGGCTCTGGGCTGATGGCTCAGAGCCTGGAGCCTGTTTCCGATTCTGTGTCTCCCTCTCTCTCTGCCCCTCCCCCGTTCATGCTCTGTCTCTCTCTGTCCCAAAAATAAATAAAAACGTTGGAAAAAAAAAAATTTAAAAAAAAAAAAAATAAAAAAATAAAAAGGACACAGAGTACTCCCTGGGACTGAGCACTCCTTTTGGAGCAATGTAGTGGCTCAACATCCATGCTCTAAGAATAAGATCAGGGTGACAGAGAAAGCCTCATCATTTGACTTGGAGCCAACCTGATGAACTCTTTCTTTAGATCTTCTACTATTTCCATTTCCCAATATGAATTGCCCTTCATGGCAATGGGAACTCTACCACAAAAGGAAGATATTCCTGATGCTTAATCTAGGACACTATTCCAGGCAGTGTTCACTCCTAAAGGTAAAAAAACTAAAAATGACCCCACAAGTCACTTTGAGAATACCTGCTGGTTTGGGGACAGTGTAACTTGGTTGATGCCTTGAACTGACTGTAAGACAATTTAAGAATGATACTTGAGGGGTGCCTGGGTGGCTCACTTGGTTAAGCATCTGACTTCGGCTCCGGTCGTGATCTCACAGTTCATGAGTTCGAGCCCTGCATTGGGCTCTGTGCTGACAGCTCGAAGTCTGGAGCCTGCTTCAGATTCTGTGTCTGCCTCCCTCTCTGCCCGTCCCCCACTCGCACTCTGTGTGCCTCTCTCCCTCAAAAATAAATAAAACACTAAAAAAAAAGAATGATACATGAAATTATGGAAACATTGTATGACAAACATTTCTACTAAAAACAAATATACTGAAGGTACTTAAAAGGTCAAATGAGTATCTGAAAATAAAATCAAGACTACATTTGCTATAGACTACTTTAGAGGAATTACCAGTTAAACTTTTCTCAAACGATCACTTCAGCTATGCTCCATATTCCTAAATAAATCTTTTCATATTTGGGAATGAAGGAAGAAGAAACTGCTTACATGTTTTCAGTTTCTTCTTCAGATAAACTTGCTTAAAAATAGAAAGAAAGTACCTACTGTCTTTGCGAAGATTGTCAAAGATTTTTAGATTAGTGATTAATTTTCAGTATCGTGATGCACATTTTCCCTTCTTTATCAAGAATTGGAAGAAAGACCAGCAAGATAAATGTTCCTATTTTTGTAAAAGGATTCTAAAAGCTTCAGTGTTTTTTGGAAAAGGAAGCAGAAGGTGGAGTCATTTCCAAACGGGGTCTCTGAACTTGCCAGACAAGAAGAACACAACATGAGCTGAAGCTTCTGCTGACAATTGTCTCAAGTAACAGAGACAACTTATAAAACCCAAACCTGCCAGTACTCTACAAGTCATCTCAAGGCCAAAGCAGTTTTGAGGTCCTTTATTTGCCAAAGATATTCCCTACATTAAGATAGTTACATGTTCGTAGCACTTCGAGGGGGGGAAGGTCCAATCAAGAAAGGTTAACATATTTACCAAACATTTCACTAGATGAAACATAAGATGAAGTTGTTTAACTGTTGATTTTAGTCATATTTCAAATGAGGGACAGAAAGGAGAAGCATGTAAGATATATTTAGGCTCCTTTTCTTCTAGCAATTTAGAAGCTCTGAGGATAAGAGGTTGGAGCTGTGGGGAAAGAGAACTAAGTGGCCTCAGCAGAATGGGTGCTGGGGAAATCCTCTTTCTTCCCCAAGACCTGCTTACCCTGGCAATTGTACCCTAATGACAGCCTATACTCCCGACGTTACCACACACCTCTTCTTTCCTAAACCTCAGTTACCTCACTGGCACTATAATCTAATTCCTAATTACATAAGCAATGTATTAGATTAAAAGAAAAACTTTCAAAATCAACTTATTAAGAAGTAAACATCTGTACTCTTTATTTACTTTTCTTTACCGACTTTTCAATGAAAGCAAAGCAATACAGAAACATAAAGCATGATCTTGAAATAGGTTTGTATGTATGTATGTACGTATTTATTTATTTATTTTAATGTGTATTTCTTTTTGAGAGAGACAGAGCGCAAGTAGGGGAGGAGCAGAGAGAGTGAGGGAAACACAGAATCCAAAGCAGGCTCCAGGCTCTGAGCTGTCAGCAAAGAGCCTGATATGGGGCTTGAACTTACAAACCGCGAGATCATGACCCAAGCCAAACCAGATGCTTAACTGACTGAGCTACCCAGGTCCCCCAGATAGGTTTTTATTTTTAAAAAACTTTGGTGGGGTGCACCTGGGTGGCTCAGTCGATTGGGCATCTGACTTCAGCTCAGGTCATGATCTTGCGGTTCGTGGGTTTAAGCCCTGCGTTAGGCTCTGTGCTGACAGCTCGGAGCCCGGAGCCTGCTTCAGATTCTGTCTCTGTCTCTCTGCCCCTCCCCTGTTCGTGTTCACTCATGCTCTCTCTCAAATATAAAATAAAAAAACATAAAAAAAAATTTTTTTTTAAATTTTTTTATGTAGGCTTCACACCCAGTGAGGAGTCCAGTGTGGGACCTGAACTCATGACCCTGAGATCAAGACCTGAGCTGAGATCAAGTTGGATGTCTAACCAACTGAACCACCCAGGCACCCCAAAATAGGTTTTTAAAAACATAACAAAAATTAATATAGATAATAAAATTAACTGGCAAAATTGGTATAGTTCTTCATAATATTTGTAAATAAGCAAGGTCGACTTGGAAAGATGTCCTCTGAAATTGGGTCAGCTTGCCTGGCATTTACTGATAGTTCTGCCTATCTATAAGTGAACCAGACTCCAGAAACACTCTAATAAAACTATCATTAAAGGGGGAGAGGTAACCGGAGAGTTGTTGATACTAAAGCAGTGTTGTTCTAAGTATCTCTGTATTCGGACTTGTCAGTTACAGCTTGTGACTTCTAAAAATAATTAGAAGCACTAGTGACATTTAACAGAGACAAACCCACTGTTTACTGGATATCAACAAACCGAACACTTACTTCCTATCCAGAGTAAAAGAGCCCATTGGAGATTGCTGCATAACTCTAACTCCACTGATTTAGAAACAAACAAAAAAATCCCCTAAAATGATGATTTCTTTTAGTTGTTCTTTATGCCAAAGTAATTATGCCACTGCTTGATTTTTCTCTCTAGAGAAAAAAACACCTTTATTTATTCTACACTAATTAGAACTTAACACTTTGAGTACAATCACATGGAATTGAATACTGTAACTCTTGAAGCATTCATGAGTTGAAGCATTAAAAAAAAAAGCTGAAGTATTTTCTTGAAGCATTCAAGAAAAAAGTTCATAGTAAATAATAGTGTAAGTGGCTTTGAATTATAGGAAAATAATATACAATTAAGATCTCCAAATTAGTAATATTTTAGTGAAATCCTATAGAAATGTTACTTCTTTTGATCAGAGAAATTAATGGAAAGGGCTGAAAGACTCTAAGTAAAATACTAAAGTACTTCCATGAAGTCTCAGTTTTAGAAATAAATGGAGTATAATTTCCCCTTTGGAAAAAAGTATAAAAAGGCTAACCATGACATTTAAAAAATCTACAGTGCACATATGTGGATCTTGAGAAACTTAACAGAAGAGCATGGGGGAGGGGAAGGGGAAAAAAAGTTAGAGGGACAGAGAAAAACCATAAGAGACTCTTAAATACAGAGAACTGAGGGTTGATGGGGGGTGGGTGAGAGGGGAAAGTGGGTGATGGGCACTGAAGGAGGGCACTTGTTGGGGTGAGCACTGGGTGTTGTATGTAAGCCAATTTGACAGTAAATCATATATTAAAAAAAAAAAATCCCCAGTGCAAAGGCCTGCTTTTAAAATCTTTTTTTTTTCAATGTTTTTTATTTATTTTTGGGACAGAGAGAGACAGAGCATGAACGGGGGAGGGGCAGAGAGAGAGGGAGACAGAATCTGAAGCAGGCTCCAGGCTCTGAGCTGTCAGCACAGAACCCAACACAGGGCTTGAACTCACAAACCATGAGATCATGATCTGAGCTGAAGTCAGATGCTTAACCGACTGAGCCATCCAGGTGCCCTGATTTACCACCACTATTCTTGAACCCACTCTAGTATCAGGTATTGGAATGAACTAAATGATTAATAGCATAAACAAGTATGTCACCACCTTAGATTCTGGCTTTATTTTATATTACCCATTTTGTATTTGATTATGTCACAAAGTAGCAAAAACTGTTGGCACTTGCAAAAAGAAATGATTACATATAAAGACTGTAAAGATATTAGTCTAATTTAACGTTTAAAAGTGTCTCACTTTTAAACACAACAAACTTATAATAATTTTGGCAATTTTATGAGGGCTGCTAAAACACAAACTTACACACATACACACAAAAGTGACTAAAGGTCAGTGGATTAAGGACTGAACATTACAGATGTTTTGCATGAAGAATTTCAATAACACTAATGGAGAATTTATAGTGTATAAAATACTGTTATCAGCAGTGTGGGTTCCTAATACCTATGAGATAATAACTAACTGAGGAAGGTATACATAAATATCTACACTGTGAAGCAAATATTAATAAGTATTTAAAATACAAAACCCACAAAAAATATGGGGAAAGGTGAATCTAATTTCAAGTGGAGAACTCTTGGGTATCTGCTTGGAGAAGGAAGATTTTGAGTTGGGAATACTATAAGAGATATCCTGGAAACCATCTGGCAATGCTATGAAAATAATGGAGGCAGAGGGAGAGAAGGGAAAAGGTTATGACACTGCTAGCCTGAGAGATGAACCAGGAACTACCTGAGGGTTGATTTCAGGGCTGACCCTCAGGTGTGTCTTACACTGGGTCAATACCTTGTCTCCCTCTGTTTTACCAGAATTTTTGAGGTTCCAGGTTGTACTTTCAAAGCCTCTGCCTAGCCTTACCTGATCTCATCCACTTGCCTACCAAGCCCTGGGCTAACCCACCACTATGGATTAGATTTTCCCACCTGCCTATAGATCCAACCTCATTTCATGGATGAGGAAACAGTCATAAGAGATGACGTGACTTGGCAGAACTGATTCCAAAACCTATAATATACTGTTTCCCACAAATGTCAACATTCAAGCTAAATTAATTTTGAGTTTAGCTACATTTTTTTTTAAAAAAAGGAAACTGCTGTGTGTGTGTATATATATATATATATATATATATATATATATGTATGTATTTAAAAAAATTTTTTTTAATGTTTATTTATTTTTGAGGGACAGAGAGAGGCAGTGCGCAAGCGGGGAAAGGGCAGAGAGAGAGGGAGACACAGAATCCAAAGCAGGCTCCAGGTTCCGAACTGTCAGCACAGAGCCTGAAGTGGGGCTCGAACCCACGAGCTGTGAGATCGTGACCTGAACCAAAGTCAGACGCTTAACCAAGTGAGCTACCCAGGTGCCCCTGAACTGCTGTATATTTTAAAGTTTATTTATTTTGAGAGAGAGAGAGAGAGAGAGAGTGAGTGAGCGAGCGAGAGAGTGAGAGAGAGACAGCAGGAGGAGCAGACAGAGAGGGAGGGAAAAGAGAATCCCAAGCAGGTTCCACACTGTAAACGCAGAGTCCAATGTGGGGTTTGAACTCATGAACCATGAAATCACGACCTGAGCCAAACCAAGAGTCAGACACCTAACTGACTGAGCCACCCAGGTGCCCCTAATTTTAAGTTTAAAGGCTGGACAAAAGTAGTAAGACATTTTCTTTTTCACAATGGGGATAACTTTGTGAAGGCATTATATTCTATAAGTTTCAAAAATGCTGGTTTTCTAAAAAAATAGATTCTCTCCTGGCAGCAGTCTGTAATATTCTGCAACCAGCTTGCTTAAAATTTCAGCATGTGCCTTTTCTTCATATTTTAAAGTCTAGTGTACAGTGGGAAAATGACCACATTTAACAGATTTCTTTTTCCTCTGAGGCTTGTGATGGCTATCAAATCTTTTTGCAAACTGAGTTAAACGAACTAGATTTAACAAACACCTTAAGTTTTAATATTCAAACTGGGAAAACAGAAATCTAGTTAATGAACTGAAAAGTAACAGCCAAGCAACAAATAAACCAAAACAGAAAACCCAATTCCTATAAATAATAGCAGCAAATACACAGTGTTTATGATATGCCAGGCCCTATTCTAGGCAATGTGCATATTTGACAACAACCAACCCTCTGAAATAGGATGATTATTATTCTTTTTTACACTGGAGGAAACTGAGGCTCCAAGAAGCTAAGTAACTTGTCTTAGGCCATGTAGCTAATAATGAACAAAATCAGAGTTCAAACTTCGGTAATCTGGTACCAGACTCCACACTTTTATTACTATGTGCTATTTTATATTCTGAATATCTTTACTTAATAGAAGGATGACATCACACTCCAAAAGTGAGAAGTGTATAACCAAAGTTGTCTTACTCTTTTTTTTCTCTTAATCTTTTTTCTTTAAAAAAAATTTTTTTTTAAGTTTATTTTTAAGAGAGAGAGACATAAAGTGTGAGGAGGGCAGGGGCAGAGACAGAGGGGGACAGAGGATCTGAAGCAGGCTCTGTGCAGATAGCAGAGAGCCCAATGTGAGCTCGAACTCACAAACTGTAAGATCATGACCTGAGCTGAAGGCAGATGCTTAACCAACTGAGCCATCCTTTTTTCTTTTTTAATATAGTTAAACTGTAAAACAAAGTTCACAAGCTGCCTCCCTGTCCACCCCTCTCCACCCCTGCAAATTTGTTTTACCTCTTTGGGTATGTTAAAGTGAATTTTCCTACAACCAATTGTCTTATTTAGCTTCTATGTTATATGATTAAGGCCCTGCTGGGGTTATTTACTACTGCCTACAGCAGTCTGCCCTGCTGGGGTTATTTACTACTGCTTTGTGTCAGCTGTAGTGGTCTTCCCTTCATAGGTAGTTACTGTGAAGCAGAATTTTTAAGAATGAGAATGAAACTTGGATGGTCTAAGGCAGAGGAGTTGTTCATAGGGAATATAAATGCATCCCTTGGTTGAATTCCTTCCTTACCTACCATCCTCTTTCCCCTCAATAAACATCATAGAGAGAAAGGAGGAAAGGTAATAAACCAGAGAGAAAGTGAGCTGTATTTTCAAAGAAACACAATGTTATTACATTTACGTATATGACATCTTTAAAATTCAACTATTTGTAGTGTGAGTTGGCATAAAAAGATCTCCACACAAAATGTTCAAAGTAGTTGGCCCTAAAGGAAGGTGGGGGCATGTGGAATAGTTAGAAAAGGACGTTCTACGTTTACTTTAGACACTTTTGTATTACTTGTTTAAAGAATGTAAACATGCATTACTTTGTAATTAAAACACACACACAAAAAAAGAAAGTAAAAACATGATTAGGGTGTATGTAAAAATTTTAGTTCATTAATTGCCACTAATAATATTAACCTATTAATCATTATAATAGAACAAGGATAATCAGAAATCCTTCAATGAACATTTTTTCACATCAACTTTGTCCAAATGTTTAATCACTTTCTGGACAATCCCCTGAAGAGAAATTACTGGGTCAAAGGAAATGGTAGTAAAATACAGTACATGTGTTTGAGAGTATTACATAGCCATTAAAATGATTTTTTTAATAAGGAATTTAAAAATGAAATAACACGCAGTGAAAAAAAACAGAGAACTCTTTGGAGTATGGTATCATCTACCCACATACGCATTTATCCAAGAAGGCACACGAGGGAACTCACATAAATCTTAAGAGCGCCCACCCTCGAGGTGGTGGAATTATTGGTGGACTTCCTTTTCTTGTGTTTTTCTATATTTTCAAAATTTTCTGTAATAAGCACACATTTTTAAAATAAAATGCTCTAAAAGCTGTATTAAAGGGGAAGGAAAATTTTGTAAGTAAAAATGCTGGTGATGAAAATAACAAGACACATACTTCATTCTGTAAGACAGTTATATGTGTTCTCATTAACAGTTCCGAATTTAAATTCTAACCTAAAAATTTAATGTCAACCCTAATCAAAATCTCCTCATGTTGCTCATCTTCTCTGTCCTGCTCTACCTCATAACCAGTGAATCAGATAGAAACTTCTTGCTCACAGTTCTGTCCCGAGCTGCTGCTTCTCCCTCTGTGTTCTCACTCGGTGCTTCAAATTTCTGTCTCTAGCTAGGTCTGTTTCCTGCACATCAGGAGACATTCATTCATTTGCCTATTATTTCCCTCTTCTTGTTGGTCCTATAGGTGCTCTAAAATGTCCAATATTGAATTCATCACCATTTTCCTCAAACCTGTTGCCCTTCTTTATCTCTGTGAATGGTATCACATCTACCTACTCAGTTACCTAAGACAGAAATCCTGACTCCATTTCCTTCTCTTCTCCCTATACTGACACTATCACTGTATTCCATTAATTATGACTCTAAATTTCTCTGGACTTCGTCCTCTTCTTTTGATCTCAATACTGTATTGATTCTGGCTACTATTGCCCCTGATTATAATAGCTGCTTTAAGTTTTGCTCCTTTCTTCAATCCATTTTGTAGATTTCTTAAAACCCTTAAATGGTCTCCTATGTTCTCAAGATAAGAGTTCAAAGACCTCTTTGAAGGTCTTTGGCTTACAAGACCTTATGGGCTGTCACCCCTGTTTCCTTCTCCAGTTTTCATTTCCTACTGTTACTCAACATTATAGTCATCCTAAATTCACTCAGTTTCTAGAATGTGCCATGCTCTCTTCCCTCTGAGCCTTTCAAGACATGGTTCTTTCCACATGGAACACATGGCTCAGGCTTCAAGTTTCAACACATAAATTTAACATTCTTTAAAACTTCTCTAAATCACCTTTGATTCTGTCACAAAACCACAAGCACTGGGTATCCCATTGCTAGCTTTCATGGCACCCTATATAACGAATAAATACATTTATCATACTTTGTTAGTGACTATCTGCATCCTCCACAAGCATCTCACTTTCAAGAGGCCATGAGAGTAAGACTGTTTCTAACTTGTTCATCTTTTATCACCAGCACCTAAAATAGTACCTGGCTCACAGAACTGCTCAATTAACATTTACTATATGAAAATAAAACTATTTTAAGAAAATGGTTATGAAGAGCACTTTCTGGGATGTGGCTTTCAAAGGCTAGAAGTAGAGTGTTTGTTGTAGGACATACTTTAATTTTTAAAAATCTATAAAAATAAAAAATTGTGTGGGTGCCTTCTTCATGTAAAAGTTACATGCTATTTTACTGGCTTAGTCAAGGGCCTTGTAGCCATAATTCCATGCGCATAAACATAAGTTGAGACAAAGGCATTGTGAGGTAGGCAGGGCAAGTATTATTATTTTAACAAAATTTCAAAGGAATTACAAGATTTATCCAAAAGAATTCTAGACCACTGCTTCTTCAAATTATAGTAGTCTAACTTAATGAGTTAATCACCTCTTGTTAAATAAAGATGATACCGTAGACCAACTGCAAGATGGATATGAACTTTGAACTGTTTACCTACTAACAGAATTGCAGCCACCCACCCAAAGTATCTCTATTTTTGTTCATGTGACCACTAACACACATGTATGAGGGTGGATGGAGGACAGTAGTTTGTTGTAATAGGCAAAGCAGAGCTAACTGCCTCATGAAAAAAATCAATGTGATGACCCTGACCTTAGTAAGCTAGAGTTTCCCAATCCCCTTTAATTTCAATGGAAACAAATTTTACTGGAATATCAAGAACATTTAGAAAAAGGAGAAAGGGGCTTAACTGTAATGAAGAAAAAATGCAAACAAAACAGGTTCTGATACCATGATTTCCTCTGCTCCAGGGATTTTACAGAAAGGTCTGTCTTGATCCAGTTAAGTCTGAAATGGGTACCCTACTGAATTTAGTTAGACCCTTTTAGGTACTAAAGAGAGTAGAATTTTTATCTGCAAAACCTTAGGACTCTAACTATATAAATAAATAGCTAATATCAGACTCAAAAATTCTGTACTTATAGTTTTATTTTTCATGAAGCCTACTTTCCTGTGCGGATTTGAAAACTTATGTTGAAATGCTGCTGTGGTTTTCCCTGATGCCCTCCCACTGCTTCTTGGTAGTCTCACCTGGAGTCACCAGGATTTTGGCATCAGATGAGATGAAAACTGATGATGCAGCAGGTGGACAGTAAGGGAGTAATGATGGAAAAAACTTGGGACATCCTGACAGATCCAAGGTAACTTCTGGGCACATAAAAGCTTTGATGTATATATACAGGCAGTTCCCAGCCAAAGTTAGTCACTGAATTACGTCCTAAGATAACTTGGTAACCAAGATAGAAGAAGCACATACCTGATAGCCGTTACCTTTCCAGAACTTTTTCATTTCCTTACGTCTCCAAGCAACAACTGAGGCAGTAATAAGTGTGCAAGGAACTAAATAGAGGAGAGCAGGTTGCCCCTTTTTCATCAGCACCAGAACCACAAATGTAAGTATCATGCCAACAGAATAGGCTATAAGAAGAATACCAATTATCAGTCATTTCTACATGCTACCAAAGGCAGATTTTGACTCCCTCACTGAAGTGGTGGTTTTCAAATATTTCTAAGGATATTTTTGTCCTATGACTTTTTTCCTAATTTCATCATTTTCCTAGACAGCAATTAGGAGAGACACTCTACAGAGCTTTTGAAAATTTGGAAACTAGTTAGTATTTCAATTATAATTACCCTAATCATCAATCATTGATAAAGACAGTAATTCAAAAGTCTCAATTAGTCACTGTTAAGGATGGTAAGTAATTGCACATTTTGGATAACTAAAATCTGTACCAAGGGGTACTAAAAGTTGCTTTGAAAAATCTTCCTAATTTTAATTATATACTTCCAGGGCTTCAACAAGTGCATACCAAACACCATCTGATCTTTCCTTAATGACTGAGGGTCTCATCACGAACGTGGGATCTCAGAACATTGGAGCTAGAAGAGCCTTGACAGACAATTCAGTCTACCTCCTGATTTTATAGATGAGGCAATGGAGGACCAGGGAAGTTAAGTGAACTTCCCAAAATTATACAGCACAATGGACAGAGAACCCTGTAATCTGCTTTTCATTGAGTGTTCTTTTATTCTATCACACTGACTGGTGCTGGACTTTAATATGTTAATGCCCTTAGACAGTATCATTCTTAATATCCTTAGACTGCTTTTCTTATTTCTTTATGTTTTTTTTCTTTTTGTCATCATTTCATTCACTTAGCTGTTCTTTCTTGCCGTCAGGTACCTGTTTCTAGTAATACTCTTCTCTATTGCTAGTGGACATTCTTAAGTTACTGCATTTAACTCCACTATGGAATTGAAAACCTTGCTAGCACAGTATGTAAATGGTTCTGCTACAGGCTGCTTACCTAAGAATAAAGAACTTGGTGTATGAACTTTGAGATACCGGTTTGATATGCTTAGAAGTATTTTTTGGCTTACTTCCTATTCTTGTCTGTTCTCAATAATGGAAATAAAGGGATAAATGACAATTCTGCTGTGCTAGGTTAGATGTTATTGTGCCATAAATTCATTTATATACATACACATTTATTCATATAGTATTTTAAGAAAATCTAATATTATACAATTTATTGATTACTGATGTGCCATATGCTCTAATAAAGCATGTAAAATATGCTTATATCTAATAAGCTAATAAAGCTAATAAAGCATATAAAATATGCTTATATCTAATATAAAACCTACTGATTTACTTTCATATATAATTTTTTTAAACCTCAAAACCTTTATGATATAGGTATTAAAGTATTATTCCTTTTTGATGGAAAAACTTGTCTTATTAGTTAATGATGAAGAATTAGAATCCCGGACTCCTTATTTTGACACCTCTACCTTTTCCTACAGACAATATAATTCAAACATAATAGAAAAAAACAGAAGTTTACCAATTGTGGAGGAAACATAGTATATAGAAGAAGAACCAGTCTGAACATCAAATCTTCTACAGTATGCAACCAACAGTCCTAAAAAACAAAAAATTAAAAAAAAAACAAGAAACCCAAACTCCACATTATTTTCTTAAAACAGTAACAGCAACACAAATTTAACTGCAACAGCACACACTGCATTATATTTAACCTTCATTTTTGTACCATGAGAACATTAAAGTACCCACAAATTCTGGACAAAATCATAAACGCTGATTTTTTTTTAACTTAATGCCATTTTTAAACATTTTTCCAAGCCATTAAACAATCTTTAAAAACATGATTTTTTATTAGCTGCTTAACATTCTATGATATGGAGAAAATTTTTTATTATATTTCTGTGGTATCAGTTGTATTGTCTCCTCTTTCATTTAGAATTTTAATGATGTAGGTTCTCTATTTCTTAGTCTAATTGAAGGTCTGTCATTATTAGCTTTTTAAAGGACCAACTCTTAGTTTCATTAATCTTTTCTACTGTTTTCCTGTTCTCTATTTTTGCTGTATTTTATTATTTCCTTCTTTCTGCTAACTTTGGGCTTAGTTTGTTCTTCTTTTTCTAGTTCCTTACGTGTAAAGTTAGGCTGCTTATTTGAGGTTTTTCTATTTTCTTGATCTATGTGCTTATCACTATAAACTTCCTGCTTAAACTGCTTTTGTTGTATCTCATATGTTTTGGAATGCTGTTTCTCTTATCATTTTTTTTTAAGTATTTTTTAATTTCTCTTTTAATTTTTTCTTTGATGCTTTAGTTGTTCAAACTATTTTGTTTAATTTCTATGTACGTGTGAATCTTCCAGTTTTCCTCCTGTTACTGATTTCTAGTTTCATGCCACTGTGGTCAGAAAACATACTTGGTATGTAATTTCAATCTTCTTAAACTTGCTAAGATTTGCTCTGTGGCCTAACATGTGATCTATCCTAGAAAATGAACTAAGAGAGTTGCTGCACTGGACTCTGCCATACCAACTCACAAGGCAGAGCTGTTAGCTTCTCTGTCTGGCTTTACTATGTAAACTAAAAGTCTTTTTCAGAAGCAGCCGTACTTTTTACCCTTCACAGGCACTTAGTACAGAGAGACTGCAAGAAAAGCAAGGAAGGACAATCTCTCAGCTGATTAGCAAAGACTTCTAAGTCTTTTACTTCTAAGCTATATTATTAATGGGCTGGGATTAAGTTTACACTGTAGGTTGCCCAGTGAGGAGAATATGCAGACCTGCAACAACTATCAAAGAAGACAGACCATATGCTCTATTTTTTTGGTATTATAATGCCATATAACTATTATTTTAAAATAGAAGTAATAGAAATTACAATACACTTCATATTATTAAATTCAACTTTTGAAGAGTTTTATTATAAACTTTCTTGGGGAAGTAGGTCAAACTGATTCTAGGTGCTTCCTCTAAGAAACTTTTTTTGAGCCATGGGAGATATCTTTGGCTGTTACCATTTGGGCTTTTTCTTCTACCCCTTGAAATGCCTTTTTTTTTTTTTCCTATCTTGGTCATTGACTCAGCTCTAGCCATAGCTACAAATACTTAATACAGAGTAGGTAACTTTCAATAGATACTAAATGTTGGCGATTTTAAACCATCAGTATATTTGTACTGAAATTGTTACTATTGCTTACCTGGTACAATAATGTCTCCAAAACCCAGTATTGAAACTGGCATGAGGCACACACTCATTACTGAGAAATAGGCCAGCTTTGGTACCCTGATGACTACCGGTAACTGTAATTATGGGGGGAAAAAAAAGGCACCAATAAACTTCTTAGGAATATTTACCCACATCTCTTAGAAAGGGAAGGATATGAGAGTAATTGTTTTAAAACTTTTAAATAGACATTTTAGAAGAACTTGAAATCAGAGAACATAAACTATACATATATACTCTGAATCTATAGAAAGGTTGAAAGAAATAGATACACAAGTTTGGAAAAATGAAACCCAACACACATAAGGGTTGACAGTATTAATCTAGTATCCCCGCATCTAACCTTTTTTTCCCTTTTTACCAAAAATCGGACTGAGGCCTTGACATAGATTTTTTAAAATTTTTTATTATTATTTTTTTTTTTGCAATCTGGATTTTTTCCCCCAAAGAAGAATCTTGTCTCAGAGGGTATGATTTAAAGTCCAATGAACATATCTGAAATACAATCCTTACTTTCTCATGGGGAGCTGAGGGTTGAGCAGTGGCTTCCACCAAGTTTCCATCATTCTAGGATGAAACCCAAGTCAATAGGTATTTAATAATTTAGAATAACTAAGAAAAGGGCTATATTTTGCGAGAAATAAAGTTTTACAATACCTTAACATGCACTACATGACCAATGAATTATACAGGAAGGCAAAATTATTAACTGGACACACATATATACGCTGGCAGCCATTTCTATTTAATTGCCATCCCTACCTTTTCATTATTTCCAAAAGGTCCAGCTGCAAGTTCAACCATGATGCTCTCGCCATTCTAAAATTGAGGAGGAAGATGAAAGAAATTGCCCAATCACTTAAAGAGAACAATCTACCAGTATTCAAAAATAATTTGACCCCATGGCTAATGGCCTACAGAAAACTGATGAAAAATGGGCTGTAGAACACTTTTTTCCTAAAAGAGTCTAGCAAAAATTGGAGCCATCTAAACAAAATTCACCTAGCATATGGCTTCACACTATTAGAACTCAACAATGATCAGAAACTAGCAGATAAACCACACACAGATTATTCAAGTGAAGCTTTGGGCAGTGATCTGTACTGACAACTAACAGCTACTAGCATTTTTAATAGGCTATAAATTTTAAGTGCTTGTAGTTACATTATGTCATATATTATGTGCCCTTAGTCATTTTTAGCAATAACAATGAATAGAGACACAAGAAATATTAAAATCTGATTTGTAATAAATATTGGTAACTTTCTTTGAATAAAAAAGACTTTTGACCTTCTGCCTACTTGCCATAATAACAATGAAGCCAAACTTGAAAAGACCCAGTCCTAAAGAACTTGAGAAACATCTTAAGCTTGTCTCCTGTCCAGTTTCAGCCTTGCCAGCTTTTTATGTCCCAATCAAAACATTAACCTTAGCTGAATTTCATCCATGGTATCTGGCTAAGGCCTTTTTATGTGGGCTGTGCGAGGAGTTCCTTAATAGTTCCTTCCTGATAGCCAAGTCTGTTGTGAAAGGGAAACATTTGGAGGCAGCGAATTAAGACTGCTAGAAGCATCCATCTATGCTTTACATTATGATGAGTATATCACCAAATAGGTAGTGGGAAGATAAATAAATGCTGCATAAGGAGAATTTGATCGACTAGTTATAATATTTTCCATGTGGGTGGGGAACATTGGAGAAATCACTTTAGTGTTTTTAAGAGGACTTCACTGATACCTGAGCCGAGTAGAAAGGATACAATCTCCAGCTACAGAAATCTTTTCCTCATGTTAAACTTCAGGTTACAGAAGGGTTAAGTGCCACAGGAGTTTAGGAAAATAGACTAATATTAAATACAGTTCCTTATAGCAAATTACCATAATGTGATTTAATTTCTAGACAGAGTACATTTTGGTTCATTTTCTGTTATTTTAAACACTTAAGTAAAGACCATCACTGATATCCTCTCCTACATTCAAAGATATCTAAGTAGTATTTGTAAGATACTATACCAAGTTACAGGGTGGGTGGAAAAAAAATGAAGACAGGTTCTTATAGCCGGCCTGCTCAGCTTACTCATTAAAACTCTACTAACACCAGAGTTGAAAAATAGGTTTAAAATGCCCAATGTTTGGGGCGCCTGGGTGGCGCAGTCGGTTAAGCGTCCGACTTCAGCCAGGTCACGATCTCGCGGTCCGTGAGTTCGAGCCCCGCGTCGGGCTCTGGGCTGATGGCTCAGAGCCTGGAGCCTGTTTCCGATTCTGTGTCTCCCTCTCTCTCTGCCCCTCCCCCGTTCATGCTCTGTCTCTTTCTGTCCCAAAAAATAAATAAACGTTGAAAAAAAATTAAAAAAAAAATTCCCAATGTTTAATCCTTAAAATTTTCAGTTAAAAAAACCTCAAAAATCAGAAATTATATATGTAATTTTTATTTTGAGTTACCTACTAAGGTAAGGTCTACAGCCTTAATAAAAACAAGCAAACCAAACTCAGAAGAAGGTGTTAAAGTAAATCTGCACTAGTGAACTTCAAAGAGCACTTCTAATTTTTTACACCAGATCAGATTACTAGAAATCACATTACTGATCGGTGGGAACTAATATGGAAAAAAAAGAAGATGAAAAATTCTCTAGGCAGAGAATAAACAGAGAGGGCTCATAGACACCTTTATTATTATCCTGTATCTTTAAAATTCTGAGACTCCAGTATTAAAACTGAATGGAAAAAAATTTTAAGGGTTTAGTTACAGTTCATATCTATATCCACTGTGTAATAAACGTGTCACATGCTAGGATTATCTGCTGATTTATGAGAATGGCTTTGTACAGAAAATGCTTTACTTTCATTATGAGACCCCTTTAGAGTGACTTACAAAAACATTTTTTTGAACCGAATAAATTGATACAAGATGGGACAGCTATAGATAGAACTTAAAAAAAAAACACTTTTGGGTGCCTGGATGGCTCAGTTAGTTAAGTGTCCGACTCTTGGTTTCAGCTCAGGTTCATCTAATGGTTCATGGGTTCAAGCCCCACACTGGGCTCTGTGCTGGCAGTGCAGAGCCTGCTTGGGATTCTCTGTCTCCCTCTTTCTGCCCTTCCCTCATGCTCTGTCTCTCTCCCTCTCTCAAAAATAAATAAATGTTAAAACAATGCTTTCATTAATTGACATTTTTTGTTATAATCCATAATACTAATTCTATGCTTTAAAAAGGTTACTTTTGCTCAACAAAGTCACTGAGTCAAATGGCTCATCATTAAGGCACAGAAAGATTCTAGTTAAAATGGTCCAGTTAGCTCTAATTTGGGGCAGTTAACTACGTTTACTACCTACTTGCATTTTAGCTCCCAACAGGGCACATGTTTGTGCCACATATTTATGCTATTATAGCAAATAGTAAAAGTGCAATTTTACAGTGATTTCACAGATGACAGGGGCTAAAGAATAAAGAACTAATGGGAAAAAACATAGTGATTATAATATCAGATACTGAATATGTGAGAATGACAAAGGATAAAGAGATGATATAAAGTTACAAAATAAGACTCAACATAAAATGGGGAAATTGGGAGAAGTGAGCAATAAAATACTCACAAGATAGGAATTGAGATAAGGCAGAAAATCATGACAAGTAATGAAGGACTATCACACTCACCCAACACCTCTCCCTTATTCTGGGAACAGCAATGCCATTTTACGGAAGAGCTAGTGGCAGGGCTGGTTTAGGTGAACCAGGAGCTGTCAGCTGCCGATTCTAACCTCATAGAAAAAGCCAGTCTACGACAGTGAACAAATGGACAGAAGTGGAAAGGGAGAGTATATGCCCCTGGGTCTAGTTTCTCCTGAGGCCCAGCCCCACCCTGGCCTCTGGTGGATAGAGGAGGGGCTTTGGATAGAGGAGGGGTCCTTTCTGATATAGAAAGGTTATAGTGGGTTCTGTCAGTTCTGCCCAAAAGAATTCTACTGACGGAAGAGGAAGGCTGGAATGCTAGCCAACACTCCCTCATGGAACGGATTAGGAAACAGAAGCACAAAGTGCTGAGTGACCTGCCAGGGTAACAAGGTTACAGAGCCTCACATTAGGTGCTCTTTCTTAGTCTCAAATTAGGGGTACAGAAAGGAAAGCAGCAATGACACATTTTCATTCTTTTTGCTGTTTATATTATCTATGGCAAACATTTATTGTTTTATAATAAGAAAAGTTACTTTAAAATGAGTAGGAAGAAAATTTGTGTTCTCATGATTAGCCAGGAGATACTTTTCTTTAGTAGAATAACTTAAAGGCTTAAAAAAAATCCCCTAGTAAAAGGCCAATTTCAATGACAATTTTTTGAAAGAGAATTAGAATGCATTCAATGGTAAATACCTGCAAAATCAACAATCTAAGAGCAGGTTTAAGATTCTCATCTTTTAGCATGTTTCTCATACCTTTGTGATGAATGGTGTTATGAAAACAAAAAATACATCATAGAGGAGGAGAAGGCCTAGCAGTATCACACATGACTGTTGAAAAAAGAAACATGTAAAGGTCAAATTTTCAATATCTAAATTAAGAGATTATACTATTTTGCAAGTACAAATAAACACGTGAAATTACATTTGAACACTAGTTTTTGAAAGGTATTTAACAGTTATTATTATTTATACTTTTATTCTACCTATCACATTAAAAATTTTATCTTCTTTATCCTATTCTTTAAAAAAAAATGAATCACTAAGTCAAAGAAATGCTCTTCGTTGATATTTTGTCTATAAGGATTTTGTGAAACTGACATATTATACAAATGATTAAAAATATTTTAGCTACCAAATCAGTGGTTGGCTGAGGCTGGTTATTAGGACTGACAGCAAAAGGGCAGAACAGAGCTTTTGAAGAGATGAGAAATGTTGTATAATTAAGACGGTGGCTACAAAATCATTCATTTGCAAAACTTTAATAAACTGTACACTTACAATGGGTGCATTTTATTATATGTAAATTATACATTAATAAAGTTTTTTTAAAAAGAAAAAATTATTTAAGCTAGCAAAGTAGTATACTTTACCTTGAAGTTGGGTAACTTCAGTGTTTTAATTAAATTCAGACAGAAAGCAATCCCCAAGATATCCTGTAAAATCCAAGCCCACCTAAAATCAAAAGAAGTTAACTTTAATTGGTTTATGTAGTTATTTTTAGATGGGACTTTTCAAAAGAAATAGATCACTAAAGTGATATCATTCAATTGCTATGATTTGACTATTTGATTACTAAACAGCAATTATAATGACCAAAAAACCTCTCATATGCTCCATATTTATCAGTTTACTGTCCTAGAATAACGAATACCACTATACTAAGAAAAAGTTGAAAGGCTACCTCAGAATATATATCAGATATAGTGCATACTTATCTTTAACCTTTGAACTTATACACAGGTCCCTTTTAGAAAGGTAGCTCAAAACAAAGGGTATTAGTGTTAATATACATCCAGAGAGCTACAATCTAAAGGAAATAAGATCTATGTAACAGACTCTACAAGGAATTGATATGCATAATTATCAACTGAAGCTGCCAAAAATTGTATACGCTTTGCTTCCAAATTTTAGTCTATAAGTGGTTCTGGGCTTTAATAATTTTATTAATAAACCATTAAAAAGTTAAATTTTTTTTCTGGTTATCCTTCCTGCAAATGGACAGATATCTGTGTATTTCCTCTCTTACATAAAAGATGGCATACTCTAGATATCCTTTTCTCACTTAAAAATACACCCTTAGGGGGCGCCTGGGTGGCTCAGTTGGTTAAGCATCCTGACTCCTGATTTGGGCTCAGTCATGATCTCACAGTTCATGAGTTCAAGCCCCACACTGGGCTCTGTGCTGACAGCCCGGAGACTGCTTGGGATTCTCTGTCTCCTCTCTCTTTGCACCTCCTTCGCTTTCTTTCTTTTTCTCTCAAAAATAAATAAATAAATAACCATAAAAAAAAAATACACCCTGGAAATCACTGCAAATCAATTCATAGAGATCTTCATCCTTAACAGCTGCATTGTACTTGTGTGGGTATACCATAATTAAGTATATTTTTGAAGCCTATTTCAGCTTAGATGGTTAAATCATAATACATATTTGCTTCTCTATATGACCTTGAATCCATTAGCATAAGATCTGTTTATTTAAGTATTTATTTAGCTTGTTTCAAGACTATGGTATTCTGGGATAAAAGCAAAAAAAAAAAAATCCATACTAACCAAAATGCATAATTATCATGCAAGATATAAAATAATGTATTCTTAATCTAAGAGCAAATACACTGAGTAGTCATACCTATCTTCATTTCTAAATATAGCCCAAACAACAGATATTGCTATGCATAGTCCAGAGAGAAAGATAAGTCTCACTTCAATGCTTTTGCCACGAAATGTAATCCTAAAAAACAGATCAAAATAGGTTAGTTTACTCTGTAGATGAATGACAATGTTCATGTAACATGAGAAATGGCAAATGTTAATCACAGTCACAAGAAAGTTATTAAAATATCAATTTAAGTTTTAAGTACAACAAATGATACATCAAAAAATCTTTTATCAGTTCAACAGAACTGTCTGTGATGATGGAAATGTTTCAGATCTGTGCTGTCCAAGATAGTAGCTATATGTGGTTATTAGTATTTGAAATGTGGCTAACGAGACTGAGGAACTGAATTTTTAAATTTATTTAATTTTAATTAACTTAACTTTAAACAGCCACATGTATATTGGATTGCACAGGTTTAAAACAGCACTCCTACTTTTCCCTGTATCATTTTAAATTACAAACACCAACGTTATAGAATTCCTTGTAAGAGATACATACGCGCATTGTCCACAGGGTATCTTACGAATTAGTGCAGCAAGACAGTTGTACAGACTCATTGCTGATGCTATGCAGAAAATTGCTATCATAACATAAACTAGAAAAAAAACAAGACACTAAGTTATATGAGAACAAAAGGAAATGTGATAAGAAAATATTTATACAAGCAATATTAAGGTTTAGCTTTCTTACTGAAACATGATACTTTCAATGCAGTGACCATACTATAATTTGAATAGGTTACTAAACTGAAAATATTTACAACTTGAGTTTCATTGAAGAGTGGGTAGGATTGCTCAAGGGCTGAAGCTGTCTCTACAGTTTCTATCATTCAATGATTCAAACTAACATGTCTGTTAAAGATGTTTACAAAGTGAGTTGTAGATATTTCTAAGTATTTAAATGTAAGGAATGGACAAATTAAGAAAACAATATACGGTGCCTGGGTGGCTCAGGTGGTTGAATGTCTGACTTTGGCTCAGGTCATGATCTCTCGGGGTTGTGAGTTTGAGCCCCACATTGGGCTCTGGGCTGTCAGTGCAAAGCCTGCTTTGGATCTACTCTCTCTTTAAAAAATAAACATAGTATATGTATAAATATAGTATAAATAGTATAATAGTTTAAATAGTATAAAAATAGTATAAATGTTTTTAAAAATGGTATTAAAAGTATACTATTTATAGTATAAATGTTTTTAAATAGTATAAATGTTTTTAAAAATGCAGGTTAAGGATGAGAACTGACACCTACCTTAGACATTAACCACGCTATCTATATTTTCCTATGGTGGAATTTATCTCTAATAACTTGATCTGTGGTAAAACCAAATCCATTTAAACAAACTCTGTTATGCTATGAAACTAAGGTAGTTAAAATTCAATTATTTTTCTATATTAGCTATAGTTATTTGACAATTATTTAAAATTACATTTAATCTCCTTATTCCTAAACAGGGGAAGAAATGATTGTACTTTAAAATAAAATATTCACTTTCTTAGCTTTCTCAAAATTTCACAATGGAAATACAAATTTTACCTGAATTTTTCAAGTTCCACTAAATTTCAGAAAATTATAACTCTGTGTAGGTGAGAAAGAGAGTAATCTAGAGACAGTAAATCAATCTTTCTTCTTTTTAACCAATACAGCTTCTATTGCATCTTTAGAATGTCACAAAAAAGCCTGAAAAATCACCTGGCATCTTGCTGTTTCTGTAGCTGGACAACTTAGATCTTGTTCACGAGTCTGCAAAACTATTCCTTTTTTAGAAACATAGCTACCATTCCCCAATTTTCTGATATCCTTGTTTTCAACTATTGGCCCCTTTCTAATTGGTGAACTTGGACAAATTACTTTTTTAGTTCCTTGTTACTTGTTATTACTAGTTATATATGGTAATGTAAGCAGTAAGAAAGACAGTAAAAAATTGCCAAGTTATGTTTGGTAAATCATACACCAAAGGTTGCCCACCCAAGTTTTAAAACATAGGTAGAAATCATGCTCTTGAGACCCAAACAGAGTTTTAGGTATTTTATTCAATGCCTACTATACTAAGAAAATGATTAGGCATGGGAAAGAATATGGTTAATATAACTATCTTTAGTTACTTTCTTAAACATGACTTAACATTAAATGGTAAGGGGAAACCTCACAATTTGATACATTTCATATATTAAAAATGGCAGCAACTTTAGCCAAAAGGAACCATAAGGAACCAAAATAAAAATAAATTTTGCAATATCACATAGATTTAGTCAGTCATAATTAAATCCCATGTCCTGGGATAAACCATGAGATTTAACGATCTCCCTCTTACATTAAAAATTACATTTCTTGGGTAAATTCCTAGCAGTGCTATTGCTGGGTCATAGGGTAGGTCTATTTTGAATTTTCTGAGGAACCTCCACACTGCTTTCCAGAGCGGCTGCACCAATTTGCATTCCCACCAACAGTGCAAGAGCACTCTCAACAATAGCCAAATTATGGAAAGAGCCTAAATGTCCATCAACTTATGAATGGATAAAGAAATTGTGGTTTATATACACAATGGAATACTACGTGGCAATGAGAAAAAATGAAATATGGCCTTTTGTAGCAACGTGGATGGAACTGGAGAGTGTGATGCTAAGTGAAATAAGCCATACAGAGAAAGACAGATACCATATGGTTTCACTCTTATGTGGATCCTGAGAAACTTAACAGGAACCCATGGGGGAGGGGAAGGGAAAAAAAAAAAAAAAAAAAAAGGACGTTAGAGTGGGAGAGAGCCAAAGCATAAGAGACTGTTAAAAACTGAGAACAAACTGAGGGTTGATGGGGGGTGGGAGGGAGGGGCGGGTGGGTGATGGGTATTGAGGAGGGCACCTTTTGGGATGAGCACTGGGTGTTGTATGGAAACCAATTTGTCAATAAATTTCATATATAAAAAAAAAAAAATTACATTTATAGGGGTGCCTTGAGTGGCTAAGTCATTGGACCGTCTGACTTGATTTTAGCTCAGGTTATGATCCCAGGGTCCTGGGATTAAGCCCCATGGTAGGCTCTACACTAAGTGTGGAGCTGCTCTCTCTCTCTCTCTCTCTCTCTCCCCCGCTCTGCCTGTCTCCCCTGTTCGTGTTCTCTGTCTCAAATAAAATTAAAAAATTTAAAAAATTACATTTATAAACAAGGCTTTTTAAATATCAATAAGTTTAAAGAAATTTCTCACCAAAAATGAAAACATGCTTTAGGATAGGGTAGAGGAATCCCTTTTCAAAGATCACTAATTAACTGACTTTGGGCCAGACGCAAACTGAAGGCTGTGTATTAAATTAGAAATATAAGCTGCACAATGACAATGTAATAGAAATAACTTTCCTAGTATCTATTCTCCCAGCAACAGACTGAAATAGGAGTGACATTGAAATAATTTTTCTTTCATGTTTTAATGTTTATGGGAGTGGGGGATGGTGGAGGTAGAGAGACAGGGAGAGAGAATCCCAAGAAGGCTCCATGCTCAGTGCAGGTTTGATCCCACAAATCGCAAGTTCATGACCTGAGCTGAAATCAAGAGCCAGATGTCCAACTTACTGAGCCACCCAAGCGCCCTGAAATAATTCTTTTTTCTAATTGGAAATATATGTCATAGTAGACAGGAGAAATTAGACAATAAGCTGAAACTAACCTCAGTTTTCTAGTCCAGAAAATTTACTAATATTCTCTAAATAAGCACTACAGTCTGTAGCAGTTTTTATAAAGGGTTTTTGCCAATTCTTATCAGGCACACTGCCCTATATCCTAGTCCCCTCCTCTTTGTGCTGTACATCAGCCAGAGATGGCAAATTTCCATTCTTTCAGGCTACTAGCAAGATAGTCCAGGGGATGGGCAAGACCATACAGTTCCTACCCCTACCTTCTTAAAGGAAAGGTATCAGTTACTATCTAGACCACAGACAAGTCCTTGCATGTTTGTATGTCTTTAGATGTAGTATAATCCTGACTGTTTATACAAGCAAAACAAAATATGAGCAACACATCTTGATTTGCAAGCTGACAAAAGAACAAACTACACTTTGGGAGTGAGCAGAGGCAAATCAATTAGCAATTTGAATAAACTTCGAATTCAGTTTAATAAACTTTTAATAAAGTTCAAATAATAAAGTTTTAGTGTGCTGCTTAGATACTGGGCTATCAAGCTTTATGTGCAGAGAGGGAAACTTAGGGATCACAGCAATTCTTTCAAGTCATATGAAGTAGTGTTCTTATCTGAAGACATAGTATATTTTCAATCTGAGTATTTTTTATCCCAGAGTAATGGGGATCCTAACACTTCTGATAGTTTAAAAAGTTAGTATCACTTTTTAATTATTTGCTTAAGCTTTCCAGGTAGAATACCTTAAAGGAAATCTGGTGAAGTAAATGAAAAAATTGTATGCTGAAAGTAGCAAATACAAAATAGGACTTCTTACCCAACCATTTGTAGAAGAAATAAAGTAAGACCATCATAACACAGCAGATGACCACAAATATTACAACTGTTAGAGGACTAAAAGTTAAATATTCTTCCTTCTTTCTCCTCATTTCTCTATCTTCAGTGTTTGTCACGGCCTTCATGTTCTCCCTGAATAAACATACACAGGAACTTGAGAAAATTTCTGCCAGGTACAGTTATTTTTAAAATTGACCTCCAATACCAACTTAAATTTGTTTCTGACTACAAAGTAATATACTTTAAAAAACTGCACACCAAACAAATAGAAAATACTTAATCTAGAAAGTAAAAGGTCCCTATAAGCTCTATGCTCCAGAGACGATCTATTATTAATCACTAACTTCTGAAACAACACTTTTTTCTTTTCTGGAAGCAAAATTATTGACACAGATGATATTTATCACATAAACAAATTAATGTTTGTAGATGTTTATACTATCTAATTTGAAAACTATAATGATGTAATAAATTTCTGATGATAACCAATTCTTTCAACATACTTATTACCAAGTTACAGACAGTAAAGTACTTCTAAAATTAGCTTCTCTTACAGGTAAACATTAAATTCTTCTTTCAATCAACTCAGTATTTACTGTATACCTGTTCTGTGCTCATCAGGATATTACAAAGCATTCAAAAGAAGTTCAAGACATAGCTTTCTCCTACCTTAACATAGCAACAACCCTTGCTAAGCCACATAGCTAATAAAAGCAGAGATAAAAGTTGAAGAGGGGTCAGTAGTGTCCTTTGTTGAGCAGTCTCTGTTCTGTCATCTTATTGTCTCATCTCAGTTACATGGAGCCCTCTATATACTTTTTTACTCCTACTCCCTTCAGCTCTGATCAACTAAACTCTCATTTCCTTTGCTTACACCCTGACCCTTCTCATCAGGTCTGGCTCAATACAAACTTCAGGTTAAAAAAAGTTTACTTCTATCAAATTGTCCACTTGCCAGACTGCTTATTTACCAACATACCACTTTCTTATTAGAAAACTGTTGACTAGTATGGTCACTACATCGAGTATTTGTGACTCAAGGGAGGCTGCCTGGGAAAAGAGCAGGGAAAGGGTCTGGAGACAGCCACACCAGCACATTCTGGCAACTGCAGAGCTGGATGTGAAGGTATCAACAGAAGTATCAATAAAAGTGGTATCTGAGTGGTAAAAGGTGCCAACCTTTGGTATCTGTCATTGCAAACAGATACACTTAAAGCTATTTTTATCACAGTGAAAGATATATATATTCATATATATCACAATGAAAGATTTATATATTCCTATTCAGTAAACCAGTAGAACACTTTAAAGGAAAAGATAAATATGGCAAAGTAAAAAGCACCAGGCAATTTTTGGAAAGGAAACATATACTAGATTTATATCATATAAAATACAACAATTCATCTTTTAAAACACTATATTCCTAAGTAGCTTAAGAGCTATGTATAATGAAAAGCTAAGCTTTTTTTCATGCCATCTTGAGTTTATGGAGCTTGAGAACCAATGATTTCATTATAATAAGACTTTAATTCTCAGTTTTAAACTGAACCAAGGCATCTTTCCCTTCTGCATAAGGTACATCTTTCATTTGGCAGGTAATTCTGACTTACGAATTCCTGTTCTGGTAAATTTTTTCCCTTTCCTAAGTTTTATTCTCTTTCCCCTTCTCTTTTAACTCACTAAATGACAGTCCATATGTTCATTTTTAAAAATTAAGATCTTATTGACATATAATATTAGTTTCAGGTATACAACATAATGACTTGGTATTTGCATACATAACAAAATGGTCACAATAGGTATAGTTAACATCCGTCACCACAGTCACATTTTTTTTCTTGTGATAAGAACTTTCAAGATCTACTCTCTCAGCAACTTTCAAATACACAATACAGTCTTACCAATTATAGTCACCATGCTGTACATCACATCCCCAAGAGTTACTTATTTTATAACCAGAAGTTTGTACCTTTTGATAACCCTCATTCATTTTGCCACCCTCACTCCCTGCCTCTGGGAACCATCAATCTGACTCTCTGTGTCTCTGAGTTCCTTTTTTGTTTGCTTCCACATATCAGTGACATTATACAGTATTTGTCTTTCTCTGTCTGACTTATTTTACTTATAGCACAGTGCGTTCAAAGCCCATCCATGTTGTTGCAAATGATGCTAATGTTCTTAATCATTCTACTTTTTACAAAACATTTTTCCCTTTGTCACTGATTCATCTTCTCTTTCTTGTATTATAAGGTCAGGCCCCTCACCCACACCCACACATACACTTAGTTCTATCTTTATTTTACTCTTAGAATCAGCCATCTCAATTTCAAAATTCATAATCTCGAAAGAGAGAATTAAAAAAAATTTTTTTAGTGTTTATTTTTCAGACACAGAGAGACAGAACATGAGCAGGGGAGAGGCAGAGACAGAAGGAGACACAGAATCTGAAGTAGGCTCCAGGCTCTGAGCTGTTAGCACAGAGCCTGACGTGGGGCTTGAACTCATGAACCATGAGATCGTGACCTGAGCTGAAGTTGGACGCTTAACCGACTGAGCCACCCAGGTGCTCTTTGAAAGGGAATTTTAAAAGCAGCAAGAGAAAACATTTATGTACAAGGGAAACCTCATAAGGGTATAGGCTGAATTTTCAACAGAAACCTTATACAGGCCAGAAAAGGGTGGCATGATATATTCAAAGTACTGAAAGGAAAAAATGTGCAACCAAGAATATTCTATCCAGCAAGGCTATAATTCAGAATAGAAGGAGAGATAAGGAAGTTCCCAGACAAACAAAAGTTAAAAGAATTCATCACCACCAAACCTGCTCTACAAGAAATGTTAAAGGGGACTCTTTGAGTGGAAAGGAAAGACCATAAGTGGGAGTAAAAAAAGTAGGAAGCACAAAAGCAGTAAAAAATAAGTATATCCAAAAAAATCAGTCAAGGGACTCACAAAATCAAAAGATGTAAAGTATGCTATCATATACTTAAAACCCGGGAGGTGGGGGGTAAAGAATGGGTTCAAATGTAAGTGACTATCAAGTTAACACTAACTGCTATATGCAGATTTACATATAAACCTACTGGTAACCACAAATCAAAAACCTTGTAAAACATATGCAAAAAACAAAAAGAAAGCTGGGGCACCTGGATGGCTCAGTCGGTTAAGTGTCTGACTCTTGGTTTTGGCTTGGGTCATGGTATTACAGTTTCATGGGGTCAAGTCCCACATTGGGTTCTGTACTGCCAGCACACAGCCTGCTTGGGATTCTCTGTCTCCCTCTCTCTCTGCCCCTCTCCACTCACTCTGTGTCTGTCTCTCTCAAAATAAATAAATTAATTAAAAAAATAAATAAAAAGAAAGGAATCCAAGTATCTCACAAAGAAAGCCAACTAATTGTCAGAGAAGAGAGCAAGGAAAGAAACAGAAAAGAACCACAAAAACAATCATAAAAAGAGTAACAAAATGACAATAAGTACATATCTATCAATAATTACTTTGAATGTAAATAGACAAAGTGTTTCAATCAAAAGATAGAGGGTGACAGAATGGATAAAAAAAAAGAAGAGCCATCTGTATGCTGCCTAACAAGAGACTCACTCATTTCAGACCTGCAGACACATGCAGATTGAAAGTGAAAGGAAGGAAAAGCATTTATCATGCACATGGGTATGAAAAGAAAGCTGAAGTAGCAATACTTATATCAGAAAAAATAGACTTTATTATTTTTTAATGTATATTTATTCTGAGAGAGAGTGGAGGAGGGGCAGAGGCTGGATGGGGCAGGGAGAGACAGAGAGAAAGAAGAGAGAAAGACAGATAAAGAGAGGGAATCCCAAGCAGGCTCCATGCCCAGGGCTGGGACTCAATCCCATGACTGTGAGATCACGACCTAAACCAAAATCCAGAGTCAGACACATAACTGATTGAGCCACCCAGGTACCCTAGAAACAAACTTTAAAAACTGTAACAAGAGACAAAGAAGGACACTATATAATAATAAAGGGGACCATCCAATGAGAAGATATAACAGTTGTACGTATTTATGCACCCAACATGGAAACACCCAAATACATAAAACAGTTAATAACAAACAAAAAGGAAAGAAATGATAGTAATACAATAATAATAGGGAACTTTAACAACCCACTTACATCAAAGGACTGATCATCCAAACAGGAAATCAACAAGGAAATGGTGACTTTGAATGACCCATTGAACCAGGTGGATTTAACAGATATATTCAGAACTTTCCATCTTAAAACAGCAGAATACACATTCTTTTCAAGTGCACATGGAACATTCTCCACAACAGACCACATATAAGACCACAAAACAAGCCTCAATAATTAAAAAAGATAAAAGTCATACCAAGCATCTTTTCTGATCACAATGCTATGAAACTGGAAATCAACCACAAGAAAAAAGCTGGGAAGACCACAAGTTAACATGGAGGTTAAATAATATGCTCCTAAACAATGAATAGTTCAACCAAAAAAATCAAACAAGAAATAAAAAATTACATGGAAACAAATGAAAATAGAAACAAAAAGGCACAAAATCTTTGGGATGCAGCAAAAAAAGTTTTCAGGGAAGTTTATAGCAATACAGGCCTATCTGAAGAAGAAAAAAATCTCAAACAAATAACCTAACCTTACACCTAAAGGAGATAGAAAAAGAAACAAAGAAACTCAAAACCAGCAGAAGGAAGGAAATAACAAATAACAGAACAGAAATAAAGGAAACAGAAACTAAAAAACACAAAACAATAGAACAGATAAATGAAACCAGGAGCTGGTTCTTTGAAAAGACCAACAAAATTGATAAACCTTTAGCCAAACTCATAAAAAAAAAAAGAGAGAGCGAGAGAGAGAGAGAGAGAGAGAGAGGACTCAAACAAAATCACAAATGAAAGAGGAGAAATAACAACCAACACCACAGAAATACAAAGAATTACAAGAGAATATTATAAAAAATTACATGGCAACAAATTGGACAACTGAGAAGAAACGGATAAATTCCTAGAAACATACAATCTCCCATAACTGAATCAGCAATAGAAACTTTGAACAGACTGAGGACCAGCAATGAAATTGAATCAGTAATCAAAAAACTCCCAACAAACAAAAGTCCAGGACCAGACAGCTTCACAGCTGAATTCTACCAAACATTTAACGAGAAGTGAGTATCTATTCTTCTCAAACTATTCCAAAAAATAAGAGGAAGGAAAGCTTCAAAATTCATTCTATGAGGCCAGGAGTACCAAAACCAGATAAAGCCACCCCCCCAAAAAAAGAGAACTGTAAGTCAATATCTCTGATGAACATAGATGCAAAAATCCTCAACAAAATATTAGCAAACCAAATCCAACAATAAATTAAAAAAAAATTCATTAACCACAATAAACTGGGATTTTTGTTCAGGATGCAAGGGTGGTTTAATATTCAGAAATCAATCAGTGTGATACATCACAGTAATAAGACAGGGGTGCCTGGGTGGCTCAGTCGATTGAGCGTCTGACTCTTGATTTTGGCTCAGGTCATGATCTCGCGGTTTGTTGGATTGAGCCCTGTGTTGGGCTCTGCACTGACAGTGCAGAGCCTGTTTGAGATGCTCTCTTTCTCCCTCTCTTGGCCCCTCCCCTGCTCATGTGAGCGTATGTGAGCACATGTGCGTGCACACACGCTCACTCTCTCTCTCAAAATAAATAAACGTTAAAAAAAAAAAAAAGAAATTACAAATAAACTTCATTTAGTTGCAAATAAGTCCTTTTTAATGGAACCTATAGACCAATTCACAAGATGAGTATACTGTCCTTTATGCATAAAATAATATGATTGAAGCACATTTTTAAATTCAGAGTTGTAAATATGAACTGATCCTTTTAAACAATGTTGCCTGCTTTAACCCAGAGCCAAAGAAACACAACTATAAGAAGATTGGTTTCAGGTTGTTAATCAACAGGAAAATCTAAATTTTATGTACATTTAGAATTTCTATATTTAAGTAAAATGTGAACATGCTTCATATCCTTAGAATTCCTAAAGCATTAAACAGAATGATGAAGTCACACTGTAATGACTGAACTCAGGAAGAGCTGAAACCCCCAGCCCTACTTTCTCTTGCTTATTTTCTTTCAATCTAAATAAATAGGCACATTAGGACACTAAGTATCTTCATCTTTTCTGTGAGAGATAACTAAACATTTTAATTTTAAAAAGCCTTTGATGTAATTTCGATGTTATCCTACCAGCAGAAGGGTTAGAGGAAGCTATGACTCCCTTCTTCTCAGTGAAAAGTTAAATGTCCTACAGGAGGACAAACCTGCAATCTTATCTCATTAGCACTATATTCTGAGGTCAGGTAAATTTTAAATGTTGTTAACATGATTGAAATGATTATCAAACAATAATTTTTTTAATCATCTATCACAAAAACACTGAAGTTTAGTTAAACTTACAATTCAATTAGTCCACTCCAATAGCCTCCTAATGCCACAGTGAACACAGCAATTACAAAAATAACTACCATAGTATAGTCAAAGTTGGGCCACGATGGAGAATACATTTTCACAGTAATGTTATCTCCAAGAGTCTGAAAGGCAAAATAACAGTTAAAACAACAGAATTAGTTTTCTTTCTACTACAGCCTATGGCAGCAATACTCTCATTTCACTCTGAAAATGATACTATACGTTACAAAATCCACAACACTAGAACCATTTTTGACAACATAATGTATTCTCTTGTCATAACTATGAGGCTATACTTTGGTTTATTAAATCTTGAAAGTTCAGTGTTCCACACAATCACATCTTGTCAGGGATTTAAAGCTACGATAAAGGATATAACAGAGATTATTAAAAAGTCAAAACAAATCAGTATCTTTTCTAAAGTCAGGGCTCTGAAGCACCTTGTGCTCACTGGGAGATAAACATTTCCCAAATAAAGACCTGATTGGCCTTTATAGCTTCTTGTTAGCAAATGGAGCATATATAATTTAAATTTATTATCAATAGTTAAAAGTAAAGAATTGTACTATGTATAAACTTTGTATAATACATAATTACTAATTTACCTGCTTCATATCTTTAAAATCTTTGTAGTTTATAAATGCAATCACTATTTTCACATCATGAAATTCAGATTTGTTCCCTGAGGGAGGAAACTGAAAGAAAAAAACATATTATGAAAACTTATGAGCTACTAGTATACTTACAGAATAAAATACACATTATTCCATTAAATATAAACATTGTATCTTTTTTTTAGTTATAAAACAAAGTTTCATATGTTCTTTCTTGATATAATAGTAAGAGTTCTCAAACTGGAATCCTTTTAGCATAAACTTAAACCGACTTATATGTAGGTATATATGTGTGTGTGTGTGTGTACACACATATACAGACATGTTTGTACCTAACAAATATGTTAGGACAAAGTCTTGCTCAATTTAGGAATAGAAAAGAAATTACAGGGGCGCGGGGTGGCTTAGTTGGTTAAGCGTCTGACTTCATCTCAGGTCATGATATTACGGCTCATGGGTTCAAGCACCACGTCAGGCTCTGTGCTGACAGCTCAGAGCCTGAAGCCTGCTTTCAGATTCTGTCTCCTCTCTCTGCAGCTCCCCTGCTCGTACTCTCTCTCTCTCTCTCTCTCTCAAAAAATAAGTAAACATTAAAAAAATTAAAAAAAAAAAGAAATTACAAAGTTTTCCAGTTCAATGCCTATCAGTGCCAGAATATTTATTTTAAAATAACCCTATATTGGGATTATTCAAAACTTGGCCCATAAATTACATACCAAAAAGATAGTTCAATTCCTGTGAAATTTGATATCAAATTTGAGTTCAAGAGTTACTTAAGTTTTACAACTTACTAGGACACTGTTATTGGCAACCAATAATGCTTCAGCACCTCCTGTTTTTGCAATTCTGGCTTTTTCAAGAAAATGGCAGGTTCCCCACTGTACCACAACTGCTTTGTTCTTTATTCCTTCAGGTGGAATATCAGAAAGATTGCACAATGGTGTGGTAGTCAGATTCATCAAACTGATGGAAGTCTGAAAAGACGAAATGTCTTTAACATGATAAAGATCATATTTCATAATAAATGCATTCAGTGACAAAGTATCAATATTGGTTTAATACCAGGTTCTTTTAAATTAGAAATATTTTATGACAACCAGGCTTTGAGTTAAGTATTTTAAAATTCCCTAACTTGTTTTTCCCACAGACAGAAAAACATGTAAGCCAAAGCAAAAAAAAATAATCATCATATATTACAGCTAGTTCACACACTAAAATATAATACTCATTCTTGCCTTTCAATAATTCTATGTTTACAAATAAATATTAACTGTGATTTACTTACTGCATTTTCTAGGGTACTTGGAAGATCTGTCCAATGAGGGTTATAGAGCATGCAGTAGTCCTTAGACGGTACAGGTTTGCCATTTCCAGACGCATGCAGGATTGCTTCCTGAGCAGCTGTCTAGGACACGAACAATAATTTTCACACTGGTAATAATCTGGTTTGCCAACAACAAAACACTTTAATAATGCTATTTATACATAAGGTTTGACAGTACTTCCTTAAGAGGGAAGATCTTCCAATGAATTTATTTCTTATTTGAGGAAACATTTAAGTTATACGCATTTGCCCAGAACACATTCTTTTAAGGAAAATAAGTCACTTTCTTACGGGGACACAATTATGACCTTGCTATAAGAGCTATATCCCACAGAGGATTCTTGTTGTGTGATAACTTCAAACTCCCTTCACACCCTAAAACTTTCTTTCTCAATCTCTTATGAGTTATTACTTCATTGTTTTTTTAAAGTTTCCTTTTTTTTATTTTGAGAGAGAGGGAGAGAGAAGGAGATGGTGGGAGGGGCAGAGAGAGAAGGAGACAGAATCCCAAGCAGTCTCCGTGTTGTTAGCAGAGCCCAATGCGGGGCTTGAACCCACAAACCGTGAGATCACAACCTGAGCCAAAGTCAAGAGTAGGACACTTAACTGACTGAGCCACCCAAGCACCCCTACTTCAGTGTTTATGTAGTGCATTTAATATTCCTCAACCTGCCTTGGATGTCCACTCTCACCATTGTTATTTAACACAGTACTGGAAGTCTTAGCCTCAGCAACAGACAACAAAAAGAAATAAAAGGCATCCAGATCGGCAAGGAAGAAGTCAAACTTTTGCTATTAGTAGATGACATGATACTCTATGTAGGAAACCCGAAAGGCTAGACCAAAATATTGCTAGAACTGATACACAAATTCTGTAAAGTCTCAGGATACAAAATCAATGTACAGAAATCTGTTGCATTTCTATACACCAATAATGAAACAGCAGAGAGAGAAATCAAGAAAGTGATCTCATTTACAATTATACCAAAAACCTAGGAAATAATCTAACCAAAGAGGTAAAAGATCTGTACTCCAAAATCTATAAACACTTATGAAAGAAACTGAAGATAACACAAAGAAATGGAAAAATATTCCATGCTCATGGACAGGAAGAATACTGTTAAAATGTCTATACTGCCCAAAGCAATGTACATATTCAGTGCAGTCCCTATCAAAATAACCACCAGTATTTTTCACAGAGCTACAACAAACAATCTTAAAATTTGTATGGAACCACAAAAGACCCTGAATAGCCAAAGCAATCCTGAAAAAGAAAAGCAAAGCTGGAGGCATCACAATTGCAGACTTCAAGCTATAGTACAAAGCTGTAGTCATCAAGACAGTATGGTATTGGCACAAAAACAGACACATAGATCAATGGAACAGAATAGGAAACATAGAAATGAACCCACAACTATATGGTTAATTCATCTTCGATAAAGCAGGAAAGAATATCCAGTGAAAGTCTCTTCAACAAATGGTGTTGGGAAAACTGGACAGAGACATGCAGAAGAATGAAACTCGACCACTTTTCTTACACCATACACAAAACTAAATTCAAAATGGATGAAAGACCTAAATGTGAGGCAGAGAACTGTCAAAATCCTAGATGAGAACACAGGCAGCAACCTCTTTGATCTCAGCCACAGCAACTTCTTACTAGACATGTCTCTGGAGGGAAGGGAAACAAAAGCAAATACGAACTATTGGGACCTCATCAAGACAAAACTTCTGCATAGCGAACAATCAACAAAACTAAAAGGAAACCGCTGGAATGAGAGAAGATCTTTGCAAATGACACATCTGATAAAGGGTTAGTATCCAAAATGTATAAAGAACTTACCAAATGCAACACACAAAAACCGAATAATCCTGTGAAGAAATGGACAGAAGACATGAATAGACATTTTTCCAAAGACATACAGATAGCCAAGAGACAAATGAAAAGATGTTCAACATCACTCATCATTGGGAATATATAAATCAAAACTACAATAAGATACTACTTCACACCTGTCAAAATGGCTAAAATTTAACAACTCAGGGAACAACAGGTATTAGCGAGGACGCAGAGAAAGGGAAACACTTTTGCACTGCTGGCGGGAATGCAAACTGGTGTGGCCACTCTGGAAAACAGTATGGAGGTTCCACAAAAAGTGAAAAACAGAACTACTATGCGACTCAGCAACTGCACTACTAGGTATTTATCCAAAGGATACAAAGACACTGATTTAAAGGGGCACATGTACCTTGATGTTTACAGCAGCACTCTCAACAATAGCCAAATTATGGAAAGATCCCAAATGTCCACTGACTGATAAATGGATAAAGAAAATGTGGCATATATACATATATATGTATGTACATATATGTGTATATCCATATATGTATTATATATGTATATGTATGTACGCATATACGTATATACATACGTATATATATGCATGTATGTACATACATACATACATACATACACACCATGGAATATTACTCAGCCATAAAAAAGAATTGAATCTTGCCATTTGCAACAACAAATGATGGACCTAGAGAGTATAATGCTAAGCAAAATATATCAGAGAAAGAAAAATACTGTATGATTTCACTCTTATGTTGAATTTAAGAAACAAAACAGATGAACATGGGGAAAGAAAAAAAAGAGGGAGGCAAACCATAAGAGAAACTGTTAACTATAGAGAACAAACTGAGGGCGCTAGAGGCAGACGGGTGGGGGATGGGCTAAATAGGTGATGGGGATTAAGGAGGGCACTTGTTATGATGAGCACTGGATATTACATGTAAGTGATGAATCACTAAATTCTCCTGAAACTAATATTACACTGTATGTTACCTACCTAGAATTTAAATAAAAACTTGAAACATAAAAAAAAAGAAATACCTCAACCTGTCCTAACTTCCATATTCTACCAGTTAAAAAAAAAAAAAAAAGTACATTACTATTTCTAAGTGCTACCTGTGAAAGAAATTCTGAGAAACTACAACTCTCAAGTCTTCAAGATTCTGCAACTGCCTATTGAAAAAGACTAATCCAGAGTTCAAAGAGAGGAAAAAAGAAGAAATGAAAAAATGTTCTGTCCTTTGCCTCATTTCCCACTACCTGGGAAAAAAGGCAGAGAAGAGCCAAGAAGTAACTGAAAAGAATAACCAACGCAGATGGGGTGGGAGTGGAGAGTATGAAATGAAGAAACACCCTGAGATAATTAGAATACCACATCACATCACAATTCCCTTCAAACCTGAACTGATCCAAATCCTTCTCTGTCCTCCTCTGAACAAATCTTTCTTAAATCTTCTTAAAATTTTTAAAAATAATGTTTATTTTTACTGTAATTTTTGAGAGAGAGTGTGCACACACACGTACGAGCAGGTGAGAGGCAGAAGAGAGGGAGAGACAGAATCCCAAGCAGGCTCTGCGCTGTCAGCAGAGCCCAACGCAGGACTCAATCCCACAAACCTTGAGACCATGACCTGAGCCGAAACCAACAGCTGGACGCTTAACCAACTGAGGCACCAGCCACCCCTGAACAAATCTTTCTCTAAAACGTACGAGAAAAAAGTCTGCTTGGCAAATAAAGATAATGTACCAAGGCTCTACCACTAAGGCATGCATTAGGCTGAGCTACATAAAATTGCTATTTGACCATTTTTGTATAAAATTGGTAATTTTGTCACAGGTCAATCTAAATTTATACAGTACAAAAATACTCTAATCCATGCTCTCTTACCTAAAATCTCCTCTGAACATTTGGAATTAGAAGGACTTCTGGCATATTTGGGACTTCATTAGCTTATGGATCTAAGCAAGTGTAGGGAATTTATAAAACATACTATCACATTACACGGAATAATGAAGACAAGGAAATTATTTGTGGAAAAAAGAAATGTTGTTTTCATTCAGCTGTTTCCATGTTGGTCATGAATGGATTTATTCGACAGCAGAGGTGAACCAATATCCTAAATTCTTACTATACACTAAACTATTTGTAGGTTACTAACTATACAAACTAAACAGTATATTTAGGTTTTTGCACACATATCTGATCTACTATTACTGTTTTACTAGTGAGGACTCTGAGACTTAGAGAAGTCACTAACATAACTTACATAAGTTATACAGCAGAATAATCAATTCTAACTATAGAGAGTAATCCTGCAGATAATCGTGAGGGATGATTAAGTTTAGGTTAAACATTTTTTTAAAAGAATTTGTAAGTGAATTGGGTACTTCTTTTTAAAAAAAATTTTTTTAATGTTTATTCATTTTTGAGAGAGAGAAAGAGACAGAGTGTGAGCAGGGGAGGGGCAGAAGAGAGGGAGACATAGAACTCGAAGCAGGCTCCAGGCCCCAAGCTGTCAGCACAGAGCCTGACACAGGGTTTGAACTCACAAACTGTGAGATCATGACCTGAGCTGAAGTTGAATGTTTAAGTGACTGAGCCACCAAGGGGCACTGAATTGGGTACTTTTTAATGAATCCAACAAAACAGCACATGATGTCCTAGGATGTCCTGGATTAGTGATGTTGAGTTTGATTATTTGATTAATGTAGTAACTGCAGGATTTCTCTAGTATAAAGTTATGTATTTCTTTTCTTTGTGACTGGTTAGAAAGTAATCTGTAGCACCATGTAAACAGTTCAACAACCTCTCACCTAGTTTTAGCCTCCATGATGATCCATGCTTGAATTTAATTTTACATATTACATTGGGGGTTGAGAAATGGTCATTGTTTTTTAATACTGTAATTCCTTCTGCATTTATTAGCTAGTATTCTTTAAAAAAGAGCTTTACTCTCTCCTTCTACTACCTTTTGCTTGGTATCACTAGAGGTTCACTGATTTTTAAAAATTTAATGTAATAGAAGCATTTGTTTGATGTTCAAATTGTCCCAAATTTGGTCATCAGGGCCTCTTGCAGCTGGCTCTTTGTATCCTTTGACAAGACCCCATTAGTCTTTGAGGACTTCCTTATTTTTTGGCACAAGATGTCCTAGGCTGACTTTATTCTTTACCTGCCACAGGTCCCAAACCAGTCATACTACTAAGCTCCTTGTGGAGAAGAATGGTATTTAGATAAAGATTTGGGTTCTAATTATGCACAAAGCTGAAGTGGTGCAGCCTTTAAATAGACAACTGGTAGTATCTATAAAAAATTTTAATACATAGAATCCTGATTCATATCCTACAGATGTATTATAGAGAGCACAGAAATAAGCCCACGTGTATATGGTCAATTAATCTATGATAAAGGAGGCAAGAACATACAATGGGGAAAAGATAGTCTCTTCAACAAATGGGGCTGGGATTACATGGACAACAACAAATGGGCAACTACATGCAAAAGAATGAAACTGGCCATCTTTCTTTCTTTCTTTAACAAATACCTGTTTATTTAAGTAATCTCTATACCCTACATGGGAGTTGAACTCATGACCCTGAGATCATGACTTACATGCTCTTCCGACTGCGCCAGCCAGGCACCCCCAGACCACTTTCTTATACCATACACAAACATAAACTCAGAATGATTAAAGACCTAAATGTGAGACCTGAAACAATAAAACCAGAAGAAAACACAGGCAGTAATTTCTGTCATCAGTTACAGAAATATTTTTCTACATACATGGCATTTTGGAATTTTGTTTGTTTGCTTATTTATTGGGTATGTGAGAGAGTGAAAGCAGGGGAGGGGCAGAGAGAGAGGGAGAATCTCAAGCAGGCTCTGCACTGTCAGCACAGAGCCCCATGCAGGGCCTGATCCCACCAACCATGAAATCATGACCTGAAACAAAATCAAGGGTCAGTCACCCAACCACTGAGCCACCCAGGCGCCCTGTCATTTAACCTGTTTTAAGCTTCAACATTCTCAACTTTAACATAGAGTTGTCAAGAAGATTAAGTTGGATGATGCAATTATTTGCACATTAAGCTCTTAGTAAATGGTAACTATTAGCATTAATAACACATCTAGCACTTTGCCAAGTACTTGTATCATGCAGAAGAAACATGAGATGACTGATGGTCGCTTAAGGTTTGGTGGGAAGTGGGGATAAGAGGTGATAGCTAAAGGAAATGGGGTTCCTTTCTTTTTCAAAAAGATTTTTTAGATCAGCTTTAGGGTCACAGCAAAACTGCGCAGGAGTACAGAGTACCCACATACCCATGCCACACACATGTACAGCCTCCCATTATCAACATCTGCACCAGAGGGGTACATTTGTTACAATAAATAAACATACAATGACACATCATTACCATCCACAGTCCATAGTTTACATTTAGGATTTACTCTTGGTGTTGTACATTCTATACATTTTGACAAATGTATGCTATTTATCCACCATTACAGTATCCTATGCAATATGGAATAGTTTCACTGCCCTAAACATCCTGTGTGTTCCACCTATTTGGTTTCTTTCTGAGGTGATGTAAATGTTTTAAAATGGACAGTATTAATGACTGCACATATCTGTGAATACACTAAAAGCCACTGCATTGTACACCTCAAATAGGTGAACTGCACAGTATGTGAATTATAGCTCAATAAAGCTGCCTTTCTCCAGAGAAACACTACACAAGAAATTACAGTCTTACCAGGAAGATTGAAAACAAACCTGAAACAGATAAGCAAAAACATAATGTGATTAGTCAGAGTCTCTAATAAAAGCTTTAGTGTTCCTATGGTGTTAAAGATGTAAATTCTTGGGCCCTATTCCAGATCTAATGAATCAGAAACCCCCAGGCAGTTTATTTTTACAAGCCCTTCTGGAGATTCTGTTACTTGTAAAAGTTTGAGAACCATAGCTACAGGAGCAGTGCTTAAGATTTATTATACATACATATCACTTAGCAATCATATTAAATGGCAGATTTTGATTCAGTAGGTCTGGGTGGAGTGTGAGTTCTGCATTTTTAACAAGCTTCTAGGTGATGCTGATGCTGCTGGTATATGGACCACACCTTGAGTAGCAAGGCTCTAAGAGAACAGAGTAGTGGAAACCACATTACTGTCAGTCAATTAGTAGGGAAGCATAAAGAAAAGGCTTGAAACTCAGCATCCCCTTAAGCATTACAAACACCAAATTAGGTGAGACTTGTGGTCCACCCACATGCTACTGGTGTTAGATCACTTGACAAAGACCCTAAGGTGTAAGGGCAGAATACCTTCCTTCACATCTTCCAAGTTACAGACATGGTGCTAAACACTGAATTTTCCTTTGTCATCAACTGTGGTCTGGCCTTCTATGACTTTATTCTTTCAACCTTTAAAAATTATGCTTGCATTTTTTTTTAAGAACAGAAATTATCTTACAATTCTGAAGGTTACAAGTTGCACACAGATCTCATTGGGCTAAAATCTGAGTATTGACAGAGCTGCATTCCTTCCTGGGGCTCCTAGGGACAAATTCCTTTCCTTGCTTTTTCCAGCTTCTAAAGACTGCCCAAGTCAGTTGGATCATGGCTCCTTTTCTCTGTCTTCAAAGCCAGCAATTTTGTTCTCTCTGATTGTTCTTCTATAGTCACATCTCCCTGACTCTCTTCTACCTCCCTCTTACAGTTTTTTTTAAATTTGTTTTTAAAATTTACATTCAAGTTAGTTAGCACATAGTGCAAAAAAGTGTGGACGAATTTGCATGTCATCCTTGTGCAGGGGCTGTGCTAATCTCTGCATCGTCCCAACTTTAGTGTATGTGCTGCCGAAGCGAGCGCTGTATTTGCATTTTCAATCAGTAATGAAAACATTCTCTTAGTAAAAAGCTGAGTATCAAGAGCTTGAAGGGATTTAGACAAAATATTCTAGTGTCTTCATTTCGTGGCTCAAACAGGTCCCCAACGACCAAAGTGAAGTGGTCTCGGGGGCCAAGATTAGAACTGGGCTCTCCAACACCCAGACCAGCAGTCTTCAACTCTGCTACCACTTCAGGTTCCCTCATGCAGTTACATCCCCAAGCACCTCTTGGCGCCCAACTATCACTCTCCAGCTTTAACACTGGTCACCAGGATGCCCGCATTAGCTGTTAACTCCCTCTTCCGTGATACTGGTATGGGTCTTCTACCACCACTCAAGCTCCTCTAATTCCCCATTAGTTCCTCCCACATTCTAGATATCTGAAACTCTACGTCATTTCCTTAGAGTCTTCCAAATAACCCCAGTTCTGGGGCTCTGGACTTCATGGAATTCCTTTTCCTACGACAACTTCTTACTGTTTGCCCTGTATCTTCCCTCTTCACATCAGTTCCTACAAGTACTGGGTGTGGACTCAAGCTTTCTTCAGGACAATCAAATCATCTATTTTATACCACTGTCGCTCTATATTCACATCTTACTTGATCCTTACCACAAGGTAAGTAAGTTTACTAGCCCATGGTATGAACTGGTGGTCCCTTTTTGGACTCAAATTTGTCTCCAATAAAACTTCATGAGATTCTCTGTTGCTCACGAACAGTTCCTATTACTTTATCCAGAACACCTGACTTCAAGCATATTCACTATCATCTTTTCAAACCAAAAACTAGTGATGTTTAAGTGTATCTTGATGTTACAGTTACCTATTCCTTTGCTTAACTAGCTTTTGCTATGACAAGTGTCAAATGATTACCAAAGGTCTAAAAAAGAACAACTACAATGATGTATATACTATACTCACATCCTTGCACATGTATTAGATCCCCATTTTCTGAGACCAATCAGACCTTAAACAAAGGGATATGTACAGGAGCTTTTATTTCATCAGTATACTTACAGCGAGTCAGTCTTGCACTGACCTTCATGTCCCTGTCTCTTGGGAGTACATCCATGCTTTACATTCTAGTCTCTAGGTAGTTCCAACCACGGGCATTTGAATTCCTAGCCTCTGTTCCAACAGCCTCCTGATGCTGACTCACCAGCCCAGTATTAACCTACTGAGAACAGGCCTGCTCTACTCCTGTCCAAGCTAATAGCGCAGTTTAAGGATTCTTCTTCGACCCTGGTTCCCAGGTTTTATTTGTCTTCCACCTTTCTTTCTTCTTCAAAAGATATCTTCTAGCATTGGATCTATTTTCGAAACTTAAGTCTTCACATATTCTTTTGGAAAAGAACAATTCTAGCTAAAAATTTATCTAACATCCTACCACCTACCCTATATACATGTCATTCTTTGGGTCTGCCAGAGCTCTGTACCTTGGCCCATTGTCACCTGATCAAGTATAGCTCTGAATAATATAATGTTAACCTTTTCCCATGTGTATATTTAGTTCCCTTAAAAAGCCTCAACATATTTGTCAAGCATGGTTCTTTTTTCCTGGAGATTATGCTCAGTATTCTGTGCAGCAATTTCTTTCCCTTTATTATAGATCAGTGCTTCTTGAACTTTAATATTCTTTTTTTGAAAACTTTTTTTTAATGTTTACTTATTTTTGAGAGAGAAACAGACAGCATGAGTGGGGAAGGGGCAGAGAGAAAGGGAGACACAGAATCTGAAGCAGGCTCCAGGCTCTGAGCTGTCAGCACAGAGCCCATCGCGGGGCTCAAACTCACAAACTGTGAGATCATGACCTGAGCTGAAGTCAGCTGCTCAACCAACTGACTTTTTAAAAAAAATTTTTTTAATGTTTATTTTTGAGAGAGAGAGAGACAGAGAGCATGAGAAGGGCAGAGGCAGAGAAAGACAGGACACAGAATCCATCTCAAGTCGGCTCCAGGCTCTGAGCTGTCAGCACAGAGTCCAACACAGGGCTCAAACTCTAGAGCTGTGAGATCATGACCTGAATAGAAGTTGGACTCTTAACTGACTGAGCCACCCAGGCACCCCTTAAACTTTAATGTTCTTATTAAAATGCAGATTCTGATCCAACAGCTCTTAGGTGGAGCTTGTGATCATGCATTTTGAACAAGCTTCCAGGTGATGCTCTGATACTGGTCCACAGAGTACATGGTTATATACTTCATCATGAATAGCAGTGAAACTCACAAGTCTTCCAGACATTACTGAGATCCTCCTAGGAATTTTCTCAAAAGGTGAGTCACACTGTACCTGCAGTCTGCTGGTATAGCCAATGTTCATATTTTGGCCAGTAGTTCCCCCATCTCACCCAGGAGTTCCTTCAAAACTCTTCAGTATATGCATCACTGGGTCCCAGCTTCCCCACCCCTTTCTACATCTGTCAATTAAACCAGGTTCATGTTATTTGTGTTGTTATCCATTAGATATACGCAACCCTTCAGTTTCAAGGGGCAGTGTGTGAATGTAACTGTAAGTCTCTCTCCAATTAACCCCCTGGCAATCTTCCTACATAAAATCTACAAATTAAATTATTTCTGTATTTTTAGACACCAAATACAAGAAGGGGCTTGGGAGCAAATTTTGTTAATAAATAGAATTTATCTATAATGAAAATGAGTAATTAAAAAAAAAAAAGCTACATTCCTAAACCAGAAGATATAAAGTTGCAATGTAATCACTAAACGGTAAATGCAATAGGAGCAACAGTCACCTATCACCCTTAAATCACTGCAATGTAGCGGGTATCCCTTTCTTTATAAACATCTTTCTCTTTACACAGTTACATAGTTAATAGCAATACAATAAAAGAGCTGAAAGGGGTCTCTACAGGAAAGATAGAGTTGAGGTTGTGTGTCTTGAATGACACACTCCGAAGTTAGGCCTAAATAACTTTCTGATCATTCACTATTATATATTTTCTATGCCTGTTTTCTCCCTGTTAAGTTATATAATCAACAACCTACATTATTTCCATTCCTACTTCCAGGATTCAAAGTTTAAGGAAATGATACACTGGAAGTGACTAGACCCATACCCATAAAGATTAAGCGTAATCTTAACTACTTATATAGTGGCTCAGTGGGGGCTAGGACATTAAATAGGTATTCATAGGAACTCAGAGGAGTCTATGGGCCATGGGAAAAGTAGAGCCAGCATCATTCCTTGCACTCAGAGAATCTGGGGATATGTAATGTTTAGGGGAAGAGGTATTAGGTATGGGAGACATTCATTTATTTGATACTCTGCAGTCTATGAGATGCTAAGGGAGACAGCAGAGAATGAGTCCAGTAGAGTTTCTCCTTCATGGGGATTATATTTTGTTACCTAGATCTATCCTTCTGCTTGGTTTTCCCTAAGTAATCTTAGTACCTAGTGATATAACTCAACTGTTACAGAATTTATGATTTACAGTAGAATTCACAAATTCAAGTAACTACAAGGCCAGGCAGGTAATATAAGTGCATAAAAAGTTGATCTAAGGCCATAGTGCATAGTAATATTTGGCAAATTCTACCCTAAAAACAAAAATTTTTAAGAAAACTTTAGTATCTGGGGATAAGGGTCTGTACCTGGAGACTTTATGGTCTAGAGTTTTGTAAACAGACTCAATTTCAGGTGATTTTTAACCAAAAAGGCAATCAAATATATAATAAATATGACTTCTATCTTTAAGCCCTTTCTTATGAATAAATTTACAAATTTATCTGATCAGTCTTCTGATGTATTTTTGATTTTCAAGAAAACATTAATGACCAACTTAGTGGAAAAATATCAAGGAATGTCTAGAAATCCTGGGTTCTACTTGTCTTTTTCAGGCCTTTCTGTATGAACTAGGACAAGTCATACCTTTCTGAACCTTCTCAGGATTATTTTGAGAGGAGATGCATGTGTAGATGTTACATTTTCACAGCCATCAGTGACTTAGAAAGTAAAGAGTGGGATGCAGAATCCTCAGAGATAGCTCAGAGGAAAGAAGGCAAAAAAAAAAAAAGTTGTGAAGAATCTAAAAGAAAAGAATGTCTAATATCTGGCTAATATCGGGCTATCATAACAAAATACCACAGACTGGGTGGCTTAAGTAACAGAAATTTATTTTCTCACAGTATGGAACCTAGAAGTTCAAGATCAAGGTGCCAGCATAGCTGATTTCTGGTAAGGGCTCATTTCCTAGCTTGTAGATGGCTGCCTTCTCACTGTGTCTTTACATGGCTGGAAAGACAGCAAGGCAACAATCCCATCATAAGGGCCCCACACTGATACCTCATCTAAACTTAATTATCCCCTAAAGGCCCCATCTCCAAATACCATCACACTGGGGGGTCAGGGCTTCAACATAAGAATCTGGGGCACAAAATCCAGTCCACAGCATTTTGCCTCAGGGCCCCCAAATTCATTTCCTTCTTACAGGCAAAAAAATTCTCATTTCATCCCAACAGCCCCCAAAGTCTTTACTCAGTCCAGCATCAACTCTATAGTCCGAAGTTTCATCTAATATCATTTAAGTCAAATATGGGTGAAAATTAAGATACAGTTTATTCTAAGGCAACATTCCTCTCCAGCTATGGAACCAGACAAGTTATATGCTTCTTTTTTTTTTTTTTTAATGTTTATTTATTTCTGAGACAGAGAGCATGAGTGGGGGAGGGGGAAAGAGAGAGAGGCACACACAGAATCTGAAGCAGGCTCCAAACTCTGAGCTGTCAGCATAGAGCCTGATGTGGGGCTCGAACTCACAAACCGTGAGATCATGACCTAAGCCGAAGTCGGTCGCTCAACTGACTGAGCCACCCAGGTGCCCCAAGTTATATGCTTCTAAAACATAATGTAGACATTAGCATTCCAAAAGGGAGAAATCAGAAGGAAGAAAGTGGTGACAGGACTCAAGCAAGTCCAAAACCTAGCAAGACAAATTCCATTAGGTTTTAAGGCTCACAAATAATCCTTTCTGGCTCAATGTCCCACCTTCCAGGCCCACTGGGGTGGCAGCATCACCTCCATGGCCCTGTGGAGTCTGGTCCTCAAGGTTTCCAAAAGAAGCCATAGGGCCTGTTGAGACTGAGGCAGTGGCCTGATGGTATCTGAATTGCCTTTGGGGTCATTTCTCCTTCTTGAAGAACAATCCACGTTCACAATCACAGAGCTCCATCATCCCATTTTGTCAAATCCAAGAAGTCCAACAGCCTTTCTTCATTTTGTCCAAACTCTGTATTTAGTTCAAACTGGCAGTATGTTTGCTCAAAAATCCTGAAACTCTTTATCAGATGGTTTTCTAGCACAGAGTATTCTTTGCAGAACAAGCTTCATTTTTTGCAATATGGATGGGCTGAGAAATTTTCCAAATCTTCAAATTCTAGTTATTTTTTCCTTAACAATTCCTTCTTTAATTCTTCTCTCTCCATTTGCATTTTACTATAAGCAGTCAGGAGGAATCACACTGCTCCATTAACACTTTGATTAGAAATCTCCTCCGCTAAATATCTAATTGCACTGCTCACAATTCTTCCTTCTACAAAACACCACAACACAGTTCAAAGTTCTTTGCCATTTTATAACAAGGATTGCATTTCCTCCAGTTTCTAACACCATATTCCTCATTTCTGAGACTCTACCAAATTGTCCTATTTCTAGCAAGCGTCTCAAACCTCTTCTAGCCTCTACCCTGTTACAAAGCTGCTGACACAGGTTTAGGTATTAGTGAAGTACCCCACTCCTGGTACCCAAATCTGTCTTAGCTTGGGCTGCTATAACAAAATACCAGAGTTGGTACCTTGAACAGAAATTTATTTTTCTCACAGTTCTAGATACTAGAAGTCCAAGGTAAAGGTGCCAGCATGGTTGGTTTCTGGTAAGAGCTTTCTTTTTGGCTTGTAGACGGACACTTTTTCGCTGTGTCATCACATGGTGTGTGTGTGTGTTGGGGGGGTGAGTATTAGGGGAGAGAGAGAACAAGCTCTCGGTTGTCTTTTACTTACAAGGCACCAATCCTTCACAAGGGATCTACCCTCTGACTTCATCTAAACCTACTTATCTCCCAGAGGCCCATTTCCAAATACCATCACACTGGGGGGTCAGGGCTTCAACATATGTTTGGGGAGTGGTGGAGAAGGGATACAATTCAGTCTACAACATAACAGCTCAGCATGTCTCTGATAGCTTGGGTAGCAGAACATACTTCCTTTCCTCAGGAGCATGAGAGAGGAGGGCAGAAAAGAAAGAATTAAAGAAGATTCTTTGACTTGGTGTAGTATACCAAAGGAATGCAGATTTCAGCAAGAGATTTCTCTGCTGGGGATCCTGATTATCACTTCACTGTAATAGGTTCAAGATGTAGCTATGTAACACTTCAAATTCTTTGAAGTAATGAAAAAATGAACAGAACTTTTGTAACATGGAAAGGATTCAGGATTCTTCAGAGAACTCTGAAGCAATTTTAGAAAACAGATCCAGGCTAAACTTTTCTGCTTTTCTTTGAAACATAACTCTGTGACTGAGTCCAAACACTGTGAAATAAAGGCCTAACAGTTGTGGCTAGGGATGGGGCTTCGGCTGGGGAAGCATGACTGCGAAACAGAATCATGGCAAGGCCAAGAGAGAACTAACGATCTACCACACACTCTTCATTTCTAGACTTAACAGGTTTAATGGGTTTAGAAATCACCAAAACATCAGATGTACTGAAGCCTGAGTTTCACATACACAGTGAGGTCACAATGATGTAAAGAGAACAAGATGAGGAGGGTAGGCTACATGATGGTGAAAGGCCTTTCCAATACTAAATCCTCTGTGTTTTCTACAAGGATGCGGCAGTGGATCCTGGAGATTATGTGCTGCTATTTTGTGCTGCTTGTGGATGAGGATAGTGGCCCTGTTCTTACATAACTAAAGGGAAAGTTGGTAGCAGTGCCAGCTGCAAGAGCCCAGAAAAGAGAAATGAAATAATTAAACTGGCATCATTAATTCAAATGAACTCAGAGGGGCCACCTAGAGCTGTAAGATTAAGGAAGAGTAATAAACTAGGGCTTCAGGGAGAAAATGGTAAGAAGAAAAAAAATCTGTAAGACTTCAGACAGTGTTGGAGGAAAGGAACTAGGTATCCAGTAAGTAAGCAGAAAGGAGAGAGAGTGCTCCTGCTGTGGAAAAGTATACCAGATTTGAGTTCCTCAGAAAAGGAAAGAGATTGTTTCAGGAAATTAAAGGAAGAAAGGGTCAAGAAGAAAACAAATCCACTGAAAAAGGCTTTACATATCAAAAAGATCTCACCAATGGATGCAAAAATCCTCAAGGAGATACTAGCCAACCGGATCCAACAATATATTAAAAAAATTATTCACCACGACCAAGTGGGATTTATACCTAGGATGCAGGGCTGGTTTAACATCCAGAAAACAGTCAATGTGATATATCACACCAATAAAAGGACAAGAACCACATGATCCTCTCAACAGATGCAGAGAAAGCATTTGACAAAATAGAGCATCCTTTCTTGATAAAAACACTCAAGAAAGTAGGGCAAGAAGGATCATACCTCGAGATCATAAAAGCCAAATATGAAAGACCCACCACTAGCATCATCCTCAATGAGGAAAAACTGAGAGCTTTCCCCCTAAGGTCAGGAACAAGACAGGGATGTCCACTCTCACCACTGTTACTCAACATAGTATCTGAAGTCCTAGCCTCAGCAGTCAGACAATACAAAGTAATAAAAGGCATCCAAACTGACAAGGAGGAAGTCAAAACTTTCACTCTTCACAGATGACATGATACTCTATTTGGAAAACCCAAAAGACTTCACCAAAAAACTGCTAGAACTGATCCATGAATTCAGAAAGTCGCAGGCTATAAAATCAATGCACAGAAATCGGTTGCATTCCTATCCCCCAATAATGAAGCAACAGAAAGAGAAATCAGGAGAATCAATCCCATTTACAACAGCACCAAAAACCATAAAATACCTAGGAATAAACCTAACCAAAGAGATGAAAAATCTCAACACTGAAAACAATAGAAAGCTTATGAATGAAATTGAAGCAGACACACAAAAAAATGGAAAAATATTCCATGCTCCTGGATTGGAAGAACAAATATTGTTAAAATGTCGATACTACCCAAAGCAATCTATATATTCAATGCAATCTCTATCAAAGTAACACCAGCATTCTTTACAGAACTAGAACAAATGATCCTAAAATTTGTATGGAACCAGCAAAACATCCTGAATAGCCAAAGCCATCCAAAAAAGAAAACCAAAGCTGGAGGCATCACAATCCCTACTTCAAGATGATTACAAAGTTGTAATCATCAAGACAGCATGGTACTGGCACAAAAACAGACACACAGATCAACGGAACAGACTAGAGAACCCAGAAATGGACCCACAAATGTATGGCCAACTAATCTTTGACAAAGCAGAACGAATAACCAATGGAATAAAGACAGTCTCTTCAGCAAATGGTGTTGGGAAAATTGGACAGCAACATGCAGAAAAATGAACCTGGACCATTTTCTTACACCATACACAAAAATAAACTCAAAATGGATGAAAGACCTAGAGGTAAGACAGGAAGCCATCAAAGTCCTAGAGGAGACAGCAGGCAAAAACCTTTTTGACCTCGGCCACACAGGGGGCACATGCATCCCAATTTTTATAGCAGTGCTATTGACAATAGCCAAAGCATGGAAAGAGCCCAAATGTCCATTGACAGATACACATACATACATAGACATACACACACACACACACACACACACACACACACACACATTGGAGTATTACTCAGCAATCAAAAAGAATGAAATCTTGCCATCTGCAACTATGTGGATGAAACTAGAGGGTATCATGCTAGGTGAAATTAGCCAGAGAAAGACAAATATCATGACTTCACACATATGAGGAATTTAAGATACAAAACAGATGAACATAAAGGAAGGGAAGCAAAAATAATATAAAAACAAGGAGGGGGACAAACATAATAGACTCTTAAATACAAAGAATAAACTGAGGGTTGTTGGAGGGGTAGGGGTAGGGGCCCAATGGGTAAGGGACATTAAGGAAGACACTTGTTGGGATGAGCACTGGGTGTTATACATAGGGGATGAATCACTGCAATCTACTCCTGAAATTATTGCACTATATGCTAGCTAACTTGGATGTAAAATAATAAATAAATTAATTACATTAAAAAAAAACTATCTTTGGTGAAGGATCAGTTTTGTTTCTGCGGTTATGAGTGCTTCTCTCCATGTTTCAAGGACTGATCCTGCTGTAAAAATACAATTAAAAAAAATAAATAGAAACAGGAGGGGCGCCTGGGTGGCTCAGTCGGTTGAGTGTCTGACTTCAGCTCAGGTCATGATCTCACACTCCATGAGTTCAAGCCCCGCATCGGGCTCTGTGCTGACAGATCAGACCCTAGAGCCTGCTTCAGATTCTGTGTCTCCCCCTCTCTCTGCCCCTCCCCTGCTCATGCTCTGCCTCTCTCTGGCTCAAAAATAAATAAAAACATTAAAAAAAAAACTAGAAACAGGAAATAAAAACAGATGTAGAAAAAAATACAACAAAGGATGCCTTTTTGCTCATTTTGCTGTTTGGGGGTGAGCAGGGAGAGGAGATTATGATGATTAGATTATGGAAGTCCAAATTATTTTTATTCCTACACATTATTGCCTGAATATCTACCATATCTTTATCCTCTGCTTCTTCCTCCTATAATTCTTTCCCTTGTCCTCCCCACATAGATACCAAATCCTGGAAGAAAAGAAATATACCAAGTCCTGGTTTATGATAAATTTTCACTGCAACATTACTTACATTTTTTTTAAGTTTCCTAATATAGCCTTGTAAAAATTCTTTAAGCTCTAATTATCTTACATAAACATTCTAAAATGAAAAAAAAAAAGATTTTGTCAGTATATTCGCAGTCACTGGCACAGAGCCTGGCATATAATAGATGCACATTAAATATCTGCGAAGGAAAAGACAGTTGCCGCGTCCCACAACAGCCCTGAAAAGATTGTAGGCTAGCTACAATTTAGAATAGGGACGACCTTTAGATTTGTTAAGCCCTTGAAATTACACAAAAATTCTGCTGTCATCTTTTAGTGAGAGGGCTCAGGGGCTTTTGATAAGAATTTCAATGTGAGTTATAAGCAATTGATATATTATTAAATTAATTATAGTGTTGACAAAAGATTAGTGGGAATGTGATATATAAGGTATATTCCTAAAATTAGCTGAAGTGGCTCAAATGAAAATTTGCAAGAGTGCAAAAACACGCAGACAAGTTGTATACCTAGGTTATAGTTTTATGTGTATTTACATACTACCTGAATTGTTATCTTTTAGACATACCATACATGGCAAACTACACCTCAAAGCTTCAGACTACACCGCCACTTTATTGTTTTATATTACACTTCCCCTCCACCTCACAAAGACAATTTTTATACATTATCTTCCATGTTCCTCACGTTGCCTAGCAAAGTTATGAATACACCAAAGGCACTTAACTATTTTACGTTCTGATTTTGGTTTTTTAATAAATGTTAAAGATACTTTTGTATTAAATATATTCACTAACAGTAATTCTTTAAACAGCAGAGGATGCAAAATACACTGTATCAGAGAAGTTACATATTCTAATGGAAAGAACTAGACAGGCACACACTATACCAATTCTGTGTCGATAAAGCTCCCAGAAGTTTCCAACCTGAAAATCCCTAAGTCAAATTTCCAAGAAATATAAAAACTGAAACACCAAACACCCCGTCCACCCACCCAGTAATCAAATGAGGCGTAGCAGGAACTACAAGAGGAGGAAGACCAAAAAAAAAAAAAAAAAGAAAGAAAAAAAAATCATCTGTATTCGAGCAATTAAACTAAAGTGCAGTCTTTGAACCGCTGAACACCCCGGGAGCACGTATAATGTTTTTCTTCTTCCAGAGGGTAAAAAAGAGCAAGATGCTCTAAGACGGGCTATACGATAAAACTCAAGAGGTCAATTTAAAATGCCCGGAACAGAGAAAAACTACAGACAACCCCGAAGGTCAAAGTAGCAAGAGGGGTTCCACAGAGAGCTTTCTTGGGGTGGGTATTTCGAAGACTTCAAAGGACGGGAATGGGGGTGGGGTAGGAAGGCAGGAGAAACGAGGCTGAAGAAGGGGCGGCTGGAAGGAAAGGGAGAGATGGGAAGGGGGGCAGGCCGCTAGGGCGCACGCACTGGAGACGCCGGGTAGCAGCCCGGGGGTGGGGAGGAGAAGGGGCAGGGAGACCCGGCCCCGCCCCGGGGAGGCCCGAGCGCCCGGCCGTCCCCCTTACCAGCGGGAGCAGGAAGCCCCAGAGCAGGGCGGTCGCGGCCAGGGGCAGCGGCCGCTGCGGCCCCATCGGACTGCTGGGCGCCCGGCGGCGCGGCGCTTCTCGGCTGGTACAGTCTCCGGGTCCCGCCGCGGCGCTGCCTCTGGGGCCGGCACGGACGAGCGCGGGCGGCGGGGCTGGCTGGGCAGGGGCCGCCGCTGCTGCTGGGGCCGCTATTGCAGCGCCGACTTCCTCTTCCGGCCCCGCCCAGAGGACGCGGAAACCCCCGCGCGGGGCACGTGGAGTTCGGGTCCGCGCGCGCCGCCAGTCGGGCAGTCTCCGCGCTCTCCGGTCCCGGTGATGGCAGGCAGCCTACTGTGGGTCTGGGCGTGTCTCTTTCCAGCTGCCTGACCTGAACTCTCTCCAGAGTCCGGGGAAGGGGGGGGGGGGGTGTGTGGAGGGGGACACCGAAGCAACTTTTTCGATACCCTCTTCCTCGTAGGAGTCGCCGTGCGCCTGCTCTATACCCCAGTACCGACGCGGCTGCCAGGGCCAAAAATCTACGTGCGCTGAGCCTTAAGGCATCTGCTTGCCGGCAGGTCCCTGTCACTCACACTTACATCCCCAGTCCGTCCACTGTCTCCAAAACCGCTGCGACCTCCGTATCCAGGCCACCGACCTTTCTCTCCTCCAAACTGGTCTGTTTACACGCTAGGCAGTGTAAACATAGCAGTCCTAGGTGTAAATCAGATCATGTCACTCCCCATCACGCTTGGAACAACATCGAAACTCTATTCTGTCCTACAAAGTGTACATAATATGGTTCCTGTCTTCTCTGACTCCATCTTCACTACTTTCCCACGCTTGCTTTACATCCACATGGGCCACTTTTTCTTTCATCTTTCGTACTCTTCTCAATACCGGTTTGCTGGCGTTCAGTTATCAGTTTAAATGTCACTTCCCCAGAGGAAACTTCCTGACATACCCCATCTAATGTAGCCATCCAGTCACTTTTATACCGCATGGCTTACGTTAATTGTCTGCAAAGCACTTTTCACTCATATTCTTATTTATGTGTCCATTTATGATGTCACCTCCTACTTACTAACAAGGAGTGTCTTTGTTAACTGCCATATCCCTTGTACCTATAATATCAGGTATAAAGTAGGTCCTCAAATATTTGTTGGATGAATAGTTAATACTGAGCACTGAATAGGATGCTGTCCCTGCCATTCCACTGCTGAGTTTAGCAAGGGACACAGATGTGTGAGCAAACATAGTTCAGGGTGAATAGTGACTCTTTTGTCTGCACAAGATGCCTTGGGAGTATCAAAGGAACACATAAAAGGGGTGCCAGGAAAAGTTCCAACCTAAGCTGAGTCTAGAAGGGTGAGTTAATTTTAGCCAGGCAATGGGCAGGGAAAGGGGGAGACTTCCAGGAAGAGTGAACCATTAGTGTCAAAGCCAAAGGTGACATTGGAGGAACTGCAAAACTTGGGCTTGGCTGAAGTTATGAGTGGTGAAAGATGAAGTGAGAGAAGAGAGCAGAGGCCAAATCACAAACAGATTGGGACGTCCTGCTTGGGACTTTAGGCTTCATCCAGTTGTTGGAAAACAGATTAATAATAATTAGAGCAGTGACAACTTCTGGTGTAGAAAGCTCTCTGTGATGGCAGGCAGAGTGGCAGTTGGATTGAAACAGGGCAAGAGTAGGATCCAGGAAACCTGCTGGACAGCTGTGTAACCTAACCCAGGCCAGGGATAGTGAGGGCCTGGAAATGGGGAGAAGGAGGTGGATCAGAAAGATTTGTAGCAGAATTTGGTAACTGAGACGACATGGGAGATGAAGGAGAGGGAAGATTACTAGGATCCTGTCCTGGGCCATTTATTGAGATGATTGCCATGGGAGTTCGGTGGGGGTGGAGGGGAGATAAATAGTTTGGACATGTTTTGAAATACTTGTGGAACATCGATGTCAAATGTCTGTAGGTTGATGGCTAGGTAGGTTGGTCTAAGCTTAGTAGCACAATGAGGCCAGAATACAGGTCTCCTGCCCGTCAATCCTTAACTCTTTTTACACTTTCTAGCTGCTGAGGGCAAGTGAGTTTCCTCTTTAGTAAAATGGCTGTGATGGACTAGATGACTTCATCTCTAAATATTCCCTCCTGCCCATAGTGGCACTTTGCCTAGTGAATCTCCAGAGTGGCTCCTGAGGCTGTCTAAAGATCTCTGGTTTTCCTGTCTACGTTTATGCCCACTTTTCCTTTTCAATTGGAGAATATTTTGTGCTTGCAGCCAAAGAAACTGTGTTATAGGCTAGTTCTTTGTGCAGTCTCTCTTTGCCTGCTTTAGTTTTCTCAGCTGAGAAATGTGGACAGTAGTACCTGTACTGCCTGCCTCACATGATCGTTGTAAAAATTACATGATTTGTAGTGTGAGTAAAATTAACTCTGAAAAAAAAATTTTTTAAGTAGAAGGAGGAAAGGGAGAGAAGAAGAAAGAAAAGAAAAATAGAAGCTATGTTATTGCTGTTGCCCAAAGTATCAGCACTTATGACAAATCATAATTCTTCTGCCAGAATGGTGTCTTCTGGGTCAAAGTCCCTATGCGGGATGAAGTGAAGAAAACTGGGAGAGTTAATGGAAGATTAAAAGATTCTTGTGTGATGACTACTGGAAAGGCTGTTAAAAGTTATTTGGCATATACTTCTGTAACACATGAATCTCCCTGCAAGTCTTATGTATGATAAAGAGTACCAAGATAGGGGTGCCTGGGTGGCTCAGTAGGTTAGGCATCCAACTTCAGCCCAGGTCATGATCTCACGGTTCATGAGTTTAAGCCCCACATTGGACTCTGTGCTGACAGTGCAGAGCCTCGAGCCTGCTTCAGATTCTGTGTCTCCCTCTCTCTCTGCCCCTCCCCTGCTTGCACTCTGTCTCTGTCTCCCCAAAATAAATAAATTTTTTTAAAAAATGTTTAAAGAGTACCAGGGTAAGTTTCAGTCATTATTTTTCTTCCATAAATAAAACTATGTATAAAAATCCAATTACAGAAAACAAGTATCATTAGATTACAGATCATTTTGATTTCTAAATATAGTTAATGGAATTTTTTTCCAATGATAACAGATAGAATGTTGTAGGTTGTTGGAACTTATGTTTTCTTCTAAGAGTTTTATAGTTTAGGGTCTTTATTAAAAGTTTAGCCTTTATTAAAAATTTTTCATTTTATTTATTTGACAGACAGAGAGAGGGAGTGAGTAGGGGAGAGGGAGAGAGGGGAGAGAGAGAGAGAGAGAGAGAGAGAGAGAGAGAGAGAGAGAGAATCTTAAGCAGGCTCCATGCTCAGCACAGAGCCCAACATGGGACTCAATCCTGTGACCCTGGGATCATGACCTGAGCCGAAATCAAGAGTTGAACACTCAACTCTTGAGCCACCCAGGTGGCCCAAGTCTTTAAATCATTTTGAATTGATTGTAGGGTTATCACTCTTTCAGTGGGAGTAATGATTACCAGCTCGGTCTCAGTAATTATTTTGTCCACAGATTAAAAAGCTGCTTAGAGTTTCCTGGTATTCCTTTTCTGTAGAAACTACCTGGCTTTGGTTACATGCTTTCCTTCTCTACTGTTTATGAGGCATTTCTCCTTGAAGAGAATATGTCACTTGAATTCTTCCTAGTTTAAAAGAGGGAACTGGGAGTAGATAGGTGAGCCATCAGCTATAGTTTCATCACTAGGTATTCTGTTCACCTGTTCACATATATTTATTACTGTTATTGACAGAATTTCTCCCCATTGGACTTATGTCAATCAGTCAAACATAGTTGCCACTTCCTACATGAGAGGTGAATTTAAATATTAACTTGGCTTCTTAGGGCAGAAGAGTATTCAGTAGATGGAAATATTAGGAGAAAGAATTTCATAAAGCCCACAGCTATGGAGCAGCATGTGACCCAAGGTGGTAGAACAAAATTTCAAGCTCTGGTCACTTCTCTTAGGAAATCTCTGTAAACTCTCAACAAGGAAACTTCTTGAATGCAACACCATGCAAAGTTTATTTTTTTTCAATATATGAAGTTTATTGTCAAATTGGTTTCCATACAACACCAAGTGCTCATCCCAAAAGGTGCCCTCCTCAATACCCATCATCCACCCTCCCCTCCCTCCCACCCCCCCATCAACCCTCAGTTTGTTCTCAGTTTTTAAGAGTCTCTTATGCTTTGGCTGTCTCCCACTCTAACCTTTTTTTTTTTTTCCTTCCCCTCCCCCATGGGTTTCTGTTAAGTTTCTCAGGATCCACCTAAGAGTGAAAACATATGGTATCTGTCTTTCTCTGTATGGCTTGTTTCACTTAGCATAACACGCTCCAGTTCCATCCATGTTGCTACAAAGGACCATATTTCATTCTTTCTCATTGCAAAGTTTAATAATAATGTCTTATAAACTATTATTATTTGAAAGCTCACATTTACACCTGAGGGTTTTTTTTGCATGCATTATATAATTAATTTGAGGCAATTTATTACTTTCATTATGTAGACAAGGAAGTATAGAGGTCAAATTATTCATATGAAATATCCCACAAGATATGGAGCAGATTGGGATTTAAACCCAATCCAGATAGGATTCTGGAAAGAGAGTGGAGTAGGAAGCACCCAGAATCTGTAAATCGGATTCCCATTTGTATCATATAGGTGCTCAGTAAACATTTGTTTAATTAAGAACTTTTCTTGGTAATTAAGAAATCTGTGTTGTGGTTTTGAATATTTTTAGGTTCAACTAAGTTACATCGGAAGTGTCTTCTAAGGCTTAAACAAAAACTAGTCTTTGGATCTAATTAAAAAAAATCAGTTCTTTGGGGAGCCTGGGTGGCTCCATCGGTTAAGCGTCTGACCTCGGCTCAGGTCATGATCTCACACTCCGTGAGTTCAAGCCCTGCATTGGGCTCTGTGCTGACAGCTCAGAGCCTGGAGCCTGCTTTGGATTCTGTGTTTCCCTGTCTCTCGGCCCCTCCCCTGCTCATGCTCTGTCTCTCTCAGTCTCTCAATAATAAATAAATGTTTTAAAAAATTTTAAAAAATCAGTTATTTTAATTTGCTTAGAAAACCTGAAGGTCTCCTCACTGGTTATAGGAGAAAGAAATTTAAGTTGCAGATTCAATATTGACATGATTCTTTTGGGTCATAAGATTATTAAACCCCAATATATATATATATGTATGTATATACATATATATATTAAAAATTATGTAACTTTCTGAAGAGTTTAAATTTACCAAGTGAATTCCTGATAACAGCATAGATTTTTTTCCTTCTGGGTTATATTTTGCACTAAAAATGAATAAAGATAACTTGGTACATAAGATAACATTATAGATAGACTGTATATATGTGAATTCCTTGAACAAGTGTTTTATAATAAAGTTTCTAAAAGAAAATGTATTATAAGCCACAGTTATATTGTCCCTGGTGTTGAGGCATAACAAGAGGTGCTGTCTCTTCTATAAATCAGTGTGACTTCGGGGAGCAGTAGTTGATTTTAGATGTTGCTGGGAATGGCAAAGCCTAGCCCGTTTCCAAGCTTCCCAGGCAGAACAGATTGAAATCACATACTGCTAAAATCCCTTTCTGGCTTCAGATGAATTAATTGACGGTTTTCTTGCTTGGGCAGTACAATATTATCTATTGGCATGTTGAGACTATTCTGGGCTTCTAAAACCAAGTCGTTTTACTTATAGGAGTTTCCAAATTAATAAACTTTCACCTATGGCAAGTAAATATGGTCAGATCTTTTTGATGTGCAAAGATATTTGTAAGATTCTAAGGCACCATTCATTATACGACAGAGTACTTTCCACATGACTTTTCTGGCTCTATTTTTCTATGAATCTATGAACTATTAGCTACTCAGGGGAAAACAGACTTGGGATTTTTGACGAAGAGTGTAATTCAGGAAACTAGATTGAGCTATTATGTGCTAGATGAATAAGGAAAATTTGTAGTCATAAACCAGTGCTTTGCTTTCTCCAGTTCAATTATGACAACAATTCATAAAAATAGATTAACATCTTAAATCATTATTTTATGAATCTGATTTGGCAGGAATGTTACATTCATAACAATGTGCAGGCTAACCCTCTTGAGTTTTCTGCTGAAAATATAAAGTATATAATTATATTTTCTTGTTAACAAGCCTTGACAGTATTAAGCTTTCCCCTTCTTTTCCATGTTTTTCATTAACCTACACCTGGTATTCTGTGTCAGGTGTACATGCCGGAGATCGTAATGATAGGACCATGTGATATTGCCAGGCCAGTCTAGGCATTAGTGTGGGACCCAGTCAGCAACTATAGCTGGTCATTTCCAGCCACTCATATCAGCTGACATGGGAACATCAATTTAAAAGAGGCTGGTGACCCACTGTCACGAGATACAGACTTAAGGCCATGAGTTAAAAATTCAATAACAAAAGAGAAGAGCACAGGAAACAGAGAAGAGTGAGAAAAGTATTTTACAATTTACAGATAAAAGAGCACTATATATTCTTCAACTTAAGTTTTTATTTAAGTATAATATACAGGTCGCAGAGTGCACATATTGTAAGTATACGCCTTGATGAGCATTCACAAACTCCACACACCTGTGTATCCACAACATGATCAGAAACTGAGCATTACTCGCTCCTCAAAAGTCCCTCTTGGGTTTCTTTCCAGCGACCATTTGCTCCCAAGAGTAACCGCATTCTAATTTCTTTTTTCCCTCAGCGTTATTGAGATATAATTGACATATAACATTGTGTAAATTTAAGGTGTGCAATGTGATGACTCAAAATACATATATATTGTGAAATGATTACAATGATAAGGTTATAGTTATTTTGTGTGTGTGTGTGTGTGTGTGTGTGTGTGGTGAGATCATTTAAGATTTACTCTCTGATCAACTTTCACGTATAAAATACAGTATTGTTAACTATGGTCACCATGCTGTACATTAGATCCCCCAAACGTATTCATTTTATAAATAGAAGTTGTACCCTTTGACCCTCATCTCCCCATTTCCTCCATTTCCCAGCCCCTGGCAACCACCATTCTACTGTTTCTGTGAGGTCAGCTTTTTTAGATTACACGTTTAACTGAATTCATAGAGTATTTGTCTTTCTCTGACTTTTTTCACCTAGCATGAATGTCTTCAAGTTTTATCCATGTTCTCCATGGCAAGATTTTCTTCTTTATTATGGATGAAAAATGTTCCATCGTATATATGTGTATATACTTACGCATTTCCTTTATCCATTCATTTATTGACAGGTACTTACGTTGTTTCCATGTCTTGGCTATTGTGAATAGGGCTGCACTGAACATGGGAGTGATTTCATTTCCTTCAGGTATACCAAGAAGTGGGATTGTTGTTTTCCACAATGGCTGTACCACTTTTTATTACCAAGAAGAGTCCACAAGAGTTCTCCTTTATCTGCATCCTTGCCAACATCTGTTTTTTCCTGTTGTTAATTTTAGCCATTCTGACAGGTGCGAGGTAGTACCTCATCATGGTTTTGATTCGTATTTCCCTGACGATGAGTGATGTTGAGCATCTTTTCATGTGTCTGTTAGCCATCTGGATGTCTTCTTTGAAAAAATGTCTATTCATGTCTCCTGCCCATTTGTTCACTGGATTATTTGTTTTTTAGGGTGTCGAATTGATAAGTTCTTTATAAATTTTGGATTTTGGATACTAGCCCTTTATCAAATATGTCATTTGGTAGTAACTCCCATTCCCAACAATTTTGTTGATTGTTTCCTTGCTGTGCAGAAGCTTTTTATCTTGGTGAAGTCCCAATAGTTCATGTTTGCTTTTGTTTCCCTTGCCTCCAGCGATGTGTCTAGTAAGAAGTTGCTACTGCCAAGGTCAAAGAAGTTGCTGCTTGTTGTCACCTCTAGGATTTTGATGGTTTTCTGTCTCACATTTAGGTCTTAATCCATTTTGGATTTATTTTCATGTATGGTGTAAGAAAGTGGTCAAGTTTCATTCTTCTGCATGTCATTGTCCAGTTTTCCCAACGCCATTTGTTGAAGAGACTGTCTTTTTTCCATTGGATATTCTTTCCTGCTTTGTCACAGATGAGTTGTGGGTCCATTTCTGGGTTTTCTATTCTGTTCCATTGATCTATGTGTCTGTTTTTGTGCCAGTACCATACTGTCTTGATAACTACAGCTTTGTAATACAGCTTGAAGTCCGGAATCATGATGCTTCCAGTTTTGTTTTTCTTTTTCAGGATTGCTTTGGTTATTCAGGGTCTTTTGTGGCTCCATACAAATTTTAGGATTGTTTGTTCTAGCTCTGTGAAAAATGCTGTTGGTATTTTGTTAGGGATTGCACTGAATGTATAGACTGCAGTGCGAGTATAGACATTTTAATAATGTTTTTCCAATCCATGAGCAATAGATTTCCATTTCTTTGTGTCATCTTCAATTTCTTTAGTTTTCAGAGTAGAGATCTTTTACCTCTCTGGTTAGGTTTATTCCTAACTGTCTTACGGTTTTTGGTGCAATCAGCATTGATTCTCTCATTTCTTTTTCTGCTCCATTATTGGTGTATAGAAATGCAACAGATTTCTATATGTTGATTTTATATCCTGCGACCTTGCTGAATTCATGCATTGATTCTGGCAATATTTTGTTGGAGTCTTTCGGATTTTCTATATAGAGTATCATGTCATCTGCAAATAGTGAAAATTTGACTTCTTCCTTGCCGATGGATGCCTTTTATTTCTTTTTATTGTTTGATTGCTGAGGCTAGGATTTCCAGTACCATGTTAAATAGTAATGGTGTGAGTGGATATCTCTGTCTTATTCCTGACCATAGAAAAAAAAGCTCTTAGTTGTTCCCCATTGAAGATGATGTTAGCTGTGGGCCTTTCGTATCTGACCTTTGTTATGATTTGGTATGTTCCGTCTGTACCTACTTAGTTGAAAGTCTTTATCAAGAGTAGCTTCTATATTTTGTCAAATGTTTTTTCTGCATCTATTGAGAAGTTCATATGGTTCTTATCCTTTCTTTTATTAATGTGATATATCACATTGATTGATTTGTGAATATTGAACCACCCCTCTAGTCCAGGAATAAATTCCACTTGATCATGGTGAATCATTCATTTAATGTACTCTTGTATTTGATTTGCTAGTATCTTGTTGAGAATTTTTGCATCCGTGTTCATCAGGGATATTGTTCTTTTTAGTGGGGTCTTTGTCTGGTTTTGGAATGAAGGTAATGCTGGCCAGTAAAGCATTGTTTTAAACAGTGAAAAACATGGCCTGAACTCATTCCCTGAGTCTCAAGTCTTATCCTTTCCCTGATCTCACTGAAAGTTCTAGTCACTCCTGGTCTTTGAGCATTCTGGAACCTGTTTGCCACCACCTATGCCTTATTCTGGGTAATAACCACTCCTCTGGGCCTCAGTTCGGATGGCACTTCTTTCAGAAACCATCCCCCTTCCCCTAAACTACTATCCTTCTGCATTTCCCATTTACTTGCATGTGTCCCCAGGAGACTGTGGGCAGAGGCTCTGTCTTACTATGTATACAATCCCCCGTGTGAACCCAGGTTTGGTTGAAGATATTTATCTTTTTACAAATTAATAAATAATCCAGTGATAGACATTCATCATTGTAAGACCTAGTGAATTTTTGTAGACACAGAACACGATCTGGTTATTATATAATTTCTCCTCAGCTTTAATAAATACAGAAATTGAATGTGAACATTTTCAAAAGGAAAATGTTTCTTTTCAAACATCATTGTTGAAACGTAGCCTTCTACACATCTTGCTGTTTCAGTAGTATTTTATATTTGTTGCATTAGAGAAATAGGACCATTATTAAGCGAGGTTCCACATGTCTTCAGTGTGTCCCCATCTCCATGTCCTCTGGGAAAAGAGGGAAAAGCAGGTGTGCTGACGGGTCTCAGGAGTTTTCCCACCTGAGTCTGTCTACCTTTGTTTAGATAATAGGCTGGTTTCTCCATCTCCTCTGGCCCAAGGCTGCTCTTTAGGTCTGGAGGGACTAACCTGAGTTGGAAGATGGATGTGGACTGGGCTAAGTTGATGATAAGAAGCACTTAGGGTATTAGTTTAAAAATATAAATTCTCCATTGCCATCCCAGATCCTCTTAATCAGAATCCCCAGAGGAGGGGATTATCTAGGCTTTAGCCTGGTTAAGTTTTAAGAGCCCCAGGTGATTGTTATCAAGAGCAAAGCGTGGGAAATGCTGTTTGGGAATTTTGAAGTGTCTTAGGAGCTGGAACTTGTAAAGTTGGTGGTGTGCTGGAGCTGTGTTGAAATGAGAGCTGATTGTACATATCTCTTCCCAACTCCATGTTTGGTAACTTCTTGTTGATAGCTTGAAATTTGTCATGATAGGAATATTTATACCACAAATTTTGGCGAATGCTACAAATCAGGGCATTCCTTATCCTCCAGAGAGGTGGTTGTTAAAAATTTATGTGCACACCACCAACTACAGAAGTGAACCAAACAAATGAAAATCCTTTCTTCATGGAACTCACATTCTAACGGGGAAGATAGACATAAAAAGTAAGTGAATTATGTTAGAAGTATATTAGAAGAGGATAAACACTCAAGAGGCAAAATTGGGGAAAGGAAGGAGGATGTGTGTCTGGGGTGAGCATTGCAATTCTTAAAGTGGTCAGGAAAGGTCTCACTGAGAACACAATATTTTTGAACATTAATTTGAAAGAGAGGAGGGAGTAACCCATGCAGGTAGCTAAGAGAAGAATGGTCTGGGCAGAGAAAATGGTAAGTGCAAAGGCCCTGGGTCAAGAATGCTGCAAGGGGGCCACTAGAGCTGGAGCCAAGTGAGGGAGGGGTAGAGAAGTGGGAGCGGAGATCCTCAAGGTAATGGGTGAAGGTGGGGAGGGGTGGCAGACCAGATCATGAAAAGACCTAGAAGGACTCTGTGAAGAATTGAGAGAATAGGGCCAAATTGCAGTTTTTTACACAGTTAAAAATATAAAGGCATCAAATATTACCTTGTCAGATTCTTTGCTGAAGTTAAAGGTAACTTCCCAATTGCTTTCTTTACACTGGTTTAACTTCTAGACTTGAGTTGGTAGCACTAGCCACGGGTAACTATTTGAATTTACATTAATTAAGTTTCACATCAGGGAAATGAAAATCAAAACCACAATGAGATCTTACAGCTGTCAGAGTGGCTAACATCAACAACACAAGAAACAAGTGTTGGCAAGGATGTGGAGAAAAAGGAATCCTTGTGTATTGTTGGTGAGAATGTAAATTGGTGCAGCCACTGTGGAAAATAGAATTAAGAGTCCTTAAACAATTATAAATAGAAATATCCTATGATCCAATAATTCCAGTACTGGGTATTTACCTAAAGAAAGTGAAAACATTAATTCAAAAAGATACATACACCCCTATGTTTATTGCAGCATTATTTACAACAGGCAAGATATGGAAGCAGCCTGAGTTCATCAAGAGGAAGTCCATTAATAAGAAAGATGTGGTATATATATATATATATATATATATATATATATATATATATATATATGATGGAGTATTACACAGCCATAAAAAGGATGAAATTGTGCCATTTGTCACAACATGGATAGACCTAGAGGGTACTATACTAAGTGAAATAGGTCAGATTGGGAAAGCCAGCTACCACATGATTTCACTCATATGTGGAATTAAAAAAAAAGAAACATACAAAAGCAAAATCAGAACTGTAAATACAGAGAATAAACTGATGGTTGCCAGAAGAGAGAGTGGTACAGAGATGGGCAAAATGGGTGAAGGAGAGTGGGACATACAGGCTTACAGTTATAGAATGAATAAGACATGGGAATAAAAGGCACAGCCAACTACAGAAGTCCAAAATATAGACCAAAATATTGTAATAGCATTGTATGGGGACAGATGATAGCTACACTTGTGGTAAGCATAGCCTAATGGATAAACTTGTCAAATCGCTATGTTGTACACCTGAAACTAATGTAATATTGTGTATCAACCACTCAAATAAAAAAATGTTTCAGGGGCACCTGGGTGGCTCAGTTGGTTAAGCATCCGACTTTGGCTCAGGTCATGATCTCGTGGTTCATGAGTTCAAGTCCCACGTTGGGCTCTGTGCTGACCTCTGAGAGCCTGGAGCCTGCTTCAGATTCTGTGTCTCCTTCTCTCCCTACCTCTCCTCTGCTCACACTCTGTCTTTCTCTCTCTCTCAAAAATAAATGAACAGTAAAAACAAAAAAGTCTTAAAAATTAAATTTGAATAAAATTAATTTAAATTATGAAAATAAAATTAAAAATTCAGTTCTTCAGTTGTAATGGCTATATTTCAAGTGTTCAATACCCACATGTGACCAATAGCTACCATGTTGGGCAGCACAGATATAGGACATTCCCATCATTGCAGAAGGTTCTACTGGATAGAGCTGTTCTATGCAGCAAATCTTGACGGGGTTAGTATAGGCCGGGCTCTGATTCGTAGCCTTTTTGTGGATGGTGCGTTTGCCTTAGCAGAACTTTTGGCAAGAACACCTTGGTACAGGCATTCTGGAGCCATTTGACTTCTGTTCAGATTGTAAGTTTCTATTTCTATGTCTGAAAGTAGCTTTAGGTAAAACCTGCAATCTTCTCCAGAGACGCCCTTCAGTTCATTTATATATTCATAAAAAGTGAATGGTCACTGGCTATTACCTTGCTTGTATAACCTGTTGTTGTGAAAAGCAAGGATGGGGTTGATGCAAATTACTGGTCAAAAATGGACCAAATTACAGCCTGGAGACTTTATTTATTTATTTATTTTGTGGTTGTTTTCAGTACTAAGGATTCACAACAAATAGTGATTAAATCTGAGATAGAAATTGCTCAGAGTCGAGAAATGCAAAACAATCCCTTACTCTTTTCTATGAGAAAGGATGCTTTGTAGGGTTAACTCAGGGTTCTTCACCCAATCCTTCCCCAATGCTCCCACTCTGTGTGGAGTAAGGGGCCATCAAAACGTGGTCTGACTTGGGACTTTTCTCTCACTTGTTCTGTGTGGTGAAGGGAAAGCCATCTCTGAACATTATAAAACTGGCTTATACTGTGAGTTTCTAAGCTGGGTTACTTAGAGCAGGATGTTTCATGAGCATTCTTTACATCCTGCTAGTGATGGGATCTTTGGGGGAACATGTGTACCCTGAGCTTGGCTGAGCATAGATCTCTTGAGCTGAGGAAACTTGGCACCTGTGTTTCCTTAGGTATTTCTCCAGATGGAGTCTGGGTCTTTTTGGCCAGGGGCATCCTTACACCTCTCCAGCTCCCTTCATCTAGTATTCTTTTCCCTCTTCGCTCAGCCAAATTTAGTGCAGAGTTCTACAGACTGGCGTTTCTCTCCCTCCAAACTTGCCCTCTGGGAAGAATCTGAACAGTTTATTTATGTTAAAATATAAATGACTTAGTGATTACTTTTCCCAGAAATAATTTTATGGAAACTGAGACAATCCCCTTGTTGGTATAAGTCAAAGGAATAAAGCTCTAATTATGGAAATTCAGATATTGGCTAAGCATCTTTCTAGTGCCTCTGAGGCAACATCATGTTTACAGTTAGAGTATACATATATCCAGTTTGCCTGGGACATTCTTGGTTTCCACCTATTGCTCTTGCATATTTACTAACAGTGTTCCCTTTCACTCTCAAAACATCTGGATGATGAATTAAACAGTCACCTTATTTGTGGCTCTTTCTCTGCCCAAAGCCTGGAGAATAGCCGCAAGGCAGAACCTTCTCAAACTTACTTCCTAGAGTTAGCTTCCCCTAATAATTTCTATGCCTTTCCCTCCCTTTTCAAATTTCATTCTCAAATTGGAAAGTACTACAAGACAAATGATAGTACCTGGCATATTATTTTTTTTTCAGCAGTTGGTTAAATAATGTAATAAATCTTGGTTCTTGAATAAAATCCTAAAGGTGCACATCTTTCCACTATCAATTTAATAGTCCTGATTTCAAATATTTCCCTTTATGTCTTTATGTTTGTGTAGGGGAACATACTTCCTCTAATGCTTTATTGCATTATTTCCTCACATTGGCATTTTGATCGGGTTGATTCCACTTTTTATTTCTAGAGCTACAGTGACTTTGGTCACAGATTTTTGTCCAAAGGGCATGCAATTAGAATGTTATGATCCTGCCTTTGGGCTCTACATCTTATCTGAGATAAGAGCCTGGAGTTCATTCCCAGCGAGACTAGCCTAAAGGCAAACTGGAACACCAATAAGTAGCAGTGGGCTATGCCTGCATGCATATAAATGGCATTTTAAGAAGATAGCATAAAGCTACAAAGTCATAATATTACTTTAGAGAGAGACTGGGGCTATAAGAAGCACACCATGCAAACACTTACATTTTTAGCTGTTCTAAATTCTCTATTGGTTATTATGAAAGTATATGTATATTCATTTGGATTTTTACGTCAAGGAGATATTTTAATAGTTCTCTTTGCTTGTGCAGCTGTTTCCCTTAAATATATTCGTATACATCTTACAACTTACTTTTATAAAAAGCCAGGGCAAAAGGAATTTGTCTTGACATTTTGCTTAGCACTCAGATCACAGAATTTCTAAACTCAAGCATGACAAAAGAATTTTCATAATTTTGCCCCTGTAACCCTTTGGTTCCAATTGGTTAGAAATTAACCTATTTAATGTCCTCTGGAGCAAAGGGTTAAATCCTAGCATCAAGGTTAATTTAAAACAACAGTCAGCCTCCTGTGCAAACATTCTCTTCCACTTAAGGACACGCTCATTTTTTTTTCCATTCCAAATGCTAGTTTACAATTCACTGAGCTAGTTTTCTATTTATAGCGTCTTTGCCTTAAATGTTTTTGCCTTCCTGATATCTCTTAAATATCAGGAGTTATTTCTTAAACACAAAAAAGCATATCTAATATATTTTATGTGTATCTCTTTTTACTTGAATGTGTTAGCAACTTGTGTATTACTTTACGTGTTTGTATTTTTAGTTCACATCAATAGTATTGCATTCTGTCTTTTGTCATTAAGTACTATGTTTTGAAGATCTGTTCTTATTCTTATATGGTATGTATAATCCATTGCCTCCAACCTATTCACTTTGTCAGTAATGGCAACCCACATTACCTCCAACTCCCCAGCAGCATAAACAATGCTCCAGTGAACACCCTTTTCCATCTTCCTGAGAGACGAATCTAATTGATATAAACTGATACTCATTGTCTTTTTGAAATTTTGTTTAAAAATTTTCTCCCAAATGGGAGAGCCAGTTATCCCAACATCACCTAAACATATAGTGATTTGTGGTTCCACTTTCATTGCATAATAAGTTTCCATTTGTACATGGGTGTGTCTCTGAGTTCTTCTCTCTGTCCAAATACTTATTTCCAGTGAGCAAAATAATTTCCAGTGAGTTATTGTTTCCCAGAGAAATAGTAACTTGTGTAGATTCACCAGGGAACCACCCCCTCTTCTGATTACGTGGCAGATCAAATGATAAATCAGAAAGTTTTCTGGTGAGCATGGAGTCAAGATAGATCATTTTTAAGGGATATTTTAATGTGTGCATCTAATCTAGCTGAAAATCTCTGCCCCATAGAAGAATAGTTGTCTGCTGAGCAGCATCTTTGTAACTAGGCAATGCTTATTTGGTTCTTCACCTCTATGCTCCAAACAGATCTGCTCCCTTTTTTTCAATACCACATTTGTTCTTCAGTCTGGCTGGTACAAGTCATCAGAATTGAGCATGTTTTAGAACAATCACATTCTACGCTTGCCTTCTGAGATGACTCCAAGTCACTTCAGCTATACTTAATTAAACAGATGAAAGGTAGTATAGCTTTAGGACACAGGTGAGTTTGCATCCTGGTTATACCATTTCTTAGCAGACACTGCATAATGCCTACCTATCCGATTTTTTACTGCAATTTCCCCACTTCCACTCTCACCCACTCCCATGTCTTCCTTGCCGCATTTTTGAAGCTGGCAGCATGTCCAGTCTCGGGGAATTAATTGTGTTTGTAGCCACATGCAGATGTGACACTTGGTGCGGCGTTGGACACCCTGTGACCATGACAAAATGGCTTAAGATGAAAAAATCAGCTTATTTATGATGGCACATCGGAAGAATGGAAGGAGTTTGTGTTCTGAAGGATACCATAGAGCTGCTGAATCAACCCTGGAACTGCCTACTTCCAAACCTCTCGTTAAGTAAACAGTAAATGTGCTTGCGGTTAAACACTTGCTACTCAAATGTGGTCTGCAGGCCAGCACTGGCATCACTTCATTGCTTATTAAAAATTAAGAAACACCCCCACCCCCAAACTACTGAATTAGAATTATTAGTTTAACAAGATCCCAGATAATTCTTAAAAAAATTTTTTTTTAATGTTTATTCATTTTTGACAGAGACAGAGCATGAGCAGAGGAGGGGCAGAGAGAGAGGGAGACACAGAATCTGAAGCAGGCTCCAGGCTCCAAGCTGTCAGCGCAGAGCCCAATGCGGGGCTCAAACTCACAGACAGCGAGATCATGACCTGAGCCCAAGTCAGACGCTCAACCGATTGAGCCACCCAGGCGCCCCGATCCCAGATAATTCTTATGCATATTAAATTTTGAGAAGCACTGATATAAGCCATTCCTCACAAATGTGTATTTCTTGCAGCTGAATTCATCCTGATTGACACACTGTGACATTGTCCACGTTACCTAAAGCATCTAAACCTCGGTTTCCTTATCCATAAAATAGGAGTGATAATCAATGTCTGGCATATACTTAGCACTCAATGTTAGCTATCTTTACTGGAGTCTGCAAACATCCTTAGTGTAGGTAGTAAAGTGTGATTGCAAATGCAATGCTCTGCCCTTCCAGGATGGAAACTGGGTGTTTCCAGGACATCTGTGGGGTGAGGCTTTTATTGTCACTGTTGCTGCCAGGAGTATAGGACAGACTATTCTAGCAGCTACTTTCCTGAGAACTGACAATTGACAATTTGTACCTATAAGCAGCAGGTTTGATTTATTTTTTAACTTCCTTAAGCTCAATAATAGAAGTCATTGTTTAGAAATGACTAGGTCTGTTTGGCTGGACAGTAAAGATACAGGCTGGCTAAGGAAAGCAAAGCATATTAGGAAGGAGTGAAGGACAAAAGAGATTAAAGAAGGAAGACAGTTTAAAAGCTTGTATACGTGCAGTAGGACAACTGGTGGGGACTTTTGTAAGCCTGCATGTTGAGTCATCAAATGGTAAGCTGAGGTCCTGGTAGGCTTGATGTAGAACAATAAAATAATGTGTACATGCCAAGCATGCACTAAAATGCAGTGTATTTATATCTTATAGAAATACAAGGCACGAATACAAATGATTAATGTATTTGTGATACTCTACAATTAAAACACGTTTGTCACATAAAGCATCACTAAAATTTTAAATGTCAATAGAAAAGCAAAATACCTTGATGACCTCTGAACTGCGCTGTCTCAGAACTTCTCTGTGAGGCCCTACTCCTTACTTTAGGCTGGAGAGAAAGGTCAAGAGGACACCTGGCTCCAGACCCAGCCATATCAGGGGGTGAAAAGTAGGCATGGGCCCAACTGAAAGTAAAGGCTCTGACACCCCAAAGCTCAAAGGGCCTCAGTGAAACACAGGAAAAACGGACATAGTTGAACTAAATACTTGGTCTGCCAACTAGGGCACCAGAGTACAATACGGTTTCCCAGCATGACTGGGGAAGGCAGGGTGTAAAGAAGGTAGATAAGACACAAGATCCCAAACAGGCAGAAAACTGGCTTTTCCTGCTTACCATGGTTAATCAGTGTGGAATGGCCTCTGGAGGAGGGTTTATAGCTCTGGTGCAGGACCCAGCAAAAGCAAAGCAAGGTCTATTCCTGGAATATAAAATTAAAAACTCTAAAATCAGGACAAAGCTTTACAAAAAGCACCGGAACTCAGGCTAGGTAGCAGTGCCCATCACTAGAACTAGAACAGGGAGCCTCATGTGCATAAGGAACTGCAACTCCTTAGTTCCCTCATGGACAGCACTGGCCAAGTCCCAGGTTAGGTGTGTGTCACAGAGGAAATGGTGGGAAACAGAGAAGCCCCGTGGTCAGCACTACAAGAGTACCTGCTGCTTTAGGCCCTTACCATTTGGGTGGGCCAAGCTGTGTAAGTGCTTTTTATCCCAGCCCTTGGATGGGTGAATATAAGGCTTTGAGTGTGATTAAGAATCCAAATTCAATGGCTGAACACAATAATTTCTTATTCATGTCACAGTCCAACATGAATTGTTTGGGATCAGGTCGGTGGATGTTTACACAGTCATTCAGGCGATTCAAGCTCCAAGCATTTCCTATCTTGTGGCTCTAGTATCTTCTCGGGCCTTGAAATCCTCCACTGATTCCTCCACATCCAATTGAAGGGACTGAAAGAGTGAGGGAGAAGCTAAGTCCAGTATTTTATGGGCTAGGCCTGGAGGTTGGTCCATCATTTCTGCCTACTTTCCATTGGTGATAACTAGTCACGAAGCTCATCCTAGCTGCAAGCGGACTGATAAACGTTTTCCAGAAGTATGCTGTGAAGAGAACACAAATAGTGATGAATAGGTAGCCAGTCTGCCACAAGAGAAGGAGGCAGAGGCTGCAGCAGGAATCAGTTTTATAGGAAGTAGGTTAAAATAGTTTCTCTTTTAAAAAGTTAATTTATTTATGGGAAGTGGCAAGAAATAATAATTGGTTCATTAGTTGATTGGTTTATTGCTCTATTCACCTGATCAATAAAGAGTTTATTGAGGATTGAGTGTGCTGGGCACATCAAGAGGAATTTATTTAACACATATTAGTGGAGTGCTACTATTGCCAAACAGTGTTCTAGGTGGTAGGTCTAGAACTGCAAACAAAATTAGTCAATGCCGCTGACTTCCAATGACCTCAAATTAGTGGGAGATATAGACATGGATGCTAAAAAAAAAAAACCCATAGTGGAAGATGGTAAGTATTATAATAGAGAGGTACTATGGAACCCAGAGGAAAATGCATCTGAATTTAGCTGGGGTGGTAGTGGCCTGGGAATAATAATATAGCTAGTATTTGTTGAGTTTTTTCCCAGGTGCTAAACCCAGTAAAGTTATTATTCTCATTTTACAGATGAGGAAATGCAAGCAGTGAAGAGTTAAATAACTTCCCCAAACTTGCTTAGCTTATGAGATGGAACCCACATTTGAACCTGAGACTAGCAAATTCCGAAACCCATACTCTTTCCTTTATATGCCATCCTGTGTTGACAGAAGACATAAAGGCTGGTTCTTAGAGTAGAGGTAGGAGTTGGATTGATAATAAGGTGCAAAGGCCTTTTAGGTGTTGTGAACAAGTGTGTGCAAAAGCATGAGTAGTAAAAGAGCACGTTGCATTGAGGAAACTGTTGTGAACTAGGACAGACTAAACTAAGTTGTAACAAATACCCCCCAAATCTCAGTGGCTCAACACAACAAAAATTGACTTCTCACTTACACACTGTTCCAGGCAGGTCGACCGTGGGTTTTGCTTTACATAGTCACTTAGGGACCTATGAGGCCATTCAAGGCAGAGTAGAGAATGTAGAGTAGAAAATGTAGAGAATCAGGCATCAACTTTTTTCTGCCTCAGCCTAGAAGTGACACACATCAATTCCCCTCTTAGGACACTGACCAGAGCTAGTCACATGGCTCCAACCAACTGCTATCAGCTAGTCAGGGTGTGGGAGAAAAATGAAGTAGTGTGTGGGTATTACTGTCTGATGCATCTTGCATCTACTTACAAAAAAAATTTTTAACTTATTTTAAGTGGAGGTAGAATGCATCAAAATAAAAAATTCTGACTCCTGATCTAAACCTTGGTGACTGGTCTGATTTTAATTTGTCTCAGGTAAATTCTCACTGGAGGATTTCTGGAAAGTATAGATCAGTTCTAGGCTGAACCAAGATTTGAATCTCTCTGAGCTTTTAGAGAGGATCAAACTTCCAGACAAAACTTTAGGTAGGTCTGGAACTGAACCACTATGTTCCATGGAACATAGATTAACTTGGACTGGGCCAACACTTGGGCCAGATAAAAGTGTGTTAAATGATAAATTCAGGATATTTTATATAACTTAACTGAGACTTTTCTCATGATATTATTGTGTGAGAAACAAGCTTTAAAATGAAAATAGAAATGATTTTTGATTTTATGTGTTTACAAATCTCTCAGTAGGCTGTTTAATGGTAAACAATTGGAAAAAATGCAAGTAATTCCATAACCATAGGTCCTTAATAACATGGTAAGGTAATATATTTTGAGAGTCTACATTCCAAAATTTTGCATATAACTTTTAGTGTTAGAAGGGTGAAGGGTGCGGCAAGAGGTTGAAGAGATGAACAAATAGATTATTTGTATTAAAATCTTTTACTAGTCTTGTGATTAATCCCTCAGGAGTTTTTAAAGTGGTGTGCTTTCTTTATTCCAAGTTTCTATCAAAGTTTGTATCTTAATCTTATTTTAAAAACAAAAAAGCAACAAAGAACCCAGAAATGGACCCACAAATGTATGGCCAACTAATCTTTGACAAAGCAGGAAAGAATATCCAATGGAATGAAGACAGTGTCTTCAGAAAGTGGTGCTGGGAAAACTGGACAGCGACATGCAGAAGAATGAACCTGGACCACTTTCTTACACCATACACAAAAATAAACTCAAAATGGATGAAAGACCTCAATGTAAGAAAGGAAGCCATCAAAATCCTCGAGGAGAAAGCAGGCAAAAACCTCTTTGATCTTGGCCGCAGCAACTTCTTACTCAACACATCTCCAGAGGCAAGGGAAACAAAAGCAAAACTGAATTACCGGGACCTCATAAAAATAAAAAGCTTCTGCACAACAAAGGAAACAATCAGGAAAACTAAAAGACAACCGACAGAATGGGAGAAGATATTTGCAAATGACATATTGGATAAAGGGTTAGTATCCAAAATCTATAAAGAACTTATCAAACTCAACACCCAAAAAACAAATAATCTGGTGAAGAAATGGGCAAAAGACATGAATAGACACTTTTCCAAGGAAGACATCCAGATGGCCAACCGATACATGAAAAAATGCTCCACATCACTCATCATCAGGGAAATACAAATCAAAACCATAATAAGATACCACCTGACACCTGTCAGAATGGCTAACATGAACAATTCAGGCAACAACAGATGTTGGTGAGGATGCGGAGAAAGAGGATCTCTTTTGCGTTGTTAATGGGAATGCAAGCTGGTGCAGCCACTCTGGAAAACAGTATGGAGGCTCCTCAAAAAACTAAAAATAAAACTACCCTACGACCCAGCAATTGCACTACTAGGCATTTAGCCACGGGAAACAGGTGTGCTGTTTTGAAGGGACACATGCACCCCCATGTTTATAGCAGAACTATCAACAATAGCCAAAGTATGGAAAGAGCCCAAATGTCCCTCGATGGATGAATGGATAAAGAAGATGTGGTATATATATACAATGGAGTATTACTCGGCAATCAAAAAGAATGAAATCTTGCCATTTGCAACTATGTGGATGGAACTGGAGGGTATTATGCTAAGTGAAATTAGTCAGTCAGAGAAAGACAAAAATCATAAGACTTCACTCATATGAGGACTTTAGGAGACAAAACATATGAACATAAGGGAAGGGAAACAAAAATAATATGAAAACGGGGAGGGGGACAAAACAGAAGAGACTCATAAATATGGAGAACAAACTGAGGGTTGCTGGAGGGGTTGTGGGAGGAGGGATGGGCTAAATGGGTAAGGTGCATTAAGGAATCTACTCCTGAAATCATTGTTTCATTATATGCTAACTAATTAGGATGTAAATTTAAAAAAATAAAAAATAAAATTAAAAAAATAAATAAAAAATAAAAACAACGAAATGATTCTTAGGCACTCACCATTGATCAGTACTATTTTTTTTATTATTTTTTTTTAATGTTTATTTATTCTTGAGAAACAGACAGAGCATGATCAGGGGAGGGGCACAGAGAGAGACACACACAGAATCTGAAGCAGAGGCTACCAGCACAGAGCCCAACGCAGGGCTCAGACTCACAAACTGCAAGATCATGACCTGAGCTGAAGTCAGACACTTAATCAACTGAGCCACCTACCTAGGCGTCCCATGATCATTACTATTATACTCTTGTTTTATAGACAAGTAAGCAGATCTCTGAAAAGTTAAATAACCTAGCCAAAACATCAGGCTGGAGTTCAAACCCAGGATGACTGATCAGAGTTCATAGCTTTTTTCAGGTTTACTTATTCAGTAGACAAGGTGAGAGCAAGCAGCGGGATAATTGACAAGAGGGTAAATGAAAATTATTCTTTACCTAATATTTAAATCTGGGCCATCAAGCAAAATTTTCAAGGAAACATTCTTTATTTTCCTGATCTGCTCATGCAAGAAATGTTCTTGCTACACACCCCTGGGGAATTTTTTTTTTTTTTTAATTCCCTGAACCACTGCAAGAGTGGGTGGGCTGGACACATTAACAAGTCATAACATGAAATCAGCTGTGACAGGCCTTTCTGTGTCCTGTCATCAGCTTCCCAAGTGTCAGAGAGGTGGCTCAATCTGTACTGCAGGTTTGTGTTGCCACCAACCAGAGAAAAAACAGTGTACTGGGAATACACTGTGCCAACCATTTCAAGACAAAATGATCTTAATTTCTTTTTAATAACATAATTATCCCAATTAGACTAAATGTTTATAACGGGAAGTTCACTCAGTAGTGGTGAACCAATTTTTTTTTAAAGACTTTATTTTTTAGAATAGTTTTAGGTTCACAGCAAAATTGAGTGGAAAGTACAGAGAGTTTCCATATACCCCCCGCCCTAATGCATGCATACCCTCCCCCATGAACAACATTCCCCACTATGGTTGTACATTTGTTAGGATTGGTGAACCTGCATTGATAAATCATTATCACTCAAAGAATAGACTTTTTTAACTTGAAAGACTAGTTGTCTAACTCCAAATGACCCAGCCAGACACAATGAATGATATATTCATTGTGAACATACAGACTAAGTATTATCAAAAGTAGCCTTTGTTAGAAGTACATATTTCTAGAATGATATTCAGAGAATTTCTGAAGATTTTAATAAGGTTTTTCTCTCAATGGGAATAGCTTTATGTTCTTGTGGGTTCCCCTCACCCCATCCCTGGTTATTTCTCATTGGAAGCTTAATAATCCACAGGGGCAGGAAAGGATAGATTGGCAGTTTGCCCAAAAAATAAGGTCTATGCGCAGACTGACTCTAGCCCTGACTAGCCCTCAGCCATTCTCATTGTCATAAAGTAATCAGAGTGGGAGAAAGCACTCTCGTTTCCCCTCCAAAACAAGTGGAAAAGAAGAATTTTGAAATCCATTTTGGAACCAGCGGAAAATGTGTTAGCAACAATAACATGAGTAGTTAATATTTATTGATTAAATAGAATTTCTACTATGTGCTAGACACTATGCTAAGCCCTTTGTATATGTTGTTTCATTTAACCCTCATAAGCATCCTATGAGATAGGTATTATTTTTATTCCCATTTTACAAATGGATAGAGGCTAAGTACCATGCAGAAGGGCATATCACACTGCTAAATTGCAGGGCTGAGATTTAATTTCAAGTGTATTAGAGTAGGGTAACTGGCTTAATAATCCCCCAATTCATAGTGAAGTAACAAGATAAAATTTGTTCCTTTCTGGGGCAAAGTGCAGGATTAATGGTCCTCATCAAGCGGCTCTTTTAGGCAACTCACCTGTAAGCCAGGTCTCATGTACCCATGCCCCTTCCATTTTGTGGCTTGAGCATGTTGTAGCCTCAAGACCTCCCATCATCAACCAGCCTGATGGAGTGATGGAAAGAGAGCATGGAAAACTGAATAGAATGTTTTATGGCTACACCTGGAAGTAGTGACATCCCTGCTGTCCACATTCCACAGGCTGTCACATAGTTCTACCCAGATGCAAGGGAATCTGGGAGATGTGGTTTAGCTCCATGTTCCAGAAGAAGAGGCAGCCTGCATATTGGTGAACCCAAAAAATCTCTCCACAGCAGATTTGTCTGACTTAGGACTGTAACCACTAGACTCTGCTGTAACTCTACTCTCCTTCCCTAATCTTTGACCAGAGGTAAACTATGAAGTCTGATACTTAATACCACATGACATAAATCCGTTTGGGAGTTTAAAGACAATAAGAAGTGGTATAGTGCAGCCATTGTGAGTCTAGGAACCAACTCTAAACCTGATGACCTACTTATACTAGGTGACCTTGGGCAAGTTTCTGAATCTCTGCTTTTCCTCATCTATAAATTGAAAAATAATAATATTTTCCTTTGCACGTCTCACAGATTCCTATGAGGGTCAAGGAAATATTTTATGTAAAAAAATTATAAAAAGTATAGTGATTTACAAAATGTCTGAGGTTGTTGGTATTATTATTATTACTCCTTAAGTGCTAATATCATTGATATAGATAATAATCACTATATAATATTGGAGACGATGAAACTACTGGGAGTAGGGCTGGTCATGGAATGCTTTGTGGGAGAGGTGGAATTTGAAACTTACCTGGAAGAATGAATAATATTTACACAGTAAGAGAAATAGGGAGAGGGATTCAAGGCAGGGAGTATTGGACTATCAATCAAGTAGAGGCTGGAAGGAGCAGTCTGCTTACGAAACACTGAGAAAACTGCTTTTCCTTGAAGGCTTCTGAAGTTGATGTGGGGGGGGCAGTGTTCAGGCTGCTGTCAACTTTGTCTCCCTTAAGCCATATGTTGAGACATTTCTCTGTGGGCCATGCACATCTCTGCATATCTTGCAAGTGAAGCACTGATTGAATTTTGTTCCCAACTACCTTGTCAAAAATGTTTGATAGTGATACTGTGTCACTCTGGAGCAAAGGGCAGGCATGTTGATTGCCCACTATAAAAGATTCAAAGGAGATAGCAGCCACCTCCAACACAGCATCATGACTGCTTTCAGATTGCCCAAGAAACCCAACATTGTCCAAAAAGAAGACCAAAAAGTTCATCTGGCACCATCAGACTAATATGTCAAAATTAAGCATAACTGACAGAAACCCAGAGGCAGTGACAACAGGGTACAGAAAAGATTCAAGCGCCAGATATTGATGCCCAACATTGGTTATGGCAGTAACAAGTAGATGAAGCAAATGCCTAGTGGTTTCTGGAAGTTTCTGGTATACAATCTCCAAAAGTTAGAAATGCTGCTGATACGCAACAAATCTTACTGTGCTGAGATTGCTTACAGGGTTTCCTCTAAGAACCACAAAGCCATCCTGGAAAGAGCAACCCAGCGGGCCATGAGTCACCAATCCCAATGCCAGGCTACACAGTGCAGAAAATAAATTGACAGTTCCTGTGCAAGTTTTATTTGTTTTAAATAAAACCATAAAACTCTGCACAGGAAAACAAAGATTCAATTTCTTGACGCTCAGAGTTCTTCATGTACAGGTGTTAACTGGCCCTATTCACATTGCCTTGTAGAAACTAAGTTTGGGGGAACTGGCTTTAAAAAATGCAGATACCGTAGCTACTAATATTGCTGTCAGTAGTAAACTATTTTTGTCTCTGACCCAGGAGTCTAATACCTTCTACCATCCATGAAACTGTGACAAGCTAACTTATTAACTTGCAAGTGGGGTAAAACTCAGACCCTCTGATATTCTCGATAGAACCTCTCCCTAGGAGGGATTTCACTGAACTACACTACATGACAGGTGGGGTACTCAGTGCTAGGTATACCAAACCAAAGTCACAGTTATTGCCTTCAAGGAGCCTCTGATGTCCAGATTGGGGACTTACTGAGTTTGGTATTAGTAGAATTTCAGCATGACTAAATCACTAAGCTGGTGAACATGCACGAAGGAAGATCAAACTCAGACTAAAAAAACCGTAGCCACAATTGTGATTATAGCACAACAGGGTAGAAAACATATGGTGTTTGGTTCTCTGAGAATAGGCAAATTGTCTACAAATGGCAAGACCTGAGAAACACAGAGGTACATGGAGACTTTAAAAAGGCTTCAGGGGCACCTGAGTGGCTCAGTCATTTAAGCGACTGACTTCTGCTCAGGTTATGATCTCGCAATTCTTGAGCTTGAACTCCACATCGGGCTCTGCACTGACAACTCAGAGCCTGAGTCTGCTTCGAATTCTTGTGTTTTCCTCTCTCTCTCTCTCTCTGCTTCTCTCTCTCTCAAAAATTAATCAACATTAAAAAAAAAAAGCTTTAAAACAGTACCCTTCAGTGCTCAGTCTGCTAAGAAAGATGGCTTTAGATAAACTTGTTCTTTCTATAACTCTTGAATACAGTGTCCTGAAGGGTGACTGTAGGAGCATCATTTTCTGGCCCAGAGAGCAATGAGTATGCCTGCTGCTGGTGATGTTGGTAAGTCAGATTTCTAACCCTGGGATTGCATCTAGAATAGGAGAGAAGGCAGGTACTATGTTAAATGTGGGCATGGCCAATGAACAAAATTATACTCTGAAGGCAGGAAAGTCACATATAGATGGAAAAGGATCTAGAACCTTAAGGCTGTGGTCTATGAAGCAGAATTGGATTCACATTCAGGGCCCAAGAAACTCTTAATTTTTAATAGATGGGGCTCTGTCAGAAAATTGGATGAGGACTTATGACAATCAGGAAGTGAAGAAACTTAGCACATGAGGTACATTGTAGTCTAGGTCCGGCAGACAGTGCTAACAGTGCTAAAACAATTTAGTAAATCAACAGGGTATTCTAGGCTTATCTGATAAATTACATACAAATAGGTGCTACATACAAAAATGGTGTTTGGGAAAACTGAGTACCTGACAGTGACACTTAATATGTAACAACACAGTGGCGCCTGGGTGGCTCAGTTGGTTAAGCGTCCGACTTCGGCTCAGGTCATGATCTCACGGTTCATGAGTTTGAGCCCCACGTCAGGCTCTATGCTGACAGTTCAGAGCCTGGAGCCTGCTTCCGATTCTGTGTCTCCCTCTCTGTCTGCCCCTCCCCTGCTCACGGTCTGTCTCTCTCTGTCTCTCAATAATAAATAAACATTAAAAAAAATATGTAACAGCATAAAACCAGGTACTTTATACATATGGCAGGCATGAGTTTGGTCCTTGCACAGAGAGCAAGAATCCACTCATTCAACATGTGTATAGGGATAAAGCAGTGAATGAGACAGACAACATCCCTGTCCTATTTTATTCTAAATGAAGTTAAATCTAGCTCTGAGCCACTTTGGTCAAATGAGATGAGAAATCCAGAATTTGTCATGTTTATTTGGGGGGGGGGGATTCATTAGGGGTATCTTGTACCTTCTCCAGGTCTTACACACTCCAAAATATTATGAGACAGGCCCTCTGGTCTTCAGACTGCATTAGCTACCACTCCTGGGTAACTGTCATCCAAATCCTTATGGTTCTAGGCCACCCCTAAAAGTTATACGGCCTAGAACAAGAGTACAAATAGAGGTTCGTATGTCATATATTAAATATTTTAAAGTTATAAATCAAGCTGAAAAACTATTAAATAGACTAGATTCTATCATTCTATCTTGATAAATATAATTTCGTAACAAGCTGGAAAGCCTGCTTTGAATTAAGAAATTGGGGACTTCTTGAAGTTCTGAATGTGGGAATGTAGGAAAGGTGGCTCCTGGTCCTACCTGTGGCTTGCCCTCTTTCTTTTCACACCCCAGCACTGTCCTGCCCAATAAGGGAACTTGCACAAATGTGTGTATATTGTCCAGCTTGCACATACAAACTCTGTTTGCCAATCCCCACTTCGACAAAAGGTCACATTTTAACTTTCCCTCAAGTGAGGGTGTACACACAGGTGCACAGCTGTCTTCAGGAAGATGGACCCTGGAAAGATACTGGTGCAGAGCTTGGAAGCAGTTCAGAGTAATTTGGGTTGGGAATTCTGGGGTCTCATGTATGTAAAGCATGGCCTAAAAGAGTGAGGTGTGGGCTCTGGGTGTGCATGTCCTTTGTAGACCTCTTGCCCCATAAGGAGGGATGCAGCCAATGGAAGGCCAAAGCAGGGACCTCTAAAATGTTGGAGGCAGCATGGGAGCTTGTCTCACCCAGGTGTACAGGTGATACTGTCCATGTGGTTGGGTGATTCCACTAATTTTAAGCAAGGCTTGGGCCAGGGATCTAAAATTGAGACACTTGAAGTATAGGTCACCCATCTTGTTCCCTGAGATGCAGCACACTACTAAGTCAGCCATCATTATAAGAGGCCATGGCTCCAACTACTGTGTGGAAGTAAGGCACATGTCCTTGAATCTCTTGAAACCCATAAACCTATCCCCCTAAACATAGAAATATGTTTCCCAAATAGCTTTCTCTTTAGTTTTTGCCTTCTTCTTATTCTCCCAACTCTTGGTGTCTCCTGCCATCTGGAACAATATAGCTATATCATCTCCAAGACTGTTGTGTTCTGAGCATCAAGCAACTTTTAATTTTGGCCTTACAACATTAAAGCCATTAGACACTCCCTGAGGCAGACCTGGCTACTTTCCTTGGATGGGGGAAGCAAAAATACCTACTGCTACCAGAACAAGATATAGATTAACACCTCAAATAGTTGCCCCACCAACGATAGGTATTATTTATGGAGATATAGTGGGTTTGCTTCCAGATGACTACAATAAAGCAAATACTGCAATACAACAAGTCAAATGAATTTTTTTTGGTTTCTCAATGTATATAAAGTTATGTTTATTTATTTATTTAAAAAAAATTTTTTTTCAACGTTTATTTTTGGGACAGAGAGAGACAGAGCATGAACGGGGGAGGGGCAGAGAGAGAGGGAGACACAGAATCGGAAACAGGCTCCAGGCTCTGAGCCATCAGCCCAGAGCCTGACGCGGGGCTCGAACTCACGGACTGCGAGATCGTGACCTGGCTGAAGTCGGACGCTTAACCGACTGCGCCACCCAGGCGCCCCTAAAGTTATGTTTATACTATACTGTAGTCTCTTAAGTCTGCAATAGCATAATGTCTAAAACCCAATGTACATCCTTAAAGAATACTTTATTGCAGGGTACCTGGGTGGTTCAGTCAGTTAAGTGTCTGACTCTTGATTTTGGCTTAAGTCATGATCTCATGGTTTGTGGGATCAAGCCCTGTGTTGGGCTCCATGCTGACTGAGCCTGCTTGGGATTCTCTCTCTCCCTCTCTCTCTGCCCTCCCCCTGCTCATGAGGGCTCTCTCAAAATAAATAAATAAATAAAAATTTTTAAAAAAGAATACTTTATTGCTAAAAAATGCTAACCCTCATCTGAGCTTTCAGCAAGTTGTAAAATTTTGCTGGTGGAGGGTCTTGTTTCGATGTTGATGGCTGCTGACTGCTCAGGATGGTAGTTGCTGAAGATTCTGGTAATTTCGTAAAATATGACAACAGTGAAGTTGCTGTATCTATTGACTCTTCCTTTCATGAACATTTTCTCTATAGCATGTGATGCTGTTTGATAGCATTTCACTGACAGTGAAGCATTTTCAAAATTGGAATCAATCCTCTCAAAGTCTGCTGCTGCTTTATCAACTAAGTTTATCTAATATTCTGAATCCTTTGTTGTCATTTTAACAATCTTCATAGTATCCTCACCGGGAATACATTCCATCTCAAGAAACCACTTTCTTTGCTCAGCCATAAGAAGCAACTCCTCATCCATTCCTCTTTTATCATGAGATTGCATCTTCAGGCTCCACTTCTAATTCCAGTTTTCTTGCTCTTTCTACCACATCTGCAGTTACTGCCTTCACTGAAGTCTTGAACTTCTCAAAGTCATCCATGAAGGCTGAAATTAGCTTCTTCCAAACTCCTGTTAATGTCAATATTTTGACCTCTTACCATGCATCACAAATGTTCTTATTGGCATCTAGAGTGGTGAATCCTTTCCAGAAGATTTTCAATTTATTTTGCCCAGATCAATCAGAAGAATCACTACCTATGGCAGCTATGGACTTATGAAATGTATTTCTTAAATAATAAGATTTGAAAGTTGAAATTGTTCCTTGGTCCATGGGCTGCAGAATGGATGTTGTTTTGGCAGGCATGAAAACAACACTAGTTGTACATCTCAGTCAGAACTTGGGTGACCACATGCATTGTCAATGAGCAGTAATATTTTGAAAAGAATCTTTTTTTCTGAGTAATAGTCTCAACAGTGGGCTTAAAATATTCAGTAAGCCATGTTGTATACAGATGTGCTGTCATCCAGGCTTTGTTGTCCCATTGATAGAACACAGGCACAGTAGATTTAGCAAAGTTTTTAAGGGCCCTAGGATTTTTGGAATGGCCAATGAGCATTGGCTTCAGCTTAAATCATCAGCTGCATTAGCTCCTAACAAGAGAATCAGTCCAATTCTTGGAAACTCTGAAGTCACATATTGACTTCCTTCCAGCTATGAAAGTCACACATGGCATCTTCTTCCAGTAGAAGACTGTTTTGTCTACACTGAAAATGGTTAGTGTAGCCATCTTCATTAACCTTCTTAGCTAGATCTAGATAACTTGCTGCAGCTTCTACATCAGCACTTGCTGCTTCACCTTGCACTTTTATGTTTTGAAAATATAACATAAAAGATTTCTTTGAATTTTTTTTAATGTTTATTCATTTTTGAAAGACAGAGAGAGACAGAGCACAAGCAGGGGTGGGGTGGAGAGAGAGAGGGGGACACAGAATCTGAAGCAGGCTCCAGGCTCTGAGCTGTCAGCACAAAGCCCCACTCGGGGCTCGAACTCACGTACTGCGAGATCATGACCTGAGCTGAAGTCGGATGCTCAACTGACTGAGCCACCCAGGCGCCCCCATAAAAGTTTTCTTTAAATCTTGTGACCCAACCTTTACTAGCTTCAAACTTTTCCCTCACCTCTCTCATCCTTCATAGAATTGAAGAGTTAGGGTCTTGCTCTGGATTAGGCTTTGGCTTAAGAGAATGTTATGGATGGTTTTAACGGGGTTTTAGAGTGATTGGTGGAGATTAGAGCTGACAGCCAACAAAGAATTGTTGAAGACATCTTTGGTGCAAAAGGTGATTTTATTAAAGCAAGGGGACTGGACCCATGGGCAGAAAGAGCTGTTTTCTAAGTGTGAGGGGTGACCATTTATATATTATGGAGTTGGGAGAGATAAAGTTAAGAGGAAGTCTCTAAAGCGATTTTTGTATGTTAAAGAAGACTCATAAGATACTGGAGGCTTAGCTATTGTCAAGCTAAGGTTGCTTTTCCTTTAGTAAGGCATTTAACATTATGACTATAGGGGGTTCCTGGAGAAATATTTCACTCTGTATTTGCCTCAAGTATTTGTCAATGGGCTGCAGGTTATAAGGAGATTGAATTTTGCCTGCTGTTTCCTTCTTGCCTTTGTTCCCCACATCGCTATGGAGGGGAGGGTGATATTAGGGCTCCAGGAAACTGAGTCTATAGGTTTCTGGGGATTAGGCTATCAGATTGCCTTTTTCTTATTTGCTAAGACATGTATAAACTGATGGAGACTCACGTCTTGCATAACTATGATCTCTATCAATTAACCATTTGTTTTCTTTCATTTCCTTTGCTCTTGGGTAGTTGGGATTGTCTGAGGAATATTACACATATCCCACCTTGTTTTGGGGTGTGTGTGTTGTTAGCTTGTCCTTTGTCCTCAGCTTGCCTTATGCTCCCTCATCAGTTTGATCTATCCAGACCACTAAAACTTTTTCCATATTCCTTATCATTTATGAGTTTACTAGAGTAGCTCTTGTAATTTCCTTCAAAAACTCTCCCTTTGCATCCACAACTTGGCTGTTTGACACAGAGGCCTAGCTTTCAGCCTATCTTGGCATTTATGCCTTCCTTATTAAGCTTAATCATTTCTAGCTTTTGATTGAAAGTGAGAGATGTGAGACTCTTTCTTTCCCTTGAACACTTAGTGGCCATTGTAGAGATATTCATTAGCCTAATTTTAATATTGTTGTCTCAGACACTAGGGAGACCCAATGAGAAGGAGAGAAACCTGCTCCAGGTCGGTGTAACAGTCAGAATAGAATACACACAGCATTTCATGATTAACTTTACTGTCTTATCTGGGCACAGTTCATGGTGCCTGTAGATAATTCTAATAGTAACATCAAAGATTCACTGTTCACAGATCAGCATAGCAAATACAATAACAATGGAAACACGTAAAATATTGTGAGAATTATCAAACTGTGAAACAGAGATAAGAAATGTTCAACAACTGTTGGAAAAATGACTCTGATAGACTTGCTTAACACAAGGTTGCCACAAACCTTCAATTTGCAAAAAGCACAATATCTGCAAAGCACAATAAGGCAAAGTGCAATAAAACAAGGTATGCCTATGCATATTATCTCATTCATTTCTTTACAACAGTCTTATTGAGAAAATGAAACGAAAGTTCAGGAAGATTAAACAACTTGCTGAAGGTCATAAAAGAGAAGAACAGAATACAGTTTCAGAGTTCCGTCATTCAAGGACCATGCTCTCTCCTCATCCATACTACCATCTACCACACCTAAGAGCCTTAAGGAATTCAGAAACAAATTTATGAAACTATCAGCCCAAAGTGTATAATCTTGTGTACCTGTTCCATCCATTAGAATAGATCCTATTGTTTTTTGAGATTTGTTTTTTGAGATTCCAGAGCATTACAAAAGATTCAATGAGAGAAAAATTGGGACCTGTTAGATGACACATTTCTATTATATAATCTTGTAGCATTTTACCAAAATATGGACTGTATGTTGTACAGCACTAGGGAATTAGTCAAATCATTTTGCATCATTGTTTTAGTTCCAAAAAACCACTAAGATGCTCAGCAAAAAAGCCAGACATTGTCAAACATAAAATTAAATAAACATAACTTGTAAATAAAAGAGAATCGATTGTGGAATGTTGTTTGGTCAGTTCTTATTGTTTTCCATCTTTTTGTTTCCTAATTCCCATTCTGCTTAGGGCAGCTGTGTTCTCCTAAAGGGCAGGGCAGAAGGACTCTCCAGGTCTGGTTTTGTTGATGGTTTTATATTGCTCATTGTGAGTTTCAAGAATGATCACCCAGGGTGAAGAACAAGGATTTACTATACTGTAAACTTTTAAATCATGGAACATAAAACTTTTCCCCCATTTATTTTCATGTTAAAATTCAGACACCATCAAATCCAGACCCTAGTTGCCTCACTGACACACTTAAAAAGAAAGTAGGGGAAATAACCAGGAAGAGGGGAAAGGAGACACGCTTGAGTATAATTTCACGAGGTCCTGGCCTTTGCCTGATCCTATGGGGAGCTCTGGAGCACAACTTCTACCTCAGGGTTTATCCAGCCTTGAGTAAAAAAAGCTCAGCTTCCATATTCAGGCACCAATCAATGACTATGTTTCCCCTCAGGCAATTCTGAATTTCTGCCAGTACTGGCAAAGCAGTTCATTGAAAACAAAGCAAACAGAAGCTGAAAGATGGCCCCCAGAACTGATCAAAAGGATCAGAGAGCTACGAGTGGTACACAGACAGTATCAGCTTTGCCAGAGACCATCTAATCTATAGTTTTTAATTTTTTCACTGTAGGTTTGACTGTCTTGATCAATAGACAAAAGGTCAATTAGCATCCAGTAGTGGTAGAGGAAGAGGGTCTTGGTGATTTGAAATGTTAGAGTAGCTTGTGAAATTTAGACAACCCCCTACCCAAGATTCTAAGGGAGTCAAACTGGTAGGACTACGGTCACATGTTCTTATGTAGCATAAAAAGCCTTCAGGCAATTGATCACTAAATATGCCCTGTGTCACCAGGACCATAGAGAAGGCAAAATGTTTATCTGACTCAGTCCTTATCTAAAGATGCTCACGCTACAGTTGTTGAGATGAAATTCACACGCATGAAACAAGTATGAGCAACACCAACACTATATAATTAGAGACTGTTGGATTCCGAGAAAAGAGAAATAGACTCCCTTTGGCTATACTTTTTCAGAGAATCACAGTATGAGTGGTGAATAAGGTCAGATCAAGCCCATGCATGCAGTCATTCAACCAATCTAAGTGGGCCAGATGACAAGCTTGTTAGGGCTGAGGGCTGGCAGGACAGATCAGAAGATAGTATTGTAAGTACAATGATAAAATGTGTACTTTGGGGAGTTATTTGGGTGCTATTAATACTTTTTAGTAGGAAGTTCAATTATTGTATTTTATTGAATCTAAGATGTTATGAATTGTAAAATTTGCCATTGTTTTATTCAGCATTAGGAAAGAAAAAACCCTTCCAGTTAGGCAATGCAATACCTTCAATGTCTCACAAATCCCAATTGCAGAGGTATTGTAATGTGAAATAAACATTCATTTAAGAACTGATGAAATGGGGCTGTAAGAGACATGATTGGGCTTAATCCTTTCCTCTGGCTGTCTTTTGCTTTTAGAGGACAGACAGAGGAGTGCCCACTTTTCCCCTTCTATAGTACTTAGTCCTGTCAGTCTCTGCATTTCCTAAGGGGAGAAGAAAAATGATAACAAGGCCTTTGGTTTCTAGCACTTACTCCAATAGAACTAGCTCAGTAGTGTAATGAGGCCAGTAATAGTATCTGAAGTAGCAGCTAATATTGATCAGACGCTTAGTAGAAATTCAGCACTGGGTTAATTGCTTTTTACCCATTACTTAATTTAATAATCTGTTGAATAAAAGTATTAGTGTATCCATTTTACTGATAAGTAAACTGAGATTTAAAGAGGGTATTCAATTTACCTGAGGTCACACAGCTGGTAACTACCTGAGCTGAGACTGGGATGCAGATCTGTCTACCTCCCAAGTTTATGTTTTTACTCACTATGCCAGTAGGCGATTTGATAAGACCCGATCTCCTGTGAAGGAAGAAGACATTTCATTGCAGTCAGCATTTACCAGTAACATCTGTTCTTAGGGATCGTTCAGAAAGCAAAAACGGTCATACCAGCTAAAGAGAAGACTGAGTGACCCACCTTAAATTATGACTATATCTCTGATGTCACTCTTGCATAACCAGTCTTTACACAGTCTTTGCGAATTATACTGCTGGATAATGAATTTTAAATTGCACGTCTAAGTAGACTAAGAACTCTATAGTTAGTGGGTTATATTTAAGTGACCACAGAATAGATAAGGTGCACAATTAAAGAGTACATTTCTTCCAAACCCTTAATTTGTGTTAGGATACTCAATTACCACCCTCTGTGTGCAGGCATGAATTTTGATCTAGTAGCAATGAGGTCAGGCCCAGAAGTCTGCAGATTCAGAATTATTTATCAACAAGCATTACTTAACCCACGTTTGACACAACTGTTTACGTTCACAGGCAATTTGGGGTGTCTGAATTTAGAACAGGTTAGCTAAACCTTGATAAACCTGAGGTAATAGAATTTTGGGACAGAAGTGTCAGTTTGCTAGCATCTTTTTTTTAAAAGTTTTTTTTTTTAACATTTATTTATTTTTGAAAGACAGAGAGAGCATGAGCAGGTAAGGCGGGGAGAGAGAATGAGAGGGAGACACAGAATCCTAAGCAGGTTCCAGGCTCTGAGTTGTCGGCACACAGCCCAATGTGGGACTTGAACCCACAAACCGTGAGATCATGACCTGAGCCAAAGTCAGGTGCTTAACTGACTGAGCCACCCAGACGCCTCAGTTTGGTAGCATCTTAATGAGGTTAGTCCAATCACCCTATAAACTAGACCAGTGATTCTCAAACTTTTGGGTCTCAGGACCCCTTTACACTCTTAAAAAATATTGAGGACCCCAAGGAGCTTTTGTTTATGTGGGTTTTATCTATGACTATTTCCCATATTAGCAATTAAAGTGGGGAAATTTAAAAAGCATTTATTAATTCATTTGAAATAATAATGCAATTACATGAGCTAAAATGATACCAGATAAGATACTTTCTAATGACCAATATTCTTTAAGAGTTTTTGTCAAAATTTTTTTATTATGGTAAAATATAAATGACATAAAATTGACCATTTTAGCCACTTTTAAGTGTACAGTTCACTGATATGAAATGTATTCACATTGTTATGAACCATTCATTTATCTCTAGAACATTCTCATCTTCCCAAACTGAAATTCATACTCATTAAACAATAGTAACTGCCCTTCATCTTCTTTCCTCAAGTCTCTGGCAACCACCATTCTACTTTCTGTTTCTATAAATTTGAGTATTTCTAGCTACCTCGTAAGTGGTATGTTATACCTATAAGAAGAATCATGTAATATTTGTCTTTTTGTGACTGGCTTATTTCACTTAGCACAGTGTCTTCAGGGTTTACCCATGTTATAGCATGTGTCACAACTTCATTCTTTTAAAAAGCTGAATAATATTCCATTGCCTATGTATATACCACATTTTAAAAAATCCATTTATCTTTTGACAGATATTTAAGTTGCTTCCACCTTTGGGCTATTGTGAAGAATGCTGCTATGAACATTAATAAACAAATATCTGCTCATGTCTCTGCTTCCAATTCTTTTGGATATTTATCCAGAAGTGGAATTGTTGGATTATATGTTAAACTCAAAATATGTTTAATATTTTGAGGAACTGTCATATAGTTTTCTTGGGCCAACGTTTTTTATCACTACCTATTTTTTGCTAGAAACAAATTGTTGTTTGTTTAAAAAATTTTTTATTTGAGTATAGTTGACACTAAAACTTTTTTTTTTTAATTTTTTTTTTCAACGTTTTATTTATTTATTTTTTTGGGACAGAGAGAGACAGAGCATGAACAGGGGAGGGGCAGAGAGAGAGGGAGACACAGAATCGGAAACAGGCTCCAGGCTCTGAGCCATCAGCCCAGAGCCCGACGCGGGGCTCGAACTCACGGACCGCGAGATCGTGACCTGGCTGAAGTCGGACGCTTAACCGACTGCGCCACCCAGGCGCCCCGACACTAAAACTTTTAAAACACATCATTAATAATATTGAAATATTTTTTATTTTTCTTGGATTTTGTTCAATAACAAAACATTTGATGAGTAGCTCATGGATTTGATATATGATGTAAAGAATTATGAGTTCTTTGGATGATAGCTTTCTCATAGACCTACCTTTCAAGAAGCTGTGAAACCAAAGCAGAAAATGAAACTTAAAGTCTACTAGCAAAAGAATAAAAATAAGAGAGAAAAAATAATGTCTACTGGGCACTGAGTATGCTCCAGGCATTGTTCTAAGTATTGGCGATATACCATTAAACATAATAGAGTCCTTGCCCCCAAAGGTGAGCTATAGCTTACCATAAAAGTTCTGAAATGGTGATCTTCAAGTGGTCTGAGGGCTTTCTCGTCTGTCAGAAAAATCAACAGTTCATTACTATTATTATTTTTTTATTTTGAGAAAGAGAGAGAGAGAGAGCAAGGGAGGGGCAGAGAGAAAGGGATAGAGAATTCCAAGCAGGCTTAGTGCTGTCAGAGCAGAGACCAAAGCGGGGCTCAATCCCATGACTGTGAGAGCGTGACCTGAACTGAAATCAAGAGTCAGATGCCTAACTGACTGAGCCACCGAGGCACCCCAACAGTTCATTATTATGCCAGTGTCTATCCTTCGCCAGTGGTGCAATGGCGGACAACCTTGAGAGATAGTTCCAGTAGTCTGTATCCCTGTCCTCTCAAGAATTGAGATAAATGATCTTTATCTGGTAATTGTGGTTGAAGGTGTTAAAATTATCTAGATATTTCCTCCCCCCCCCCAGCCTATTCTTCTTTTATTAGCCTTCCTTTCCTCTAAAATTACCACCTGCTAATATGCAGCTGCATATTTGAGTGTGATGAGTTTTTTTGGTGCAAACATGCTCCAGTAATCACCTATGTCAACATATCCCAGTTCACAACAGATTTGCCACAGGAGAACTTTAAATTAAAAAATAACAAGATTCATTTACGTTTTTTTTTAAGTTCAAAGTCAGCAGGATTTGTATGAATTATAGGAAGGTGAAAAACAATAAATATGAAAACTATGACTTCTGATTTGTTATTCTTCTGAACAGGTAAGGACACAGATCCAAACACTCAATGGATTCTATGCTATGAAAGTTATCATTATAAAACAGTGAAACACTCCTTTAACTGTGACAGTTTATACATTCCAGTGAAATTCGGTTTTAAACCTGAACACAGGGAATACACTGGAATGACACAAAAACTTCCTAAGGATTAAAAGTACACATAAAAAAATCCATGAAAGAAGCCCTTGATTACTTATTGTTTCTTCTGCAAGACACACTAATGTTACATACAAGAAGAAGAAGAAGAAGAAGAAGAAGAAGAAGAGAAAGAAGAAAAAGAAGATAGCATTGGTAGTAATAAACAGTGCAAATCATACTTCAGGAAAAACAAAGAGTAGTATGATATTAGAATGAAGGCAAAGAATACTACAGAAAAAATTTTGAAATACATTCTATAGTAAGATTCATGACTGACAGTATAGAGTGTGAGCATGTCATAGGCTATTATTAGAGACTGCATTTCACTTGTTTTCATGTCTCTCTTGATACAGAGGATGATTCCAAGTTTCTGATATGGTCTGTTTTGGTTATTCAGCTCTAGCCTGTAACTGATGGCAATTCTGCTGGCTATAACATCCACCAGCATAAAAGGAGAAGCCATTTTCACAGAAAAGAGTGAAAAAGCAGTTCAAGCAATTTCATGTTAGGATCAACTATGACTTAACTATAAGAGACTCTTAAATACTGAAAACAAACTGAAGGTTGATGGGGGGTGGGGGAGAGGGGAAAGTGAGTGATGGTCATTGAGGAGGGCACCTGTTGGGATGAGAAACAAACAAACAAACAAAGAACGAATTGTGCCTTAAAAAAAACCATGTGAGTTGGGTCTGGGTGTCAGAGCATTCATTTATTCATTGTTTCAATATTTATTGGGTGCTGGAATGGGCCAGGCACTGTGGTAGGCACTGGGTATATAGGGTGAGCAAAATAAACTGTCCTTAGATTTGTTTCTTGATGTTCCAATTTTATTAATTCCATAATTATACTGGTTTGGTTCTTGTGCCAGTTATTAAATATTGTCTCTTACCTCCACACCCACTCCTCTTATTTGAGATGCCAGAGCTGGGACCATGCATACCACATTTCTGCTTTGCCAGTTTCTCTCTGTTAGGGACTTTTTTTTTCAAGTTTATTTATTTTGAGAGAGACAGAGAGAGAGAGAGAGCGCCACGGAAGCAGGGGTGGGGCAGACACAGAGGGAGAGAGAGAATCCCAAGCAAGCTCCACACTGTCAGCATACAGCCAGATTCCCCCCCCCCCCCACCACCAAATCTTCTAAGTTTTAATTATTCCAACCTCTTCTCTTTGTTCCCCACCCCTGGGGTGAAACTCCCTTTTGCAATGAATCTGTATCTCTATATCTACATCTATATTTATATCTAATATATATATCTCTTGTATCTGATCTTTCTGTTTTTCTTTTTTGATTCTTCAGTAACTAGATAACAATTCTTTAACTCCTTTGGTTAAAATAACTAATGGTTTCTGGCTCCTGATTGAACACTGGTTAACACAGTCTTAATTTGTTTTGTAATTCTCTTTTACAGATCTCATTTGTTTTCATTTTATAATAAGTTCTTATCTTATCATAAACATGCCAGCACAGAGAACTCTTGCATTTTTTCTGTTCTTTATGTTTCCAGACCACATATGGTATGCCATGTTCCTTTCCTTATTACTGTTTTCTTTGCTGAGTATATGTGCATAGTTGCTTTGTGTTTTCTTTTATCTTGCCTTGTTCATACTTAATATTTTTCATAAATTTTCTTTTCATCTTGCTCATCCATACCCTGGACAATTCTTTTCTAGACATGTTTTACTTTGATGCAGTGTGGGTAAATCTCCCTTGGCATCCTTTCTTATTTTTTAATTTTTTTCAACATTTTTTATTTATTTTTGGGACAGAGAGAGACAGAGCATGAACGGGGGAGGGGCAGAGAGAGAGGGAGACACAGAATCGGAAACAGGCTCCAGGCTCTGAGCCATCAGCCCAGAGCCCGACGCGGGGCTCGAACTCACAGACCGCGAGATCGTGACCTGGCTGAAGTCGGACGCTTAACCGACTGCGCCACCCAGGCACCCCTCTTGGCATCCTTTCTATCTAACAAGTGTTTGTCTTTTCCTATACCTACAGTTTGAGGATTCATAGCAAGAACAGATTTATTAAGATCCACGAAATGAGAAATGAATGCACCATATTTCCTTGTTATACAATCTCAGTAGTTATTATGTAATGAAGTCTCTCTCTGCTGGACTATGACCTTTCCTGATTTCAGAAGTCTCTCCATAAATATGAATCATGCTGAATCATGTTTTTATTTTTATTTTATTTTATTTATTTTATTTTAATTTTTAATGTTTATTCATTTATGAGAGATGGAGAGAGACAGAGCATGAGCGGGGAAGGGGCAGAAAGAGGGAGACACAGAATCTGAAACAGGCTCCAGGCTCTGAGCTATCAGCACAGAGCCTGATGCGGGGCTCAAACTCACGAACTGCGAGATCCTGACCTGAGCCAAAGTTAGATGCTCAACTGACTGAGCCACCCAAGTGCCCTCCATGTTTTTATTTTAAAATGAAAAGTTAAGGGCAACTTGTATTAGGTGTATAACTAAGTACTGTTTATGAAGAAACTTCTTACTTTATCTTTTAGGTTACAAAAATAATGTACCTTCAAGATTAAAGAAAAAAAATGCATCATACAACTTTAGTATCCTTGCTACTACTAATTGGTCCAGGACCTAAAATTGGACTCTAGTCAGATATCTATGATATATATAATCTTTTGTAAAAGCTCTGCCCAACAAAGACCTCCAATATTGCATAGTGAATGCCCAAAACAATCAGATAGTCTTTTTGAGGGCATTTGAAGTTGACATCCAAAAGAAATAATTTGGTAGTTGTGGGAATAGCAGAAATAGAGTTAAACAGTATTCAAATCTCCTTAAAAGTGGAGTACCAGAATTGGAATTGAGAGGTTAATGTTGTGCTGATGATGAGAATACAAGTTAATGTCTTATATGTTAAGACATTCTGGTTCTGGAACTGTTTGCTATTCCTACAAGCCATGTTGTTATCTCTCGGTAAACCACAATTACTTAACATGGCTTGAAACTTAAAAGAGTGTTAACTTTTAACTTGTTTCTGGTTGTTTACCATTACATGTAAACAGCCTTATGTACATAGTTGTAATCTTCTGTTGAATTATTTCCATAGCATAAACTGTCAGAAGTGGCCTTAATTATTTCAAGAAATAAATATTATGATTTTTGCTACCTATGTTGCCATATTACTTTTCAGAAGAATTGTAGGAGTTTGTCAGCAAGATTTGAATATAGATTTTACTACAGTCTTGTGCATTTTTTTAAGTTTTTTTAGTTTTATGGGTATATAATTGTACATCAAAACCTTCTTAGTTTGTATTTCTTTGATTTATAAATATTGTCAAGAAATTTTTTGATAAACTTTATGCAGATCACAAGTCCACATGCTCAATGGACCAGCAGGCAAAACTTCAAAGCTTCTAGTTAATGATATTTGAGTCAGCAATGTGTAAATCTTAGATTGAGTTCTATTATTTGTGCACTTGAAAACAAAGATCTGATTAAACGTAAACCACAGTATAAGATTGACAGGCTTCTGCTTGGACTAGACATGATCTCATCAGTGCTTCAACAAAAGACTACTCTTAATTGCATTAATTTTGATGGAAGGATTAGCTTTTATTCTCTTTTATTTTGGTCTTAACTAGCAGAAATAATCAGAATTAAATGATTGATCTCAGAAATCTTTTGCTCCTAGACCAATTTTCCACTTGAACCCATCTATAATTGCCAAGATAACACTTTTGCATGCTTCCACTATTATACCACTATCATTTTTAATAGGATGTTTTCAAATTTTATGGTGGTCCTAAAAAGGAAAAGTCTTCCAATTTTGTTTTGAGGGCTTTGATAGCTAGGAACTTCTAGCATGGCAAGGCAAGAAAGCCCCAGTTAACATTTGTTCTTGATCTACTCTGTAGTTTTAAGATTATCTGTACTGAAGTGGAGAAGGTAATGTGGAAGAATTCAGTCAAAATGGTGAACTGAATACAATCTTTTTTGCCCCACTTCATACACACAAATGCTGGATTAAAAAAATAATACTAACTTAAGGAATATATACCCAAGCTCAAAAGCAGGAAAGAAAATTCTCTGGAAACCTATAGAGACATAGCAGGTAAAAGGAGCTGAAGCCTTGTTGTCCACTGGAGGAAACAAACTGACCTATGCCTTTGAGTTGGGCAAATCTAGGTATGGGACCTGAGGGAGCTGTGAAATTACTACGCTGTCCTCAAGTGGGGATCAGGAAGCCCGAAGGCCAAGAGTTGTTGCAAATGTGAGCCAATTTGCCATGGATGGAAATAGAACAACGTGCAAGTGAAGGAGACCTCAGGGACTACTCAGAGTGGGAGTTACCCTAAACGTGGACTATCCACAGGGCACCTGGGTGGCTCAGTTGGTTGAGCGTCCTACCTCGGCTCAGATCATGATCTCATGGTCTGTGGGTTCAAGCCATGCGTTGGGTTCTGTGCTGACAGCTCAGAGCCTGGAACCTGCTTCAGATTCTGTGTCTCCCTCTCTCTCTGCTCCTCCCCTGCTCACAATCTGTCTCTGTCTGTGTCTCTCTCTCTCAAAAATAAACATTAAAAAAAAGTTTTTTTTTAAATGTGGACTTCCCAAAGCCAAGAAACAAATATAAAAATATATGAAACCCATAGAGTTCAGAAATGAGTAACAATGAAACCATCTCATACAGAGGCTCCCATCACCCTGCTGCTCACAGGACAACATATAATTCTAGCTGAAGGGAAACTCTCAGATAAAAAGTATAAAATCCATTAAGAGTACATTGATGTTGGGGCGCCTGGGTGGCGCAGTCGGTTAAGCGTCCGACTTCAGCCAGGTCACGATCTCGCGGTCCGTGAGTTCGAGCCCCGCGTCGGGCTCTGGGCTGATGGCTCAGAGCCTGGAGCCTGTTTCCGATTCTGTGTCTCCCTCTCTCTCTCTGCCCCTACCCCGTTCATGCTCTGTCTCTCTCTGTCCCCAAAAAAATAAATAAACGTTGAAAAAAAAAATTAAAAAAAAAAAAAAAGAGTACATTGATGTGGGGTGCCTGGGTGGCTCAGTTGGTAAGCGTCTGACTCTTGAATTTGGCCCAGGTCATGATCTTGCGGTCCATAAGATCAAGCTCCACGTCAGCCTCTATGCTGATTCCCTCTCCCTTTCTCTCTGCCCCTCCCCTGCTTGCACTCTCTCTCAAAATAAATAAATAAACTTAAAAAAAAAAGAATACATTTATGTTTGAACTACATTTTTAAAAAATTAACATCTAAATACCTCCTAGTGAAATGGTAGAATATCAATGAAAAAGTCTTCTAAAACAGAAGACTGACAAGAGAGGAAAACAATCAGGTTCCTTATCAGCAAAACAAATCCCAGAAAACAGAGATAATACCTTCAATGTATTGAGGCTTCATTATGATTGTGTGAATGTATACTTTCATTTTCAATAGTTGTCAAAATAAAACTCTATACCATGATTAATTATCATTGAAGAGTAAGAGCAAAAGACTTTTTCATATGTACAAATACTAAGAGAGCTTGTTATCCATAGGTGCTTGATGAAAAAACCACCGGAGAATGTACTTTAGCAAGAAGAATGTATCCAGAAGCAGGAGTGGACCTGGACAACCATAACTGACTTTAGGAAAAAAAAAAAATCACAGCTGAATTTTAAAAAGTGTGTAACTTTCAATTTGGCCTTGGGAAATACATTTCTATTCAATGTCATATATAATGTTGATAGACAAATTCTTGTCTCTGCAAAGTTTTCCAGGAGACACTGATGTTATAACTGTCATGAGATGGATCAAAAACATTTGGTTTTCTTAACATAATGCCCAGACTTGTACCACAAGTATCACAAACTCTTCAAAATGAAAATTACACATTCACACAATCATAATTAAGCCTATGGCTGGGGGCTGAGTAAAAAGAAGGGTCAGCTTTTAATTTGGACTTAACTGTTATAAATTCCAGTAAGTGTTAACACCTAAAGTGAGATGGAATTCCTAGGATTAATCAAGAATAAATTACCTGAATCCATAAACATCCTAAACTTAGTCTGATGTGAGTCTATCCTCATTACCTTTGACTTTTTTGTAACCTTTCAGCCTCTTTCTTGAATTAAAGGGTTTAAAGAAGACTACAATCTTATTACTGCAAACCTGTATTTCTGTGGTTTGTAATGGGCATATTAGCAGTTCTGAGGTCGACCTCAACTTTTCAATACCTTACCATTTGATATCTCATTTTGAACATGTTATTTTCTACTTGCTCCTGCCATTAGCATTTTTCTTTGTATGAGGTCAGGTGAGTTACTTCAAGGTGAAAACAGTTGCTCAAATAAATTTAGCACAGAGCCTTTGCTCAAATACTTTACTGAATTTTAGTTGACTTAAGAAACATAGTGTCCTATTTCTCTGATGCTGCAGTTTTTAACATATTCCAGGATGTTGATGAGGAAGTATGAGTGTAAGACATGGTCCCTAACTGTGTGGAATATACAATCTGTTGGGGAGATGAGGCATGGGAAACAGGATAGGGCCAGTTTATAGGTGTCTCTACTGACAGATTTGAGTAGTTTGGATTTGATCTGACAGGGAATAGAGATATGTTGACTTTCCAGAGTAAGCAAGTGAGATGCCCAAAATGATGTTTCAGAATAATATAAGCAGAAATCCAAACATTGTCTAATAATCTTCACAATTACAGCCAATTCTGTATGATCCATATCAGGCTTATTTGCCTATCGTGAGAATTAATTTCAGCAGATATTTAGACTAAAAACTGGAATTAGCCTGTCATTCAGCAGGATTGTGGACTGCCTTCCTCACCATCTGTTAACATGCTCTTTGGAATGCAAATTTTAACATTTGCCTATACAAAACATAATTAGAAAGATAACACTGCTGTCAAAATCATAAAACCCAACATAATTATTTCCTCTATCATCATCCTTTTTGGCTGAACTCTGCATATTTTTGGCATTATAAACCACTGTCTTTAATGGCTTCTTTATGATACAACACCATCCTGTGTTTCTTCTTAAATTATAAAAATAATACAAGGAAAATATCATTGTGATCAGGTTGTGGGGAAGGACTTCTTAAACAAGACATAAAGTGCAATTCACAAAGCAAAACATCAGCATTATGTATGGCTGCATATGTTATCCCCTGCACAACCCCAGGGTGGGCCATTCACATAGATCCTGATGTGAATACCTCCCCCAGAGTGTGTAATGTGGTGGCCTGGTGAAAAATGGATGGATTTCACAAAAGACACTATAAACGAACTTAAGAAGGAGGACAGAATAGAGAAGATATTTTCAGTGTCTAAAGCCAACTAAGAATATCTAGAAAAACATACCTAATCATAATATAATGCAAGCCACAATGTGAGTCACATATGTAATTTTAAATTTTCGGGGCGCCTGGGTGGCGCAGTTGGTTAAGCGTCCGACTTCAGCCAGGTCACGATCTCGCGGTCCGTGAGTTCGAGCCCCGCGTCGGGCTCTGGGCTGATGGCTCGGAGCCTGGAGCCTGCTTCCGATTCTGTGTCTCCCTCTCTCTCTGCCCCTCCCCCGTTCATGCTCTGTCTCTCTGTGTCCCAAAAATAAATAAACGTTGAAAAAAAAAATTTAAATTTTCTAGTAGCCACATTATAAAAAGCAAAAATATACAGGTGAAATTAATTTTAACAATAATTTTATTTAACACAATACATGTAAAGTATTTTAACATAAAGTCAATATACAATTATTGAGATATTTTACATTGTTTTGGTATTGAATCTTTGAAATTTGGTGTGCATTTTACACTTACAGTGCATGTCAATTTGGACTAGCCATACTTCATGGACCCAGTAGCTCATGTCTGAATAGTTAATGATTAGTGGCTAGTAGTTACTATTTTGGACTGCACAGCTCTAGAATATAAACAATACTCCTGGAAATCAACAAATAAAAGGAAACTTAGAAAAAAATGGGGAAAAGATACAATCAAACAGTTTATTGAAGGAGAAACTTGAAATCTTAAGAGATATTCAAACTCTTTAGGAAAAATTAATCAAGAAGATACAACTTTATATATAACAATTTTGCAAAAATTGGATATTACCAACTATTGGCAAAAATGTGTAGAAATGGGAGTTCTTGTGATCTGCTGGTAGAAATGTAAGCTGTTGCAGACATTTCTAAAGAGGAATTTGGCTTTCTTGTACTTAGAGCAACATGATGTGGTAAGTGAAAAAATAACACAATGAGTTCTACAGCAAATGCCACTTATTTACATTCAAACACACAAACTCCACAAACCCCACATATTTTACAGGAATATATGCATATTTATGGACACATAATTACAGTGGGTGTTGGGGGTAGAGGGAGAAAATGGGATGAGGAATAAAAATGGAAAAATGTAATACCGCTCATGGTGAAAAGTTCATAATGCAAAGTTCTCATTCTAAATTCCCAAAACCTCTTCTACTGATTCTTTTTTTTGGGGGGGGGGGAGGGGGTTTTCTTTCTTTTCTTTTTTTTCCTTTCACATTTTAGAGGGAAATCTTCACAATTTCTGCTCACCATTTTACATATCTCTCTGTAAGAAAGCTCCATCTGACTTAAATTGTCTTCTCTATGCCAAATCCTCCTACGTCTGTATCTCCAACCAAGTCCTCTTGGACTACCTAGTTTTCTTACTTCCTAGTGCACATTTTCCAAACTCAACACCATGAGCATTCTCTTCCTCTCCATCCTAGGTACTGCTCTCTTTCTAAGCTTTCTTACATCTACCACCATCATTCCTCCAGTCTCAAGAGGAGCATTTATGGTCTTCTTTGACTCTTTCCTCTCCTTGTCCATAGCATCTAGGTAGTTATTGAGACTTCTTGTTTTTACTGTGAACATCATTGCTATCTTATTCTCAGTGCCATGCTCTAAACCTAAAAAACTCACTCTCTGCCTTTAGTTTTTTGTTCTTGTTTTTATAAAAATACTTTATTTTTTTAATGTTTATTTATTTTTGAGAGAGTGCAAGTGGGGGTGGGGCAAAGAGAGGGGGACAGAGGACCTGAAGCAGGCTCTTTGCTGACAGCAGTAAGCCCAATGTGGGGCTTGAACTCATGAACTGCAAGATCATGACCTCAGCTGAAGTTGGATGCTTAACTGACTGAGCCACTCAGGTGCCCCAAAAGACTTTATTTTTTAAGAGCAGTTTTAGGTTCACAGCAAAATTGAAGGGAAGGTATAGAGATTTCCCATATGCTCCCTGCCTCCACATATGCATAGCCTCCTCCATTAGCAACATCCCCAACCAGGGTGATACATTTGTTACAACTGAAGAACCCACACTGACACATCATAATTACTCAAAGTTCATAGCTTACAATAGGGTTCACTCTTGGTGGTGTACATTCTAGAGGTCTGGATAAATGTATAGTGACATGTATCCATCATTATAGTATCATGTAGAGTATTGTCACTGCTTTAAGAATCCTCTGTGCTCTACCTGTTCACCCTCCACACTCACCTTTAGGTTTTCATTCCTCTAGTCCATTTGCAAATTGCCAAATCTCCCTATAGCACTGTGTTCATCATATTGCTACCTTCCTCTAAGCTGCTAATGGTGCCAATAGTGAGATTTCATTGTCTTTTGGCTGCTCAGCACTTATTTCTCCTTCACACCTCAATTCCTTTTGGGGGAATTATCTCTTGTCAGTCTGGAAAAACTACTAATCCAGTACTCAGCTTCTTCAGCAATGAGAAGGACCCAAGCTAGGTCTTTGAAACTCTCTATCCATCTATTTGAATCCTTAGCAGTGTAATAAAGAGATCAAATATGATTGGATATTCATTCACCCTAGCCATTCTTCTGGTTCCTGCTTTTTAGTCCTCAGAGGTCACTTTGCTTTCTAATATTTCCAGACCTGGTTCTCCAGCCTTCTGGGGCTTCTGATATTTATCCTATAAACTCTTCTCTTGAAGTTTGCCATAGTTAGTTTCTGATGCTTGCAAGCAGAGCCTGACTGATACCCTCTCTGCTGTACAAAGAACAAACTTCTTTGCTGGGTTTAGATCGTAGAGGATCGTAGATCCTCTACGATCTAAACCCAGCCTTATTTTCTTTTATTCACCAAAGTCACAGCCAGGTCAGTAACTCCCCAACTCTGGAAAATGGCATGTTAGTTTTGCTTCTGTGCTTTATAAAACCCTGGAATGATCTACTCTCTTCTGTGCATTTATACCTATTTACTGATTCTTCAAGGTTCTGTTCAGGATTTCTTTTCTCTATGAAAACAAGCATTATGCTCTATATTGTCTTCCACTATCTTTGCAATCTGTTAGTACTTAGTGTCTGTTAATAATTTTCTGGTTGGAATCATGTAATTTTGCAATTGTGGGAATATTTGATGATCCAATCTCCTACCCCCTCCAGATTAAACAAAAATTTTTATGGTTTATTTATTTTTGAGAGAGAGAGAAACAGAGCACGAGCAGAAGAGGGACAGAGAGGGGCACAGAATGTAAAACAGGCTCCAAGCTCTGAGATGTCAGTGCAGAGCCCAACGTGGGGCTCAAACCCATGAACCATGAGATCATGACCTGAGCTGAAGTTGGATGGTTAATCAACTGAGCCACCAAGGCACCCCTCTCTAGATTTTTTTTGACTGAGAGCCTATGCCTGATCCATTGTTGGAAGTCTTTCTTACATGGAATGGAGATTTGTCATCCTATAACTCGTTAGTTCCTTTGCTGATTTCAGCTTGATACTCAAATAAACTAAGAATATCTTAAATATAGGTTTAGCTAGTAAGCTAGTCCTTCCATCTTTGTGTCATCTGAGAACTTGGTAAGGCTACCTTCAATGTCTTTATGTTGTTGATAAAAATATGAAAGAAAACGGGGCCAAAGACTAGTACACTCTTGGATACATATATTCTGATACATGGATATGATATTTAACTAGCTATGAATCACTTAATGATTTGCATTTCACATATTTTCCAAAATAATGTTGTAAGAGACTTCGTGAAAAGCTTTGCTGAATCAAGATGCACAAATCTGTGATATTCCCCTGAGATACTAAGATAATCTAGCTATTCTACCAAAAAGAAATGGGTTATTTTGTCTTGGTTTGTTCCTAGTGAGTTCATGTCAGCTGATGATCACCACATACCTTTGTAAATGTTCCCCAACTGTTTAATAATCCATTCTACACTTTAAGGCAATTACATTTTCTCTCTTTACTAGCCTTGGGCTGTAACACCCTCACCACCTCTCTTTCCCCTTGATTTGCATTTTAGTATGCATTTGAAAATTATGAAAATGATATATGGTCATCATAAAATTATTCACATGCAACAGAAATGTACAAAGAAAGAAATAAAATCTCCCTCCCAATCAATCCTGGTGTTGACAGATTGGAATGTATACTTCTAGACATTTTTCATGTACTAACAAACATTCTTCAATAGTTTTAAAATGAGATCATACCCTACATACTGTATTGCAACTTAGTTTTTTCACCTAACAATATATCATTAACATTGTTCTGTGTGTGTCATATAGAGTGATCATATTTACTCAATGGGTGCATGGAATTCCTTTGTAAACACTGCAGAAATGCCCTCTTATACATGTGTCTCTCTTTCTCTACCTCTTTTTCTACATGTTCTCCCTTAAGACTAAAGAGGAAACTCCCTAGAGAAAAAAGGAAGGAGCCCTGCTCAGTCCCAGGGGCTCTTTTTTTTTAATAGTTTGATATGAAGACACCTTTATTTTTTTAAGTGTTTATTTTTGAGAGAGAGAGAGATTGAAAGACAGAGACAGAGGGGGAGAGAGAGAGAGAGAGAGAGAGAGAGAGGTAGAATGAGTGGGGGAGGGGCAGAGAGAGAGGGAGACAAAATCCAAAGCAGGTTCCAGGCTGTCAGCACAGAGCCCAATGTGGGGCTGGAACTCATGAACTGTGTGATCATGATCTGAGTCAAAGTCAAATGATTAACTGAGCCATCCAGGCGTCCCTGTTCTAGGGGCTCTTAAGTACATAGTCATGTCGTTATCTTGACATGGAAATTTATGGTTTATGATTGCTTTCACATTTCATTTAATATTCACGCAAGTGTGTGAAGTAGGTTGACAGGTAAGTCATCCCATTTTATTAACTCTCAGAGATATTAAAATGATCTGCTTCATACCTCACAACTAGTTAGGGGAAGAATGAGATTAGAATCCAAGTCTTCTGTCTCCTACCTAGTCGGCTGCCTATTACAATGGAGACAGCTGCTTTCCACTCGCATGTGGAAGGAGAATAGGACTAACTGAAAAAACCTGTGTAGTGATTCACAGGGACCTCGGGATAATGGTTGCCAGGAATGTGCTGCATCAGCCAGTGGTGTCATGTTGAGCAGTGTTGGTTTGGGTAGTTTTTTTATATGGTGAGAAACAAAGAGAATGAAAGTCTCTCCATGTGTTTCTTAGGTTGATCAATGATTTCTGCTTATGCAGTAGAGACCAGCATAGCATGCATATGCACTTAGGTTCTTAACTGTAAGGCTGGGATTCTTAACCCTGTCTGCATGTCAGAATTGCTTGGAGAGCTTTAAAAACCATCCTGTGGACCTCAAACCCCAGAGAGTCTGACTCAATTGTCTGGAAGCAGGAAACTTCTCCGATGATTCTAATATGCAATCAGGGTTAAGAACCACGTAGTGGGAGGGCAACCTGAATTGTGACATTGTAGTTAAGCTTTACTAGGCTTCTGGGAAGAAACATTTCCCCCTTTCTCTGCAAGTTTGCCCCATCAGAAGGGTTTCCAACTCCTTGAATTTTTAGACATCCTCCCAGCATGCATAGGACTACATACATAGATGTTTGTTGATCAGCTAGCCTGACAGGTAGAAGAAGGTTTAGCAGTCAGCAAAAAATGAGACAGGAAACAAACAAACAAACAAACAAAAACAGCATCTATTTTGGGAATGGGGGAAAAATAAAAAGGAAGTACCACAGAGTGTAAAATCAAGATTTTCTTACTAAGGGAAATTCTATAACGTATTGTGACTTCATCTTTTTTTTTATGTTTATTTACTGATTTTGAGAGAGAGAGAGAGAGAGAGAGAGGATCCCAACCAGGCTTTGTGCTGTCAGTGGAGAGCCCAACCCTGGCTCAATCTCAGGAACTGTGACATCATGACCTGAGCAGAAACCAAGAGTCGATGCTTAACCAACTGAGACACCCAGAAGCCCAGTGACTTGACCTTTTGAATAGATCATAGCCATTAGTGTCAGAAAGACTCAGGGAGATTGCTGTACAGTCTTTCCAGAGAAGGGGGCACTTGTCATTTCCAGGGCCTCCACAAGTCCTATTTTACTCCATATTTACCTTCAGGGCTAAAGCAGTAACTCCAGTTCATTTTCTGCTTATAGTTCTGGGGTCTTAGAATCTGGGCTGAAATCCATACTCTGAATTTCAGAATAGCCCTTGGCAAACACGGCCTCCATTTATTTGTTTGTTTGTTTGTTTGTTTAAAGTGTTTATTTTTGAGAGAGAGAGAGAGAGAGAGAGAGAGAGAGAGAGAGAATGAGTGGGGAGGAGCAGGGAGAGGGAGTCAGAGGATCCAAAGCAGACTCTGTGCTGACAGCAGAGAGCTGGATGTGGGTCTCAAACTCATGAAATGAGAGATTGTGACCTGAGCTGAAGTCTGATGCTCAACTGACTGAGCCACCCAGGCACCCCTAAACATGGCCTCCATTTAGAGGATATTTATCTTTTAACTAGGAGCCAACACCTTGAAGGGTACAGGTTGAGTGGGCTGAAGTCACTTTTTTTAAAAAAAATTTTTTTTTTCAACGTTTATTTATTTTTGGGACAGAGAGAGACAGAGCATGAACGGGGGAGGCGCAGAGAGAGAGGGAGACACAGAATCGGAAGCAGGCTCCAGGCTCTGAGCCATCAGCCCAGAGCCCGTCCTGAAGTCACTTTATACTTACAGTAACCTTTTAAGTAAGTTTGGTATTCTCTTTATCAATACCAGAAAGCATTGAGAAACTTATAGATCCTAATCACCTTGGGTGAATAGTCACTCACAGATCCCAAGAAGGGCAAGAAAATAACCTGGATTTTACTTCCATAAACCTTATAGATTAAAAAAAATCTTAAAATGTTACATGGTTTATATCTCCAAAGTAGGACTATGTATGACTACCTCCCACATTGGAAAGAAGATACCTCTGGATGGGGCGCCTGGGTGGCGCAGTCGGTTAAGCGTCTGACTTCAGCCAGGTCACGATCTCGCGGTCCGGGAGTTCGAGCCCCGCGTCGGGCTCTGGGCTGATGGCTCAGAGCCTGGAGCCTGTTTCTGATTCTGTGTCTCCCTCTCTCTCTGCCCCTCCCTCGTTCATGCTCTGTCTCTCTCTGTCCCAAAAATAAATAAACGTTGAAAAAAAAAAAAAAAAAAAAAGAAGATACCTCTGGAGTATAAAGGCACAAAACAGCAAGGAACAAAGGCACTGAATACAAATACATGGAAAAAATTAGAAAGAAACCAATAGCCCCCAAAATAAAATCAAGATAGGTAGAGAGGAGTAAAATTAAACAGGCTGTTAAATAAAGGAGAAACAATTATTTGTATTCAGACTATCATGTGGATAAATATCATAATCAAATATACTTATGGGTAGGGTAATCAGCCATCTCAGTTTTCTTGGAACTGTCCTGATTTTAGCACTGAAATTCCCTTGTATTGGGGAAACATTCAATCCTGGGCAAAATGAGAGGATTGGTCCCCTTACTTATAAGCCCATCTTCTTAGAGAACTAATGAACATAAGAAAATCTATTAGCTAGCGTCCTATCATACACTCAAATTATAATAATTGGAGGGTTTAATAAAAGGACTATTTTAAAAGGTATGGGCATATTGCAGGAAAATCACAATACAGAGTGTAATGTCCTTGGACTGATAACAGCAGGGCTCTCTGTACCTCTCCAAGGCTTAAAGTGGTGAGAAGAAGGATCTGGAGATAGATGGATCCTGGAGGTAGAGGGATATATGAAGAAGGCCACCTGACAGAAGCTGAGACATTTGATGGAGGGATACACCTGATATACAACAGTACTTTGGGGCAGGACATAAATATCCCGATGTCTCTTGCCTCCCTCCCTCTAACATCCTGCTGGTGCTTCCCACTGGCCAAACCCAACCAGAAATGAGAAGAAAGGAAGCTGTTGGTCTGCCTTCTAGCATACAGAGCAGGGTGGAAAGAGTGGAAAGGTGGATCTGAAGGACAAATGGAAAGTATCTAGCATAGAAAGAAAGAAAGAATGAGTGACTATAACTGTATTTATCTCTGAAAAATAAAGGGTATAGAACAGTAGTTTTTCCCTCCAAATCAGGCTTTTGGGGAGAGAAGGGTGAAGAGAAGGAGAAACAGTCTTGGCTTTGGAATTCAAACGTGCCTAAGAGTTAGAGACTTCAACGATCAATGATTTCCAATAAAACTTTTTGTGCTGATGCTAATGTGTTTTTTTCCCCTTTTCATCATTAAAAAAAACCCTGAAGTATAGTTGCCACACAATGTTACATTAGTTTGAGGTATACAATATGGTGACACCTATATATGTTGTGCTATGCTCACAAGTGTAGCCACAATCTGTCACCACACAACGTTATTACAATACCATTGACTATAGTTCCTATGATGTACCTTTCATCTCTGTGACTTATTCTTTACATAACTAAAATCCTGTACCTCCCATCCCCCTTCACCCATTTTGCCCATCCCCCTCACCCGTCTCTCTGGCAAACACCAGTTTATTCTCTGTATTCATGGGGTTTAGGTCTGTTTCTGTGTTGTTTATGTGTTTTGTTTTTTAGATTCCACATATAAGCGAAATCATATGGTATTTGTTTTTCTGGGTCTGACCTACTTCACTCAGCATGATACCCTCTAGGTTAATGGAAATGTTTTATATTTGCCTGATACTGTGGCTATTGAGTAACTGAAATCTGGCTAATGTTACTGATAATGTGAATTTTAAATTGTATTTGATTCTAGTTAATTTAAAGAGACACTCATGGCTTCTAGATACTGTATTGGATGGTGTAGGCCCATATGCAGAGGTCTTCTATGCCAATATACTGTTACACTGGAGAGAAGCCAGAATGAGCTGGGTTCTGTTGGGAACATAATAAAAAAAGATGTGACCACCAATTGTCCCGTGAGCTGGACTCAGCCATTCAGACCCTCCTTACCCTTTTCTCTGTCCTTGAAATGTGGGTTCTGCTTGCCTTTCCCAGTCCCAGAGGCTGCTCCTAGAACATAGCCTTGAGATGGTAATGTTGAAAATACCTGCATGGTATACATGACTGAGCCCCATTAGGACCTCTTTATAAACTTTTAAGATTTGGAGGGTGAATGCAGGGATCCATTTGTCTTGCTACTACCCAAGACAAGCCTTGTATGTAAGTTCCTTTTGCTATTATTAAAATTACCACCTACCAACATGGAGTGGCCTGTTTCTTCCTTTGGTTTCTCCCTGACTTCTGTATACAAGGGGCAATTTCACACTTGATCTTAGCCAAAAGGCCGAGAAGCGATACAAGGGGCAATTTCAAATTATACCAGGAAAGTCCTTGAGAGGGCTGCAAACCTACAACTGGCAAGCCAGCCAGAAGACCAAAGAAACGAGCCTTGGGAAAGATTCATTTCCCGGGGAAATCCCAAGTTGGCCATTGACCTCTGTGTGGGGAAGGATGCTCATTCAAGCCTCTTAAATTTCCCTAGCTTTGGAAAGGACACATCCGTGGGGGCCAACACATCCTGAGTTGGCCATTGACCTCTATGTGGGCAAGGGTGGTCCATGTGTCAGATACTGGTAGACCACCACATGAGTACAAGGACGCCCAGGAAATGCCACCCAGTCTAGTATGCTTGTGGGAGGCACTGCACATTGCAGGCTGTGGCAAGGAAGGGATACACACGGTGGCCGCAGGGGGTTGGCCTCTACTATAAGCAGTTTGGCTGGTTACATATGCCCAGCTGGAGGCTGAAGCTCATGTCTGGAAGTTAAAAAATGAACTAAGATTAGAAAAGAACATAAAACCCGGCAGACAAGATGAGAGAGCAAGATAAAAACTTAGGGACCTTAATATGCTGTTTTGCAAAGCTAGGAGGATAGCAAATACTACAGATTAAGATCCAGGCACTTGTGACAAAGCCTAATTAGGACACTAAGAGCTAAAATCTCTTTAAAAATGATAAACATGAAAAAGAAATATGGTAATTGATGAAGAGACAGACAAAATGCCCTATGTTTTCAAAGCTCTTACTACAAAGGGAAATTTTTATTTATTTTTAAAAAATGTTTATTTATTTATTTTGAGAGAGAGGGCAAGCATGAATGGGGGAGGGACAGAGCCAGAGGGAGAGAGAATCCCAAGCAGACATCACGCTCAGTGTGGAACCCCATGTGGGGCTCCATCCCACAACCATGAGATCATGACCCTAGCCGAAATCAAGAGTCAGATGCTTAACTGACTGAGCCACTCAGGTGCCCACAAAAGAAAAATTTTAAATAGCAATTACTCCCAAAACTCTTAGGAGAAAACTTGCATTCTTTCTGTCTCTTGGAGGTGTAAATTTTTTTTTTTAAGTTGTAAATCTTATCGTGTCTTTAAAATGTAAATACCCCAGGAGATAGCCAAGACATTGTTTACAGTGGCTGAATTTAAAAGAAACAGAGAGGAAAAAGCTTCTTTAAAATACAGACAGCTAGAAATAATAAGAGCAACTCTGTATGCAGGAAAATAGGAAATATATAAGAAAAGTATGAAGAATGAAAATATATTTTTGTTGAGGTAAAAGAAAATAACTTTGTTCTGAAGTTAGACTTATTTAGAGAGGAAAAAATTAGGATAAAATCTTAATAAAAAATAAAATTATAGAAGGTTTGTGAAGGGGAATCTTTAGAAAAGAATTTTATGCATGGTCAGGACTAAGACTGGAATGAATTAATTTTAAAAGTACACTGGTGTGGGGCACCTGGGTGGCTCAGTTGGTTGAGCGTCTGACTTCAGCTCAGGTCATGATCTCACGGTCCGTGAGTTCGAGCCCCGCGTCCGGCTCTGTGCTGACAGCTCAGAGCCTGGAGCCTGCTTCGGATTCTTTGTCTCCTTCTCTCTCTGCCCCTAACCCACTCACATTCTGTCTCTGTCTCTCTCAAAAATAATAAATAAACATTAAAAAAATAAAAAAAAATAAATTTCTAAAAGTACACTTGTGTAAGATTAAAATTTGATTTTTCTCTGTTAAAAAGACAAAATTTTCTTAGATTGCTGGTCTGCCCTTGATAAGAAATTATAAACAAAGGTTTTTGTTTACATGCCCTCAAAACAAAGTTTCTAGTTTTTACATTTACCAGGTTTATAAAAAAAACTCTTATCGGATCTTTGACCAAGGCCATTTAAAATTTTTTTGTTATTTGCAGAGAATTTTTGTTTTACTCTGACACTTCTTTTTCACATATATTCTTATGAAAGTTCTTCATCCTCTAGGAGATTCATAGAAAAAACTTTGACAGGTGGATGTTTTTGGTAAGTAAGTAAGGTCAATTTGCCCTCATATGGGAGGGACAATGATAAAGTACTCACCTAAAGCTACCTCCACAGGCCCACAATATGTCATGGGATGGTAGCTGGGGACCTCTCTGTGTGCTCCTCCACATCGGTAAGATGAACCCATTGCACTGATAATGTAATGCTAATATAAAAGACTTACCTCTGCTGCAGGATGCCTTGCAGGCTTTGTTAGAGCATCTACCAGGGAGAGGATAGACAATGGACCCCCAGGAAATTCAAGGCCTAGGTACTGCCATAAAATTTTGGGTGTTATCTGGTCGGGTAAGACTCATATTGTCCCAAAAGCTGTGATTGCTAAGGTGCAAGCCTGTCCAACCATAAGAGGGTAAAATAAATGCAAACCTTGGTAGGGATTTGGGGGTTTTAGAGCACTTTTATTCCCCACCTGGCACAATGCTTCCATTCCTCATGCCTTTTGGTAAAGAAAGGGCACATGTGGGATTGGGGATTAAAACAACAAGTGGTCTTTGAGCAGACAAAAATACTAATGAAACAGATTAAAGCTCTGGGCATTTCCCAAGTAGGGCTAACATTTGAGTTAAATATATCTGTGAGTCCAAAAAACATGGGTAGGCACCACAGCAAAAACAACAGAATGGGAAAATACCTCTAGGATTTTGGACCCAATTATGGAAGGGGACAAATACTTGATATATCCCCACAGAGCAACAGCTCCTAGCAGTGTACATAGTGCTCCTCCAGGTAGGGCCTCTCACATAGTAGCCAATGCAGCAGCCAGTGGGCTAAACTCAAAGCAGTCTGGCTGGTGATCACTCATGAACCCTGGCCATTAACCCTTTACACTGACAGCTCAGCTATTCTAAGGGGATTAACCCTATGGCTTGGATAATAGAAAACCAAGGGATTGATGATTATGAATAAGTCTTTATGGCCTATGAATAAGCCCTTATAGACATTTGGGTTCATCTGCAAGAGTCCAAGGCAGTCCTCACTGTTTTCCATGTCTCAAATCATAAGGCATTGGCAACTGCTGGTAAGGTGATGCTTTAGCTTGGTACAAGCTTTATCTACTGATCCTTGAGTAGATACAACAGATTGAGTGCATAGAAAAAAATGGACATCACAATGCTCAAATGAAAGGACATATTGCCAGGGGTGCTGGCTTGCTCTTGAAGTACAGTGAAATGGTTAGTACAATAACAACCTGTCCTGTGTATTCTAAATACCACTCAAGGCAACTGCCAAAAAGAATGTGGGTCCATATACCAGAGTTCTCAACTGGTAGGTAATTGGCAAATTCATTATACTGACACCCTTCCTCTGAATGAAGGATTTAAATATACTCTGGTTTATATGGACACTGACTCTGGCCTAACCCAAGCTTTTTCCTGCTTTGGTGCAAGCCAGGCTGACACCATTAGGAGATTAGAGAAATTAAATCCTATATACAGAGGAGAGAGGCTGGGAAGATGGTGGAGGAGAATCCTAAGTTTGTCTTGTCCTATGGATACAACTAGATAACACTCACATCAGTGTAAATAACCCAGAAAATAATCTGAAGCCTGGCAGAACAAACTCCACAACTAAGGGGAGAAGAGGCCACCTCAAGGAAGGTAGAAAGGGTGAAGACATGGTTTGGGAGAGAAATAGATCATGGCCATCCAACGTAGATAGGGAGCTGGCGGCACAGACAAGGGCAAAAATAGACTCTTACACTGGGGAGCCCACATGGGGAAGACAAATCCCCATAATATTTGGCTTTGAAAGTAAGAGAGGCTGAATTTTGTGAGTTCTTACAACCAATGGGACTTAAAGCCTGGAATATAAAAAAATCAGCAGGGAAAGCCAGGAGGGCATTAGGGGGTGGAGTCTCCAGCCTTAAAGAGACAGCACAAATTTGCAGTGGGACATGTGGCCAAAGTTGGTGAGTTACTTCACACCCTTGGGTGAGGGGGCTCTCCTCAATCTCCACTGGGATCCCACCGTCCAGCTACAAGCTGGACTTGTTAAAATACACTCTGCCTGAAGTAGAAAATACACCTTGAGAGAGAGGAGAAGATATGGGTCCTGGTTTGGCATATCCCATCCTTAGTCGATCTCCTCATGCCTGACAATACTTATATGGTATGTACAACCAAGCTAAGATTCTGAAGCTGCCAACCTCACTCTTCCCAAGGCCAAATAGACAGTTTTTCATAATGTGATTGTTTGGTCACTGTGTTTGTTCCCTTCGTAGGCCTGGAGGATATTATAGCACACATAGAAACTCTTACTACATTCATTCAGCAAGCCCTGAATGAGCCAACAAAACTTGTCCCAGTAACCACTGAAATGACTCTAATGAGAAAAGCTGCCTTCCAAATAGAATGGCTTTAGACATTGTTACTGTCGCACAAGGAGGCACCTGTCCCATTCATTATCCAAACAGTATGTTATATACTCTTATCTGATGAGTCTGCTATTGTATCATCTTCATCTTAATCTTCATTAAGTCACATGAGGACACAAGTAAATGCTCTGAATGATTCAACCCCCAGCCAGGAGATTTAATAAATTGATGGTTTGGATCCTGGGGCTCTTGGTAGAGAAAGTTGTCAATGACTTTAAAAATTATGGTCTTACCCTATGTTTTCTCTTATATGTGCTTGTATTGTTGCTGTGGCATCTGCCTCCAACACAGCCAGATAGCCACCAGAAGAGCCACCTTCATGCTAATAAAAACCCTTGCTGACTGCTCACAAGAGGGGTATATATGAAATCACAAGAGCTGGTCACAAGGGTGGACTATGAAGGGGGCGCCTGGGTGGCTCAGTTGGTTGAGCCTCTGACTCTTGATTTCGGCTCAGGTAATGATCTCATGCTTTGTGGGATCAACCCCTGTGACCAGGGATTCTCTCTCTCCCTCTCTCTCTGCCCCTCCCCCACTCATAGTGCATGCATGTGCTCTCTCTCTCTCTCTCAAAATAAATAAACTTAAAATTTTTTAAAAAAAGGGTGGAGTGTTGGGAAATGTGATAAAAAAAGACATGACTATTGATTGACCTGTGAGCTGGACCTGGGTGCTTAGAGGCTCCTCATTCCCTACCCTCTTCTCCCCTGTCCTTGAAATGTGTATTCTGTTTGCTTTTCCCACTCCCAGAGGCTGCTCCAAGGACATAGCCTTGAGACGGTGATATGATGTATACCTGCATGGTACATGTGACTGAGCCCAGCCAGCACCTTTTCATAAACTTTTAAGATTTGGAGGATGCCTCTAGGGATCCATTTATCTTGCTGCCACCCAAGACCAGCCTCATATGCAACTTCCCTTTGCTATTATTAAAATTGCCACCTACCAGGAATGGCCTACCAAGAATGGCCTGCTTCTTTCTTTGGTCTCTCCATGACCTCTACATGCACATGGGAGCAATTCGAATTACATCAGGAAAGCTCCCGAGAAGGCTATGAACCTACAGGTTCACACTACTTTCAACCTCATCTTAACTGCTTTGAAACACTTTACAACATTGATTATTCCTTCCTCCTTAAACTATTCTTGTATTTGGCTTTTACGATACTATACTCTCCTGATTTTCTATCTACTTCTTTGTCCATTCCTTCTCCTTCTCTTTTGTAGGTTGGTCTTCATTTGCTCCTTAAATGTTCCTCAATATGTGTGGGTACTCTGGTCTGCAAGTAACAGAAAACTCAAAGAGATTTGAAAAATAAGGAGATAGATCTCACATTATAAGAAGTCCAGAATTCAGGTGACTCAAGGATTGTGTAACTCAGCAGCTGAATTAAGTAGTCGAGGTCCCAGGTTCTTTTACGTCTTTCTTTTCTGCATCCTTATATGTCAGATTTGTTCTTGGATTAACTCCTTTCATGGTTACAAAATACTTGCTGCAATTCCAGACATAATCCTCAAAAAAGGAGAAGGCTTCTTTTCCTTTAACTCTTGTAGAAAGCTGTCCTGGAAACCTCAAGCAAACTTCTTATATCTTGTCAAGAGTTGTACATATGTCCATGTCTAAACCAATCTCTGGGAAGTTACTATGATTAGTTCAGATCAGTGGTTCTCAAGCTTTGCTGAACATTTGGATTACCTGAGAAATTTTTAAAAATCCTGATGCTCCAATACAATTAAATTGCAATCTCTAGGGATGGACATAAAAACTTATATATATATAATTTTTATGGAGATATAATTAACATAATTTACCTATTTAAAGTGAACAAATGAGTGGTTCTTAGTAGTATATTCACAGTTATCCAACCATCACCATGGTCAGTTTTAGAGCATTTTCACTTCATCTCCTGCTAAAAACCCTGTTCTCATTAGCAGTCATTCCCCATTTCTCCCTAGGCCCCCAGTCCTAGGCAACCTCTAATCTACTTTATACCTCTATAGATTAGCCTATTCTGGATATTTCATATACATGGGATCATACATTATGTAGGTTTTTGTGACTGGCTTCCTTTACATAAAAGTTTTCAAGGTTTACTCATGTTGTAGCATATATCAGTACTTCACCCCTTTTTATGATTGAATATTATTCCATTGTATGCATTGTCACATTTTATTTATCTATTCATTCAGTTAATGGATAGTTGGATTTTTTCTGCTTTTTGATTATTATATATAATTCTGCTGTGAGCATTTGTGTATAAGTTTTCCTATGGACATATTTTTCATTTCTCTTGAGTGTATACATAGGAGCAGAATTGCTGGTTATGTGATAATTCTAATGCTTAATCTTTTGAAGAATTGCCAGACTGTTTTCTAAAATGTCTGCACTATTTTATGTTCTCACCAGCAATGTATAAATGTTCCAATTTCTCTTCATCCTCATCAATAATTATCATCTGTCTTTTTAAAATTATAGTCATTAGAGTCATCCTAGTGGCCATTTTTTGAAGCAGTATTTCATTGTGGTTTTCATTTGTATTTCCATATGCAAATCACATTTCCACATAGCTAATGATATTGAGCATCTTTTCATGTATTTGTGGACCATTATGTCTTCTTTGGAGAACTGTTTATATCATTTGCCCATTTTTAAATTGGGTTGTTTTCTTTTTATTAAGTTTTAAGAGTTCTTTATATATTTGATGCAAGTTCTTTATCAAATATGTAATTTACATTACTTTACCCCATTTTGTGGGTTGTCTTTTCACTTTCTTGATGATATTCTTTGAGGCACAAAGGTTTTTAATCTTCAGAAGCCCAATTTATTTTTTTCTTTTGTCATGTGTGCTTTGGTGTCATGTCTAAAAAACCACTGCCAAATCTGAGGTCATGAAGATTTACTGCTATGTTTTCTTCTATGAATTTTTATAATTATTAGCTCCTGTAGTTGTGTCCATGATCCATCTTAAACTAATTTTGTGTATGGTGTGAGGAAGTGATCCAATTTCATTCTTTTCGTGTGAATATCCAGTTGTCCTGACATCATTTGTTGAAGAGACTGTTCTTTTCCAATTGGATTGTCTTTGCATCCTGTAGAAAATCAATTGATGGTAAATGTGAGAATATATTCCTGTGCTTTCAATTCTACCCTACTGATCTAGATACCTATTCTTTTTTTTTTTTTAATTTTTTTTTTAACATTTATTTATTTTTGAGACAGAGAGAGACAGAGCATGAACGGGGGAGGGTCAGAGAGAGAGGGAGACACAGAATCTGAAACAGGCTCCAGGCTCTGAGCAGTCAGCACAGAGCCTGACGCGGGGCTTGAATTCAAGGACCGTGAGATCATGACCTGAGCTGAAGTCGGACGCTTAACCGACTGAGCCACCCAGGTGCCCCTATTCTTTTTTTTTTTTTTTTTAATGTTTTTATTTTATTTTTGAGAGAGAGAGACAGAGCACGTGCAGGGCAGGGGGTGGGGGGTGATGCAGAGAGAGAGGGAAACACAGAATCTGAAGTAGACTCCAGGCTCCAAGGTGTCAGTACAGAACCTGATGTGGGGCTCGAGCTCATGAACCACGAGATCATGACTGAGCCACCCAGGCACCCCCTATATACCTATTCTTATACCAATACCACATTGTCTTGAGTACTATAGCTTTGTAGTAAATTTTGAAATCAGAGTGTGAGTCCTCCAACTTTGTTCTTCTTTAAGATTGTTTTGGTGATTCTGGGATCCTTACATTTCTGTATGAAATTTAGGATCAACTTGTTAATTTCTACAAAAAAGCCAGCTTGGATTTTGACAGGAATTTTGTTTAAACTGTAGATCAATTGAGGAGAATTGCTTTCTTTTAACAGTATTAAGCCTTCTGATCCATGAACATGAGATGTCTTTCTATTTATTTAGATATTCAAAAATTTCTTTGAACAATGTTTAATAGTTGTCAGAGTATAAGAACTAGTTCTGGGGTGGTAGAGAGTGGGTTATTGTTAGGATGTTAGCTTCCCCTAATGCACATGAATTACATGGGGAGAAGAGACCACCAAATAAAAGTCTAGGTTCTCTTCAGACAGAACAAAAGGTTATGCAGTGAGTAGCAATTCCTTAGGCTTGATTGGTGAATTGGGAACCCACACTGAGGAAAAGAAGGCAGAATATGGTTTATTTTTACTTTTCTTTCCCCTTCTGCCTTTTTGCAGCTTCTGGCTCTTCAAGGGTAGGTAGGGATGAATGGGTGACTGGTAAATGGGCTAAGACTGGTACCATTTTTAGTTTTCTCTTAGTTGTGGAATGCCCTCTGTGATCAAATGTCTCTCCTCTGTAGAACACTTTTATGGGTTCTTTGGCAAACCTGTGGTGGACTTCCACACAGCTTTTTATGCCAAAGGTAATCTTTTCTCTGGGTATACTTTGGTGATCTCCCCTCACCTTTTCTGTCTCTAGGTGTACATTAGGGGAGGGAGGGGGCCAGGGGAGGGGGTTGGGAGGGTGGAGCAGCTGTCTCAGTGGTCAGTTTCTTCAGACAAAGTTCTTTCAGACAGTTCATACCTGGCTACCTGTAGCTAGGGTGTCAATTTGGCTCAAGGAATTCATGTGCTCTTGGCATGCCAAGTGGTTGAAGTGCAGTGTAACCAGCTCTGATGCCCCTATCCTTGTCTTGTTGTCATGGTAGTTCTAGCCAGTCTCCTGCCTTCAGACTTCTCCAGACAAGAACAGGCACTAGGCCTAAGACTCCTGGGATCCTTATCAAGTTCTCTCAGGTCTCCCAGGCTCTGCTCTGATAGTAAGTAGCCTGGGGTAGGCCTAAGAGTTTCTATAACTCAGCCAGGTTTCATTCAAAGAATGAGATGCTAGTCTCTCTTGTTGCAGGCTATCCCAATATCTGTGAAGATTCTCTTAGAATTCTGTGTACTTGGCTTGAGGGAGAGTGTAAGGGAGGAGGAAAAAGAGCAGAGCCTTCATTAGCCTATATGACCTTGTGTGAGTTAGCAGAAGGACATTACTCCTCAAGATACTTTACTGCCATCTGCTGGAAAATTGTTATAACACTATATAAATCTCTGATGACTGTGGGGTGAATGGTGCCCCCTGTAGTTGTGCAGTGTACATGTAGCACAGCTATAAAGAATATTCCCAAGAGAAAAAATCTCAGCATCCTTTGCTTCTATGAATCCCTTTCAATGACTCCTTTGCTGACAAGTTTCTTTTCTCATATGTAGATTATGCGATAAGGGTTTTTTATCTTTTTGTATATCCTGCAAAGATGTATCTAGCACCTATCCTCCCAATGTGGGAGTATTTATTGCCCTTTATCTTCAACTTTGTAGCCTTAGATGAAATTATGAGAAAACAGAAAAGTCTCATTTTACTTCTTGTTATTGCCTTTTGTTAGCCAACTGTTAGGTGGAATGCAAAGATAACTTACAAGAATCCAGACGATAACAGCTCTTTCAAATGAAGTACAAAATATCTATAATAAACTTTCCCACCAAAGAAGTTAGCAGTAACCAAATATATTCTAGATTAGAATGTGTCAATGAATTTAAAAAGTACCAGTTTATGTTTTAGAGCCAAGTATATAATAAATGGATACTTGATGAATGAATGAGAAAATGAATGAATGAATGACCAAATAGAAACTATCTGAGACTCTGAATCATTTGTTTTAATTCATCAGGTTCTTTCTTTTTTTTTTTTTAATAACGATTGTTTTTCTTTATTTTATTTTATTTTTTAATTTAAAAAATTTTAACGTTTATTTTTGAGAGAGATACAGTGTGAACAGGGGGAGGAGCAGAGAGAGAGGGAGACACAGAATCAGAGGCAGGCTCCAGGGTCTGAGCTGTCAGCACAGAACCTGATACGGGACTTGAACCCACAAGCCATGAGATCATGACCTGAGCCAAAGTTGGATGCTTAACCGACTGAGCCACCCAGGCACCCCTAATTCATCAGTTTCTTTCTGTGAGAATCTGCCCCATATCAATTGTTTTAGTTTCTTGCGCCTTCATAAGAAATTAGCACAAATTAGGTGGCTTAAAACAACAGAAATTTCTCTCACAGTCTTGGGTCCAGAAGTCCAAAATCAGGGTTTGGGGAGGGTTGGTTCCTCCTGGAGGCTCTGAGAGAGAATTCATTCCAAGCCTCACTCTTATCTTCTGGTGATGGCTAGCAATCCTTGGTGTTACTTGGCTTGTAGCTGTATAACTCCAATCTCTGCTTCCATCTTCACATGGCAATCTCACTTGTGTCTCTAATCTTCTTCTCTTTTCTCTTATAAGGACACAGCCATGGGATTTAGGGCTCATCCTAAATCTAGAATGATCTTACCCCAAGATTCTTAAGTTAATTACATCTGCAAAGACCCTATTTCAAATAAGGTTGCATTCAAAGGTACCAGGGAATAGAACTTGGATGTACCATTTTGGTGTGGATGATGCAGCCCACTAACCACTGAAAATCACTCATGCTGTGATCCATACCTCTGTCATGCAATACAAGTGAATGATTTTTTTCCATAGCTGCTTTCCAGCAGACAGTAGGATTCCATTTGGCCAGTGAAAGTATGGCTTTGACTTTCCACCAGTGTCACTACCAATCATGAAGAACACACCCATCACTGCACCCACACTAATGAGGTCAGACGTGTCTGGACTTTGCACGATAACAAGCCAGGGAAAATCACAAATAGAAAACCATCTTGTCCCTAATATTCTGAGAGGTACAGTCATCAAATTAATTGAGATGTAAAAAAATGATAGTTTCTTTGAAAATATAGAGAAACAAGAGGCACACTAGAAGATTCCTTCCTTGTTAGCTCAGTGGTTTCTCCTGATACTAAAAATTTTTATAGTGTTCCAATTTCTCAAAAGCCTCTACTACAAAAATGAAGTGAGAAAAGTCTTGTTCTTTATCAAATATGTATAGCCATAGCTTTTGAACTAGAATGAACCCAGTAAAATATACATATATTTTTTCAGATATAGTATGTTTTGGTGAGCAGGGAGATCTTGTTTCTTCTCACTGAACTGTGATTGAAAGTGTCTGGCCACCATGCAGCTCGTTTGAGAATCTGTCTGAGCACCAGCATCTTTACCACGTGCATTCCAATCTCAACAGAGGGTTCTCACAGTCCAATAGGATTCCTCAATGAACAACATTCATTGTTTCTTGCCTATTCTTTTTTTCCTGCTGGGTTAAATCTTTCTTTCTGAAGAATATTCTTTGTGTTTAAATGAAAAGTTTTATCAATATACACACATATATAGGGAATTCTCACAAAGCAATCACCAAGATCTAAACTTAACAGTATTTTTGGGGCGTCTGGGTGGCTCAGTCGGTTGAGCGGCCGACTTCGGCTCAGGTCACGATCTCGCAGTCCGTGAGTTCGAGCCCCGTGTCCGGCTCTGTGCTGACAGCCTGGAGCCTGTTTCGGATTCTGTGTCTCCCTCTCTCTGACCCTCCCCCATTCATGCTCTGTCTCTCTCTGTCTCAAAAATAAATAAACGTTAAAAAAAATTAAAAAGTAATAAAAAAAATAAACTTAGCAGTATTTTTTTTTATATGAAGTTTATTGACAAATTGGTTTCCATACAACACCCAGTGCTCATCCCAAAAGGTGCCCTCCTCAATACCCATCACCCACCCGCCCCTCCCTCCCACCCCCCATCAACCCTCAGTTTGTTCTCAATTTTTAACAGTCTCTTATGCTTTGGCTCTCTCCCACTCTAACGTCCTTTTTTTTTTTTTCCTTCCCCTCCCCCATGGGTTCCTGTTAAGTTTCTCAGGATCCACATAAGAGTGAAACCATATGGTATCTGTCTTTCTCTGTATGGCTTATTTCACTTAGCATCACACTCTCCAGTTCCATCCACGTTGCTACAAAAGGCCATATTTCATTTTTTCTCATTGCCACGTAGTATTCCATTGTGTATATAAACCACAATTTCTTTATCCATTCATCAGTTGATGGACATTTAGGCTCTTTCCATAATTTGGCTATTGTTGAGAGTGCTGCTATGAACATTGGGGTACAAGTGCCCCTATGTATCAGTACTCCTGTATCCCTTGGGTAGATTCCTAGCAGTGCTATTGCTGGGTCATAGGGTAGGTCTATTTTTAATTTTCTGAGGAACCTCCACACTGCTTTCCAGAGCGGCTGCACCAATTTGCATTCCCACCAACAGTGCAAGAGGGTTCCCGTTTCTCCACATCCTCTCCAGCATCTATAGTCTCCTGATTTGTTCATTTTGGCCACTCTGACTGGCGTGAGGTGATACCTGAGTGTGGTTTTGATTTGTATTTCCCTGATAAGGAGCGACACTGAACATCTTTTCATGTGCCTGTTGGCCATCTGGATGTCTTCTTTAGAGAAGTGTCTATTCATGTTTTCTGCCCATTTCTTCACTGGGTTATTTGTTTTTCGGGTGTGGAGTTTGGTGAGCTCTTTATAGATTTTAGATACTAGCCCTTTGTCCGATATGTCATTTGCAAATATCTTTTCCCATTCCGTTGGTTGCCTTTTAGTTTTGTTGGTTGTTTCCTTTGCTGTGCAGAAGCTTTTTATCTTCATAAGGTCCCAGTAGTTCACTTTTGCTTTTAATTCCCTTGCCTTTGGGGATGTGTCGAGTAAGAGATTGCTACGGCTGAGGTCAGAGAGGTCTTTTCCTGCTTTCTCCTCTAAGGTTCTGATGGTTTCCTGTCTCACATTTAGGTCCTTTATCCATTTTGAGTTTATTTTTGTAAATGGTGTGAGAAAGTGGTCTAGTTTCAACCTTCTGCATGTTGCTGTCCAGTTCTCCCAACACCATTTGTTAAAGAGGCTGTCTTTTTTCCATTGGATGTTCTTTCCTGCTTTGTCAAAGATGAGTTGGCCATATGTTTGTGGGTCTAGTTCTGGGGTTTCTATTCTATTCCATTGGTCCATGTGTCCGTTTTTGTGCCAATACCATGCTGTCTTGATGATGACAGCTTTGTAGTAGAGGCTGAAGTCTGGGATTGTGATGCCTCCTGCTTTGGTCTTCTTCTTCAAAATTCCTTTGGCTATTCGGGGCCTTTTGTGGTTCCATATGAATTTTAGGATGGCTTGTTCTAGTTTCGAGAAGAATGCTGGTGCAATTTTGATTGGGATTGCATTGAATGTGTAGATAGCTTTGGGTAGTATTGACATTTTGACAATATTTATTTTTCCAATCCATGAGCAGGGAATGTCTTTCCATTTCTTTAAATCTTCTTCAATTACCTTCATAAGCTTTCTATAGTTTTCAGCATACAGATCCTTTACATCTTTGGTTAGATTTATTCCTAGGTATTTTATGCTTCTTGGTGCAATTGTGAATGGGATCAGTTTCTTTATTTGTCTTTCTGTTGCTTCATTGTTAGTGTATAAGGATGCAACTGATTTCTGTACATTGATTTTGTATCCTGCAACTTTGCTGAATTCATGTATCAGTTCTAGCAGACTTTTGGTGGAGTCTATCGGATTTTCCATGTATAATATCATGTCATCTGCAAAAAGCGAAAGCTTGACTTCATCTTTGCCAATTTTGATGCCTTTGATTTCCTTTTGTTGTCTGATTGCTGATGCTAGCACTTCCAGCACTATGTTAAACAACAACGGTGAGAGTGGGCATCCCTGTCGTGTTCCTGATCTCAGGGAAAAAGCTCTCAGTTTTTCCCCGTTGAGGATGATGTTAGCTGTGGGCTTTTCATAAATGGCTTTTATGATCTTTAAGTATGTTCCTTCTATCCCGACTTTCTCGAGGGTTTTTATTAAGAAAGGGTGCTGGATTTTGTCAAAGGCCTTTTCTGCATCGATTGACAGGATCATATGGTTCTTCTCTTTTTTTTTGTTAATGTGATGTATCACGTTGATTGATTTGCGAATGTTGAACCAGCCCTGCATCCCAGGAATGAATCCCACTTGATCATGGTGAACAATGCTTTTTATATGCTGTTGAATTCGATTTGCTAGTATCTTATTGAGAATTTTGGCATCCATATTCATCAGGGATATTGGCCTGTAGTTCTCTTTTTTTACTGGGTCTCTGTCTGGTTTAGGAATCAAAGTAATACTGGCTTCATAGAATGAGTCTGGAAGTTTTCCTTCCCTTTCTATTTCTTGGAATAGCTTGAGAAGGATAGGTATTATCTCTGCTTTAAACGTCTGGTAGAACTCCCCTGGGAAGCCATCTGGTCCTGGACTCTTATTTGTTGGGAGATTTTTGATAACCGATTCAATTTCTTCGCTGGTTATGGGTCTGTTCAAGCTTTCTATTTCCTCCTGATTGAGTTTTGGAAGAGTGTGGGTGTTCAGGAATTTGTCCATTTCTTCCAGGTTGTCCAATTTGTTGGCATATAATTTTTCATAGTATTCCCTGATAATTGTTTGTATCTCTGAGGGATTGGTTGTAATAATTCCATTTTCATTCATGAGTTTATCTATTTGGGTCATCTCCCTTTTCTTTTTGAGAAGCCTGGCTAGAGGTTTGTCAATTTTGTTTATTTTTTCAAAAAACCAACTCTTGGTTTCGTTGATCTGCTCTACAGTTTTTTTAGATTCTATATTGTTTATTTCTGCTCTGATCTTTATTATTTCTCTTCTTCTGCTGGGTTTAGGCTGCCTTTGCTGTTCTGCTTCTATTTCCTTTAGGTGTGCTGTTAGATTTTGTATTTGGGATTTTTCTTGTTTCTTGAGATAGGCCTGGATTGCAATGTATTTTCCTCTCAGGACTGCCTTCGCTGCGTCCCAAAGCGTTTGGATTGTTGTATTTTCATTTTCGTTTGTTTCCATATATTTTTTGATTTCTTCTCTAATTGCCTGGTTGACCCACTCATTCGTTAGTAGGGTGTTCTTTAACCTCCATGCTTTTGGAGGTTTTCCAGACTTTTTCCTGTGGTTGAGTTCAAGCTTCATAGCATTGTGGTCTGAAAGTATGCATGGTATAATTTCAATTCTTGTAAACTTATGAAGGGCTGTTTTGTGACCCAGTATATGATCTATCTTGGAGAATGTTCCATGTGCACTCGAGAAGAAAGTATATTCTGTTGCTTTGGGATGCAGAGTTCTAAATATATCTGTCAAGTCCATCTGATCCAGTGTCTCATTCAGGGCCCTTGTTTCTTTATTGACCGTGTGTCTAGATGATCTATCCATTTCTGTAAGTGGGGTGTTAAAGTCCCCAGCAATTACCACATTCTTATCAATAAGTTTGCTTCTGTTTATGAGTAATTGTTTTATATATTTGGGGGCTCCGGTATTCGGCGCATAGACATTTATAATTGTTAGCTCTTCCTGATGGATAGACCCTGTAACTATTATATAATGTCCTTCTTCATCTCTTGTTACAGCCTTTAATTTAAAGTCTAGTTTGTCTGATATAAGTATGGCTACTCCAGCTTTCTTCTGGCTTCCAGTAGCATGATAAATAGTTCTCCATCCCCTCACTCTGAATCTAAAGGTGTCCTCAGGTCTAAAATGAGTCTCTTGTAGACAGCAAATACATGGGTCTTGTTTTTTTATCCATTCTGATACCCTATGTCTTTTGGTTGGCGCATTTAATCCATTTACATTCAGTGTTATTATAGAAAGATACGGGTTTAGAGTCATTGTGATGTCTGTATGTTTTATGCTTGTAGTGATGTCTCTGGTACTTTGTCTCACAGGGTCCCCCTTAGGATCTCTTGTAGGGCTGGTTTCGTGGTGACAAATTCCTTCAGTTTTTGTTTGTTTGGGAAGACCTTTATCTCTCCTTCTATTCTAAATGACAGACTTGCTGGATAAAGGATTCTCGGCTGCATATTTTTGCTGTCTAGCACCCTGAAAATCTCGTGCCAATTCTTTCTGGCCTGCCAAGTTTCAAAAGAGAGATCCGTCACGAGTCTTATAGGTCTCCCTTTATATGTGAGGGCACGTTTACCCCTTGCTGCTTTCAGAATTTTCTCTTTATCCTTGTATTTTGCCAGTTTCACTATGATATGTCGTGCAGAAGATCGATTCAAGTTACGTCTGAAGGGAGTTCTCTGTGCCTCTTGGATTTCAATGCCTTTTTCCTTCCCCAGTTCAGGGAAGTTCTCAGCTATAATTTCTTCAAGTACCCCTTCAGCACCTTTCCCTCTCTCTTCCTCCTCTGGGATACCAATTATGCGTAGATTATTTCTTTTTAGTGTATCACTTAGTTCTCTAATTTTCCCCTCATACTCCTGGATTTTTTTATCTCTCTTTTTCTCAGCTTCCTCTTTTTCCATAACTTTATCTTCTAGTTCACCTATTCTCTCCTCTGCCTCTTCCATCCGAGCTGTGGTGGTTTGCATTTTGTTTTCCATTTCCTTTAAAGCGTTTTTCAGCTCCTCGTGACTGTTTATTAGTCCCCTGATGTCTGTAGCAAGAGATTCTCTGCTGTCCTGTATGCTGTTTTCCAGCCCAGCGATTAATTTTATGACTATTATTCTAAATTCACTTTCTGTTATATTATTTAAATCCTTTTTGATCAGCTCATTAGCTGTTGTTATTTCCTGGAGATTCTTCTGAGGGGAATTCTTCCGCTTGGTCATTTTGGATAGTCCCTGGTGTGTTGAGGGCCTGCAGGGCACTTCCCCTGTGCTGTGGTGTATAACTGGAGTTGGTGGGCGGGGCCGCAGTCCGACCTGATGTCTGCCCCCAGCCCACCGCTGGGGCCACAGTCAGACTGGTGTGTGCCTTCTCTTCCCCTCTCCTAGGGGCGGGATTCACTGTGGGGTGGTGTGGCCCGTCTGGGCTACTTGCACACTGCCAGGCTTGTGATGCTGGGGATCTGGCGTATTAGCTGGGGTGGGAAGGCAAGGTGCACGGCGGCAGGGGGGGCAGGCTTAGCTCGCTTCTCCTTAGGTGATCCACTTCAGGAGGGGCCCTGTGGCAGCCGGAGGGAGTCAGATCGCTGCCGGAGGTTTGGCTCCACAGAAGCACAGAGTTGGGTGTTCGCGCGGAGGGAGCAATTTCCCTGGCCGGAGCCGGTTCCCTTTGGGATTTTGGCTGGGGGATGGGCGGGGGAGATGGCGCTGGCGAGCGCCTTTGTTCCCCGCCAAACTGAGCTCTGTCGTCCAGGGGCTCCGCAGCTCACCCTCCCTTTGTCCTCCAGCCTTCCCGATTTCTGAGCAGAGCTGTTAACTTATGACCTCCCAGACGCTAAGTCGCGCTTGCTGTCGGAACACAGTCCGTCAGGCCCCTCCGCTTTTGCAAGCTGGACTCGGGGGCTCTGCTTGGCCGGCGAGCCGCCCCTCCGCCCCGGCTCCCTCCCGCCAGTCCGTGGAGCGCGCACCGCCTCGCCGCCCTTCCTACCCTCTTCCGTGGGCCTCTCGTCTGCACTTGGGTCCGGTGACTCTGTTCTGCTAATCCTCTGGCGGTTTTCTGGGTTATTTAGGCAGGTGTAGGTGGAATCTAAGTGATCAGCAGGACGCGCGGTGAGCCCAGCGTCCTCCTACGCCGCCATCTTCCTCGGGTCTCCAGTATTTTGTTAACAGTAATATGTAATCTATTTTTTTTGGCCTGAAATATTTTATTTTTATTTTTAATTTTATTTTATTAAAAAAATGTCTTAATGTTTACTTATTCTTGAGAGAGAGATAGAGTGTGAGCAGGAGAGGGGCACAGAGAGAGGGAGAAAGAATCTGAAGCAGGCTCCAGGCTCTGACCTCTCGGCACAGAGCCTGATGCGGAGCTGTAACCCATGAACCGTGAGATTATAACCTGAGCCAAAGTTGGATGCTTAGCCCACTGAGCCACCAGGCACCCTTAGGCTGATATGTTTTAAAGAAGATCCTAGACACCATACCATTTTATCCCTACATACATTGGTGTGCATCCTTGAAAATTATAGATATTTTCTTACATACCATATACAATACCAATATCATACTCAACAATAATTCTTCAGTATCATCTAATACCCAGCCTATGTTCAAATTTCCCTAGTGGTCTCAAAAATGTCTTTTTGTGGTTTGAGTTTCTTTAAATCAGGACCCAAGTAAGACGCACACACAAAATTATATTGTTGTGTCTTTTCAATCTCCTCTAGTACAGGGTTTGTCAGCAGTGGCACTATTGATGTTTTGGAACAGATAATTCTTACATGTGTGGGCAGTCCTGTGCATTTCAGGATGTTTAGCAGCATCCTTGGCCTCTACTTCCTAGATTCCAGTAGCAATTCTCACATTCAGACAATCAAAAATGTCTCCAGACATTGTTAAATGTCCCCCTGAGGACAAAATCATCTCTGGTGAGAATACTGATCTAGTACAGTCCTCTTTTTTTTTAAATGTGACATTGAATTAAGGAATAAATTAGTTGAGTTGTCTTGTGGAATGTCCCACATTCTGAATGTTTGGTTCCTTATGGGATCATCTAACTTATTCCTCTATTCCATTTTCCTGTCATTGGAAACCAGGCTAAGAGAGGCAAAGTTACGGTCTCAGGCTCAATATTTTTGACAAAAATTCTTAAGAGTTGGTGCCATATTGCGTCAAATCAGGAGACTAGCATGTCTGATTGTGTCATTACTCTTGATCCTAAGATTAATCAGTAGGTTCAGATAGTGACAGTTTGAGCCCTTCACTGCAATGTTCTCCAACAACCTTCTATTTAGTGGTTTCATTCATTGATGAGTTTTACCTGTATCAACTATTTCATTAGGCTGAATATTAGAGATTTTCTAATTCTATCTGTGCTTTATAATTAAAAAACTTTTTAAAAAGTTTTAATTTAAAATCTAGTTAACATACAGTGTAATACTAGTTTCAGATGTACAATATAGTGATTCAACGCTTCCATGTAACACCTTGAATTCATCACAACAAGTGTACTCTTTAATCCCCATCATCTATTTATCCCATTTTCCCATTCATCTCCCTTCTGGTAACCCTCAGATTGTTCTCTATAGTGAAGAGTCTATTTCTTGGTTTGCATCTCTCTCTCTCTTTTTCCCCATTGCTCATTTGTTTTGTTTCTTCAATTCCATATATGAGTACAATCATATAGTATTTGTCTTTTTCTGACTTTATTTCACTTAGCATAATACTCTCTAGCTCCATCTATATCATTGCAAATAGCAAGATTTCATTCTTTTTTTTATGGATGGGTAATATTCCAGTGTGTGTGTGTGTGTGTGTGTGTGTGTGTGTGTGTATAATCATAAATCTTTTTTATCCATTCATCAATCAATGGACACTTGGGCTGGTACATAATGCTGCTATAAACATTGGAGTACACATATTCTTTGAATTAGTATTTTTGGGAGCGCTTGGGTGGCTCAGTTGGTTAAGTGTCCAACTTCAGCTCAGGTCAAGATCTCATGGTTTGTGAGTATGAGCCCTGTATCAGGCTCTGTGCTATCAGCTTGGAGCCTGGAGCCTGCTTCAGATTCTGTGTCTCCCTCTCTCTCTGCCTCTCCTCCACTCACACTTGGTCTCTCTCTCAAAAACAAACAAACAAACAAATATGAGTTTGTGTTTTTGTGTTGAGTGAATACCTAGTAGTGCAACTGCTGGATCATTTGGTATTTCTATTTTTAACTTTTTGAGGAACTTCTATACTATTTTCCAGAGTGGCTGCACCAATTTGCATTCCCGCCAATATTGCAAGAGGGTACCCCTTTCTCCACATCCTTACAAACACCTGTTGTTTCTTGTGTTTTTGGTTTTAGCCATTCTGACTGATGTGAGGTGATATCGTAAGTTTTTTTTAAGTTTAATTTAAATTCATTATAGTTAACACACAGTGTTATATTAATTTAAAGTGTACACTATAGTGATTCAACAGTTCTATACATTACTCAGTGCTCATCATAATAAGTGTACTCTTAATCCCCTTCACCTATTTCACCAGTCCCTCCACCTACCTCCCCTCTAATAACCATCAGGAGGTTCTATATAGTTAAGAGTGTGCTTTTGATTTGTTTCTTTTTTTCTCTTTGTTTATTTATTTTGTTTCTCAAATTCCACATATGAATGAAATCATATGGTATTTGTCTTTCTCTGACTGACTTATTTCACTTAGCATTATACCCTCTACATCCACCTTTGTTGTTGCAAATGGCAAGATTTCATTCTTTTTTATGTCTGAGTAATCTTCCATTATATATATATATGTGTGTGTGTGTGTGTGTGTGTGTATATATTATATATATATGTATATATATAATATATATATATTACATATATATGTATATATAATATATATATATATATTACATCTTTATACATTCATCTATTGATGGAAATTGGGCTGCTTCCATAATCTGGCTATTGTAAATAATGCTGCAATAAACATAAGGGTGCATATGACTTTTTGAATTAGTGTTTTCATATTCCTTTTTTTTTCAGAGAAATTTATTTATTTAAATTTTAATTTCAGTATAGTTAACATACAGTATTATATTAGTGTATAAAATATAGTGATTCAACATTATATTATACATTGTTCATTGCTCATCAAGATAAGTGCACTCTTAATCCCCTTCACCTATTTCACCCATCCTCCTATCCACCTCCCCTCTGGTAACTAGTTTGTTCTCTATAAATAAGAACCTGTTTTTGGTTTATCTCTCTCTTTCTTTTTCTTTCTTTTTTTTTCTGTTTCTTAAATTCCACATATTTGTGAAATTACGTAATATTTGTAATATCCCATTGTGTATATATACCACATATTCTTTAAAATATTTTTTTTAATGTTTATTTTTTAAGAGAGAGATAGACAGAGCCTGAGCAGGAGAGGAGCAGAGAGAGTGGGAGACACAGATTCGGAAGCAAGATCATGACCTGAGCCGAAGTCAGATGCCTAATCCACTGAGCAACCCAGGAGCCCCTATACCACACCTTTATTCATTCATCTACTGATGGACACTTGGGCTGCTTCATAATTAGGCTATTTTAAATGATGCTTCAATAAATATAGGGGTGCATACGTCTTTTTGAATTAGTTTTTTCATATTCTATAGGTAAATACCCAGTAGTGGAATTACTGGATCATATGGTAAGTTTTAATTTTTTGAGGAACATCCGTACTATTTTCCATAGTGTCTGCACCAGTTTGCATTTCCCCCAACAGTGCACAAAGGTTCCTTTTTCTCCACAGCCTCACCAACACTTGTTTCTTATGGATTTGATTTTAGCCATTCTGACAAGTATGAGGTTACATCTCATTGTGGGTTTTTAAAAAAAATTTTTAATGTTTATTTATTTTTGAAGGAGACAGATACAGAGCGTGAGCAGGGAGGGGAAGAGAGAGAGAGGGAGACACAGAAACCAAAGCAGGCTCCAGGCTCTAAGCTGTCAGCACAGAACCCCACATGAGGCTCCAACTCACAAGCTGGAGATCATGACCTGAGCTGAAGTCGGCTGCTTAACTGACTAAGCCACCCAGGTGCCCCTCGTTGTGGTTTTGATTTCCATTTCTCTGATGATGAGTGATGATGAGCATCTTTTCATGTATCTGTTGGACATTTATATGTCTTCTTTGGAGCAAAAATCTCATGTCTTCTGCCCATTTTTAAATTGGATTGTTATTTGGTGTTAAGTTTTATAAGTTCTTTATATATTTTGCATACAAACCTTTTATTGGATATGTCATTTGCAAATAACATCTCCCATTCAGTAGGTTGTCTTTTAGTTTTGTTGATTGTTTTCTTCACTGTGCAGAAGCTTTTTATTTTGATGTAGTCCCAATAGTTTATTTTTGCTTCCCCGCCCCCCCCCCACCCCTTGCTTCAGGAGACATATCTAGAAAAATGTTGCTATGGCCAATATCTTAGCTATTACTACCTATGCTCTCTTCTAGGATTTTTATGGTTTTAGGTCTCACATTTAGGTCTTTAACCATTTTGGGTTTATTTTTTGTATATGGCGTGAGAAAGTGGGTCTAGTTTCATACTTATGCGTGTTGCTGTCCAGTTTTCCTAACAGCATTTGTTGAAGAGACTATCTTTTTCCCACTGCATATTCTTGCTTTCTTTGTTGAAGATTAATTGACTATATAATTGTGAGTTTATTTCTCAGCTCTCTATTCTGTTCCATTGACCCATGTGTTTATTTTTGTGCCAGTGCCATACTGTTTTGATTACTACAGTTTTGTGTATTTCTTGAAATCTGGGATAGTGATATCTCCAGTTTTATTTTTATTTTTCAAGATTGCTTTGGCTATTTGGGGTCTTTAGTGATTCCATGCAAATTTTAGGATTATTTGTTCTAGTTCTATGAAAAATGCTATTGGTATTTTGACAGGGATTGCATTAAATCTGTAGATTGCTTTGGGTAGGACATTTTAACAATATTTGTTATTCTGATCCATGAGCAAGAAATATCTACTTGTGTCATCTTCAATTCCTTTCATCAATGTTTTATAGTTTTCAGAGTACGTCTTTCACTTCCTTCGTTAAGTTTATTTTATTATTTTTGGTATAATTGTAAATGGTATTGTTTTCTTTTTTTTTTTTAAAGTTTTTTTTTTTTAACGTTTATTTATTTTTGAGACAGAGAGAGAGACAGAGCATGAACGGGGGAGGGGCAGAGAGAGAGGGAGACATAGAATCGGAAGCAGGCTCCAGGCTCTAAGCCATCAGCCCAGAGCCTGACGCAGGGCTCGAACTCACGGACCGCGAGATCGTGACCCGGGGTGAAGTCGGACGCTTAACCGACTGAGCCACCCAGGCGCCCCAATGGTATTGTTTTCTTAATTTCTCTTTCTGCTACTTCATTATTAGTGTATAGAAATGCAATGGATTTCTGTATATTGATTTTATATCCTGTGACCTTACTGACTTAATAAAAAAAATTTTTTAGAGCATTTCCAACTTACAGTGGAAAGTACAGAGAGTTCCCATGTATCCCTTGTCCCCACACCCACAATTTCCTATACTATTGACATCCCATACCAGAGTGGTATATTTTGTTACAATCTATGAATCCTCTTATCGCCCAACGATCACATCTTACCTTAAGTTTAACTCTTGGTGTTGTACATTCTATGAGCTTTGGCAAATGTATAATGACATGTATCTACCATGGCTTCATCAAACTGAGAAGTTTCACTGTCCCCAAACTCCTGTGCTCTGCCATTCATCTCTCCCTCTTCCCTAACCCCTGGCAACCATTGATCTTTTTACTGTCTCCATAGTTTTCCCTTTTCCAGAATGTTATATAGTTGGATTATATTTATGTAGCCTTTCAGATTGGCTTCCTTCACTTTGTAATACCATTTAAGGTTATCCACATCTTTTTGTGGCTTGGTAGCTCATTTCTTTTTAAAATGAAAAACATTCCATTGCATGATTGTACCACAGTGTATTTATCCCTCACCTACTGAGGGACATCTTAGTTGCTTCCAAGTTTTGGCAGTTATGAATAAAGCCACTGTAAACATTTGTGTGTAAGTTTCTGTATGGAGAGGTTTTCAAGTCCTTTGGGTAGATACTAAGAAGTGCGATTGCGGGATCATATGGGAAGAGTACATTTAGTTTTGTAAGAAACAGCCAAACTATCTTTTTAAATTGCTGTACCATTTTGTATTCCCATCAACAGTGACTAAGAAAGAGCTCCTGTTTGCTCTATATCCTTGTTAGCATTTGGTGTCAGTATTTTGGTGTTAGCATTTGGTGCCCGTTCTAATAGGTGTATAGTACTATCTCATTGTCATTTTAATTTGCAATTCCTTAATGACATATTATGTTTAGCATATTTTCATATGCTTACTTGCTATCTGTATGTATTCTTTCATGAGGTACCTGTTCAGGTCTTTTGTCCATTTTTTATTCATGTTGATCATTTTCTTACTGTTGGGTTTTAAGTGTTCCTTGCATATTTTTGGATAAATTTCTTTATCAGATGTGTATTTTGCAAATATTTCCCTCTAGCCTGTGGCTTGTTTTCTCATTTTTTTCACATTGTCTTTCTTTTTTTCTTTAACTGAATGCCAGCCTTCATAGTGTTTATATTTTTCCAGCTTTATTGGGATATAATTGATATATAACATTGTGTAAGCTTAAGGTATACAACATGATGATTTGATACATGTATATATTGTTAAATGATTAAAATAAAGTTAGGTAACACATCTATCACTTCACATAATTACATATTTTTGGTGCTGAAAACATTTAAGATCTATTATTCTCTTTGCAACTTTCAAGAATATAATATAGTATTGTTAACTATAGCAACCATGCTGAATATTAGATTTCCCAGAAATTATTCATTTTATAGCTGGAAGTTTGTACTCTTTGACCAATATGTCCTCATTTCTCCCATCCCCTATTCCCTGACAACTACCATTCTATCCTCTGTTTCAATGAGTTTGGCATTTTTAAAAAAGATTCCGCATATAAGTGAGACCAGATCTAGTATTTGTCTTTCCCAGTCTGGTTTATTTCACTTAGCATAAGGCCTTCAAGGTCCATTCATGTTGTCTCAAATGACAAGATTTCCTTCTTTTTTATGGCTGAATAATATTCGTGTGTGTGTGTGTGTGTGTGTGTGTGTGTGTAATATTTTCTTTATCAATTTTTTTTTATCCATTCATCTGTTGATGGACACTTAGGTTGTTTCCATATCTGGGCTATTGCAAATAATGCTGCAATAAACATGGGGGTGCAGCTATCTCCTAAGATAGTGATATTGTCCTTCACAGAGCACAAGTTTTTCAATTTAATGAAACCCAGCTTACCAATTGTTTCTTTCCTAGAACATGCTTTGGGTGTTGTATCTAAAATGTCATTGCCCTTACTCAACATGTCTCCTGAGGCAAGGGAAACAAAAGCAAAAATGAACTATTGGGGCCTCATCAAATAAAAAGCTTCTGCACAGCGAAGGAAACAATCAGCAAAGCTAAAAGGCAACCTACGGAATGGGAGAAGATATTTGAAAATGACATATTATATAAAGGGTTAGTATCCAAAATCTATAAAGAACTTATCAAACTCAACACCCCAAAAACAAATAATCCAGTGAAGAAATGGGCAAAAGAATGGAAAAATGAATGGAAACTTCTCCAAAGAAGACATCCAGATGGCCAACTGACACATGAAAAAATGCTCAACATCACTCATCATCAGGGAAACACAAATCAAAACCACAATGAGATATCACCTGACACCTGTCAGAATGGCTAACATGAACAACTCAGGAAACAACAGATGTTGGCAAGGATGTGGAGAGAGAGGATCTCTTTTGCACTTCTGGTGGGAATGCAAACTGGTGCAGCCACTCTGGAAAACAGTATGGAGGTTCCTCAAAAAACTAAAAATAAAACTACCTTACAACCCAGCAATTGCACTACTAGGTATTTATCCAAGGGATACAGGTATGCTGTTTTGAAGGGACACATGCACCCCCATGTTTATAGCAGCACTATCAACAGTAACCAAAGTATGGAAAGAGCCCAAATGTCCACTAATGGATGAATGGATAAAGAAGATGTGGTACATATAGATATATATGGAGTATTACTTGGCAATCAAAAAGAACGTAATTTTGCCATTTGCAACTACATGGATGGAACTAGAGGGTATTATGCTAAGCGAAATTAGTCAGAGAAAGACAAATATCATATGACTTCACTCATATGAGGACTTTAAGACACAGAACAGATGAACACAAGCAAAAATAATATAAAAACAGGGAAGGGGACAAAACATAAGAGACTCTTAAATATGGAGAACAGAGGGTTACTGGAGGGGTTGTGGGGGGATGGGCTAAATGGGTAAGGGACATTAAGGAATCTACTCCTGAAATCATTGTTGCACTATATGCTAACTAATTTGGATGTAAATTTAAAAAATAAAATTAAAATTAAAAAATAAAAATAAAATAAAATAGTCATTGCCATAGTGTTCTGCCTATTTGTCCCCCCATGAATCTCTCTTTATGTGTGTTTTTCCACTTAGGGTTCTTTTTTTAAAAAATATACTTTATTGTCAAATTGGTTTCCATATAACACCCAGTGCTCATCCCAACAAGTGCCCTCCTCAATGCCCATCACCCACTTTCCCCTCTCCCCCACACCCCATCAACCCTCAGTTTGTTCTCTGTATTTAAGAGACTCTTATGGTTTGCCTCCCTCCCTCTCTGTTCGTAACTATTTTTCCCCCTTCCGTTCCTTCACGGTCTTCTGTTAAGTTTCTCAAGATCCACATATGAGTGAAAACATATGATATCTGTCTTTCTCTGACTGACTTATTTCACTTAGCATAGTACCCTCCAGTTCCATCCATGTTGCTGCAAATGGACAGATTTCATTCTTTCTCATTGCCAAGTAGTATTCCATTGTATATAGAAACCACATCTTCTTTATCCATTCATTAGTTGATGGACATTTAGGCTCTTTTCATAATTTGGCTATTGTTTTTTTTTTTAAATTTTTTTTTTAACGTTTATTTATTTTTGGGACAGACAGAGACAGAGCATGAACGGGGGAGGGGCAGAGAGAGGGGGAGACACAGAATCGGAAACAGGCTCCAGGCTCTGAGCCATCAGCCCAGAGCCTGACGCGGGGCTCGAACTCACGGACCACGAGATCGTGACCTGAGCTGAAGTCGGACGCTTAACCGACTGCGCCACCCAGGCGCCCCCATAATTTGGCTATTGTTGAAAGTGCTGCTATAAACATTGGGGTATGAGTGCCCCTATGCATCAGCACTCCTGTATCCCTTCGGTAAATTCCTAGCAGTGCTATTGCTGGGTCATAGGGTAGTTCTATTTTTAATTTCTTGAGGAACCTCCACACTGTTTTCCAGAGCGGCTGCACCAGTTTGCATTCCCGCCACCAGTGTCTACTTAGGATTCTTATAACTGGCAGGGAATATGAACTTACGCCTTATATCCATGAGTGGCACAGGTCTGGGTTCTGATTTCTTTTGATTCATGGCCCAGCTGACAGCAGGGTTTCTTGCTACATCTGATAGAGTCCACAGTACCTGCTCTTCTACTTCAAGGGCAGTCCTTTGTGGCTCCCCTCATTGTGTACAGACTTTGGTTTCAGCTCCCTGTCGTTCTTTTTTTCACATTATGATCTTACTTTTAAAGTCTGTATTTATTTTATCAGGTTTTTTTTTTTAATGTTCATTATTTATCTGAGAGAGAGAGCGAGAGCGAGAGAGAGAGAGAGAGAGAGAGAGGCAGAGCGCGAGTGGGGGAGGGGCAGAGAGAGAAGGAGACACAGAATCTGAAGTAGGCTCAAGGCTCTGAGCTGTGAGCATAAAAGCCCAAAGCGGGGCTCAAACTCAGGAACCACGAGATCAAGACCTAAGCTGAAGTCAGATGCTTAACCGACTGAGCCACCCAGGTGCCCCTAAAGTCTGTATTTACTTTTAAATAATTTTATTAAAAATTTTTTTTAAATATACATACTGTAAAATTTTACCGTCTTAACTATTTTCAAGTGTACCATTCAGTGGCATTACGTATGTGCACATTTTTGTGCTACCATCGCCACCATTCATCGCCAAAACTTTCATCTTCCCAAAATGAAATTCCATCCCCATTAAACAGTAACTCCCCATTCCTCCCTCCCCCATAGCCTTTGGAAACTACCATTTTACTGTTTAGCTCTAGGAATTTGACTATTTTAAGTACCTCATGTAAGTGGAATCATAAAATATTGTCTTTCTGTGACTGGCTTATTTCACTTAGCATAATGTCTTCAAGGTTTGTCCATGTTGTCAGATATCAGAATTCTCTTCCTTTTTCAGGATGAACAACATTCTATTGTATGTATATATCACATTTTGTTTATTCATTCATCCATCCCTCATTGGACACTTGGGTTGCTTCCACCTCTTGGCTATTGAGAGTAATGCTACTATGAGTAAGCATGTACAATCAGCCTCCTGTCTTTTGCGGACTTCAGACTTAGTGTCCTTTCCTCATAGTGCATTTAAACTCTATCCCTCAGCCCCTAAGACCAATTTCCCATTTCAAAACCCTTCTGAGTGATATAGCTTCTACTCCCACTTGTCAGGGCCCCTAGGTACATTGTGTACCATGCATGTCCTATAGAAGGGCACTTCAGCAAGGTGGTGTACAGGGTTGAAATCAAGCTTGAGTTCCATTCATCAGGTCCTGAACCCATAAGGTTGAATCTACTCAGAGGGTACTCCATTTTCTGATTTATGCAGAGGCACCTAATGAATTGGCTGTCTTGCTGCTGTCTTGCTTCCTGTTAGGGCTTTTAGTTTCTGCTTCCATTCTGGCATCCAGAGACTTCCTTCTCTGGCTTTTGAACTTGTCTACATATTTAATTTTTTGTTGCTGTTATATGTGTTTCATCTCTATATGTTTGGAATAGGAAAAGAAGTTATTTTCATTGACTGAAAGTTTTGACCTTTATTGTTATTTTAAAACCATACACTTCTTTTGTATGCCCTTTATTCTTCCAAATTTCTTTTATATTAAAAGAAACAGGAACAGTTAAATGATAAATCTATTAAATTAGGAGCAAAAAGATAAGAGTAATGAAGGGTGGATATAATGCTGGGAGCATATTTGTGCCAAGGGGGGGTCTTGAAAATGAACCCTACCTGCCTATTTCAAAGATCAAGGGAAATATAGACTATACTTAGGGCACATTATTTGGTAATTGATATGTACACAAAATATAACTTGGTATTCTTTAATTTTCCCAAACAAGCAAAAAGATAAACCTCTCTTAGCCCCATAACATAGAGGAGTACTATGTACTCATTTTTCTGATATTTGAGTTTTTATATGTACAATACTGACTCTTCTAAGTTTGGTTTCTCATTCCAAGAACCAGAACATTCCTCATTTATACAAAGATTCTGTTCCTGCCTTCCTTTGTTATAATATCTGGCAGGTATCTATGGGAGATGTTTTCTGCTCAGTCTCATTGGCTCTATTTGAAGCGGAAGATGAAGCATTTTTCTTTGAAGGCAAAAGATTTTAGTTCTCCCTCTGTGCTTTCCCTCACACAATGACCTAGTAAAATGGAGTCATGAATTTTGCTTATCTTGTTTTGATAGATGTGAAGGTAGAAGACACAGCTTTAGGATTCTAACCCTACAAGTGAGGTCAGATCTGAGAAGTCATCAAGTCCTAGATTTGAGGCCATTGAGGTAGCCTAGAATTTCCCTTTTTGTTGGCCACAGAGCATAAGCAGAGAGCCTATAGTCATGAAAACTGCCTAGAGGTCTGGCAGCTGGGATAGTTACTTGAATTGTATGGGAAAGTCCAGTCTCCCCAGCCAACAAAAGAGAGCCTCTCTTTTCACTGGCACCTTGCTCAAACTATACATAAGGCATCTACATTCAATTTTGCATAAAGTGGCTGATTTCAGAGCAGCCAAAGTAGGAGTGAAATTAACTTGATTCAAAACAACATTACATAGGAAACCAATATTTGTGCTTACCAGTGCTGTAACAAAGATTAGGTTTGCCTGAGATGAGATGGATGTGATCAGAAAGAGAAGGACCAGTTAAAAAGAAAAAAAAAAAAAAGGATGAGTCATGGGGTACTTTTGCAATGTGAAACAGAAATAGTTTACCTTTGTGGTTTTGTTCCCGGGGGAGTTTGAAGGTGCAGGATATAATTCTCCCAACCTTAGCTCACTATCCTGGTTGTTACCTCTAATATTAGTTTCTGAAATAGTCTTGTGGGGGTGGGAAACCAAGACGTAAGATGGTCTGCTACTGTCTTTACCCAGGCTCAGAGAAAGGCATCTTTTACACCGCGTGTCAGAAGAGATTGAAGATTGGGGAGTGACGTTTCCATGGGAACCTAGGTGTGCAAAGGGGCTTGTTCAATTACAAGGTAGCCTCCTTTAATTACAAGGTAGCCTAGGTATTAGCAGTTTTCCTTCTCAAGAAATTCCATCAGAAAGAGTCTAGCCTCTAATAGGATTGCTGCTCCTTCTAGGCCACCCTAATCCCTCAGTGAATCCTAGCTCATGCCTTAGTGGTGATTCCTCCTCCAATTCCTTCTTTCTTCTAATTGTCATACCTGGTGTCCATCTAAAACTCCTACTTCTAAGTTATTGCAGACTGCCACTGGATTCCTTGGGGGAGGAAAGCACACAGATGGGAATATGCATTCCTCCAAGTTCATCTCCCATATTCTATCACATGGACAGAGTGTAAGAGCATGTGTCCCAACCACATTTTAAGCAAATCCCTTTTCTCTATTTTATTGGCCATAGAACAATTTTACCTGCAGTACAAATATAACAGTGATTTACACTTTTCTCTCAATAATTGGCTGTAGGAATCAAATTTTCTTACTAAACTATTCTCAGAAGTATACATTGTGCCATAACTTTATCACAGCACCTACCTGCAATGCAGTCTGAAACTGCTCTTCCTGAAAAGAATTTTATTCTTGTGCTTACTTTGCTCTTTTCTGTACAAACTCCCTTTCATATACTTCCACGTTTTGTTGGAATTATACTATCCTTTTCCCCTCCTTTCCCAACCAGTTCAGAGGCTTGGGGGAGATATGAGTTGTGTACTCCCACTTTTCCAGTGGATTCTTTCCTGCCTCCTTTACTCTTCCTTCTCCCCTCTCCTGCTCTCATCACTGCCATCCCCATCTGCTTTTTCCTCTCTCTCCCCTCCTTCTCCCAGTCTCATAGCACCCTCTAAGAAATCTGTTTAGCAGGAAGAAGGTCTCTGTACACTGGTATTAATTTCTTCCTTGGCTGTATTTTTAGCTTTTGTATAGTCTCTGAGATTTCTGCTACAACAACATTCCATGGAGGGCAGCTGGACGCTAGGGAAAGGAGAGGGAAATTTGGGCAAAAACAAGGGGAGCAGGGAAGGATAAGGGCCCAAGGAGACCTCAAACAAGCTAACATAGGGCATTTGGGAATAAACCCTAAAAACAGACACACTTTTACAATGTTTTAGCATTTTAAAAGTGATTTTTTACATTTGTTACCTGACTTATCTAGGGGCATAGGTATGCTTTTTCACATTTTATAGCTGAGAAAATAGGGCTATAAATTAAGAATAACATAAACAGTGATGAGGTGGGTTATAATAGCAGAGTTGGGATTTGAGGCTTCTGGCTGTATTTCTCTGCCCACCATTATTACACAGTGTCAGGAAAGGTCAGGGGTTGAATTTAGGGAGAATTCAAGTCACCTGACCAAAACAAAACAAAACAAAACTGTGCTTTTTACAAACTAAAACCCAAAAGTCAAGACTTAAGCTCTAAATTATCATGATTAACTTTCCTGTGGTAACAGGATCATTTCAAAACTTAGGAATGTCTGTAACAGCTACATAGAGTGAATTACTTTCCAAATTAGGAATATCCCTTAATAGTCAATAGAAGAACGAATAAAAGTGTGGAAGAGTAAATCTGCTTAAAGATAAATATAGGATCAACTTTTAAAAATTCCTAAAGCGTTGACAGCATTAGACCTAATTTCCAAATGGGCAGAAAGCTCTTTCTAGAATAGCTTTGCTGCAGTCCCATGTGGAGGCAGAAAGATGAACATGAACACTGTTTGAGGTCCCTTCCAGCAAGGCAGGTGGGGTGAACATATCAGTGGGTCATTTTCACTTTTCGTGATCCCCAAATCTTGCAGATTCTCTTGTTCTCTGTCCTTTCAGTGCCTTTGTGAACTGCTCATTTTACTTTAAAGCACCTCCAGAATTGCCAGGGCAAACATTCAGAGTAAGGAGTTTATTGAATGTAAGGTCTCTAGAAAACAGACTGCTGTGTCACTGCATTTGGAAAGCAATCATTTTAAGATCGTTTTCAGGTAAGTGAAAGACCAGCACAACAAACTGATAGAACTGTCTGTCATCTGATCTCCTGCAGCCATTCTGATGAGAAGTGTGTTCCTGTTAAGAATCTGAGCAGAGGCTCTAGCCAGGAGGGCTCTGTTTTGCTAGAATCCTGCCCCAGTTTAAGGGTCAGATTGCAGCTCTCCCCAAAAATTGCTCTGTAGTAGGTTGTATTATTTGGAAAATTCCAACAAAGCACCAGAATGTCTGAGATAAGCGAGCTCTTTGTAAATTAAGGAGAAAAATAAAGGACATCAGCATAATCCTATCTCTAAACCAAATCTGGATAATGTAAAAGGACTTCCAAATAACACCATTTAACTCCTTCTTTGCCAGGAGTACAAAAATCTGCACTCTTTCTCAGCAAACCAAGTAGCAACCCCTCATGAACTTGCTATTTAAACTGCGGAAAGGAGAAGAAAAAAAAGTGGGAATAAAGAAGGTAACATGAGAAGATGGCAAGGAAATATCTACTCTTAAACACCTGGGGACCAAAAAGATTTGTAATGCCAAAATTTGCTTATGGAATGTCCTCAACCCGGGGCACCTGGGTGGCTCAGCAGGTTGAGCTCCTGACTCTCTTGGGTCATGATCTCATGGTTTGTGTGTTTGAGCCCTGAATTGGGCCCCATGCTGACAGTGCAGAGCCTGATCCAGATTCTCTGTCTCCCTCTCTCTCTGCCCCTCCCTGGCTCTCTCTCTCTCTCTCAAAAATAAATAAGTAAACCTTAAAAAAAAATGTCCTCAACCCCACTAGGACCCAGGATCCATTGACCCTGACACCTTTCTTCATCACCCCTTATCTCCACTGTATCCTTACTTCCCTCCCTACCCAGGTTCCATTCACAGACCTTGTGTACATTCCCAATGTCTTTACCCCTCTCTCCTTTCATATATTTATCTGGCAAAACCCTAACTAATTATAATTAGTTCTACCGACTTCACACCTCAGAACATTGGGGAGAAACACATAACCATGGTGACTGGACTCTGTTGAAATTCGAAATCATAGGCATCCTGTAGCCACCCCCCCCCATGCTTCTTGGCTATTCCATTGCATTGCCCTCTCCCCTAGACAGCTAGTCTACACCTGCTCCCCCTTTTTACTCTGCGGGTCACCTTGCTCACTATTGCTTTATATGAGTAATCAGAAGAAACTTCCATGTGCTCTCATCACCCCAACTGCCCCACAACTCAGATTCATTAAACTGTTGGAAGATGGCACTCAGCAGTGTCTTCATGCCCCTGCCCTAGCTGTCATTTACTTAAAGGACAGAATATTTTCTGGACGTTAAAACCATCAGAGAGCATCAAGATAGCGCTGTCCTGGGAATGCTCCCTGACAGCAGTGTCCCTTTGTCTTGTGTTGCTGCATCTCTTCCATTTGAAGCTTCAGTTAGTGGATGCAAGCCTATCTAAACTGGGGACCAAACATTTGTCCCCTGCCTATATTTCTGGTGAACTACAAGCAGGTCACATGTCTCCCTGGGCCAGCTCTGGGAGCTTGCGAGGTATACAGTCTGCTTTTGCCCTCACTGCTGTGAATCCTGTCCAGCTGCCACCCAGAGCCCTGCCCAAGGTTTGCAGATACGTGTCCCAGGGATAGGGTTTGACCATACAGGCCAGCACCTGCACAGGGCTGCCCACCCAGTGCTGCTTTGCTTTCTGCCACCTCCCCTGATGTCTGCCAGAAGAAGAGGCCATAGTAGGACTTAGGAACTCAATATTGGGCATACTCATAATAGCTACCATTTAACAAGTATCTTATGTGCCAAAAGGCTTACACCCATTAGCTTGTTAATTCCCACAGCCACATTCTAAAGTAAGTTTCACTGTCCTCACTTTCTAGATGTGAACACCCTTGCCTCGACTTCAGGTTTGTGAAAAACACCCTCTCTGGCAAGAATGCACATTTCCCCAGGCACCAGGAGCAACAGGGCTGCCCCAAGCCATTGAGATTTGTGTGGAAAGAAAGGAGACATTGCCTCCACCTCGAAAGTGACAAAGCTGGCAGAGATAAGCACAGGCTTAGAAGCTAACAGTTGTGTTCTCATTAAGAATACATAGCTAAGTTCTCCTCTGAGAACATTTGTGTTTGGATTTTCTCAAAGTGCTCTCCACCATCCATGATTTTTACTTTTTGTAAAGGGCGCAGTTAGGTCATCTCACCAGGACAAAAGTGACAATGAGTAGTCAAGTTTTACCACTTTCTAGACTGAAAAGCTCTCTAGCTTTGAAATAACAGCTTTTCTAGATTCTTCAGTTGTCTGCCAACCCTGCCCCCCATCTTTTTTGTTGTTGTTGTTTTATTTTTTGTTTAAAAAAATATTTTTTAATGTTTATTTTTGAGAGAGAGAGAGAGTATGTGTAAGGTGGGGGAAGGGCAGGGAGAGAGGGAGACAGGATCACAAGCCAGCACTGCACTGACAGCATAGAACCCAATGCAGGGCTTGAACTCACAAACTGTGAGATCATAACCCAAGCTGAAGTTGGTCGCTTAACTGACTGAGACACCCAGGCACACCCCTGCCCCAATCTTTTAAAAATCTTGTAAGTTCTGGGCATATGTTGAAACAGCCACATTTAAAAGTTTAGAAAACTGAGATTTAGAGAGGCTTAATATCTTACTCAAAATCAGCCAGGACCTGGGCCCAGATCTTGAGATACAAATTCTACACATCCTCCATCATAGAACACTGTAAAATTAAGCTTCTGTAAACTCACAAAAACTTTGAGAGACATTCCTTAATAAGGCCCCAAGGTTGGACATGCTTGTATTTATTTTTTCTGTGGAAAAGAAACTAGCTCCATGCAACTATAGCTGGAAAAATAAATACGGATCTAGTTTGTTCCTATAATTCTGAATTCTAGATCTTAGAAGCTTAGAGTCATAAATTTTAGACATTATTTAGTCCAATTTCATCATCAATTTTATTTTATTATTTTTTTTAAATTTTTTTTTCAACGTTTATTTATTTTTGGGACAGAGAGAGACAGAGCATGAACGGGGGAGGGGCAGAGAGAGAGGGAGACACAGAATCGGAAACAGGCTCCAGGCTCTGAGCCATCAGCCCAGAGCCCGACGCGGGGCTCGAACTCACGGACCGCGAGATCGTGACCTGGCTGAAGTCGGACGCTTAACCGACTGCGCCACCCAGGCGCCCCCATCATCAATTTTAAGTATAAGGGAAAACTTGGAATAGCCTTATTTAAAACAAAAATGTGCCTTTAGATGTAATGCTATTTTTACATTCACGTTATTGACAAATGAACCTATTGGGACAAAAATAATATTAGAGTAAGATATATTTGAGGCTACAACTGGTCCTCTTTATGTTAAAATTATGGGTTTAAAATATATATTAGGGTGCAGGTGAGAACAGCACAGCTATTTTATGAAGACTATGAAAGTACAATGAAAGTTTTGGCTTTCATACAACATTTGAGTTTGTTTTGTAGATTCTTCCTCATAATTAGATTTAGAGTTTAGATGATCTCATGTGACTCTCTTAGAAAAACAGAAGTTTTAGCCAAGCACTGACATGCAAAATAAAAACAAAAATCTTTTCCCTTCAGGGTCTAGCCTAGCTATAGTTTTAGCTGGAAGTCAGGCAATGCATCTACACATGCACAGTAATTAAATCTAGCTTCTAACAAACTTGAAGTTAAATTTTAATGACCTTTTATAGCTGGCTAATAAATGGTATGTAAATGAGTCATGGATGGAGACTTTATATAAAATGCCACAAAACAGTACTGATTGATACACTGCAAAGAAAAGAGGCCTTGGAAATCTGTGTTCTGCCACCATAGATCTTTAGCCAAATCATTTAGCTTCTCTGAGCCTCAGTTTCCTCATTGGTACAATATGATGGTTGCATTCGGTCATTGTAACTAATGCACGTAGAGTTCTTAAGTCCCCAGAGCTCTTATCCATGCGTAGTCTGACTTAATTCTTATAATTCCATGAAAGAAAGAAGGTCAGGTACTGTTAACCTACATTACACAAGCTCATGAAGGCTAAAATACATGACCAAAGTTACACAGTTTGTAAATGGTGGAGCTAGGATTCAGATGCAATTTAGACACAATTCTCCACAACAGGCATAGGTAGACACCATACCTATCACCTCTAAAAGTCCGATATAATAAAGTGGTGTTTAGTCATTACTCAATTATAACCAGACTTTTAAAGTGCCTTAAACACTATTCAACAGGTACAACACGTTCTCTAGCCTGCAGGACTGAATGATCTTATGATTCCTCTGTAGGAGGATCCAATTAAGTGCTAAGTTAATAGCCAACTTTATAGCCAAGCTAATAGAAAAGCCACATTACACTGGCTCTGTTTTGCCAGACCAGCCACTTTGAAGACTTCGAGCTGATTTATGTCCCATGATATTTGTTGGAATCTCAAGGCTACTGTAAAAAAAAAAAAAAAAAAAAAATTCTCCCATTGCTGTTACTAAAATGTGCTAAGTCACAATAGTAGCCAGAATATTTGTGAGTAAACAATGTAGAATATTCAACTAGTTTAAGAAAGGATGCTAGCTATGTGTCTCCAAGCTCTTTCCTCAGATATTTGACCCCAGGCATTTGGTAAATCCTAAAAAGCCATTATTTCAGCAGGTGTTGGTTTCCACTTGAAGGCAAGCCTAATATTACATGTGCATGGCATACATTTGTATTTTTCAAAGGGTTTTCACTTTGGCTATTTCATTTTATCCTTATACAATGCTAATGTGTAGGTTGAAGTTGTTCTCTATGATCTCCAAAACAGCTATTTATTTATTTAGTCTCTAGTTTTTTTTGTCTGTTTTTAACCCACTGGGGCATTACTAATGTTAACGCATACAATAATATAATAGAGCACTATGTTTCAAAAGTTGTAAATCAACCTAGGTTCAATAATCAACTTTGCAAATTTGAAAGGATAACAAAAAATTGATAGGGATTGGCAAAAATACCTTTGTAGCAGATATGCCCCAAACACTTAAGGATTCAGAAGGAGGCCAGAATAAATTAATACTATTTTTAAAACATAAAATAGGAAATAATTGAACACAACTTTACCAAAACCTATGGATGTTCAATGGAAGAGAAGAGAATGTGGAGTAAGGTTAATGGGTGTCATGATTTAATCAATGGTCTTTATAATAAACTTTAAAAGGTTATTTGAAAGTGTTAGCTTTCCTTTTTATAAAGAAGAAACATGCTAGTATGTACTTTGGAAAAAAATACCTGGAGACACGCACACCATGTTATTAGCAGCAATTATCAAGGAGAGACTATTTATTTGTATCAATTTTGATCTGATCAAAAGTTTCCAAATATTCTTGAAATATGTGCGAGAGTGTTCTCTTTAGTTAGACAGTAAGCTCAGTCTCCTTTATTTTTTTTTTAACGTTTATTTATTTTTGAGACAGAGAGAGACAGAGCATGAATGGGGGAGGGTCAGAGAGAGGGAGACACAGAATCTGAAACAGGCTCCAGGCTCTGAGCTGTCAGCACAGAGCCCGACGCGGGGCTCGAACTCACAGACCGTGAGATCATGACCTGAGCCGAAGTCGGACACTTAACCGACTGAGCCACCCAGGCGCCCCAAGCTCAGTCTCCTTTAAAAATTCCAGCTGGAGGGGTGCTTGGCAGGCTCAGTTGGTGGAGCATGTAACTCTTGATCTTGGGGTTGTGAGTTTGAGCCCCATGGTGGGTGTTGAGATCATTTAAAAATAAAATCTCAAAAAAAAAAAAATCAGTGGAGCTATTGATCCATCTGCAAACTTACTATTGCTGGAGACATTTTAAGTCAGTGTGTTTCAACCATAGGCCCATCAAAATTCGACTTTGTGTCTTTCTCATAAATTCTAATTGATGAGGGAAAAGGAGGAGAGGAGAGAATGAGATCCAGAAGTCACAAGATGGAGGTTAAGGTATTATGGTCAGATTTTAATTTATCCAGGAACAGAGTGAGTAGCATTGTAAGTCTAATGCCAGTCATCGTATATATCAGAATATTCAGGGCCTCCTAACCATTTTATATCTGGAAAGGCTCCAAGAAAAAAGCCTAATTCGGTTTACTGACGCTTTGGGACCATCCTGGCGCTGGGGCTGGAGTGTTTTTCTTCATCTGTTCCCTCTGGGTGCAGTTAAGGGGCCACCTAGTGACTGGGCTGGGAATTGTAGCTACCCTACAGTGCCCTCCCCCCACCTCGCTCCACCACAATGCACACACTCCAGGAAGCTTGTCAGTTCACATGTGGAATGAAAGAAATTAGGTTGGCAAACTTCTCTCTAATAGAAACCGCCTTAACAACCCACTTTGCAAGTCTGTCTCCTTGTCCAGAATCATCTTTCACAGAGCCTTAAATTCTCACATTACCTAACAGGATTACCGAGAGGATACACTGAAATTACATAAACTAAAACACAAAAATGCAGTTTTAAAAGTTACAGTTATTGTTTGTGTTAGCCAAACCTTGGGAATAGGTCACAGAAGAGTTTTGTTAAGTGCCAGTCTGTTATAAAATCAGAGATGTTAAGGTAGGCAAAACTTGGGAAGTCCATAGTTTTAAAACCTTCATTCTAAGAAGGAAGAAACTGAGGTTTAGAGATGTAAAGAGGAGGGACTTCATGGGGCTGTTCTACTTCCATTCATTTGTTTATTAACGTATTTTTCACTGAATTTCTTTTTTCCTTTTTTTTTTTTAATGTTTGTTTATTTTGAGATAGAGAGAGAGAGCACAAGTGAGCAGAGGAAGGAAAGAGAGGAAGAGAGAGAATCCCAAGCAGGTTCCGTACGTCAGCACCGAGCCTGATGTTGGGCTCAGTCTCACAAACCGTGAGATCATGACTTGAGCTGAAACCAGGAGTCAGACGCTTAATCCACTGAGTCACTGAGGCGCCCTGTTCACTTAATTTTTACTAAGAGCTAGGTGCTGGAGAAGCAAAGATGGATAAGGCACAAGGAGCACTCTGTCCAGAGGAGAGCCAGATTCAGAAGCAAGTAAAAATGAGTGTGGGAGTGAAGTGGTACAGCTGTACAAAGGACCTGCTTGTGTTAGACCCACCAGAGACACCGTGTACCCTATAAGACAACATGCTTTAAAAAGCACACAGAATAAACAAAATGTGGTATATCAATACAAAGGAATATTATTTAGTTTTAAAAAGGAAGGAAATTCTGACACATGCTACAATATGGATTAAACTTGAGGACATTATGCTAAATGAAATAAGCCAGTCACATAGGGTCAAATACTGTATGATTCCACGTATATGAGATACCTAGTCAGATTCACAGAGACAGTAAGTAGAATGGTGGTTGCCAGGGGCTGAGGGAGGGGGAGAGGGGGAGTCATTGTTTAATGGGGACTGAGTTCCAATTCAGAAAGATGAGAAAGTTCTGGAGATGGATGGTGGTGATGGTTGCACAACATTGTGAATGTCCTTAATACTGCCGAACTGTACACTTAAAACTGATTAAGATGGTAAATTTTATGTTATATATATTTTTTACCACATTAAAACAATTACACAGAAAGCATCACCTCCCATAGTCAGAATAGCTGGTATCAAAAAGATAGAAGTGTTGGCGAGCTTGTGGAGAAAAGAGAAAACTTGTGCTCTATTGGTGGGAATGTAAATTGGTGCAGCCACTATGGGAAACAGTAGGGAGGTTCTTCAAAAAATTAAAAATAGAAATGCCAAATGAGTTGGTAATTCCACTGCTGAGTATTTACCCAAAGAAAATGAAAACACTAATTTGAAAAGATATGTGCGCCCCTATGTTTATTGCAGCATTATTTATAATAGTCAAGATATGGAAGCAACTTAAGTGTCCACTGATACCTGAATGGATAAAGGAGTTGTGGTATACATATACAATGAAATATTACTCAAAAAAGAATGAAATCTTGCCATTTGCAACAATATGGATGCACCTACAGGGTATTATGCTAAATGAAATAAGTCATACAGAGAAAGACAAATACCATACAATTTCACTTATATGTGGAATTAAAACAAGCAAACAAATAAATAATAGAAGCAGACTCATAAATACAGAGACCAAACTGGTGGCTGCCAGAGTGGGGTGGAGGGATGGACAAAATAGGTGAAGGAGGTTAAGAGGTACAAACTTCCATTTATAAAATAAATATATCATGAGGATGAAAAGTACAGCATAGGGATAGTCAATAATATTGTACTAATTTTGTATTGTGACAGATAGTAACTATACTTATCGTGGTGAGCATTTGAGTAATGTATGGGGTTGTCAAATCACTAATGTTCTACACCCAAAACTAATATAACAGTGTAAAAAATAAAATAATAAAAAAGTTGCATCACACACAGAAAAGAACACAGAAAGCAATGAGAATGAAGCAACTATAGCTCCACACGATATGACAGGGAACACATACAATGTTGAGCAAAGGAAGCCAGACAAAAGGATGCAAACTGTCTGCTTTCTATATCATGTATGTGTTAAAATTCAGGGTAGTGGTCATCTCTGGGGGAGGCAGAGACGGGACAGCATGGGCTTCCAGGGATCTGGTAATGCTTCTGTTTCTCCATCCAGGAAGGAACGCTTACTTTGTAAAGATCAATTGCACTTTATACCTATAATTTGTACAGTTTTCTGTATATATATTAAAACTCAGCTTATTGTTGTTGATTTATGGAACATAAACCAACTGAAGAGGAATCAGTAGGATAGTAAAGGGACTTCCTTCATAGGAGGAAAGGTTGACTATTTTCAGGATGGTCAGAGTAGTTTAGAATCTTCAAATATCTGAAAAAGTGGCATGTGGAAGAAGAAGCCAGTTTCGCTTATTATACCCAGAGGGGTAGAACTTGGGGATGATGGGTGGGAGGTAGAGGAAGACAGAATTTAGCTCATTATAAAGGATGCTTCAATTGCAGGGTTAGAATGGGATCTCTCAGGAGATCATACAGTCAGATGGAATGAGCACTGACTTCCGAGCCAGCGGGAAAGTGGCTTTGTCACTTTCTTGGAACTATCTATGTCACTCTATTGAGTCTCAGTTCCACAACTGTAAACTGGGGCTAGTGCTAAGTAGCTTGCTGGGTTAGTTATAGGGCTTGTGACAATGTATACAACATGCCTCAAATAGGCCTTGGCCCATAAGAGGCACTCTATAAGTGGTAGAAACTATTTTCAGTAGAAAATTAAATAGGTAGATAATACCTTGGTAATGTGTTAGAATGTGTATTGAAGTATTGGTCTCTTTCAACCCCAAGAATCTATGGCTCTTTGTATCTTTCTTTGTAATTTTCTCAAGGTCACACAACTATTGTTGCAAGGCCTTCTGTCCCTGAGGTGGTTTTCTCTAGTGGGCTGCCTTGGGCAGAAGAGTTACTAGTAGTAAGCCATTACCCACCAGAGCTAAACAGATATTTACATCAGCAATAGGCCCTGAGGTACAGGACCCTGTTCCTTTAAATTCTCAGTGTGCTCTGGGAAAGTTCAAAGAGGGGAAAACCTGGGAAGGTTGTTCAAGTGGTGGGCTATAAATGGGACAGTTTACAGCTTGAAGATACCATAGATCTCATGATATCAAATTAAGCATATGACTTTGGCTCAGGTCATGATCTCATGGTTCTTGAGTTCGAGCCCTGCATTGGGCTCTGTGCTGACAGCTTAGAGCCTGGAGCCTGCTTCAGATTCTGTGTCTTCCTCTTTCTCTGCCCCTTCCCTGCTCACTCTCGAAAATACATAAAAACATTTAAAAAATTTTTTTTAAGTGGATTAAAGAAAAAAATGAAGACAAAATTAGCTTGTCTCATCATTTTTCAGGGTCCAGTTCTTATTGGTGGTTAAATTAATAAATCATAAGGCATAAAAAAGAGATGCCATTTTGAAAAACAGTTTCTTCATTTATAGTCAAAAGCAGTATACTCAGTCCACAAAGACGAGAAGAACCTGGGTTAGTTAGCACTTTGGGCTGAGTTTTCCCACAGCCTCTTTCTTCCCCTGACTGTGGGCTTCTTCCAGAAGGAAATGACTTGCTGGAGTGGGACTTCTGAGATTTAACTCTAGGCTTCCCGCTGATCTCTGTTGACTATTACTGCCTCCGATTTACACCCTGGAAACAAGGAGAGTCCCTGCGACAAGAGATCTGAGGAAACAAACACCTAGAAAAAGTCTCCTTTTGTCCTAGGCATTACACACTCTAGACTGACCCTTTGAACTTGCTTATTTTCTATAGCTGCTCGAATATTATATCTTGGCCCATTCAACTTCGTGTGAAATGAAAAATAATAGGAATTTAGCTCACTATAAGCTTTGGCCTTAGCCAAAGGAAAGAAATACCAGCAGCTTCCTTTTGCAAGTAGCAACTTATTTTAGCATTTGCCCTCTCCAGACTAAAGCCCTTGGTAGAAACCAACATTACAGCCCAAGCCCACACAAAAACCTCAGATTTTAGTCATAAGTCTCACAAGGATGTTGCATCAGTTCTTAGTTTACCAAACGGAAACAATGGCATGCTCACAATGAGTAACTTGACGGGAGTATAACGAAAGGACTACTTACTAAGGTAAACAGGGTATGGGGGCGGGTGGGGAGAAGCAAAAGGGATTTGGATAGTATCTCAAGGTTAGCAGCTGCATGCAAAGGAAAGGGAGTACAGTAGTTACAGAGATGGTTCTGTATGCATCGGAATCTCCTGCAGGGCTTGTGAAAACATAGATTGCTGGGCCTTCCCTGGGAGTTTCCGCTTTGGTAGGTTTGGGGTAGGACTAGAGTATTTGTATTTTTCACACATTCCCTGGTGCTGCTGGTCTGGGGGAAAACCTCTGAAAAGGCAGTTTGGCTTGAGCTGTGCCCTCCAACCTGAAGAGACCCAGCAGAGAAGACACCAGGGAATCTAATCCGGGCAGCCTCATGCCCTCCTGCCCTCTCTCTGTAGCTCCCCCTCCATGAAACTCAACCAGCAGCCAGCAGGCGAGGGAGCCCAATGATGCTCAGAAAGTTCAACCTCCAGAATGTGGATCAGATTGGAGAGTGGATCTGGAGGAGTAAACAGAAAATATCCAGCTCTTCCACCCCAAAATATCTTCCAAGTACCTTCTCCTCACCATTTTTTTTTCACACTATCTTATATTACTATTTTACTTTCCAGTGTACATGTAACATTCATATGCATGATGTAATGTGATTCTCACAGCAACCCTACAGGATAGGCGGGGATGATATTTATGCTCCTTTACAAGTAAGGCAACAAATGAGGCTCAAAATTGATAAAGGCTGCACATTTGGTAAGAGCTGGGATTTCACCCCAAGTTTGCTAGGTCCTAATGTGGGGTTCTTGGCACCACTTCACACTTTAGACATGAGCGAATCCGGCAGTGATGCTGGTCTCCCAACAACAGGCTCTTGGGAAGTTATGTGTTCATCCCTCACTGCCCCATATGCAAGGCCCTCAAGCTACACTCTTTTCTGGGAGAGGTGGCCTCCGTTTTTGACTGGGGAGTTCACCCCTTTCATCAGGGCCTATGGTGAATTTAGAAATGCCAGAGTCATTTCTTTGTGTTATTCACTGTTTTTCAAATTTTTCAGTGGCAGGGCGACTCAAAGTCTTGATTTGGAGGTTCTCGCCCCCTCTGAGTTCAGAACCTTTTGAGAAACAGACACATGAATCAGACATATTGAGAGAAAAGAGTTAGCTTTGATCGTGGTGAGGCCAAAGTGGAGGAGTCACATGTCAGGGTGTACAACCGCACTTCCCAATACTCTACTCTAGACCTTCTGGTGAGGCAGGGGTGGGTGCACTGAGCATGCTCAGTTCCTTCCCCAGGGCCCCAGTCAGGTAAGTCACTCCCTCTTTGGGGAGAACCGGGAGGGGACAAGCAGAAAGGCAAATGGTCTCCGCAATTTTGAAGAAGTGGAAGTTTCTATTTTATGGACCTAGGAGAGGGAGAAAATGGCTTCCCCTAGTAATAATGTCCTTTGAGGGCATCTTGCTCTTAGCACTATGGAAGAAGAATTGATGTAATTAATTCTGTCATATGATCTAGGTATTGTAATTTTAAAGATTTGACTTTCATTAGTAGATTAGTATGGCCTCAGGCCTCAATATACTCTCATTTCTTTGATATGCTACTTTGTTTCCTTTAACTAGATTCATTTCTGATCCCTTGATCATTTTTGACAATGCTCTGGACCAAGGCCCACTTGAATTTGAGAAAGTTCCCATGGTTTCCTTTTGAGAAGATCCCTGCTTATCGAATCTAGAGCCTATCTCTCTTTCTTGTCCAGGATCGGGTAGACTATTGGGAAAAGTCTTTATGAAGATTTCCTGGGAACTGGAGTTTTAAAATAAGTGTCTGTGGGAAAATACTCTCTAACTACAGAAGGGGCTCTGTTTTTGCCTCTACTTACTTCTCAAGTTCTTTGGGGAAAAAGAAAGTATCATAGGTCAAATCTTTTTACAAGTAAGCTCCACTGGACTGTCCAAATACACGGTATGGATTAGAATTTTGTTTCATTGACTACGATTTGAAATAGGTTAGATATAAGCTGTGCTGTGGAGGACTCTCTTAGAGATTTTCATTGCAAAGGTACTTGTAGAGGAGTTTACCTGTAAACAACAGATCTCTTCCAGCTAAGTTTTTACTAGGCTGATTCAGACTGGGGAGCAGGAGTGGGAAAATACTGTGGACACAGTCTGCTGGCTAGCAGTCAAGGCAGAGGAAAGAAAACACAGGCAAAGGTCTGTGTGAAATGTGAATCTGAGTCACGGAGGGAGAGGAAGAAAATAGCATGTGTCATTCTGAAAAAGCTCCTCTTAGGGCAGTTTCTTTTGGCTGTAACTGCTGCCTCTCCCCTGGAGAGAGTCACAGGGCCTCTCTTGGCTCTTCCTGCCACATTTTCAGACTTAAAAGGAAGCCACCTTCAGGCAAATTCCCTCTTCCTCCCAAGAAAGAAAATAAAAGGAAATTGAGAGTCCTGCTCTCTGAAGAACCTGGGTCCGGTTTTGAAATGAACTCAGGAAAGTGCCCTGCCTTCAGGGGTTGGGAGTATCTGCAGTCACAACTGGGGCTTGCTCCTCTGGTGCCCTCTTGGGTATCAGTGTGGAACTGTTTTCTTTAAAGTGGCCTAAATCCCCACCATTGCAGTCCCCAGAACTCTACCCAGCATGTCTCCTTTTCTAGGCCTTGCCTCTCAGCCTGGAGAGTTTCGTGAACAACTTCTGGTCACTCCTAAGCCTTCTCTCTTGAAATTTTTCTCTGGTAACCCTCTATAGACCCTCATCAATGTATTAAGTTTTCTAAACAAATTCTTTCTCTTTCTACTTTTGCATGCATCTCTGGTCACTAAGTCCCAGAAAGATCCTGTAGAAACTGTCAATCAATAACAGACAAGCATTTCTAAACTTCACTTAACAATTTTACAGTTTTATTGAAATATAATCTACATATCATATTCACCCATTGTAAGTGTACAGCCAATGATTTTTATTAAATTTACAGTGCTATGCAATCACTGTTACAGTTTAGGTTTAGAACACTTCCAAAACCCCATGAAGTTCCCTCACAAGTATTTGCAGCCAATCCTCAATTTCACCTCCAATTTCGGGCAGCTACTGATCTGATTTCTGTCTGAAGATTTTCCTTTTCTGGTCATAGCATATAAATGTACACTTTATAACAAGCTTCTTTCAGTTGGCATAATGTTATCAAGGTTCATCCATGTTGTAGCATGTATCAGTGCTTCATTCCATTTTATAGCTGAAAAATAGTCCATTATACGGACATACTAGTTTTGTTTATCCATTCATCAGTTGATGGACATCTGCGTTGTTTCCAGCTTTTGGTTATTATGAATAAACAAACTGCTATGGGGGCATGTAGGTGGCTCAGTTGGTTAAGGGTCCAACTTCAGGTCAGGTCATGATCTACAGTTTGTGAGTTCAAGCTCCGCATCGGGCTCTGTGCTGACAGCTCAAAGCCTGGAGCCTGCTTTGGATTCGGTGTCTCCCTTTCTCTCTGTCCCTCCCCTGCTCATGCTCTGTCTCTCTCTGTCTCTCAAAAATGAAAAGACCTTAAAAAAACAAACAAAAAACCAAACTGCTGTGAACATTTATGTACAAGTCTTTGTGTGAACATATAGTTTCATTTCTCTTGGGTAAATACCTAGTAGAGTTTCTAGGTCATATGGCAAATTTGTTTACCTTTTTAAAAAACTACCAAGTTGTTTTATAATGTGGCTTTTCCATTTTACATTCCCACCAGCTATATATAAAGAGTTTCCCACATCTTCTTCAACACTTGGTATTGTCTATACTTTGATTATGGCCCTAGTGGGTGTGTAATGGTATCTTCTTGTGGTTTTAATTTGAATTCTCCTAGTCACTAATAATGTTGAGTGTTTTTTCAAGTACTTGTTACCCGTTCATGTATTCTCTTTGGTGAAATGTGCATTTCCTCATTTTTAAATTGGATTGTTAGTCTTCTGATTACTAAGTTATAAGAGTTCTCTGTGTATTTTGGATACAACTCCTTTACCAGATATATAGCTTATAAATATTTTCTTTCAGTCTATGTCTTATCTTTTGAACTTATTAAGAGTTTTCTTTGAAGCCCAAAAGTTGTCACTTTGATGAAGTCCAGTTTATCAATTTTTTGTGGATTGCACTTTTGAGATCATATTTAAGAACTCTGTCTAGCCTAAGGTCTTGAAGAATTTATCCTATATTTTATTCTAGAACTTTTAGTTTTACATTTACATTTAGAAGGCAGCTATGCTCACCACTATACCACCAAGGCTACATTACATTTACATTTAGGTCTAAGAGTCCTTTTGAGTTAATTTTTGGGGGGTGGTGTGATGTAAAAGTCTAAGTTAACTTTTTTTCCATATGGATATCAAACTGTACCAGAATCATTTGTTGAAAAGATTGTCCTTTCTCCATTGAACTATCTTGGATACTTCACTGAAAATCAATTGACCATAGGGGTACTTGGGTGGCTCAGTCAGTTAAACACCAACTCTTAGTTTCAGCTCAGGTCATGATTTCACAGTTTGTGGGATTGAGCCCCAGGTTGGGCTCTGAGCTGATAGCAAGGAGCCTGCTTGGGATTCTCTCTTTCCTTCTCTCTCTGACCCTCCCCTGCTTGTGTGCTCTCTCTCTCTCAAAATAAATAAACATTAAAAAAAGAAAGAAAGAAAATCAGGTGCCAGGGTGGCTTAGTCCATTAAGTGTCTGACTTTGGCTCAGGTCATAATCTCTTGGTTCAGATCCTGAGTTCGAGTCCCGTGTCGGGCTCTGTGTTGACAGCTCAGGGCCTGGAGCCTGCTTTGGATTCTGTGTCTCCCTTTCTCTCTGTCCCTTCCCTGCTCATTCTGTCTCTGTCTCTAATGTCTCTAATGTCTCTGTCTCTAATGTCTTTAATGTTAATAAACATTAAAAAATTTACATTTGGTTCTCTTTTTAAAAACAGATTATGTCTTTTTATTGAATTATATATTTGTTAAGTCACTGTTGTCATATATTCTTTTAATTATTTAAACATGATTTCCTTGGGTTCTTTGAACATATTTATAAAAACTGCTTTGAAATCTTTGCTAAATCCAACATGTAGGCCCACTCAGAGACAGTTTCTATTAACTCCTTTTTCCCCTGAATATAAGTCATCTTTCCTGCTTCTTTGAAACTTCATAATTTTGTTGTTGAAAGCCGGACATTTAATTTTTTTTAAGTTTTAATTTAAATTCCAGTTAGTTAACATACAATATAATATTAGTTTCAGGTATACAATTTAGTGATTCAACACTTCTATACAACACCTGGTGCTCATCATAAGTGCACTCCTTAATACTCATCACCTATTTCAGCCATCCCCCCACTCACCTCCCCTGTGGTAGCCATCATTTTATTCTCTATAGTTAAGAGACTGTTTCTTGGTTTGCCTCTCTCTTTTTTCTCTTTGCTCATTTGTTTTATTTCTTTTTTTTAACTTATTAAACAAATATTTTAAAATGTTTATTTACTTTTGAGAGCAAGAGCTAGTGAACATGAGCAGGAGAGGGGCAGACAGAGAAGGGGACAGAGGATCTGAAGCAGGCTCCAGGCTCCAAGCTGTCAGCACACAGCCTGACACGGGGCTTGAATTCACAAACTGCCAGATCATGACCTGAGCCAAAGCTGGACACCTAACCAGTCACCCAGGTGCCCCTTGTTTGTTCTGTTTCTTAAATTCCCCCTATGATTGAAATCATATAGTATTTGTTTCTCTCTGACTGACTTATTTTGCTTGGCATAATACTAATACTCTTTAGCTCCATTCAGGTCATTGCAAATGGCAAGATTTCATTCTTATTATGGCTCAGTAATATTCCACTGTATATAAGTACCACATCTTCTTTATCTATTCATCAGTTGATGGACACTTGGGCTGTTTCCATATTTTGGCTATTGTAGATATGCTGCTATAAACATTGGGGCGCATGTATCCCTTTGTATTAGTATTTTTGTATTCTTTGGGTAAATACCTAGTAGTGCAATTGCTGGATCATAGGGTGATTCTATTTGTAACTTTTGGAGGAACCTCCATACTATTTTCCAGAGTGGCTGCACCAGTTTGCCTTCCCACCAGCATTCCCCTTTCTTTACATCCTTGCCAACACCTGTTGTTTCTTGTGTTGCTGATTTTAGGCATTTTTTTTTAAGTTTATCTATTTATTTTTGAGAGAGAGAAAGAGAGAGCACAAGTGAGGGAGAGTCAGAGAGAGAAGGAGACACAGAATCTGAAGCAGGCCCCAGGTTCTGATCTGTCAGTCCAGAGCCAGACACGAGGCTCAAACCCATGAACTGTGAGATCTTGACCTGAGCTGAAGTCGGACATTTAACCAATGAGGCACTCAGGCACCCTGATTTTGGCCATTCTGACAGATGTTAGGTGATATCTCATTGTAGTTTTGGTTTGTATTTCCCTGTTGATGAGTGATGTTGAGCATCTTTTCATGTGTCTATTGGCCATCTGTATGTCTTATTTGGAAAAATGTTTATTCAGGTCTCCTGTCCATTTTTAAATTGGATTATTCATTTTTTGGGTATTGAGTTTTAGAAGTTCTTTATAGATTTTGGACACTAACCCTTTATCAGATATGTCGTTTGCAAATATCTTCTCCCGTTCCATAGGTTGCCTTTCAGTTTTATTGATGTTTTGTTTTCTTTGCTGTGCAGAAGGTTTTTATTTTGATGAAGAAGAAGTTGCTAGCAAGAAGTTGCTACTATTGATGTCAAAAATGTTGCTGCCTGTGTTCTCCTCTATGATTTTAATGGTTTCAGGTCTCATATTTAGGTATTTAATCCATTTTGAGCTTATTTTTGTGTATGATGTAAGAAAGTGATCCAGTTTCATTCTTTTGCATGTTGCTGTCCAGTTTTTCCCAACACCATTTGTTGAAGAGACTGTCTTTTTCCCATTGGATGTTCTTTTCCACTTTGTTGAAGATTAACTGACCATGTAGTTGTAGGTTCATTTCTGGGTTTTCTATTCGGTTCCATTGATCTATGTGCCTATTTTTGTGTCGGTACCCTACTGTTTTGATCACTACGGCTTTGTAATATAACTTGAAGTCGGGATTTGAGGCCTCTAAGAAAGCTGGACATATTAGATAAAATTCTGTAGCAAATCTGGTTTCTGATTTCTACCCCTAGTGATAGTTGTTGCTGTTTTTTTCTTTGTTTGTTTAGTGCCTTGTCTGGACTAAACCTATGGATGTCTCCCTCACCTTGTGTGTTCATGATATCTCTGGATTTTTAGGGGTCATCCTGGATCTGCACAGCTTGGTGGTCAGGCAAGGATTGATCAGAGGTTGTGCTCAAACCAGAGTCAGTAAGACTCCCATTCCTTGCTATTCGATATGTGTGTGGTTTGGAGGGAACTTTCACATTTTAGGCAGTTTTCACATCTGCCTGACTTTTACTTTCCAACAGGCCTTGTGTCTACTTTGTGCGTACACGCAGCCTTGGGTTGGCCAGTGATGGATGGAGAGCCACTATCTAGGACTGTTGATTTCCTGGTCTCTTTTTTATATTATTGGCTAGTCTTTGATCCATTGCTTACCCTAGTCAGAACTGTAGCCTCAGGCTGGCAGATGCCACTGGATTTTTCACATTTGTCTCCAAATTAAATGAGTTCCCTCCAGCAAGGAAGGTGTAAGTTTTCATGACTTGCTCCACCCGGATAGATCACAGTACCAATCAAACTTACTGGGCAGAGGGGCCTGGAGGAGTAGCCTCAGGGAAAAACAACCTAGAACCCTCCATTCTTATTTGATGTATGGTACTTTTTAATGAATTGATACTTTTCAATTTGTTGTGTGCTTCTGAGTGATTTCTAAAACACTGGAATGGATATTTTTGATAATTTTGCTGTATACTTGTTTTCCATAGAGAGGATTTGCTTATCTCCTTTCTTCATCATGTGAGAAGTCCTGCCCTGAAATCCATTTTTATGTTACATAAAATTGTGTTTATCAAGCAGTTATCTATAAGATGCTAGATTGTTGTTCGCTAACAAATCTTGTTTCATATTTTACAAATGTTTGGGAAATGTTGAGTTAAATAAAATTAAATAGGATTCTTTATTATAGGACTTCACAGGGTCATGAATATGCCAAGATACCTTGCACATCTCTAAGAGCAGGGCTGTGGAGTAGAGTACAAGTATGCAGCATTTTCCAATTAATTTAGCCACAGAATATCTTTTACGATGAGTATCTATTAATAAGTTAAGAAACAATGGTAAATTCTGGGACAAATGAACTGTTTAGACTTTAAGAGATGGTCATCAATGGGTACTTCTTTATATTCCCACAGATCATTGTCAGTAGTGGGGAACAAATAACCAGATGTTCTCCCAGCACCCTTTTTTCTTAATAAATCTTTCTCTGGTCCTGCTTTAATCCCTGACACTTTAAGCTCCCATTAGTTCTATCTCTGAGGCAAACCCACTTATTTTATTTAATTTTTAAAAAAAATTTTTATGTTTATTTTTCTATGTTGAAAGAGACAGACAGCAAGCAGGGGAAGGGCAGAGAGAAAGGGGGAGAGAGATAATTCCAAGCAGGCTCTGCACTGCTAGCATAGAGCCCTATGTGGAACTCAAGCCCACGAACAGTGAGATCATGACCTGAGCCGAAACCAACAGTTGGATGCCTAACCAACTGAGCTACTCAGGCAGCCCCAAACCCACTTAATTTACCCTGACAGAGAAGGTTCAGTTGGGACCTGAATGGACCTCTGAGTTCCTAGTTCCTTGTTTCCTTCCTAAAATGGTTTTAATTTTCCTTATGATTATAAAATTGTTATCATTTTTAAAAATTCAGTAAATAGCACAAAGTATAAAGAAAAGCATACAGAGTAATCATAATTTGACCATCCTAGGCAATCACCTTTAACATTTAGGTATTTATGTGTCCAGATATTTTTCTATGCTTACCCTTCCCTCCCACACACTCTTCATTTATGAAATGTAAAATGAGTGCTTACTAAGTGTCAGGCATTGTGGCAGGTGCTGGGCAAATGGCGGTGAACACTTGATCCTTGGTCTCAAGAAGCATTCAGTCTAGTGAGAGAGAAAGACATTAAGTAAATCTGGTAAATAATTTCATATTTACAAATTGTGATAAATGTGAGATTGATATGTATTTTGACAAAGACAGACTCAAGCCACATACACATGTTTTATAACCTGTTTTCTTCACTCATATCAATCTTTCCATGACAACAAATATAGATTCTGTGCTAGAATCAAGAATAAGAAAAACATGCTCCTATTCCTGAGGGTTTGGTTCTAACAGAGGAGAGAGACATATAAATAGATCATTTCAATTCAATTTTAGTAGAGGTTGTATAAACATGGAGCAGGGAAGGCTTCATGGAGAAGGTGACTGCATGAGTTCTGTTTTAAAGGAAAAATAGAAATTTTCTAGTTAAGAGCAGAAGGATATTCCAGGCAGTCAGCATGTGCAAAAACAAAGGGGTTAAAAGTGTGGCATATTCAGGGAACTGTTGGCTGCTTGATATCGCTAAAACAAAAAACGCTAACCTAAGCCTAGTAGGAGAAAAGGCTAGAGAGGTGGGCAATGAGAAAGCTATCAAGGCCTACATCCCCCTGGTAAGGAGTTTGCAGTTTACCCATCAGACTAGTCTGAACTGAGAAAAACATGATCAGATTTCTGAGACAGAAAGCTCTAAAAGGTTGGCTGAAAGGAGAAGAAATCGGTGATAGTGGGTGATTAATTAGAAGAGTTTTATAATAATCCAGGACAGAAATGGTGGCAGGGGAAATGGAGCAAATGGGGGTGAATTAACCATGTTATTAGGGGTAAATGGAGGCAATTTAGCTAGAGTGGGAAATCAGAATTATTGGGAGAGCTGACAAGGGCTTTTCAGGAAAAACAATACCAAATGTTAAACTCAAGAGCAAAGGGATGAAGAAAGCTAAATGGAGTTTAGAAGTTGGGGTTGGGAATAGGATACATGCCTGGGAACCTAGGGGAGAGTCTTGTACAGGTGAGATCCTTGGAGGCAAGGATATTTGTCTGTCCTTGTAACTCCCCTTTCACGTGGTTCCCAGGCTCATTCCCAGGACAGCATGACAACCTTGCAGTAAGTGAGCATGAATAACTGTTGTTTGTCTTGAATAGTGCCATCAAATGAAGGCAGAAATTTTTGGGAAAATGTTACCCGAAAGAATGATTCCCTAGAGATGCATCTTGAGAAGAAGTGGGTTGAATTCTCTGTGGGTATGGGGTGGAATCTAAGGCTTTTAAAGTGAAAGCTAATATTTATATATCAAATATTTCTGAAGAAATAGATGGTAACAGTTGTTTCTAGGGAAGGGGGCAGCTGGGGGATGGGAGGGGCAAAAGATTTTGCTCAGCATAACGTTTTGTACATTTTGAGTTTTGAATGGAGGGAATTTAATGTCTATTCAAAATAAAAGTTTTTTTTTAAATTTTTTAACGTTTATTTTTTTTGAGACAGAGAGAGACAGAGCATGAACGCGGGGGGGGGGGGGGGCGGGCAGAGAGAGAGGGAGACACAGAATCGGAAGCAGGCTCCAGGCTCCGAGCCATCAGCCCAGAGCCCGACGTGGGGCTCAAACTCACCGACCGCGAGATCGTGACCTGAGTCGAAATCGGACGCTTAACCGACTGAGCTACCCAGGCGCCCCCGTTTTTTTTTTTTTTTTTGAATTTTTTTTTCTCAAAATAAAAGTTTTTAAAAAGGAAGCTGAAGAAATGCAGAAGAAAAATTTTTATTACCCCTTCAAAAAACAAAAAACCACCACATTTATTACTCTTTCACACATCTCCATATATTTCCAGGTGAGATAGTCCTGCTTGGAAAGTTTGTGGTGGGGCTGCTGATATTCTTGTGAGGCATAAGCTAGTTTGCCCCACTGCAGTCTTAGGACCACTGTACCTCCTTAAAATGTACTGAGTCACCTATCGGCCCTATTTTCAGCTCAATGACAGCCACCTTCCTCCCTGACTAAAAGGAGAGACAGAGGAAATCCAGTTCTAGAGGGTTTAATTTAACAGGTTCGGTCCCTGTCATTCTGAGTGAAATTACCTGGGACAGAGGTAGAGATAGGAAAAGGAGAAAGAGCCCATATTTACAGAAAAAATGGACAGTCTAAAATTACATGTTTAAAAGAGAACATCCATACCCCTTTCATTTCATGGCAGGACTTGGAGCCAGGGTCTCAGAGTAGGAAGCCACAGGCGACCTCTTCACTGTGAATGCCATGAAAGTATGGGCAACATGCTCCAAGCTCAAAGTCCGTATTTAGGGCTGCAATTTCAATTCTACCTCTAGGGTTGTGTGACTTTGGCCAAGTGGCTTCCACAGCCTAAGTATCAGTATCCTTTTCTGTAATATTAGGTGATTGGATGTGTGGATGACATCCAAAGTTTCTTCCAATTCCCACATCATATAATTCTAAATCTTAAGTCCTGCTATATACTTCTACAGCTTTTCCTAACAGGAATTTCACTTCCAGGCTTTTGATGTTTGTTTCTCACCTCTGTTGTAAATTTTTAGCTTTTCAAGGTGGAACCTAGAGAAGGAATGGTAGGAATTGGTGGCGATTCAATGATCTTTGTGCCTGGGTCACACACTGGGTAGAAAGCTCTGGAAGTTGCTCCAGCAACTTTTCCTTCAGAATCCGGTCAGTAGGAGATAATTTTGCCTTTTTATCAAATTTTTCTCTTTTCTAAGGATTCTTCTGTCTTCTTCTCTTACAACCATTCATCCTACCCCTAAACTCTTTTGCTGTTCATTGGCCTACACTCCTATATCAATTGATGTGACTGAATAATAAATATAATAATTACTTCAGAATAATTGAGTACCTACCGTGTACTAGGGAGTTTTCAAAATTTTTTATCTTAGGACCTCTTAACATGCTTGAAAGTTGTCAAGGACCTCCAAAAGCTTTTGTTTATATGGGTTATATCTATAGATATTTACTAAATTAAAAGGTAAAACAAAATTTTAAGCTATTAGTTTTAGCAAAAAATGGACCCATTATATGTTAAAAACATGTTTTAAGAAGACAAACATCTATATATTCAAAACAACAACAACAACAAAAATTAGTGACAGGAGTGGCACTGTTTCACAATTTTGCAAATCTCTTTACTGTCAGGCTTAACATAAAACAGCTGGATTCTCATGCCGGGTTCTTTATTTAATCTGCTGTTTCAGGGTTTGTATTCATTTCCTGGGGCTGTTCTAATAAATTACCACAAATCCAGCTGCTCAAAACAACAGAAATGTAATTCTTTTACAGTTCTGGAGCCAGAAGTTCAACATCAGTTTCACTGGACCGAAATCAAGGTGTGGGCAGGGAAGTGCTCCCTCTGGAGGCTCTAGAGGAAAATTCTCTCCTTGCCTCTGGCAGATGCTGGTGGTTGCTAGCATTCCTTAATTTAAGGCTGCTTCTTTCCAATCTCTTCCCCTATCTTTGCTTCAACTGCTCTTTTGTACGTGCTGGAATTATAATCTTCCTGTGCTTCTCTCTGATAAGACATTTGTGAAGGCATTTAGGCCTCACTGGGATAATCCAGGGTAATCTCTTTATCTCAAGATCTTTAACCTAATCATGCCTGCACACGTTTCACTATATAACATTTACCAGTTCTGAGGATTAGGATGTATATGTATTCTTGGGAGCGACTGTCAGCCTGCAACATGTTGTTATTTTGTTTGATGTTTATGAAGAAAATCTGGTCTCACACAAATATGTGGCTTGGGGAAAAAAGAGTATTAAATTTGTTTTTTAATTTTAATTTTATTTTAGACAGAGTACATGAGGGGGGAGAGAAACAAAAGGGGGGGGAGAGAGAGAGGGGGAGAGAGAGAGAGAGAGAGAGAGAGAGAGAGAGAGAGAGAGAGACTCTCAAGTAGGCTCCACGCTCAGTGTGGAGTCCAACACAGGGCTTGATCCTACAACTCTGTCATTGGGACCTGAGCCAAAATCAAGAGCCAGATGCTCACCCGACTGAGCCACCCAAGTGCCCCAAAAGAGAGTTTTTAAATAGCCTTTTCAAATAATTGTGGATATTATTCTTTAGCACAACACCAAAACTCAACAAGAAGTAGTTTCTTAAAGGTTTGTTACAATTGTGGAATTTGAAAACGTTATCAGTGAACTTTTCTCACTGGGCTACATTAAAATCATTGGGATATATGCACTTTAAATAGATTCATAATTTTATAACATCACGCATTGATCATTTAGAAGATATTGGTTAAGTTAAACAGATCTTCCAAATCTTTTTTTTTTTTTAATTTTTTTTTCAACGTTTATTTATTTTTGGGACAGAGAGAGACAGAGCATGAACGGGGGAGGGGCAGAGAGAAAGGGAGACACAGAATCGGAAACAGGCTCCAGGCTCTGAGCCATCAGCCCAGAGCCTGACGCAGGGCTCGAACTCACGGACCGCGAGATCGTGACCTGGCTGAAGTCGGACGCTTAACCGACTACGCCACCCAGGCGCCCCGAGATCTTCCAAATCTTAACACATTTAATTATACATGATCAAAAAATAACATTCATTAATATCACCACCAATCTTATCAGAGCAGTTCTTGCATATTGGGAAATTAACAAACTCCTGGTACAGAAACACAGTTTTCAAAATTCTAATTTTCAGGTGAAAGCTTGAATTTTATCAGTGGCAACAAATTCCGTTATTTTCTTTGAACTTACAGACTTGCTGTTCATTTGCAAGAAAACCATTGTTTGTCAGTACGTGAGGAAAAGTGGCTGATTCAGCTTTCAAGTCAAATAAGTGCGCAAGTGCTTTTCCTTGAGAAACTGTGGCTGTGCATCAGAACTGTTTTATGTGCACTTCTAATTTTGTCACACACAATACACACACACACACACATATATATTTTAGAGAGAGAGAGAGAGGATGCAAGTGAGTGAGGGGCAGAGAGGGAAGGAGAGAGAGAATTGGGACTCCCCTGAGGCTCCTGTTTTTACCCAAAGCGGGGCTGGAGCTCACGAGAAGTGGGGCATGAGCTCACCCAAATGTCACATACAATATTTAAAAGAAATGTACTAAAAGGTCGAGCTTTAATAAAATTAAGAACTCTTTCTGCTTCATTAAAGATAGTCTGAGGTAAACTGGCTGCCCCTCATCCCCCATTGTGAGCATGTGGTGGTGAAGAGGACAGTTTGGAGCCTCTGCCTTGATTTGCACCAAGGCGCCAGCAGTTTTGCCCAGTACTATTTTTATACTATTAGTGCAAATATCAGCACAGTTGTTCCAGGATAAACTATGAGATTTTAAAAATGAGTCAATGCTCTATTTTAGCACCACTTCTGTTTGCTGCTAAGCATTCATATAAAAGATCTTCAAGTGTTAGTTGGTGCTGACACTGGATATATACACGCAAAGCAACAAGTCTAGCTACATCTATAATTCTATAATTTTTGCTCATCTGAAAGGCACTACAGTTCTGCAGATGAGATGTTACCTCAGACTTGATGTTTGCAGCTCAAGTTCTAATTTGGTGAGCTACTGCATTTTTGGAAAGTAGCTTGGCCATGATTTCTTTGACTTATTTTTCACCTAGCAGGCACTTCCTCAGTAATGTACAGGCTTTCTTAGTTTCTCAGTTACTACATGCACCTTTTCAGCCAATGCAATACAATAATTTAACCTGTAAGATGCGTCAGGGGTTTTTCATTTCTGGTTTGAAAAGTGGTAACAAAAACTCCTGGTCTTTTAAAGAGCCTACCAAGTTTGAAATATTCAATTTTGCCTTTTCTTTTCTTATTTACAGTTTCACCCAGATTCTTCCCTTTACCTGAGTCAGAGAATGCTTTTATATTGATGTCAGTATCATCTTTTTCAGCATCTTTAGATGTGGGAAGGTTGAAAAAGCAAGTCTTCTAATCTCCCTTTTGTAAGCCAATGAGAGAACCTAAAGTAAAAAAAGGGTATAAAAAAAATTTTAATTTAGAATATTAAATTCTCAAAGAATAAGTTTTAAATAAAATTTAAACATTTATTTTTCAATAAATTAAAAACTATTGCAAAAAAAGTCTCCAAAATGAACTTTTTTTTTTTTTTTTTTTTTTTTTTTTTGAGTTAGAGAGCAGGGAAGAGGGGCAGAGGGAGAGAATCTTAATTAGGCGCCCCACTCAGAGCAGAGCCTGACATGGGGTTTCAACCCACTACCCTGGGATCATGACCTGAGCCAAAAATCAAGAGTCTGGTGCTCAACCAACTGAGCCACCCAGGCTCCTTGACAAAATAAACTTTTTTTCTTGTGTTTCCACATAGGTACAAGGACAATTTAGGGTTTCAAAAAGCCATTTATAGGACGATTGATGAGGTTACAGAAATTAAGTATAAAGGACGATAGCTTGTAACAACACACTAGATGCACTAAGGACAAACTGAGTTAATCTCTGAAAACGCACATATTTATACCCTACACCTTAGAAGATTCTAGAAAACAGAGGAGTACTCAAGCACACATTTCACCAGTCAACAGCTTTTAAGTCAACTATCCTCTTGAAAACTTCTCTGTATACTCCCTAGAGGATGAGAGCTAAAACAGCAAACAACTTTTAAATAATATTAGGCATACAGTTTGACTTCGTGGATCTCTTGGAAGGGGGTCAGAGACCCTCAGAAGACACCAGAGCACATTTTGAGAACCACCGTACTAGATTGTGCTCTAGGTAGAAACTGGGGTAACGTCAATAGCTAAAATACCCGCTCCACGCGGAGATATTTATGTAGTAAGAACCGTGATGAATTGTCAAATGAAAATGAACGGAAGGTTGTGACAGGGTAGGGCAGGAACACTCATCCTTGTCTGTCCGGCCAGGGGAGGCCGCTCCAGGAGAGAGACCTTCCAGCTGGGACTGCGGAGTTGGACTCGGTCGGAGGCGGGGGTGGCCGCGCGACCACCAGCCCTCCCCGGCTGTCTTCCCACATCCGCGGTGAAGAGGGGTGAAAGGGAAGCGGCAGTGACCGCGAGACCCCGGCGCCGCGGCGCCCACCCCGGCGGAAGGAATGCGCAGGACAGTGGCTTGTCATTCGACACCACCAGCACTGTCAGGGCCGGAGCCCGCGCCGTCCCGGCGATCCGGCTTCGGTGCAGGGAGGTGGGCCTACTGCCCGCGGTCCCGCAGAGGGGAAGCGCAGGCCGAATGGGGGAAAGGAATGTGCACCTCCCGACGCGGTCTCGCGCGGCGGGGAGGCAGCTAAAGGGAAAAGGGAGACCTTGCAGGATGAAGCGTGAGGTGGACCAGCCCCAGCGGCTACCTCAAAAGGACCCAAGGGTGAGACCCCGGGGTTGCCATCGAAACCGGACCATCCGGTCCTTCAATTCCTCCCCAGGACTTCACCCTCCTCGCGCAAGTTGGGAGAGCCGCTTCTCCCAGCGGACTGTCGCGCCCTCCGGCGGCCTCAGTCGGGAACGACACTGTACTTGTCCATTCTGGACGCGAATAAAGATTTCTTTTTCAAACAAACAGGAAGTGTCTACGGAGGCCGGGCCGGAGGCTGGGCAGGGGCCGGGCATGAAGCCGGGCGGCAACCAGATCGCGGCTGGTGGCGGCGGCGGCGGCGATGAGCGACATAGTGGAGAAGACGCTGACGGCGCTGCCGGGTCTCTTCTTGCAGAACCAGTCGGTTGGCGGGCCAGCGGGAGTCAAGGCGTCCTTCTCCTCGCGGCTGGGCAACCTCGTCCGCGGCATCACCGCGCTAACCTCCAAGCACGTACGTACTTGCCGGGCCGGGAGGTCAGGGGAGCCGGGGGAGGCCCCGGCACTGGGAGGCCCTAGTCGGGCTGGAGCCCTCAGGGCTGGCCCTCCGGCGGGGCTTATGGACTGCTTGTATCAGTCCGTCCCTGCGTCTGTCTAGAAGCGTGATTTTCCTTCCGGGACTGACAGCGGGGAGGCCGAGTTTCCACAGTGGATCCTCACACTGAGTCATTATTAACCTGGAGCAGATCTCTTTAATCTTTGAGACTCCATGTGTTTCCCGAACGTTGAAGTGGAAAAGTACCAATACGTATTTCATAGGTTGTTTCGAGAATTAAATGAGACATCAAGCGAGTGAAAATACCAAGTACGATGGAAGTGTCAACATTATTTACCTTCTACAAAGTTTCTTTACAGGTTCTTTCCTCCAGTTATTTCAACTGCTGGACGTCACACTCGGGAACAGCCCCTGCCATCTGAACCGGTCGTTGAATATTTTTGGGGAGCTTGAGGTTCTTAGATTAGACCTACGGGGTGGGCAGAGAAAAAGCATGATTCTCTCTCAGTGTCAAATTTATTGTCTCAGCCTCAGTTGGGCTTTGAAAATGAGCAGTTATAATAGAAGGTATTAAGTTTCCACAGACTTTTGGTAGTCGAACGGATTGTGTTAGATACGGATTGCAAGTTTCAAGGAATTTATATATTTAAAAAAGATTGTGTATTATGCTGTAATTTGTTCAAAAGATATTTGTGGGAGAGGTTATGTGTTAGACATTGAGGAAAAAGAGTAAAACAGATTTTCTTTTCCCCAAGGAATTGATCATTCATTTGGGGCTTAAGATAAATAGAAATAAGGGGTGCCTGGGTGGCTCAGTTGGTTAAGCATCAGACAGCCTGGAGCCTGCTTGGGATTCTCTCTCTCCCTCTCTCTCTGCCCCTCCCTCACCCTTGCGCACGCTTGTGTGCTTGCGCGTACGTGGTCTATCTCTCTCAAAATAAATTTAAAAAATTAAAAAAAAGACAAGTATAAGCAATATACAATGACGTATAAGTGCTAGGGGAGAGGAAATGACGAAGACAGAAAGATTTTCTTCAAAGCGCTCTGAGGATTTAAAACATTCTGTTAAACCGAACTAGATGATACTCTACTGGATGCTGTATTTCTGCTTCACATTCAGAAATCATTATTTATGGACTTATTATTGTTTTAACATTTTGTCTTTTTTTTTTTTTTTAATTTTTTTTTTTCAATGTTTATTTTATTTTTGGGACAGAGAGAGACAGAGCATGAATGGGGGAGGGGCAGAGAGAGAGGGAGACACAGAATCGGAAACAGGCTCCAGGCTCTGAGCAGTCAGCACAGAGCCCAACTCGGGGCTCGAACTCACGGACCGCGAGATCGTGACCTGGCTGAAGTCGGACGCTTAACCGACTGCGCCACCCAGGCGCCCCTAACATTTTGTCTTTTACTAATTTCTGTGAGATTCTAAGTGAAATCTAAAAAAATATTTTATTTTCTAAAGTTTATTTATTTATTTTGAAAGAGAGAGAGCACACAGGTGGGAGAGGGGAGAGAGAGAGAGGGAGAAAGAGAATCCCAAGCAGGCTCTGTGCTTTGCACGGAGCCTGACGTGGGGCTCGATTTCATGAACTAACTGAGATCATGACCTGAGGCAAAATCAAGAGTTGGACGCTTAACCAGCTGAGCCACCCAAGCACCCCTATTTTAGGTCTTAAATTGCAGTTTGAAACTGTTCATAAGCACTAAGGGCAAACTGAGTTAATCTCAAGCTTAAGTTAATCTCTTAATGTGGCAGTACTTCACTAGTAGTTCTTGATTAACCATCTAATGGATAGCTACTAATTCATTGTGTGATTTAAAGATAGTGGTATATTAGCCAAAAATGGGGCTGATACTCAAGTGTGCTAAGGAGATGAAATACAGTGCAGACAGTAGAAATGATCACATTGGTGCATTTATTGTGTGTGAGAGAGAGATGGGAAGTGAGGGAAAGGATGTGAGGAATAAGGAGAAAAGAATAGGGAAGGATATTTTAGGGGAAAAAGACCAATTTCTGTTTCTGCCTTCTTACCCTATTTCTCGATTCTATGAAGACTGACTTTTATTTATTTACTAAGATTACTTATTTATTTATTTATTTTAAGCATATATTTTTTTCTTATTTTAGACAGAGAGTTAGCAGGGGAAGGGGGTAGAGGGAGAGAGAGAGAATCTTAAGCAGGCTCCAAGCTCAGCATGGAGCCTGACATGGGGCTCGATCCCATGACCCCTGAGACCATGACCTGAGATGAAATCAAGAGTTGGACACTCAACTGACTGAGTCACCCAGGTGCCCCAAGATTTTTAATTTTTAAGTTATCTCTACACTCACCGTGGGGCTCGAACTCAGAACTCCAAGACCAAGAGTTGCATGCTCCACTGACTGAGCCATCCAGGCACCCCAAGACTTTTTACTTTTAAAGGGAAGGCGTGAGAACCTTATCTTGGGCCAGTACATGAAAATTTTCTTTTATTCTTTCTCTCTAACTTTAATTAAAACCAAACCAAACCAAACTTTTTTTGCTAAACTGTCCTTAAGGAGACAGTAATTAAGTGAAGGAAAGAGAGATGGTGGATTATTCTTTCTAGGAATGATTCCAAGGTTTGGAGAAATGCCTGTAGGCAAATTTTAAGCACATGTAATTGTACTTTAAAATAATGTTTATTTTTTATTGCAAGTATTATAAATTATATTTTTCCTTTAAAAAATATTGTTACAGCTTAAAAAGCCAGTTATTCATGCGTTTAAATACTTCCACTTTTTCAGGAGGAAGAGAAACTAATCCAGCAGGAACTGAGTAATCTGAAAGCAACTGTTTCTGCTCCTACTACAACACTGGTAAGTTTGCATAGTCGGTACCAGCATATTTTATATTTGAAACCTGGTCCACTGTGGACCCTACTGTGGCATCTCATTGGTAAGTTGCTAAAATGTAATTTATCATAGTCACAATCGGTTATGGGATGGTAGCAAGTCAGACATTAGCTTGAACTTTTTATTATTGACTGTCTGCACCTGAGTAAGACTTGCTTGATGGATGCCAGTTCAATGCCAACATGATGGTAATTACATAAATGTGGCAATACTCATGGACCCCAGTGCTGATCTTAATGTGTTAATGTTGTACACTGAGAAAAGGTTACCATATATCATTTAAAGTAATATTTTCAGTTCTTAGTTGGTATATTATAGATCTCTCATTTTACTATTATACATCTTGGAATATAGGTGAACAAAGTAGAAAAATGGCTTTCTTGCTATGAAACAGTATATTGCATGACAGCTAAATCAGATTCCAGTCTTTTTTAAAACTTCAGTTCCATATGCTTTGATTTTTCAAACAGCATTCATTCAGCAGCTAGTAATGAGTAGCCCCTATATTCAGGTCTCTGTCCCTACATAGTTAGATTAAGACCTAATAGGTTTTGTTTTGTTTTGTTTTGTTTTCTTTTAACTTCCATGCGGTTTCATATAATGAGATTTTTTCCAGGTAACATTATTCAGCAAATATTTAGTGAGTGCTTTCTGTGTGTAAGTCACTGTGGGAGTATCCTTCTCTTCTAATAAAAATATTGGGGTGATATTTTGCATGAACATATGATCACGTACATGAATAACACTTTAAAGTCTAAGAGAATATATGTATTTCCTTTTATGGTCATGGTAATATGTGGACAAATGAAACTCAAAGCACATTAATCTGATGTATTTATGTGTGTAAATGTATATATGTGGGTGTATAGATCTTTATGTGTGTATATGTAAGAAGTCATTGTGATTTTTATTCGTGATACTTGATAGAAATGTTAAGCAGGAACGGTTTCTCTCCTTTTACTTTGTTTGATTTCCATTTTCTGTAATTGGCACACCTGGTATGCACAGAAATAAGATAAATAGGTAGAAGTTAGGGAGCCAAACTTTTGAAGGAAGATTTTATAGTAATTATGGCCGTCCAGCTCTGGGCATGTTTTGTAGTCTGTCCCTGAGATGCTCTGTGTAGAGAAATTGTAAAAAAAAAAAAAAAAAAAAATTCTGTATTGAGGAATGGATTTTCTTCTCCAAAACTAAGAGAATAATAAGGTATGCAATACAATTTTAATTAAATAGAGCTCATGATGACCTTTGAAAGACTGAAATAAAATGTTACAAAACCAGGGATGATACTTAATGGATTAGATGAACACTTCCACTCCTAATTGATGTGGAAGCCTTTGAAAGGAACTTACAGTATCTTTTAAGCTTATTTTTTCAGTGTTTAGTAGTCTTAATACACTAATAAATTTGACTTTTATTACTTAAACACAAGTGACCTGAATTAAATCTTATTCTCCAAGGATTTTCCCATGGTTTCTTTTAAAACTCTTCATTAAAAATAAAATAAAATAAAATAAAATAAATAAAGCTCTTCATATTTAAATATATAAATACAATATTCATATATAAAATATGAATGAAATATTGAATATTAATGTCCTTACCTTAAAATATGTTACTGTTTTCTAAGTATTTTGTGACTTAATAACCTTGTAATATACCAACCCTAATAAGATAAATGGGTATTTACCTAATAAGATTTTTAGGTATTAAAATAGTCTGTGAGTTTATTTTGAAACACATTTTATTTCTACTTTTTATTTATGATTAAAATTTGCTATAAATATTGAGAATGCAAAAATTATTATATTATAAAACAGCTTTTTAGCTTGTGTTGTAAATATTGAAAGACCCAGTTAAAAAATTAAATAATTAGAAATGCTATACCATTAATGATATCATACCCTTCAGTTCCTAGTTGAGAATTGTTTGGAAAGAATGCCTTTACGGGCGCCTGGGTGACTCAGTCGGTTGAGCGGCTGACTTCAGCTCAGGTCATGATCTCATGGTCCATGGGTTTGAGCCCCACATCGGACTCTGCTGACAGCTGGGAGTCTGGAGCCAGCTTCGGATTCTGTGTCTCCCTCTCTGTCTGTGCTTACCCCGCTTGCTCTCTCTCTCTCTCTCTCTCTCTCTCTCCCCCTCTCTCAAAAAGTAAACAAACATTAAAAAAAAGAAGAAAACAATGCCTATAAAACAAACTGTTGCATATTATGTACAGCAAAATAATTCTGAAAAAGTTCAGGTGCAATTTGATTTTCAAATATGAAAATTATTTTCTTTACAAATTATTACCAACTTATGGGAATTTTATGGATGTCTTCATTTGACAAAGTGTATTAAAATGATGTGCTCTGTTCTAGAAGCCAAGTCATATTACTATGGGTGAAATTTTGTCTGAGGACCAGGTGTCTCCCATTATAACTAAATTTTTCACAGGTACACCTAGAATTAGAAATAGATACAGTTGATTTATTGTTTGATGTTGCCACTAACAAAATGTTGAAATAATTTTACTAAAATCAGTACTGTTGGTAAGCTAAGTTTTGAAGCAACTTTAATTTATAAAGTTTGACTTCAGGTTATTAATTTATTATATATGTGTATGTTATTTCTTCAGTGCTAGGATTAAAGGATTCCTCTGTGAAATGATTGCAACATAATGAAAAAAACCCAAAACATTCTATTTGTTTATGCAGTTACTGGATATTTGCTTTTCAGAGAATGATGAAAGAGTGTATGGTGAGACTTATATATTGTGAAATGCTTGGATATGATGCTTCCTTTGGCTACATACATGCGATCAAGTTGGCACAACAAGGAAACCTTTTAGAAAAAAGAGTAGGTATGTATGTGTTTAAGATTTTAATACTGAATGTTCTTAAAGTTCCAGCTACTGTGTAAAATGAGTAATGGCAGGTATATAATGTATTTTTAGAACATTGCCTTGTAATTTCCAAAACTTTAAAAGGGAACACTTCAAAAACTTAAAGCCTATAAGTGAAATCAGTCTTACTGATTCTATCCTGTTTTTGTGATAGATGAGCATCTATACTTGTCAAAATTCATTAAACTGTACACTTAAAATGGGCGAATTTTCTTCTGTGTAAATTATACCTCCACAAAGCTGATTTTAAAGTCTAACATCATCAGTTTAATGATCAGAAATGTTTCTTTATAGAATAAAAACTGAAATTGACTTGAATAATTTAAAATATCCTGTTCTCAGTTTCACAAATGTTAGCTGTGAGGATTAGAGGTATCTTTTAAAAATGTTTGTCTCCTTAATCAACCTTTAGGGCTCTTAGGAAATATCCTTTAAATCTTTTATTCATGTAGGTTCAGCTTGTATCAAAATTCAAGAAGGAAGCACTTTAGAGTCATATAGGAGTATAACATGTTCTGTATTCAAAGGAGTTGATGGTGTCATGTTGTCAAGGACCAGCATTCTTCACAAATATCTGTGCTATCAGATAATGGGATAGGAAAGGGAGATAGTTTGCTAAAGATTCTGAGACTGGCTGTACCCATTATTCTACTTACTGAAACTCACTTCACTCTTCTAGATTTATTGTATTCTTCCCTCCAAGGGAATGTCCTCTGTTGTCTCTCCCTTCTCATATTCCAAATCAAGTTTTAACTCTTCTTTTATCACTCTGGTGGCTTTTACCATCATCTTTGGGTGGTATCTTTTCATATATTAATGTCTTAGCTCTTGAACTAATTCTAAGATCCCCAAAGGCAGGGAAATTTTGAAAACAATAGTCAATATTAGGTGGTTGGTGCTGTAATTTTGTACGACTGTTGCTATATTGTGCTTCTTAGACTGGCATACCATTTTTTTCATTTTCAATTTAATTTTATTATTAAAAATATATAAAGTTCAAAAGTTAAGACCTTATAAAAAGGTATAATCAAACAAGTCTCACTTTTAATTTCTAGTCCCTCTTACCCAGTTTGCTCCTTACTGCCATAAGTAACCATTTTCATTAGTTTGTAATTAATCTTTCCATTGTTTCTTCTTGCAAAACAAGCAAATGCATGGGAACACACTCATAAACTCTCTCTTACACAAATGATAACATGCTATATAGATTATTATACACCTTGTTTTGACATCTTCATACTCTTATACAGTTGCATAATTTTCATTGGATGGATGGATAGGCCATTATTTTTTTCAATCAGGTCCCTATTGGTGGACATGTGGGTTATTATTTTTTTTTCTCTTGTAAATAATGTTGCAGTGAATAACCTTGTACCTGTGTTATTCATAGTTCTGGAGGCTTATTTTAATAGAGACCTCAGAGTCATTTTTATTGAGATTCATGATCTTAGGGAAATATTTTGTTGCCAAGTAGAGGAACTTATTCCTGCAGGTATCAGACATTTTTTATGTGTGCTAGTGAGTATAAGTTTTTTTTAAGATATCATTTAAACCTTCTATATGTCTTCACTGTGTTAGTATTGCCTTTTCAACTCTCCTGAGATTTCTAAGATTAGCTTTGGTGCTTTCTCTGATGGAGATGCCTTCTTCTTTTTATTTACTTACTATTTTTTAATTTTTTTAATGTTTATTTTTGAGAGAGAGGGAGAGAGAGAGAGAGACAGAGCGTGAGTGGGGGAGGGGCAGAGAGAGAGGGAGACATAGAATCCAAAGCAGACTCCAGACTCTGAGCTGTCAGCACAGAGCCTGATGCAGGACTCAAACCCACAGACCACGAGATCATGACCTGAGCTGAAGTCAGATGCTTTAGCTGATTGAGCCACCCAGGTGCCCCTATTATTATTTTTTAAGGTTTGTTTATTTATTTATTTATTTTATTTACTTTTAAATTTTATTTTATTTTTTAATTTACATCCAAGTTAGTTAGCATATAGTGCAACAATGGTTTCAGGAGTAGATTCTTTAATGCCCCTTACCCGTTTAGCCCATCCCCCCTCCCACAACCCCACCAGTAACCCTCTGTTTGTTCTCCATAAGAGTCTCTTATATTTTGTCCCCCCCCCATTTTTATATTATTTTTGCTTCCCTTCCCTTCTGTTCATCTGTTTTGTATCTTAAAGTCCTCATATGAGTGAAGTCATACGATATTTGTCTTTCTCTGACTAATTTCACTTAGCATAATACCCTCTAGTTCCATCCACGTAGTTGTGAAATGTTTACTTATTTTTGAGGGAAAGAGAGAGGGAGGGGCAGAGAGAGAGAGAGGGAGAGAATCCTAAGCAGGCTCCACGCTGTCAGTGCAGAGCCTGACTCTGAGCTCGGACTCACAAACCATGAGAACATGACCTGAGCCAGAATCAAATGTTGGATGCTTAACTGAGAGAACCACTCAGGTGCCCCCACTTTATTATTTTTATATGTTGTTGAATATATAAATTTCAGCACCCATTAAGTTAGGCATTATGTTAGGTGCTTTATCTTATGAGATAGGTGAAAACTGAAGCTCAGAAAGGTTAAGTCACTTGTCCAAGGTCATATAGCTAGTAGATAGTGGAGCCAGAATGTGAACCCCAAGTTTCTATGAATCAAAGCCTGTATTCTTACCCTATATGTCACTCTTTCATATCAAGCATGCTCCATAATCTAGTCATTATTCTTTGCTTTCTGGAACCTTTTCATTTTTTGAGTTCACTGAATATTTTTTTCCCTGTTTCCTGACTGTCACAATAGTTAGGATATTCTTTGTAACAGAATTAAGGTTTCCTTGATATGGTCTTTGAAATTACTCATCTTCTTATACCTTGATTTTGGTGACTTGGGTGTGGGTGATACCTTAGCTGATCATGAGTTTTCAGCAATCAGATAAGAAATTTTTTCTTTCAATGCTTTCTAGGGTTTTCTCCTTTCTTGCCCCTGCTTAGTTGTTTTTTCTCTCTTGCCCTGCTCCTCTGACCTTTAGTGAAGATGTTGCTGTGGGTCATACCCTTTCTTCTTGGTTGTGACAATAGGTAATTTCTTACAGTTTCCCATGATTCCCAGTAGACACAGACATGATGGGGACAGTTAGCATTAGAATCCCTAATGAAAGAGCTGAAAGAATTGAGAAGAATGAAACACAGTGAGGATGGGTGTCAGGAAATAGGGCCTCAGGATAGACCATGGAGAGACAGCACAGCATAGGGATTAAAATATGAACTAACTCCTGGCTGGGTTTGAGTGCTGGCTTCACCATGTAATAGCTATAGACTGTGGTCATTTACCCTTTTTTGTCCTTATTCTTTTTGGGATAATCATACCTACTTCATACAGTTATGAGGATTGAATGAGGTAAGGCTTGTAATATACTGATCCACAGTAACTGTCTAACAAATGTTCTCAATCTGAAGAGTGACAAGAAAATGACATGGAGTAGCTAGATTCCATATACATGGCATTTGTCATAGTATTAATGTATTTCCTCAACCCTAAGATGTACTTTTTTTATGTTTTAATATTATTGAAATAAAAATGCTTATTTAAATCAAGTACACTTAATGTGGTAGACAGTGTTTCTTTCCTCAACCACTGTTATTCCTTCAATAGTGTATCTCCAAATGAGAAAATAGATATTGTGTATGGCTTAATATGTGATTTACATCATACGGGTTGGTATTAGGTAGCTCATTCAATAATAAGAAATAGCCAGTAACTCACTAGTAACTATAGTAACTATTTTTATATAGTTATCTTTGGCTGTAAGATAGAAAATGTAATGTTTTAATTGATTGTGTAGAGATATGCACAGAAGATAGAAGGCATATATTTCTAATGTCATTTATAAGACTTTAAGTTGGTACATATAGCCTGTTTTCCATTTTGGTGACAATCCTGTGAAATACAGAATTCTGAAAGATTTCAGGATAAAGAACATCTGAAATCTTCCTGAAGTTTTTGAACTTCATATTTTCCAATCTGTTTTTATAGTTACTTGTAGTTGTTATCTTTGACACTTAAATTTTGGAATATATTATTGCTTTGTTTAACTTTTCCTGGGAAAAGTCATTTTTGGCAGGTAATAATGAGACTTTTCCCCTCAAATTTTATAGGTTATTTGGCTGTTTCTTTATTTCTACATGAAAGTCATGAGCTGTTGCTTCTCCTTGTGAATACAGTTGTAAAGGTACTGTACTATATGTTGGTTAGTATGAAGTCTTAAGTTAGTCCTGTGGGCTTCTGACATTTCACCTCTATCATATTGAGTTAGATATTTTTGGAAGAAGCCAGGCTTACAGAATGGGCTTAGAAAGATCTTTTAGATCAGTTTCTGAGTTTGTAAAATGAAGTTTATAATAGAACTTAGCCAAGTTGTAAGGGTTAAATGGAACACTGTGTTAAAGTAGGAAGTAGTTGCTCCTGCCGCTCGCTCTTATTATTGTTTCATTTAAAAGCAGATCTCCAGGGGCACCTGGGTGGCTCAGTGGATTAAGCATCTGACTCTTGATCTCAACTCAGGTCTTGATCTCAGGATTGTGAGTTGAAGCCCTGTGTTGGGCTCCACACTAGGTGTGGCGCCTAGTTAAAAAAAAAGCAAGACAGCAATCATGCAGCTCTGCAGACCTTTAGTCAGATCCACTTTTCTGACTGTCTTTTTCTTCAGGATCTCTTCTAAAAGGATATAGATATAAACTGAATAATTGAAGTCTTTCAAATTCTAAAAGTCATTTTTAAGGAGAATAGAGTATAATTGGGTAACTGAAATTTATAGATAATAAAAATACAGTGTAATCCACACAGTGTTTTTTCCTGTTAAACTTTGGATCAAAATTAGTAATGAAACATAATCAAACTGTTGAGCTCTTCCATGTTTTTCTGGATGTATGACTCTGTGTATGTGAATGTGTATAGGGTACTTTCTGAATTTTAAGTTACATACTCTTTTAAGGTTACTAGTAGCTTAAATTTTTCAGGATTTTCCAAAATAAATTTATGTTTCCAAAATAAATCTGTTTGAATGATTTATAAACTTTGTGCATATAGAAGTATATAAACACACGCATTGTATACAATCTAGAATTACTTCCTTTTAAACATCTACTCAATTAACAAGAAAAAAATTCAAAGATTGGTTTTGTTATTAGTTTAGAAAAGTTTTAAACGCTGTAGTAAAGGAGACTACTATGGGTCAGTGTCAGAACAGAAATACAGTTTCCTTTTGGATCAGTTGCTTTTTGGCTATATGTATCTTAATTGACTCTATTAAGGGAAACGAAACAGTAGGATATTCCTACACAATATGAGGTAAACCTGAATGTACAAATTGATTATAAAGTTAGTAGAAAACCATAAAGTATGTAGGGCCATTGCAGTATTGAACTCAACCTAGTTTCAAAATGTGCACTGAATGTTTGTTTGCTCACCGATTATGTCAGGACTTGCAGAGCACTAACCTGGTAGAAGTATGCATGGCACTTACTGTCGTCAGCCAGATATTCCCTCGAGAAATGATTCCAGCTGTTCTTCCATTAATTGAAGATAAACTTCAACATTCTAAGTAAGTAAATTCTTTTTGGGTATGTGTCTATACTATATATTTCAAAATAAAAATTTATACTAAGAAACTTATTCTAACTTTAACTTAATGCTGCCAGGGTAGAGGATAGACTTAGACTGCCTGATACAATGCAGAAATCTCTGATAGCATTGTCCCTTATTTTATGTGGGTTTGGGAAAATGTTAGGCAGCTTTCTAAAGTTAAACCAAGAGGCAGTGAGGTTTGGTGTCAGGAATCTGTGGCTTTCCTCCCAGTTCTACCACTAACCAGTAGTGGTCCTGTTTTTCCTTTGACTATGTGGGATTGGTTGAAACATGTTAGTTTTCACAAAGTTGTTTTGAGGATAAAGTGGAATAATGGAAAAAAAATTGGCAGTGAGTGGTTCAAGTGCTGTGAATGCAGAGCTTCAGTGTACGGGGGATGCTTTGATGGCAAAACTGTAACATTCAGATTCTGTTTTATAGCAAAATATATCCAAATAAACCTTAACTTGTAGTATTTTGCTAATCTTACCTTGTAAGATTCCTTAACTTGTTCCTTATCAGCTTGAATTTTTTTTTCCTTCAAAGATTTTATTTTAATTCAAGTTAGTTAACATATAGTGTAGTATTGGTTTCAGAAGTAGAACTCAGTGATTAATCACTTACGTATAACACCCGGTGCTCATCACAAGTGCCCTCCTTAGTACCCGTTACCCATTTAATGCCCAGCACCCTTTAGCCCATCTCCCTACCGACCTTCCTTCCAGTATCCCTCAGTTTGAGCTTGACTTACCTTTTCACTAATTATTTTGTTTTATTGTGTTGTTTTGTTTTTTTGTTTGTTTGTTTTTGACAAGCCCCTTAACTTTATAACCTTTAGAACTAGGAACAGTTTGTAATCATTTTCTTTTTTCTTTTCTTTTCTTTTTTCTTTTCTTTTCTTTTCTTTTCTTTTCTTTTCTTTTCTTCTATTTCTTTCTGGTTTTTTTTGTATTACAATATTTTAGTTATACTTATATTCTTTTTTTAATTAAAATTTTTTTAGTGTTTATTTTTGAGAGGGTGGGGTGGAGCTGAGAGAGAGGGAGACAGAATCCAAAGCAGTCTCTGCACTGTCAGCACAAAGCCTGACATGGGGCTCAAACCCATGAACCGTGAGATCATGACCTGTGCCAAAGTTGGATGCTCAACCAACTGAGCTACCCAGGTACCCCAATATACATACATTCTTAATAAAAATATTTTGTTGCTCATAACAACATTTCTTTATTTTATATGTTTTTTTAAGCTAGTAATTTTAGTGTTCTAAGATAAAAAATGTTGTCTTATGGTTTGTATTCTTTAAGAAATTTTGGACTATGAAACTTCTGGCTAAAATGATAGCTTTTACTAAGAATTATGGAATAACTTCATAAGTTTTTCATACTTGTTTTAATGCTTTGTTTATGTCAAATCTGTCTTCAGAACAAATGATGGATGTAAACGATTAATTATTGGAAATAAAATACTAGTTTTTCTTAGATAATTACAGGTTGATCTGATGATAGCAGAGCATTATTTTTGTGTCATTTTTCCATACCCACACTGTTTTGTGATAATGGTACTTACTGATCCTTTGTTTGAAATCCTTCTGAGAACTGAATTTTTTCCTTATTGCTTTCCATGTGCTCTAATTTCAAATATTGGTATCTCCTGTCTTCTACCAGTTAGACTTTTTGAAATTCTGCTTCTGTAGTTATGGCCATAACTAACTCCATGCAGAAAAATATGGGTCAGAGCTATAGGTATGCTAGTGGATGTCCCAGAGAAGATGTGGCTTGGACTTGACTTTTGAGTTTCACCAAGCCAGACCTAGAGCCCCAATCTAGGTCTCTTGATGTCTTTTGTTAGTACCACCACATAGGGCCAGGCCTAGGGATTCCTGAGCCTGTTCAGTATTTGTATTCTTTTATCTCACCTCATTTACCTACTCTCTCAGAACTGATATTGGTTAACACTCAATAGCAATATATTGAGATGTAGTTTACAGTCACCATAGTATTAATACTACTGGCAAATCTGTTGTTAACCTACTTTTTCTTTCCATATCAAAATAATTATCCATCATGGCATAGTTTGCCTAGGAAAGTAGTGAGTTGCTTGTTAATGGAATTTAGCAGAAGCTGGAGGACATTTTTTAGGAATCTTATAAAAGATACTCTTTTTTTTTTTTTTTTTAAAGTTTATTTATTTATTCTGAGAAAGCCAGAGAGAACACAAGTCAGGGAGGGGCAGAGAGAGAGGGAGACAGAGTCCCAAGCAGTCTCTGTATTGTCAGCATGGAGCCTGATGCGGGGCTCAAATTCGCAAAACCATATCATGACCTGAGCCAAAACCAAGAGTCAGATGCTTAACCGACTAAGCCACCCAGGCATCCCATAGAAAGTATTCTTGATTGGAACACAGAAGATTGCATTGAGTAATCTCAGTTTGGAGATTCTGTGATTTTAGGTAAAAGAAATATATATTAAGGAACCCTAATAGTAAATACTTTAGTTTTGTGACATTTGCTGCTGTTATGAACACTGCCAGCATAGCCTGCCTGCAAATATATTTAGAAATAGGCGTGAGTGAGAATTAACAAGGAAATGTACTAACTTGGAAATTACATTATGAACATAAGATAGTGACTTGTTATTTTGCTTCTTGTGTGCTAGACATTATCTGTTAAAATTAAGTGTAAGGCTAGCATATACTTTCCTCTTTGTTGCAATGACATTTCTGAAACATGAGCTGGAAAAGGGGAGGAGTGACATTTTTAATGTGAGTCTTCCTATTGCCCTGGCTCCCTAAAGTATTTCAAGTATGCTTGCCCATGGTACAAAAGAAGAAATCTTTAAAGGTATAATGTTAATGAGATTTTATTAATTTTTAAATAAAATAATAAATATTAATAAAATAATAAAATAAAATAATGTTATAATAAAATATAATAATACATATTAATTTATTGATATCAACATTGATAAATATACTGTATAATATTACTAGCCAGAGTTACTTCTTACAGATTTGAACTGTTGATTCTTTTCCCAATTTCTAGAGAGATGGCTTTCAAAAATGGAATTAGGGAATTAAGGAATTTATTTATCTTTCTTGTTTGTTCTGGTTTCAAAACTAATATTTGCTTGTTACCAAAAATTCTGTACCTAAAGAAATATATAATATGAGCAGTTAAAATCTTTTGAGGTCTTACCTCCGAGAGATAACTACTTTTTATAGTTTGATGGATTAGAATATAGAAATTAACAATAAGTGTGTAATTCTTTCTTTCTTTTTGTATTAAGGTAATAGCTGATATTGTGAAATCATCTTGTGTACAATATTTTCAAACTAAATGCCTGTGGATTCAGACAGTTTGTTTAGATTTTATTTTTTCTCTTTAGGGAGATTATACGAAGAAAAGCTGTTCTGGCATTATATAAATTCCATCTCATTGCTCCTAATCAAGTACAGCATATCCATATTAAGTTTCGGAAAGCACTTTGTGACAGAGATGTTGGGGTCATGGCTGCTTCTTTGCACATATACTTTAGGATGATTAAGGTAAGTTGGAAATTTCAGGAAGTACTGAATAGTTGCCATTAGAAAAATGTAATTATGGAATAAAAAGAACTCACATTTTTCAGTAAAATTCTTAATGAACATGTCAAGTTTTTATTATTGACTTTTTAATAGTAATTTTTATAAGTTGTTGATAGCATGAGTTGTAGGCACATTACAGAATTAGTCTTTTTTTTTAAATGCCTAAGTTTTTTGTGTTACTAAAGATGCATGGAAAAATGGTAGCTATGGAAGGTGATTGAAATTTGCAGATTTGTGGTTTTTAAAAAAAATTTTTTTATTAGTTTTCCTTATTTTTGAGAGGCAGAGTGAGACAGAGCACGCGTGAGGGAGGGGCAGAGATGGAGGAAGACACAGAATTGGAGGCAGGCTCCAGGCTCTGAGCTGTCAGCATAGAGCCCGATGTGGGGCCTGAACTCATGAACTGTGAGATCATGACTTGAGCCGAAGTCGGACGCTCAACCGACTGAGCCACCCAGGTGCCCCCAGATTTGTGGTTTTTTAAGCAGTGACTTTTATACGACTTCATAAAATGCATAAGAGCTTATTGAAATGAGGAGAGCTGGTGGAGGGTGTGTAAACTATAGATTATGTTGCTGACTCCTTAAATTGATACTGTGTCAGATGAAGAAGGAAGGTCGAATGGTATGGTAACATTTTCTAAATGGTGATATGAGTTTATACTAATTCAGCCCCAGTGCATTGCCTGAAACTCTTTGTATTCCATGTGAGATATTCCATGATGAGTACTATAAAACAAAATGGAATATGTCACTGAATTAAATTTACAGTTACAGAACTGAAAGTTGTGTTCATTTTTATTCATTATGCTCCAAAATAGATTTGGTATAAATAGATACTTGATATTAAATCTTGTTTTTCCCTTAACGTTTACTAAACTTTGAAAGAGCTATTATTTCCCTTCCAAAAATGTGTCGTTGATAGTGAAATAAAAATTACGATGAAGAATCTAATGTTTATTCTGAGGAATATGTATTTAAATTCCCCAGTCCAAGAGATTAGTCAGATAGATAATCAAAACACACTCATTCGGAACACAGGTATGTTTAAATACAATAGGGTTAATTAATTTTTAAAAGGCAGATGCACTGATTTTGGGAGGTTTGAGTAGACTTGACTGTGCCCTATGCTCTTCCACCCAGAACACATTTATTTATTATTGTTATTATTTAATGTTTGTTTATTTGAGAGAGACAGAGAAAGTGCATGTGGGAGAGGGGCAGAGAGAGAGAGAGGGAGAGAAAGAATCCCTCTGCACTGACAGTGCAGCGTGACACAGGACTCGATCTCACAAACCATGAGATCATGACCTGAACCAAAATCAGGAGTCCCACAGTTAACCAACGGCGCCACCCAGGCGCCCCTATTTTTGGTCTTAAATTGCAGTTTGAAACTGTTCATAAGCACTAAGGGCAAACTGAGTTAATCTCAAACTTAGGTTAATCTCTTAATGTGGCAGTACTTCACTAGTAGTTCTTGATTAACCATCTAATGGATAGCTACTAATTCATTGTGTGATTTAAAGATAGTGGTATATTAGCCAAAAATGGGGCTGATACTCAAGTGTGCTAAGGAGATGAAATACAGTGGAGACAGTATAAATGATCACATTGATGTATTTATTGTGTGTATGAGAGAGAGAGAGAGAGAGAGAGAGAGAGAGAGATGGGAAGTGAGGGAAAGGATGTGAGAAATAAGGAGAATAGAATAGGAAAGAATATAGTTTAAGGGAAAAAAACTGATTTCTGTTTTTGCCTTCTTACCCTATTTCTCTATATTATGAAGACTTTTTAAAAACTATTTTATTTATTAATTTATTAAGACTTTTATTTATTTTTAAAAAAAGATACATTTTTATATTTTAAAAAAAGATATATATTTTTTCTTTTAGAGAGAGAGAGAGAGAGTGAGTGAGCAGGGAAGAGGGGCAGAGGGAGAGAGAGAGAATCCCCAGCACGCTCCATCCCCAGCAGTCCATCCCCCGGCTGACATGGGGCTTGATCCCACGACCCTGAAATCATGACCTGAGCTGAAATCAAGAGTTGGATGCTTAACTGACTGAGCCACCCAGGCGCCCTTTTTTTCACTTTTTGATTTAATTGCTGGTATTGGCTAACAAAAGTTCAATATAAGGTATAATTATAAGAACTTATGAAATGTGATTAAGACTCTGTGTGGAGACAAGTAGTGAATGGTGGAAGCCTTTTGGGGGATGATTCAGCTTTGGATCAGGTAGTCAGAGTAGTTTCATCATGGAAGACATTAAACACATTAGAGTATGATTTTATTTTTATTAAAAAAATTTTTTTAATGTTTTTATTTATTTTGAGAGAGAGAGACTGAGCGCGAGCTGGGGAGGGGCAGAGAGAATGGGAGACACAGAATCCAAAGCAGGCCCCAGGCTCTGAGCTGTCAGCACAGAGCCTGACGTGGGACTTGAACTTGTGAACCATGAGATCATGACCTGAGCTGAAGTTGGATGCTTAACCATTGAGCCACCCAGGTGCCCCTGGAGTACTGTTTTATTAAATGTGAACATGCAGCTTCTAAGTTAACATGCCCTAAGTTAGATTTTGTATGGTATTTAAACCAGGTCTATTTTATATTTGATAAGAGATTATTATTAATAGAAAGTTTTTTGTTTTGTTTTTTGGGTATAGGAGAATTCATCTGGATATAAAGACTTGACGGGGAGTTTTGTAACAATTTTGAAGCAAGTAGTTGGAGGAAAGCTCCCAGTAGATTTCAATTACCATAGTGTACCAGCACCATGGTTACAAATCCAGCTCTTGAGAATACTAGGACTTCTAGGAAAAGACGATCAAAGGTAAACTATTCTAAGCAAACTTGATACCCTGATAGCCTGTCACCTAGAAGTTTCATAAGTCAGATTCTCCCAATGTTTAATTGGCTTAATAATGATAAATAAATCACTGTAAGAAGTATATAATAGCTTGTTGGGATAATCCTGGCTCTCTGCTTATCTAATCCTGTTCATAGGGAAGGGTACCTCTGAAGCTCCATATCTTTCCTGAAGCCTTCTTAAACATTCTAGTTCAGGGATTTGGAAACTTTCTTTACTGTAAAGGGCCAGATAATAAATATTTGATGCTTTGTGGGCTGTATGTTGTCTGTTGAAGCCCGCTGTTGTATAACTTAAAAGCAATCATAGATAATACGTAAGGAATGAGCACTACTGTATTCCAGAAAAACTTTATGGACATTAAAACTTGAATTTTGTATAATCTTTACGTATCATGAGATATTATTCTTTTTATTTTTTTCCTCATTTAAAAATGTAAGAACCATTCTTAGCCTGTAGCCATACAAATACAAACATCCAGCCAGGATAGTCCTGGAGACAGTAGTTTGCTGACTCTTCCTCTGGTTGGATGTGAGTGTTTCATTTAATTCATTTGTCTGAATTACTCTTTTAGCCAATACTTTATATTAAAATTTTTATGGTGTCTTTTCACTATGCATATTGTTTGTAACTTTTTATTTTCTCATAGTTTTTCTTTTTTTTTTTAATGTTTATTTTTTGAAAGAGAGACAGAGTACGAGTGGGGGAGAGGCAGAGAGAGAGAGGGAGACACAGAACCAAAGAAGGCTCCAGGCTCTGAGCTGTCAGCACAGAACCTGACACAGGGCTTGAACTTATGAACAATGAGATCATGACCTGAGCTGAAGTCAGACGCTTAACTGACTGAGTCACCCAGGTGCCCTTATTTTGTCATAGTTTTTCAGACTTACCAGAAAGTTCCAACAACAGATCAAGAAGCTTCCTTATACCTTTTACCTAGAGTCATCAATTATTTTCATATGTCTTATCATTCTTTCTCTTTCTATATATATGTGCATGTGTGCACACATATTAAATTTTTTTTTTTTCCTGAACCATTCAAGGACAAGTCTTTTAGTTCCCTTGAGAGCAAGTACCATGGCTGGAGTCCTTGATGTGTTTCTGTCTTAAGAAAATATTTGCTAGTCAGTGTTCTGACTTTATAAGATCTGGTTTTCCTTTATGCAGTACAGTACCTTCTAATTCTTTAGCCTAGCTTTACAAAGGGATTGTATTCTAGGCTGTTGCTCCTAGTAATGCCTTGTCAGTGTCATGCCAGTGTCCATCTGCCTATGAGCTCCTGGTGAGAGCTAGCTGGACTGTATCACTCTTGATATTGCTATGTCATTTTTTCTGTGTTTCTGACTCTAAATTCCTAGGTCAAAAAACTGGAGGTGATGGGAGTAGATACACACGTTAGAAATGTTTGCTGTAATTTTATTTTATGTAATCCAGCCTATCCTACGGCATAGCTCTAGTTGGGAGTCCACTGGAATTCTGTTTTAAAATCACGAATTTCATAGTAGTGCATTCAGACTTGACTAGTCTAAAAAGGTCTGTTGACAATATATTGTCATGAAGTAACTTTGGAGGCTTTTAGTGTATTTACTAAATTCATTAACTCATTATCTTCCTTCTTTCCTTTATAAATGAATTTGGGGAATACATACAAAGTTACAAAGAACGTACAAAGAGAGAGCTTACCTCCAGCGAGCTCAGTTGAATAGAATTAGGCTCAAGAAAATGAACAAAGAGTTAAACTCTTTTATGATGTTATGGAACATTAGAGTATTTTTTCCTTTGTTGTCCCAACTCTGAGATTTTATGTTAACACAAATCTTGTAGTTCTTAAGACATGATTAGTCCAGTGTGGCAAAGTAAAAATGGTATTTTATAGTAGGATTCTAATGTATTTAATTGAAAGAGTTAATTTAGTGGAAAAGTCTTCTTATATTTATGTTCTTTTATATCGCTTGTTTAGATATTTTCTTTTGTTTTATAGCAGTCTTCTTCTTAGGTTATTCCTGTTTGGCTTGATCATGTCTGCACATGTTTCTATATTTCTACGTGGTTAATTATGACTCTTATGCCAGACATCAGCTTTTAAAATTGAGAAACTAGACTGTAATCTAGCTGTCGTATTACCAAATTTGGGGGGTGAATTGTAATGTCTGCTATGTGGTATTGTCTGGAAAAAGTGCTTACACAATAAAATGAGGGATTTTAGAATATGGTTCTGGATTTCACAGAATAGTTACACTTCAGTCAAGACAGAATAAAAGTCCATCCACTTCAAATTAAATTTTTATAGCTGCATATTTAGAAAAACATTTTCTGAAAAAGATGTAACATACATCATATGTCATTTGTATGGCCCCAGGTTATTTTGATCTTTTTGTTTATTTTACAGTGTAGTTTCTCTGCAAGACTACTGTGTGTATTCTGTGTTGATGGTAGTTTTTTTTTCTATTGGTGCTTTTTGAATTTGTAAAACAGAGACAAATGCCGGTTGAGAAGTCATCGTTTCACACTAGCCTCTTGCAGAGAACTTTTCTAGATTTTGAGATAGAGTGCTCTACAAAGCACTATATTTTCTTTTTCTTTCTTTCTTTCTTTCTTTCTTTCTTTCTTTCTTTCTTTCTTTCTTTCTTTCTTTCTTTCTTTCTTCACTGCATTTTCTTACAGTATCTACCTCAACCCAGTTACCAGAACTGTAATCAGTGACCATAAAGACATAGGAGTGGTATAAACCTGTTTCACAAAATACAATTTCTTTATAGTTAACATAAATGAAAGTTAAACTTTTTCCCCAGAAAACCTAGTGCTGCTCAAAGAAAGACTAGTATTTGAATACTTTAAAAAAACTATTTGGTTAAAATACTGTCTGGAATAATCTGGATGTGGGAGATATTACTATAATAACTTGAAACAGGCAGAAATATTTTATTGCAAATAAAATTATGAAAGGTAGTATGTTCAAACAAAAACCTGATTTGTACACTAGGTACAGGTAAAGAGCTGGTTGACTTATGTATATCTCTCCATTGACTAGTCATCTTTGATAAAACAGGAAATTAAACTCATGAAAAAGAGCAAATGGAATCTTGAAGAAGTGAAATTTCCATAACTTCATAAAATAAATTTTTTTCACTTCTTTTCTGTAGATCCTCAGTTTTAAAGAGAGAGAAGTTTGAAAAACTGTTTTATTGAGTTATAATACTATAATTCTACTGCAAATAAAATATCTTTTAAACAGGACAAGTGAATTAATGTATGATGTTCTTGATGAATCCTTACGAAGAGCCGAGTTAAATCACAATGTCACATATGGTAGGTAACATATATAAATGCTATTCGAAAAAATTACAGTGTTTTTCAGCATCATAGCAAAATGTGTGTTAGAATCTATAAATTCCAATAGAATCTTATATGTTAAATTTTAAGGTGGTTCTCTGGGTTATTCTTTTTCAGTGCAGGCATTAGATAACTAATAGAAATAATGGCAGTATTTTAAATGTTGATCTAAATTCATTATTAAAATTATCTCTCTTTTTAAAATATTCTTTAAGAGAAATTATCTTTATATTGAAAATATTCATTAAGCATCTGATTGACTGTGAAGATAACCTGTATAAGTAATACAGCTGTGAATAAAATAGTTATAATTGATTATATTATCATTGATCTCACAGATAGATAGATCATACATGGAAAGGGACAGGTGGAGTAAATGTTACAAAGGAGAGTTACTCCTTTGTATGGGAAAATATAGCAGCTAGTCTTAGATGAGAGGGAGAACAAGGAAGGTTTTATTGACATTTAAGAAGAAAACTGAAGGAAGGATAAGATATAGACAAAAACATATAGGATATATATATGGAATAACAGTATACTGTTCTGTGAGGAGACAGTAGTCATATGTTACATACAATTTTAAAAAGTAATTTAGTGATAGGAGATGAGTAATTTGGGGGAGAGGGTAGAGGACTGAGAAAAGTAACCAAAAAACTTTCAATCTTAATAGAGGGAGGAACTATTGGTTCTTTATTGATTAGTTTGAAAAAGCTCAGTAAAGAAATTGAGGTATTTGGAAATATTCAGAAGCAAAGTAAAACAGTTTGAATTTTGCATGCTATAGAGAAAAATAGAAGAAGCATTGAGAGATTAACTCAAATGAGAAGTTATTTCTTTTTCTGGTAAAATACTGTGAAGTAGGGTTTGAAGACCATCCTGTTTTTTCAGACAGTGGTAAATGGTGAATCTTTAAGAACAATGATTGTAGAAATGTGGGATGGACTAGAGGGCAGAAATTATACTAGTTTAACTGTAAGAAAAGTGTTTGACAAAGATGGAGTTAGGAATAAGGAGAAAGAATTGCATGTATGAGACTCATACAGGATTGATAATGCACATGACAGTGAATTGAGATGGTAAATTTTGGAAGATAGATTTATGTTTTGCATGGAAAAATGGTAATTAAGACATTGAAAGTGGTTTATTCATTTGTTCAACCAGTATTTGTTGAAGGGTTACAAAACAAAAACTTGATTTGTAAACTAGGTACAGATTGAGGGAAGAGTTGATTGATTTATGTATTTCTCCATGATAAGTACAGGAGATTAAAGGGAGAATAAGATAGACACAGTCCCTGCCCTTATGAGGGTATAGTGTAATGAACGGTTGATATTATGTAGGATCTTGCTGTGTAATGAGAAGAGTCAGGCCAGTGATAAGGATCATCCTTATTGACATGGGTGGTTTGTTTAGGAGCTGTCAGAAGATCCAGACAAGTGTCAGAGTCTTTGCAGGCAGCGAAGCTAAAAAGTTTTGCTTGAGATATAATTAGTGTGTAGGATAAGAGTTTGAAAGACTCTCAAGGAAGTCTGTTTAGAATCAGTTAAGGATCTGATTTTCTTTTTCTTGCACAATTTTTTTTTTTTTTGGTAATTGACATTTCAGCTTTAATTTTTTTATTTTTTTGAATAGGTAATATATGCACATGGTTCAAAATTCAAAAGGTACAAAAAGGTATACAGTGAACAGTAAGTGTCCCTTTGACCCTTACCACCCACCACCCAGTTCCCCTTCTTGGAGATAACCACTGTTATCTGTTCCTTTTGATTTGGAGAGTACTGTATACCTGAGGAAATACTTTTTTTAATGTTCTCCCCTAGGGCACCTTTCCCTTATTAACATTTCTGGGACCAACACCAATAATTCATTTCTTTGTAGGCTGTCAGTGCAATGTTTTACCTTGCCATGGAAACCTTATAGTTTCTGTTGTTTTATTTATTTCTTTTATTAATCTTTCCATTGTTAGGCTTCCCCTCCATATTTGTATTGATACAGTTTATAACTTTGAGTGATTTTATCAATGATAGAATGTTCTCTAGTAATGCTGACACGAATATTTTATTGCTTAAGAATGTGAATTTTAAATCATGAACTTCATAAGGGAAGAGACTGTGTCTATCCCACTGTCTGGCACTAGGTTAATCAATGAGTAACACGTTTTAGTTGAATTAAAGGAAGAGAAAAACTACTTTACTTTTATCAGTTATCTGTATATAACTGATAACTTTTATCAGTTACCTGATTGGGTTTTAGCTTTTATACTTGCTAAATCATATTTTTTTGAAAATTCCATTATTTTAACCTACCTAAGTGTTAAGTCAAGACATAAATCCCATCAGAGATATTTATTGAGTACTGTTATGTGCCAGGCATTGTGCAAAGTGATATAGAGGATGTGAAGGAGTGTAAAATGTAATCTTTGCCTTCAAGAAATTTACTATATAATAGTAGAACTAGCTTATTTATGAAAGAATAATATCAGTATAAGGCAGAATGCTAAGGGGTGATACAGAGAATAAATATTACAGGAGTCCAGTGGTAGAGATCACTGTGGGCCTGAGGACACACATAAGAGTTCATTGATATAATGGGGCCCTGACAGATAGTAAGGATACATATAGCCAGAAGAGAGATCAGGGGGGTCTAGGTGAAGGGAACATGAGACAAGGTACAGAAGTGGGGATATTTAAAACAGTTTCAGAGAATATCAACTTACCAGTCTACATGGACAGTTCATATTGGGAGCAGCGGAAAGGCCTTGGTGCAGAGGTTCTCTTGTGGCAGTCAAATGAGTTTGGGCTTTATACCGTATAAATCCAGAGATATGGAAGACTTCTGGGCAAGGTACTGATAAGATGAGAGTAACATTTTTTAGTAAATTGGGAGAATTATAGAAAAGGGAGTACAAGGCACAGAACCATCAAAAGTAGACAGAAGTGCATTTCCCTGTTTTTCCCACTTAATAGACATTATATATAAAATTAACATAAGACTCTGTAAGGTAGAGAAATGAAGGTGGACTGGTTAGGAACCTTGGGATGCAAGGAACAATATCACGGTGAGTGCCGTGGGTTTTCTTTTTGCCTCATATTTCTCAGACTGGGTACTGGAGAGCCAGCAACGTGGAAACACCAACCGTTCCAAACAAAAATGCCTTAAGAAAAGCCTGCTGTCTAGCCAAAGGACCAACAAGAAAAGGGCAAACTAGCAAGGTAGAAAACTTTTAGATGGTAGCCTCTTTTCCAGACAAGCATCACACAGAATAAATTATGGACCCACCCATGTCAGAAAAGACTGAGTGGAGAGCCAAGATTTCCACCCTCACCAGGTGTAAGCAGATTCCCAATGCTTCTACTGGGCTCATTGTGGAGAAGCCCAAGAGGAGAGCCAGAATTTCATCCCTGCCAGGTGTCGGGAGTGGGGCATATCTCGCTTGCACTGTCAGTGGAGATGATGTGGGAAGCCTGGATTTCACATATCTAGGAATAGGGAGTTAATGAAGCACCTCTCTCCTCTTTGCTGAGGTGGTGTTAGGGGAAGCCTAGAAAGAGTTGGAGCTTTCACCACTGGTCAGGGATATTCAGGCCATCCCATCAATGTCAGTGGAGGCCATTGGAGTGGTAATGAGGTGCCCCTTCCTTTCTGAGGCAGGATAGTATCAGCAGACACTCCCATCCCCCACCCAGAAGGAATAAGGGTCCCCTCCTTCTCCAGGTGTCAAAGGAGGCAGAGTGGAGAACCTGGACTTTCATCCCCATAGGGTGGTACCCGCGTCTCCCTGTCAGAGTAGTATCAATAGATACTTTCCTTATTTAATATGAAAGTAAAGTCTAGTCTGAAGGATAAGGTGTCAGTGGAATGTCTTCAAATTTTGTGCATAATCCAACTCCAAAAACCTATGATAAAACCACAGTATCACAAATGTTAGGATATTACTAATTTTTTATTTGCTAATTTTTACTTGATATTTTGGTTAGGACCTGGCTTGCTCTTGAGGAGAAAACAAAACTTCACATTGTGTTTTTACATTTAGAATCCTCAGAAGCACTTTTTTTTTTTTTTTTTTAACCGCTGCAGAGAGGAGACAGCAGAGCAGGGTGGCTGCTGTTTCATTTATGGACTTATACTCAGATTTTTGTAGAGTTGGGGAATAAAGGGATTTAGCTATAGTGGAAAAGTGATTTAGAAATCTATTAAATTCATTTTTAGCTCATTTGTGCACTAAGTTCATAAGTATAATTTTTGAACTATTAATTTTACCTATACTAGCTTTCCAGAAATCTTATGAGCATCTAAATAAAAGTTTGGATTTTGGATGGGTAATGAGAAGCTTTTGTAGTAACACAGTTTGATAGCAGGAGAGTTCCGAATGGCAGGAATCTGTAAAGGAAACCGTGTCAGTTATAACAGAAAATGGGTCATCATTATTTTTAATGTTACTTAGGACTGGCCTATTAGTTCAGGGTTTGACAAACTTTTTCTGAAAAGGGGGCCAGGTAGTAAATATTTTAAGCTTTGTAGGTAACATAGGTTTCTGTCATAAATTCTCCTGTGTTTATTTTGTTTTTCTACGACCTTTGAAACATGTAATTGTACACCTGAGACTCATATAATGTTATATGTCAATTGTATCTCAAAAAGTATGTAAAAATTGTTCTTAGTTTACAGGCTTGCAAAAGTAGGCCAAGGGCTAGATTTAGTGGTAGTTCATCCATTCCTGCCTTAGTTGGTCACTCACTTGACCAAGCCTCTCTTTGTTTAGTTCATAAAGTCATAAAGTTTACTTTTTCCATGGCACAGAATGAGGACATTTTACAGCACAACATCTGAATATACAGAGGAGTATCTTTTTAGGTTCAGTTAACTCACTTTGTAGATTTTCCTTTAAAGTCAGTCCCCTTCTTAAAGAGAAATTTGTATTTCTGATTTATTTTCTCTTTCTCCTTCTATAGAAAGGGTTTGTATAAAGCTTTTTATACAAAGTTTATGTGTGAATCAGTCGATAGGCAACCTAACAGTGGAAAATATAGCTGGTTGAATACTCAAGTTTTATGTTGTATACAACAAAGTATCAGATTGTTTTGTTTAAAGCTTTTAGAAATAGAGAAGAAAGGATTCTATCAAGGACACTTGATATGCTTCAACTTGTGGTAGAACTGTTAAGTCGACTGAGTCTGTGTCTCACTTACACTGTGATTCCATAGCACATGCAGGACTTGATACCACGCTGGTTCTTCTTTATTTACCATGACAAAGCTCAGGCTCCTTGACTTAGGCTCTTCAAAAGAGTTTGAAAAAGATTTTAGTGTACACTTTGATCATTATCGTAGTTATCCAATCTTTGACTGTATTAGAAAATCAAATTTGAACACTATCAAGATGTTCAATAGATAGTTCTATGTTCTTCGAGGTTTGTTTTAAAGAACTGACTTGAGGATTTTTATGAAATGGCCCTACTTTGAAATGAATGCTAGAGTATCCTAAAATGATTACATTGAAATAAACTACATATATAGTTTCTGTGTATAAATGGTAGAAACTGCCAGAGAACAAATTATTTTAAAGCATGCAAGCAGTGTTGGAAATACCTGTTTATATAGGAACAATGAATATATTACTTATGTGCCCTTTAGAATGTGAGCTCCTTAAGGGCAGGGGTTTTTGTCTTTTTTGTTCACTGCTGTATCCATGCTATTAGAACAATGCCTGGCACATAGGAGGTGTTCAGTAAATACTTGTTGCATGTGTGAATGCATCATTTCTATCTATTAATATACATAATATATTGTGGTAATATAATCCTAATAGTTGTGTAAGCCTGAAAACAGCAAAGTTCCTATCTTTGAAAATTTTCCATAAATAAGTTTTTACTAAAACTGACCTTCTAATTAGTTTGTTTTGTTCTGAGTTCTACACATGTTCTTTTATTATGCCTTAACATGATCCCTGACATTTTTATATTTTCTTTCTCTAGCTATTCTGTTTGAATGTGTACATACAGTTTATTCTATTTATCCTAAATCAGAATTACTTGAGAAGGCTGCCAAGTGCATTGGAAGATTTGTTCTGTCACCTAAAATAAATCTCAAGTATTTAGGTAAGATGATTAGATAATTTTGACAGAAATTACAAAGACAGCTCTTGAAATTTGCTGGATATTTGTTTCCAGTCACTTTGTATAACGTAATCTTTGTTTCTAGGGCTGAAGGCTCTTACCTATGTTATCCAGCAGGATCCCACTCTGGCTCTTCAGCACCAGATGACAATAATTGAATGCTTAGACCATCCTGATCCCATTATTAAAAGAGAGGTAAACTGGTACTTTGAATAGTGTACGTGAAGTGTTATAACTTTTAAACTTCTTTTTTGGTATTATGGAGAGAGGAAAGTAGTAGTGTGTGTGTGTGTGTGTGTACACACACATGTGCATTTTAACTTCTGAGTGTATTTTATTCTTTCTAGTAAAGTTTAAGGAACTTTTCTAAAAAGTCCTTGTGTCAGTATCTTCACAAATGTTTTTAAACTATGAGTTAGAGGAGTTAGGTTCAATTACCTGTATGGATTCATTAATATCTTTTTTGGCCTAAGAAGAGACCTGAATTCTATTTCAAGTTCTTTCTGTTAATGTAATTTAAGATGTAATTTATGATGATTAATATTTTTTTCATATTCTTAACATCTGTGAAGTGGGCTAATGCATTCCTTATTAAATATGTAGGAATATTGAAAGAATTAATAAAGATAACCCCTAAACGATTTGAACTTCTTGGAAGGAATTGCTTCAGTGTCCATTTGGGTGCCTATATAAGTGTTTCTGTTAATTTTCATGTAAACAAATCACTCTGTGCCCTCATATTAAAATGGTATATGGGACCTAGTTAAGAAGAATGGATATTTTTATTTTTTATTTTAAAAATAAAGATAATTTATTGAACATCTAAATTAATAGCAATGAGTTAAAAGTAGTTTATGCAAAGAATACTATTTCATTAAACAATTGTAATTTTAAAAGATAACATTATAAATTTTCAATTTTAAAAGGTACTGTTTTTGAAATAAAAGTGCTTTTGAGAAATTGTCATCTACATATATATTTTTTCTTTTTGCCTTTATATTTTTAATCTTCTGAAAATTGTTACTTGCCTCAAATCTGGGAAGTTTGTAGATGGACTAATTTCTCTGTGTAAGCATGATAGAAGAGTGAGAAGGCACCAAAGGACAATAACAGTAATTATTTGGCTCTTCCACTTTGAACAAATACAGAGCATGTGTTTTCTTTGTGTGGTTGGCTACTCAATTGAACAGAGTTGACTTAGGTACAGTTTTCTTAGTGCTATATTTAATTATTGGGCCCTAATTTAAAAATGAGAGTCAAAGGGAAAATAAATTTCTTTTAAAATTATCGAGTCTGATCTGTTTTGTCTGTTACCTGCTGTGAGAAAAGTAGTTTGAATTCTTTTAGTATCAATAGTGCTCCAAGAAGGCACCTCAGGACTATCTGTTTGAATGCCACTATCATGTATAACCTCTGTAAGTAATTACATAGAAGAACTTTGGTCCTTGGGAATGGAGTGACCTGTTGTTTAACACTGGGCTTCCCATTTGTCTGGTTTTATTACCTTTCTTTCTCATAGGGAGAAAGAAGGCAAGAAGGAACAAACATAAAAGACCTCTCTTGAGCCATGCAATTCCTAATGCCCTGTCTCATGCAATCCTGGAAATGCTAAATTGCATAGTCTTAGAGTAGGAAATAAATTTGGTATAATTATCTAAAAATATGTAATAATGTAGTTTAAAATCTACAGGGAGCATGTCTGAGACAGCTATATAAGTTGAACACTATTAATGGAGGACCTGTGTATTTATGGATTTTAAAATGGAGTTAAGAATTAACTTAAACAGTTATCTTTTGTACTTGATATCCTGGCAATGAAGATTGAAAAATTACAAAGAACCCTTAAGATATTTTGAACAAGTTTGACAAGTAGAATATATGGAAATCTCTTGCAGCTAATGTTGTTGATCCTAAAATACCAGTAAATGATACTTTCTCAGTACTGCCCTTGGTCTCATATTGATTTCTGGGAGTTAACGATATTTTTAGAACCTTAATGTAGGGCCTCAGAAAGTGTAGCCAAATGGGAGCTTACTCTCGTACTGGTCTTCCTTTAAGAGGAAGCAAGAGATATATTCCTGAGCATTGAGAAAGTGACTATAACATGGTTTTTCCTTGCCTGAGATTCTGAACAGAGGCCTTGCTAAGGCTTTGAAGCACTTGAGCCCCCAGCCTTTGTCCATCTGTTGGAGGCCATTTGCTCTCAGCTGATGAACCCACTCAAGGGCTATTTTCTATTGTTTACGTAGTGTGGAAAATATAGTTTGTAAGACTGGATTTTCATGTGTGTATATATACATGCACAGACAGGCATAAATGATATAGGTTTAAGAAGCTGTTATATTTTTAGAAAACAGATTATAAACCTTTTAAGTTTTTAGACTTTACATGGCCTCTCATTTAGAAGTAGTCAGATTATAATTTTTATCGGTATCAAAAAGCTTTTAGACTTTGGAATTGATCATAATTCATTTTTTTCGACAGTAGATTCTACCTTTCTTAATTAAGTTCTGTTTTAGCTAAAATGTGCATTTCTTCAGCACCTATTAACTGCCCAGTTGGTCTATGTAAAAGTGGCAGAATCAACTGTATTATAAACCTATATATTGCTGTATTTACTGGAATTACCATGTATAGTTTTATAATGCTGTTTTTATTTCTTTCTTAAATAGACTCTGGAACTTCTTTACAGAATTACTAATGCACAGAATATAACAGTGATTGTCCAGAAAATGCTTGAATATTTACAACAGAGCAAAGAAGAGTATATTATCGTCAATTTGGTTGGCAAAATAGCTGAACTCGCTGAGAAATATCCTTTGTTTGGACCATAAGTCATAAAATACCTGTAGTTACATAGTGACTCAAAAAAATTTTTTTTACTGTTTATTCATTTTTGAGAGACAGAGTGCAAGTGGGGAAAGTTCAGAGAGAGGGAGACACAGAATCTGAAGTAGGTTCCAGGCTCTGATCTATCAGCACAGAGCCCGGTGCAGGGCTCGAACTCATGAGCTGTGAGATCATGACCTGAGCCAAAGTTGGGCACTTAACCTAAGACTGAGCCACCCAAGCACCCCAGTTACATAGTGACTTTAGAATGATTGGTTTAGTTGTGGTCACTTGCAAATTGAGTTCAGAGACACACAATAACTTTTCCCATACCTGATATACAGGCCTTTCTTGTCAAAAACAGGAATATTTGTAGGCTTCTTAGTGGATGGCTTTTTTTTCCCTGATTCTTTCATTCAGTTGGTCAGTATTATGAGCAGAAAGATACAGGAACCTCTGCCTGATTCCTCTTTCATTGCCTTCTTATCTTTGACTTTATTTCATAATTAGTTTCTTTTCTGGTAAATGTTCTTGTTGTTTTGCAGGGGGTCCTTGGGAGTAGGGATCAGCATGCAAAAATTTATCCTTTACGCTATTGTTTATACTGGAAATTGTCCCAGTAAGGTAGTTGGGAACGCCATTCACATGTCACTTTTCTTCATATTTGCTTTTTTTTTATTTATTTATTTTTTTAACATTTATTTAGTTTTGAGAGAGAGAGAGAGAGCACACAAGCAGGGGAGACACAGAGAGAGGGAGACGCAGAATCCCAAGCAGGCTCCAGGCTCTGAGCTGGCAGCACAGAGCCTGACGTGGGGCTCGAACTCACAAATCACAAGATCATGACCTGAACTGAAGTTGGACACTCAACCGACCAAGCCACCCAGGTGCCCCCACATTTGCTTTTTAAAAGTCAGAGAAACTTTACAGGTCACAAAGATATTTCATTCTTTTTAAAATGTCTGTTATTTAAATCAAAGGAAGAATAAATGTACAATGTTACTCCAGTCAGTCATCTTGGAAATTGCTTAAATATAGTTTTCTGTGCCACGTATCTACTGCCATACATAACTCCAGGCAGCAGAATGATGGAATTTTAGAACTGAAGAAGAACAGGTTAGAAAAGAGATTAAATAGCTTGAGTAGACATACCACATTTAGTCTCTTTGAAGTGTATGTCATTTTCCATTATTTGTCCTTAGGCACCTGGAATATCTCTTTAAATTTTTTTCACACTTGGGGCGCCTGGGTAGCTCAGTAGGTTAAGTGACCGACTTCAGCTCAGGTCATGATCTCATGGTTTGTGGGTTTGAGCCCTGTGTCGGGCTCTGTGCTGAACGCTTGCTTGGAGCCTGGAGCTTGCTTCAGATTCTGTGTCTCCTTCTCTCTCTGCCCCTCCCCAGCTTGTGATCTGTCTCACTCTGTCTCTCAAAAATAAATAAATGTAAAAACAAAAGTTTAAAAAAATTTTTTTCACGCTTATTTATTGGATGCTTAGTATGTACAAGGCATGGTGCTAGATGAAGCAACAAGAATTTAGTTTATTAAGTTTATTAAATAAGCTTTTACTGAGCACCTATTTCACATAAATCTGGAGTATAGAACAATTTATTGGCAGAGGTTACAAGTAAAAATACCTAAGTAGGATAGTTTGGGGGTTATTCTTTAAAAGGTTGATGCAGAGAAGGTAATTTTAATAAGTGGTATTTGGAAGTGTACTTGGTCTTAACACTGTGGACACATATGCCCCAGATAATGCATGGTTTATTCAGACAATGAATGCTGTGTTTTCAGTGGGAGGAGATGTTATGCATCCTGATATTCCCAATAACTTTCTGAGACTGCTAGCAGAAGGTTAGTAAATTACTGCATTCTGGAAAGATTTCAAAATTAAATGTTTTTATTACAGAGTCATTAAGAGTTTTTAGTGAAAGTTAAAATGATGTATCAATTTCTTTGTAGGTTTTGATGATGAAACAGAAAATCAACAATTAAGGCTTTATGCAGTTCAGTCTTATCTCACTTTACTAGATGCGGAAAATGTGTTCTATCCACAGAAATTTCTTCAAGTTATGAGTTGGGTGAGCAAAGTACATTAGAGCATAAGTATTTATAACATTGTTTTTTATAAAGCCCAATACTAGCAATATATTTCCTTCAGAAATCATTTAATTCTACCCTGCTAACCCCTTTAGGTATCCATTTTCTTTCCCATTGGCTAGTTTGTCACTTCAATATCTACTTGTCTATTCATTCTCCCTTTCATCTCACTTGTCTACTTTGTGTATTATAGACAGTTGGTTAGGTATCTGTGTCTACAATACATTTGCTGTATTTTCTCTGTGAATCTGTGTTAGAATATGTGAATACTCATGCATCTGTGTTATGTTAGTTTTTCATTGCTGTATGTTACCACAAACTTAGTGCTTCAAACAACATAAATTTATTATTTCACAGTTTCTGTGGGTCAGGAGTTGAGACCTGGTTTAGCCACGTCCTCTGCTTAGGGTCTCTGAGGGTTGCAGTCAGCTGGGGCTGCTGTCTCATCTGAAACTTGACTGGTGAAGGATCCACTTCCAATCTGGTGTGGTTGTTAGAAGAAACCTGTTTCTTGTGGTTGTAGGACTGAGGGTTTGAAGTTCAGACTGTTGACCGTAGGCTACCCTTAGTTCCTGGAGCTGCCCTCAGTTTCTTGCATGTGGGCCTCCCAACATTCCTCCTTGCTTCATCAAAGCCAGCAAAGGAGATTATCTCTTGCAAGATGAAGGCCAAATTTTATGTCATGTAATCATATGTAATTGCATACATACCATCACCTCTGTGTATCTTTGTTGTGCATGTGGGTGAGTGTTTCCTTAGGGGAAGCTTTGGTGGAGTACAACTGCAGGATCATAGCGTATGCCTCTTTTAATATTTTATAGTTTTGCCAAATGTTAGCATGTTAACTTGAATTTTACCCAGACTTTTATTTAAGAATTTTTTTTCTCATATACAGGAAAGTTGAAAGACTAGTATAATAAATATCTCTATACTTTTCATTTAGATTCCCTGTTAGTATTTTTAACCACCTTTGCTTTACTATATCTACATCTAGATCTACATATAAGTTGCAGACATCATGACCCTCCAAAAAAAATTCAACATGAGTCTTCTAAGAATGACATTGTTCTGTCATAGAACCATTATTATACTTAAGAAATGTAACATTAATTCATTAATATCATTTAATATACAGTCCATGTTCACATTTATCCAGTTGTCCAAAAAATGTTTCTTACGGCTATTTTTCTGCTACTACTAATCCTGGATCCCATCAGGGATCACAAATTGCATTTAGTTGTCTGTTTAGCCTCTTTAATTTTATATTGTTCCTCACTTTCTTTTTGTTTTCATGATATTGATTTTTTTGGATGAATACTGTTGATGTGCAGAATGCCCAACTTTCTGAATTTGTCTTATTATTTCTGGTTTGGTTAAACATTTTTAGGAAGAATACTATATCAACAATGTTATGTACTTCCCACTGTATCATCAGGACACATACCATATCAGTTCCCCAGTTACTAGTGATTTTAAGTTTCTTTGTTTGGTTAAGATAACCTTCAGATCTCTCCATTGTAAAGATGCATTTTCTCCTTAGTAATTTGTAGCTAATCTGTGAGGTGATTCTAAGGGGCTATGTGTCAACATCTTTTCCTTAATTATATTTCACCAGTGGTTTTAGTATTGATAATCCTTGCCTAAATGGGTTATTGTATTTGGCAGCTATTCATTTTTTTCCCTCCAAGAACATGGCATGTCACTCCATATATTTATAGTGCTTTTATTTCTTTCTGCAACATACAGATTCTGTGCAGGTTTTGTTAGATTTATGCTTAAGCATTTCAATTTCTTTAGAGCAGTAGTAGATATATTTTGTTTTTAATTTTGGTTCCCACATGTTTGTTGCTAGTTTATTCAAATACAATAGATTTTTTGTAGTTTGATCTTACACGCTGCCATCTTGCTGAACTCACTAATGTAGGATTTTTTCAATAGATTTCTTGAGACCTCGTTAAGAATTTTTTGCATCTCTGTTCATGAGATTTTTTTTCTACCCTGTTGTTTTGGTTTTGGTATCAAACTAATACTAGTGTCATAAAATGAGATAGGAGTAGTCTTTCCTCTTCTGTTTTCTGGAAAAGTTGTGTTGAAAAGTATTGTTTAGTTTTTAAGTGTTTGGAAAATTTTCTGTTATCTTTCCTGTTACTGATTTATAGTTTGCCATTGTCACCAGAGGAAATACTCTGTGAATTCAGTTTTATTAAGTTTTTTGATGTTTGTTTTATGGCCTAAGATATGTCTTATTATATGTTCTGTGAGTGCTTGAAAGGAGTGGGTATTCTGTTATTGTTGGATGGTGTGTTTGGTAAATGTTGATTAGAGTCTTTTGGTAATGGCATTGTGATACAGGTGTTGAGATCTCTGTGTGGCCTCCACTGACATTTTGGAAGGGTGGCCTTGTAATGACTGAGCAGTGGTGAAAGCCCTGACTCTCCACAGGGCTTCTGACATCATCCCAGTGAAGGGGCGGAGGAATCCCTCTTTATACCTGGGTAGAGGGTATAAAATGCAGGCTTCCATATGTGATCTTCATGGACACTGCAGAGGAGTGGGCCTCTTGACAACTTGGTGGGGATGAAAGTCCTAGCTCCCTACTGAGTCTTCTCCCTTTTGAGGGAATTGGAGCGCCTCTTACAGCCTGGTAGGGGTGGAAGTCTTGGCTCTCTACTCAGCCTTTGGTGGTGTGGGTGGGTCTGTGGGTTTTTTTCTATGTGGTACTTGGCTAGAGTAGAGGGTTATTGTCTAAAAGTTTTCTGTCTTCCTGGGGTGCCTGGGTGGCCCAGTCAGTTAAGTGTCTGATTGTTGATTTTGGCTCTGGTGATGATCCCAGGATCATGGGATTGAGCCCTGCATCAGGCTCTGTGCTGAGCTCTCTCTCTCTCTCTCTCTCTCTCTCTCTCTCTTTCTCTCCGTCCCTTCCCTGCTTGCACTCTCTCTTCCCCAAAATAAATACATAAACATTTAAAAAATAAAAATAAATAAGTTTTCAGTCCTGGCTCTTTGGCTAGAGGGCAGGCTTTTCTTGGGGTCATTTTGTCTGTGCCCATTGCTGTTTCCAGGTTGCTGGCTCTCTAATACCCAGTCTGGGGTGTATGAGGCAGCAGATAACCCACTGTACTATCACAAAGTCGTTAGCAATTGGCCTTCTTTTCTCCACCTATCTGTGTCTTTTTATGTGTGTTTTATATATAACACCAAGGATTTTAGATGTACTTAATGGGAGGAATAGGGGAAAATGCATCTACTCTGTCTTCCCATTGTTACTATTTTTATTTTTATTAAAAAAAAATTTTTTTTTTTTACGTTTATTTATTTTTGGGACAGAGAGAGACAGAGCATGAACGGGGAGGGGCAGAGAGAGAGGGAGACACAGAATCGGAAACAGGCTCCAGGCTCTGAGCCATCAGCCCAGAGCCCGACGCGGGGCTCGAACTCACGGACCGCGAGATCGTGACCTGGCTGAAGTCGGACGCTTAACCGACTGCGCCACCCAGGCGCCCCTATTTTTATTTTAGAAAGAAAGAGAGAGAATGGGGGAGGGGCAGAGGGAGAGAGAGAATCCTAGACAGGCTCCACATTAGCACAGAGCCTGACACAGGCCTTGATCTCCTGACCCTGTGATCATGACCTGAACTGAGGTCAAGAATCTGATGCTCAACCAACTGAACCACCCAGGCATCAGCCTCCCACCACCCAGTAATTTTTGAACTGGCTGTTAGATTACCAGCTTTTCTAGAGATACCTTTCATCTTCTTAAACCACTCAAAAAATTATCTTGCTACTTTAAGGATTGGATTTATTTATTTCTATTAATTTTTCCTCCTTTTCTTGTTACTAGCTGTAAATTTTCCCTTGCCTATCACTTCACCTCCCCTCCCGTTTTTTCCTGCTGGTGCCAGTGTTGCACTAAAGACATGAAAATATTCCATAAATAGCACTTAGGAAAGATCTCACACTACATGAGTTATCAGTTTATTAATAATTTTTAGACCAGTAGGATTATGTATCACCTAAATAAGTTGTAAGAAAAAGGATATGTAACATAGGTCAGCCTTCCTCAGAGTTTCTTCTGTGGATCATATACATCAGAATCAGCTGATGCTGGTTCCAAATGTGCACTGTGGATCCCGACCACAGACATACTCACTCAGAATATCTGGGGGTAGAACCTAGAAATGAAACACCTTAGGTGACTCTCATGCACACTAGCATGTGAGAACCACTGGTTTCAATGCTAATTGCAAAATAAGTAACAGAATGTGGAGGTGTTGATAAAAGGCAACAACTGAACTGGAAGTTCAGAAGAAAGCTCACTTGTAAAGTATGCTGCTTTATATTTTGTGAATGATAAAGATGTGGAAAATCTTTTGGTATTGAGTTCTAATTCTTGGTATAATTTCGACCCTAAAATATACAATTTTATCTTTAAGAATTTCTTCACCATGAGAATATATTTACTCTAGATTAAATTCACTCCAGCAGCAGCTACTTTGTTTGGATTTCCCAGTACAATTTGCTGTGTACAGATTTGCCCAGTACAATTTGCTTGATATTTCTATATGAACAGTCTCTTTGTTTTACTCATAGGTGTTAGGGGAGTATTCCTATCTCTTAGATGAGGAAACGCCAGAGGAAGTTATAACCAAACTCTACAAGTTACTTATGAATGACTCGGTTTCTTCAGAAACAAAAGCCTGGTTACTTGCTGCTGTTACCAAGTTGACACCCCAAGCACACTCTTCTAACATAGTTGAGAGATTAATCCAGGAATTCACCGTATCTTTGGATACTTGTATGAGACAGCATGCGTTTGAATTAAAACACTTACGTGAGAATGTGGAACTTATGAAGAGCTTGCTTCCAGTTGATAAGAGCTGTGAAGACATGGTGGTAAGGCATCTGTATTTTATCTTTGTAAAAATTGCATCGTCTCCAAACAGAATAATTCTTACCTTTGTGATGTATCTGGAATATATCAAAATATACTTTCTGTAACACTTCAGATAAAGGTTGGAGTTTTTCTCACATCATATGAGAGAATTTGAGAGCTTCAATTCAGTAGAGCTCCTAAAGAGTTGGGAATAGATCAGTATCTCTTCCGGAGAACTGCACTGAAGCAGTTTATATCCAGTGGCAGTCTCTTTTAATATATGGTAGTTCAAGAACTAAATTTTGGGGGGAGCCTGGGTGACTCGGTTGAGCATCTGACTCTTGGTTTTGGCTCAGGTCATGATCTTGCGGTTTCGTGGGTTCAAGCCCCGCGTCAGGCTCTGTGCTAGCAGTGTGGAGCCTGCATGGGATATTCTCAATGTCTCTCTCTCTCTCCCTCTCTCCCTCTCTCTCTCTCTCTGTCTCCCCCTCCCTCCCTCTCTCTCTCTTTCTCTCTCTCTCTCTGCCCCCCTAAACCCTGCACTGTCTCTGTCTCTAAATAAACGTAAAAAAAATTAAGTTTTTAAAATCTCCTTTGAACTTCTCTAATATGCAATTTTATTATTACTTTGGTATCTTTGAGAATGTAAAAAATAGTTCTCTGTTGCATTTTGTCCACCTAGTGTCTAACTTCTTTACCACTTTGGAACCTGATCAACCACCTTCCTTGTCCTACCTAACTTTAAGCCACTACTCTTTCTAACCTAATGGGCTCAGTTACTACTCACCCTCTGAATATGTACTGATCTCTTCTCCAGACTGGTGTAAATTAGGAAATTGCCAAAAGGAAGCCAGATTTGTACAAATTTTTATTTGTTAGATGTCATATAGTTGAGAAAGAGGAGAGGAGGGGCAGCATTCCTACTAATTCTGACTCAGGTTTTCATGACTTATATTCATTTTGAACCTCTTTGTTCATTAGTTCTTTCAGAAGCTCCTCAGGGGTAGACACCTTTCTTTCACCTTTGGTAGGAGGCCCAAAGACATTCATTGAAAAGGTGAACAAATATGCTATACATAATATTTTTTTTAAGTTTATTTATTTATTTTGAGAGAGAGAGAGAGAAGGAAAGAGAGAGAGTGGTGGAGGGGCAGAGAAAGAGGGAGAGATAATCCCAAGCCGCCCCTGGGCTGTCATTGCTGTGCCCGATGCAGGGCTCAGACCCACAAACTGAGATCATGACCTGACCTAAACCAAGAGTTGGACACTTAACCAACTGAGCCACTCAGGCTCCCCTAAATATGCTATACATAGTACAAAACTAGGAAGTAACTCTTTTTCCTCTTTCCTCCAATGAAAGATTGAAATGATGACATGTCTTCATTTTGTAAGAACCTTTCCAGATTCAGAGTGTGTCATGCCACTTAAATATTTGAGATCTGTCTGTTCTTCTAATTATTGGAGCTGTTTGCATACAGTTGGCTAAACCAGGAGAGGCAGATCTGTGGCTTCTGAGGCCACCACTGCTATATCCTTTTGTGTATATCTCATTCTTCTTTCCTCACTTTTTCTTTTATCCTTTCCCCTCACTCTTTCTTCATCTCTTATTTATTTTCACTTATTCATTCTTTTGTACCTTTTTATTCCTGCTGAAATTAGGTAATTTTCCATAGATTTGTGAAAAGGTATTTTTAGGTAGAAAAGAATAGGATAGTTAAAGGCACTGCCAGCGTCTGAATAGTAGCCTTCCCCAAGATGTGCATACTTCATTCTCTGCAGCCTGTGTATTTGTTATCTTACATGGTAATAAGGACTTTGTAGATACGCTTAAATTAAGGAATTTTTGAGGGGGAGATTATTTTGGATTGTCCAAGAAGGCATGATCACAAGAGTTCTTATAAAAGTAAGCAAAGAGTCAGTAGAAAGCCAACTAACAATAGAAGTAGAGATCAGAGTGATGGGGCCACAAGCCAGGGAATGGTGGTGACTTTAGAAGCTAGAAGGGAGAAGGAACTTATTCTCCCTTGGAGCCTCCCAGAGGAACTAGCCTTGCCAACACTTTGTTTTTAGTCCCTAGCAGCAAACTAATACAGACACTAGCTCAGAGTGTAGATGTCTTCTCTAGTAGGTTAAAGTCTCATGAGGGCTGGAGAAATGTCTTTCTTTGTCTTCATCATAGCACCTGACATGATGCTGTAACATACTGGATGCTCAAAAGTTTATTCTGCAGTACAATGAAATTAATAATAACTGCAGATGACTTTCATTGTTACATACTTAGCTGAGTGATTTGAATATAGGTGTTTTAGAGAGCTAGAGAGTTGGGTAACGCTAGTAGCATTTTTAGAACTGAAGTTCTTTTTTTTCACTTAAAAATTATTTTTAGGACATATGGATTGAAATTAGTTATGTGAATGTACAGTCTAGGTTTAGGGTAAAGTTTTGTAATTTCTGATTTTTGCTTCACTTTAATACAGGTAGATGCTTCCTTATCTTTTCTGGATGGTTTTGTGGCTGAAGAACTCAGTCAGGGGGCAGCACCTTACAAACCTCACCACCAACGTCAGGAAGAGAAGCTTTCTCAGGAAAAAGGTAATTTTCTATGGGTCTGTAAGGGACATCATTTTTTTTTTAATGCAATTCATATTATAGTCATGTAATGTAGATAACTGAGGATATTTATTTTTGTTATCTCTCTTTAAATCTGCTTGTGACTTATTTACTCTGCCTAGGTCTTTGGATACCCAGAAAAAAAAGTTAGCCTAGAGGTATTCCCAAAGTCATAGGCTCCATATATTTAAATGCCTAAGATAGTCATTCTGGAACTTTGAAAGAACTTGAAGATGGAATTATCATGTTGGGTCACTGTGCTAGATGGAGGACTGATAGATAATCACATGAGCATATCTACAGAGAAATTTGAGAAAAGAAGTCTGGTTACTGTGGACTAGTGAGTTTCATTTTCATTCTGAGCAGTGTTATATATCAAGTGTGTTTGAATGCTTCCTATAACAAAATATCTGATCAGTGAAGTGAGAAACAGCTAAGAAAGGAAAGATTAACTTCAGATTTTAGAAATGTAGTCTGTCAGTGGAAGATGCCTGTCATGATTTTGGTAAAGAGGAAATCATTGAGGTGTTTGGATGGTGGATGGGAAGTATTTTTTTTTTTTTTTAATGTTTGTTTATTTATTTATTTTTTATGTATATGAAATTTATTGACAAATTGGTTTCCATACAACACCCAGTGCTCATCCCAAAAGGTGCCCTCCTCAATACCCATCACCCACCCTCCCCTCCCTCCCACCCCCCATCAACCCTCAGTTTGTTCTCAGTTTTTAACAGTCTCTTATGCTTTGGCTCTCTCCCACTCTAACGTCTTTTTTTGTTTGTTTGTTTCCTTCCCCTCCCCCATGGGTTCCTGTTGAGTTTCTCAGGATCCACATAAGAGTGAAACCATATGGTATCTGTCTTTCTCTGTATGGCTTATTTCACTTAACATTACACTCTCCAGTTCCATCCACTTTGCTACAAAAGGCCATATTTCATTTTTTCTCATTGCCACGTAGTATTCCATTGTGTATATAAACCACAATTTCTTTATCCATTCATCAGTTGATGGACATTTAGGCTCTTTCCATAATTTGGCTATTGTTGAGAGTGCTGCTATAAACATTGGGGTACAAGTGCCCCTATGCATCAGTACTCCTGTATCCCTTGGGTAGATTCCTAGCAGTGCTATTGCTGGCTCATAGGGTAGGTCTATTTTTAATTTTCTGAGGAACCTCCACACTGCTTTCCAGAGCGGCTGCACCAATTTGCATTCCCACCAACAGTGCAGGAGGGTTCCCGTTTCTCCACATCCTCGTCAGCATCTATAGTCTCCTGATTTGTTCATTTTGGCCACTCTGGCTGGCGTGAGGTGATACCTGAGTGTGGTTTTGATTTGTATTTCCCTGATAAGGAGCGACGCTGAACATCTTTTCATGTGCCTGTTGGCCATCTGGATGTCTTCTTTAGAGAAGTGTCTATTCATGTTTTCTGCCCATTTCTTCACTGGGTTATTTGTTTTTCGGGTGTGGAGTTTGGTGAGCTCTTTATAGATTTTAGATACTAGCCCTTTGTCCGATATGTCATTTGCAAATATCTTTTCCCATTCCATTGGTTGCCTTTTAGTTTTGTTGGTTGTTTCCTTTGCTGTGCAGAAGCTTTTTATCTTCATAAGGTCCCAGTAGTTCACTTTTGCTTTTAATTCCCTTGCCTTTGGGAATGTGTCGAGTAAGAGATTGCTACGGCTAAGGTCAGAGAGGTCTTTTCCTGCTTTCTCCTCTAAGGTTTTGATGGTTTCCTGTCTCACATTTAGGTCCTTTATCCATTTTGAGTTTATTTTTGTAAATGGTGTGAGAAAGTGGTCTAGTTTCAACCTTCTGCATGTTGCTGTCCAGTTCTCCCAGCACCATTTGTTAAAGAGGCTGTCTTTTTTCCATTGGATGTTCTTTCCTGCTTTGTCAAAGATGAGTTGGCCATACGTTTGTGGGTCTAGTTCTGGGGTTTCTATTCTATTCCATTGGTCTGTGTGTCTGTTTTTGTGCCAATACCATGCTGTCTTGATGATGACAGCTTTGTAGTAGAGGCTAAAGTCTGGGATTGTGATGCCTCCTGCTTTGGTCTTCTTCTTCAAAATTCCTTTGGCTATTCGGGGCCTTTTGTGATTCCATATGAATTTTAGGATTGCTTGTTCTAGTTTTGAGAAGAATGCTGGTGCAATTTTGATTGGGATTGCATTGAATGTGTAGATAGCTTTGGGTAGTATTGACATTTTGACAATATTTATTTTTCCAATCCATGAGCAGGGAATGTCTTTCCATTTCTTTAAATCTTCTTCAATTACCTTCATAAGCTTTCTATAGTTTTCAGCATACAGATCCTTTACATCTTTGGTTAGATTTATTCCTAGGTATTTTATGCTTCTTGGTGCAATTGTGAATGGGATCAGTTTCTTTATTTGTCTTTCTGTTGCTTCATTGTTAGTGTATAAGAATGCAACTGATTTCTGTACATTGATTTTGTATCCTGTAACTTTGCTGAATTCATGTATCAGTTCTAGCAGACTTTTGGTGGAGTCTATCGGATTTTCCATGTATAATATCATGTCATCTGCAAAAAGCGAAAGCTTGACTTCATCTTTGCCAATTTTGATGCCTTTGATTTCCTTTTGTTGTCTGATTGCTGATGCTAGAACTTCCAGCACTATGTTAAACAACAGCGGTGAGAGTGGGCATCCCTGTCGTGTTCCTGATCTCAGGGAAAAAGCTCTCAGTTTTTCCCCGTTGAGGATGATGTTAGCTGTGGGCTTTTCATAAATGGCTTTTATGATCTTTAAGTATGTTCCTTCTATCCCGACTTTCTCAAGGGTTTTTATTAAGAAAGGGTGCTGGATTTTGTCAAAGGCCTTTTCTGCATCGATTGACAGGATCATATGGTTCTTCTCTTTTTTTTTGTTAATGTGATGTATCACGTTGATTGATTTGTGAATGTTGAACCAGACCTGCATCCCAGGAATGAATCCCACTTGATCATGGTGAATAATTCTTTTTATATGCTGTTGAATTCGATTTGCTAGTATCTTATTGAGAATTTTGGCATCCATATTCATCAGGGATATTGGCCTGTAGTTCTCTTTTTTTACTGGGTCTCTGTCTGGTTTAGGAATCAAAGTAATACTGGCTTCATAGAATGAGTCTGGAAGTTTTCCTTGGATGGGAAGTATTTATATGAATAAAGGGAGACCATTGAGTATTATCTTTGTAGGAGTTCAGAATCTTAATACTGAAAAGTTCAATGCTGAAAGCTCTTTTTCTCCCCACTCATCATCTAATGATTTTGTCAAGTACTTTCCAGGTTCTGTGGTAGGTACAACTAAATGATTGATCTTAAAATGATACCAGAAAAGTCTAAGTTGTAATTCATCCATCTACTTCCTTCTCCTGACTCTTCCTGCATGCTGTGATTCTCCTCCTGATTCCCATATGCACATGAGCTCTTGTACATCTAGTTAACTTTTAAAAATCTTTGGCCCTTCTTGTTATTCACCTTTATAAAGACTTGGGAAATTTTCACTAAAGAATGAAAAGAATGTGGCTTGAAGTTCATTCTCAACCTCGATCCTTTCCAGGCCTTCCTTAGATGACAGTGTTTAATTTTGTTGTCTCAGGTTTGGAATTTTATCTCTTTTCCATATGCTGTCCCCTTCTATGTCTAGTTTTTTTCTCTTTACTCTTAAACTATACCTCTGCTTTTGAATTCTTTCTGCTCTTTTGTTTAAACTCTATCTTTACTTGATCTTTGGTTTAAACTCTTTGTTTTTACTTGTGCATAGGAAACATTGCTTGAGTTCTTCACTTACTTTGTTAATGCAGAGGCTGGGTAACTGGCTGTCACAGATGCTATTAAAGAGTTAAAAGTGGGACAGAAAGTTAAACTCGGTGATTGAAAAGCTTAGATTTTTTTTTTTTCAATATATGAAATTTATTGTCAAATTGGTTTCCATACAACACCTAGTGCTCATCCCAACAGGTGCCCTCCTCAATACCCATCACCCACCCTCCCCTCCCTCCCACCCCCCATCAACCCTCAGTTTGTTCTCAGTTTTTAAGAGTCTCTTATGCTTTGGTTCTCTCCCACTCTAACCATCAAAACCCTAGAGGAGAAAGCAGGAAAAGACCTCTCTGACCTCAGCCGTAGCAATCTCTTACTCGACACATTCCCAAAGGCAAGGGAATTAAAAGCAAAAATGAATTACTGGGACCTTATGAAGATAAAAAGCTTCTGCACAGCAAAGGAAACAACCAACAAAACTAAAAGGCAACCAACAGAATGGGAAAAGATATTTGCAAATGACATATCGGACAAAGGGCTAGTATCCAAAATCTATAAAGAGCTCACCAAACTCCACACCCGAAAAACAAATAACCCAGTGAAGAAATGGGCAGAAAACATGAATAGACACTTCTCTAAAGAAGACATCCGGATGGCCAACAGGCACATGAAAAGATGCTCAACGTTGCTCCTTGTCAGGGAAATACAAATCAAAACCACACTCAGATATCACCTCACGCCAGTCAGAGTGGCCAAAATGAATAAATCAGGAGACTATAGATGCTGACGAGGATGTGGAGAAACGAGAACCCTCTTGCACTGTTGGTGGGAATGCAAACTGGTGCAGCCACTCTGGAAAACAGTGTGGAGGTTCCTCAGAAAATTAAAAATAGACCTACCCTATGAGCCAGCAATAGCACTGCTAGGAATTTACCCAAGGGATACAGGAGTACTGATGCATAGGGGCACTTGTACCCCAATGTTTATAGCAGCACTCTCAACAATAGCCAAATTATGGAAAGAGCCTAAATGTCCATCAACTGATGAATGGATAAAGAAATTGTGGTTTATATACACAATGGAGTACTACATGGCAATGAGAAAGAACGAAATATGGCCCTTTGTAGCAACGTGGATGGAACTGGAGAGTGTGATGCTAAGTGAAATAAGCCATACAGAGAAAGACAGATACCGTATGTTTTCACTCTTATGTGGATCCTGAGAAACTTAACAGAAACCCACGGGGGAGGGGAAGGAAAAAAGAAAAAAAGAGCTTAGTTTTTTTTAAGTTTATTTGTTTTGAGAGAGACAGAGAGAGTCACTGGGGGAGGGACAGAGAGAGAGAGGGAGAGAGAGAATCCCAAGCAGGCTCTGCACTGTTAGCACAGAGCCTGATGTGGGGCTTGAACTCACAAAACGTGAGATCATGACCTGAGCTGAAACCAAGAGTTGGACACTTAACCAGCTGAGCCACCTAGGTGCCCCTGAAAAGCTTAAAATGAGAGGATTTTCTAGCTGAAAATGACCTTGGAATGTTTAGACAAGTGGTTTCCAAACATGGTTATGAATCAGAATCACAAAGAGTTTTAAAAAATGATACAGATTTTTGTGCCGTATTCCTGTATCTTTTGTATCTGAATCTGTAGAAGCTTGGCTGTATGTACAAAAAGGTCTGTGGGAGATTCTACACAGTCAGCTTGATCCTGGTTATCAAATCAGCATTTGGAAACTGCTGATCAAGCCTGAACCCTTCACTTTACAGACAAAGAAATTAAGGTCAAGTTCATGCACCCATTTAATACCCGATGCATGTCAAGAACTCAGTTCTTCTGATTACTAATTAGCCCATTATTTTTTTCTATTGCACATTGATTTCTCTTCTATATCATTCATTTGGGTAACAACAAAAATTTATGTAGTTCTCTTTGGATTAAATGCTGTTTCCTTTGCAGGAGACAGTGGAGAGTGAGCTCTAGAACCAGAGTATCCGATTTCTTATCTGGCTCTATCATTTTTCCTGTTTTTGTAATCTTGGTTAAGTTCATGGCAAACTTTGCTACAGTTTCTGTATTTGTAAGATGAAAATAATAATTACAGAAGCTCACATTTATTTTTTATACGGCACTTTTTTATGATTTAAGGAGGTCCTTTATGTTATAATCCAGACAGTCCATAAAGATAAATAATGCCAGTTAGGATTAGGTATAGCTGCATAGCATATTAGAAAACAAAAGAACAATATAGGGTCTTATACAAGACAGAAGATTACTGCTCTTTCCCTTAAAGGAATTCCAGAAGTAGGCAGCCTGGGATTGATAATGGCTTCATGAATGTAAAGGAGGAAAGGGAGAGAAGAAAGGTTTTTTTTTTTTTCCAGGAAGATTCCTCCCAGAAGTTGTGCTCAGAATGTGTGCATAATTTCATTGGCCAGAACTCAAATTCATGGCAAAGGAGTCTGGAAATGTCATTTCTTTCTGGGTTGCCATGAATCCAGGGTTCTATTACTTAGAATCCAGGGTTCTATTACTTAGAAAGAAGAGGAGAATGGATATTGGCATCTGCTCCACCACAATATCAGTATGAATTTTTATGGCTCTGATTGAATTCATTTGGGTATACAGAGTCAAAGGAATCTGAATCTGAATAAACCTTGTTCTTTGTCAGTAAGGGATATTTCACTTTGAAGGGTCCATTAGTCTATTTGGCATAGGAATGTGCTTAAGAACATTTTGTTAAGGAAAAACACTATCTCTTCATTCATAGCTCATTAAACATTTTTGTCTGGGAGCAGCAATTTTCAGTAGACCTGGTTTATCAGTTGTCTTTCCTAATTGGATCCTAGTTTAGCTTCTCAGGGAGGTGAAAAGATAAAAATGAAGTACTGTTTGTCTTTTCTCAACTAATAGTGTGAAGACTGTAGTAGACCTTCAATAAATCATAGCTACTTTATTATTATTTGATTAAATCATCTTCAGTGCCCCTTCCAGTTTAAAAATTGTCATTGGATTCTAGTCTTCCATTATTTTATTTCAGTAGTGACTGGTAATTTTGATAACATCTGCTTTTTCCCCCCTAACTTTTGCTTTGTTTTAAATATGAACTTCTGTTATTGTTTTAAAATTCTAGTTCTCAATTTTGAACCATATGGACTTTCATTTTCTTCATCTGGCTTCACTGGACGACAGTCTCCTGCTGGCATTTCTCTTGGTTCAGATATATCTGGGAACAGTGCAGAGACTGGGCTGAAAGAGTAAGTTCTTTCTTGATAAAACTGAGAACATAGAGGAGTATTTAAATATTTTTAAATGTAGAAGGATTCCTGAAAGCTAAATTCTGCATAGCCTCTTGTTTCAGTTTTTCCTATTTATTGCTTTCAAGGTGTTGATGTTGTACAAGAGAACTTTTATTTTATTTATTTATTTTTTAATGTTTTTTATTTATTTTTGAGAGAGCACAAGTGGGGTAGGGGCAGAGAGCGAGGGAGACACAGAATCTGAAGCAGGCACTGTCAGCACAGAGCCTGATACAGGGCTCAAACTCTTGAACCGTGAGATTGTGACCTGAGCCGGAGTCAGACTCTCAACCAACTGAGCCACCCAAGTGCTCCTGTACAAGAGAACTTTTAAGAGAGCTTGCTTACCTTCAACACAGAATAGTGTACATAGGCTTTATACACAGTAATGACGTGTGTGTTATTACTGCATATTGTATGTGTATGTATGTATGTATGTTTGTATGTGTATTATACACACACATATATATATGTACACATGTATACACATACATTTGTTAAAGAAATATGTGAGAACTTACATACACAGGTGAATATGAGCATATTACTCTACATTCCTCATAATCTTCTTATAAACTGTTTCATTGGAAGATTGACAGAGAGATGAACATAAAATAAGATGACTGACTTCATTTAAGTAAATGTATACTTTGCTCAAAATGCTTTCAGAGCTTCTTTCCAGCTACCTGGAGAATTGGTGAAGACATTTATCTTAATGTCTTATGTGGAGCCAAATCTTCAACCATTTTAAGTAGATTTTGGTTTTCGAAATATAATAAATTACTTTTAGAAACATGACTAAGTTAAAAAAGTGAGATAATATATATAAGGTGCCTCATAAAATGTAGTGCATGGTAAATGATAACTGCTATTATTAATAGTGATTGTCATTGCCATAGTTGTCATTATCCAAAAGCTGAGTTAACCAAATGAAATTAGTGATCTATCTGGATAACTGGTCAATATATTGATGTGACATAAAGTAATGAAAATGGCTTCCTTGTTTGTGAAGGAGCTTCTAAAAGATTTAAAAAAATTTTTTTAAATTTTATTCCAGTGTAGTTAATATACAGTGTTGTATTCGTTTCTGGTGTACAGTATAGTGATTCAACACTCCATATACTATTCTGTGCTTATTAAAAAATGTTTTGAGTAATGGCAGCTTTGTTGGAATAAATGTAATAAAATTTCAAAAGTGACAACTTTAAAAGATGAAATTTGTATTTTGAGTCCTCATATGTTCATTATGGAGTCAGTCAGCTTATTATATGTCCATTTTTGCATTTGTCAGTCTTCCAGCATGATGGTTATGAGAAGTACTTATCAGAAAAATGACACATAGATTATGAGGAATGTAGGGTGATATGCTGAATGAAATTCTCTTTCTTAGCCTCTTTTTCATTCTCTGTTGACACCCTTTTCTTCCCCAGACATTTAATTTTGATATTTCAAGCATGGGGAACAGATATGATTTGTGAGCATTTGATGGTAGTGGTGACAGCAGTTAAGTGCCCTGAACAGAGAATTGCGGGATAAGGGAAGGAGAGGATAGAAACCCTCCAAACCCAGGGAGGAAACAGTCTCTTTTACCTGCACAACAGGTGACAGCGTCTGTTTGTTTAGTACTGAACTAAGATCTGGGAGACTTGACAGGGGCTTTGTAAATCCTGTATATTTACATGTACTTCTCAGAAAAATGACATTTGGCAGAGCTGCTAAGGAATTATACACTTGCTGTTTTATCATGAAATGGGACATGAGGGATGAATTTTAAATTTCTTTCCCAGGAGGACTACAGCTCACACATCATTTCAGATTGGGAACCTGTATGGTAATTGACAAGGCTTTAGGAGGAGACAGTCACTCTTGTCCAATCTCTGGCAAGCTGAGAATAAAGTAGTAGAAAGCCCAGTTTATAATTTCTTACCTTAAGCCCTATTTGGGACTATCTCAAATGGGGATTTCTAGAGCTGAGTTAAAGTGTATCCCTAATCTTTTGAAGGTTGCTTGGCCAGAATTTACATCTTTGTTTGAACAATCTGCTTAAAAACAATACAAAAGTATATATGCCACATAATATCATGAATTATATTATTATTGTTAAAATCCAGGCAAAGATGATGCATGTTTAAAACAATTCTTTTTCAGTAGGTTTCATATAAAGAAGCATATTTTGTGCTTTTTTTCATTTTTCCTACTTTTTAGACTTTCGATATGTAATGCATGACAAAATTTATGTTGATAATAGGCATGTATGCAGATGAAATATGCAAGAAAATCTTTAAAGTAGTTTGAGGCTCCTTTTAGGCTTATTTTTCCTCTTCTATTTTGTCTGTTGTTGTGGATTGGATTCCCTGGCAAGTGCATTCCGTGATGGAGTTTCACATGCAGAATATTAAGGCAGTGCCCTTGTGATCAACACCTATGGAAGGAAGGAGAAAGAAGCAGGTTTGAGCAGAGGAGGAAGTTAAGATGCAATGCGGTGCCAACAGCAGCCTCTGCTGATCCCATGAGGAGCTCTGAAGTTAGAGTGGCCCTTCTTCATATATATATATTTTTTTCAACGTTTATTTATTTTTGGGACAGAGAGAGGCAGAGCATGAACGGGAGAGGGGCAGAGAGAGAGGGAGACACAGAATCGGAAACAGGCTCCAGGCTCTGAGCCATCAGCCCAGAGCCCGACGCGGGGCTCGAACTCACGGACCGCGAGATCGTGACCTGGCTGAAGTCGGACGCTTAACCGACTGCGCCACCCAGGCGCCCCAAGTGGCCCTTCTTCAGAGTTGACCTGAGTTGGACCCAAATGGGTGGCCAGGACTGTGGCCAGGACTTCTGTCCCACAGTCACTGGGTTTGGGCTTCCCTGGGAAGGGGTGTGATCTCAGGCGAGGTGACTCTTTGCATCTGAGGCAATCCTAGAGAGGACTGTACTCCCAACAGTTGGGGCAACAAGTCCTTTATTGAAGGATGATCTGGATGGAGCATCCCAGGGTCTACCATACTTGCTTTTTGTTGTTGTTGTTGTTAAACTGATATTTAAATCATTTATTAGTAAAACTTGGAGAGTTGCCCTTTTTCCTTATTAATTAAAGGATATTTTTTGATAAATAGGGTTACAGAAACACTGGGAATTTATGAATCCCTTTGAGTTCTTGTTGTTGAGCATCCTAGAGATGCTAGGGGTCATTTTAGTGGTTCCCATGACCACTTTTGGTGGATCTGCTCTTACAAAGACAGCCAGTTTTCTTCTAAGAGGTCTGGTGGATAAATAATAGCTTTATTTTTAAAAAAACTTTTTAGAAGGCTTTTTTGGTACATGAAAGAAAGGGAGAAACGAAGGTATTCATAAAAGGAAAATTTAGCAGTAAAATTCATTGTGGAGGATTGGACTAATTCCCCATAGGGCATTCTTTATTAACACTCAAATTTTCTTTCAGCCAATTACTATTTAATAGTATTAGTTCTTCACTCAGTATGAAGTGTGACCACCTGTCTATGTTTTTGGCATATATAGAAAATCAAATTGATCATGAGTCCAACAAATTAGAAAGGAATAATAACTTGTACAGATAATTCTGAGTTTTTCTTTTAGATTCATTTTATGATCTGTTTTGTAGTACAAATGTTAAAATGCTATTTTGGGCCATGACAGGGATACTTAAATGATCCAAGAGCAAAGGAGACATGGTTCTTAAACAAAAACAATAAAGGTTAACTTTGGCTGTTTCAGCCTGTACTTGGTGATTATCTTAGTCAGTACAGAGTCACAGATATAATAACTTTTGGGACAGCAGTAGGTGAGTCCAAACTCTAATCATGACTTTAAGTTCTTCCATCTCCAGTAAAAAGGCTCATAATCTTCATGCTTTTTCAAAAAAATCTTTTTTCTCTTACAGATCAAACCTCATTTCATTAAAAATTTTTTTGGGGGGGTGCCTGGGTGGCTCAGTCAGTTGGGCGTCCGACTTTGGCTCAGGTCATGATCTCACACTCCATGAGTTCAAGCCCCGCATTGGGCTCTATACTGACACCTCAGAGCCTGGAGCCTGCTTTGGATTCTGTGTCTCCCTCCCTCTCTGCCCCTCCACTGCTCATGCTCTCTCTCTGTCTCAAAAATAAAAAAATTAAAAAAAATTTTTTTTAAATGTTTATTTATTTTTGAGACAGAGCGCGCAAGCAGGGGAGGGGCAGAGAGAGAAGGAGACACGGAATCCGAAGCAGGCTCCAGGCTCTGAGCTGTTAGCACAGAGTCCAGTGCCGGGCTCAAACCCACGAACCCGTGAGGTCATGACCTGAGCTGAAGTCGGACGCTTAACCAACTGAGCCACCCAGGGCGCCCCAAACCTCATTCATTTTAATAAAATTACATTTATAATAGTTGACTATGTAGCTAAAGTTCACATTAAGAAAACTTTTTGGATTAAATCAAAGGAGTGGATTTGAATGATTTGTTGGGGTTTTTTTTGCTTTCAACAGGATTTTATTTAATGAATTTATTGGGTGGTTATAGCCAAGAAACTTATTAAGAGTCATTTCTGATCTTTAACTCATCAGAGTTAAAGGTATTTTTGAAAAGTCAGTGGAGGAAAGGAGCTAATTTATAGTAGTTTTGATTTGGACAACTTATTCAAGGAATTAAGTGATCTGAAATTTTTAACTAAGTCTAGGGTTCTAGTGCCTTAAATCCTTTAGCTGGAGGGTGTGGGGACATTGGATGAAACTAAAATAACATCATGGGATCTAGGTTTTACTTCCTGACATAGAGTATATAATACGAAAGCTGTTTTTAAGAGGTCATGGCAATGATGTGTTTTTAAAAATGCCTCAAAAAAGTAAGTTATTTAAGCAGCAGTTATTTAAGTTGATTTGATTTCATTATTAATCTCCTTAGGACAAATAGCTTGAAGCTGGAAGGTATAAAGAAATTATGGGGGAAAGAGGGCTATCTTCCCAAGAAAGAAGGCAAAACTGGGGATGAAACTGAAGTTCCGCCTGTTCCTCAAGAGAGTATAATAATGGAGAATGTAGACCAAACTATAATTAAAAAGGATCAGTCTCAAGTCCTTACCCAATCTAAAGAGGAGAAAGAAAAGCAGCTGCTGGCGTCATCATTATTTGTTGGGCTAGGAACAGAAAGTACAATCAATTTGGTAAGTAGTCTGTTATAGTCCTCTGAGAATCTTTGTCCCTGTCTTGTACAAAAAAACCGGGCTCTACGAAAGCTCTTGGCTGTCATCTATACGCACAGTGGAAAATGGCTTCCCTAGCTCCAGAGCCACCAGTGATACACTTTTTATATTTCTGAAAGAGAAATTCTAATTGGCTTAGCTTGAGTCAGGTGTTCTCTGTAGTCCAGTCAGCGGGGCAAGGGTCAGGGTCCAAATAAAGTTACAAATATGACCATAGGTATTACTCCCATGGGTGGATAGGACAGTTCTCAGTGGGAAGTATTTTCGGTAGTAATAGTTCAATAATATTGATATGTCTTTGGGAAAAGTACTTCTCAAAATGGTATTTTTAATAGTAAAAGGTAGGAATCAATTTAGATGTCTAACAGTAGGAGAGTGGGTACGTAAATTATATTAGCTCAGAATATTACTCAGCCATTAAAAATGATAAACACTTCATTATAAAATAAAGAATACATATGACATATTAAGCAAAAAAACAGAATATGAAGTTTTATTTATATTTTGTTTATAACTGTTAAGGAGATAAAAATGTATTGAGACTGAAAGGAATTACCCCAAAATGAAAATAATACTCAGGCATTATGATTATGATGGTTTTCAAAACTTTTTATGCTGATATATTACTATCATAGGAAAAGAATGAAAACTCAGAGTGAAGGACAGGTGCTATTTTTGAGCATCTGAGAATTCCATGTAATTGCCAATTTGGTGGACTGATGGACCTACCTGGTACAAAATAGTGATTAGAGCTACCTTTTCTTCAGTTTTACATCATTACAGTGCTTTCATCCTCCCTCTCTCCTGGTGGAATTTTCCTTCCATCCCTGTAATACTCTTTGCTTGTTTTCTCTCTCTTTTTAGACCCCATTTCTATCAGACTTGAGATCCCCTCCTAAGGAAAAAAAAATTTCAGTCTAAAAGTTATAAATAAGTAATGTATCTTCATGTTGTCTCAGTCAGCATTTGCAGTTCAGCAAAGTGACTTATCTTGGGTCTCTAAGATGTTCCAGCTGGCTGTGGTAAGGGTATCAGTGAATGCCTGGCACTGAAGGGGCAAGTTCTCTGTGGTCACAGTGTGCCCAGGCTTATAGAACCCTGATTTGTGAACCCCATAGCTGATGTCGAAGGATTTCTGCCCTTTCAACAACATGCAAAGCTTTCAACTAAACAGTCTTTCTCAAGAGAACATTCACTGTGACAAATGCATTATCAGGCTTTTTTTTTGTGGTGCGCTTGAAATCAGAAATGTAAGGAGGGTGTTTTTCCTTTTAAGATATGCTAAATCCTTTCTGGGTTAATTTTTTTACATAATCCATTCTGAGTATCAAGGCTTTTTGTTTTTCCTCATCTTTGCCTTTTATTTTGTATTCATTTTTGTTACTTTTTTAAGTTTTTATTTAAATTCTAGTTAGTTAACATAGTGTAATATTAGTTTCAGGTGTAGAATTTAGTGACTCGACATTTGCGTGCAACACCTGGTGCTCATCACAACAAGAGCCCTCCTTAATGCCCATCACCTGTTTAACCCATTCCCCCCTCTCCACCTCCCCTCAGCAACCCTCAGTTTGTTCTCTATAGCCAAGAGTCTGTTTCTTGATTTTATTCTTTTACCTTCATTTTTTATTTTTTTTTTTAATTTTTTTTTTAACGTTTTATTTATTTTTGAGACAGAGACAGAGCATGAATGGGGAAGGGGCAGAGAGAGAGGGAGACACAGAATCGGAAGCAGGCTCCAGGCTCTGAGCCATCAGCCCAGAGCCCGATGCGGGGCTCGAACTCACGGACCGCGAGATCGTGACCTGAGCCAAAGTTGGACGTTTAACTGACTGAGCCACCCAGGCGCCCCTTTACCTTCATTTTTTAAATGTTTATTTATTTTTGGGAGAGAGAGAGCATGAGTAGGGGAGGGACAGAGAGAGAGAGAAAGAGAATCCCAAGCAGGCCCCGAGCTGCCAGCGCAGAGCCTGATGTGGGGCTTGAACCGACAGGTTGTGAGGTCATGATCTGAGCTGAAACCAGGAGTTGGACACTTAACCAACTGAGCCACCCAGGCATCCCTCTTTTACCTTCATTTTTAAAAGTCATTTTCTCTGGGGTAACAAATTCTAGGTTAACTGTTTGTTTTCTTTAAATGTTAACATTAACCAAGATGTCACTCTAGTGTACTGTGGCTTGTGTAGCTTCTGATTAACAGCAGGATAGACACTATAGAAAAAAAAATTATTAAGCATGCAGACAAAGTAGTAGAAACAACCCAAAATGAAGCACAGAAAAGGGAAAAAACAAATGAAAAAACTCAGAACATCAGTGACCTGAGTAACAATATTGAACAGTGTAATACACATCTAATTCGAGTCCCTTGGTTACTTGGAAATGGAAGTCCTTCACCCACCCACTTGTTTTCATTTTTGTGTCAGTAGAATTTTAGTTCTTGTTTGATGACTTCTGAATTGAACTATAGGAGACATCTGCTGAAAGCTGGAAGAGGTGTTGGGACTTGAGGGAGTGAGAGGGTACGGAAGAGGAATTAGAATTCTGTTTAGCTGGAATCACGTGAAGGGTGGCCACACCATGTTAAAGCCCCTAGGAGGATGGAGATGTGGATTTAGAGTAGTGCCAGATTGCTGCCCTGATTCTAGGCAACTTTGGGAGGCAAGGGGAATTGTGAGCTACCACTCCACTCTTACATAGATTTGCAGACCACTCCCCAGGAGTGTTGGCTTAAGGATGGCAAATTTGCCATTCCCGTCACCGGAGTCAGTAGCAAACATCACTAGTCAATTACAGAATTCTTGCCTGCTGTATGTGTGTCAGTCATTGCCAGTTGGTTCTTGAGGTAAAATCAGTTTTTCTTCTCTGTTTATTGACTTGTGGGCCATGAAATCACGATTATCATAGACAACTGAACCAGAGTTTGAGCCATCCATGTATTTGAGGGTATCTGCTCTTCTACAGGACAACTCTGGAAACTCAAATAACACCTGGGTTTCTCACTGTTCTTAATTTGTGCAATTCTGTACTCTAACATTCTGAAATTGATCAAGTTTTTAGAATTGTTCACCAATGACTTTTTGACTTTCTTTTTTTGATGTTATGTATATTTAATGAGAAATAAGATTTAGCTAATAGTTCAAAGTGAGGTAACTGTCATAATTTTAGGGTTTAATATTTTATTCATCTCTGATTCTTTTGTTAATCTATGCTTTATACATAGACTGTTAACAAATTAGTAAATTGTTCATTTGAAATTATAGAAAGATGTTTAAAACTCATGACTGGTAGAATGGGTTTTTTAGATATCGTTATATTTTATTTTTGCAGCTAGGAAAAGCAGATACCGTATCTCACAAGTTCAGAAGGAAATCAAAAGTCAAGGAAACCAAAAGTGGAGAAACAACCAGTGCTCAGAATATGCCCTGTTCTTACTTTAATTCTTCGTCAGATGTGACTTATGAAGATGATTATTATTTGGATACTTTGCAGGATAGAGGAGACAAAGAATTAAATAAGTTTTCTCTCAACTCAGAACTTTTGGATTCTGAGTCACTCACAGAACTGCCCTCCGTTGAGAAACTCTCCAGTTGCACACTGTCTACACCTTCTTTGTTCACTGATGATATGGAAGGTCTTCACTCTCCTTCGTCCACTGCAGCCTCAGTTGCTAATGAAATCTCTTTAGCTTCTTCTCTGTTGGAAGAAACTTCTGAACACATGCATTCAGATCTTGTGGAGGTCTGTAATAATGAAACCATATCAGTGTCTTCTTACAAAATTTGGAAAGATGACTGTTTACTGGTGGTCTGGTCAGTTTCTAATAAGAGTGGTTTGGAATTGAAAAGTGCTGACTTAGAAATTTCTTCTGCAGAAAATTTCAAGGTAAGACAATGAATGGTTCCTTATTTCTTTCTTAAAGGGGTAATGCTTACTTAGTGTTTCTGCTCTTGACTCTTCTGATGATTTATAAATTTCATCCACATCCTTTCCTCTTTAGCAAAAAGACCCAAAGGTGTGACAGGTTTTTTATTATTTTGAGTAAGGACGAATTATTCAAAAGAGACAAGGAAACATAATAAAGATTTTCCAGCTATATTGGGGAAGGCCATAAATATAAATATATAAAGTGAGTTTGGACAGAGCACAGTAGTTAAGAATGTAGGCTCTTGGGACACCTGGGTGGCTCAGTCGGTTAGGCGTCTGACTTTGGCTCAGGTCATGTTCTCAGGGTTCATGGTTTGAGCCCCGCGTTGGGCTCTGTGCTGACAGCTCAGAGCCTGGAGCCTGCTTCCTATTCTGTGTCTCCCTGTCTCTGGCCCTCCCCTGCTCACGCTCTGTCTCACTCTCTTTCAAAAATAAATAAACATTACAAAAATAATAATAATAAAAAAAGAATGTAGACTCTTGACTCTGAATGCTTGGCTTTGAATCTTTCTTTTGCTACTTACTAGCTGTGTTACATGGTCAGGTTATGTAACTGCTTTGTGGCTTTCAGTTTCCTCACATTTAAAATGAAGATATTAATAGTGTCTGCCTTTACTGTGAGGAGTAAACGAGTTAATATCTGTAAAATGCTTACAGCAGTACCTAGCACTTGGTAGGTGTTAGTGTGTTATTATTTTCAGTGTGAATTTTGTGTTTTTTTGCTCCCTTTAAATGTCTCACAGAACTGCCATATTCATTCATTCTTCATTCTTGCCATAAACACTGAAACAGAGTTCTCAATTTAGCAAAGCAGAACATCAAGGAGTAAGAATATTGAAGGATAATATTGTATACTGTCTGCTGTCTTTTTCTTTCATTGATTTATGTTGAGTGCTTGGGCATCAATTCTATTTCTTCCCTAGAGAATTGCCATTTTGATATTACATTATTGTATGGATGTCCTTGCTGGAGTTATGAGACTTGACCAGTAGATAGTTATTTCACAAGACTGACCAATTTCTTCTGTGAGCTAAAATGTGTTGAATGGGATATTACCTGAGCCACTGACCAGGGCAGAAGTTCTGACTGTAGGTGTTCATTAGGACCACCTATGGAACTTAAAGAAACAAAACAAAACAAAACAAAGTCTAATTCAGTTGCTTGGGCTCGACTCCCCATAGGTTGAGTAAGGGTGTACTGTAGCTTGAGAAAAGAAGACGTGTGTGTGTGTGTGTGTGTGTGTGTGTGTGTGTGTGTGTTGGTTGTGGTGTTTTTGGGTTTTGTTTTGTTTTTTAACTCTCCTGTTTTAAACATCTAGTGCTAGTCAGGATTGAGAACCAAATAATCTTTTTGTTGTTGTTACTAAATTATACAGAGGTTTTCACTACAATTTGTCACATAACTTTTACCTGTATACTATATTAATTATCTGTGCTAGTAAATTTTTCTCAAGTGAAGTTGTTAGTCATTTTTATACTGTAGTTTGTTATTAACATCTCACAATAGTATGCTTTTAAATTCAATTAAGTAGAAAATTGGTATTCATATAATAGTCTGTATTGATCCTTTCTTCAATACTTTTATTACTTTTGTTTACAGATCACTGAGCAACCTGGATGCTGCTTGCCTGTAATAGAAACAGAAAGCATCAAAACCTTTCAATATAGTGTACAGATGGAGAAACCTTTTACAGAAGGGAATCTTTTTGGTTTTATAAATTATCAGATGATGGATACTCATTCTGTTCAGCTTGACTTTTCTGTAAACTTATCACTATTAGATTTCATTAGGTAAATATTTTCTGGAATGTTAATTCAAGTTACTCTTTCAGCAGATATTTATTAGGCCTTTTCTCTGGACAGAAGCACTGCACTAGGCGCTGCAGAGTAAAATAATTCAAAGCTAGATACAGTCCCTACCTTTAGGGAGAGTCCAGTCTAGGGAAGAGACATTGAACAATCACATAAATGCATAAATAATTTTGAATTGTGCTTTGAAGAGAAAGTAAATGGTACAATGAGTGATTATAGTATGGGACCTGATTTACGTTGGGGTTGATTAGTAATTTTGGAAAACTTCTGAGAGAAAGTAATATTAAAGTAATGTTTAAATTGAAATAACTTCAAAGATTCCAGGTGGCTTCTTTTTAAAGCTTTTAAAGTTTCTCTCAGTTATATTTCATTTATTTGATTAATTCTTTCATAAAATCTGTTTATTAAGATTTAGAGATCTGCAAGAAAATTACTCAAGGTTATTAAACTTTAATTAGAGATATAGTAAGTATTTAGCATTATACAAGGCACTAAGCCGTGTTACCAAAATAATTGAAAACAAATTCATTTTTCTGTTCTCATTTGGTTTTATGGATATATTTTACTGTATTCAAATATTTTTTTTAAATGAAGGCTGCCTGAACCAAAAATGCAGAATGCCAATAAATATCTGTAAAAATTTTTAACCTTCACACATTAACTTGTGTTACACTGCTGTAATTTTTGCCTACTCTTTACAATCTTTTAGTAAGAATGTGTCTCTCAGTCTGTCAAAGAGTTTTCATGGTCTTGGTGCTGTATGAGATAGAATCCAGCCTTCCAAAAACTTACACTCTCTGACTAAAAAGGTATATCCCATGGTGAGCATTAGTAACCTGAAGCAGCACAGTATGTATAAGTAACAGTTCTTCTGTGTGTATTAATAAAATCCTATGTATGTTTTAAAAATATTTTCCCCATTATAAAATCAGTGCATAATTATTACAAAAATTCAAATGCTATGGAAAAGTATAAGTAAAATATAAAAGTTCCTTGTAATTCTACCCCCAGAGACCCAGTGTTAACTATTTGATCTTCAGTCTCATGAACCATTTTCAAAAATACATTTGTTAAAATCCTTTCCTTAGTCTGAGTTATGTAAGGTGCTAGATCTTCATATTTATACTCTGTACATGATGTCGATAGTGTCTTATTGTCCCCAAATTCAAAGTATATTTATATTTGAATGATTCATCAAATTACTTGGTAAAAATTTTTTTAACTTGGTAAAATTTTGCCGAAATGACTAATGCTCAGAAAAAGAACTGAGTGATTTATTGGAAAGACATTGACACTTTAATAAAATCTTCTTTTAGTATTTCCTAAGTTTGGAGGTTGATGGTAAGCATTCTAATTCTAATCATAGTTAGTTTAAAAACATAAATTTTGTGGGGCCCAGATTTACAATGATTATGTTTTATTCCCATGAGTCATTTGAAATGTATTTTAGAATTAATTTCATTCTTTTGGACATATCTAATTTTAAAAATTATTTTCAGACCGTTGAAAATCTCAACTGAAAACTTTGGCAAACTCTGGTTATCCTTCGCAAATGATGTGAAGCAAAATGTAAAAATGTCAGAATCTCAAGCTGCTCTGCCTTCTGCCCTGAAGACCCTGCAACAGAAACTAAGACTTCATGTTGTTGAAATTATAGGTTCGTGGAGTTATGAAAAGGCAATTTTGTGTTTATGGGGGCTTTCTCACAGAACACAAATCAACTTTTACAAGTATCAGATTTCTTAGAGCTATTATTTCCTGTTACGAATACCTTTCAAATGAGTGTGTTGTTCAGACTTTATTAAAGAATTTTTTGTGTGGTAAAGTATAACAGGATTTACCATTTTAACCCAGTTTTAACTGTATAGTTTATTGGCATTAAGTGCATTCATGTTGTGCAACCATTGCCACCATCACTTCCATAACTCTTTCCTCTTGCCTGACTAAAACTCTGTGCCCTTTAAACACTAACTCCTCATTCCCCCTTCCTCTCCAGCTCCTGACCACCACCATTCTTATTTCTGTCTCTCTGAATTCAACTACTGTAGGGATCTCATATAAGCAGAATCCTGCAATACTTGTCCTTTTGTGACTGGCTTATTTCACTTAGCATAATGTCTTCAAGGTTCATTCGTGTGTAGCATATGTCAAAATTTCCTTCCTTTTTAAGCCTGAATACTATTCCTTATATGAATATACCACATTTTATTCATCTATTCATCTGTCGATGGACACTTGGGTTGCTTCCACCTTTTGGCTATTATGAAAAATGATGCTCTGAGTGTGGGTGTGTACACATACCTGTGTTTGAGTCCCTGCTTTCAGTTCTTTTGGTTATATATGCAGAAGTAGAATTTCTGGATTATATGGTAATTTTTGTTCAATTTTTGGGGAAACTGCCATATTATTTTCCACAGCATCTGTACCATTTATATTCCTACCAGCAGTGCACAAAGGTTCCAGTTTCTCCACATCCTCACCAACAGTTGTTATATGTATATGAGTGTGTGTGTGTGTGTGTGTGTGTGTGTGTGTGTGTGTCTTATAGGATTAGTAGCTCCTTGTGATTTTAATTTGCAGTTCCTTACTGATCAGTGATGTTGAATATCTTTTCACGTGCTTCTTGGTCATTTGTGTATCTTGGAGAAATGTCTGAGTCCTTTTGTCTTAAAGAATTTTCAATTTATGTTTTCTTGTAGGCAATGAAGGGCTTTTGGCCTGTCAGCTGCTCCCATCCATCCCCTGCTTGCTGCATTTTCGAGTTCATGGTGACGTATTAGCCCTGTGGTTCAGATCCTCCTGCTCTACTCTTCCTGACTATTTACTATATCAGTGTCAAAAGGTAGTGGAGGGATCCTAGCAGAAGCTCTGCTTTTATTTTACTCCATCAAAATAAATGGTTTACATAGATAAACTTATTTACCAAAGTAAAAAGAACTCCTGGTACTTCTAATGAAAATGGGGATTATTAAAAGCTGTGGTTTTATGTGTTTTCTTTATGAATCCTGATCAAGAAAGATCCCTAAGAAACTATATCCTTAACCTTTTACTCAGGATTGTACAGTATGTTTGGGTCTCACAAAAGTGACCTGAACTAATGTTATAAACTGCTAATAATTTATATGTCACTTAGTGTAGAGGGACTGAAAATATTTATTTTGTTATAAATAATTTTATAGCAAATTTACTCTAGTGCTAGCTGATTTGTAGTAAAGCCAAGTCTCCATTCTCTGCATTAATGGTGGGGGAGTCGGGGGGAGACATGGCATTGATCATCCCAAACCTAATTTGTATTTGGCTTTGGAATGCAGTGTAAGCTTTTCGATAGGGAAGTCATTACTTTCAATTATGTTTTGCTTGGATAAGTGTTGAAATAAATTGGCACAGCACACACTAACAGTTTAGGAGATCCATGAGCATGCTGGATATCGGGGGGATTCAATCTGTGATATAGTTTTTATTGTAGATAACTTGTTACACATAATTGCAGATAATTCAGCTACAGAATTTGTCTGTTTTCCACTTGAACTTATTTTTAAAATTCAAAATGAATCCTTATTTTAAATGTATTCTTATTTTAAAAACCCAGAGCCATTTACAAAATATCGTCATATAAAAACATAACCCATAAGAGGACAGAATACTAAAACAGATATAAAAGGACTTTGTAGTTATGGCAACTATCTTAGTTACCATTTAGGTCCATTTAGGTCCTTTTGACAAACTAAATTTTGTGAGTATAAATGGCAAAACCATCTTTCCTGGCTTTTGAATCTGCTAATACTCAATGGATACAACCACAACAGTGACTACTTAAGTATACTGTACAGATTCTTCAGTAAGATACATCATTTTCATGTTGTAATTGTGCCTTTATGGCCTATGTCAGAATTCTTGTCAGTGAAAGAAGAAGTTAGGCCTACTATGAACAATGGACCACAATCTTGAGATTGTACATTAAAGTTAAAAACTGAAATAGTAAGTATTTTATAAAATCTTATGGTGCTGTGGAAAATATTTATTATTTCATTTTTTCTGACACTTCACCATGGAGACTGTTCAGGTAATACAGTTTTAAGTCACTTCAGTTAATACTCTGGTTAATTGGTACTGTTTATCACCCACGTGTGGAATTCTGGTTTAAATTATCTCATTAATCATAACTGATAAAGATACTAAAGGGATTCCCTAGAGCTGTTAGGTTTTATTAGCTTTTTATGTCTAGCATTTTTCTCCCTAAAAACAAAAGCACTGTTTTTAAAAATTAATTTTAAAGTTACTCATTTTTAAAAATGTCACTTCTTGTTAATTTCATGTTTTTAAAAACATACAGTAAAACCTTGCTATGAAAGTAATGATAAGTGACTAGAATTTCCTGAGTAGGTTTCTCTTTTGAATAGAAGGTCAGATTCATCTTTATGCTCCCAGCAGCGTCATGTGAAGAGAATGAGCTCTCTTGGATGTGGTGGACACTGGTAGCTAGACTTACCAGCTTCCTCTTTATTTCTGCCTCTGTCAATAGCACCCCTCTCCCCCAACCCCCGATTCTGCTGTTACTCTGACAAAAAATTAGGAAGTACCCTCTCACTTTGTAGAGGAATACAGTATGTGGCAAAGGAGGTGCTCCAATTTTTTGTGTGTCCTTACTTCTGTGTGTGTGCATGATCACCAAGGCTAGGTTGAGTATAGAGCAGTGTGTGTAAGGTGCCCAGCAAGCAGATGGACGACTATCTAGGAGAGATTACAATGGGCTACTCCTTGGTCGTGAATGGCAACTGACAGTTGTCAGTAACATTGCTTGGCCAACAGAGCTGTCTGATGGTGGGAGATGTGTAATGGTAGGTTAGGGCCGGGAGCATCATTTTAGCTTGTCAAAGGGAACATAGTGTCACTTTTGTTCTTTCTGAATCCACTAAATAAAAAGTAGAGTAATGGAGTTTCCACTGAAACATTTAGTAGAATGTTTACAATTTTTATATTTTTATGGCTTTAAAATAACAGTAGGAAAGAGTGAATTTTAAAGAACTTCGGAGCAGTGTGTATCTGCCTAAATTAATTCAGTGTTTTAAGTTCCAAATCAGGCATCACCAACCTTTTTTGCATTGCAGGAAGACGTGACTGTAAAGTAGGGAGCATGATTTTTGTGGGCAGATAATCCTCTTTACCTTACAGTCATGGTTTAAAGTGAAGGGGCAGCATCTGGAGTAGAGCTGTGGTGGGGATGCTCAGCGTGTGAGTTCTGTGCCAGGCACCTTCACTGAGAGTGCAGGCGGCGGCAGGTGTGACTCTGGGGGAGAATAAAGGGCAGACAGCAAAACCTTAAGAGCAGGTGAATGAAGAAGGATCAGGCTCCCGCCAGAGTAGTCCCTGTGGAGGCGGGCGGATCAGGCTCAAGGGAAAGTGGGGCCCTGAGTAAGGGTACTTCTGAAGAGAGGGCAGATGGAAGGTGAGCAGTTACCAAGTGCTAATGTGCCAAGTGTGTCCGCATGTTCTTTGCAGGGGGGCACTATTTAAATAGTAACCTGCTATCCTCTACCAAAAAACAGTTGTGCTGAAAATGCAGTATTGTATTTTTTCCTTTATTTTGTTTCATGTCAGTAATATTGTAAAATATTGAGTTCTTTGTCTTCTTTTTTATGAATGAATGTGATCTTTGTCTCATGATTGTGAGCCACTGCAAGTGCACTGAACCTATTCACAAGTCTTTAAGGTGTTTTGCTGTGTTAAAATTTTAGAGGGAAAAATGCAAGTGAGAATAACAACCTAATAGGCATTAATGACTTTATTTTGGAGTTGAATTCTGTAAGTTGAAAAACAATTCGGCTAAATATGTAATAAATACAAAGTGATCTATATTGTTCTTTGGTCTGTATATTTTTTATTATCTAAATAGCTAATAAGTAATCCTATTCAGTAATTTGATAGGGTTGGTGAAAAGGAGCAGAAGCAACTGGAATGGGATGAAAAGAGTGATTTACTCATTGCAGTCCCTCAAAGAATCTGGCCTAATTGGTTAAAAGTAAAGATACTGCTGTTTCTGTGTGATGTTCAAAGAGAACTTTGTGGGCTTCAGGCATGGATTCGTTCTCAGGTGTGTGTCCATATCCCCTAGGTCAGCTTATCCTAGCCTGACCAGAGCATTCAGAGCAGTGCTTTCTTTCCACGATGCCCTCTCCGTACAGCCGCCTTAAGATGCAAGAAACACAGTAAGTCGAAAGGTGATTTAGTGAGTCTCTGTCTCTACGTGTGTATCCTGAAACACAAAGCTAGATCAGAAATGGCATTTAAATCTCACTGACTTATGCCTACTATTGGCTATAATGTGTGGCAGGCAAGAAGTTCTGAGACTTGAAGCCCCATCTTTGGGTAAAGGAGGTTTAAATGCACCACACCCACTGCAGTAATTGACAAGAAGGGACTCTTAAAGGGAGGGATGGCCTGCTGACAAACCTGGTAGTCAAAGTTAATGATTGTATGAAAGTTACTTGTTTATGTGTGTGCATAATGAAAGACTATGAGCTTTTTATGGTTAAGAACCATGCATATATTCTATTCTGTGTTCCTTTGCCTGATGCATAATATAGGCATTCAGTAATAGGGACTCAGCCTACTGAATGAATGACTAAAAAGACTTGTCCCATCAAAGTAAATAATCTGAGACCAGGTAATATCCAGGGATTGACTTTAGCAATCCTGTGGTTCTCCTAGAAGTAAAGAAAAGTGATCAGATTTAGTTTATAGATATAAGTTAGCAGAAAGGGGTTTTGGTGAAAATAGCTTGTGCCAGTTTCTACCTGGTGGAAGAGAGGAAGCATGACTGCTTGATGAGACCTTTACCAGCCTGAAGGTCAAGTCCTGTGAGAAGTTGCCATGCCATTTAAGAGATCTCTCTGCAGATACAGTGTGATTACAGATAGATACTATGACTTGGAGAAGGAGGATGTTTCTGCGTTATGGCAGATGTTCATGAAGTTTTAGTGATCTAAAAGAACTGGTTTTAGGACAGAAAGCAGTGGACATTTGATCAGTGAAGTTAATGATAGCTAATGAATGTGATAAGGCAGATTTACTAGCTAAGCTAGCATTACATGTTTCTTCAGAAGAGTGAGCACTGTGATAGTGGGAGGGACAGCTATAAATTAATAAGGCCAACAGCATCAGGAAAGTTGGGAAAGAACAGTTCTGAATAAAGTAGCAGGAAGCAGAATTACTTAAAAGGAAATGTGTTTCCTATGCATCATGTGGGAAACTTTATGGTAGGTGCATGGATGCAAGACAGGATGGTACCCAAAAGATGGGTCCAGAGAACCCTGAGAACTTAAAGATTGTGAGTTGGATACAGGGAGGATGGGCTTGGGCATGGGGGAGAGACAGATGACATCAAACACCGTGAGTTTTCTGGAGCATCTGTAATGCTGCAAATGTAGTGAGTTCTTCTAAGTGGTTGCAACTAGATTGCGGGCTTCTTTCCAAGAGAAGAGTCAATTTTCTTTAGTTATTTTAAACTATTTTTATAAGTGGATGAGTACTTTTCCTTCCCAAAACATATTGCAGATACCACTAAATAGCTGGCCTTAGGAAGTTTTTCCCTAATGAGGTCTGGCAGGACATGTGCTAAATGGATGGAGACTAGAGCCCAGAGATTATTTTTTGTATTTCAGTGAGAGAAAAGTACTTGGAAATCTGTTTAATTGTACAACTCCATCCTTTATGTTGTGTGACAAGTAGGAAGTAACAGAAGCAAGGTGTGATATATTCTTAGGGAGAGGTGTTTGGTCTGAATTGCTACTGTATAATTTAATGAAGTTGAGGGCAAAACCAGTGACTGGAACAAGCTGGTCTCCAATGATGATCAAGGTATAAGACCTGATAGATCAAGGTTAAGAATTTATTTTTTCATCTTAATTGACTGATTAATAGTTGCTGGGGTTAAACAGAAGAGTTACGGTGAGCTGTGGGAAAAACGAAATGATTTGGACCCAAATATTGGACCAGTCTTCATCCACAGAAGTGATAAGTGTCTTTTGTTATTCATAAAAAGCCTTTTTAAGCACATCCGAGTTCATGCTCATCAAGTGACTTACAGTGGCATTGCTACAGAGCCTCAGGACAGGGTTGGTCACCAGAAAGACCCAAGTTGGAACTTTCAGCCCCACTCACCTACCTCTGGGAAGGGAAAAGGGAGGGGTAGGGTGGCTGGAGATTAAGTTCTAGAAAAACTCTTGAGTAGGATTCATGAACTTCCATGTGGGTGAGGCATCCCATTTCCATGCGGACAGAAGTTCCTGTGCTCAGGACCCTTTCAGACTTTGCCTGATGTACCTCTTCATCTGGATGTTCTTGAAGTGTGGCCAGTCAGAATTGAGATGTGTTTTCAGTATAAAATTGAAATGTGTTTTAAGTATAAAAATTGGATTTCAAAGACTTCATGCAAAAGTAAAATACTACTATATATTAAGAATATTGAAATTGTATTTTAGATATATTAAACCAAATAAAGTGGATTATCAAAATTAATTTTACTTGTTTCTTTTTAATATGGCTACTAGAAAATTTAAACTTCATATGTGATTACATTATGTTTCTATTGGATAGTGCTGTCATAGATCTAACTTTCAACTAAGATGTCAATTTATAGTCCTATAAAGGCCAAATCTAGAAAAAACAATCAGTGATTATTCTATCCCTTGCTTGCTGCTAATTCTGATATTAAATCCATTATTCTTAAACTTTAATGGCAATTCAGAGAGAATTATATCTTCTTAAAATGGAGAATTTTCCTCCACTTCTGGAAGAATTTGATTATTCTTGTCTTTGTCTCCTTCCTATGTCTAATTCATCTTTGTCTAAACTGCTATTAATGTGTTCAATTCATACATAATATTTTTTAATCTCCAGAAGTTCCATTGGATCTTTTTTTATATCTTTAATTTCTTTCTTCACCATGGTCATGTTTGTTTTTTTTTTTTCTCCAACATGGAGTATATATTTTAATAGCTGTTGTCATGTCCTTGGTGGCTTATTCTGGCATCTTTGTTATTTCTCTATTTCTCTAAAATAAAATCCCCACGGAGATGTGGGGAAATAGGTTCTACTTACATAAATGGGTTAGAAAAAAGCTTAGGGCAGAAAGCTGCCACCATGGGGCAAAAGTGCCTGAGGTTAGCTATCGAGATGTTGTAATGAGATCAGGAGTAACTTGTTATATCACCTGTAGGAAATTACTTCCCATCTGACGCCAATATCACAAAGTCCACTTGCCACCCCCCCCCCAGACCTTTTGCTTCTTACACACACAAGTTAATGATTAATATCTGATTGTTTTCTTCATGTTCAGCACGTGTGTAAGATCTTGTTTTCTTCACGTTCACCAGGTGGGTAATATCTCGTGAGCTTAATAAATACCGAGACAAAGAGCCTGTTTGGGGCTCTTGTCTTCTCCCGGACATCAGCCTCTCTTGTATTCAATTCTGTGTCTACTGTCTTGCTGGACAAGAGAGAACTCCAGATTCAGAGTCTGCGACACGAGGTAGAGGAGCAGAGGGGGCTAGAGCCAGAATCTTAAGCAGCCTCCATGCTTGGCGTGGAGTCTGACATAGGGCTCAATCCCACAATTCTGGGATCATGACCTGAGCTGAAATAAGAGTCAGATGCTCAGCTGACTGAGCCACCCAGGCTCCCCTCTTTGTTTGTTTCTACTGATTGCATTTTCTCTGGTTATTGGCCATATTTTGCTGCCTTTTTATGTGCTTGGTAATGTTTTACTAGAGTTTTACCTTATTGGGTGCCAGATTTTTATTTTCTAAATCGTGTTGGAGTTTCTTCTGGTGCATAGTAAAGTTGCTTGGTATCAGATTGATCCTTTCAACACTGTTTAAGATTTCTTTTTCAATTTTTACTTTAGAAGGGGAGAGAAGGGCAGAGGGAAAGATAATCTTAAGCAGGGTCCATGCTCAGCATGGAGCCCCATGTGGGGCTTTATCCCAGGACCCTGGAATCATGACGTGAGCTGAAATAAAGAATCAATCACTCAATCGACTGAGTCATCCAGCCACCCCTTCACTTGCCTTTAAGTTATATTAGGCTGAGTACAGAGCAGTCTCTTTAGGGTTAATTTATCCCCATTAAGGCAACACCCTTCCGAGGATACTACCTCTATCTCATGAGGGCACTTTGGTAAAAACAACTATTTCCATCTCTAATTCTAGCCATGTTGGCCTTCTTGATTTCTTAGGGCTTCTTCTTCCTTATCCTGTGCCCTGGAAACTGCCTTCAGGCAGTAAGCTGGGACAATCCCAGGGCTTGCCTTATTCTTTTCCCTTCTCTCGGGGAAATCAGTCTTGTGCTGGTTGTTTTTCTATTTCTAAAAATCATGATTTCATATAATCTCCCCAGTTTCCTAATTATTTAAGGCAGGAGGCTAAATCTCGTCCTTGTTGCTTTTGGTCAGAAGAGGTAGTACCTTAATTAGGTTTTAATTTCATGAAGGACATGTTCCTACCCTATTCTAAGAATTCCTGAGGCATTTGATCAAATTTAGTATAGAATTTGGAAGGAAGAAGCATGTTTCATTCTGTGTAGACACGGAACCAGAACACTCCTCTGTATGTTTTAGGTTTGGCCAGGTTATTAAAGATAGTGTACCTACAATTAGGGGATGTGATTAGCATTAAGAGGAAGAGCCCCTTATTGTGGCCACTAAGTGCTGGTCAAGAAGGTAGAGTGGAGTAGAAGAGGATCTTAAATCTTGCCATCATTGTGAAGCCTCTGAAGACTTGTCAACAGACCTAGCCAGACAGGTCAGGAGGGCACCAGCCTTGACCTCTGCCTGGAGCAGCCCCAGGCAGAGAGCTCGGTGGTAGGCCAGCCTGAGCTGAACTCGCCCCATCCCTGGGAGTGGTATTTGGGAATGTTCTTTGTGGGAGAATACTGTAGACTTGGAACTGCTAGTTTGTGCATAATAGTAGGGTTTTTTTGGGGAGGGTGGGTAGAGGAGATGGTCGTTTCTGTGGACATTGAACTTATAAATGAAAATGTCAGTTCATGGGCTCTCCAACAGTCACCTTTCCCAATCTCTTCCTTGGATTTCAGGGGCCTCAGTCAGTGAAGTAGGACATCCCTCAAGAGTTGCCCCTGTAATGCCATGTATCTTATCAGCACTGGCATTTTTCTTTGTTAGACATACATTTTTTTTTTTTTAATGAAGTGATTCTCAACTAAATTATTTCTTGGTTTAAGAAGTACTATTACTTGTCTGAGTGTCTTTTGTTGAAGTTAGCTACAGAGTCGTTGAAAGTGGGTCCTTTGTGCACAGAAGATCAGGAATGGTACTTGCCATCACTTTTCTAAGATCAGGACAGATGTTGCAATCTGTCACATCACTCCTGCCTCTGGACTCAAGACTTAGCTTCAGAATCCTTCCTACATAGCACTTCAGGCATCTACTACTAGTTAATCTGAGTTGCTACTCAAAATTAAGTCTATTTGTCCTCTCTGTCTTAAATAGTATGTAGTTTACAATAACCTCCTTTACATTAGGGGATTCCTAGCTTGTAGACTACAAGTACCTCTCAGCTTTACCTCATCATATGATTTATCTCCTGTCCATAGTGACTGTCTACTCCCAATTTAAATCCAGAAGGCCTCCAAGGAAAAGTAATTTGCCATCACAACAGCAAGGCAACCTTTATTGAGCACCACTGGGTCAGATTCCAAACAATATTATAGTCTCCCAAACCCCTGTTTGTATTTTCCTATTTTCTGATGATGAAACTGAGGCTCAGAGAGCTGAAGTGACTTGCCTGAGGTCCCAAAGATACCTAGCAGTAGAACTAGGACTTGAGGGATTTTATGATTGCCCTTGAATGTCCTCTGCCTATTTTATTTCCTTTTTCCTTTTTTCTTCCACACCTTGTGGCTTTGGTGAGGAGCAGCTGGCCCCTTGGGAGTTCTGCCAATTAGAGGATGCCAGAACTTCTGTGAGCAGATTGACAAGCCTTCACAGGGAGGGATTTTATCTTACTGGAGAGAGACATATTTTGCTTTTTCTTTTCTTGATTACTTATAGATTTGAAGCCATTCTGAATGTTGGAAGTCCACCTAGTCGAAAGAAAATGGAGAAATTAGAGTAATTTTTTTGTAATTTGGCAATTAGGTCGGTAAATTAAATAATGTTGTGATTATTTTCTTTAATTGAAGCAGGTAACTATAAAGCCGAAGGAAAACTGTTTTCAACAAGTCAACCATTGATGACTGGTACTGTTTTTATAGTTTTGTATTGGAAAACACTCATCACAGAAGATAAGTGATAAGCAGATTAATCCAGCATACACATACAGATACAGAGGTACATATATCATTATTTAATTAAATAAACATGTTTGAAATTAACAATTTTATTTATATATGAAAGATCTTTTTAAAAATTATTTCAGCCACACTAACTTTTGAGGAGGACCCCCTGAGTATAGTTTCTCAGCCGATGTGCCCTGGTTACTCCCAGCACGGCATGGTGTAGAATCATCACACCGCCAGCTCCTGTCTGCAGTGCTGGGAGCAAGCCTAGGGTTGCAGGCCCAGAGTTCAGGCGGTGCGAGTCTAGGGACACAAGGGATGGACCAGCTGACTGAAGCCTAATGTGAGGCTTTACTAGCTGGTCCAGGAGGGCGCAGCTGCCAGTCCTGAAGCACAGAGAGGAGAGGGGGCAAGCCCGATCATCATGCCAGGCTTCCCATGGTTCTCCCCACACCCCACATTCTCTAGCAACACTATCCCTGAAGGACCGGGGCTGCAGAACAGAGAACAGTGTTGACCAAAAGTCGTGCTCTTTCCTCCTTCACTTTTTTTCCTTCCTTTCTTTTATAGGTCAGTCATGGTGCTAGGTCCTGGAAAATGAGATCGGGTCCTTGCCCTTGGGGAGTTCTCGATTTGGGGAACGATCTGGAAGGCAGAGTGCAGTGAGGGTGTGGACACGGGTATCTTCAGGAGCCTGCAAGGTGTTCAGAAGGGACCTTCTCCCAGTTAGAGTGTGTAGTGTCTTGGTCCTCAGGGTACCAAGGAACTATTGCCTGTTAATCTGGATTATTATTGTTTTAGTTTATTTTTGAGAGAGAGAGAGAGAGAACACGAACAGAGGAGGGGCAGAGAGAATGGAGAGAGAGAATCCCAAGCAGGTTCCATGCTGTCAGCACAGAGCCAGATGCAGGGTTCGGAATTGCTGGGTCATGTGGTGACTCCATGTTGAACTTTTTGAGGAACTACCACACTGTTTCCCACAGTGGTCGCACCATTTCACATTCCCACCAGCAATGTGTGAGAGTCAAGGCAGCCCAGGATGGGACATGTGACAACCTAAGAAACCACTGTTTACCCGGGCAAGTGACAGTGACTGCACCCCCTTATATATGTAGCCCTGGCGGCCTCCCTCCAGGGTCAGCCTCCTCTTAAACAGCCATCCAGAAATTCCCCAGAGGGAAGAATAATGTTAAACAAAATGACTACAGTGAGGGACTCTTCTAAAGCCCTAAAAGCTGCCATTACCCAAAATAGGCATCCAACACGTTCTTTTATGACTGCCATAAATACCAGCACTAGCAATATTATCTTCATATGAGTTGATTTCATAGCACTTTAGAAAGTTACACCATCATAAATAATCTATGAATATGTTATTTCATCTGCTCTCAGAATTTGCTCCAACAGAGCTCTGGCCAATTTTAGAAGTTTCCATGTAAATATATAAATATAACGGTAAGAAGAACATGAAAATTGAACAAAACGAGGCCAAGTATCACATTTAATCCACAAATATTATGAAAGAATATGAAATTGTTTTATGGGTGGCTAAAGTAAGCCTGTTTGGTGGGGAGGAGATGATGTATGTTGCCACCAGTCCAAAAAGGAAGGATGCCTACTAGGGAAGCAAGCCTCTTTCTTTAGAGCCTCTTTTTCTCTGGTTAATGCTGTACCTCATCACAAATGATTTGGTGCTGTCCTGAAATACTAGACGCAGCACACTTATGTATGTATAAACTTATACTGACACTTTAAGAATAACAAAGGGGCACCTGGGTGGCTCAGTTGGTTAAGCGTCTGACTCTTGATTTTGGCTCAAGTCATGATCTCACGGTTCATGGGTTTGAGCCCTGTGTCAGGCTATGCGCTGGCAGTGTGGACTCTGCTTGGGGTTCTCTCTCTCCCTGTCTCTCTGCCCCTCCCTCTCTTAAATAAATAAACAGAAAAAATAGTTCATAAAATAACAGAAAACACTATTTTACAACACTTAATGCCCTGTGACACATCTGGAAGTGTGCCTTAAGAGAAAATTAATTCCAAAATGGAGTTGATTTCCATCAATTGTCACTGAAAGTTACTCAGGTGAAAATTAACAGTTTGGGCCTGACTCAATGAAGGTGTTAATTAAGAGCACCTTAATTATATGGATTATGGAAATGGGTTAACAATTACTGATCACTCCAATTTTCTGAAAACATATGATCTGTGTATTTTTCCTTCCTTGAGTCTGGAATTCTCTCCTGCTCTCCTTTCCCAGCTACTTGAGATGCTCTGGGGGAACTTGATACCGTTGATTCCCGGATATTCTACAGGTTTGGTGCAGGCAGATTTCAGGCTGAGGAGGTTCAAGCCTAGTTCAGGACACACTAGGGAGCGTTTGGCTGCTGTTTGAATGTCCATGTTGTGTAGGTAGATTGGGGATAGAAGTTAAAACATCACTGCTTAGTGGTTTGCTGGTAGCTCCTTTCTTCCAGACTTCCTGTCAAAGGCTCCAAGTGGACTCCATTTTATTTCCAGGAAGGTATGGAAGTGGACGTAGTAAGGGTATTGATTTGGAGAACACACGGGCTAAGAGGAATGCCTAGGTCTGGAAAACTTGGTTCTCCCTCCTCCTGTGACTTCTGTTTATAAGGGCAGGAGATTTGGCTTTGGAGGGCGGGTATCTGCCATATTATCTGCTGCAGAAGTAAGCAGCAACTAGGGGGGTTGAAAAAACAATCTAATATACACTTTGGCATAAAAGAAACAGTGCATTGCATATGTCACCAATTCTTTAAATTTCTTTCTTTTTTTTTTTAACAGTGTAGTTCCAGGACCACTTTGGATAGTGAATACCAGGTGGCCAATCAATACCATTTGTTTATTTTTTTATTTTTTATTTATTTTTTTCAATCAATACCGTTTAAATGCCTCCAGCTACCATTTAAATGCCTCCTGCTGGAGAGTTTTTCTCTTGTCTGGGTTTCAGTGGAAATTCAGCAATGTCTGGGCACTTTTACAAAGCACAACTGGAGGTTACACAGAAAGAGGATGGAATTAGGAATAGTCACAAGTAAACACACCCAACAGGTAAGGGGTAGAGGGAAACACACCAAATATTCAGGAAGGTTTGAAGAAAAGTGAGGCACAGTGAGCTTTCTATAGAACCTGGTGGAACTCAAGGAACCATCTCTGAGATAAACACCCTTATTCAAATGCCACAGACACACTGTTTCCCTAAACAGAGAGACTTGAGGCCTAGCAGTTTTTATGTTGCAGCAAAAGATTTGGGTCAGAACCAAAGTTTTAAAGACTTTATTGAAGAAGTTCAAAGATTCATTGGCCAGCAGCCAAGTGTGGTCTGATTTGTTTGCATTTCCTCTGGGAACTTGCAGGCAAGTGAGGAATTGGCCAGCCACAACCGTGAGGGTCACCCACTCCCCTGTGGGTCTTTTCTTCCTGGCATTTATGATGTGGGGGAGGGGAGTTAGGAGGAAGCCATTCCCTACAAAGGCCCAGTTTCAGCAGCCCAGTCAAACTGCAGTCTCCCCTCACATCAATCTGGCAATAATTAGTCCACCAATGAGACCTGTATCGTTCAGGGCAAGAGGCAATGGGATGAAGGGTGGGAAGTGAAATGTCACCATTCTTCTCCCAACTGGTAATGGGCAGAAGACCTGCTCCAGCCTCAGAAGCACCAAGCACGTGTGTTCACGGGCCGGTTTTCCTTGTTCAGGCTCTTGGAAAGCTTAGCATCTACCAAGAATCTTTCAAGTGTTCTTGTTGTTTGTGCTTAGAGAGTTTTGGGACATTTGTCAACTGGATTGGACTTTGAAAAAAAAATGTTTTTTTCTGTGGTTTTGGGAATTTGAAAAGAAGGTGCTTGTGTCCCCCACATGGGTATACATATACGTACAGCATGAAGATCCCTCTCCTTTTCTTGGGATTTTGATCACATTGATAGAAAGTTGTGCAAAAATGTGAAAACGTGGGGCACCTGGGTGGCTGAGTTGGTTGAGTGACTGACTCTTGATTTCAGGTCAGGTCATGATCTCACGGTGGTGAGACAGAGCCCTGTGTTGGGCTCTGTACTGAGCATGGAGCCTGCTTAAGATTCTCTCTCCCTCTGCCCCTCCTCCACACTCTCTCTTTCTCTCTTAAAAAAAAAAAAAAAAGAGTGAAAAGATTCCTGATTGCAAAAAGGTGAGGAGGAAGAGAAGTTAGTTTGGAAGAGCAGGGTCTTTGGTTGTCCTGGACTGATTTATCCAGGAGATTCATTGCTCAGCAGAATTCACAGCCTCATCAGTGGTCTTAACATCTATGCAGGTGGCGAAGCCTGAGAGCTGGAGGTCACACATACATAGGCATGATAGGGCACAGGGTGAATAAGCAGGAGACCCAAGAGTGAATGTGCCATTGAGGATGCTGGGAAGGTGGTGGACCAGGAAGCACCAGCAAACCATCTCCCCAGCTAGACAACAATTGTGCTGGAAGAATCTGTCTGATCTATTTTAGAATCCTGGAGTCTATTGAATAAGCCCAGCTTGCAATTCCAGGGGAAGGTTTGGATGGTTAATTTGTTAATTTCAGCTCTTAGTAGAATAGCAGCTACTCTAAAGATTCTACAAAACACATACAAACAAAAAAACAAAACAAAACAAAACACCTGTTAGAACTTATAGATGAATTCAGCAAAGTAGCTGGATACAAAGTCAACACACAAAAGTCAGTTGCCTTTTCTTCTTTTCTCTTCTCTTCTCTTCTCTTCTCTTCTCTTCTCTTCTCTTCTCTTCTCTTTTCTTTTCTTTTCCTTTTGATTTCAAGTTTTTAGTTTAAATTCTAGTTAGTTAATATATATGGCCAAAATTGGTTTCAGGTAGAATCAGGTAGATTCATCGCTTACATATAACACCCAGTGCTCGTCATAACAAGTGCCCTCTTTAATACCCATCACCTATTTAACCCATCCTCTCCCACCTCCCCTCCAGCAACCTCATCAAACTCAGTTTGCTCTCTATACTTAAGAGTATCTTGGGGAACCTGAGTGGCTCAGTCAGTTAAGCATCCCTTTGTTTCTGCTTAGGTCATGATCTCATGGTTCGTGAATTTGAGCCCCACATTTGGCTCTGGGCTGACAGGGCGGAACCTGCTTGGGATTCTCTCTCTTTCTCCCCCTCTGTCTTTGCCCTTCTCCTGCTCGTGCTCTCTCTCTCTCTCAATAAACAAACAAACATAAAAGAAAAAAAAAGTGTCTTAATGGTTTGTCTCACTCTTTTTTTTTTCCTTCCCCTATGTTCATCTGTTTGTTTCTTAAATTCTACATGTGGGTGAAATCATAGTTGCATTTCTGTACTCTAACAATGAACAATCTGAAAAGGAAGTTATGGAAACAACTCCGTTTACAGTAGCATCAAAAAAGAATAGGAATTAACGAGGTGAAAGACTGAACAAAGACTACAATAAAGTGCTAATAAAATGAACTCAAAATGGTTAAAAGACCTAAATGTAAGACCTAAAACTATAAAATTCTTGGAAGATACATAGGGCAAAAACTTCAAGACATTGGATTTGGCAATGATGCATGGTATATGACATCAAAGGCATAGACAACAAAAGAAGAAATAGACAACTAGATTTCATGAAAATTACAAAAAAATTGTGCATCAGAAACACTGTCAACAGGGTAAAAAGGCAACCCACAGACTGGGAGAAAATAATCACAAATCATTTGATAAGAGATTAATACCCAGAATATGGAAAGTATTCCTAAAAACAATAGCAAGGTCAATCCAGTTCAAAAATGTGCAAAGGGCTTGAATAGACATTTCTTCAAAGATAAACAAATGGTCAATAAGCACATGAAAGATGCTCATCACTAATCACTAAGAAAATGCAGGCCAAGGGGCACCTGGGTGGCTCGGTTGAGTGTCCAACTTCAGGTCATGATCTCACAGTTCGTGAGTTCGAGCCCTGCATCGGGGTCTGTGCTGACAGCTCAGAGCCTGGAGCCTGCTTCAGATTCTGTGTCTCCCTCTCTCTCTGTTCCTCCCCTGCCCGTGCTCTGTCTCTCTTTCAAAAATAAATAAACATTTAAAAAAATTAAAAGAAAGAAAATGCAAGTCAAAACCATCTCACACCCATCAAAATGGCTACTGTCAATACCTGCGCGCCTCCCCCCCCCGAAAATAACAAATGTTAGTGAGGATATGGAGAAACTGTAACCCTTGTGCACTGTTGGTGGGCATGTAAAATGGTACAGCGGCTGTGGAAAACAGAATAGTAGTTCTTCAAAAAATAAAAAATAGAATTACCATAAGATCCAGCAATTCCACTTTTGGGTATAAATCCAAAATAATTGAAAGCAGGTCTCAAAGAGGTATTTGTACCCATGTTCACAATATTATTCACAATAGCTAAAATGTGGAAGCAACCAAGTGTCCATGGATGAATGAACAGATAAGCAAAATGTGGTGTATAGATACACGATGGAATATTATTCAGCCTTAAAAGGGAAGAAAATTCTAATACATGCTACAACATAGATACATCTTGAGGACACTATGCTAACTGAAAGAAGTCACAAAAAAATACTATGTGATTCCATTTATTTGAGATACTTAGTCAACATCAAAGAGACAGAAAGTAGAATGGTGCTTGCCAAGGACCGGGGGAGGGGGAATGGGGAGCTATTGTTTAATGGGTATAAAGTTTCAGCTTTACAAGGTGAAAAGTGTTCTGTAGATGGATTGGGGTGATGGTTGTACAACAATGTGAATATACTTAATATCACTGAGCTGTACACTTAAAAATGGTAAAGATGGTAAATTTTATGTTATGTGTATTTTATAACAGTAAAAACATTGAGGGAAAAAAGTGAATTTGGCTGCCGTGGTGTGGAGAAGCAAGAGGGAAACATACTTTGAATTCTCTGCCCCTGACAGATAATGATGAGGGAAGCGGCCTCCATCTATGTAAGATGGAGGGAAGCAGCCCATTGATTTCAATGAAATCAGTTTCATTAATTGAATTTGGGGAATAATCAGGGTATGGCCTCATAATCTGAACCAACACCTGGTTTGGTCTCTCCAAAAATGAGTTGCCATTGTCAGATCAGAGGCAAGAAGTCTGGGGTGAGCCCTCGCTTTTGTAGGGCCTTACTCAACCCCAGTTAGGAAGTGCCTGGTACACCAGCACCTTAGTCCTGCCCTGTGCTAGTGGCCCCAGAGTGTGGGGTACGTGGATCTTTGGGGAGGCCTGTCAGTGCCACCCCCACAACACAGCTGGAGACCCTTCAATTCCTTTTTTGTTTCATTGGCTATAGGCTCCATCTTTCTTCCTCTGGCAAAAAGCCAGCTCCCCTTTGGTGCAAGAGAACCTGGATAGAGAACACTGAAGGGGTTGGGTGGCCCTGATCAGCTTGCAATCACGTGGGACCAAACCCCCATGTGCCTGGGAGCCTCTTCCCTGTGTCTCTGTGTGCCCTGGCTCCTTTATTCCTTCCTCTGGGAGTCTCATGCATGGCTGGTCTGAGCCCATGTTTGACTTTAAGATCATTTATTTCTCCACTAGCTGAAAGAAAGGCAGGTCTTTCTGCTCCCTTTAGGTCCTGGTTCCAGGAGTAGCCCTGCCCCTCAATGGTGTTTCCAGGCCATCCTACATTGCTGGAGAGGGGTCCTCAGAAAGTAAAGGGGCTGAAGAGGGGCCTAGCAGAGGATGCATCTTTAACATGCCCCCGAGGGACTCTTATTCTTCCTGAAGCAACTGGACCAAATATAATTCTGAAAATTCTATTTCCAGACTAGCGTCCCAGGTCATTTTCCTTAGGAGGAAATTTTCAGACAGTCACCTTAGAAGGTACTTCATTAATTGAGAGTTGAGGAGTAGAAAAACATGGCAAATGTGAAACACAGCATGGCCAGGACAGCATGGCCATCTCATGCCACCTTCCCCATGGTTCCCATGGCTCTCGGCACTGGAGATAACGGACGGTGTCCACTGCAGTGAAGACAGCTGTCCTTCGGGCAGCCAGTGAGGATAGGCCTTGTGATAGCCCCAGGGTGATGGAATATGTGAGAAGAACAGCAAGTATCAGGGGGGACTCACGGACACAAAGGGAGAATGTGATGGACTCAGTTTCAAAGCCAGAAGAGGCGGGAGGTAAAAACAATTACATCCTCTGAGAAGCATAGAGATGGAATGGATTTCAAGTCAAGCTCTTTACACTGGGGTCAGCAAACTTTATGTGTCTAAAAATCACCAGGGAGTTTGTTCATCATGCAGATTCCCAAGTCCCATCTCCAGAGATTTGGCTCCGGTAGTTTGGGGGTGGTGGTGGGGTGGATCCCAGGACTGTGCATTTTTAAAGGAACCATTTCCTGTCCTTGGGAATTCTGATGTAGATAGTTCATGGTCTACACTTCAAGGCCCTCTGTCCCACGTGATACCTGAGCTCCTTCTGTGGCACCCCAGCACATGGCCACTGCCTCTGTGTCCAGTGATGGGGCAGCAAAATGATGAGGGAGCTGCCAACTTCAGGTGTCTCTCACAGTCTGCCTGCCATCCTCACGCTTAGCCAGACCCACCTCCCCACAGAGGCCACCCGTCAAAAGGCTGCTGAGGCTTGTTCTAATGGGAGCAACACCCATGATGATTGAGGAACAAACTGGTTCAGCGTGAGTCTTAGTCATGATGCCATTGGGATGTGCTTGCTCTGACTCTATGACTGTAGTGCAATTGAGAAATCGTTATTGTGATATTTGGGCAGGGGAAGTGCAACTTTTATATTGCTAGTAAGGCCTGAGTAGGAGAGGGAGGTAATAGCTAAAGAGCACCAGGTTTCTTTCTGAGGGGGTGAAAATGTTCTAAGACTGAGTGTGGGTATGGTTGTACATATCTGTGAATATGCCCCAATCCACAAATTGTGCACTCTGAATGGGTGAATAGTATGTTTTATGAATTATATCTCAATAAAGCTGTCTAGAGAAGAAGTTTGTTACACTGTGGTGCATGAAATATATTCTCTAAAGCCACATGTTAAAGATGTTTCAAAGAATGCTATTTGTATATACAAATAAAGATAGTGTTATTTCAGTGACACAATGTGTTTTCCATATAAATGGAGGGAAAAAAGGTCTGAGAACTCCAGAGTCTCATTTGTTGGGGAATGGCTTTACTGATATACTTTAAAATTAAAATACTGATTTTAATCTTAATTTAATATACTGATAATTTCCTATGATATTTGACTCAAATCAGTAATGCCTTATTCACAACTTTGCTTATTACCCTGTTTCCTCTACAGAGATACATTGCTGAGTCTGACACATCTCAATTTGCAATGTGTGTCTCAGAAGAGGGTTGGTCCTGACATTGCATCCCAGTGGGCTTTAGCTAAGCTGGTGACTGGCTTTCTACCCAGGCCCACATGGTTCTGTTCTCTGTTCCTTATAGAGTCTTCCTTTTACCCTGCATTTTCTAGCCTAAAGCTTTTCCCTCTGAAATCATGAACTTAGATGTATGATCAAAAGTCCTGAAGGGGATCATCAAGAAGTTATTTCTCAGTCATTTAACTAGTGAATAGTCTCCCTTCTAAGAACCCTACAAGGATGAAATGCCCAGTTTCTCTCCTGTGATGCTCAGAACACAGAACTATGGCACTAGAAGGATTCTTGGAGATTTTATTTTTTTTTTTTAACGTTTATTTATTTTTGAGACAGAGAGAGACAGAGCATGAACGGGGGACGGTCAGAGAGAGGGAGACACAGAATCCAAAACAGGCTCCAGGCTCTGAGCTGTCAGCACAGAGCCCAATGCGGGGCTCGAACCCACGAACCGTGAGATCATGACCCGAGCTGAAGTCGGACGCTTAACCAACTGAGCCACCCGGGTGCCCCTTGATTCTTGGAGATCTTGTGCAACTCTGTCTGCATTTACGGCCCGAGAGAGGTGAAGTGCAAGGAAGTTACCAAGTAAGCTTGTGAACTGAGACTAAACCTTCTGACTCATGGCTTATCCCATATTCTGCGCTTTGCACTATGAAAGCCACAGAAAACCCCCAAAATACCTGTCTCCCCAAAACCAAACCCACCATCTAGTTCTAAAATCGAGTTGTAGTTGTTTCTGAACCACAAAGTGGGGGCAGCCCCATCCCACCACTTCCTTCAGTAAGACCCTCTCCTCAGGGAAACGCAGCTCCAGGAGGTGGAAGGATCCCAGTCACACAGAGGGGACCAGCCCACAGGCTCCTCCCAAAAGAGCCTGGAAGAGTGCTTTTCTCCCTCCACAACATAACGAATTGCCGCTCCCCGGCTAGCGTCCAGCATTTGCTCTGTGCCAACCTCTGGCGTCCATCCAGCCTCCTCTTGGGAGCCAAACCCCAGACTCTCTTGTCCTAGGAACTGGTCCAGAAGGGCTTTGGCAGTCGGCAAGGAGGAGCTTTATACCACGGCCTGGGGGGCCCGGCTGCCCAAACTCTGGCTGCCTGGGTGGGTGGCCGGGACCCTGCTCTGTAGAGACCTGCCCCAGCTCTGCAAAGGAAGGACAAGGAAGGCAAATGATAGCACCGAGGGGCTTGCTGGGGTGGAGTGTGAGAGAATGCTTACTCTGGCTGGTTCTTCCTTCTTCTGGGTGGGGAGGAATTCGATGCCACCAGTACCTGAGTGCCATGTGCCTTGTTCTTAAGCTCAGCCAAGGAATTAGCTCCTGGGATCCCAGAACCACAGATACTCTTGATGCCTGGGAGTCTGCACTCTAGTAAATCTGGAACTGAGATAGCGTGTGAGTGGGCACAAGTGACTTCTCTTCTCTGCAAGGCTTTCCCTCTGTTCCCTTCCTTGGAAGGAGCAGTGCCTGGTGTGTCTAGTGATGGATGGCCTCTCTTGTACCTCTGAGTTTCATTATTAGGATTGCCAGGATGGGCTGGTCAGTTCTTTGGTTTATGTGTGGTAGACTGTGCTGGCCAGTTCCAAAGGGCAGGCAGGGCATGTGGGAGTCCGCCTCTTTCTGCAGCAGGCCTGTGTGTCCCCCAGACACTGGCTCATCCCGCACCTGTTGTGAGTCACCATCAAGGGCAATGTGACATTCGTTCTCTGCAAGCCTACACTCTCACATGTTGTCTAATGATTCTCAAAATTCAGAACCCATGGACCCTGAAGACTTACAGATCCACCTAGTTGCAGAAATATATTCAGTTAGGGGCGCCAGGGTGGCTCAGTCAGTTAAGCATCCGATTTTGGCTCAGATCATGATCTCGCAGTTTGTGAGTTTGAGCCCCACGTCGGGCTCTCTGCTGTCAACACAGAGCCTGCTTTAGATCCTCTGCCCCCCTCTCTCTCTTCCTCCCCCACTCGTGCTCTCTCTCTCAAAAATAAATAAATATTTAAAAAAATAATAAAAAAGAAATACATTCAGTTAGATTATTTCACTTGAGTTGATCATTCAGCATGAAAGTGTAAATACAGGAAATCTCAGACCCTGAGGCTAGGTGGCATCACCCACAAGATTCAGAGGGTACTTAGATCGATTTTGATTTTTTTTTTTTTTTTAAAGTCGTCAGAATGAAGGGGCACCTGAGTGGCTCAGTCGGTTAAGCATCTGACTTCGGCTCAGGTCATGATATCGCAGTTTGTGAGTTCGAGCTCCGCCTGGGGCTCTGTGCTGACAGCTCAGAGCCTGGAACCTGCTCTGGATTCTGTCTCCCTTTCTCTCTGCCCTCCCCTGCTCACATTCTGTCTCTGTCTCAAAAATAAAGTCATCAGAATGAAACAGAAATCCCAAACTCCCTTTAGAACTCATGGGAGAGTTCTTCTCTCTCCCTGGCTACCAATCCTCCTTCCCGCCCCCACCCTCCCCAAAACCAGAACTCTCAGTGATTCCTAGATGCCATTTTGGGGAACAGGGTTGTAGAAGAGTCTTCCCCCTAACAAAAAAGACCTCCCTTTAAGAATGAGCAGGGGGTGGGCCTGGTTGGTGGCCCCCACAGTACAGTTAGACTAAACAAGGGAAAGCGACCACACAATTCTGAGTTGGGAGGGCCTTGGGGACCCTCTCCTTCAAGGTCATCTGATTTATGACTCTGCTGTCAACCTCCCAGTCCATTGACAGACAGCTCCTGCTAATGCAATGTCTTCACAGCCAAAGCTGGCTGATCTAGAATTTTCACCGACCAGTTTTGCCCTTGACACCTGAGACCATGTTGAATTAAAAAAAAAAAAAAAACCCCAAAGATAATGGGCAGAGGGCATGCAGGCCTGATTTGTGCTCTCTCTTTTTAAAATGTAAATGGATGTAAGAAGTTCATTGAGTAGCCAGCAAATGTACTGATCTCCTTCTGAAAAATGTACAGATGGGGGAGATGGGAGTTTGGAGGAGAAGCACAGATGGAGAAGTCTTTTCATTTTGATTTGTCACTGAGCAGAGACCTGGAGTTGCTGAGGGTGTCAAGACTCACAGATGCAAACACAGGGAGGAAGGGCTACACAGACACACGGCAGGCGCAGCCGGCAGGAAATGTGTTTCTGCAGGGCTCAGATGCATGAGGAGGGACACGTAACCAGGCGCGGGCCGGGGATTTCAGCGTTAAGTCTGCCGTCCTCCCAGGGGACAGAGCTGAGTGCTCACAGATGGCTGAAGACCTAGCGATGTTTCCAGATAACTGAGACAGGCTGCTTCTGCGCCCCTCCCCTCTTAAAGAATGAGTGCTGTCTCTGCCCTTCATTTGCTGAGCCAGGCTTTGCTCTCTGAACTTCGTGTGGGGCTTGATCAATTGAGTGATTTTATATTATTGCTTCTCTTGAAATCCTTTTTCTTTTCGGTGCCACCTAAATGTAGATATCCTCACTTTGCCTTTGTGGGTTCTCATTATTGCAAATTTTATAGAGTTCTGAGCACAAATGCACATGTGCAGGGTCCTGTTTTTGAAAGCATCTAGCATCTGCTGGTCTCCTTCGTATTTTCTTTTCAGCCAAAATAGCCTTTCAGGGCCACAGAGTGATGTGAGTAGAGTCCTCAGGATAAACTAATAATGTGATTCTTTTTTTGGTCACTAGATTGTTATGTAAAGTATCTGAAATTTGTAAGCCTTCAGCTGGTTGATGAAACTCGAGAATCACTTGAGTTTATATGCCAGTGGTATATTTAAAATGTACACATGGGATTGGTTTTGGCTATTTTTAGAGGCCTGTGGGTTACTTTTGCCTGGGTAGCCCAGCCCCCTGCCCCCCTACTGTGCTACTGTTGATAACTTTGAGATACACCCAGCTGGTCCTGCAGTAGAGAGCCCCTTGGCTGCCTCAGTGGGGAGGTTTAGGCCAGTAGAACATGTTTTGGTCTACACTCTGCTTTTGCACTTGCTGAGACGTGCTGGTGGAAGTGCTGATCCTTCTCTGATGAGAACAAGGACTTGGTTTCCTTAGGGACTCGTGGACTGTCAGAAACTAATGTGTGCTAATGACCGGCCAAGTGAGGAGAACCTGATCCTGCCTTCTTCCCTGCTGTGTCTCAGATGAACAGAAGATAGTTCCATGCATTCCTCGTGGGTCTGAATTCTCTGGGTGGGTCCACCTACTTAGTGAAAAAAGAACTTGCTTCTGGAGCCATCCCTCAAACTAGAAAGCAGTCCTTAATCAGACGAGTGCACCAAGGCAGGCATTGAAGACTCTGCATGTGAAAATTCAGCTATCGCTGGGCTGCTTGCTGCCTAGTGGGTAGGTGGGAAGGAAGGAGCCTGCCACTGGTGGCTTCCATTGCCAGAATGGCCAATGACCTCCCCAGCCCGCATGTGCACAGGGCATCATCGTTCAGTCCTCAGGTCTGTGAGGAGGGGCTGGGGGCTGACTTAACTGTTCCCTTTTCCGTACTAAACACCCTTCCTATGAGCTAATTTTGAGTGCTGGTAGCTGAAGAACTTAACTGATGGTTTGCACTGATGTTGACACAGGAGCCAGTTGAGACTGAGTGGCCACTGTAGGTTCACAGGATGCCATTTCACATCCTCAAACCATCTCTGGATGGGATGAGCCATGGGCTGAGCTAATGTCTTTTTATAATATCATCAGGTATAAGAAGCAGAGCAGCATGAGAGGTGATGCAGGAAGACCAAGTCTCCTAAAGTGGTGTCCTGCAGATAACATGAGAAGGCAGTAAATACACTGTCCTGAGATTTGTTAAGAATTGATGAAAATGTCAGAAGCCACAGTGTGAAAGTGAGGCTGGGAGACGCTCAGAGAAGGTGGTTGGTCACATGTCCATGAGCAGCTGCCTGCACCCTCACCCTTCCTGCCTCCCACACTGCCCCTTAGGGTCTGAGTGCAGAGTTCTTGCTCTTCGTTGTCTGCCTTTAAATCCCATTCTTCTTTTTAAAGAGAGAGAGAGAGAGAGAGAGAGGGAATGTGTGCAAGTATGCGAGTGAGTGCACACAGGGGAGGGGCAGAGAGAGAATCTTAAGCAGGCTGCACGCCCAGCATGGAGCCCAACATGGAGCACGATCCCAGCACCCTGGGATCATGACCTGAGCCAAAATCAAGAGTCCGACACTTAACTGACTGAGCCACCCAGGTGCCCCTCAATCCCATTATTCTTAACACTGCATCTAATTCCAAGGTATTTTATTTTTGGTTTTTTTTTTTTATTTAAATTTTTTTTTCAACGTTTTTTATTTATTTTTGGGACAGAGAGAGACAGAGCATGAACGGGGGAGGGGCAGAGAGAGAGGGAGACACAGAATCGGAAACAGGCTCCAGGCTCCGAGCAATCAGCCCAGAGCCCGACGCGGGGCTCGAACTCATGGACCGCGAGATCGTGACCTGGCTGAAGTCGGACGCTTAACCGACTGCGCCACCCAGGCGCCCCGGTAATTTATTTTTGAATCACAACTCCAAAACCTCTTGTTTGAAGGGTTTCAATTTATTAATGAACCAAAGAAAATAGCACAATGTGTCTGTGAAAGGCCAAGAGAGATGGATAGGGGTTCGTGCTGCCCAGCTCTCCTGTGCTGCTGGGATAAACCCTCCCACACCTCACGGTGGCCCCTGGGAGGGAGAGGCCTCTCCCACAGGGAGCACACTTCCCTGCTCCTGCATTATGAGTGAGAAACTCTCCATACCCCCACCCTGCTGGAAAGATTCCCTCTGCAGGATCATAAACCTACATCTAAGACCTAAAAAACACAACTCTTGGAAAACATTTTTCCAATTTGCAGCTACACTTCTTCACACCTGTGTATTCATCTGTGTTTGAAACACCACATCTAGAGACAGACTGTAAACCCGGCCCACTAGATAACCATTATTCTTTTCTTCTCTTCTGCTTAGTAGTCTAGATCAGGTTGATCCCTCTCACACTCCAGAGAGAAAATAATAAGAGCTTACGTTAGAGTTTTTAAAAGCGGGAACATACATTGTCTCATTTGAACCTCACAGCAGTCCTGGGAGGTAGGCAGGAGGGCATTGTGGTTCCAGGATCCCGAGGATGGTTGTACTGGTGAAGCTGGGAACCAAATCCACGTCCTCCAACTCCTGGTCCAGGGCTCCTTCCACTCCACCAAGATGCACTGAGCTCACCTTGAGGAGCATAGCAGCCTTCTGCCTAGAACAAATGAAATGTCCTTTGGGTTGGCGAACCAAGGTGATTTGAAGAACAGACCTCATCAGTGAGCTCAGGGGATAAACACACCTGAGTGCAATCTGGCATCAATATCAGATGGGCGAATAGGACAGAACATGGGCGTCTTCGACAAGGGTTTCCGGGTTTCTTTTTTCTAACCTGGACCACATTGGGTACTAGAACTGGAACTCAGCAAAGTCCAGGAGGAGAGAAGGCATTCAGAGGACTTTCTCATCTAGCAATTTATTGATTCCTTCACAAATTCTCTTGAGGTTGGGCCTACAGTCTCCATCCAGACTATAAAGGGTAGAGAGGAACTCCACATCGGCAAAGTGGTTGAAGACGTGGTTGATGCGCCCATGGGTCCTGGGTGTCAGGTGTCGCTGCACCAGTTCATGCACCAGGTCCTTGCATTCATGCAGAAGCTTGGAGAGCACATTCCTATCAAAGGTGTACTCCACCTCATAGAAGCTGACGATCGTCATGGCCGTCTGGTTCAGCTTCTTCCTGAGCTTCTCCACGATAACAACCTCCTCCTGGCTGAACTGGTTGTGCCGGTAGAGGATTCCAATTTTGATTGCCACCTTGATCAAGTCTTTCATGATCTTGTGGGCTTCCTTCTTGCTGTGGGTGTGCTCTTTAGTGACTTTGTAGAGCTCATCAAAGATCTCACTGCTGGTGTCATCGATCAACATGTTTGCCATAGTTTTGCTGGCTATTTTGCTCAGGATCTTCTTCTGAGCTTGAAGGGCAAGGCTCTTTGAACTAAAAACATCAGGACCTATAGTAAGGAAAGAAAGAAAAGTTATAGAAATATGAGAACCATTAGTGTCTTCTACAAGTGAAACACACGAATATGTTCCTAGGGCAAAGACTCATGCCTTTTATGCCCCACAACTCCCTAATCAAACCCCACCAAAGCCTGGGATCCCTCCACCGTCCTCTCCACATGACATGCTTATTTACCCTCTTGAGCCTTCTATCTTGCACTCTTCCCTCTCTGGAAGTGGTTTCCTTTTGTCCAGGCCAAATAGCACATTAAAAAAAATTTTTTTTAAATATTCATTTTTGAGAGTGAGAGAGACAGAGTGTGAATGGGGGAGGGGCAGAGAGCAAGGGAGACACAGAATCTGAAGCAGGCTCCAGGCTCTGAGTTGTCAGCACAGAGCCCGACATGGGGCTTGAACTCATGGACCATGAGATCAGGACCTGAGCTGAAGTTGGACTCTTAACTGACTGAGCCACCCAGGCACCCGAAATCACACCTTTTTAGACCTACTTCATGCATAACGCCTTCCTGACCCTATTAGCTCACAGAGAACTAACCAGTTGTGCAAATTACTGTTTAATGACAAGAATGTAGCACTGATGCCAACACCATTCCCAGGGAAGACATGGGCAGTTGATCATGGCAGTCTTTTTGACTGAGTCTCAGAATCTATTTTTTGAGTCTATGGTGTATTTTTTTCATGTTCGATATCTTGGAAATTGGTATGTGTCTTACAGTCACTGTTGCCAGGTGGCACTTGTGCTGTGGTTGTCATTATATGCGCATCAATTTGCACAGTAGGAGCCAGAGATTTGGGAGAAGTCAAGAGTACTCGAAGGAATATTGCCTCTCCAACGCTCTCCGTTGGCATAGGGAACAGAAGGGCGCTGCGTGAGAAACACATGCACTGACCACAGCAGGTCAAAGATACTTCAGATGAGCAGTACCCTGAATGTGAAGCAGCTTAGAAAAACCAAAGCCAATTTATTTCTCTCTTATGTTCTACTTCATGAGTGAACAAGAGTAATGTATGTTAAAAATAACACTTGTCTAAGCAAGTCCAAAAAGAATCTTTCAAGAAGTATAAAATTTCTGAATAAAAAGAAAGCAGTCATTCACAATTTAATTGGCAGCATATTTTTCTTTCTTAAGAGCACATAAAACAACATCTTACAATTCAATGTCTTAGATTTGATAAAATACTTCATGAAGTCACCTATTAGCTAGAGCTGACGTTTGAAACCCGCTGGCCATTACTCTGCAGTATGTATGCCTGTCTTCCCAAGGAGATTCAAGTTGCCTAAGGACTGAGACAGTGTCTCCCACAGCACCTAGTTCAGTTCTGGGCACAGGGATGAAATGGTGTCTGCTAAGTAAAATACAGAGAAACACTGCAGAAGAATAAGGAAGCAGTAAAATACAGTGCAAATTTATACTTAAAAAAAAACAGTTTTCCTTTGAGAATTGAGGACCTTTATAGGATCCAGAGAGATTTTATCCAGCATTCTGTGGCCACATGTAAGTGACAGATACGATAGGCAGAGCGGACAGACAGATGGCCACACATGCCATGTTCTGAAATCTTTGCCTGTCCGCCCCATCTCATATTCCACACCCTCTGCCCACCCTGGACTCGTTTTCTCAGTGGACAGTGATTAATACCTGTGATTAATGCTCAGGTCTCACAGACACTCAATAAACACTCCAACACAATTCAGACAAGGCTTGTGTGCACTTCCTGCACCCACATGTACCCCTCACAACTGGCCCAGCCTTGCTCCCTCGGTCCTGGGTCCTTCCGAGACAGCTACGTCTGCTCTCAGGCTTCTAGATGCGGGCCCCGAGGGGCATGGCCTGGAGTGGGGTTGCTGTGGCAGGATCATCAGCAGTAAGGTAGTAGGTACCATGGGCTTCCTACAGCTCAGGAAGCTCTCTCCCTAAAGTTTGAAACCGTAGAGTCTTCAAGCAACTTCACAGTCAAGTGACCCTGACGTGGGTGGGCTTTTCCCTTCAGTCTAGGTACAAAGGGAACAAACAGCATCTCTTGACTATTCTTTACCATGAGAAAGCCCAGAGTGCCTGATTTATGCCCTCCTAGAGTTTGTCATAAAAAATATTCCTACCCAGTCTGACCACCTACTAGGGTCACCAGACCTTTGTGTGAATAACCTGTTCCCCAAAACACCAATTTGTATTCCAAGGACAAATATATGTTTTTAAAATTTATTTACTTTGTGAGGGTGGGAAGGGCAGAGGGAGAGAGAGAGAGAATCCCAAGCAGGCTCTACATTCAGCATGGAGCCTGACTCGGGGCTCAATCCCATGACCATGAGATCAGGACCCGAGCTGAAACCAAGAGTCAAGGCACTCAACTGACTAAGCCACCCAGGCGCCCTCCACAAAGACAAACATTTACAAGTATTAAGAATGTTCAGAAGATTGTGCTGTATGCTTTGAAGTCAATCCCACAGCAGAGGCTTAAAGACTTTTGAGTAGTGGCCCTGTCACTAAAATAAGCGTATGCCTCCTCAGGTGATTATTCTGAAGGGAACAATGGAATTTAGAAGGACCTCTTCTAGAATATAAAAAAATAAGTCATTTCTTTATAGATACAGCTCCTAAAAGCTGCCTGAGAATAAGAGTAGTAAGAGACTCTTTAGAAATGCAGCAAGCTTGGGCGCTTGGGTGGCTCACTTGGTTCAGTGTCCAACTCTTGATTTCGGCTCAGGTCATGATCTCATGGGTGGGGGACTGAGCCCTGAGTCAGGCTCTGCGCTTGCAGCTTGGAGCCTGCTTGGGATTCTCTCTCTCTCTCTCTCTCTCTCTCTCTCTTTCTGCCCCTCCTCCCCTCTCAAAATAAATAAACATTAAAAATAAGAAAAGAAATGCAGCAAGCATGTACCCACACAGAAGCGGCCGATCAAATACATGCATATCCACCAGAATGTGAGCTCTGTGTGAGCAGGAACGGGTGTCGAAGCCCTACTGTATGCCTAGTGCCTCACACACTGATGGCACCTGGCAGGTCCTGGTGGCAGGAAGGGAGCACTGGCTGGCTCTGTGCCAGACGCTTCATGGTTTTAACTCTGTTGGGTGAAGCTGGCATTTTAACCAAGGCTCCTCTGCGAGCCTGATTCCAAACACTGCTCTTTCCCCTGCCAGCATTCCCAACATTTTTCTCTAGACCAGTAGCTGTCACCATTTCTGCTCATATATTCCCTTAAGGGTTTTGAAAAACTACGTACCTCCTTGCATATTTAACTTGGCAGCCATATTTTTCACCTTAAGTTTAAATAGTTATAATTTGTTAATAGACATGATTTCTATATGAGTGATATTTAAAATTAGCCTGCTATATCATTCTTTTAAATATGTCCAACATAACATAAACACTGGCAGTGATAGGACATTATTGTCCATTTTAGAGTGACAGGAGCAAGCTCTTCTTTAGAAATGTTACATTGTTCTTTTTTTCCCTTTGAAACTATCTCTTTTCCATGACACCCAGAGAACTTTAACTTAATATGTTTTTATGCTTGAAAGTGTTTTATTTGATCAATTCATCATAATTCTCTACAGTCAAAGGATGCATACAAATTGAAATTTTAAATTAAAAGATGATTCTGGTAACCATAAATCTCCAAGCCTCAAAGCATTTCCTCTGGAGTGAGTTATTTCATTTTAACACACAATATGAAATATTAAAATGTTGACAAATACTAAATGTAAAAGGAAAATTTTTATTGGAAATGCAGCTTCAAATGAGATGGGTAGGGGGCAGGTTATGGCGTCTTGCTTCAAAGAGGCATCGCCAACCCCAGAGTTTCACATCATCCCTGTGTCTGACCAGGGAGGTTTTGCACCCAGGGTAATATACTGTCCTGATACGATTCTTAATAGCTGTGGCCTCCGATGAAAATAGCGGAAAGAAGACAGGTCCACCCTGCCTTGACCTCATGTTGTTTGTCAGGCAGGTAAGTGTACAAAAGAGTATGTACTGAAATGAGGAAGAGGAATTGGATCTATAAATCAATTTCCTCAAAACTGTCCTCATCTGCATATCACATGGAAAGTCTCTGGACTCTCGGCGGTACGCACAACCAGATTGAATTCTCTCCTTCTGTGACAGCAGCTGCATTCCATGAGATGATAAGTGCTCTTTGGGGGTAAAGAGCTTCTTTCTTGATCAAGTAAGTGTGGACAGGACTGGGTCAGGCAATGCTAAAAGATTCTTTTCCTGTGAGACTTAACAATATTCCTTTAACACATGAAGGTGTTTTCAACTCTCTGAGAACGCTGGGTGTGGTAGGCAGAACAATGACCCTCCAGCTGCCAAAGGTGTCCACATCTCAGTCCCTGGAACCTGAGAATATGTTACCTTACCCAGCAAGAGAGACTGTGCAGATGTGATGAAATTAAGGATTTGGGGATGGAGAAATTACACTGGATCATCCAGTGAGCCTGATATAATCACAAGGGTCTTTTCTTTTTAAAAAGTGTTTGTTTATTTTTGAGAGAGAGAGAGACAGACAGACAGAGCACAAGTGGGGGAGGGGCAGAGAAAGAGATGGAGACACAGAATCTGAAGCAGGCTCCAGGCTCTGAGCTGTCAGCACAGAGCCCAATGTGGAGCTTGAACCCACGAACCATTAGATCATGACCTGAGCTGAAGTCGGACGATTAACTGATTGAGCCACCCAGGCGCCCATAATCACAAGGGTCTTTCAAAGTGAAAGAGGGAGGCAGGACAGAGTGGGCCAGAGAATGGGATTTGATGATGGAAGTAGAGGGTCAGAGTGACGTGATCGCTTGCTTTTAAGATGAAGGAGGGAGCCACCAGCCGAGGAATGTGGCTGGCTTCTAGAGGCTGGAAAAGGAAAGGGAACAGAATCTCCCCTCGAGCCTCTAGGAAAAAAAAAAAATGCAGCTCTGCTGATACACTGATTTTTAGTCCTGTAAAACCTACTTAGAGATTTCTGATCTCTAGATATGGAAGATGATAAATTTGTGTTGCTTTAAGCCACTGTTTGTGGTAGTTTGTTTTGTTACTGCGGCAGTGACTCAGGTGGATAAAAGTGATGTAGCAATTCCCAGTTTTATTTGGTCAGAATTTATTTGGTCAGAATTCTTTCTGTCTTTTGAGTAGAGGGACTAACTGCTCTGACTTGTCAGGATTGAGGGGTTTCCCTTACAGCTGATTTTCAGTGCTAGAACGAGAAAAGTGCCAGGCACATTGGGACAAGTTGGTCACCCTATTCCGTTTTTTGTTTTTGTTTTTTAATTTTTAAATGTTTATTTATTTTTGAGAGAGAGAGAGAGCACGAGCGGGGAAGGGGCAGAGAGAGAGAGGGAGACACAGAATCTGAAGCAGGCTCCAGACTCTGAACTGTCAGCACAGAGCTTGACACGGGGCTCAAACTCACAGACTGCGAGATCATGATCTGAGCTGGAGTTGGACACTCAACCAACTGAGCCACCCAGGCGCCTTAGTCACCCTAGTCCTAAATCACTAGTGATGCATATATCATGGAGTTAAAAATTGAACAAAGAAGTAACAAAGAAAAACTGCAGAGGGTGGCAGAATATGAGACCTACCTACCATTTAAAATGCTATAAATTTTGTGTACAGGTAAATTGTACACATTCATGTTGCCACATTGACCGATTTACTGTGCCTCTCTACTTGATTTTTAATTCTGTAGTCAACCGTAACCCTTTTTTGTTCATTCTGGGCAAAGTCCCTTTTGTCCTCTGGTTTCTCTGCAGTTATTGAGTGCTTACTCTTAGTTCGTCTGTATATGAAATCCCCCCAAAATATGGTCCTGCAGGGATGTGAGATGTAGACAAATGAAACAAAATATGAAAACATGTGAAATAGCCCAAAATGGCATGAGTGAGAACAGCTGGAGAAAGCTAAAGATGGACTTGAATGTGGCTGGATGGGGATGGCTACAATGTTACAAAGTGGTTTCTAAAATCATAGATACAGGCCAGCAATTTCCCCCAAATCATAAAGGCTTTGGGTGTTTTTCCTGGTAAGTTTTCAGCCATCTCTATTGTATAAGAATGTGTTATTTACCTACAAGGGGATTTAGTGTGGAAGCTTCCATGGGGAGCGCTCAGGAGGGTCAGAGGTATAGCATCTCTGAAGCCTTAAATATCAAGAGTCTACCGCAGGGGAACCCAAGGGCTATGGATCATCAATATAACCAGGAAAGCTTTAAGAAAAAACAACAATAAGTAGATTCTCACACTCTAGCCCAGACTGTCAGTATGAAGATCTTTAGGAGACGGCTGGTAATCACAAGCTCCTTAAGTGACTCTGACATGCTGCCTCTAAGACCCACGGAACACAACATGCCCCAGCATGTATCCTACAGAACACTAGTCCTGAGAGGCACTCTGGTAAAGAAGGGTCTGTGGCCAGTTACAATGAGTTCGCGGATGACCATATATTATGGCTGGCTCTTAAAGATTTGCCATACCAAGTAGCTTATTAAAGGCTTTGAGAAGTCCCACAGTAAAGACACCTGTGTAGTTTTATTTAGTCCACCACTTCTCAAACTTACTGAACCTTACGAAATTTGTGTACACACACACACACACACACACACACACAATCTTGTGGCATACATTATGAGAAATGCTGGGGTAGTATTGAGAGAAAAAAAAAATAAGACACTCTGGTCAACTTTTACATCTCCCAGGGGATCTGCCTGGCAGGGGTGAGGAGACCCCACTGTTTCCATCATGTGTGCCTGATTAAAGGGAGGGTGTGTGCACGAGGGAAACCTGGGGGAGGCGGTCTTATTCAGGAGACTTCTGCACATAGAAATGTTGGGCTTGCTTCCTTCCATCCATCCTTCTGTCTCAACCTTCAGCAGGCGGACTGTGTTGGTGATGTATCAGGGAGGAACGCTGTAGGCTGAGAGGAAGCGTGTGAGTTTTGGAAGTCAAGGTCAGGAAGGCACTTGGATATCTGGGGAAACAGTCCTGATCAGTGGACACATATTTACTTTGGGGGAACACTAAGAGATCTAGATTAGGTCTTGGCGAAAACCGTCCTCTTATTGCTGTGTACAAGCCTTTGGAAGGCTCTTTTAGCCAGGGGTAATTCTCTTAACAATGTTTGTAAAAACGTTCCCATTCCCCAGTCATGAAAGGTAATGACTTGTTTGCAACACCTCAGGATCTCTGAGAATGGAGACAAAAATGTGATTATGCAGCTACTATATAGCTTACTTGACTGGCACAATGAGACAAGACTGAGGAATCTGCAAAATTGATCCCTGTAGAATAGACAGGGGCTTCCTTCCCCTGATGGGGAAGCTCAGGTAAAAGCAATGTGAAGTCAGTGCTCTGAGAGTAAGCACCCTTAGAATATTTACAAGGAAAGGAAAAGTATCAGAACTATGTGGGGAGAGTGGTGTGACCATGGTAGTTAGCGAACAGTTTGGAGAGAGTAAGCAAAAGATAATTTAAGTGGGTCCTTCACTAAATGGAAAAGTGCTGGGGCTGGTGTCCATTGATGCTTCTATAAATGATGTTCTGCCATAGTACAAGTGATGTTTCCACATTTCTAGACAATGCTAAGCTCTCCCAGATGGTGAAATGCCGAACTGGTGGTGATAAACAGCAGGAAGATCTTACCAAGTTGGGTGAGTGGGCAGAAAGGAGGCAGATGAACTTCAGCATAGGAAGAGCAGGTAGTACATTTTGGGAAAAATAAAATAAATGATGGTTATGAGGGATGAAGTGCTCTGAGCATCCTCAACCCAGCACGTGGTGAGGTACAGAGGGGCTGGGAGCAGACTCATCTCTTCTCTCCTTACTCTCGGGACTCTGACTCCTCTACTTCCACTTAAGGAGTGTGTGGAAACTTGGATTCGAGTATGGATAGTTGTATCACCTTTGTAAGATTAGAAATTCTCTGCCATAGCCAGTGCTCACAGTATCACTTCACTTCTGTAAACAGCCTAAGATGATGGCCAGTAGGACAGGTAGCTAGAGTAGAAGAGTGGAGATGGTGCCCAGAGCAAAACAATCTGTGGTGCTTAATAAGTACCATCTGTCAAGGCAGGAGACCCAGAGTACAAGGAAAGTGGGAGGGGTCTTCAGGGTATGTGGAAGGATAAGCAGAGGGTGAAGAGTGGTAATCCAAATTCCTGGCAATCACTTATACTTAACTGTTGGGAAAGAAGTTCAAGCAAGCCTCCTTGAGATGGAGCTGCCTCGCAAACTACTTGAACTTTTGTGATGAGCACCTGTCTTTCTGCTCACCTGCATACATGCCCAGAAAGGCTGATTGGACTGGTCGTGTCCTTCACTATTGATAAAGGGCCAGGAGCCGGGGGGGAAGTGTGTGAATGATGAGGAGGGGGCTGGCTGTGGGGGTGAGGTGGTCTGAAGGATGGGATATCCATGACGATGACAAAACACCTAACTAGGGAAGACGCTGCCTCTGCTTTAGTTCTTGCTTGTCCCTATGTTGCTATGGGGACAAAACTATTAAGCAACCTTAAGTAGAGTTTTGAAATGTGAACCTAACAGAGTTACGGTTTCCAGGAAGATTAATTGAGTTGTTGCATCTCCAGTGGAGTCAACCTAGAAAACATTTTCCTTCCCTTGTATAAAACTGTGGCTTGTATACTGCTGGAATATTAAAAACATGACACTGGAGAAGGTACAATGAAATGTGATTATTGAGTGATGGTGGGGCCTTTGAGTTAGAGACAAGCAAAAACCTCGATCCTCCCATCTCTCCACAGAGAAATGATCAAAGCTTAGAAGCTCGTGAAAAAATGCCTTTGTTGGTCTGATCCCTTTCATACTTCAGTGAGGTAGCATTCTTGAGGCTTAAAGAAGATATTTTGGGATATTTTAAAAGGCATCACAGTAAAACTTGGATGGCCTGGGAGGGTCAGGAATGCAGTTTTTCTGACTGCAGTTCAGTCTAGCACACTCTTGAGCCTTCTTCAGGACTGGGTCTCCCCAACACCCCAAGAGAGCCACCACGCCTTGAGCACATGTCTCCTGGGCTCACCTCTGTGGCTGAGACCTGAGGTCCCCCAATTTCCACCACCTGCAGTAAGAAGCAAGCAGCTCGTGGGTCCTACAGGCGGGTCACCATGACACAGACGGCAGCAGGGTCTGCCAGGCAACACTCCAGGGTGTGCAAAATGAAGCCATTAGAAGCTCTATTTCTGTCTCCTTTTTTTTAAAGCTTATTTATTTTGAGAGAGAGAGAGACAGTGCAAATGTGGGAGGGGCAGAGAGAGAGAGAGGAGAGAAAGAGAATCCTAACCAGGTTCTGCACTGCCAGCCCAGGGCCTGATGCAGGGCTCAAACCCTTCAACTGCGAGATCGTGACCTGAGCTGAAGTTGGATGCTGAGCTGACTGAGCCACCCAGGCGTCCCTGTCTCCTGTTTCCTTAGAAGTTAAGCTTTACTAAAACTTAACATATAGGCTGACCGTGCGACCCACCGGTGTGTGGCATTCTAAGGGAAGTGGGGAAAGTCCCCCATCCAGGGTTTGGGGGTATTTAGTGCATCTCTCACTTGTTTATTCCCTTTCAAAAGTTTTGATTTATTTCAGCATTTGTTTATGTGTGCTTTAAACAGACTCAGTGATTATATTATTTAGTTCTAACTAAACCCTCACAAAATGGACCAGTGATTTCAAAAGATTCCTATGAGAAACAAAACTGAGGACTGAAGACAATACGCTAATCATTGCCAGCATAAGTGAATGGCAAGGAAATGGCGGGGCTGACGATTATCCTCATCGTAAGAGCTTTTCCGTAGCCAAATTAAGGTAAAAGTAATGATCTAATCAGATCTGAAAAGAAATGAGCCATAAAAATTTCACAAATTTTAATAAGATGATTTGAAATATGGATTTCAAACACTTTTACTTGTGTTGAGATATTCCCCAAGGTAGTAGGAAGCCATGGCAATTAGCAAGACAGTTAAATGCACTGTAATTTTGATTTTAGCTTGTCCTTTGTGATGGCAGGGGGGGCAATAAGGAACAGCATGGCTGACTGCCGGGGGGCAGGGATGAGTCAAGGATGACGCTGAGTGCTTCTTCTAGCTTGGGAAACCAGGTGGGGGAGGTGGCATTAAGGCACCACCAACTGCAACAGGCATCTAGGAGCTGGTGGGGAGGATGAGTTCAGCATGCTGTTCCAGGTGCCCAAGGGGCCTCTGTCTGGGTGGAGATGGTCACAGGAGCCTACCCAGTGGGCACCTCACACCAACCTGTCCTACCCTGAACTTCCCATCTTCCCACCCAAACTTTACCCCTTTCCATAGAGCAAGAGATGGTGATAAGACCCATCTTCCCTAAAGAATTTGCCAATTAGAGATCCTCAGAGATAAACAGGTTCTTCCTCGAAAATGCAGGTACCTCGAATTAGCTGGTTAAAGCATAGTCTCTATTCACAGCTTGCTGGGAATCACTTTAGTCAGAGCCACACTGCCTCCCTCCTAGGGATTCTCTCTCTCCTCTTTGGGCCCACTACCACACTGCCCCTCCTCTTAAATGAAAAATGAGGGTAGGAAGTGAGGGGCAGGTTTGGGCATTGCAGGACTGGGATGGAGGGTGGAAGGGAGAAGGATGGAGTTGCCAGAGAAGGGCGTACAGAGGAGGGGGTATTGCTTTAGCCAGGTGTTCTGCCTCCGGCTCAGGCTTGGTGGCCTCGGAAATCTTCCCTTTGGCTCAGGCCTGGGAGCGGGCACAGAATTTTGGCTTTGCCCTTAGTGGCTGCTCATTCCTAGAAATTCATTCCTCCAGTGGTTAGAAATGACTTGAGTGTTTTGGGGGGACCAGGCATGATGAATCTTCCCAACTGGACTGGATATTCCAGGATGCTGTGCAAGGACATACAAAAGCAGTGGCAGTCAGAACAGGACACTCCTTATAGGAAAGCCGATCCTGATTGCTGCAATACCTTGCATTGAATAATTACCCTTTAAAAGCAGCATTTGATCATCTTTAAGAAGACCAGGTTTTCTTCATTTTGAAAAGTTCCTGGGCTTTGAAATAAGTTACTGTTCCAAGTAACGTGAAGAGCGATTGGCAGGGTCAGCTGTGAGGCTCAACGGCTCATGATCTCATTTTGTCTTAGACCCTTACGATCTCCCATTCATCAGCACTGAGCATGTACTAGGTCCTCACAAGAGTTCTGCAAGAGAAGGACTGTGAGTCCCATCTTGTAGATGAAAATCTGAGCCACAGCAGGTTTAAGTAATTCACTCAAGGCTATGGGGCTAGTAAGTAGCAGAATTGCAGCTGGACCCAAGTTCAAGTCAACTCCAGACAAAGCCTGCAATCTTTCCCTTCTGGTATCTGCTTTCAGAAAATCATCCTTGACTCCCTAACATCTGTGATTTCTTCTCACTTAGTTGAGACATTAAATAGGCTTCAATTTAAATCCCCATCTAGCGAGGAGATTTACATTTCATCATTGTTTTTAAATACAAAAAAGCCATTCTTATTCCATGATACAACACCACATATCCATCAAAACTTGAAGATAGATGTAGCTTTCATTTTTAGAGGGGATTCTATATATTTCAACAGTTACATATTGATTTTGTTTTTCATATTGATTTTTCAGCCAGCTCTGAAAAGTGAATGAGTGATGATTTTACTTACCAGAGCTAACTGAAGCAGATACGTGTGAAGTCACTGGGGGCTGAATCATCTCCAACTCCACAGGTTAATTTTGGAGATCTGAGAGATATTTTTGTCTTACTGCAGTTAGAAGAGCAACCATCACTAAAAACATCTACTTACACGGTTTCTTTCAACAAAGCTTATTCATCCCCTCCCCCACTCTCCCCTGCATCTAATAAGTAACTAGTGTCTCTCCGAATGGTAGATCGTATTCGGGCACAATAATAGAGTCAACTTCTGTAGTGCTTTATGCACACTAACTCATCATATCCTCGTGACAACTCTATGAGCACGCACTAATCATCATCATCATCATCATCATCGGTGGCAGCATTTTACATCCAAGGAATCCACAGCAGAGAGAAATTAAACAGCTTCCTAAATACCATTTAGGAAGAAGCAAAGCAGGATTCGGACCTGGAAGGCTGCCCCAGAGTCCTGTGCTTCAACCCACCACACTAAACTGCCAGTCACGAGTGACAAATATCAATTAGTTTAAATGTTTTTTGAATTATTACCCACTTGAAAATGGAAATTAAGGGTTTTTTCCCCTCAGAATTTTTTAAAAAGCCATGACACATTTCAAGTATATAGACAAAATAGAATATAACAAACTCTACTCATGTGGCCACTACCCAGATGGAACAAATCTCAGTATTTTGTCCTAGGAGACAGAGCAAGGTAAAAAGCCCTCTTTGTTTTCAGCTCCCTCTTTCCCACTTCTATCTCCACAGACCTAATTGCACTTGAGAAGCTGATGTGTCTTTGTCTCAACCACGTTTTTATAGTTTTGCCTCACGAGTATGCACGTATCACTGGGATATTGTTTAGAGTGTTATTTATTTATTTTTTTAATGTTTATTTTAAGAAAGAGTGTGCATGGGGCGAGCAGAGGGAAAGAGAGAGAAAGAGGGAGGGAGAGAGAATCCCAACCAGGCTCCTTGCTGTCAGCACACAGCCTGACGTGGGGCTCGAACTCACCAACTGTGAGATCACGACTGGAGCCCAAATCAAGAGTCAGACGCTGAACTGCTTAACTGACTGAGCCACCCAGTGCCCCTGTTTAGAATGTTTTTAAACTTCAGATAAAGGTGTCATACCACACACATTTTTCTGCAATTCTTCCTTTAACAACATGCTTTCAAAATCATTCGAATTTAGTTATTTAGTTGCTTATTATGTAAATATACTATGCATCCACGTTTCCTGATCATGAACATTTAAGTTCTTTCCACTTTCTGCAAAGCAAGAAAGGTCCACAGACCTGTGTCTGCACACAGACAATAGTCTCCTGGGTCCTACATCTAGAACATGGCTGCCAGCTCCTGTGCCAGAGGCCGCGGGCGCTACCCAGCAAGACTGCACTAATTTTCACTCTCAGCAGCAGCGTCTGATTTCCCGTGGTTCCATTTCCTCATCAACACTTCAAATAGCCCACCTTTTAATTTTCTGCCAACCTGATAGGTTCAAAATAGTATCTTGTTTTAACATATATTTCTCTGAGTGCCAGTGAAATTCAATGTATTTTTGTGTGTGTGTACTGAGCATTCAGATCTTTCCTCTGTAATTGCTTATTCATAGAATTTGCTAACTTTGCCCCCTCCCCCAGTTGGATTGTATGGTTTTTTTCTAGCTAATCTGTAGGAGCTTTTACTGTGCTACACATTCTAATCCTCTGCTGATCACATGAGTTGCAGCTATCTCCTTCCAGTCTGTAGTATTATGTTTTAACTTTATTTGTGGTGTCTTTAGTCATACAGAAGTTAAAATTTTTAACATAGTCAAATCTACGAATGTCTTCCTTTATTGTTAGTGGTTTTCAAATCTCATTTTAAGAAATCCTTTCCTGCCATGAGGTGGGAAGTGAGTCTCATATATTTTCCAGGAGTTTTAAGGTTTTGCTTTCCACATTTAGATCTTTCATCCATTTAGAATTTATTGTGCATACTGCATGAGGTACTTTTTCTCCTCACAATTTATTTAATTTATTGAATAGTTTATCCTTGTCCTACTGATCTGTTAGGCCACCTCTTCCTTATCAACTTTGCATGGGTCTGTGTCTTTTACTCTGTTCTACTGATCTATTTCAGTACTGGCACCACACCATATTAATTATTGAAACTCATAATAAGCCTTTTAAAAAATGTTTATTTATTTTGAGAGTGGTGGGGAGGGGAGGAGAAAGAGAGAGAATCCCCAAGCAGGCTCTGCACTGTCAGCACAGAGCCCACCCAAGGGCTTGATCTCACAAATCGTGAGATCTCATTTTATTCTTCTTGGAAATTGTCTTGACTGTTCTTGGGATCATTTGACCAAATGCCATGAACACCCTGTATTAATCTAGGGCAAATTGGTATCTTTATGGTATCAAACCTCCCATCCATTAACATGATATATAATATGATATATCTCACCATTCAGTCAGATCTTCTGTGTCCTTCAATAATGGTTTAGAGTCATTTCCATAAGGCTCTTGCATATAGTTTTGGTTGCTACTGTAAGTATAATTTTTTTCTATTATAGTTTCTAAACAGTTATTAGTGATATATAGGAACCCAACTGATTCCTGTATATTTATCTCCAAATTGAGAAATTTTGCTGAGTTCTATAATTAGTTCTAATAGATTTTGTAGCAGATCAGCTTTTTTTCTATGAACAACTACATTGCCTGCACAAAATGATCATTTTCTTCTACTTCCCATTTCTTTTTCTTGCCTTGTTGCACTGGTGGGAGCCTCCAGGGCAATGCTATGTGGCATCCCTCGCTTGTTCCTGACTAACACAACTGACTCTAAAATTTTCCCACCACATAATATCTCTGCTGTGGGTTTTTGATGGATACCACTTACCGAATTAAGGAATCTTCCTTCTGTTCCTGTTTTGCTAAGGCTTTGTCTGAAGGTAGAAACACGCATCTAATTTAATCAAACACTTTCTTTGTCCCTGTTGTGAAGGGGTGGCTCACTCCTTCACACGTATGGCTCTGCCTTAGCCCAACTGGCTGAAGACAGGCAGGTGAGAGCCGAACAGTACCAGAAATTAAGTTGGCTCTCCCTGGGGTGGTGCCCTGACCCCAGCTGCCCTGGTCCTCTGTGCCCACAGCCGAGGCCAATGGATCTGTGCCCAGGTGGAAGAGGCACAGCGACAGTTTGTTCCTGCTGAAGGTCTCCTCTCACCCAGAGTCCCAGGCCAACACTCACATCCTTCCAGGAAGGGGGGTCCTCGTACCCAATTCCAGTGTCATCTTTTCCCAGGGCTGCATTAGGATTGGCACCGTGTGATTCCACAACTGATGCTCAGAGGACCTGGATATCCTTACAACCAGGGCAGCATCTGCCATGTAGAAATTGCTCAATAAGTCTGTAGATGAATAGCTGAATGCATGATTCAGCATGCTCTTTCTCATCCTTTGAGGCCCAGATTCTATCTGTTCAGGATACATACAAGGTGCAGATTCAGGAAGTACATGCTGAACTGAATGCACTCAAGCACCTCCCGAACTCAGCACGAGGTCAATGCCTTGCATTTCACCTGGAGTTGCTGCCTGGCCCCCTGGGTTCTGCTTGTCTGCACCCCTCCATGCAGCGGTATCTCCTGGAGTCCCAGATGTGCCACCACCACCACCCCCACGCCCTTAGTGTTCAATTCCAGCAGGAACCCTCTCTCCACAGCAGCAGCACCCATCCCTGCCACCACCCCCGGAGCCTCCCCATTCATGTCCCTTCACGCTCACCAGCTATTTTAATGCTTTGGGAGCTGTTGGGGATCAGAATAGCATAGGCCACGTCTGTCTCTCTGGGTGATCCTCTCTCTCTCTCTGCTGGCAGCTCCCAAACTGTTCACCGCAGCAGGCGCTTAAAACCCAGGCTCAGGCCAGCACACTGCCAACAAGGACACCGGCAGGGTGCCGCATTCAGAGCCCTGGGAGGATGCCAACTTGGTAATATGTGAAATTAGTAAACAGACTGATGCAATAAAAATGTCTGCCTTTGGAATTCTTCAATTTTTGGAGTGCAGATACAAAACCTAAAACGTCAAAAAAAAAATATCAGGCAATAAAATGGAACAAACTCCAGCCAATACTGGAAAAAAATAAACAAAATATGTCCTGAGACAGTGGGCATGTAAGTCTAAAGGGAAGAGACTCTTCGAAGGTGCTATAATTAGATTAATACAGCAACACATGAACCCTCAGCTTAGTGAGTTTACAGTAAGTAAGTAAGTAAGTAAGTAAGTAAATAAATAAATAAATAAATAAATAAATAAATAGATGGTTAGCTGTATTAGAGAGGTTGGAATGTATGAGAGAGAAGAAACCAGAAGTTACTTCTGGATGGGAGATGATTTGGTAGATAGCACTATGCCTTGCTCAGTGTTCTACTTATTTTTTTTTTTTAGTGAAATATAAATTTTGTACAATGACATTTTTGGATTTCAGTCAATTTGGAAGTGGAACAATAGGAAAGGGGCACATATAGCACTTATAGTACCCCTTACACATACTCTGTAGTAACTGTGGTTTTTATTTTGTTGTTGTTGTTGTTCATAGATTTGAGATCTGACACCTGAGTCAGGCCACATTTTGGATATCCACTGGTGCCATGGCCATCTCTGGCCAAGGGGAATGACAGTGTTGGGGAATGTAGTTGGGAGATGGGAGGGGAGATGGCAGATGTCTCACTCACCCGCAAGGACCCTGAGGTTGGACTCCCGAGCTCCGCTGGGACCCCTACTCAGATGGAATCACTGTGAGCTGAGAGAGTCCCACTCACATCACTCAAGAATAGAACTAGCTGTGGAGACTGTGTTCCTGGAAGTTACACATAAATATGTCTTTCTCTGAGACTTCCTGTTTTTATTTTTAAAGATTTTTAAAAATGTTTTTTATTTATTTTGAGAGAGAAAGGGAGAGAGAGTAGGGGAGGAGCAGAGAGAGGGGGAGAGAGAATCCCAAGCAGGCTGTGTGCCAGTCAGCGCAGAGCCTGATGTAGGAGCTCCATCTCACAAACCGTGAGATCATAACCTGAGCCAAAATCAAAAGCTGGACGCTTAACTGATTGGGTACCCAGGCTGAGACTTCCTTTCTAAATTACACTTTCCCTGTACTTGTCTCAAAGGCAGTAAATGTCTCCAAATTTCATGACAACAGAAGACAGCACCACCAAAAGGTGTAAACCTTTTCAAATCAAGTCACCTGGTGCAGGCACTCCAAGATGCTGACAATGGCTGACCCGTGGAGTCAGGTTGCCAGAGCTGTGGCCATGGGGTCCCTCCCCAAATACAGGGAAAACTTCCTGTCCCCAGCCACTGTGGGGGCAGCAGGGTGTGGAGGAGCCAGCCAGGCTCCCAGGCTGCCTGCTGTCCCTAATGTACTCTCTGTGTCCATGGGCTCAAGTGTTTACCCTCCTGGTTTCTTGGTGTGTTAAGTGGGGGAGCTGGACTAGATGATTCTGCTAATTTGTTTTATATTCTCAATTTAATAGTATCTTCTTCAGAATCAGAAACTGAGTTTTTAAATCCATAAAGGAACAGCACTGGGCGTATATGAGATGCCCATAGGATGGATTATCAGCCTTCCTTCTCTCACACTGATTCCCCTCCACCCACAGAGCTCTCTCCCAGCTCTGTAACTGTCTGCTTCAGCAGTGGAACACCTCCTGCTCTTCCCTCCTTGAAAAAACCTGGGGCACTGACTTTCAGAGCCTCCAGTTTCCTTTTTGGTGGCTTCCCTCCAAAATGCCCCCTCCACCAGTTTCCTGGGGCCCTTGCCTCCTCTGTCAGAACCTCAGCCTGAGCTCACCACAGAGCAGGCGGTCAGCAGACTCGCCCCAGGGCCTCTCCCCATGCTGGCCTCAGCGCCCACAAACCGAGCTGCAGACTGCCAGCCCCAGCAGGCCGCCCTGTGCTGACACAGCTGTATGTGGGAGCTGTGCCCAAAACCCCAGGGCCAGTTTTTCCCGTGAGGCCTCACATCCCTGTCATCCACCTCTCTGTCCCAAAGAGAAAGTGGCTCATCCTTGCCCCAGTCCCACACATGCTCTCTGCTTCTTCTACTCAGACGCAAACACAGCCTGCTGCTCTCCCTATTACCCCCCCACACTGAATATCCCTTCTATCCAGAACAACCCCGCCCCCCTGCCCCGCAAACAGGGCCTATTCAAGGGCCTCCCACCTGCTTCACTTGTCTGTTCACTGCAAATCCCAGGACAGGGGACCTGGACTCCTGTGTACGCGGTGGTGTCCCTGGCACATAGTAGGAGCTCAATGATAAATTTAAACCTAAAAAAACCCATAGAGACCAGTCAGTCCAGGAAGTGATGTCACGGGGGAAGGCAAAGGACAGACTCTTTACCATGGCATGCCCGCTTGCTTAGCGGAGGGTCTATCTTCTATTCACCTCTCCAGCTTCTTCCTCTAAAAACTCTGAGTTCCTGACTCCAGGCCACACACGTCTCAGCTGTAACAAGCTCTATCATTCCTGGGTCCTCTCTGTGCCTCTGCACGTTTCATTCCCTGGTGCTTGGACATCTGCTCCTGCCTCACCCCATCTCCCCTGATTCCTAGTCAACCTCCCAGGCTCCCCGAAGGACTTCTTTTTTTAATTTATTTTTTTAAATTTATATTCAAGTTATTTAGCATATGGTGCAACAATGATTTCAGGAGTAGATTCCTTAATGCCCCTTAGCCATTTAGACCATCCCCCCTCCCACAACCCCTCCAGTAACCCTCTGTTTGTTCTCCATATTTAAGAGTCTCTTACGTTCCCCGAAGGACTTCTGACCTCTGAGCACCTGTCCCTGCAATCATGTATCCTTCTAGTATATTATCGCTGTGTAGAGCCATCATACACCAGCTGGATGAATGACTTTATTTATCACCAGTGTGTGAACTGCTGAGGGCAGGAATCATGATGTATTCATCCCAACAGCTCCAGCCAGGGATTGAAATGCAGAGAGTGTTCATTGTATGAATCAATGGCTATCAGTCTTGACATTTTATTGAAATGTACTCACCCTAATGTCAGGAACAATAATGATAATCAGAACTAGCATGGCCCTAGGACACTGAAGCCTACTTCCTCCAGCCAGGGGCTTGAGGTTACCCCCACTGTGCCTTTTTCCCACCTGGGCATGGTTGCCAGGACATCACTCCTTGGGCTGACCAAGTCCCTTTTTCTTTTTATTATTTTAAAAATCTATTTTCAAAGTGATTATGGGTACATTATTTTACTTTTTTAAGTTTATTTATTTGAGAGACAGAGTACACTCAAACAGGGGAAGGGCAGAGAAAGAGGGAGGGGGAGAGAGGGAAAGAAGGACAGAGGGAGGGAGAGAGAATCCCAAGCAGGCTCTGCACTATCAGTGCAAAGCCTGACATGGGGCTCCATCTCATGAACTGTGAGATCATGACCTGAGCCAAAATCAAGAGCCAGATGTTCAACCGACTGAGTCACCCAGGCACCCCTTGGGTACACTACTTTATTTTATTTTTTTTTAATTTTTTAATGCTTTATTTATTTTTTGAGAGAGAGAGAGAGAGAGAGAGAGAGAGAGAGCAAGCATGAGCGGGGGAGGAGCAGAGAGAGAGGAGACAGAATTCGTAGCAGGCTCCAGGCTCTAAGCTGTCAGCACAGAGCCCAATGCGGGGCTCAAACTCACGAACCGCGAGATCATGACCTGAGCCGAAGTTGGACACTTAACTGACTGAGCCACCCAGGCACCCCTGGGTACACTATTTTAAAAGTCAGGTCATTCTACGGCTTCTACAAAATGCAGCATCCTCTGGCCCACCTCTGATGCTGGCTCTTTAGACCCCAAATACTTCAAACTATTTTAGCTGTTCCAACTAATAATTGCCTCTTTATATTTAAATTACATGCTTATCTTGTTAGCCCTTAACTTTATTTGCTTTTAACTTCCTATTTTGGAAAGTGATAAATTAACTCTCTTCTCCATTCATTTCTCCTTCCACTTTCCCATTTAGTTCTATTATAATATTTGGCTAACTCTAACTTCAGTGATTTACATTACCATGATTTGGATACCATTCATAGCTGAGTCATGTATGTTCTATCACTTCCATGACTGTATTTCCTTTCTTATTCATCTTGTTTTCTCAGAAGTTAAAAACTGCCTTGTTCTTCTTTGGTTAGTTTTCTATCTGCCTAGCCCTAATTCACTCCCAAAGTTCCTAACAGAATACAGAGTTCTCAGTAGGTTCTGACACCTCAACCAATCTTTCACTTTAATTTTCCTTCTTGGAGACTCTTCTGGGAGCTTTCTGTGCCCTGGCTCAACTCTGGGCACATTTCCCTCTAAGCCTGCTCCAGGCTGTCACCTGGTACTCCCTCCAATCCTTCATTCCTTCTCTCCTGTGTCCATCTACTGTTTTTGGATCTCATGGCTTCTTCTTTCTTACTCCCATTTCAGTGGAATACTTTGTCTAATACAGGCACTAGCAAACTACCTGAAAGGGCCAGAGAATAAAGGGCCAAAAGGCAAAGCAGATCTGGACACTTATATAACCATTTAAATGCAACCATTAAAAAAGATAAAAATGCTCATGGGCCACTCAAAATCAGATGGCAGGTGGACTTGGCCTGGGGGCCTCAGTGGGCTGACTCTTGATCCAGCAGCAACCTAAAGAAGGGAACACAGTAAGGTAATTGTCTGGAAACATGTCTTATGGTGACTTTATTCCACCCAACACACTTGACTGATGGTTGCAGTTCAGAACTCTACCTGGAAAATCATTTGCCTTGAGAATTCAAAGTCACTGTACTACTGTTGTTCAGCTCTTAGTGTTACTACTCAGGAAACTAGTCCATTGGCAAAAGCCTGGCTTTTCTCTCTGGAAGCTGTTAAGATCTGGAAGCTGCTTTATGACCAGTCATGGCCACAGGTCTCAGAGTTTCCACTGCCTTAGTCCCTCCAATGCCCAGGACGACTTGTGAGGTGAGTGGGAGAGAAGCACCTGGGTGGGAGAGGCTTCAGGGAAGGGAAGCATCAAGGATGAGGCAGAAATCTGGGGCCGGGGAGAGGTCAGAAGGAGGACTTGCTTCTGGGCAGGAGGTAAGAGGTCAGGATGCCCCTGCTAGGGAGCCAGCTTTTCTCAAAGTTTTGGACTCTTTAAGTGGGGCTCCCCTCCAGGTGAAGAGGCCCAAGCAGGCTGGGGCGGCCATGACTGGCAGACTTGTTGCAGGCCAAGTGACTCAAGAGAAAGGCCCTTTTTGTGGCCCCTGCCACATGTCCTGACTTCCTGATGACCTGACCAGCTGCTCTTAGTCCTTGCCAGCCTTCATCCTGCCTTAAGACAGTCTTGGCCCTAATTATCACCAACCTTTATCCCCTTCAGACTTTGCTCAGACTCCAGTCACTCTCATTGGGTTATGACAACTTGGCAGAGCTATTTTTATGTGAAAAAAAACTTTTTTTTTTAACATAAATGAAACACACAAAAGCAAGGATGGCTGGAACTAGACATCTTCATCCCACCATGACCTTCAGCCCATCACTGACCTCCCTCTGGGGGTGAATGGAAAGCCCAGTGTGAGGCTGTTTTCTCTAAAATGCCTGTTTTCTCATAAATGCCTGTTTTTTCCCTAAGAACTCACTTCCTATCTTGATTATTCTGCCTTTTTTCAAGATTTTTTAAATTTATTTTTGAGAGAGAAATTGAGCATGTGCACACGTGCACACACACACATACACACGAGGGGGAGGGGCAGAGAGACAGAGGACAGAGGATCCCAAGAGAGCTCCGCTGACAGGCTGACAGCAGCCAGCCCCATGCAGGGCTTGAACTCATGAGCCATGAGATCACGACCTGAGCTGAAGTCTGATGATCAACTGACTGAGCCACACAGGCGCCCTGTTATTCTGCCTTTCATATTCTCTGATCCCTCTTTCAAAAATCATGGTGGTCATATTCATTCACTTGCAAATGATAAGAAGGAGGTATGGTTGCACACACTGCTGGTCAGCAAGCAATGGTGAGGCCGTGTTTAGGAGCCAAAATGGCTGAGTGAGCAAGCTCATCCAGCATGTCCATTTGGTCTGAGAGGCTCTGGTGCCCTGGGGCAGACTGCAGGCCTCAAATCTGTGAGCTCATTACCCACTCTGGTGGTCTACATTTCCTCTTCATGGCATGAGGGCTCACAAGGCCCAGGCTGGGTGGGCTCAGAGGGGACAGTGTGATGTGGGACAGGCACCAGGGAGAGGGGAAAGCCAAAGATGGGGCAATAGGTGAGCAGGAAGAGGGCTGAGGAAAGAAGCCTAGAACGTACCCCCACCAGGAGGAGCCATGAGAAGGACTCATGGAGGACTGGTCTGAGGAAGAAAGAGGATCACAGGAAGGAAGAGAAGGAAGAAGATGGAATGACCTGAGACAAAACTGCAAGAAAACCCAAAGGATGAGCAGTGGACTGGCCACTGGATCTCACTTAAAAGCAACAATCAAGTGAGATCAAACTTCCCTCTGAAAGTTATGCATATTCACGGCAGAAATATCTGGAAGAAGAGTACAAGGAAGGAAATTATAATTACCTAGAAACTCATTATATAGAATGGTTAATTCTGTTCCAGCCTTAAAATGTTAAAATAAAGTTTATGTGTATGACTGAATGTAAGGGAGTCCCCTCCCCTTCTCTCTATAAAAAGGGTGTGTGTGTGTATGCATATGTATGTATAGGGGTGTGTGTGTATATGTGCATGTATACATGTATGTAGCACAATTGAGATAATAGATTGAGATAATATATTACCAAGCTTTCTTTATACATTATAATGCAAACTATTTATTATATGCTCTCCAAATTAATTTTTAACAGCTGAATAATATCCCACTGTGTGGAAATGTGATCATGTATTTAATCGTTCAATAGCTATTTGAATAGTTTGTTTAGGTTGAATATGTAGGTTTGTTGCTGCCCCTTTTTTGGGGGTTGGTAGTTTGCAATAGTGAAAATTCACCACTCAGTGTAATCTGAGAACAATACCTGCTTTATCCATGTCCTGGTTTTGCCATGGGATCATGTGTACGGGATATTTAATTGTTCTTATGACTTTACAGTTGTTTTCCTCTGATCGACTTGGTGGCTGAGGAGGCCACAGAAGAGCTGGGAAAAGCTGAAGGGGGTAAAGTACTGGTCTGGGTGTGGAGGTGCTGAGCCAAAAGGTCTTCTGGCCTCTCCAGAGGCCCTGAAAGGTGGGATTCTTGCTTGGGAGAGAGGACTGGGCTAGAATGCAGCTTTGGGAATATTTGGCTTTGTGCTGAAAGAGTAGGTGTTCTCTCTCATATGAAAGTGTATTGTCAGGAGAGACCAGGCCAAGGCCTCAGCCTGAGGGGACACAGATAGGAAAAGAGCATTAATGAGGGAAGCAGGAGGACCAGTGGAGGAAGGGTGCAGGAAACAGGTTTATATACAGTCAGAGAAGTCAAAAGGAAAGAGAAAGTCAAGAAATTGTTGTTGAATTCCCATTGGACACTCCTCTGGGCTCTCTAAAAGTTGACTCTGTGTTGACTGAGCTCTGCCCACCTTGTTTCACTGAGACTAAATTATGAAGTTAAATCCTAACGGTAGAGAAGCTAACACAGATGAACTAATTTCTGTTTCCTTAAAAAAACAATCAATGTAAACAAAGATGAAAAACAATTGGAGAACTAGAGGTCAATAAATCTATCCCTGAAGCTGACAGCTGTTAAACTCAGGGTAAATTAACCTTTGCAATTATCACTGGGCATCTATAAAACCTGCTAAATATCTTTTGGGTATTAAGGAATATAAAAATCTTCTGAGGGCTCTGTGGAGGGCTCTCTGGATGCAGGGCAGGGGTGGGCCAGAAAGAAGGGCAGGGCCTGGTATGGGCCCGTGGTGGCCGTTAGGCAGATGTGCTTCTTGGGGAGAAGTCTCCGAAGAGGGAAAGGAGGGGAGAGGGTGGCAAGAACACGGTGGAAGGTGTCAGAAGGAAATAGAGCAGGGGTCCTTTGATATCCCACCATCCAGAGTAACTCTGGTCCTATTTTAAACTTACGTATGTTTTTGGGGAAGGACAAAGAAGCCAGAGGATCTGGCTTCCAGTTCTGGTTCTGACAGTTTTTAGCCAGATGTTTTTAGTATTCCTGAGTAAACACTGCAGAAGGGGGACTTTTATTCTCTTATAAAGCCCCCTCTTTCTCCAAATAAAGCTCCCTTGCATCTCTTCAGGATTGCTTTCTGGCTCTGGAAAAGCACATCTATTCTTAGGGCTCAATCTAATTTTCTTCTTTGTACCATTTTCACATATTCTGCCATGAGCTATGGCTTGCCTTTGATCAGAAACCAATGTTACTAAAAGGCGGTAAGAGACAGTGCTGGACACCCATACCCCAGTCATCTAGCTCTGAATCTCAACTTCTCTTCACTGTGGGGCAAGCTCATCCTTGAGTTTTCTCTCATCCTCAGATCCAACTGGTTACCATTCTTGATCTGAAATGACTCAATGCTGGAGTGAAAAAAAATTTCTTAGGACTCAGCTTAAGCACTCTGATAGAAGGGGATGTCTGTCTGTCTTCAGCACCTCCCTTGGCTCTGCTTTCTAATCCTTCCTCCTCTCATGTTTGCTGCATTCACCACCCACCAGGTCCCGTGACTTTGGAGATGTGCACAGCTGCAGGGTCCTTCCACGACCTTCTCTCCCTGGCAGGAGCTTTGTGCCCCTCTTCCCGTCTTCCCTCCTGAGCCACCCTTCACCAGTTCTCGTTCTGGAGCCTGTGCCAGCCAATCCTTGCCCATGTGTCATTGGGCTAATGCAGGTAATGTCTGCTGCTTAAAACAGGGCCTTCTGAAGATACAATGTCCTAACAGAAGGAGCCTCATGAAGGAACCTAATGGTCAGTGTTCTAGGCCCCGTGGGAGGTGGTGGGGGATACAAAGGAACCTGGTGCCATCTGCCAACTTAACTTACCTAATCTACCTGGTACAAGAGTACTATTATTGTTGTTAGACTGTCTTCATATACCCTGACAAGCTGCATATCCCTGAGCAAGTTACTTAACCTCCCTCTGTGCCTCAGTTTTCTGGTCTATAAAATGGGGCTATTTATAGTATCTATCCCAGAAGGCTTGTCTAAGGGTTAAATATCATATAAACAATCAGTTCAGTCTCAAGTGCCTTGTATGTGCTTAATTAACATGGAATAAATAAGTAAAATTCAAAACATCACTATTATTTTGCATTCAGTACTAGCCCTCTGGGGCTGGACTCTGGCTGGCACATCCTCACAGCTTCTCATGTTGTTTGATATTTGCCACACCTTCTTAAACCCTACTTCCTCTCCTATAACCCCAACCCCAGTCTTCTCTCCCTGTCTCAGCGTTATCCTGAGGAAACCAAGGAACCAGACTTGAATGTGGTAGGACAGAGCTGCTCCAGAGGCTTGCCCTGCAGACGGCCCCATTACCTCCCTCCCATATTCTACGCCGAAATCTGTGTACCTTCCCAGCATAACCCACAGGCCCCAAATCAGGCATGCTGGATGTGTTCACCAGAACAGCCCTTGACAGAAATTCCCTCCCAGGCATGAAATTGGATGCCTGTACCATAAAAATATCAACTGGGAACCTCCATAAAGCTACATGTCACCAAAATGTTTCTTTTCAGGGTTAGAACGGTTTCACAGAAAGCATATTTTACTTTTGAGAGGAGAACCTAGAAGCTAGTGGCTGCTCCTGTGGTTTTTCAATAGTTTAAACCAATATTTGGACCCCACCAAAATCTCTCTCTCTTTTTTTATTTCTGGAGAACTGAGTTATAAAATACTGGTTTCTATTAGGGTGTGTCTAGCACTTTCTGTGCCGCCAAGCCTTCCATTTTTATAGTCTGCACACTAGTAGATTTTCCATGAACAGACTCAAGTTTATTCGCAGGCAATGATGTTTAGAAAACCCAATATGAACATGAAGACTGTTCTAAAGCAGCATCAGAATTTGGACCATGCAACTGCCTAAAAAAAAATTTCTGATGTATAAAAAGGTAATATATTTTTTGGCATGCCTTAATATATGTGAAGGACACAGATACTCATCCTCCTTATATGTTTTCTTGGATTAGGTTGGTACAGGAAACTTGTTTTTTAAATGCTTCTCTATCCTTTATTTCTATACTTGCACAGAATACAGCCCAAACACCCACCTACACAGACATTTTACATAAAGAGTTGGAAGCCAAGTGACCGAAAAAAACAAAATCAAATTATGTATACAGTGTCTTTATAGAGATTTGCATGTGAATTCAAGTGAGAGCCAATGATAACTCTGGAAGAAAAGCAACCAGTTAGAGGATGGTGCTAATGGAAAGTGTGACTATAATTTGGTTTTGTTGACAAAAAAGCAGGTACCATATTCTTAAAAAGAAAAATAATGTAGGAAATAAGGCTTTCTATTTGCACACTCACACACATTCTTGTCCCATCTCTAGAAACTTACATGTTGGATACAACCACCATCATGACACCCAATTTTACTTTCTAAGTATGACAACCCTCTTCCCATGAGTCCTCCAAGGGGATCCCCATTGAGTCAGGCCAGGCTCCTCACAGGTTCCTTTCTTCCCTTCCCTCTCTCCTCCCCCCATCTAAATCCTTCACTCTTTCAAGGCTACCCTCAATGCCCATCTCCTTCATGAAGCCTCCCCATCGGAACTCCAAACCACAATGCTCTGTGCTCCAAACTCTATACCATTTATTGTTGATGCCACCCAGTCATGCAGATTCAGTTATGGATGGCTGCAAATTTCTAGAGGGCAGGGTTACTTCTAATTCCATTTATGTATGCTACCATAGCACCCTGCACCACTCAACATAACACAGATGATCAGTCAATATCTATTGGATTGAGTGGATTGAATAACTGGGTGCAGAGCTATGAGGTCTAGAATGGCTAATTTTGTCTGGCAATCTAAATTGTCCTAATGAGGTCTAGATAAAATTTACAGCTCGGGGCGCCTGGGTGGCTCAGTCGGTTAAGCGTCCGACTTCAGTTCAGATCACGATCTTGCGGTCCGTGAGTTCGAGCCCCGCGTCGGGCTCTGGGCTGATGGCTCAGAGCCTGGAGCCTGCTTCCCATTCTGTGTCTCCCTCTCTCTCTGCCCCTCCCCCATTCATGCTCTGTCTCTGTCTCAAAAATAAATAAACATTAAAAAAAAATTTAAAAAAAATTTACAGCTCAATGACTATCCCCTGAGCTTTGCTGGTAGACAGGGCTGCCATCCCTAATGAAACATTCTTGAAGAATTTGGGGGACCACCCGTGGTGGATGCTGCAACATACTGCCCAGGTTCCTCCTCAAGAATGGAGAACCAAGAACTTCACAAGCTGCTGGGGGCATGGCCTGCAGACAGCCCTCAGTTGATGGGAACAGCTTCACCCCAGGTCACACCCTGTTCCTTGGGATGGCCTGCATCTAATGACTCATCACTGTATAAGGGGATATGAAGTCCTGGCCCCTCACCCCAACTCAGAATGGTTCTGAAGGGCTACTGCAGCTCCAGAGCTGGAGGCTATTGTTGGGCATGCATTGCAGCTCAGTTTCTCACTCTGCCTAGTCCAGTGTTCCTCCCTTGCCCGCTTCTCCCCCAAATAAACTCACTGCATGCTTCCTGGGGAACCAACCTACAACATCATCCGTCCATCTGTCTATCCATATACAGGCACACCTCATTTTGTTGCACTTTGCTTAATTCACCTTGCAGATTTTTAAAAATATTTATTTATTTTTGAGAGACAGAGACAGAGAGCAAGTGGGGGAGGGGCAGAGAGAGAGGGAGACACAGAATTCAAAGCAGGCTCCAGGCTCTGAGTTATTAGCACAGAGTCTGACATGGGGCTCGAACCCACAAACTGGGAGATCATTACCTGAGCTGAAGTCGGATGCTCAACTGACTGAGCCACTCAGGCAACCCCTTTGCAATTTTTTTTTTTTTTTTTTTTTACAAACTGAAGGTCTGTGCCAACCCTGGTGGAGCAAGTCTATCAGTACCACTTTCCCAACAGCATTTACTCACTTCATGTCTCTGTATTACATTTTGGTAATTTTTGAAGTATTTCAAACTTTTCATTTTTTATTACATTTGTTATGGTGATCTGTGATCAGTGATTACAGCTCACTGAAAGCTCAGATGATGGTTAGCATTTTTTTATCAATAAAGTATTTTTATTTTTGTTAAAGTTTATTTTGAGAGAGCACATGCACGACGAGTGGGGGAGGGCCAGAGAGAAACAATCCCATGTGGGGCTCAAACTCATGAACCGTGAGATCATGACCTGAGCCGAAGTCAAGAGCCGAATACTTAACCTACTGAACCACCCAAGCACCCCTACCAAAGTATTTTTGCTACCCTAAATTGATTTTTAAGTTAAGGTATGTACATTTTTTTTAAAGATATGATGCAATTGCACACTTCAGAGACTACAATATAGTGTAAACATGACTTTTATATGCATTGGGAAACCTAAAAATTCATTTGACTATTGCAGCATTTGCTTTACTGCCAGGATCTAGAACCGAACCTGCACTATCTCTGAGTTATGCCTCTATCCATCTATTGATGTATGCATGAATTCAGCCAGCCAGCAACCTACCAGTCTGTTTAGGGTCCCTGGGTGGTGCTGGTAGGAAGTGATACAGGTGAAAAAGACCCAATCCTTGCCACTAGGGAGTTAACAATCCAGTACAAGAGATGAGAGATGTACAAGAATAACCATAAAGCAGACAATGGAAAGTGGCTGTTACCAAGACAGAAAGTATAAACAAAAATTTGGCTGGCGTGTTATCCTAGGGCAAGGGGTCAAGAGTCTTCATGTACTGGTGTAGGCTGTGGCCATCACTATAGATGTCCTATCTCCCCACCAGATCTCAAACCCTGGAAGACAGGATGGACCCTGCCATTATCTCTCTGCATCTCCCATACTTCCCAACACAGGGTCCCAGACAGTGCAAGAAATCTTAAAACACAGAAGGAAAACAAAGCACTGGAGGAAAGCTTTGGCAGTTCCACCTTATAGGAAAGGTTTCTGCCTGTCTGGCCTTTCAGTGCAGACTTCCCAGGAGGCTCCTCTAGAGGCTCTTCCACTTATTTTGTCCGTAAAATCTCAGGAACATGAAGGCACAAGACAGGGTCCCGACCCTTAAAGCAGTTACAGTCCAGGGTGTAGATGAGGCAGAGGCTCCTGAAAAGGTCCACAAACAGGAACAAGATGTGGGACTATGACTAACAGGCAAGTGATACCTCATCCTCAGGTGGTCCCTGTGCCAGGTCGGCCAGCCCATCAATGGTCAATCTGTCAGTCAACAAAGGTTACTCAACAGTCTCCTTGATGAACCTAACACTGAGAATCAGCAAACTCCAGAACCTCAAGATCCCCTGAAACCAAGCATGATTTACCGTCTGCAGGGGAAAAGTGCCTTTAAGGAAAGCACCACTGCTATGTGCCTGATGGAAGGACAGGGGCTTGGAAGCCTGGGCTGGGGAGTCCATCTCCAGGATTTCCCTGCCTCACCCAAGTTGACACGCTAGTCTCCTTTCACTCTCCCTCTCCTTTCACTGCTTTTGTACAATCTGTCAGCAGTGTCTGTTGTTTGTTTCTTTGATGTGGCACTGGCCTCCTTCCTCTTCTGCCTTGCCTTAGAGCCACAACCTCCTCCAATACTGTGGCCACCCCTGCTAGCTGAGGCTTCAAGCCTAGGCAGTCCTTATACTTCAGGTCTATCAAATGTGGCTCCCGAAAACCCAACTTTCAGTCAGTCATATCTCTGCACAACAATCAGCTCAATGGCGGCTCCTCTGGCACCATCAGGACCAAGTTATTAAGACCCTCTTCCATGAGGCCCTCCCCTCACTCATATAACTTTATTTCCCAGTACTCCCTAGTATATGCCCTTCACTCCAGTTACCTCCCTGTTTGTGCCTTTGCTCAAGTGGTGTGTGACTTCTGGAATGTCTTTTCTCCTTTTGGCCACCTATTGAAGCCTACCCACTCCTTGCCACTTTATTCACAAAGACCAAGCTTAGGACCTAGGCAATGAGAAGGATGGCAAATACAAAGTTGGGGGCCTGTTTTCCCATTTCTTTTACTGTCTTGATGCTCTCCCACCACATCCTGACTCCACTGCATGGATATGTTTTTTGTAGCACCTACCCAGCTGCGAAGAATCCCCATAAGCTTGATTGCCCTGGACCATCTAGCTGCAGGTAGAAGGAGCTGGTCTGTCCTCAGCTGGGTAGACTATCTTGGTCTTACAAGACAGAAAGGGAAAAAGCTGACACTACTAATGTTTACTCACTTGTTGCTTCTTAGGAAAGACTCTTAATCACTGCTGAGTTAATATACCAAGTGCTAGAATTTCTGAGAGATGGATGGTGGGTTTGCCAAACCACAGACTGCCAAGTTGGGTCTCTGGAATGAATCCAGTGTTCCATATACGCTGCCTCTTTCCCAATCATAGAAAGAACCCAAAATCAAAGAAAAGTGGGGTAGAGTTTCAGGCATAGAAGTATCATCCTGTGCTTCCTGAAAAACAGAAAATGCAGTTGGAGACAAATCTCATCTCCCCCCTTCACCCTCTTATGTAGGGCACTGCATTGCTCGATGAGAAATCTGCACAGCAGGCCCCGGGGAGAGCTTTAGACAAGTCTCTGGAAAGGGGTGCAGTAAAGAGTAGGTGGTCCTCAGAGATTTTCTCACTCTTCTGCCAATTTGTATCTTGGAAGGTGACTTTCCAAAAATGGAAAGGAGAATGGCAAGGACCTCCTGTGCCTCTTGCTACCCTGAAGGAAAAAGGTTCACTGGTTGGAAGGGTTATCTCTTCTTCTATTTGAAGTGGCATGAAAGTGGCTAATCTCCACATTAGCCAGTGGATTGGGTAAAGCATTCTCTGCTTCGTACAACTTTACGTAGAGCTGGAGGAAAAGGGGTGTGAAAGTAGTATTTTGAATGTCCCCATCTTCATTCCTTGAGCTGGAAGATGAAGAGGATAAGAAGAGGTAAATCAAAGATAACCTCCCCCCGAAACCAATAAGCACGCACGCGCGCGCGTGCGCGCACACACACACACACACACACACACACGAGAGAGAATGAGAGAGTGAAAAGGAGAAAATTCAAAACAAATCTGCTCAATTATATTAATGTAATAATAATGCCAACAATTGTTTTACACATGCCTACTGATTTACATTTTACAAAGCACCAAGGTACATTATTTAGCAGTATTCTTACAACAAATAATCCAATCAAATGATAATCAAAATAGTGGCTACCATTTACTGAATGATTACCAGGAACACTTTTCATGTGGTATTTTTAAAAATTTATTTATTTATTTTGAGAGAGTGTGTGTGCGCAGAGCCCTACATGAGGATCTATCTCACACACCAAACCATGAGATCATGACCTGAGCCAAAATCAATAGTCGGGCGCTTAAGTGACTGAGCCACCCAGGTGCCCCTTCATGTGATATTTTATTTAATCCTCCTTGTGGTACTAAATGTCATCCCCATTTTGCAGAGGGGGAAACAGGCTTGGAGAGGTTAAATAGCTTGCCCAAAGGTAGAGAAGGGAATCTAGGTCTTTCTCATCCCAGAGTCCAGGCTCTTGACTTTAATAAGGTACCTCTCACAGGGATTTTTCACAAGTTCGAGAAGGGAAGGCCACTGAGGAGGAAACAGCCCTTATCATCTCAACACAAGGAGACACACACATGAATACTCCAAGAAGTCCCACTTCCTCTGCTGTCCTCTGTTACAAACTCATCCAGCTTGCAGAGATACAGGTCCACAGATGAACGCCTCATTCCTTGTAGAGACAAAGGTCAACCCCTGTGGATAACATACCTGTCATTTAACCTGTATCTGAAGCTGCAGCAAGGGTTTCCATTTGACAGGATGCAGCGACAGCAAGGCAATGAATTAGCATCTAGTTTTGAAGCTTGTTCACGAAGAATACTTTAAGACTGAGAATAATGAGATGGAATGCCATTTAGCAGAATGGCTTGTGATATTCAAATAAATGTTCAACTTGGGAGATTCAAGCACACACAAAAAAAGAAAAAGTGACTGTAGAAAACAGCAAGGTGCAAATGAATGGTGACAGCTCAGAGTTGGCTGTCCTCTTATTCATGGGACCCATCTGACCTCCATGGTAGGGTTTGCTGTTAGCAGTGCAGAGACCTGACACAATGCATACATCTGGGATACTCTGTGCTGGGTAGGCTTGGGGAAGAAGCAACAGGACCCTTAAGAATTTCTTTCCTCCCCTTACACTCAAGCACCAACTCTTCTGGAGTGTCTCCTCCCTCCTCTTCTCCCTCTTCTTTCTCTAAGCTTCCTTCTCCTTCCCTTCAACATCAACGTGCACAAGAGATCTGAGGGTGGGGTGGGGAGAGCATGTTAATTCCTGGGATTTTGAGACAGTAAAGTGTCAAGGTCAGCACCCCCTACCCCTCAGCTTTCCAGATATACTTAGATACATACAAACACACTGAAACTTTAAAATGATGTAAGGAGATCCACAAGCCCCCCATGTGAAACAAAATCTTGGTGCTTCATTGCCACAGAAGCATAGAGGCAGCAGAAGGCTCATGTTTATTGGTTATATCCACATATGCCTACACAAAGGAGGTGGCCCTTGCACGCACACACGCGCGCGCACACACACACACACACACACACACACACACACACAGGAATCCTCATACACAGGCATCTTGGTAACGCGGCCTTTCCTCTTTGCCTGCCTCATCTCTTCCCCACCCAAAGGTGTTGACCACAGCTGCCCTGTGAAAGGCTGAGGGGTACCACGCAGTGGGAAGGGAATCACTCTGCCCTTGGCTACTCCCTGCTGTGAGGCGTGGGCAAGGCACTTAGCCTCTCTGGACTTCTGTAAAATGGAGATAATAACCACCTGGCTAGATGCTGTGAGGATGAAGGGGAATAATATATGTAGGGCCTTTGGCACAGCGCCTGGCCCTGTGCTGCCTGGTTCCTGAGCCTGCCTTTCCTACACCCACGCCTGGGCTCAATAGTGCCTCCTGGCACTTGGTCCCCACTCTCAGGATGCTGGTCTGATACAGGGAAGAGTGGGGACTAGTCTAGGACTTCGGGTGTGTTACAGGAGAGTCTCAGCTCACAGGTCGGCCGGTCAGGATGGCTTTCAGGGCTCCACGGGTGCCGCGAGCCACGGACAGGTGGGGAGGGTGATCAGGTCTCCGGTGCGCGGACCCGTGGGCGGCGGGGCGGAGCCGGCGGTGGAGGTGGGCAGAGCCCAGCGGTAAGTCGACCCAAGGCTGTGGGTGGCTTCCTCCTGTTGCTCAGTATCAGGGAGAGGCGGGGGAGGACATTCATTTTTTCCAAAGTAAGCATCCACCCATTGCTTCGATAACTATCGATTGTGAAAAGCCGGCGGCGCCTCTTAATGGCGAAGCCCTGCTCCCGCGCGCCCCCGCGGCTGTGTTCCCGGACCCCCTCCGCCGGAACCCCCTCTGCCGGTGCGGGACAGCGATGGGCAAACCCTTCTGCACCGCTAGTGCAGGCTCGGGAACTGCAGCCACTAGCTGTGGTCTGACTCCTGCCAGTCCACCCGCGGGTCCTTTCCTTTCCGGAGTCCCCTGTCACGCCCTCGGACCGTGTCACCTGTTCCGCAGCGTCCCTGGCGCCCCGGGTTCGAGGACGGGGTGGGCGCTCGGAAAGTTCTTTCAAAGGGCAGATGTGTTGCGACCCTCGCTGCAGCAAACTACGGGACGCAGATTTCCCGAACCTTTCCCCACCCCCACGCAGCCCGGGCGACCCGAGCCCGCAGCGGGACGCAGCTGCGCGGAGAGCCACCCGCAGAAGCACCTCTTCTTCCTCCCGCGCGCCCAAGTGCAGTGAGGGAGAAAGCCTCACAGCAAACTCATAGCGCGGAGCAATCCCCAGTCCTGGCCTGGAAGAGATCGGCCTCCCGTCCGGCAGCTCAGTGACATACTCGCGATTTCCTGCCCCGGCCTCCCCTCCTCCCGGTCCCGGCCCTCCGGGCTGGGCTGCCGCGTCCCCTCGGTACCTGCGGCGGTCACGGGCTCGCCCTCGCTCTGCTCGCCGGAATCCGAATCCATGCTGCGAGCTGCCTGCCGGGCGTCCGCAGCCGCCCGCCCTCCCGTCTGCGGGACGCTCGGGGTCCGCGTCCGGGCTCCGGCTGCCGCGGCGCACTCGGTGCGGGCAGCCGGGCGGCGGCAGCCCTGGCGGCGCTGGCTGGGCAATGCGCGGCGGCCACGGCCGGGGGTCGACTCCCCAGAGGCGAGCGCCGCCCGCGTCCCGTTCCCCGCGGCCGCCGGCCGGTGCCTGCGCGCGAAGCAAGCGCGGGGCGGAGGGTGGGAGCGCGCGGGGAAGAGAGCGGGAGGGGGAGGGGAGGCGCGAGCAGGGAGGAACGGGAGCGTCCGGCCCCGCGGGTTCCAGACCGGGCTTAAATACCCCGGGGGCGGCGCCGCTCCTCCTACCCGCGCCCCGCGCCCTGGACCTAAGGAGCGCGGCGAGGTCGTGCAGGTCGGCGAGGCTGAGCGGTCTCTTGCTGGGGGCCAACTTGGGACGATTTTGAGGCGAGAAAGCGCCTCTACCGAGTCAGGAGAAGGAGAGGTTCCGTGTGGGAGTCCTGGGGTTGCCCGGGTTCGAGTCCACCAGCCCGGAGACCTTAGAAGAGAGACTCAACCTCTCTGAGCTGTTTCCTCACTTGGCAAATGGGGAAATGACAGTTGCTTTTTGTCGGGAATGTTGTGGGGGCGTAAATAAGATCATGCACGTGAGGAGCCGAGAACGGGGCCTGGCGCTTGGCGAGGAAGCGAACCGCACCGGGCAGGTACGCTGGCTCCGGCGGCGCGTCTCCCTCGCGTGGGCGGGGCGGGCGGGGCGGTCGCGGCGCGAGGCCGGCGCTGGGAGCCGCGCGCGTGGACACGCCCTGCCGGCTCCGGTCCGCCGCTTCGCGCCGCCGACTCGTGCCAAGACCGGGTTTGAAACCTTGTCTTTCTCCTTAACACCGAGTGCTCCACATCCTCAATATCCCCTGCCCTTTCACTTTCTAAAGAGGTATTTGCGCATTTACTTCGTCATTAAGAGAGGAAACTACCATACTAGGGAAAACGCCCAGAGCAGGAGCAGTAAGGCCTCAGGAGATCCTTGGTTGTTAATTCTCAACCATCCGTGCAGTCTTAGTGTCTCCCTGAATTATCGGCTCCAACACTTATGTAACCTCAGGCCAGCTTCCCTGTATATTAAGTTCCACAGAGAATGACAACTAACTTTATTGACCTGAGCAAAATGAGATGAGGAAGAGAAAGTCTACTAAAGCCATTTAATTGTTTCCTATGTGCGTTTGTTTAATCTGCACAGTGACCCAGTGGAGAGTTGAACTATCTGCAAATGCTTTTTTGGAGATTCAAATATAGTCGAAAGTTGGCCATTTCGTAGAATTCGACCTATATTATTATCCTCATTTTATAGATATGGAAACTGAATTTCAGGGAGAGTAGATAACTTTCTTGTGGTCTCAGGTCCAGTAAGTGGGTGGGCTGGGACTTGAAATCAGGCTTATCTGATGTCCAGATGGGCTCTTAACTGGTAGGGTATAGGGTCACAGGTGAGTTTGGCCTGTTGGCTACCTGAGGGCTTCCTCCTTTAGTGAAGGTATGGGCTTCACAGAGTACAAATAACAGTTCTTCTACTTTGTGTCCTCAGAAAACATTTTCTAGACGGCCAAACTCAGGACTTTAGTTGACAAAAGTTGGATGGGTTTCCATAGAGCAGTCAAAAGAGTCTCATACTAGATGTGTGATCTTGGGCAAATGGCTTAACCTTCAGTTTTCTCATGTGCTGGCATCTCCTTCATAGGGTGGTTGTAAGGGAGTAAATGAAATAATGTGTGTGGAGGCTATTACTCAATGCCTGGCACACAGCTAATGTTTGGTAAATGGAAAGTACATTACTTCTTAGATCTAATGGATCCCATTTAGAAAAAACAATATTTTAAAATCACATTTTTAAGTGAAAAGAAAAAAGTACCAGCAACATTTGGATAAAAGTTGATATTCAAAAATAAATAGCTGGGATCATTTAAAAAGTTTGCTATCATAGCTTTGCATTCTTAAGGAAAAACAATGATGGTAGCATCAGAGAACAGAGCATATTGGATTGGAAAGACCTCCAGCTTCCTCTGAAAGCCAAACCTTGATCCAACAATAGGAAATGTGAAACTTTCTTCCCTTAGACCTTCTTTCCTGGCATTTGGTAGAGGATTTTTTGGTTTTTGTTTGTTTGTTTTAGTGGACAGGTGGTCTGGGTTGAAGGGTGAGATAGACAGAATCCCACTCAGGTAATAAAGGAAATAGGGAAGCTCACTACTGGAACTTGATTAACAGTAAACCAAGTATGGGGAGCACACATTTATGACACATAGAGGCCCATCAGCCATTGGATCTTTACTGAATAATAAGTACATTTCTACTCAGAGGTAAATTGCTGGGGGTGGGGGATGCTGGTCAAAGTGCTTTTGGAAAGTCTATGATGTGAGTCTTCAGAAAAACAACACCTATTCATTTATCTGTTCCTATGTTCAGTCATAGTATATTTCTGCAAAAAACAAAAAAAAAAAAAAAACAAAAAAAAAAACGGCAGACATAGAATGAAAAATTGAAAGTGGAATTAAACAATGGAGAAGAGAGATCCAAACTAAATAAGGTCTCCATTCCAATTTCCTATGATATACAGGCTGTTGTCATGGGATAGCAAGACAAAGGGAAATGACTGCTGGCATGCATATGTGTTTAATGAGGAACATTAGTGGAACATACCTTATCTGTCCTCCCAGTGTGGAAAAATCTGTATAAGAGAAGGAAGTCCTTAAAATAGCATCTCATGGCCATCACTCCCACAAAAACAGTGAAATCTGAGGTGCTGAATCTCCTTTACAAACCAATCCTAGTATATTTCTTTAAAAAAAAAAAAACGAAGGAAAGAAAAAGCTCTTAGAAAAGAGGAAAGGATTTCCGTAGTTCCTCTGTGTATTTTTAGACGAATGGCATCACTTTGCAGACTTGAATCTAGAGTCTGAGGGTTATAAACCACTTTCCTCAGTGTTTCCACTACATCTTTGCAGTCTGGCTGCTTTTCAGACACACAAGTTTCTAACTCTTAGTGGTCATTCCTTAGCTTCAGCTAACGAAGTCTTTTGGCTTTTTAAGGAACTTGCCTGTCTGGTGGGAAAAGCCTATCTACTTGTAAGGTGTCAAGAAACAGATAATAAAATAGATCCATTTCTGCTAACACAATAATACTCTTTAATCTAAGCCAGTGCTGTGACTCATCTGCCTGTCTCCTTTTGTGGGATGGAAAGGGAGCTGTCTGTAAACCTTCGGGCAAACAGCCTGGAGAGGGGAGGAGGTTCCTCTCACACGCTAGGGCTGCTGTTTTGCTTCAAAACCCTACAGAGCTCTGGAACTGCCTTTTTTCCTAGGCTGAAGCAGCCCTTGGTATTGCAGGATGAGAGGTTGGCCAGGACAGCCCCATTTTAAACAACTTGTCTCAAAGTGGATGCTGGCACCAAGGAAGCTTCTGCCCAGAGCGAGGGGGCCTTCATGGCTCTCTCAGCAAGCTGTACAGTGAGGTCTGAACTGGCTTTATATCCATCTGGTAGAATGAGGTGCCAGAAGACAGCCTTGAAAGAAGGGGCTTTTCCTTTTTTTTTTTTTTTTTTTTGGCTAGCAAAAATAAAGTTTTATTGTTCTGCATTCCTTATTTCAAAAGTATCACTGTGGAAAAATTAAAAATTAAAAAAATAATATTTCCACCAGTGGCATAACTGTTAACACATCTTTTGAGTAATTTCTCTTCTTGTGTATGGCATTCTTCTTTTTTAACTTGCTTTTTCCTTTTAATAATATGTTGTGAACATCATTCCATCTACTTTTTGAAAACATGATTTGCACAGTATTCCGTTGTATGGGTGTATCATAATGTAGTGAAATAGTGCTCTAGGATTGGGCATTTAAGTTGTTTCCAAATTTCTGCTATAATTGACAGCTCAGTAAACATCTTCATGTTTAAATCTTTGCATACATCTTTAATCAATGTCTAAACCTTCAGCAGCCTCATTTGTTCTTCTTGGGAGAGAAACAAGACAGAAAATTGTAGCTAACAAAATAATTGCTGTATGTATCTCAAGACTTTATGATTATCAAGAATTTTTGTGGGCATGATCCCCTCTCAGCACCCTGGGTGAGTTATTTGAGTTCATTCTTGTATTTATCAAGCATTGATTGAGCCCAGAGGGGATCCCTATCGGTTGAGGACAGGAGTGGAGATTTCCCTTTCACGTTGTCTTTGTGGGCAATGTGTCCTCTGCACAGCTCTATCCAAGTCTGGACACCTCGTGGGAGGCAGACTGTTGGGCATCAGGCCGTTCTACGTTCTTAGCTTTTGCCCTCATGAGCTGCCTACAGGATAGCTTCTGGAGCAGCTAATGCAGTTATAGTGACTCTAAAGCACTGTTTCAGAGGAAGAAGGTAATTGAGAAAGAGGGGAAGAGGAAGAGAAAGAAAGAAGAAAGCTCTATGGGCCCAATCTCTGTTGTGCTCTGGCCCAGCTTTCTATGGGCTTATTTGCAAGTCTTTTAAACAGCAAGACCAGGATCATAGGGGTCAGCCCTTCTGGGACTCTCCCTGATCACATATGGTGTCTGGTCCCACTTGTGGCATTCACAGTGGGGGCTGCAGGATGTGACTGTGCTGTACTGGAGCTGTTCTTACAAGGATCCACAGGGCTCCTATGTGGGTACCCTAAGTGACCACTTCACTTGTGCCCAGTACCTTCCCATCATCATGTAGCATGGAAAGGGTCAAAATTGTTCCCACTGAGGGGAAGACAGTTAAGACCCACACGACTTAAGCAGTGACAGAGTCCTTACAGCTTTCAGGAAGATAGAAGAGTACTCAGAGACTGCAAAGGGGCGGTATTGCCCAGTTTTCAAAAGGAAAAAGGAATAGGTTCCAGGAATAACAGATTGGTGACATTTTTGGTGCCCTCTAGCAAAAGTCTGGAACAAACAGGGTTATACACAGTTAAGAAAATGATGATCACCAGTAGCCAATATGGGTACATTATCCGTCTCATCAAAATAACCTTGTTAACTTTATTTAAACAGGGTCACTAGATGTCTAGTGACATCAAGATAATTTTATTCAACTTCAAAGTAGCAAATATTAGTTGAGTACCCTTTTTGTGCTTCAGGTGCAAAGTGAAGGGAACTGGCTGCCACACATACCATATATTGTTATTTAAGTAAAGACTTTGATGAAATCTTGCATAATTCCCTTGTTGTTAGGTGGATCTAGAGCTGGTTGAATGATCCTACCCAGTGAGTCTTGATTCATGATCCTGAGTTAATTTGGACAGAAGTCTCCAGTGTAAATGACGCAGTGCTCTGTCCTTGGCTCTGGTCTATTTTACTTTGTTATTTTATTTTATTTTTTATTTATTTATTTTTTAAATGTTTATTTTGAGAGAGAGAGACAGAGAGAGAGAGAGAGAGAGAGAGAGAGAGGGAGAGAGAGAGAGAGATTATGAGCAGGGGAGGAGCAGAGAGAGAGAGGGAGAGAGAGAATCCCAAGCAGGTTCTGCACTGTCAGTGCAGAGCCCGACACAGGGCTTGAACTCACAAACCACGAGATCAGGACCTGAGCTGAAATCAAGAGATGCTTAACTGACTGAGCCACCCAGGTATCCCTACTTTTTTCTTTTTTTAAATCAGTGATTTAGAAGATGAATTAGGTTCTGCTTATCAAATATGTACCCTTCTAGGACAAGTCAGGGAAGACATGGAATCACATGGAAAAGATAAGTGGGTCTTGGTGGTCCATGCACTCAATGTGAGTCAACAGTGGGATAACAGCTATGTTGCTAAAACAAGGGTGGGCATAATCCTGTGTTTGAGCTGATGTTATGGATACCTGGGGTCTTATGAGCATTTGGTACCACATTTTCAGGAGACATACCAGGGAGCTCCCAGAGAAGGAGAATTAGGACAATGATAGAATGGTTTCCAAACCATTCTTTGTGAGGAAGTTTGAATATCATTCCAGGGAAGAAAGAAAACAAGGATGGGTGTCCTCAAATGTGGAAGAAACCTGGACTCTAGGCTGATGCAGGATCAATAGATGGATGTTATAAGAAAGTAGAATTTGGATTTTGTGCCAGTCCTGGCCTGCCTGTTCTCAGATCCATTCCTTGCCATTTCCCTGCTCTGTATGGAAGAAGTGCTGATCCCTGCAGTCTGTGTGTGCCAGGGATATTCTCTCCAATTGTCTATCCCTCAGATATTGGCACCTCCTCCATGACTGCATCTCCTCCGTGGCTCTTCCAGCTCCTGCCAGACGGACTCACTGTGGTTCCAGCTTCCATCAGGTGACCACGGCCTCTGGGCTCCAAACGGCACCTCCTCCCCTTTGTCCCTCTAGCCCATGGCAGTGGCTTCCTGCTGTTGCTAATATCTAGCTTGCTTCACTGTCCTCTGTTTGGCTTCTCAGCTCTTCAGTCACCTCTGTGGCCAATTCCCAGCATTACTCCTGGAAACATAAAATAGTTTCCACTTTCCTAGTTTGGCCTTATGAGTATAGACACACAGAAAGCAGAAAGACTATTCTAATGATTACAGGTGGATGACCACATTGTGGGAACCTGGAGTCCATGATCTTTAGGGTTCCTTTAGAAGTTGGAGCACAGAGGGGAAATGACATGCTCAGATCCCAGAAGGGTCAGAGTTGGGACTGGAACTCGAGGCTCCTGACCCCTAGACTAGCACTCTTTTTTTGATGTTAGCTCACGCCTCCTCTGCCAATATCTTTTTTTTTTTTAATTTTTTTTTCAACGTTTATTTATTTTTGGGACAGAGAGAGACAGAGCATGAACGGGGGAGGGGCAGAGAGAGAGGGAGACACAGAATCGGAAACAGGCTCCAGGCTCTGAGCCATCAGCCCAGAGCCCGACGCGGGGCTCGAACTCACGGACCGCGAGATCGTGACCTGGCTGAAGTCGGACGCTTAACCGACTGCGCCACCCAGGCGCCCCTCCTCTGCCAATATCTTTATTAACCATCCACCCATAGTTTCTGTTAATCACTCTTCTGATCTATGGGAGGGAAAATTGAGTCTCCTAAAGTCTTTTTTTTTTCCTTTTAATTCTCTTGTAATTATGGGACAACCCAGTTCAATAATGCTTACTCGCTAATTATTTTACAGAACAAATACTGCTTGCCAAGTGTTGAGTGGAACCTTTTTTTCCCCTCCATTCAAAGCATTTTTACTTAGAAAAGCTAAATACATGTTCCAATATAAGAGGTTCCATTTATGCAAGTTTGTGATTTCGAGGGCTATAGAAGAGGAAGGGGATGTTAAAGGTCATAAATCACATTACTTTAGATATAAAGAGACATGTCCAGGAAGATGGAGTGACTTGCCCAAAGTTAGCGGCAGAAGTGGGACTAGAACCCAGGTCTCCGGCCCTAGTTCAGGGCACTCATCATAGTACTATGCTCCTTTATGGGCTGTTTACTATTCCTTACTACATCTGGTTTTCAGTCTGCTTCTAACTTCTGCAAATCTCTCTCCTCAATACTGATATTTCCCCTTTTATCATCTCTTGCACACTAGTATTCTAGTAGCCCATATCCACCTGGAATGGAATTATTAAAAGCAGGACGTGACCAACCCCTCTTTAATTTCTTCATCTCATCAATGACTTTTTCCCCTTTCCCTTCCCTTTCTTTCCCTCCCTTCCCTTCCCTCCCACTTCCCTTCCCTCCCTTCTTCCTCTCTACTTTGTCCCCTCCCCTTCTTCCCCTCCTATTCCGCTTCTTCTCGCCCCCTCTTCCCCTTCTTCCCTCCTTCTTCCCCCTCCCATCCATCTCTTCCCCTTCCTCCTCCCTCCCCTCTGTTCCCTTCCTCCCTCCCCTCCCCTCTCCTCTTCTGGATTTTTAAATTTTCCAGTTCTCTTTCCTCTCTAGCCAACATTTTCTTTCCCACCAAGTCTTCTCTTAGCATTGTTCTTTAATTGACTCCTCCCTTCTGTGTTCAAAGCCCATCTGCCTGGTTGAGGCCATCAACACTTTTAAGGGAGAAATCTTTCAAGCACTGGATCTGATTCCTGGTTGCCATAAACCTTTGATCATTCTCTGAGGAAAGCCATAAATTAATGTCATCCCTTGGAAGGACCCCTGGGCCTACCTCTATTACTTCCCTGGCCTCTTGCCTGTGGATGTGATCATCTTAACATCTCAGACAGTATGGCATAGGTGGGAAATCCTCCCATAGCCAAAAATATCAAATTTATTTTAGTTCAAACCATTACCATATATCATCCCATGGTAGTTTTCAGTGTTTCAACAACTTTCTTTTTTGGCTGTCAGTTTTAGCTGGATTTTAGATCTTTCCAAATTTGTATTATCTAGACATTAACAAGCAGTTAGCTTTATTGAAGCTCTTTCAGGATAACATCATTACAATATTGGAGTCACAGTGACCTTGTTCAAAAGCACTAATCCTCCCCCCAAACAGACACATTGATACCATATTTCCAGTTGGCTTAATGGTATTCCAAATTCTGTGTTACTTTTTTCCAGTGTGGATTGTCAAGTCAGATCATTGTCAAGAATCCAGGAACTCAGTTCACCCTTCACATTCGTATAATTCATACTTTCATTTCTTTTGATGAAGTTGATGAGTGCAAGGATCAAGTATTAGGTTTCTCTCCCGGGAAACAAGTGAAGGGGATACCTATCACCTTCCGTAGTGCAGGACATTGCTGCAAGAGTTAATAGGAATGGGGAGTGGCACACAGGGGCGAGGTCAGCTCTGGACGCTGGATCCTAGCCCCATCATTCTCTCCCTTCCCAGATACAGAGTGGAGGGTGGGGTCAGTGCAACGTGGACTCTCAGTTCCAAATAATCACATCTTTCCAAAGTCTCCATCAGCACCCAAGGTGCCAACAGCTCCCAGTTCCTCAGGCTCAGAGTCTTCAAATTAGTTCTCTGATTTTTGTTTTTCTTTCACTTTGGCACCCATAGTCCTATCAAATTCTAATGCTATTTCTCCATAGGTCTCTCTCTCCTTTTTTAAAAGTTTATTTATTTATTTTGAGAGAGAGCGCGCACGCATGAGCGAGAGGGACAGAGAGAGAGAGAGAGGGAAAGAGAATTATAAGCAGGCTCTGTGCTGTAAGTTTTTAAAAAAAAATTCAGTATTTATTTATTTTTGAGAGAGAGAGAGAGACAGAGCATGAGCGGGGGAGGGGCAGAGAGAGGGAGACACATATTCCGAAGCAGGCTCCAGGCTCTGAGCCATCAGCACAGAGCCCGACACAGGGCTCAAACCCACGAACTGTGAGATCATGACCTGAGCTGAAATCAAGAGTCCCGTGCTTAACCATCTGAGCCACCCAGGTGCCCCTCTCCACAGGTCTCTTGATTTTATCTTTTCCTTTCCAAATCTGCAGTTTCCCTCCTCCCAGCTCTTCACCTGTGTCTTTGGTTGCTGCAACAACATTTTCCCCGGCCTTGCCCAAATCCCACTACACCCAAGCCAGAGCTCAAGCTCTGTCTTTTTCATCTGAGAGCTGTGTCTTTACTATCTTACTCTGCTTGCCATGCACAGAAGAGCCTTGAATACATGTCAAAACAAAGAACTAGCCAGAGACTACGCAGTGATGGGTTTGTTCCATGCCCACCCCATTTCAGCCTCTCTCTGCTTCTTTCTTGCCCCACACTTAATTTCTCTGGCTCTGTTTGCTGCAGCCCTATCCCTGTTATGTGGGTTCCTTGCTCCTCTTCTCCCCAGCATAAAGCCTGTCTCCTTCCTGTCAGCCAGGGTGCTTTGCTGTGATGGCTGGAAGTTTTGACTCTCTGGCTTGGCCTGGGTTCCTTCTCCCTGGAATTATCCTCACAGGAACTTGAGGCCAGCATGCCCTGGTTTTCTTGGAACCCACTTCTTCTTCTTGGCTTTTCCCCTGGACCACTAACTGTTGGGTAATTTCTGCCGTGGTGGAGTGAAGACACCTGGATTTTTGTCCTGGCTGTTCATGACCTTGATATGTGACTTTAAATAAGGGATGTTTATCCCAGCCCTCTTCACAGGCCAGTTCTGAGGACCTTCAGCTTGCCATCTCACGTGTCTTGAATATGCCCCTCACTTTCCTGTCATGCCTGTGCCTGTCCTGACCAAGTCCCTTCCACTGCCAAGATGAGGGAGGGGGTGAGTCTTGTTTGTAACCTGGCGTCCAGCGTACCCTGGACCCTGCATGTCCAGTGACCCACAGTTTCTCCTTGGCTTTGCCCCACAGTTCATGTATACTTGAACCCATGTGCTTGGTTCTACCTCAGTTTCCCCACTTGCAGTTATGTGTCCTTCTTCAGACTGTAGCCCCACCCTGGACACTAACTCTTTTGGAGGTCTGGCTGTATCCTATCATTTGAGGTAATACAAACAAGTCAGTTTTCCTCTCCAGAGAGTTTGCCTAATACTGCAATTTGTGGACTCTTACTTTACTTCAAAAATTAGTTTGATTGGATATTTTTGAGTGGTTTAAAAAATTTCTTTTAAACAACCAGTTGTCTTACAGTGCATTTTAAGAATATAACCAAGAACCAGGGGAAGTTAGACAGTAAAGCCTCCTGGACTATCACAGAAGTTATCTATTACTTGAAGGAGGGTCCCTTAGGCTCTCAGTCATAGTCTAGTTTTCCTTCTTCACCCTGAATTTCTGTCAGGGGTGAGGATGAGAGGGAAGGGTGGAGGCCCCCTCTGTGCAGCTCCAGAGCCACAGAGGAGGAGTTTCTGTCCTGCACATTCACCTCCCCTACGTCCTGGCAGCTTCCTACTGCCAACACCCTCAGGTTTCTGGAAATGCCAGGGAGCTAAGGGGAGCAGCCTTTAAAGAATGACAGACAGGATTTGGGGATAAAATCTAGGTTCCTTCCCCCTATGTGGGATAGCTTGCGCTGTGTTGTGGAAGTCTCAGTGCCTTGAGCCCCAGCTGCTCCTGGAGGTAAGTAAATTGCACCTGTAAGTAATGCACCTACCTGTCTGGGCTGCCTCCCCTTTCCTTTGTCACTCCCAGCCCCCTACTGGTGCTTCCTGGGATCACCTCCCAAACAAACAACTTGCCCTCCAATCCTTATCTCAGGGTCTGCATCTAAGGGAACCTGTCTTCATCATGCCACAAGAACAGAAAGCTGAGAAATGATGGAAAGAGAAAGCAGAAGTCCTCTGAGAAAGCAGGCCCAGGAACTAAGGTATTTTGGGGCCCGGGGTCATTCAGCAGGAATCACTGGGACTTGAGGTTATGTGGCATAATGACTATACACATAGTGGTGATCTAGGGATAGTGTGTTCTCTAGAGGAGGCTCGGGAAGAAGTGCATTTTAGAAAGGTGTCTGCAGTTTGAGTTTCTTAGACACCCCTTTCCCCGATAGCCAGGATTTATTGGGTTTTCAGTTGGGCTAAAATCATGGCCTTCAAGCTTCAAAGCTCCTGGTTCCAGAAGTTTGATTCTTTAAGATTTTTATTCTTTATGTTTTTCATGGTCCTTGATTTCATCCCTTCCCATATCCCCTGTTTGCATAATGGAGTTCTTTTTTTAAAGTCTGCCTTCCCATGGAAGCCCCTTTTGCCCCTTGGCCATTTCAATGGCTCTTCTTGTGCATGATTATCTCCTTCTTGGGGTAAAGGGATCAGTTCTGCATTTGGTATTCCAAGGACCAATGCACTGAGATTTGTACTTCTGTTTTGTTTCCAGTCCAAATTGATTATTTTTTTCAGTTTTCATCCAGATGTTTGATATCATGTAAACACAGCTTGAAAGTGTGCCTGAACTGCTTACAGATGTACACCCGTGAAATCCTTTCCAAATTATATATAATGATGCTCTGGGTCTATTTATATCTATGTCATAGTCTCTGGCTTGAGTTTTAGCTGTAAGACTAAGTTGGAAAGAAAGTGAAAAATTCATGTGTGGGGGTGATGTGTCTACTTGATTAAAGACTCCAGATATTGGGAAATATTCAGGAATTGATGTCATTTTCTACTGAATGCTGGCATGTCTGTAATTGTGGTGTTATGGACTGAATGTGTTCAATTCATACATTGAAGCCCTAACCCCAATGTGATGGTATTTGGAGATGGAGCCTTTGGGAGTTAATTAGGATTATATGAGGTCATGAGGGTGGAGCCCTTATGACAGAATTAGTGCCCTTATAAGAAGAGATATAAGAGAGGTCCTCCCCATCTCCCTGTCCCCCATATTCATGCTCACAGAAAGAAAAGGTCATGTGAGCACACAGTGAGAAGGTAGCCATCTGCAACCAGTGAGGGGAAAGCTCTCACCAGAATCTGACTGTTCTGGTATCCTGATCTCAGACTTCCAGCCTTTAGAACTGTGAGAAGCACCAGTCTATGGTACTTTGTTAAGGCAGCCTGAGTAGAATGATGCACATGGAGACCCAGATCTGTTGATACATTTAGCATATTGTCACTGTGACTGTCAAACCTGCAATATACCCCTTAGACTAAGCCAAGACCTCCTCACCTGGTGTTTGGCACCAGAAAGATACCTTTAAGCCTTTTATATCTACTTTACATCTACTCAATTCTTACCAAAAGCTTGGTTGCAGGATATAGTGCTTATGGGTGATGATATAGCAGATTGTATTTTCCAAAGATGGCAGCAACAGTGTTTCCCATACATATGCTTTTCTACAGCATAACCTTGATAGGCCTCCTATTAAGAAGTTGTTCCCTGCCCTGTTTGTTGTTGTTGTTCCCTGCCCAACTTCCTGGCCCACAAAATTATAAACAAGATAAAATGGTAGTTGTGAGCTTCTAAGTTTTGGGGCAGTATGTTATGCATACCTAGTAACTGGGACAGATGTACATTTTATTGATTACTGTGAATAAAATCCTACCCCTGGATCTTTTGAGCAGCCCTCAGGTGTGGTGCCCTGTTTTGTACCAACAGACAGGATCAGAGACAGCTATTCTGTGGAGATAGTGTTGAGGATGGGACAGAGTTCACTCAGAGCTTAGTGCAGGAATAATTATACCACCTGGGAGCAGGTTGTATCTAACAAACACTATGAATCTTATCATTGCTCAGCATTCCCTCTTTGCTTTGGCTTCTAGGAAGCTCAGGTCAACCTTGTGACCAACTTATAACAACTACTCTTCCCTCTTTGTATCCTCCTATATTTATATTTGTAAGCCTCCTCAAAATACTTTTGGAGCAAGGTGGGGTATAAATAAATTAATGGGAGAACAAATGTCCCTCAAATCGCTCTAGTATTTGAGAGTGTTCTTAGACTCAGTTGGTTCCAACATTGCTTTACTATAGCTAAAAACCAAAATATTCTACATTCTCTAAAATAAAATACAAGAAACTAAAAGGGGCAGTCTAGACCAGAATTTATTTTGAGAAAGGGAGAGAGAGTACAAGCAGGTGAGGGGCAGAAAGAGAGGGAGAGAGAATCCCAAGCAGACTCTGCACTGTCAGTGCAGAGCCTGACATGGGGCTCAATCTCACAAACCCATGAGATCATGACCTGAGCCAAAATCAAGAGTCAGATGCTTAACCAGCTGAGCCACCCAGACATCTCTAGACCAGAATTTAAAAGGAATAATTATTCACTGCAAAGTAATATTATTTAGTAAGCAAAATAATGAGGGGCTTAGGGAAGGTAATGTTTATTGAGCACTCCCAGGCATGTTATAGATCCTTTATGTACCCAATTTTACTTAATCATATTTAATCCTGATGAAACAACCACGTGGGCATAAAGTTGTCTTATTTTACAAATGAAGAAGCTGAGGCTCAGAGAGGTTAATAAGTTGTCCAGGGTCACTCAGCTAACTGGGAGACCTGAGATTCAAACTCCATTCACTTTCCAGTTATGGTGGGTACTGATGACAACTTTGAGGCCCACATAAGTTAGAATACTTCTCCAGGCATAGATCAAAACCCATCCAAGTGAACACTGTGCAGGTACATCTCTTTCCTGGGAGTGGGATTTTGTTGTAACTGGTCCTGGCTGAGGAGGGTTTTGGTCCCCTGGGATGCAGCAGGCATGGAAAGCGAGCTGCAGGAGTGAGAGCAGTGACCCATCTACAAGGGACGAGCCTCTTACACAATCATCACTTTCTGAACTCACACTTTCAGAATGGGGTGTTTTGTTTTCTTTTGCCTGTTCCATATTATCATCACCATGCCCCACCCTCCCCTGGAAAATATCATTGCTTCTTCAAGAAGGCTCTTGGGAAAACCTCTCAGATGTCGGCCATGGCTATGGGTGAGTTTTCTGTCACACTCACCAATGTGACAGTCTCAGTCTGCTTATTTCTGGGCGCTGTCACAGAGAGACATTTGCCACTTCTTCCCACATATGGACAGGAACTAGAGAAATGTGTTTTTGGTATTGAAATAATTCTTCAGCCATGAGCAGATTGGGCAAGCATAATGACCATGGGCTTCTGAGTGGGGCTTGAACATTCTTGCACTTTGGGTCATGAATTGTTCACAGTAATGATACCCTGCTTGCTGTGTCCTCTGCCAGACATTGATTTTAAGCACCACAGAGAAAAAGCCCTGACCTGTGGGCAAGAATGCTATCCAAGCTCTAGCCACAAGCCATCATTCATCTGCCTAATGCCACTGAAACTAGGACTTAAATTCTCAAACTTCTGTAATTACTTGTCTGCATGGATGACCTTTTGGTTGCTATTGGAGTTAGCCTTACAAGTAGGCATGAAGTGACTCAAGGGGTCCGATTTGGGTGAGGCAAACAGCTCAACACCTCTCCCCTGCTGGCCAGAGTGCCTGAAGTTTCACCATCAAGTGGTTCATGCTACTGAATCAAAAGCAAGTTTTCAGAGTACAAGAGTCCCGTAATAAAAAATATCCTCAGATGGATAGTAAAAGTAGGTATCTGGGAGCCCCAGGGTGAGCTTCTGCCTTCTCTGCACTCAGCCCCTCCTCCCCATTCCCAACCACTGGCAACTGGTACATGTGAGCTTCATGAGGTCCTGGCTCAGTCCTGGCCTGCTCTGGAGCCAGCCCAGAATGCTGGTATCCTTCACCTACCAGTAGGTAGGGTTTGGCAGTTCACTCACTCACTCGTTCACTGATTCATTCATCAAATATTGATTGAGCTACATGCTCAGGTGCCAGGCATTTGGCTAGACTCTGGAAATACTGGAGTGAACACATTCCTGCCCTCATGGAGCATACATTATGTAGGAGATAGACAGTAAATTCACCAATAGGTGTATCATGGGTTAGATGGTGATAAGTGCTGTGAAGAAAGTAAGGGGGCTGGAGAGTGGTGGGGATGGGGGAAGGTGTGTGTGTTATTTCACATGGGCAGGCAGAGAAGTTCTCTTGGGTGAGGTGACAGCCAGGCAGAAGCTGTATGCGGTGAGCAAGCCAGTGAGCAACATAGGGAAGGCACCCCAAGCAGAGGGAGCAGTGGGGGCAAAGATCTGAGCGGGAGAACAGGTGGTGTATTGGAGGACCAGCGAGGGGTTCTGGGAGCTCAGGGGAAGCATGGTGAGGGTGGTCCATGAGGAAGTCAGAGAGGGTGGTGGGTAGGAGCAGTTACTCCTGATTCATAGTCTACATGCCTGGAAAGCTTGGAGTAAACTATGGATGATAGCCCCCCTCCCAGAGGGCCCAGGAGTTCAGTCTGGAGCCCCAGATTGCCCCGATGAGGCCCTGGAAACTGCCTGCCAGTTTCCTTGAGGAAATAACCCCCATCCCTCCCCCTGCATCCCTCTGCAACCTCCTATGGGGGCCTCCCTGGGCCTCTATAACCTTTACCTGGCCACCCCCGGCCCTCCACCCCTGACACCAGGGTTGGAGCAGGCCACCTTGCAGGTTGGTTCCCCTTAACCCCAGCCCTGCCCGGTCCTGTATCAGTGCCACCCCTTATGCTCCCAGCTAGTCCTCCCACCCTATTCCTGAGGTTGAGCCTGTTTGCATGCAATCACTGCAGGGGAGAGGAGCTATGAGAGGGCTTATTGGACGGACATGTGCCAGCTCACACTTTTGGTCAGGGCCCACCCTGGGTAAGTCTCTCTTACCCTCTGGAAATTCACTGAGTGCTTGATATGTGCTAAGCACTGTGCTTCACATGTGTTGATATTTCCCAATGAATCAGCCTTACTAAATTTTATCTCTATTTTACAGATGGGAAAATGGAGGCTCTGAAAGGCTAAGTCATTTGCCCGTGGTCACATAACTGTGGTCATTGGTGAGGTTTGGGCTGAAACCCAAATCTGTCTTTCCCCAGAGCTCCTCCTGGAAAAATGTTAACAATTGAATGTATTCAGAAGGAAGTTCTGAATGGAGATTATGAGGCTCTGTGCTGTGTAGCTCCAGGCATTAGGAACTGATTTGTGCATCTTGCCTACATTGTTTACCCACCAGGAATCAAGATCCTGGAAACTTTCCTGCCATTCTTCACTAGTGATGGCTCTGTTATGCCAGCAGCTCCTCCAGCCCACAGTTCCCTGATGGCAGGAGGGAGAAAGGCCTGGACTTGTAGTACTTCCCTTGATATATAGATGTTCTTTTTCCTGGCCCTCATGCCTGCTCTTTTCCATCAAACATTTGCTAAGTACTTTCTGGGTATGGAGGACTGGGGATACAAAACTAATTATGGCCTGGCCGCTGCTATCTTGGAACACTCAGAACAGAAGACCAAGTGCCCTTTGAGATGGCTGCCCTATGACTTTTTTTTCCCTCCTGAGGAAAAGGCCATGCTGCTGCTTCCCACACAATTTCCTTCAGATTTTCAGGTTCTTACTGAGCACCTATTATTTGTGAAGTGTGATCTTGGGCATGCTGAAGATACAGTGAGAAACAGGACCCTTTTAGTCTTAAGGAGTCAATTAACTATATTGGGGGGTGGGGAGGTGGGTACATGCAGCACAAGTACCCAAAAAACTCTATTAGCAGGCGGAACATAGGCCTCTTCTTGCATAACTACATGCCTCAAAACAAAACAAAACAAAAATTGAACAAAGACAGTGCAATTTCAACAAGATGAGCCTGAAATGAAAATGTACATGATGTAAAAAATGTTTTCAGATAACATTCAAACTGCAAATTATTTTTCAGAAAAGTCTTTTTTTTTTCTTTAATTTCCACATTTACCTCAGTGTTCCAAGAGATTTCCAGGAGATTATGAAGCTTCTGTGCAACTGTTTAAGTCTGTTTTCATTCAGCCCCCAGATGTAAAACTCATAGGGAAAGTTGGCCCCTCATTTCCAGGAATAATGGCAAAAACACAGAATTGTACACAATTTCCCTAGGTTCATTGAGAGGCATCTCGGTATAAGTTGTTTTCTGTTGCTATTTCATTTGGGTCTCACCACTTCTTCAGGGATTGCTGGTAAGACCCCTGACCAGCAGAGAGAGGGTCAGCCCTCCCCAGGCCTCCCCAGATCACTTCTTCAGGGGGTACCCTGGGGCACAAAGGAGTCAGCTGCTCTCAGGGAGTGTAATTTGGAAGGTGCCAAAACTCCCCCTCTGCTATCAAGTGTGGCTCTAATAACACAGTAACATACCATTCCATCATTGGAGGTTTATCTCCGCCCCCCCCCCCGCTTTTTTTAGTTTTTATTTAAATGCCAGTTAGTTAACATACAGTGCTATATTAGTTTCAGATGTACAATATGGTGATTCAACAATTCCATATGACACCTAGTGCTCATCACAAGTGCACTCCTTAATCCCCATCACTGAGTTCACCCATCCCCCCACCAACCTCCCTTCTGGTAACCATCAGTTTGTTCTCTATAGTTAAGAGTCTGTTTCTTAGTTTGCCTCTCTCTCTTTTTTCTCTTTGTTCATTTGTTTTGTTTCTTACCTTCCACATATGAGTGATATCATATGGTATTTTTATTTCTCTCACTGACTTATTTCACTTAGTATAATACTCTCTGGCTTAGTCCGTGTCATTGCAAATGTCAAGATTTCATTATTTTTTTATGGCTGAGTAATATTCCCTTTTGATGCTGTTGTTTTCAAACTTTTTTTGAGGGGTACTGGTACTGCAATGGAGCTCTTTCTGCAAATTAACTCCTGTACCAAAGGCCCAGATGTATATAATTCAGATGTGGGTTAGGGATTCCCACTTTCCTTGAATTTTAGATGGAATTCCCTAGACATCCCTCCTCCTTGCTATCCTACATTGTTTCCATGGCCTGATGAAGCCCTGGGTATGGCAATCTTGGGGTCCCCTTAGCTTCTGTTTCCTGCATCCTGTTTTCTCTCACATCCACCCAGATGCAGAGCTCAGTCACACTTGTTTCCATGGAACAACCATCGTGGCAAGAATTTTGAGAGTTTTACAGACATTCCTGAATATTTCATGGAGGTCAAAGGGCTGTTCACTCTGCTGTCAGGCTCATCCTTTTGTCCTCTGTCTTCTTTTGCACCCTGATTCTCCTGGGACTCCCAATCCTTCTCCTTGCACTTGGACTACCCACAGGTGCCCCCTGCTCTGTTCTGTATGGCTCCTCCCCACTAAACATGCTCTTTTTCCAGGCTTCTGAAAGACTCCATCATCTTCTTGCTGCTTAAGCCAGGGATTGGGGGCATCCTTACTTCCTCTCCCTCTCTGTGTCCCATGTCCAAATACCAACTCTTGTCTACCCTTAGGGTAGACAAGGGTAAAATTCACTATAGGGAGGCTTCTGGTGGAAGAGAGGCAGAATGCGGGGCCTTTTTTTAGCTACAGGTGCATAGCCAACATCCTGCTTTAAATTTGAGGATCTGTTTAGTTAGGGTGACTTTGTAGATGAATTGATGGAGATTATGGGCAATGGCTAAGCTCTTCCAACCTCTCCACCACCATAGTTATACCTCTCAATCCCCACTATCAACAACCCTTCCCTACCCCACCACAGGACACAGGACAACTACAGGGCCTCCCAGCTAGAGTTCCTGGCCCCTCTGCAACTTTTGACCCATTTTACACACAGCTTTCAAGACTGGCTTTCTTAAAGTTGAATCAATTCTGTTGCTCCCAGCTTCGGTGGTCCCGGTGTCCTTTGGCTAAAGACCCAGTTCCTTCACATGACCTGAAGGGCTCACCACAGTCTGGGCCCATCCTCTGCATCACTCTTGCTTCTCCCAGATCCTTACTCTTCATTCTAGCCACATGGACCTGTTTTCAGTGCCTTGAGTGCATTCCTGGTATTCACGCAGGCCACTCCCTCTGCCTGGAATGATTCCCTGTCTCCAGCACCTGGTGAAGCCCTCTGTATCTGACCTTTACCTTCCAGTTAGACATCACTTTCTCTGAGATGAATCCTTGATGTGGTAGGCCAGCGAGTAGGGTTTTAGCCTGCAGATTTTTTGGTGCAGACAATAATGGCCTCCAAACTGAGGGCTTCTCTTGACAACAGTATGGGTGGTCCTGCTGTCCTTAGATGCCAACCTACCAACAGTTGTATCGCCAATATCTGACACAAGCCTGGAATATCATAGGCGCTCAGTAAATATGTGCTGAATTAATTAATTAATTAACAGGATGTCAAAGGGATGTTTCTATGTGAAAATAGATGTTTCATTGAGAGAAGAGACAATAGGCATTGGCAGGAGGCTGTGCATGATCACTAACCTGAGTCTGCTGAGAACTGAGGAGTGGAAGGATTAGAAGGATTGTTGGAGGAATAAAAATAATACACATACAGTGCCAAGTACACTGCCTGGGACCAGTAAGCTTTCACCAAAGGACACTTTCCATCCCTTTTTCTTTGTGCCTATTTTACCTCCCTCACCAACTTCTGACATTGGACTGAATTAGAGTTCAGAGAAGATAGTTTCTGCCCTTGGGAAGGAGAGCTTTCTACAGAATATTCTGGAAATGGAACAGGATCCTTGTGATGGTGACATCCCCACCCTGCAATCATATGATGTTAAAACAGCAGCACCATACATCAGAGGGGTGGGCAGGGAATGGACCAGGTGTCTTTTAGGGTTCCCTCCTTCTCCAGGAAGTTCTGATTCTGTTATGTCATCTTTTTTTTAAATTTCTTTTGTTGCCTTGATTTAAAATAGGTATAGGGATATTGCAAATTCAAATATAAGAGAAATCTCAGGAAAATCATGTTACTAGGAAACCAAAAAGGTTTGGCATTCTTTCAAGAGAATTTCTATTCTGCCACCATATATTGTTCCTGAGATTTTGCCAAACCACATTCTTTATCCGTGGCCAGTCTTCTTTGGGCTGGACTCCCTCCCACGATGGCCAAGGCTCAACATCTCTGAGCACCAAAAGCCACTTGTTGGTTACTGCTTTCACTACTTTTTTAGGTATTAAGACAGAAAGCAGACTTTTCAAGCATGCTTTTTATTCCAACCAAGAGTGTATATTTATTCTGGATACATTGGGCTGTCAGGAAAATATACAAGATGTGTAGGTCAGAGTTCTTAATCTTGGCACTATGATATTTTGGACCAGATACTTCTTTGTTGTGTATGTGGGGCTGTCCTTTGCACCGTACAATGTTTTAGCAGATCCTTGGCTACAAAGGTACTATTCCAGTAGCACTTCCCCAGCTGTGACAATCAAAAATGTCTCCAGATATAGTCAAAATCACCTCTGGTTGAGAAGCACTCACCTAAATAAAAAGACTGAAAGTCTGTCAGTCATTTTTATGTTCTTTTGGTCTAGGTAATTAACACATGGCACCTGAAACCCAGGTTTTCTGACCTCATAACCCTGCCAGGGCTTACCTGGCAGGACCTCAGTGTGATTAAGAGCAAGGATACAGAATCCAGTTGCCCTGAATTCATATTCTGGACTTCTATTTCCAAGTTATTAACCTCTGTGAGCTTTAGTTTCTTCATCTGTGAAATGATGCAGTGATAGTATTTACCTTAGTAGGTGGTCAAGAGGATTAAATGAGATAATGTTTGCAAAGTGCTTATCACAATGCCCTGTACTTAATAAGGCTGCAATCCTTGTGGCTTATTGTTTGTGACTGTTTGTGACAAAAGCTCTCCAGACTGAAAAAGATAATCTGTTCTTTGGCAGATAACTTAAAAACCTGCATGCATTTGGCATTAGGCAGCATAATCTAACTGCTATTACAAACAATCCTGGGGCTAAGTGGCTGAACGTAATAAAAGTGTCTTTCCCACCCACCCAATAGCCCATCACTTGTTCTGGTAGGGCTGCTCTCTTGGGAAGCTCCAAGCAGTGACTCAGGAACCTACATTTCTTCTATCTTATGGCTCCTTCACATGGATCATTCCTGAGCATAGATGTTCTTTGAATAAAAAAAAAAAAGAATTTTGGGGCCAAAAGTAATGTACTTATAACTTCTTTCTTGGAGATTCAAAGTGTCCATTTGAATATGAAGGACTTTGATGAGTTCTGTATTAAGAAAACTGTTGAACTTTGTTTAACCTAATGTTTCTCTTTTTTTCCTTTGCTTGTTTGTTTTGTTTCTTAAATTCCACATATGAGTGAAATCATATGGGATTTATCTTTCTCTGACTTCTTTCGCTTAACATTATACTTTCTAGCTCCATCCATGTTGTTGTAAATGGCACGATTTTATTCTTTTTTATGACTGAGTAATATTCCATATATATATATATATACACGTATATATACATACATATATATACACATATATATACATACATAAGATGTGATATATATACATACATATATATGTATGTATATATATCACATCTTCTTTATCCATCCATCAGTCATTTGGCTATTGTAGATAATGTTGCTATAAACATCAGGATGCATGTATCCCTTGCATTAGTATTTTTGTATTCTTTGGGTAAATATCCAATAGTGTGATTGCTGGATTGTAGGGTAGTTCTATTTTTTTTTTTTTTACTTTTTGAGGAAACTCCATACTATTTTCCACACTGGCTGCATCAGTTCACATTCCCAACAACAGTGCAAAAGGGTTCCTCTTTCTCTACATCCTCACCAACACCTGCTGTTTCTTGGGTTGTTGATTTTAGCCATTCAGCCAGGTGTAAAGAGATATCTCATTGTAGTTTTGATATGTATTTCCCTGATGATGAGTGATGTTGAGTATCTTTTCATGAGTTTGTTTGCCATCTGTATATCTTCTTTGGAAATATGTCTATTCATGTCTTTTGCCCATTAGGCCAATATTAGCCCATTTGCCCATAGATAGCTACTGAGTGAGAGAAGATATTTGCAAATGACATATCCAATAAAGAATTTGGATTTTTTTGGGGGGAGGGGGTGTTGAGTTTTGTAAGTTCTTTATATATTTTGGATACAAACCCTTTATTGGATATGTCATTTGCAAATATCTTCTCTCATTCAGTAGCTATCTTTTGGTTTTGTTGATGGTTTCCTTCACCCCTTCTTTGTACCCTTTTTAAAAAACCTATTCTGGGGGTGCCTGGCTGGCTCCGTTGGTGAAGCATGCAACTCTTGATCTCAGGGTTGTGAGTTTGAGCCCCATGTTGGGCATAGAGCCTACTTAAAAAAAACTACTCTGGACATATTTTCATGTCTGTTCATACAATTCCCACCTTCTCGCCATTTTAATGACTGTAGAGCATTCTATTTTATGGATATATCCTAAAGATGTGTTTATATTTTAATTATTTTATTTTTTTATTTTTAAATTTTTAAAATTTTTTTATTTTACATCCAGGTTAGTTAGCATGTAATGCAATAAATGATTTTAAGAGTAGAATCCAGTAATTCATCCCCTACGTATATCACCCATTGCTCATCTCAAATAAAGAGTTGTTTTTTAAATTTAATGATTAAAAAAGCTTTAAAGGCCAAATGGGCTTACATTGACTCAGGACTAGACAGACAGAAAAATTTCTGTAGTCATAAAGAAAACAACTCCAGGCCTTGGTGTCATCTTGGAAAACAACTCCATTGTTTGTGATTGTTCCTACTGTGGTTCTGCTAGAAGCTGTTTGTTCTCATTGTTATAGTAAACATAATCACTGCACAATCATTTTCAGAACAATCTCTCCATATTATGTTATATTTTATTTTCAAATGAAAATACACTGCTTCCCGATATGGGGCATGAGAAGGGCTCAGCACCACTTATGTGGCATTCCTACCAAAGGGGCATAATCTGAACCCAATGATGACAAAGTATCAGAGAAACCCAAATTGAGGACATTTTACAAAATAACTAGCTGTTCTTGTAAATTTTCTGCAAGTCTGGAGTTCTGTCTAAAATAAAGTAAAAGTGAATGAAAATACAAATGTATTCCTTTATTTTTAACTATTGCCCAAAGACCTAGATATGCAGCTTGAACTGTTTACTTGGAAATGGTTGACTCATAACTCATTAACCTTCAGAAAAATCACAAAAATTTAGCTTTCTTTGTCAGTGTTGTTTACCACTCACCACCTTTCGTGCCTGGCTCTGATGACCCATAATCAAACAGCTCACCACTATCCCCTATGCTTGAATTTGTCCATCTAGCCACTTGTTCCCAAACATCAAAACACTGTGTGGTATCCTACCTATCTGATGATGGTTTTGTGTGTATCTATGTCATGTTTTCTCTGTGTGGATCATAATAGCTAGGACCTTTTGGAATAGTCAGCATTTTAGAGTAAGATCAATAACTGTAGACATTTTCCTACAACTCCACTTCTTCCTATTTACCCTATCTCTCAAAATATACTTAGAATTGAATACTCCCTCCTCTCCTATTGACTAGGTGGATGCTGTCTTTATGCAGTAACTTTTGATCCCTATGCCCCTTCCTACCCCTTTTCTCCCGACTTCCCATGATTAGAACGTTTCCATTTGCCAGAAGGGTTCCAGGACTTTCATGCTGTAGCAAAGAGGCTGGAGGGGAATGGGAAGAGCTTAGCCAGAAAACTGAAGTTGATTTTTTTTTTAATCAAGTGCAGGGAGAGAGGAGGAAAAGAAAGACATGTGGGGGCAAATGGGCATATGGCAAATAAGAGGTTCTGGAGAATGTTTGGAGGAAGAGAGGGGATTAAAAAGGGATATAAGAAATGTTGCTGGGGGTTAGGAACTAGAGAGGTAGAAGTAAAAGGTCTGTGGGTGGGGGAGTGTGGATATTAAAAGAACCCCCCAAAGATCAAAAAGCAGCTGATGTCAGAGGGAGACAGAAGGTGGCACCCACTGTGCTGGAGGAGAAAGTTTTGTCTTCCTCCTAGGGAGCAGTGGGAAATCAGGAAGTGTTTTAAGCAGGCATGAGGACCCATGATCAGAATTCTTTTTCAATGACCTTGTGGCTGTGGTGTGGAGAAATATGGGGGGCACAAGAATGGGTGTGGGGAGGCCAGTAGTCCAGTGAGAGGTGATTAACAAGGTTGGTACAGTGGAGCTGGAGAGAAGGGAGCAGTTTCCAGAGATATTTAGCATATAAAATCAACAAGACTCTGATGAGTTGGAAATGGGGATATGAGGGCGAGGAAGTTGGCTACACTGCTTGTGGATTTCTGGCTAATGTAACAGGTTTAGGTGTGCTAAAAGTGATCAAAGAGGCCAGTTTGGAAACACAGTTATGAAATCAGATTTGGCCCTTGTAGAGGAGAGAATCTTTCTCCCTCTACCCATCTTAGGTTCACTGGCTAGGACTCTGTAAATTGCACTGACAAAAGACAGATTAACAAGAGAAAAATAAACAGAAGTTTATTGACATTGCATTACACATACACATGGGAGTACCCAGAGATGAGTAACTCAAAGGAGTGGCTAGAACTTGGGCTTATACAACATCTTAAAAACAAACAAAGAAACGAAAAACCAATATATTTTTAGAGAAGTGACATGACAATGGAAAAGGACTTTGAGTTTCTAGGGCAACAAGCTGTAGGAGGGCAAATATATGGTGTAACTAGTAGAAGAGAAGGGACAGTTAATAGTTTGTAATGTAGGCTCCTTGGTGCCATCTCTGAGTGGATGAGGGCCTTGAGTTGTCTCTAGTGATGAACTTCTGTCCATCCTGGTGGAGAGGGGAGCGGGAACACCTTTACAAATTTATGTCCCGAATTTAGACAAATAGAGGAGAGCTTGTATCTGCTTCTTAATTGCTTTCAGCTCAAAATAATCCTTATGTCAACGTGGCATTATTTTGAGGTGGCATATTCTGCTAGCCTTCACCTTGATGTAGGTATATGGTGTTTCTATGAGTTTACTAGGGCTGCTGTAACAAACTACCACAAACTGGAGGGGCTTAAAGCAATGGAAATTTATTCTTTCATGATTCTGGAGGATAGAAGTTTGAAATAAAGATATCAGCAGGGCCACGCTCTCTGTGAAAGCTCTAGAGAAGGATCCTTCTTTGCGGCTTCCAGCTTCTGGTGGTTGCTGGTAGTCTCTGGGGTTCCCTGGCTATAGCTGCATCATTCCAGTCTCTGCCTCCATCATCACATGCTATTCTCGTTGTGTATCTCTCGTCCCTGTGTCTTCTCTTTTTGCAAGAGCACCAGTCAAATTGAAGGCAGGTCCACTTGAGTCAGTATGATCTCATCTTTTTTAAAAATAATTTACTTATTTTTCAATTTACATCCAAGTTAGTTAGCATACAGTGCAACAATGATTTCAGGAGTAGATTCCTTAAAGCCCCTTACCCATTTAGCCCTTCATCCCTCCAACAATTCCTCCAGTAACTTTCTGTTTGTTCTCCCTATTTAAAAGTTTCTTATGTTTTGTCCCCCTCCCTGTTTCTGTATTATTTTTACTTCCCTTACCTTATGTTCATCTGTTCTGTCTCTTAAAGTCCTCATGTGAGTGAAGTCATATGATGTTTGTCTTTCTCTGACTGACTAATTTCACTTAGCATAATACCCTCCAGTTCCACCCATGTAGTTGCAAATGGCAAGATTTCATTCTTTTTGATTGCTGAGTAATACTCCATTGTATATATATACCACATCTTCTTTATCCATTCATTCATCGATGAACATTTGGGATCTTTCCATACTTTGGCTATTGTTGATAGTGCTGCTATAAACATGGGGGTGCATGTGTCCCTTCGAAACAGCACACCTGTATCCCTTGGGTAAATGCCTAGTAGTGCAATTGCTGGGTCATAGGGTAATTCTATTTTTAATTTTTAGAGGAACCTCCATGCTGTTTTCCAGAGTGGCTGCACCAGCTTGCATTCCCACCAACAATGCAAAAGAGATCCTTTTTCTCCACATCCTCACCAACATCTGTTGTTGCCTGAGTTGTTAATGTTAGCCATTCTGACAGGTGTGAGGTGGTATCTCATTGTGGTTTTGATTTGTATTTCCCTGAAGATGAGTGATGTTCACCATTTTTTCATGTGTTGGTTGGCCATCTGGATGGCTTGTTTGGAGAAGTGTCTATTCATGTCTTTTGCCCATTTCTTCACTGGATTATTTGTTTTTGGGGTGTTGAGTTTGATAAGTTCTTTATAGATTTTGGATACTAACCCTTTATCTGATATGTCATTTGCAAATATCTTCTCCCTTTCCAAGTATGACCTCATCTTAACTAATTACATCTGTAGAGGCCCTATTCTAGGTAAGATCATACTCACAGGGACCTGGGGTTGGTCAGCACTTCAACATGTCTTTTTGGAGGACACAATTCAGCCCAAAACAGTGCCTGTGCCTCTTCTAAGTGGAGAGGTGAGGTGGGCAGCTGGCTTTGTGGATCTGTAGTGATAGGGCTGCAGAGAGAGGAGGAAGATGGAAAGACACAAATGGTGACAATGTCATGTGAAAAATGCAAAAATAAGGACCTGAAGGAAGTGTAAGTGGAGAGCTAGGAGGTGGGGGCCCTGGGCGAGAGAGAGGGCAGAGGAGGACAACACAGAAAATGTTAAAATGGAATCTGAAGCTGAGTAGGATCCTTCACAGGAGCAAGATGAGGAACAGTGTAAGGGGGCAGAAGCATGAGGACTTGAGTACCCACTTGCAGTTGGGGGACTGACTGTGCAGTCTTGGAGTGGCTAGAGAACAGGGGGTCATGTGGCCTTGGGTCTTAAGGGATTTGGGTTTTGTGATAAAGGCTTCATGTTTAACTCTAAATGCAAAGCTGTGGAACTGTGGAGGGTTTTTGGTGGGATCCACAAGATCCAATTTGAGGTTGTTTTTTTAATTAAAAAAATTTTTTTAATGTTTATTTATTTTTGAAAGAGAGAACACAAGCGGGGGAGGGTCAGGGAGAGAGAGGGAGACACAGAATCTGAAGCAGGCTCCACGCTCTGAGCCATCAGCACAGAGCCCAATGTGGGGCTCAAACCCACAAACTGTGAGATCATGACCTGAGCTGAAGTTGGACACTTAACTGACTGAGCCACCCAGGCCCCACCTCCCCAGATTTGAGTTTTAAGCTAAGCCTAGCCAGCCCACATTGTAAATGGACTATAGAGGATTTGTGGCAGTTTTGGTGAGTGTGGAAGGGCACCATCTGCCCTGGCTGCCCGCTCTCCCACACACCCCACTCTGATTCCTGACTTCGACACCCACCCCTGGCCTCTCTGTGGTTTTGCTGATCATCTGGCCTGAGAGGCCACACAAGAGTTTTGGCTTTGTTTATTTATCCTTTCCCTCCCGCAGGCCTGTGGGGTTCAACAGCTACTTTGTGGTGTTGGGAGAAGAAGGGGCAGTTTGGACATCAACAAAGTGATGCACATTAAAGACAGGTTTTTTTAAACCAGAAAACATTTTACACAAATCTAGTTTTGGAGTCAGGCAGACCTGGGTGCACTTTTTTTTTTTTAATAGCTCTATTGAGATATAATTTACATATCATAAAATTCACCATTTTGAAGTGTATAACAGCAATATATTCAGAGTTGTGCACGCATCACCACGATCTAATTTTAGAAAAATTTCATCATCCCCAAAAGAAACCTTGCATTTGGGGGCACACTCTGACTCTACCCTTTCATAGCCGTGTGACTACTTAAGCCTCTCTAAGCTCCAGTTTCCTCATCTTGTAAGTGGGAATAGTAACATACAATTTCATGGGCTTATTCATGGGTGAATAGAGAGCAAATAACACCCTTATTACCACATGGTCTGGCACAGGGTCACCCCCCAGTAGATTTGAGTTGTATATATCTATGTATCATCAGTTTCTGTTGATTTAGTCAGAAACCACCCTAAACAGTTATTCATGCATTGTTGTCACAGCATCTACATTTTTTTGAAGAGTTTGTAGTCCTTACACTTAAACGTAATGCTTTTCACACACATGCGTTAACACACACACACACAAATACATAAACATACCACACCTCACAAACTCACACACATGCACAAATATTCCAATACAACACACATAGAATTAAGCAAACTTTGAGAGATTCAGAGAATTTCTGGAATCGTTCTATGCTTGTAAAGCTAAACCGTTCTGTGTGTCTGTGTGTGTGTGTGTGTGTGTGTATTTTAATGTGTACATATAGGCAAGGTATTTAGTGTCTCTCTAATATAGAGTTAACAGTAACAATTTTGGGGGGCTTCTCCCATATACCAATTTTAGGATTAAGTATTTTATATGTATCTTTATCTTTGCCTTGACCCTTAAAGTTAAAGTCACAACGTAGGAACCCTCATTTTGTAGGGAAGGAGAAAGGAGGCCCAGAGAAGTTAAGTTTCTTGCCCAAGGGCACATACTAACAAATGGAAGAGTCAGGATTTGAACTTAGGGCCTCCCCACAATGATGGGCTAACACCTAGCTTCAGGTTAGGCTCTCTCCAAATGCTTCTAGGAATCTACTTTTAGATGACAGGTAAGCTGATTCTCAGAGGCATCAGTGGGTGATAGGGCTGGTCGTTACCCCCAGAGTTACTTCCACTGTGGAAGGGGCTGCCACCTTACTGGCCTAAGCAACACTCTCAATCCTGGGAAAGGAGCAGAATCCTCCAGGGAGCTTTAAAAATATCTAGATTTCCTGGCTCCACTCCACTTTGCTTATAGCAGAAATTTCTAGGATGGATTTTAGAATCAGTACTTCTGAAAAGCTTCCAAGAGACCATTTTAGACAGAAAATATAGAAGCTATAAAATGCAAGAGTACAAGAAAATATAGGCATCTTAAAATTTACATTTTACTACAAGCAAAGTGGATACACAAATGATAGTTTGGGGAAAAGAGTTATAACACACATGGTAGGTGGTGGGTGTATTAGTTAGGGCACCACTAACTGCTGTACATATAAACCCGTCATTCTTTATGGCTTAACACAGTAGCTGTGAGGTTCTCACTCATAAGTGGTCCACAATGGGTGGTCTTGTTTGGCCAGCAGCTCTTTTCTAGGCAGAGATTCAGGAACCTGGGCTCCCTCCGTTTTGTGTGCCTCTGTCTTTAACACATGGCTTCAAAAGCTGTTGGGGGAAAGACAGGGAGGCTCACCAGGGGGCAGTTTTGTGGGAGTAGAACACAGTGCTTCTCCCCACACTTGACCAGCTACACTTCAGTCTGTGGATATGTCTAAGCAGGAGGGAGGCTGGTGCATGTAGTCTGGCTGCTCCTGGGAGGATGGAGAAAGAGGTTAGGCAAACTGTTAGCTTCTCTCTATCCCAGTGGATTCATATCTTATAAATTGATAACAAAAAGGCAAACAATCCAATGAAAAATAGGCAGAGGATAAGGACAGACTGTTCATAGAAGTGCAAACCCAAAAGACCAATGAACAGTAAAAGATGTTCAAGCTCTCTGGTACACAGGGAAATGCACAAACAGATAACAATGGGATATCAGTTTCTACCTACTGGATTATGAGAAGTTAAAGCCTGATAACACTACCAGTGGGAAGCAGTAGAGAACATACTTCCACACTCTTGGTAGAAATGCAGATTGCTACAACATTTTGGAATGAGTAAAGAAAATAAAAAACACACATTATTTCAACCTAACAGTGCCATTCCAGAGTCTCTCTTTCATAGAATAGAAGAGAGTATGGATAGATATGTCTTGGGATATTTACTGCATTGTTATTCATAGTGACAAAAATAAGACATAAAGTTCCCATCAATGGGGGACTGGTTTAATGGATTATAATTATCAACATAATGGAGTGTTTTGTAGTTTTAGAAAAGATGACTAAGAGCTATTCCTATGAGGTATTATTAAATGATAATCAAGACTCAGAGAAATGTATATGATTCCTTTTTATAAAAGGATAAATCAGGGGCACCTGGGTGGCTCAGTTGGTTAAGTGTCCCACTTCAGATCAGGTCATGATCTCATGGTTCATGAGTTTGAGCTCTGCATTAGGCTCACTGCTGTCAGCAAGGAACCTGCTTGGGATTCTCTTTCTCTCCCCCTCTCTCTCTGCCCCTCCCCTAACTTATGCATACTTGCGTGCTCTCTCTTTCTCTCTCAAAAATAAATAACATTTAAAAAATATTAAAAATAAAAATAAAAGGCTAAATCAAGGATAATCCACATCTCCCTTTTAAACTTCTCATTATTGTCACCATCACCATCATCATCATCATCATCATCATCATCATCCTATGCCTGTCTGCATATCTACTTATGATTGATGAACATAGAGAAAGGTTGTTAACATTGGTGACCTGGACCAAGGACTGTGGGCAAAAGGGGTCAGAGGTAGAATAAAATGGTAATCCCCCCACCACCCCCTGCCCCAGGTACTACATTTAAAGAGGTAGCAATAAAAAAACAGCATGGGTGATAAGACCACATAAAAGTTACATGCATCTATAACATGCATTCCTAACAAAATGCATGAATTTATGGTCATAGATGTATCTGTGATGGTTATTGCAGGGTGGCATTTCAGGTGAGTTTTAGTCTCTTCCTTATATCTTTATATATTATTCAAAATTTGATAATAAATATTTGTTACTTTTATAAACAGGAGGGAAACCAATGAGCTTTTTCAACAAGTTAAAAAAAAAAGACTTCCTGAATTATTCTGATGATTAGCCAAGCTTCATTATCAGGGATTGACTTAGGAAGCTAAAAAAATGGAAGTTGCAGCATCAGAAAGCAGGGTGTTAAGAAACCACTTCTGTGTGAGGCGGTCTTGCTGGGACCCCAGAAGCTAGTCACCATGGATCACTACCTACCTGCAGCTGGCTCTGAGGGGAAATGATGATCAGCTGGGGCATGAGGTGTCTTCCTTTGGAAGGGGCAGAATCTGGAGAAGGTGAGGAGCCAAGTTTGGAGTTCAGGTGCTGACTCTTACCATCTGAAAGTTCTAGGTTGGGGACAGGACACCTGGTGGATAGGGTGAGTGGCAAGAAAGCAATCAGGCTCAAGGGGTGGAGCAGGGGCATTGTTGCCAAGCAGACTGGGTTTAGATCTGGGCCCTGCCATTTACAAGCCGTGAGACCTTGGCCTGTTACTCCACCTGCCTGGACCCAAGTTTTCTCATTAGAAAAGTAAAGATAATGCTGTCTCCCTGGCAGGTTTGTGGTAAGGAAGGCAGATGATGCATGTGTATGCTGGCGGTGGCCCAGCCAGTTCTCCATGTGCATTGGCCTATCAGAAAGCTGAGGGTCGTGGTCCTGGGAGAGCCCATCGTTCAGCTAAGTGGGTAAGAGCAGAAGAGTGAGGAGCATCAGCAAGGTGACGAGTGAGGGCTGTTTTCAGTAGCAGCCTTGGTGCAAGGAAGTGCTGGCCACTAGGAAGGGGCAGAGGCACAGACAAGCTTGGCAGAGGGCCTCTGCATCTCCTGGCACCATTGCCCTCTGGACTCAGTTTCTTGTCTTTTCCCTCCCCAGCCCTTCAATAAATTCTTGTGGATTGGAATTAGGTGAGTGTTACAGACTGAATGTTTGTATCCTTCACCCCAGTTCATACATGGAAGCCCTAACCTTCAGTGTATATTTGGAGATGGGGACTCTAAGGAAGTAAGGTTCAATGTGGTCATAAGGGTAGGGCCCTGATCCAGTAGGGTTAATGTCCCTATAAGAAGGGGCTCTGAGCTCACCAAACTCCACACCCGAAAAACAAATAACCCAGTGAAGAAATGGGCAGAAAACATGAATAGACACTTCTCTAAAGAAGACATCCAGATGGCCAACAGGCACATGAAAAGATGTTCAGCGTCGCTCCTTATCAGGGAAATACAAATCAAAACCACACTCAGGTATCACCTCACGCCAGTCAGAGTGGCCAAAATGAACAAATCAGGAGACTATAGATGCTGGAGAGGATGTGGAGAAACGGGAACCCTCTTGCACTGTTGGTGGGAATGCAAATTGGTGCAGCCGCTCTGGAAAACAGTGTGGAGGTTCCTCAGAAAATTAAAAATAGACCTACCCTATGACCCAGCAATAGCACTGCTAGGAATCTACCCAAGGGATACAGGAGTACTGATGCATAGGGGCACTTGTACCCCAATGTTCATAGCAGCACTCTCAACAATAGCCAAATTATGGAAAGAGCCTAAATGTCCATCAACTGATGAATGGATAAAGAAATTGTGGTTTATATACACAATGGAATACTACGTGGCAATGAGAAAAAATGAAATATGGCCTTTTGTAGCAACGTGGATGGAACTGGAGAGTGTGATGCTAAGTGAAATAAGCCATACAGAGAAAGACAGATACCATATGGTTTCACTCTTATGTGGATCCTGAGAAACTCAACAGGAACCCATGGGGGAGGGGAAGGGAGAAAAAAAAAAAGACGTTAGAGTGGGAGAGAGCCAAAGCATAAGAGACTGTTAAAAACTGAGAACAAACTGAGGGTTGATGGGGGGTGGGAGGGAGGGGCGGGTGGGTGATGGGTATTGAGGAGGGCACCTTTTGGGATGAGCACTGGGTGTTATATGGAAACCAATTTGTCAATAAACTTCATAAAAAAAAAAAAAAAAAAAAAAAAAAAAAAAAAAAAAAAAAAAAAGAAGGGGCTCTGAAGAGATCGCTTCCTCTCTTAGCTCATGCACTGAGGAAGGGCCATGTGAGGACATAGCAAGAAGGTGGCTGTCTGAAAGCCATGAAGAGAGGCCTCCCCCAAAACTAAACCCTGATAGAACCTTGATCTTGGACCTTCCAGCCTCCAGAATTGAGAGGGAAAAAAAAGATTAATGTTTAAGCCATACAATCTGTGGTAATTTGTGAAGCTTCAGTTGTATATAATAAGAACACTTTATTCCATTTACTATTGACTGTAAATATTTACTATTACTCAAGACTGATATAGAACTCATGACTCTCAAAATGGTCTGAGCTCAGCAAGGAGACAGATGATTACATAGGATGGATGGTCTGCTCGAAAGGGGAAGTCCAGAGCACTCTGGGAGCAAAGAGAAGGGCATGGAGATCTAGCACATGTAACCTGGGATTTGCTAACTGGGTCCCAGTAGTGTTTTAAAAATTGAGAAATCTCATAAAAATCTAGACTTCCATCTTCTATTGAAAAATCAAACTGTGGTCACCCTAGGCCTGCATTTTCATAGCTGCTACCTTCAGAGACACTGTTCACCACTGTCCACACCACTCCCTATTATCTACTTGCGCAGCCAGATGCCCTCACTTATGTTGTCTGTCATGTGAGATCCCTGACATGAATGTTGCCTTTTTTATGCTCATAAATGTGCACAGCTAATTGTGGATTACCCCCTCTATGTTAGCCAGTCAGCCAGGTAAACTCAAACTAGGCCCAAAACCACAATGCTGACACTGTGAAGGTCTCTTGGCACCATATTGTATCACTCAGGACATTTCAGAGCTGGGAGAGTCTTTGGGGTCAGGGTAGTCTAAACATCTCATTTCCCATTTTGGAAACAGACACTCAGAGAGGTGAGTCACCTACCCCAGGTCACACAGCTAGAAAGCAGGTAGCCAGAATGAGAACCCAAGTTCCCTCATGCCTAGCCTGCTGTTTTTCCTATTAAATAATTCCCCCTCCCTCCCCCTTATCTTGGTAGAAAAAGGAAAGTATCAGTTTGCTACATAGAATTGGGAAAGTATTGTCATGTGATGTTTAATCCATGTTTGGGCCTTTTTTTTTCAACACTGTCAGAGAAATTATCAAAAGAAAATTATTGGAAAGTGTTAGCCGTGTATTATGGCTTCCAAGTCCATGAGCACAGATGTCCACTGGCAAAGTTGAAATAAAATTGGAAGAAATTAAAACTCATTTTGTTTTCCAGGCTCTGGTAATAAAAAATTCTTGCTGCAGATGAGTGCTCAGGCTCAGTCTCATCCCCCTTATTATCAGACAAAAGCAGAACCCAACAAAAATAGAAACTAATGCAGAAATCTGCTCTGGTTTCTTCTTTTGTGTACCAATGTTTTTGTTGGTCAAATCACATTATGGAGCAATCATTACAATGGCTTATCTTTCTAGGCCCCAAAGTACCTATTAAGGATGTGAAGGGATGGTCCATTAAAAAACAGGATGGTATGAGAGCCCTATCTCTTTGGGTCCCTGTGCCCCAGACTGGTGGTAGAGAGAATAATCAAGCATGAAATCTATCAAAGAATGGATGAGATGAGAAGTCGTGTCAGCTGGCTATGGGCTTTGGAGCCAGATTTTCTGGGTTCCAATCCCAGTTCTGTCATTGACTAGCAGTCTGACTTTGGGCAAGATACTTAACCTGTTGGTGCCTTCATTTCCTTATCAGTGAAACAGGGATGATGATTCTCGTCCCTGCCTTCCAAGATTATTTTGAAGATTCAGAACACTAAGTTTTAGTGTCTCACTTGATAACTGTTAGCTGGACCATCACAGCAGGTGACCAAGATCCTCCCCTTGACCAAACGGTAGTTAAGCTTCTTTGACCCCTGTTTTTGGTTAAGCCTTGACTGTGGGCTTCTGTGTCTGTACTTGCTAAGCCCAGTTTTTGAATCCTAAATCCTGCTAAGTCAGTTTGAAGAAATCCCCCATCTGTGATATGTGATCACCCTTGATGTATGATCAAATTCTTCATTCCACACACCCTTGGTATCTGATCACCCTGACCTGCCTTCAGCAAGAATCCTGTTAAGTCGGTTTAGCAAAAATCTCCTACCTGTGATGTCTCCTCTTAGTAGTTTTCCATCCACTGACTCCTTACTCTGGTCAGTGGCTGTAAATCCTGATTTGTCCTTGTTGTTTTGGGAGTTGAGCCCAATCTCTCCTACTGCAATACCCCCATTGCAGCATGCAGGGCACTTTATGTTCACTCTCTCATTTAATTTTTGCAAAAAGCCTGTGGGTAGGCATTATTACCCAATTTCACAGATGAGGAACTGAGTCAGAGTGGGTAAATGGCTGCCCAAAGTCAACCAGCCATAAGTGTCGGGGAGGGAGTATGAGGCTGGAGCCTGCGCCCATGCCCCTCTGGCACTGTGGAAGGCTTGATGAGTGGTGGGCACGGATGAAGGATAGGATGCCTGAGGAAAAGCTGGGAAATGGATCTCATATTCGATGTAACACAGGGCCGCATAGATGGGAGTCTTTGAGGGATTGTTGGGGGCTTGGGATTAGGCATTCCTGAGTTGGCACGCCATGCTGAAACCTTTACCAGGCTGGTAAGGGTGATCTCGGAGATGAGAAGGAGTGGGGTACATGTGTGTGTGTGTGTGGGGGGATGAGAAATATTAGATAATTTTTTTGCATTGTTTCCTGTAATCCTTTAGAGAAGATTCTTGGCCTCTGGGCTGGTGTCCAGACTCCATGTCCTATTGTGTCAACCCCACTCTCCTTCATGAGAAGGTACACTGTGGGGCCGTAGAGCACTTGAGCTGGAGGTTGTCTGGTCCAGTCTCTACTGTAGAGACCCAGAGAAGCTAAATTGATTAGTTTAGATTCATGGAGAAGCAGAGTTGGGTCAGAAACTAGATATCCTGATTTATTAATTCATTCTGTAAATAGATATTGAACATGTACTTTGTGCCAAAGACATTAGCCTTTTAGGAACCTCTTAGAACCCTACCTTCTCCAATTGAGCACAGGATTCCATCTCCTTTTTGCTCTTTTCCTAACTCATCACTGAATACCTCCTAGGCCCCAGGCCCTGCCAGGGGCAGTAATGGGATCAGATGAGGTTTTAGCAACATAGAGATTATAATGAGCACCCTCCCCTGATCCCAGACCTCCCAGGCAGACAGGTGTGGCCATCAGCCCTCACCCCCCTTTCCAGGCATCTGCTGGTTTCCCTCTGCTCTTCTGCATCCACGCATCCACATTCCCAGAATTAGTCATTCGTGCAGCAGCCTCCAATTTCCTTCTTCTGCTGGTTCATTTCTTCATTTCTGGGTTGCCTCCAGTATGCCTCTTTCCAAAGGATTAAGTGGCTTGTCCAAGGTTGTATGCCAGTTCCATCATGGGCTCCAGTATTTAGACTTAGATTGGGGATGGTTTCCCTGGGGGAAGGAGGGAAATCTATTATTTTTTGATAACTTACCAGAAATGTCACATATCCCATATGCACATTCCTTTCTTTTAGGAATTCAAGATTTAAAAAATAAACTCAAATGCCTAGTGACTTGCTTTTCTACACAGCTCTGCCCTTTCCACATACTCTTTCTTTGCTGCATCACCACCTTGGCCTCTAGGCCTTTGTGTTCTGCTCATAAAGAGACCCCCACCCCTCAGTAGTGCTATGACTTTGGGCAAGTTGCATAATTAGCATTTGAGGCCTCAGTTTCCCTTTCTGTAGAACTGAAACGATGGACAAAACCATAGTTGAAATGCATGGCGAGCATGTAGTAAATGTTAATTTCCCTCTCCCTTGGCTGTCCCAAAAGGATTTCTTTTCTTAGAGGAGGGCATCCATCTTTTTTCCATTTCACAATGTTGTCATTTCCCCTTTATGTAGGGAGTGGGGTTTGGCACCAAGAAGCCAGGTTTGGCGCATCTTGTCAGGGTGGGAAATAATATTGAGGGACTACACAGGGACTGGAGGGAACTGAGAAGGAGCTGGTCATCTCTTCCTGCCTGTGTGGATTGGCTGCTGGTCTCTGGGGGACTCTCTGCCCCACCCTGCAGGACGGGATTTTTGTGGTCCTACCCTGGATCCTCGAGGCCATCCATGTGCTCTCCATCCAGGCCTCAGGGAAGCCAAACAGGAAGTGAGCACTATCACGTGGGCAGCGCCCAGACCACCAGCCATGGGTCAGGGCTCAACTCTGCATTTGCGTGTGTGTAGGTACATGTGCGTGGGCCTACCTGCTTCAGTTTGCATGTGTGTGTCTGTGCATGTATTTCTCACAGCTCTATGGGAAACTGCTAGATGGCAGACAGGAAAGGAGTAGAGGAAGGACGTTTTCCAGGTCTGGGGAGTCAGGAGACCTCTGCCCCTGTCTCCTCACCCAGCCACGGGGGATTGGCCAAATGACCTCTTCTACTTTGATTCTGTAATGAACCATGGAACTGGCTCCCATTTGGCTGCCAGTCACCTCATCTGGGCATCCAGGCTGCAGGTCAGCTTTATGGTCCCGAGGGTGGCCTGGCTCCAGAGCTAAGGAGGTCAGCCTGATGATAATCTGTGCAGACCCCAGTCTCTGAGTGCAGAGCCACAGGTGGATCAGGAGCTGGGGGGCAGAGGTATGGGTAGAATGCTACTGAGGGGCAGCTGGGCAAAAGGCACCAAACATCGCAGGGAAGCCCCAGGCTGGCCCAGTAACCCGTCATGGAAGGCTGAGGTTCCTTGCTGCCTACCCAGCCATCTGGACTCCATTGTGCCCTCTCCCCATGCCAGTCCCTATAGCCATCACTCCAAGCACCAGTCTCCTCCTCATTCTCCCACAGGAACACATCTGCTCATTTTGTCCATCTGTGAAAATGTAAGTACAGTGCTGCCTAAGAATGACATGTGAGCCATCATCAGGCCTCAGCACAGCCCGTGGCACCAGGAGACTCTGTTACAGTGCCAATAACATGAATCCGTGGGTCTTAGTGACTTGGCCTATTGTTACTAAGTGCACATGCCCCATATCCATATGTCTTCTTTGAGGGGCCTCCAGAAATGTCTGTGTCTTGTAATTTAGGATGCCGGGGCCCTAGTGCTAGGAGCAGTGCTGGGGGAAGGCCACTCTTTGATTTTTACTGTGGAGCTGTAAGACCTGATCTTCCCCTAAACTCCAGGATTGGTTGTAGCCCAGATTCTGATTTCAGAAAGATGCTAGACTATTGGAATAGTCCTAGTGTATACCCTTGAAAAGACTTTCTCTAACACTTTAAAGCTTAATTCTCTTAGTTACAAATTCATATGATTTTTCTTGTGTTTCTTTTTTTCTTTTCTTTTTCTTTTTGTAGCTCTAGTGTCTAGCAGAGTACCTGGCAGGTAGTAGGAGCTTAATAGATGTATGTTGAATGAATGAAGTATAGATTCCTGTTAGATCTTATCAGTCATGTTTACCCTAGTATAAAGGAGTGTTCAATCTTTCCCAGTAAATAAGCACATGGCAAGGCTGGACAGGTGACTGAATAGAGCTCTTGTCAGTTTGGGAGCTGTTCTACACCAGCCCTACTGACTCCTCCAATCAGGGCATGCCAATTTTATATGACTTGCTTCCAGCCACCTTCAGGAGCCCATACAAGGTGGGCACAAGTGGCCTGGCTCTGAGAGTTCAGAAAATAAACATGTCCCTAAGCTGTTGGTCTCTTGGTCCCTTTGGGTTCTGTCCTAGGAGTCTATACATAGTCGAAATACACTGTCCCTCCTGTGAACAGCCTCAGAAATGGGGCAGCTACTGTCACTGGGCTCCTCACAGGAATCTGGAAGGTCTGTGGAAGTTTCTCTGGTGATGTGACATAGTGCCCACATTGGGAAAAATGGTTATTGGTTGCTGGAATGTTTCCTACAGAACCCTGGGAGACAGAGGGAGGAAGAAGAGCAAGTAGGAGCTTGTCCCACTCTGCCCAGGGAATTTCTCTCCCTGTCTCTTCGAAAGAATGAACCGTTAGCCCCTAAAGACATGAGGAAAATTGCCATATGGCCTGCCCTGCTCAGCGTGAAGCGGAAACTTGGCAAATGAGGTGCCCAGACTTAGAGACCCTTAGACCTTGAAGGGACCCCTGAGAGCATCTGTTCTAGCCTCCTCATTTTAGAAGTATGTCACTTAATTTTCAAACAGCTGGGGATTTTCTTGTTATCTTTTTGTTATTGATTTTAGCTTAATTCTACTGTGGTCAGAGAACATACTCTGTATGGTTTCACTTCTTTGGATTGTGTCAAGACTTGCTTTATGGCCCCATGGACGATCAATTTTGGTACATGTAAAACTTTGGTAAACTTAGAGAAATGTGTGTCTTACTGTTGTTGGGTGCAACATTCATTGTAAGTTAATTAGATCAAGTTACATATTATAGTGTTCAAATCTGGGATATTTTCGTGATTTTTCCTGTTTGTTCTATCAGTTACTGAGAGGCATATTAAACCTTCCATCATGACTCTAGAATGCATACATATTTTTAAATTCTGCCAAGTTTTGCTTCATATTTTTGAAGTCGTGCTATGAAATGCAATTGAATTTAGAATTGCTATGGCCTCCTGGTGGACTGAATTTTTATCATATTAGTTGTTCCTCTTTATCTCTAGTAATGCTTCTTGCCTCAAAGTTTACTTTGTCTGGTATTAGTTCAGCTCCCCTGTTTTCCTTAGGTTTAGACTTATATGGCATATCTTTTTTTCCTTCCTTCATTTGACCTACTTGTACCCTGATATTTAAGGTGTGTCTTTTAAAAGCAGTATATTGTTGGGTTTTATGATAATTTCTTTTGATTGACCTATTAGGCCATTTACATTTCATATAATTATTGATTCAGTGGGTTTAATTTTACCATCTTACTTTTCTTATTTTCTTTTGTCCCATCTGTTCTGTAGTCCTTTTTCTTTTTTTTCCTGCCTTCTGTTAGATAAATCAACTATTTTGAACATTTTTGTATTTTAAAATTTTTATTGAAGTGAAATTAATGTAACATAAAATTAACCACTTTAAAGTTAACTTAGTACATTCACAATGTTGTGCAACCACCATTCCTCTCTCTCTAATTCCAAAACATTCTCATCACCTCCAAAGGAAACCCCATGCCCCCTAAGCAGTCACTGCCCATTTTCCCCTCCCCTCTTCCCATAGATTATGGGATAAATCAAATACTTTTTTTTTTATCATTCCATTTCCTCTTCTATAACCTTGTTATTATGCATTCTCTTAGTGGTTACCTCAGGTTATAACGCACATCTATGACTTATTAGATTTTACTTCAAATTAGAACTTTTATAGCTTCCAGGGCAAGGGAACTGTTTTAGACATGCTCCAGTTTTTGTCTCCTCAACCTTGTGCAGCTGCTGAGAGCCAAGGTTAGCTCACTAAACTCTTAGGTTCCTCTTTCTGCTTGGCTTCGTATCTACTCGCCTTGAACTATGAATCAGCAAGAACGTTATGGGACAAAGTGCTGGCAGAGCATTCAACTCAATCACTTCACTTGGTTTTCTTCTCTCTGAGATTCTGTTTCCTCAAGTCCTGCCTGCCAGGGTCTCTCTCCAACACCTTTTACTTTCTCCCTCCCTCCCTTCCTTCCTTCCTTCCTTCCTTCCTTCCTTCCTTCCTTCCTTCTTTCCTCTCATTCTTTCTTTGTTTCTTTCTTTCTTTTCCTTCCTTCCTTCCTTCCTTCCTTCCTTCCTTCCTTCCTTCCTTCCTTGCCTTTTGTATCTCATCTAGCTTTTTGAGATGTTCTCAGTGGGAGGGTTGGTCACAAGTTACTCCGCCTTTCTCAGGAACAGAAATCTGGCTCCCTCACTTTATAGCAAGGAAGCAGAGGTCTGGAGGGGAAGTGGTTGTCTAGTTTCATCCTGCTAATTAAGGCAGAGCTGGAATTAGAAATCAGGTCTCCTGATACCCATTCCAGTGCTGTTTCCACTAGAGCATATTGGGCAACAAGATGATCTTAGTCTATCAAACACTCACCCAAGCCATAATTCATTTATTAAACAAATATTTTTGAAGGTCTTGCTCTGTGCCAAGCATTGGGCAAATAAATGTGTCTTTTTTTTTCCTGACTGCTTTTGAGATATTCTCTTTGTCTTCTTTTTCAGAAGTTTTATTATGATATGTGTAGGTGTGGTCTTCTTTGTATTTACTTTACTTAGAGATGATATACCTTCTTAAATCTATAGCTTGAGGTTTTTCATCCATTTTGGAAACATCTCAACAATTACGTCTCAAATATCTTATCTGCTTCATGCTTTTCTCCCTCTTGTTTGGAGACTCCAGTTACATGTATGCAATACTTTCAGGAATTATATACAACCTTGGCAGGCGGTGTGGATCAGGCAGGTCTCTTATTTAAGAAATAGGTTTAGCTCCCTGTTGCAGAGACATAGAATAACACTGGCTTAAATACAATCATTTGTTTCTCTTTTATTTAATAGGCTGGAGGTAGGCATTCTAGTTTTCCAGCAGTGGCTCTGCTCCTCAGTTGTTGACCTCATCTGCCTGAACCAGTATGGCTTTCACTACATCTTTGCTCCAGTCAGATGGATGGAAGAAGTGGGTAAGAAGTTTCTCCTCAGAGTTTCTCCCTGGAGGTTGTCTACCTCACTTTATTTCACATCCTATTGACTGAAATTTGGTTAGTTTGCCACAACTAACTGCAAGGAGGGGGGGCAGGGAAATGTAATCTTTATTCTGGGAGGTCATTTCTTATGCTAAGATTTAGAGAGTCTATTGCTTTGAGACAAAAGAAGATACTAAATACTGGGGGACAATTAGCAGCCTCTTCCACAGAAATGAATCATAATACAAGGCAACAGGTTCCAAACTAAGGCCTCAGAGGAAGAAGTTGGAAAAAGTGTCATAAAAGAAGTAACATCTGACTCGGCATTGAAGGGTGAATAGGAGTTTACTGAGGGAAAAAATGATCAAATGACACTCCAGGCAGGGATACTGGCAGAAGCACTTGATTCTTGAGAGCAGAGCTCACATATCTTTTTTCGTCTTTCTAACCCCAGTGACTGGTACATAACATCTTACTATGTCGATATTGTCAAATGGAATCAATTGTGAGGGCAGAAGGAGAGGGAGTGTTTCACTCTGGAGACTGGAGGCCTTGTGGAGCTGGAAAGGCAGTCATTAGCATCATCATGGGGATGGGAGAGGATTCATGCCACTCTACATACATTGAGATCTAAGGTGGAAACAAGCATGCTAAGTTGAAATTGCCCTGGGAGACAGCTTGGGCAGCAGTGGGGACTGGAGATGTGGTGTGGGGGTTGTCTTTGGGAGAGTGACAACTGAGGCTATTTTGAGAAGCTACTGTCTTCTAAGGAGAAAATGTATTGAGAATAAAAAGGCTAGGCAAGGACTGAACCTCTGTAATGAAGGAAAAGAAAGAGGAAGCAGAAAGGCCGGCTGTGCAGGGCAGGCTGCACTCGAGAGCTTTAAGAGGCCTCTTTCCTCTCTGAGGGGCTCCCCGACTCTTCCAGACTGTCCACTCCCCTGGACCTGGCCCACCTCCTTTCTGTGACTTGTTCTTCCCTTGATGCCTGCTAGCTTTCAATTAATGACTAATTCAATTTCATGTTCATTAAACTTTCATCAGATAATTATATTTCATCCATAAAAGGATTTGAGGCAGCATTCTAGCTTAATTTTTATCATACAAGTAATCCATATTCACTGTTAAAAGTATCAGAAAATATAATTAAACAAAAGAAAGGATATTAAAATCACCCATGATCCCTCCACCTAGATTGTTAGCATTTGGTACATATGTGTTCAGATTTATCTATGCTCTCTCCTTCACTAATAGTATTAGTATCAGTAAGTGCTAATCTCAAAAAATTTTTTTTCTGTCTCAGAAGAGAGTGAGCACACACAAACCAGTGGGGGAGAGGGGTAGAAGGGGAGAAGGGGAAAGAGGCAGAGGCAGAGAGAGAGAGAGAGAGAGACAGAGAGAGAGAGAAAGGGAGAGAATCTTAAGCAGGCTCCACACTCAGCACAGAGCCCAACATGGGGCTTGATCCCACAACCCTGGGATCATGACCTGAACTGAAATTCAGAGTCCAACTGAGCCACCCAGGTGCCACAACAATTGGTTATATTTTTGAGCTGTATGTTCCAGCTACGGTTATGTTTGATATCTGTATTACATTGTTTAAACCTTAGAGCGGCCTATGACATAGTTATTACTACTATCCTAATATTATATAGATAAGGAAACTGAAGCACAGAGGTTTGAAATTTACCCAGAGTGTGTTATTATTTTTTTTAAATATAGTTGACACACAATATTACATTAGTTTCATGTGTGCAATTTAGTGATTTGACAAGTTTGTATATTAGATTATGTTTACCATAAGTGTAGCGACTGTCTATCTTATTACATCACTATTACAGTATCATTAACTGTATTCCTTATGCTCTGCTTTTTATTCCTGTGACTTACTCATTCCATAGCTGGAGGCCTGTATCTCCCACTGCCCTTCACCCATTTTGCCCATCTCTGTACCACTATCTCTTCTGGCAACCATCAGTTTGTTCTCTGTATTTATAGTTCTGATTCTGCTTTTTGTTTGTGTATTCATTTTTAGATTCCATTTATGAGTGAAATCACATGACCTTTGTCTTTCTCAATCTGACTTATTTCACTTAGCATTATACCTTCTGGGTCCATCCATCTTGTCTCAAATGGCATGATCTCATCCTTTTTTATGGCTGTGTAATATTCCATTGCACGCGCGCGCGCGTGTGTGTGTGTGTACATTTTCCTTATCCAGTCGCCTATTGATGTCTTTCATGTCTTGGCTATTGTAAATAATCCTGTAATAAATGTAAAGATGCATGTATCTTTTCAAGTGTTTTTGGTTTCCCTGGGTTAATACTCAGTAATTGAATTATTGGATCACATAGTATTTTTTTAATGTTTATTTATTTATTTTGAGAGAGAGAGAGCATGCAAACAGGCGGGGGGCAGACAGAGGAGAGAGAGAATCCCAAGCAGGCTCCACACTAATACTCCAGAGCCTGACATGGGGCTTGACCCCACAAACCATGAGATCATGGTTTGAGCTGAAATCAAGAATCAGTCGCTCAACTGAGCCACATGGTATTTCTAATTTTTTAAGTTTATTTATTTATTTTGATTGATTGAGAGAGAGAGAGAGAGAGAGCAGGGAAGGGGCAGAAAGAGAGAGAGAGAGCAGGGAAGGGGCAGAGAGAGAGAGAGAGAGAGAGAGAGAGAGAGAGAGAGAATATCCCAAGCAGGCTACATACTGTCAGCTGAGAGGCCAATGCAGGGCTTGATCTCATGAACCATGAGATCATGATGTGAACCAAAATCAATAGTTGGATACTTAACCGACTGAGACACCCAAGCGCCCCCATGGTATTTCTATTTTTAATTTTTTGAGAAACCTCCATAATGTTTTTCATAGTGGCTGTACCAATTTATATTCCCACCAACAGTGATGAGCATTCCTTTTTCTCCACATCCTTGCTAACATTGGTATTTCTTGTCTTCCTGATTTTAGTTATTCTAACAGGCATGAGGTAATATCTCATTGTCGTTTTGAGTTGCATTTCCCTGATGATTAGTGATCATCATGTGCCTGTTGGTCATCTGTATATCTTCTTTGGAAAAATGTCTATTCAGGTCCTTAGCCCATTTTTTAATTGGATTGTTTGTTTTTTTGGTGTTGAGTTGTATGAATTATTTATGTATTTTGGATATTAACCTCTTGTCAGATATATCATTTGCAAATATCTTCTGCCAGTCAGTAGGTTGCCTTTTTGTTTGGTTGATGGTTTCCTTTGCTGTGCAGAAGCTTTTTACTTTAATGTTGTTTTAGGAGATGTATCTAGAAAAATGTTGCTATGGCTAATGTCAGATAAATTACTGCCTGTGTTCTCTTCTAACACTTTTCTGGCTTCAGGTCTCAGGTTTAGGTCTTTAGTCCATTTTGAGTTTATTTTTGTATGTGGGGTTAGAAAGTAGTTCACTTTCATTCTTTTGCATGTAGCTGTCCATTTTTCCCAGCACCATTTATTAAAAAGACTGTCTTTCTCCCCATTATATATTCTTGCCTCCTTTGCCATAGGATTAGTTGAACATATAAATGTGGGTTTATTTCTGGGATCTCTATCCTGTTCTGTTGATCTATATGTCTCTAACTAGTATATTATTCTAACCTATGGTAATACCAGTTTGTTTTTTGACTTCTGATTATGAAAAATTTTCAAATTTATAGGTAAGCAGAGGGAATAGAATGATGAAGTCCTGTGCAGCCAACACCCAGCTTCAACAGCCATCAATTCATTAATTTGGTTTTACCCATTCTCCTAGCCAGCTCTACCCCAATTATTCTAAAGTGAATCCCATCAATCACACCATTTCATCCACAATGCATAGCTCCATAAACAAAGGCCCTTTTAAAATGTAACCACAGTCCTGTTAGCACTACCTGTCCAAGTGAACAACTCCCTAACATCATCACTTTCTAATAGTGATGATCTAATCTCCCCAGTTTTCTCATAAATATTTCCTCACTGTTTATTTAAATCAGGACCACACATGCTCCTTCATAGTGTTGGGGCTGGAATTCACACCCAGATTGGTCTAGCCCCAACCCATGCTCTTTCCAAACACCAAATTCACATTATGAATTGAAAAATCTGTGTGGTTTATACTACATTTAACTTAGACATATGTATATATACAACAATTTGTTGAGTTTTAGGTATTAATTAAGGCAGTAAAGCTAAGGTATTAATTTGTAATTTCCTCTTTACTAAGGAATTGGTGGAAAACCTCTATAATCTGCCAAGTTTCTCTTCTTATGTCCTGCAGGTATTTTGATCTCTAAGGAGTTTTCTACTCTATTTTTGTCTCACAATTTGTTGTTCTGAGATTGTTATTTCCATATACAAAGATCTTTGTTGTTATTTTCATTCATCTATCCATTCATCCAACAAATTAATTGAGTATCTATTATTTGCCAGAGACTGTGACTGACAGATATGGGCCCGATTCCTGTGGACCTATATTCATTCGTATGCGGGAGAGAGACAAACCAAAAGCAAATGGAAAAATTATTACAGCAATTTTAAATTGTGATGAATACCATGTAAAAGCAGCAAGGAGTGAATGTAGAGAAGGATGGTAGAAATTACTATCAGAAATTATTTGCTTTTACTTGCTCAAAGTTCTTTTTAAGTGCATCCTCCATTATTGGTATTTACAAGAGATTGCATCTTTAAATATGCTTTTTTGCTAACTGCTTGTTATCTATTAATCTCCAGTAGCTTCCTTTTCTTTATTTGTGACGTTGTCATTTTGCTCCTCCACCTCTTTAATGTGTGCCATGTTCTGCTGACGATGTGATAGTGGTGGGACTTGGCACTTGGTTTGTTTGGTGAAAAGAGGAACTTCCATTCTGAGTTTAAGCAGAAGAGATCTCCCATTAGGCAGAAACATGGTTATCATAATGCTAGTTAGATCACTCTTCTGGGTGCTGTTGTTCTGTCCATGAAAATGTTTTTTAAATGGAGTTGGTAGATATTTATTGAAAATATTTAAGTGAGGGGCGCCTGGGTGGCGCAGTCGGTTAAGCGTCCGACTTCAGCCAGGTCATGATCTTGCGGTCTGTGAGTTCGAGCCCCGCGTCGGGCTCTGGGCTGATGGCTCAGAGCCTGGAGCCTGTTTCCGATTCTGTGTCTCCCTCTCTCTCTGCCCCTCCCCCGTTCATGCTCTGTCTCTCTCTGTCCCAAAAATAAATAAACGTTGAAAATATTTAAGTGATATAAAAGTTTATACATGAACTAAAGTCTCTATCAACCTACTCTCCTTCCATTCTCAATCCTCAAGTATAAGCCCTAGTGGCATATCTGGATGACCCCCTCTATCTTTTCCTATGTGTTTGAGGTGAGGAAGAATAGATTGGAGAATGGGACCAGCTCACACAGATGTGTGGGATGGAGAGTCTGTGGGCGATGCTTATTATGAGAACCCTCCCTTGTGAGCAGCCAGAGTCTTCAGTGGTTATGACACCTCAGGGCCCTGTGAGCTATTTTGTTTTGGCCTAGGTGGTTACTGTTCTTTGGGAAGTTTACCTTTTGAGCTGGATACAGCTTAACATATCACTTATCACTTGGCAATTTTTGGAGATAAAAATATAACAAATAGTGTTTATGACCCTCTTGTCATTGTAGGACTGCTAGTTATTCTCCAGATTGAACAAATGTGAAAGGAGATGATTTGGCACCATCAAAATCATCAAATTTAACATAATAGGCCATTTGAAGGCAAATTCAAAAGGGATGTTCAATTAATGTTTCAACGGACACTACAACTGCTGAAACAGCGTGAATATGCAAAAGTAGATAAGTGGAAGAATATTAACCATGTAAACACTGATTATTTTTTTAAGTTTATTTATTTATGTTGGGGGGGGGTGCAGAGAAAGAGAGGGAGAGAGAATCCCAAGCAGACTCCATGCACTCACTGCAGAGAGAGATGTAGGACTCCGTCTTAACAAACTGTGAGATCATGACCTGAGCCAAAATCAAGAGTCAGATGCTCAGCTGACTGAGCCACTCAGGTGCCCTAGCACTGGTTAGTAAATAAAATACATTTCGTTCATTATTTGTTAAAAATATTTATTTTAGAGGGAGGGAGAGAGACAGAGCATGAGCGGGGGAAGGACAGAGAGAGAGGGAGACACAGAATCTGAAGCAGGCTCCAGACTCTGAGTTGTCAGCACAGAGCCCGACTGGGGCTCGAACTCACGAACTGCAAGATTATGAGCTGAAGTCGGATGCTTAACTGACTGAGCTACCCAGGCGCCCCTAGTTCACTATTCTTTAAGAGAAATACTTTGATCTCATTTTGGGTATATGTATGAATTTATATACAATTTTCTGAAACTTGCTGTTTTCACTCAACAGTATCTATACTACATACAGTTCTACCTCATTCTTTTGGTAGAATGCATAGTATTCCATAGCATGGATATTCTTTACTGTATATAACCACTTTTCTATTGGTAGATATTAAGGATGCCTATAACTGTGTACTATTGTCAATAACATTGAAGCAAGTAGCTTTGTACAGATATCCTTGAATGTGTGTGTATTTCCATAGGATAGATTTCTAAAAGTGAATCTGAGTCAAAGGGTATATATATATATATATACACACACACACACACACACATATATATACGTATGTGTGTATATATATATATATATATATATATATATACATACGTATATATACATATATATACGTATATATATATATTTGAAATGTTGATAGACTTATAAGATTATCTTCTAAAGATGTTAAAACAAAGCACAGTGTATGAAAGAGCTCTATTCTTTAAACCCTACTCCCACTTGATATTATCAGGTCTTTACATGTTCCCAATATGATAGGTTTAACATAGCATCTTATTTTCATATCAATTGCTCTGATAACCAGGGAGGCTGATCATTTTTTTTTTCATTACATGTATTAGCCATTTGCATTTCTTAGACCGAAAGTGTCTTGTCTATATCTTTAGTTCATTTTTCTGTTGAGCTATTTATTTTCTTTTTTAAAAAAATGTTTGTTTTGAGAGAGAGAAGGTGAGAGTGAGTGCTCGTGAGCAGGGGGAGGGGCAGAGAGAGGGGGGGGGGAGAGAATCCCAAGCAGGCTCCTTGCTGTCAGCACAGAGCCAGGCATGGGGCTCTGTCTCAACAAACTGTGATATCATGGCCTGAACCAAAATCAAGTCAGATGCTTAACTGACTGATCCACCCAGGCACCCCTACTTATTTATTTTCATGTTGATTTCTAGGAGCTCTTTTTTATATCATAGGGATATTAACCTCTGGATTGTTACCTACATTGTACATATTTTCCAGTTGTTTTTTGTTGTCAAATGTTATCATAATTGTAATCATATTTTTTGCTACACGGAAAGAAATGTTTTCATTTTAAGGAGCCAAGATTTCAGGCTATTTTTTTCTGGCTTCTAGGTTCTACTTTCCCCAATATTAACCATTAACCATCTTCTTTGACTGTACTTGCTGAAGTGCTTCCTATTTAGCTACTTCATGCACAGTAGTAGGTAGGCTATAATCAGTGGGAAGGAGAATGAAGCAAGAGAGAGAAAGAAAGACGAGAGGAAAAAAGGAAGAGGGAAGAAGAGCGAAGAGGGAGGAGAGAACTGAAGCCAAGAATTCTTAGCAGAATCTGCTAGCTCTTGTTCTTGTCTCTAACCTTCAAATGGCTCTTGCTTTCCACACAGACCCTTCTAGGAAAGCTAATCATGGGAATGGGAGATACTTGTGTTTCTCAAGCTCCACTCCCTGCTGCCCCTAATGGTTTTCCATGCTGTTACCTTCCTAGAAATGCTCCAGATTCCTTTTTCAGCCACAACCGCCATTTCTCATGGCTTTTCTGGGGTGGGGCTTTAGGCTCTTTCCTCAAAACAAGACAAAACCTAATGCTCTGTAAGAATGTCTTTTAGGACACATTCCATTGGAGGTGTGGGAGGTAATTTTAGGTGGTACATAAAATAACTTTGAATCAAAGTTGAGATAGTTATTTCCTTTCTAATTGCTTCCTAATCTTTCTGATTGTATCAAGGAGAAATTTAGCATGATAGTAATGTTTTCCACACCTCCCTAACTCATGCTAATCTCACTCCTTAACCAAAAAATAGGCCCCAGGATGGCATCCTTTAGTAGACAACTATTTAGTTAGAATTTCACAACATGTTATTGTTTTCATTGTATTTATTTTCTATAGCTACATTCTATTTGTGGGAAATGATTATAGTAGGGATTTAGAGTAGAGATATAAAGTTTCCTTTTAAAGTTTATTTATTTTTAGAAAAACAGAGTCAACAATAGTACAGATGGTACTGGCATAAAATAAAACTCATGCCAGTGATACCCCATAAGTGGGAGTTGGGGAAGCAGGTAGCCACCTCGGTCATAGCCCCCCATCAGCTCTATTTCCCTTCATTCCACCCCTTGCCTAGGGGCATCTACTACCCCAGTCCCGCCTGTCCCCAAATTCTAGCTCCCTCTCTGCTCTTCCAATCATGTCAATACTGACCAGCTCTTGGAGCTCCCTTTTCTAAAGGAATTTACATTGGTGTGTTAATGGGTGTTACCTGTTCAATTTAATCATGTCATTTTAATAATGATTTCTCTTAGCTCATAAGAGAAAATGAAAAGAGCCTGTAAGTTCTGTGGTCATATAGGTGTCGGTCTAATTCCTGCCTTAAACAAATATTAACTGTGACTTTGGCACGTCAGTTAACCCAAAGAGCAAGTTTAGCATACTGGGACTTTAGGAAAGGGAGGAAGACAGCCTTATAGGGATACAGGCAAAGCCTTTAAAAAGATCTCTCTACTCCTAGCTAGAACAATTAGACCAGAAAAAAAAAATGCATCCAATCTGGAAAAGAAGAAGTAAAATAATCTCTGTTCATAGATGACATGATCTTATATGTAAAAAACCCTAAAGATTCCACATACAAAAAAAACCCTGTTAGAACTAATAAATGAATTCAGCACAGTTGCAGGATACAAACACTTCTATACACTAACAATGAACAGTTTGGAAAGGAAATTAATACAACAATTCCATTTATATAAAAAGGATAAAATACTTAGTAATAAACTTAACCAAGTAGGCAGTAGACTTATACATTGAAAACTACAAAATGTTGCTGAAAGAAATTAAAGAAGATAAGAAATTAATTGGAAGAAGAGAAATAAATGGAAAGTCATCCTGTGTTAATGGATTGGGAGACTTAATAGTGTTGATGTTCATATTTACCCCAAGTAATCTTCAGATTCAGTGAAATTCCTATCAAAATAACAATGGCATTTTTTTGGTAGCAATAGAAAAATAATCCTAAATTTCATATGGCATTTCAAATGATCCTGAATAGCCAAAACAATCAATCTTCAGAAAGAACAAAGCTAAAGGCCTCATGCTTCCTGATTTCAAAATATATTACAAAACTATAGTGATCAAAACAATATGGTATTGGCAGAAAGACTAACACTGAAACCAATGGAAAAGGAAAGAGAGCCCAGAAATAAACTGTTGCAGATATGGCCAAATGATCTTCAACAAGGGTGCTGAGACTGCATCATGGGGCAAGGATAGTGTCTTCAACAAATGGTGATGGGCAAACTGGAGAACCACATGCAAAATAATGAAAATGGACTCTTCTTTTACATCATATACAGAAATTAGCAAAGTGGATTAAAGACCTAAATTTAAGACCTGAGACTAAATATTGTAGAAGAAAACACAGGGAAAGCTTCATGAAATGGAATTGGCAATTATTCCTTGGATATGAAACCAAAAGCACAGATAACCAAAACAAAAAGAGACAAATGAGATGACATCAAACTTAAAATCTTCTGCATGGCAAAGGAAACAATCAACAAAGTGAAAAGGCAACCTACAGAATTGGAGAAAATATTTGCAAACCATATACCTGATAAGGTGTTAATGTCTAAAATATATAAGGAACTCCTCCAAATTAAAAACAACAATAATAACAAAACATGGGCAAAGGACTTGAATAGACATTTCTTCAAAAACGATATATGAAAGGCCAACAAACGTGAAAAGAAGCTCAACATCACTAATCATCAGGGAAAAGTAAATCAAAACCTTAGTGAGATATCTCCTTACACCCATTAGGATGGCTACTATAAAAACAAAACCCAGAAAGTAACAAGTGTTGGTGAGGATGTAGAGAAATTGGAATGCTTGTGTGCTGTTAGTGGGAATATAAAGTGATGCTGCAATTAAAAACATAATGAAGATTTCTCAAAAAACTAAAAATAGAACTCTCCTGTGATTCAGCAATCCTACCTCTGTGCCCATATCCAAAAGAATAGAAAACAGAATTGTGAAGAGATATTTGCACACCTATGTTCACTGTAACATTATTCACAATAGTGAAGATGTGGAAGCAGCCTTAATACCCAGCAGTGGATGAGTGGATAAAGAAGATGTAGTATGAACACACACACACACACACTCACTCACTCACTCACTCACTGGAGTATTTACTCAGCCTGAAGAAGGAAATCCTGTCATATGCTACAAAGTGTATGAACCTGGAGGACATTATGCTAAGTGAAATCAGCCAATCACAAAAAAGACAAATACTGCCAGATTCTGCTTATATGAGGTGTCAAAAGTAGTCAAACTCTTAAAAAGTAAAATGGAGGTTGCCAGGGGCTGAGGGGAGGAGGAAATGAGGATTGTTGTTCAATAGATATCTAGTTTCATCATGCAAAATGAATAAGTTCCAGGGGCACTTGGGTGGTGCAGCCAGTTCAGCATCCAACTCTTGATTTCTGCTCAAGTCATGATCTCATGGTTCCTGAATTCAAGCCCTGCATCAGGCTTTACACTGAGGGCGCAGAGCCTACCAAGGATTCTCTTTCTCTCCCTCTCTCTCTGCCCTTCCCCTCTCACTCTCTCTCACTCAAATAAATAAATAAACTTAAAAAAAATTAAGAAGAAAAAGAAAAGCCCTAGGGATCTGTTCTACAACAGTATGCATACAGTTATCAATACTGTACTGTACACTTAAAAATTGTTAAGGGGTTAAACTGATATTATATTAATTAATTTATTTATAATTATTTATAATGATATAAAAGTCCCTCCTTGCCAAATAGCATTATTCATAATAGCCCAAACTGAAATTACCTAAATGCCTGTCAGCAGGAGGGTAGATAAATAAAATGTACCTGAGTTTCTCAATGGAATACTACACAACAATGAGAATAAAGAACCACAACTGCAAGATATAGTATGGGTGAAACTCATAAGCATAATGTCGAGCAAAAGAAGCCAGACACAAGCTAGTTCATACTGTGTGATTCCACTTCCAAAAAGTACAAAACAGGCACAACTCGTGTGCTGTTAGAAGTCAGCATGGGGCTCCCCCTAGGGTGGAGGGTAGTGCCTGGAAGAGGTCATGGGCAGGGCTCCTGGGGCATGGTTGTGCTTCTTGACCTATGTGTTTGTTTCACAAGTGTGTTCACTTTGGAAAAACTCACTGGGCTGAGCACACGTGATATAGACACTTTTCTCTATGCCAATTATTCTTCATTACAAAAAATTTTTAAACTATTAAAAAAAAAGCCCTTCCCACCATTTTGTATATTATGCAAATATACAAATGTATATTATGTAGCCAAAGCTCCTTTTGGTGTCAGCAAAATGGGGAAGGATTGTTATCTACTTTATAGAAAGAGGAAGAGGAAGAGGAATCAGGAGAACCAAGGGGATCGGGAAGAGCAAGTCCCAGAAACACCTCTGGTTTGGGACCTGCTCCGAGGAGGGGCTTCCTTCACCAGGACACAGATAATGAGCTCCAGGAGGTCCCTATGAGAAGTGGTCCTGACTGGCGCTGGGGAGCTGGTGCCCACCATGGCTCCTCCTCACCTTCCTCCTCATCCTTCCAGTTGCACTTTCCCGAGTGAGGCTGCGAACCAGGTATACCAGCCCAGGAATTAAAAAGGCCGGCAAGGTACATTCCCAAACCAGTGCACAAGTGAAGGGCACAGCTGGCCCACACTATGTTCCAGGGAGCCTAGGGTGGTGCTTCATATGAGATTTGAAGAACTGTTTACAGCTTCTGTAGGTGTTCCTTTTGTTAGTTATTTTCACTATGTGTTCCTGTGGCTTGGCAGTGATAAGCAGCCTGAGGGCCACTAGGAGGGAAGGCAAGGGTGTGTTGATTGGGGGAAGAAGTTGGGGGCTGATTGGGCCAGGTGTGTTTTTGGAAGGAGAGAATTTTGGGATCCAGGAGGCAAGAAGTGCATGGGGCATAGCCCAGAGGGGAGCAGAAGCAGGGATCCCAGGGTGGGCTGAGGAAGAGCAGGGGTGGGGAGCCCTTTGAAGGGCTGATATGGGGCAACTGGCTGAGGCCAGAATGATCCCCACCCCTAGGAATGAGCAGAGGGCTCATTGGCTTATGTTCCTAAAGTGTGTTGTACTTATATCCCCAAGTGCCTTTGTCTTTAAACATTTTTTTTGAATTATGAAATACACACACACAAGTAATATTATAGCCATCCATGGAGACTCTTCCTATTTGCCACATTGGATTTAGAGCTCCCTGCCTCTCCAAGGGAAACACAAGCAAAAATGAACTATTGGGACCTCATCAAGATAAAAACTTCTGCACAGTGAAGGAAACAATCAACAAACCTAAAAGGCAACTGAGGGAATGGGAGAAGATATTTGAAAATGACATATCTGATAAAGGGTTAGTATTCAAAATGTATAAATAACTGACCAAACTCAACACCCAGAAAACAAATAATCCAGTGAAGAAATGGGTAGAAGACATGAATAGACACTTTTCAAAGAAGACATCCAGATGGCTAACAGACACATGAAAAGATGCTCAACATCACTCATCATCAGGGAAATAAAAATCAAAACCACAGAGAGATACCACCTCACACCTGTCAAAATGGCTAAAATTAACAACTCAGGTAACAACAGATGTTGGCAAGGTTGCAGAGAAAGGGAACCCTTTTGCACTGCTGGTGGGAATGCAAACTGGTGCAACCACCCTGGAAAACAGTATGGAGGTTCCTCAAAAAATTAAAAATAGAACTACCCTATGACCCGGCAATTGCTCTACTAGGTATTTATCTAAAGGATACAAAAATTCTGATTCAAAGGGGGCATATGCACCCCAATTTTTATAGCAGTGCTATCAACAATAGCCAAAGTATGAAAAGAGCCCTAATGTTAATTGACTGATGAATGGATAAAGGAGATGTGGTATGTGCACCTACACACACACACACACACACACACACACACACACACACGCACACACTGGAATATTACTCGGTGATCAAAAAGAATAAAATCTTGCCATTTGCAACAATGTGGATGAAACTAGAGTGTAGTATGGTAGGTGAAATGAGTCAGAGAAAGACAAATATCATATGATTTCACTCATGTGGAAGTTAAGAAAACAGACGAATGTGGGGAAGGGAAGGAAAAATAAAATAAGATAAAAATAGAGAGGGAGACAAATCATAAAGAGACTCTTAAATACAGAGAACAAACTGAGGTTTGCTACAGGGGAGGTGGGTGGGGGATGGGCTAAATGGGTGATGGGCATTAAGGAGGGCACTTGTGATGAGCACTGGATATTATATGTAAGTGATGAATCACTTTACTCCTGAAACAAATACTGCACTACATGTTAACTAACTTGAATGAAAAAAAAAAAAAAAGATCTTGACTCTCACTTTAGAGAAATGAAAGAGTATGGCTAAGTCAAAGCCCTACTACCCTTTCTATCTCCCCCTAGGAATGCCCATTCTCTAGAACTCAGTGCTCATCCTTGTTGTACATGGTTTCAAACATTCCCTGCATTGTTTGCTGGGACTCCGGGCGGAGGGATGTCTATAATCAGAGTCCTTGGCACTACAGAGAGAGTGATGGTTTGGATTCACAGGGACAGAGGCAAGAACTTCTGGGAAGGAGAGGTTGCTCAGGACAAGAAAGCGATGGGGACCTCCAAGTGCCTGGGGAAATGAGGAGGAAGCCAAAGGGGCCTGAGGGCTGGTGCTGGGTTGGGTGAGGGCTGCAGAAGAGCTGCAGGTGGTGGGTCTGCAAGCGCAGATTTTCCCAGGGAAGTGCTGGAAGCAGCGTGTGACCACTCCTTGTGACCCCATAGCCATCAGAAAAACTGCAAAGGTGGTGAAATGCTGTGTGTGATTAATTTCTCGTGGAACTCAGTGGAGGCTCTGCAGTGTGCTTATGCTGGCCAGTGTGGGTGGTGCAGGGGGATGTGGAGGGGCACGGCCGGCTCTGGTTAGTCCAAAAATGCTGGTTGGAGCACAGGAATGTGTGCATCTGGCCTCTCTCCCTCTGTTTCTGTTTTTCAAAAATGCTGGGTCTGAAGTGTAGAGGGCAGAGACTTGCACATGTCTGGAATAATTAGACAAATACCTAATTATTCCATTTCCTCAAGCCAACAACACCCACCCAACTGTGATTCGGCACAGGGGAGTGTGCAGAGATTACCTGGGCCATGTTTCTTGCTCTGAGGGACTCACAGGCCTGTGTCACAGCCCCAGTGAGAGGTCTGCTATGGGAAAAGGATCCAGGCTAGTGCTGAAGGACCACCAGGGCATGATAGGTTCCCACTGATGGGGCAGGAAGATCTTCGCAAAGGAGAGGCACTGAGAGTGAACAGGACATCTCTGGGGGTCAACAGGAGTGGGGGTAGGAGGGGTGAAATGCCTATGGAGGAGGGCACAGGGAAAGGTGAGCGGGACAGGGAGTGAGGCCACATTGCACACACAAGGCATGAAGAAGAACATGATAAGGCCTGTGGCTGTTCCCTGTGGGTGATGGAGACACAGGATTTCTGAACTTGTGTGATTCAGCCGAGTTCAAGAGGATAATCAAGACTGGATGGAGTTGAGTGAAGAAGGTCGACTGCCATGAGCGACTGGATGAGACCATTGGCAGTTATCCAGAGCAGCAGCCACCACTTCTCATGTTTAATGAGGACTCCCTGTGTACCAGGTGTGGTGCTGAGTCTTTTACTCACACCCTCTCACTTTCTCCTCCATAGAAGGGGCTGCTAATCTAGCCATGTTGTAGGTGAAGAGACTGAGGCTCGGAGAGGTGCAGTAACCTGCCTGAGAAACCAGATGGTAAGTGGAAGAACCAGAATTCCAGTTAGTGCTGTCTGACCTCACATCCTGCTCTAAACCTCTCTGCTACTCTGATCAGACCTGCTGAGAGTCCAGCTACCACTTGAGCATTCCCCAGTCTCCTGGAGGGTTGGCAAGGTCATAAATGCCCACCATTTGGGGTTTGTGTAGAGTAGATGTTCCATCAGGTCACAAGGCCCACTGTCACCATTACAGGAAATGCTATCCATGTGTCCAGGACAAGATGGAGGTTGAGGCCGGGCTGGGAATGGCTGGATGAAGGGCAGGAGGGTGGGCATCCTGGGGATACTGCTCTCTGGGGGCTTCTTGCTACCTCAGAAGGGGAGAGCCTGTGCATGGGAACTACCGACAGGTGTCCCTTGTCATTGAAAGGCACCGTGAGCAGGTGAGGGAACAAGCATGGGGCGGGGGAGTCTACCTGGTGTCAGAGCCAAGAGGGAGCAGCTTTGGTGGCAGTGATGGTGGACTGCCTCTCCTCTGAGGTCCCCACTTGTAGGGGCCTCTACAGGCTTTCCCATGGCAGCATTGTGGTGGGCAATTGCAGGCCTCAGCAGCCTGAGAAATCCATGAGGGCCCATGAATGGGAATGTCTGGATATTACCACCTTATTAGGTGTCCCCAGCTAGCCCACAGGGTCATAGCCACTCTGTCATGGTTTCCTCTTCCCCCAAGGATTTCTGGGAGTTTGTCTGATGTGACTCCAGGCCTCTGCTGCTCCAAAATGAGGATCCTTCTGCTATTTCCCTTCCCTCCTACTGATCTCCAGTTTGCCCTATGAGCTGGAACCCCAGTTGTGTATGTGGTCAAAGTATTTTCTCATAAAGCTCTTCAGTGCCATATATAGTGGGGTTAAAGTAGATGCTCAGACACTTCACCTGACACCACACATGAGAGGAGCTGAAATCTGGAACTCAGGATTCAGAGGAAGGAAGGGAAGGACGGTGGGCAGTACGCTACATTTGTTGAACATCTGCTATAATGGCAGGACTCTCCTAGGTATCTTAGGCATTTCACCTCATTTCATTCCACCCTGGAGGTAGATGTTATTTTCCTCACTTTTTAGATGGGGGAAACTAAGGCTCAAAGAGTTCTATGAGGCAGCAAAGTTTGCATAACTGGCCAGGTCTATCTGGCCTAGAAACTCCTTCCATCACACCTCGTCTTTCTTTTCCACCCTCCTCTGCGTGTTGTAGAGAAGAAAGTATTGTGAGGAATATGGTCATGTACAGTTTCTGAGGCAAGACAGGCATTTGGGGAACTCTACCAGGAGACCTCAGTTGTCCCAACTCTACACATCCCTTCTCTGGGCCTCAGACCTCTCCTTTGTCAAGTGGGAGGGTTGTTGTGCTCAACTCTGAGGTTCTTCCAGTGGTGACAACATGACATCTGGGATCCACAGAGGGTGCAAGGACAAAGCAGCTTGACCTATTCCTCCTTGGGACTATGAGACCTGATTTGTGGACATTGCACTCCTTTGCCGTCATCGAGGATGGTCAGGAGGCCCCAGAAAGATGCCATCACACATGGCAGTGCCGTGTGCCTTGCATGAGCAGCAGGACTCTGGAGAGGCTTCCCAGGTGGACCTGGGCTGCTTCCCTAGAAAGAGGAAGTGGCAGTGGTGGCTGGAGAGTTTGGTATTATTTTATGTTTGAAGAAAGCATGCTTTCCTTCTCTTCATTTTGTATATAGCCAGCTTTACAGTGAGAAGTACAAGTGGATAGCAAAGAGACAAATATGTAGGATATAATTCTGATTAGCAAAAGCAAGGCATAGCTGTTTCCTAAGGAGACCTGGTTGCCACTGACCAGCTGTGAGACTGCACAAGTCACATGCCCATGAAGCTGGCCCTGCTGCTAACTCAACATTACATTTCATTCACAAAGCCAAGGAATGCCAAATCTCCCACTACCTAATCCAGACCCCTCCTGAACAAACAAGGAAGCTGAGGCCCAGAGAGATGAAATAACTTGTGCATAGACTCACAGCTGCTGTCTCTATCTTGAAATTCTGAATATTAAAAAAATTTTTTTAATGTTTATTTTAGAGAGAGAGCATGAGTGGGGGAAGGGCAGAGAGAGGGAGGGAGACACAGAATCGGAAGCAGGCTCCAGGGTCTGAGCTGTTAGCACAGAGCCTGACACAGGGCTCAAATTCACGAACATTGAGATCATGACCCGAGCTGAAGTCAGACAATCAACTGAGCCACCCAGGTGCCCTGAAAGTCCTAATATTTTTAAGCACAGCCTTCACATTTGAATTTGCACCAGGTCCTGCAGATTATACAGCCAGTCCTAGTTGGCAGTGCTGTCCTCTGCTGTTAGGACCTAGAGGTTGAGTGAATGCCAGCCCTTGCCAAGCTGTGAGGTTGGGGACATTTGCCCTTGACCCCTTCAGCCTGTCTGAGTCCTCTTCTGCTGTGCCGGAACTATAGTTTCCTGTAGACACTGGGTGCATCTTTGTAGCTCACCATCATGTCTTCCTGTGTATGCCTGTGGCTCCACCCAATATTTGTTCCACATCCTTTCAGCGAACCCAGCTCTGGGCTTGCCAATGGTAGGGCCTTACTGAATGTCTTTTGACTAAGTGGTTGACTAAATATGTGATTGACTAGTGCCTGAGTGAGAGCAGCTTAGCAGAATGTCCCAGGACATTCTGGGATTGGATCTCTCTCCTCACACTGCCACCCTGAGACAAGTCTTGCTAGCACCTCTAAAGTAATGTCACTAGGTCCAGGTGGCTCATAGACCTGTCCTGGAGGAGTTGTCCCCTCAACTGACCAAGTAACCAGTGGCTACACATGTTCTCCTTTTGTAGACCTCTGGGGACCCACACTTCAGAGGAGGAGCAGGGAGATAATGTAGAGCTTGAGGAAGGGAGGGTGATAAAGATGGTGTAGATGTGAGAGAAAGTTCCTAAATTCCATTTTGAAGTCAATTTGCAAAAGCAGAGACTTGGAGAATACCCATCATTCTCCCAAAGAAACACCTAGCTTGTGAAAGACAGGAAATATGTATCTAGAAAACCATTTTGCAAAGATGGGACCTGGAGGCTAACAGCCTGGCCTCCTGGCCTCTACTCTCAGGGACTGGAAGCTAAGTGGATGTTCCTCAATAGCACCAAGCAGGCTGGGCAGATTGGCTATTTACTTATAATACCAATCACTTTACTGTTGAGGTTTTAAAGTGAAGTCAGAAGCAGTTACTAGCAAAACCATCTCCTTTATTCTGAAGGGATTCATTATGGAAATTCTTCCTTTTAAGTATATTGACAATATCTCCTCATGAGAGGACCTTAGCCATGGCTTACCCATGGGGGGGCTATCAATTCTCTTAGTTTCCTTTGCTTGTGAAAAAGCTCTTCTAAACTCCCAAATAGTCATCTCTCCTGACCTCTGGGGGAAAAGAAGTTTCTTTCCTAGAGAGTTTGGACTGAGAAGGGGCTATACTGGGGGAAGCAGAACTGTTTCCGGGTTCCCTTTGGGTTAAGTCTGTAGACACTTGAAAGTCAAGGAAGAGATATTATAAGAAGCAGTGGACTGGTTCAGTGGTTCAGTTGGTGGTTCAGTTGGTCAAGCATTTAACTCCTGATATCAGCTCAGGTCATGATCTCACAGTTTGTGAGATCCAGCACTGTGTCAGGCTCTGTGCTGACAGTAAAGAGCCTGCTTGGGATTCTCTCTCTCTTTCCCTCTCTCTCTCTCTGCCCCTCCCCTGTTCTCTCTCTCTCTTAAAATAAATAAATAGACACTTTAAAAAATTTAATAAAAAAGAAAAGAAGCAGTGGACTGTCTGTCTACCACAAGATCCCTAGAAGGGGGATTGCAATGGTGAATTGACCATCATCCAAGTTTTGATCTCTGCCTTGTGGGCTTGGACATATGTCCTTGTCACTGTCTCACTACTGATCAGTTCACTTGGGCTAACAAGGTTTGCAAGAGACCGACTCCAAGCCTGAATGTCAATGTGCTGATTGAAAATAAGAAATTGTAGGGGTGCCTGGGGTGCTCAGTCAGTTAAGCAACCGATTTTGGCTCAGATCATGATCTCACAGTTGGTGGGTTCGACCCTGCATCAATCAGGCTCTGTGTGGACAGCTCAGAGCCGGGAGCCTACTTGGGATTCTGTATCTCCCTCTTTCTCTGACTCTCCTCTGCTTATGCTCTGCCTCTCTCTCTCAAAAATATTAAAATACATCAAGATCTATTGGGGGCACTTGATATAAGAATAATAAAGTCATAAACATATGTCAAAAAATATTAAAATAAACATTTAAAAAATTTTAAAAAAGTAAGAAATTGTAATTGCCAGATAGATTGCACATTCAGGCATTTTCTTTCTGCAGTCTGAGGCACACAGGCAAATGGGAATCAAAATGTCTCTTGATGAGCATTAGCAAGGAGAAAGAGGAGTTAGTTATAGAATGTGAGTTTCATTTACTGGCACCAGATTCAAACAGCCTTACACACTGATCTCCCGGGAGGGTAGAGTCCTGTCAGGTGAAAGGGCTTGTGAGGCTCTGAGAGGCTCCTTCCCTCCACAGAGTGGGTGAGCACTGCCAGTGATGACCTCTACAAGGCTTCCATGGCTGGTCAGCTTCCTTCTGAGTGACAAGGTCTTTGTTAAACTATGCTGGTGCCATCAGATATTGTTTTAATGGGAACCGGTTTTCCTAACCTATCTGTTACAGATAAAGTTCTCTGGAAAATAGACCATGAGACAGATTTGTGTGCTAGGGAGTGCTCTTGGGATGGACCCTATAGTGGAGTGAAGGATTGGAAAGAGGAAGAAGTTGAGTTGTGATGCAGATGTGACAAAGGTCTCAGCCAATCCTGTTGGGGGCTCTGGAGTGGGGATCATCCTTCAAAGCTGTTGTGTATAAGGGTAAGGGGCCCAGGCTTTGTTCCCTGCCTCCATCTTTGGGAAGAGGTTATGACTTTGGATGAGGCAGCTCTCTTCAACTGGGAGCAAGTCATGAAGGAAAACTCATCTGAGCCATCAACTGCCAGCACTCCTGTAGCCACCAATGAGCAATTGATGCCTCATTCCTACAACTTTAGTCCACACTGTGACTTGTGAATATGAGCCTTGCTCTCATAGCCTGATTAACAATGACTGCTATTCCCCATACAGCCCTAGTCATAGAAGTGCAGTGGTATGTGAAATGAGAGTCAGAAGTGGCTGCATGGGATTTCATTTATTTGAAATCTTATTATTAGTTTTATTGCCTTAGGAAACCTTAGGGATGATAAATCCATGAGGTGAGGTGAGGGTGAACATATGGCCATCACATCCAGTGATACTTTTAGAATCTGGGTCATTGTCATGCTAGCCATGTACTTTCTCTCTGGCCATGCAGAAGGACTGCTGCCCCTGACCCTTATGCTCTTCCATTCCTCTGTGCCTTTCCACCTAGAGCTCCCTCAGCCCAGGATGCTGTCTGCCTCACCTCCCTGCACCTCTAGTTGATAAACTGGGTCTTTCAGGGACCAATGTGAATGTAATCTTCCCTTGGAAACCTCCCCAGCTCACTCTCCCCACTACCTAGCAGAATTGTTCACACCCTCTCTGGACCCAGAGTGCTTATTATCCCAGCCTCTGGGAAGCTCTCTGCACACTTGTGGGTCTGCTAGTCTATCTTCCTCCTGCTGAGATCCTTAAGGTCAGGACTGGAATTCTCTCTACCTGTGTCTCCAAGTGCAGAGCTACACAGACTCTGTGGATGAGCTGATGGGTGAAGGGGGGAACTCTGAAGGCTTTTGAGTCAGGAATGTAGGTGAGAAGTCAGGCTGAAGAGGAGGTGTGGTGGGTCTAACTGGAAACAGTTGATGTCAGGAACCCAAGCAAGGAAGCTACTCATCCTTCTCAACCTGAACTACCCAGTTTTTACTTGAAACCTTCTGTACATATGTCTTCTCCTGGGTCCACAGGTGGAAGTGCCCACATCTCTCTACCCCATATCCAGGGCCAGAGCTACATGGACCAGCATTTGGTGCCCAGTCAAAATGTGCTGAATAAATAAAGGAATCCAGAATTCGGGGATAAAGGCCATGATTGGGACATAGCAGTAGGAAGAAAGGATTAATGTGTTTAAATTTTTTTAATTTAAAAAAAATTAAAAAAAATTAATTAAAATCTGGGTCAGTTAACATATAGGGAGGTAAGGATTAATTTAAAAAATATTTTGAAAGCAGAAATAATAGGCCTGAATGACGAGCTGTCATCTCTGGAGAAGGAGCACAATATTTAGGTGAAAACAAGGTTTGAAGGCCAGAAGAATCAAGTAATTCAAGTTTGGACATAGAGTATAGTCAGCTCAAATGGCCCATATACTGGATACGAATATTTAAGTCAACAAAGCAGCACTGTGGTTAAGAGAAAATGTGAAAATAATACTAGAAAACACAAGAGGAGTATGACACACAGATCAGGGGAAGGCATGTATTGAATTTGTGATGCTTCATTCCAAATACTACAAGCAAAATTTTAAGATCTTTTAAATATGATGTGTTTCTAATCGGAAATGACAGTTGTGGGTCAGTCTGCCAAGACTGCTCTGGCCTCTTAGTGGCTGTCACATGACATCATTGGTGCAATGTGGTTGGGGGCTCTGTGCACCATCTTCTAGTCTTCTCTGCAGTTTCCCGTTTAACAATGTCCACCAGATTTACCTAAGGGATACAGGTGTGCAGTTTCAAAGGGGCACATGCACCCCAATGGTTATAGCAGCACTGTCAACAATAGCCAAAGTATGGAAAGAGCCCAAATGCCCATAGATGGATGAATGGATAAAGAATATATATATATATATATATATATATATACACACACACACACACACACACACACACACACACACAGACAATGTGGTGTATATAAATCACACACACACACACACACACTATACACAATATATACACAATTTATATATATACACACACAATGTATACACAATATACACAATATATACACAATATATACTCTCTCTCCACACACACACACACACACACACACACACACACACACACAATGGAGTATTACTCGGCAATCAAAAAGAATGAAATCTTGCCATTTGCAACTACATGGATGGAACTGGAGGGTATTATGCTAAGCGAAATTAGTCAGAGAAAGACAAACATCATATGACTTCACGCATATGAGGAATTTAAGATAAAAAACAGATGAACATAAGGGAAGGGAAGCAAAAATAATACAAAAACAGGGAGGGGGACAAAACATAAGAGACTTTTAAATATGGAGAACAAACAGGTACTGGAGGGGTTGTGGGAGGGGGGATGGGCTAAATGGGTAAGGCGCATTAGGGAATCTACTCCTGAAATCATTGTTGCACTATATAGTAACTAACATGGGTGTAAATTAAACAATAAATAAATAAATTTAAAAAAGAAATGTCCACCAGGTGGCGACAGAGACTCACTTGCCTCCTTCCTGAGGGCCTGCTTTTTGAGATGCAAAACTAGCCTCACTTACATTCCAGCTCTGAAACAGACTACTCTTTGTAAAAGAAAACAAAGCAAAACTTCATTATATGAAACGGTGGAAATTTTGCCAAAGATATATCTAAAGATTGGAAAAACCACTGAGAAAAAATATACAAACTAATAATTTTTTTTTTTCTCTAACCAGGCAGTATCCAGTCTGACTTCCTTTAAGAACTCATGACTCAGGGGTGCCTGAATGACTCAGTTGGTTAAGCACCTAACTCTCGGTTTCAGTTCAGGTCATGATCTTATGGTTCATGTGATCGAGCCCAGCATTGGGAGCTGCTCTCATAGCATGGAGCCTGCTTGAGATTCTCACCCCTCCTCCCTTTGTCTCAAAATAAACAAATACACATTAAAAAAAAAAGTTCATGGCTTAAGAGGTTTTAGTAGACACTTTCAGAGTTCTGTCTGTATCAACTTCTCTTCTATGATTTTGTGGAGTTTATTTCTGCTTTTTCCTGATGTTTGAAAGAAACTGCACTGTCTCCTTTCTCCTACATAGATTGTTACAAATAACAGGGGCAAAGACTTGCTCTGCAGGCTACTTGATCAACCACTTAAAAATGGACAAAGAAGGCTTTTTCAGCTGCATGACCAGACGCACTTATTCTGTGGAGTTTGAGTAAGCCATCAAACCTCTCTGATCTCAGCTTTCTAACCTAAAATAAGGGTTATCATAAAAGCTCCTCTTTGGGGCTACATTAATATTGGATAGAAAGAGGACATGAGACACTCTGAAAATTGCAAATCATTGTTATCATTGTTGTAGATCAACAGATCTCTTTTTAAAATATGCTACTCTTGACAAGGAACCATTTAGTTAATTTTGTTTTATTATTAAAAAATTTTTTTAAATGTTTATTCATTTTTGAGAGACAGAGAGAGAGAGACAGAGATTAAGCAGGGGAGGGCAGAGAGAGAGGGAGACACAGAATCTGAAGCAGGCTCCAGGCTCTGAACTGTCAGCACAGAGCCCGACACGGGGCTTGAACCCACAAACCACGAGATCATGACCTGAGCCGAAGTAGGATGCTTAACTGACTGAACCACCCAGGCGCCCCGTAGTTAATTTTAAAAAGCATTTGGAGGATTCTTTCAGTAAAGTTGACAGCTGTGGGACTGAAGCATGGAGGGTACCCTCTACCACCTCTCTGGGGACTAGAACCTGGACTCAGCTGCCATTCCGTTAGCAGTCAGTGCTGTGCCCCACGTGCAGTTAGCCCAAATAATGTGACCAATGTCTGCCTCACTGGGAGGAGGCCATTAGGAAACCAGTGGTTTCCTGGAGCTGGCCATCACCATAATTAAAGATCATTCAAGTTCAGAAGTAAATTTCCACTTCTGTCTCTGGTGCAAAGCAGGTTATTAATCATCCCATCAAAGTGGGGTGGTAACATTCAGTCTAGAGTCCAGAGCTGGCCGAGGCAGAATTCTTTTTCACTGTGTCTGCCACTGAGCATGGAGGTGCAGGAGTAAAGGTCAGAGCAGGAAGGAACTTGTGCTGGTTGGCCTGAGGACCTGGGTTACATCTGGCCTGCATCCTTGTGTTTTGTTTTTAAAAATTTGAGAAAGCATTTAACAAGTGGGAACTTTCATATGTTAAGTATGGACTCCTGGCTTCTCTTAACAATTGGAAAATACAGCAACATGGATTTTACTTACTACATGGAAGCCACTGCTTGGTGCTAAGACGCAGCTGTCACTTTGGTGGGGCAGGAGGTAGGCAGTTTGCCCCAGTCCCCACCTTTCCCTATTTCATTATCCTCAGGTCTCCTTCACTCATTTATGTCACCTGTTTTGGCATGAGTTTGCAACCTCTGAATTAGATGATGAAACGTTCTGGGAATTATGCATACTCATGCTAAAAAATTTTTTTTGGGGGGGCGCCTGGGTGGTTCAGTCCATTAAGCATCCAATTCTTTTGTTTTAATTTCTTTTAATGTTTTGTTTTTTTTTTTAATTTTGAGACAGAGAGAGACAGAGCATGAGCAGGGGAGGGGCAGAGAGAGGGGGAAACACAGAATCGAAAGCAGGCTCCAGGCTCTGAGCCATCAGCCCAGAGCCTGACGCAGGGCTCGAACTCACAGAGTGTGAGATCATGACCTGAGCTGAAGTCGGATGCTCAACCGCCTGAGCCACCCAGGCGCCCCAGATGTTTGTTTATTTTTTGAGAAAGAGACAGACAGAGCATGAGTGGGGGAGGAGCAGAAAGAGAAGGAGACACAGAATCCAAAGCAGGCTCCAGGCTCTGAACTGTCATCATAGAGCCCAACATGGGGCCTGAACTCAGGAACCATGAGATCATGACCTGAGCCGAAGTCGGACACTTAACCAACAGAGCCACCCAGGCACCCCAAGCATCTGGTTCTTGATTTAGGCTCAGGTCATGATCTCATGGTTCGTGAGTTTGAGCCCTGAGTGGAGCTTCTTGGCTTGGGATTCTCTCTCTCTCTCTCCCCCCCCCACCCCCTCTCCTGCTCGTCTCTCTCTCTTTCTCTCAAAATAAATAAAATAAATAAATAAACTTAATTTTTTTTTCCCTGCAAGGGCAGTGTGGTGACTGCAAAGCCCACATTCTAAGTGGATGTGTGGTTATGATTTTTGATAAACACTGCAAATCTTCTGTATCTCACCCCTCAGTCTCCTTTCTCACCATCTCTTCACGTGTATTAACCAGCTCTGCTGTAGTTAAGGTAACTTGAAAGAGCCTTTTTTTATATTAAAGGATTTATTTATTGAATGAGTTATCTATCTACACACATTCAATTTATATAAAGTATATATAAATTCCATAAAATAAATGGGCAGTCCAAAAGCCAGTATGCTGAATGTTCTGTATCTTTCTGTCAAGACAAAAAGAGAGAACTGCATGAAGTTGCTTTGGTAGATAGCCCTAGTCTCATTTGCTACCATTGTGGGTTGGTGATTGATATAGAAAGGAATAAAATCCTCTTCCTCCTATTACGTTATATAAATTTTCAGAACTTGTGAACTACTTAACTATTTGTAAACATTAAACTATTTGTAAGCAGCAATCAGAAGACATGATGGGAGAAAAGAATCCATTTGCAATAATGACAAAATAGATAAGATACCCCCCAAATAAACTTAACCATACAAACAGATTTATATGAAAAACACTTTCATTTATTTATCATTTTTTTCTTCTCAAGTTTTTATTTAACTTCTAGTTAGTTAACATACAGTACAATATTGGTTTCAGGAGGAGAATTCAATGATTCATCACTTACCTACAACACCTAGTGCTCATCATAACAAGTGTCCTCCTTATACCCATCACCCATCTAGCCCATCCCCCAGCTATTAACCCTTAGTTTGTTCTCCATCTTTAAGAGTCTCTCTTGGTTTGTTTCCCTCTCTTTTTTCTCCTTGCTCCCATATGTTTATCTGTTTTGTTTCTTAAATTCCTCACATGAGTGAAGTCATGTGGTGTTTGTCTTTCTCTGATGACTTATTTCACTTAGCATAATACCCTCTAATTCCATCCATGTCATTGCAAATGGCAAGATTTCATTCTTTCTGATGGCTGAGTAACATTCTATTGTATGTACATACATCTTCTTTACCCATCCATCAGTTGATGGACATTAGAGCTCTCTCCATAACTTGGCTATTGTTGATAGCACTGCTATAAACATAGGGGTGTATGTACCCCTTCAAATCTGTATTTTTGTATCCTTTGGATAAATTCCAGTAGTACAATTGCTGGATCGTAGGGTAGCTCTATTTTAAACTGAAAAACACTTTTAAAATTCTATTTTAAAATGCCACACAAAAAAGGGGGACACAAAGAAGGCTTAACCAAGTTCTGCTATGTTTGATCTTCCGTGCTTGTGAAGAGTCGGTACCATAAGATATCAGGTCTCCCTAACTGAGAAATATATTACTTTCCTGAGAAAAATGAGGAAATGCATATAAACCAAATGTAATGTTCACATGAAAAATAAGTAAGCATATTCTTGGAGAGAAAAGTTGTGGGGAAAATAAAAGAGTAATGATGAGGTACTAGTTCTCCTAGATGTTAAAACATTATAAATTTATAATAATTACAACAACAAGGTAAAAACACATAACTAAATCAGTAATACAAACTGGAAAGTCAGATGAAATAAATACGGGAATTTAGTATATGATAAAAGGTGCTTTGGTCAGTAAAAGGTAAATTGTTCTTTTAATGGTGTTGAGACAACCAGATCATTATATGAGAAAAAAGTTGGATCTCTAACTCATTTCTTACACCAAATTAAATTCCAGATTGATCAAATGTAAAAAATTAAATCACAAAGTAGTATGTAAAAATATGAGAGATTGAACTAATAATACCAGGATGGGGAAGACTCTTCTAAGAAACACACACATACACACACAAACACACACGTACACACAATTGGTAAATTCCATAATATATAAAGAATAAAAAGTTATGCACAAAAAAATACTCAAAAGATTTTATTTATTTTTTTATTTTTTTTTTAATTTTTTTTTTCAACGTTTATTTATTTTTGGGACAGAGAGAGACAGAGCATGAACGGGGGAGGGGCAGAGAGAGAGGGAGACACAGAATCGGAAACAGGCTCCAGGCTCTGAGCCATCAGCCCAGAGCCCGACGCGGGGCTCGAACTCACGGACCGCGAGATCGTGACCTGGCTGAAGTCGGACGCTTAACCGACTGCGCCACCCAGGCGCCCCTCAAAAGATTTTAAAAACACAAAACTGGGAAAAAAGCCTACAACTTGTATAACTATAAAGGGCTGTCTTCCGTAACATTTTTTTCCTCATAATTATTTCATAGTATATAAAAAAACTACAAGTATATATGAAATGGACAAATAATAAGAACAGTTAACAAAAAAGGAAATAGAAATGGTTCAAACATGAAAAGATGCTCAACTTCAGTCTATACTAATAGGAATTAAAGGTATGATGAGTTATCTTTTTTTCCTAACCTATCAGATTAGCAAAGATGATTACTTTAGAATCAAGGTGCAATTTCAAAGGAAAATGCTTGTGAACCAAACGAGTGGATTCTACACTTCCAAGAATTACTCTGTTTGGGCTTTGGACTTTTTTGAAGAAATATAGATGTCTGTGAAGTCAATTGACATTTTAAAAAAGAGTTTGCAATGATACCACAATAGTGATTGTTGCAGGCAAAAAAAAAAAAAAATCATCAGTGGGTGCTAAAAGTAGTGGACAAAAGAAAGCATGATTGAGAGATAGGATATTTATATAGTCTCAAAGTGTGTTCCTGTAAGTTACTTATTAAGTACAAAGCGAGAAGTAGTAACTTCACAGTGGTGAGTTGGGGAAGCCACCATCCAGTGAGGAAGCCCAAACTAGCCACGTGGAGAGGATTTGAGGCTCCCAGAGACGGATCATCAGCTGCAGGTGCGTGAGTGAAGGAGCCTTCGGATGATTCCAGCCTTTAGCCTTCATGTTTCCCAGCTGAGGCCCCTAAAACCATGGAACAGAGACAAGCTGTCCCCAATGTTCCATGTCCAAATTCCTAACCCCCAGAATCCATGAGCATAACATGTGATGGTTTAATAGTGCTGAGTTTGGGGGTGGTTTGTTCGGTAGCCGTAGTAACTGGATAGGTAGTGTCTGCCAAATTTCTCCACCATAAAGTTATCATTTTGCCTTGGTAAGTAATAAAGCTACCATTTCCCCCTTTGTGGGGAAATAACTTTGAGGATATGTGAATATTCTGTTCCTTATCAAACTTTCACCTTTGTCAAACTCATCTTACAGTCTATTGATGGTTTTCTGATTTTACCATTCCTTCTATATTTATTAGGTAGCATTTTTCCATAAGGAAGAGCTTTATCTTTCCCCCTGCTTGTATGTACTTATGTATGTATTTATAACAGTGTGGTCTCATGGGTTTTTATTTTATTTAGTGGAATATAATGCATGATGCTCAAGTTTTTCCAGATTTGGCCAGTGGAAGTTCTTTCAAGTTGATTCTGGGTACTTTTGGATTTTCCAACTACTGATTGAATATCTCCTTAGTTTTTGGTGTAATAGGATGTCCCAGATTCATCTTGTGCTTTTCATGCTTCAGTCCTGGCATACAAGACTTTTCTGCAGAGAGACCTGGTTTATTTTAGTGGAGAATGAGAGAATTATTTAGAACCTAAGATGTGCTCACTGCTATAGGGGTGTCATCGCTTCTAGGTGCTCTCAATGGACAGAGCTAGGAAGTATATTTATCTATTTTTCTATGTACTGAAATCCATATGAGTTCATACAGATACTTCAAATTCCAATCCATAACCTCAGAGAATATCTAATCTTCCCCTTTTCCATGATTGTAACTCTTCTCTGACAGTAGAAATCTGGCTCCTATTCCCCTAAATATATTTACTCATTTTCTCAAGTCTGGGATACACAGAAAGTAGTTTCAAAATTGCTAACTTGTGCTACTGAAAAAAGCAAGCTTACTAATTAGAGTTCAGCATTTGTTTTTAGATATTTTTAAAGTAAAATTTCTAGAGTGAAATGTACAAATCATAAGTGTACGATTTGACATATTTTGACAAACGAACACATACATACACACACACATATTTTTATGACAACATAGAATACTTCCATCACCCCCAGAAAGTTCCCTCATGTCCCTTCTTAGGCCATCCTCCCAGAGCCAACCCACTTCTTATTTTTTTCGCTATAATTCTGTCTTTTGGAGAACTTCACATAAAGAAATTCGTACCATATGTATCTTTCATTACTGGCTTCCTTTGCTTAGCATAATGCCTATGACATTCATCCATCATGTGTCAATAGTTTGTTCCTATTTATTGCTGTGTAGCATTCCATCTTATAAATATACCACAGTTCATTTATCCATTTTCTAGGAGTAGAAATGTGGGTTGTGTTCTGTTTTTAAACAATATGAATAAAACTGCTATGAATATTCTTGTACAAGTCTTCTAGTGGATACAAATGTGCAGGAAGCACGCGTTCAACTGTATAAGAAACTAACCTTCCCCAAGTTGCACCATTATACACTGCCACCAGCAATGTATGGGGGTTCCAGTTGCTTCACATCTTCCTCAACATCTTTTTAGTCTTTTTAACTTCAGCCATTCTAGGAGTTTTTATTATTTGTGTCTTTGATTACCAATGACCTTAAGCACTCTTTCCCCACTTTTTAAGCATGGGCATCCCCAGGGCTTGAGTTTGGGCTTGTTCTTCGCTCCTCTCTTGAATTGGATTTAGTTCAGGGAGTGGAAATAGTTGTATGGTTCTTAAGATTTTTGCAATTAAGCTTGAAGAAATGGATCAAAAAGTTCAAGGATGCTCTTTACATTCTTAATTCAGATTTACATAAGCTTTTGTTAATGAGACAAAAATTTTGTAATTAATCACGTGCATATAATTTACTTGGGTTTGTTCTGTTTTGTAAAGCTGATTTCAATTATAGATATTTATAAAGAAAATGAGTATCTGGCATTGTTTACATGCTAACACTTCCAGGGTTTTTATGAAAATTACACAAGTAGAAAGATGAATTCTCATAAAATTTTCTTAGCAGCCTTTTTTATTTTTAGAAAGTAATACAAACTGCTCAAGGCTAGCATCAACATATTGCCAGACTGATAATTGCACTGGGTGTTTTCATAATACTTTTCTTTGTGCATGCATTCAATATGCCCACCACATCCCCATATGTATTATCTGCATTTTACAGGTGAAGAAATGGGGGCTTCAGAGAGGTTAAGCAACTTGCCTAAGGTCTCACAGTTGGTAACAGATCAGGAAGTAAAGCGAATAAGCCTGTGTTGTGGCCCAGGTTGATTCCATTAGCAGATGCTAGGCCTCCCAGTGAGCACAATGTGTTCCTTGGCCCTAAAGCAACTTAATCGTTTGCCTGAAACAGCACCACGGAACAGCCTAGGGAGCCAGATTCAGCCACAGAGAGGGAAGTCTGTATTCAGTGGCGGAGAGAGTATGGTGGACCCCAGAACTTTCAGGACGGGTTGTATGTCTCCTCTGGTTTCCCCTGCAGAGGAACATGTCTTCAGCTGAGCCTTGGTTGGAAACAGGGCCTCTCTGGCCCTCCTTGCAAAATACAGTTGCAGAATCGGGGCCTGAAGGAGGTCCTGTTGTATTCCCATGTCTTGGGAATCTGTAAGGATGGCCAGAGTCTGGGCTGGAATGTCCAAGTGTCTAAGCCCACCCTCTGCTCCTGGATATGACATCAACAATGTCTTGACCTTCTGTTCCTGGCTTTGTGGTCAGAGAATTTCAGTTCATATCAAGGCAGCCTCTATCCCTATTTCTGGGCCCCTTGCCTGGGTCCACATTCCAGTGCCAACACCCTTATCTAACATTTTCATTCCTTGTTCTTAATTAAGAGGGATTTTTAATTAAGGGTTAGGGGCATGACAACTTGGGAAACATCCTTCAGTAGCATCTGCAAGATGTTTACCCAAAGAAAAGTCTCAACCTAAATTTTGATGTGTTTAATAATATACTTGTTGAGTGTAGAAGTTTCTCAGACTATGGAAAAACTTTGACATGAGTTATAGCCCAAGTATACAAAAATAATTTGTGAGGAAGAAATCTAAAAAGTATTTCAAAGAGATGTGCCTGAATACTAAGTCTTATGCCATTTTTATTATAGATTTTCATAAAATAAAAACATTTAGAGTTAGATCTAAAGGTAGGCTACTTGGGTGTCCATTAAAATGTATCATTTGATGATCCAAATTATTCTGTTAATAATGGAATCTTACTTTGCACAGTCAAATCCCAATTGTATGATAGATATATCCCTGAAAAACACAATACTTGAAAACATAGTGCCAGACACATGAAGTCTGTGGAAAATCAGGAAATGGAAATATGGTTTGATAACTTTCTTTTATGTGTTACAACTCTGAGTAGTGTGATGGAGCCAACAGTCTTCCTAACATCTTTGGTAAGTGAGAGAGGGAGTCTCAGGTAGTGGGAGGTAATGGTCTTAGAGACTAGATAGAAATAAAGGCCAAGGAATGAGGTTTGAACCTGAGAAGTCTAGGGGGACAGGTGTGGCAGAGTCTCAGGCCTGGGGTTTTGCTGGGGAGAGGGAAGGAATAGAGCTATGTGGATGGTGGCACTCTGGGGCAGACAGATATAGGGACAGCATCACAGCACACCATGGGGGTGCTGGGGTTCAGGGGCCAGAAAAGGATGCTAGGAGTCAGGAACTGATACAAGAAGCAGAGAGGGTGTCTGAGGCCCCTTCCTTCCCACTCCTTGTTTACTTGCTCCTCCGGTGCCAGATATTTAAGCATCTCAGGGAATTTTGCACAGCCTGGTGAGTTCTCTCTGCAAGGGCTACAATTTACAGAAACTGCTCCATCACATGGAGCCTTTTTTTTTTTTTTTTTTTTTTTTTACAGAACATGGCTTTGTACAATGGCAACTATGATTTAAAGGGGAAGAGCTTTAAAAGGAAACTTATCAGAGGGTTTGTCCTCTCCTGGGAAGTGTCTGTCTGGGTCAGATTCATTTCTATGACCCCAGAGTAGGTACTGGGGAATGTGATATCCAAAATGAATTGATCTGACCTACCTAGCAGGATTCTAGTGAATCCACTTGGGGGTTGTTTCCCTCTTCTCTCCATAATAATGTGCTGAGGGTTCAGGAGGATAGAATAACCAGAGGGTGAGAACCATGGTGGGCAGAACCAATGACTGCTGTGGTGGACCACTCTTATCCTGGTCTAGTCAGAACACCCCTACTCCCATCCATGGCTGTCACTCCAATCGTGTAGTACTCATGGGGCATCAACATAGGGCCTGTCTCTCCCCCATACCCCAGGCCAAGAGATCTAGTTTAGAGTACAGATAAAGTCTTTGCTAAAGCCAGAGGAGACTAGCCTTGCAACAGGCATCTTCTCAAATATGGCCCTAGACATTTGGTTTGGGTAAGGTCTAGTAGATTACATTGGTAGTCAGAGATCTAATGGGGTTTACAAATTTTAATGTTCTTTTTTGTCCTAGTTTCTCAGTCAGGACTGATATCCAGAGGAAGTCAAATTCTGCTAAAATAAGAAAATAGGTGGCAGAAAGGAAATTTTAAATTGCCTTAGAGTAGTGAAGATTAGCAAAGTCCAGGAATTAAACAGCTGAGAGAAGGCCAGGTTTGGCATACAGTGAGAATCGTCATCCTCACCTGGCCTCTCAAGGCACAGGATTGGAGAGTGTTGGTGGAGGCAGCTGGTAAAGGCTAAGACAGGTTTAAGGAAAATATGTGCAACATGGTTGACCTCCCTCAAACTCTCTCCCTCCTTTCCTCCCCTCCTTCCTTTGGGGAAAGGGATTGAAAGTTGGCAGCAAGGCTGTATACATTTCTGTACTCAATGAGTACTTTATCATACACACATGCTGGTTTTCTTTTTTATTATTATTGAATTGTAATTGATGTACAACACTATATGTGCTGGTTTTTTATAAATAAAAAATAATGCTGTAGTGTAGCAGTAAGACTTCATGTGCTGATAACCTTTCTTAAATACTGGCCAACAATGCTGGAAAGTAATTTGGCAGCGTGTTTCAAAAGCCTTACACCATGTGTGCCCCTTTAGTTTAGTCTACTTTTAGGAATTTTTCCTTAAGGAAATAATATTTGCAGATTTTTTTTTAATAGGGAAAATTGAAAACATCTTCCTAAATATCCAATAACAGGTGGATTTTAAAAATTAGATTCGATACCAAAATGTTAACATCGGTATTATCTGGGTGTGGTACACGACCACAATTCCTAATTTAAAAACCTTTAGGATCAGATTGTGTTATGGACTGAGTTTTTATGTCTCCCTTAAAAATTCCTAGCATTTGGAACTAGAGTCTTCGGGAGGTAATTAGGTTTCTGTGAGGTGATAAGGGTGGAGCTCCATGATAGGATCAGTGCTCTTATGGGAGGAGGAAGAGACCCCAGAGCCTCCTCTCTCCACCATGTGAGGACATAGTGAGAAGGCAGTCACCTACAAGCCAGGAAGAAGGCCCAGACCAAGAACCAAATCCCCTGGCACCTTGATCTGGTACTTACCAGCCTCCAGACCTGTGAGAAAATGTCTGTTGTTTAAGCCACTCAGTTCAGTTCACTTCCCATTAGTTCAGGTCAAGTTTTGTCACCAAATTTTTGGTTTCCAGGGTTCTTGCATTTCTTATATGTGGAAAGTGCATGCAGGCAAGGCTTGTGTCTTCAAGAGGCAGGGTGTCTGAGCTCCCCACTGGCTTCTGGCCCCCATGAGCTGGTATAACGGTGCTCTAAGTCTGTGCTACAGTCCCCGCCTTTTAGGTTTTTGGGAAATGGTGTGGGGGGGGGGGAAGGAGGAGAAAGCTTTATTTTATTTCACACTTAGAATTTTCTCTTATGTAGATGCTTCTCCTAGCAGAGAATCCCAGAGGGGAGGATCTGGGCACACATCCTAAACTCCCAACAAACCCCAGTTAATACTTCATCAAGTCACATTTTCGGTACTTGCCCAATATCATTTGTTAGTCTTTTCATCAGATCACTCTCTGAAAACCCCAGGTCTTTTGTTTCTTTTTTTTTTTTGCTTACATACTGGCACAAGCATCCTTGTTATAATCTCTTTATTGTCCGTTATTCACCAGGTCACAATGCCTTGGACTGCTTCCCTGCCACGTATACACATTATGTCTAAAGCTAATTTAGTCTACCCATGACATCATGGGCCCCTTCTGCTGCTCTCCTCCCCACCCTTGGGGCCCAGTATACCAATTCAACTCCCTAAATTCAATTAGCTGACTCTGGTTTGATTGTGACTTAGCGAGGAGATCACCTTTTAGAACCTTCCATGGCTTGGCTGCTAAACTGTAGAACCTGTGGGCCAGAGGTTACGTCACTTAAACATCATGACATCCCTATGTGGTAGGTATAATTATCCTTATTCTTAAATAAGGAAAGAGACCCACATCCCAGTGAGCATGAGCCAGGGCTTGAACCTGGTCCTTTCCTGCTCCAGAACAAGTGTTCATTCCATGACAGCATGTCTGTGGATTGGGAAGTTCATTTCAGGTGGGGTACATGGCAGTAACAAGGACACAATCATTAAGCAGTTTGTAAAGGGTATAGTTTGTTTGGCTGCAATGGAATGGAAGTGTTAAGTAGACTTCAGATAGTTTATTCTCCCAGGGTATAATAGATTTATAAAGATTTTCCCTTGTGCTTTTTTTTTTTTTTTAAGGAAATCTGCTAGTCAGAACTGATTGTGCCACAAATTCATAGAACAAGGCAGAGGCTTATGAAATGTACAGAAAACTCTCCATGGTGACAAGGTCATGATCAATGTGGTTAACAGATTCAGGATGCAGCCTTACTCCTGTCCGACGGTGGCTTCTGGGCAGGAGCCAGCACTATGTTGTGTAAAAAGATGTGGTATTTGCTGTGTGTGTTGTGTGCATGCGGGATGGAGGAAAAGGTGTCAGGGTGGGGAGGAGTGAAGTTACATCTCTGGGTGGAATGAATGCAAAATTATTTTTTAATTTTTTTATTTAACTAAGATAAGTGAACTATATGTGGATTGGAAATAGCTCCTGGCCTCCAGGCATTCATGGTGGCATCCTTCCCACTCCTGTAGTTCTCTCTGGTAGCCTAGGCACTTCTCTGGGCACTTCGTAGCTCCTGGAGGGGGTGTACATCAAAATATACTTGGGTGGGGATTTTTCAAAAATTTTTTCCAGGGAGAGGTTTCTGGGAAGATGGCGGCGTAGGATGATGCTGGGCTCACCGCGTCCTGCGGATCACTTAGATTCCACCCACACCTGCCTAAAAAACCCAGAAAATCACCAGAAGACTAGCAGAACGGATTCTCTGGAGCCAAGCGTAGTCAAGGGGCCCAGGGACGAGGGTAGGAAGGGCAGAGAGGCGGTGTGCGTTACACGGAATGGCGGGAGGGAGCCGGGGTGGGGGGCAGCCTGCCAGCAAAGCAGAGCCCCTGAGTCTGGCTTGCAAAAATGGAGGGGCCAGATGGAGTGTGTTCTGACAGCAAGCAGGACTTAACATCTGGAAGGTTATAAGTTAACAGATCTGCTCAGAGAATGGGAGGGCTGGAGGACAACAGGAGGGAGTTGTTGAGCCCCGGACAACAGAGCGCAGCTTGGCGGGGAACAAAGGCACTCCCCAGCGCCATCTCCCTCGCCCATCCCCCAGCCAAAATCCCAAAGGGAACCAGTTCCTGCCAGGGAACTTGCTTGCTCCGCGCAAACACCCAACGCTGTGCTTCTGTGGATCCATCCCTCGGGCAGCGGGTCTTACTCCCTCCTGGTGCTGCAGGGCCCCTCCTGAAGCGGATCACTGAAGGAAAAGTGAGCTGAGCCTGCCCCTCCTGCCCCTGTGCACCTTGCCCATCCACCCCAGCTAATAGGCCAGATCCCCAGCACCACAAGCCTGGCAGTGTGCAAGTAGCCCAAACGGGCCACACCACCCCACAGTGAATCCCGTCCCTAGGAGAGGGGAAGAGAAGGTACACACCAGTCTGACTGTGGCCCCAGTGGTGGGCTGGGGGCAGACATTAGGTCTGACTGTGGCCCCGCCCACCAACCCAAGTTATTCAAGACAGCACTGGGGAAGTGCCCTGCAGTTCTGCACCACTCCAGGGACTATCCAAAATGACGAAACGGAAGAATTCCCCTCAAAAAACCCTCCAGGAAATAACGACAGCTAACGAACTGATCAAAAAACGATTTAAACAATATAACAGAAGGTGAATTTAGAAGAATAGTCATAAAATTAATCGCTGGGTTTGAAAACAGTATAAAGGACAGCAGAGAATCTATTGCTACAGAGATCAAGGGACTAAGGAACAGCCAGGAGGAGCTAAAAAATGCTATCAATGAGCTGCTAAATAAAATGGAGACAACCACGGCTCGGATTGAAGAGGCAGAGGAGAGAATAGGTGAACTAGAAGATAAAATTATGGAAAAAGAAGAATCTGAGAAAAAGAGAGATAAAAAAATCCAGGAGTATGGGGGGAAAATTAGAGAACTAAGTGATGCACTAAAGAGAAATAATCTACACATAATTGGGATTCCAGAGGAGGCAGAGAGAGAGAAAGGTGCTGAAGGTGTACTTGAAGAAATAATAGCTGAGAACTTCCCTGATCTGGGGAAGGAAAAGGGCATTGAAATCCAAGAGGCACAGAGAACTCCCTTCAGACGTAACTTGAATCGATCTTCTGCACGACATATCATAGTGAAACTGGCAAAATACAAGGATAAAGAGAAAATTCTGAAAGCAGCTAGGGATAAACGTGCTCTAACATATAAAGGGAGACCGATAAGCCTCGTGACGGATCTCTCTACTGAAACTTGGCAGGCCAGAAAGGAATGGCAGGAAATCTTCAATGTGATGAACAGAAAAAAATATGCATCGGAGAATCCTTTATCCAGCAAAACTGTCATTTAGAATAGAAGGAGAGATAAAGGTCTTCCCAAACAAACAAAAACTGAAGGAATTCATCACCACTAAACCAGCCCTACAAGAGATCCTAAGGGGGATCCTGTGAGACAAAGTACCAGAGACATTGCTACAAGCGTGAAACCTACAGACATCACAATGACTCTACACTCATATCTTTCTATAATAACACTGAATGTAAATGGACTAAATGCTCAACCAAAAGACATAGGGTATCAGAATGGATAAAAAAACAAGACCCATCTATTTGCTGTCTACAAGAGACTCATTTTAGACCTGAGGACACTTTCAGGTTGAAAGTGAGGGGATGGAGAGCTATTTATCATGCTACTGGAAGTCAAAAGAAAGCTGGAGTAGCCATACTTAGGCGAACTAGACTTCAAATTAAAGGCTGTAACAAGAGATAAAGAAGGACATTATATAATAATTACAGGGTCTATCCATCAAGAAGAACTAACAATTATAAATGTCTATACACCAAATATGGGAACCCCAAAATATATAAAACAATTACTCACAAACATAAGCAACCTTGTTGACAAGAATGTGGTAATTGCAGGGGACTTTAATACCCCACTTACAACAATGGATAGATCATCTAGACACATGGTCAATAAAGAAACAAGGGCCCTGAATGATACATTGGATCAGATGGACTTGACAGATATATTTAGAACTCTGCATCCCAAAGCAACAGAATATACTTTCTTCTCGAGTGCACATGGAACATTCTCCAAGATAGATCACATACTGGGTCACAAAACAGCCCTTCATAAGTATACAAGAATTGAGATCATACCATGCATACTTTCGGACCACAATGCCATGAAGCTTGAAATCAACCACAGGAAAAAGTCTGGAAACCTCCAAAAGCATGGAGGTTAAAGAACACCCTACTAAAGAATGAATGGGTCAACCAGGCAATTAGAGAAGAGATTAAAAAATATATAGAAACAAACAAAAATGAAAATACAACAATCCAAATGCTTTGGGATGCAGAGAAGGCAGTCCTGAGAGGAAAATACATTGCAATCCAGGCCTATCTCAAGAAACAAGAAAAATCCCAAATACAAAATCTAACAGCACACCTAAAGGAAATAGAAACTGAGCAGTAAAAACACCCCAAACCCAGCAGAAGAAGAGAAATAATAAAGATCAGAGCAGAAATAAACAATATAGAATCTAAAAAAACTGTAGAGCAGATCAATGAAACCAAGAGTTGGTTTTTTGAAAACATAAACAAAATTGATAAACCTCTAGCCAGGCTTCTCAAAAAGAAAAGGGAGATGACCTAAATAGATAAAATCATGAATGAAAATGGAATTATTACAACCAATCCCTCAGAAATACAAGCAATTATCAGGGAATACTATGAAAAACTATATGCCAACAATCTGGACAACCTGGAAGAAATGGACAAATTCCTAAACACCCACACACTTCCAAAACTCAATCAGGAGGAAATAGAAACCTTGAACAGACCCATAACCAGTGAAGAATTGAATCAGTCGTCAAAAATCTCCCAATAAATAAGAGTCCAGGACCAGATGGCTTCCCTGGGGAATTCTACCAGACATTTAAAGCAGAGATAATACCAATCCTTCTCAAGCTATTCCAAAAAATAGAAAGGGAAGGAAAACTTCCAGACTCATTCTATGAAGCCAGTATTACTTTGATTCCTAAACCAGAGAGAGACCCAGTAAAAACAGAGAACTACAGGCCAATATCCCTGATGAATATGGATGCAAAAATTCTCAATAAGATACTAGCAAATCGAATTCAACAGTATATAAAAAGAATTATTCACCATGATCAAGTGGGATTCATTCCTGGGCTGCAGGGCTGGTTCAACATTCGCAAATCAATCAACGTGATACATCACATTAATAAAAGAAAAGATAAGAACCATATGATCCTGTCAATCGATGCAGAAAAAGCATTTGACAAAATTCAGCATCTTTTCTTAATAAAAACCCTCGAGAAAGTCGGGATAGAAGGAACATACTTAAGCATCATAAAAGCCATTTATGAAAAGCCCACAGCTAACATCATCCTCAATGGGGAAAAATTGAGAGCTTTCCCCCTGAGATCAGGAACACGACAGGGATGTCACTCTCACCACTGTTGTTTAACATAGTGTTGGAAGTGCTAGCATCAGCAATCAGACAACAAAAGGAAATCAAAGGCATCAAAATTGGCAAAGATGAAGTCAAGCTTTCACTTTTTGCAGATGACATGATATTATACATGGAAAATCCGATAGACTCCACCAGAAGTCTGCTAGAACTGATACATGAATTCAGCAAAGTCGCAGGATACAAAATCAATGTACAGAAATCAGTTGCATTCTTATACACTAATAATGAAGCAACAGAAAGACAAATAAAGAAATTGATCCCATTCACAATTGCACCAAGAAGCATAAAATACCTAGGAATAAATCTAACCAAAGATGTACAAGATCTGTATGCTGAAAACTATAGAAAGCTTATGAAGGAAATTGAAGAAGATATAAAGAAATGGAAAAACATTCCATGCTCATGGGTTGGAAGAATAAATATTGTCAAAATGTCAATACTACCCAAAGCTATCTACACATTCAATGCAATCCCAATCAAAATCGCACCAGCATTCTTCTCAAAGCTAGAACAAGCAATCCTAAAATTCATATGGAACCACAAAAGGCCCCGAATAGCCAAAGTAATTTTGAAGAAGTAGGCCAAAGCAGGAGGCATCACAATCCCAGACTTTAGCCTCTACTACAAAGCTGTCATCATCAAGACAGCATGGTATTGGCACAAAAACAGACACATAGACCAATAGAATAGAATAGAGACTCCAGAATTGGACCCATAAAAGGATGGCCAACTCATCTTTGACAAAGCAGGAAAGAATATCCAATGGAAAAAAGACCGTCTCTTTAACAAATGGTGCTGGGAGAACTGGACAGCAACATGCAGAAGAATGAAACTAGACCACTTTCTCACACCATTCACAAAAATAAACTCAAAATGGGTAAAGGACCTGAATGTGAGACAGGAAACCATCAAAACCCTAGAGGAGAAAGCAGGAAAAGACCTCTCTGACCTCAGCTGCAGCAATTTCTTACTTGACACATCCCCAAAGGCAAGGGAATTAAAAGCAAAAATGAACTATTGGGACCTCATGAAGATAAAAATCTGTACAGAGCTCACCAAACTCCACACCCGAAAAACAAATAATCCAGTGAAGAAATGGGCAGAAAACCTGAATAGACACTTCTCTAAAGAAGACATCCAGATGGCCAACAGGCACATGAAAAGATGCTCAACATCCCTCCTCATTAGGGAAATACAAATCAAAACCACACTCAGATATCACCTCACACCAGCCAGAGTGGCCAAAATGAACAAATCAGGAGACTATAGATGCTGGAGAGAATGTGGAAAAACGGAAACCCTCTTGCACTGTTGGTGGGAATGCAAACTGGTACAGCCACTCTGGAAAACAGTGTGGAGGTTCCTCAGAAAATTAAAAATAGACCTACCCTATGACCCAGCAGTAGCACTGCTAGGAATTTACCCAAGGGATACAGGAGTACTGATGCATAGGGGCACTTGTACCCCAATGTTTACAGCAGCACTCTCAACAATAGCCAAATTATGGAAAGAGCCTAAATGTCCATCAACTGATGAATGGACAAAGAAATTGTGGTTTATATACACAATGGAGTACTATGTGGCAATGAGAAAGAATGAAATATGGCCCTTTGTAGCAACGTGGATGGAACTGGAGAGTGTGATGCTAAGTGAAATAAGCCATACAGAGAAGGAAAGATACCATATGTTTTCACTCTTATGTGGATCCTATTAACAGAAACCCATGGGGGAGGGGAAGGAAAAAAAAAGAGGATAGAGTGGCGGAGAGCCAAAGCATAAGAGCCTCTTAAAAACTGAGAACAAACTGAGGGCTGATGGGGGGGTGGGAGGGAGGGGAGGGTAGGTGATGGGCATTGAAGAGGGCATCTTTTGGGATGAGCACTGGGTGTTGTATGGAAACCAATTTGACAATAAATTTCATATGTTAAAAAAAATGAGCAACTTAGCTAAAAGATAGCTCTTGTATATGTTACATATTACAGGAATAATTTAACTTATGTATTAAATGTAAAAAACAGAGTTTTCCTCACAAAGAATAGACAATATTTTCCTTAGAAAGTAAAACCCAAGTTCAAAGTATATGTGGAGAAATTCATGTTCAAAAAATAAATTCCATGTTGTTTAGTTTTTAGGATCACTGATGAAAGTGTTTCATTAGCTGTAGGTTTTTTTGATAATCCTATTTTATAAAAATAAGTTAAAATTTTCTACTTTTGATTTTAGTATTTGTTTTATTCTCAAATCATACATCTTTTGGTCTTGATACCATGGTCTTATTTACATGGAAATGATTGATGCTATTTGTTGGGGCAAATGTGGATGTTTAAAAAAATGTTGGATGTTTCAGAGTATTTTATATATCTCATCTTTCTATTGGATCAGAATAAAACATACTTCTAAATGAAAAAAAAAATTTGTTTTCCAGTCTGATACTCTTTGGAGGTCACCGCCATTCATTGTGTTATGAAAAGTTACCTAAGTAAAATTCTGACACCTGGCAATTCTCTGACACCAGCTGGGTGTCCTACAATTTAATTCAATTCTGACACTGTCCACCTGGAGATAAATCAGATTCCACAGGTTAAGGGCTCATTCCTACAAGGATGCTCCCGGCCCCAGCAAGGCCAGATTGTCACCTGTGCTTCTGACCACCTGGCTATCAAGAAACACTATAGTTGCTGGATTACTGGTTTTCTATAAAGGGATATAATTCAGCGACAGCCAGATGAAAGACATGCATAGGGTATGGTATAGGAAAAAGGCATGGAGCTTCCACACCCTCTTCAGGAGTGCCATTTCCCCCAAATTTCCATGTGTTCACCAACCAAGCAGCTCTCTGAACCTTGCCCTTTTGGTTTTTATAGAGGCTTCATTACATAGGCAAGACTGACTAAATCATTGGCCATCGGCACTCAATCTCCAGCCCTTTGCCCCTCCCCTGAGGTCGGGGTTGGGGGGACTGAAAGCTCCAATCTACTATCCCTGTGGTTGGTTTTCCTGACAACCAGTCCCAAACTAAATGCTTTCCAAAAGTCAGCTCATTAACATAAATTCAGGTGTGGTTGAAAGGGGTTTGTTATAAATATGAAGACACTTTTATCTCTCTTACCACTTAGGAAATTCCAAGGGTTTTAAGAGCTCTGTGCCAGAAATGGGATAATTAAAATATGTGTCTCACTATAAATCACAATATCATACCAGGGTATTCTGCTATTCATCTCTTCACACATCACGTATAGTCCCACCAAAATCTCTATTTTACAGACAGTCTATCCCTCCCATTTCTAGAATTTTCTTACTAAGGCACTGTTGGTATTTCCAAGCCATGCATGGCCAATCTACATGTCTGGAAAGGATGGAAAGGAAAGTGCTTGGTATTCCTGAGTAAGATTTCAGATTCATGCTTTAGAAACAAGAGCTGTGATGGAGGAGGGCTGACCAGTCTTCAGGGGGTACGCTACATGGCTGAGCTCAGGGAGACCTGGCCTGGCAGGGCACAAATATGAGAAACAGATGACTTTGCCTGTGGTCTTCAACTTCTTTTCTCCTCAGATTGCCTGGGCCTCTATAAAATCTCTGTCTCGTGACTCTGTGGTTAATGAAACCTGCATGTGCTGGTTCTGCTCCAGGGCTCACAGAGTTCTATCTGTCCAAGACTGCCTTTTCCTCTGGCTCCTCTGTCCTTGTCAGGCCGAATGAGCTCTACCCCTCGGAGGCCCTCTTGATGGCAGCTGGACCTTCTGGTAGCTTTCCACAAACTCTCCAGCTGTTCTAACCATCCACCCAGAGCCCACCATGCCATTCTTTACATAATGGGATTGCTTTCTTAATGTGAAATCCCAGTTGGGTTCTCCAGTAAGCATCACTGCTTCTGCTTGAAGACCCACAGTTGCAATCACATTAACTGCCCCTAAAAATGACAATTGTGGAAACAGCTCTTATTAGCCCATACTTGCTCACAGTGTTAGAAACCACAGCCAGATTCCCACAGTAGTAGTAGGAGCTGCCATTTATAGAGAGCTCATGATGCGTTAGGCATCAGTGTTTTATATTATTTTAATCTTCAAGTTAACTATCGGGTAGGACCCACTATTTACAGCTAGAGAAATCGAAGGTCAGAGTGGTTAAATTTACTGAGTGTCACACAGTTGATAAATGGTGGGGCAGGACTGTCTAACTACAAAGCCAATATATTTCCCTCCCACTGCCAGAGCCACCATGCTATATAATGTCCCACTGCTGCTATCTGTGATTGGATTCCTCTTCTGGGCAGATGGAGGGATGCCCCCGACACATGGGATTCAGCATGGCTATGCATGGGAGGATGAGAGTCCAGTTAATATCAGTCCAGGGAAAATTAATGTTAAGAATCCTCACAGGATCTAGAACACCAGGCCTGACTGGTGGACCTATTCACACCGCCATCTTTCCTCTCCCTGTGTTGGCCATTGGAACAACGAAATGCAAGGAAGAAGCAATGGCCAGGGTCTACTTGTGAATACAAGTTGGCCTTTCTGCAACCCTTGGCATATTGGTACAGTTTTTCAACCCCTAGTATAGGCAAAATTGTGTTGTGTTTGGCAGTGGGGTGTGAGGGGGATTTCTCAAAGAGGCAGAAAGTAATGTGAGCCTTATCTTCAGAAGCAGCCACCATCTCTTGCTTTCCTATCAGCCTGGCTTTGCAGCCAGCCTGTGGCTAAAGGTGTTGCTCAGGCTCTTGAAAATAAGGCTTGTCCAAATAAGATATGGGCTGGCTGGAAGGCATATTTCAAGAAAGAATTGCCTATACTTTATAATTCAATATATACGGTAATCCTAGTAACTGTTCTTCTGTCTTTACTAGAGGGAGGAAGAAGGAAGGTTTGTTAAACTTTCTCAAGAAGTGAACTGCAGCATGGAAATCTATTGACCTGTGTCCCATTCTCTCTTGAAAATTCTATGCTGTCAAAGGCAGATAGCTTTTCCAACACAGCTGCATTATCCACAACAGCAGCACAATAACTCCCGCTGCCCTGCCTATATTGCTTGGGGGATTTTTTGTATGTGCATGTTTTTTATTCTATTTTTCCATCTGGTGACTTTTGTTTTCTTCTAAATGGTGCTGTTTAAATGCTTTCCACAAACGCAATCTTGAAAATAAACACATTGAATGGATAAGAACAAAAGAGGATCCATTCTCGATGCTGCTCACTGCTGAGAGGTTCCCTCAGCTGCAGGGAGATGAGGGCCAAATGGATGAGTGGATTGTCAGTGTAAAATGCTACCCAAGGGTGCTGCCAGGATTAGAATCTAATCAGAACCACATTAACAGTGTCATGACACACACACACAGATAGACAGAGAGAGATATAGAGATAGAGATAGAGATAGAGATAGAGATAGAGATAGAGACAGAGATATAGAGCCTTACCAACTGAGCACTCATAATCAACCAGTGGGCCTTGAAAACTTAGGAGGCTCATCTCCCAGTTGGCAATTCTCAAAAGCCTTGGTTTTATGCCTCCAGTGCTTCCCAATAGAGAGGATACTGTGGTTAGGTTGCTACTTCATCCCTCAGGAACTTCCCCTCCACTTCCTTCCCCACATTCCCTGACCACTCCCCTGTGATCATTGCCTTAGTTTGGGCTCCCCCAGAACAGATGCTGAGACAAAGATTTGGGCACAGGTAATTGGGAAGGACTAAGAACTCCGGTAGGAAAGTGATTCAGGGAAGGAAGGCAGTCAACAAAGGTTGTGTTGCCACACTAGCCATCACAGAGCTCAGTCCTGTGAAAAACAGTGTCAAACACGCACCTCAGAATGCTTGTGCCCAGGGCAAGAGAGCCAGGGCATTTGTACATAAACTTCCAGACCATATGCTGAGGGCTGCTCCTTGGGGTGTTAATTCTGGGCACTAATGAAACTTGCTTGCATGTGAGCTGAAGGGCTTTCCACAGTTCTGAAAAAGAGCTCCAGGCACAGGTGTATAGGCTGGCAGTTTGAAGTTGGCTGGAGTGCACTGGACGGTGCAAAGGGATGTGTCTCGGGCACTTGTAGCATCTCTTGTCATCACACATACAGCTTAAGACAAGCAAGTCCCTTGGAGTCAGTGGCAGAGCCACATCTGAAGGGTTTTTAGGGTGTTTTTTGTTTGACCCCATAAAGTTACCCACATCAGAACTATCCTGCTTTCCCCCACCCGCCCCTGAGTGTAAGTTCTTGATAATTGCAAGAATTGATTCCTTGCCTTTACGGATGAAAGTGCCAAGCACCTGAACATGGCTCAGAGACTCATGGCATAAACGGACACAGGGCCCCAGGCTCCAGCTGGGCTGGGAGGCAGCAGCTATTTGCTGGAAGCAGAACTTTGGTTGTCCTTGATGGTGACTCCAGCTCCCGCTGTCTTTCCGGGAGTGTGCAGCCCACCAGAGGAGTGGCAGATATGGAGACCTGATTCAATGATGCTGCCTTTAGCAGCAACAGCAGAAAATCTCAGTTCAAACTGGTTTAAGCAATATGGAAAATCCATTTTATTTCGCTGAATGGGATGTTTGAGGTAGAGTGCTCTAGATCAATTCAGTGGTTCAGGTTCTTTCCAGCTCTGTTTTGCCATCTTCAGTGTGCAGAACTTGTTTTGGGGTATCTCCCTTCCTTACAAAGTGGCTGCTGCAGGTCTAGGTCTCATGCATGTATACACACACCACTGTAACCCACCACCATGATGTGGAAGCCCAAACCATGCCACACAGATATACCGCAGGGAGAGGCCATGTGGAGATGTTCTAGCCAACAGCTAGCTGAGGTCTCAACCAACATTCAGACAGAATGTGAGGCAGATACTGTGGTATTATCCACATTTTAAGTAGGAAGAAATGAAACTTGGGGAATTTAAATAATTTGTCAAGGTTACAGATCTAGGAAATGGGCAGAGAAAGACTTAAACCCCTAAGGGTTCAGATTTCAGTGGTTTTGCCTCCCAGTCAGACCCATTTGTTTCTTTTTTGCAGGCCCCTGAGCTACTAGGTAGCTTGGGAGGGTGCCCTGGCTTTTCCAGAATCCATCCCCTCTCAGCCTTCATTGCCAGAGTTTATTCCAAGGTACAGTGAGGCTTCCATTCTCCTTGCCAACCTTGGCCAGGGAGCAGAGCACAGGGCCAAACCTGGGGCCCTGGCTTCAAACCTACCCCCTGAGGGTAATCTAGTCTCCTGCTGGCAGATTTCAGTAGAGCAAAGAGTGGATCTTCCTCAGGAAATCCTGGGGCCACAAATCTGAACCTGTTTTCCATGTGTTAGAGAATTAAAAAAAAAAAAAAAAAGGAAAGTCATGATTCTCATGCAAACATAAAGTGAACACATGTCAAACATTTTATTTAAGTCACTAATGGAGGGAATTGGTTAGATGTAACTGGTTCAAAGGCGAAGTCAAAAGAACCACAGATTTGCAAGGGATAAAGGAATGTTGAAGTAACTTTATATATGAACTTGAAACTTGATTTATTATGTTTTGTGGGCAAGTGGCAGAGTTTATTTCCATGTCTTCAGACAAGAATTCTTTGCATTGCTATCCCTTGTATGCAATTTTCAGAGTTGTAAAGTAACTTGAGAGTAACGAAAGGCACAGAACTCCCATAGAATCAGATATGCAAAGGCTCCAACATCCCATTGGAAGGTTTTCCAGTAATCTCCTTTGCTTATTCCAAAGTCTTACATTTTTCCTTGCATTTGAATGATTTTCCTTGGGCCATCTTCCCTATTTGTGGTTTCTGGGTGAGAGCTGTCCCTCTTTTTCTTGGGAAGCCTTACACTGTGGGCTTCGGAACCAGGCAGACCTTGGGTTCAGATCTCCGTTTGCATTTACTAGGCGTGGAGCTCCACTGAAATCACTTAATCCTAGAGTCTACTTCATATGGCAGGTGTGAGGATTAAAGTGCTTGGCACTGTTGCAAATTTAATGTATTCATCCTATCATCCCCTCTGTTTTATAGATATGGAAACTGAGACGCTGGGTTTTTAAGGCACTGACCTAAGGTCATACTACTGGGTCATATGGTGGAGCTGGAATTCAAACCTGGGCAGTTTGGCTCTGCTGCCACACTCAAGCACTCATGAAATGGCAGGTGCCAGGTGCTTCTTAGCCTCTCTAGTGTGACCAAGTTGTGATGTCTGCTTGAGTTGGCTGACTACCCTAAGAAGCCAGCTACTGGGTTGGTGGTCACTCCTCACTGCCTGTTCACCTTGTACTCCTGTTTGGCACCATGGTGGGGTGCCATAGGGTCCACTGCTCTCCTTGGGACCTGCTGTGCTCATGACCCCAGGTTCTGCTTGTGTGGTTGTTTGTTCTGATATTTCATTGAAATCTAATATAGAAAAATGCACAGCTCAATGAATTTTCAGAGTGAACACATATGCATATAAACGTGTAAGAACATGGCCAGCACCCCAGAAACCAACTTGTGCCCCTTTCCAGTCAGTGCCCTCAAGGACAGCTACTGCCCTGACTTCTGTCACCACAATTTTGCCTGTCTTTGTTCTTTATGTGAAGGCAGCCACAAAGTCAGCCACAAAGTCTGCATGCTTTTGTGTCTGGCTTCTTCCATTCAACATTTTGCTTATGAGGTTCACCCATTTTGTTGTAAGTACTTGTAAGTTTATTCATTCTTGTTGCTGTATGAAAATGCAGTTCATTTCTCCATTCTATACTTGATAGGCATTTTGATAGTTTCTGATTTATGGTTTCAGCCCATACCTTTTGGCCCACGGAGACACATGTTTTTTGTGGGCTGTGCTTAGTTTATAAAAGTAACGTTGTGAGGGGCGCCTGGGTGGCGCAGTCGGTTAAGCGTCCGACTTCAGCCAGGTCACGATCTCGCGGTCTGTGAGTTCGAGCCCCGCGTCAGGCTCTGGGCTGATGGCTCAGAGCCTGGAGCCTGTTTCCGATTCTGTGTCTCCTTCTCTCTCTGCCCCTCCCCCGTTCATGCTCTGTCTCTCTCTGTCCCAAAAATAAATAAACGTTAAAAAAAAAAAAAAATTTAAAAGTAACGTTGTGAGTTGGATGGTCCTGACATTTTCTTAACAGATGGGTCAGTCTGCTTCTTCTTTGCCACAATCAGCAATTTGGCTTTTGTTCCTTTTCTTCCTTCAGGTCAAGTGTGCCGGCCCATCTGCGGGCCTGTTCAACACGTGCTGAGCAAGGCCAATGGCAGCCCTGCTGTATTTCTAACATATGTGGTAACTAGCTCCTTCTGTGCATCCTGGTTCATGGAAGGAGGGGAGGGTGGGAGAGCCTGGAGGATCAGTGATCTGAGGCCATCTCGCAATCACTGGGGAGTCTGGAGACTCAGCTGTGGGAGGAGCTGAGCCCTTCAGGTCTTTGTTCTGCAGGGACAGTGAGTTCTGCTCCCCACTCTTCTTTATCTCTTGATGAGAAACTTATTGCTTCTTGTCTACCCCTTTCGCCTCCCCGCTGAAATGCATACAAAGGAACTTTTCCCCAAACTTGTGCTTGTTAGTGTGCACCTCAGGTGGCCTTCCCTTCCCCCTGTTCTCTGCCACACTAGGAGGTGGCCCTGGGTGGTGTGCATTTTGTATTGTTACCCACTTTTTTTCCCTCCTATAAGGAGACCAGACCCTGTCTTTCTCAGAGGTGTTTTAACTGTTGCTGTTTCTGCTTCATCCCCCTTTCTCTCAGGCCTCATTAGCCACTTCCTTACCTGTAAATAAGGATTTTTTTTTCCAGGCTGGCACCCTCCTTTCCCCAGAGTGCTCCATTCTCTGACCAGGGCTTCCTGTCAGCAAAGCAGCAAGCCCACACCCTTAAACGGAACAGGCCAGGTCAAAGATTTATATGGTGACTTAGTAAAATAAGAATATAAATAGAATGTGAGAACCAACCAAAAAGAAAAATGCACATCTGATGGCCAGTGGGGACAAAACAGCAGGTTGGTCTTCAGATCTGGTACTGAGCTTCCTTACAACAAGGACAATAAAAGAAATCAAAGAGATTATAGAGTTACTGTGAAGATAATAGAAAAAAGATAAAATAGATAAGAGATAATAATTGATATTTTTGAAGAAGTGTCTTATTCATTATTCTATCTCCTAAACACCTGGCTTAGGGCCTCATGCATAGTAAGTGCTTAATAAGTATTTAAGGGCTAAGTTGATAAAGTTACATCACTATTAGCTGCTGGCTAATACACCTGAGTGCTTACTATGTGGCAGGTAAATTCTAATCTGTGCCCATCAACAACTCCAAAGGTGGGCACTGTGGTTCCCTTATTTTTCTTTTTTAAATTATTTTTAAAAATCTTTTTTGTCGTCCCTTCATTTTCAAATGTGGAAGTCAAGTGTAGAGAGTAACTCCCCCAGGTCACAGCTTTTCTGTGGTCTGGTGATGATTTAAAATCAAGTGCCTTGTCTGGAGCCAGCCAGCTTAGGCACTAAGGAATCTGAAATTATAGAGCAAATGAACATTTATGAATATTTTCATTTTACTAGACAGTAAACCCAATCATACTGGCCTTTTTACTACTGGATCCTGTCTGGGAGCCCCATTTAGTGAGAGGCCCTGCTGGAAACCAAGGGAGGCCGCCCTCCCCTCTAGGGGAAGCTGCCAAACTCCAAAGCTGACAAACCTTTTCCGTGTCTGCCCCCTGCTGGCAGACATGAGGATAACAGGGCAATCCCTGCAGCTGGCTATAGGAGGTCTTTGATCAGAGTGAGGCCCTGCGAGGGCTCTTCTGCTGGTGTGGGGGAGAGGGGGTATGTTACCCAAACCTCACACTGGGACCTGTGCTCTGACAAATTGAAATGTCTTAGGATAGGCTGTTTAAAATTGGTTGCTGTGTTGGCAAGTCTAGTCCACCTTGTCTCTTGATCTAGGGTGGAGGCAGCATGGAGGAGGTAAATGTCAGTTTTAGAATGCGTTGGAACAAGAGTCAGGAGACCTGGGTTCTAGTCTCAGGAGGGCCACTTACCCGGAGTGGCAGGTGTCCTCTCCGGGGCTGTTCCCTCATTTGCAAAACAAGGCATTGTATTACTTGGCTCTAGTGGTCCTTTAGTCGTAGATCTCCACCTGCAAGTCCTTTGAAGATCTCCCTCAGTCAGGTCTCCTTGGATCTCACCTCCTCACCCTAAACTTCCTCCACAAACCCTATTGCCCCTCTCTGGCCTGCATCCCTCTGTGGCCAGATAACTTGCATTCTTCCCTACCCTGAGCCAAACCTTGGCACCTTTGTATGAGGTCTCCAGGCTCACACTAACTGAAAATGGGAATCTTATGGTTTGGAAAGTAAACTGGGCTGTACTTCTTGGCATTCCATCCAGCTTGTCTTCCTCCTACTGGCAAGACCAAATTCAGGATGGAGAAAGAGAGAAGTAGCCGAAACCAACAACTTATATGGGATTTCTTTGGGCACTAAAGATGGCATCTGATGTAATAACCAATCTTTGCACAATGTGATAATTTGCAAAGCATTCTGAGTCATAGAACAACTCTGTGAGGAAAGCATTTCTATCACCCACATGCGTGTGAGGGAATTGAGCCCAGAGATCTACAAGGTCCACGGTCACTTAGCCAGCCTGTGGCTGGGCTGGAACCCAGGGTCAGTCAGGTCCACCCCAGGCTCAGGATTTACCCCATCAGAAATGTGCAAGGCCTGAGAGTTCAGACAGTGGTCATTAATTCCGGAAGAAGGCAGTGTCAGGCAAGACAAGCCCTCTCACACCTTCTTTCTGATGGAAACATCTCTTCTCCTTCTGGAGTAGTTCTGTACTGGATTTATTACATATGGCTACATGTCCCTTACTCAAGCCTCTTGGTACAGATCCTAGTCTAAGCTGGCACTGGCTTGTTCTGCACTAACTGGTCTGTACCTGTGTGTATGTGTGAGGCATATTTGGACAAATCTTATCGTCCCTGAACCTTATCTTCCCTGAACCCACTGAGGTGGGGATGGTAATAGTGAAGAATAAAAGCAGGATGTGTGGGAAAAGCTTTTTATAATGTGCAGAACCACAAAGCGTTAGAACTTGCTGGGGAGGGAGGTAGAGGAATTTACCTGCCAGCTCCCTTCTGTCTCCTGTTTTACCCTTGTACTTCCAGGTTGGGTCACTGATCTTCTCCAGCAGCTTCTGGGAAGCCAGACCCCCATACCTAAGCACAGTGCTTCAAAGGATCCAGAAACAGTGAAAGGGGCCAGAGCCCCATGGGTCAGGTTGGATGACCCAGCATCTGGGTGCAGGGCTGCTGAGGCTCTGGCTGTGGGCACGAATGATGGGGAGTGAGCTAGGACCAAGCCCTCAATCCAGGGGAAGCTGAGACAGCCAGCAGTATCAGGAAATGAGGAGATGGAAGCTTCTGGCACTTTCCATTTGAGCAAATGGCTGAGGTTCTGGGGAAAGCTGGGGTCAAGAAAATCTGGAGAGACACACAAAAGTTGATGTGGCCCAGTGGTGGATACCTAAGGAGCCCTGAAAGAAAGTGGGGGCTGGAGTTCCTGTGGGGCAGGGGTGAGAGTTAGAACCAGTGGATGTGGATATTGCTATGAACATGACCTCATGTTCAACCCTGGTAGTGTCTGGGGTAATAAGAGCTTCCAAAGGATTTTTGTTATTTCCTTTGGAGCACACAAAGTGTACACATTGATTCAGCCCCACATAGGGTCTAAAGCAGAGCTTTTGTGGTGAAGGGCAAATTATTTTTCTTAATTTTCAACCCATCATGAACTGACACCTAAAAAAATGTGATAAGATAAAATACTAGAAAATGAAATTAGAAATGCCTAAGCCAGTTCCTACAATATTCATTGAGATGAATCCTTTGATCTTGTAGTTGGATAACGTGGTGCTATAAAATTTTTAAATGCTGACTCTCCCTATCCATGTTTATCTCATCATGAGCGCCAGTTTGTAAATTCTGATTTCTGGATTCCTTGAAGATGAAATCAGTCTATATAATTACAATAGAGATAGTACTTTTTAACAAATGGACAGTTTATACAGGGAACAAAAAGGAAAATTCATAGCACTTAGTTTGTCAACACCACATTTACCAAAAGAACAGTCACAGTCACATTAAAGATACATTTGTGTGTGCTGATGGCCATGTACGTTGAGGAATGGTATTGAGTACCTCAGTATCACCAGAACTATTGCTTTCCTACTTTAAACTGGAACATATTTATGATACCAGATAATAAAAAGTAGAGGAAAAATAGCACACTACTACATCTTAATGAAACTCTACCATACTTAGTGTAAAACTCAGAATCCACGTGTGGTATTCAGAAAAACATGTCCAGAAATGGGAACAAGCAGGAGCTGGCTCTCCTGGGACAGGGCAGGACTGGACATTGGCCAACTCTGGGCCTATCTTTTCTGGTTTTCTGGTTATTTTCAGCTTTGGATCTTAGTAACTGAATTTAATCTCTTTCTATCTTGATTTCAACTACAAAGCTAATGACACTTGACTCAGTTGAAAAATAAAAATTGGCACACTAGTCATCTGGTGTCAAAATTATCCTCTTGTTAGGAAATATCCTGAAAATATTAAAAAAAGTAGACAGTACTAAGCCCCTGAAGAAGATGTAATTTACAGGAATGAGACTGTTTTTCAGTAGACATCCGAAACATCTATATTCAGCTTGGGGATCATACTAATGATGATTTAATGATGCTGTCACTGCTCAGAACATTTTTGGAAAGCTTTCTTTAGAATTGTGTTCAGAGGACAATACTCTTGGTATTGGCATACATTAATAAACTTTTTCATTACAGTGTCTAATAACTTGAAATTTAGGGAAATAATTCAAATGGAATCTTCTAGAAACATCAACTAACAATATAATTTTAGGGTCTCCCTCAGATTATGTCAATTCAGGCATAGATAAGAGAACCCCTGGAAAATTGTGTGGAACAAATAATTGGAAAAACATATAATTTTTCAAAATCTATCCAAGACCTCTTAGGATAACTGGGATTTCAAATAATGTCATTTTTACTGTTTTATGCTTGGGAAGCACTATAGTGAGGGTGTAGCTTCCATATACTTGTCTGTGTCACGTAGACAGCCTGGACATCTAGAAGTCCGAGCTCACGTGTCAAATCTGAGGCACATGCTGCTTCTGAGGGTCCCAGGGGGCTAATCTGTGTTAGCCAGCACTTTTTTTTTTAATCCCTCCTTGTGTCATCACACAACCTACTGCCATCCTCTCATCTGCTTTCCTGTATGCAGAGTGCCTTCTAAGTTCTTCATTCCTTGCCCTCCAGCTTCACTGAGCTAATTTCCCCACCATGGTCATTCCACATCTGCTGCCCCGAGGTAAATGTTCAAATCAGATAGGTAAACCTTTTTTATTGAAGAAAAAGCTGATGTTTGTGTTTGTTTAACTTGAACTCCATAGACTAGATACCAACATCCATCAATAGATGAATAAACAAAATGTGATATATCCATGCAGTGGAATATTATTCAGCCTTAAAAAGGAAGGAAAGTCTGACATATCCTACAGCGTGGATGAACATTGAAGACATTATACTAAGTGAAAGCATCCAGTCACAAAAAGACACTGTAGGATTCTATTTATGCGAGGTACCTAGAATAGTCAAATTCATAGAGATGCAAAGTAGAATGATGGTCGTCAGAGGCTGTGGGGCAGAGAGAATGGGAAGTTATCATTAAGTGGATATAGAGTTTCAGTTTTACAAAATGAAAGAGTTCTGGAGATGGATGTTGGTGATAGTTGCACAACAGTGTGAATATACCTAATACTACTGAACTGTACAATTAAAGATGACTAAGATGGTAAATTTTATGTTATGTGTATTTTATGATGATAGTAATTTTTTTTATAAAGAAGAAAAGAAAAAGTTTTCAACTCGTGTCTCCCCCATCTGTGCATCTCATGACTGTGTTTTTACTGCAAGCTTGATGCCAGATCCTTAGAAATGCAGGATGACTTGAAAACCTCATGTGCCAATACATTTTCCCCAATTTCCCCCATAATGAATAGAACCATAATTCATGGTGAAAAGAAAAGCAATTTGAATATGGGCCAAGTAGACTAAGGCTGGCCCACATCCAGACCTTGGTGGAATGAAGCATTGAAGCAGTCAGCTGCATTCATTAAGGGGAAAGAGGTCTTTTTCCATTTCTGCCATTGCTGTGCACAGCTAGTCTGAGGCACAGTCTTGCTTTGTGCATTAGGAAGGCAGGGCTGGGGCCAGGCTGGGAGCAGAGGTCAGGCAGTCCCCTGCACTGGGAGTGGCCTCTAAGGCTGAATGAAATTTAGACCTCATCCTTGGGTACCACCACAGAGGCAAGGAACAGCCCTCCATGCTAGGCAGAGAGTACCCTGAGCCTTCTGGAAAGGAAAATGAGAGTTTAGTAAGCATGCACTGGACTGAAAATCGGGAGTCTGAGCATCTTCCTCATCTTGCTGCCTAGGAGCTGTGAGGCCTTACTTAGGTAAAGTTTGTAAACTTCTAAGCCTTCAAGGTTTATAGGTGGTGGATTGTGTCTGCTCCACATTCCACGAAATCTATGAAAATAGTGAAAATCATATAATGAATTTCTCCTGAAACCTTGAGATATGATTAATTCCTAACAAGAAGAGATGCAAATGTTTCATCCAAATGAACTTAAGTCACTTTTATTTCCATAATCTATCATTGCAAGAGCTTTTGAAAGAGGTGGTAGATTAACTTATTTTCTTTCTTTTTGTGTGTGTATGATTAAAAGAGGGAAGCTTCTTTGATTGCCTTTATGGCCACTTTTAAATTATCTGAATTTGTGTCATAAATAACTAGGAGCTTTGGGAAGGTATCAGCATTGAGTGTACATCTTCCTAAAGCTGAGTAAAAATCAGGTTATTCCAAGAGCTTTTTCTTGATCTGCTCTTGTTAAATGCTCCTAAACCGAGTGGTCTTACAGGGAACATGCTCATAAAGGCTGCAGAGGGTGCCTAGCAGGAAGTGTGTCATCTGAAAATATAGTTCATGCTGTGTGCCAGGCACTAAGATGAAGAAAATATGGATGGCTAGAAAAAATATATCTATCAATTTACTTTGATTCCTTAATAGAGCCAAATTAATATAACTGGTTTGACCCACTATTGACTGGTGGTTGGAGAGACAGGACAAGTCCCCCCCTCGTTGTTTTTGGAATTATCCCCATGGTAACATGGCTGGCCAGGGCTCAGATAGGGGCAAAAATTCATCAGTATTCTCAAGACCTCATTTTCTGCCACCCCATCCCCCAATGTTAATACTTATACCAATGAAAACTTACTATATTTGATTTTACAAAGGATAAAATCCCACTTTTAGTAGATGTAGCACACAGGAAACAATCATAGATTTTGGGATAAGTCAGAGGTTTCAAATTTCTAGGTAAGAGAGTGTGGGCAAGTTACTCTTCGAGAATCAGCTTTATCATTTGCAAAATGGGGAATAATCTCTTGCATGATTGTTGTGAGGTTTAAATGATATAAGCTGGACATGGTCAGCACTTGGAAGAAGCACTTGTTAGTTGTGGCATCTTAATGATTTATAACATCTCTTTGCTCTTCACAGTTGCCTGAAGGACCACACACAAAGATGTGTCAGGCACTCCTGCATTATCGCGGGCAGAGATTTTTCCAAAGTGAGAGTTCATTTCTCTTGCATGTTTTTGGTTTTTCCTAGAGCTATACAAGCAGTAAAAACAGCAAGCTGCCTTTGGGGAGGGTGGCAGGAATGCCAGATAGAGCATTAATTTTAGGAGGGAAGGGAGGGACTGTTGATCTTAGTGATCCATTAGTTTGAGTATGAAACCAAGGCCACTCAGGAAAAAACTATTTGTTTCAGTAAATGTATTGGTTTGCCTGTGAGTTCCAGTAGGGCATAAAGTGACTGTGAGTGAAATGTGTTCCATGAATATCCCATGGCCTGGCGGCAGTAGTTAGGGCAGCATTTAGACTTATTAGTGTTTTGAGGCTTGTACTCTGCAGTTGATGTGCAGTGGATGCGCAGATCATCCCTTCAGTGACCAATATGCTCAGTTTATTAGAGCTTAGACATAAAGGCGAAATGGTGTTGTTTATGAAGCAAAGAAGCAACTTGGAAGGAAAGCATTGGAAATGACTATAGACTTCCTCTGGTGTAATCTGTGTTTACAGATGGTCCACCAAGGTTCAGATCAGCGAGAGGACACTGAGATAATCTTTAGGAGATGCCCAGCTATGAAGGGGCATTGGGCTGGGTGACTTCAAACAGCTCCTAGACTTGAAGCTGGGATTCCTGGCGGGGATCCTAGATGTGGCCCTTACTGTGTGACATTGGACAAACCACTTGACCTCCCTGTGCTTCAGTTTCCTGATCAATGAAGTGGAGACTTCTTGTCTTCCTCATTGGATGGCTGGGTGGGTAGGTAGTGCTAATAAAATGATGGATGTGGAAAGGATTGATGTTACAGGCCTTAAACAATGGGCCTGATCCAGCTCAAGGATGACTGGTCTGACTGGCACTGTGTTTTAAGAACATTGAACTTGAATACCTTTAGGGGACCCATTCCCCTTTTCTTACACAAGCTCTACTTAAAGCTAGCCCAATCATGTGATTTATGTTACCTGCCTGGCTCCTCTAGACATTCTGATTCAGGACCCCTTACAACCTAGATACCACTGTTTAGGTGAGACCAGCTTCATGTGTGGGTGAAGTAGGTGCTATCATTTTTAAGGGGTTCTCAAACTTTCTACCTTCTTTTCCCTCCTCTCCTTCCATAAGCCCATCTTGCTGATGTCTGTAATTCTTTTGGGAAATCCTGTGGACAAAAACCTATGTTGGAATGGAGGATAATATTTCAAGCCTTAGCTTTGCTTTACCATTTGTAACTTAGGTAGATTTAAAAAGCAGATTAGAGGGGTGCCTGGTTGGCTCAGGTGGTAGAGTATGTGACTCTTGATCTTGGGGTTGTGAGTTCAAGTCTCACATTGGGTGTGGTGATTACTTAAAAATAAAATCTTTTTAAAAAGCAGATTAGATAAAAGCAGACATAAAAAAATTTTTTGAGAGCAGGTTTTGACAAGAGAATCTAAGACACTGACCATGTGTGTTGAGGTATGTGTGGATGTGAGTGAGAAATTCTGGCAAGCAAGTAGCAAGGGAATATAAGTGGATAGGTGGGGGAATTTATCTGAAAATGGGAGTAATACCTGCCTCATAATATTGTTGGGAGAATTAAGTGGAATGATAAAGGGCTTAATAGAATAAGAAAGTAAATGCAGTCATTATTGTTTTCTTGGTCTGAAAAATCAACACACTTTCACAATTAACTGGAATGGGAAGGAGGCAAAAGGGCGATGTGCTCAGCTACTTATCCATCCAAGCTTAAGGCTTGGAAGAGACTGCCTCTGTGCCCTGTGTCTGATTGTGTCTCCTCCATGCCAACCCCTGGCTACTTGGAAATAATGAGAGAGTGGCTGAATATTTCATTCATATCAGGAATATTTGCCAAATGAAGAAATTGCTTAACAGCTGCTCATCATAATGAGTTTCTTACCATTTTTGAATTTGGCCAAAATAGAGGTGATTTTATGGCCATGATTAGGTCTGGTTTGCCCATGGTGTATTTATAGTAAGTTACTATTTTGTCCTCCACTCTCTTATTTTTTCCTATAGTACCACATCTGAAATGAATTGAAATTGTGCAACACTAGAAGTGTTCCTAGTGGTTAGGGACTAGTCTAGGGACTGATAATTTTCTGTTAAGGCAGATGTTGGCATCCACATGTTAGATCCCGCACCTTATACTAAGTGAATTTTTATAGCATTACTTTTTTGAGAAAGATCCTCCAAACATACCTGTGTGGGGGGTGGGTAAGGCAGAATCATCCGATTTTATGGATGAAGAAGCTGAGATATTTCCTGCTTCAAATTCTGTGGGTAACGAGGCAAGAATTGAACAAGTCTTGAAAGGGGTTTACCTGTCATCACAAGGTGGAAGAGCTGAGAAACCAGGACTGGCCTCTTCAGCCTTCCAGCAATGAGTCCCGTTGCAAAGAAGCAGCTTGATGAAGGGGCCAAGGGCTTTGGAAGGAGTGGTGGACTTGAGAGCAAGTCTCCCATACTCCCTGACTCTCTGTTTTCATGGATACAATGTGGGGCTTACTGGGGCAATCATACTAATGTGAGAGTTGTCATGAAGCTTACAATGAGATAATGGATGTGGAAGCATCTGGCACATCTTCTGCCATCTCTACTGGATGAGAAAAGGTTTGAGAATGTCATGAGTCAGCCTAACTACTGAGCATCATCATTATTATGCCTATGCATAGTGAGAGGTTGCCCTGTACCAGACACTATGCCAAGAGCTTCACATGAATCTTCCCTTGTAATCCTCATGGCAACTTTATGAAGTAATTATTATCCCCATTGGATTGATGAGAAAACTGAGGTATGGTGAGATTGAACAGCTTGCTCCAACTATACATTTACAAAAAGGGTGAGTCAAGATTCCTTGTAAATGCTCCTTATAAATAAGTCACAGAGCTGAAAGGAACCTAAAAAAAATCACCTGGGTCATAGGCTCAATTTGCATGTCTTGTAACTTAAGATCTTCATTGCAGGAAATATTTTACTAATACAGTAGTCCACCTCTTTCATGAGGAATATGTTCTAAGACCCACAGGGGATACCTGAAACCATGGATTGTACCAAAACCCTATACATACTGTTTTCTTCCTGTACAGACATTCCTATGATAAAGTTTAATTTAAAAATTAAACACAGTAAGAGATTAAAACAATAGCTAATAATAAAACATAACAATTATAACAATAGACTGTAATAGAAGGTTTGTGAATGTGGTCTCTTCCTGCCTCCCTCAAAATATCTTCTTGTACTGCATTCACCCTGAACTCACCCTGTACTGCACTCACAACTGCACTATGTTGATGTGAAATGATAAAATGCCTACATGGTGAGATGGATTGAGGTGAATTGACGCAGGCATTGTGACCTAGTATTAGGCTACTATTGACTTTCTGACAGTAAGTCAGGAGGATCATCTTCTTCCTGACTGCCATTGACCATGGGTCACTGAAACTGCACAAGTGAAGCTATGGATAAAGGGGGGCTACTGTAAATAAAAATACTGAAGTTTGTGAAACATTTGCTTTTGGTTATGATTAGATTCAAGCTTATTCTTTTTTTAAAGTATTTTTTTTATTTTATTTTAGAGAGAGAGAGTGTGTGAGCAGGGGAAGGGCAGAGAGAGGGAGAGAGAGAATCCCAAGTAGGTTCCATGCTCTCAGTGCAGAGCCCAACATGGGGCTTGATCCCACAAACTGGGAGATCATTGACCTAAGCTGAAATCAATAATTGGATATTTCACCAACTGAGCTACCCAGGCGTCCCTCAAGGTTATTCTTATAATATTTTTTATAATTATAGTCTTGTGATAATTCCCATTTGTTTTATGCTTTAAAATAATTTGTTGGGAGAAGAGAAAGGGGCCGAGTATCCCTAATGGGCTGGACTTGTTGACCAGGTTGACTTGTGTAAATGCATTCTGTTTGTTTGATTGGCCTGATGGAAATAGGGTATGGCCGTTGGCTCTCCAGACATGGGCCAACATCTGTTAAAAGCTGCAGAAAGGAAATGAGGGAGTTCACTCAGCTACGCCCTATCTGTTGAGCCCTGGAGAGTTCAGCCCTGACTTTGCTTTTTTTGAGCTAAGTCCAACTGAAAGTACCACAAATTCCATTCCACTTATTACTTTGACAAAATTTAACTTAGCAAATCCTTCTGCAAATATGCGTGAGAGATTCAGTCACAAAGCCCAGCTGATACAGGAGATTGAGGAAGTTCCAGCTAGTATTCTTTTTAGTGGGCAAAGGCCACACACTTACTAGAATATTAGCACCATGACAGGCAAAAGGTGATGTTTAGAAATAAAAGTGACAACTTCCGACTGACATTTCTTGATATGTGGGGCTTTCTGTATGTGATTGTTTTCCACTTGGAGTAGGAAAAAGTGGGATGTCAATAAAGGCCGAGGGGGGTGTCCAGTACACCTGAGGATGGGAGGGCACAATTGTCCTCACAATTTTACAATAATAGAGCCCTTATAATGCATGCATTTCACTGACAATTTATATACTCCAGTTCTTTGAAAACTAGTAAAAACAGAATCCACGGCACATTCAAGAGTAACAAGTACAGGACAATGAGGCAAAATTCTGAAGAGAAAACAGGATTTTCAAATATATGTTGATAAGCCTAATGAAAAATCAACAGTATTCCAAATACTTTAGGCCAAGCCTGTACAAACATATGGGATTTGTCGGTACAGGCTAAGCAGAGAGAAAATTTGAATGATTACCCAGATAATTTGATTCTGAAAGAGTTTGCTTGGATCATTCAAACCAGCATTTGCCCTCTTCCTATTCTTCCCCTGCCCCCACCCCCACCCCTAGTTTTTCCCCAGAATATTTTTGTATCCACAATATTGCTATACAACTATATAAACCCTCCGTTTGACTTTGATCATGTAAACATAGGCCTTGGATACATATATACATACAAAATACAATAGATGTTCCAAGGGAACTGGATGGGTGAAGTACACTAATCTGAAGTCTTTTCCTCTACTGTGAAGCTCCAGCCAGAGGCAAAGTATGTGTTAACAGTCATCAAGAGAATTAACTTAGATACATTAAAATCTAAAATCCTGGCCGTTATTTCAGGGGACTGAACTATTTGGATGATTGTCCAGACCCAACTGTGGATATATCCAAGTACATAGGCATATTTATGTGTATGTTGAGGCCATATGGATCCAAATAATTCCAAGTTCAAATATTTTCCTCTTTACTATTACCTATCCTTGAAATCTTAGAATACCTGCCTTCTCTTTAGTTGGATTCCGGTGTCAGTTAGGGGTTCTATGAGCAAGAGTGTCTATTCAGTGCTATCCTTCCTTCTGGGGAGTCAGAATGGGGGATTGGGATGGATTATAAGAGAAAGAAAAGAGCTGTTCTCAAGGAGCTTACACTCTCATTTTATACTCAGTTGTTATTTTATTGCCAAACAGGAGGATGAAGAGAATATTCAAATGTGGAGATGGTGGTTGACTCAATGGTAATGAGCTTAATTTTTGCAAATGATTTTTAATTTTTAAATGGCATTCAGCAGATAGAATCATATTGGCTATATAACACAAGTAAAGTGGTATTTGGAAAATTAACTGATCTACTTGATTCTCTAAAGAGCTAATTATAAGGTGTGCATTTTATCCATGGCTATGTGTAATGATTCAATAAACTCAATAGCTGTTAAATCTCTAAGATAACTATTAAATCCGAAGTAGGATAAAAGATGATTGCAGGGGTTCTACCCTGACCATATTCTCCACTGATCTGTTGCTATTGACTTTGGGATCATGGAAAGAAAGAGAAGGGGAGACTGTTGAGGGAGAAAGAGGATGGAATGGGTTTGAGCCCACTGGGTTGGAGAATTAGATGTAGATATAGAGGACTTTTCCTGCCTCAAATCACTGGGGGCTGTTATAAGAGTTAATAGATGCCATTATTTAAAGTTGTCTCTTGGTTAGCACTAATGGAGCCAAGCAAGGATGCAAACATGAAGAAAATAATTTTTATTTGAATTTGAAATGCATTGTGTGATTTTCCCCCCTATAACAGATGGGTGGTCCTAATTATATTTTACTTACGCTATTACTAAATTACTTTGTATCACCCAAATTGATATCTATTGTAGTGGAGGTAATTGGCTGAGGCATGAACTGAGAGACTGGGAAAGGAGAGTCTCCTATTTAACTTTTTCCACAGACAAGTCACTTGTGGATAATCAAGAGTTAATTGAATAATTCATAGGAAAAGTCAAATGCTGAATTTGTAAGCATTTCTCCAAAGAATATGAATGTTGTAGACCCTACCACTAAAAACTAAATCAAAACACTTTTATTCACATTAGCAGGTATGTTTGGCCCTAAATACCCAGACACCAGCCTGGTCTTTCTAATGGACTTGAGTGCTTCCGCCCCAGACATTAAAATGTTCTTGGGGCAGGGCAGTGGGGATTTTGTGGGAAGGAGGACATAAGTTTTGTTCATGGCCTATCTTTTTCAAAGCCTGTTTTGTGGAATTGACCATTTCCCCTGCAAACTGTTGGCCTCTATTTTCTTTGGAAGTCTGTTTCTATGGTTTGGACAAGAACAGACAACCAATGTTTCCTGGCTTGCTGACAGCCCATATGAGGTATGCCTATAAAATGGCACAGGCCACCAAATGTCCACTGTGAGGATGATACTACCTGGTAAAGACGGGTGATTTCCATGTGAACTACTGATGAGAAATGCTCCAGAGTAGGTACTGATCAACCTTCTTTAGTGTTTGAGGCACTTTTCTGAATGTCTTGGGGTAAAAACCATTTCCAGCAAGTTGCCAGTCTCATCTGGGTGTAAGGACAAGCCGTGTTTTTTCTGCATATTTTCAATACACTCTCCTTGCAAAGTCTGCACGTGGAATCGTCTCAGAAGTGTAACCAGGATGACTTTCAGCATCACCATGGCGATGTACTTTCCTGCACAGCTACGGGGCCCAAAACCAAATGGCTGAAAATACCTGTAAGGAACCTATGAAAATGATCAGACAGTTAGCCAGAGTATTAAAGGCTAGAGTTATGCAGTCTCTGTTTGATTCACCCTGAAAACACTAATCAGTCAGAATGCTATTTCAGGGTCTAAACGATGAGTGACTGTAACTCAAGTAAGCTCTTTTCTCCATCCAATGTGATTCACCCTCTGTGACATACACCCAGCCTTGGACAGTCCCCACTTTTGCTCTTTATGTTAATGTCCTGGGGTAAAGCAATTACGCACACTCTTATTACAGCCAGTGTTAGCATACTCAACTATCTCTGAGGGATGGTCACAGCTTTACTACTCTTCTGCATGTCACCAAGACAAAGATTGTTTTTGTGCAAAGATGTTGATCCCTGGCCTATTAGTGCCAAGCACCTAAATATTTTTAGTTATGCAAAAAATTAATGGAGATCACGTCTGTCTGTCTTGTTCACATCTGTACTTACATAGTACCTGGCATTTAGTATATGCTTAATGAGTTTTTGTTGACCAATTGTCAACATAGCATGGGTTGTTCACATAGAAACAGAATGACCTAGAAAACTGGATTAATTAAGATCACATTTCTACATCATATGCAAATGGAAAAAGAGGGCAGTGAGGGAAATATCTGGATAATTTAGATTAATAAACATCATTGCCTAAAACTGGACATAATAGAAGCAGAATCTACAGTTTCCTTCAGTGAAAGGTGAAGCTCTTCTAATTACTGAGTTCTATTTAGAATGGGAACTACTGTTCATGGGGCCATTTGGTGAACCAAAGGCAGACTGCAAAAGCTAAATCTTTTAGTCTCATTCAATTTCCAACTGAGGCACAAGGGGCTTTCCTTTGCTTAGTTGGTGCGAGAGCTGAATCTACGTGATTACAAAGGGACAGGTTGAAATGGACAAGGTTGTTTGGGTTAAACAAAATTTGCTTCATTGTAGCCAAATTAAGGGCCTGGATTTTTCAAGTTTTGACCCATTGTGTGGCTACATGTGGATACTTCTCAGAACTGGTGACCCAGCATCTTTGGCTTAAGGATGAATATGGTAGGCATGTTCTAAGGTAGGGGAAACTCGTGTGCTTCTGGTGAGGCAATACAGGGGAACAATAAATAGGATGAAATGTACAGGGTACAAACAGAACCAGAAAGGATTTAACGATTGACATTTTTAGGAGTGGCACACTCAGTTTTAAGGAAGAGTTCTTACATTCTTTGCAAAGTTTTCAAGAGTAAATTCATTGGGCTTGGGGAAAAACTCAAGTCTATGCATTCTTCCAATATTCAGGATAATGTTAGTCCCCTTTTTCACTGGATAGCCATCTATGACATCATCCTGTAAGGCTTTGCGCATGACCAAGTTCACAACAGGCTGGTACCGCATGCTTTCATAGATAAAGTTTTCCACCACTTTTAATTTTTGCATATCATCAATCCTTATTTCTCTTTCACCTGTGGGAGCAGATAAACAGGACAAGGAGTTAATGATAGTTTCAATATGTGTTGGGCATTTAAACTCCCATAGTTTCCACAGAATAGTTTGCTCCTGGTTGAAAAAAAAATTCTTTCTATAATTCTTTTTTAAATAATTTTTTAAATGTTTATTTATTTTCGAGAGAGATAAAGAGACAGAGCATGAGCAGGGGAAGGTCAGGGAGTGAGGGAGACACAGAATCTGAAGCGGGCTCCAGGCTCCGAGCTGTCAGCCCAGAGCCCAACGTGGGGCTCGAACTCATGAACCGTGAGATCATGACCTAAGCAGAAGTTGGATGCTTAACTGACTGAACCACCCACGTGCCCCAAATTTCTTTCCATAATTCTAATGCAAATCAGCAAAAATGGCTTGGGCCAAATATGTCATGTTTGGTTCACAGAGTACTTTATAAAAATTCATATTTGAGGCCAATTACTATAAAACCTAGGAGATTTCATAGAAAAGCCTGGATTTCTAGAAAAATCAGGAAACCTGGTTATACTGGTCTCATATACCCACATGGCAATGACAGACTGAACTTGAGTGGCCAATAAACCTTTAGAGGGGTATATACCTGCAGTATTTTAAAATTTTTATTTATTTTGAGAGCGCACAGTTGGGGGAGGGACAGAGAGAGAGGAGAGAGGCTCTGAGCTGTCAGCCCCAATGCAGGGCTCCATTCCACAACCATGAGATCATGACCTGAGCTGATATTGAGTTGGATGCCTAACCCACTGAGCCACCCAGGTGCCCTTACCTTCAGTTTTATGTAGACCTACACAGTCTGCTTCAAACATTTGTCTGCCTGGCCTCTGAGGTCCTCAAATTTTGTCTCCTACTCTAAATTCTAGGGGACATTCACTCCTTCTCTAGTCAAAGTGAGGTGGTGAATTTAATCAGTTTCAATGACATTTTCTCCTCTGGTTACCTGTGCAGTCATCTGCCTGGAACACAAAACTGATAGTTCCTCTTCCCATCTGATCAAGAACAATCTATTGTGGTACAGAACCCTTCTCCCTGCCACAGCAAAATAGGTGCCTCAGCTGAGCTCTGGCTGTGCTGGGGATTGACAGATACTCCCACTGTTTCAGATTGGCCTGACACTGGTCAGAGAGGCTTAGATTACTCCCCAAATTGGCAAAGCTTCAGAGTGTCCTCAAATGGGTTACCACTTTTACAGAATCAAAATCAGCCCAGGGTCCTGAGGCAGCTCTCTGTCCTATACAGCTACACCATTCAGGAAAGGTCTCTTTTGGTCAGAGAACTCTAACTGCCCTGCCCCTTGCCTCTGGCTCTTTGTACCCTCCAGGGTCTAATGGGGTACATTTATCTGGGGTGGAGAAGTAGAAAGGAAGATGACAGAGAAGGTAACCAAAGGCATTCCCTAGGAAGTAATTACTATGTGAGTGTGTCTAGAGGGAACACGAACACATGTACAAATGGTTCAGCTGTTTCCCATCTTTGCTGAGGTTTGTTGAAGCGTCAGGGGGACATCATGAGGCACAAGCACTTTTCACATCTCAGGGAAGTTGAATTAAAGGCTCATGGTTTCAAGAGCAGTTTGCCCCTTGTCGCCTGAACTCCATCATTCTATGGCTCTCTCTTTAGTCCACTGGGCTTGCTTGTTAAGTTCTCTTTCTCCTGCCAGCCTGTGAGCCCCACAAGTGTAGGAAAGCTGTAGCTTATTCACTGTTGTGCCACTTCACCTGACCCAGAACCCATAACCTGACAGGGGGCATGTGAGAAACCATTCCGGAATTTGGAGCTTGGATGTTATTCTGGCTTCCTGTTACCTATCTTCCCAGGCAATTTCCCACCTACTACAATGCATCTGTAGACCCCTTATTTCACAAATTTAACCCTTTATGAAATTTCCCCTTACTGTCAACTATTTCAAGCAGCACTCAAATGGCTTTAAAAAGATGGTGCCTCTCTACAACCAAATAAGTTGCTTCACAGGAATCGCTTAAGGTCAAGAGAGAAAAGTGTCATTACTGATACTTCTTTACATATGTCAGAAATGTGTTCTTTAAAAGATCATCCATGCAAAGGACATTCCAAACAAGGAATTCTGTTGTTGTTTGTTTGTTTGTCTGTCTGTTTGTTTGTCTGTTTGTTTGTTTGAGGGGGGAGGGCCGAGAGTGGGAGAGAGAGAATCCCAAGCAGGCTCTGCATTGTGGGGCTCAATTCCACAAACTGCAAGATCATGACCTGAACCAGAATCAAGAGTTGGAGGCTTAACCAACTGAGCCACATAAGTGCCCCAGGAATTCTGTTTTTTCCCCAGAAAGCAATTCTGACTTCTTTCAAATGTGACACTGTTTCTGTGGAAGGGTGGTGGTGTCAGGATCAATGAGCAGAATGATGCTTAAGCAAAAGCAGAGCAGGGAAGACTAGTGTAGGGAAGAGCTGAGCAGGGACCTGGTGGAGGAGGAGAGAGCAGGGAGAGGAAGGGTCCAACATCACTGGATTTCGGGGGAGAGGGAAGCTGATCAGTCTCCTGCCTTTGCTGTCATCCTTTCCTTGTCCTTCTGCCACTGATTGTAAGTTCATTTGTGGACAGACTGCTTGAAACCCAGAAACACTGCTATAGATGACAGCCGTTTCCCTGGGTGAACTCACAAAAGCCTTTTGCCACTGATAAGGTAGGCAGAACATTGTATTTGGTCTTTAAGCAGATACCATGTATCATTAAGCAGACAAATACAACCATACAAATGTGTTTATGTGCAGGTTAAGAAAGACCTTGAAGAACACACAGTAAAGTATTAACAGTGGTTTCCCTGGGGAATGCAAATGAGGCTGGGGAGGAGAGTGGGAGGAATCAGGGAATGTCACTTTCTGCTTTTCTATATCTGTTATTTAAATTTTTTCAATGAGAATGCATTATTTTTATAATGAAAAAAAAAACACACAGAAAGAACTACCTTTTCAACCTATCTGGCATAATAAAAGTGTGGCAAAATGGCTACTTTTATTGTTCTTTGGGTGGATTATAATATTTTGTTTGAAATCTGACACTTAGGACATAAAAAGCTGACATTTAGAAGGAATTATTTTCTAAGCTCTTTTATTATTTGACCAGTTCTTACCAACGACAGTCTGTATTTCCTTCATTATTGCCTCTTCAACCTTAGGGTGCTTTGCAATAAGAAAAAGCATAAAAAACACAGAGACAGACATGGTGTCTGGTGCTGCGATCAGCATTTCCAGTATGCATTGGTTCACATTCTCTTTTGTCAGGTCACCACGTTTCTGAACAATTGGAAGAAGGGGAAAAAATTGGAAAAGTGAATCAAAGCTTCAAAAAAGGAGGGGAAGATACAGTTAGGATCAAAAAACATCAACAAAATGAAGTCATAAATATTATGTCTCTGTAATTGACTATGGGAATTTTTCATAAAAATCTTCAGCCAAAGGTTAAAAATTTAACCAATTATCTGTGTGTTTGCTGTCTTTGGGCTCCCCCGTTTTTATATTTTGTATTGTGCACACATGTAGTTTCAGTCTTAAAGGTCAGTCTTACCGGAATGTTGAATGAGTGGATTGTTTGAGTTATCATTATAGAAGTATTAGAGCAAATACTTAAAAGCATAAGTGTGCAACAATTACAAGAGGGAATCTTTACACAGCCTATACACAAACAGTCATACACATATGTTACGTGGGAATTATGGTTAGTCTGGGTCAGTACCTCAGCAAAAATCAACTCAGTGGCAAAATCCATACAGTCTTCCAGTTTCTCTGCTGTGGAAATTCTGTGTCTTTTCTCTTCTATTAGAATTTCCATGGCATCTTTCAAATCCTTGCTAAAGAAAAAAAAAAAGGAAATATAATCTATTTGTACTCGGTTAAGACATCTAGGAAAACAGATTCATTTGCCATTTGTTTAAATAAAATTATCTGCTTAAGTTGAAGCCATTAGCACTAATAACTGAATTTAAACTTAATTCTTCATAAATATCCTTAAATTGCATATTCATTATACTTCCATGTTAAGGAACCGAATTTAGCTAAGATGTCTAGGTATTGAGTCTTTGTGTTGTATACCTGAAAGTAATATAATGTTATATGTCAATTATACCTCAATTTAAAAAAAAAAGCACTGGCATTATTGTAATGGACATGGATGGGGGAGAAGATTAAAAGATTTCTCTAGGTCTTTACTGCTCCAGAACATAGGATATATAGATGAATACACTAACCATTGGCAAATATTACATAGAGAGGGAATGTTGCTGAGCTAATTTCTGTAGAAAACTATGAGAAACCATTATACAATTTCATGCAATATATTTCTATGGCTTGCTGGCCAAAACCAAAGCTAAACTAATGACCAGGAACTATGAAAAGAGACTCTTCAGACCACTGGCAACTTTGACCATAGTGAAGAGGTGAATCCATTATCTCACTGATTCTAGTCACAAGAAGCTCTGGTGGAAACTAAATGAAATGTATAAAGACCCAAGCATCTAAATCACCCACCTAATACTCATCAACCACATGAAACTATATAAAGCAACATCAAGTTGGCTTCCTCCCTAACATTGTTATTAAATTTAAATACACAAACAGGATAAAGTTGGGGCTTCAAACAAGTTTGGGAACTTTTAGAGGTGGAGAATTTAGGATGGTTAGAGACATGTGGGGGAAGATCTGAACAAAAGGAAGGGGAACATATTTAGTGCCTTCTATGTGCCATCCTCTGTGTTAATTGCCCTAAATATAGGATCTCATTAACCTATATCCCTACCCTGGAACGTAGGTAATATTTTACTTTAAATAACTTCCCAAGGCCGTTTAGTTACTAAGTAGTAGAGACAGGATACAAACCAGGTGTGTCTGCCTCTAGATCCCATGGGCTTTTCACTGGTGGTGAGAGAGGGCAGTGTTTAGTGGCTGGCTACTTACACTCTAAAAACCTACTGATTGGCCTATAGGCCATTGGGCACTCGTCCAGTTTTGAGCTAGCCTAGTCTATAGCCAAAGCAAAGCCATTTAATGACCATTTCAGGATCCCCCAAAGATATAATATATATAACTAAAAAAAGAAAATCACACATTTCATTGAAGTTCATTATAGTCATTGTGAAAAATTCTTTTGAGACTACGATCGATTCCTACAAGTTGAATTCTGTTAAATTTGTTCAGAAGTAACACGACTATAAAATGATCTTGTGTTTCCTTTTTCCAGATATGCAAAGGGAATTTTGACAGAGAACAATGGTAGGTTCAGCCAACCCTTCTCATCAACTCAAAATACACTGTGGTGTCCTACTTCCAGAGATGGGGCTCCCAGACCACCCACTTGGCCCCCTTGCTGAAAAGCTGCCTGGGCCAAAGGCTTCTCTTACTCTTTGGTCTGGCCATACGCAGCCAAATTGCTGTAAGAAGTGTTTCATCAGCAACTTAATCCACAGCTCCCTTGTGGGCTCTGAAGAGCAGACAGCTAGCTGAAGAGGCCAACAATAGCAAGGACACAACCCCAAATCAATCCAAACTCACTGATAAGTTTTCCAAACTTGTGTTACTTACACAGACTTTTCATATTTTCTGTATAGCCAAGAAATCTTAAAGAAGATGTCTGGTTTGAGAAGGAGAGCTTGCCACGCATCAAAATAACCCTGGATTTTAACCACAATGGCACTTTCTGGAAAAACAAAACAAAAGAGCAGAGTAGTTGAGCAAAAATGTGAGCCCAAGGAGGGTATTTTGAGAAGAGAAGATCCCTTGTATAGAGTCTTTTATCAGCCTGGGGTTCTAAGCTAGGCAAGGTCCCCACTTCCATTGGTGTTTCAGCCATGTGAATGCCACTGGTCAAATAAACATTAATTTATTCTGTTTGGCATCTAAATTAACAAAATTAAGTAGAGATGTGCCACTTTTCAAGTTCGTGTTAGAGACCTAACCTAGAATGTCACATGCCCTTCTTTGACTGAGTGTCCAACTCCTTCCTGTGTTTTTGGACAATGGGAAATAAGAGGGGCACAAGTAGATATGGCCGTCATTGGCCTCAATTCTGGCACCTGGGAGTGCAAAAAGCCATGCCACTTTCCTGTTTACATTTTGGTCCAGAGTATAGAATTCATCTTGGTATCTCTAATGTCTTGCCCTGAGCCTCATGCATAGTCAGCTTTTTTTTAATGTTTATTTATTTTTGAGAGAGAGAGAGAGAGAGAGAGAGAGAGAGAGAGAGAGAGAGACAGCGCATGAGTGGGGGAGAGGCAGAGAGAGAGAGGGAAACACAGAATCCAAAGTAGGCTCCAGGCTCTGAGCTGTCAGCACAGAGCCTGACATGGGGCTCGAACCCACCAACCATGAGATCATGACCTGAGCCAAACTGGGATGCTCAACCGAGCCACCCAGGTGCCCCCATAGTCAGCTTTTAATGAATGTCCTTTAATTATATTGAATGCTAGGGGAAAGAAAACCTCTGCTTTTTCAAATTGTACAAAAAAGAAGGGGATAGAGATTTATTTTCAACCGCTAAATACCAGTCACCATGCAAAGTGTTTTAAAAAAGAGACCTCATTTAATCCTTACAATCTTGTTTGGGGGCGGGGGGTGTCATCACTTTTTCAGATGAAGAAACTGCAGTTCATAGAAACTAGGAAGCTTGCCTAAAACCATACATCCAGTGTGATAGGCAGGTCCTTACGCTGGAGCCCGGTTCTATCTGACCTCAGAGCAATGTTCCTTCCTCTTTGTTGTACTGGCTCCCTCAGGCAAATTGAGAGTTTAACAAGGGTGGTGTGTGGAGAAGAGGAACAAACATAACTCTGCATGGATTATGCAGGTTCCTAGCATCACAGCCCATATCCCTAGGTTAACCTATCCCTAGGTTTACAATTCCCTTTACTTCATCCTTCCTAAGAACCAAGGCTAACAGGGAACTATGAAGCAGGGACTTATAAAATATGCACTTGCCTAACCTTAGGAGAGACGCATGTAGGACAGGCCAGCTGGGATTAGAGGGGATGGATCAGGCAAGGGGTGTGACTGAAAATAGAGTGAATGGGGCTCCCATCCAAATGACAGTCAGATGAGGTGTCTATGACTCTTGAAGGGAGTATAAAGAGCAGGGGACGTGGGCAAGCAGAGCTGGAGAAGAGAAGAGGAAGGCTTATAGCTTATCTGCTGGTCCAAATGTGGCAAAGTAGGCAGCAGGTGTTATAGCTCAGCTGGTTTTGGCAAGTGTTAAAAGTAGGCCCTGGGGTCGCCTGGGTGGCTCAGTCGGTTAAGTGGCTGACTTTGGCTCAGGTCATGGTCTCACAGTTCATGAGTTCAAGCCCTGTGTTGGGCTCTGTGCTGACAGCTCAGAGCCTATAGCCTGCTTCACATTCTGTCTCTCCCTCTCTCCCTGCCCCTCCCTCGCTCACATTCTCTCTCTCTCAAAAATAAATTTAAAAAAACACAAAAATTTTTTTTTAAGTTGGCCCTGTTCTCATGCCTGTAATGTTCTTCTCTCAAATCTGGATGAGGCTCATGGTCTCACTTAACATTTAGGCTTATGTTCTGGTGTCCTCTCTGCACAGGCCTTTCTGGACAACCCTCTCTGTAATAGCCACATATGCTTCCGCCATGGTACCTACTTCTTCACTTTCTAGCCCCTTGCTCTGTTTCTTCTTCAAGACTCCTATTATTTCCTGATTCATTATTAGATATTTACTTGTTTACTGTTTATATTGGCACTGAGATGTGAGCTCCTTGAAGGTGAGGACTTTATCTGTCTTGTTTACCTCTCTATCCCCAGAACCTAGAACAGTGCCTGGCAGAAAATAGGCAATTTACAAATATTTTTTGAATGAATGCATGAATCAATGAATATACTAGAAATTCAGGAAAAATTACATTAAGCTGGACAACAGCATAATGGAATTAGCCCAACTGATTAATGTTTATTTTTGATGGTGATAGAGTTCCATGTATGTGTTTTAATATTTGTTTCTGAAGTACAGTGAAGAGAGTAGCTTTTTGAGTGAAACAACTTTCCAGAGTTGTTATAAATGCTAAATGACAAACTATGTGTAGAGCAACTTTTTATAGTAGATATTAAATTAATGGTAGCTATTTTCATCATTTCCAGCAGCAGCAGCAGCAGCAGCAGCAGCAGCTCCAGCACCATTATCATCCTATAGACAGAGTCAAAGTTTTCATGCTTAGTAGCTTCGAGGGAGGAGTGTGTATATATATTTATGTATATATGTATGTGTATGTGTGTATTTGTGTGTGTGTGTGCACACACGTGCACGCCCAAAAGAATGAATGGTTGGCAATGGTTAAATATACCAGTTTGATTGGTGGTAGGGTATATTAATGACCAAATGAACTGGTCACACTTGTTAAGTTTTGACTATGGATAGAATCATATTTCCCAGAGCAATGAAGAGCGATCAAAAGAGGAGATGGCCCCTACTTACAGAAACTTATCTTATAAATGAACATGGCACACACTAGGAAAAAAAAAAATCTTAAGAAAACTTAGAGATGTTTAAATAAGAGCAATGTAAAAAACAGCATATCTTTCCTTGAGTCTGTTTTCCCCTTCATCTCCATGTTCAATAAAAGGCAGAATGTCAGTTCTCAAATACCGTCCAGTGGGATCCCCAGGAAGAGCATGTTAGAGGTGTCTAGCATGATGCGCCTCATGAGGGTCAACACGTCGATGTAACCCAGTTCGTTGGTGACCTCCTCCAACCTGTCCAGATGTGTTATGATGGATTCAACACAAATTGTCACCATGCGGACGAGTCCAGGGCCAGACAGAGCTGAGGGGAACACATCAGAGAGTGAGCCACCATGAACTCAGGGGGCATACATAATCAGGATATTTTGGCCTTTTATGTTCAGGGTTTAACTGTACATAATTTTTTTTCAGTAACTAGGTTGAAATTTTCATGTTCTTTTTTAAAATACTTTTCTGCATTCTCCTGATTTTCTACAAGCATGCATCACCTTCATGGTTAAAAATAAATGAAAGAATGTATGGGAGAACCTAGGTGGCTCAGTCGGTTACACGTCTGACTCTTGATTTTGGCTCAGGTCATAATCTCATGATTTGTGAGATCCAGCCCCATGTTGAGCTCTGTGCTGACGGCATGTGGCCTGCTTGGGACTCTCTCTCTCTCTGTCTCTCTGCCCCTCTACCACTTGCTCTCTCTCTCTCAAAATAAATAAATAAACATTAAAAAAATTTTTAAATGAATGGATGCACGAAAACCTTATTTTAAACAAAATATTCAAGGATTCTGGGAAGATGGCGGCGTAGGAGGACGCTGGGCTCACCGCGCGTCCTGCTGATCACTTAGATTCCACCTACACCTGCCTAAATAACCCAGAAAACCTCCAGAGGATTAGCAGAACAGAGTCACCGGACCCAAGTGCAGACGAGAGGCCCACGGAAGAGGGTAGGAAGGGCGGCGAGGCGGTGCGCGCTCCACGGACTGGCGGGAGGGAGCCGGGGCGGAGGGGCGGCTCGCCGGCCAAGCAGAGTCCCCGAGTCCGGCTTGCAAAAGCGGAGGGGCCTGACGGACTGTGTTCCGACAGCAAGCGCGACTTAGCGTCTGGGAGGTCATAAGTTAACAGCTCTGCTCGGAAAGCGGGAAGGCTGGAGGACAAAGGGAGGGTGAGCTGCGGAGCCCCCGGACGACAGAGCTCAGTTTGGCGGGGAACAAAGGCGCTCGCCAGCGCCATCTCCCCCGCCCATCCCCCAGCCAAAATCCCAAAGGGAACCGGTTCCTGCCAGGGAACTTGCTCGCTCTGCGCGAACACCCAACTCTGTGCTTCTGCGGAGCCAAACCTCCGGCAGCGATCTGACTCCCTCCAGCTGCCACAGGGCCCCTCCTGAAGTGGATCACCTAAGGAGAAGCGAGCTAAGCCTGCCCCCCCTGCCGCCGTGCACCTTGCCTTCCCACCCCAGCTAATACGCCAGATCCCCAGCATCACAAGCCTGGCAGTGTGCAAGTAGCCCAGACGGGCCACGCCACCCCACAGTGAATCCCGCCCCTAGGAGAGGGGAAGAGAAGGCACACACCAGTCTGACTGTGGCCCCAGCGGTGGGCTGGGGGCAGACATCAGGTCGGACTGCGGCCCCGCCCACCAACTCCAGTTATACACCACAGCACAGGGGAAGTGCCCTGCAGGCCCTCACCACACGAGGGACTATCCAAAATGACCAAGCGGAAGAATTCCCCTCAGAAGAATCTCCAGGAAATAACAACAGCTAATGAGCTGATCAAAAAGGATTTAAGTAATATAACAGAAAGTGAATTTAGAATAATAGTCATAAAATTAATCGCTGGGCTGGAAAACAGCATACAGGACAGCAGAGAATCTCTTGCTACAGACATCAGGGGACTAAGGAACAGTCACGAGGAGCTGAAAAACGCTTTAAAGGAAATGGAAAACAAAATGCAAACCACCACGGCTCGGATGGAAGAGGCAGAGGAGAGAATAGGTGAACTAGAAGATAAAGTTATGGAAAAAGAGGAAGCTGAGAAAAAGAGAGATAAAAAAATCCAGGAGTATGAGGGGAAAATTAGAGAACTAAGTGATACACTAAAAAGAAATAATATACGCATAATTGGTATCCCAGAGGAGGAAGAGAGAGGGAAAGGTGCTGAAGGGGTACTTGAAGAAATAATAGCTGAGAACTTCTCTGAACTGGGGAAGGAAAAAGGCATTGAAATCCAAGAGGCACAGAGAACTCCCTTCAGACGTAACTTGAATCGATCTTCTGCATGACATATCATAGTGAAACTGGCAAAATACAAGGATAAAGAGAAAATTCTGAAAGCAGCAAGGGGTAAACGTGCCCTCACATATAAAGGGAGACCTATAAGACTCGTGACTGATCTCTCTTTTGAAACTTGGCAGGCCAGAAAGAATTGGCACGAGATTTTCAGGGTGCTAGACAGCAAAAATATGCAGCCGAGAATCCTTTATCCAGCAAGTCTGTCATTTAGAATAGAAGGAGAGATAAAGGTCTTCCCAAACAAACAAAAACTGAAGGAATTCATCACCACTAAACCAGCCCTACAAGAGATCCTAAGAGGGACCCTGTGAGACAAAGTACCAGAGACATCACTACAAGCATAAAACATACAGACATCACAATGACTCTAAACCCGAATCTTTCTATAATAACACTGAATGTAAATGGATTAAATGCGCCAACCAAAAGACATAGGGTATCAGAATGGATAAAAAAACAAGACCCATCTATTTGCTGTCTACAAGAGACTCATTTTAGACCTGAGGACACCTTTAGATTCAGAGTGAGGGGATGGAGAACTATTTATCATGCTACTGGAAGCCAGAAGAAAGCTGGAGTAGCCATACTTATATCAGACAAACTAGACTTTAAATTAAAGGCTGTAACAAGAGATGAAGAAGGACATTATATAATAGTTACAGGGTCTATCCATCAGGAAGAGCTAACAATTATAAATGTCTATGCGCCGAATACCGGAGCCCCCAAATATATAAAACAATTACTCATAAACAGAAGCAACCTTATTGATAAGAATGTGGTAATTGCTGGGGACTTTAACACCCCACTTACAGAAATGGATAGATCATCTAGACACACGGTCAATAAAGAAACAAGGGCCCTGAATGAGACACTGGGTCAGATGGACTTGACAGATCTATTTAGAACTCTGCATCCCAAAGCAACAGAATATACTTTCTTCTCGAGTGCACATGGAACATTCTCCAAGATAGATCATATACTGGGTCACAAAACAGCCCTTCATAAGTTTACAAGAATTGAAATTATACCATGCATACTTTCAGACCACAATGCTATGAAGCTTGAAATCAACCACAGGAAAAAGTCTGGAAAACCTCCAAAAGCATGGAGGTTAAAGAACACCCTACTAACGAATGAGTGGGTCAACCAGGCAATTAGAGAAGAAATCAAAAAATATATGGAAACAAACGAAAATGAAAATGCAACAATCCAAACGCTTTGGGACGCAGCGAAGGCAGTCCTGAGAGGAAAATACATTGCAATCCAGGCCTATCTCAAGAAACAAGAAAAATCCCAAATACAAAATCTAACAGCACACCTAAAGGAAATAGAAGCAGAACAGCAAAGGCAGCCTAAACCCAGCAGAAGAAGAGAAATCATAAAGATCAGAGCAGAAATAAACAATATAGAATCTAAAAAAACTGTAGAGCAGATCAACGAAACCAAGAGTTGGTTTTTTGAAAAAATAAACAAAATTGACAAACCTCTAGCCAGGCTTCTCAAAAAGAAAAGGGAGATGACCCAAATAGATAAAATCATGAATGAAAATGGAATGATTACAACCAATCCCTCAGAGATACAAACAATTATCAGGGAATACTATGAAAAATTATATGCCAACAAATTGGACAACCTGGAAGAAATGGACAAATTCCTGAACACCCACACTCTTCCAAAACTCAATCAGGAGGAAATAGAAAGCTTGAACAGACCCATAACCAGCGAAGAAATTGAATCGGTTATCAAAAATCTCCCAACAAATAAGAGTCCAGGACCAGATGGCTTCCCAGGGGAGTTCTATCAGACGTTTAAAGCAGAGATAATACCTATCCTTCTCAAGCTATTCCAAGAAATAGAAAGGGAAGGAAAACTTCCAGACTCATTCTATGAAGCCAGTATTACTTTGATTCCTAAACCAGACAGAGACCCAGTAAAAAAAGAGAACTACAGGCCAATATCCCTGATGAATATGGATGCCAAAATTCTCAATAAGATACTAGCAAATCGAATTCAACAGCATATAAAAAGAATTATTCACCATGATCAAGTGGGATTCATTCCTGGGATGCAGGGCTGGTTCAACATTCGCAAATCAATCAACGTGATACATCACATTAACAAAAAAAAAAGAGAAGAACCATATGATCCTGTCAATCGATGCAGAAAAGGCCTTCGACAAAATCCAGCACCCTTTCTTAATAAAAACCCTTGAGAAAGTCGGGATAGAAGGAACATACTTAAAGATCATAAAAGCCATTTATGAAAAGCCCACAGCTAACATCATCCTCAACGGGGAAAAACTGAGAGCTTTTTCCCTGAGATCAGGAACACGACAGGGATGCCCACTCTCACCGTTGTTGTTTAACATAGTGCTGGAAGTTCTAGCATCAGCAATCAGACAACAAAAGGAAATCAAAGGCATCAAAATTGGCAAAGATGAAGTCAAGCTTTCGCTTTTTGCAGATGACATGATATTATACATGGAAAATCCGATAGACTCCACCAAAAGTCTGCTAGAACTGATACATGAATTCAGCAAAGTCGCAGGATACAAAATCAATGTACAGAAATCAGTTGCATTCTTATACACTAACAATGAAGCAACAGAAAGACAAATAAAGAAACTGATCCCATTCACAATTGCACCAAGAAGCATAAAATACCTAGGAATAAATCTAACCAAAGATGTAAAGGATCTGTATGCTGAAAACTATAGAAAGCTTATGAAGGTAATTGAAGAAGATTTAAAGAAATGGAAAGACATTCCCTGCTCATGGATTGGAAGAATAAATATTGTCAAAATGTCAATACTACCCAAAGCTATCTACACATTCAATGCAATCCCAATCAAAATTGCACCAGCATTCTTCTCGAAACTAGAACAAGCAATCCTAAAATTCATATGGAACCACAAAAGGCCCCGAATAGCCAAAGGAATTTTGAAGAAGAAGACCAAAGCAGGAGGCATCACAATCCCAGACTTCAGCCTCTACTACAAAGCTGTCATCATCAAGACAGCATGGTATTGGCACAAAAACAGACACACAGACCAATGGAATAGAATAGAAACCCCAGAACTAGACCCACAAACATATGGCCAACTCATCTTTGACAAAGCAGGAAAGAACATCCAATGGAAAAAAGACAGCCTCTTTAACAAATGGTGCTGGGAGAACTGGACAGCAACATGCAGAAGGTTGAAACTAGACCACTTTCTCACACCATTTACAAAAATAAACTCAAAATGGATAAAGGACCTAAATGTGAGACAGGAAACCATCAGAACCTTAGAGGAGAAAGCAGGAAAAGACCTCTCTGACCTCAGCCGTAGCAATCTCTTACTCGACACATCCCCAAAGGCAAGGGAATTAAAAGCAAAAATGAATTACTGGGACCTTATGAAGATAAAAAGCTTCTGCACAGCAAAGGAAACAACCAACAAAACTAAAAGGCAACCAACGGAATGGGAAAAGATATTTGCAAATGACATATCGGACAAAGGGCTAGTATCTAAAATCTATAAAGAGCTCACCAAACTCCACACCCGAAAAACAAATAACCCAGTGAAGAAATGGGCAGAAAACATGAATAGACACTTCTCTAAAGAAGACATCCAGATGGCCAACAGGCACATGAAAAGATGTTCAGCATCGCTCCTTATCAGGGAAATACAAATCAAAACCACACTCAGGTATCACCTCACGCCAGTCAGAGTGGCCAAAATGAACAAATCAGGAGACTATAGATGCTGGCGAGGATGTGGAGAAACGGGAACCCTCTTGCACTGTTGGTGGGAATGCAAATTGGTGCAGCCGCTCTGGAAAGCAGTGTGGAGGTTCCTCAGAAAATTAAAAATAGACCTACCCTATGACCCAGCAATAGCACTGCTAGGAATCTACCCAAGGGATACAGGAGTACTGATGCATAGGGGCACTTGTACCCCAATGTTCATAGCAGCACTCTCAACAATAGCCAAATTATGGAAAGAGCCTAAATGTCCATCAATTGATGAATGGATAAAGAAATTGTGGTTTATATACACAATGGAATACTACGTGACAATGAGAAAAAATGAAATATGGCCTTTTGTAGCAACGTGGATGGAACTGGAGAGTGTGATGCTAAGTGAAATAAGCCATACAGAGAAAGACAGATACCATATGGTTTCACTCTTATGTGGATCCTGAGAAACTTAACAGGAACCCATGGGGGAGGGGAAGGAAAAAAGAAAAAAAAAAAGGACGTTAGAGTGGGAGAGAGCCAAAGCATAAGAGACTGTTAAAAACTGAGAACAAACTGAGGGTTGATGGGGGGTGGGAGGGAGGGGCGGGTGGGTGATGGGTATTGAGGAGGGCACCTTTTGGGATGAGCACTGGGTGTTGTATGGAAACCAATTTGTCAATAAACTTCATATAAAAAAAATAAACAAAATATTCAAAATTAAACTTTTCTTCATGTTATTGCAAATCATTTGTGATATTGCAATTGAAAAATTTGGTATTGTGGTCATTAATCACAAATCAGTGGCTTTCCGTATTTATTGTATATATCTCCCTCTAAGGAAGGTTTGGATTTGGCCAGGGTGATATTTATTTTATGTTTCAACGGTGTCAGGGTACTGTTCTAGAACTATGCCAATTGGACCTTAACTATTTGATCTAAAGTGCTTCCTGTTAATTGTGGTTTATATGTTGACAATGCTAGTCTTATAAATTACCAAAAGTGTTCTTCTCTTAATTTTGATTTCTCTTCAAATGACTTCTAGATTTGTTTTACTCAACGAACATCATGACAGCTAAGCACCAGTCTTCCTCACTGGCTGGGATTTCTTTAAGGGCAGTGACAGCCTTCTATTAGCACTGTCCTTCAAGTCCACACAGTACATGGTAGCCTTCAAATCATATTGGTCAAATAGAGGAATGAATGAATGAATGAATAAGTGAATGAAAGAGTGGATGAATAGTTGAGTGAAGACAGGTGGTGTGAATTGGCTCTGCCTACCAGCTAGTGGATATTGGTGGTAGGTCATCTAGTCAGAGAGTTTAACACTTGAAGCCCCCCTTTGTCTCTTTTGCTCTAAGTTTCTTCAAGCTTTCTTTATGCGTAGTATCTCCTATTTATATCTTTTATTATTCAGACTTGCTGTTAAAGTCAGAGCCCTTGAAATGCAATGAAAAATCCTGGGGAAATTTGTATCCATAATTCTCTCTTAAAAAAAAAAAATCAAGGGCTCCTGGGTGGCTCAGTAAGCTGAGTGTCCTACTCTTGTTTTCAGCTCCAGTCATGAACCCAGGGTCATGGGATTGAGAACCGTGCTGGGCATGGAGCCTGTTTGAAATTCTTCCCCCTCCTCTCTTTCTCTCTTTCTGTCTCTCTCTGCCCCTCCCCCCACTCATGTACTCTCTGTCTCTAAAATAAAATTTAAAAATATTAAAAAAAAATCAGTTGCACAACAGAAGCTTCTGCAGGCAGACTTTGCAAATAAGCAAGGAAGCCTGGTAAGCAATTGTAGATTCATAAAATTTATACTTATGGATGAAAAAGAAGGTTGGGGGTGCCTGGGTGGCCCAGTTAAGCATCCGACTTCGGCTCAGGTCACAATCTTATGGTTTATGAGTTCAGGCCCTGCATTTGGCTCTGTGCTGACAGCTCAGAGCCTGAAGTCTGCTTTGCATTATGTGTCTTCCCTCCCCCAGTCACACTGTGTCTGTATGTCTCTCTCTCTCAAAAATAGACATTAAAAAAATTAAAAATAAATAAATACAAAAGAAGGTTGGGTTGGTAGCATACTTTCTGACTGTAGGAAATACTTGGCAGATACGAAAGGTCAGCATGTTGTTCTTTGGGTGATTATCACATTCACAAGTGAGACAAATGATTTCTGAATGACTCAGCCCTTTGTGTGGAGCAGTTGACTTCAAATATCACTGGTGGTTTTCTCCCAGATAGATGTTGATTTGCCTCTACATCCAAGAGCTTAAAGCCACATTTCAAATATATAAGCAAAATGTAATATCATTGCTTATAGTCAGTGGTATGATGTAGACATTATTTTTATTTTTAAGTATTTTAAAATGTTTATTTATTTATTTTGGGAGAGAGAGTGCAAATGGGAGAGGGGCGGAGAGAAAGGAAGGGAGAGAATCCCAAGCAGGCACCGTGCTGTCAGCACAGAGCCCGATGCAGGGCTTGATCTCACAAACTGTGAGATCATGACCCGAGCCAAAATCAAGAGTCGGATGCTCAACCTACTGAGCCACCCAGGTACCCAAACTTTAATTTTTTAAATGTGCTAAAAAGTACTGAATCTTATCCAGGTTAAACAAAAGTGAGCAAGAAATCAGCATAATTCTGTCACTATGGACAACTCTCTTGGCAGTTTCAGGAAACACAGGCTATTTTTTGCCCCTCAACCTTCATCTCTCCAGGATGGGCCATTGCCTGGGCTGCACTTCACTACTTCTCCATAGATATGTCCAGGGGGTCAATGCCTTCCTTAATGTTACTACTTAGATACCAAAATTACTCCCAAATTTCTGCTATATCAGGAAAACTAACGAGAAGTGTGACTCTAAAAGGAGATTCATCCTTTTAGAGCTTGGGACTCTAACAGATTATTAAAAATGTCAGACACAACAGTGAACTTTTCATAAGCAATTCAGCCTCTATTTTTGGCATTTCATCTGGGGAATTTTGTAATGTTTTTTATTAGACAATCTGATCTTTTATATACAGGGCTTATCTAAAAATATGTCATAAGGATTGTTTTGATTGCTTTCCAAGTGCTATAGATTCTACTCTTTTAACATCTCTTACACTGATGACTTCCCTTCTGCACACCCTTTATCACTACAGTAGCTCCCAACATCTTTCACTGTTCACAGTCATGCCTCCTGTCAATTAAACGTTCATTCTGCTACCAGAGGAATTTTTGTAAAACACAAATATGTTCATGTCATTCTGCTTAAAATCTTAAATGATTTACTGTAGCTTTCAGAATAAGCTCAGTTCAGTGCCTTCCCCTGGGCCTCATGCCTACATGGATCTATGCCAGGTACAAGGGCCTGCTTACAGTTCCCTGGACATACAGTGCTGATCTACCCTTCCCTGTTTTGGAGTATCCTGTTCTTTCCTTCTGTGGAATGTGTCCTCATCAAACTTTCTTAATTTAGGTAGCTTTTACCTTCTTTCAAAACTTATCATAAGCATCCATTCCTCAAAAAGCCACCCATGACCCCCCAGTGTACTTTAATGGACGAATTTTTTCTGTGCTCTGTGGTGCTGCGCACACAACTCTAGCATAACACATCACCTAGGATGATATTTGGTGATATATTGATCTGCCACTCTGCTCCTCCCCCCTCATTATAAATTCCTTGGGGGCATGAACCATGTATTGACTAACATCATATTCTGGGCACCTAGTTCAATGATGAGAACACAGTAGTTTGTTAAACAAATGGATGAGTTTAGAAAATTCTGTTAATTAAAAACAATTTTTAGGGGTGCCTGGGTGGCTCAGTTGGTTAAGCATCCGACTTTGGCTCAGGTCATGATTTCACGGTTCATGAGTTCGAGCCCCGCATTGGGCTCTGTGCTGACAGCTCAGAGCCTGGAGCCTGCTTCGGATTCTGTCTCCCTCTCTCTGACCCTCCCCTGTTCATACTCTGTCTCTCTCTGTCTCAAAAATAAATAAACATTAAAAAAAATTAAAAAATTTTTTTTAATTCTATTAATTTTTGGGGCACCTAGGTGGTTCAGTTGGTTAAGCGTCTGACTTCAGCTCAGGTCATGATCTCACAGTCCATGAGTTCGAGCACCACGTCAGGCTCTGTGCTGTCAGTTCAGAGCCTGGAACCTGCTTTGCTTTCTGTGTCTCCCTCTCTCTTTGCCCCTCCCCCACTCATGCTCTGTCTCCGTCAAAAAAATGAATAAATGTTAAAAAAAATTTAAATTCTATTAATTTTTGCATGACAAGGTAAACCATGTTGGTATGTGAGAGTTAATTGCTCCTAAACACTAGTTCACATATTCCTAATGCACCTTGGCCAAACAGCAAAGTAAAATAAAACTTACATTTCAAATCTTGTCATTTGCAACAACATGGATGGACCTAGAGGGCATTACGCTAAATGAGGTAAGTCAGAGAGAAAAAGACAAATGCCACATGATTTCACTTTATATGGAATATAAAGAACAATACAAATGAACAGACAAAAAGTAACAGACCCAAATACAGAGAACAAACTGGTGGTTGCTAGAAGTGAGAGGGGGTGGGGATGGGTGAAATAGGTGAAGGGGATGAAGAGGTACAAACTTCCAGTTATAAAATAAGTAAGTCATGGAGATATAATGTACAGCATAGGGAATATAGTCAATAATATTGTCACATCTTTGTATTGTGACTACACTTATCGTGGGGAGCATTTCATAACATATATAATTGTTGAATCACTAAGTCATATACCTAAAACTAGTATAATATTGTATGTCAACTATACTTCAACAAAACAAACAAAAACCCCCCACATTTCTATAGGGTCTTACAGCATTATTTCACTTATTCATCACAATAACTCTAGAATTAATATTCTGTGGTATCACCTTTTGTGGAGAAAGAAACGGAAGCTCAGAGAGGTTGAATGACTTGTCCAAGGTCACATAGCTAGTAAAGTGGCAGAGCTAGGACTTGGACCCACCATTTATAATCCTGAGTCCTATACTCTTTCCATTAATCCAGTCTGCAGTTTTGTAAGGTATCAGAGTATTGAACTGCCCAACACAAGTGATAGGCAGGGTAATAGCCCCCTAAAGCTTCTCAGGTGCTAATCCCTGGAACCTATTAATATGTCACCTTACATGGAAAAAGGGACTTGGCCCATATGATTCGAGTTGAGGAATCGATGGGGAGATTACTGTGGATTATCTGGGTGGGCCCAACCTAATTACATGGGTCCTCAAAAGCAAAGAACCTTTTCTAGCAGCCTTTAGAATCAGAAAGTGATGTGATGAAAGAAGGATGGTCTAGGAGATGTGATATAAAAAGGACTCAACCTGCTGTTGCTAGCTTTGAAGACAGAGGAAGGAGCCACAGGCCAAGGGATGCAGGTGGCCTCTGAAGCTGGAAAAGACAAAGAAACAGGTTCTCCTCTGGAGCTTCCAGAAACACAGCCCAGCCAACGCCTCAATTTTAGTCCATTGAGACCTATGTCAAACTTTTTATCTATAGAACTATAAGATAACTGATATGTTGTTTTAAGTCATTAAGTTTGTGGCAATTTGTTACAGCAGCAATAGGAGACAAATACAGTGGAGTCCACAATAGAGTTGTACCGAGTCTTGGTGATGGACAACTCTGTAGAGGGAATCAGTGCTCAACTGGGATAGGCATAGATTCTCCCTATCTCAGCAGCACATGGGAGGCATCCAGGTTCACTACAGAGGCTGGCTAGAGGGAAGAATATTGATGGTGGAAGGTCAGACATAAAATCTATCTAGCCCCATATTCTATTACTGAAAATGGTTCCAGGACATGATTATCTTCCTTGATGTTGATGTCAAAGACTGGTCATGTATATTCCCCAACCTCTTCATTTCCAGCAAGATATAGTAAAGGGGAAAATCACTAGATAAGGAGACTTGGGGTGGGGTCTCTGCTTATCTATTACTTACTATGTTGCCTGGGCAAAAATCGCAACCTTTCTAGGACTGTATTTTCTCAACTATAAAATTCAGAGGCTTAACAAGATGACATATACAGTCCTTCCTAGTTCTACAATTCTCTAAGTTTTATTCACAAACTGTTTTCTGTTAAAACATCTGGAATGTTAGTCAGTGATCTAGCAAGCACATTGTTTGGCTGTGTTTAAATCAAACATGTGACTGACACACTACATTCTTACTAAATTTTTTTTTTAACGTAAGCTCTATGCCCAGCATGGAGCCCAATGTGGGTCTTGAACTCACAACCCTGAGATCAAGGCTCCAGACACTTAACCAACTGAGCCACCTAGGTGCCTACACACTAAATTCTTTTTTTTTTAAGTTTATTTATTTATTTATTCTTAAAGTTTATTTATTTTTGAGAATGAGCATGTGTGCATGCCTTTGCGTGCATGATGTGCATGAGCACTCAGTGGGTGGTGTAGGGATGGTGGAGAGGGACAGAGAGAGAGAGAGAGAGAATCCCAAGCAGGCTTCCTGCTGTCAGGGTGGAGCCTGAGGGGAGACTCAGCCCCACAAACTGTGAGATCATGACCTGAGCCCAAATCAAGAGTTGGACACCTAACTGACTGAGCCACCCCTTCCACACTAAATTCTTAATTGAAGTGATCCTAAGTGTAGAGCTCCATCTCTTCTTCATGTCTATGAAATTGCTTTGTGTATCAACAGGAAGAACAGAATTTGTGGTGGTTAAAAATGCAGGCTCTGGGGTTGTCTCCTGGGCCACTCTTTACTAATATTGGGACCTTTGGGTAAGTTACTTCACCTATGTAAACTTCAGTTTTCCCATTTGTAAAATGTAGGTGATAAGAGTGTGTACCACATGGGGTTGCTGTGGGATTAAAATATCAAGTGCTTAGAACAGTTCCTACCATATCTTATTATTTCAAAATAAGTGAAGTGACAAAATTTAAATTCCAAAATAGTGGGCACATTTTTAGACAAAAGAGCAGAATGTAGCCAGCACCTGATTACCTTTTGTAAAGAAAGGTCGAACAGCTTTCCAGAGGGTTGGATTGTTGTTAAATATGATGCCATTTTCATGCATGCCGATGCACTGCAACCCAAGTTTGCTGCCGAATCGGCAGCTGTAGTGACTGTGTTTCATTACATGGAACATACTTGAGGACCTGCAGAGACAGCAAACCTTAGTGTGAATTTGTAAGGGTTAAGAGAACTCATCGTGATGATTTTGATACCAGGTGACTCTCTTAGCAAATGCATGTTGATCTAAATGCAGTGCATTCTAGAATTCGTATTGAATAAACACTTCTGTTAGTGGAAGAACATCCCTCTCCAGTCGAAATACTTCTACCTCCTGATACCCTGCTTGAGCACCACGAAAGATAGAACACACACACACATACACACACACACACACACCATTCTTTATTTCCCTCTTTTCTAATTCCAAGTCATTAAAATACTACCCACAACTGGGATCAGAGCTGCAAGGCTTTGAGAAGCCAAGCCCTCCACTCCACCAGAGGGTCCCGAGAGCCTCCAGCCCCACTCCAGACAGCACCACCCTCTACAGGAGTGAGTCTCGGAATCCAGAGTTCCTGGAATTGCTGATGTCATCTTCATTTGGAACCAGTAGTCTGACCTTGTACCATCTATCCCCAGAGTCTCTAATCAGGCCTGGACCCTCCGGTGGGTATCATTCTGGGCTTGAAGGACACCTCCTGGTCACTCCAGGCTCTGGGCTTAGCTGGCTGGGCTGGGCCTTGACAGCTGTCTGTGGTGGTGACAGCAGCTATCCTGGGGCTCTGCATTCCATCCTGACTCATCAAGGTCTCCAGGGTCACAGAGTTCTCTCAGGATATAGGACATGGTGAGCCATTAGATAGCCCTTGAGGTAGCAGCACTGGGACCTTGCCAACAGGCTTCCCTGAACTTCTCAGCTCCTCCTCACTGTTTTGCCTCCATTCTGCACCACCGCCCCGCCCCCCCCACCCTCAGTTTTTTTTTTCAGAATCAAACTATCTTTCTTTTTCTTCTTTTTTTTAAATAGGAAATTTATTGTCAAATTGGTTCCCATACAACACCCAGTGCTCATCCCAACAGGTGCCCTCAATACCCATAACCCACTTTCTCCTCCCTCCCACCCCCCATCAACCCTCAGTTTATTCTCAGTTTTTAAGAGTCTCTTATGGTTTGGCTCCCTCCCTCTCTAACTGTTTTTTTTTTCTTCACCTCCCCCATGGTCTTCTGTTAAGTTTCTCAGGATCCACATAAGAGTGAAAACATATGGTATCTGTCTTTCTCTGTATGACTTATTTCACTTAGCATCACACTCTCCAGTTCCATCCACATTGCTACTAAAGGCCATATTTCATTCTTTCTCATTGCCACGTAGTATTCTATTGTGTATATAAACCACAATTTCTTTATCCATTCATCAGTTGATGGACATTTAGGCTCTTTCCACAATTTGGCTATTGTTGAAAGTGCTGCTATGAACATTGGGATACAAGTGCCCCTATGCATCAGTACTCCTGTATCCCTTGGGTAAATTGCTAGCAGTGCTATTGCTGGGTCATAGGGTAGATCTATTTTTAATTTTTTTGAGGAACCTCCACACTGTTTTCCAGACCTGTGCTCAGTTTTAAGTCCTGGGAGGAACTAGGAAGGAGAAAGCAGTTCCTTCTTCCTCTCCCCTCCCCACCATTTCTTCTTCTAGGAGCTGCTCCCTTCCCCCCACATCCCAGGGGTCAATTTGGGCATGATGAGGCACTTAGAGTTATGAAATGTTATAAAATTCTAGCTGAAGAAGTTCTAGAAGCCTGCACACATGAGGACAATATTATCTTCTTAGGATAGCAGTACAGAATTCTTCTGCAGGGAGAGACCAACTCACCTTGTTGAGATGTTTTGTTAAGACTGCTTAGAAGTTATCCTGTGGCATTGGAAGGATAAATGGATAATTTAAGTCATTTAATAATCAACAGGATAAAGGATAAGAGGATAATTGTGCTCTTCAGTATAAATGGTAGGTGGGTTTACTGCAGGGTATACTTGCAGCAAGCAGCATGGGGAGGGAGAGGGAAGAGAGCTGAGATGAATGGTACAGAGTGCAGATTTGGGGAGGAGAGGACTCCTGGCTCAGTGCTCAGAAAAAGAAGTCTGCTGGGAATTTATGAAGTTGAGAATTGTGGGGTGGATGGAATAAATTCATTTTTCATCTGCCAAGAGAGAAATTAAGAAACACTACAGGTGACTGCACTTCCTATGGCAAGGGGCTTTGGCTGGAAAAGAGGTTCATGCAGGGCCCAGAGGGAAACAGGCTAGCTGGACAAAGGCTGAGTGACAGCTGAGGCCACGGACCACATGGGTCAGAAACTGGAACTCCAACATGGCACGTGCTCATAAACTAGGTGGCTACCCTTCATATGCTGAGCAAAAGGGCATTACATGAAGACAGGCAGGATAGTGTTTGTTGGAGAATAGAGAAGATAATAAGCAGGACATGTGGTGCTTGTATGTCTATTATTTTCATAAATGCCAATATCACATTGTAGGCATAGACCAGACACAAATACCACTCACTTGGAAAAATCAAATGAGATTATCTGAAGGATATGGAAGAAAGTCTGTACAGTGAGGATAAGAGGCAGACAAAACAGTGCAGGAGGTGGGAGTGCAGGCAGCTAGACCCCGAAATTCTCACTGACGGGGTACATGGTTCTGGTTTAGTGAGTGAGGAAAGAGAGGTCATATGTCAGCCACCTCCGTCCAAGGCCCAGCCTTTCCATACATAAGGCTGGAGCATGCCGCCTCTGAGGCCTGGGGCCCTCAGACATCCCTGCGCTGCTGAGTGGACAATAAGAACACAGAGTACACAGAGGACCACAGAGGCTGTGCTTAGCCCCAAAGTCTCATTTATTGTCCTCTTCCTCCCTATGCTAACAAAGCATGTTCCAAGTACATACATTACCCAGACTCCTCTGAGGGGGCATGATAACAGGCTCTTCAGATTACAAGGTCACGGTATTTATATGTGGATGACACGGCCAAATGCAAATTCCCCTTAGTAAATTGTCAGCATAAGCAGATTTACTTCTCTCCATATATATTTTCAGCAACTTCAAAAATTTTCCACTGAAGTATACTCAAATTGATAGCCATTTTTCTTGGAGATAGGGAGAAAAGGGGAGCAGGGTTTGGGAATTAAAAAGAGGGGCCAACTGGTTAGCAGAGAAGGAGTAGAGGTTTTCTGTGGTGCAACTATGGGAGGCAATGAAGAAAGCTGAGGCAGGGTACACTGTCATTAGTCTGACTTTTGGCCATGTTTACTATACTGGAGCCAGGCCATGTATCCATGTAGCCTACCTGTGTATGCTCTGCTGGGGATCACGGGCAGAGCTCAAGTGACATAATCCTTGACTTTGGGTCTTGGGAACTGAACTGCCCAGGTCTGCTAGGTAAGTTGAAATAGACCCCCCAGAGTTTTTTTCACCTAAGGATTATAAGCTACCCCATGTCTCTGAGACCAGAGAGGAGTTCAGAGGCAGAGATCATAAAATTAGGACTAAACATTTGAGCAGAGGAATCGGAAGAGAATATTATTGCAAGAAAGCAAAATATATTTATAAACATCTGTCTGATACTGCCAAGGGGGGAGAACCTGGGCATTTTCTGGTGTGGGAGAGAGAGAAAGAGAGAAGAGAAAGTAGCAGCATAGTGCCCAATTGTGCAAATTCAAGATACGTAAAATATCATCAGTGTTTTAGACGCCATTATTATTTTTGGTGAACTTAATATTTATACAAGTTTTCATGTGTTCATTGCAACTTTGGTTCTTCCTCCCCACTTCTCCACTGAAATTTTGTTTCTCAGCTGCAAATTCTCCTCCTCTGCAGTGTTTCTGAGCACATAACCCTCAAAGATGGGGAGTGGTGATTATAGTATGTGCACTGGGCTGCAGTGACCATCTTACCACTTGCCTCTCCTTCTTAAAGTTGATACTTGGCTCCTAGAAGGATGAGTGTGCCTTAATTAGGTTGTTCAATTAATGCCTGTGAAAACACATTCCCAAGAAGACATTGGGCCAAAGGCACTGTGCTCTGGCTGAGTAGTGGGCTAAGTATTAGCCAAACCCTCACATTTGTGATGGTTCCATAGTCCTATTTAAATTTTAAAAGAAAGGCCCTGAAATGATGGCATTGTCAGGAAATGAAAACATAATTATTATATGAATAAATTGTCTACTAGATTATTTATTTCAAGGAAAAACATCTTATTTTCAAACCAAAACACTCTCTATTAAGTCACATATTCTCTCGATTTAATTCCAGATATTATTCATCAAGTGATCCCAAGTTTTGGACAAGTATTTCTCTTCCTAGCAACAAAAATAAAAACAAAAATACAGATGCTTCTCTTTGTATTCCAGGGAATTAATTTGACTGACAAACAGCTAAAATTTTTTCCTGTATAGAGAATTCATGCTTTGAGAGGGCTGAAAAGATTATTAATAGGTTTTAGGACTTTAGCTTCTCTCACCTTCCCCTACCTTATTCTGTAAGTACAGCAGAAAGTAAGTAATTTGTATATTCTTTATTCACAAATTTGTATCTAAGAACTTTAAGCCTAGAGGTAAAGCAGAGTGCTATTCTTTCCGCTCTGACCCCTAGAGCTTTTATATACTGCTTTAACCACATTAGCATGGCCACTTACTTTGAGAAATTAGTAATTGATTTTTAAAAAAGAAACAAGAAACCCCAAACTTAAACCCAACTAAATGTGCATTACTTAATAAAGAGCTAAGTTTAAAAATAAATGTGTTCTTTAGGGGGCGCCAACATCTCAGTTATTTCGAGTCAGAGGCTCCGACGTGGCAAGGGACAAAGCTGTCAAGACAGAAGTGATACACAGTGAGAGTGAAGAGTGACCGGCTGCCGGTGAGCAATTTAAAACAAACTTTTTTCAAAAGTAGGTTGGCTTTATATAACCAGAGTAAATTGGGAAAGTGAAGAAATAAAGTTTGGTGAAGAACTAGGGACTCCAGCCCAGAGCACACAGGGTGGTCATGAAAATAGCAGAGACCATGCTCCAGCCTTGTGGGCCAGCCTATAACACCAGTTGAAGGAGATGTTATATTGACTGGGGGAGTAAAGATTTCCTACCACTGAAGAGAGACCAGGTGGGTCCCCAAGCTCAGAAGGGACACTACCCTCAGAAGGGTAGTGTAAATTGCATGGTAACTGGGGTCATTATTTCTTTTTTTATTTTTTTTAACGTTTATTTATTTTTGAGAGACAGAGAGACAGAGCATGAGCAGGGGAGGGGCAGAGAGAGAGGGAGACACAGAATCTGAAGCAGGCTCCAGGCTCCGAGCTGTCAGCATAGAGTCCGATCCAGGGCTTGAACTCACGTACTGCAAGATCATGACCTGAGCCAAAGTCGGTCACTTAACTGACTGAGCCACCAAGGCGCCCCTGGAGTCATTATTTATTTCCTTCCTTCCTTCCTTCCTTCCTTCCTTCCTTCCTTCCTTCCTTATTTGAGTATAGTTGACACACAGTGTTACATTAGTTTTTAGGTGTACAACACAGTGATTCAACACATTTATACATTATGCTGTGCTTACCACAGTGTAGCTACCATCTGTCACCATACAATGCTATTACAATACCAGTACTGTACTCCCTATACTGTACCTTTCATCCTTGTGATTTATTCGTTCCATAATTGGAAGCCTGTTTCTCCTATTCCCCTTCATTGTTCTTCTTTAAACATGACTGAAGTCAAAAGACAGCACCAAAGATGGCAAACCTATTGTCTATTCAAAATGAAAAGTAGCCAGGAAATAAGTTATTAGGTAGTGAAGAGGAAGCCACTTTTCAGTTCTGAATTTAAAAGACTCACATAGGGGATCCTGGGTGGATCAGTCGGTGGAACATGCGACTCTTGATCTCAGGGTTGTGAGTTCAAGACCCATGTTGGGTGTAGAGATTACTTAAAAATACAACCTTCAAAAAAAAAAAAAAGGACTCACACATCTGTGGCCAGGTTCAAGAGTGGTGAGTACTAGAAATAAATATGGAGGAGAAAATTAATGGAATAATTGGTACCAAACATTTAAAAACACTTGCCCATATAGACCTGTTTTGTGCCTGAGACTTAGTCTCTGTTGATCCCATTATCTTCCCCTTGTCCTTTGCCCCTCTAATATCCTCACATACCCAGCTAAATACTGGAGTCACTGCAAGAGGAAAACAATCTTATAATAGAGAGATCTGACTGTAACTACCCTACGCAAGTGATCACATTTAGCATCCCTAATAGTGGGACAACTTTTCCTTGTCTCCTGATGTGATGCAATATGAAGTGCCTAGCCCTACCAAGGAAGTATTATTACAAAAATGTTTAACCTGAATGAAACTGAGACATAATTTTCAGTTTAGGGTGTCTGGGTGGCTCACTTGGTTGAGGGTCCAACTTTTGATTTCGGCTCATATCATGATCCCAGGGTTGTGAGATTGAGCACTGTGTAAGGCTCCACGCTGGGTGTGGAGCTTTCTTGGGTCTCTCTCTCTCTCTCTTCTCTTTCCACCTCCCTCTCCTGCTCGCACTCTATCTCTCTAAAAAAATTCATAATTTTCAGTTTATAAGAAACACATGGAGTAGAGGACTATGTTAAGCGACATCATAATGTAAAGAGAGAAATTCAGAAATGTGAAACACATTCTATAAGACAGTTGGCCTGGTCTCTTCAAGAGGTCAATGTCATGGGGGCAAGGAATGGGAAGACTGTTCTTTCAACTTCCCTATTCATTTAAACATTTTCTTAATAGAAAGTTGGAAAAAACATTTTGTTGTCAATCATTAAAATCACTCTCTTCCATGCATCCTCAACTCCCTTGACCCTCTCCTTACTTTGTCATAGTTGCCTGGTAAAATCTTTTACCCCTGGTAAAACCTTACCCCTGGCTAAATCCAACTCTTAGCTTACTCTGTGCTTGTTCCTGGGAGCTGAATGTGGCTGGGAAAAAAAAAAACACACATGCACACGTACACACACACACACACACACACACACACACACACACACTGACAAATCCCAGTTAAATTCAAGCGGACCCTTAGCGCAGCTGGCAATTCTACTACATTTCCCCAGTCCATTCACACTTACTGTTCTAGATGACTATTAAATCCTGCCTCCTCTCTCCTCAAACATTCTACTTCCCCAGTCTTAGGTAGGTAGGTAGGTAGGTATGTATGTATGTATGTATGTATGTATGTATGTATGTATTTATTCACTGAGGAAAAAGAAGAATCTCTGCAAGCTCCAACTACTAGGATCTGTGCTCACATATTCAAACTTCTCAAACTTACTGTAGATGAACTTTCATGTCCCTATTCAACGCCAACTCCACCTGTCACCTGTACCCCCTTTCACATTTCACCTAGCACACACCTTTCTCTTCCATCAACAATTTTGCTTTATAATCCATCATTGCCATCATAACACACATGTTGTGATTTCTCCTCTCTTAACAAAAACTCCTTGGACTATATATCTCTTTATATTTCTTTGTTCCGTTTCTCTGCTGCCTTTATGACAAACTCCTTGGAAGAGTTGTCTTCCTCCTGTAGCCTCTAATTCTCTCTCCTCATTCTATACTACAGTGAGACTTTTGCCCTCACCACTCCATTGAAATTGCCAAGGTCACCCATGTTGCTAAATGTTGCTCAAATCTTCTTCCATTAACCTAGCGCTATCTGGCATGTTTGACAATTCCATCCTCCCTGATATACCCTCATCACGTGGCTTTCAGACCACCATACTCTCCTGGTTTTCCCTTCTCTGGCTGTCCTTCTCAGCCTCCTTTTTTAGTTTCTAACTGTGGTGGAGGGTCAAAGGACTCAGACCTTCATTCACAACACCCTACTCAGCTGTACACTACACATATCAAGTCAAAATATCCCAAATGGAATCCCAATTTCTCCCCATCCCAAACTTACTCCACCTACCTGAGGTAATGATACCCTCATTCTTCTAGGTATTCAAGACAAAACACTATGCTACCACCTAAATTCTCACACCCAACATCAATCTCTTAGCACCTTATTGACTTTGCCTTCAAAATATACCTAGAATTTTACTTCTTACCACCTCTACTGCTCTCACACGGACCAGACACCATCATCTTGTCTAACTGCCCTCTGTATATTCATCCTTGTTCCTTTAACACCTAGTCTCAAAGAATGTGGGTAGAATGTGGGTAAAGAAGTCAGGAGTCTGCTGAAACATGAATGAGTTAGATGTGTCACTTTTCTGCTCAAACTCTTCAAAGGCTTCCCATCTCATTGCAGGGTAAAATTCAGAGTTGTTACAATGGCCAGCAAGGCCCAATATTATTGACTGTCCTGATACCTTTCTAGTGTCATCTCCACTATTCTTCCACTAGCCACACTGGTGTCCTTGTTGTTACTTGAACATTTCAGACAGGCTTCCACCGCAGTGGTTTGCATTTGCTGTTCCTTCTGTCTGGAATGGTTTTCCTCTACATCTCTGCATGACTCCTTCCCTCACTTCCTTTAAGTCTTTATTCAAATGCTGTCTTCTGAATTAGGCGTAATTCAGGCCTAATTAGGCCTGAATTAGACCTATCTGAATTAGGTCTTCTGAATTAGACCACCTATTTATAATTGCACTTCCATCCCTGCAACTGGCTGTCCCCTAATTTATTTTCCTATATAGCACATATCTACCTGAAGATAGTGTGAGCAACTATCTTGGTTTGCTTGGGACTGTCCCAGTTTTAACATTCAAAGTCCCCCATCCCAGAAAACCCCCTAGTTCCAGGCATACCAAGACAGTTGGTCACCCTACTGATACACTCATTTATTGTTGGTATATTAACAATACAACAATATATTTCTCTATGATGGTAGGAATTTTTGGCTGATTTGCTCATGATACCCAGTGTACATAATTAAGTTCTCAATAAATATTTAATGATTGAATGGGGGGCAATAATAATTATAAGTTAGGATCATCCAGTGCTTAGTATATAGTAAATTCTCAATAAATGCATGTTAAAAGAATAAATTAATGAATTTCCTATAAATTTACATATGATTAAAACAGATACACAAATACAACCCTAATTAGTATGTTAATTACTATATGACCATAATTAGCATGTTAATTGCTAACCCCCTTTATTAATGCCACCCACATTCTTTTTTTTTGTATTCATTACAAAAACTGATACATACACACAACATATAGTATCATGGGCAACATCTGTAGACCCTCATTAATTTAGAGCTTACCTGCCTGGGGAATTGTGAGTGCTTTTTCTACGGATGCCCAGATGAACCTTCCCTCAGAGTTCAGAGTTGCTCAGGCAACATCCTGGAAGCACTCGGGCCTGACTCCTCCACCCCCCACCTGATCCCCACCCCCCACCCCCGCCGTGAAATTCTGCAGCCCCCACCACTTCAAGACTATGCTGGTAGGAAAAGTTGGGCCATAATCTCTAGTCAGCTGTAATGACTAGAGATCTCAAACTTTTCAAAAGAAAAAAACCTGGCAAACTATTCAAATAAAAATAAAAATCTTTCTGAGGTCCAATTGGGGTATTTTCAAGAGGCACGGGTAGTTCTGGAAGGGACCTGAAGAGCAGGCGAGGGAAGGAGATGGGGACAAACATGTCCTATTCCTGCAGGGAGCTCAGCCCTTAACAACAAAATTGAGCGCTCGAGGCAATTAAGGAGAACACAAAGACTCCAACCAGTGAAAAGCAGGTTAGGACAGGACAAGAAGAGAAGTGGGAGAGCTGGGGGAGGGGCAGGATGGGTTGTGTGTGCATCTTGAGCATGAATCAGCACCTGAGTTGGTCAGGGTTGCTAAAGTCACTTTCCTCATGAAGACAGCAGAGTGGTCAGATGCCACCCTGCACTGTAACAAGGATCCTACTTCAGGAATGGCTTTGGGCTTCCAGGACTGTATCTGGTGAGCCAAGTATGTAGTATCTAAGAGCCATTTCTGTTTTGGTCCTCTGGGCCCTTGCCACATTCTTCACTCAGGTTCTTATCTGACACTAGCTCAGCACCTGAGCTAGACTAAAGAGTAAGATGTTAAGACGAAAGCACTCCAGCCCTGCTTATTGGCTCCCTTACCCCCAAGGAGAGACCCCTTTGTGCTGGAGGCAGCTTACCTGCTCTCCCGTCTCAGGCTCCGCAGCACACTGGAATGACTTGGGGAGCTCTGAACACTACTGGTGCCTGGGTCCCACCCCCAGAGATTCTGAAAGCTGGGGTGTGGCCTGGGCCTTGGGGTTTTTATAAGCTCCCTGTGCAGCCAGGGTGAGAACCACTGCTCTAGATTCTGAGCTGTAGACGGATATCCTTTTGGATAAGTATCCTGCAGGTCCCTTTACCTGTCTGCCAAGTAGCGCTGGAAGGCAACTGGCTATGCTGAGGGATGCAAGAGCAGGGCCAAATGGGCCAACGTCCCAAGCCCCCATCAGTCTCAGGACATGTTGAGACTGTATTCAGTTGCCAAAGTGATTAAAGTATTGGATTTTTAAAATGAGAACGTATCGGGGTGCCTGGGTGACTCAGTCGGTTAAGTGTCCAACTTTGGCTCAGGTTATATCTCACGGTTCATGGGTTTGAGCCTCATGTTGGACTCTATGCTGACAGCTCGGAGCCTGGAGCCTGTCTTAGATTCTGTGCCTCCCTCTCTCTATCTGCCCCTCCCCTGCTCATGTTCTGTCTCTCTCTCCCTCTCTCAAAAATAAATAAACATTAAAAAAAATTTTTTTAAGTGAGAATGTATCAAATTCACCTAAATTTGGCTGACCAGAGCTCAGTATCCCAAGAGAAGTAAAATCTAAGGACAATTATCGGTCCCCCACTCCCTTCTTTCAGTTATTTGTTTCACAGAATTGGGCTCAAAGATTACCATGGTATTTATGAAATGATGTATATCAGCTTGGATTGAAAAAAATCCATGTGGTTTCCAGAAATGCTTCACTTACCTCTGGGCAATAGTCTGTGTATCTGGACAAATAATTCTAATTCATTGGTAAAACCCTAGTTGGTCTTAGTTCTGGGTAAAGCCCTGTCAGAGAATCTAAAAACTCATTAATGAGATAGTGTTGGCATATAACATTGTTAAATATCTAGTAATAATAGATGAAAGTCTAGTGATATATGCTTTCTTTGAAATTCTCCATGTTCTATGATCAGTAAAAACGAAAACTAGTATTTCACAAAGCTAGTTCTCTATAGTCGATGCCTATTTGGTTAACCCTGGATGAGTTCAATGCTAAACTTATCCAGAGAATATAACAAACCATTTTTTTTTTAATAGGCAATATTCCTGATTTTTTTTAAGATCACTCAGCTGAGATACTGGCACACAGTCGTAAATAGAATCAGAGCATTTGAATAGCATTTTTTTCTACTCTTTATCCTGCTAGAGGTGCTCAGTAGCCTACTATTAGAAGCACATTAGCAAATTGGTACTGATTTCTTTCTCTCAGGTGTTTTGTTTTGTTTTAAATGCTTACTTATAGAGAGAAGAGCAAAATCTTAGGAAAGCAGAGAAGATAATGCCTCTCCCTAAAGTATGTTTTATCAAACCCAAATCATCTGGAGAGAAATTTTGAATAGTTTCCCACCTTTCTAGAGTGCTTTATCTGTGTACCTCTGGCGTTAGGCAAAACCCAATTATTTCATTTGTATATAGTGATAGATTTTCACCTGGGAATTGCCCACCTCCATTTCAGTAGCAAAAACATACCCTTAGAAACAAAAGGATGAAGATATCAAAATAAGTTTGCTTGTTACTTAATAGGAAAAAATGCAGCTTTAGTTTTAAAAATATGTCTCCGATTTGTAACAGACTTACTTGCTAATAATGAGTGTTTCCTCTCCACATATCCAGACTCTCATGAATTCTCCATACATCTTGTTGTAATAGTTACAGGCATTGCCAATCCCCATCCACAGGAACCTGCATTGGGAAATGAGGGGCCCAATTCCCATGCAATAGCCAGGACCTAGGAAAGGGAAAAGATCACATTCAGAATTTTAGCAACACCAGAAAGAGCAACTGCTTTATGTTACTGCTATTCTTGTTCTTTAATATCTAAATGCTCTTTTACATCTTCTGATGTGTATCTGTGAATCACTAAAAACCCAAATAAGCTTAACATGTGAAAACAGTAGTTCAGTGTCTATACCATGCTAGTTCCATTTGATCTTAATTCAGTCTGAATGAACCAGGGTATGTGTCTACTATTTTCTCGCCATGTTAAGCAGTATCAGTGAGTTTCAAATACAAGTCAGTCCATCTATTTACAAGCATGGAAGTCAGGACATGTGACAAGCTGACAGGTCTATTTGGCTGCCGAGTTTTGTCTGAAAACTTTTGGTTTGGATCCCCAGCTGACAGAATGGGAGGCTTAACATGAGTTTGTAGTTTTGGTGTAATTTTTTTTAATGCTTATTTATTTTTGAGAGAGAGATCGAGCATGGGAGGGGCAGAGAAAGAGCGAGACAGGGAATCTGAGGCAGGCTCTGCTCTGACAATGTGGGGCTTGGACTCATGAACTGTGAGATCATGACCTGAGCCAAAGTCGGACACTTAACCAGCTGAGCCAGCTGAGCCACCCAGGCCCCCCTGGTGTAATCTTTTTAACTGACAGACATGGTCTGCAAAGATAATATTCAAACAGAGAATATCCATTTCTTTTTTGTTTACCTTCAAAAAGGACTCAGTTTAAGAAAAGAATCCTAAGCTAAATCTCATAGGTAATGAATCTGATCAATGTCTAGATTAGAATTTGAGTCCAGTGATGTGGGTTTACTCAAGAGCAGTGACTTCTCATGTCCTTGCTTATGTAGACAATGGCAGAACTGTAAAGAACATAAATCCAGTAAAAACTGGGGAATTCACTGCTGCCTAGACCAGAGCACAAACTTGCTAGCTTGATTTTACTGGTGGTGGTAAAATGTTAGAAACTTTTCGCAATGGTTTTTGTGAAGTAGTAGCTTTTCTAAATCTTTCTCCTTTACTTTCATTCTGTCAGTAAAATATGAAGCTGCCATGCACAACTGTATGAGGCATGTTCTGACTCCAGGGGCAAGAGTTGTGTAAATAATCTAGATAATCTAAGCTTTTGCTTGAGTCATCTAAATTGCATGTTTAGTCCCAAATTCGGCAAATAAGATTTAGTCCATAACTTTGCAATACCTGGGTTAATGGGAATAAGACTGTCAGCTTTTTATTTTTTTCTTTAAAGTGAAGGTCTTGGGCATTATATGTAGAACCAAAACATTTTCAAAGGGTTCTTCTTAATCTTATGATTGTTCCAATAACACTGAATTATAAGTAGATGTTTGGCTTTATATTAAAATAATTTCGGGGCGCCTGGGTGGCGCAGTCGGTTGAGCGTCCGACTTCAGCCAGGTCACGATCTCGCGGTCCAGGAGTTCGAGCCCCGCGTCAGGCTCTGGGCTGATGGCTCAGAGCCTGGAGCCTGTTTCCGATTCTGTGTCTCCTTCTCTCTCTGCCCCTCCCCCGTTCATGCTCTCTGTCCCAAAAATAAATAAACGTTGAAAAAAAATTTTTTTTAAAAATAAAAAAAAAAATAAAAAAAAAAATAAAATAATTTCATTAAATTCTTCAAAAGATTAAAATGAGCAAATGTGAATATGTATTTCCTTAGAATGTCATCAGATATACAGATCTCTAATCAATTAAGCTGTGCATAATAACAAACTATTTTGCTGGCCATTTACATCTTGAAACATTGTAGATGTTTAATAAACGTTTCCTGGGTGAATTGTTTAAAATTCTTTTAAATGTTTATTTTTGAGAGAAAGAGAGAGAGAGAGCACAAGCAGGGGAGGGGCAGAGAGAGAGGGAGACACAGAATCTGAAGCAGGCTCCAGCCTCTGAGCTGTCAGCACAGAGCCTGATGTGGGGCTCAAACCCACCAACCATGAGATCATGACCTGAGCCAAAGTCGGACGCTTAACCGACTGAGCCATCCAGGAGCCCCTCCTGGGTGAATTTTTAAAGTTATTTACAGATGTGTGTATAATATGAAGGATGAAGTTTTAAATGTGATCCTCATTTAGAGTATTTTAGGTTGTATTTACATTTTGATAAAAATGGAAACATATCACTTAATCATGTACATTTAGTCCATAGGAGGTCAAACATCTGGCTATTTGGGAATAGCCTTATTTGACAAACATTTACTTACATAATATGCTAGGCCCATGAAAACCAAAGGCATGCAAATGAAAGGCTGAACTCTTTACTTTTTATCTAAAAGTTTGGCGCCATATAGAAGGTCTTGCTATTGGGGAACCACCATTCAAGTTTAAAATATGACAGTGCAGATCTCTATCCACTAAAAAAGGGAGATTCGATGAACTTTGCTTAGGTTGAAAACCTGGGTGTTCTAACCAGAAAAGAATCCGGGTCATTTATACGTATATCTTATACCCTCCAGCTGAGAAAAGGATGCTTTAGGAGGGGAGAAACTTTGGTAGGATATTAGGTAAATATTCTGGTTGCATCCACATTAAGCGGCTCTCTGCCTCTTAGATTTGAGAATGCGTATCTAGGCATGCAGCAATTGTGGGAGCCTCTTTCATGCCCAAAGAGGAGCAATAAATACTGCACTGCATTTTTGTGCAGAAACAGCCTCTGGGAAGCCAACAGCTGGGACCTCTCACCCACTGTCCTGATCAAGAAGCTGTTGCATTCCATGCTGGGTATATGCCCTAGAGAAACTTGTGCACATGAATGTTCATAGCAGCACTGTTCACGATATCCCCAAAATGGAGACATCCAAAGATCCACCAACAGTAGCATCAGTAATTAAACCATGAAATGTTTGTGTGACTGGATACCATATGCACTGTAGCTGCATGTTGCAATGTGGATGAATCTTACAAACATAATATTGAGCAAAAGAAGCAATATAGAAGTAACGTCGGACTCTACTGCTAAAACATTTAACACCAGGCAAAAATTAATCTGTATTGTTTGGGGATATGAAATTAGGTGGCAAAACATGAAAAGGCAAGAAAGTGATTGTCACAAAATAGAAGAATGTTTACCGCTGGGGATGAGAGAGGGGGTATGAGTGAAAAGGCACAAGAGAAGTTTCTGGGATGCTGCTAACATCCTGTTTCTTGTCCTGGACTGTGATAACATATCTATTTTACCTTTCTGTGAAGTTGTTTTTTAGTGGGAGTTAGGGGAATGTGTTGCCACGTCCTTTTTGCAGTGCCGCCTCCGGGGATGTGGTTCCTAAGTCAGAGAGAGGCTCTATGCGAGAGAAACCATGTGCAAATTTGGGGATGGCTATGTGCCCGCGGGGAAAGGAGAGCTGCCAGGGGCCAGGTAACTGTGGGTCCTGGGCAAAGATTGGTGAACTTGGGGCAGTTTCCCAGAACTGACACTTAACAAAACCCCCAGGTAGGAATGGCTCTGTCCTCCCCAGACTCCCATAGCTCTCGCAGTACTAAGTCACCTGCCTGTGGGTGCATAGTCCCGGCTCTGAACACAGCGGGGCCTCTCAGGGAACGTGGATCAAGGAACTTAGCTCTGAGTCTCATTTTCATCACTTACTAGCTGTGTGCCATCTACCCTCTTTAATCTCAGTTTTTTCATCTGCAAAATGGGCATAAACACACCTACCTCACCACAATGCTGTGAGGAGCACAGGAGAAAATGAATATGACACTCCGTTGTAAATTGTAACTGACTTAAGGGCTTGTGTGTGGGGCGGGGGCAAGAGGGGAAGAGGAACAGAGGCGCAGAGGGAAGGGGGCAGAGGGAGAGAGAAAGAATCAAGCAGGCTCCACACTCAGTGGGGAGCCTGATGTGGGGCTCAATCCCACAACGCTGGCATCATGTCAGACACAATGGACTGAGCCACGTAGGCATTCCTGACTTGAGGGCTTTTAAATCATTATACCTTCTTCACTCCCTTTGGCTTTCCCTGACCCTGAGCTTCTCCCAAAGCTGTAAAACTAAGAGCGCAGAGAACCAGTGATTCAAGGAAACTGGCAAAAGGAGTTCAGAAGTACTGGTTGGGAAGAACCACCCTGACAAAGCCAATTGTCTCCCCTTTCCTCCCCCAGCCAGGAACCAGGGACCTTAGTCTGTGCCACCAGAGCTCACATTTTCAAAGGGAGAGCATGGGACCACAAGGTCCCTGGCTAGCAAAATGATCATCAACCTGGGATTCAGGAATTCTTGGTTGCCTCCCTGCCACCCATCCCACCTCCCACTTTCTTTCAAGCAGAGATGCTGACAAATCATTTCCTTTCTCTGGGTTTTAACCCCTCACCTGTAAAATGAGGAGTTTGAACTCTGTGGTTTCTTATATTTGTCATGATGGTTTGCTTGGACAAGGCAGTTCATTTCTCTGGGACTCAGTTTCCCCTTCTGTCAAATGAAAGGGTTCGGAGTCATAACCATGGCTCTCAATCCCGATTGCTCGTGAAAAATCACCTGGGAAGATTTTTTTTTTTTAAATATCCACATGGGGATCCTGCCTCAGATGTGGCTGAGAACCATAGTACTATGCGATCTAACTATCAGTGTATGATGTCTGTCCCCAGGCCAGGAGCCTACGTGGCAGCTCACTCCTGTCCACCACCAGGCCAGGAGTGGTGGATAGAGTGAGCTGCCACCTAGGCTCCTGGCCCAGAGCTTCAGGGATGCCAGTTCTTATGCTTGCCCCCCAAAGGCTGACCTCCTTCTTCAAAGGTCCAAGGGACTTCTTCCAACATAAACATCTGGGGGAACTTGTTAAAAATACTCTCCACCTCACCCTCCATTCATGGATCCTGACCCAGGACCCCACTGTGGAAGAAGTCCAGTGACGAAGGGGCAGTGTGGGGAAAGGAGTTCAGGTTAAAGACCATGGAAGAGTCTTCCCTCAGACCCCTCAGGCAGTAGAGAACAACATTAACTGAGTGCTCTATTTAATTAGACATTAAAGTAACCTAAAATGTCAGTCTGAGTCAGATAGACAGTTCTCTGGAAAAATTTGAAGCATCCAGACATGAGGCACTTTGCACCAGCTTCATACTCCTACCCTAAATCATGCTATAATGAAGGCCACCACACTTGGAAGTGTGTAATGACTATGTTTTTCATATCCTTATCAGATATCTCATGGGACTGGGAATGGATGTCTGCCATGAAGAATTTTCACTGAAAACTGAATAATAGTCAGGTATTTCTGATATTTCTGAATTAATCTGATAGTGTAGAGTGGTGGGAGTTCCTACTGGAATTATCTGGATAATTATATTGTACTCTACTTTTGATTAATCCATAGACCTTGCTGAAGATTCTATCAGGGAATGATATTCCAAGGGAATCATAGTGGCCCCCATTTTTCTTCCACTGTCCAGGTCCCAGCAAGCCCTTATTGTGGCACCACCATCACACTCATCCCCAAGAATAAGAGAAAATGAAGAGTGAGATAAAGAGAGGGAATACGTTCAAGAAAGGAAGAGGGCAGAGCACATGGATGAGGCAAAATGGGAGGCAGAAGAAGAGGAGTATAGAAAGCATTCCAGGGGCACCTGGCCGGCTCAGTCAGTGAAGCGTGCAATTCTTGATCTCAGGGTTGTGAGTTTGAGCCCCCCACTGGGTGTAGAGATTGCTTAAGAATAAAATTAAAAAAAAAGAGGAGGCATTCCAGAGACATTTTTTACCTTCAGAGCAAAATTAGAATGAATTTGAATAATAAAAAAAAATACCTGGCTTACTTTTGCTTCACTTCATCTCAAACTTAGAGGATACTTGTGCCAGGTCTACTTTACCAAAGCAAAGTGCAGAATGGAAGGGATCATCTGAGATATTTTTGAAATTCTTTCATTTGAAATGTGCAGCTAATTGGAATAAAATTTTTCACCTGGGTTTTTATTTGCTAACATTGCCATGGGCTTCAGCCATCTCCCTGGGTTTGCTCTTTGTCCTTTTGCAAAATTTTCTTTACCCTCATGGACCAAAAGGCCAAGTACATAATCTCCTTAGTTACAGAACTAAATGACTGACTTACCTGGTATTGAAGATGTGTCCTCATAATTCCAAACCAAAAGAAGAAAGCCAGTGAGCAGCAGGATTGGCATGGTGGCCACAGGCATGACTTCGGGCATCATGCTGGTGATGTTGTAGTGCATTGGGTTCAGCATTTCCAAAACCATCTTTTGTTTCTTGAGCTCAGGAAAAACAATTTAAAGCCCTATGTAAATCAGAGCAGCAAAAAAAAAAAAAAAAAAAAAAAAAAAAAGAAAGAAAGAAAGAAAGAATATCTAGGACTCCTGTTGGTTCAAAGGGTGCTGTACGATAGAAATCAAGCATTCTGTTTTATACTGTGATTGGACACCTAGACAAGACAAAGTTGTGGTTACAAGTCAAAACAAGCAAGCCAAAGGGAGATCTTTTGGCTTGAAGTGCAGCATTTCTGACCTTGGTAGAGTCTCAGGTTCGTTTAGACGCTTGGTCTGATAGAACCTTATCATCTTGCCCTTGAGTGGGTAGAGTGGCTGAATTCCCAATTGAGAGTCAAATTTCTAACCAAAATACAAGAAAATGAAGCTCATTCCAGAGGTGGAGTCATTCTGTGACTTCATCAGCAAATATTGTTTAGGCAATCTGTTTCTTTTGAAGCCAAATCAATTTTTTAAAAAAGTAATCCCCAACTCCCTTCCTTGATCAAAATTACTTCCCCCAAAGAGTAAGCTTCTCCAGCAAGAATGAATTTCTTGGAGATTGTTGAGGCATCCTCAGAGCTTCTTATTAGGTTGTTCAGTGAATTCAGCATGACTCACTCAGGATAATCTTTTTCTATTGACTTTAATAAGGCTAAAATCTCTTGCACTATGGCCTGGATAAAGCAGTGCCCATGGGGGGCAATGTCAGCATTAGTAGGAAAGAAGAATGGGAGAAGAAGAATAAAGAGAAGGAATGGGGAAGGAGGAAGGAAAGAAAGGACAGAAAGAATAAAATCCCATCCACAGTAGGCTGTGGCCTCTTATGTTTTGCCCACAGCAGCTAACCTCCTATGCAAGAGAGTTTTTAGTTTGATTTGCTGGTTCTGTCATGTTTCTCAACAATGTAATGTTGAGTCTGTCTTTTCAGTAAGGTTTTCTAATACCAGTACTCTCAGAGGAAAGTTTCAGGGATGGAGGTTTGTTGAAGAGACCTAGATTGAATAAACTTGTATAGCCAGCAAGAGCGACCATTCAATGCACTCCTGGTACCAGATGACTGCTCCAAGGATTACCCTTCCTTGGAAAGTGACCTTAGTTTGCAGGATTTATAATGGCTCTGAAACAGATTTTGGCAGGATCTTATCTAGTAATAATAGTTCTAGATTTGTAACCAGGGCTTCTAATTGGATTTCAGGTGCTCTCTGAACTTCCTGACATGCTGCATAACATGTTGTATCTGCTCACCTGAACTTTTAGGGGGAAAGAACTTTCATCAGATTCTTAAAGAGTATGTAATTACATTTCTCCTCTGATCTATATAATATCTTAAATATCCAGTTAAAAACTAATTTCTGGCAATTACATACATTTCATAATATAGTTGAATTCATTCAGTTGCTTGATTCATACTGTTGATTCATTCTATTATTCCACCATTTAAATAATTATCAACAGTTAAGGGCAAGGCACTGAAAATGCTTGCACATATGTTGGGCAGTTTGTTTGTTTGTTTGTTTTAAAATATATATAAGCTGAGTCTGAAAAGTCAGCAATGTGTCATCATCTGGTTCCTTTGTTAGTAAGTTGCTGCTCTGAAGAGGTTGAATTTTTAGGTATTTAATTTCCTAAGTGGAATTTTATATCATTTTGAGTAAGCTCCCTGTGACTTTATGACAGCCAGGACCTTCAAAGTTTCCATTTATAATGATGAAACCTGAAGCCAATGTTAAAAGCATAAGTGAAGAAAGTGATTGAGACAAAAAGAAGGAAGATATCCCAGAGGAAGTGATCCTGGCAGAATATTTTACATTAAAGGAACTCTCAGGAAAAAAAAAATTTAGTAAAAAAACTCTCAAGAGCTACTTCATAACATTGAAATCACAAAAGGGTACAATGTTGGAAGCTGATGCAAATGTATAAAGGAGTATGACAATTCATGAAGGCATAGAAAAGATGCTCCTACCACATCATAAGTTATACAAAGAGAAGGCAGCAAGAAATGTTCAAATACTCTCAAATTTTTTGTTTTGTTTTGTTTTCACAAAGAAAACACTTTTAAAAATTGCAGTGTTTCTAATGTTTAAATTATGGTATATTATAATTTTTGTCTTACTATTTTTTGCATTTCTATATATGCTTAAAACCTATAGAAAGAGAGTTTTTAATGTTTCAACAAAAATTTTAAAAGCCATGGAATACTTGTATTTTTCCTCTTGATTTTTAGGGTTGCTTGACAGTTTCACTTTGCATGGTCATTTTTATGGTCTTGCACAGCAAGACCGTGTAAAGCAAAGACTGACTGTATGTCTAAATGGTTAATACGGCTAATGGTTAATGGTTAATACGGCCTCATTGCTCATCTTTCCCAAAAGTATGTCCTAAAGATGCCTCAAAGAATATGAGATTTTTTTTTAGTGCTTACGAAGCATTTACTATGTGTCAGACATTGTTCCAAGTCTTTACCAATAGTAAGCCTTTTATGTTCACAACAACCCTAAGCTAATTAAGACAATCCCCATTTTGCAGATGAGGAAACTGAGGTGTAATAAATAGGGCACCCAGGTTGTTTGTTACAGAGCTGGGATTAGAACCCATGTGGTCTCTCTCCAGAGCCCATGCTTTATTTTTTTTCAAGGTTTATTTGAATTCCAGTTAGTTAACATGCAATGTAACACTGGTTTCAGGTGTAGAATCTAGTGATTCATCACTTACATACAACACCCAATGCAGAGCCCATATTCTTAATCATGCCGTTTTGATGCCTTATTGTGGGATTTATTTGGTCTCTACAATCAGGGACTTTTCAATCCTAAACTATCTATGTTCATTTCTAAGCTATTCAGACTGACTTACTTTAAAGGAGTAAGCTTTTCAGACCTCCGAATACCACAGCTGGAAAGGTCCTTTCAAATTCTTTCCTCCTTGCATGTTGGTTTTCCTGCTCAGTAGAACATTCTAATGGGCCACACAGACAGGTTAGTTGAACAGAAGACTTTGAGTGGTGGTAGAGGAAGGTAGGAAGATCCTAGAACTTCATAGGGATTCCTGGTATGTCCTCTGTGCCAGGAATACCTTCACACCCCCAAACATACACACACACACACACACACACACACACACACACACGGCCCTCAAGTGCCATGTTCTTTCAAATGCCATCTCAAATGCCTGGATCTCCAGGCATTTGTTTGCTGAGTGGAGTGGTCTTTACACTTCATTCATTGGGGCATCCCACACTGGGCCCGGCACCAAGCAGGGGCTTTGGCATCCTGATGAACCAGGCCTGTGTTCCTTTTCTGTGTGGAGCCACAGGTATCCTAATACCTTCACTTACTGCCCCACAACCTCAGGATAAGGAAATACCAGTCCTACACCCAGAGTCCCCAGTCTGAGCCAGGGCAAAGTCTGCTGGGAACACAGCAGAGCCTGAGTGTCCTGGTGCCTTGGGTTCAGGACACACTCTGGGCCCTGCAGTGCCAGAAAGGGCTCCCAATGTCCTGGTACAGCCTTGACCCTCTGCATGGTGGGGAAACAGGCCCTAGCCTGGCAGGAGTGCCCCCCTGGCCTGGCCAGACCCTACCAAACCCTACCTTGCAGCATGGGGATGACCTGTTCAGAGTACCCAGCCTCCCTGGGCCTGAGGCCAGGTGCCAAGCCTGCCCTTCCTCTCTCCATCTTCAGTACACCTGGTCCATCCTTCCTTCATGTCCCACTTGCAGAGAAACGTGACCTAGCTACCTTGGGTCTCCCTGCTGCACCTTCTGATTTTGGGTCCCCACAGGGGGCTGCTTCCTGGGACTGCCTTTGCCTAGTCATGCTTTGGTGCCAGGCCATAAGCTGACACTGAATGAATTTATAAGATCAGTTGTACACAACTCACTGTTTTATCTAAAGAGAGGTCAAGGATAATAGATACAATCATTTACATTTATCCTTATGAGTTGGATGTGTTTTTGTAAGTTTCCTCAAACCCCTTACCTAATAAAATGGGCTACTTGATCTTAAAAGTCCTCCTCCTCCTTCTGTGACCTCTCCTTCTAGGTGAGTTCTCCCAAGGCCAGGGTACTATGTCTTCTCCTTCATGGCTGTATCCCACTCCTAGAAGTGTGTCCTGGAGTTTGCAGATGCTTCACTACAAACCTGTGGCCTGAATTTGCAGTTTCTACCTTTGTTCAGATTTTACTCCCCGCAACCCTTCTCATACCTTGCCTTTCAGTTTGTCTTACACGCTGCAGCCACGCTGTTTTTCAAGTCAGTTTTCATTACCTCAGTTCCTTCCTAAACCTTCTTGGCTTCTAGTTGATTGCAAGGCTTCCAAATTCATCCTTTCAGACTTGTGTCTTGGTTTTCTGTACCAACATTCTGATTCCTCATTGACCCACAGACATCCTTACCTGGGAGTTCTCCCTCATGCCTCCCCCACATCTCTCCAGCTTGGCTGGTTCTGCCCCACAGGCCTCCCAGGAAAAGGTTTGCTTCCTCCCCATGCATCTCTGAGCCTTTACTTACAAGGTTTCTATAAATACCCCTCCTCCTTTCTTTGACAGGAGCCTGGGACCCTCTTGCTTTTGACTGCCAAATCACTCTAAAACTCAGAGTCATGGAGAGTTTCATTAAATAAACATTTATTAAGGCTCCTGTCTGGGCGAGGTGATACATTCAAACATGAGAGGCATAAGACAAGTTCTGAGGAAGGTGCTGTTAAGCTAGGGCCTGGTGTGAGGACCACAGCTCTCTGGGATGACAGGCAGAGCTGCTCCTGAACTTCTACATCAAGGAAACACAGGGGGTCAGAGCTGGAAAGAAACTTTGAGATCTTCCAATTGCACAGTTATCTCCCTTGAAAAATTAACCAACTACATGAGAACCAGGGAACTACTGTCACTTGTGAATTGTCCCTTAAAAGTGGGAAACGTTTACCCACATTCTGTGATCTGATTTCCATGCCCTCTTACCAGGGTCATGACAAGGTGGGTTCTAGTCATTCTTTCCAGCAAGCTTTCAAGTGAGTCCCTGGCAACATTTTGTTCTGGAGCTGGAGAGATAATAGAAACCAACAAGGGAAATCCGAAGGGATAAACATTGTGTGGTTCGCCTGGACCCCCCTTTAGGGATCACTGACAAGACCTCAGCCACTAGCATTCCAACCAAGTAGGGAAGACTATTGACAGTGCATGACAGGCAAGTTTCCGTCTCTAATAAATGCACAGGCTTCCAAAATCCACATTTCACATGAGCATGTGGATCCAAAGCTCTTGGGCATCAGGCAGGACTGGGGATTTCTTTGTCATATTTGAGATCCCACAACTGCATGTTTATGGAAATGCTCCTTTACCATAGCTTACTGTCCAACTACCAGTTGGTCTGGCTGCTCTTTTACCTCAGCTTTCAACTTTGCCCATCTGAGGGCAAAGTTCCCTCTTGTCCCTCACACACTTACCCCATTGTCTCCCCCATGGGTTGTATATGAGATCCTCTGCCAAGAGAATGTTTTTAAAGTATAGTCAGCAGTGACCTCCTGCAAATCCTCTTAGATCTTGATCATTAAAAGCCTTTCTGGCCATGAGACAAGGGAGGGGTGTTGTGAGACCTGAGGCCCTCCATGGGGCCCTCAGACCCTCTCGTACAGGTGCCGCCTGACATCAAACCATATCTTCTCACTAAGACCTGCCCTGTGGAGGAGGCAGAAGGGGCAGACTGCCCACCATTCCCACAGCACAAGTCCTTTCAATAAGAGGTTTCCTCCCACTTCACTTTGTGATTCCATTTTACAAGACCTAACATGTTGTCTGGCCTCTGAGGAAATAGGTAGTGGAATTTTTCAGCCTATTCTTAGGCTTTTAACCTGAAGAAGGAAAGATCAGAAGAGAGAATATCACAGGAGCAGGATTTGGAGTTGGGGCCTGAGTTCAAGTCACAGTGGCTAACTAGCCCCCTTGAGCTCATTTGCTTCCCAAGCCTCCCTGAGCCCTGGCTGAGGAAGCAAATTCTCTCTAGCTCAGGACATGGAGACAAGGGCTAAAGTGAAACTTCCAGAACCACCACCACTGGCTAAAATCCTCAGGCTTAAGATCTCTGTGCTACAATGGGCTTGCGGGACTCCATGACTCTGGGAGCAACTATGCAAGGTCCCGAAGTAGGACTGCCTAGAGTAGCTGAAGAAACCACTGAATCCCATTCTTGTGGCAAGATCCAGAGCCCTCCCTGAGCCTTGGTGTACAAGATTGACTGCAGTGAGGTCCCAGTGGCCTTGCTTTGGCTCACCTACCTGGATGTGGTAACAACCGGTCTCCTATGCAGAACACTCAGCTGCCCTTGCAGTGGGATGTCTTTCATCATTACCACAGCATAGTTCTTCCAGGGCTAAGAGTCACATCTTTCTCCTCTCTCTGGCCTCCGTGGAGACCACCATGAGTGCCTTGTACCTAGCAAGTGCTCAGTAAATGTCAGTGAAGTGAATGGTTAGCAGGTTAAACTTTTTGGGCCTAGGGTCAGCAAAGCATCCCCAGGGGAATGTCTTCCATATCTTATCTGTGATTCCACATGCCAAGTTTCAGCAATGCAGTGGCCCACAGTCACCACCCAAACAGTCAGATAACAGGAGCATTACTGGCCTTTCCTTGTGAGCTTATCTGTTGTTGAATGAACAAACTGTGAGGCCATAGAGATGGCCTAGAGCAGGGTCAGTCTTTGGCAAAAGAGCTGCTTGCTGACCCCAAGTGTTCGGGTTAACCTCTCTGGACCGCCTTTCTTTATCTCTAAAACATGGAGATTGGGCCATATGACCTCTTTTAGTTCTGTGTCTGATGCCCAACATTTTTACCCTTTATCTTAGGTTCCCCTCCTGGCCCTCTCCAGTGCCTTTGCCCCTTTTCATCTTCCTCTGTTCTTTTTCCTTGTGCACCATTGCCTTAGGCCAACCAGTGGTGCCTGTAGGGCACCATTGCCTAGGCCAGCCCAGGTGCCCAGAGCAAAACTGGGATGTCAGAGAAACCGGGGTGCAAATGGCTGGTTTTGGCTATCTCCTCCAGCTCTTCTCATTCTCCTTAAGGCCCCAGACCCATTCTGAGAACCTAATGAAAGAACTTGTGGAACTTCATTTTGGAGAAACACACTTAGGAATCAACATGCGATGCTTCTGAATATAATTCTGGGTTCTGGACCCCCCTGAGGCCCATCCACAGACTTCAAATTAACAACTCCTGGGGCCAGTTCCTTCCTTCACCTTCCACCTCAGGTTCCCAGTATCTCAGAGGCTCTTTCCAGATCAAAACCACCTTCACTGACCAGCAGAGTGTGATTTTCAGATTGTAAGTGAACAAAATATCCTCTGGGAAATTTTACATTTTACCTGGATCCCAAATCAGGTGAAGCCTTGATGATAATAAGGTGGTAGATTGTGCCGCCAATGGAATCAGTGAGAAAAATTTAAGGGGAGAATTTCTGATACCCTGAAATCCCATCTGTGGCCTAAACCTCACACTGACACTGTCCATGGCTCTACTTTAACCCTCTCTAGGCATCCAGGCTCATGGTATCTCTGTATCTCTGCCATGGAAGGTCCCATCTCATGGGAGAGAATACACGCACATGCCGACTGCTGTGTTCACTCCAAAAATTTAGTATCTGCAACATCCTAGACACTGTTCTAGGCTCTAGGAATATAGCAATGAACAAAATGAGGTCCTTGCCCTCAAGGAGTTAATTTGGACAAGACACAGCCCCCCTGTATTACTAATAATATAAGCAAATTATAAGAGTTTAACCAGGGGCATAAACAACCGTGAGAAGACAAGAGAAACTGGTTATCCTGGCAAGGTTGGGTACGGTTTAATGAGTAAGCCTTGAAGGAGAAGCATTATTTTCAAGGTATCAGGTTGAAGGAAAGGCTTTGCAGGTGAAAAGAATAAGTATTGACAGGGAAACTCAAAGCTGCTCCTGCATCCCTCCCCATCCCATTAGTTTTCCTGGGTTCAGATGGATCCCCATCACTGTGTGTGTTCATTTCTATGGCTCTGCCTCAGTTTCTTCATCAGAAAAGGGGGAGGGAAATAGTATGTCTTAATATGGTAACTATGAGGAAGGAAAGAGATAAAGTATGTGGGGGCCTTATCAGAGTATCTACCACATTGTAAGAGTTCAACAGATGTTATTGTTATTAATCTTCAGTCTCCGACAAGAGCATTAAGTCATAAGGGCCAGTCCTGGGAGAAACTAGAAGGAGCAGTCTCTGGACTGGAGTAGTGTCCCAGGGGAGGTCACTGAAGAAATCTGTACATTGGGGCCAGATCCATTGGGTACTCCCTGCACCTCCTTTGGGTACTCCTAGGGAGTGTGGTAGTCTCTAAGCTTCATTGGTCTGGAGGTCAGTTATTCTATGACCCTTTTGTCATGGAGTAATTGGGGATCATGTGAGAGATGCTGAGGTGGCCTGAACAGAATTGAAGAATAGTTGATGTTTGCCTCTAGGTGCCTTTCCTCAGCCAGACTTCCTTTTCTGTGTCATTTGCCCACATTTTCTATCCACTCACTTTCTTCCCCCTAGTCATAGGAAATCATCTATCACCAAAATAATTAGTCTCCAGGGAATAATCATTCAATTTGTTCTCCCTCCTAGGGATATTTTTCATTTTAACAGGTGCCTGGAGCAGTTTTTTGGAGGGCACAAGAGAAATGCTTGGCACTCTCTCAGCTCTATGGGAGCCTGTAGTCTAGTGGGAGAAAAAGCAAAAAACAAACAAAAAAAAAAACAAAAAAAAAAACCTAGTAAGCATGATATTGTTGACAAGTACAAAGAGATCTTAGCACAGAGATGTGGCCAAAGAAGGTTTTTTATGAATGGTGAAACTTGTTCTGGGCCTTGAAATGTGGTTAGAGTTTTAACAGTAAGAAGAGGACAGGGTTTTGTAAATACTTAGAGGCAGGAATGAGTGAGTGGTTGGGGATAATGAGACTGAAGAAGCTGAATCCATGTTGGAAAGCATTAACATCTACTGAGAAGCTCTAAGCAGGGGTGAGGATGATGAGGGAGGATACAGGAGAGGCATTATTATCTTAGTTGACCCCCTGGCTTATAGTTTGTTCATGTACTCCTATGCTATAAAACTAGAGGAAGATTTGAGGAAATAGAAAATTCCACTAGCTAAACTGCCTGTGTGGGTGCCAATACTAGAGGTGGGCATCTTCAAAACTAATTTGTGAGCCTTGCAAAAATATTTTAAGTTTACATCTAATTTAACTTACATCTCATTGTCAACAAGCACTGGGTTTGATTATCCATCTGTTCTAGCACACTTGGCTTCAAATGACCTTTTACTGCTTCCCAAAGCAAGTCTGTCATCAGCGAGTGAAGAATTGGCTCATTGAGATAATTGTATGTGACTTTTTTTTTTTTTTTTTTTACACTGCTGAGAATTCAGGCAGTCCTCTTCAGTTCTGGGGACATCTTGTCCAATATTTCTTTGGATGTTGTCTCTCCTCCATTCTCACTACTTTTCCTCCTAGAACACCAATTAGACAAACATTGAGTCTTATGGATCCATTCTTCATGTTTACCTGTTATTTTTGTATTTCCCATCTCTGTTATCTCTTTGTGCTACATTCTGAGATAATTCCTTTATTTACATTCCTTTGTGCTACATTCTGAGATAATTTCTTGGCTTGATTGAATCTCCCAGCTCTTCAACTGTTATTTGGCTTTTCAGTCCACCCATTCAGATTTTTACTTCAAAATTCAAAATATTAATGTCCATTATATTTAAATTTTTTATGGATGCAATATCTGCTGATGTCTCTGAGGCTATTATTAATTCAATGTATTCTAAGGCTCAGTTTTGATTGATCAATAAGTCTATTTCCTCAGGTGGAGACTCTCTACAGTTTGTGACTTCCTTCCATGGTGTTGACATTCATCACATTTTGGTGAGTCTTAATTATGTGCTCATTTTTGTGGCTGAAATTCCCTGTTAGTCAGCTGGCTGCTTCTGTTTGTCCACTTTTGGGAGAGGAAGAGAAGAGACAGGATGTTCAGTGCAGTTTGTATTCCAAATATGTTTACAGGAAGAGTGAGGAAGGGGTGGAACATGTCACTAGTCAGAGTATTTTAGAGTTAGCCTTTTGGGCCTGGATATACTCTGCATCTCCAGCTCCAACCTTATGTGCCAACAGCTTCTTTGGAAAGAGCCCCCATCTGAGCTGCTGCTTGATAAGGGGACAGGAGATATACAGAAATTCCTGAAGCTAGTTCCTCAGTCTTCTTATTGCCCCTAGTTTCCTCCTGCTCTATTAATATACTCTCTCCACATATGAAACTCCATTGGGTTTTGTCTTGCCTTTGTAAGGATACTTTTCTGTTTATATTTTGATTTGTTTCCTTTATCAGCTTGATCCCATCAGTTTTTATACTTCCAGAATTTCTGGCCCAAGGAGGGCTCCATTCTTGTTTTATAGTTCAGTTGTAGATTTTAAAAATATCTTTTCTATCAATTCCAGAGATTTTGTGTGACAAAGAAAGGCTATAGCATGTGCTTCATCCACCATTTTGAACCCAGAAGTTTACCCAGGATTTAATTAATTAATTAATTAATTAATTTAAATATGAAATTTATTGTCAGATTGGTTTCTATACAACACCCAGTGCTCATCCCAACATGTGCCCTCCTCAATACCCATCCACCCTCCCCAGGATATTAAAAGTAAAGTGCCACGGATTTCTGACAGCAATTCCAAAGAAGGGGCTCTGGCGATGTTTTAGCTTCTGTTATTGAAATGAGTGGTTAGGCTGCACAGTTGTGTTGTCTGTTTCATCCTGTAATGTCTGATGTAATAGTTGCTCATCAATTCCATGATTCTGAGCCCATACCTTGTGACAATAAGGCAGCATTGTTGATGTCAGAGGTGCTCTAGATCTCATCTAGGGAAGGTCCACAGTAAGATAAGATAAACGTAGGAGGCAGCAGGGGATAAATAATGAAGAGAGATATACTTGGAGGCCCAGAAGAGCAAAATATAGGTTATACATGAAAGTCAGTGACCCATCTGGAGGGAAAAGAAGCAAGCAGAAATGCAAATATATAAAAAGGGCTTCTCAGGGAGTGGGTGGAATAGAGAACACGGGAGATTTTGGCCAGCCATGAGAATTCTAATAATCAAAATTTCTACAAGGCAGGGTAAACTTGGAAAAAGGTAAAGGGTGAATCCTTAATAAGTGATAGTTTGAAAAGGGCCCTGAGTGATCTGTGACCAGCTGAAACTTGGAAGTAAGACATAATCAGCATTGTCATAGTTTTTTTTTTTTTAACGTTTATTTATTTTTGAGACAGAGAGAGACAGAGCATGAACGGGGGAGGCTCAGAGAGAGAGGGAGACACAGAATGTGAAACAGGCTCCAGGCTCTGAACAGTCAGCACAGAGCCCGATGGGGGCTTGAACTCATGGACCGTGAGATCGTGACCTGAGCCGAAGTCGGACGCTCAACCAGGCGCCCCAGCATTGTCATAGTTTTTATGACATTATATTGTTAATGTAGTTTGTCATGGTGGGGAATAATTTACTTTACAGCTCTGTCCCATACTGTGTGACTTGGGGAAATTTACTACACCAATATGAGCCTTCAGTTTCCTTCCCAGTAAAATGGGAGATAATGAAGCCTTCCTTGCCTTGAGATAGCTTAGATGAAGTATCTACATAGACTGTGATATAGTACAAATACTCAGATAAGTATTCCAAGGATCCCTGAAAGACTCTGAACTACCACAGCTGGTGAACCAGACACATTCTTCCAAGGAGTCCACTCCTTCACCAAGGACCTTCTGTTCTAGGTGCCATGCCAGGTGATGGGCACAGGAGGAACATGGTTGACAGGCCCTGTCCCTAGAGCTCATGGCCTGGTAGTGAATACAGGCCTTGAACTAGTAATCATAAAATTGAGATAAGATTTATCAGAGGGAGAATGTGGGGTCCTATAAGGGTATGTAATAGAAAACCTCTTCCAGATTCCCCAGATGAGGTCAAGTGCCCACTTAAGCTGAATCTTAAATCCTGGATAGTATTTTCCAGGAGAAGGAATGGCAAAGGGGTGACTTATTCCAGGGACAGTGTGTACAAAGGCTCTGATAGTTAAGAACACAATGCTCTTACCAAAATAGGAAAACAACTTTCCAAATTATGTGGGCACTATTCCAGTAATTGGGAACAGACATTATTTGTGCTGAGGGTCTCTGCCACAGCTGGGCTGTAAATTCTCACATGGTTTCCTGACCTGTCAACAGAGTGAAGTAAGGGACTGGCCCCATGTGCAGGTGGGCTCAGCTAAGTTGACTTCCACTATTTCTCATTGAAGTCACTCATGACCTGGGACACAGTGAGGGATCCCTGTCTCCCATAAAAACCAAGTTAAAGTAACTTTAAAGGCATCTTTACTCAAAAGAATATTTGAGATTTCATTTTCATTTTGTTATGCATACAAGTGGTTGGGGAGGGAGGGTTTCTGGTGTTTCCACTCCTCAGGACTGTCTTCAACACCACTGCTGAAAGTTTGGAAGCCTTTAGCCCCATGGATGGAAACAGTCCCTTGAGGCCAAAGTTTAGTTGAGACAAAAGTTGTGACTTGCCTGCTATTGATCCCAAGTTCTACATGGAAGCTGTGAATAGTGGTCCTAAGAAACCAGCCAAAGGGTGAGGAGGAAAACTCCCACTTGCTAGGACATGATGTAGGTCGAGATTACTTCTGGAAAAGCACTCTGGAGGTGACAGGCTCTGTAATGACGGATGAGTAATGTGTTTGCCAAAGAGCTCTTTTCACACTCCTGCCAGTGCTATAGGAAGCAATCATTTCCTCACACCTTGGGAACCATCCTCCTGAAAATTATGGCCCCAGAAACAACAAAGTTGCCCAAAGAGGTCAGCTGAATTCTGAATACTATTCCCCAGTTTTATGTGAGCCCTAACTTTGCTCACATGGAACCAGACATTCAGAGTTAATGTTTTCCACCAACAGATACTTATTGGGTATGTCAGTGTATCTGTATCACCATGGCAGAATCTGAAGTAGACATTGCTGAAAGAAGTGTGTCTGGATAGCTTACCAATAAAAAGTATTGGGCCTAGAGATACTGATTTCCACCCCCTCTCCCCACCCTAGGAATTTTAAAGTGGAAAAAATAAAGATAAAATATGCCACCAGCTTACCTATACAATACACAAGATTCCATTTACAAAGAATCCAGGAGCGGGTTTAATAACCTATATTCATGAAGTTCCCATTTCTGTGAAAATCAAGAGGGCAACCACTGGTTATTCACCCAGTTCTCTGACATGAGGGTTTGGAAATTGGCATTTATAGGAGAGGAAGATATTCACCTTGGCACCCACCCCACTCCAGCAGGTGAGGGGTGGGTGTGAGGGCCCTGCATAAATCATTCTGGGCTCACCTCTAAAAATTCTGATCCAGTATAGGCCGGCCTTTGGCCTATGTGGTAAATCCCCAATATACCATTTAATAGACCTGTAACCTTGGTTGGGCAAGTTGCTTAACCTCCTTGAGCCTCAGGTTCCATAGCTTTGTAATGGAGGTAGCATCTACCTCCTACAGTGGTTGGTGAGCATTTTATATCTCATTTACTTAAAGCACCTAGTATAATGGCTAACACATATTCATTCCCCAATAAGTGATAGACAACCTTAATGAAAAATAACCCTCAAAAGACAAAGATGTCAAGAAGGAGAAAAATATTCGATTAAGAACTATGTTTTGAAGAAACATATATATAGTCAGATAGCTTGGCATTGGAGATGAAGGGTGAGCAGTGGACAGAGACTCATGGACTGGTTTGTCCCAAACAGTCCCAATTATACCTAGTGTCCCTGCGCCATTATTAATAGCACTCCCTTTACTCTCAAAAGTGCTCAAGTTTAGACAATTTCATAATCACCTTCATTATATGTGAGTCTCAAGTGTGCTTCCAGAAGCAGCCACCCCCTTCTCTCCGCCTGCAGCATCAATACTATAATGACTGCAGCTATTAATAATTATAATGGCTACCTTTTATTGAATGCCAAGCCTTACCTTATTACATTTAAGGCTCGCAACCAGTCCCAAAAAGATTTTACTCTTATATCTATTTTACATATGTAGCTTAGAGAGGTGAGGTAACTTGCCCAAGAGTCCAGATTTCACAAAGTACAGAACTTGGGGCCGGATGTCATAGCAGGCTTCTGTGTTCTGGGCAGAGCAGGTGGAGATTCTGTGAGGGTGAGGAGAGCCACCCTGGAAATTTCCCTTGTCAATGGGACTGGTCTCCCACAAACCCCAGGGCCTGAACCACAAACACCTCTGGGAAGGGTGCAGCTCAAAGGAATGTTGGCCCTTGGGTTAGTGGCCAACAGGAGCTTTGCCTCTGTGCCGTGGTGTGAGGAAATCCAAACAGGCCTTGGCTTCTTAGACACTGCACTCCAGTACCTGAGCCCAGGGCACCGAGGTCAGTCCCAAATAGCACCATTTTTATTGCAATATTTTCTTCCAAATACTATTCCAAAGTGCTAAACCATGTAAACACAGCAGCAACACAAGAAGGTCAAGTCTTCTTTCCCTTTTGTGGGTATCTTTTAGACTCTAATAACTCTCAGTTTGAGGCTCCTAATCCTACTTGTGGATCACAACAGGCAGTTTGTGCATGCATATGTGTATATATCAGTAAATGTAAATAACAATAGCTAACACTTATTGAGCACTTACTGCATACCAGGCACTGTTCTAAGTACTTTGTAGGTAGTATTCTCACTTAATCCTTATCTCAACTCTAGGAGATAGGCACTAATATTAAAGTCCAGAAACTAGCAGCAGCTGGCCCAGGTCCACTCAGCTACTGAGTGGTGGAACAGGACTCAAATCCAGGCAGTGTGGTTCAGAAGCTGGCTTTTATCCTCTCCTCTGCCTCTTGCTTTCTTCTCTCTCCTCTGCTGTGTACTGGATGGCTAACATTACATATCCTACCTACTTCCAAAGGACTGGAGGCTCCTTGAGTAGGCGCTAGATAGGACTCTAGAGCTCTGCCAGGGGATGGGACTATGTTCCTCTCCTTTTAACTAGCATTGCATGCTTTCCAAATCATTGCTCCTTCTCCACAAAGCTTTCCAGATCTCCCCACTCTCCTCTCTCACCTGTGTTTTCCTTTATTGCCCACGACCACAGTGAGCACTTGGTGTACTTCTTCGGTGACATTTCTAACATGTCTTTATTCCGGTGCAACCCAGGTGCTTTTAATAATGTGGCTTGACCCTCAGGTTAGATTGTAAACTATCTTGCCTCTCTCCCTAGTCCCTAGTCACCCAGCAGGACCCTATATCAACCCATGCAGTACATTTGTGTGACTTAGAAAAATCCACAACTGGGGGGATAATCTTTGGAAGAGGCTCCCCTTTAGTGGAGCTTGGACTAGATTCCAGTTCCTCCTGCCCCCACACTCCTTCTCCACCCCATTTCCCACCATGTCCCACCCCATGCCATCCTTTTAGTGTCTAACAGGAGGGCTACAAAGGAGGTGCTCAATACCTATTTATCTGTCAGCTGCCTGGAATTCTAAGGTAGGGCCTGTTGAAATTGTTACAAAAATTTACAAAAATAAGAAGACTAGAAGAGCAGTCTTCTCTTTGAAATGTAAACCTGATTTATTCAATTAGTTCAAATCCAAAAAATAGGGGAGTCATCCAGCTAAAGCAGGTGACTAAATGTGCAAGGAACCAAAGCTGGCTGCAGCAAATACTGCTCACGACAAATTTGACAAAAGCTTGAGAAAGTGGGAAAGTCTTAGGAAGCTGTGAGTTAAGTAGCCCCCACCCACAACCCCTACCATGATTTACAAGCCATGGCAGTTTCAGAAAATCACAAAATCTCTCTTCTAGCCTCACATTGTACGTCTGTAAAATGGGGCTAATGATCCCTGCCCTGTCACCATTCAGAGGATGATGTGATCGCTAGAGGAGATAGTGAGTGGTGAAGGCACCTCGAGAATCATGCTAGGCAGAGTTAGGAATTACTATCACCAGGAGCATCTGTCAAGTAACCACCAAAGGGAAAAAAATTAAAAATAAAATTTTTGCATGAGAAATAATGGTGAATGCATTACACAAGGACCCATTTCTGGCAAATGCTTAAGTTTAAGAATAATTGGAGATAGCTGTAAACATTTTGGCTAAATGCAAGAAAAGATGGTATAAGGAAATTACCCAGAGAGAGACCACATTGTGTTCCTCAGTTTCAAGGGAGATTTTAGGGGTGAATTGGACACTGCACATAGTTTCTTCTGGTTCTGAGACAACCAGCTCTTTACCAAGGGAGACTTCATGAGGCTTTCCTGTAGAGTTGCTGTGGGTAGGGGGGTGGGAGGCAGTGTTATCAGGGCTGGAGAAACTAAGAGTGGTAGGGCAGTTCTCCAAATGGAAGGATGCTAAACTCTGGAACTAGCCCTATTACAAGGCTTTAAAAATGAGTCAAAAGAGGGAGCAGATTGGAAAGCTCTCTAGAGGTGGAGGGAAATGCCAGACAGATGGGGAAAAACTATAGGAAGCCAGTAGGAGTGGGCAGAGAAGAGGCTGAGGGCTTTCAATGTGGGCAAAGACAGGTGATGCATTTTGTGGGAAAAAATGACCCAAATTATGTTTATGATTCATTCGTCGACTTTTCTAGAACCCTGAACTCCACCTAAGTGTAAGGGATGGTATTAAGCTTCCAGTATGGGTGGGTGGGTGGAGGGCAGGTAGGGAGGACACTAAGAGAATACTATCTGTGCTGTTAAGGAGCTTTTGATACAGCTAGAGAGAAAGACATGAGTACAAATAAAAACAGCAAGGCTTTATGTGATAAATTGCACAGGAAAGGAGTGTGCAAATTATGAGGGTGGAACAGGAAAGGGACTGACTCTGATCAGAGGAGGGAGACAGGAATCAGCAACTGACTCCTGAGGAGGCGGATTTTCAGGTCTTATGGAATCATTAGGATTCTTCTGGAACTAGATGGCAGAGTTCCCTTGGTGATGGTGTATGACATGAATTCAGATGGATTTTGAGCATTTTCTGGAAGGTATTGGTCCTAAAGGGCTGCTGAAACCTTAGTGAATGTTGGGAAATTTTAGGAGAAGTGTTAAACATGAAGAAGTCTGTGTAACAGCCAGCCCAGAGCATATAGGAGTTAAGCCATGTTATAATGTGTGTCCAGTATGACTAAAAATGTCTGGCCCCTTTTAAAGGGCTGCATTGCTAAATAAAGCATGCACATACGGATAGCTTGAGAAGAGGTTAATTGGAACCAGCTGAGTTGGAGAGCTATCACCATGGGTTTTCAAGATGCAAGTGTCATTTAGAAGCTCAGAGATGATGTCTCAGGCTATTCTGGAGTTAAGATATTGTGGACTCTGAAACCAAAGGAAGGAGCAGGCTGGGATCAGCCAAGACCTTTATATAAATCTCGTCAAAGAAATGAGTAATTGGCGTTATTAACAAACCCCACCAGAACTTTGATATAATAAAAAGAGATAATTTCGGTCAATTATAAGTTAAGGATATAAAGATACTAAATAGGCTTCTCTTTATTTATTTATTTATTTTCCCAATGTTCTAGTTTGAAGTAGCTATTTCATCACAGATAGCACAATGCCCTGATTCAGTTATATACCAACGAGCAATGATATGGACCACTTGAACAATGTGCTTTGGTCATGAGGGGAAAAGAGTCATCCTCCCTGGGGTAGTTAAGGAGTGCTTCAGAGAGATCATGATGGAGGAATAGGATTCCAAGGACGTAAGTGTGCGGCAGGTCCTTCCAGAGACAGAACAGCCTGTCTGTGAGGGTTCACTGAAGATGAAAGGCAAAATACTAGAGTCCTCTGATTCTGGGCAGTGTCTCACTGCCCACCATCCCACCCCCATATTCAATTGCTATTTTATTTCTGCAAGTCTCACCCCTCCCTCTCCTCTCTATTCTCAGTGCCAACTGTGAGTTAAGGCTTTCACCAGCCCTCCCCCTGGAACAGAATCACACAAATGCCCCTCCCTGCCCCTATTTTCTCCTTTCCCCAATTCTTCCTCCTTACTGACAGCTTTTCAAAATATAGAGCTCACTATGTCACTCCTCTGCTTAAAAACTTGAAGCCCCCTCTCCTCAATTCTAGTTTTATTTTTATTAATACAAGATCCCCACCCCATGTTTGGCAAAAGAATATATCTGGACTTCCTGTTCTGCAATAAAGAAACGATAGTTGTACACTTCATCTGGAGAACAGACTGCGCTGACAAGTTCTGAGGATTAGACAATCCCAGGAAGGCAAACGTTTGCTTCCTCTTTTGGCAGGCAGAGCAGGGGCCCATTGAGTAGCAGTGTTGAAGCTCAGCCACTTTTTTTGTGGGCTGGCCCAGTGGATTATGGAAGTGGTGAATGCAGAAGACATTGCCCACCCTCATAGAATTTACAGGTCCAGTAAGGGAAACAATCAATATAGAGATAATCACTCGAGTTAATTACTTAATTACAGTTCTGTGATAGAAAAGGTGAGGATTTAGAAAAGAGCAAACCAGGTTAGAGATGGTATTTAAGGCCTTGGGAGAAGGTGAAGTTGCCAAGGGACACAGCGGTGTGAAAGAAGCTCCCAAAGAACTCAAGAATTCAGAATTTGGGAGGAGGAGGAACAAGCAAAAGATCCCAAGAAAAAAGAGCCAGTAGGCACAAAGAAGAAATAGGATTTTATCACCAAAGAGAAGAGGAGAGAGTGTTTCAAGAAGGAGGATATGGTTAACTGTATCAAATGCTGCTGGGAGGCCAAGTTAGAGGAAGACAGAAAGTTGATATTGATAAGCACAGAAGCTATTGGGACCCCAGCAAGAGCTTCTTCCTCAAAGTGGTGAAGTAGGAAGCCCACCTGGAAAGGAGAAGAGGAGATAGGGTGGAAGAAGCACGCGTGCATAACTCTTAGAAAGCTTAGCTGTGGATGGAGAGTGGACGGATTAAGTGAGAACTTGAGGGATGTGTGCAGTTAAGGGGAGTTTTGTTTGCTTGGCTTTGCTTGTAATGGAGGATTCTAGCATCGATTTAAAGTGAAATCCAAGTATGAGGCAGAGGTTGAAGATATGGGCTGGAGAAGGACCTACCTAATGGAGCAGGACCCTTGCTTAGGCAGGAGGGGATGAGATCAGGGCACCTGCAGAGGGACTGGCTTTGGTTGGAGGAGAGACCTGTGCTCTGCTGTAATACATAAAGAAGAGAGGACAGGTGCAAACACAGCTGACCAGTGTTCTCTGCCAGGCTTCTTCTCTGGGAATACAGAGGTCAGAAACATGGAGCTCTGAGAAGAAATGAAATTTTGATTGTGAACGTGGTAAGAGAGCTTCTCGAAAAGCACAGTGTTGAGGGCCTCAACGAGGTTGGAGAACATGAAGTCAGAGCCATGCTAAAATGTCCAGTTGTGTCATACCCTTCACTGACGCTCATCTGGTCAACACAGACATGAATAGTTCTTCAGGCCTTTGCCAGGTGGGGACATTTGGAAGGGGCACGGTGCATTCAGTAATCTGTTTAGGGAAATTTGGGAGGAACTATCTCCTCTAAGGCAGGTATGAAGGAAGGAAAGACTGGAGGAGGTTCAAGGACAGAGAAAGTGGAGGGAGCACTGGTGTGGAGATCTCGCAGTGAGGGCACCTGGACAAATGAGCTGGAGGATGTGGTGAGAGAATGAGATTTCAGAGGAGGTGCAGGTTTGGATGACACCAAGGTCCCAACCGCCTCCGGGGGAGCCTGCTATGGTGGAGAGAGAAAGTCACTGAGCGTACAAGCATTATGCAGCTCTACACGCAGGGCGTTTGTTGCTTTTACCAGCCACAAGGACGTTTAGCTGCTTGGAGAAAGAGACTGACTAGGGGAGACAGGGTGGGTGGGTAGACAGTGTGAGCCTCAAGCAGGTTTCAACTCTTTAGAGAGACAAAGGGAGTAACGGTCCAGAAGCAGCACCCTGGGAGACACCAGCCCCAGCTCCCAACACTGACACTGGGGGAATGATGATTGAAAACACATCCTTCACTTGAGAGGGCAGACGGGAACACAGGGTCCTCAGGGGTTAGCCCAGGTATGGTGCAGAGACAGAGCTGGACTAATCACAAGTCACCGGGGAAGAAGAGGAGCTGGCGGAGCCTGGGGACACAGGGAGTGGGAGCTGGCGTGGGAGGAGGGGAGGGCAGGCAGAAAACACTAGCAGTTCCAGGAATAGCGAGGTTTCCTGGGGGCTGTGGCACACCACTCCATGAATTCTAGAGTCACCTAGTACCCTCAGAGGTCAAGACCACCCAAATGATGACAGGCATGGTTTCCAGATCATGGTTTCCAAGGCCCTTTATGTCACTTTAAAGTGCATAGATGATAAATTATACAAAACTGAATGAAGGATTGCTCACCAACTTTGCAGAGTAACTTTATTACAAAAATAACATAAGTAATCAGACATCTATTTTCTCTTAAGTCCTATTTCATCTGCATTTCCAGGTGCCTCCCCTGCCATGTGCCCTATACTCCGCCCAGCTATACCAAACTAGTCCTAACTTCCCAAACACACCATCCCCATTTGGGCCTCTTGAGATTGTGCGTGTGATGTCCCTCCCTCCAGTCTAGCCCCGAGGTAGGGGCAAGCTAGCTAGCATTACCGATCACTCTTTATGCCCTCTCCTTAGTAAGTCAGCTGAGCATTTTTCATTGCCTCAGGGAAGCAGAACACAGAGGGGAAAAATATTTTCCTGGCTTTTGAGTTTCAAAATCCAGGCCTGTAGGGGTGGGCAAGGACTAGCCACATTAATGACTTTGGCTTATAGAAGCTTCTAACCTCGTCCTTCCACAAAGAGGTGAAATCTCCACAGACTGGAAGGAAGAGTGACAGAAAAGGAGAAGCTGAGTCAGGGGACTGGCAGTCTGGATAAAGAGGCTCTCGAGTCTTGCTTCCTCTTAGGGTGCTCTCCAGGAAGAGCGGCCCAGGACAGCCTTCTGTTGTGTGTCCCTGTCTTAACCAAAGTTTCCATCTTTAACCCACTCACCCTGCTAACCTGTCTCATTTTGGCTTATACTGTGCTTTAAATTTGCTTTTGTTGCCATTATTTAAAATTCTGAATATCTTAACATTTAAAAGTCCGGATTTCAGGCCTCTCTTGAGAAAAACGCAGACAATCTGGCCACATTGGACTCACATTCTCTTGTGGCAACACTCTGCTGTTCCTTTCAAAGTGGCAGGCCCCCTTCCCTTCCCCCTGATTATTATATTCTGATCATTACCTGCCTGACCTTTGTAGCTCTTTGAGCTTCAGCTACCCTGATACCCAACAGGCCAAGTGCCAGGCTACAGGTTAGTGAATATGACCAGTCTTGATAAACCTAGTTAATAGCCTCAGAGACAAAACAAATCTAATTTTCCCTAACACTAAGAAAAACAGCTGGTTTCCTTTGTGCAAAGGTGCAGTAAGCCTCTGTTCTCTCTGTAAATCTGACCCTATATGCAGCCCAGAATCAGGTGAGGAAGACTTAGCTTTTACCTGACAAAAACCTGCCAGATTCGACCCTACCCTGCCAGGCTCAGAGAAGAGCAAAGAGGAATATGTGATAATGCTCTCACATGTCACATTACGTGCACGACACTTTCCTCTTGTTAAAAGGCACTTGCATATATATTGATAAAACATGGCAAACATTGACATATCCTAAGAGGTTAAACTATGTACCCAACCAAGGTCTCACAGCTAATGAGTGACAGAGTTAAGAACCCAGACTTCCTGTCTTCCCAGCCAGTGCCCTTGCAGATTATACTGCTTCAATCTGCCTCCAAGAAAGGCTGGGTAGGAGACCCTCCCCTGCCAGGCAGAAGGAAAAAGCACGTCCCTCCTCACATAGATGGAGGTGGTGGATAAGCTTCTGCCAGTTCATTCTCTAACACATGGAGTCGAGGATTACTCCAAAATTTCTCTCACACCTGGACTCATTTAATGGACTCATTTAAGTTTATTTTTACTTCTAAATCCATGAGCTTAACAGATTTGTAGGGCATATTCCCTAAAAAGGGCTCATATCTGCTCTTGGCCCTTTTAGAATAAGCTTTCTAAACCTGACCTGGACTGCGTGGAAAAAGCTGGAGGCAAAGAACTGACAAATCAACGAGGTACCGCCACTAATCTATGATGGGCCAAGCACATGACATTTTTCTAAGGTCTGGTCTTTTGTTGTGGCTGGATCATTGTCTGACTAGGAGTATTCGTTCTGGAAGGAAAGGCAAGGTATTGAAAGTGAGCTTGATGGATTTTACTACTCTCTCTGTGGACTTGGCTGTTGTCATGGTTACTTTTTTCAAAACAACAAATTGGGACTTTCACCCTTATTCCACACCAGAGATGAAATCAAAGAACAGGGAGGACCGTAAGCAGAAGAATCTTATGAGAGTGGGACTTGCCTTGCTTCTACCCTGATATGACTTCCTATTCTGGAGAGCAAGTCTGCCCTACATTCCAGAGTTTCCATTCCTAGGCTCCGGTCTCTATCACTCCTGGGCAGGGTGAATGGAGTCAAATCTTTCCCCTGGGCCATTGGAAGCTTGCTGCAGCAAGATCAGCCCTCGTGTACCTGTGGCAGTCAACAGCTGGAGCCCAGGGCAGGCCGGGTGGGGGACGAGTGCTGTGACTGCAAGCAGCCTGCCCTGCAGCCAGGACTGACCATAAGGTTTGCAGGGCCCAGTACAAAATGAAAATGCAGAAGCCTCTTGTTCCGAAAGCAGGAAAAAGGACTTTTCCTTTATTTTGCAGTCTTTCTTTCCACCTGTCATGGTGTTTTTTATTTGCCATTTAATGTTGGGCTACCTCAGGCACAGGGATATTCTATGGGCAAATGCAGACCCTCACAGTTGCTCCAGGGGCCACCACCCTGTGACTCAGCCCCCTGGCTGTGCATCAGCACTGATCCTCTCATGCCCAGGCCATTGCCAGGCAGAGGGCAGCAGAGAACTCATCCCTGTCCCCAGGGAAGCCACACAAGAGGTGACCCTGCATGAGCCAAAGGTCCAGTTTCCCAGTACATCCACTGTCCCATCAGACTTCTCTTACAAAGCTCAAAATCAAAGATAAAATTATTAAGAATTTCAATACTGTGACACAGAACATTAAACCTGCTAGTGGGGGCCCCTTCTGAACACTGAGCCCTGTGTGGCTGCTTTGGCTGACTGCCCACGCAGCTGGCCTGTGTGCTCCCCTGTCTGAGGGAATGATCCTCCTTGTGCAGGAGGAAGCTTTAAGGCCACAGCTGGTTGGCACTAGGCATTGTGCCTCCCTCTACTCCTTCCCCCAGCTTGAGGGAAAGGTTGATACTAGATAGCCAAATAGGAAAGCAAAGTACCAGACTCACTGCTCCCTAAGTTTCTACTAGAACACGGTTCCAACCATTCACACCCTTTGAGTGTATGGGTGGGGTGGCATGAATTACATCAGACCCCATCTCCCTCCATCCCTTGAAAATCACTTTACTGAGGCATAAATGACATACAATAAACCTCAAATACTTAAAAGTGTACAGTCTTAGGAGTTTTAACATATATATGCACACTTGTGAAATCATCACCAGAATCAAGATAACATTTCCATCACCCTTTTGTAATCCATCCCTTCCTCTGCCCCATCCCCAGACAACTACTGATCTCTTCCTGTCACTGTTGATTAGTTTGCATTTTCTCCAGTTTTATAGCATTGTAATCATATGGTCTGTACTCTTTTCTGTCTGGCTTCTTTCACTCAGTATGTTGATTTTGAGAGTCATTCATGTTGTTGCTCACATCAACAGTCTGTTCCCTAAGGTTACTGAGTAGTATTCTATTGTTTAGTTACACCCCAGTGTATCCATTCGCTTGTTAATGAACATGTGGTTTATATACCCAATGGAATAGTACTTGGCAGTGAGAAAGAATGAAATATCACCTTTTGTAGCAATGTGGTTGGAACTGGAGAGTGTTATGCTAAGTGAAACAAGTCTACAGAGAAAGACAGATACCATATGTTTTCACTCTTATGTGGATCCTGAGAAACTTAACAGAAGACCATGGGGGAGGTGAAGGAAAAAAAAAAAAGAGAGGGAGAGAGCCAAACCATAAGAGACTCTTAAAAACTGAGAATAAACTCAGGGTTGATGGGGGGTGGGAGGGATGGAAGCGTGGGTGATGGGTATTGAGGAGGGCACCTGTTGGGTTGAGCACTGGGTGTTGTATGGAAACAAATTTGACAATAAATTTCATAAAAAAATGAACATGTGGGTGGTTTCCCAGTCCTCCGCTATTTCATATAAGGCTGCTATGAACACTAGTGTACCAGAGTGTCTCATGGTAAATATATGTTTAACTTTTTAAGAAACTGCCAAATTATTTTCCAAGTACCCCTACATTGCCTCCAGTAGTATATGAAAGTTCAAGTTGCTCCACATTCTCCCCAACACTTGGTATGTGTCATGTCAGTCTTCTAACTGTAGCCATTCTAGAGGGATCTGAAAGTGGTCCTAATTTTCATTTCCTCAATTACTAATGATTGTGAACATTTTTTAGTTTACTGGCCATTCATAGATCTTCTTTTGTGAAGTGTCTGGTCAAATAATTTCCCTGTTTTTAAAAATTGGTTTGGGGCACCTGGGTGGCTCTGTCGGTTGAGCATCCGACTCTTGATTTCGGCTCAGGTCATGATCCCAGGGTTGTGGGATCAAGCCCACTTAAGATTCTCTCTCTCTCTCTCTCTCTCTCTCTCTCTCTCTCTCTCCCTCTGCCCTTCCCCTGCTCTCTCTCTCTCAAAATAAGAAAGATAAAAATAATTAAAAAAAATTGTTTGGTCTTACTGAATCTTAAACAATTTTTAAAAACTGTATTCTGGGGGCATGTGGATGGCTCAGTCAGTTAAGCGTCTGACTTCAGCTCAGGTCATGATCTCATGGTTCATGAGTTCAAGCCCCGCATTGGGCTCTGTGCTGACAGCTCAGAGCCTGGAGCCTGCTTCAGATTTTATGTCATGCTCTCTCTGCCCCTACCCACTTGTGCTTTCTCTCTCTCTCTCTCTCTCTCTCTCTCTCTCTCTCTCTCAAAAATAAAGATTAAAAAAAACTGTATTCTGGATTCAAGTTGTCTGATATATGTGTTTCAAATAATTTCTCCTAGTTTATGGTCTGCCTTATTTTCTTAGTGTCTATTGAAGATCAAAAGTTTTTACTTTTAGATGAATCCCAGTTATCAAGTTTGTCTCTTTTATGAATGGTTCCTACTTGTTTGGTATTCTAAGAAGACTTTACCACTCCAGGGTCACAAAGATATTTTCTTGTGTTTTCTTCTAGAAGTTTAGTAATTTTGGATCTTACTTTTAGGTCCCTGATCCATTCTGAGTTATTTTTTGTGTACGGTGTGAGGTGAGGGTTGATGAGGTTCCCCTCTTATGGCTATCTGGTTGATCTAGTGCCATTTGTTGAAAAGACTTTCTTTTCCCTATTGAACTGCCTTGGTACCTTTGTTAAAAATTGGCAATAAATGTGTGAGACTCTTTTTGGACTCTCTGTTCCATTGATCTGTTTATTTTTTGCCAATATCAAATTGTTTTGACTACCATAGCTTTATACTAAGTCTTAAAATATTAAGCTAAGGTTAGCAAGTTGGAAGAAAGGTTCTCCAACTCATTCTTTTTAAAAATTACGTTGTGTGGTAGACACGGAGATGCACTGCTCAGATTTCCTTCAAAAGAAACTGCTCTTGGGGGTGTAGTTGATAGCCCTATCCTATGGATTCACCACCAAGTTCCAGAAAGGCCCACTTCTCTGGGTAGCTCCTAACCAGTAACTAGGTAAAGTGGGGGTGCTAGTGCTAGCCCATTCCATTCAGGGCAGGACTCTTCCAGCAGGAAATCTTTGCTTGGGGACACACCGTTTCTGGTCCAAACTCTCTCTCAGAACTACAGTGTGATCTGAAGCCCTCTCCACAGTTCTTCCTTCCCTCTCTCCTTTCACAGGTGTCAGACCTGCCCTGGGTTCTGACCGCTTCGTTACCTATTCCAGCTCCCTCCTCTTTTATCCTCCCCGGTCTTTTCCCTGATAAATCTCTTGCATATCTAATCTAGTCCTGTTGCCTGCTTCTCAAAGGTCCCTAAATGACATACCTTGGTTATTCTAGGTCATTTAGGTTTCTATATAAAATTTGGAAATCAGCTTCTGAAATTAAAAAAAAAAAAAAAAAAGCCTGCCAGAATTTTAATTGGCAGTTCTTTGGGAAAAGTTGTTACCTTAACAGTATTGGGCCTTATAGATAGATAGATAGATAGATAGATAATATCTATATATATAGAGAGATAGATACACACACATATGTATATATATATGTATATATGTATGTATATACATATACGTATACGTATATATATGTATATATATGTATATATGTATGTATATACATATACGTATACGTATATATGTGTATATATATGTATATATGTATACGTATATATGTGTATATATGTATATATCTGTATGTATATATATGTATATATGTGTATGTATGTATATATATGTATGTATATATATGAACACCATTTATTAGGTGTTCAATTTCTCTCAGCAATGTCTTGCACTTTTCAGTGTAGAGGGCTTAGACATCTTTTGCTGGACTTACCCCTAGGTATTTTTCTGTTTTTGCAGACTACTTGTATTGGGACTTTAAAATTTTATTTTTGTATTCCAATTGATTGCTATTAGTGTCTAAGAATACAGTTGAATTTTGTGTATTAATCTTGCATCCTGAAACCTTGCTACAATACAGTGCCAGTAGTTTTGTCTCTGCTCCCCTTACCTTTTTAAACACAATTTTCCTGGGACCCCAGGGCTGTAGTAAGCGTTGGGTATGGGTAGCTGGAGCTCCTCTAGCAGATTCTGTCTCCTTTCCACCTAAAAATCTGAGTTGGGGGAATTTCTGAAGAACTCCAAGACTCCTAGTAACACAGCTAAACAATACACTGTTCCAGAGAAGTTGGTATTCACTGAGCATCTCCCCCCATATTTTATAGGTATTTTATCCCATTTTAATCTTTCAAAGAAAACAAAAACACCTGGTGAGATAAGTAGAAGCAGTTCCCTTTTAAAGGTGAAGAAATAAGAGATGAAATCTCCTTCATATGGTCTCACAGTTGATTTCTGTCTGAAGAAAGATTAAAATGCATCTGCCTGATTCCAAAGTTCATGCTCCTTCCTCCCACCTCAACCTGGTTAACCTGAGGCTGATCTGGGCAGACAGCTAGATTTCAAACTAGATCTCTGTGAGGCCAAGTCTTTAGTCTGGCTGATCTTGGCATTCATTTAGCACATGGACTTGCAGGTCAGGAGGCCTGACTGGGCTCTGCTATTCCACCCCCTTGGTGCCTACCACCCAGTCTGGTTTCCCAGCTTCCTCTTCCACCCACATTGCTTTTTTGTGACCTCTCTCTCACCCATCTGATGGACTGTTTTCAAGTCCAAGCATTTTTTTTTTTTTAACTTCTCTGCTGCTTTAGCACAGAAAATCTTCGGACTGTGAGACCTTGTTTGCTTCTGGTTCTTTTCTAAAGTCTCTGAGCACCTTTTATCTGTCTTCTGATTTGTACTTTGGGGGACATAGTAAACATTTCTAAGGAAATGTCCCCACTTGCATGGGCACATTAATGATATGTAAACCTTACTGAAAAACAAACTCATTGTAATTCTACCTAAACAGGTAGCTAAATCCTAATTTCTGTTACTTCTGAGGATTCCACCATCCTTTTGTTTTCTCTCCTCCTTCACTTCTCCCATTAAACCACCAAGCCTAGCCCATCATTTTCTTTGAACTTATTTTGGGTTGGGCTCTATCTTTTGCAGCTATTTATTGCCCAGGCCAGAGCCACATCAGTTCACTCTTGATTGAGTCAAGGATTTCAGAAGACTAATCTTCTAGTCAGTGGTATCTTTCGGCCAGGGTCAATAATACATGGACAAGAATCTTTTCCTCTGGCACTTTTTGTCACAGGTGTCCACAGTCTAGTGCTATTCCAAAGCCAGGAGCCTGCATCAGCAGATTTTGCATTGGCTCCCCATTTTCTGTTCACTAAATCCAAACACTTTTGGCACATGTTTCAGGTTATCTACCAGTGTCCTGTATCACCACTTTCATTGTTCATATTATTCCTCAGTGTGGAACCCCTTCAGTCAAGAGAACAAAGAAACCCAAGCTTTGCTGGTCCTCTTATGTGACCTGATTATACTCTCCTGCCTATTTTTATCCATTTCATTCTAATGCCATGAATGTTAACAAATTGCCAGTCAGTCTTCAATTTTCCCCCTCATTGTAAACCCTAGGCCTATATTTTCCAATCCTAGGATTTCTTCTCTAACCCTTTACAACCTTCAAGATGTGTGTTCTACAGTAAATCTTTTATAATATACTTTGTAAATATCTCATTTGCTATTAAACTAGCTCTGAGGAGCAGAAGTTCCCACATTAACTAACTGGAAATGAATGTCATGAAGCTATGAGCTTCTTCAAGACAAGGACCATGTCTTATTTACCTTTATATTACCAGCATCTAGTCCAGTACCAGGCACATCATTTAAGTACAGTAAATACATGTTGAATAAATAAATACCACTCTATGATGTCGCCCCTTTCAGCAAGTTCCTTCAGTACAAAAGAGGTTCAGCTTCCTTATCTAGAAAACTGTGCTAAGAATACTGACATTGTAAGGTATGAACATGAATTAAGAAAGCCTATGTAAGATTCCTAGCACAGAACTTGGCACAGAGAGCTTAATCCATGTGAGTTCACACATTCCCATTAAAAGTTTTTAGAATTAGTATCAAAATTATAAAACTCTCACAATTGCTTGTGCATGTCAGGGCATTTTTGCTATAGCCTCAAAAGAGGCCTTGGATCCAGTGTCAAATGCAAGTATGGGAGTTGTAATAATCTGTAAGAAAATAAAATCTTGATCCAAAAGGAGAAAAATCCATAGAACTGTTGTTAATTTTTAGTGTGGGGCTTGGCTGTAACAGTTCTGATATAACAGATACATGCTAGTTTATCTTTTTAAGGGATTCCTAAATGCATGATCTGTTTGGACACTAGACTTCATAAAGGTAGAGACTATTTTCCTTTCTCCTTCCTTACATTTCACATTGAGGAGAAATTTTATCATCAATAGGCTGAATGGCCTTTGAACACTCCACTGTGTTCACTGTAACACTGAACTTTGTGTATTTGTATCTAGCAGAGGGAATGAAAATTATTAATCCTGAAGATCTCTTAAATCAGTTTCATGGATTTAATAATTTTCATTCTTTTTGAGTGTCAATTGTCCCTTACCTGAATTATGCACTCAGTTTTTCTATCTGTAAAACAGGGGTGATAGTTTGTACTTTCCTCCTCCTCTTAGGACTAATGTTTCTTGTGATACAGAGGAAAGAGTGTTGGACTGGGAGTCAAGAGAACTGAGCTCGGTCCTTCATTATGACTAGCTACATAGATCTTGGGCAAATCATTCAACTTGGTTCCCGCATCTCCAAAATTATAAATCTAAATTAAGCAATTTTTAAAGTCAGCCCCCAAATTAAAAATGGTATTTTTTTAAAGAAAGGAAATGAGTTAAGTGGCCCCCTTCTTCTATCCAAAAATACCAGATGAGAGGAGACTTTCTGTGCCCTGTATATAAAGGGGGATTTTGCCTATGCTGGCCATAGTAGGTATGTGGCATCCATGTGCCAACCATAAATGTCATAGCAGCACACATAAGGCAGGAACTCAAAGAGGGTATGCATGTCTTATTGGGGATAAGAATCCAGGGAAGTAGAGGCATGTGGATTATTTGGGATACTTTTGCACAAAGAGTATCATTTTTTTTTTGTATAAAAATACAACCTATTACTATGCATTGTTTTTAGACTTCCTAAGCTATGCACCAACCCTCTGACTTACAGTTGGAGGGATTATCCATAGGTATACCCCAACAGAGAGGGATTGGAAAAAGAAATGGGAGGTTGCGTCTTATACCTATTAGAGTATTAGTCCCTTCTTCAGGGATGGACTCAAGTGTAGCAGGTGAAGAGCTCCCCCTGGTATTCATTTGATGATCATGCAAAGTTCAAGGCAAGTCATGTCACCTTCAACTCCAAACTTTTTGGATCCATATTAACATCTTAGAATCTATATGTGCCTATATATACCATCATATTTTCCAGTTGTAGGAAAGAGCCACAGGGTTTCTAATCAAAAGACCCGAGTTCGAGTCCCATCTGCACAAACTGGCTAGCGTTGGGCAAGATTGTTTAGGTGTCTGAGCTGATTCATGTAAGGATCAAACAGAAATGTGTTGGGAGCTTTGCTTCAGGGCTAACCATGGCGGGACTGGCCCTCACTCATTTTACAAAATCTTCTCCCACCCAAAAACTCATTTAGGGAAGTTTTTAAAATTAACTCTCTCTAAGACCCATCCCTTTGTCAGGGAAACTTGAAGAGGGGCAACAACAAAAGCCAGAGGCTTTAGAACCAGAGGGGACAGGGCACTTCGGTCCTGCAACTTTGAAACAACTTCCTTGGGGCAAAGCTCTGCTTTCTGTAGCATCATTTCCCCCTCGCCCCCCTCCAGCCACACCTGGCCTCTCTTCCCAGTCACCTTAACTTGGTGGCATGTCACTGGACCCGTTCAGGATCTTGGTTTGGCTTCCTCTCTACCTGTGTAGTCCCTAACTGTTGTGGTGTGGGGATGTCCCCCAGAGAGCCCCCTCTCAGGCTTTGCTCTCACAGATAGCATGCATCAAAGAGTCCTATGCCCCACTTCATTTGGGATGTGCATCATGGCAAGGAATGGCGACACAACCTGTGGCCACCACCACCACAGCCCAGCTGAGTGCCATCTCCAGTTCACAGCCTGTGGCAGACATTGAAAATGCAGGATCCGAGTCGCCCCAGCTGACAGCACCAGGGGTTAAGGAATCTCTTTGGTGAAAAGACACCTGAATCTCCATTGCCAGCCCAACTACTCAGAGCTCTCGCTTCACTAAGACTCCAGAGATTCTTTAAACATCAGCTTAAAATAATTGCTGATGCCATTATGGCACAAAGAAAGCACATTGGCTGGGGGATCAGACTGGCCCTGGGATTAAAGCCCAGCTTGGCCAGTAGCTGTTTAGGTAACATATTGGCCAACTGCTGAACCCGGTTTACACCTGTGTAAAATGGAGATGCTGATGCCTTTGCACAGCCGTTGTGAGGATTAAACAGAACAGCACATTGCAAAGTGCCTAGCCCACAGTGACTGCTCCAGAGGTTTTTTTTCCTTGCTTCCCTCTCACTAGAGAAAGCCCAAATTATCCCAAGTAGGATTCATTTAGGAGGGCTAACATTTTTCTGTTAAAAGTAGTAATTGATCAAGTTCCTGACTAATCATTTCAATTCAGGTATTAAGGGGTCTAAAGTAAATGGATTTATTCACAGCATGGACCACTACCCCCCCCCACTCCCCCGCAGCAGGAGTGCTTCGGAGTATGTCTGCCAGCTGTTACCTCCCTCCCCTCAACACACCGGCACCCCCACAAGCCCAATCCCAGCCAGTTTGAAGGAAAAGAGTCATCAAGTTTTGTCTAGGATTTTTAGATGCCAAACAAGGATTATGATGGAAATTCCCATTCATGAAATTAAAACTGCCCTTTTTCCCAGGAAGCCTTCACTAATGAAGTGTTTTCATTTCATTTGTTTTCATTTCCTGGTTTATGATTTATATTGAGACCATCCACGTGTATGTGTGTGTGTCTCAGAAGTAACACAGCAGGAGGAGTTGGCTTAGTTTATCATGGCCAGTCTAGTCAGAGTATTTCATTGTATATTTCAAATCTTGCCATTGTTTGTCATCTTAGATGGCTCATTAAGACAGCCAAAATGACAAGCTCTACAGTGTCGTTGGCTCTCTTTGTTTCCTTATGCACAGATAAAGCATAGATGACACGAATCTCAAAGGACAGAGTGACTGGGTTTGAAAATTTTTAAAAGAACTGCTACAAAAACTTAGCTGTCATTTGCAATATGTTACCCTATCTTTGCTTATTTTAATTCCTCTCTATATTCAGGAGAATACCTAAAACTGAAAGTGTATCTAGACACAGCCAACAAAAGCTATATCTTATAGTTATTTACCCAAGTTCCTTAAAGCCACAAACATGTTTCTACAATAACCATCACACTGCAGTATAAGTACATAAAATCTTTATAGTTTTAAATGGCCAAGCTATGTTTCTCTGTACTTTCATATTACATTGCTTTAAAAAGAGTTTCCGCAATTCAACTTAAAATACCTAAGTTGCTAAACTTACGAGCAAAACAATCACAAGAAGGAATTCTTTCTGCCTGAAGTTGTTAGCAGTAATAGAAATACAAGTCATAAGCAGCCTTTTAAATCAAGTGTAATCATATTGTGCTGAGAAGGAGCCTTTTCTTAGCAGAACATTAACAAGTCCCAAATTTTCTGGGATTGTCCTGATTCTGGATGCTCTGACCCATTGCCAACGTTGTATTGAGACAAAGTATCCCATTTTCTGATTCTCAGAAGATGACAGCATATCCTGTCCCCTTGGGTTCTAAAGATCTGTTATTTCAGCTAGCCTCCCAATTTAAAGATAAATGACACATGCAATTCTTATAAAAAACAAAGTATCACCATCCCGACTTGTGTTGATTGAAACTGCAATTTTCTAAGGTTCGTTTGCCTCGATCTGTGATATTTCTGTGTAATGTTTCCAGGCTCAATCAGGGAGATTTTTATTTCACTCTTCACAAAATGTCCCCTTTTTATGCTCCACAAGTACCCCCAAGTCGGTTTATAATTAAATTACACAGTCTCAATCGAAGGGGGATGCAGATGAAAAACAATTGTTCCTCATCTCCAACTCCAATTTTCTAAAAAGACATTTAAACCTTTAACTCCTAGGTACCTAAAAAAGCAAACGAGGTGCAGATAGCTGGAATTTCTCCTATTTTTTTGTTTTAGAATGAAACTTTTCTTAACGGCAATGAAAACAAATAGAAAAATGCTTGCTTTTGTGCTATGAAAGAGAGAAAAGAAAAAAACAGTCCTTGAATATTTGCAACAAAAGACCAACACTTGCTACTGGAATTGACTGGATTAGAAAGCTAAAGTTTGGAGGTAAAATCATTTTGCTATTCTTTACATATTTTAGCAGTTTAAAAATACCCTAGGAGGGGAAATATATGTATTCCCCTAGGAGTGCACACCACTCAGGGTGATATTCTGCACGCTCCTATTTTGCCACAGCATGGATTTTCTTACCTTCAGATGAAAACCTACAGAAATAAACTCTGAGAAAGATAGATTGTTTCCCCCTTCCATCCTCATGTCAATGAAATATTTTGAGTGAACTGTTTTCTGATCACACAATTTCTGTCCAAGTTGTATAACAAAATCAAGAAGCAGTTATTGAATAGAATACATTCTATTAAAAGTTAGCCAAAACCAACTAATAAGACCTCAGAAAATGCACACATTTCAAAGAATTTTGTTCTCTTCAATAGTTGCATGAGTTTTTTTTTCTTTTTCAGGAAAATGTGCAAATATCAAGGTTACCTGGGTCTGCTGGTCACTTCCTAGTTTTTGGACTCTTGAAGATGGTGAGTTTTGCTAATGATGCGCGGCTGTTTAAGAACCGGGTGGCTTTTCTGGCAATCACTCTTTGTGTGCTATCTTTTATAAAGGTGCTTCTTGTTGCTAAGAGATCAGTTGCTTAGAGACCAAATCATTAAAAAAAATATATATGTCAGGGGCCAACATAAATTATAACCAAATTTTGTCATTTCAGCTGGCCCTCTGAAGGTTTGGCTTTTGTAATAGATTATAACGTACTAAGAGAAGCCAATTACTAATCACAAATAGAAAACTGACCATGAGGAGGAGAAAAGATCTGTGTGTAAACGCTCTCATGGACAGGGAGTAATGCCACGGATTCCCTGTGAAGGAGTTGCATCGTCATGAGGCTCTTGGAAACTTTGACTCCCTGTGGGGGTCGTAGACACATCCTGGGAATATAGATTCACATACACACACATACTTGTCCCAGGCAAACTTGAGTGCAGTTTGGAATACAAACACATTTAGACACTGTGGAACCACTTTAGTCTTTTCCAAAGGAAAATCAGGAAACTGTAAGTTGGAAATCTGAAGCGATCTTAGACTTCAGCCAGATGTATTCAGGTTTGAACAACTGTCAGTGCTTCAGGTTCAGGTGTGTATGTGCTGGTGGGGCAGGAGCTCGGATACAGAACTGCCTTTTATCCTCGCCAGCACTAACCAGGAGACAGGACTACTTACAACTGGTGAAGTACATAATGTTTGGCTTTGGGGTTCTTTCTTATCCCCTTCGTGGTGACTCTGCCCACGAAGCCCCTGTCCCTTCAAACTGCCACCTAAGAATTACCCCTCCCAAGGACATTGGCATTTTAGGACTAGGTTTTTTAAATGGAAGGCTCTTAAACTCCTTTAAATTCTATTCTAAAGGAATGGTGGCATTCCAAATTTCTTAATAAGTAGGGCAAGAGATGTTTGGGAGCAAGATAAAGCTGGACACAACCCTTTACTGTATGACTTCATAACATAATCCCTCCTCCACTCCTCCCTCTCCCCCTTCCATTCTTCACAGGTCTCTTTGGTCTCATCTTAGGTGAGAAGCAAGCAAGCAAATAAGAGATCAAAGACTTGGTAGTTAAAATAAGATAAAAGGTAAAAAGGATACGTAGGATCCTAGAGATTTTTTCCCCCTTACTAACCTCCAAAATGCTTGTCATCCTAGAAGACTTGATGCCTTTGGCTTGACTGTGATAGACTGTATGTTGGAGAGAGAGCTGTAGGCTGGGATGGACACACCAGGTGGAATGGCGAGAGGTCTGGCTTTCTCACTCTTTAGTTCTGGTCACTGTCAGATTGGCATCATTGTTTACACTCTCTCATTTACAGAGTAGATATAAGACACACAACCAGCTTGAATTTATTTAGGAATATATAGAAGTTAAAAAAAATACAACCTGTGCAAATGGAATGAGGTTAATGCTCAGTAGGAGTTCATTACAGGAGGAAATGAAACTCTGACTCTCCCCAACCTACGCTGTGAGTGACATGGACACAGAGCATGCGAGCATCACAGAATAAACCCAGGTGTACCAACTAAGCATACATTTTCCCTTAAAGTCTTTTTCTTCCTTCTGATCCCCAAACTTCTGTTTATTCCCCCCCCCTTTTTCTGAGAGAGAGAGAGAGAGAGAGAGATGGAAGTAGAAAGGGAAGGGATCCAAGATAGAAGAATTACAGGTAGAAAAAGGCAAGAGAAATAAAAATGTCCAAACATATATTCAGTACTTAGGAAATACCAGTTGAAGGAATAAGAAAGAGGAAGAGGAGGCTAAAGGGGAAAGAAGCCGTGAACCCCACTCTATGTTCCCAGAGGCAGAAGCCACCTTATGCTTTTCTTTCCCCTATTCCAAGTACTTTGTACAGGGCTTTTGCATTTAGAACACATTCATTTAGAATCAAATGTTTTTCTTAAATTCTAAGTCAAAGGAGAAAACAAGCAGAAGGGATGGGCCCAAGGGGATTCAACTATTACTTGGCCCTGTATCCCATATGCCTGGTTCCCTCCAAAGGAGCACATTCTGTAGGCATTTGTATTTTGCACCTCAGTTATAAATAAAGGCCCACCCTTCTTCTTACCCATCAATTCTGGTATTTCTACTCCTTTGGCTCTGATTTGGCTCTCCCCTGTGCCTTGTGGCCATTTGCTTTGGATGCTTAGCTGCTACCTCTGAGACATGAGGCCCCACATCTTCTTTGCCTATCAGGAGGCACCATTCTGGATACCAGACCTTGGCAGGCTCCAGGCTTTCACCTACCTGGGTGGAGGTGAGGAAATGCAATTGTCTATGAAGGATCCACCCAGTTGTCAACACTATGTGGCTAAAGGAAATAGGCTTGGATCCATAAAGGCTTTGCCTACAAATGTCCCCACTTGAATCTTTGAAAGAAACTTTTTTTTTGCATGCATGTAACTGTTTGCACCAAGGAATGCAGTCTGGAGTCATTTTGGGTCCCACAGTGTGGCAGGCCACTTATTCACAATCCATGGAACCACAGAGCCCCCACACCTTGACCCCACCACTACTGGGATGCTGCCCAGCCCATGCAAGCTCCATCTCCCAATCTCAGGAATGAGGGAGCAGCTGGGAACTCTTAACAGTGGGCTCCTGCCTCCAGATCAGGAGATGTTACACTGAGAGACCTCAAGCCCCAAGGCATTCTCTGCAAAAGTGGCTGCCACTGCTGGTGCCTTTTGTTGGGGAATCCAGTGTCCCAATTCCACTCCTGACCGAGCACTTGAAGATCTGGATCCATTGACTGCCTGCCGCCCAACTGTCAGTAATTTCTCCAGGACTTGCCTCTCCTGTATGGGAATCCAAGACACCATTTCTAGAAAGGCTTACACAGGACCCTCTTTAGCTACAAGGTAGGAAGGACCCACTCCTATCCTGGAAAGTTCCAGGGTAGTGGCCTGCAACTCTCTTCATATTTCTCCAGGAAATTCCCAGAAGAGGCCTGTAGAGGAGCATGACCTGCTAGATAAGGATGGAGGCTGCTTCAAGTGTTTGGAGTCCTCTCAAGAAGGACCTCTGCATGCAACCTAGTAGAAGCTTGACCATCACTAAAAAGTTTGCTTTTTCCAAGCAATTTTACCTTGCCAGATGCCATGTGCTAGGCAGAAAGCTACTCTTTGAATCCAGGGCACCAGAGGAAGGCCTGCCCTGGAAAAGTCACCTCCAGCCACCCAGCCCAGTAGTTACTATTAGAAAGTTGGGTTTGGGGAGCAAGGACAGCAAAGCACAACTGCCTCAATCTGAACTCTAGAGCACCTTTGGGAGGCATGAGATAAAGGGGCAGAGGGTCTGCTATATCAGAGGACAGCTGCTCATGCTGGCCAGAGGTATGGCAACCGAACTTGCCCTTGTGCTGATTGCCTCTCTGGATTCAAAAACCTTTATTGTAGTCCACAGGGACTTCTGGCATGCTAAGACCTTGAGACACAGAGGCCTGAGCCAATGGTGAACAGACTTCAAGACACACATGGAGGGGCGCCTGGGTGGCGCAGTCGGTTAAGCGTCCGACTTCAGCCAGGTCACGATCTCGCGGTCCGTGAGTTCGAGCCCCGCATCAGGCTCTGGGCTGATGGCTCGGAGCCTGGAGCCTGTTTCCGATTCTGTGTCTCCCTCTCTCTCTGCCCCTCTCCCGTTCATGCTCTGTCTCTCTCTGTCCCAAAAATAAATAAACGTTGAAAAAAAAATTTTTAAAAAGACACACATGGTTATAGTTGCCTTCCCTGATCATGCCCCCTGCACCCCCCCTTATGGCCTCGCCTCTCCCTTGCATTGATGGGAGGCCTTAAGGCATCACATTTCATCTTCCCCTTTTGGCACATTGTTACAGCTCTACTCAACAAAAATTCCTGTAAATATCTTGCTCCTCATCCAGATTGCATCCTGGTTTTGTGGGGTATATGCCCGTCCACATGCACACCCACCAGTTCTCCAACAATTACCTAAAGAGCAAGGCCAGACATAGGGTATCACTTGGGTGCTTGGGAAACGCTTGTTCTTCTTACACCTGTCACCAGCAATAGGCCTTATCCAACTATCCAGGAAAATTTACCTGTAATAACTCTATCCCATCTCTTGTGCTGGAACATCCCTTCTTCTCCCTGCCCTCTCCCTCTCCACCCCTGCCACAGAAAATATGGCTTCCATCTACACCAAATTCCCAATGCTGTGGTCATACCAACACTCTGGAAGCCAGCTTGCCATTCCAGGAGTTACAACAACCTTCTTCTAGGAAGCCTTTGAGATACCTTGCTCTGATATGTTAAGGACCACAATGAAGAGTCCACCAACCACCACTCACTCCAGAGCAAGCACATGTGTCCAACTTATTTTGTTACCAGACATTCATTCAAGGCAGGGAGCTCTTGGACTATGATTTGTGTGATAATTAACATAACAAAGGATTACAGCCCAACAAGCACCACCACACATTCCAATTTTACTCCCTTTCTTGGGCAAAGAACCATGATGTTCTCATACATTGTCTGGCCCCAGATGACCCTCTTCACAGCTGGTAATTTACTTCTAGTCACTGCCTTTGGCAGCTTACAGGTATTAATTATACACATCTGTTAAGTAGTTTACTGAGTAAGAAAAGACTGGGGAGAGGGATGGGAGACAAGAGAAGAATATGATGTGGTGAGGGAAACATGGAAGCAAATAGAAGCTAAGGATCTTCTTGAACTTAATGAAGTGATGTATACAAGGTGTATACGCTGATGTTCACACTGAACAAATTTCACAGAAGCCTACTAATTGAAATATTCTAATTCTCCAGAGGAAAAAAATGGAGAGAATCACTAATTGCAACACAATTGCAACACAGTTATAAGCCAACAATGTTGTTTCAGCAAAGTACAATTAAACTGAACAAAATTCTCATAAATCAAACTACTCTCCATCCTCCTGTCTCTTCTGACCCCCTGTGAGTTCATCTATCCCTGTGTCCTTCCTCTTTCTACCTGTACGTCACCTCCTCTGTACATCAGCCACCTCTGATCTGCAGGTAAGCACCCTCCCCCCACCCCACCCCTCTGTACCCGATTGCTCAAGCCTAGGACAGACACACGTCTTTAAATGAGGTGGGCTAAGGTACAGGCCAAGAAACAAAAAACTAACTGCTCTATCTTCAGGAATTTGTTTTGTTGCATTTTTTCCCCTGTCTGAACCACAATTTTCAACCAGCAGAGTACAAAGTGATTCTTATTTCACTCATCACATCACATTTTGAGGCTGTGTGCCCTGAATACTAGGCATGTCCAAAGCCCACTGTGTAAAGCCTTCAGTCCTTTGATAGCTTAAGGGAATCTGCCTCAAGAAGAGTGTGTCTTTCTGTCTATACCCTCCAAGTCTTTTGATAGCCTAAGGGAATCCTCCCAAGCAGAGCAAATATTTTCATATTGTGTATGCTCCAGACATCATCACCTCCTCCCCATTCAGGGTTTCCCAACTGTTTTCGTTCTGCAGGGGATTTGCTGATTTGTAAGCATGGAGCAGGCAATCAGTAGAAGGTTGATGAAAGTCACCCAGAAGGAAATAAAAGGCAGGGATAATGCACAGGAGATACAATGGCTGGTGTACAAGCAAGAAGTAGACACTTCATGCCCATGATATCTTGAGAGAGGTAAGCTGTGGCAGATTCAGAATACACCTTTAGGAGTCCTCTAGAGATGACAGGAGGTGCCGCTCCAACTGAGGATGATTCCAGCAGGAAAAGCTTTCAGTTCACCCTACTATCATTTCCATCTTTGGGTGCCATGGACAAGAGTGGGGCTTTCCACCATGTATTCCTCCCACTCATAACTCATCCAAGTGACTCCCACTCCAAACAAAACAGAATTTTTGGATGAGCTAGAAAATTTATCAGTCTTTCTTTCCTTACTCATCCTGTCCTTCCCTAGACTAATCCCAAAGTAATGGAAAATATGTTCTTTAAAGAAAAAACAACCAAACTGAGGGTTGATGGGGGGTGGGAGGGAGGGGAGGGTGGGTGATGGGTATTGAGGAGGGCACCTTTTGGGATGAGCACTGGGTGTTGTATGGAAACCAATTTGACAATAAACTTCATATATTGAAAAATAAATAAATAAACAAAAAAACAAATAAATAAATAATAAAAGAAAAAAGAAAAAAAAAAGAAAAAACAATAAAGACTCTTTGGCCAAGAGAGAAGGTGGCATGCAATGGGTTAGCATGACTGTTTCCAAGAGGCACTACTAAAGCAAGGTGAACCCTGATGTGGCATGTTTCTCTGGCAAATTTGGACAGGTCTGTTTTGAAGCAACCAGGAAAAACCAAGCCCACTTGAACTTGGGCTTCTTCCAGTGTGCCGGTTCCTTAAGGATGTTGTGAGGCTCCTGTCAGGTTGTCAGGCAGCTGTAGCTCTGTTCCTCCACAGATCCCCCAGGCCTCTTCTCCTCTCCTGGGCCCAAGCACCTTTTCCCTGAGTCTGCCCTGGCCAGGTATTCTTCCTACTCTCAAATGGCCCCTTTCCCCAGTCATTCAGTTAAAACTTCCAAAGGAATACTAAATAGACTCCTGATGCTCTTCAGTGATTCAGGGCTAAAGCTATTCAAGGAAACAGAAGCACCACCTTCTTGATGTCCAACACAAAGCAGGTCCAGGTCACCAGATGAGTTTATACTGACAACTAACAGGAAGTTCCAACTTATATGTATCTTGGGAGGTGGGGTGTGAATTGAAGGTGGAATGTTGAGAAGTTCAATGCCTCAGTGAAATAGTCTGTGGAAGAGTAGATTTGATATACTTAAGCTAACAAGTATTATTGGAGTGAAATGTAATAGCTGCTTTTGTACAATAATTTAAAAGAACCATGAATTGGACATATCATCTTAAGGCACTAGAGTCTATCTTTCCCCAGCCTACCTCCCCTAAAAATTTATGAACCACTCAAGAGTAAGGACCATGTCTTACTCATCTTCCTATCTCTGGGCTGCCTAAATGCCTATAGCATTTAGTATTTGGGCAGTGATTTTTGAAAGAATGAAACTGTTTACCCTTTGCCTCATGTCATCAGCCCCTACCTTCCCTGGTCTTTCTCAGATCCTGACAACTGAGTTATCTGAGCTGTCAATCATGCCCCATTCCCAGACAAATCATGTCTTGAGACAAGAATTCAAGCGGCCACAACTCTGCCCACTGTCCAGTGTGGTTCCAACTCACTGCCCACCCCCAGGAGTCTAGTTCGGGTCTTGGTGCCCTGGAGCTGACTCCTAGTGTTCCACAGCTGCTATTCAAGTCACAGATTCCACCATCCCACACCCCTTATTATTCCCCTGCTGAAACTTGGGACTCTTGCACCTGAGGCTTTACCACTAGGTACCCAGGAGTTTTGGACCTTGTTTCCTTGCTCTGGATCAGCCTGTCTAGTGAGCACTATAGCTCTACCTCCTCACTCTGCCACATGCTCCTGCAGCTCATTTATCCCCTTAGCCTGCTCCTCTGCTTTTATTCTCCACCCCCTGCCCTCACCTTCTATTCTACTCCCTGGAAACAGAAGCCCCAGAGGCCCTGATATGAACCCCTGGCCCAACAGCTTGCTCCCTGTTAAACTCAGGACTATTCCTCTCTGCTGTAGGCCTGGTCTCTGCTTTGCAACTCTGATGGGACATACCCCACCTCCATTTTGTGAACCTCTGGTACTGACCATTTGTTTAAATCATGATAGGAGGTTGCTGTGCCCTTTGCCCTCCCATCTGTCCCTCTAGTTATTACATGATCTGCCCACTGTTGATGAGAAGGTCTTGCTATCTTTCAGACTGTTTTGCCAGCTTTTAATACAACAAAAGGATCTGAAATATGGTGCATGACAGCCACTCCCCCAACACACACACACACACACACACACACACACACACACACACACGTATTCCAGCTTCCTTCTTGTACTGCCAAGAGAAATGGAAGGTGTGCTAAGCCGGAGGGGTTGTTCTGAAATGAGTTTACTGCTATAGAATATAGAACTAGAGTTTTTGGTTACATTTTTCATGGAAGGAGGGGATATGGGATACAGATTTTTCACAACCAGACATGCTGAAATTATCTGGGACAGTCCCACTTTCCTGGTGTTTTATTCAAAGAAGGTAATTTGTTTTTTGCTTTATTAAATATACATGTGTCTGTATTTCAAGTGCCTTGTTAGACTTCATACACATTTCCAAAAACATTTTAAAAGAATTCCTTCTCAAATCATGAATTTGGGAAAAGAGGGCCCTTGGATGAGTAGGTGACCACACCATTGCTTGTGCAGTTTTTGGGAATGGTTAAGGGCATGGAGCAGCTCTCCCAGGTGCCCCTGTACCTGACTCCCATCCAAGCTTCATTTTCCAAGAGTCATTCTCTCATCAACAAGGATGTGAACTTGGCTTTGCTTGTCATCTTTCTTTGCTTCTTCCAAGCCAAGATCTTGGCTTCTTCCATCTTCCAAGAAGAAGATATAAACCACCGTCCTGTCTCTAGCTGGGTGGGTACTTTGGGACCTTCTTCAATGCTTTGAGGGCACATTTGCCCTCAAAACTCTCAGCTGCTCTCTTTTCTCCCCACTCGCCTCAGGAGATTTTGGGTCATCCTTTCCCCAGCCATTGCCAGAAAACTTTCCTGAGGCATTCATCTCTTCTTATAAGTGGGAGGCAACCCTGTTACCTTTTCTAGAGCTATTTGTATTTTAAGCCTTTTACCAGTGAATCAAAGAATGAGACCTTCTCCCATTGTAGGAATATTTGCATTGAACCTCAGGGGACTGAAGGAGTTAGGGGAGGCTCTCTTCCAGTGCTCCAATGTCCTACACACACTCATACTGTCAGACCCAGAAGAAGCTGGTGAGTGTCAAGCATGAACAGCTGCCACATCCCTCCACCATGCCCCTTCCCCACCAGTGAACTTCAGGTCCACTAGTGGGTGAGTGGCAGGCAGACAGCAGGTGTGAAATTGAAGTTGAGTCACAAAACCATCTTTTGAAAGCTGTCTTCCTTGGCTAGTCCCAGCCTGCCTGGGCCTGCTCTCCCCTAACTCTTCAGAGTTTCTCTTTTCTTCACATTCCTACTCAGTTTCCAAGGAGCCACCTGGGAAGGAGGCAATGTGTTTACCTTTGCACTGTGCCTGGCACATAGTAAGCACTCAGTAAATGTTAGCTGTTAATAATAAAACGAATAAGTCCAGAATGGGATTCATGGGATACTTGCTAGGCCTGGTCAAGGTACTGAGATGGTTGTAGGCCATTACATTCCCAACACATGGTAGACTATTCATTTCATGTTTCTGAACTGGAGAAAGTTTCAGTTCTTCGAAGTGGAAAAATAATGCCTGTCAGCCAAAGGACCATGATAGGAGTTCCTTATTCCTAAATCTCCAGGAGAGTTTGAAAAAAGTTTTCAGAGCCTAAATGTCCATCAACTGATGAATGGATAAAGAAATTGTGGTTTATATACACAATGGAATACTACGTGGCAATGAGAAAAAATGAAATATGGCCTTTTGTAGCAACGTGGATGGAACTGGAGAGTGTGATGCTAAGTGAAATAAGCCATACAGAGAAAGACAGATACCATATGGTTTCACTCTTATGTGGATCCTGAGAAACTTAACAGGAACCCATGGGGGAGGGGAAGGAAAAAAAAAAAAAAAAAAGGACGTTAGAGTGGGAGAGAGCCAAAGCATAAGAGACTGTTAAAAACTGAGAACAAACTGAGGGTTGATGGGGGGTGGGAGGGAGGGGCGGGTGGGTGATGGGTATTGAGGAGGGCACCTTTTGGGATGAGCACTGGGTGTTGTATGGAAACCAATTTGTCAATAAATTTCATATATAAAAAAATAAAATAAAATAAAATAAAATCCAAAAAAAAAAAAAAAAGAAAAAAGTTTTCATCCAGTAGGTAAACATCTTGCTCAGTGCTAAGATGGAGATTTATGACCAAAACACTACCCATCTGTCTTCTGTCTTGGCTGTGAGAATTCCAATGGCCAGATGCTGTAGAGAACTTTCAAAGGACCTGGCACCTTCTACAGAATGAGGTGAGCTAGTGAGGTGTGTTAAAACCAATTAAACAAGCAATATTTGCAAGATTCTTACCTAAAGCCAAGAAGCAGAAGATAAACAGCTGAGGTTCTGCCTTCAGAGTACAGAGCTAATATTGGTGCCTTAAGCCCAGGATCATAGCATTGGTTTTTTTTTTTTTTTTCCTCCCCACTGCCCTGTCACATTGCTCTGCATCTAGGCATTGGAATTTTGCCTCCATTTCCTGAGACTGTCTGGATTTATAACTGGTCCTCTAGTAGTGCCTTGACTTCTAAAACTGCTTAGCCTGGGCAGAGGCTTGGATCCTCTGCCTAAGACTTGCCATGCTTCTTGCCCTGAGGGCTAGAGCACAGCACCTAGGTGCAGGTGAAGCAGCCACTTCACTTTGAACATCACCAGGGCCCCACAGCATTGTGCCCAACCTTTAGATTGAACACCAGTGGGTGGAACACTAGTTACCCTTCCCTTCCCTTCCCTTGCCCCTAGAGTATGTGTAAGTTTGGTCCCAGCATGCCTTGTGATTGGGCCAGCCTAAATTTGGCAGAAAACTCGGTTGGGAGGCAGATTATAAAAACCTTGAAAGTGAATATATGGAATCAGGGGTGAGGACACTGAGAGTTTTTAACATGGAATTCATATGATCAGAGCTGTGTTTCAGGCAGTGGCAATGGGAAAGGTGGATTGGAATGGGAAAAACCTAAAGGCAGAGAGACTGGCCATGGACCCAGATAATTTCCCCTCAAGGTAGAAAGGAGGGGACCAATGTGAGAGATGGTTTGGAAGAATTGGCATGGATTTGGGAAGGTATAGGGAAAAGGAAAGTAATTACATTAACTGAACATTTGTAAAACCAGCTCCTGAATGCCGTCTTCCCTGGCTGGTCCCCTGGCTAAGCCACATTCCTCTAACTCCTCAGTTTCTACCTGACTTGAGGTTCCTGTGCAGGTTACCAGGAATCACCTGGGAATGAGGCAAGCCCACTTTAGAGGGACAAGTTCATGATAACAAGAAATGGGCAAAAGGACCAACATTTAACAAGTACTTATTACAGAATGACCATTGGTAGCATCCATGGAAAAAGAGAAAAAAGGATCTTGCTTCAAAGACTACACAGAAAAGTATAGAACCAGTATTCTAATCTAGGGGTGTGACCCCAAAGTCCTTGCCCTTTGCACTGCAGAATGTTTCTCTAGAGAAGCCAAAAGGAGAAGCAAAATAGAAGGTAGAAAATGGCTTTGAACATGTCAAGAGGCTGACGGGACGGGCAGCAGTGCAGCCTGCAGTTTGAAATGTGGGCACGGAGATCTGGAAATAGATCAGGACCAGAAGATACGAATCTGGGGGTCAGTGAGTTGAATGGCCATTACATTGGAAACTCCAGGACACATCAAATCTCCCACATAGAGGGTAGAGATCAGGGTCAAAAGCTCAGGCTGGAGCCCTGAGGGATACCCTCGGCTGAGGAACTGATGAAGAAGCAGAATAGATGCCGCCAGAGTAGAATGAAAACCGGGAGAGAGCCATTTAACTGGAGTCCAAAGGAGGACAGTGTAAAAACAGGAAAGAGAAACCATCAGCTTAGAACACTTGACACTGACAAATGAGTGAAACATAAAACAAACAACAACAACAAAAAGAACCAAGAAAAGGCCAGCAGCTTCAGCAAGGATCACAGTGGTGCTCTCCATCAATCAGATCCAGTCAGGTGGTAGGCAGGGGAGCCACTGAGATAGCAAGTATGGACTCTTCTTTCAAAAAATTTGGCAGTAAGAGAGGAGAGGACTGGAAAAGGTGGGAGACCTGGAGGGTCTCTTTGGACAGTCAACTGAACTGCACAGGCTTAATCACCCCATTCTTAACCCATGCAATTCTTAAAGAGAGAAATCATCCGCAACCAGATAATGTATCACCCCTGGACAGACCACACTTTCGTTCAGCAGTTTTGTAACCCCACCTTTCAACCCTCGCTCCTCACTGGTAGTAATTCTGCCACCATCACTGGCCTATAAAGGTAGATACTGTCTAGTATGATGCTAGAATCTGGGAGATCATCTCGCCTAGCCCTCCAAGCAGCAGTGGGAATGGCTCAGGCTGGCAAGGAGTCTTGTAGACCCAAAAATACCATAGAAAGCTTTGAGCATTTTCATAGACTGGCAAATCATATCTAACTTTCACAAATGTAGCCTACTCCTTGGCCTCTTCCCATTTCTTCTGCCTTTGGAGAGGAGGCTGTCCAAGGAGAATGATGTAAAAAGCCAAGGGGAGACCTCCCTTTACTTGGGGCCACACGCACAGGAGTCAAGTGTGAGTGAAATCCAGCCCCTGCTTCCTTGCCAAGTGTTATATCCATCCAGATGGGACACCTTTTTCTAAATTGCACAAAGGAGCTTGGGCCTATACATTTACATCGGGAGGGGGACTGGGGTCCTTCAACATGGGTGGAGAGCAGCTGTCTCCTCAGGAGAAGCCCTTTTCTCTGATAGGGGCCCTTTAGTGGCCACAGGCCCAGTCCCCAAGGACCAGGCGCTCTGCTTCTCTGCCCAGCATTGAGGGGCTTGCCAGGAGAGCTGGGGTTCGGTGCTCCACAAAAGGTCTACCTGAGGGAGGAACACTGGTAACACAGGGAAAGGAGCCCTGATGATCTGCTGAGTTGTAGGGAACAAGCCTTAGGGGTTCAATGCCTGGTGCCAAATGGTGTCAACTGCAGAATTTGCCCAAATTATTTTAAACAGAAAATTAGCAAGTCTGAGCTCCTGCCCCCACCCTTGAATGAGCCCAATGAGACTAGACTATAAGAGGTTAAATCATGTGAAAACCCTTATTTTTTAATGGAACTACATTTCGTCAAGAACCACTTGTGTAGGATAGGTCTTCAAAAATTATTGCCATTTGCCAGAGAAAATGTGCTTTAATTCCTTGATGCCAAAGAATGTCTGATACATTGTATAATGAAACTAGAATAATTGAACCACTTGTTTATTACAGAGCTCTCTGGCCAAATACTCTAAATTCTTCAGTGGCTGAGTGGGCTTGCAGTGAATTAACAATGTTCTTTTCTTAAAAAAAATAATAATTTTGAGGTAGGACACAATATTTACAAAAGATTTTTTTGTGAAGCGTTACTAAATGCTTTTTACTCCCAGAAGGATCATGTATTATTCTTTGTTGATAATGCCAGGGTGATTCAGAAGGACAAGTGAAACGTTGACCAAAGCATTAAGCAGGAGTCCAGACCAGCTTTACCCTGGCCAGTTTTCCTCTCAGTTCCCACCAGAGATCTTCCTTTGCATTTACACTCCCCTAACCTACTGCCCCTCTCTCATGGAGTTCCTACCAAATTGCCTTGCCTCCAGGTAAACCAAAACACCAATCCCCCACTATCACCCCATGAGCCGGGGAACCCTATAAAGGCAGAGACCATGGGGTATTAATATTAACATCCTTGTCCTCAAAAGCACACCAGAGTACTTCACACCTAGGAGGCTCTCAGGAAGACATTGATGTTGGGTATAGACCTCTAGAGTTAAGTGAGAGACTGGAATAAAAATGGAAAAAAAATCCAAACTCATGGATGCTTCCTTCCTCCATCCCACTGGACTTGACTGAGGCAGTCAACTTCTTCACATTTCCTGAGAAGACTGAGGAGCCAACAGGTCAGGTCTGTTTGGGGAAAGAAAGCTGGCCCTATCACAGGTCACAAAGCTCTGGCATTAGGGGAGTTTGGGGAGTGCAGAGAAGAGTGAGAAAAGAGAGAAGTGACTCAGGAAAATATGGCCAGGCTGACCAAGGCAAGCAGAAGGATGTTTCAAGGTCTGTGGAAGCATTTTAAAGATTGCAGACTGAGTTTGAGGACAACAAAGGAAAGGCCCCTAGGTTTCAGGAAGTTGCTTCTCGATTTTTCCATTGTCTCCTGAGAGGTGAGAATAGAAGCCAGGTAGAAGAGAAGTAAGAAGGGCTTGGGAGGGTGGGAGGCAGCAGGGCAAAGACTACACATTTCCAGAGCAATAGGGGATAACAGGTTGGGGGTGGGGGGTGGGGTGGCATCTTTGTCCTGCGGCTGGGGGAGGGGGCAGGTGTTGGGAGTTCATTTTAGCAGCAAACATCTGGGGAGGGGTTATGGTAGAAAGGGCCTTGAGAGAACGAGTCTGAGGAGAAGTAAAATACATTCTTCCTCTGAGATTGGAGGATTTGAAATAGAAAAGAATGGCTGTAGATTTGACATGCTTTCATGAGTACCCCTCTCCTAAATCAAGATGGCACACACACAGGGTAACAGGAATGGAGACCTTCACAGTCAATTCTTTATAGTGTGGGCTAGACACTTAAAAGAACAAGCAGTAATGTGGATCCACTGACCTTCATCACGTGGCACTGTCACCTCTAGACTGATGATCCTCAGGGCCAGTCCATGGACCAGTGTCTTTCCATAGGAAACTTCTCACTGAAATGAGGTTCCTTTTTTTTTTTTAAGCTGCATTCAGTGTAAAGGACTGCCCTTTATGCTGAGATTATATCCTCTTCACTTTTTTTGGAATTAAAATGGTCTATGCTGAACATGAAACAATGACAGTAGATCAGAGTTTGGTTTTTCCCTCCATGTCTTTACTTAGCAAAAGAAAATAATGCTGTTCCTCATGAGTCCTCCCTCTGTCACCATTGCCATTTATTTTTCATGTTCCTGTTTGTGAAATAAATTATTGGGAATAATTGTTCTGAAACTAATGTTTATATATCTCCAAAATACAGTTTTAGAAAACAATTAAATTATTTTGAGCACCCAAGGAAAGACATTTCTGGTTGGTCTCCCTGGTTAGGACTCACACCCTCAAGCCAGTGTGTCAGATGAATTGTGAATTATTTCCTTGGAAGCCCACCTTAAACAGAGACACCAATGAACAGGTGTGTGGTGGAAATCAAGCTCATGTAGCGCTTGAGATCTCAGACCTTTAGGCCTGGAAGGAGTTTTAGAATTATTTTTGTCACCTAATCTGGATTATTCTGAGGCCCTATCAGAGGGAGATTTGCCCAAAGCCACAAAAACAACTAGCAGTAGAGCCAAGACAAGAGGCCCAGTCTCCAAACCCCCAGGTGTCCCTCTCCCATCTCTAACTTGCCCCTGGCTCAGGATCAATGGCAACCTCCTCTTTCCCAGCAGGCAAGTTGCAAGCCAAATAGCAGCTAGGCCTAGAGGGTGGTACATGGGAATAGAGAGCCATTTTCTTGTCTATAATAATGGCTGTTGCTTCAGTGTTTATGCCTTCTTGATTGTATCACTCAGAACTGCTGCTGCAGCCCCTCCTCAGTCCCCTCCTAGAGGGGCTTCTTTTCCAATGACCCAGGGGTCAGCTCCAAGGCCCAGGCTCTCATAGTCTACCTCAACCTCCACAATTTCAACAAGGCTTTCCTGCAGATTCCTTCTCTGCCAGCTCCCTCGCTCTCCTCCCTGTTCAGTGCCAACCCCAGGAGTGTTATCTTCTTTTTAGTGAAGCAGACCTTGTGGGAATCCCAGTTCTACCAACTAGCATTTACATTTTCACAGTTGCCTTTGAGGCTGAAAGGTCAGGAATTATAAACAAGAACACCTCTAGGGCTGGTGGAGACCTAGTGGAGTCACCTTATGCTGGGGCTGTAAGGGACATTATGGACAGGGTGCCGTAGGAGCATGACAACGGGGGTGAGGGTGCAGGATTTGGGCCATTCTGAGGAATGGATGGAAGACCTAGGAGTTTCACAGAGAAGAAATTTGAAGAATGAGTTAGAGGCAGAGAAAGGATCTTCTAAACCCAGATCTCTGCCCCTAGTCACAGAATTGACATCAGAGAGCAAAGAAAGACTGGAAAGGAGAATTGCAGTAAGAGCCAGGGAGGACCCACCAGCTGGGATGCAGCTACTCTTTGGGGTAGCATGAAATTAAATGGCCCTCCTTTACTGATTTGGGTGAAGCCCCAGGTGATGGTATAAGGTTATCTGTTCACTGACTATAAGCTGATATTTAATGCCCAAATGCCATTTAAGTTATTCTATATTTTTGACTTATTTATCATTTTTAGAGCCAATAAAATAATTCAAACTTTTATGGAGCCCATGCCATGAAAAATTAAGTATAAGAAATTGTTTCAATTGTTATATTGACATCTCACTACCATTTATGCCCTTGGGTGATGATTAATAGTAATGATATAACTACTTCATAGTGCATGCTATGATAAGATATTTAATTAGAGATGTGTCATGAGCTTGTGTTTTTAAAAGTTGATGTGTATTATTTAACATAAAAGAATCCAGAAACATTCTATCTTTGTATAAAGATCATGTGGGAATCAGGAAGACTTGGCTTCTCACCCTGGCTCAGCTCCTGGCACTAAGTATCTCATCCCTAACTACTGTTCACTTTACTTTATTATCATAGAAAGAAAACAGTTGCATAGGGAGGGGGGGGGAATTGGAATAGATGGCTTCTAAGGACTCTTCCAGATTTGCCTTTATTATGATGGAATTTAAAGGATTCTTTTATTAAACAGTGGTCCAGAACATTTCCTTCCATGCCTATATTGTGCATCCTTTGCTTCTGAAACCCTGAACCCTTGCTTTCTCAGAAACTCTTAGCATTGCTAGTTTGTTGTCTAAAAAATTGCTCAAATGCTAATGATCATTGTCCCACTTTAGTTGTTGCTGAGGAAGAGCCAACAGGACTAGGTAAAGTGAGAAAAAGGAACTGGGTTGGGGGCAAAGAATCACCCCTAGGATAATGGATTACTATTTTTCTTCAAATTAGAAAACAAGTCCTGAGCTGACTGCAAATGTAAACTTGCTCACATGGCTTGTGGGAAGCTGGGAAAGAAGGTGGCTGGGCCAGGCCCCCACTGGCCAGCTCCATCTGTGTAGATTTCTTGGAGCCAGCAAGGGTACTTTCTGACTCCTTCAATCCTCTGCCTCTGAACGCTTCATAAAGAAGCAAGGGGACTTCTGCCAAAACAGAGGACTCTTCCTCCTGAGCCCCCCAAGTACTCCTTTCTATTGCTGGTGGCATTTTCTGTCTGATGGTAACTGGGCTTCTTACCATCACCAGGGCTTCCTTTTGATCCCTCGTTTACATGGCTTTCTGTTGAGCAAATAAACACACATTCATCCCTGCCCCCAACAAGACAAAGGCAATTCATTCATAGGAGCTGCTGCCCAGCTGACAGATGTTCTGGCCTCCTGGCCCTGTAGCCTGGCATGCTGTTGACCTTAAAGGTGAAAGGCTCTGTCACCCATTCTCATCCCCCAGTTGGCCAGTTGCTACAAAGGATCATCAAGAATTCTGACATTTGTCTTTCCTCCCTACTCCTGCCCCCACAGCTCTTAGTGGCTCTTAGGACAGAGCTGTTCCCAAAGTGGACTTTGATCAAATCAGCTGGAGAATGAAAAAGTTGGGCCATGTGGTCAGGATTGCTTTGCCACAGCTGCTCAAATACTTCTGTAGACTTGACTATGCCCTTGCAAAGACAAGACCATGAGGAGCCCTTTTAGGCACTTTTCCAGAGAGAGCAATGAGAAGTCCCTTTTTAGGAATTTAATGGCTGAAAAAATAAAGCCACCTTTCTGGCCTTAGCATCACATTGGGGCTCAATATCTTCATTTGTAGTTTACGGCCTAGTGGGGGAAGAAAAGACCTCCACTAATGTGCTGTCCAGGTTTTAAGAGTCTAGGGGAGTGCCCAACCAAATGGTTGTTGAGCCCAGAGAAGGAAATGTTGACTTCCAACAGGACACTCATGGAAGGTTCTACAGAGGAGGTGACATTTAAGGTGGGCCAAAGGAGAGGTAGAATTTCACTGGACAGAAATGGAGATGGGAGGGCCTTCATTTATGCAGCTGCTTCTGTGTGAAGGCAGGAGAATGCAGAGCCAAACTGAGCAGCAGGGAGGGTGGAAGAGCTTCCGATGATGCAAGACAGACCATGTCACTGCAGACACTCTTCCAGTTTGTCAGCCTGAGAATCCTGAGCCACCAGGAGTCTTGAGCCCAGTTTGAGTAAAACTCTTCGTACCCATTTCTTCATAGAAATTCATAGAGCATTTTGAGAGGAAAGTAACCCCTAAAGAGTCCTTAAAAAGCAACTCCATGATCTCGATTCACCTGATTCCCTCTTTGTCTAGGCTTCTTTGGAGTCTTCCAACATTTTTCTACATAAGTTACTGAGTGTTCTATGCTTGTACACCAAACCACAACTAACAAGAAAGTCTACAGCCTATTAGCTTGTCTTTGAGAGCTAAGACTCTCTAGAAATCACTTAGGCACTTTTCAGCTCTTTTCATAGGAAATAATCTCTGGAGAAAATGATCAAGTGCACTAGAAAGAGGTTTGAGTCACATGTGACAACATTAAGGGGTCAGTTTCACTCTGCCAATAGGGCAGAGACTTTTAAAAATAAAACCCTAAAGCACCTGCTCCACCATAGCTGCCATGTTTTGGAGCTCTAGACCTCCTGTGCCTCCTGCAGAGTCTAAGCAGTACCACCATCAGCTCCTTGTCTATCCCTACACTGGGAACCAGCTCCTACTGCTTTTCCCTCCTACAAGGAAGAACATTTTCCCCAAATTGCATCCATCTTTGGTGCCTTTTTACTGTATCAAATGATTGAGGATCCCTTTTGATGAAACTATTGTTTTTTGTTTAAAAGTGTAACAACAAGAACATTACCCTTAAAATCATCACCCCCAAAAACAGAAAACAATAGTAGGTGACAAATTGACACCAATATGATAGAAGGCCAGCAAAGTGCGATCAGAGAAACAGCAGGAAGGAGAAAGAGGCGAAGAGAAATGAACAGAAAGCTAAAAAAGGAAACTACCTTCCCAGGTGAGATAATGCAATCAAACCAGGGAGTGGAGAAGCTCTTAGAGAGAAATCAGATCTCAAGGGACCTACCAGAGTAAGGGTTACAGGGGCATTTTGCTTGAGCTGGGAACAGGCATAGAAAAGCTAGACTTTTAAGGCAACTCATAGGAGGCAGAGGGTAGAGTTTGGAGGCTGAAATGATGTAGGAAAATCCCCAAAGACAAGTTATCACACTGGCCATATTGCCAGTCCTGAGCCCAAGTTATTGACTTGTCCATGTTGCCCCTTGTTATTTGCCTCCCCCTCTCTGATGATATGAGATGATTTGCACTATTTTATGGAAGTTCTTGCCCAACAATAGCAGACACTGAGCATAAAACTTAGAGGGCACAAAGCTTGCTTTCCAAATTAGGTCAATTTAGGCTTTATAAAAATCCTGGTTGACCAGAGGCAGAATTCACCTCATTCTGGATGCAGGGGCTACACCTCCAAGGCCAAGGCTCCCCTGCCCAGCTAGGTGTATAAAAGGTCAAGTAGAGAATGAATGTCCCCTCCTTCCTCCAGAAGATTCTTAGAATCAGGGACCACAGGTCTGCATGCTGACCCTACTCTGGCTAACCCACCATGCCTACCTTCCCCCCCCCTTTTTTTTTTTTAATGCTGCCATCCAAGGCAAGCTACTACACTCTCAGGCCCGAGTCTTGTGCTCTTCATCCTTTGATTGACTAGACCTGATTTATCTGCCAGCTTTTCATCCATACAGTATTACTGGGTTGCTTTGTCTCTCCAGGGCTGGGGTTACTGCTGACTAAATTCAGCTCACTGGGAATGAATAGAATCCTGGTTAAGTACTAGCTATGTTTGGGCTTAAAAACAAAAGTCCCGGGGCGCCTGGGTGGCGCAGTCGGTTAAGCGTCCGACTTCAGCCAGGTCACGATCTTGCGGTCCATGTGTTCGAGCCCCGCGTCGGGCTCTGGGCTGATGGCTCAGAGCCTGGAGCCTGTTTCTGATTCTGTGTCTCCCTCTCTCTCTGCCCCTCCCTTGCTTTCTCTCTGTCCCTCTCTCTCACTCTCTCAAAAATAAATAAATATTAAAAAAAAAAAAACAAAAGTCCCAAGGGTGTGATGCCACCAAAGATTAGAAATTGTTCTTGGAAGTTGTACAAACATTTTTAAAGGTGTAATATTTGGGTAATGGTTTCTCTGCCAAGGAAACGCTTTCGCAAGATTCCCTCTGTAACCTCTACAAAATGGTAGAGCTACAATTCTAAAATGGCAACAAAGGGAAAAAGAACTGGATTAAGTACGTAAAGTGTGGACTTCTTAAATAAGTTTCCCCTTTTGTCTTTAAATTATCATTCAGTTGCCCCTTCTTGGCCATTTTGTTGTCGTTCTCATCAAGCAGTTTATTACCAACTTCTCCCCACCCATGTCAGCTGCAGTCCTCTTCTTTGATTTCTGCCTACAGAGTCTTCAAAACATGTGCCTATACTGTTTCTGCTGGCAGACATGAACTAAATACCAACCTGATACTCTTGCAAATTCAAGTGAACAGGCCTCAGCATATTCACTCTTTGGTGTCCCATCTCCCGTTCTACTGTGAAGCCTCACTGCTCACTTGAGGGCATTCATGGAGACAACTTACCTAGGCCCAGAGGTGTATCATTCGCTCCCCCTCCAAACACAGACTCATAGAATAATGGGGTTGAGGGTCCACCTCACCACCACCCTCAGAGAGCACTTGTCATTCCAGCCTTAAGTTCTCAACTTTTAGCCATCATGCCTTATAAATTATGACCTGCTTTCATCTGGGCAACATTGGGCAAAGTGTTAAAGCAGGCAAAGTGTCATCCTTGGTGTCCTTTTACTAGAAAACACACCTAGAGTATCCTTTGGCTTTTTCTCACCTTTCTCCAGCTACCCCTGCCCCTACAGATCACAGTGTTGGACTGAAGGTGTCCATCACCATAACTAGCACCACCTCCAATCTCTGCCTATGGAAAATTCCCCATCACCTTCCTAAGTCCAGCTCAAATGCGACCTCCCTTGGCAGGCCTTCCTTGATGTACAGCCTGTATCTTTCTCTCTTTTGAAGCCCTATGCCCCCTTGAATTGTCTTTGCTATGGTACTTTTCACTTTCTACCACTAGACAGTAAGCTCCTCGAGTGCAGGACCCATGTCTGATTCATCTCTGGGTCCCCTGCAGGGCTGAGTCAGTGGGCTCTCTTGAAGGCATGCAGGAATGGCTCAGGAAGGGCAAGGCTCTAAACACAGTAAAACACACTCTGTCAGTAGGCTGAGTAGAGCCTGAATCTGGGATATACCTCTTATAAAGCTGGTTCTTTCCTTTCCCCTTCCATTCTCACTCCCAACCCATTCCTGAAGGACCTCTCTCTTTCACTGTCTTCAGCCAACTGTCACTGTGGGACAGAATCCTCTATGAAGGCTTTAGCTGTTAACAGCTTAGAATGTTGCTGCTCCCATAAGTCTTTGCACTGAACAGAGGGGTGGGATGGGAAGGGGTTGGGAGAGTGCTGAAGGAGGTAAGAGTGAAGATTTTAACTCCTCAATGACATGTACTCCTATTATTGTACTCCTATTAGAGGATTTAGGCATGACAGACTGGGCAAGGAAGGAATTTGGGGGGTTGGGGGGGCTATTTCTTGACACCCCTCCAATCATAGCCCCTTAGTATTCTGAGCTACTTTTGTTCTCTTTCTACTTATGCCTTTTTAAAAAAAGATGTGTGTCCTGGCATAGAATAGCCCTTATATAAGTAATAATCATTAATGTCATTACTAATAAGAACATAAATGACGTAGACACATAGCCCACCCTAAACACATGGAGTGCTTGGAGGTACCAAGTATAGTTGGATTTTGGTAGAGTTTCTGAAGTGTCAATGCAGATTTTGAAGCCTCTGCCTCTTGGTGATGGAAACAGTCTGAGCAAAGATAAGGAGGTGAAAACCAGTGGTCTTGAGTGCATAGGGAATGGGCAATGAGTGAAGAGAGGGCCCTCCCTAAGAGACTGACAAGTGGGGGCACCTGGGTGGCTCAGCTGGTTAAGCCTCTGACTTCTGCTCAGGTCATGATCTCACAGTTTGTAGGTTCAAGCCCCACATCGGGCTTGTTGCTGTCAGCACAGAGCCCACTTTAGATCCTCTGTCCTCCCCCCCTCTCTGCCCCTCCCCCGCTTATGCTGGTGCCCTCTCTCTCTCTCTCTCTCTCTCTCTCTCCTCCTCCTCCTCTCTCTTTCTCGAAAATAAACATTAAAAATTTTTTAAAAAGAAACCAACAAGTGAATTCGGTTAGATGGCAGGAAGCAGTGAGAGGGGGAGAGAGAGGCCAATTTGAAGAGAGACATGATGATGAATTCAACTTCGACTTGTTGGTAAGTCAATAACGAGAAATGTCCCTTAGGAGCCTGAAGATCCCAGGCTGTGAATACATGGGGCCGAGGGTCACAGGGAGTGCATGGATCCTTCAAAGCAGCAAGTGCAAATGAAAGGGCAGGGTGCAGGATGCAGGGGGTGTTCAAATGAAAAAGATGGGGTGAGAGAGGTGATGATGATAGTGGTGGTAGTGTTTTTGGTGCTTCTGAGCTCATCAATTGCAGCAGAAAAGTCCAGAAATATAAGGCCAGGGAGAAAAAATATAAGATGGGGGAGGAAGAAGTCATTAGAAACCTTAAGTGTGCTATAAGGGCAACTTTGTTTAAGTTAAGTATTGACATTGTATTTACTTAGTGATTTAAAAAAATTAACATTTTTGCTGTTTTTCTGGGTTGGGAGACATTGATGGCTCTATAAATGTTGAGTTGAAGCTCCCACTTGGCGCTCTCCCTGGTGCTGGATTTGCATAGTGCATTCCTTGTCTTGGGGGTGTTGTGGAAACCATCCCTTTCTCTCTGTTCATCTCCCTTTAGGTGCTAGCCAGGAAGTAAATTTTGCCAAATAAAGTCACCTTTACATGACTTGTGCTTCTTCTCCACCCAGCATCTCTTAGGCTGATGTTTGCAGCGAGTGTAGAAGAGAGACAGTAGTCCTTTCCAGGAGTAAAACTCTCTCCCTACATTTTTCCAAACTAAATCATGTTAACAGTGGCTTTCATGGCTTTCAGGGGGTGGTGAGTTTATGGGGAATCCTTATTTTATTTACATTTTCCAAGTACTACTTCCATAGTTAAATTTGTCTTTTTTGAAGAAAGAAAAGTACATTGAAGGTGATTGGAGTTCTCACTCATAGAAAGTCTTGTAAGAGAATCCTCATAAGCCATGACATTCTCAGTGACATGGCAATGCCTCTGAGTCTCTTTTAGGAGAAGATTCACAGCATAATATTCAGGTTTTTAAAATTTATTTTTTAAAAAGATACATGAGTATAAACTCTGTAAGGTGAGCTTTAGGATTGTAATTGAAAACAGTTTACTACTCCCAAGTGACTGCTTCTCTTCCTTTCAATGTAGGACATCACTCATGAGTATCAACTCTTCAGTGCATTACAGGAAAATGTGGTTTTGGAAAATTCCTGAGAAAGGAACTATAAGGGCATGTCCTATGTCATATGTCTAAGAAAAACTTAGCTAGCAGGGATAAATGGAGAACATAGTCATATGGTTAAGATGTCTCAAAACCAAAGCTGGACACTATGAGCTTCACGCATGAAGCACCAGGTATTGCTCACTGCCCTCCACTGCTCTCTTCACACCTCCATGCTCCGAGCCAGTTGACAACATTCCCTTTGTCCCCACATACTTTCTGCTGGACTGCTGTTGGGCTTTCCATTCATTCATCCAACTTTTATTGAACCCCTAGCATGTGCCTTTTACTGCATCTTTGCTCTGAGATGACAGAAATGGACATGACAGATCCTTTCCCTAAAGAGACATGAGCCTAGAGGAGAGGCAGCTGTGCTAAGGTGATAGTAAAACAGATGACTGCTGACACAAAGGCTCATACAGGGTGTTAGGGAGCCCAGAGAGCTAATTTTGCTTGGCACAGGAGGGCAGAGAATAAATAAGGCGGGGGGAGGGGGGAGTTACAAAGGAGGAGACACTTGCACTAATTCATCAGGTACACTGGGGAGGGGGCAATGACAGAGGATCTGGGGATAGAGACCCAGAGAGGAGAGCCAGGAGTCCACATCAAGAGAAGGGCTCAGGAATGACAAAGTGATTTATCTGGGACTTATTCTGGCAAACTGTTAAGTGGAAGACTGAACCCAATGGACCAAGAACCTGAGGGGGTAGATGTAATGGGTGGAATTCTAAGATAATCTCCACCCCCTGTAGAATTCTCTCCCCATGAGAGTGAAAAGGATTTGTGAAGATCTAATTTCACACCTGTGACTATGTTACTTTATATAATAAAAGGGGTTTTGTAGGTATAATCAAGGTCCCTAATCAGTTGACTTTGAGTTAATTAAAAAGGGAGATTATCCTGGGCCTGAAATAAGCAGGTGAAGTCTTTAAAAGGGTGCAGGCCTTCCCAGAAGTCAGAGTGATTCCAAGCAGAAGAGAGGCTTTCCTATTGGCCTTGAAGAAGCAATCTGCCATGCTGTAGAGAGAACCACATGGCAGGGAACAACATGTGGCCTCTAGGAGCTGCAAGTGAATTAAACAAGCAGTGAGCTTGGAAGAGAACTCTAAGCCTCAAGTAACATTCCAGCCCTGGCCAACACCTTGATTCCATCCTGGTGAGACCTTGAGCAGCTATCCCATACCTATGCCAGACCTACATGGGATAATAAATTTATGTTGTTTTAAGCCACCAAGTTTGTGGTAATTTGTTATGTAGCAAGAGAAAACTCATTCAGTGGGTAAAGAGGGAGTAAATGTTGAAGACAGAGGAGGGGGTAAGCTCTAGAGTCCTATGAGAATCTGGGGAGCAAACATTCTGGTCAGGTCATCAGTCAGTGAGAGATGCTAAAGTATAAAGTCAGGCAAAAAAAAAAAAAAAAAAAGCCCTACCTGCTTCCTAAGGGTCCCTGTGGTAGAAACTAAACTCCTGAGTCTTTCCTTCTCAAGAGGAATGCGCAGGTGAGTGATATCAGCTGCAGCTCTGTGACTTCCGCTGCCCGACAAGAGACGGGTGGAAAGTAGAGAATCCAGAGATGATGTTTATACCCCGATGAGACATCAAAAATGTGTTTCATTCAAAGGTAAATACTTAATTTTTGTCCCATGAGACTTGGCAAATTTCTTCCCTGAAATTTAGTTGTTTACTTTCATGTCGCTACTTGATTCCAAAAGTACAAAAGCAAACTCTTGCATTTTGTGGTGCATTTTCAGTTCTTTAAAAATATTTAAAAAATAGCAGGGCAGCCAGTTTATTTTTCCCCTCAAATGAGCCAATATTTGGTTTTTCTCTCGTTTTATTCTTTTTTAAAAAATGGGTCACACCACTTCCTTGTGAACTGGTGAATCATTTCAGTGTTTGAATCATTATAAAAGGTCCAGAGGGACTATTTCTTTAACACTGGAAATAATCAGAGGTTATATAATGTACATAGGAAGGACAAATAGCTTTAGAAAAGAAATCCTTCCGTCTCCTTTTCTTCTACCATTTCAATGCCCCAGATGTTCACTGAAAATAATAAAACATTTTAATGACAAAATTATCTTTATAGCTCTTGTAAAGTGTGTAATAGAATATCAAATGCCTCTTCTGTGAGAAGAATATGGCACAGTGCTGTCATATCCACAGGTGGAAGCAAATTATAGACATATAAAGGAAATTAACAATACAGGATGATTATATGTGGCACAAGGAGTCCAGATAATCAAAGGTATAATTGCAGAGGAGCTGTCTTGTGTTCAGGTGACCAGCCCATCTTTAAAGGAGGAGTGATCTCCCATTGGTGGTGAGGACTGAGAAGCGGGGGTGGGAGGGTGGAGGAATTTGCTGGCATAGGGCAGGAAAAAGTTGGGAAAGTTGGAAGAGTCTAGGCATATTTGTGTAGCAATAAGTAATTCAGTTGGGCTGAAAGTAGGATTCATGTCAGAGGAAGTAGGGGAGATGTTTGGAAAATGTTACTGACTCTCGGCTTTTCCTATATGCAATCGAAAGCCACTGAAGTCTTTTTGGATCCAACAAAAGCAAATGTTTCATGAAGATCCATGGTCAGTTGTGTTTGGATTGGAGGCAGGGAGCCCATTGGGAGTTTATGGCAAAAGTGATAAGGACCCAGCCAGGGCAGGGGGAAAGGAGAAGAGAAGATGGCATTCAGAATATAATATACAGAAAAATCTAAAGGATGTGAATTATCCTTTAATAGGGAATTTATTGATGTCACAAACTTTCAAAGATTTTGGCCAAGACCCTGCTTGTTTAGTGGGGACCAGTGGTCTCAGGCGACCTTCCTTTCTCTTTGCAGAGAAATATAATTGTATGTGGACTTACAGTGACATTTTTAGAGAATTAGCTCATGACTGATTGAGAACTTCAGAGATTAAAAATGGGTCACACCTGGAACAGAGTATTATAATGGTGTAAAAGTCTGCTTGCTTTGGGACAAGTGGGAGCCAACTTTTAAAGATGCTCTTCAGGTGCCAAGGGGCGCTGCTCAAGCCCTAAATTTCCTAGGCTTCTACATATCTTTTTGTTCAGTCCTCTGCTAGGCTGCCAGTTTCTGGATCACCTCACTTTCCTCACAGAAACAGTTATCCTTAAAAGAGGAGAACCCCGAGAAGCCAGCGTGATTAGCCCAAATGCTAGTCTCATTTTCACCCTTGCCATTTTGACATTGTTTTTGCCTCCATTCTTCAATGGTCATAAAACTGAGCAGGCACTCACTGCCTCATATTTGGAGACTAGTGAGATGGAAGAGATGGGGGCACCAACATCTATTGAGCACCTACAGTGTACCAAATCCTCTGCTAGAAACTAATGAATGTAAAGTTAGCATGATGCTGAACACTTAGGGCTCTATCAATGTTCATTTCCTTTCTCCTTGCTATTAAATTAGAAAGAGGGGATGAGATGGTGATAGACAGGAGCCATAAGGAGACTGACAAGGAGAAGCCCTGTGTGTTCTGGAATGCAACAAGCAGGTTCCACCAACCTTACCAGAAATCGAAGAGAAGCTGCTCTTCACTGACCCCTTAGGAAGGAGAGAGCCCTACCAGCTCAACACTCTCAGCTCTCCTCAGCCAAGGCCAGCACTGAGGCCCAGTGGGAATTAGGGATGACTCCATCACTCTGCTGCTACTAATCCCCACAAAGCAGTCCCTCCTCCATCCCCAAGTCACCTTCCTAGTCAGAAGAGGTCGTGGAAAATGATCTCACTCTTACTTCACCTTTCTTTCCTTTGTCTCATGGTCAGTTTCTGAATTTTTTATTTTTGAGAGAGGACGATAAGCACTTTCTTGAATTATGCTCCAAGGACATACAGGTCTGGAGGACCTGGGGCCTGGCTTCCCAGTGAACTTCTTTCTCTCTTGGGAGCCTCCAGATCCCACCACTGGTAGTAGTATCTCTTCCCCAAACTCCTCAGAATGACCTACATGTTACATAGAAAACCACTGTGGCTCTAGTAGTGTGAGAAGGGAAACCATTCAGACCCCAACGTCTTAGAGGCTGATGGAGTGAAGAAAACAGAACTTGAACTCAAGATTCCTAGGTTCTAGTCTATGTTTCCCTTTTTAGGACCCTGAGAAAAATCACAGCACCCTTTGAGTCTGTCTCCCTGTCTGCCATATAGGAATCACAAAACTAATCACAAAGGCTTGCTGGACTGTCATGAGGATGGTAAGATAACTGATGCACAGAACACTCTTGCTGATGCATAACATCTACTTGTGCTAGCTAAATGGCTAACCCCTATTCTTTCTCCTGATATTTATCTCCCTTCGCAGATTCAACCCACTGGCATTACTTTGATGTAGAAAACGAAGGTAAGTGCTTCCAAAGAGAAGAGACAGCAGAGATGGGCTGGGGAAGTAATCTTCCTTATGAAGAATTAACTCCTTGGCAAATGGCCTCAGCTTCTCCCACTCTTTTCTTTTTTTTAATATCAGTTTTCATCCTTTTTCTACTTCAAGTGCTACTCTGGATACTCTCCAATGTCTTCATTTCCCTTTTGAGTTCTGGAGCCCCAAACCAGACTATATTCTCTTAAGACTATGTTTAGTAGACAAGAAGACCATAATACAGAGTCATCTTGCCATTTTTGTAGAGTTCACAAAACTAAAAGTAGCACTTTATATACTGTTCTATAAAAGTGGTTTGCCGTTTCCCCTCAAAAGAAAAAGACTATCAAAGATGTTTTCTAGAAAGGGAAAGCCCCAGAACCAGGCTGTAAAATGCTCTCTAATGATGTGTTGTGGTTCTGAGGGCATACAAAAGACCTTGAGAAAGATTTTGAGCTTGGATCCTAAATTTCTAATCCAAATTCCTATTATTTCACTGAATTGCAAGCTCATTAAGGTTGAGGACCATTTTTGTAGCCCCATAAGATAGCACATAGGGACATTCCATACACCTTTGTTGAGTGAACATCAATATCAAGTATCAACCCAAACAAGGTGGAAAACTTGGAGCCATTGACTCCTGGGACCTGACACCTTCAGACCAGGGAATATAAGATTCTTAAATATAACAGTTTCCATCAGTGGCCCTCTGCCAGTAAGCCCTGGGGTGGGTGTGGGGGGGGGAGTACCAACCAAAAGAGATGGATTCCAGGTGTGTTGCTAGACTTTCAGGTCTGACCAAATGGAGGAGGAAAACTGATTACAACTAAACACTGTGAACAGAATACACACACACACACACACACACACACACACACACACACACACACAGCAATTAATTGAGGACTCTGAAAAATAAGTAAAAGTAGGTGGATTGGTGAAAGAAATAACTCATTACATGACCAATATGGTGACAGTGAGTTTTGTAGAATTTTTCTCCTGGCTTTGATCTGAGGGTGAGGTGACTCATGAAACTGCACAGTGGTCATAGACCACAACAACTATATGAAACAGCCAATCTTTCTGGACTAATGACCTGGAAAAGGGGCCCTTGCAAGCCAGAGTGTGTGGGAAAGATTCTTCTTGTTCTTGTCCTCATATATTTTCTCTCTCAGTTCAGTCTCAAGGCCAGATGCAGCTTCCAAACCACACTGTCATCACCATGACAGCAGCTTGGGCACCTAAAATCCCCGAGAGGAAAATCTTGTTATCTCAGGACAGAAGAATGTAGAAGAGGGCCTCTGTTATATGAAGAGTATGAGAGGAGTCCTTGTTTTTTTTTCTCTTTTCTCTTGCCACTTTATCGAGAGGAAAGGCCTAGTAGAATAAAACTTTGTGATGTCATTAGTGGCTATAACTCTAAGAGCTGTATCTTTCTAGCCAGAAAGATGATAGGAGACCCTGTTAAGCTGATGGATGTGAGGGAAATCCGGAAGAGGAAAGAGAGGAAGGAAGGGATTCCATGTATGAACCGATGTAAGTCCTGGACTTTCCCTCCGAGCCACACACGTGTGGAACATACCCAGACACACAACAGAGGCTTTGGAACCTGAGGTGACAGCAGAACCTCTGCATACAGAAGGTGAGACAGAACTTGCAGTCTTCACTTAACTGGTTTGCTTGAATGATGAACCAAAACAAAAAATCAACTTGCTCTGATTTTAACGGGACCCAGAGTTATATAACATCCCATATAAAATATCTTAAGATACAATCCAAAATTACTCAATGTGATAAGAACTAGGAAAAGGTGAGCAATTCTCAAGGGAAAAGATGAAAGACAATGTTGAAATTATAAGAAAAAAAGATTTTGAAGCAATTTGTTACAATCATTCTTTATGATGTTAAGGTGTTTACCTTAACTCTTGAAATGAATAAAAATTAGTTATCAGTAGAGAAATAGAAACTTTTTTGCAATGGAAATTTTATAACTGAGATATACAATATCTGAAATTAAAAAATTCCCTGGATGGGCTCAATAGCAGGATGCAAACGACAGAGGGAAGAGCCAGTAGCCTGGAAGAGAGATCCATAGGAGTTATCTAATCTGAAGAACACAGAGAAAAATGTTTGAAAAATAGTGAATAGAGCCTCTGGGATCTGTGGAATATCAGTCTAACATTCATGTCATTGTAGTTCTTAAGGGAACAGAGAAAGATTGATATAGAAGAAAATAGTTGAAAAAAATAATGGCTAAAGATTTCCCAAATTTGGTGAAAGATATGTTTACAGATTCAAACAGCTCAGCAAACCCCAAACAGGGTAAACTGAAAGAAAACTGAACTGAACATCCACCGTTCCCTATGGCCTTACCCACCAATACCCTCCTTCTTAGACCCTGAAGACATCTGAATTTTCCACCTTGGTGTCAGGGAAGGGTCACATGAATAGGAGCTGGACTCCTAGGGATTAATCCCAGCTCACTGATTCAAGTGTGAGACCCAGGGAAAACCAATTACCCTGCATGGGCTGCAGTTCCTCATCTAGAAAATCTCAGGGTTTTACTACGAGTTTCTAATTTCCTTCCTGTTCTAAAATACCCCATAATCAGCTCTTCTGTGGCCTTTTTCTGTTCAAACTGATAACATTATTTATGAAAAGCTAATGCTATGAAACAAGAAACCACTTTCCTGTCAAGAGTCTTGCCAGGCACCATGCCCTGCCTGAGCACCCTGCACCACACCTCTGGTTACTGACCCTAGCCTACATGCTAATGGCATCTTGGTCCCACCTTCTCTGGCCCAAAACCCACTGGTGTCTTCTGCTTTGGCCCAGCCTCCAGGCTCTGACATTGGCTCTGGTCTAAGGACTGCTACAAATATTCCCAGGGAACCCTTTCTAGGGGCACTGGCCCTAGGTAAGGTGAATACTGTCAAGACTTTCCTGTCAAGAGTCTTTCCACCCTTTGTAATGGTGCAGGTAACTGAAATGGAGAAGCTCCCAGAACAGAACCCAAAATGAAGTTTTATAGCAACCAGAATGGAGTTAGCCTTCCCCAGCAGCTTCCTGCAGAGTTCTTTGAGCATCATGGGAGGCCTGGAATTCACTGCAAAGGAAAGGAAGCTCTGCTGAAAACTTTCACTCCCAATAAATGCATTTCTAATCTCATGTTTTTTCAGAGGGTAAGGAATGGAATGGAATGCACCCATGGCCTCAGATTCCTAGTTTGATGTCAGGTCTGTCAGAATATGTTAAATCTATATCTGTAAACACAATAATAACAACCACTTGAATAGCATCTTACAGTTGACAGAGCAGTTCTCTTTCCTGCATTATCACATTTCCTCCTCCCAACCACCAACTCCTGATGCAGGTTGTAGCAGTCACCTCCTGTTTCCTCAGAGGAAACAGTCTGAGAGAGGTTGAGAGTTTTACCCCAGTCCATCTAGTACTAAGCTTGAGAAAGTGCCAACTCTTCTGGCTTCCAATTCTGTCCTCTTTTCCCACCACCAAGAACCAGAGGATCTGGGCATTGCCAAGCTATGACCTGCAACTACTGGGCAAGAGGCCAGTTACTCCACATTTTAAGGGCAGGCTGTAGTACATTAGATCCTCTCAGTTCATTCCTCTGGAGAGGAACACGGTGTTAAGAGTTGGCTTCAATACACATTGTCCCTCTCCCAGTCCCTCATTGCCACTAGCCAGGCTGCTTGGCATGGAAAGGCTCTCTGGTATTAGACACCAGCTCTTTTGAAAATGTCTTTCTTCCTCTTCTTCTAGATGCTTGTGAATGTGCTTGGCGTTGAGTCAAGTAGGCTTGGGAATTGGTGGTTGCTTCTTTAGATTTTACCATTAAGGGGACTTGAAGGGCTTGCTGCTTGGCCCTCACATGGGCTTCCTCTCTGCTCTCCTACCCCCTGAAGAATTGCACATTCCCTCCCATTATTGCACATTCATTCAGCCTCCACTCTGCATTGATGTGCTGGAGGTCATCCTTCCCTCCCTTCATGAGCCAATTTCAGCTCATTTATTCACACATTGTCCCTTCATTTTCAAGAAAAGTCTCTTTGAGTATGCTAATTCTGAGTCATTGCATACCATCATCATTTCAGAACAAAAAGATGTCAAAAGGTGGGTGGGTTTATTTCATCTAGCAAGGAGATAGGCATTCTTTTCTTTGTTTTACCCTTAATGACTCATTCAACCTGAATCAAAGCTGAGTCATCTGGGCCTTTGAACAGGAGACTGGGTGGTGGGGAGGATGAGGTGGGGGGTAGGTACCACCCAAGCTGGGGCAATGGGCTCAAATCCCAGGAGCTGTGTCCATGTTCCATGGAATGGGCAGAAGGGACTGAGAAAATACAGTGATAGCATGGTGTGAAGCCCTTGCACATCTCTGGGCTTCTGTTTTCCCATCTATAAAAGGATCACAGAAGAGTGTGTTGGGACTAAGGTACATGACCTTACTGAAATTACTTTTCTGAATCACTGTGCTTTCCTACCTGGACATTGGAACCTTGATTCAGGAAAAGAGGTTGAACCCTCACCTGTTTTAGGTACCTGGAGAGGTAGAGAGAGGAGGGTTTGGTGGCAGACTTAGGCTTGGATCCTGCTTCTACCAATTCCTAGCTATGTGACCCTGGGATAAGTACTTAACCTCTCTGCATCTCATTTATAAAAGGGGAATAGTACTTCTCTTGATAAGGTCCTTGTGAGGATAAAATGTAATGTCTGCCACAGTTATCTCCTGGAGTTCCCCAACTCACCTACAGGATATTTAGGACAGAGGACAGGTAGACTGGGTGGGCTTGGGCAGTCTTAATATCCTTCAATTTCTTCTTTGGTAAAATTGGGATACTATGTGCTTTGTAAGAGGGTTGTGACTGTGAGAAATGATGTACTAGAGGCCAGTGCAGCACTAGGACACTGTGGGTCCTTAAGTGGTAGTACTGGCCAATTAGAAGTTATCAGTATTCACCTTACCTAGGGCCAGTGCCCCTAGAAAGGGTTCCCTGGGAATATTTGTAGCAGTCCTTAGACCAGAGCCAATGTCAGAGCCTGGAGGCTGGGCCAAAGCAGAAGACACCAGTGGGTTTTGGGCCAGAGAAGGTGGGACCAAGATGCCATTAGCATGTAGGCTAGGGTCAGTAACCAGAGGTGTGGTGCAGGGTGCTCAGGCAGGGCATGGTGCCTGGCAAGAGTTCACACCCCAGGACAAGAGGGGCTACTCCACACACCCAGTTACACAGCTGTATTTTCCACAGCCTTGGGTTAAAGCAGTCTCCCTGGTGGTTTCACAGGCCTTACAATGCAAGCTGCCAGGCTGGGCTCTGGAGAGGCCTAGAGATAGGAAAACAATACCCTAGCATGGTAGCTCTCAACATGAGGACCTAGGTCACTGCAGAAGACTCACAAACATAACAGTAATCCCTTTGGGGAAGGAAGACTTTTTTTTCTTATGGTGGAAACTGGGATCTGTGGGGGTTTGGTCATGATGGACTATCTAGTGGTCCACAGACCTCTTGAGGTTCCAACACAAATGGCTTTGGGGATACACAAAGAGCTCTAAACCACTCTGGGAGAGTAATGGGATTCATCTCTTCAGTCCTTCCCTTCAAGTTTTAGTTGCATCCCCCTAGAGAACCAGGTCTCTGTATCTCTCCCCCTAACCAAACAAACAAACAAACAAACAAAAAACAACAACAACAAAAAACCATGACCAAACCATCTGCTAAAAATCACACACTGTTCTGTCTCAATAATCTTACATCATAGTTCAGCCTGGAATGTCCTCTCCACTCACCAAAATCCTACCCGTATACAAGGCCCAATGCCAATCTCAGCTCTTCCAGAAAGCCCTCCAAAATCTTTCTAGCCCACAACAATTATCCCTTCCTCAAAACACACAGTCATATCCCCATTTTCCTTTTGGATAGCTCTTATTCTTGGCTTTGTTAGCATCTGTTACTTTAATTTTTCCTTCATGAATGTTTGTTTCCCCTATCTTTCTCATTTCTTTCTTCCAGCTAGTCACCAAAACCTGTTGGTTGTACCTCTCAAAACTATCTTAAATCCATCAACTTCTCTTCACCCTTCAAGGTCATTCTCTGGTTCAGGCCACCATTACTGCAACAGCCTCCTAAGTCTCCTGCATCTGGACCAACCCTTCCAATTCATTCTCTACCCTGAGGCCAGAGGACTGTTGCAAATACAAAAAATACAAACCTGCCTCAAACCCTTTATCCCTCTGGCCTCAAAATAAAATATGAACTTTCCAACAGACCTTTCAAAGGCCTTCATTGACTGGTCCCTGCTCACCTTTTCAGTCACATTTCTTATTCTGCTCCCCCTACCAATGCCTTCCACCATTATCACTGAGGCCTGCCATGTTCTGGTCATGATAAATCCTTCTCAGCACCTCACACTCCTGGACACACCCACTTTCCTGGACATTCTATCTGGAATCCTCTTCCTGTCCACCTACCATGCCTCTCACACAGCACTTGCTTTGCCTATACATATTCAGTCTTCAGGTCTCCAGTCAGTATTATCTCATCCACTAAGCCTTGACCCCTGAGCCCTCAAACACACACTCAAGTCTAGGTGACCTACTCAGAGTACCTTGTCTCCTCCCCACCACCATACTTTTTATTTTAAAGATTTTATTAAGTAATCTTTACACCCAATGTGGGGCTCAAACTTACAACCCCAACATCAAGTGGTACGTTCCACTGACTGAGCCAACCCTCTGCCCATTCTTATTTTTAATTCTATTTTATAGTTGCCTGTTTACTGGTCTCTGTCTCCCAGTAGGCTATAAGCAATTTCAGAACAAAAACTGTATCTGCACAGTTTATTTTGGCATACCCAGTGTGGGGCCCAGTGTGTACCTCTCCTAGATGCTCAAATCATTTTTTAATAAATGAATGGAAAGGAGAATGAATCTATACACCAAGAGCAATAACCATTTTATATGCTTTTTTATATCTCCCTTCAGTGCCTGATTCAGGGCCCTGTGTGTTCTAGGTGCAAAGAGAAGGAGGTAATCATTTGCTTTTAGAAAAAAGCCCTCATTGTTTAAATAGAATGTTCTATTTCTTGGTATTTCCCTTTTTCCAGACTGAAGGTTTTTGAACTGCATGCTAGCAGGAATGCAGCTGACAACATAGTGACCGAGATCTGCTCCCAGGGGTTCTGGATGAGCAGGGAGATCCACAGAATTCAAGGCCTTCAGAAGTTGAATGGGCCACTCATCAGGGAGGAGCTGTGAAAAGCCTTGATGGAATCTAGAAACTCAAATTCTCGTCCTGGCTCCTTCATCAACTCCATGCCCATAGGCAAATCACTTAGCCTCTGGAGTTCGGTTTCCTCATTGGTAAAATGCAGTAAAGAGAAGGACTCATAATTTATCTTCATTCACAGCTCTGAGTTATCCTTCTATTAATAAACATGTCACCACATTCCCACCAGAGGTGAAGAAGAATTTGGCTGTTTCCAATCTAAATATCAGGATACCCATATCATTACAAATGAGGTAAGTGTTTTTGTGATCATAATCTTATACGTTATAAGGGGCTTTAAACTTGGTAGTGAGTTTTCATATTTTTAATTTTTTTAATAACTGTGGCAGAGGCAACAATACGAGTATATCAATATCCACCCCCCCACTTCCCTACCAATTTTATTAGAAATGGAAATATGCCCAGGGACACATGGGTGGCTCAGTTGTTAAGCATCTGACTCTTGATTTTGGCTCAAGTCATGATCTCATGATTCGTGGGTTTGAGCCCCACTTTGGACTCTGCTCTGATGGCATGGAGCCTGCTTGGGATTCTCTCACCCTCTCTCTGCCCCCTCCCCTGCTTGCACTCTCTCTCAAAATAGATAAATAAACCTAAAAAAAAACCAGACATGGCAATATGCCCAGTTTAAAACTATATTCCCCAGCTTCCCTTGCAGCTAAGATGATCATGTGACTAAGTTCTAGCTGATAAGATATGAGCAGAAATGTCATGTGTAGCATCTATGTAAAGCTTCTCCAAAGGGGGACAATATGCACTTTGCCTTTTTCCTCTCCTTTCTGTTGGCTGAATGAGAATAAGATGTCTGGAATTTGATAGCCATAGTGGACCATGAGGTGATATGCTAAGAATGGTGGAACAACAAGACAGAAGGAGTTGGGTCCCTGACACCTGGAACCACCATCCCAGCCCTCGGTATTTTCTGCTGGACCTCTTTGCCATAAGAGATAAATAATTTCTGTCTTATTTAAGCTACTGTCATTTTAGTTTTCCTGTCACATGTAACCCTAACCTGTCACTTAACCCTAACTGATAAAATAATCATCCATTTTATGCAAAACCCTGTGCTAGATGTTGCAGGGGATGTAGAGGTAGATAGGATTTAGATACACAAAGAGTTGGGCAGGAAGGCTCATTCTGGTGTGAAGGAGATCCTAAGAAAGGTTTGACTTGGCAGGGCTGTGTCAACATGAAGAGGATTTATATGAGATGAGGCCAGAGAATATGATGGAAGGATCTTGAATGCCAGGCTGACGACATTGCACTTGACCCTCTGATGGGAAAACAGAGCAGATAAGCTTGTTTCCATTTGTAGATAAAGAAACCCAAGCCTTGGCAGATTACAGGACTTGTTCAAGGTCACCCAGCCAGTAAGCCACAGAGACTATCGCAATTCTACTGACACTTGGCCTAGTGCCATACCATAGTTCTCTGTGTCTTTGAGCAAGTCTAGGGCAAAAATGGTAGGAACGGAGGTTTTACACTTTGACACAGCCAGGGAACTAGACTGTGCCCTTCTCACACCCCCACACCATTAGAAGGAAACTTCAGGGGTTGCTAGAGGTTTAGGATCTAGACCTACCTTTTTTTTTTTAAGTTTATTTATTTATTTTGAGAGAGAGAGAGGCAGAGATAGAGAATCCCAAGCAGGCTCCGCACTGTCAGTGCAGAGCTCAGTATGGGGCTTGAACTCACGAATCATGAGATCATGACCTGAGTTCATGTCAAGAGATGGATGCTTAACCGACTGAGCCACACAGGTGCCCCAGGATCCAGACCTACCTTGAAGTCAGAGGATTCTTCCTTGGATCACTGCTTAGCCAACCCCATGAGGAGGCTACAGTGGCCAGGGTTCTGCTGTGCTATGTGGTAAGTACCCATGTGTCAGGCACAGTGCTGGATATTCTATATATATTTATCTAAGTTACTGCCTTCAGTAGTCTACCAAGAAAATTATAATACCACTCCTATTTTACAACAAAGATGAAGAAACTGAAGCTCTAAGAAATGAAACTACTACCCAGAGTCACTCAGTTGATGGCACTGTTGAAGTACAAAGCCACATTTGTTCAACTCCAAAACTGTGTTCTTAGCCCCACATTCTAATTTCTTCTCAATCCCTGCCAAAGCATGCAACAGTCTCCTATTATTACTCAAAACAGCAAGGACTTACCGAGTTTGATAGGTTGACCAGGGCCAGATCCCAGCTCTGCACATCCCACCTACAATCGGGAGTCAATGTCCTATCCAGGAATCTTATCACCCATGCCCTACATGTGACCCTCACATGGGTGAGGGACTTCCTGGGGAGGTGGACCCACAGATGCCAAGATCTTTGTGGCCTCAGGCCTCCCAGGATTCTCTGTCTTGGTTGATCATGTGACAAGGATCCCAGAGTCCTCCCATCCTGGGTTCTAGAATTCACAGATTCCAGTGAGCTGTTTCATGGAATAAGGGACACTGAATTCTTTGTGTCCTTCCTGTGGCTGTCATGGTTATAATGAATTTGTTATGATTTGTACTGGCATCCATTCAATAGACAACTGGTCATTAGAACTGAATCTCCTATCATTGCCAACATTTGGAAAGTTGAGTTTTATTTTGCCGGTCATCCAGTGTGCATCTTTCCAGTAATGTGGTATGTCCAGTGTTCCAGCATAAACCACATATTCCCCTAAGCTGACCACACTGGTTTTTTTCTGGAACTTTCACAGGAAACACCCTAAGATGTGGCCTGCAGAACTGAAGGCGACAGATGGATCCTTGTCCCCTCTGTATTCTCTGCCCAACTACAGGAGGCCAAGTACTTTGCCAGGTTTTGCCCTGGGTCATCACCGGTCCACCCCATTCTTGTATAACCTCCCTTCCTGTTGGCAAAACACTCTTCCTTGCCAAGCTCAGCCTAAGACTCTCACCCCACACCCTCTTCCTAATCAGGCCAAAGATAGAATGTGTTTCCCTTATTTTAACTAGATTTATTAGGCTTAGCCTAAGTCTAGCAGATTTTAATAGTTATTAGTAAAACATTCTTCCATTTCCTTATAAATACTATGATCAATGTTCCTATTCTCAAATGCACCACTTAAAGTATCTAAAATCAGATATGGAAGAGTAATTTCAATTTGTTCATAACAAAGTTTTCTGAAGATATAAGCAGATTTTGTCAGATTCAGTGGCACAATTCTTACAAACATGCTCATGCATTGTAGTGTGGGCAAACTATCACCAGAGCTTGTCATTACACCTTGTAGACATTCTTGTCATTGGTTCTTATACAATCCTTATGATCTGTTATTGTCACCCAAAAGTGATGGCCAGTTAAGTGGTTGGATCCACATGATTACCAAAGGCTCACTGCTTCCTTGACTGCAACATTCTCATTAAAATTATGCCCTAGATGTTTCATATATGGCAACACATTATATGGCCCCCCAGGAAGCATAAGCAGTTGGTGGACATAAAAGGACCTTGAAACCCCGTATAACATAGTGCATATGCCAGCTGTCCTTTAACATAGTAACAGATGGTGGCCAAAGTCCAGCTGGGCTCCAGGCCCAGCTCTACCTCTTAATAGTTGTGTGATCTCTACTAAGTCATTTACACACTCTGAACCTCAGGCTTTTCATCTGTAACATACAAACGATAGCAATATTTGCTCTACCATGAGGTTCAAATGAGATCATGGACGGGAAATCCCTTACAGGTCATGAAGCAACACTCATACATTAGCCATTTTATCACATACATTGACTTTTAATCTTCACAACACTGGGAGATGTCATTTTCCCCTTTTACAGATGTAGAGAGTCAAGTGAGTAAGCATGGTGGACCTGAGGTCCACACCTGGGTCTCCCTGTCTGATGCTCTTTCCTCTTTGGGAGAAGGCATATTCCATGGCACCATCCCTGCTCATGGCTATGTCATACAAAGAGCACATTTAGGTGTTGTCCTTAAGCATGGCAGCAAATTAGTCCTCCAGAGCCACACAAAAGGGAGAGACCAAGGGAAGGCAGCCAAGATCCTGAGGCCTGTACTGTCCATGAACCCTACTCCCAGCCCCAGCTGCTTGACTTTCCCCAACACAAGTGTGTTAGCCAAGTACCTGTGGAGCACCTCCTTCCACCTCAGCCCCGGAGAAAGCATATGGGATTCAATTGGCACTGTCTTGAGAAGGCGTGTCATCTGGCCAAGGCAGAAACTCAGAGACACAGTAAGCAACAGTTGAACATAAAACAGTATGTGTTCAGGTGTCAGGTGAGTAATAAGGAAAGAGGGAGATTCCTAGATGCTCCACTTGGGAACACTAGAAATTCTTGAAGCTCTCTGTGGCCCCAACAAACCCTAAAAATACCTCAGTTTGGGGAGACATGGAATCTACATCATCTCCCCTCTTTCCTCAACCCCACTCTTGAGGTTCCTTTTAGCTCTATCCCTTCCTGTCCCCAAAACTGTCTCCCTCCCTGGCCTCTAGGTTCCACAAGGTCAAGAGAGCAGATGTTTCCGTTGCCATGGCTGCAGACACATTCCAGAGTCAATCCTCAATGAACGTCTACTGAACTAAGCAGATGTAGGCAGAGCACACAGACAACAACAGGGACTCAAGGCCCATGAAGAATTATGCAGACAGGCTGGACTCTATCCTGGAAAGGGGGAGGCCTAGGCCCTCATGGAGGAGCCAAAGGGAGAGAGCCCCATCAATACACTATGAACTAAATGGAGAGAAGTGCTATTTAGAAAAAAACCTGATGAATAAAATTCCTGAGAGCAGCAACTGTCAGGGAGCAAACTCCTCCTTTTTTGTGAGAGACGGGAATGTGGACCAGTAGGTAGCTCTGTTCTGGCCACCACAGGCCAGAGCTGGGATGTGCAGGTGAAGGGTCTGCTTCCTGCACGTGAAGTAGACTGAGTGGAGCCCTGTGAGCACCTTCCTGCCTCACTGTGGGGGACTCATGAGTGAGTTTTGAGGGCTCTGACCTCTTCAGAGGAAGGAGACCTGATTGCCAAGCCCAGTGCTCTTCCCTGATCTGCTGCTGAATGAGCAGGGAACAAGCAGGGGCTTTCTCTTAACTGTGTGGCCCTTACCTGATCTGGTAGCACAAAGGGAAATTAATAGCTACTTTATGCAAATGCCTCTCTCTTTTTGTATACTGTATTTAGAGAAACTGCTTTTGGCATTTAGAAATAAGTTTTATATAAGAGTTTGTTGCTGCTGCTGTTAACCATCCAAACAGTAAAAGCCAAGTGGAAATCCTCAAATGTCAGTAATACTACCAAAATGCTTAAAAATATACACTAGCCCCCCCCCCCCCTTCAGTCATCACATTTTTAAACTTCTGGAAGTATAGAGAATCTTCTGAGAAGAACTTGTCATGATCTAATGCTTGACAAAATGTTTTCCACCTTCCCTCCCCAACCTCTCCCATTAGGGTTTTTCAAGTGCACTTGATTGCAACAACTTTGGATGAAGTGAACGTACTGTGTGGCCTTGGGCAGGTCCCTACTCCTGTGGGTGTCAGTTGCTGATTGTAGGACCTCTGAGTTTCTCTTCTGCTAAAAAGGGCCCCTTTTATAGTGCCATGAGTTCAGAACTAGTGATCCAATTAGGAAACAATGCAGTTCCTAGAATTATAGGTCTGCAGGGAACATATCCCACTTCTGGCTGAACTGTTCCCAGAGTGCTACTAACACAGAGGTTCCAAACTTTCAAGCCTCAATAATGGCTCAAAGGAATTCAGTATTTTCTTTTATACCAAATGACTGCTGGAACCACAAGGGTTCTGGACAGGCCTTAGCTGGCCCAGTATAAAGAATGAAGTTGACCTTCTGCCCTTTTTCTGCTTTCTCTTCCAGTGGTCTCCTAGGCCACCTTCTCGGGAGCTCTCTCCACACCCCTACCACTGTGCCATCACCACCACAAGAGTCTGGGCTCTTGGGTGGCCTATAAGTGCACACCATACCTGGCCCTCTCCAGCCCTCTCCTTCCCTGCTTGCTAAAAAAGTCCTTCTTTGGGAAGCTGCTTTTGGGTGGGAAGGAGCCAACTGGCTAATTCACACTGAGACATAATGCTTCGTAAGGAATTAAAATGCAGATGTCCTATAGGAGAAAAAAATCCATCAAGTTCCTAAAGAAGAAGTTGAGGTGTCAAAGATGAACCAAGAGAGGATATTTTGTAGCATGGGAGCTTTCCAACACCAGATTTTTGGATTTTGGTGTGGCTCTACCCTTTCTTTTACAAATGTGTGCTCTTGAGAAATTTATTTAACCACCCTGAAATCCGATTTTCTATGACTATAAAATGGCTCTGGAGCCACTGACCTATCCTCATGAAATAACATTAAAGTGCTTGCAAACTGTACAGCACAGCATAGCCCTCTCATGCCTCCACCCGCCACCCGCAGGTGTGTCTGGAACACCCCTCTAAGTCATCTCCTTCTTAGTTCCACTACTCAGAACCCCTGGGAGAAGAGTGAAGGAGAGAAAGATGCTAGCGTGTTCCCTTCCAGCCTTCCCCATGCTGCATCTCCTCTCCACCTCTTAATCATCACAGGGATTTCAAATGTTTTTCTGTGTGGATTTCCCCCACCCCAAAAGAAAACACTCCAAATCTCTGAAACCGCAGGGTTTTTAACATGCTCTGCAACAGGACAACAGAAGACTGGCATGCAGGGTGGGAAAGAGGAGGATCTAAGTTGTGGACAAAATCAGGAGACCTAAAGACCGTGCTTTTTTTTTTTTTTTAACCTACACAACAACGTGTCCCTCCTGACACTATTCACAGCATCTCTCAGACCCCTTGAAGACTGGGCAGCACAATGATAGGCTTGGTGCTATTTTAAAATCAGGCAGCACATGGAATGGGGCTATCCTTACATACTCCTCTCAGAGGACAGTCCACCAGCCCCTAACAGAGTGGATACTCTCCTTTATTTAAATGTAGACGTTTCTCATTTCCAAAGATTAATATTTATAAAGTCGTAACTTGTTGGGAATTATTCTGGCTATTCCTAATTACCATTAGGCTCATATGATAACAATGTATTCCCAAGTAAGTTTGGGAATTGGTCCAAAAATGCTAACATAGAAATAAGTGAGTAAAAACCATGTTTATTAAGACCTAGTACGATCAAATCAAGTAATGCATGCTGGAAGACAAGGTCACACACTGATCAGAGCTGGGTTAGAACACAGTTCTTTTTGTTTTTTATTTGAGAGAGAGAGAGCCCATGCTCTCTCTCAAGCTGACTCCACACTCACCTCAGAGCCCGATGTGGGGCTTGATCCCACAATTATGAGATAATGACCCAAGCCAAAATCAAGAGTTGGTCACTCAGCAGACTGAGCCACTCAGGCACCCCTAGAGCACAGTTCTAATCCAGTTCATGGATGGTTGAGAAACAGGAAAATAATATAAACTAAAAGATAATTATGAGCCAAAAATAAAAATAAAAAGACAAATTCAAAGCTGGTTCAAAACCAAACACCAATCTAAATTCAACTAACAAATAGATGTAAATTAAATGAAAAAAAGCATAAATAGTAATGCAAATTTCAGACAGGCAGAGTAAATGTTAACAGGAAATCCATTTAAGTGGTCCACTGATCTGGAGTTGTTACTGTCAACAGTAGGGATCCTAGTGGGTCATAATTCTGAGGAGAAAGTGATTACATATTGGGAAAATAGGGTTAGAGACAAAACAATAACAGAATGCTGCAGCTTGTGTTTGACACAAATTGAAGTCAGAAGTGGAGTTATAACCATTTTTTTATGAAAATCAAGAATAAACAGAAAAGAGTTCTTGATCCCCTTTCCACAAAAAAAAGTAATAAAATGCCAGTAACAAGAAAAATGAAGTTATTAAGAGAATTCCTGAGCCCAGATAAACTCTCAGTTTGATTGGGGTGAGTGCCCAAACCAGGTTGTTCTAGGACAAGGCCCTTATAAGTGGCTGTGGAAAGCAGTTGAGGACAGGTACCCCGTGGTGCCTATTGTTGGGAGGGCAAGAAGTTGTGAAGACTCAGAAGACTGTGAAGAAAGGTTTCATTGTAAGGACTTTCAGCCTGAAGATATTCACCTCCTCCACCATCAGCCTTCTCTGTTCTATCCTCTTGGGCTAGCAGTATGACACTAAACCTTGGGGCTTGTGCCTCATACTTACCTGGCAAATAATGAAGAGACTTCCTAAGAACCCCCCTAAATTTCCCAGTTCGATTACTGTAGGTGCCTAAATCAGGTTGCTACACAGTAAAGACCTGTTTTACTGAACACTGTCAGCTCAATTCATGGTTTCCCCAGCACCTCCCAGCCACGGCTTCCAAGAGGCCAAAACTCCTCTAGGAAAATGAAGGAAATGCCTCTGCAATATTTAAGTCAAATGTTGGGACTCTGGAACAACAAGAAATGGAACCTGAGCAAAACTAATTGGTACATGACATGGACCTTACAGTAAAAGAATTTTTCTGGTAGAATTCTCAGCTACAAGAAAACATAGAATGTGGCTCAAGTTCAAACATTGTACTGGTAAATCTCACAGATCTAGACTTTCACTTAGAGTTTTTTTCTTTATCAGAACGGTCCAAAATTGTACTAAGTATCTAGGAGCAATGTACCTAGACACAGCATTGGCCTTGAAAATTCAAAAACAGCAAGTTATAAAACTGGATAAGTTGTATAGTAGAAAATGCCCCTCTTCAAGGCCATTCGCCAGAAACAGAATTTTGAACCTGGAAGGAACCTTAACAGGAGACCCAGGTTTAGGGTAATAATACCATCTGATAAAAGGAGGCACAGGGCCTTGGAAAGAGGCCAGTGCAATAAAGGGCCTTAAAGGTTGAGGTTCTTTAGCTTCATGGTACATCACAGTGTTATTCATTTAAATAGTTGTTTACTGCATTGTGTTGATTCAGAGACTTTTCTACCTGGAAATATCAACTGGCTTGTGCATTGCCATACAGCTAATTGGTGGAAAATGTCAGGAATCAAGCCCAGTGTTTTGAACTGTGTTACCTATACCTGCTATATCGGCAACTATTTTGTATATACCCCTAATCATTCAAAGGACCTCATGCTTTTGATTTCAGACAGCCAATAAAAGGTCTTAATCATCTGGAATCTAGAAAGAAAATAAGCACTTCTAACATTTAGAAGTAGAGTTACCTAGGACTTAGTCCAGACCTAAATGAAAGCCAGTGGATGATACATGGCACCATATGTCAGGCTGGTAACAATCTAGTTCTCTCCTACTTGTGCTCATTGTTGTTCTCCATTTCTTCCAGAATCAAGTGCCAGGGCTAATTAAATTCCTGATTAAAGCCCAAGGCATCACTAGGAGTTCAGCTAGTGAGCTGGCTGGGTATAAAGCACAAAATAGTCCCCCCATTTGGTTTCCAAAGATATTGGTATTAAATTGGTAGCACCATCTCTTATACTCCCCCAAATTATGCATTCATTTATTCATTCATCCTTCATTTACTTATTTGTTCATTCAACATTTTAAAAAATTTTTTTAATGTTTATTTTTGACAGAGACAGAGCATGAGTGTGGGAGGGGCAGAGAGAGAGGGAGACACAGAATCTGAAGCAGGCTCCAGGCTCTGAGCTAGGCTCTGAGCTGTCAGCACAGAGCCCTATGCGGGGCTCAAACTCATGGACCGTGAGATCATGACCTGAGCCAAAGTTGGACACTCAACCGAGCCATCCAGGTGCCCCCATTCATTCAACATTCTTAATGAGCGCCTTGGGAGGTGGGACATCAATTTCTCTTCTCAAGGAATTTATAATCCATTTGAGGAGATAAATGATCTCATTAAAAAGAATTTAAGGTGGAGCAAGTGTAGGCAGAGGAGAGAAGGGGAGAGAGAGCTTCCTCAAGGTACACTTGATCCAGGCAGCTTTCATTGGAGGAGGCAGAATCTGTAAGTCCTTAGAAGGAAATAGACACAAATCCCTCTTGATCTTGCCAGCCTGTGATTGAACAAAGAAATATCTCAGTGACACTGATGAGTAGGCGTATTAGCCAGTTACTTAGAGACTTGTTAATTTTTTAAAAGATTTTTTAAAGTAATCTCTACACCCAAGGTGGGGTTCGAACTCACAACCCTGACATCAAGAGTCACATGCTCCACTGACTGAGACAGCCAAGTGCCCTGGGACTTGTGAATTTCTGAAGTTTCCCAAAATGGAAGATAAATTATTGGGGACCTACCTAGCCTCCTCACAGCATGAGACCTGTTGGAGCCAGGCTTGGGCATGACAGATAGATGAGCATTTCTTCGGAGGCAATGGTTCACTTAATGAACCACTAATGTGGTTCTCAGCCACATTAGACCCAAATGCCTCTTTTTATAACAAATAATTTATAACTCTCCCTTTGTTATTCTCAACGTTTATTTATTTTTTGGGACAGAGAGAGACAGAGCATGAACGGGGGAGGGGCAGAGAGAGGGAGACACAGAATCGGAAACAGGCTCCAGGCTCTGAGCCATCAGCCCAGAGCCTGACGCGGGGCTCGAACTCCCGGACCGCGAGATCGTGACCTGGCTGAAGTCGGACGCTTAACCGACTGCGCCACCCAGGCGCCCCTCCCTTTGTTATTCTCAAATGAAAACCATAAATAATGTAATCTGCCTACATACAGAATTTCCCCTTCAAAATCCATAATTTCAAAAAATTATAAATAAGTACTGTGTTATAATCAAAGAGCAAGAAAAGCAATTTTATAGTAAAATATTAAGTATTTAAATACCTGGAAAAATGTGTACACAGCTACAGTGGAAGACCTAATGAGTAGTTAGATGTCTGCAACTATGTGTAGACTCAAATACTGTGATTGGCATTGCTAGGAACAATTCTCAGTAAAGTCCTGAACAAAATGTACCACCTTCATTCAATTTTGCATTCCTAGAGAAATTCAGTTTATGTTAAAACTGAAAAAAAAATCCTTCATGTTTATACGTAAGATGGAGTTGCATGCTAGACCCAGATAATTACGAACAGGGTTTTCATGGACATAAACATCTAGTGGGACATTTGAAAGTCATGTTGACAGTACCTTGCGGTATAGAGTATCCCGACCATGGCAGAACATCTGACACCCCCATCCAGTGGCACTCCCACTCCCATCATTGTGACAAATTGTGATAGTGACAAATGCCTCCATAAATTCCCAAAATTACCTATTAGGAAGTCAAACTACCCTTTCTGAGAAGCCTAGTTACAGGGCAGGTGTGTGTGTGTGCATGCGCGTGTGTGCACGCATGTGTTTGTGTGTGTGTAGGTTATCTGTTTCTTCCAACTGCTCGAGGTAGGGACCACCTTCTCACTCTATTGCCTTCTGAAATGGTTAATTTTATGTGCCAGCTTGTGTGCCATGGGGTGCCCAGATATTTGGTCAAACATTCTGAGTATTTCTGTGAGTGTGTTTTGGGATGGGATTATCATTTAAATTCATAGACTGAGTAAGGCAAATTGCCCCTTCCAATGTGGGTGGTTCTCATCCAATTAGTTGAAGGCCTGAGTAGAACAAAAAGGGTAACTCTCCCTAGAGTAAGAGAGAATCCGCCCTGCCTGATTGCCTTAGACTGGGACGTCAACTTTTTCCTGCCTTAGGACTCAAACTGAAACACTGGCTCTTTCTGAGTCTCAAGACTACTAGCTACTTCACTGGAACCACATCATCAGATCTCCTAAGTCTCCACCTTGCCAACTCATGCTGCACATCTTGTCAGCCTCCATAATCACCTTAACCCAATTCCTTATAGTATATATATAAACTATATATATATACATATATTATGTATAATATAAATAGCATATATATTATGTAGTATATATTTCTTTATAATATATACAATATTTATATATATAATATATAATTTACACATATAAGTGCATATAAAACCTGTCTATATATACATTATATATACATTATATATATCTCTGCATACAGCCAATAGGATGGGGTACTTCTGTTTCTCTGAAGAGTTCTGACTAATACATTCCTGTTCAAGTCTGAGCAATGTCCTTGCCTTGTACTGCCTTCTGCCCTCTGGTCCCCCACTCCAGGAGGGTCCACCATAAAACAGTCTGAAGCACTATATCAGGAGGCCCCAGCTGCAGCTCATAGGACCCCACCTGAAACTCAGCATGAATCAAGCAATGGCAAACAGAAAGGGGAGAGGACTCCAACAAGGCACCCTTTAGAGCTGACTGGAACCTGTCCAGTGTCTGCTTGGACATTCAGGCTTGGGTCCTTTTATGAAACAGGGAGGGAGGGCTTTTAGGGGAAGACATGGTATTAACAGTGCTCCCAAAGAAGTGTAACAGGAAGGTCAACAAGGCCAGGGCCCAAAGATGGAAATTTTACAAAGTAAGCAGATATAGGGAACCTTCTTCAAACACTACCCGGGGTGGAGAAAGTTTCTCAAGGAGGCACCCTCTCTCACTGAGCAGAGGGGATGGAGGCATTTTGATTACTTTGATTACTCCCCCTTCTAAATAAATGAATGAATTCTATGGTCAGGAAAGGAGTCTCAGAAAGAAAGTATAGCAAGAGTGCTTCATTTTATCACAACTTCAATCATTCAAAAATGTATTGAATGTTTACTGTATGCTAGGTTTGCTTTAAGTTCTGAGACTATAATGATGAGGAAGATGTAGACCTATACTCAAGGAGCTCACAGACTGGCAAGAAGACAGACAAATGAAAAGGCAATTATAAAACAATGGGCTGTACCACCAGGATGTGTAAACACAATTGCAGTGGGGGCTCCTAGTTGGGGCAGCTAACCCTTCCAGAGAGGTGGGGTCAGGAGTGAGGAAGGCTCACCAGAGGGAACACCAGAGGTGGGTTTTGAAGAATGAATGAAAGTTAACCAGAGGGAGAAGGGGGAAAGGGCACAAAAGGCAGAGATGAGTACTGTAATAGCATGAAACAGAGGAGAGGCGCCTCCCAGAAGCTAGAAGAAAGGATATAAGGTAGAAGTGTGGAGTGGCAAGAACTAGGCTAGAAAGAGAATGCAGGAGTTGGATCATGGAGGCGCTGTGTGGGCCATGCTAGCGTGCCTGGTTTTCATTCCAAAGGCAACAGGAAGCCATTGAAATATTTTAAGCAGGAAAGTGGCACAGTCAGAGTTGTCTAATAAATATATCACTCAGACTGAAGAATTTAGTCTGGTTGCATAAACTAGCAGACCAGGAGCAGGAGGAACACTCAGGAAAGTGTTGCAGTAATTTGATTGAGGTGTTTATCAGGACCCAAGTTAAGGCACAAGTCAGAGAGGAAGGAAGGGGTATAAAGAATATCAAGCAAAGATTTGCACACACACACACACACACACACACACACAACTGATCGACAAAACATGAAAAAATCTTGCTATAACTAATAAAGCAATAAAAAGTAAATTGATATGGGGTGTCTAGGTGACTCAGATGGTTAAGCATCTGACTTTGGCTCAGGTCATGATCTCATGGTTTGTGGGTTCGAGTCCTGCATTGGGCTCTATGCTGACAGCAGAGTCTGCTTGGGATTCTCTCTCTTCTTCTCTCTCTGCTTCTATTTCTCTCAAAGTAAATATACATTAAAAACATTAAGTGATATGGTACTTTCTTCCACTGACTTCATAAAGGTTTTTGTTTTGTTTTGTTTTTAGGGAATACAAGAACAGGAGACTTGGGGAAAGTTTGGATGTGCCGAGTTTGAGGTCCCTGTGGGTCTCCAAATGGAACCACACCACTGGTAGTTGGCCCTGTGGGTCTAGCACTCAGAAGAGAAGCCCTGTCTGCCGAGAAATTTTGGAAGTCATCTATGTTAGGTGATGGTCAGAAGCTTTGGAAGTAGGTTAAATCACCAAGGGAGAGTCTGTACAGAGGAAGTAGGGCAAAACCCTGGAGAACACTAGCAATCAAGGTGAATAGAGATTAAAGAACAGTTGAAGGAGCCTAAGAAGGAATGGTCAAAAAAATAGAAGAGAACATAGGAGAAAATAATGTCAAGGAAGCCAGGATGGGAAGGAATGGCAAGAAGGAGGGAGTGGTGAAGACCACCAAAGGTTGCAGAGAGGTCAAGTAAGATTGACCTTCACACTGAAAAGTATGCACTGTATTTAGCAAACAAGTCCTCAGTGACTTGTTTCTTCTATTTTGTTTATTACTTATTTCACCCCCCACTCCCTTTGTATTAATTAGTTAGAGTTGCTATTCAATTCTTTTATTTTCCTTGTTAATCTGGGATCTCTACATAGGGTGACAAAATGGATATCTTCCATTATATGAAGATAAGAGTCCAACTGTTTCCCCCCCAAAACGCTGTTCTTTTTCCTCTGAAGGATGAATCTTTTAGAATGCTTTCACTTCCCACTCTCACACCAAAATGAGACCTGTGGTAAAGTTTTCCTTCCCCTCTTTCTTCTTTAGTACTTTTAGTTCCAGGCTATTATTAACATTTCCCTTCAAATATGTCTTTTCTATTTTGAGTGCTTCTATTACACATCCCCAAATAGTCTATTATTATCCATATGAGTGTAACTAGTTATATATTGTAAGGATTCTTGCTCATCACAGTTTGTTTCCTTTTTATCCTCCCTCCATCTTGAAGCCTTTAAACTGATTCATTTATTATTTGGTTAGATCTTTTATTAATATCTTTTTTACTGATGGAAGATGTGGGTGACACATCCTTTGAATCTTTGCATATCCTCAAATGTATTTCTTTAACTCTGACAGGGGAACAATGTCTTGCTACAGGATTTTTGGTATGAACTATTTTTTTCCTTAGTAATCTTCACATGATTCACCTCAATCTTCTCTGCTTCAAGTGTTACAAAAGAGAAAGTTGATGCCCCCATGATCCTTCTTTCCCTGTAAGTAACTTGTACTTTCTTTCTGGAAAATTGTAAGATTTTCTTTTTATCCTTAGACTTCAGGCATTTACCACGCTATGACTCATTTGTCTTGCCCAGAACTTGCCAAAATCTTCCAATCAGCAGACTTGGGTCTTTTTTTAGCTTGGGGAATTTATTTTCTACTACTTAAGTATTATCTCTCTCTTTTCTATCTACTTAATTTGCAGATCTTGTCTTTTGGCTTCAGAAAGTTGTTTTTGTTTTTGTTTTTTTTTTTTTTTTTTGGTGCTCTACTGAAATCTTTACATTCTAATGTTATTCTTATTTTTAAAGTTATTGTTCTCTAGTGGCTTGGTTGTATGCAAGCCTCTTTTCTAAGAGTATTGCTGAGCTCCTTAGGTATCATAGTAATGTTTTCTGCTCTCTGGGACCAATGCCAATCACTGGAGTGCTTTAAGAGGGGCAGACCCACAAGTGGTGGGTAGTTTTACCCCAGCCATGGCCCCAGGAAGAAGACTCTCATTTCCCAGTTTTCTTATATTGCCCAGTCTTGGGAATGGAGGTAGAGGACAGGGAACCTGTACAATCCCTCTCCCTCAAAGACATCCAGCTGGGTCTCTTTGTCAGGATACCTACTGGTGCCCAGATACTGGGGTCTTCTTCTGATCACAGAAGAAGGGGAAGTTTGAAGACTATGTGCTTACATGCACAGCTTTAAGAAAGCAACACACATTCCATTCAAGAACATATCCCAGAGTGACATGAGCAAGATGGCAGAGTGGGAAGACCTTCTTTATCCACAAACACATTTATTCAGCAACAATTCACAGACAAGTTCCTTTTGTGAGAAGTTCAGAAACTAATTTAAAGATTTTGCACCCCAGGCAAACATGAAGCCAGGGTCACTGTAGCCAGGAGGGAAATTCAGGACATAATTTTTGCCAGAATTCCTACCCTCAGCACAGTACCTTATGATCAGGAAGAGACTCCCTAGGTCCTAGATTTTCACAGGGAGGGAAAGAGTTAGTTTATTCATCCCATGGTCCAACTTTTCCAAAAAGGGCTCCCCAGAGAATTGGCTTCTGTCTTGCCAGTCTTGGGGCTCTTATGAGCCCAACACAGTCTAGCCACTCAGAGGGGGAACAGAGACAATGACTTGGACTGGGAAATCCCATGGCATCTCCCCCTCTGCTCAGCACAGAGAAAGCAAGCTAAACCATAGCTGCCTGCTTTTCCCTGGCAAGGGAAAGAGCTGGTTCAGGCTTCCAACACCACAACTTTTCTGGGAGCTTCCCAAAGGACTGGTTCTAACTTGCCTGTCTTGGAGTGCTGATATGACCTGACATAATCTGACTGCCTGGGGGCTAGTGAGAACAGCTACAGAGATTTGGGTTGACAGTCACCATAGTATACCTTCCTGGTTCAGCACAGAACAAGCAGAGATAGATAGATAGATCGATAGATAAATAGATAGATAGACAGTTCCAAGATTCTCCCTGAGGAAGGAAAAATTGGACAGATGGTCCCAAGTTTGGCTTTGATGGCTTCAATCTCACTTGTTCCAGTGCACTGATAGGACCCAGCATACTCTAGACATCTAGGAGCTGCAAAGAACATAGAAAGTGGGTTAGATTAGCACAAAAGATTGGGAGGTCCCTAGAATCTCTGGCAAGGCTGATTGGTGTGGGTCTTCTCCTGTACACAGCCAGTCTGGGAGAGGTGGCTGTTTTGTCTACTGCAGACCAACCCAGCATCAAGGAAAGTGAAGGATCAGGCAAAGATGTCACAAAGGAACACAATAAATCTTCACAAAACAATCCTAATGAAATAGAGTTATATGCTATGCCTGACAGAGAATTCAAAATAACTTGTCATAAAAATGCACACTGAGGCCAGGAGAATATGAATAAAGTGATAATTTCAATAAAGAAATAGAAAATATAAAAAAGGACAAATAGAAATTATGGAGCTGAAGAACACAATAGCTAAACTTAAAAATTCACTAGAGCTGGTTCAAAAACAGACTAGATCAAATAGAAGAAAGGGTCAGTGAATCTTAAGTCATAGGAAATAATTCAGTCAGAGGAGAAAAGGGGGGTGGGGGGAAGAATTAAAGAGTGTAGAAAGCTTAAGGGACTTATGAGACATCACCAAACAAGCTGACATACACATTGGGGGAATTCCAGAAGGAGAAAAGAGACAAAGGACCAAGAAGCTTATTCAAAGAAATAACAGCTGAACATTTCTCCCCAGGTCTGGGTAAGGAAATGGATATCCAAGTCCAAGAAGCCCAAAAAAGATCAAAAAAGAAGAAGCAAAAAAAAAAAAAAGATCACACTGAGACACATTATAATCAAATTGTCAAAATTCCAAGACTATCATATTCATAGGATAGTCATAAGACTATCAGTGATTTCTTGGCAGAAACCTTGCAGGTTAGAAAGAAGTGGTATGATAAATTTTAAGTACTCAAGGGAAAAAAACTAGCAACCAAGAATACTGTACCCAACAAAACTATCCTGCAAAATGAAGCCGAGATAAAGACTTTCAGACAAAAGGTAAAGGGAGTTCATCACCATTAGACCTCCTTACAAGAAATACTAAAGGAAGTTCTTCAAGTTGAAATGAAAAGGCACCAGACATCAGCACAATAGCATAAGAAAGTATAAAATGTGTTAGTAAAGGTAAATATATACGCAAATACAGAATACTGTGTTACTGTAATGGTAGTAGGTAAATTAGTTTTAATCCTAGTATAAAAAAGACAAAAGTATTAACTATAACTAACAATTCATTAAAAGAGAAACAGTATGAATAGATATAATTGTGACAACAACAAAGAATGTGAAGAGATGCTTGAAGATTGGAGAGGTCCAACTCCTGAATTCCAGGGCACTCTCAGAGCCCCACAAGGAGAAAGAAAATTATGAATAGGACTGAGTTTAAGTTTCCTACTACCTCTGTGGGAAACATGGGTGTTCAAATAAAAATTGAGTTTTATAAAGTAAAAAAAAATAATAAAATAAAAATAAAAATTAAAAAAAAGAATGTGAAGAGAGAAGTTATAGTGTAAAGTTTTTATATGTGATTGAACAACTTAAAATAGACTGTTTTTATGAGCTTAAAATAGATTGTTATGAGATATTTTACATAAGCCCAAAGTAACCACCAACACCAAAAATATCTATAGAAATTACACAAAAGAAAAAGAAAAGAATTTTAAAAATATCAATACTATGGGGTGCCTGGGTGGCTCAGTCTGTTAGGCATCCAACTTCAGCTCAGGTCATGATCTTGCAGTGTATGAGTTTGAGCCCGATGTCAGACTCTGTGCTGACAGCTCAGCACCTGGAGCCTGCTTCAGATTGTGTCTCCCTCTCTCTGCCCCTCCCCTGCTCATACCTCTGTCTCTCTGTCTCTCTCTCAAAAGTAAATAAACGTTAAAAAAAATTTTTTTTAAATATCAATACCAAAAAATCAACAAAATACAAAATAAGACAGCAAGAGAGGGAAAGACACAAAAAGAATTACAAGACTAACAGAAAACAAAATGGCAATATTAAATCCTTGCCTACAAGTAATTTAAATGTGAATGAATTAAACTCCCCAATCAAAAGACATAAAGTGGCTGGATAGATAAGAAAAAAAGACCCAACAATATGCTATCTATAAGAAACTCAAATTTAAGTACATACATAGGCTGAAAGTGAAGAGATGGGAAAAGAGAGTCCATACATATGGTAACCAAGAGAGAACAGAGGTGGCTATAGATATACCACACAAAATAAACTTTGCGTCAAAAACTATTAGAAGAAAAAAAGAAGAGCATTATATGAGGATAAAAGGGTCAATTTACTAGGAAGATATGACAATTATAAATATATAATTGCACCCAGTATTAGAACACTTCAGTATATAAGGCAAACATTGACAGAACTGTAGGGAGAAATAGATAGCAATACAATAACAGCAGGAGACTTCAATACTTCACTTTTAATAATGAATAGAACATTCAGACAGAAGACCAATAAGGAAACACAGGATTTGAACAACACTGTGGACCAAATGAACCTAAGAGGCATATCTAACCAACAGCAGGAGAACATACATTCTTCTCAAGTACACATGGAATTTTCTCCAGGATAGATCACATGTTAGGTTACAAAACCAGGCTTAGCAAGTTTAAGAAGACTGAAATCATACCAAGTATCTTTTATGAAATGAATCTAGAAATCAATACCAAAAGGAATCTGTGAAATTCACAGATACATGGAAATTAAATAACATACTCTTTTGTTAATGTTTATTTATTATTTTTGAGAGAGAGGGCAGAGTGTGAGCAGGGGAGGGGCAGAGAGAGAGGGAGACACAGGAGCTGAAGCAGCCTCTAGGATCTGAGCTGTCAGAAGAGAACCTGATGTGGAGCCCAAACCCGTGAACCAGGAGATCATGATCTGAGCTAAGTTGGATCCTCCAAAGTGCTTCAAAGTTGAACACCACTCAGACACCCCTAAGCAACATATTCTTGAACAAAAATTGGTTCAAAGAAGAAATCAAAAGGAAATTAGAAAATACATCAGGTCAAACTAACAACAACAACAACAAAAAACCTATGACTCACCAAGATTTATGATATGTAGCAAAAGCAGTACTAAAAGGGAAATTTGTTGAGAGTAAAAAGAAGAAGGGATAGAGAGAATAAAGATCTCAAATAAACAACCTAACTTTACACCTCAAGGAGCTAGAAAAAGAACAAACTCAGCCAAAAATTAGCAAGGAAATAACAAAAGATTGGCGCAAAAATCAATGAAACAGAGAATAAGAAATTAATTTAAAAAACAAAAACAAAACAGGTTCTCCTGGGTGGCTCATTCAGTTAAGCATCTGATTTTTGGTTTTGGCTCATGTCGTGGTCTCACAGTTTCATGGGTCTGAGCCCTAGATCAGGCTCTGTGCTGACAATGCAGAGCCTGCTTGGGATTTTCTCTCTCTCGTTCTCTCTCTCTCTCTCTCTCTCTCTCTCTCTCCTTCCTCTCTCTCTCTCTGTATCCCTCCCTCACTCACACTGTCTCTGTCTCTCTCAAATTAAATAGGTTAAAAAATTAAATTATATTAAATCAAAAACAAAAACTGGGGTGCCTGGCTGGCTCAGTTGGTTACACTCCAACTCTTGATTTGGACTCACATCATGATCTCATAGTTGTGGGTTCAGTCCCATGTTGGGCTCTGTGCTTGGCGTGGAGCCTGCTTGGGGTTCTGTTTCTCCTTATCCCTCTGCCCCCCCACATCAAAACAAAAGCAACAACAATAACAACAACAAAATGAAACCAAGAAATGGTTCTTTCAAGAACCAAAGATAAACGAAATTGAATAATCCTTAGATAGACTAAGGAAAAAAGAAGGCTAAAATAAATAAAATCAGTAATGAAAGAGGAGACATTACCTCTGATGCCACAGAAATAAAAGAGGATCATAACAGGCTACTATGAACAATCATGCAACAACAAATTGAATAACCTAGAAGAAATGGATAAATTCCTAGAAACATACAACCTACCAAGACTGAATCATAAAGATATAGAAAATCTAAACAGACCTATAATTAGCATTCAGGTTGAATCAGTAATTAAAAACCTCCTAATAAACAAAAGCCCAGGACCAGATGGCTTCACTGGTGAATTCTACAAAACATTTAAAGAATTAATGCCAATCCTCAAACTTTTAGAAAAGATTGAAAAGAAAGGAACACTTTCACACTCATTTTATGGGCAGCATAACCCTGATACCAAAAGCAAAGACACCATATATGAAAAAATAAAATTGTAGGGCAATATCCCTGATGAATAAAGATGCAAAATTTTCAGTGAAATACTTACAAATTGAATCCAGCAGCACATTAAAAGGATCATACACCAAAGCCAGGTGGAATTTATCCCTGGGATACAAGGATGTTTCAACATATAAAATTCAATTAATGAGATACCTCATGTTAACAGAATAAAGGATAAAAATCACATGATTGTCTCCAGATCAAAATAATCAAATAATCAAAACAGCATAGTACTGGCATAAGGAAAGACGTATAGACAAATGGAACAAAATAGAGAACACAGAAATAAATCCATGCATATGTAATTAACAAGTGTGACAAGAATATGCAATGGGAAAAGAATAATCTCTTCAACAAACAGTGTTGAGAAAACTGGATGTAAATATACAGAGGAATGAAACTGGATTCTTATCTTACACCATACACAAAAATCAACTCAAAATGGATTAAAGACTTAAATTTAAGACCTGAAACTGTACAACTCCTAGAAGAAATAGTGAAAAAGCTTCATGACAGTGGTCTTGGTAATAATTTCATGATCTGACACAAAAGCAGGCAGCAAAAGCAAAAATAGACAAGTGGGACTACATCAAACTAAAAAGCTTCCTCACAGCAAAAAAAAAAAAAAAAAAAAATCAACAGACTGAAAAGGCAACATATGAAATGGGGAAAAATATTTTCAAACCATATATCTGATAAAGGGTTGGCCTCCAAAATATATAAAGAACAAACAAAAACAAACAAAAATCCTAATAACCCAATTAAAAATGGGCTAAGTACTTGAGTAGATATTTCCCCCAAAGAAGCCACACAAATGGCCAATAGGCATATAAAAAAATGCTCAACATTACTAATCATCAGGGAAAGGCAAACCAAAACAATGAGATATTACCCTCACACCTATCAGAATGGCTATTACCAAAACAAAACAAAAGACAACAAGTGTCATAGAGAAATTGGACACTGTCGGTGGAACTGTCAGATGGTGCAGCTGCTATGGAAAACAGTATGGAGTTTCCTCAAAAAATTAAAAATAGAACTATCACATGATCCAGCAATCCCACTCTGGGTATTTATGCAAAAGAATTGAAATCAGGATCTTGAAGAGATATCTGCATTCCAGCGTTCATCACAGCACTATTCACAATAGCCAAGATGTGGAAACAACTTAAATATCCATTGACAGATGGGAAAAGAAAATGTGGCATATACATACCTGGAATATTACTTATCCTTAAAAAAGAAATTCTGCAATATGAGACAACATGGATGAGCCTTGAAGACATTATGCTAAGTAAGCCCATCATAGAAAGACAAATACCACATGATTTTACTAATATGAGGTATCTAAAACATTCAAATTCATAGAATCAAAGACTGGAATTAATAGTTGTTGGGGAGTGAGGTAAGGAGGAAATGGGAAGTCACTAATGAAAGGACATAATGTTTTATTTAAGCACGATGAGTAAGTTTTAGAGATCTACCATACAACATTGTACCTATATGCAACAATACTGTATCATACAACTAAAAATTTGCTAAGAGAGGAGATCTTGTGTAAGTGTTCTTACCACAATAACGTAAATTTTTTAAAAAAGAAACAGGGCAAAATGACATGTGAGAATAATTCATTCCTAATAACTTGGTCAGACTTTAAAACGAAAGAAGAAAGAAGGGAAGGAAAGAAGGAAGGAAGGGAGGGAAGGGTGGGTGAAGGAGAGGGGAAGGGAGGGGAGGAGTGGGGAGGGAGAGAGGAAGTAAAGAGTAGGAGAGATATAGCCTAATATCTCACAGTTATGCACATCTCTTAAAAAAGAAGTCATCTCAGTTCAGAGTCTGTAGTCTGACCTGCATTCCCCCTGGCTGGGGACAGTCCTCCAGTCCCCTGGTTCTGCAGATGGAGTGCCATCTCTCCAGACTTGGCATTGCAGGAATCCCTTTTAGTCTCTTTCACTTAGACTTTGGAGAGGTGAGGCACATCTAATCTTGCTTGTCATTCTGGCTTCTGACCTCAAGGAGGAAAAGCTTTGGTCTCTCAATCCCCAAATTCACCTTTTGTTCAGGTTCCATATTCATCTCTGAGATGTAGGGATGACAGTTCCCCTACCTGGTCTCCAGGAAATCGTTCTGACATCATTGCTCTCCCTGAACCCTCCATAAAATGCTAGGCTGGGGACTGGCTTTCTCTCTCTTGCGTAGTTTACATATTCTAGCAATCAGTGCTTGCCCCGCCTTTGTTTTTAAGTCTTGGAGCCAAGCCGCTCTAAGCCCTTTTCCATTTCATCAGTTTGAATCCTTTCCCTGCCCTGTTTTTCCACTTCCTGTCCATCATCTTGAGCATTCCTGACTGGCCCTAGATTTGGGTCAAGAAGGTTCCCACTTTCAATGAAGAGAGTGTGGATGAATGCTGGTGTGGTTTCAACAGTGTGATCTTGAGCAAGTCACTTAAACTTCGTGAGCCTCACTTTCTCATCTGTGAAATGGTTATAAGATCTCCCCTGCTCACTTCACAAGCTTATTATAGGGCTCAAATGACATGAGAAAGTACTTTGAAAACTGAAGTGCCCTACACTGTGTAAAGCTTTATTTTGTCCTTTCAAAAACAGTGGTTCAAGTTTCTTAAGTGGGGCTTTGCAGTATTAAGTTATTTCCATGGATTTAGCCATTTCGAAGCTACTGGTAGAGCTTTTCTTTATAAGTTCATTCTGTCTCTGAAAACAATTGCTTTTTTATTTACTGAAAGGCCATAACTCTGGGTGAAAAAGAAGGCTTCTCTCCACTGTCTGATAGGATTACAATTTAAAGTTCACTACTATTAGACTTGCAGACCTGTCTTTGACACTAATCAGGATTCTTACACCATACACATCAGGTGGCTGATGTGGTAGACATGGAGATGCGCCCCACTTCTCCTTTCAAGAAAGGACTTGCTGTCCAGCTGCAGGGAGTGAGGTCAGGGTGTGCCTCAGCTTTGAGAATCACCTGGCCCAAGGTCACACCCTTCCTGGGGCAGCCAACATCTGCCCTGTGACTGGGTGAGATTGGGGTGAAATCTAAGCCTATTCTGGCCTGACAAGTGACACTGTGTTGGGCAACACTGGATTCAGAGCTCCCCATGCAGTTGGCTGAGGCTTTGCAAGACTGCATTGAGTTGGACTTCATCCTCTACCCAATCCTACTTCCTCTCTTTCCTTCACAGATGCTGATCCCTAATAAACATCTTGCACACCGGATTCCATCTCAGCATCTGTTCCAGAGAACCCAACCTATAATAATCGGCTATGATGTACCAGTAAGGCAGAATGGGTGGGGTGGGGAGGGGCATGTATATTGAAAAACAAGAAAATAAGGAAAATACAGGAAGGGTAGAGGGACAATTTGAAAGAGCCCTGCTGTACAACCTCAGACAGATCCGTGTCTAACAATGATTGGGTGACTCAGATACTGTACTTATGATAGGTGGAAATCTGTTGTTACTTGCCTAACTTAGAACAGGATTTCATAAGGGAAGCAATATCTTGTATTCTTATTCCCAGTGCTAGAGATGACCTGATTTTATGATCTCACCTTGAAGTACCAAAGGCTGACTTCTCAAAAAATGCAAATATCTGCTGAGTATCATAAAATAACCCCAGCTAGTATCAAGATTAGCCAAATCACCTAAATGTTAGTCATGGTTCTATGTTTCAACTATCTTTAAATGTGCAATGAAAGAGAAAAATAGCATTTTCTAGAATTCATTGTCTTCTTATTTCATTTGGAAAGATGGGTTTGAAGGTTGAGATTTAGCCTGGTAGAGGTCAGAGATAGTTTCTGTAGTGACAGAAGCCACTGCAAATCCTGGCAATAAAAGGTAATCCTTGAAAATGAAAATATGTCATCTGTTAACCCAACCCTCCATCCCCTGCACACACTTAAAACCCCTAACTAACTTCCCATTGTTCTTACAATAAAAACCTCAGTCCTACATGGTCCCTAACTTAGTCTCCAGCCTTATTTCATTCCCTTTTCCTCCTTGCCCCTTATGTTCTTTATGCTACAGCCACATTGGCCTTCTTGTGGTTCCTCAAATAAACCATGTTGCCTCCTGTCATAGGATCTCACACATGCTATCCCCTCTGCCTATGACTCTCCCACCCACACCAACACCTAGTTAACTAGGTGACCCCACACCCTACATCTAGGATAGGTTCCTCAGTGATATGATCTCACAGAATCACACTCCTTTCTTTAGGACATCTATCTCTTTATCTCATTTAGAATTATACCCTCATGCAAATTACTTGGCTAATTCCATCTCCCCACTTAGACCACAGGCTTCAGGAAGGCAGGACTGATGTCTGGTTTTGCTCTCCATCCTATTCTTAGCTCCTAGCACAATTCCTGGCAGATAGGAAGCACCCAATTTGTTGAATAAATGAATAAATGAATGAGTGAATGAACAAAGAAATTTCTGGAGTTTTTTGTTTGTTTGTTTGTTTGTTTTTGGTTGGGAGGCTTGAAGTTTCGTGCAGTTAAAATGTAGAAATGGAGAGTTAAAAACCAGACATGGTTGGGTGGAAGATGTGTTTGGTAGCAACTATTATGGAGATTTTCTCCCTAACCCCTGGCCAGAGGGCAGGATGGGGATGGGGAGGCAGCACAGCACCATCAGCAGTCACAGCATACCTGCCAACCTCACCACAGAGGATCAAAATACCCAACTTCCAGGCCTTAGAGTAAGTGAAAATTATTCACTTTACAGGAGGAAATGCTGTGGAATTAAAGTTGGAGTATATTCTTGAATTGGGTATTTTTCTCCAGGGCCCTAAAGTTTACTAGCTGGAATCATTTTTTAAGGACCATTCTATTTAACCTTTGAAAATGAAAGCATCTGCCTTCTAATGGAAAAGGTACTTCTCATTGTAAAGATAGCACACAATGTTCTTGGCCTCTTTGGTCTCCAGAAAAGGAAAGTCAGATATCTCCCTGTGTCCTCAATATATCTTGAACCCCTATGTCAACAAAATAGGCCAGATTAATAGCTAACTCTTTTTTTTAGAATTGCTTATTACTAAAACTACCAGCCCATCCTGAGAAATACTAGGTAGGACAGTCTACATAGATGTATCTGCCCCTCAAGGAGCCATAGGAGGCTTAGGAAACTAGAGATGGAAAGGCCCTAAATAATCTCAAGGCTACTGTGTTCAGAAAAGAAGCCAAGTTTATCATGAATTGAAAAGTTTTATTCCTCAAAAAGCATCAGAAAAACTGTAATTAGCTAATCAAATTATTTATCAAATATTCCTACTTGGCATAAGCCCTATTGTGTCATAGTGAAAAGGTGTCCCTTTCTTAAGGATATTATAACCCAACAAAAGAAGATTTGGAAGAACTATAATGTTGGTCAACAACACAAGGTACAGCATAAGTGTTAGCAAAGTTCAGACAGCCCACAGCCAATAGCACTAATGACCACTGAGCTAGCTATGAGATAGATATGATTACACTCTCCTTTGAAAAGCTGAGTAACATACCCAAGGCTGTAAATTTAAAAAGCAGTTTCAAGGGGCACTTGGGTGGCTCAGTCAGTTGAGCGTCTGACTTTGGCTCAGGTCATGATCTCACGGTCCAAGTGTTCGAGCCCCTCATCGGGCTCTGTGCTGATGGCTCAGAGTCTGGAGCCTGCTTTGGATTCTGTGTGTCCCTCTCTCTCTGCCCCTCCCCTGCTCATGCTCACTCTCTCTCTCTCTCTCTCTCAAAAATAAACAAACATTAAGAAAAAATTTTTAAAGAGTTTCAAACTTAGTTCTATCTGATTCCAAAGCCCATGCTCATAGCCTCTGAGTTCCTGGGGCTTGTAGAGTTCAGGGAGAGGGAGAATTGAGGCTGGCATGGAAGGCAAGGTTTGATGAGGAACATGGTTCTGGACTAGGCCTTAACCAGGCACAATGCTCACTGAGATAGGAGAGAGAAGGAGGAAGGTCAATGCATGGAGCTGTCGTGGAATGAGGATGTAGAGAGATGACAGAGAAGAAAGGGGAAGGAGTACAGAGTGAAGCCAGCTGCTTGGATACAGTCATCTTGGGAGGAGTGGTGAATGAGGACACCTGCCTTGTATGCTGTAACGACTTGACGCACCCTTCTTCTTTCTTATAAAATATTATATTCCTACACAGAAAGACATGGAGAAGACTGGAAGAACAGTTGGGTGGAAGAGGAATCTCCTCTTTCCTTTTCTTTGCTGTCTATCACTCTTTGCTCTCTCTGAGTGCATTATCTCAGATACTCCAGCCAGCCAGCCTAAAGTCCATGTCACAAACTTTTTGAGTCCTACATCCCAAGAAGGGTAGCATCTTGGCCTGAGGTTGCCTGATAAAGCCTGGCTGGTCCCAAATGGAGCCAGAACTACATTCCTTCTACTGACTATGGTCTCTGAACCAGAGGGTTTGGGGGCATGTGTATCAGACTGCAGTCACTCTCCCTACCACTGGACAGACAGCATTCCAAGGAAGGTAGGTCTAATTCAGTGGCACAAGCAGAGTTTTGTGCTTAAGCTCTACCACCACTAGGCATACATCATTTTACACAGACATGTGATCACTCCACAGCCTTTTATTCATTTGCTCGTTCACTCATTCAACAGGTAATTAATGAATGGCCATTTCAAGCCAAGGACTGTGCTAGGTGTTGGGGGAGATAAGGTCAAACAATATGTGGCCCCTAATCTCAGGAGCTGTATACTGTTATTGATGATGGGCATTGACAACAGATGGTCAGGCAATAGTAACTAACTATAATGAATGTTAGGATAAAGAGAAGCTCAGGAGGCTCCATGGGACTCACTGCAAGCTGCTTGCCTTGTTCATTTCTATACCTCTAATACCCATCACTATGCCTGACACACAGTAGGTGCTCAGTAAAGTTTTAGTGAATTAAATGAAGATCTTACTGGGGTGCCTGGTGGCTCAGTTGGTTGAGTGTCTGACTCTTGATTTCAGCTCAGGTCATGATCCCAGGGTTGTGGGATCAAGCCCCATATCTGGCTCTGTGCTAAGTATAGAGACTGCTTAAGATTTTTTTTTTTCTCTCTCTCCCTTTGCCCCTTTCCCTGCCTGCACACACTCGGGGAGGGAAGGGAAGGGAAGGGAAGGGAAGGGAAGGGAAGGGAAGGGAAGGGAAGGGAAGGGAAGGGAAGGGAAGGGAAGGGAAGAAGAAGGGAAGGGAAGGGAAGGGAAGGGAAGGGAAGGGAAGGGAAGGGAAGGGAAGGGAAGGGAAGGGAAGGGAAGGGAAGGGAAGGGGAAAAGAAAAAAGGAAAGAAGAAATGAGATGCCTGGAAATGGACCATTTATTTAAATGAAGATCTTACTAGGCCCGACTCTGAGCTCTGTCTCTCTGTGGCTTCTCTCCATTAGTCTTAAGCCTGACAGTTGGCATCCTAAGCCTGGATGAGATAAGGATACGTGACATTCTTCAAATAAAGCATGCTAGAGTTGGGAGAAACTGGACAAATTAGTCTGTATCACCTCCATCCCCTCCTGGATATCATGCCCCCATAGTTGAGGTCTTTCATGAACCACTTGGAACTTCATGCTTTCCTAATTCCTCCTCATCCTGGATGCCCTCCTCAGAATATGCAAGTTGGTCAATGTCCCAGTTCAATCCAGAGCTTGACACAGAACCTTGAGCGCTCTAGCTGGCTCAATGGTAGGGGGCCACCTCCTCCCCTGAAATAATGGGCTGTGGAAACAGCAATCCTGGCTTTTGATTGGGGTCTTCCAACACCACCAAGGACTCCAGGAGGCAAATTTGTCCAGGGAAGCAGAGCCATTCTGGGGAAAGCTGAGAAAGGGAGTGAAGAGGTCCTCTGAGGAGACTGAGAAGTGACTCTATTTGGAGGATAGTGATACATCCTCTATCACTTGTACCTTGAGGTACATTGGGCAACTGAGCTGATAGGAAAGGGAGGGTACTGTGAAGGGGTAACTAGGAGGCATGAGGCAACTGCCCCCTCAATCAAGGCAGGCTGAGTAAGGTCCAGAAAGGCTCTGGCCAGAGCCCAACTCTTCAGCCAGAAAGCCCCTCAAAATCAATTGCAGAGTGGTCTTGGGGCATGCTCAAAGCCCCTCAGCTGAGCAGTAGCAGAATGGAGTTAGAACCAGGTCTCCTGATGTCCATCCTTGAGTTTTTTTCTCATCACCCTGTTGCCTCCTGGGTATGGGTCTCACAGCAGTTCTTGGCCTGTCATATCCAAGAAGTCTCCCTTCACAGAAGGCTCCTTCATCTCAGGCAGGCAGGGCTTTTCTGGTTCTGATGGGTGGCTTTTTTAATCCTCCAGTACCAACTGTCTCCCTGTTTCTATCCATCCCTTTCCTTGGAAAGATCTCCTGGGGTCTTCAGTGGCCACATGATGGGTAGCCTGGGTTTGCTGCCCAGCAGCAAACCTAGGGACAATGGGCACATGCCTTGGCTTCTGGGCATGCTGATCCTTTTCTTCAGAGAGGTCAGTTGGGGGAGGGGGGGGGAAGGGGGTGGAATCCAGTGACTTCTCCAGCCTTAAGAATTCCTGTCCTCCTCCTCAGTCTGACCCTCGCTCTGCCTGCCTGGGCCACAGCAGTGCCCACGGGCAGTGCAGTGAGAAAAGGAGGGAGACCTGGGTTTGCTGGTTTTCTTGGCCAGGCACCAGGAGCATGAGTCCTGCCCACCCTTTTTCTGCCAGCCTGCAGTCTCCACTAGCTCCTCTCCCTCTCTCACCCGCCTGTCCCTCCGGGCTGCTCAGGCGCCACCACTACTGTCCCCAACCCGCCCCGCCAGCCTGAGCAAAGGGCAGCGTGACTCACGGCGGCGGCGGCGCTGCCACCAGCCCACGGCTTGCCCGAGGCATATAAAGGCCGCCCGGCGGGCCGCGGCGATTCCTGCCCGGCCCGAGGCGCGCAGAGCATGGCCAGGGGCGCGGAGCGAGGTCGCGGGGACGCCGGCTGGGGGCTGCGGGGCGCTCTGGCGGCGGTGGCGCTGCTCTCGGCGCTCAATGCCGCTGGCACGGTGTTCGCGCTGTGCCAGTGGCGCGGGCTGAGCGCGGCGGTGCGGGCGCTGGAGGCTCAGCAGGGCCGGGAGCAGCGCGAGGACAGCGCCCTGCGCTCATTCCTGGCCGAGTTGAGTCGCGCGCGGCGCAAGGCGCCGGCTCCTCCCCCGGACCCCGCAAGCGCCGCGCGCAATAAGCGCAGCCACGGCGGGGAGCCCGCGCCGCACATCCGCGCAGAGAGCCACGACATGCTGATGATGATGACCTACTCCATGGTGCCGGTAGGCGGGGGCTTGGCTCCCAGTGGCGCCTCCGCCGGGGTGGGCGGCGGGCAGGGCGGGAAGAGAGGCCCAGAGGTCCTGTGCTCCCCTGGATGGAGGGCGAGGAGCCGAGAGAGGGCCCTGGGCTTGAGCACGGCTGGGAATGTCACCTGGGCCAGCACCTTAGCCCTCTGAGGTCAGTTTCCTCATCTGTTCCTCATCCTTCTTTGAGTCGGCAGATAAATGAGGGGCGCAGGCAGTGTTTTTAAGAGCCTACTTTCCTTCCTTACTTCGAACAAAACTTTTCACAGCACGGGGAAGACATTTCTGAGGGCGCAGGCTTCTTCAATAAAAGGATTCTTTCCCTGGCTTCATCTAGTGGTCTGGCTTTTCACCTGGCCTCGGACCATCCTCACGAGATCGGTTGAAGCGAACACAGTCCACTCTAATTTTATCAATCACCTGGGACCTTGATGCATAAAAAGTTACTCTTAGGTAAAGCGATTCCAAATGGGAAGATTGATATAGAGAAATTTGCTTAAAATTCACCGTGAAAGCTGAGGTTCTAATGTGGGCTCCAGCGGGTCTATGGAACTTCAGAAATTACCAGTGTGCACTCAAGGGGCCGTGCATCTAGGGAGAGTGCATTAATTTCATTAGCTTTTCATTCGATTTGCACTCCCCCAAGAAGATTTAAGAAACTCTGCTCTTAAAAAAAAAAAGGACTTAAAGCAAAGCCTCAAAAATCTTTTTTTTTCCAGTTTCAAGTTTTTTTTGCTTTTGCTGTTTTCAACTCAATAATTATCTAACAATTACATTCAGATCACATTGCAGTTCCCCATTCCATTTCATTATCCTTTACAACCACAGGAGTCTTGCTTCATTTTATAATTACAAAGATTTCAGTTCTGTCGTCCCAAGAGTGAGCCATACTTCAGAATCCTAGGTATTTGAAGATAAACTCACTTAAAGCTTCTGTTATCATAGAAACTTTTAAATATCTTATATGAGCAGACATGCTTTTACAACTACAACATGGAAGTATTACACACTGCAATACGTCTTTTGAGAGAGACCAAATTTTTCCATTCCTGGCTTCTTCTTCGTCATCTTCTTTTTTTAAACCTATGTCATCATTTAACTATCTGGGTCCAAGCAAATTTTTTAAAAGACCTCTCTAAAATGAAGAAGACATAGACACACTTTGGGGAATTTACTCTTTCCCTTGGTTCCCTACCATGTATTTTGAGGGTTTTTTGAAACCCTTCAAGAAGGATGCATCTGAGCATCAACATTTTACATTTTTAATCTAGAAGCTTCTGTATTGCAGCCTGTTCAGTCACTAACCCAACAGGATGGAGAGATCCATTTCTGTGTTAGCCTGAAAGCCAGATTTAACTACTACCACCTTCTCTGTTATAGGTCAGAGGGCAGAAACATCACATTTGTCAGGCTGAGAAGCATTCATAGATTATCACCAACTCATCCACCACGTGTAATGGGTATGCTTTGACCTTATAGTGTCATTGAAGGAATTTCCATGCAGGTCTGGAGGAAGCAACTGTCATATTGCTGACTTTCTGGTTGGGAGTAGTTCTCAAGCAGTAGTCTAGGGGTCAACCTGGAAGCACACGAAAATGCAGATTCCAGGGTCCCACCCTCATACTTATAAAATTATCATCCCCAGAATTGTCTTCCTTAAGAAGTCCTCTGATTCCCATTCCCCCACCTTCCCATCCCCTTGTGAGTTTGATACAGGGGTCCAGGGGCCACTTTGAGAAAGCTGCTTTAGATCACTGCTTCTCTACTTTATTTATTTATTTTTTTAGTGTTTACTTATTTATTTTGAGAGAGAGAGAGAGAAAGAGAGAAAATGCTTGCACGTGCACAAATAAGTGAGCAGGAGAGGGGCAGAGAAAGAGGGAGAGAGAGAATCACAAGCAGGCTGTGTGCTCTCAGCACTGAGCCCAGGGGCCAGGGCTCCATCTCACTACCAAACCTTGAGATCAAGACGTGAGCTGAAATCAAGAGCCACTCAGATGCCCACACCACTTCTCTACTTTAATATGCACATGAATATCCTGATGATCTTTTTCAAATGCAGATTCTGACTCAGAAGGTCTAATTTCAGGCTTGAGATTCTGCACTTCTCATAAACTTCCGCTGATATCAAAGCTGCTGGTTTGAGGACCACACTTTGAATACCACGGTTCTAGAGTGATGGTTGCACATTGAAATCACATAGGGAGCTTTAAGCATGACTGATGCCTGGATCCCACGACCAGAGATTCTGAATTAATTGTTAGAGGTGCAGCCTGGGGTGCCCGGACATTGGCATACCTTCCTGATGACAGTGAGCAGCATTAAGCATCTCACTTCCACCAGGTCTCTTTTGAGGTCTCTGCTTCAAGCAGAGGCACCAATTTTATTGCTGAAAGCCCTTTACTTTATTCTAGCCATATTCTTATCATTCATCTTTGCAAATTTTTCTCATTTTTACTCTCTGCCTTTCTCAGAACAGAGAATTATTCACATGAGGAAACGGTGTTTTAAAAAGCACTTTCACAAGCACCTCTAGTAGAAAAGTTGCTAAGAAAGGCACCTGGGTGGCTCAGTTGGTAAGCATCTGACTTCAGCTCAGGTCATGATCTCACGGTTCATAAGTTCAAGCCCCATGTCAGGCTCTGTACTGACAGCTCAAAGCCCTGGAGCCTGCTTAGGAATCTGTGTCTCCTTCTCTCTCTGCCCTTCACCTGTTCGTGCTCTGTCTCTCTCTCTCTCAAAAATAAATATTAAAAACTATTAAAAAAAAGTTAAGTTGCTAAGAGAACTGTTTATACATCATAGAGGTCACTGTGCACACATGTTATGGTTGAAATCTATACCTTCCCCCACCCTTTTATACAGCACCAGGAGGTTTTGAATGAGGATGAGATCAGAGGTTCCCCTCCGCTCTGCCACCCCACTCCACTGAGGTTCCATGTCCTTAGAGATCTAGGAACAAAAAAATAAGTGGTAGGCAGATTAATGTCAGCATTTCAGAAAGGCTCATTTATCCAAGATGAGCCTCCTCAAGCTAACTGGCACTTCAAATTCTGTGCTTTTGGCTGAGAGTATATATCAGCTCAGCATGGTAATCCTGCTTAGCACATTCTGCCCAGAAACTGGTTGTTGGAAGGGCAACATAACTAATCATTACTTAAGAACAGTTAGTTTGGTACAGCCAAACGCATTAAATCCTTAAAAACAACTGGGTACTTTGGAGAAAAGTCATAAGGGCCTGGGTACCACTGAGCTAGACCAGCATTGGGAACCCATCTGCCAGGAACTCATGCAGGAAATGGGGCCTCTGTTTAGTCCCCGCCCCACTTCACACTGCCCCCCATCTCACTTTCCCCATCGGCTGCTCTCTCATCCCATTCTCTAGGTCTTACACTTACTGGTGTTCTGGTAGCTTCATCATCCTGTCCAAAATCTAGGGTCATGCCCCCAGTAGGAAAAGGGTTTTATTTCTCACAATGAACACCCTAAGAAGCTCTAAATGGTTGAAGATTTACATTTTTAAAAAATGAAACTCTAAAATTACTAGAGGAAAAGAAGGGTAAATTCATTTTTAATGTTGGAATGGGGAAAATCTTTCTTTTAAACAACTAGAAAGCCAGAAGCAAATAGTAAACAAATATAACTGCATTTAAAAAGCACACACAACAACAAAAGCAAGCACATGCACCCTGTAAACAAACGTAAACGATAAATGACAAACTGGAAAAAAAAATTTGCAGCTCATACCATAGATATAAGGCTAATCTTCTGAATATATATAGCATTCCTATAAGTTAATAAGGAAAAAAAAACACAAGAATTTAATAGGAAAATCAGCAAACATAGGAATCCAATAGGAAAATGGAACACAGTTCTCAGAAAAAGAAATACAAATGTTTCTAAGTAAACATGTAAGAAAAGATGTCTAAGCTTAAAAATACAAATTACACCTGTCCTGAAACATAATTTTCACCTGTCAGAATGACAAAACTACAAACGTCTGACCACACATTCTCTTGGGGAAGCTGAAGAGAAATAGACATGCTTTTGCATTGCTGTTTGGACTGCAAATTAGTATTACCCATATGGAAAGCAATTTGGCAATACCTAAAAACATTACAAATACGTTTACCCTGTGACCCAGAAATATCACTTGTGGGAATTTATTCTGAATATATAAAAATATATATATTTTTATATATTCAGGATATATTCATATCCTATGAAATGATATATGCACATATGCAGTGTGGAATATTTGTAAAAGCAAAATATTTTTATTAACAACCTGTGCCCATCAGTACGGAACTAGTTAAATAAACTAACCTATGCACCCACTGGAATAGGTAGCTGTAAAATGAGAATGAGGAAATTCTCTATGTGCCATTATTGGAATAGTCCTTGGGATATATTTTAAGTGAAGAAATCAAGGCAGAGAAAAATATATATTGTATTACCTTGTATAAGGAAGAAGCAGAAAAATAAGTGAAGATACTAACAAAAGTACTTACTTAGGGAGATTGGGGATAAAATGGGAATGAGACTTTCACTGTATAGCTTTGTGTATTATTTTGACATTTGAACCGTATTATTGTGTTACTCTAATTGTGAGTAATAAGGCCATAACCACAAGGCTACATGGCCACTGACCCTGGACTGGAGGACAATAGGGTGTGGCAGAGACTTTGCCAGCCTGAAGTTCATGCACTGTGTCTAAAGGGAGGCTCTCAATGATTGTTGCTGTACAAGAGCAAGATTGTTGATTTTTTTTTTTTTTGAAGAGAAGTTTAAAAATCTGACTCTTTATTTGAAATCTCTTGGCTTTGAAATATTGACAAAAATTCCAAAAAAATATTTTTAACTGGCTGAGTGCGTTGGCCAAACAACACTCACATTGTTAAGGGCCATGCTGGGACTACCGAGCTTAGTTCTGAGCAGTCTCTTCTTATAATCATGAGTGGTTTTAAACAAAAATGGCTTTATTTCGCTCCACCACATCCCCTCCCCCACTCATTTCCTACCCTGGTTCTGCAAGGATAGCGGTAACTCTGCCACTGTTATTGTTGGTTGAGTGGAGATGGGTTTCTTTGTGTGTTTGGTTTGGTTTGGGTTTTGTTTTGTTTTTTGGCTTTCTAAAAATCAACTCCACCTTCAGTGGATAGAGATTTCCCATCACTGTGGCTTTTCAAAAGCATGTGCTCCAGTTTGGAGGATAGTTCTCAAGGAGGAGATGCCAGCGGTGTTAAGCTATGTAATGCATTATTATGACAATCAGAGCTTTTTGTGATGACTGTAATGAGGTACGCTTTTATGGATCTATACATTATCTTGTTTATAGGGGGACATCACATTACCTACAGTCAGAGCTCCTGTTTGATTGGATGCTATATTTCCTTGAAGGCCCTAACTTGGCTGTGCCAGGGTTTACCTCCCTTTCCTACTTCTTGGAGTGAATCACTTCCAGGTGATATAAAAGCTGAGGATTTAGGGGCGCCTGGGTGGCTCAGTCGGTTAAGCTTCTAACTCTTGACTTGGGCTCAGGTCATGATCTCACGGTTCATGAGTTCACAAGTCCCCTCATGGAGCTCTGTGCTGACAGTGCAGACCCTGCTTCAGATTCTCTCTCTCTCTCCCTCTTTGCCCCTCCTCTACTCGTACTCTCTCTCTCTCTGAAAATAAATAAATAAACTTCAAAACAAAAACAAACTGAGGATTTAGACTAGGGATCAACAAACTATGCCTTGTAACCAAATCAAGTTTGTCACTTGATTTTGTACAGCCCACAAAGTAAGATTTTTACATGTATAAATGGTTAGGGGAAAAAATCAAAAGAATAATGATATTACATGACACAAACATTATGTAAAATTCAAATTTCATTAGTCATAAATAATGTTTTGTTGGAATACAACTATGCTCATAGTTGGTACTGCAAACACACCCGTAAACTTGACTCATGATGGCATGTTGAGGAAGACAAGTGAGAGCTAGCTCCTTAGTTACATCCTTCGGACACTTTCTTTGTCAAAACACATTTTGCACACATGCAAATAAAACACTCAATGCAGATACATAATTGTCGCGATTCTCTAAGGACATATGTAAAAACCAAGTGGGCCAAGACTGAGCATCTAGACCCACCGAGAACAGGGCAGTTGTGTTGACCATGTGAATGGCATTAAGCCATTTGGAACCACTCCCAGATCCTGGAGCTATTCAAAAGCTCTTAGTCTCTTACTAGCCAAAGTGTTAGAGGTGAGGGCAGCAGTTACAAGCCTGCTAAGCTATAGCAGGCTATAGCCTGAACAGGATGGAACTTCTGGGGCCTAATATATTGCCCACTCTCTCTGTTTCCTGCCTTTCCTTCAACCTTTATTGCCTCTATGCCAGAGATAAAATGAATTGTTTTCCTTTGGAACTCAAAGGCACATGCCCCCCTGGAATAGTACCACTCCACTCTGGAGAGACGGCAGAGCCCCCAAACCAGCCCGTCATTTAGTGGCCCAATAGACCACAGGCTGAGAGATGCTTGAGAAGAGGGACCTTTCTGGGTGAGTTCCAGAACAACTTCTTAGAGTAGGAGTCTTCCATTGCTAAGAGATTATTTATCTTTGCCATTGCTCTCGTCCCAGGATCTCTCTATGGCTAGTCCAGGCTCACCATCACATGGTACTCCTTACACCTTTGGCCACTGTGTGCCCACCCTAACTTGAGTAACCTGGGATTCCTTCCTCACTTTCAGGTTCCCAGCCAAATTCTCTCTCCCTCATGCTTCCCTGAGTATGTTGTAGTGGTGAGCAGTGTGGCCCCGGGAGTCAGACAGATTCACATTCTGGGCCCACAGCCTTGTAGCTGGGCCACCTTGGGCAAGTCTTTTAATGTGAGAAGTAAAGGAGATGATTCATTTTCGGAAATAACCAAATAAAAACTGTGCTGTCTAGTTAACGGTAGGTTTACAACCTATTGGAAAAAATGTATGAACCCTCTTTCCCCCCCATCCCCGCCGCCCCCCTCCCCGCCCCCCCCGCCGATGCTGCAACAATGGAGTCCCAAACCTTTAGGCACTTTACTTCTTGGTTCTTCTTCCCCTCTCTGTTTTGTGGGCTTATTTTTATGGGCTTATTTGCAGGGACTTTGCAATGAGCATGAGCCAAAGAACAAAGGGAGGAGAGAATGAAAGTGTCACCTGAGGGCATGTACATTTGTTCCAATCAGACTACTTTTTGCTTTACACGGGCATAGGTGACTTCTAGGTAAGGCTCTAACTTCTGTAGTACTCAGCCAATGAGGAACCAGGGGAGGGACTTGCATGCTAGGAGATAAATTGTCTGTTGTAACTGCCCCAAGTGTGCCTGTCCATCAGGCACCTGCTCTTACAAGAATGTTGATTAAAGCCTCACTTCACTGTGCTCCGAGTCTCTGTGCCCCTCCTTTGATCGGGTCAGTGGGCCTATTCCTCACATTAACTTCTCCAAACTTCAGTTTGCTCATCTGTAAGACTGAGATAATAGCATGCACCTTATCTTGTTCTTAGGAGATTTAAGGGAAATGATGTAGATAAAGTATAGCACCTGGTATAGCCAGGTTCCCAATAGCTATTCATTGTTACTGTTATGAAGATTTTTCATTATTACTTTATCATTAGCCCTTCTTGCCCCATGCTCTCAGCATCTTATTTCTGGGTTTATTCTTTATCACCAATTCCTTCAGAATGCCAAGTTGTCTATCCGTAGGTACTTCTGTCAGCTGCTGCTTTGGGATAATATTTGGCCTCTTGACACCTAGATTGACATCATACCAACCTAAATCATCTTGTGAAAATAAAACAGAGTGAGCTTAATATGCTGACAGGGCTTCTTGAGCAGGTCAGGATTTCCTGGGCCCTCACCCCTTCTGCATGGCCACTGATGACAAGGTTTGACAACCATGAAGAGGAAGTCATCTTGACCCCCTTTCTAATTGGCTTAGCTGATTTTAACTTCTACTGGTTACTGTTGGTCACAGTCCTAAAAAGTGCTTTGGATGCTTTCATTTGGAAAATTGAGAAAATGACAGTAAAAGGTAGAGCAAAACAACTTCTAAGAAAGAAGAACAGTTTACTTCTTAGGGGTCTCATGTTCTCCAGGATATGATTAACTATGTAGGAACTATCAGAACAGGTTTTATATCTGATAAAACATACTTATTTGAGAAAAAAAATTTTTTTTTCTCTGCATTCCTCAAACTTACCCCCTTGCCCCTGAAAAAGAAATCCTTGGCCAAATCTAGTTGACATTCAAGCTTAATTTACATGCATTTTATCTACAGACTAAAGGTCATGTTGTGTGAAATAAGCTGAAGCTTTTAGGTTGTGATTCTGCTACAAAGGGAGCATTTTTCAGCCCATCAGTTGCTTTTATGTAGCTCTTTGGGTTTTAACAGCTCTATATTTTAAGTAGATATAATTTACTTCTAGTTTAACTGAAGTTCAAGACACAATTTTCTTCACTTAAGGGTAGAGTTAAAACAACAAGGCCAACTAAATATCATTCAAGATGCAATTTGTGGAGTTTGTTCTGAATGCAATAGAGTAACCCTTTCATCTGCCATTCAGAAAGTTTCCTGTATTTAGCAAAGTGCTGGAAACTTTGGAGACCCTGCCTGAGCTGTATGTAAAAACTGTGAAGTACTTGGGAAAAAATTGTGGACAACTATATCCAAATTAAATGATGAACTGCTACTCCAAATTATTCCCTGGTTTTTCAGTAACCTAATGTATGAGTATTGGAGTCTGGAATCATTTTTACTTGAGGGTGGAATATGCCTCTAGGCAAAACTTGAGGACCTTAGAATTAATCCCTCTGAACAGGGAGACCTTTAGACAAAAATCCTTTACAGTGAGCTGTGTGATTAGCATTGGGGCAGTCAAGAAGAGAGAAATCAATTCTCACTAAGGTGATGAAGGAAGTTATCATGGAGGAAACAGAATGTGAAGTGAGCAATATAGGGCTGGTAAGATTTGGGCAGGCAAGGAGGTCAAATCACTCCAAGGGCAGATAATAACTTAAGTCAAGCTCAAGGGACTGGAATGAAAATGGTACCAGGCTGGAAGAGCAAGGAACCAAGGAGGTCTTGCTGCATTGGGGAGTTTGGGCTGGGGGGGGGGGTGGAATTCCTTGAATTTACACTTTTGAGAAGTTGAGTCTGAATCTGATGGGCAATTGGGAGCATTGTAGACCCTTTATCAGGAAGGAGTCATGAAGAAAGTCATTCTGTAGCACTGGTCTGGTAGTGCAATGCAGGAAAAGCAGGAAAGAGACCAGAGGCAAGAAGAAAATTAGGAAGTTATTGCCTTAGTCCAGGCAAGAAATGATTTATGTCTGGCTAAGGTGGTGGCATAAGAAATGGAGAAGATATATGTCCTACAAATACCAAGACGGAAGAATGAATTGAACTGGTAACTAATTGGATATAATAAAGAGAAAGGAACCATTTAGTCTAGATCCATCCAATACTGAGAAGCATGGTGGCATCACTGGTAGGATTGAGGAAACACTGAAGCAAGTTAATTTAGAAGTGAGGATGCTGAATGTGTTTTGAGACTGAATATGAGATGAAAAGGTTCGGGGGGAAGGGAAGGAAAACTGAGGAAGAAAAGAGTATTCAGAGAAAGGAGAACATCCTGCTTCTAAGAACTCTTGTCTTCTCTGTGAGAGAGAGGTCTTCACAAGTCTGAAAAGTAATAGGCACACCCAAAACCTTTAGATTGAGTGCTAGAATCATACTGTGTTTACTTCTGACTCCCTTTGAGGTGTGTGACCTTTGACAGCTCACTCAACCTCTCTGTGCCTCAGTTCTCTCATCCTTAAGAAGGCAATGATAGCAGTGTCTATCTTAGGTGTCACATAAGTATTCAATTCAATAATTCATGTAAACTCTTTAGCATGGTGTATACAAGTTAATAAACCTGTTAGCTTATTATTACTGATATTTCAGTATTTCTCAAATACTTCCTTTCTGTGCTTCAGGGAATTTTGACACCTTGTAATAAAAACAATACAGATTGAATCAACAGAATTTGCCAGAGAAAGGGCAGATTCTAGGATGACTCAAAAGTTTGGAATCTCAGGTGATTAGGGGAACACACAGATCTCTAGAAAGAATGCTGTTTCCCAGATAGTTGTTTTTCTGGTTACTGGATCCAAAAGGAAAAAAAAAATAATATATATATATATATATATATATATATATATATATATATATGTGTGTGTGTGTGTGTGTGTGTGTATATATATTTAGGGAATTTAATTATATGAAGCATAATTTACAAATATCTTTATTCATGTCCAATGTGAACTCATTCATTCCTTCATTGACCAAATCTTTTTGAACCTCATAAGAACAGCATGTTTTTCAAAAAAAATTTTTTTAATGTTTTATTTATTATTGAGAGAGTATGAGCTGGAGGAGGCAGAGAGAGAGGGGGACATGGAATCCAAAGCAGGCTCCAGGCTCTGAGCTGTCAGCACAGCCCAACGCAGGGCTCAAACTTGTGAAATGCAAGATCATGACCTGAGCCTAAGTCAGACTCTCACCCAACTGAGCCACCCAGGTGCCCCAGAACAGCATGTTTTTTCAGACCAGTGGTCCCAATCAGCAAGTGTTCTGATGCTAAATTCATCATTAATTATTTTTTTGGGTGAGCATCTCACCCCTAAGGACCTTCTCCAAATGTTTTCTGGAGTAACCACTTACAGCTATTCCCTGAAACAAGGAGGAGGGAGGAGGGGGCTGAGCAAAGAGTAGGTTGACAAAACATCTTCACAAATGTTTTTGCTATGTACAAAGAATGCCACAGGGCAGAGTTTTGAGATAATGGTTTAATTCTTTGTCCATTTCCCAACACTGGACAAGTTACTTGCTATGGTTTATGTATACTTTTCTGACTATAAGGTAAGATAAGAATGCTTAGATAAAAATCAGAAATTACCTGAAGATGCTTGTTGAAGGGAACAATGTGAGCACAAAATATTGTTATTAACAGTTGGTGAAAGATTATTCCAGCAACATTCATGCTTCAGAAAACTCCATTAGAGACCAGGAGGAGACAAGTGATTCTCAGCTCACTTCAAAACACTCATCTCTTTCTTTCCTAACTCCTTCTGCACTTATTTGTCTGTATCACACAAACTAAAACTCTGTGTACAGTTTTGGTCTCCAATTTGTCACCTTTAGGCACCTTGTCTCCTTAAATACATCTCACCATTCTTCGCTGTGCCTCTAGTGAGGTAGTTGATGAATACCTCTTCACTGAAGAATTCATCCACAACTCAACAAGTGCAAATCTAAAGTGAGGTATCTGTCAGTTTCTGAATCTGGTTTCTTGTCCTGCTAAGAGTTTTGAAGGTGGGTCCTAGAGCATTTTTTAAATTCTTTACTCAGAATTCATGCTAGCCACCAAATAGGAGATGATATTGGTAAGACTTAGAGGCCTGCTCCACCTGTCAGAGATTCATTCATTCAATATGTGGTTACTGAGCAACTACTATGTCCCAGGCACTATTGTGGGTGCATGAGAGACAGTATGAATGAAGCATACAAATCCCCATCCTCTTGGACTTTATGTTCTGGAAGGGAAGGGCAGGCAAAAACCAAAGTACAAAATACATACAGTATTAGGGGTGATAAGTGCTATGGAAAATGATAAAGTAGGGGTGGGGATTAAAGAGGGGGAAACAGGAAGATGCAATTACCAGTCATGTGAGTAGGGAAGGCTTCACTGAGAAGGTGATGTTTGAGCAAACACTTGAAGAAGGGGGAAATGAGCCATGTAAATATCTGGGGAAGGGCCATTCAGGCAGAGGGAACAGCAAGTGCAAAGGCCACAAAAAAGGAAACTGGAGCGGAGTGAGTGGGAGGGAGAAGCCAGTCAGAAAGGAGGTCAGAAAGATAATTGAGGGGGCCAGATAACAGTTCGCATATTGCTTTGCAAGCTGTTGTAAGGACACTGACGTTTATCGGGAGTCTTTGGAGGTTTTCAGGCAGAGGAGTGACATGATCTGACCTTCCTTTTCAGTGAATCCCTATGATGACACTAGATTCTGTATGGGGCAGGGTTGGCAGTGGAAGCAGGAAGGCCTTTTAGATACCTATTGTGATAATCTAGATGAAATAAGATAGTGACTTAGATCAGAGTGCTGGCAGCAGAAATGATAAGAAGTGGACAGTACCTAAATAAATCTGATGGTCGAGCTGATGGCATTTGCTCACAATCTGAATATAGGTGTGAGGAGGAAAATAGATATTAAATGACTTCAAGGTTATTGGCCAAGCCAATGGAATTGCCTTTAACTGAGATGGCAGAACTATAACTGTTTAAGAGGAATATCAGGAGTTCAGTATGGGGCATGTTAACATTGAGATTTCCTTGAGATGTTCAAGTGAAGAGGTCCAAGAGGGAGATGCATACCAGAGTCTGGGAAGGGGTCCCAGTTGGAAGTGTCCCCAGAAAATAGCAGAAGTGCTGAGTATGAGCATATTTATTACCTGGACACTGGCAGGCTCTAACCAAGAATCTATCCACTCCTTATTAAACTCAGACTGTTGGGAAAAAAAATAACAACTCGGGGCGCCTGGGTGGCTCAGTTGGTTGAGTGTCCTACTTCGGCTCAGGTCATGATCTCACAATTAATGAGTTCAAGCCCCATATCGGGCTCTGTGCTGACAGCTCAGAGCCTGGAGCCTCTTTCAGATTCTCTGTCCTCCTCTCGCTCTGCTCCTACACCACTTATGCTCTGTCTCTCAAAAATAAATAAAAACATTAAAAAAAAACCTCTTTTACAAATAACTAGATTAAACCAATTAACTGTATTGTGAGCCTTTTGTGCCCAAAGATTTTGTCTTACCTTTATAAGCACAGAGCCCAGCTTATCAAGTGTTTGCTGATAAATAAATAGGTACTTCTAATCATTCAGAAATATTTTAGAAATAAATTCAAAAGAAATCTTTTAGCAACTAAGTAATATGTAAGTTAATGTAACAAATGCTAAGTGCCTGTTCTGGGCAGTGTGGGTGCACACTGTGGATGATGAGGAAGAATAGGAAAGGAATCCCCAACAAATTTATTGGCTAGTGGGAAGAAAAAGACAAATCCTCAAAAACTTGTGACACAAAGCAAAGGATAATAGGATTCTAAGAGAAATAAGATGAAAATCCAGTGGGCAATCAAGAAAGGTGTCAAGAAAGAGGCAGCATTTGAGCCAAGGCTAGAAGGATGGACAGGACTTCACAAGGCAAGTACTGGGTGGAGGTAAGAAGGGACTTGAACAGCAGGTGCTTTGTTTTAACTCAAGCATGATATGGGTTGACATAAAAATATCTGAAAGTCTTTGCCTTTGTTGTTGAAAATTATTTTGAATACAGAAACTGTGAATACAGAATTTAAAGATGTTATCCCACCATCTTCTTACTTGCTTTGTTTCCAAGAAGAAGACTGTTGTTATCCTTGTCTTTGTTCCCCTGTATGGATTGTGTCTCCCCCCACCCCCGGCTACCCTTAAGATTTTACCTTTAATACATGTTTAAGCAGTTTTATTATGATATGCCCTAGTGTCATTTTCTTCATGGTTCCTGTGCTTGGGTTTTGTTGAGCTTGTTGGAGATACAGATTTATAGTTTTCTTGAAATCTTGGAAAGTTTTCTGCTATTATTTCTTCAATATTTTTCTGACCCCTTCTCTACGCCTGCCAGTCAGGGACTCTAATTACATATGTGTTGGGCTACTTGGAGCTGTCCCACAGCTCACTGATGATCTCTTCACTTTTTATGTCTTTTTTCTCTCTGTGTTCTATTTTGGCTAGTTGCTATTGCTGTGTCTTCACATTCACTAATCTTTCTTCAGCAATATCTAATCTGATTTTAGTCCCATTCAATGTACTTTCCATCTAGACATTGTAATTTTCATTGCTAAAAGTTTGAATTAGGTGTTTTTTTATATTTTTTATGTTTCTATTTAACATGTTCAATCTTGCTTTAGTTTCTTGAACATTTGGAATACAGTTAAAATAAATGTTTCATTGTCTTTGCCTACTAATGCATTCATTTGTATCATTTCTGCATGAGTTTCACTTGATTGATTATTTTTTCCTCATTATGGGTTGTGTTTTCCTGCTTCTTTGCAGGTCTGGTAATTTGCTATTGGATGCTAGACATTGTGATTTTACCTTATTGGGGGGTGCTTATAGCTCAATTAGGCACTCTTTATATCAAGGAGTAGAAAACACACAGCCTTGGGTAACTTCCACATGGCTGACAGGTCACTGAGGTTTACAGAGGTTAAACATCGTGCTTAAGATCACAAAGCTGGTGAGTGAAAAAAATGGAATTCAGATCAGATGGAGTTGGATCTGACTCTAAAGCCTGTGTTCTTTACACCACACCTTTTGGGAGTTGAACATTTTTCATTTCAGGTAGTAAAATCTGTAAAGCCTTTCATTTATGGGTTCTTCTTTTTCTTTTATGCTTAGAATGTTCTTCCCTATCTTAAGATCTTAAGATCAAATCATCACCTCTATTTACTCATAGTTACATATAATTTCATTTGAAATCTGTTCCAACACATTTGCATGTGTTTTAACTATACAGAGATAAAAGGAACCTTTCTTTCTCCTTTAAGAAACAATTGGCCAGAATTAGTTAATAGATTGCTGGATTTGAAAATAGGCAATTCACTACAAAACAACTTCTTAAAGTAAGGGCAAGGATTTGAGATTAGTAACTTGACTTAAAATGCTACTTTTTCTTTCTTTCTTTTGAATTTTGGGGTTGGGGGGAGAATTGTCTCAGATAGATTCAATGTCACATTGACTGTGTTTGCACCTGATGGAAGAAAGATGTGAACACAGGAGATACTGGGAGAATGTGTTTCTGAGAGAGTGGCCCAAGTTTCTGGTTCTGCAGTTGGGTAAGCCCATTGATGAGAGGAGGGCTCCTTACTGCCAAAAACTCTGACCCAGCCTATCAACATAAGGAAAACCAAAAGGTCTGGCCATTCCTGAGATGCAGCTGCTTGAACTGCCCACAGGACAAGACTGAGAACCTGGGGCTTGTTGGTGCCTGAGAGGCACCTGGTGGGAGAAGGGAAAGGCTTAAGAAGGGGGTCATAATGACCAATAGCAACTTCTGTTTAATGGGTTAGGGAGCTTATCAATTTATGTCTGGCTATTTCTATAAATCCTACTCTGTTTTCCATTTTAAAGATAGCAACTAGACTTTAGTCAAATACTTTTATTAAATAGTATGAATTAATGATTTTTCAAAAATCAGAACCAGCCCGTTTATGTTCAAATCATGAACTGATACCTTTATAAAACACCAATACAAACATATAAAGTTGTTTTTATCATGACTTTATTACTCCTCCCAGATGCTTCCTAGGGTAAGTATTGTCATGAGTCCTATTTTGTCAAGGGTCTGGGGCACTTGTACTAAGTCCTGTGCAGTCAACAAGAAACAACAGATATCTGCCACCACTGTTTGACCTGAGGTCAGAGCCTGAAGAAGGCCTTGAAGCACACTTGGGGGAGGAAATGCTCCTTCAGGGACTTGCACTGAACATTTTCATATGTTCTCAGTGTTAATAAATGTCCTGAGGCGCTGATCCCAGCTGAAAGCAATTTTGCTGGAGACACTGGATGAGGATGTTTGCTGGAACCATCTCTTCCAACTGGGATTTCAGTGAGTCCTGAGCCCAACCCCAGCTGCTTCTGTGACTGCGTGCCAGAGGGCTGGCCAAGGCTTGTGGGTGGACTCTGAACCAACACTCTTTAATTATTTGTTTAGCATTTTGTTAGAATCCGGGCAGTGACTAAGGCAGGGTAAGAAGGAAGGTGGCAGGAGGCTGTGCTGTCTCCAGCAGTTCTATAGCTCTGCAAAATAAATGCCTGAGGGAGAAGTAGTCCAACCACTGCTCCTTGGAGGGCAGACTGGCCTCCATACCCATCCTAATCCACTTGGTAAAGCAAGAGTTGTTGGTGAATGGCATGGTTCCCCATGGCATTGGATTTTCATTGATGTTTGAGACTCCTTTTCACGTCAGCATCCCCATCTCTGCCTAGCTGACCCAGCCCTAACCAGCTGGGTGCAGAGCTCATGCAGGTGCCTCTACTCAAGACAGCATTAAAGGTCTAGGTTATTCCCCTGCATACCAGGGGGAATATCTATTATTTCTGGTTTTGTAGTGATGTTGATACGGACAGGAAGGGGACAGTGATGTCTCAGGGATTATGTCTAGGATAATCCTGGCAGCTCCATGCTCCTGTTTCTAGGCATTAGTGGCATGTCTTCCAAAATAAAGTTATCTTAAACAAGCAGTCACAAAGAGAGATAGGTAACCACATGCTAGATGTTCATTTCTCATAAAACAATGTTACTGCTGGTTGGAAAGGAATAATATAATTGTTTGAGGAGTATATTCTCCTCCTAATTGAGTAACCAATTATGAAGTGTTTATCTAGTACTTACTTTGTGCGTAATGCCATTCTAATGCTGGGAAAGAGAACTAAGGAGTGAACGGGGCATACAGAAAAAGGATGAAACAGTCCCTACCAATAAGAACCATCTGGTTGAGAAGCCAGAGCAACACATGAAAAAGTGTGCCAACAACCAGCCATGTGGTAATGCTGCTGGGCTCAAACCGGGAACAGTCAGTGGGAACGGAGGTCTTTGGGGTAAGACCTGGGCAGGGTTTTGTTGGACCCTCAGGATTCCAGTCAGGATAAACTGACAGGATCACTCACCTGAGTGATCATCTGAGCTGACAAATGCCTGGACCTTTGGCTGATCCTCCTGCGGGCCTGCAGGAACAAGGTCATACTCAAGAATTTCACCCCCATAAAAGGCAAAGTCCATCTTCCCATTGGGAATTGCAGATTGTCATACCATGTCTTGGCCCCAGTGTGAATTCTCGTCTTTCACAGGGCTGAGTCCAGGGTGACTTACCCCAGCTTTGGCCTGCATGAGGGATTCCTCCAACACCTGTGGTCTAGCTCCAGCAGCTGGACCACTACATTCACAGCCCTATCTCTACAGTCAATGGTAGGCTGATTATCAGCTCTCAGGAGCTGTTTCTGAAGGATCATTTGTATGTGCATAATAACAGCAATTTGCATAATTGCAGAGAGTCATAACGAGTATTCATTTGTCTAAGAAAAATGGAATTTAAGTTACAGAATAGGTCAGATCTGAAAGGTAACTTGGAATTTGAACAGTGTTTTAGCTAGCAAACTAGAGCCTGTACTGGGGGAGCTACAGAGAAGCCTCAGCAGCACACATTGTTTACGCAGTGCTCAAACCAGAACAAACTGGTGTGGATGGGCAGGTTTGCTCTCTTTTTCATGAATCAGTCCTGAGAGTAGAAGGTGTGAGGAAGGTAGGTCAAGAGGGTAGCCAGCCAACCACCACACAGTTTTGTGTTCAGATGAACAGTGGGGACTTGCTGCATTTAGCAATACTTGTGCTGACAAGACATACTTTTCATTAAACCTTTCACTTTTGCACAGAAAAGATTTCTTAAGATTGATGTATCTTCAACTAGTGAAAATCTAATGCCCTATTCATATTAAAACTAAACGAAAGCAAAAATTTGCATTTTGAGTGGAATTGAGACAGTTCCTTTTGCAAAGGCTCAGCAGTATGAAAAGGTAGTTGTGGGAGAAAATAGCACTCAGCTCTGGAAGCCAGCTGAGTGAAACTGGGCCAGATACTCCACTTGTTCTCTCTGGTCCTCAGCTTTCTCTTCCCTCTCTTCCCTCTGACTCTAGGTCTCTGGGTGTCCCTCCCTACTTCCTCTCCCCCATCCTCTGGTTGGAGCAGAGTTTGAAATCATGTCTAGTCCAAACGTCTCATTTTACAGATAAATAAGGCCAACATCACCCTAGTTCACCCAGAGTAGCTCCATTTTTGTTTGTTTTATATTTTGGGGTTTGGCAATTTATGTGGGAAAAAGAAAAATCTTATGACTAATGAACACTTTGAAAATCACTGGACTAGACAACTGTTCTAGTTCATTCTATGGTCATTTGTCTAGAAGCAACAGGGGTCTGTCTGAGTTATTCCAAGTGATGGGAGTAATTGTGAAGGCATGATATTTGGGTTCCAGGGAAAGCTGGGCCATTAGATCCATCTTTTGAGTTCACATAATGTTTGCATGCTCACATCTCTCCCTCTAAATTACTAAAAACCTAACAAAATGACAATCTTTTAAAGAAATATCTTTTAAAACTGTATATACTATGAAGTGAAAATCTTTCTTATTGCCTTGATCTCAGTCACCAGGAGAAAAAAGAATCTCATGACACTCCCAACTTTTTTTTGTGCTTATCCAGACATGTCTAAGATATCCTTTTTAAAAAAATGTTTATTTATTTACTTTGAGAGAGAGAGAAAGCATGAGCAGGGAAGAAGCAGAAAGAGAAGGGAAACAGAGGATCTGAAGCAGTCTCCACGCTGATGACAGTAAGCCTGGTGTGGGGCTTGAACTCTTACAAACCATGAGATCATGACCTGAGCCAAAGTCGAATGCTTAACCAGCTGAGCCATCCAGGCACCCCTAAATATCCCTTTTAAACCAGAAAGTTGTATTGTCTGTTGTGGCTGCAAATGCACCTTGCTTAGCAGTACGCTAAGGCCCTCTATCAGATGAGTGTATATCATTTTACCTCATTTGTTTTCATCTGTTTAACAACTGCCTTACTGGTGAACATTTAGGTTGTTCCAGTGCTTTTGCCATCACGATGTTGCCATGAACATTCTTGTCCAGGATACCCTTCTGTTAAAAAGAAAACTGCAGGCCCCAAAATGACATCACTTAGGCCACGTCAGCAAACCGAGACTGAACACTTAACCTAACAGCACTTTCAGCCCACCACCCCCTCCAAGGAATGTAACCTTTAGCCAATCAACATGGAATTTCTTGGCCAATACTAGGAAATTTACTGATAGACCCCTTCTGCTCCCCTTAGGAGGGCAACCTTGCCTACACATTGCATTCCGTGCTAATAAATTCTTCTTTTTTTAAATGCCCTCTCTCTGAATTTATTTCTTTTGTTTAGCTCAACAGAGCTCCCCTCTGCTTGCTAGATGGGATGCTCCTGATTCATGAATCATTTACTAAAGCCAATTAGATCTTCAAATTTACTCAGTTGAATTTTGTTTTTTAACAGATTTGGTGGCAGCAGGAGGATATAAAGCTGACTTCTGATGGCATTTTGGGGACAACCAGAAACACAGTCCTGGTACCCTGCAAGCCCTTTGAGTTCACTGTCTTTCTTGCCATTTCTGAGGGCTGCTGGTGAGTCCCTCCTGGTTTGAGCTCTGCTTTTTTTGCGTTAGAGCTCCTGATCTAATTGGCTTTCTAGTTTAGGGTTATCCGGTCAGGGTAGACTGACAGGAGGCTCTAACAGATCACCAGTCCTTAGCTCTTGGTTCAGTCCACAGTGCCAATTTGGAGTCCCTTCCCAGTTCTGGTCCAGTCCACAGTCCCCATTTACTGGGGTTTGCTGGTTTAGTCCACAATGGGAATTGCTGGTGGCATACACGGTCTTCTCTTGGCCAATCGATGGAGAAATCCTTTGGTTCCTGCTGCTGCATTCAGGTGCTCATGTTTGTTTTGTCCTGTTTTGTGTAAATAAAGACTTAGTAATGGGATCCTTAAATTCTAAAGAGTTAAGTATTCTACCTTCTAGCACAGTTGCTTATTTTATATCTTACAATTTGGTCCTGGAAGTCATAAAAGTATGCAAGCTTATTTTATGTCCTAAAGAACTTGGCTTGGTCACCATCAGGTGGCAGGCCCCAAAATAAGGCCAAACAGAAATGTGAGTTGTACCCCAATTGTGGCTAGACATGGCCAGACAGAAATGTAGGTTAACTCCACTTGATAGGGTCCTACGAAACTGCTACCAGCTCTCAGAGGAATTGCAGCCTAGAAATATAATGGCCATGGTAGGGAATGTTCCAATTAGATAAGATCATTTAAGAGGTACACTTGAAAGTGAGGTCTCCCAAATTAAACAGAATGGGATACCAGTTTTAATTATCAAGTGGAAGTCTTAGTTATTGATGGAGACTCTGACTGCTCCCATTTCCTCTAAGTACTTATTCTACTAATCCTGTGTCTGAATTGTTTTTCCACCATGAAAAAACTATGCAACTGTAAACAAAAGGCTGCCAAATTAATGGCCTTAGAGACACCCTCATATCTACCTTCAAAGGAGGGCCCCCAAATCGATCCCTTCCAAAGATGACAAAACTGAGGAGTTTTCTTGCAAACTGCTCATTATTCCTTTAAACAGCCAAGGGCAGGCACCTGGGTGGCTTAGTCCATTAAGCGTCTGACTCTTGATTTTGGCTCAGATCATGATCCCAGTGTTGTGACATCAAGCCCTGTATCAGGCTCTGCACTGAGCATGGAGCCTGCTTAAGATTCTCTCTCTTCCTCTCCCTCCCTCCCTCCCTCCCTCCCTCCCTCTCTCTCTCTCTCTCTCTCTCTCTCACTCTCTCTCTCTCTCTCTCTCTGCCCCTCTCCCCTACTTGAGTGCTCTCTTTCTAAAAACAAAAAAAAAAAACCAGCAACAGCCAAGGGGATACTCTGGTAGATACCAGAGCCTGCAGAGGGAACCTGAGAAGCATTGGCATAAGTCAGTGAGAGGTGAAAATTCTTACCAGAAACAGCTCTTCTGAATCTCTGTCTGTAGTACCCTGTCAAGAGAGGAAAATAAAATATGTCGTGCCTTCCTTTCCAAATCCAAAACCATTGTTTGTTGATTCCTTCTTTCCCAAGGATATTTATTGCCTCCTGGCTTGTCTTGTTTTACATAAATGGGTTTTGCTTTCTTCCTGACTGGGACAAGCAGATTGCTGGTTCTTTCTTTGGGCTGTGTTTGAGAGAGGCTCTGGATTTGGGGAAGGCAATACTCTTTGCACCCCCTTGTCTTATACCCAGGAGAGTTATGCAGTACTGCCAGAGATATTCAAAATTGGAACTATGTCCCCAAAAGGAAAGAAACCAATTAAGAATAATGTAGTTGCATAGGTGAATCAATCTATGATGTCATTTAAGTTATAGCTTAACTCGGAGGAATTGAGAGCCATTATCCAAATGTTATATATTTTTTACAAAACCAAAGTTAGCTCTAGAGGCAATTAAAAATTCACCTATTCCTTTACCAAATCCAAAACTTTTCTTGTTTGTCTTGTAGATTATTGGCTTTAGGAAACCCAAGCCCTTCCTGGGAGAACTTATATTCTTTCTCTGTTCCTTGATGTATACATTTTATCGTGTCTTTGAAATATAAACAAAGTCCACAATTACCTGAGACTGAAGGATACTTAATCTCATCCCAGAAAAGGGATTTAAAATCCAGTGGTCTTTGAAATTTTCAAGAAGCAAAGTTTTTTTAATGTTTATTCTTATTTTTGAGAGAGAGAGTGAGGGAGCACTCTTTCTCCCCCACCCTCCACATGAGCAGGGGAGGGGCAGAGAGAGGGAGACAGAGGATCCAGAGCAGGCTCTGTGCTGACAGCAGCGAGCCTGATTCAAGGCTCAAACTCATGAACCATGATGAGATCATGACCTGAGCTGAAGTCAGATGCTTAACTGTCTGAGCCACCCAGGTGCCCCGAGCAAAGCCTTTTTAAAATACAAATGGTTAGGGGCGCCTGGGTGGCGCAGTCGGTTAAGCGTCCGACTTCAGCCAGGTCACGATCTCGCGGTCCGTGAGTTCGAGCCCCGCGTCGGGCTCTGGGCTGATGGCTCAGAGCCTGGAGCCTGTTTCCGATTCTGTGTCTCCCTCTCTCTCTGCCCCTCCCCCGTTCATGCTCTGTCTCTCTCTGTCCCAAAAATAAATAAATGTTGAAAAAAAAAATAAAAAAATAAAATACAAATGGTTAAATGCACAAACTCTAGCACAGCCTATTTAATTCCAGGGACAAATATGAATCTTAAAAATATTCTCCACAAATATTTATAACTATAAGGCCTTTACATCTGTCTGCATGTGCATCCATATATATGTTGTAAATGTGGGGTATTTTTCTATCTTTAGATGGAATTGCTAAAGTTAATTTGTAAAAGAGCTCTATTTAGTTATCTCAGAAAGATAGAAACTAACCAAAATATTTTTATTTTTTTTAATGTTTATTTATTATGAGAGAGAGAGAGCATGACTGGTGGAAGGGCAAAGAGAGAGGGAGAGAGAGAGAATCCCAAGCAGACTCTGCACTGAGAGCGCAGAAATCAAGAGTTGGATGATTAACTGACTGAGCCACCCAGGCTCCCCCAAATGTTTTTTAAGTTCACATGATCTGGGAAAATATTCTCTATAAAAGCTAGCTTAAGGTTGATGATTTAATTAAAACAAACATGTCTATAGAGTTATCAACATTAAATATAAATATAAAACTTTTACTCTATCTGACTTCACTGGACAAGTTAAGTTCATATTATCTCTTGCAGGATCTGTCAACAAAAAAAAACAATAGCTTAGTAGGAGAGTGGCTGACTTTGATGTCTCCTAAAGTTCTCATAGGTAATCTAAATGTAATTATTGGGAGCAAATAATTTAGATGTAAGTGAAATAAGAGTTTATAAATACATATTTTTTAATTTTTTTAATTAAAAAATTTTAATGTTTATTTCTTTTTGAGAGAAAGAGAGACAGAGCATGAGTGGGGGAGGGTTACAGAGAGAAGGAGACACAGAATCTGAAGCAGGCTCCAGGCTCTGAGCTGGAGAGCCTGACATGGGGCTCAAACCCATGAACCATGAGATCATGAACTGAGCTGAAGTTGGATACTTAACCGACTGAGCCACCCAGGTGCCCCATAGATACATATTTTTTTACAACAATTATATTTTATGGTATGTGTACTTAAAAATAGTTTCCCCAAATCTTTTTGGTAACCTGAAGGCTTTGGTAACCTGAAGCTAAGTGATGAGTTAAGTTAAATTCATTGAATATCTAGATCATTTCCAAATAAGATAAAACAATGAAACATTAAATACTGAACATAGGTTTATCTACTTTTGTTTTATTACAGAGAAACTAAAGATAAGTTTGGGTCTGTTAGTAAACACGTTTAGTGCTTTATTGAAAAACTGCACCATAAAGGGGCACCTTTATGTAACAAAAAATACATTTTTTTTGTTGAGGGAAAGGAAAGTAATTTCCTAAAGCAGGGCTGATTATTTAAAGAGAAAAACTGTAAGACAAAATCTAAATGTAAAAAATAAACTTGTAGAGGGTTTGTGGGGAAGGAGATCTTTAGAAAGAAATGTTAATATATGATCAGGGTGGCTTTCATGCAAAGGCACTGGCAACAGGCTATAAAGATCATAGTACATGTGGATAAAGTCTCTTCTGCTTTGGCAAAAATGGCCCCTCATTGCCAGACTTTTGCCACCTTGATGTCCTTATAATATGGCAACAGTCTGCTCCTAAATCAGAGAAACTAAGATGGGTAAGCAATGGCTGTAAATGAAATGAACAGTTGGGGCTATGGGAAACCCCAGATGGCTTGGTTCCTCTCAGCAACTCAAAAAAATTAAAAATTTTTTTTTCATTCCTTCCCCCACCAAGTGCATTTAAGATGACTCAAATTATGAATAGACATTGATAGGGAGACTTATATCAAATTGCTCAGTCTAGCCCTCTCTGACTTGTCAGGTCCATAATCCTGAAAAAAAAACTGTTTTTATTCCCAGAGACCTCAGACCTCCCTCTGAACCCTTTTAATACCTGCAGCTGGACTTCATTCAACTACCACTTACTATGGGTTATAATATGTTCTTGTGACTATATGTGTGTTTTCCAGAGGAGCTAAAGCTTTCCCCTGTTGCAAGACTGATGCCCTCACTATAGCGAAGAAACAGTTAAAAAGTACATTTCCCACTTGGGTTATACCTTCCGTGATCTCCAGTGATTGAGGCACCCACTTCACTGGAAAAATCATATGAGCCTTAGCAAAAACTTTACAGACTTCTTAAAATTTGATCAGTAACAAACCTTCTGCTTTCCCCTGTCATCCCATGCTAGTATGACCAGCTACTGTAAGTCTAATGTCTAAACTCAAGAAGCCTTCCCAGGGGTGCCTGGGTGGCTCAGTTGGTTAAATGTCTGACTCTTGGTTTTGGCTTAGGTCTTGATCTCACCGTCCAGTTCCTGGGATTGAGCCACGCTCTCCGTGTAGAGCCTGCTTGGGATTCTCTCTCTCCCTCTCTCTCTGCCCCCCCAACTTGTGCTCTTTTCCTCTCTCTCAAAATAAATAAATAAACTTAAAAAAAAAATTCTTCTGAGATCCAGTTCAGAGAATCTAAACTGGCCACAAGTTAGAGCCTGGTGATTGGGTGTTCTGGAAACATAATCAGAAAAAGACAGCCCTCAAGCCCCACTGGAAAGGGGATCTCACCGAGTGCTCCTGACCACTGACACTGCTACAAAACTAGAAGCAATACACATCATGGGTGCACACCACACAGCTCACAAAGGCTTCACTTGTACAGAATCTTGAGACTTTTAAATCAAATTGACAAGGAAGAGAAGTATCTGAAATCCAGATAGACTGCTTCTACCCAAGAGGACAGATCAAGACTTCTTACTTTAACTAAACATGAAACCCTTTCTCCTTATTTTCCCTTCCTTTATTCTGGTATTGGCCTAAAAGGTAATGGCCTCATCTTCATTTCCAAGGCTGTTGTTAAAGGGGGCAAACTGGAATTTAGAATAGGCTAGGAGATCTTCTGACTGCCCTACTCCCCTGATTAGGGATAAATGTAAAGGCTAACTTCTGAATTCTAGAAATTATTGCAGAATCTGCTGCTAAAGCAATACTGCCCAGCAAAGATCCTTAGATTCTCTGGCCAAAGTTGTTTTTGATAACGGGATATCCCTTGGCTCTCTTTTAGCTGAGCAGGGAGGTGTCTGTGCTATGGCCAATACCATGTGCTGTACATTTGAGGCAGGAGGAAAGGGAGATGCAGGCGACAAGTTGACTAAAGTAAAGCCATTTTGGTTTTAGGCTGAACGTTAACTTAAAAGACAGCAAGTCTTAAAAAAAAGTCACGAGATATGATTCATGGAAGACCACAAGACCCTCCTCCCTCCAGCAGTAAAAGCCACAAAGTCTAGACATTCTTAAAATTGCTCCCTGTAGGTAATTTCACAACCCTAGGACAATGGAAAAACTAACTTCCCCATGTAAATGATAAGCCCAAAGTTAAAGAGTAAGCCCCTCCCTATACGGTTAGTTAATTTTAAAAACTTACAAAGTTCTTCATTACAGGAAAAGGAGGATCCTCTTCCCCCTCTGGGAGGAGAGACTGCTACTTTGTGACGTAGTTCCTTTCTTACTTCTCTACTTAATAAATCTTTGTCTCCTCTTCCAAATGGCTTGCTGTTGAATTCTTTCTTGAGCAAAACCAAGAAACCTCATGATGAGGGACCCAAGGACTTGGCCCAAGGTCCCTCTTGGGGCCTCAGCCCATTCTGAAACAACTTAGCTTACTAGGGTGCTCCTTCAGTGGGGTCTTTTTTTTTTTATTTGATTCTGATTGGTTTGGGTATTGGGGACCATGGCTTCAAAATGCACTCCAAAAATTAGGAATTATCCTGCTTCTAGTAATCATAATAATCTCCCTGGTATTCTTTCAAAAACTCTAAATGTATGTTCACAGCCACTAGCTATCAAGTAAATGATCTCCTTAAGACTGGATTGTCAAAAAAGGAGCCAAAAGTTTGACCAACTTAAAGAATGTAAGCCTTAAGCTATCACCTGTGAATGTGACAGAGATAAAGCCAAAACGTCATGACCTATGGGGACCATAGAAAGGAACAACAGAAACTGCAAGAATTTCAGAGCAGTAGCTAAGAGTGATGCTAATGCCTTAACTTTTGATCACATCTCTCAGTTGAGCTGAGAGTCCAAGCAAAGGGGGGGATTTGTTAAAAAGACAACTGCAGGCCCCAAAATAGCATCACTTAGGCCAAGTCAGCAAACCAAGGTTAATACCTAACCTAACAGCAGTTTCACCTCCCACCCCAGAACTCCACCCCCCCGACCCCAAAAATGTAACCTTTAGCCAGTCAACATGGAATTCCCTGATCAGTACTAGGACATTTACTGATAGACCCCTTCTGCTCCCCTTAGGAGGGCAACCTTGCCTACACAATGCATTCTGTGCTAATAAATCCCTTTCTTCTTTTTTCTAATGCCCTTCCTCTGCCTTTAAAATCCTTTTTTTGTTTGTTTGTTTGTTTGTTTGTTTGTTTGTTTAGCAAAGCTTCCCTCTACTTGCTTGAAGAGATGCTGCCCAATTCATGAATTGTTTAATAAAGCCAATCAGATCTTCAAATTTACTTGGTAGAGTTTTGTTTTTTTAACACTTGTATACTCTTCCTACAAGTGAGATTCCCAATTCACAGCATTTTCTTTCTAATGGATACTGCCAAATTATGTCCCATCTCTTTTCAGTTGAATTTAAAGCCAGCATTTGCTGTCTGATGCCAAGTTAGCAGGAAATTCATTATTTTTCTCCTGGGGCCTCTTCTTTGCCTATAGATTGTTCAAGATCCCATGAGATCTTTTAATCCAGCAACACCAGTTCTGTGTCCAGAGAGAAAACTGGAAGGTCTAGTTAGGCCAGTAGTAGGATCCATTTTGACTGTCTTTTCTCTCATCAGTACCACATGTTGTCACCACTAAGAATAAGTCCCCATACAATGTGATATGTCCCTGTCCATTACTGTCTTGATCTTCTCACTGGGGAGATGACCTGACGAGCCATGGTGTTTCTTCTGGGGAGATGATTCCACCTCGGTGACCCGTTGACCAAGGGTGCACTAAGCCTGAGCTCTCAGAGGTACCATTCTTTATGACTCAGGGTGACAGCCATTTTTTCCCATACAGTGTGTCCCCCAAATAGCATCTGTGGGTTGGGAGGAACTTCCCACCACTGCTGTGGAGCTGTTTCTGCACCTCACCCACCCTCTTCCTAACACCATCAGATTCTCACATCATAAACCCAGGTTAACAATTTATTGTCACCTTTCTGTCAAGGTAAGCTCTCCCTTGGAGACCACTGACATACTTTCCTCCTTGAATTCTATCACCCCAGAGGAGAAGTTCTAGGTCTGGGAACAGACACTGTTTTATGCATAGGGGATAGAAACAAAACAGCAAATTCTCTCAAAATGCTTCCACTCAGGAGCAAGTAATAAATAAATGCAGACATAAGTAAGATAATATTAGATAACAATGAGCGTTACAGAGACAAAGAGCCAGGTGAGGTGATGGAGAGTGGCCACTTGGGCTATTTTCAGCTGGAGAGTCAGGGAAAGTGTTCCTAAAGGGGTGACATTTGAGCTGAGGTTTCAGTGAAGATGTGAGCACAGCCTAGAGGCACAGACAAGACGAGTGATGATGGCCAATGTGACTGGAGCAGAGTGACAGGGGGAAAGTGGTAGAAGATGGACTTGGGGAGGGAGCAGGGCCACCTCATAGATGGATTGTGCCTGACACCCCTCAGGACAATGAGCTGTAAGGCCTCTTCCAGCTTTGCCATTCTCAAGTCCTAAATTAAGATTTAAAAAGCTCTCTATGCCAAATGTGATTCTTTAATTTCACAATCTAGGGGCGCCTGGGTGGCGCAGTCGGTTAAGCGTCCGACTTCAGCCAAGTCACGATCTCACGGTCCGTGAGTTCGAGCCCCGAGTCAGGCTCTGGGCTGATGGCTCAGAGCCTGGAGCCTGTTTCCGATTCTGTGTCTCCCTCTCTCTCTGCCCCTCCCCCGTTCATGCTCTGTCTCTCTCTGTCCCAAAAAAAAATAAATAAACGTTGAAAAAAAATTAAAAAAAAAAATAAAAAATAATAAAAAATAATTTCACAATCTAGATTATGTGACAACCAATTTTGAATTCTCTTATTTTGTTCCAAATTCTTAATCATTATCATCAGGAAAAAATGTTTTTGACTTTCTTATGGCCATAACTTTTCATACCGTATGTTTCACTGTGATACAATCTTAAATAGCCCAAGTCTGTTAAAAGAATATTCTTGTGTGAAGATTAACACAATTTACTGGTAAATATCTAAATTGACATTTAGCATATAAATGGAGCCAAAAGGTCAGGAAATGAAAACTCTTTCTTCACTGTCTTTGACTGACAGTGAGTATATGAAAGATAAAGGCTAATTTTCCCTATTGATGCTTCTGTTGTTTCAAATGACTCCTTCAGCCGTGATCCCCCAGGCAACAAATGAAACATTTTGTTCTCTCAATGGGCAATTATACATTTTTTAAGATAATAAATTTTGTCCATAGTGCAGCTGATTACATTCATTTATGAAAATGACTAAAATGGTAAGTCAAAATTTCTTCTGTGTGGTTGGGTTGAGATAGTCATCAGAGCCATAATAGAAAGCACAGCAGACCTGGAAACAGGAAGGCTGGAGTTGAGTCCAGCTCTTCCACTACAAGTGATGGAACCTTGAGTAAATGATGTCACCTCTCTAAGCTTCTATGTTCTTACTTGTATAAGAGGGAGAGGCATATTGCACAATATACCTTGTGTCAGAGAGTTGGTGGGGCTGGAGCATTATGGGGAGAAGCACCTCCAGTTCTTTACCTGGGGGGGTCGGATATATATGTTTGTTTTATTATTCATCTTGAAATTGTACACATCGGTGTATTTGTGATATGTACATTTCACAATAAATTTCTAAAGCTGTCAGTAGATACCTGTTGACATACTTGACAAGAAGTAAATACAGCATGAGTTTTAGTCTGGATCTCCTAGCAAATGGAATAAACCTAGGTAGAAGTCAAAACAGTTTTTACCCTCAAATCAAAACATGTTTTTCTAGACACATCTGGCTGGCTCAGTCAGTAGAGCATGCAACTCTTGATCTTGGGGTTGTAGGTTCAAGCCCCACATTGGGTGTAAAGATTACTTAAAAATAAAAATCTTTAAAAATAATTCTTTTTAACAAGAGTTTAATTGAAAGCATAATCAGTGAAAATTTCCAATGAAGCAAAAGGGTATATCATGCTTAGTACAGCTTCCTCCTGCCCTAGCCCTCCATTCATCCTCACTTGAGGCTTTTTAGGTTTCTTTCCATAAATATTCGAGAAAGCCAAAAACAGAGAGTCTTGAAAGCAGCAAGAGGGAAGCATATGGAAACATTTGCATGCACAACAATTTTTTACATAAATTAAAGTATGTTACACATGCTGCTCTATACTTTGCATTTTTCATTTATCTTGGAGATGTTTCAATATCATTCTTACAGATTTAAATTCATTCTTTTTCACAGTATTTCATTTTGTGGGTATGCTACCCTCTGATAAATATTTGGGTTGCTTTTGTTCTTGCTCACATTTCTGCAGCAACCATCTTTGTACTTCTATCTCCTTGTGTGTACATATCTGAAGAATAAATCCCAAAGTGCAGAAGGTAGACCCATTTAAATTTTAGTAGTTACTGTCAAAATGCCCTCCAAAGAGATAGCATGCCTTTACACTTGATCAACAGAGTAAGAGAGTGCTGCTTTCATGCACATCAACAATAGCCAAACTATAGAAAGAGCCCAAATGTCCATCGACCGATGAATGGGTAAAGAAGGTGTGGTGTATGTGTATATATACTCAGCCATCAAAAAAGAATGAAATCTTTCCACTTACAATGATGTGGACAGAACTAGAATGTATTATGCTAAGCAAAATAAGTCAGTCAGAGGAAGACAAATACCATATGATTTCACTCATATGTGGAATTTAAGAAACAAAACAGATGAACATATGGGAAGGAGGGCAAAAAGAGAAGAGATGGAAACAAACCGAGACTCAGTGATAGAGAACAAACTGAGGGTTGATGGAGGGAGGTGGGTGAGTGATGGGCTTAGATGGGTGATGTGTAGTAAGGAGGTCACTTGTTGTGATGAGCATTAGGTGTTGTATGTAAGTGATGAATCGGTGAATTCTATTCCTGAAGCCAATATTGCAATGTATGTTAACCAACTAGAATTTAAATAAAATTTGGGGGAAAAAAGAGAGTTCTGCTTTCCTGACACTCCCATGATAATGTGCTCTGCTAGTCTTTTTATTAACAAATTTAAGAGGTGGAAAATAGCATTTCATCATTTGAATTTATTTCTTTAACTATAAATGAAAATGAGCACTCTTGGTTTTTTTCTCTGAACTTCCTGTGTGGGTCCATTGCCCATTTTCCTTTTGGTTTCTCGTTCTGTATTGCTTTGTAACAGCTCTTTATATACTAGCCCTTCGCAATTATTGTTCAAGGTCTATGTTTCTCATTTGTTATCACTTGTAGTATTTTACCTCTTGCAGAAATTTTAAATTACTAAACAGTCAAATTTATACATCCTTCCTATATATATAGTATGGGGGTCATTTCTTTCTTGGAAAAATCTTTCCTACTCCAATGCCATTATAATTTTTTCCCCACGTTTTCTTCCAGTACTTTTATGAATTTGTTTTTCACTTCTAAATGTTTTATCAATATCGTTTAATGAACTTATTTAGTGTAATGAGTGAAGTAAGGATTAAACTTTTTGTTTATCCCCCATATATCTATCCCAGATGTCTATCCAGCTGTCTCAAATTCACTTCTTAAGTAATAAGTTTTCTCTCCACAGTTTTGAAATGTCACATTAATTTGGGTCTAAAAATTACTGAGTCTGTAAATTGAAAACAATTGGATGGTAAATTAATAAACTATGTCATTCTTGGCATATTTAAGGAACTATTAAAACAGTAGCATAAATAGAGTGTGATTACCATGTGTCAGGCCCTGTTCTAAATGTGTTGTATGTATTTGTTCATTTAATCCATATAACCATGCTATAAGGTAGGTGCTATTAGCTCCATTTACAGATAAGAACACTGAAGCACGGAGAGGTTAAATAACTTCCTCAAGATCACAATGCTTGTGAATGGCAAAGCCATGATTCAAATATAGGCAGGTTGACTTCAGAATCCTTGCTCCTATCTATAGTCTCTGCTGCCTCCACCAAATGGAAAACATGTTTGTGTGTGCTTCCTACATGCTAGGCATTGCTCCAAGAACTTCACATATAATGATTTCACTTACTCTTCACAACAGTCCTAAGAAATAATCATTATTTCTATCTCCATGTTATAGATGAGCAAACTGAGGCAAAGTATAGCTGGGAGACAGACAGGGAAAGGGGAGTGGTATGAGATGAATTCAGAGAAGGGGGAGCTTTGTTCTATCTTTAGAGCAGCAAAGAATCACAACAGTATGTGAATCAGGGCTGACCCAGTCAGATTTGTTTTTTTGTGACACTCACTGGGCACAGCATGGAGAGTGGATTGGGGAAGGGACTGCAAAGCTGGTGTGGGGAAATCAGATACCAGGCTAATACCACGCTGCAGTGACCACCTATCACAGATGGGCCATCCAGTGACGAGTGGACAGTATCCATGTGACATGAAAATTACTATCATCTGGGCAGCATCCAAGTGCCAGGGGCAGAACTCAAGACAAGTGCTCAGAGTAGTTACATTTCCAGAGAAAACCCAAGTGTCCAGAGGCTAAGTACCATGTCTGTGTTCACCCAGCTAGTAAGTGCACACTCCCAACCACAAAGCCTGCCCTCTTTACTCAACCCACACACAGATTGGGCCCTTCAAATGCTGGAGGGCTGGCTCAGTACAACCTTGAAAATTGGATTGAGCAATTCCTTCACCATCCTTTGTCTTCTCAGAGGATAGAAGTCAAGGAGATCAGTTGACAATATTGACAGATGAGCTTCTGTCATCACATATCTTGAGATCATTTAAGAGTTTCCTTTTCAGTTCTACGTTAACTTTTCCTCAGACTTTTGAATATCCTCCTGAGGTTACTTTGTGAATCTTTCTCATTGCTTGCTTCTTGCCTGGATAAAGGGCAAGTTGGGGGTCCACTGTCTTCTGTGCTATTAATCATCCTCTCTCTTTGCAGATCCGAGTGATGGTGGATCTATGTAACAGCACCAAGGGCATCTGCCTGACAGGTAGGCCAGCCTGGAACTGATCAGGAGTGGCTCACACCACAAACACGTGTGGTAGCCAAAGGGCCAGAGCAGAATGAACACCTGGGAACGCTGCGGGTGATAAAAACACATGTTGGTTTACTTTTACCAGATGTTTTTAATGAACTGAAAATCAATTGTAATATAATTATGAAAAAGAACATTTTTTGGCACTGCCATAGAAATATAGCCATGGAAAATAACTGGGTCTTGGGTAATTAGAAACGTGTGGTACCTTGAACTGGGGCCATAGATGTTTTCCTTATTCACATTAATTTTTAAAAGAGAAAAGAAAGGAAGGAAAGAGACCTTAGCAGAAGTAATTCTTTCCTTACATCATATGTATGGCATAAATGGAAAGTTCTAGAAGCAAACTACTGATAAATCAGAACACTTTTGATGAAGAGTGCTCTGTGTGTGGGGCCTACTGTGTGCTAGGTGAGACGGGAAGTTATGTCATACACAGGTCCCCTCCACTTGATGAATCAAGGACAAAGAAACAGGAGGGAGGGAAATCAACCCTGAGGCACATCAAGCCAAGGGACACAGAGTGGCTGATGGGTTGGGCAGGGGAGGAGGAGAGTGCTATGGATATGTTCGTGTACACCTGAGTCTAACAGAGTCCTGCCTCTTGCCTGAGGGGAGGGGTGCCTGCCTTCTGTGTTTAGAAGCTTGGGAAAAGGAAGAACACAGACCCCAGAACATTCACCCAATGTGTTGCACCCCAGGCAGAGGGAGGCTCTGTCCAGGCCCAAGAATGGGCCTACAGAGCCTGATTTCAGACACAGCATTGACTACCTCTCTCCTCCATTCTGAGGAAATGGGGAAATTATTTTTGCATTAAAAATATAATATGAAGTAAATGCAGAGCTCTCGTGAGCCATATACATTTTTTCTTTTTTCTTTTTTTTTTTTTTAATTCAAGTTAGTTGACATACCGTGAGGTCTTGGCTTCAGGAGTAGAACCCAGTGATTTATCTCTTACATATGACACCCATGTCATATCTCTTACATATGACGTCCTCCTTAATGCCCGTCACCCCTTTAATGCCCGTCACCCCTCTCCAGCAACCCTCAGTATGTTCTCTGTATTTAAGAGTATTTTATGGTCGTGAACTTTGAAACATAACCACAAGACTTTGAAGCCAGGTGAAGCTTTTGTTGAGCCTTTGCCTATGGCCTCAGGCTCTGGGGAGGCCCCTGTTGACCAGGCAGCGCTGCTGGAGGTTAAGAAACCCTGCAGTTTCCTTGTGCCTGGGTGGCTCATTGGGTTAAGCATCTGACTCTTGATTTCAGCTCAGGTCATGATCCCACAGTTTGTGAGATTGAGCCCACCTACCCCTCCCCTCACCCCTGCCGCTATCCTGTGCACTCTCTCTCTCTTTCTAAATAAATAAATAAACTTAAAAAAAAAAAGAACCCCTGCAGTGTGCATCCAGTTCTAAGAAACCTCATCCAGTACTGCAGTATTCTCCCCAGAACTGCTTGGTACCTACCATGCATTAGGAGCGCAATGGGAGTTTGTTGAATGACTAAACCTATCATTTCTGTAAATGCTTAAATCAGGGTTGGTGGACTGGTAAGAAAGACACTTACCCTGCATCCAAATCTGACTCTTGTTTGCTTAGTTTGATGTTAAAGAGAAAAGCTGTAATCCTGTGGCTTCTTGGGAAATGCTAATTGAATTACTCAAGTCACATTTCAGCCCTCACAGAAAATTAAATATCTTCAGAACAGCTTGGTCCTTCATTCTGAAACTCTTGTGTCTTAAGCACCTTTCTCCCATCTTTGGAAGTCCTTTTCAGAGTTCCCCCGTGTGACAGTAATGAGCGCTAGAAAAATGCTCAGATGGATGGAATTACAGGCACAAAAGCCCTGTTGAGAGGCACAGGAAAAGCCTCTTCCTTTTTGATATTTATTATAGACGTGATAGAAGGAGAGCCAGGCTGTTCAGTGAATGCAGGTGGAGCTGTTGAGACCACTTAGAGAAGACTGGGGGAGGGGATCAAATATGTGCTGGAAATGGGTGGAGGAGGTTATTCTTCAGTACCTCAAAATCTTTTCAGAAGCCAGCACCTTCTCCTTTCATGCCAGCTGGAAGTTGGGTCTCCCTTTACATAGAAAGCTCTTCAATTAAAACTTAGGTGTGAAAAGTACAAGTTGCGGAGTGAGGTGGTACCTTGGGAGAGACCAAGCTGTCTGGACTCGAGGCAGGAAGGTGACAGGACCCAGAACCGAATTGGCAACTACAGGGGGAAGGGCAGAGAGCCTTGGTCCAGAGCCCCAAGAAGATGCTGGCAGGAGGGGCTCCCAGAGCAGACTCCAGGCTTGGGGCCTGAGGCCTGAGAACAAGGTCTAGCTTTACACTGGACTCATCTTTGAAAAAGCAGGAGCTATGACTTGAGACTATTCCAGTTGTGACTGTGAAACCTCATCCCTGCTCCTTTTTCTGGATGCAGCTGCCATTGCTATGGGGACAAGGACAGATGTGTACCATCTGTAACCTCTCAGGCAAAGTGAGGGCAATTCACTAGGTAAAGTAGCTGGGCGTTTTTACTAGTGCCAAGTTTGTGCTTTTTGAGTAAACAGCATGCTTTTCTTGATGCATCCTGACCATAAGCCCAGAGTTCCTTAGGACCTCAGAAGCATATCTGCTGGAATAGCAGGTGTCCTGAAGAAGGCAGATTCTTGGGTTATTCTTCACTTCCAGTGGACTCTGCATATGGGCTTGCTGGAAAATCTCTGAACTATCACATTACTGAACTGCTTATTAGGGCTGAGGTGCTTCACATCCACAGTGCCTGTTCTCCTTATAGCCAAGTGACTCCAAACCCAGTGATGGCACTAGTCACTACTACTCCTGCACCCAGGCAGACATTAATAATGGATCACAGTCGCCACTGAGCATGGCCTCATGTAATTCTTTCCTGGTGTTCCAGAGAGCTGTACTAATTGATTAGAATTAGCACTTGAAATCAAACCCATTTTCCATCCCTACTCTAATTTTTTAAGGTTGCCATGCCACAGTTCAAGGTTGAAATGCACCAAATAAATGGGACTAGACCAAAGCTGCTGTTTAGTGGGAACACGTGAAGAAAGATGCCTTTCCAAGTTAAGCATCCTGGGACTGGCCCAATAATTGGTGGCAGGGGCAGCTGCAGAGGCTGTACACATAGGGAGGGTACTGAGGCCTCAAAGCTGTGGCCACTGCAACATTTGGTAAACTGATCGACAGGCTGTTCTCAGAAACAGCTAGTGTAGCTGATCAGGTTCTCACTCAGCTGGCCTCACTGAGCAACTAGCCTATTGTCTATTATAGTTGGTAGATCCCAGCTCCACATATGAGAGCTTAGGCCTTCTCAGGCCATCGCTAAAGGATAGCCAAGTATTCCTAGCTCCCAAGGAAAAGGGGAGTCACACTCCCTCTGGCCAGAGCTCCTGTCTGGCCCTGAAGCTGTGGTTGGCATGAATCCCAAGCCCTGGGAAGTCCCTGATGGGAGCAAGAGAGGGAAAGAATCAGGACCACAGACCTCACAGGCACCAGGCCTGACTGTATCAGGCTTATGAAGCTGTTTCTTTTACTAGCTCTTTCTAAAGCAGCAGAACCAGACCTCATTTTCTGAAATATTCCTATCTGGATTTTTTATTTGAGGGCTTGTTTTCCTCAATTGGCAAGACTTTGGGAAATGTGTAGCTACGTCCCCTGTGGTCATTGCTGTGCTAAGCAGGTGCCTTGAAACTGGCAACCATCTCAGTGTGAAGGGGGAAGCTAGTAAAACCTTTCCCTGTGATTTGGAATGGCCATGGTGAGAGGAGCCCCATGGGCAGGCCTTCCAGAGGCCTGTAGTGTGAGCCACAGCAGGCCAGTGCCCACCCTTAAAGACAGGAAGTGCTTCTTTATTACTCATTCCTCATAACTGTTGTATCTGTATTTCCTGTCTGAGATTCTTCTGTTCGCTAGTACCAGAAACCCGCCAGAGCTTATTTGAGAAAAGAAAAAAGGCAAGGGGTTGCCAGTTATTGTAAAGATAGAGAGATGTATTTATCAAGATAGGCTAAGCCACGCTCTGGTAACAATTAAATCATAAAATCTCAGTGGCATAACACAGCTAAAGAGGCTTTTTTCTGCCGCAAAGTCCAGGGTGCTCCAAGTTGGTTCTGGTGACTCCAGAATCCCAGTGCTGCCATCTTGTGGTTCTGTCATGTCAACATCAGTCACCACCTCATTTCTCAGATTATCTTCTCTCTGCAGACAGGCATTGTTTTACCTTGCTTGGCCATCCACAGACCTCTCATTTACATAACTAGGGGCATCATGGGTCAATCTCAGATGTCAAGGAGGCAAAAACTCTAAGTGGCTCAGCTATAGCATCCACCCACTTCTAATCGATTCTGGCTAGGAATGTCGGTTGGGGCAGTCAGAGCCAGCTGTAGCATTGGCAGGGCCCAGTGCAAAGTGAAAATGCAGGCCCCCTTGTTCAAAAAAGCAGGAAAAGGGCTTCCTTCTTTTTTCTATGGTTTCCCTCTCCACCTGCTATGGGGGGCTTTTTATTTGCTATTTAGTGTTATACTCTTCAGGGTGGGATGCTCACAGCACAAGAACAGGCCCTCAGAAGCACAGGAGACCCCACTCTGTGACTAAGGTATGCAGGGCACATGTCCAACCCTAGCCTTCACACTCACCCTTGGGCCCCCACCAGTGTGGAAGGTGGCAGCCATCACTGACTGGGCGGGGAGCGGGGCAGACACATCAGAAGCAAGAATAGAAACAGAAAAACAGGAGCAGGCAACAGAGAAAAATTGCCCTAGGGAGGCCAGAGGCAGTGGGCAACAGGAAGGTGGTGGGAGACAGGACCGCATATGAACCAAGGCTCCAAGTCCCCAGACATGCTCCATTATCCCATGGGACCAGCCCTGCATACCGTGCTAACATGAACTTGGCTGTCTACGTGTATTTCCAGGGGTTCTGTTATTCAAGAAGAGAAGAGTCAAGAGGTGAGAAAACGTCCTGCAAAATAGTTTTCTAAAGGCCCAGTTGGCACATGTTTGATGTTTGACATCATTATAATAACACATATTTAGAGCTTCCTCCAGGTACAAGGGGCCCTTGGGCAGCTCTGTTGACATCCTGAGAGGGGACTGAGATAGAGGCTTACCATCGCTATAGCTATGCTTCTGAGCTCTTTGGAAGTATTTGTCATCCTCTCTCTTCTGAAATTCTCTTCTCCATTAATTTCAGGGCTCAGGACTTCCTGGATTCCCTCCACATCTTCAGTTTCACTCTCTTTCCTGATACCTTGTCTCTCACCTGCCTTCCTCCAGATGTGGTGCGCTTTCCCCTCTCTTTCCATCCCCAAATGTGGCTTGGACATTTTAATCTTGCCTCCATACTAATAACTCTCAACCTTTCTGAGGTCAGGGACCCCTTTAAGGGTTCATTGATAGTGACTGATTGTTTTCCCAGAAAAGTTTCCCCTCAGGTCTGGAGTACCCCGGACCATCTGCTTCCCAATCACCTGCATGTAGTGCTTGGTAAAACTGTGTGCTCCTGGGCCTCACCCTAAATCCAAACTGAAATAGAATCTCCAGCTGGGGTCTGGGTATCTGCATTGTAACACCCATTTTAGGCGATTCTATGGACTCAAATGACTAAGAACTGTAGCCATAGGTGTCAAGGAACTTCAGGTCAATATCAGGAAACCCTAATCTAAACATTTCACCACACTGACACTCTTAGTCATGACAGAAGTGTCCTAAACATACAGCTCTAGGCAGGACCTCTCTCCACTACTACTGCTACATAGAAATGGTTATTGGACTATCCTGAGAATTCTTGAAACCTACAATATACAGTCAATTATTGATTGTTTACCTTTTTTCTACCAATCTGCACCTCTGAATTTGGCTCCATCTATAGTCAGGAATGATGATTGGTTTCTTCTGACATCTGTCAACTGTTCACATCACCCCCCCTTATGTGTGTATACATGATGTGCCAGCTGGTGGTAAAGTCATGTAGCCACAGGCTACACTGACCCTAGAAAATATGGTGCCATTTTCAGCAAATCATTTTTGCCCCAAGTAGGACAGTGTGTATTGAAAGCATGCATTCAACACTTACCCTTCCAAGAGCCCTCGTGTCTATCAAATAACCTCTTTCCATCAATATCCTAGGCTTCCAGTCATCTGAGAGTCCTTCTCATTTGCTTCCTACCCAATCAGACATGGAGCCCTGCTCATTATTCTGAAAAACCTCTTGAATTTTTAGTTTTCTATACAGCTCTACAGTTACCAACTGCGTTTGTCCACAACCTTGCCCCTAATTTTAACTACAAAGATCCTCTGGGTATTTTCTCCCCACCCCACCTCTCTTTCTCTCTCATCTTGTTCCCTAGTTATACTCAACTTCCATCTACAGAGAGGAGCTCAAAAACACACTGATTTCACGGCATCATTCACCACTTAAGATCTACCATAGCTCCCCATTGCCTTGCAGATAGCACCTATACTTTTCTGCTTGGCATTCAAACGCTGCTGCCCTACATCCACCCCACCAAGTACTTACTCAGCCTCATCTCTACACATGGCGGGTTGGCCTATCTTCCTCCTTTCTCTCACCCTGCATCATTCAAGTTCCCACCCCTGTGCCTTTGCTCTTGCTGGCCCCCTACGTGGGATGCCCAGCCCTCACCCCCACGGCCATGTCATGCCCATTGTTTCTTCAGTGTCACAGCTCAAGGCTCACTGTCTCTGGAGGCCTCAGATCACCACGTGTCCAGGCTGCTCAGTACTCCTTTGAGGGGTTCCTTCTCTGAAACTCCCTCACTCATATTTCATTGTGATTTCAAAGTGTCTGCCTTTCCCAGCTGGATTGTAAACACAGCAGACACAGGGACCAAGATTTCTGCTTCTTGGTTGATTTTAGCGCACACAGTAAGTGCTTAGTAAATGGTGGTCTTCTGCAAAGTCACGGACTTTGGTTTATAGAAAGACCTTTCCACTTCAATAAGGGTATTCACTGTATGTGTTCTGGAGAAAAAAAGGACCTCAACTGCTCATGGCATAAGCTCACCAGCTTGTCTGAGTGCTTAAATAAAATAATTGACAATAAGACTCTCCTATTTGTTTGGTTAGATTATGTGTAAATGGTTCATCTGAGCCCCTTAGGTCCTAGGGTAATTACACGTTAAGCAAGGTGTTTGTTACCTGATCTGGGCACTCAGTTGTTCTCAGGCTATTTCATGTAACAGAAAGAGACCTGAGAACCAGCTTCTGCTCTCAATCACCCTTGGGGGGGCTGGGTGAGAGCTCTTGGAACTGCTTTCTTGTAACAGCCAGATCTCAGCCCTGCAATGACAACATGACCATTTGCTGACACTTACCTGTGCCAGGCTGCACTAGTGCCCTTCTGTGTTGCTACCAAACCTCATTTAATTAAGTTGGTTGCTTGAGAGATGACTGATTTATGAATCTGTAGTGAGGCCCACTCAGAAATTATTCTTGGTCCATTGAAACTTAAGCAGAAGTGGTTTTTATCAGCAAATGCTGAATTGCTTTTAAGGATCTTTTGGGCAAATATGCTGGGTTCTAAGTTTATTTGTTTTGAGAGAAACAGAGACAGGGTGAGTTGGGGAGGGGCAGAGAGAGGGAGAGAGAGAAATCCCAAGCAGGTTCCATACCATCAGCACAGAGCCCAGTGCAGGGCTCGAACTCACGAAACCATGAGATCATGACCAGAGCCAAAACCAAGCTGGATGCTTAACCGATGGAGCCACCTAGGCACCCCTATACCAAGTTCTAAATAAAAGGCTTGGAGTGGTTGCTTAGGGCCGGTAGATGATTAGTACTTGTTTTTTTGTTTGTTTTGTTTTAAATTTTTTTTAACGTTTATTTATTTTTGAGACAGAGAGAGACAGAGCATGAATGGGGGAGGGTCAGAGAGAGGGAGACACAGAATCTGAAACAGGCTCCAGGCTCTGAGCAGTCAGCACAGAGCCTGACGCGGGGCTCGAACTCATGGACCGTGAGATCATGACCTGAGCTGAAGTCAGACGCTTAACTGACTGAGCCACCCAGGCGCCCCTGATTAGTACTTGTTAAGAGAGGGAAGGTGCTCTTTGATTTTGGGGTTGTGGTGCTGACTGCACTTTCTTCCACCCATGCTTTATCATCTAAATTTCTTTTTCTGTTGTAGGACCACCTGGCCCACCAGGTAAGAACCCATGGATTTTCGTACATCATGGGGAGGATGTGGGGGGACTAGTTCCCCAGGATCCCTCAGAAGGGACTGAGGTGGGAAGGGAGGTAGAATCTGGAGTCGGCCTTGACTATGAATGTGTCCCCCTCCTTCTTTCTACCCAAATTACCAGCTCTCCTGTCTGTTCCCACTTGAGAACCTGCCATTGCCATTCCCCATCTGTCACTGCATCAGGTGGCGGCAGCACAAGTGGAAAATGAAGGGAAGAGGCAGGAGAAGATCTGGAAGAGGCATCACCTGTCCAGTTTCACTGGCTCAAGGAAACCATGTTAACCCCAGTGAAGACTTTTTTAAATGTTCTTGTTTCCCATGTTTTGACGCAGGACCTCCGGGAGTTGGTGGGTTACCAGGACACAATGGATCAGATGGACAGCCTGGTCCCCAGGGCCCAAAAGGAGAAAAAGGAGCAACTGGAAAAAGAGGAAAAATGGGTATTTTGGCAACTTTCCTAGTTAATTTTTCCTTGTTACTTGTCTCAATTATTGCTTTTTGGATGGGCCAACGCTGGATGTAGTGGGAGGAAACTGTTACATCTTTGCATGCAGAACTGGTTTAATTCTTGCCTGGAAACTATGAGCTGAGGTGCCAAGAGCATTCTTTTTAGTGCATCCCTAACAAAGGTTTATATCCAACTGGAGAGCAGCCTCCCTGGGAACTGACTCCCGCTCTTCTGCCTGCTCTGATGCAGACTGACAGATGCCAGGGGCAGGGGCAGCCCAGGGACACTCCCTGGGCTGTGTGATGGCTGATGGCCCACAGGGTCCAAGGCAGCTCAGTCCGCAGAAGGCCAGCCATTACAGCTTTAATTGCGGAACAGAATTGATCCTTACGTGTTGATAATAATCATAATTATAAATGAGAATCAGTGTTGAATAACGATGGCTATCAGTGTGCAGACATTTTGTTTATCCCAGAAAGGCCCCAAAAATGTAATCCAATCCTGAGGATTCAGCCCTGAGCATTCTGAGGGCCAACTATGAGGGGGAGGAGACCACCATGCTAGCATTGGGTACAGAGCAGGTGGCAAAAGAGTGATGTTCAAAAAGGTTTACAGATCCCTGGCTTTGAAGAGGCATGCTTGATATGCAGCCCACAACCCAGTGAAACCATGAAAAAAAACAAGTTCATTCATTTACATAACACCTATTTATATGGCAGGTACTATTCTAGGTGCTGGAGATCCAGAAATGAAAAAGCTGACAAGATCCTTACCTTCATGAAACTTACATTCTAGTCTGGGAAGATTGATAACAAACAAGATAAATAAGTAGACAGTATCATCTTACATGGTGCTAAGTGGTACAGAGAAAACACAGTGGCAAGGAAATTGACCGACAAGTGTGTGTATGTGGTGGGGAGGGAGGGGGTACTGTAGATGGAGAGGCCAGGTAAGGCCTCCTTAGATGGGACCTTTAAGCAAACACCTGGAGGAAGGGAGAGAGGGAGCCATGGGGTGTCTGCGGGGGAGAGGATTCCAGCAGAGTGTGTGAGTCCGGTGTGCCCACAGGGTCTGAGGATCAGCAAGATGACCAGGGTGGCCGGACAGAGGGATACAAAGCGAATGCGGTGGAGTTGATGCCAGAGAGGTAGCGGCCAAATCAGGTTGACCCTGGGCATCTCAAGGACTGTGGTTCGTACTCAGACTGAGCTGGGAGGATTTGCAGCAGTGCAGAGACCTTCCCGGATTCACTGGGAGAGGATCGCCCTGGCAGCTATGCTGATGGAGGCTACAGGAGCGGAGGGAGGAGGCACCAGTGGAGCACTGAGAGGTGCCAGAGTCTGTGTATCAGTGGACATTGGGCAAATCCTTGGTTTCCCAGAGATCCCGTGGACTCTAAACAAAGACACAGATCCTCTCTGCAGCTGTCTCGCAGCAAGAGAGGCCTCTGGGGGTCAGCAGTGTTAGAATGAGAACACTAAGGTTGAGCAGAGAACTTGAGTCATTAAGGGCCCAGGCAGTTATTCTCACCCAGGGCCAGGGGAAGGGGAGACTAGCTGTACAAACACAAGGATTATTTGATAAGCCTGGTTCTATGGAGAGGTTGTTGGAAGTACCACTCAGCTGTGGGCCAACTCAGATTCTGACCTGGACCACCGAACTCCAGTGCAAGGGCCCAGTCATCCTGCCAGAGCCCTGAAGCTGATCTTTAGCCTGGGATGGGTTGGCATTCCTACCTGGCACTCAGTGCTCTTGCAAGGAGGAGAGACTAGCTAGCCAGGGGGCCTGCACTTTGTTCTGAGGGCATCAAGAAGCCACTGAGGGGTTGCAAGGAGGAGAGAGTGACAAGACCAGGCCTGCTTTTCTAAAACAACACCGTGGCTGCTGCATGGAGAGCACATGAGAGGAACAAGGACAGAAGTAGAGAGACAGTTCAGAGGCTACTCAGTATGTAGGTAGAGGGGACGGCAGCTCGGAGTGTGGGGAGACCAGTGTAGGTGAGTGATATCCTGCGGTGAAATCAGCAGTACCTGGTGGTGGGTGGATAAAAGGAGAAAGGGGGAGGGAGACCACCAAACTGACTCTGAGATCTCTGTCCCTGATGACTGCTCTTTCCTGAGGAGGGGAGACCCGTATCAACTCAGGTTCAAGCATAACTCAGCATGGGAGGTGCTGAGATGCCTTGAAATGCCCAGGCGGAGATGTCAGGGGGCCTTGGAGATGCAGGCAGGTCTATAGTCAGAGGAGACCCTGGGTCTAGAGGTATACATAAGGGGGTCACCTGAAGTAGTGGGCATGTGCGCACGGGTGCCCTCACTTTTGGAGGGAGCTAACAGGAGAGGAGGGCTTGGGTTGAGCCCTGAGAAGCAACAACATCTGAAGACCAAGCAGGAGGGGAGGAGACAGCAAAGGAGGCCAAGGACAGAACTGAGTAGCAAGAGAAATAGCAAGAGAGGGTGGGGACATCTGTCAGCAAGTATTTATTGAGCATGTTCCCAGTTCTAGAGGGGAAACACAACAGATGCAGCCCCTATTCTGGAACTTTCCATCTTTGGTGGGAAGGCAAAAAATTACCAGTCAATAATCAAATACATCTGCAGTCACAATGTGAGATGCCTATCTGAAGGAAAGAACAGAGTGTGAAGAGATAGAATACAAAGAGGGAGGGTCAGGGAAGTAAAGTCTGAGGTCAGACTTGAAGGAAGAAAGCACACAGAGGGTGGTACACACCTACAGCACACAGCCCAACAGGTGTGGCTGGGGGAAGGGACGTGTGCAGGGAGGTGAGGCTGGAGGCAGGGATCAGGCCCTTCCAGAGCCTTCAGGTCAGTGGTCTGGGTCTCCTGGTCAGCTCCCAGGAAGGCACCACAGGGTCTCATACAGGATGTGACCCACTGGGCCAGGGTCATGACTATGGAGAAGGAAGGATTGTGATTCCAGGATCAATAGTGTTTTGCCAGGCAGGGGTGGGAGAGAGGAGGAGTGGGTACACATTCCAGAAAGAGGGAACAACAAGTGCTATTTCTAAAAACAGGAAAAAGAGCCTGTGTTCCACAGAGACAGGACTCAGGCTGGACCACACCCTCTAGCAGCGGTCCTCTGAACAAAGCATGCAAATAGGTAGTATTTACTGTCAGGCATGCTTCACTTACCTTAATGTGGTCTTCAAAACAACCCTAAGGAGGTGGATATTTGGGTTGGCCATAATTTTTCCGGATGAAAAAGCCTTATTTTCTGTTTCTACAACAGGCCAAACCCACCCATGCCCCAGGACCTTTGCACTGCTGTGCCCACTGACTGGAATACCCTTTCCCTGCCGTTCCTGCATCTAGTCCTGGTTCAGGTGTCAGCTCATGTGTCATCCTTCTTCCAGTTCATCCCTGCCCTCTGTGTCTAGCCCCTGCCTCACAAACATAGTCACGTTCCCTGTTCTTTCAAAACACATATCCCTCCCCCAAAATTCCTTGCATTTGCTTGTCAATGCACCGATGATCTGATTCCCTAGGGAGAATGTGAGGTCCATGACGGTCAAGCCATGTCTGTCTGCTTAGTCCTAACCTCCAGGGCCTGGAACACCCGGAGAAGTGGGGCAATAATGTCATTGTTGAAACGAACAGGCATAACTTGTCCAATGTCAAAAAGGTAAGAATTGGAGGAGGCAGGACCTGAAACCAGGTCTCTCTGACTCCTGGACCCTGCCTCTTAAACAGGACCACGCTGAACTTCCAGGATGGAGGGGGTGGCCCCGAGTTGTGAGAGCGGCGTCACCAGAGGTACCACAGAGTGGGAGCTGTGCCATTAATTACTGAAGGACACAGGGCTGCTCACCCCCTTGGGCCTGAGCCTGATGCCGAGTCTTACTGTGAGGGCCAGAAGGTGGCCAGTCCTTCAAAGAAGTCTGCAGGACACGTGCAAGAACATGCAGTTCAGTGCGTAATAACCTGGCAGGGAGACAGAGTTGGCTTTGTGCCTCTTATTTCCTGCCCTGCTTTCAGGCAGAGGAGTGCAGTGGAATGAGTCCCAGGAGCATCTGCCTCTGTCCTCGACTGGCTCTGAGGCCTTGGACAGGTCACTGTACCATAGGGCCTTGCCTTGGTCTCACCTGTACACTGAGGAGGGTGGGTTCCCACAAGTCCTACATGGTTTCCAGTTTTTAAATCGTCTTCTTCCGTGCTTGTCTCTGAAGGAGAGACCATGTCTTATATATTCTATTATTTGGCACAGCTCTCTGCCAGGCCCAGGTGAGGCTCAATAAAGAATTGATGAATGAAGTATACAGGCGTGCATGCATACGTGTGTGCATGAATGAGAAGAATAGAGCATAGCTCCCTCCATAATAGCTTCCCATCCAGTTGAAAGAGAGGATGTATCTTACACACGGCAGATACTCAAAAGCTGGTTGTTCAGATTTGAAGACTGCTTTCCACTGCACAGCAGGTAATACTGCCAGAAGAGAAAGCTGAACTTTCCTGTGCAAACAATGGACAAATAGGGCCCTGTGTAGAAGATGGGTTGTGTAGTAGGGCTAAGTGTAAGGAACAAGAGAGAGAACTGTGATCAATATCTCAGAAGTAATTAGAGCGGAGCTGGGGAGGGCGTTGCATGGGGGAACAGGAAGACTGAGCCCAGAGAGACTATTAGTGAGACTGCCCCTGGATGCTAGTGGGGACCCAGGCAGGATCATGTCTGCAGGAGGCAGCGGGGGGCCTCTGTAGGCTCTTGAGAAGATGAGAAACCTGATGAAACCAGAGGAAAGGGATCTAGAACCACTGTTTCCAGGAGACTGAAGTAGCAGAGATAACCCTCAGATTCCGCCCTTGGCTGAACAACGATGGAATAGCATGGAGCTGATGGCATGGGCCAGGTTTGGGCTCTGGCTCTTCTACTTACTAGCTGTGTGTCCTTGGGCAAGTTGCTTAATCACTCTGTGCCAGTGTCCTCATCTGTAAAACGGGGACAATAGCAGTATCAACCTCAATGTCATTTATAAGATTAAATGAGACATATATATGTAGTGCTTAGAACAGGGCCTGACACATACTAAGTACTATATTAGTATTAGCTGTTGTTTCCAAAACTTGATTTTAATCCAAAAGGAAATCTAAGTTGAAATGCCAGTATTCATTTGAAAGTGCTGACTGAGGTTTGGAGAGAGAGACCTAAAGGGTCTTAAATGTTGTCAATTTTGCAACTAACATCTTTGATGAAGTCTGACATTCTCTTGCCTCAAAACCAAGCATTTTCTTTTTTTCCATCTGTCTCTCACTTTCTCATTAAGAGTTAATACTGCATTGTCGTCTTGAAAAATGGAATCCTCATAAAACAGAAATAAATGCTCTCCTCTTCATCTTGGGACTGGGTTTCCTGTGACACCCTCTGGCCCCCTTGTGCCTCCCTGCCTCAGTCAGTGACAGATGGTTCTGCCAGAAATAAGCCGTCCTCCCTCACCCCCTGCCGTGAAGATGCTGGCGTTGACCCCAGGGACATCACACAACCCCAAACTCTAAAGCTGGTGAGACAGTTTGTTTTGCGTGGGCACCACCGGAGAAGGAAAATAGCAGAGAGACACTTGCAGCATGTGAGTCAGGCAAGAAGCTGGCCTCTCTTCTCTGCAGAATGTGCTGACTCAAGCCCGCCAGAAATCACGGGACACACCATGTCAGGGGCCAGGCTACACAGTGGAACAGCATTGCTGTGCACTGCTGAGGCTGGCCAGGCTGGAAAGTGCCACTCACGGCGCCTCTGATGGTGAATGCGGTTAGGTGGTGCTGTACTTCTGACGTGGCATGGCCAGGGCACGGCCAAGGTGGGACGAGAGGAAACTTTGTCGGAGGCATTGGTTGTAAGAGAAACGCTGTGTAGAGACAAAGCATCCCCCACCCTTTCAGAAGGAAAACTTAAAAATGATCATGCACACCCAGCTAAGAATCAAAACACATTCTTTTTTTAATTTTTTAAAATAAGTTTTCTTTATTTTTGAGAGGCAGAGAGAGACAGGGTGTGTGGGGGGGAGGGGCAGAGAGAGAGAAAGACACAGAATCTGAACAGGCTCTGGGCTCCAAGCTGTCAGCACAGAGCCTGATGTGGGGCCCGAACTCACCAACCGTGAGATCATGACCTGAGCCGAAGTCAGACGCTCAACCGACTGAGCTACCCAGTCGCCCCAAATCAAAATATATTCTTAAGCAGAGGTCTTTAAGATCTTTGGTTTTGTGTACTCACCCCTGTGGGGGCAGCATTACAACAGCTGCCTTACGGTATGAACGTTTTCTTTTTTTTTTTTTAATTTTTTTAATGTTTATTTTTGAGACAGAGAGAGACAGAGCATGAACGGGGGAGGGTCAGAGAGAGAGGGAGACACAGAATCCAAAGCAGGCTCCAGGCTCTGAGCACAGGCTCTGAGCCTCAGCCCAGAGCCCGATGCGGGGCTCGAACCCACAGACCATGAGATCATGACCTGAGCCGAAGTCGGACACTCAACCGACTGAGCCACCCAGGCGCCCCCAGTATGAACGTTTTCCTGATTCATATGTGGCCTTTTAGAGAAGGAAAAGAAAAGACATACAAGGAAGGAATAAAGGCAAAGAAGGGGAAACTGGATGCTGATGCAGTAAGGCTCTTTGAATAAATGCCTGAAAAAGAAAACCCTGAAATAACTAGAAAATACCATTTCCCTGAGCATTGCTGAATCGGGGTCATGTGAAACCTTTAGAAGGTTATCAGTTACGCTTGGTGCAATGTGCTGGCCAGACTCTATGGCAACGTTCTAGTCTTTTGCGTCCTTCAGATAATGTGCCAAATTGCCTATTTAAAATACTGACAAAAGGACGTCTTCGTGTGCAGAGGTCACTGATTAAAGGCTCTTCTTAAGTGAGTGAACCACTTTCCAGCAAGATGTCCTAATGACTGTGGGCAGGGATGACCCAGAACCGTGGGTTTTCAGAGCTGTTGTGAGAGATGCATGATGAGCCATGCCCTACCCCCCCCCCCAGTGGGCTTGGTTTGCCATCTGTGTGACGGAATCCATAGCAGAGCAAGTGCCCACAACGGAAGGGCTGCCCCTACTCTTGTTCACATCCTCTTCCACTGTGTTCCCAGCTCTTCACTGGGAATTGGGCGTCCCAGTGCATGATGCCCACCCGACATCACCACTGGCAGAGGCAGGCAAGCCGGCGCCTCCTACTCCCTCTGCCACAGCTGAATTTCATGGCTTTCGTGCAGGTGTGGTTTTTATGGTTGGTTGAAATCCAGCAGATGTTTCTCTGCTCACTGTGTTGTGTAACAGTGATCAGTACTTTAAGGTTCTTGAGCACACTGCTGTCTTCCTTGGGGCGGTCCGTAGCTGGAAGAGCAAAAACCACATTGAACATTTATCACTTCCCAGCATAAAGAAAAGGTGCCAAGAACTGCAGCTGTAGGTTTTGGGGGGATACTGCCTTTGATGGCAATGCAGAGTATTCCAGTACGATCTGTGATATGATGTGATGTAATAACTTCCCCATTGCTGACAGGACTTTTGGGAAGGGCCTATCAGATAGTGCAGAGGGGCTTTTAGGGTAGGATGGGAGGTTACTCCGAGTCACCTCTGAGGTGCCTTCCAATCCCTAATCCTCTGATTCTCTTGAGATAGTTCTGTTGGGATCCTATGGGGCTGGTAGGAAGTGGGTCCAGATTTTAAAATCTGGAGGGAGGATCAATGCAAATAATGGTGCTGCTATCTGGAAACTACCTGCCAGCAGTGCATAGTAATCATATTATGCACCAAGTTTGCTTCCTTTCTCTCAGGGATCAGAATGCTGTACTCTCCATAGTCCGTGCTGAGATGGGCCATTGCATAGATTCTTACCTATTTTGAGCTGTGAGTGACAGGTCTGCAATTCCCATAGTCAGGACTCCCCAGGAACAGAGGCAGACATTTCACACACAGCATCGTGTTCACACTATCATCATCCCTCTTCATGCTTGTGCTAGAGCAACTCTACCTGTTTTGCTATTTTGATTAAAAGCATTTTGCATTGAAGTGTCACAGAAAAGGAACCAGAGATGGAATCAGAAGATCTCTGCCTGCTCACTTAGTGGCATCAGTGATAACCACTGTAAGCCTGAGTTCCAGCTTCTATGAAATGACAGTAAGGATATGTTACTGGCTCACCACTCCAGTATGTGGTGAGGAATAAACCAAGTAATGCACGTACCCTTCTAGCACCGAACAGTCCCATCTGAGTGCTCCGCTCTTCCTGCGTGGCAAACTTCTGATCAGGCCTTACCTTCCTTCTGCCCTTGCTGTGATTGTCCCTTTCTGGTCCACTCCTCTCTCTTCAACCTGTTGGCTCAGGCAAATGTCCCTAAAATATTCAGAAGAGCCACCTGGAAATACTATTTGTCAATGAATTTATAATCATGCTGCTGTCCTAAAATGGTTACAGAGTCTTCTGCATTTGGCTACTGAAGCCACTTCATCTTAAACATACAAAGTACAATATCACAAAGTCGTGTACCAGAGTTTCTTGCGCTATAGGCTAATAAATTATTTTTCCCCCCTCAGGGCCACCTGGAGCCACAGGAACTCCAGGGGAAAAGGGAGACCCTGGTGAGCTGGGTTTGACTGGAAATGAGGGCCCACCAGGGCCAAAGGGGGACAAAGGAGACAAAGGGGATGTGTCCAATGATGTGCTCCCCACAGGTAAGTGGCTGGTACTTGGGCTGTCTCCCAGGGTGATCAGGCCCACAAACCAGCCTGGTTTTTAGTACAGAGGCAGCACAGGTTTTCTCTCCTTTTCTACTTTGTGTGCCCATCTGCTTTGCAGCATGTTTTAGAGTGCTGTGCTTCCAAGAAGGAAAAAATTGTGCATGTTACCCCAAGGTTGGCGAGACCAAATCTGAGATCTCAGCATAAACAGTTTAGATAATTCAGGTCTAAACATCATGATTAGATTGAATTAGGATGACAGGAGCTTCCTTTTTCCAAATATTTATTAAGCCTAGCACAATATAGAATAAGACAAGTAAGCAAGCAATTTAAGATACCTCAGAGGACAAACTGACAGAAAGCTCAGGCATTTTCTTCACAATCGAGGTAGGATCATCTTCAGACCTTAATCCTCAGCTTTTGGATGTAGAATTGGGCAGACACGGTTGCCGATCTTCTTTTTCTGGCTTCCAGCCCAGGTTCAAAGCAGACGGATGGCATCTGGGGTGGGGTGGGGAGGTAGAGGCACAACAAACCAGAAGGACAATCACATGGTGGAAAGATTTTGGTGGTGGTGACAGCTGATGGGCATGGACGAGGAAGGGGCAGAAGAATTTTAAAAGCACAGTACTTCAGAGACATAACTATCCTATTAATGTAGTCAATAAACCTTTTTGAATATCAAAGAATACCATTTATGAATTAGAGACTTTGGTAGTAGCTGAGAATATGAATGTGAAAATGAGTAAGACAGGACATCTATCCTCAAGAAGCTAGGATGATAGATGTTCAAGAATAATGACCCTGAATCAGTCACCCATCTAGCCACTCAAAATTTGTTGAGCACTTACTCTTTGCCAGGCACTGTGCTAGGACCAAAGCATCAAGGAAAGCTCAAGTTATGTTTAGCATGCTTTGTTTCATACACAGGGAGGTTGCTATGCAAAATATATATAATTTAAGAAGTATCTTGACAGGATCATAGACTCGTGAATAAACTTTGAAAATATGAGATCGTGTTATACTACACTTGTATGGGAATCTACACATCCAGAACACCGCACTCCCCTATACTACTGAACAAGTGAGGGGTGATGACAAACCATTCAGAAAAGCAACATCACTGAGTGTACCCCAATTCCAGAGACCAGGCAGAGCTGAGTATTCCCTGGTCAGAGAGCAGACAAGGCCTATGAGGGCAGATCATGTCTGCTCTGCCTACAGATCTCTGCCCCTTTCTGAGTGGGCTTGGACCTGCCTCTAGCCTCTGTGGCCCTGGCTTGCCCACTCACGCCAGTGACCTCAGTGGGTTATCACAGGGCAGGACAGGGAGGATGAGACTCAGTCTGGAAGTAAAGAAACAGGCTCAGAGGGTTAAGCTGCCTGCCCAAGGTCACAGGCTGGGCAAGATCTCCTGATTTCTCCTACCACACAGAGCAGTGCTTCTCATACCTGGCAGCATATTAGGAGGTTTTAAAAAATACAGATGACCAATCTCCTCACCATTTTGATCTAACTGTTCTGGATGGGGTCCAAGCAGTAGAATTGTGTTAGACTGACTCTAGGTGACTCTAATAAGCAGTCAGGGTTGAGATCCTTCAACGTGGCCAGTGACATGAGCATGAGCTTTGGTGTGAGACATACCTGAGGTTAAGTTGCAGGCCTGTTCCCAGTTGTGACCGTGGGCAAAGCACTGAACTTCCCCGAGACTGAGGTCACTGAGGGGCTACTAATACTGTCTCACAGAACGGTTGGGAAGAACAATGGAGGAGGAGATGTGTAAACTTCTTAGTGCAGTTCCTGGCACATAGTTGGAACTCAACATCTGCCATGGGAACTTTCTCGACTTTGGACGGCCAGGGCTAGAATACAATTATGCCTGGGAATGGGGGCTCATCAGTCCTCCCCAGGGCTGTTCATTCTCTTTTCCCCTGGGAGAAACCCATCTCTGTTTATGGCTCTTGAATCAATCTCTCTCCCTGCACCCCTTTCTCTCTCTCCAGGTGCCAAAGGTGACCAAGGCCCACCTGGCCCGCCTGGCCCACCTGGGCCCCCAGGCCCTCCAGGTCCCCCAGGACCCCCCGGAAGCAGAAGATCTAAAGGCCTACGGCAGCCAAACATGTTCAATGGCCAGTGCCCAGGTTACCAGCCCCTGCCCCAGAGAACCTACCCCTTCAGCTAATGATCCCCAACTCTCGGGCTTTACCCAGGCTTTGCAACCAGATTTTTTAAACAGAGGGAAATTTTGCCGAAAGCTAGAGATTCCCCCTTGCAACATGCAAATGGCTTGGGCAGTCTGCCCCAGGGGAGAACTGGTAGCAGGTTTAGAATTGGCCTCCCACACCCTTCCTCATCACTCTCCCCTCATCTGTCACCAGTCTATTCTTCTTCTTTGCCAAATTCACCATCCCTTTCCCCTGAAAGGGTCTCAAAGGCTAAGCTATTTACTCTGGGAACGTGAAGGGCTTGACTGATGCTGGGGAGTCGAGGGGGAGGTTCAGATTGGTTAACTCCCCACAGTACTACAGCTCTGCCCTCACCACCGCAAAGCTTTGTGTGCTAACCACATGTAGGGCACAGTGCTAAGTACTTGGTTCACAAAATGATATAGGAATCGGTATTGCCACCAAATTATAGACACAAAACTGAAATGCTAAGGAGCTATTGTAGCTTACCCAAGGTCACTCAATTAGTAAGTGACAGAGCTTGGATTCAAACCCATGTCTGCCTGCCTCTAAAGTCCTTCTCTTAGAGCATCTTCCTTTCAGAGATGGAAATCCACACATTGAGACTAAGCCAACCCAGGGCAAGGGACGCCTGATCTCTGGCAGGCCAAGAGGACTTGTCTGTCGGCCAATCTGTGACAGAGGTGGCCATAGGATTGAAAGCTAATTAGAAATCAAGGGCCATATAAATAGAAAATACTTCTAAGGTGATGCTAGAACTTCTTCCCAGAGTGGTGACCCGGGACTGACTCCTGGTCAGGCCACGAGAAGGCACCACTTGATGGCATCATGTCAGTGGCAGAGAGGAGGATACCGACTGGAGTTTCTTTCACATTTGCTGTGGGCTTCCCTGCTGCTTTCCTACATGGTCTTTAGTTCTGTTTGGTGCCCTGGTCTTTTAGGAAGGCTTTCAGCTGTCAAAGTGGGCAAATCAGTGCTTTCAAAGATGTCACCCCCACCCCACCCCTCAGTCAATGCAGCCTGATTATGATTCTGCCCAGCAGTTAGTTAGAAATCACAGCCTCAGGGCCGAGCTGCCCCCCTCGGCCCGGGGCTCAGCACCACCCCCTCTGTTAGTTTCAGCCCTTTGTTCAGCTGCCCTTGGAGAATGAGCTGAACAGGAACCTTCGCCTGGAAGAAGGGGGAATCTGACTTGAGCTTTTGCAGAGCCCCAATTTGCCAAAGACTATGTCAGCCAGGGCATGGGTGCTGGAGCAACACCTGCCTCTGCCTGGCCTGCCTACTGAGCAGGGGCTGGGCCTCAGAGTTGTGAAAACTGCTTTAAAGTAGAGGCCATAATCTCCCACTCGGCCTCCTAGAAATGAGTCCTCTGTTGCCAGGCATCTTGCATCTGAACTTGGCCTTCTCTCCTGCTCCAATTCCATTTCTTTAAGCTCCCTCCCGCCCCCACAGCTTTAGAAGCAGGCTGGTACAACATGAATTAATGAGAGCCTTTTCTTTAGATGAAGAACAGGAGGGTCTCTCTGTCCCTTTCCTGTACGAAACCCAAGTTCCTTAGTAGAAAGTCCAGATGAAACTCAGAGGCAGCAGAATTGCATGGGGAGTGGGGAATCATAACAGATTCCCCAAAACTGCTTTCATCAGGGGACAGGAGGACTCGAGGCAAATATAGGCTCATCCTGCTAGAAAGAAGCTTAGACTGCAGAGGGTCCTGCCCTTTATTTTACTAATAAAAAAATCTCTCCAGATTATTCCATGAGCTGCTCTTGGGACAATGGAGGTAATCCTTTCTATCTAGCAACTACAGGTGACTTGAACCTCTTAGAATTTGTCTAGGCAAGTGGACCTGAACTTCTCTGGAAAGCCTGATTTGCTTCAGCCTGCCCCAGACCAGGTCCTTCTCCCCGGCCGACCCACTCCCTGTCTTCACACTGGTATATTCCTCCCCTCCTTCTCTGTCCTACTTCTGCTGCCCCAAGACACCTCTTCACCAAGGTCTGAATTAAGCCCGTCTGTTAAAGATAACAATTACAACCCAGGCCTGATGGCTTCTTGCTTAGGTATAGCTTCAAACCAACTATAAATTGGGCGCCTGTCAAGGACCTACATCCCATAGACCTTCAAGCAGACACAGGTGGAAAGTGGTGGGGGGGGAGTTCAAACATCTCTGGGCTCCTTCTTCTGTGATGCCTCCCTCTGGCATCCAGAAAGACAGGGTAAAGGGGGCCACCCTCTCATGAGGACCCATCATCTTCCCTGAAAGTGAAAATCCTTCCTGGAAAATGCAATCCATGACAGTGATACCTACCACCTGCCCAGAGGGGCCAGGAAATTATCAGTAAGTCTCTTCCCACCCCCCAACCCCCCAGAATTCTGAGGGCTTGGACAGACCACTTTTTCCCTTTTACTGACAGCCTCTTGAGATTGTATTACTTCAGCAACTGTGCTCCTAGAAAGCATATTAGGAATGCACCAAGTGGTGGAGGTGAGGGGCGAGGGTGTGGAATTGGGAGTATATGACTTGTTGCTTAAAAGCAAGCAACCAAAAAACTTGGTAGACCTATTATAAAGAAAGCTTATAGGACTAGAGTCTGGAATGAGGTGGGGGAGAGCACCAATAATAAAGTTACATGAGTCTCACTGCGCTGCCTGCATTGGCTCTGATCATTGCCGTTGTTGTTGTTTTAGGGGAGACATGCGCCATACCAAATGATGATACCTTGGTTGGAAAAGCTGATGAGAAAGGCGGGGAACACCATTCTCTGCAAGCAGGTGCAGAGGCAAAGCATCTTGTTTTGAAATTCAGAAATTGGATGTCTTAAAGTCATAATTGGTAGGTGAATGACTTTCCTTTCTCCTCTTTTGACAGAATCCATGATCGCTTCCATTGGAAATCCAACACAAGTACTGAAAGTTAAAGAGACATTTGGGACGTGGATAAGAGAGTCTGCTAACAAGAGTGATGAGCGGATCTGGGTGACTGAACATTTCTCAGGTACCTTCACTTGACAATGACCCACATCATTGTGGTAGTTGTGCCTTTAATCTGTTGCCTGCCTTCAGGCTTCTTCTATCTCTGTGTGTCTGAAATCCCTGCTGACTGGTGTCACAGAACTGCCCTTTATTTCAGACAGCACAAATGAGTGGGCAGAACACTTTTCTCAGTTGAGCACACTGGTGACAAGCCTTGCAGTTCAGGTCACAAGGACATGACCGGGGTATTCCCAACTTAGCTTATCCAGAAGGAAGCAAATATCATTATGACTCCAGTCTTAAAAAGCCCCAAACCATAATGTGGAAGAAATATCAGACAAATTCTTGTGCACTGTCCATCTTTCTTTAAGGAGAGTGCTTTTGGCCATCTTTCTCAGATATCTGTTGGACAGAGAGCCCAGGGGAGAAGGTGAAGTGCCATCTTGCAGACACACTGCATCTAAGCGTGACCCTAGTTATACTGCCCCAGAGGGACGTGGTCAGGGATTGCCAGTGAGGGTAGCAGTAGCCTCATTCCAGAAGGGGTCTGACCATATCCACTGGTCAGAGCGATAGCTGAGACACTCTGCTTCATTTCATCAGGGCCAAGTGATCAGCGGGTAGTGACTGCGTGGGTTGCCAGCCAAGAAGGACGCTGGCTCAGAAGGAAAGAGGAACACTGTGAATTAGCAGTGGCAGGAGGAGGCAGGAGGTGACTGCCCAAGTGCCAAGTGTTTGCTATTCCCAGTACAGGCCTGTATCGGTCTGATAGATTTTATAAACAATCTAGGGTATACTGGGAGGGAGTGATACAGTTTTCCTAGGAGGAGTAAAGCCAACTCTGTGGCTCCTACCTTTAAAGCATGGTTTAGGAATCCAGAGAAGAAAACTGGACTTTGAGTTTGGGAGTCTGAGACTCTAACCTGGACATGAACCCTTGCAGGACACCTCACTCTCAAGTTCCCTCTTTCTAACTCTCTCCCCTGACTCACTCCCAAGCTGTGATTGCCTCTCCCTGGCTTTCCCCCTGCAGGCATCAGGGTGAAGGAATTCAAAGACCAACCCTCCCTGTTGAATGGCAGTTACACTCTCGTGCATCTCCCATATTATTTCCATGGCTGCGGGCATGCCGTTCACAACAACTGTCTCTACTACCACAAAGGAGGCTCCAACACCATAGTGAGGTGAGTCATTTGGGTCACAGCTGTCTTTCCGCATCCCAGACAGCACCTGTGTGGTGCTTTAGTAATCTGAGAGCTACTTAGGGTTTGGGACTATGGTGCCATCATCTTCCTGTCCCCAGAGCCTGGCACACAGAGGTCAGTCAGGGTTTTCTGACTGAACCACAGGAAACAGTGAGTGAGCCCCATGACCCAGCCCTGACCTGGGATCTGCAACATTGCTGCTTGGGACACCAAGACTAAGGTCAGAGCCAGAGAGAAGTAGACCTGGTGTGATTAGGGCTGCAGCTTTGTCATCCTTTGAGAAAAGAAGCAGCCAGAACCTAGCTCTCCCTAGCCAGGAAGGTTCACACACACTCAAAGTTTCTGAAAAACTTTGGGTGTGAAGAATTTCATGTCCCAGCTGAGATCATTGAAGACTAAGGATGACAGTGCAAAGCCAGGGAACTTTGCGTTCAGATTGATCTGTCAGCTTGATGGAGCCCTTGCCAGGCCACCTGCCACCTGTCTTCCTCTCTGCTTACCAAGGGGAAGGAAAGTGGTCACCTGGGTAAGCTGTGCTCGGGGTGGCAGCCATGTCTTCCTGACTCCCCAAAAGAATTGCTAAAATTTTGTCTTTGTGGCTCAAGAAGAAATCAGGTTTCGGGCCGAGGCAGGGCATCTTGGGAAATGAAGAGAGTAGGGAGCTCAAGTCAGGTTCCAACTTCTCCTACTCACTCCATGGCCTCAGACAAGACACCACCTCCTGTGGTCTGCAGCTCTCCAGCTGTACCCTTATCTGAAATAATTCCAGTATTATGAAAGCCATGGTCCTAGTCATCCAAAACAAGAGATAAGGACCTGAGAGAGGGCTGGGTCCCTCTTCCCTTGCCCTCACAGCCTTCCTCCACTTGGTGAGGTCCAATCGCAACAACCTTGCTGGCATTGAGTGTGGGTGAGGATGGGGGTGGGACACATGTCAGCTGTGGCTGGAAGCATCTCCTCCTCCCCCTCTCATCTCCTTCTCCCAGGCCTCCCCATCATTTCCATATCTCCCTGGCTACCTCATTGGGCAGAGTCTTGTGTTAACAGCAAACAACAACCAACCCACCTCCTGTTCAGAAGCCAGTACTCCCCAGACACATTCCTTCCCATGACATTTCTCCTCATTTAATTCTGCAGCTCCCTACTGCCACAGCACTGTTTTTACATAGGGATGAGGGTGGTAAGGGAGTTCCAGGATGAGTGAGCCCCAGAAAGAGGATTGCCTCTCCAAGAGTGTCTTCTAACGAAGCTATGTGTGTCTGACACACTACTTTGGCCTGCTCTATGCCAGGCCACAGGCGGGGCCCGGGGGCAGGCAGGCTGGAATAAGACCCTGTTTTTCCTGTGAGGGGACAGGCCTCCTCAAGAAATGCAGCTGCTAGGTACCAGACCAACGGTACTGATGGACTGATTGGCAGTTCTGAGCTCCAGACATTCAGAGGAAGAAGCAGAGGTGGGCAGGCAGGCTGTTCTCAAGGCCTTATTTTCTCTGGTGTCTCTCACACTTACCTCAGGGTCTCTTGGTTGACTCCAAGTTTGTTAGTTTAGGCTCCACCGCATATCTGCAGATTCATGCTTCCCCTATTTCTTCTCCTGCTCAATGGCACCCTCTTGTGTTTTTCTTCTCATTTAGCTTAACGTTCGTGAATTTTCATTCCTGGAATTAGGTAACTTTTGAATCATAATCAACTTTTAGATATGGTCTGGATTTGGAGTCTGCCTGGTCAGACAGCCTCCAGGAGCTGAGGGCATGGGATTCCATGCTGTAGCTGAATTTATCCAGTCACTTTCCTGACAAGAAAACTGCATGGCCTTGACTTGGCTACGTTTCTTCTCAGCTGACAACTTTCTTCTTCATTTAGACCACTGTGACATTATTGTCGTAAAAATTCCAGCATGGGGTAGAGGAAGAACCCCCAAAATTGCAGTTAGAAAACCTAAATTCTAACTCTGGCTACTTACTCATATTCCTGGGCTAGTCACTTTCTCATGTGTAAAATGAAAAGACTGGACTAGATCATTTTTTAAGGCCCCTTGCAGATCTAAGAATCTTAGGGCATTTCAGGAGGTCGGCAAACAACTGAGGAGTCATGAGGGTAAGGAATTTTCCTGGGGCACGTGGCACGAAGGTGGACACTTTAGATGTAGTCGGCATCCTTTACATCCTTGGTATGCAGAGCATTGTGGGTAAACCAGTAGACCTAGAATTTAGAAATGCAGAATCCCAAGCCCCATTCCAGTTTAATAGAGGAGGCAAAACAAAAACAAAAAGCAAAAAACAAAAAACCTACCATTGTCCACAAAAATGCTGACTCATATCTACCTTTTTCACATTTCAGATTTGAATTTGGCAAAGAAACATCCCAAACTCTGAAACTTGAAAATGCCCTGTATTTTGATCGAAAATACCTCTTTGCAAATTCCAAGACTTACTTCAATTTAGCTGTGGATGAAAAGGGTCTTTGGATTATCTATGCTTCAAGTGTGGATGGCTCAAGCATTCTTGTCGCCCAGTTGGATGAGAGGACATTCTCTGTGGTGCAACACATTAATACCACATACCCCAAGACCAAGGCCGGTAACGCCTTCATTGCCCAAGGGATCCTTTATGTCACGGACACCAAAGATCTGAGGATAACATTTGCCTTTGATTTGTTAGGAGGGAAACAGATCAATGCAAACTTTAATTTAAGAACTTCCCAGTCTGTTCTTGCCATGTTATCCTACAATATGAGAGACCAGCATTTATATTCATGGGAAGATGGTCATTTAATGCTTTATCCTGTGCGGTTTTTGTCAGCTACAATAAACCAGTGATGAGATGCATTCTGTTCCCCCTTGACAAGTTTCAGATGTTCTCTGGTACCATGAATATTCCAACATAAAACTTGTCTTTAGGGGAACCAGGTCCTTAGCTGTCATAATCTCATGACATGAGTGTTTATATGGTCAGGGAACCCCCTTTAAATTCAGATTCCTTAGAGGAAAATAGCAACAAACTGGAGGTCAAGCGGGCTATGATTTGGTGATTTCTCCACAGACTATCTGGGCAAGTTACCCTTCTCTCTGTGAGCCTTGTTTTCCTGACTGGTAATATGAAAGGGCTGCCAAAGATGACTGGCAAGATTCCCTCCACCTGTAGGGATTTCTGTGCTTCTCGGCTGTTACTGCTTTCACAGCTGTTACATATTTGGTTTGGTTTTTTGGTTTTTAGCCACATGCTGAGCAAATTTACCTCCGAGATAAGCCCGAACACTTGAGCAATGAATTCCTTAGTAGTGACTTGTGTTCAGTGCCTTGGGAAGCTGCATGGACCCTTTAAGGCTGTGGAGGGACCACATTACCCATAATTTACTACCATTCTCTGCGTCCGTCCGCACCAGCCACCACAGCACTGGAATGAGCATCATCCTGGGCTCCCGATTGCCGCTCCAAAGTTAAAAAAGCCAGGCATAGCTACACGCTCAGGCTTGCTAATGAAACAGAAACAGGCACTTCCAGGTTCCTATCAGTCTCTGATCCTGCTGTAGATCACAAACACTGAATCCTCACGTCACCCTGGCTGCTGCTTTCACTGCTACGCATCTGCTCTCAACTACTAAATATTATGTGAGTAGGCATTAATCTGGCTAGAACCATGGGAAGCCCTTTGCAGTTTTTGGAAGAGGCACCATTTGTGATTATTATCTAGAACAGGGACGGGCAAACCATGGCCCTTAGGCCAAAGCTAGACCATTGCAAGTTTTTGTGAAGTTGTATTGGAACAGGGTCACTCGCCTTTGCTTGTGTATCAGAGTTTGTGACTACTTTTGCTCTACAGTGGCAGAATTGAGTTGTTGCGAAAAAGTTGAGTAGGGGCCCTGCAAAGCCTAGAACATTTACCCTTTGGCCCTTTACACCAAAAGTTTGCCAACTTCTGGGCTATAAAGTGAGGCTGATTGTTGGCAGGGCTTATTCGCCAGAGGCTGTTTGTTATGTTTTGTTTTATTCCAGACAAAGAAAGAGTAATAATACGGTTTGAGTGTTTGGTCGAGGGGAAGGGTGAGAACAGCATAAAATGAAGTGGCCCTCCCCCAAAGCGGTTAGTAAACCGCTCTTTCCCTAATGTAGTTTCAAAGGATGTCATCTGATCCCATTGGAAGCTAGGAGAAAAATCCAGTTTAACTTGCACCTGAATGCCCTTAAGTATGTATTTTCTGCCGATTCAGTTCTTCAGACATCCTGCAGCCTGGTGTATGGGCAGGGCTGCTGAGAGGAGAGAGGAATCTGGAAAGTTACTGGGGTCCCACAGCCAGGAAGGAAGGGGACCCAGAGAAATCTTATGTAAAGATTTTTTTATCTGTTTGCCTTCACTGAATTCGTGTGTGTGTTGGAGGAGAGCCACACACTCAGGGTTTTTCATACTTGGGGGCCCCGAGTGTGGCCTGATCACTTATTTAATGGAAGCATTTTGAAACTTATGGGCTATACATATTTGGGTATTTAAATCTCCCCACCCCCTGAAAACACTTAGGCAGCTACTGGGGACTTCTTTGTTGTTGTATTCTCAAAATAATGGATATTTGAAAGCTTTTCTTCACTTCTCTGTTAGATTGGTTGTGTCCTGTCAGCATAGCTTAAAAAAAAATACTCTTCAGATTCATGTTTTGTAACAAAGTAAAATAGTTTCATACTTAAGATCAATGCATCTAGAGAATACTAGTCTTTTAAAGTATTTGAATATATGTGTTTCTGTTTCTGGACATAGGGGACCTGGATATGAATACAGTTTCATAGTAATAGTGGTATTAGTAATATATACATCCAATACTAATTATATATATGGTAGCAACCAAAGAATCTTGTTGAATTAGCACATATTCCTTTCAGAAAAAAATTTTTAGAAACCTCAGTCTTGATATCTGAACTATCCTGACTCCCTTAATTGTGGGTATGGGATTATATACTCACTGCTAGGGAAGTTCATACTGGGATTTTTTTTTCCCCATGGAGGACTAATATCGGGATAACTGAGTCTGAGCAAGGTGTAAGTAACAATATAATAGGGTTGAAGGTTTGTCTTTACACAAGGCAAAGAATCCAGATTTTACTCCTTCTTGCCTGCAAATACTACTTTATTAAAAAAAAAAAAAGGCTTGGGCTCACTGCTAAAGTAGAATGTACAACCTAATGTTTTTAAGTCAAGATACCATTTTAGAAGTTTACATTGTCACTTATAATCAAAGTTGCTTTAAAGCACTTTTCAAATATCTGCCCTTCTGATGTCAGAATCAAAGCAGATAATTTCCTAATTCTTCTTTAATCTAAAATAGATAGCTTTCCCCTGGAAAGTAAATAAAACTGTCCTCCCAACCTCAAATGTAGGCCAGACACTATTTCAAAGCATTTTCTCTCAAAGTGATAATGTGTCGTATCAAAGCCGTGCAGGTGGTCATGGTCTCAAGTGGATCACTAAGCACAGATGTTATGACAGAGAAAGAGTTCTGGGGTGAAAGCTTTAAAATGAGGAGTTCAGGGGCACCTGGGCGGCTCAGTCAGTTAAGCGTCTGACCTCAGCCCAAGTCATGATCTCGTTTTCAGGAGTTTGAGCCCCGCCTTGGACTCTGTATTGACAGCTGAGAGCCTGGAGCCTGCTTCGGATTCTGTGTCTCCCTCTCTCTCTCTGCCCTTCCCCTGCGCATGCTCTGTGTCTTTCTCTGTCTCAAAAATAAATAAATGATAATAAAAAATTAAAATGAGGAGTTCCGGGCTTAGGTCCCTTCGCAGTCATTCCCTTCAAGGTTGCTAAGTGAGGGGCCAATGAGACGCTATGATCCTTGAAGAGCCAGGAGTCACTTTCCAACTTCAAGGTACATTTTGTCTGTGACTAATGTCAAACCACATGAAGAGGTATGTGATAGGGCTTTTCAGTTTGTCCGCTGCTGCTGGGACCAGGTGTAGCAAGCGCACTATTAAAAGATGGGATGTTTGGGCGCCTGGGTGGCACAGTCGGTTAAGCGTCCGACTTCAGCCAGGTCACGATCTCGCGGTCCGTGAGTTCGAGCCCGCGTCGGGCTCTGGGCTGATGGCTCAGAGCCTGGAGCCTGTTTCCGATTCTGTGTCTCCCTCTCTCTCTGCCCCTCCCCCGTTCATGCTCTGTCTCTTTCTGTCCCAAAAATAAATAAACGTTGAAAAAAAAATTAAAAAAAATAAATAAATAAAAGATGGGATGTCCAATCTGTAACCACAGATCTGAACAATTCTGAACAACAAATGAATCATGGTGAATGTCTCTCTTTTGGTTGCCGTTTATTTAACGTTAGTCAATAAAATAAGTCATATGTTGAAACAAGTGTATTCTTATTTTTACCTCCTGTTGATTTACATGTAACATTTACAAGAAAAAATAACAACCCAAAGCAATATTGTGGAAGAATTACATTGGTTGCTCCTCTGTTGAAACTCTTGGAATTTGCTGACTCCTGAATACTGAAAAGTTGTTGATACGGACTATGTGTTCTCTATAGGAAAACCCGAAAAATGTAGAAACCAGTAACTAGAACTAGAGACAGACATAAACTCAGTGAAGATCTGCTAATTTATTGACATAGGCAAAGCAATTGGAAAGAACATAACATTTTGATCTAAAAATAAGACAGATTTCAAAAAACTGAATTGGTGTGAATTTGGGCAGGTATCTTAATCCCTCAGTCTCTGTTTCATCTGTAAAATGTATAATAGTATTACTTACCTCCTTTGATTTTTCTGTGTCAAATGACAAATGCTATGAAAATGATATAATTCTTGATAAATTATTGTTACTTTTACAGTTCATCCTTATGGAGAATCAGATTCTTGCAGCCTTATTCGAGGGTTGAGGGACTGCATCAGGGACACCACACCACAGTTTCTGTCTGCTGGCCTGTTTGATTAGGCGGTTAACACTTCACATCCCCAAAAATGGTTCTTAGCAATGTAACGAATTTACAATAAAACTGACTCTAATAATGAAAAAAATGGACTTTTCCCTCTGCCCTTCCATCCTCCCTTCCACAGGTGCTGAATCAAGGGCACTTCTCAATGACATCCTCCTGGCTGAACTCCATCCCAGAGCTTGCTTCCTGGGAAACCCAACCTATTGTAGAGTTGCCAGATAAACTCCGGAATGCCCAGTTAAGACTTAAATTGAGATAAAGAACAATCACAACATTTTTAGTGTAAGTACGTCCCAGGTATGGTACAGAATATATTTACAATTAAAACGTGTTTGTCTGAAATTCTAATTTGACTGGGAGTCCTGCAACCCTAAACAGATGTGGTCCTAAAAAGAAGCCACTGAGATCAGGTTTTGGAGCTGGATCATTCACCACCTGTTTACAATGAGGACCCCATTGCTGGTAGTAGATTGAGCACAATTAGCCTTTGGGACAATGCGATGGTCCATTTGTTAAGACTTTGGTGATGAATGGTATACCAGTGGAAAGGAATACCTTAGCTAATGTTATGTATCAGATGTTTGAGAATTAGGGAGAAATAGGGACTAAAAAGGAAACAAAATCAGGAGGGAGGCTGTTGCTAAGCTTGATTGGCCCTCTGGAAAAAGATAAAACGCTGAAACCAATTAATTGCCAAGTGAAAGCTACGTGAGAAAGCCCAGGTAGAGCCTCCTTCGCAGCATACAAAGAGGCTCTGATCTCTTGCAGTAGAGAGCAGGAAAAAATGAGGACCCGACCTTGGACTTGATCAGAGTTGCCAAGCTCAGAAGAAGGTGAAACTCACAGTCAGAGAAGTTCGCTGTACCAAGGTGAGGACCCAGACAGGGAAAGATTCGGAACCTGCCGTATGGGATGGGGATATCTAGGTTGGCTGCTTCCAAATTTCATTGTGTGTAGTATTTGTGGTCATTTGGAAACAGAGGAAATTCAGGGCTGGGTTACACTAAGTAAGCTTGTTGGCAATTTTTTTTCTGCAAAAGGTCTGATAATAATTTAGGCTTTGTAGGCCACACTGTCTCTGCTTAACTGTTTAACTCTGCTGTTGTAGCTAAAAACAATCCTAGACCACACATAAGTGAGGAAGCATGGCTATATTTCAAAAAAACTTTCTGGGCATTGAAATTTGAATTTTATAATTTTCAAGTGTCATAAAATGTTTTTCTTTTGACTCTCAACTATTTAAAAATGTAGAAAACCATTCTTAGCTTACAGATTGTACAAAAACAGGTGGTAGGCTTTATTTGACCTACAGTGCAGTTTGCTGACCCTTGGTGTGATACTGTGATTTAGAATTAGACATACATATTTGTTCTTTGTCCCCTTTTCTTACACAGAGCTCCTAAAACTATTGGAATTTCCTGTGATTAGAGCCATAAAAAATGTCTTTTATTGTTAATGAGGTGACTTTTGAAAAGCCCCTAAACAACCTAAGGATGGAGGCTGGTTGCCAGGGCACCCAAATATGTCATTAGAAGGTTGGGACTTTGAGTCCCACCCTGACCTCCAGGGAGAGGAGATGGGTTGGAGGTTAAATCAGTTGCCAGCGGCCAGTGATTTAATCAATCATGGCTGTGTAATGAAGCCTCCATTAAAAACCCAAAGGACTTAATGTATTTTCTGTATTTATGAGTCTGTTCCTCTTTTTGTTTTATTGAAGTTTAGTTGGCACATAATGTTACATTATTTTCAGATGTACAACATAGTGGTTCGACAACTCTATTAAACTCACCACAAGTATAACTACCATCTGTCATCATAGAACGCTATTAGAATATCATTGACTATATTCCCTATATTGTATTTTTTATCCCTGTGACTTACTCATTCCATAACTAGAAGCTTGTGTCTCCCACTCCCTTCGCCTCCTCCCCTCTGGCAACCACCAGTTTCTTCTCTGTACTTACATTCTATTTATGCTTTTTTTGTGTGCATTTTGTTTTTTCAATTCTACATATAAGTGAAATCATATTGTATTTGTCTTTGTCTAGCTTATTTTACTTATCATAATATCCTCTAGGTCCATCTATGTTGTCTCACATAGCAAGAACTCATTCTTTCTTATGGCTGAGTAATAGTCCATTGTGTATATACACCACATCTTTCTTTACCCATTCATCTATCATTGGACACTTAGGTTGCTTCCATATCTTGGCTATTGTAAATAACACCGCAGTAAGCATAGGGATGTGTATATCTTTACAAATTAGTGTTTGTTTCCTTCAGGTAGATACCAAGAAGTTGAGTTACTGCATCATATGGTACTTCTGTTTTTAATTTTTTTAGGAAACTTCATACTGTTTTCCACAGTGGCTGCACCAATTTACCTTCCCACCAACAGTACACGAGGGTTCCCTTGTCTCTACATCCTTGCCAACACGTGTTGTTTCTGGTCTCTTTGATACTAGCCACTATATTCAACACCTGATGATGATGATGATTTAAAAAATGGACAAAAGACCTGTATAGACATTTTTCCAAAGAAGACATACAAATGGCCAACACATGAAAAGATGGTCAACATCACTAATTATCAGAGAAATACAAATCAAAACCACAATGAGATATTCCCTTGCAACAATCATTCTGCCTTTTAATGGAGGTATTTAAACAAGGAGTTAGTGAACTACAGTCTGCTAGGTTACCTATTTTTGTAAATAATGTTTTTTTGTTTTGTTTTGTTTTTTTTAACGTTTATTTATTTTTGAGACAGAGAGAGACAGAGCATGAACGGGGGAGGGGTAGAGAGAGAGGGAGACACAGAATCGGAAGCAGGCTCCAGGCTCTGAGCCATCAGCCCAGAGCCCGACGCGGGGCTCGAACGCACGGACCGCGAGATCGTGACCTGGCTGAAGTCGGACGCTTAACCGACTGCGCCACCCAGGCGCCCTGCCACCCAGGCGCCACCCAGGCGCCCCAGTGCAGCCACACTCATTTCTTTATGTATTGACTGACACTGTTTTTTTTTGTTTTGTTTTGTTTTTTTTGTGCTACAACAGAGTTATGTAATTGCTACAGAAACCTGCTGCAAACATAAAATAATTACTATTTAACCCTTTAAGAAAAGGTTTGCTGACCCTTGGCTAGACCATTTACATTTAATGTAATTATTGTTATGGTTGACTTAAATCTATAATCTTGATATTGTCTCATCTGTTGTTTTTCTTTTTCTGCTGTTTTTTGAACTGATTGAATTTTTTAATAACTCCACCTTATTTTCTTTCTGGGCTTTTGGTTATAATAAATATAAGTTGTTACAAACAACTTACTGTTGTTTTATTTTCCTTTAGAGTTTATCGTGTGTATTTTTATCAGTGTACCTGTACTTTTTTAGCACAAGAAACTTAGAACAATATATTTCCATTCTCTTCTCCTGGCCTTTGTGCTATTGTTCTTATGCATTTTACTTGTACATATGGTATGCAACCAGCAAGCATTAGTATTTTTGATTCAAGTAGACAGTCATCTTTTAAATATATTTTAATAATGAAGAAAGAAGTCTATTCTTTGCCTATGTAGTTACCAGTGTTGGTGATTTGTGTTTCTTTGTGCAGATAGATCTCCATCTAGTATCATTCCTCTTTGGATTGAGGGACTGACTTCCTATACATGACTTTCACATTTCTTAGTGCAGATCTGCTGGTGATAAATTCATTTACCTTTTCTTTGTTGAAGTCTTTATTTCACATTCTTTTTGTGCTTCTTTTTTGGCAAGGCAATTAGGTCTCCCTTGCTTTTATCCCCAGTTTGAGCAATAATTGACGTATAACGTTCCTTAGTTTTAGGTGTACAACATAATTATAGGATATATGTAAAGTGAAAAAATTATCACAGTAAGTTTAGCTAACATCTATCACCTTACATAAATTCTTTTCTTGTGATGGGAACTGTGTGTGTGTGTGTGTGTGTGATGAGAACTTTAAAAAGTCTACTCTTCTAGCAATCATCAATTATGCAACATGGTATTGTTAAATATAGACGTTATACATTCTATCCTCAGAACTTACATATTCTATAACTGGAAGCTGTTATCTTTACCTCACATTCATGTATTTCCCACTGACAAGCCCCCCCCACCAACAAATAATCTATTCTCTATCTCCTTAAATTGGATTTTCTTAGATTCCACATGTAAGTGAGATCATAAGAATATCTTTCTCTGCCAGACTTAATTTCACTGAGCATAATGCCCTCAAGCATGAACCTCAGGGTGAATGATCAAATAGGTTGTTTCCGAATTAGGCTGTCATTGTAATTATAGCTATGGCTACAATGAACATTTGGATGCAAACAGCTTTTTCAGATAGAGATTTCATTCCCTTTGGGTATATACCCAGACTGGAATATGGAATCATATGAAAGTTCAATTTTTAATAATTTGAACCTCCATAATATTCTCCATATCACCGTAGCAATTTATATTGCCAACAACAGTGAAAAGGAAATCCCTTTTTCTCATCCTTACCGATACTTGTTATCCCTTTGTTACATTTCTATTTGATGTTATCTCTTTGTTGTTTTAACAGGTGTGAAGTGCTGTCATTGTGGTTTAGATTTGCATCTAATTCATGATGTTGAGCCCCTTTTCACCTTCCTCCTGTCCACTCTTATTTGGGGGAAATGTCTATCTACTTGGTGCCCTTGGGCATTTTCTAATTGGATGGTTTCATTTCTTTCTACTGAGTCATATGCATTTGTTAGATGTTATGGATATCAACCCCTATCAGATATGATGTGTTAATGTTTGTTCTCCCATTCTGCAGCTTGCCTTTTCATTTCCTAATGGATTCCTTGGCTGGGTGGGAGCTTTTTAGTTTGGTGTAATCTCACTTGTTTGTTTTTGCTTTGGTTGCCTTTGCTTTGGGGGACAAATCAAAAAAAATCATTGCCAAGATTTACATCAAAGAACTTACCTACTGTGTTTTCACCTAGGAGTTTTAGGATTTCAGGTCTCATGTTCATGTCTTTAACCCAATTCGAGTTGATTCTTTCATATATGGTGTAAGAGAGGAGGAGTCCACTCTCATCCTTTTGCCTGTGGCTGTCTACTTTTCCCAGCAATTTATTGCAGAGACTATCTTCTTTCCATTGTTTACTCTTGACTCCTGGTCATAAGGTGGTCACAGATGAGTGGGTTTATTTCTAGGTTCCCTATTCTGTTCCTTTGTGTCAATTTTTATGCCAATACCGTACTATTTTGATTTTTTTAATGTTTATTTATTTTTGAGAAAGAGAGAGAGCATGGGCAGGGGAGGGGCAGAGAGAGAAAGAGACACAGAATGTGAAGCAGGCTCCAGGCTCTGAGCTGTCAGCACAGAACCCAATGCGGCGCTCAAACCCATGAACCGTGAGACCATGACCTGAGAAGAAGTCAGACACTTAACCGACTGAGCCACCCAGGTGCCCCTTAATTGAGGTATAATGAAGAGCTAACATTAAACTAGCTTCAGGTGCCCAACATAATGGTTCAGTATTTGTATATATTGTGAAATGACCACCACACTAAGTCTAGTTAACATATATTGCCACAAATTGTTACTAACGTGTTTTCTTGTGATGAGAACTTTTAAGATGTATTCTCTTAACTTTCAAATACACAGTACAGTATTGGTAATTACTGTGCTGTATGTACATTACATCCCTGGACTTTTTGTTTTTCCTAAAGCTGGGAGTTGGTGCTTTTTAACCTTAGTCACCCACTCATCTACCTCCCACTTTTCCCTGCCTCTGGAAACCACCAAATTTTTCTCTAGATCTATGAACTCAGTTTGGTTTTTGAGTTTGTTTCTTGGTTGTTTTTTTTTTTTTTCTCAGTAAGTGAGATCAGTCTGATTCATTCCACTGGGCACAATATTCCCAAGGTCCATCTGTGTTGTTGCAAATAAGCCTTCTTGTTTATGTACACATGATCCCATTGTGTACATATATACCCCATTTTCTCTATCCATTCATCCACCTGTGGACACTTCTGTTGTTTCCATACCTTGCCTATTGTAAGTATGCTGCAGTAAGCATGGGGGTGCATGTGTCTTCTCAAGTTAGTGTTTTTATTTTCTTTGGATACTCAGAAGCAGAGTTGCAGGATCACATGGTAGTTCTATTTTTAATGTTTTGAGGAATCTCCATTCTGTCTTCCATAGTGGCTGTGTCAATTTACATTGCCACCAAGGGCATTCAAGGGCTCACCCTTCTCTACATCCTCACCAACACTAATGTCTTGGCTTCTTGATGATAGCCAGGGAGCAGTTGTGAGACATGTCATTGTGGTTTTGATTTGCATTTTGCTGATGAGGAGTGATATTGAGCATTTAACTCTTGGCCCTCCATATGACTTCTTTGGCAAATGTCTGTTGAGATCCTCTGCCCATATTTAATCACACTTTTGTTGCTATCTTTATATATTGTGGATATTCACCTCATCAGATACATGCTTTACAAATAGTTTCTCCCCTTGTATATCTGGCCTTTTCATTTTGTTGATAATGTCCTTAGCTTTACAGAAGCTTTTCAATTTGATGGAGTCCCACTTGTTTAGTTTTGCCTTTTCTGCCCTTGCTTTTGGTGTCACAACCAAAACCCATTGCCATAACCAGTGACTAGAACCTTAACCCCTGTGTTTTCATCTATGAGTTTTACGGTTTCTGGTCTCACTTTCAAGTCTTTAATGTACTCTCAGTAAATTTTTTTTTAACAACATACTGTAATTTTTTATTATCAACCATCTAAAGTCATAATGCCTCTAGATTAACACCAAGTGACCGAGTACTTTATTCCTGAAAAAGGTTTTGGAAAAGCTTCCCTCTGTGCAGTTGATTTGGCTGAATTTGTTCTTTAACAATTGTAATTCCAGTATAATGAACATAGTGTTATATTTCAGGTATATAATATAGTGATTCAAAATTGTATACATTACTCAGTGCTCATCAAGATAAGTGTACTTTTAATCCCCTTCATCTATTTCACCTATCCTCTCCCCCACCTCCCCTCTGGTAACCACCAACTCTATACATTTAAGAACCTAGGTGGGGGAGGATCTTGTCCTCCTTTTTTTGGATCATTTGTTTTGTTAAATTCCACATACGAATAAAATCTTAGGGTATTTACTGTCTTTCTGTGACTTATTTCACTTAGCATAATACCCTCTAGATTCATCCATGTTATTGGAAATGGAAAGATTTCATTTTTCTTGTGACTAATATTCCTGTGTGTGTGTGTGTGTGTGTACCAATCTTCTTTGCCCATTCAGCTCTTGATGGACACCTGTGTTGCTTTCTGTAATTTGGTTATTATAAATAATGCTACAATAACATAGGGGTGCATATACCCTTTTGAATTAGCATTTTTGTATTCTTTGGGTAAATACCCAGGAGTGGAATTACTGGGTCTTATGGTCATTCTGTTTTTAATTTTCGAGGAACATCCATTGTGTTTTCCACAGAAGCTGTACCAGTTTGCATTCCTATCAATGGTGTATAAGGGTTCCTTTTTTTCCAAATCCTTGTCAACATTTGTTGTTTCTTGTGTTTTCAATTTTATCCATTCTGATAGGTGTGAGGTGATATCTCATTGCACTTTTGATTTGTATTTCCTTGACGATTAGTGATGTTGAGCATCTTTTCATGTGTCTGTTGGCCATCTAGATATCTGGAGAAATGTCTGTTCTTATCTCTGCCCATTTTTTAATTATTTGTTTTTTGGGTGTTGAGTTGTAGGAGGTCTTCGTATATCTGGATACAAACCCTTTATTAGATATGTCATTTGCAAATATCTTCTCATTCAGTAGGTTCCCTTTTTTTGTTGATCATTTCCTTTGCTGTACAGCAGCTTTTTATTTTGATGAGGTCCCAGTAGTTTATTTTTGCTTTTGTTTCCCCCACCTCTGGAGACCGATCTAGAAAAATGTTACTATGTCCAATGTCAGAGAAACTACTTCCTATGCTGTCTTCTAGAGTATTCAGGTCTCACATTTACATCTTTAATCCCTGTCAAGCTTATTTTTATGTATAGTGTAAGAAAGTGATCCAGTTTCATTATTTTGCAGTGGCTGTCAAGTTTTCCCAACACATTTGTTGAAGAGACTATCTTTGCATTGCATATTGTTATCGCCTTTGTCATAGGTTACTTAACCAAATACTCATGGATTTATTTCTGTGCTCTCTATTCTGTTCCAACAGTGTATGCATCTTTTTTTGTGTCAGTACCACACTGGTTTGCTACAGCTCTCTGGTATATCTTGAAATCTGGAATTATGATACCTCCAGCTTTGCTCTTCTTTTTCAAGACTTCTTTAGCTATTTGGGTGTGCGTGTGTGTATGTGTGTGTGTGGTTCCAAACAAATTTTATAATTATTTCTTCTAGTTCTTTGAAAAATACTATTGGTATTTTGATAAGAATTGCACTGAATCTATAGATTGCTTTGAGCAGTATGAGCATTTTAATATTTGTCCTTCCAATCCATGAGCACAGACTAGCTTTCCATTTGTTTATCTTCACTCTATATGCGTTTCTGGATACAGAAACGCATATAAAGAATTAGAAACCATGACTGAGATTAACTCTAGTTTTGTAAAACCGGTTCAATATTCAAAAATCAATTAATGTAATCTACCCTATCAATAGGCTAAAGAAGAAAAATCAATCAATAGGTGCAGAAAATGCTTCAAGATTTACTATAAAGTTAATCAAGACAGTATGGTACTGGCAAAAGAAGAGACAAATAGATCAGTAGGACAGAGTCCAGAAGTGGGTCTACAAAATGCAGTCAGCTAACCTTTGACAATTCAGTAGAGAAAGGTTAGTCTTTCCAGCAAATAGTGGCAGCCACTGAGAAGTCTGAATCTCAGTTCAGACTGACTGAATCAGCTGGTCCTATGTTAGAACAGACAAAAATGGAGGGGATGCAACATGCTCAGGTTACTGGGTACTAAATTGTGGGAAGCGTATGCATAGATGTGCGGTTTCTGCCCAATTTGCATTTCTGTGTACTCAGACGTCCACCTTCTCCACACAGCACTGCTCCTGACTTAGCTCCTTCACCAGTGTCCTCACCAAACTCCACATGTAATTCAATAAATGAAGAGAAGGTACAGTGACGTTAGTTCTTACCCCACTAAATGCCATTGCTGAGTGCCGTCTGGCTCATGGGTGTGTCCCATTTCCTAGAATGGCTTCTGATCTAGAAAGTACTCAGTAAATATCTGTGCATAAATGAACTGCCTAGTAGCTTACAAACTCTACTGAAATATTTGATCAAATTTAAAATGATCTCAAGTAGTTAAAAATATTAAAGAATTCCAGACCAAACTAAGGTAAAACTCTAACAAATAACATTTATTTTTCTTTTACATATGTATTTCACAGCCTGAACATCACATCGCCTTCAGAGAAAGGTGCTTTTATGCCATTAAATTTTACTATTTACCACACAGGCATTTAACATTCTCATTAACATGATGAGACAATTTGCTGGTAAACATTTAAACACACAGACATTGGTTTCAGTATCTCAAGAACATTTTTTGGTCATAACCAAGGAGGTACATCAAAATAGGACACTGGCTAATAATTTATAAGCAAATAATATTTAACTCTGCATAGTTTATACAATAGGCTGTGGTAATAAATAATATCACCAATCTCATCAACTATTAACTGGCCACAAAAAGCCTAACATTCATTCAAATTATGATATGAAATGCTCTATTGGTGTAGTTTCAACATAGCCTTAAATGTTGTGGGGGTTTAACCCTGAAAGAAAAAGTACTAAACTGGTATGTTAGGTCAACTACAAATATGTCATGGTCACAAGTATTACATTCCTAACATGAAGGCAAATATTTAAATAGAAAAACGAGCAGTCCAAAAAATGTGAGTGTGCAAATTGTGAGGAAAACATTGCATTTAAATTTGCACTCATTTGCAAGTTACAGTACTAGCTCAGTATAAACACTAACAGGAAAAATAATCAGCAGTAAAGAATGGAAATGACCTCTCCCAGCAGAGAACTAGTCACTGCACACTGCTCCACAGCTCAGAAAGTGTTTCTGGTGATCTAGACTTTCTAACACCTTGTGACTATCCTTCATTCAACGCAGGAGCTGCAGGCATGCTTCCATCAGTGGGAAGACAAGAAAGGAAAACCTGAATCAGCAACATTTCTTTCCTCAATTTGGTATGAAGGTCCTTCCTGTTGTTGTAAATTACTAATATGCTAACTTCTAACCTCAGATGTTTTCTGAATCAGGTTTGCTAAATGCTGTAAAGAATAGCTACCCTTCGTACAACACTAGGTTTTGTTTTTGTTTTTAAGTATGTCAGCATGATGACAAGGTACATGCACAGTCATTCTACCAACCTGTATGGGCAACACTCAGCTTGATCAGTTCCCAATTCTACAGAGATTCTCTGTATTGTTTTCAAGGTGTTAACAGCTGCTTGGAAAGCAGAAATGCCTATTAATAGAGTATTTTTTAACTGAAGTGTTTATAAAAATAAAGCCCCAATCTTTAAGTCTATAGAATGTCAAGAATTCTGTTAGGGATGTTAAAAGCATTGGGCAAAACCCTTGTTTTGAGCGTGCCATCTGCCCCACAGGAGAAGATCCGGTTGCCAGGGATGATGTCAATCTGCATGACCCCAGCCCCAAGGTTTCTGAATATGGACTGCTTCGCATGCTCATTTTTGAATGAATGAATCAGGCCATGGCCTGTCAATCTCCAAACCTAATTGAGAAGAAAGTGAAAACACAAAGTGTAAGTCTTTAAAAAACAGAAAGAGACCAAAAGCAGAAACATGCCCTTCATTTCTGTTGCCCTGAACTGGCCCAACTTCCCAGTACCCACCCCCCACCCCACCTTCCTAAAGGCTTACCTGATTGATGCCATTCACATGATTCATTTACTATTGTTACATTTCACTGTCTCTTCTTCACACCCTCTTATAGTTTCATATTAACCACATATACCTCCATCTCTAATTCAATTAAATATTTAAGCGAATTAGATACATTGCTAATGTCAAGGGAAGCCCTGGGGCATTATAAGTAGAACCTTACCATCTCCCTTTTCAGAAACCTCACCTCAACTCAACTATACACAACAGAGTAAGGTACTAGGAGGCAGAAGAGGGGAGACAGGAGGTCCTGAGGAGCCAAAATAATGTTACAAAAAATTCTATGTACTAACAACTCTTAATTCAAAACAGAGTTCTTTAAAGCTTCTTAAGCTAGAAAGAACCACATAGTACTAAGGGAGGAAGGGTGTCAAGAGGCCTTCACTATCTCACAAAGCCTTACTTTACGGCCACATTTCAAAGAGTGCAGTGGGGTCATTTTTTCCCCAGTCTTTGCAGCAGATACAGATAACACTTAGCATGTTCCAACTTTTTATAATGACTCACCTTTATGTTCCCTTCTGCTGAGCCTGTAGTGAAATACTCCTCACAGGGAGCCAGGGCCAGAGCCTTAATAGCGGAGTCATGCGCCTGGAACGTGTGAAGTAGCTGTCTTTGCCTGATGTCAAAAATGCAGACATAGCCTTTCCGACCACCGGAGATGAGGAGCTGCTGTTTTGGCGCGTACTGGAGTACGGTGGCACCGTGATCATGGCATGTGAAACCTGAAGAAGAAAAATACTGAGTCTTTCCCAAATAATCTTGCAATTCTGGTAATGTTTGAATGCACATTTAAATAATACAGAAATTACCAGTTTTTAATTTCAATTTGTGTAATCATGATCCAAGTATTAAAAAAAAGATTCCAAGCACTGACAGAAAAAACATCCTTACCCATAATCTCAATATGAAAACACCTGCAGGAAGCTTAAACCTTAAGCCCACACTAAGTTATGCTGCCTTGTAAGAAGCCTATAGCAGCCAAAGTGCAGAGGAGACCAAGCTTCCCAATGACACACTCAGCCACCACATTAATCCCCACCACAATGAGTATTTACACTATCCTAGTTCCTGCCCATACAGCTTGTATGGTAAGTAACAAACTCAACTACAGCAGTGTGAAAATGACCAGCTATAGGGAAAGAGTTACCTTTCCCAGCATTCTGCATTTTAATATAACTAAAGCCTTCTACCAATATGGGGCAAATCTTTAAAAGCTATTAATTATTCACAGAAAAAAATTGCCATCAAAACTGAGAAATAACTATATTTTCAGAACGTGTATCAGTATGTATAATACAAGACTGAGAAATCTTTCTGTAAAAGAATCCATCTAGCTTTGTTTAACCCAAATGTATTGGAGCATGGAGCCTTCTTTCAACAGAAAGAAAAGGGTATCTTTTCCAATCGGAAAAACTGCCTTAAAAGAAATAGTATTAAAAAAACTTTTTAAATGCTTATTTATCTTGAAAGAGAGTGAGGAAAGGGCAGAGAGAAAGAGGGAGAGACAGAGTCCCAAGCAGGCTCCACACTCAGCATGAAGCCCAATGCAGGGCTCCATCTTATGACCCTGAGGTCAGGACCTGAGCTGAAATCAAGAGTTGGATGCTTAATTGACTGAACCACCCAGGCACCCCAAAGGAATATTTAAATAGCACTGTTTATATTTCTTGTTCTTACTTTATTGTTAGGTAATTCTTTAGCATATCTCCTTTCTATTGAGCTCAAATACTTTGCAACTAATTCTTAAAAAGCCTCGTTAGCAGAACCAATCTTCATATTTTGAAATGTAAAAAAAACGAACGCTATTCTATGCTAGTTGGATCTTTACCTCAGCAAGATAGCCACTCATTTACATCCTTGAATAAACACTCACTGGCTAGAATAAAACCAGGAAAGCATTCCTTCATAGGGTATTAAAAATCATAGATCTTAACTCACTTACCATGAATGAGGCTGTTTCCAGGTGATACCAATGTGTCCCAGAGGCATACATTTCTTATAGAGAGAAAACAATAATTTTTGAGGTGCTTTTGTTATTGTCTTCAAGTCAAATATTTTTACGTATTGCATCTTACTATCTTTTTTGTTCACTCAGATTTATAAAGCAATGATTCTCAAGTAGGATCAGGATAAAAGCTGGGGATGTAGCTCTTGTACGAGTTTATCCTGTTCAAACCACACAGTTGTGTCTCACAAGGCCCCACCTGTCTCTGCCATCTCATCCCTCAAGCCCATCTCTTTTCCATTACCACTCCAGGGAAATGGAGACATGATTTCCTGAGGAGAGGGGATGCTTCTGTACCCCCAGGGGTAACCACCACAGGGAAATGAGGTGTTTACTCATGGAAGTATCACCAACGAACATGATGTCAGGTCAAAAAAAGTACAGAGTATGGTGGCTACAGTGTCTCAAGAAGCTGACAATTAATAGCGCAAAAAAAAAAACACAAAAACTTTAACATAATTACATATACTTGTTGATAACCTACATTGTTTTTCTCTTTTGGGTAAGGAAAACTACTAAGAATTATGTAACCAAGTTTTTTATCCAGAGGTGCAAAAACTCCTAAGTAAAAAAATCCATACTTGGTAGCAAGAATACCTTTCTGCTTAAAAATGTGATTATTTATGCTTCTGTCAACCTACCTGTTATCATTGGACTGTCCAGATGTGGCAACTAGACTTGAAGAGGTAATAAATGCAAAGTCGCTTGTGGCTTTACTGTGGCACTGCCAATTCTATGAAAAATAAAGTGCAAATGATGTTACCTAAAAATCCAGTAAAATCTGGTACAGCACAAACACAGAGTTCTGCTAGCAGTATATGCATGCACAAAAAACAGGTTTTAAAAATCTAGAATAAAGTGATAAGCAGATTAGCTATTATTGGCGTATTCTTCACTAATATCCAGTGATACTTTAAAACTGGAAGAGTGGGTAATAATATGCAAGTAAAGGTTGTTTTGATAGATTATCTAACAAAGTAATAGGATGAACTTAACCAAGCCATTTAACAATTTTTGCTAATGATCTCAAATACATTTAATAAACTTTACATAATAATATAAATCATAATAAACAACAATAGCCCAAAGAGGGACACTCCCACCTGCCCATCTAGTCTTACACTACACTGTGAGGAACTCAAGTCAAATTAACTTCATAACTTAAATGCAAGCATCCATCTTCCTTACCATCTCTGTGCTCCCTGCCCTCATCTTCCCTTCCCTGTGAAGATTTTAGCAGTAATAAAAACAAGGTCAAATGTCCTGCAAATAATCTATAGCCTTAAGGCTGCCCAAAACCGCTCTTAAGGATGTTCCAGTATGTGGGAAACCATTTACTGAGCCAAGGCATGACTTTTCTTGTTGGATCAGGTGAATGAATAGAAACCTGGAGGTGAAGACTCAGGAGGGTGTCCAGGTATTTTAAAAAACATTCTTCTGTTTGGAATGATCATGATATAGATGTGAGTGAAGGTAAGAGGACAGATTCAAGAACACTTTCGTTTCTGTAAAAACTTTATGACAGTCTACAGGGCACTAATTTAAGAGAAATATCTTGTCTCATATACATAATTAAGAACACACATATATAGTCTAGAAAAGAAAATTAACATACATGAAGTTGTGCAGAAGAAGTTCTGTGCAGGATAGCATTACCCTCCAGCCTTCCTACCCCAACTGAGCCCCCACCAAGTGAAGATAGGCTTATCTACATCATCAAATGTTTTAATATGATTTGGATTAATGAGTGAAGTGGCCCACTGGGATTGGTTAATTTATAATGTAGTAAGAAAAATTCTGGAGCAAACTAGAATACATGAAACCTGTCAGAATTGGGTAGTGATTCACTTTAGGTACTATATTAAAAATATATCAAGAAAGGGTGTGCCTGGGTGGCTCAGTCGGTGGGGTATCCAACTTTGGCTCAGGTCATGATCTCACAGTTCGTGGGTTCGAGCCCTGCGTTGGGCTCTGTGCTGACAGCCCAGAGCCTGGATCCTGCTTCGGATTCTGCGTCTCCCTCTCTCTACCCCTTTTCCACTTGTGCTCGCTCTCTCTCTCTCTCTCAAAAATAAACACTTAAATTTTTTTTTTTTAAATCTATCAAGAAGTTAAGAGTTTTCAAAAAAGTAGAAACACTTATAGGGAAGCCTCTCAACATTTTCAAATACAGTGGTCATCCTTCAAGTTCTGAAAAGGAAGCTTTTTTGCTTTTTAGTCATTTCGGTCTAAAACTAGGGCAAATAATGGGTGCTGTGCTGCTGGGCAGAGGTGTCCCTTTTTCAATAGATCCAATGAGTGAATCTCCAATGAGATTTAGTGTCTTAAACAGACACTTGATAAATAAGCAGCTTCTGGACATGCTCTGGGAATGCTGAGTGATACTTACCATGTAAGGTTTAGGATTTGATGCAGTTTGGTTTACTTGCCAGATACTCAGAAAACCCTCTCCATCTGCAACACCACACTGTAAGAATGGCACAAATATTAAACACAGCTTCTTATAAACATATCGAAGGCAAAATTATTGATTGAGAGTCACTGAAATCTCACTTAACATTCTGCCTGCACCTATTTCTATAGTGTAGGTCCCAGGAAAGCTAAGCACTAAAAATACCCTGAAACCTTTTAAGTGCTCTTCCATACCTATTTTTTTGTTTTCCTTTAGTAAGAAACTGGAAGATTTCAGGTGCTTTTATTAGGTACCACCAACACACTCAACAGAAATAGGGTTCTTTACCTTCCAGAGTATTTAATATCTTTAGGTAGATGATTGATCCATAAAACAACCTGAAGATCTGTGCTTTACTGGGAGCCAAGGGGGCATATAAACAGACACCAATAAACCATCTGCCTAGCTTAAACCCAGGGTCACTGAATTGGTTTTTAGATGTAGTTTTACTAAACATCTCCTCATAAATACCTTTTTCAGATGAAGTGTGCAGTAACCCCCACCCCACCCCCAAACCAACCTTGTTGCCTTGTGAATTAAAATATAATCTGGTAACTCTTGCATTGCCAGCTTGGCGGAAACAGACAAGTTGCTGAGGTCGTGTCCATTCAAACATTCGTACACTGCCATCCTGAGCACCTGTAAGATCTAAAACACGAAAGGAAAAGCAGAAAATAAAAAATGAAAAAGCTAAAGAGTTCCAATATTTTCCATTCTATAAATGAACTTCAAAATGACAGAGGCCATTTGTAATCCTTTGGATCATAAATAAAATACTTACAGTACTGATGGACTGGGTGGGACGTCATTCTCTTAACGTTATGGAGATTCCTTTTCATAAGCTTTAAAAGAAGATAAAAAACCAAATTCATTTAGTGCATTGCAGAAGAGAGGGGAAGGCCAACTCTAATTCTCATAGCCTTTATTCTCTTACAACTGGAATATTACTAACATATACCCTGTTGTGGGTGTTCTGAACCACTGAACACATGATACCTGTCTGAAGGCTGCAGCAGCAGTCACGTACTGGCACAGCCCTGGCCCGTATGGACCATGTGGATACCAAGCGGCTTCATCTAGAATAAAGGGAACTCTCCTCCAAGTGCTCTCCCTGAGGACAATCAGGAGTCTCTCCAGACTCGTCAGAATAGAACATGAGAATGGGATCCCTTCAACCACAGTGACTAACAACGTTATAGATGCATTTTTCAAATAGAGTAGACACAACTCCTCTTTGTCTCTGCTTTACCACTTTGCACCTCTCAGTTTGCCCATCTATACAATGGGAGATAATACTGTCACCTACCACCTAGGGTTGTTGTGAGGAAAAGCATGCTCCTGACAGAAAGTCACAGTATGTTAGCTAACTAACATTATTAGTTATGGGGTGCTAACTAGTCATTGCCCTCATCTTGAGGATCGTCCCTGAGTCAGAGTGACTTCCACTTATTCTGGAGTGAGTCCACACCCAGAAACCACACTGAATCGTAAGTAACATACCACACTAGCTCCCGTGCTCGTCTGCCCACTGCCCAGCCACGGCAGAGAGGAAGGTGGGTGCACCTGACTTGCTGAATAGGATGTGGCACTGGGCTGGTAAAGAGTTGTAGTGGAACCACGGTAATCAATATCATCTGAACTGTGAACAACATGCGTGTGTTACTACGAAGTGTTCTCTTAACACACATTCCAATTACACAGCTTCTTATGTATCCACAGGACAGTCTTTACTTTTTAAAAAATGAATAAATATCCATAAGGAAAACTTAGATATAGTTTCTAATCAGAGGCAATTTTAGTATATGTTAACTTTTCCCCTTGAGACAAAATATTTTACTGCACACAAGATGGAACAAATGTTTTCTCTGAAGAATTTAACACAAATATTATTTTTATCATGTATAGAAAAAGATTATAAGGTCTCTTCAAATATAGATATCCCATGTATCAAACTCATACATTTTAAAGAAATCTGAGTTTAAAGGCTTCTTCAAGTACTGGTAATCATCACATAAAAATGTTACAGTAATTTTTATGATGGACTATATCATATTACATGGTTACATCAACTCTGACAGTATGATACTGAGACCTAGTAATATTATATCCTACGAAAACAGAACCCTGCAGAACAAGGAGAGAGGTGATGATGGCACCATTCCCAAGCACATAAAATGTCCAAGAGTGTGGAGAAAAGCAAGAGGGAGGGCGAATGTGGAGGAGAAACCCCAAAATAGGAAAGTGTTGCAAAACACTCTTGGTGCAGTATCCACAGCGTTACTGAAAAATGAACTTGTCTACATCTTCATCTGTAAAAAAGGTACGCCTGTAAGGTGATAATCAAGAAGGAATGATGAAATTTACCACTAAATGTGACCTATCAATCAGTCTTATTAACATATTGGTATATTCTGCTTTTTGTTTTAATTATCCAAACCAACTGAATTCGCTGAATACTGTGTAATTCCTGACATTTCTTTGTTAGGGTTAAATGTCAATGTTGTATTATTGGCATTAGGCTTTGGTGTTGGGGATTATTCTGAGTCAAACACTATGAATAGTTCCGTGTGGAATGGCAGAAGTATGAGTAATTTGTTCACTGATTTAAGAAGAGCCTTTCATTGGCACCTAAACCAATTATATTGGTTTCCTACCCAAATAAAGAGATATATATACTTTTCAAGATAATTCAAATCTGCATAACCATTTAATGGGTTCTTTTTTAAGAATACTACGTTTAAAATGGACTACACAAGGCAGACTAACCTTTTGGATTCTCTGTCATATTCTTCTCCAATCCATATATACGACTGACAGGCCAGCAGAGAAGTAACATCAAGTTCTTGTACATCATGTGTTGAAGCCAAGACAATTTCGTTACAGTTTGCCTATAAAGCAAAGGCAGAGTCAATAATTTAAGTGACTTCACTAAAATAATGGCACAATCTTTACAATGACTAAAGCTTTTACCTTATTAATGGAAAATGCCATGATCATATCTGATTCCTTATGAATGATTTTCGCCTTTCCACCCGGATAGCCCAGATCAGCTTCAACCTGCAAAACGTTACCGGCAGTTAGTTGTTGTGTAGCTCCATGCAAGACACACACACATTCCACAGAATTAAAAGAAGGATAAGAAGAAAGTGTAGCAGCAGCAGAAGCAAGAAAAAAGGTACCAGTAATTTTAGTATGTTGAGAATTAACTTTGGAATTAGCTTAAATTCTGATGTCCTGTAATCATCCTGACTATAAAGATTTCCATTATGATGACAGGATACTAACTGTCATGAAAGATAACTAGTAAGTTTTTATTAGTATTTGTAACAACAACGTGCCGGGTGCATCTCTTCCAAAAGTGTGCGGACACTGCAGTAAAAATTTGTATGCAGTAAGAGGCACAGGGTGGAAGAAAAAGACAGTAAGACAAACAAGTCACGTAAGAAATTAAACATTTTAAAAGAGAGTAATAAGACAGGAAGAAGGACAAGTTGGGAAGAACAGTTAGAAAGGGATGAAGGAGACTGATGAGAGGAAGGTGCACTGGCTTAGGGTCAAAGGTGACAGAAGGAAAGAAGATGCAGGATCAAGGAGGAAAGATAAGATAACCACGTGTTTAAGAACAGGCTGGAAAAGGGGACAGAAGTGAAGATGGAACAGGAAGAAGGAAAGAGAAGAACCAATGCTTAGGAAGAGCAAGTCAGACATGGTGGAGTGTTTCCTAACCTACACCACTGAGATGTATGGGAGCAACGAGTATTTCGATTAGCTGGCTAGCCAACGGGTTAGTATTAGAGATGAAGGTTAGCTCCTCGAAATTTAAGAATGAGCTAAAAATACAAGAGCGTGGAACACTACCTTGCTGTGGCAATCCTCTGCTACGAAGTTTTGTCTGACCTGTTCCACACGTTCTTCTACAGACTAAGTAACACCACACCGTCATAAACACAAAACACATGCATGAAATGAAATTATAAAGAGAATGAAAAATTTCAAACTGAAATGGTCACTCCATAACTTAAAGATGGTAATTTGTAAACTTCCCTTTTAAAAGCACAAAATCAAGAAAGAAAAACTAAGTAAAATGTGATGTCATCAGATGAAAACAATACAAAGCAAAACAGGCAAAATTAATGTGCCTATTACATACACAAAAGCTGTCTCAAAATAAAAATTAGTTATTTGTATGCCAGTTATGTAACTTAAAGCTCTAATTTAAACTGCAGTGTCTAAAAAATAAAACCTGCTTGTATGAGGTTGTGGAACCTCTTGTATGAGAAAATGCATTTTCTCTTGTATGAGAAAATGCACTGCACAGATTCCTAGCCTACAGAGGTTTATTTCAAATACAAATTAACACTATTTCTGAACACAGATTCAAAGTACTGATAATTATTTCACTCTTACTCATAAGAAATATATCCATTAAAGGGTAGTCAGGGACTGAAATTCACATCAACTGTTCACTATAAACGATATTTTCTCCTTACAAGTAAATAGATGTTTGATAAAATGGCGCACAGGAAAGAAATCACACAAAGAGCTTACTCCTGGTTGATGACAGGGTCATCAAGGATGGCTACAGTCAGAATAATAGTTCTGCTCTTCTGTGGAAACCTCTGAAGGTTTGATCATAGCAATACACCCCTCCTAATATTTCTTGAAGTGATTGCTTCACTTTCAACCAAAAGGGCCAAATTCTGTGCACGCCTTCAGCGACTGCCTAGGGATGCTACAGAGGAACAATGACGGAAAGGTAACTATGTGCAAGGCCCACTCAACATAAGCCAAACTGCTGAACAACCTGTTTGCCTTTAATCATAAATAGCGGACTTTGCAACATTTACTGATTTCACAAAAACTGTCTTGTGGAATATTATTCTTCTTTAACATATTCAATGAGTAAAAATATCTTCTTATGAATATACCTAAACTTTCAGCATTTCTCAGGAGAATTTTCTAAGTAATTTTTTAAAATGAGCCAACATTTTAGAATTTTTAGGATGTTTTTCAATTTGACTAATTAATCAATTCACTGAATTTACCAAATTTATGAGTACTACAATCCTACTTAATAATTTAAAAAGATAATCCACTCTTACTGAATGGATAATTTTGACAAATGTTCCATATTTCTGAGCTTAGTGACCAGTTTTTATTTTGTCTTAACAGCTTTAACACTTTTTTTCTATTTTTTCCTTACTGAAAACAAATTTTCAGTAGATCTGTGCTATTCAAAACAGTAGCCATTAACCATATGTGACCATTTAAACAAAATTAAGTCACACTAGCTACTTTTTTTTTAAGCGTATTTACCTATTTTGAGAGAGAAAGAGAGAGAGAGCACACACGGAGAGGAGAGCAAGACAGAGAGGGAGAGAGAGAGAGAATCCCAAGAAGGCTCTATGCTGTCAGTGTAGACCCCAACACAGGGCTCGAACGCACAAACTGTGAGATCATGACCTGAGCCAAAATCAAGAGCTGGATGCCTAACCAACTGAGCCACCCAGGCGCCCATACTAGGTACATTGCAAGTGTTCAGTAACTGTATGTGCCTAATAACTATTGTATTGTATACAAAAGATATAGATTTCCATTATCACAGAAAGTTCTATTGGACAGCACTGAACAAGATAGTAATTCCACACAATAATTTGAAATCCAAAAGGTACAAAAGGGTACATGATAAAAATTCTTCCTCCCAACCAAACTCCTACCATGTACTTCCCATCCTTGGGCCAACCAATGCTTACAGAGCATTTTAAGAAATTTCACCTTGCTGTTCATGGAGACCCTCTGCTTGTAGAAAATCTGAAGAGAACACACAGTATATGGGGCTGCTGATACCAACCACACAGAGACTGAGGGATATAAAGGAGAGACTAAGGGGCAGAAGGAGGGAGAGGCTTAGTTACAGAAGAAGGAAACCTAAGAGAACCGATCCTGAAGACAAGACTAAGGGTTCAAGCAACCTAGACACCTCATTTCCCACAACTCTTGAGGCTCTGACAATCCAACCAAACCATGCTACAAACCTTCTGAATAATTAAACATATTCCATTTTCAAGGAATCATTACATTTAATAATTAGAAGAACTAAATACTCAAAAAACTGATCCTTTAATATACTGGCTTTCTGTGAATAACAGAGTCCTAATTGAGCAGGTATCTTTTATGTTAAATCTATTTCTTAGTTTATGAAATTTGGATGAAGCATCACTACAGGAAATACTGTCAACAGTCAACTAAATGAAAGAGAATGAAATCTGTGATTTCCCTAACAAACCCTAACAAATGGAGATGTGGTTCTCTATTTTACCTTGGAAAACAGAGCCATATTAACTGTCCCTCTCAGTTTTCAATTTTCTAAGTGAAATATAATTCATTGTTCTTTTCTCATAGATTTTGTTTGCCAAATCTTTAATCTAATCTGACACTCTACTCTGTACACTCTCTACGCTGCCCATTATCTCATGAAGTAGCCACAAGGACTGATATGCTCGTGTAACAGATCTGTGCCCTCCTCTATTATAAGAGATATTTTTAAGTTCTAACGTACCAGTCTCCCAAATTCCTGATTCTTCTTGAACCCTGTATGACATTAAATTACTAATTCACAATCAGCTTAAAAATCACTGTGCAGTGTCGAACTTCTGCATCACTTTGTAAAAGCAAACTTCCTTCATCACATATTCATATTTCTGTAGTTTATACTCTTTCACAAAAATTATCCTGAATTTGTTTCCAAAGTTTATCCTGTTCATTTCTTTTTTTTTTTTTAATTTTTTTTTTCAACGTTTATTTATTTTTGGGACAGAGAGAGACAGAGCATGAACGGGGGAGGGGCAGAGAGAGAGGGAGACACAGAATCGGAAACAGGCTCCAGGCTCTGAGCCATCAGCCCAGAGCCTGACGCGGTGCTCGAACTCACGGACCGTGAGATCGTGACCTGGCTGAAGTCGGATGCTTAACCGACTGCGCCACCCAGGCGCCCCTATCCTGTTCATTTCTAAATGCTAAATAAACAAAATACTTTTAAAGGGCTATGTTAGATTTCCTGTTAAATGATATTCAAAGAATCATAACAGAGAGTACACTCATTTATATATTAAATCACCCAAATAATCCATCACAATATTTATTATTTGTAAAAGCCCAACGGAAAGCCTTGCAAAGAAGTACCAACTTTCACTTGGTTATACGTGATTTACCAAGGGACCTATGTTATCTCATTGTTATAAAATGAAAAGTCTAAGATTTTATCTTATAGAAGAAATTCACTGTAGTCAGGTAAACTATTACCCATAATGTATGAAAGATAATTAGGCTGCAACCAAAAAGTAAATCATTAAAAAAGTTAAAACTAAACAAAAATTACAAAACAATTTTTTTTTCCAAAATACCTCACTCTGCTTTCTTTTCTTAGTGAAGATATATCTAATAAATGTCTCTTGAAGGACTTCTTGTTTCACAAGAAAATGCCAGAGTCTTTTGACTGGAAGTGCAGAAGAATCCCGGGACCTATTAAAAAAAAAAGGAATACATCTTATTTAATTCTGTAGAAAATGTGCTTCATATCTGCAGAAACTTTAAAAAAAAAAAACCCTCCATTATCTATTGCAAAGAAGATACATCATTAAGTTCAGCAAAGTTTTATAATTTTTTTCTTTTAATTTTTAGTTCTTCTAAAAATACTCCTTTATCTGGCAATTAATTCTCTAATTACACGGTTCTCTGAATGAACAGGTTGAGCTGAGAGTCAAAGAAGCTATTATTCTCTTTTTAAATTATATTGTAGGTTGGTTCTGTTGGTTATATAACATCACCAATGAATATAAAGTCACAGAGTTCATTTTTAACAACCCCCCCCAAAGCTAAAAAGCCTGTTTTTTCAAGTTTATCAGTGATACTCTTAATCACAGGACAGGTGCCTCACAAAAGTATGCTGCTTATCCAAAGGACAGACAGGAGGGCAGGTAGAAGACCAAAACATCAATAAAAAACCTTAATATATCTACTATTAAATTATTGCCAAAATGTAAGTAGCACCTTGTTTGTATATGTAGATTATTATCCCAAAATATTTCTGTATGAATTCTTAAAATGGCAAAAATATAATAAATGCTTTTTCCTGATTACAAAAGTAATACATCTATTCAATTATTGGTCATCCTGGGAAAAATGTTTTCTATCCAGATTATTCTAATGTTTTCCTTCACATATATTGCTAGAAATAGAACTGTAGGTTCAAAGTTATGAATGTTTTTACAAAAACATAATATAAGCATATTTTGCCAAACTACCTTCCAGAAAAGTTAAACCAGGCTACATTTTCATGGGCATTATAAGCATCCTTACTTGAGGGCGCCTGGGTGGCTCAGTCGGTTAAGTGTCCGACTTTGGCTCAGGTCATGATCTCACGGTCTGTGAGTTCGAGCCCCGTATCAGGCTCTGTGCTGACAGCTCAGAGACTGGAGCCTGTTTTGGATTCTGTGTCTCCCTCTATCTCTGCCCCTCCCCTGTTCATGCTCTGTCTCTCTCTGTCTCAAAAATAAATAAACGTTAAAAAAAATTAAAAAAAAATAAGCATCCTTACTTGAATGGAGTATTTTCAGGTTCTAGCATTGCTTTATTTCGAAGAATAGCTGGTCCGGCTCCTACTGAAAGGTCAGTTGGGTAAGTGTTGATATAGTTAGGTGGTGGACCTTCAAACTGATCCATTTTGTCTTGCAATATCTGTTCCCAGTTCTCCAAGTTTTTAATGACAGCAATACCTAATGGTGATGTTACAGGCAATTCTAAAAGAGGACAGAAATGCCAACTTGTTTTCATAAAAATGTTGATCATCATCCACATATTTAAAAACTCTGAAATTTTTGGAGCCAAAACCTCTGAAAATACAAATAAACCTGAAAATGTTGATCTAATACTATTTGGATTCTTAGTGCTTTTAACAAAACAGAAGGCCAGCTCTCTAAATTGAGCAAGAAAATGTCTAGCTTCTCCAGTCTGATTTCCTGCTTTTTCTTTCAACCCTCTGGGTAAACAGTGGTTCTTGCTATGAATTAAAACCATAGACTGGAGCCTAAAGTACACAAGATCTCATCAAATCTCCAATTTTTAGTACCAAACGCTCTTTTATGTAGATTTCTATGAAGAGAAACTTGATGCTAATATATTTAAGAACATTAATTACCTACCAGAGAATTCCAATCCAGCAATGGGAAAGAAATTCTTGACATTGTGAAGTACTAGCTTAACCATTGTCAAATGCAGAAGAGCCCAGCTGTTCAAGGGAAACAAACAAACAAAAAGTTCTCCTTCACTGAAAATAACATCATGAGAGAAGCATAGTAATGATTCCTGTCAATTGTTTAGCCCAATCTCCAATCCAGAAAAAAAGTTGTTCTTTTCTAACAACTTAAACCTTTGTCATATAATAGAAAATATGTTAACAATGTACAATTGGAATACACTTATAATATCTGAAAACCACCTAATGGAAAAAGATTTATAGTCACATGCAATCTAATAGCGTATCAATGAACATATACTAAGTTCTAATGTCACATCAATAAATTACATATTTTTTCTAACTGAAAATGTTTGTGTTTCCACTCTACATGTAAGCTATTCTTAGACACTAGATGTGAAAGACATACTCTACTCTCTAGAAATTTAACCTCAAAGATACAGAATTACTAACCTGAAAATGTAAGTCAGCTCTTGTATAATAAATTCATGATAGTATTACTTAAAATTCCTAACGTCAGGATTTTTTTTTTTTTTACAAAAGAGAGAGAGAGAGAGAGAGAGAGAGAGAGAGAGAGAGAGAGAGAGAGAGGAAAGTTACCTATAGGAATTTGGATCTTGGTGCTCCTGTATTTGTGTATCTGAAAAAAAAGCATCATCTTCTTCTTCATCACTATGAATGCTTTCATCAGAATCATATATAACACCACTATCAGACAAAGGGAGAAATGGCTGCAATAAAAGATAAAGTTATTTTTTAAATATATAATCAGGTTGTTTTTGTCTTAACTTAATGAACATTTTTAAGTGGTGTCTAAATAAAAACTTCCTTTCACAAATGATACTAGGCCTACGAAAGCCAAGAAAACTAGTCAAAACTCTCAGATTCAATAAAAAAACTCAATACCTAGATACAATATAAATACTTCTAGAGCATTAATTGTAATAGCCAAGTTATGGAAGCAAACTAAGTGTCCACTGATAATCTATAAAGATGTGGCACATGCACAGAGAAGTATTACTCAGCCATTAAAAAGAATGAGATCTCGCCATCTGTGACAACATGGATGACCTAGAGGGTATTATGCTGAGTGAAGTGAGTCAGAGAAAACAAATACCATATGATTCACTTATATGTAGAATCTAAAAAACAAAACAAATAAACAAAAAAACAGGAACAAAATCATACAGAGAACTAGTGGTTTCCAGAGCAGAGGGAGATGGGCAAAAGAGGCAAAAAGGATTAAGAGGTACAAAGTTCCAGTTATAAACTAAATAGTTCACAGGGATGATAAATACAGCACAGGGAATAGGGTCAATAATACTGCAATAATGTTGCATGGTGACAGCTGAGAGATACACTTATTGTGGTTAGTACAGAGTAATGTATAGAACTGCTGAATCACTGTTTGTACACCTGAAACACTGTATGTCAACTATACTTCAACAAAAAGTAAATTAAAAGAAATAGTAAAACATATGTCACAGAGGGGTGCCTGGGTGGCTCAGCTGGTTGAGCATCTGACTCCTGACTTTGGCTCAGGTCATCTCATGTTTGTGACACTGAGCCCAGTGTGGGGCTCTGCTGACAGCGTGGAGCCTTCTTGGGATTCTCCCTCTCTCTCCCCCTCCCCCTCTGGCTCTCTCTCTCTCTCTCTCATATAAATACTTAAGAAAAAGTATATCACAGAAATATTAGAAAACAAGCCTTTTCTTATATATCAAGAGAACTAGTTAGACAAGTTGAAAGAAAAAAGACACACTGAAGAACATAAAATATCAAAGGAAAACCCTTATGAAAAAAGACAGCTATAGTGAAGGAAAGCACAAATCCTTCTAAAAGCTATATAAGGAGACTCAGACATGTAAAAACTATAATTCTTTAAAATTAATTTATAAGTTTTAAGTTAATTGCCATAAAAATCCCCCTGGGTATTTCTTTTACTTTTTTGAGGCTTTATGATGATTCCAAAGTTCATAGGGAAGAAAAAATAGACAAGATTAGCTGAGAAATCTTTTTAAGGTGAAAGATATCATTTGTAGTGGATATTAAAACAAGTAATTAAAAGAAGTGCAGCCTAGATATTGATCAATGGAAATACAGTCCAAAAGTAGTATATGTATAAGAAATTAATCTATGACAAAGATAACAAAAGTGGGAGGAAAGGAAAAATAACTGGTTACGATAACAAAAGCAAATCTTCAGAACTCACCTTGAAAGACTTTTTAAAAGTGGGATCAATACCTCAAGAACTCTGAGATCTAATAAAATTTTTAAATGGAAGGTGGCATGATGAAAGATATATTTCCTATGTGGACATACAGCAAGGTGACCACAACATTAGCATGTGTAAAGAGGGCAACATTAATAGAAGGAAGGTGATTAGTCTGAAAAAGCAAAGCGCTGAAAGAAAGTACTAGTAGCATGTACTGAACATGATATGAAATGCAACTACAATGGATCTAGTCTCTGGGAGTATTCTGATACCCAGAGTTCTATCTGCTTTGGAGAAAGAGAGACATGTCATGGGGCTGAACTCTGGCCTGATGAAACCCCCAAATATCCATCTATCTCCTCTTGCTCTAATTCCATGGTGACCAAGGGAAATACTGATAATTAGACAAAGGGAACTAGATGGCAGACACAAGTATTCCAGTCACTAGAAAACAAGGATGCTGATTATATGTTAATAAAACTGACTTCTGGTTTAGACCCAAATCCTATACAATTTTCATTTGTCCCATCCATATCAAGTATCTGACCATCATCATCTTATCATCCCTGAATGAATATTCAGTTTCTGGACTTGAGAAATTACATATCTAAACTATACTTGTTCCACCCAGAGGCTGCCTCACCATTCCTATGTGATGTACACATAAGAATAAAAAAAAAAAAAACCCACATAAAAGCTTATATTCCTTAAACCCCTTACCTTTGCAACAAAATAATCCCACATACTAAGTTCAGGAGGAATAAATTTTTCTTTGTAAGATGGTCTCTCTGCAGGCACTGGTGGGGGGGTAGCATCTTTTACAGGTCGTCCAGGGACGAGCATTCGCATGTTAAATCTTCTACGATGTTTATCTATGTCTTCGGAAGGAACAGGAGGTGCTGAATAAAGACAGAGGGAGAAAACAGCATTTATCTTAGAGTTAAAGTTAACTTTCCTTTCAACATACTCCTGCCACGTTTTAGTTTAGACTAAATTACTTGTATCTGCATTAGTTTTCCAGGAACCATGGCAGAGACACACATGAGGATAGAGCATAAAAGAATATCTTGCCATGAAGCAGACTGTGTGCTATTCAGAACAAAGATTAAAGTAATTCTATTTACAATGCATTAAATACATGACATATTCATTAGTGCTTGAGTAATTATTTCTGGCCATGCTGTTTAAGAAAGATTCACTGAAGCTGTAGGATGTAAAGCATGCCTTTAAAAAAGAAGGGAGAAGCTCCACGTGAAAATAAAGAAGGGACAAGAGAAACCAGTAACTAGAGGTTTAGGTGAATGACGATGATAACAGAGGAATATAATGGAGTAAACACTGCTAAGAGGGTTATTTAAAATGAACCCAAGAGGACATTGAGGAAGTGGGGCTTATGCACATCTCCTGTCTCACATTCTCTGTAATTGTTGCTGAACCCCACTAAAAGCCGAGGCATCTGCTGCATTTAGAATGGACATGAATGGACTTTCCACCTAACACCAGCCCTAGCAACCAATCACATATAGATGAATGTAACGGTAGCTATACCAGCACCAATCACATTTCCTTCAAAACAACTTCTGTAAATTCCCTCTTTCCTCCTTAAAAACTCTAGCCTCCTTTGTCTCTCCAGAGCATGCTTTTGATTTTGGTTGACTCGGTGTCTCCCAGACTGCAATCCCTAAGATCCTAAATAAACACATACATTTTATTTGGCAGCTTGCAATCTTGCTTTCTTTTTTCCCCCGGATGACAAGGAGTCAACTTCAGTTGACTGAGGAGGGCAATAACAAGAAGAGTGCAGAGCTGGGCTGGGACTAGGCTGTGGATGTGAAGCTGGGAGCTTATCCTATGGTGATCCTCACAAACACTTCTTAAGTTAGTCACAGGGTGAGGTACTATTGCTCGGTCAATGACAGAGAAGATGGAAGATGATGATGTAAGAGCGAACGAGTACAGTGGGTAGTAAAGACTGAGAAGAGTTAGATATGAGGAACACATAAAAGTAACACCAAAAGGATTCAGGAACTAACTAGAGGAAGGCCAGAAAGTAGAAGTCAACAGCTCCTCTCTTAAAACTAGTCACAGGAAATGATAATTCTATCTTGTTCCCTCTTCCATCATATCCCACACACAATTCATCAACAAATCCATCAGCAATATCAAATTATAGCCAGAATATAACCACTTTTCGCCCTACAACTACCACTCTCAGCTAAACCACATTTATCTTTTTTTAGTAAAATTTACATAAAAATAAAGATTTTTAAGTGTACAATTCAGTGTCATTTAGTACATTCACAATGTTATGCTACCACCAACTCTATCTAGTTCCAGAGCATTCTCATCCCATTTCATTCCCAAATGTAAACTCTAGAGTCATTACACAGTTACTCCATACTCTTCCCTCCCTCTAGCCCTTGGACAACCAATCTGCTTTCTGTCTCTATGGGTTTACCTATTCTGGATATTTCATATAATGGAATAATAAAATACATGACCTTCTGTGTCTGGCTTCTTTCACTTAGCATAGTTTTGAGCTTTATGCTGGTATGGCATGTATAAGTACTTTGTTCCTTTTTAATGACTGAGTAACACTCCACTGTATGTATGTATGTATGTATATGTGTGTGTATGTATGTGAATATATATGTGTGTGTGTGTATATATATATATATATATATATATATATATATACACCACATTTTGTTTATCCATTCATTCTTGATGGTAACCCACAATTATCTTTTAAGTGGACCATTACAATAGCCCCTTTCTTTTATTCTTGTTCTATAGTCTATTCTCCACATAGCAGCTAGAGCTGAAAAACCTAAATCAGATTAGGCCACTCCTGCCAATAGTTTCCTATCTTTCTTTATAATAACTACTGAAATTTTCACCATCCTAAATGACCTTGCTCCCAGCTGGTTGTCTTACCCTATCTCCAACCAAACTTCCCCAGCTAAAACAGCCATTCTGGCCTCCTCTGTAGTTCCTGGAAAAGGCCAAACTCAGTCCTACCTCATGCCTCATGACCTTGGTACTCCCTTCACCATCTGTAATTGCCTGAAATTACAGAGCCTGAAAGACTCTGACCCCAGATATCTGCATGGTATGATCCCTGACTTCTCTAGGACTCTGCTCACATGCTCTCATCAGAAATGTGTTTTCTGACCATTCTAACTAAACTGTTCCCAAACCCTTTCCTTCATGACTCTCCATTTAACTCTGCTTTATTTTTATCATAGTTCTTATCGTAACTGAAATACTATTATTTGTTAATTTGTTTACTGTGTGCTAACCTCCACTACATGTAAGCTTCATGAAGGTAAGGGGTTGTCTGTGTTATTCATTCCAAAGCCAACAACGCTGCTTTGTCACGTAGTAGGTGTTAAATGAATGCAAATATGAATCTGCACTCAGAAGTTTTAAGCATGGATGACTTGATGAATGGATTACCATGAAAAAAAAATAATAGAAAATTCAGAAAGAGAAAGAAGTGATTTGAGGGGAAAACTTTCAAATTTAAGGTTGGCTACAACAAGGTAGGAACAAGATAAAGATGAAGAGTCACCCACCCACATACGGGGGAGTGAAAGCAATGAAAGTGGCTAAGACATCCTCCCCTACTTTGACGTATACAGAAACTTATTCATTTAATTCAACCTTGGGCAGTAAGGACACAGATGAGAGCCAGTGCCATTTAAACTCTTTGTGCCATTGATTCCCCATCTGTAGTAGGATAATTTCCAAGGATGAATTAACATGATTTCTGTTTCAGCACCAAGATGGAAACTCTTCCTATATCATCAGTCTACACCTTACATATCCTTCCATCTTTAAAAGTGGGATAAAAAATACCAAAAAAAAAAAAAAAAAAGGCAGAAAATGGAATTTTAAAAACCATACGCATGACTGGAAAAGCTATCTTGCACATGACCATGAACCTAATATGAAGCCAACTGTTCTCATGCTCTGTAAAGATTATGATGATTTATTTAAATCTTTTTTCTCTAAAAACTATCCTTTTCCCTTTCCATTCTTTAACACTCTCCTCACTTACCTTCACCTGTCCTCTATTTCTTTTTTATCCTCCTCAAATTTGTCCTGGTTTATCAAAAAATGTTCAACTGAAACTTTATTTTTATTTGAACATGAGTTTAGTTATTTACTATTCTAACGTAAGTGATGAGATTTTAAACATCACTGATTTTCAAAATAAAAATTCTTGTAACATTAGAAAATCTTTTACTTTTGCACTGGAAATTATTTACATTTACATATATTAATTGGTATCAAATTTATCTTACCTGCAATATTTTCTGCTTGTCTTTGAGGTTTCACAACAAGCTTCACACCCCCTCCAAAAACAGCAGCCCACATCCGATTATTTAATGGGTGGGCTGCAAGTCGAAACAATTCATTGGAGGAATTTGTAGCAAGAGCATGTATCAATAAACTTAAGTAAACAGCAACAACAGCTTCACACAACAAAATGTTCAATTTTGGCTGGTCTTCATCTTGAGCTGAACTCAAGAGATTAATGAGTGAGCTCACACCTGTATGGGTATATAATATCATAAGAAGTGTATCAGCAAAAAGCTCCAGAAGAAAAAATCCAAATCTGTAACTTAACCAAAATTATGTATCCATATTATGTAATATATCCATAATCTGAGCAACAAGATAAATGACAGAAATGGATTATAATCTATGGAATAAAATAAGCCCACAGTTTATACTGATATAATAAATGAGTGAATAAATAAATAAAAAGGGGAGAAATGAAAGCTCTTCCTCATAGTACAATTTCAACTAAAAGTAAAAGGAATGATAAAATCAGAAAAATCACCATCTAGTAATCCCCACAGTAATATCTGATTCAGACAAGAATGGATGCTAAAATTAGTGGGTGAAAGCATAATATTTTACACAGTCTCAAACTACCTCTTCAAAAGAAACTTATTGATTACAAAGAAAAAATATTAGCTTAACAAATGTGAAATTTGGCAGCAACTACCTTGACAGGTGATCAGAGTTAATAGCACCAATTATGGAACTAACTGACGTCATATGCCTCTTGACAGTCTGAACTAAGGGCACACAGTATCTTTTTTGTGGTATCCATGCCAAACATATACAACCTGAATCTAATACTAAGGTTAGGAAAACCCAAATTGAGGGACATTCTAAAAAATAATTGTCTACTACTCTGCAAAAGTATCAATCATGAAAGACAAAAAAAAAAAAAAAGAATTAAGAACTACTCTAAGACAGGAGATTCATGAGACATTACAACTAAATGTCACATGGAAGACACGAGTGAGGGAGGTAGCTGGAGAGATTTCTGAAAGATCTACAGATGAGAAGAACAATATTGTACAATGTTAAGATGCTGAATTTGAATACTGTGCTAAAGTTATGTAAGAGAATGTTTTTAGGAAAGACTCATGATATATTTAGATGTAAAAGGGTATCATGTATACAACTTGCTCCCAAATACTTCAAAAAAATACGTAAATACACACACACACAGTGAGAGAAAGAGAAGGATGAATGCTAAAGCAGGTATGGCAAAATGTTAACATGTGGAGAATCTGGGTGGGGGCTATACAAAAATTCTTTGTACTGTTTTTTCAATTTCTTGTAAGTCTCATTTATTCCAATAAAAATGAAAATGGAAACAATGTTTCTAGAAACTTACACACAAATCAATTTTAAATATCCAGTTTGAGTTTGTCACCTCTTTCTACTGCCACTCTTCACAACAATCACTAATGTGTGAACTCAGAGTTATAAAGCAAGTAGAGTAAAACCTGAATGACACAGCAAACCAGGAAAAGGTATGAAGAGAGTGGAGAAGTCTGAAATAACTGACGTGGATGATGAGAAAAAGAGCTAACCAGAAAAAGAGAAGGACTGGCAGACAGCACAGAATGGTCACTCTTATCCCAACATACAAATTTACACTTGAGAGTAATCGTATTCTCTCTGATACATCTGTGAAAATGTCTCTGTGATACTGCTCTCTAATTTGGAATTTCTAAGGATAAGGAAGAGGATGTGCTCACCCTTGTGAAAGATGTTAAACCTTGCTTTTTTATGCTGGTCAACACAGCTGGGTTTTGAAGCCTTAACTTCCTGAGTCTTCAGACAACATTACAGTACTTAATAATTCCTAACCCATGGCAGAAAACATCATGAAAAACAAATAAAAAAACCATTCACCAATTACACAAAGAACAACAATCAGGAAACCAGTTAGTAACTTTTTAAAATGGAATTGCCAAATAAGGTTTAAAAACCGAAACACTTAAATGCTCACCTGGCCACTGAGCAGGAGAAGAATTCGGTGTTGCATGTTCTTCAATACTTTCGGTCCTGAGTCTTCGACGATCACTTAGAAGAAGTCCTTGATAAGCCATTCCTGTAAACTGGTTTCCTTCTGTCTGACTGCTAAAACAAATAAGGTTTGGTTATTTATCACCCTAACAGAGGTAACTGGCAATTGTGCTTTATACATATTTATTTTAGATGATTAGAATGACATTTACTCCTTTTAAAAACTTTTCAAGATGGGTGAAAATCTTTTCTATATTCACCCATTCTTATTAAAAAAAAAAAAAGAGTCTGAAAGTAAGAAGAGAACTATTAGCACTAGACTATATTAGAAAGTTTCAGGGTGCTATTTTCTTGCATTTCTTAGCTCTGCAAAGTTGTGCAACCTTAACTTTGAACTAAAATATGAACTACAATCTGGAGAATCATATTTTAGAAATATCAAATCCTAAAGCCAAATGTGACTAAATATTTATTTCTCTCCTCTTTGTGGAGCTGGGGAAAATACAAAAGCAGAAAGTAAAGCTAACTCCCTTGAGGGTCAATCATAGCCTAAGGATGAGAAAATACACATTTAAAAAATATTTATTTGAATTCTCATTAAATGCCATTTTAACCAGTGACTGATATCAACCAAGTTGGCTTTGATCATTATGATGATCATAGTAAATTAAATAAACTCTTTTTCCCTTATTTACATTTCCAACGCATCCTTACTGAACTGAAAGCAGAGTACAGGCCATTTTGAGGCCTGTATCAAATCTTCTCACAAGAGGCTCCTGAATTTACAAGAAAAAAAATCTAGACATATGTTTAATATAAATTTAATATGATTCTATTTATATTACAAGGCTTTTCATTTATTAATTCATTTAAATCTGGGTCATCTTTCCTAGTGATTCAATTTCTTACTACTTACACTGCCCTCATCATTAAAATGTACAGTATACACTAATAAAGGTAATAGGACATTTAGAAAAATTTAAACCATTACTTCTCATCGGTATCATTTTCAAAGACTTCTATGTTATATGTAAATGGGTAAGAAAAAATGATTTTAATAATTCTTTGTTAAGAAATGTCCTTTTTGATTTTTTAAAAAGTATTTCCTTTTCCAACTGAAAACAGTTAAGCAATATAGGAGCTAATCCAATGCTAAAAGAAATGGTTCCTAAAGAAAAATAGTAAATAGTGAAAAATTCTTTTCTTAAAATCAAAAAAGACAGTGATGATGATAATTTCCATTTACTATTTATCATTTTCTGTATGCCTCTGTTGTTACTAGGTGACAGCTAAATTAAAGTTATTTTATTTCTCATTCTCTCTCATCTATTAGAGTATACATGGCAGTCATATTTGAGGATATGTCCATCCCTAGGAAATAGAACTTTGATATAAACTCCAGCACATTTTAATGTTTTTGCTGTATTAATAATTTAGCATGATTTCTTTTTTTTTTTTTTTTTTTTTTTTTACCTGTAGCTATGACTGTCACATAATGCTTGGTAAATTGATGCAGAAAGTGATGCTGCTAGTGAATGAAGTGTGTGCACCTAAAACCAAAACAGCCACAATTACATTTTATACTAACATTTCTATACAACAGTAATATCTTAAATATTAAAAAATACCGAGCAGAGTGGCAATATCATAAATAACACTAAATCCTAAGACTACTAACTCTACTTTAAAACTTATAAAATAACACTCACCCAACTTAATATGAATGCCCACTTTAACAAAGCTAACTGATTCAGAACACATTTATCAAATATTTACTAACTGTGAGCCTGCCATTTACCAGACCCTGAGCAAAGTGCCAATGTTCATCTATTATTGGGACTGTTCTACCTGCTAATGATTAGCTTAAAGATTAGTATTCCAAAAAAAAAAGAAGAATAAAAATAAGTATACAATTTTCAGAGCTTTTATTTTAAACTGCCTTACAAAATTTCCCTTGATGAAAATAAATACTTGATCTTAGCAATAAAAATGAATTAAATGTTTAGATATATCAATCACTGTATGAAATGGCTGAGTTTTCAGAAAGCAAGTAACTTATTTAGTACTTATGAGTAGTGCATACTCTTAGAATTTTAAATTTAGAAAGTTTAAAAATTATCATTATCAAAAGTACATCCTAAAATGCCACACTGAATCAACATTTTCAGACCCATAAAATCTTAAAATTTGAAGGGGACTTAGAAATAGTTTCATACTCTTTGAATGTCTTATACAAATTTCTAGGAATGGAAACGTTTACTTAGAATTTAGTGCCTTTTCTAAGTGTCCATATTCACCTAACAAATAATTTAAGTAATCTCTGCTTAAATACTAATACAGATTAATTCATGCTATGGGTTGGAAGTCTCTAATAGGTTGATGTAACTCATGGGTCCTTCAGAAGAATGTACTCCTAGAGGTCAAACATGCCTTTGAAGTAAAATAAATAAAAAACAAAGATGTTGGGGACATCAACCACTGGAACTGGAAAAAGCATAGCACAAATATACACAGGCTAGCACAGAGGTTATCTGATCAATTCCAAATCCTGCCAAGCTTCCTACTGTTTTTTGGAATCTATCTGTTCTTAAGTTTTCAGCACAGGGTATGGGTTTCATCTGGAGGTAGTAACTCTTTGAAACCTGATGGCCCCTCACTACTGCACAGCCTCCAGCAAACACAATCATCAGGGAAATAGTAGCGAGGATACTTTCTCTGGGATATTTCCGATCAGTCGTAGTTTTCTCAAAGATACTCCCTGAGCTTATACTTTCACAATATCCTGGCACATAGTCATAAACATTTCTAAATTAATGATTCATTTAATGGAAATGGAAGTTTGAAAGGCATATTAAGAGATAAGAAGTGTCTAGAAAAATAATTTTATAATCAAAAAAGTATTTGTCTGTCTTAAACTACTTTTCCATAATTAAGAGGAATGCTTCCTTTTAAATTACGTTCATTGGACAAAGAGTCTTCAACTGATTAGGATTGGGGAAGTAGCACATTAAGAGCACTTTACAATATTTCCTCTAAGTTCAACAGGAAGACAAGTATAACATATTTACCTTCTCAATGTGTACAATATCAACTGATATAAACTTTACATTACCTTCACATCTCCAACACTGGGATGAGGTGGTGTTTTCATCTGAACAATAGTGTAAAGTATATCATGGATGTGATTATTTAAGTATAATACAGGATTAGCTATGACTGTTTTTGTTGAAGCAATACTTGCTGAAAGCAGAGGTAGGGTGGTAGGCAATGGTAGTGGAGACTGGAGCTGCTTCACTGTAGTTTCCTGTGGGTTACAGTGGATTTTTTTTCAAGACAGTTAAAATGAAGGACAAAAAAATATCAATTAATAGTGGCTCAGTTAAGCATCCAACTCATGATTTTGTTTAAGTTCGAGCCCCATGTCAGGCTCTGCACTGGCTGCCAGAAGCCTGCTTGGGATTCTCCGCTCGCTCTCTCTCTCTCTCTGCCCCTCCTCTGCTCACGTTCTGTCTCTCTCAAAATAAATAAACTTAAAAAAATAGTTATATGATAAAAATAATAGTGATAAGGGGCGCCTGGGTGGCTCAATTGGTTAAGCATTCAATTCGTGATTTCAGCTCAGGTCATGATCTCACGAGACTGAGATCAAGCCCCGAATTGGGCTCTGCACTGTCAGCTTAGGATTCTCTTTCTCCCTCTCTCTGCCCCTCCCCAACTCATGCTCTCGCTCTCTCTCAAAATAAATAAATATTTTTTTAAAAAAACACTGGTGATGAACATCTGAATAAAAGCAGTATTTATTCACTCATTCTACAAAACTTTATTGAGCACCCAATCTGTACCAGTTGCTATGTAAGATGCAGAAGATATGAAGGCGAGTATGACAACAGCTGTGCTCTCAAGCTGTTAAGCCTACTCATAATCACTATAACTTTGATCTAAAAAGACACATGCAGAGCATAAATATCTGCCTCCTATGAATAGAGGAAATGGGCATATTTACATTAACTAGTAAAAAAGAATGACTAAAATTATTAAAATAACCAAGAATGAAAACAAAAGTGAAGTTCATACCTGCTGTGATTCTTGTAACAAAAATTTGAGTTCCATCCTTACTGAGGCCAGACCACCACCCTGGGCCCCGTGAAGGCTACAGTAACTAAGAAACACTCTGAGGAGATCTTGGTTTTTCTGTAACCACAACTTTCGTCTTTCTGCATGTTCTCGTTTAGCCTGCAATCTCCGTCTTTCTATTTGGTGGCGCTCATAGGAACCTATATCTGGTTTGTCCATCATTTCTTCCTGGTCCAAAAGATCACTCTCTACCTTAGAATATGTTTTACTGGCATATTCTTTAATAACTGATTCATGGTTACATATCTCATGCAAGGCAGCAATTTCCTTTTCAAGCCAGTTATAGAGTTGAAATCTGAGTTTTCCACCATCTACTTCATAACCTGTAGCCAATGTTCTTAGTTCAGTCATGAGGATCTTTAAACAAGCTCTGAATTTTAGTTGTTCAGCAATCACATCAACTTCAGTATCACCTTCAAGACAATCCTCTTCCTGAGGAGTCAGTAACATACTAGGGTCTGAGGCCTTCTGATCTTGTCTATCTGTTTCCCTGGCATCTGTACTTTTCATTATTAAGCCAACAGCATCTTCTTCTTCTTCTTCTAAAGCACTATCATGCTCTTCACCCCAATCAAGATTAAGAGGTTCCTCATCAACTTTTACTATTGGCTGACTCCAGTCAAACTGTGATGAAGTTACATTTGACCAATCAATGCCAGAACTTCTACTGACATCACTCAGAGTCTTTGATTCTGAAGGTACATCATCTGTCTTTTTAGAAATATAGTCAGGCTGACCTTTTTCTGAAGGTAAGGCAGATATTTTGGTAACTTTTGGAATTTTGGAGAGTACCTCCAAGGCTAGAACAGGACATCCAACTTTAAAATGAGCATTTGCAGTGGTAAAGAACAATTTTCTTTCTATAAGGTTAATTTTATCAACAAAGTTTTTTTCAGTTTTGAGACCTAAGGTTGCCAAAGTTCCTTCAGGGGAGGCAAGGTTTCTTCGAATAAGCAAAGGATGAGTTCGAAGGTAGTTGTAGAAACTAAACACCACTGGGTTACAAGATTTGATGATAACTATAGAAATGAAACAGATACAATTACAAGTTACTATGTCAATTTGCACTTACATTACAAAAGAATAAAATGTCAGCACTTTCTCAAAATAAAGGATATTTAAAAATTATATATTTTAATATTGCTTACATATATATTTTTAGAATTTTTTAATGTTTATATTTGAGAGAGAGAGAGAGGGAGAGGGAGAGAGGGAGGGAGGGAGGGAGGGAGGGAGAGAGAGAGAGAGGGAGGGAGGGAGAGACAGAAAGAGAAACAAGTGGGGAAGGAGCAGAGAGATAGGGAGACACAGAATCTGAAGCAGGATCCAGGCTCTGAGCTGTCAGCACAGAGCCCAAAGCAGGGCTTGAACCCATGAACCGTGAGATCATGAACTGAGCTGAAGTCGGATGCCCAATCAACTGAGCCACCCAGGAGCCCCAATATTGCTTATATATTTTAAATGGAAAGAAAACACATACATAAAAATTAATTGGTTCCTTTGCAAAAAAGGGAGGGAAGAACAGGATAGAGAAGTCAGGAAAGAAGATAGATTTCTCTGAAAATACCTTGGTTTTATATACTTTATTTAAAAACCATGTCAACATTGTATGTAATTTTAAAAGAAAAATTAAATTTAAAAAATCACAAGAAAAGCAAAAGCAAAATTAAACAAGTGATTCTGTATATCAAGCTGGTAGCACAACCACACAGAGAAGAACTATAAAGTGACTTTAAAATAGGCAATTTGACTGTACATCCTGACTGGGATATACCACAAAAACAAAAATAACTACTAAAAACAAACAAACAAGTAAAAAAGCTTAAACTGTTGCTATGAAAACATGTTGCTATGAAGAATTTTTGTATCATTATTCTGAAGCAATCACATACATACAAAATAACAAATATGTTAATGCTATGAGAATTCAAGCTTTTAATTATATACAGATTTGAAATCTAAAAAGAAAAAATCTATAATTTATATTGAATTAAAAATTTCAGTGTGAACTCATGAATGCTCATGTTTAAAAAAATGGATATATATATGCATATATATGTGTGTATATATATACATATATACACACATATATATATATATCCTGGCTCCATTCATTAAAACAGCCTAGAAACAATGACCAAACCAACAGCAAATGAGGATCCCTATGTCCAGGCTGTAGTCTCTATTATTCCCCACCTAAAAGGATCCTTCTTCTAAAGGATGTCCATTTCCAGGTCTGGGGCATGAAATGTATAAGATGAGCCTGAAACATCTTGCCAGAACAAAAAGCAAAGACACTATCAACAAATAATGTCAAAAGGATTCAAGAACTTGTAGAGGCTCCAACTGGTTAAAAATGAGATAATCTGAGCAACCATAATAAAGTACAATGGATTAAGAAACAAATCTATCTAAATCTGTGAGTTCAGATAAATAAAAATAAAAACTCATTAGTTGTCTTTGTAGTATGCTAGTGAACCAAACTTATTTTGAAAACTGGTAAAGAGAAAGAATCAAACACTTATGTTCCCTTCATTATGCATACCATTGGATTTAGAGTAATCAAACAGCTGCTTAGGGAGACTACACTCTCGGCAAGTATTCCAATTCATAAGAGAAGAATAGAATGACACAATTAGAGTATCATCACTTGACGAACACTGGTGAAATAACAGATCTATGCAGTGATCACTGATTTCTGTTAGCACAACAAAAAGCTCAACAAGCAGACATTATGAGTTCCCTAATAGAAGTACTCCACACCACCAGGAAATATTTCTGCCAAAAATCTCATAAATTACCAATATATATGAAATACAGACAACATGGGGGGAAAACACGAAATGACACAAAATCTAAAAAGTAAGAAACTACAAAATAAACAATCTGACTTCTTTAACAAATATATTACAAGGGACAAGAAAAAGGAAGGAGGAAAAACTACGAATTAAAGTAGACAGGGGCACCTTGGTGGCTCAGTCAGTTAAGTGTCTGACTCTGGATTTCAGCTCAGGTCATGATTTCACAGTTTGTGAGTTTGAGCCCCATGTAGGATTTGGCACGGACTGCTTGAAGCCTGCTTGGGATTCTCTCTCCCTTTCTCTCTGCCCTTCTTCCCACCCCATGTGCACACATACTCTCTCTCAAAATAAACATTGAAAAATAATAATAAAGTAGACAAAAGAGACATCTCAGCAATCTTGAGGATCTTATACAAATCAATTGTATAAGATTTTATGAGACAACCAGGAAAACCTGAACATTGCCTACTTTGATTACTAATCAAATTTTGTTATGGTAACGTGTTATGTTTAAGAGTCATTTTTTGGAGATTCATGTTGAAATATTTACAAAAGAAATGATATGCTGGAAACTGCTTCAAAATAAATCTATGTTTAGAATGGGAGGGGGTAAAAATGGTGGGTGTATATATGACATAAAGTTGGTTTAAGTTGATAACTACTGAAGCTGGGTGATAGATTCATAGACTTTGGATCTATTATTCACTTTTTTTATATATATTTGCAGTTTTCCACAATAACAAGCGTTTAAAAAATAACCTATAAAACATTAAGAAATAAAAATAATCTTCCTTCTATAAAAATGTATACATTTTAATAAAATTACCTGGGAAACTCAGATACTTATTTTTTCTCCTAACGGCTTTATTACCTTTCCTTTAAAATTGTTAATATTATTTATTAAAATATTTCTTCTTTATGAAGAAGAATGTAAAAATGGGTACCCTAGTCCCTTTACCCATGCAAGCTTTTTTAGCATTTAAAAATAATATGTAGGGGCGCCTGGGTGGCGCAGTCGGTTAAGCGTCCGACTTCAGCCAGGTCACGATCTCGCGGTCCGTGAGTTCGAGCCCCGCGTCGGGCTCTGGGCTGATGGCTCAGAGCCTGGAGCCTGTTTCCGATTCTGTGTCTCCCTCTCTCTCTGTCCCTCCCCCGTTCATGCTCTGTCTCTCTCTGTCCCAAAAATAAATAAACGTTGAAAAAAAAATTAAAAAAAAAATAATATGTAATAAAAAATTTTTCAAGTTGTTATTTAAATTCTAGTTAGTTAACATACAGGGTAATACTCATTTCAGGAGCAGAGTTTAGTGATTTATCACTTACATATAACACCCAGTGCTCATCACAACCAAGTGCCCTCCTTAATACCCATCATCCAATTGTAACTAGAAAACACAGAATGAAAAGTAAAAGTTTTTTATCTCCCCACACCTATTCCCCAAAGTTAAGCAGTAACCAGTATTCAGTTACTTTTGATTTGTTCCAGAAAACAACAAAGGAGAGGAAGAGGGAGACTAGATGCAGTACGTATATGCACACACATGCATATGTTTGCAACATGCATATGTAAATAAAATGCAACAAGAATCACACTGTTCTGCATCTAGCTTTTTTCACTTAATAATACAGCAAATATTAATACGTTGATCTACTTCATTTTCTAATGGCACACTATTTCTGTAGTATGGATATACTATAAATCATTTAATTATTCTACTAACAAACACTTAAAATGTTCTATTTTTAAAAAATTATTGCAAACAGTGCTAATAAATACCCTCCAGATACTTTGAAAAATCTAAACTATTTGGGATAATTAGAAGTAAAGAATGCTTACCACATAAGAATGAAGGCCCATGCACTAAACCAGTATGTGTAACAACTAAATTTCTACTTAAAAAAAAAAAAAAATGGCTGTATGATAATATGGAAAAACTATGTAATGGGTAAAGGTTATGCATGTTTCAGTTTAATAAAATTGTTTTTTGTTTTGTATTTTTTTCTAAATGAACGTAAGTTCAGAAATAGTCTTCTTTTAAAAAAGAAAAAGAGGGGCACCTGGCTGGCTCAGTCAGTGGAGCATGTGACTCTTGATCTCGGGGTTTAAGTTCAAGCCCCACACTGGGTGTGGAGATTACTTAAAAATAAAATCTTAAAAACAAAAAAGAAAAAAAGAAAAAGAGAAACCCTCAAATGTCCTACCTTGATATTCATCATCTTCCTTTGGTGTTTGTTCCAATAATGTGTCTAAAGCTCGGGTATAATCTTTCATTACCCAATAGGCAAGGCTACGCAGGAAAGGATCAGGATGTAACCTTTTGCAATCAAATCCTGAGCCATCCTTTTGGCAACCCAAAATCTTCTGATTTAGGATGGATATATAAGTGGATGAAGTCTCAAATTCAGATTCATACAAACGGGCGATAACCATGGCTAGCTGAATATCTTCCATTTTTTCAAGACATACCTACAAATTAAGATATTAAGAAATACCTATTTGATGAAAATTATTTAGAGATATGAAATATTCCACTGATACCCTGAAAACTACCATTTATATTGTCATAGTGGAGGGGGGGGTCCAGAGGTTGGGATAGCAAAAGGCAATTAAATGACTGTTTGATAGGAGATTAAGGAATAGCAAGAAGAGTAAGAAACTAGAACTTAGTAGCTAGAAAGATGAGACATAAAACAAAATAAGCCTAAGACAAATATCAACATCTCATCAGACTTAGGCCAATTTAAATTAATAACATTCGTTTTAAATTAAATATACTTACATTTGAATTTATATGTATCAGTTCCTCTTAATTTCCAAATACATTTCCATATAAGCATAATTATTACTATTTTAAAAGAACCTTTTAATTACATAACAAAAAAAATGAAATAAAGCCACATATTCTATTTTTACTGTTAAATTTATATTCTAATGTAATTACTCATATTGAGAATCTGAGGTCATTTGGGCAATAAAAGCATCTCTCAGTCAATCAACATTTCTCTTCTTCACCTAAATGTCTTCTAAGTTAAACTTCCCATTCAAAATTATAAGTATTTTTTATTTAAAAAAATCATACATCAGAGATAATTTTGAAAATATGACCAATTCTAAATGTAAAGAATTTCTCTTTATTGGATATTTCCTATTTATTCTATCATGTAGTACATTCCAGTTATATCTAGTATTTTTCCTTCACCTTTTAGGATTGTTCAGAATGATATTAAGTATCCTAAGAGAAAGAGCTCATAAATAAACAGAAACATTCATAATTTCTCTCTTAATCAGCTGCCAGGATTATATATCAAAAAATGCAGTGTTTCACCTCTTCATTCATTTTCTACCATCTAAGATGACTGCATTACAAAACAGTATAAATTGGAATTTCAGTTCCTTATCTATGAATTTCAGTTAGAAGAAAAAGAACTTAAAGTACCTGCCTGTCTACACCAGAGAAGGAGATTGTGACCTATACACACTTCAAATAGTTCAGAATCATAAGATGGCTAGGAAGAAAATATTCATAAACCATTTTTGCCATTTTTTCATACATATATGTTTGAAATGCATATACTTATCTTGAAATGCAATATTCCCTATATAAAATTTTTCATTTAGGTTTCACACTTGAATTTATTTATATTTTTTTTTATCGCCATTCCACTATTTACGTTCAGTAACCTCTGTAGTTATTTGTTGTCCTTACAAACATAAGATAAAAAATTACATTCTCGTCTATGACCTTTCCAGATTTGCAATCTCTTAGAAGTATTTCATGTCATGTTTTCTTATTTATACCTCTATGGCATCTTTCAATGAACCAGCTAACAAGAAAAAAGCAGCAGATTGTTCAAAGCGTTGTTTTCCAAGTAAAGAGAAAGCATTTTTCAAAGCGGCTTTACGCCATCTATCTTCATTAAAGTTGTGGCTGAAAAATGTTGTCATTTTTTCATCATGCTGTGACCTGGGAACCAGAACACAAATATCAGCAGATAAGGAAATTTAAAATATTTTGAATCCTTTGTAGAATAAGCGAAAATAACCTCAAACATCCATCTAAAAAATAGTACCTTCAGTGATAGATATCTGTTATCAAACTTCACTTCTAATAAGGAAAGTTCAAAATATCTTGTATACATGTAAATAAAAAGCAAGAGCATTTTTTTACTTTTCAAAATGCTTTTGTCAATTTTTTTTAACAACATCCCACCCTTTAGGTTAAGTTGAACTTAACCTAAGTATTATGCCCATTTTTTTGCAGATAAAGAAACCAAGATACAAAAAAGTAAGTTGATTTGATCAAGTTCAAAGCTCATACATCTAAGTACTTTCAAAAGCATTAGCATCAGAAGACTCACAGCACAGAAAAACTCCATTAAATCATGTTAACAACTGAGGAAATTTACCTAAAAAGACCCCACACTACTGCTTTCTTCTTCATTGAAAGGTAGAATAATGCAGCATCCAAGGCATCATTGTTCCTTTGAAAAGAAGCTTTGGCAACCTAAATGATAAATAAAATATTCTATTAAATTAACTATTTGATAAAAGAATTACAACCGATTAACCAACAATTGACAGTAACCATGGAAATGAGAAAAGTTGGCTCTATTCCACAATCTCCAGCAGCTTATATACTCCTAGAGACAACCATTTGTATGCCAGTAATTATAATAAAAATAATAACAGCAACTAGCATGTACTGATTACTTCCCATGCACCAGGCACCATCTAAGTGCCTTTCACTTATCTCAATCACCACAATCCATGAGGTACTATTATTACCCCCATTTTACTTCCTAGAAGCAAATGAGACACAGACAGGTTAAGTGAATTTTCTAAGGTCACAGTGTAAGGGGCAGAAAAGGGATTAGAAGACAGGCAGTAATAACTGTCTATCATAGAAAACTAGAGAAAGAAGGCAGAATATTCAATAGATATGACCTTTTCTTGAAAATTAAACGCTACCTTTCATAACATTTGGTAAAAGCGAAAATGCTAAATGCTACAGTACATGTGATTTCACAATTTAAAGTTCTCTCAACTCATTGAATAAATATTTATTATATATTGTGACTTGGGAACTAGACACACACATTTAAAAACTACAAACAAAATTAAGTGTTCCAGTTTTTTTAAACATACTTTGTAAAAAACATTCTTTTCTAGTATTTTTCCAATCAAATTTTGACAATTCTAAAGGAATGACATCTTCTTTCTGGAATGTAATTAAAATACAGAAGGTTGAAGCTCCATTATTTTAAAGTGCAGACAAATTTCAGTTCTTAGAAATTCCATGGGAGTCTTGAGCACATAACTGATAATCTCCATGGAGCCATATAACCAAAGTTGCTGAATTCATACAGAACTGATCAAGTCAATGTTAAAAAGTTTAAAAATTAAGCCAGTAACATTATTGTAATATAATTATATTGTTCTGAACATGGTACCATACTGACCGTATCTTATTTCTCAAAGATACTTAGATAACTTCTACAAATCACTAAGTTGAGAAATATAACAGTAAAAAAACAACAGATGTTTTATTAGCTCACATTGACTGATGGTGAAACAGGAAACTACCAAGGCATGGAAGAGTGGGAAACCGCATCATGGAAACTGATTTACTCTCAATACTTGCTTATTCCTCTTCTCCTTTTTTAGTATGTTCTTGCCTTCAATCATTTAACTTAGTATTTTGATGTGTTGTAATTTTTAGAGAAATTTTTATTCATTTTTTGCTAATTATTTATAATACATCTCAAGGCAACAAATTCACATATCCCTTTGATTCAATTTTAATATTTCTTATGGAAATAAATCATATGTACATATCAGAGGTAGTTAATTATAATGACAAAACACACTGCTGACAAGAAATTAAAGAGATCTTTGTAGACAACATCTGAAACATTTCAGATAAAATAGGCCCTCTTTTTCCCACTGCTTTGGAATATAAAAAATTTAACGTAGGTACTGTGTTATTTACATGCTGTAACAATTAACTTTCCCTATATACCAGAAACTACATTATTTGGTTGGTGTAAGAATAAATTCCTTCTTACATTTGTGCCTATTTTGAGGGAGAAACACTGATATCAGCTACCTTACATGTAACAGGAAAAATGACACCTCTGTGCTCACATTTCAAAGGGATCTGAGGGGCATGATAAACACCAGCAACACAGGATTTTAAGGGAGATGAATATGGCACATCCCTAACCACCTTCAACCTACCAAATGAAAATGGGACTGGGGGATATGCATTTTAAGTAAGTTTGACAGGTGATTCTTCTGACACTAAAATTTGAAGACACCCATTGTAGAGGAATGAATTCCTCTTGGGAGAAATAAATTTATACTTCACAAATGTAGTACCATTAACTGTATTTCCGAGAATGTCAATGAACTCCTAAAAGTAAACAATAAATGAGAATTCCACTTTCCTAACCCCTATAGAGTAGAAAGGGCACGGACTAAATCTAACACTTATAAATGTTGGCAGTTTGGGCTGGTTATCTAACCTCTCTAGTCCTAGTTCCATCAGGTGGAAATGGAGATGGTAACACAGGACTGATGAAATGATTAATGAAATAATTTATGGAAAGCAACTAGCACAAAGCTGGTACGCAGAGGGTGCCCAATAATGGTTAGTTTCTGCAACACTGAAAGAACCTGCAGCTTCCACTAACAACTTACTTAATAAATTTTTTTTCTAAAGGGAATCTACCAGAAAACAGATTCCAAAAACCTGCTTTAAAAAATTTTGTAGTGGGGCGCCTGGGTGGCTCAGTCGGTCAAGCATCCAACTATTGATTTCGGCTCAGGTTGTGACCTGAGAGTCATGAGACTGAGCCCCTTGTCGGACTTCGTGCTGGGCATGGAGCCTGCCTGGGATTCTCTCTCGCTCTCCCTCTCTACCCCTCCCCCACTCATGTGCACATTCATGCTCTCTCTCAAAAAAAAATTTTTTAATAGCATGTTTAATTTGCTGCCACAGATATGTTCTTCAAGTGCACATAAATCAAAATCTTTTATGGAATGGTATTTTAAGTGTGCAAAGGAAGTTTGCTATTTACTAACCTAGTCATACAGAGAATCCTTTACATAAAAAGAATTCTCATATAAAATTAACATGATCTGATAAGAACCAAAGTTTGCTTTCTAAATTTAGATTTGTTTTCTTTTTTTAATATCGTTATTAAAGTACAGCTGACACACAATGCTATATTAATTTCAGGTGTACAACAGTGATTTGACAATACTACACATTATGTAATGTTCACCACAGTAAGTACAGTCACCATCTGTCACAGTACAGTATTATTATAATTTTATTGGCTATATTCTCTATGCTGTACTTTTCATAACTGTGACAAACTTTCAGTTACCAAAAAGAAAAGATTTTTGCATTTTCCCAAACTAGGAACCACCTCAACTGATAGCAGAACATAAGTAATTCTACAAATATTATAAACTCAGCATATATGGTAAAAGGCAACTGATACACTACATATTTTATAAAGTTCAAGTTTTTGGAATCTCCAAAACTTTTTATTTAAGAAATTTTTAAGATCTCAAGATGTACAAACTAATTCCCCACTACAGATTTTCTGGAACATGATATCTTTTATCCTTTAAGATTTTTTTTTAAACTTCAACATCCAATGAAGTAAAGTTACCTTTTCAATGCATCTTCGAAGAGTGTTAATATTCCTGACCCACCAACCTATTCCCATAGCTCTTAGCTCAGACCACTGAGGGTCCCCTCTCTGAATTGCCGGAATCATATTAATTAGTTCTTCCTCAGCCTCAGAATGAAAAGCCCAGGCAAAATGGCAGGTAGACACACCTAAATTAGAAATGCAAAATAATAACCTTCAGAACTATATCCAAAAATAACAAAAACAATTTTTCACATAGTCCTGTATTCACTCATCCTGGAGAAGAATTTTCAAGCAAAAAAAATGGGTGAAAGGAAGTCTTTTATCATTCAGGACTTTACACTCTTAGCTTCTAAATACAAGATCAATGGCAGGATACACAAAACTAAAATATCCATCTTTTTTCCAAAGTATTTGCTTTTTTTCTCTGCAAAACTAGAGACACCAAAACGTGATCACTGGAAAGATATTTGAACATTGAGTCATTTACACACACACACACACACACACACACACACACACACACACACACCAAATTTATCAACAGTGAAAGCTTTGGTCAAAATAAAATATCTTGGCCCTATGTCTCTGGGTGTTTTTTCACAATGCCACTTGCTTGTAGACCATAATATGAACTTTAGTATTGAATACTGAAAACTGCCCCATTCATCCCTCTGGCCAAGGAACTAAGTATCATTTTATAGTAAACTCTAACCTTCAAGAGAGTTCAAGGGAACAACAGTCAGGAGACACATTCCTCTGCCTTCAGCACCTCAGTTAAAAGTAGTTAAAGCTGCCAAATACTGATGGTATATGGCAAATTTGTTCCGCCCTGGTAGAAGAATGACAGGGCTCTAGCCTGTACTTAGAGGCAACAAAATGGGTTTAGTGACACCGTCAGACTTGGAAGTACAAGGAAGTTTATCAATAGTTTAACTATTGATAACACTTTATTCCACTCAGAGCAGGTGAAGAGGAAGCATGAGGGAAATGACACATACAGAGTGGTGACAGGTAAGTGAGAAAGCCCAGAAGAACCCACAGGAGCCTAGGAGCAAGCCTAAACTGGTCCAAGTAGCCATCTATATGGACCAGTTTTTGAAACAAAGACATGTCTGAGGTCAATGACAGTCACAACACAGGCTTCTCCATGCTATAAGACCATAGACATTACTACATATAATTTTTCATTAACAACTACTATATAGACTTACAATATAGTTTTTCTAATCCTTACGGTTTCGCAACAGTTCCTTTAGAAAGTATAAAGGGAAAAACTGGGGTACCTGGGTAGTTCAGTCGGTTAAGCATCTAACTCTTGACTTCAGCTCAGGTCATGGTCCCAGGGTCATGGGATGGAGCCTCATGTCAGGCTCCACGCTAAGCATGAAGCCTGCTTAAGATTCTCCTCTCCCTCTCCCTCTGCCTCTCTCCCCCCAACGCACACGCACGCGCGCGCGCGCACACACACACACACACACATACACACACTCGCTCGCTGTCTCTCAAAAAAAAGAAAAAACTATTATGACCATTTTGAATAATAATCTTAACTCTTAAATTTCCCATTACTAACATTTATATACAACTGTGTTTGAAATCACATCAATCAACAAAATCAATGCAACAAACTTTGTCACCATAAATTTAGGGGAAAATTGTCAAAATTTAAGAAACACCAATTTGTAGTTTTTCAGAACCTAAAAGGAAGATTAATTTTCTCATTTAAATCTTTGCCTGATTTAAGAAATAATCACTACATCAAATAACTCAAACTTTGCTTTAAAAGTTATTATTACATAGCAATGCATACAGTATACTTTTGATAACAGCAAATTTATAATATAAAGAATAATATAAAATATGCTACATTCTATACCCTTAAATGAAATTTGATTAGTTCAATTTTTGGTATGATTAAGAGAAAACAACAACAAAAAAACATATGTATGTCAGGGGAAATTAGGTTTGGAAAGCAAGATTAAAAGATCAGTGAATATATTTGGAAGCCTAACTATTTATGTTTGTTTTAATATAAGCACTGTGTTATAAGTCATATACTCACAAGTAAAGCTGATGTTTCAGGAATATGTGCCATACAGTAATCCAGAAGATTTGCATACTTGTAACACACTGCCATACCCCCTGATTTGAGATACAAGGATTTATATCAGCCCCCTAATTTATAGATTAAAAAATCGTAACTACAGAGATTAAAGTGACCTGCCACATATCTTAATACCAAAAAAAAAAAAAAAAAAAAGATATTAAGAAGAAAAAAAACAGAGGAACAAACAGGCAGTTTTTTTGGTTTTGGTTTAAATAGCAGGCTATTCTTTGCAGTTTTTCCTTGTTCTTCTTAGCCTTTCTATCTATAGACTGGCTACTTAATTTTTCCCCTGAGACCTATTCCCAAAGATCATCACCTGTAACACCAGTCACTTATCTCCAATATTTTAACTGTGTCAAAGAGAAAATGGAATTTAACAAAGCTTTAGAAATTAGAGGTGTGTTAGATCTCCCTAGGAAAGTACATAATTGTTATTAAGTGATTCAGTACTATTTGACTATCATTTAAAATGAAAATTTAAAAGACCTTTGAGTTAACATTTTTTAAACCTATCCAAATGGCACAGATTGTTTAAAATGATAATATCAAGTGTTAACAATGTGTTATTGAAATCATCAAACATTGCCTCTTGGAATGTAAATGAGTACAGTTTCTGTCTGTGGCAATACTTATCAAGAGTTATGAAATTTTACTCTTCAGTACAGAGAACAAACTGGTGGCTGCCAGAGGGGAGGTGGGTGGGGGAACAGGTGAAACACTTATCTTGATGAGCACTGAAAACTGTACAGAATTGATGAATCATTATATTGTACACCTGAAATTAAGATGGTATATTAATTATATTTGAATAAAAGATACCAAGATATAGTTATGTTCAGAGTTTAGAAAACTAGCCTGGCAATACTGTAAACTGTCAACCCAAACATTAAAAATAAAAACAACGACCTTTAAAAAAAAAAAAAGAGTTAAGAATTTTCAAGCCCTCTAATACTGTAACTCCATGATGGAAAAGTAACATGAGGAAATAATCAGATATACACAAAAATATTTATATGCAAGGTTTTAAGATCATTCATTACAGCGGTAATTCAAATAGAAAAGAAAATCAGCAATATTTGTTTCAAAAATAAAGGACTGGATAGATGAAACACAGTTTAGAGACATGACAGAATATTAGACAGCTATTTAAAATCAAATTTTCAAAGAACATTTATGAGGGTAAAGGGTAAGTGTTATATAAAGTCTGATATTCTAATTCGTTCAATACTAAAGCATTAATTATGAGACTGTGTCCAGGATGCTGGTTTAAAAAGAAACATAGTCTAATGAAAAATGCACTGGGCTGGGATTCTAATTCCAACTCTATTCACAAATAGCCTTCTATCCTAGGCGGGTCACTTTATAAAAAGTTTCAGTTTTTCAATCTGTAAATTAGGCAGCTGGTAGAAATCCTTACATCTCAAATCAGGGGGTGTGGCAATGTGCTACAAGTATGCAAAGCTACTGCATCTCTAGATGGCAGATATTCTTGGAATATCAGCTTTACTTGTGAGTACAGGACTTAAAATGCTTATACTAAGATAAACATAAAAAACACAGGGAAAAATTTACATAATTTTTAAAGAAAAGACATCAGACGTCACAGAAATCCAGGGCGACTTTGGGTTATGGCCTCAAGCTTATCAGGTTTACTCCTAGGCTACTACAACTTCAGCGAGTAAAAGCTGAGAAACTGAAATAGAAACTAAATAGTAAAAGTCACAGAACAGAGCTAAAAGATGCACAGTAAAGTGGTTAAGTGGGTACTATGTGACAAGAAGATCTTAAGGCTAATGATAAATATGCATATTATACACAAATATAAATCCAAGTATTTCATTTCAATATGGAATAAAAGTTGCACAAAGGTTCAGACAATGAGTTAAATACCTTGATGAAGTAGCTGTACTCGGTATAAAGGAGGCAGTGATGTCAAAAGGCATGTGTGCAAACGCATAGCTAATAAGTATCTCAAACCACACTCATCTAATGTGTCTCTTCCTGTAAAGTAAGCAGAAAATATATTTAGGGAAATAGATAACAAACCAATAAAAAATTAGGAAATAAACATTAAATTCAGTAATAATAATATATACAAAATGTATGTTTGAGTGTATTCCTTTGTGAACACTTAAGTATATATATATATATAGTATATATAGAACATGTATCTTTACAAAAAAAAAATGTGTAAAGGCTAAAATTCCCAAATGAAAAATGACTGGAGAAAACATAATTGTCTATTAGTACAGGTAATAATAGTCATTATAGCTATTCATAATAAATGAAATCTTGAAATCCAATAAAGAATATATTAACTATAGTAAGCTAAGTATAATTTTAAAAAGCATTTCCTAGGTGAGATTTAAAATATAGGAATTACATATCTAAAATGATATCATTATTATCATTATTATCATTAATTAGGCAGTGTCTTCTAGTTTGGTTAGCTCAACTGAAATATAGTACCATGAAAGATTTGAAATTTGATTCCCTAGGCTAGTTTTCCAGAGTTAAGGCTGAATCTTAACCTAATTCCACAAACTTACTCTTATTTACAAGTTGCATGAAGGTATGAAAGTATGGTGAGCTTAATCAAACTACAGCCACTGTTGGAAAAAAGCAATGCAAAACTATTAACAGCACCCAGCCCAGTAACTGCCACTTAGAAAGTGCTAAGAATGTTGAATCAAATAATATTTTCTAGGAGAAAACAAAATGTTTTAAATTCTCAAAGTTCAAGTTCCAGCTCTACTTCCCATTAGTTATATTCATTCACTCATTCATTCATTCATTCAACAAATCAAGCATCTACTACAAGTGAGTCATAGTTTAGGTGCTGGGGATTTGGCAGTGAGTAAGAGGAAATCCTTCCTCTTATAGTGCTTATATTTTAGGACACAGAAACAACAAACAAAAAGTGTCTGGTGGAAAGTTAATGCTATAGAGAGAAATAAAAAGGTTTGACAGAGAGTACTGGAGTAAGAAGGTTCTATTTTATCAAGTATAGCCAGGGAAGAACTTTCCAAGAAGATGATGTTTCAGCAGAAATCTGATGAGGTAAGGGAATGAGCCAGGCATAAATCTGGAAAAAGAGCATTCTACACAGAGGAAACAATATGTGCAAAGACCTTGAGACAGGAATGTGTGTAGTGTACTTTGTACACTGGCAAGGAGGTCAATGTAGTAGAATGAAAATGAACACAGGTCACACAGGGATCTCTGGCTTTTAGTCTAAAGTGAGTTAGCAAGCCACTCGTGTATGTTGAGCACCAGAGAGATTAAATGTGATTAATCACTGGATCCTATGTGAGAAAAGACTGAGGTGACAAGACTGAGGCAGTTTAGGAGACCGTCAATAACCAGGCAAGAGGTGACAGTGACCTGGACCAGAGTGTTAATAGGAGAGGTGGTGAGAAATGACTGAATTCTGGATATGAAAGAACCAGTAGCATTTGTCAGGAGACTGGATATGGGGTGTGAAAGAAAACAGAGTCAGGAATGCCTCTAATTCCATTTAAAAGAATCCATTTACTTAGAATCTATTCACTGAGATATGCAACATATTTAAACTCTGACCTTCACTTTCCCACCTGTGAAATGGAGACATTAATTCCTGCCTTATCTACCTCATGAAAGTCCACTGTAACCAGGAAGAGCCATTTTTACACTGCCTAGCCAATCATATTGTTTTGTATCCGAAAGTTTAAACTGTTTTTCATGGATTGTGGCATATTTATCTTCTTAATATGCCAGAGTAAAAATTCTAATGTATATTAAATTTTCAACAAAGGCTTAAGGCTATTCTGGGGAGAAGCTTGCTCTATTGCACACAATTTATCATAACAATCAGAATTTTTAAAATTAACACGTTTAGAAAATAGGTCATAGAAAAACCTAAGGTCTCTAGTTATTTTAATCTACGAAGAGAAAACTTTGGAGATTTAAGTATATAAACCTATATGAAGAGAGATATTCCAGGTAGCTCTGAGGAACAGTCTTTTACCGTCAAATTTAGAAATCTTGCGAAATAGTAAAGGTACAGGCTGGGAGGCAATGACTTATCCACATATGAACCCCAGTTCTGCCACTTACTACCTGTGTGATCTCATATGTCACTTCATCTCCCTAAGGATCAGTGTTTTCATCTACAAAATTTAGTATAATAATAGCTACCTACCAGAAGATTGTTGTGATAATTAAGTATGATAAAGTACATAAAGTGCCTGGCACATAGCCATTGTTCACTCCTCCACAATATTTACTGAATGAATGAATGATCAATAATTTTCGGTTTCCTTTGCTAATGCCATCATTTATAATCAACACAAATGCCATCATTTATAATTCAACTATCTGCATAAAAGAGAATGGAATCTAGTTTCAGGAGACAGCCAAAAATGTTCTGGTTTAGAGCAAATTAATCAAGACACACATTATAGTAAAATGTATAAAACCTCCTTCTCAAGAGACTTTTTGGAGAAATTAGGTAATTGTAAAAAAATATTTATACCTAGAAACGGTTGAGTTCATGGTCCCTATAAGTCTCATGGTTCAATAGTAAAACTAACAAATGGTCCATTATTATTATTAAAAGTAAATAAAAATTAAAATAAGTCACAGGAGTCAATATGTTTGAAAAAACAAAAGACTACATATATCTAAAATCACACAAAACTTTCAGAGTAAAAACTCATACAAGAACACACACAAAGACATCAAAATTCATGAAATCATGTGCAAGTCACAGCCTACCCCAACTGTCTTTTCTTTTACAACTAATCATATTATTTAACAGTAACTGTTATCTAGAGAAGTCTTTTCACTGCAAGGTTATAAAAAGACTGCAATTTAATACGTGAGTCACTATATAAATTATACAAATGGTTCTATTCATAACTTAATAAATTTTAGTGGGAATTTTTACCTGAATAACTCTTATCTCTGTTTTCATCAAGCTCAGTACTGGTGGTAGCCACTGTATCAGCCAAAGCTACAAGGAACATCTGCTCCAAACGGGTAAGGCCTGGTAGACTTGAGTGCATAAGGTGACTTGAAAGTACCCTAGCATGTTCTTGGCCAAAGTAAGCAGGTCCATATTGAGAAAGATTTATTACTTTTGATTTGTTTTCTCTCTTTTCTGGCTCTAAATCTATATCATCTGTTGTTATATCCTGGATTTGGAACAGCTCTGAATACTGATCTTCTGGTTCACTTTTGGTAGGATCTTCATAGCCCTGTGGTATTTTTGTACTTTCTTCTGAAATTCTGTAGGTTGTATCTTGATCTGCAGCAAGCAGTGCATATAATGGTAGTGGAGGAATAGAATCTATCTCAGTATAATCTCGAGTACCATCCTTTCCTATGGTGACTGTATCCTTTGCTGTACTGCCACTAACACTAATGGTTCGGGAAAGATGTCGCTTAGTTCCTTCTCCAGCATCAGCATCTCTAACTATTGCAACTTCACCTGCAATACATTTTACTAAATGAGAGAGAATAGCTTTAGCCCTTCTAACTTTCCCTAAATCCATCAATTCTAACAGCTGAGTTGGATGATACTGTGGGAGAGTAGGTGAAAGTACATGTGCAGCCTCAAATAAGCCACCATCTTGAACTACAGTTGGTGAACAAAAAACATCATCAGCAATAGCTGTTCCTTCAACGATGCTTTTTCTTGACAACATATTAGATTTAAAGGCAGAATGATCTTGTATTACTGTCTCTTCTGCATAGGGACTATCAGCTTCAATGTCTCCAAATTTGACAGCATGCTTCCACTGTGCATATACATGCATTTCACAATCCATTCCTACCACCAATATCCCATCTCTCACCCAGGAGAGAGAAACAGGCAGTGAAGGTGTACCATCCACAGAAGACACTAAGTCTATAGATCTAAGAAGAACCCACCTTGACCTAACTCCTTGCTTGATACTACCACCTAGTGGTAAAGTAATGACAGCTACTCCATCCTTACTATTGGTCTGCTCAGTCACAATTCCTGAAAGCCGCCCATACATGAAGATATTAGCGCCAACACCCACTGTGAGAATGTGGGAGCCATCTTCTTTTGATACCCAATCCAAATGTACTAAATGTTTGATATTCGGAATAAGGTATCTATCCTTGCTCAAAAGTGCATCTGATTTGCTGTACACAAATAGGTTACTGTCAACACTGACCCTTGAATCAAGTACACTCCCAACCTTGACCAAATCATCAAGATGAATTGTTTGTTCTAAAACCCATTCTGATCCTCCTGTAGATTCACATTCAAAGATGCAAACATGCATGGAAAATTCTTTAGAAACAAAACCATTGTGGTGGATAGGCTGTTTGTAAGCCACGGCAAGGCGACCTGTGTATGAACAGCTAACAGCAACTGGTCTTCCCACAATGCTCACTGTACTGCTATTATCTTCTCCTTCATCATTCATCAAGGGCCATCTCCTCCAATGGTAAGCTTCCTTCTCATCAGTTTTACATTGCAGGCTGGTTTCCATACTACACTTCCAGAAGCGTACTTTATTGTCAGAACAAGTTGTAACCACTAAATAAGGTGCGAGGCATACTGGATAAATTGAAGAAGAACTCAGATGGCCTTAAAAAAGAAAAATCAGATAGTCATGACAATAGAACCATAAAATAAAATGCTAATAATCAAGTTCTAGAATGTGATAAATCCAAAGCCACTATAAGCTTCTTCATAATTCTGCAAACTCCCCTTAACTAGGGCTTTATACTAAATGTCCACTGGCTAAAGTATCTATATGAAGCTTAAACAGTCCAGTGGTGAAATAAAAATATGCAATAATCATCAATTAGTTTTTAGGTAATTACGTTTAAATGAGGTGAATATTCCATTAAAATAAAATTCAAACACAATAAAACAAGTCAATCCTTAATCACTAAATCTGTTATCTGCTATAATTTATATATGCCTTCACTGGAATTCAGTCTCCATTTTTAATCATTTTCATCATAGATTCTTTTTTTTCAGTTTTTTTAATGTTTATTTTATTCGAGAGAGAGAGAGAGAGAGAGAGAGAGAGAGAGAGCAGGGGAGAGGCAGAGAGCGAGAGAGAGAGACAGACAGACAGACAGAATCCAAAGCAGGCTCCAGGCTCTAAGCTGTAATCACAGAGCCCGACGCAGGGCTTGAACTCACGAACCATGAGATCATGATCTGAGCTGAAGTCAGAAGCTTAAACAACTGAGCCACCCAGCTTCCCCTTTCATCATAGATTTTTTTTAAATATGAAATTTATTGTCAAATTGGTTTCCATACAACACCCAGTGCTCATCCCAACAGGTGCCCTCCTCAATACCCATCACTCACCCTCTCTTCCCTCCCCCCCACCATCAACCCTCAGTTTGTTCTCAGTTTTTAAGAGTCTCTTATGGTTTGGCTCCCTCCCTCTCTAGCTTTTTTTTCCTTTCCCTCCCCCATGGTCTTCTGTTAAGTTTCTCAGGATCCACATAAGAGTGAAAACATATGGTATCTGTCTTTCTCCACGTGGATTCTTAAGTAGTCATTACAATTTCCCATTCAAATGTCCCTAACCTGCCCTCGAATAATCCAGACCCTCGATCTACCCCTACCATCAAAATGTTTTCAGACAGATAAACAGACTGCTAGATCTCACCATTTTTACCAGGGTTAATTCATATTCTCTTAACAGTGAACCAGAATCCTCATATTTATTCCTGACTGCTGAAGGCTAACACCACACATCCACTGTCAACTATAACCTAAGGAGTAACAGTGATAAGCACTGGGTTCAGAAGACCTGGATTCAAGTTCTGGTCTATCAATACCTTTGCACAGTGAGAAAGCCACTTAAACATCTGAGCCTGTTCCATCTAAATAGTAGGGGTCATGTTACTACTTCCCTTGGAGTGTTACTGCCAATTAACACATTTAAAAACATTTTATAAAGCCCCTACAAAACAGAATTTATTTTTATCAATTCCAATAAATTTATTTTGAGTACATCCCAAACTTTCCAAATACTGTGAAAGATTCAAAAACTGGCCCATATCTGCACCAGCCACAAAAGCCCAGAGTAAACCATTAATGTCATCTTTCTAACTCTGAATTCAAACCTATCTTATGGATGAATAAAAGAACCCTCATATTCAAAATCATTCACCAGTAACTGGAATAGGCTTGACCCTCCAATTTTAGTTCCCAAAAAATACTATTCTAGGAACTCTTCAATTATGGTTCTACAAGTGACAGATCATTTTAAATAACCTGCCCTCCAAATTGTCTTATCCACCTTGTTAAATTCAGTATTATTCTAGGCTAGCCAAACTATAATCTCATATCCTACATTTTTTCCCCAAAGTATCTGCCAATTCCTCTTCAAACTTATTTAATAAAAGTGACACATGATTAGCACAACATGAATGAAAAGGCTTAATTAAAAAAAAAGTTTTGATTATCTGCAAATGAATACATATGTTCTTTACAATTGTACTATCATACCATTCCTATTTATAGGAAATCATAGTGCAGGCAAGAAACTTCACATTAAAATATTTACATCATTTTCTGTCAGGCCGATTATCTTCATCACAGAAAACTTTCTAATAAAGACATATTTCTAAACATATACGTCATTACCAGAAAATTACAATTGTCACCATAGCACATATTTCAGAAGGGTTTGTGCATTTCACGATTGAAGACCACTCTGAGCTGCGAATGCCCAGTCTTAAAGTTACCTTACCTGCTGAAGGTGTTGCTCTTATTACTTCAACCCCTTCTGGGAGATCAAGAGGTTGGCTATACACCAGTCTAGAACTCAGAATAAGTTTACTAGCAGTTTGAAGATTGGCAATTGATGCAGAATGTGGCATGGGGCTCACACTAGGAGATGTTTCTGGAGAAGAGTCTACATTCTTCTGTCCAGGGACTGAAAGTAGACTCTCTGATGAAATACCTTCTGAAGCTTTAGCTTTGAAAATAAATTATGAAATATGTTACTATCATCACTATATACATTAGCGAGAATAATACGTTGTTATCATTTAAGAAACATGTTTTTTTTTTAAAGTGCTTTGGAGACAAGGCCAATTTTTAGACTTTTGCTCAGTTACCCTGACAGATTTTTAACTATTTTACTATCACCAACTCCATCACACAGACAGACTTAATCACATGTAAAAGCTAGAAAAAAACCTCAAGTTATCTAGTCCAATGTTTTCAACCTTTAAAAAATATCAAAAGCTTGAGGTGGAACTTATTAACCTGCAGATTCCTGGGCCTCACCACACAAAGAATGATTCAGTTGTTTTGGGGTAGACCACAAAAATCTGTATTAATAAGCATCCCAGGTGTTTCTGAAACATAGCATCATGAATCAAACTTTGAGAAATAACAAGGTATTACCTCACATAGTAGATGAAAGAACTTAGGTTTGGAGAGCATAATGACTTTCCTAAAGCCATATAATTAGCTAGGAGCAAAGAAGACACTAAAACACCAGCCTCTTGACTACCAAGTGTTGCAACAAGATGATTTCAGAAACAAACACAAAAAATAAAGTTCTAAGCAATTTTGAGACATTATTAGTTGACTAGCTTTGTAAGGGATATTGACCTTGATCTTCTTCCCAAGAGTTTCCAGCTTTTACATTAGAATGGAATATAAATCTCTAAGCAGATTCAGTTATCTGTGCTTCTGATACATGGGAGGGACACTCTGAATTGCATTTATTTACTTGTGTGCCTGTCTACTCCAATTAGACTATGACTTTATCAAGGGCAAGGATGATGCTTGCTTTGTATATTAATTGTAGATTAATAAGAGATGGTAAGTAATCCCCTTTTGCTTCTGGTGGATGGCAAATGTATCCATCTACTTTAGAATGGCAGACCACTAGATGAGAAATATAAAAACATTGTCCATAAAAGAGAATGAGACTACAAACTTGCATCAGTATTCAGCAGAAAAAAAAGCACTACTCCTAGCTCTACCACTAACTAGATATGTTTCCTCACACAAGGCACCTGACCATCTCTGGTTATTTTCTCATCTGCAAAATAAGGTTGAACTATATTATTCCTCTTCCTGTAAACCAGGCAATTTTCTAATGTGTATCTCATGCTAAGAAAGAAAATAAGAGCAAGAAAAAAAAACAAAGGCTGTAGAGCCAGAAAACCTGATTTTGAAACTTGGTCCTATGATAAGCTAGACGTGGGACTTGGTCAAGTTACTTAATATTATTCCATTACTACACTGGGGATAATATCTATCTCACACACATAAAGTATTTATCTATCTCAGTGCCTGGCACTTGAAAGGTAGTAAACCTGTTCCTTCCCCATCTAAATTTAAAGCCCATAATTTCATTCTCTGCCAGGATTTTCAACATACTGATATAGTCAAGTATAAGCTGTGAATGACAATATACACTATATTAAATCTCTTGTGAACATTAGAACCAAAAGATAGAAGATGCTTCTTGTCGTAGGTGAAGGGAGCATATTATTTGTTTGCCTCTACTGTAATCTTCTTATTTGTGACCTTCTACTACTATTAGAAACAGAGTAACCAAGCAACTCTATACTAGCCCTGGCTTTAGGGGAATAGCAGTGGGAACACTTCCCTCATAAGCAGTGGGGACAGAAGGTATCACATTCTTCCTGTCCTACCACAAGGATCTGTTACTACCTCTATTAATCTCTTCAGAACCATTCCTGGTTCTGTGTCCAACTCCAGTGTGTTAAAAATTCTCTTCCTGACAAGTTGGTTTAAGATCACTCTATTCTTCCATTTTTGTGAAACAATATGTAACACCAAGAATTAACTTCAGAACTTTCTTTTGAAAGAACTTTTGGATTCCTGCTGCCTCAAAATGATTAGGCTCAACTGGGCACAAGTAAAGTTTCTATCAAATCATTTGGCTTTTCTAACACTAGTTTATGGCCCAGTTAGAACAGCTATTTACAGTTACATGATAATGTGAATTACAAAGGGAATGAAAAAATATATATTAGTTGACTTGTATTTTAAACGTTTAATGTGTATAAAATCAGCTGAATAATATAACGACCAGAAAAAATAAAATCTTTTAAAAACTCTTAAGTATTCCAGGGGCGCCTGGGTGGCTCAGTCGGTTAAGTGTCCGACTTCGGCTCAGGTCACGATCTCGCAGTCTGTGAGTTCGAGCCCCGCGTCGGGCTCTGGGCTGACGGCTCAGAGCCTGGAGCCTGCTTCCAATTCTGTGTCTCCCTCTCTCTCTGCCCCTCCCCCGTTCATGCTCTGTCTCTCTCTGTCTCAAAAATAAATAAACGTTAAAAAAATTAAAAAAAAAAAAAAACTCTTAAGTATTCTGAGTTAACCAGTTTAAAGCAGCTACAGTTTGGTATGGCTATCTGTGCAGTTCATTTTAACAATGATCTCTCAAAAAGTAAAAGTTTGTTGTAAAAGAAAGATCCATGATCAATTTCTTTGCTTCATACTACAGATTTTCTAATATGCTATGAAATTAACATGAATGTGTACAGCAAAACCATGGCTAAAATAATGTATTGTTGGATTTCTTAACATTCTACACAGTTCTACTTATGAGCTTCAGATGTTCCATCATGTTTTTATAAATAGAAAATCTGCTTCTCAGAGTGATGCTAAAGCTAATGTATACTGTGTGTGTAGTGTGTACTAATCCACAGAAAAGCACAATATTAATTCTTTGGTAAAAACAGATTTATAGAAACAGTATCTAGAACAGTACCTAGAACAATTCAATAAATATTAACTGAAAAAAATAAATTGATCAAACTTTTTAAATAGATGTCTAACACACCCATGACTGGTTTGTTTTTATATTAACCTGTTTCATCAATTATGTATGATCTTGTAATTAAAATCTTGGCATATCCATACTTCAATCCAGCAACTCAATTTATAGCTCACTGGATCTTCATTTTAAAGAATTAATCAACCTAAAACATTCAGTAAAATGAATTCACTTCATATCATCTCTGCATACAATTATAATACAATTACTTACCTAAACATGCCTGTACAGATTTAAGATGAAGGTGCCACATATGGAGAATAGAGTAATTATTGCTGTCCTTTTCAATTACTACTAGAAAGAACTTTTCTGAAAACGGTGGTGGACGATACCCTATTGTTCAAAGGAAAAGTTTATTTAAGTTATTTTTCTATTGGGTTAAAAGAAAGATACTTTCTAAAAATATCTCTTGATATATATACAAGTTAGGAAGAAGATGGCAGAACGGATATTTAGGAGCAATTATATTTCATTTTTATGTCAAAAGTTAGGTAGCTGTCAAAGACTAATGAGGCTATGTCAAAAGTACACAAAAGCCAATATGAAGGTATACCTATTGGTCAAAGATGGACAACTTGAACATCAAAGAATAAGTGAATGTAATTTATTAGAACATATTGACTATAGAGAAAACCATGAGTTTATAAAAATACCAAAAGAGAAAGAAAGGGCACATAAGAGAAAAAGGAAAGGAAGGGCAAGAAAAAACAAAAGGAACGGAAGGAAGAGAAACGGGGGGAGAGGGGGAGGCAGAGAGAGGGAGGGAAGGAGAGAGAGAAAAGAAGAAAGACATAGAGCAAAAGGGGAAGAGAGTGTGCAAGAGCATAGTCAGCTTCACTCGATGCCCCTCACAGTAACTGGGGCATTAACTCCTTATTTGGAAAATTGAAGTAACATTTATCTTGATTTTCCTATATGAAAATAGCATTTAAAAAATTAAAAGTCATGGGGAGGGGCAGTAGTGGTGATATAGAAAAGACTGTTTAGAAATTTCATGCATTTTTTTACGATAAGGCATTGTGGAAGTAATTTTCCCTGTTGACAATTTTATTTTTCATATACGAAAATGAGATCTACACAGAACAAAAACTTTTTATATTTTTTCTTCTAATGTAGTTAACATATAATATTACATTAGTTTCAGGCGTACAATATACTGATTCAACAACGCTATATATACTCCGTGCTCATCAAAATAAGCATACTATTAATCCTTTTACCTATTTCACCAATCCTCCCACCTACCTCCTCTCTAGTAACCATCTATTTTCTATAGATAAGAGTTTGTTTTTTGGTTTGTCTCTTTTTTTCCCTTTGTTAGTTTGTTTCTTAAATTCCAGTTATGAGTGAAATCACATGTTATTTGTCTTTCTCTCACTGGCTTATTTCACTTAGCACCATACTTCCTAGTGCCAACCATATTGCTGGAAATAGCAAGATTTCATTCTTTTTCATGATTGAAAAATATTCTATTGTGTGTGTGTATGTATGTGTGTATGTATGTGTGTATATACATACATACACATACCACATCCTCTTTATCCACTCATCAATGGACATCTGTGTTGCTTCCATATTTTGGCTATTGTACATAATGCTGCGATAAACATAGGGGTGCATATATCCTTTTGAATCAGTGTTTTCATATTCTTTCTGTAAATACTCAGTAGTATGATTATTGCATCATAGGCTAGCTCTGTTTTTAATTTTTTGAGGAACTTTCATACTTTTTCCACAGTGGCTCTGCCAGTTTACATTCCCACTAACAATGCATGAGGGTTCCTTTTTCTCCACAACCTTGCCAACACTTGTTATTTCTTGTATTTTAGATTTTAGCCATTTTGACAGGTGTGAGGTGATATTATGGTTTTGATTTGCATTTCCTTGCTTATGAGTGATACTGAGCAAAAACTGTCTTTAAAAATGAAAACCCAGGGCGCCTGGGTGGCTCAGTCAGTTGAGCATCTGACTCTTGATTTTAGCTCAGGTCATGATCCCAGGGTTGTGGGACAGAGCCCTGTGTCAGGCTTCACACTAAGCGTAGAGCCTGGCTAAGATTCTCTCCCTTTCTTTCTCTCTCTCTCTCTCTCTAAAATAAAATAAAAAAGAAAGAAAGAAAATCCATAATGACAACTCACTGACATTCAATGACAACTCAACGAGCACTGCTAGAGCTCTAATTGTGGTCTCTAAATACCACACCTCATTAAAAAGAACAGTTTGGAGGGATGACTCCATTTTTGCAAAGGATATCTGTAACCTGAGCTTAGGATGACTTATGGTGCCTGAAAGAAAGTAAACTAGCAAGAACAATGAGATTGTGTCAAAAGGACTCAGGACAAACTTGGACCAACTTGAACCAAACAACATCATATTCATCAGTAATACCTGCTGATAACTTAGGCACAAACTCCTTCCTCTGAAGTTGCCAATTAAAGGGAAGGAGCTAAATACTTACCCTACATTTCCTAAAAATAACTCTGTATTTCAAAGTAACCAAATAGCTTCAGTTGATAAGGGAAAGCTTTTCTTTACAAATACTTTCCAGATAATAAATGAAAACTGGTAAGATTAGGAAAACATAACTTTGCAATCCTTAATGAAATAATGGAGTAAAAAACACTAATGGAAGAAACCATGATATAGTAGACAGGGTGTCTGGGTGGCTCAGTTGGCTGAATGTCCAACTTTTGCTTTTGGCTCAGGACATGATCTCACAGTTCATGGGATTGAGCCCTGCACTGGGCTCTGCATTGAGAGTACAGTGCATGCTTGGGAGACTTCTCCTTCTCTCGCTGCCTGCCCCTCCCCTGCTCGTTCAGGCACTCTCTCTCAAAATAAATAAATATACATTTTTTAAAAAGAAAAAGAGGGACACCTGGGTGGCTCAGTCGGTTGGGTGACCGACTTCGACTCAGGTCATGATCTCGCAGTTTGTGGGTTCGAGCCCCATGTCAGGCTCTGTGCTGAATGCTTGCTCAGAGCCTGGAGCCTGCTTAGGATTCAGTGTCTCCTTCTGTCTCTACCCCTCCCCCACTTGTGCTCTGTCTCACTTTGTCTCTCAAAAATAAATAAATGTAGGGGCGCCTGGGTGGCGCAGTCGGTTGAGCGTCCGACTTCAGCCAGGTCACGATCTCGCGGTCCGTGAGTTCGAGCCCCGCGTCGGGCTCTGGGCTGATGGCTCAGAGCCTGGAGCCTGTTTCCGATTCTGTGTCTCCCTCTCTCTCTGCCCCTCCCCCGTTCATGCTCTGTCTCTCTGTGTCCCAAAAAATAAATAAACGTTGAAAAAAAAAAAAATTAAAAAAAAAAAATAAATAAATAAATGTAAAAAGAAATTAAAAAAAAAAGAAAAAGAAACCATGATATAGCAGATTGCTGGCAAATATTACACTGGAATCACCTATCATGTGAATCTTCTGCATCTTAGCATCACTAAAAATGAGACATCCTAAGTGATGTTCTTTCTTATGTCCTTCTATAAAGGACACAGCTTCACCTAGGAAGTTGAACCTGAATCTAATCAAATCTACAGAGGTAATTTGTACTTTACAGGAGAAAGTTTGAATGACACCGCAAGTAACTACTTAGAGAAATTGCTATAAAATAACTTTCTCTACATCAAGTAGCATAATGAGAGTATAAATGGGGGGGGGTCACGTTAGTTTAAAAGACTCTCAAAAATGAAATACAATGTGTGAACTTTGTTTGGATACAGATCCAAACAAATTAAAAAATAAATTTTGACATTTTTGAGACAACTGAATCAAGTTAACATGGGCTAGGTATTACACAATTCTGAGGAATTTTGTTATTTATCAATGTGATAAAAGCACTCATGTAAGAAGGTCATTTTTAGAAATGCATATGGAAGTACACAGGAGTGAAACAATATGATGACTAGGTTTGTTTTAAAATGTTTCAAGGGGCACCTGGGTGGCTCAGTCCAAGTATCCAACTCTTGATTTCGGCTCAGGTCATGATCTCACGGTTTCTGAGTTCAAGCCCCATTGGGCTCTGCACTGACAGCAGGGAGCCTGCTAGGGATCCTCTCTCTCCATCTCTCCCTACCCCTCCTCTGCTTGTGCGCTCTCTCTCTCTCTCTCTCTCTCTCAAAACAAATAAATAAAACTTATAAAAATACAATAAAATAAAATATTCAGGAACAAAGGAAAAGAAAATAAGATAGGTAAAGCAAGTGCAACAAAATCTTAAAATCTTTAGACTATGCACTCTACTTTTGTCTGTAATAGGCATTTTTCTTAATTAAAAGAAATTAAATTTTAATTAAAACTTAGAAAGTACAAAATAAGGTAGGGGCAGGAAAAAAAGAAAGTCTACCTATTAAGTCTTTTAAGAAAATAGCTTCAAAATCAAGAAGAATGTCAAAGAAATTTTGTACAACATCTAAAGGAAAACCAAGAAAGGCATTGGGAAATCCTTTGGCATAATTTTGCAATGACATAAAGAAATGTCAAAAGAGGGAAATAAAATATTTTTAAATTTAACTCTTTCAATTAAAAATATTATAATAAAATACTTTCTATAAGCATTTTCTAGTAGACTGGCATGAATTTCTTGTTAGAAGTAGAACAATAAACAGTACCTAGGTCTGTTGGAAAGCATATAAAAGAGTTTAAATCTTTGTAAAGGTGAAATACTATGGAAAAGCACGTTTTAAATCTATAAAGCAGTAATTTTATGCCCTAGTGACAGTGAAATAAAACAATGTGACAACTAATAACTTTATCAAGAAGAAAAGTATTCAAATAAAAAGCAAAATACATAAAAGGAAAAAAATTACTAGTAAGCAGTGAAGATATGTTTAAGGTAAGCCTCATAGAAGATAAAAATTCATTCTCTTATTTTTCACTAAAGAAAAGGCACTTAACTGTATAAATTTGGTAGAAATACTGTACTGAAATATCTATATACACTTCTGTGATACAAGCTATACCAAGAAAATTAAATATGTCCATTTAGATACTTACAATCTATAACCAAATGAGATAAAACATCTGGAAACCTTTTGTAAACTAAAAGAATGTTCATCATATAAAATGCATTCTTAAAGTAGAATATGTCTTTCCTTCTTTCAAAAAGAAAGCATTCTATTTGTTCTATGTTCAAATACGTTCTACATTCAAAGAGAACATGACTGTTTTATAATTACAAAGTTCTGACTTTTAAAAGAAACATTTTAAACTAAATAATAAAGTTTCAACTAAACATCATATGGGGTCTATTCCTGAAAGCTCTTATGGAAAACTACTTTCTTCCGAAACACAAAAACAAATACAACACATCAGAGGGGGAAATTATGAGGTGGTACCTTTAATTCCCAGTGTATCTGAGGTTCCTGATATAGCATACAAAACAATGTCTTATATTCTATATTCATCAATGGTCTCTAGCAATTTATTGGGGACTTTTAAAAACTTACACTAAGGGGCTCCTGGGTGGCTCAGTCAGTTAAGGGTCCAAATTTGGCTCAGGTCGTGATCTCACCATTCGTGAGTTTGAGCCCTGCATCGGCCTGTATGCTGACAGATGAGAGCCTGGAGTCTGCTTCAGATTCTGTGTCTCCCTCTCTCTCTGCCCCTCCCCTGCTCATACTCTGTGTCTTTCTCTCTCTCAAAAATAAATAAACATTAAAAAATTAAAAAAAAATACTTACACTAAAATTAAATGGTTTGCTTAAGACACCACAGGGAACTTACTACCAATCAAAACAATTTACTTGTAGAATTGAACAATTAAAATTACTTTTTAAAACAGTTAAACTAGGTTTCATAACTAACATTTTCTTGGCAAAATCTAGGTCATTAATGAAACTATCTTTAAAAATGTAATTTTCACTCACATGCCTTCTTCACAAACAAGCAATTTTTACAGAATCACATGGTATTATTTACTAAAAATTATGAATGATGACTTTTGATATAAAGATCCACACTCAATATAAATTTGGAGATTTTTTTTAATATTAAGGTATCAAAGTCAAGACTATTTTTTAAAAGTACCTTGTGATGGCTGAAAAAATATTTCTGTTTCCTTTTTCTCCATATCTTCCTTATGCGGTTTGTATCCTATAATGAAGTCTTCTTGAAACACATGAAGCAACTGTGTATTTGAGCCACACTACAAATATAAAAAAAAAATGAAGTTTTATCATTGAAATTCCCTATCTTCCACCCCTCATCTCCTAAGAACACTAATGTATAAGAAATAAATCTAACAATTTCTATTCTTTATTAACTAATGAATTAGAAAGGAAAAAGCAACAGGAAAAAAATCATTAAATCACCTGGGCAGAGAAAATTGCTTTAAAAGATGCTACAGCCCATAGCAGAATTGAATAATAAAAAGAAATGAACAGATCTGCTTCTGAATACACATACACACACACACACACACACACACACACACACACACACACACACAACCATAAGTGATCTATACAATTGGGAACTCAAAAATATCAGGTCTTGTGACTGGCTGGAGAAGGCTATGCTGACTATGTAATAAGGTAACTGGTACAGGATTCACTTGGTTTTCCTAATTCCACTTGAGAACCCAAATAAATCCTCAAAGCATTCCCAGTCTGTCTAGAGGGAATTATGAGGGGCCCTATAACAGGCAGCTGAGTGACACATCTCTGGATTAATGTAGCTACATGTAGGTAACTAGGATTTCTAAAAGGAGGGATGACACATCACTGTGAGCTGCTACTGCTATGCTAAACGTGGTTTTGAACAATACAGAAAAAAAGATAAAAATAATCACAAATGGCTCCTTATAATCACAAAAGTGAGCTGAAATTCAAGGAAAGACTAAATCCAAACAAAATCTTATTATGGAAGTGTGTCAAGATAATTGGATGACTACGCCACAGATTTCAAGGAAGGAAGGAATCTTCCTTGTGGGCTAAATCTTACAGAATAAAGGAAATCAACCTCCTTGCAAAGTACACAGAAATAAAAGAACTGTAAGATTAGGCTGACCCACAGAATTTTTATGAAAGTTATATAGTATTTTTATGTCTCTCCAGATAGAAACCAAAAATCCCTTCACATTTATAATAAAAACAAAAGGTAACCGCCCCAAAGGAAAAAAAAAATAAATGAAAAGGGAAGGGTGACGTCTTCATGGATATAAAAATCATACAGCACATTGGGCCCACACCTAGAATGAGTTTGAAACTTTGTAATTTATAAGCCTAAGCCATTTATCAGTGCTTGCTGTTTACCAGCCATTGTGTTAAAGATAACCACAACTAGAGGGGAAAAAATCTTGAACAGGTATGAAGTAAAAAGCATAATGCTAAGTGAGAGTGGCCCCCGAAGAGAAGGAGCTAAAGTGGGAGATGACTTTAACACCCAGTCCTTTAAAAATTAAGACCTTTATGGGAATGAAGACAATCCACTCTTCTCCTATACCTCTATGGAGGAGAGAAAAAGGAAATCACAGGTTAAGGACCTCCTTGAAGGCATTAGTAATTTGAGTCTGGCAGCCACATTTCTGTTGCCAAGAGCTGGCATGATAGTTTCTCTTCATTGCTGGAAATTACTACATTTTCCCCAACAGAATACGCAAGGCATCATGGAAAAAATAACAACATAACTATATTTATTTTTAAATATGATTAGCTCATTCCTCATTTCCTTGTTTGAAAATATTGCTAACTTCCTCACCAAAAAAATCTTTTTTTTTTCCTATTTAGAATGAATATATTAGTTCTATCCCTTAGTCCATCAACATGATCCTGAAGAAACAAATATCCTAAGGGCTAGAAAGGAATTTACAAAGTGGCTGTAGGGAGAAGGGTTCTCCCTCTTTCCTAGATAGTAGCTGGGAAGAACAGTGACTACACAAAAGACTGTGATTAGAAAGTACATGTATACTTTCATCTGCATTCTACTGGATATAAAATATCTAACATTCAGCCTAACAAGGCCAACACTCTAAAGCTGAAACTATCAACTGAGCTGAAATGAGTAATAATACAAAGAGAAACCACTAACCAAGCTCCTATGCAGCTGTACTGTATTTTCCTTCATGGTTTCCCTCACTCAATCAAATGACCTTTAAATAGGAAATAGGGCTACAGGTACAATTCAACTGGAGAGTAATTCCTAAATCATTAGATTTTCATTATGGAAATCAAGAGAAGCTGGCTACATTTAGTACTAAACAAGAAAATTATTCTGAGAATGAAATAGATGCAAATAAAGCATTCTGGGATGAAGTATATTAATATCCCCAATTCACAAGCATGTTTTTACTTGGTTGGTTATTGCATCAAGTTCAATAATGCAGCCAGGTCGAGCAGTAGACTGTTGGCTCACAATATTAAACACTTCTCCAATAAGTTTCTGTAAACAAAAAACACAAAATGTTAATGATCAACAATGCATGAATCTGTCAATATGATATAGCATCTCAGACATTGAGGGATCCTCTATATATTCACTTACTGGCAATGGCAATTCATACATTCAAAGAAATATTTCAAACTTCTATATTCAATCTTATTCTCATGTTTAACATTAACAAACCAATTAGAAAAATCTATAGTGTTTACCTAAATAGTGCTTAACTTCAAGGCATCTAGTTCTTTCAACATGTCTCATTTTGCTGTCTTAAAGCTTCAAGACGGACATGGCTGAGGGTCTGGCCCAATGCCCATGTGTATGGTTTGCAGATCTGCAATACCATTTAAAGTCTGGGGGCGCCTGGGTGGCTCAGTAGGTTGAGCATCTGACTCTCAATTTTGACTCAGGTCATGATCCCAGGGTCACTGAATCAAGCCCCATGTCTGGCCCCACACTAGGCATGGAGACTGCATGGGATACTCTCCCTCTCCCTCTCTCTCTGCTCCTCCCCTGCTCTCTCTCAGTCTCTCTCTCGAAATAAATAAATATTTTTAAAAATTAGGAGCACCTGAATGGCTCAGTCGGTTCAGTGTCCGACTTTGGCTCAGATCATGATCTCAGTTTGTGAGTTCGAGCCCCACAACAGGCTCTCTGCTATCAGCACGGAACCTGCTTCTGATCCTCCATCCCCCCCTTCTGCCCCTCCCCTGCTTGTTCTCTCAAAATAAATAAATTTTTAAAAACTTAAAAAAATAAAAGTACAATTCTGCCAGTTAGAAGGTAAGGGCAATGGCTGAGAAGTGAGACTCTGCCTTGAGATGAGGATGTTCGAACTAACACAGGAAGCCTAACTTTGGACCCCCAAACTCCAAAACCCTTGTGCTGAAAAAAACAGTCCCTTTTCCCTTCTTCCAATCAAGCTTCTCTTGCATAAAAACCTTTCAGTAACTTCACCTGAAGCAGTTGCCTCACAAGGAACTGCCCAATCTCCTTAGTATCAATCACCTCTATTACTTCTTACCACCTCCAGGCCACGAAGAGGGGTTAGATCCCAGCTTAGCCTAGGGACATTTATACAAGATTGGCTCTGGGAAAACAGCACATACTCTGGAGCTGTAGGATCTTTCTTGTCAGCAGGATTCCAGAAACCATGTATGGGAACAGATTCTAGGGTTATTAGACCAAGGAGGACAAGATACGTGGTGGTTGGGTAGGGCTGAATTTATTGTTACAAGTACCTTCACCCAAGATTCAGTATTTAAAGTGTTAGCTCAGACACCTGCAAGTGGTGTTAACAGTCGGCTGGGTTTGTTCACTGAAATCTGGATGCCTACAGGTGGTGAGGTTAAAACATGGGAATATCTCTAATACACCATGAATCTTTGCTACTCAAGTGTGGTCAATGGACCAGCAACGATAGCAGCATCCAGAAGCTTTTTATAAATGCAACTCTCAGGCTCTGAAGTGAATATATCTGCATTTTAATCTCATGTACAATCTCTAGATGATTTGTGTACATGCTGAAGTTTAATAAATACTGATGTAAACTAACAGTTCTCAGCCTTGGCTGCACAATGAATCACCTGAAGAACTTTAACAACCATTGATACTTAGGTCCCACGCACACAGATTGATGTATTGGTCTAGGGTACAATCTGAGCATCAGGCATTTTATAAGCTCCTCAGGTGCTTCTGACATGCAGCCAAGGCTGTAATCCCCTGGTAGGGATACCCATTCCAGCAAAGGATTTGCCTTGCCTGCAAACAACTCTTCTCCTGGCACTATAACTAATGGCCTTAACAAATGCCTTATTTAACACTACAGGATCCTACCCCACCTCCAACAAAGGAACCCATTTTACGCAGAAGATAGAACCAGAATTAGGATAAAGTGAGTGAAAATACTCACCCTGGATACAAAATTTAAGATGGGGTGCCAAAAACTCAATAATCAAGATAAATAATATCTTAAATGATTTTTAAATCAAAATCAATGCAAAAAAATTCAAAATGAATCAAATATCAAAAATTTTTTTCAACATTTTTTATTTATTTTTGGGACAGAGAGAGACAGAGCATGAACGGGGGAGGGGCAGAGAGAGAGGGAGACACAGAATCGGAAACAGGCTCCAGGCTCTGAGCCATCAGCCCAGAGCCTGACGCGGCGCTCGAACTCACGGACCGCGAGATCGTGACCTGGCTGAAGTCGGACGCTCAACCGACTGCGCCACCCAGGCGCCCCTCAAGTATCAAAATTTTAAATACAGCATTCAATAGTGTCATGAGGTGTCTGACTGGCTCAGTCAGAAAAGCGTGCAACCATCTCTTGATCTTGGGGTCATGAGTTCATGCCCCACATTAGGTGTAGAGATTACTTAAAAAAAAAAAAAAAAAGTGTCTTGATGAGCCATATTAGAGCCTGAGATAAAAGCAAAACTTCACACACATGTTTTTATGTATTTTTTAAATGGTTAATTTTTTTCTAGAACATTAAGGTGGTTGAAAACTACTGAAAAGTAGGTACATTAAAATTCACATTATTTTAAATTTAAATTTATTTATCCCAAAAGAATATTATTTTATTTTCCTGGCTTTAATGGCAGCAAACTTATCAATTTTTTTAAAATCTACTTTTTGCTTATCTTGTTTTCAAAACAGACAACTTATTTGATAGTCTCTTGACCAAGAGACAATCTTCAATGATTTTTAATTAACTTCAACTTACTGAAACTTCTTTTGCAGGACAACTTTGTGACCAGTATTATTTTCTTTAAGTTCTCAAGTACATTTCCAAATGTGAGTAAGACTGCACTAAGCAAAATTTGTGAGTCAGTTTTAGAAGATCCAATCAACAATGTTGATTTTATATTATAAATTATGGACACTGCATGACACTTAAAACTATTTCAGACAAAATTTCCCTAAGTCTTAAACTATCAAAACATATATGAGCCAAGCATTTTGTAAACAAGATTATCTATATAATGTAACTTTTCTCCAGTTAAAACTTCAAGATCTAAAGCACTTCAGTTAATTTTCATACCTCCATTTTGAACGTGAAATTAGTATTTGCACTAATTTGTACTGTGGTAGTCAAAATAATGGCCCCCCAAAATGTCCACATCCTAATTCCCAGAACGCATGAATATGTTACTTTACATGACAAAAGAGATTTTGTAGGTGTCATTAAATTGAGGATCTGGAGATGAGGACATGATCTTGAATTAGAGGTAGAAGGGCCCACTATAACCATAATGGTCCTTATGAGAGGGAGGAAGTGTGGTCAGATTCAGAGAAAGATGTGACAGAAGCAGCAAAGGCCAGAGAAAGAGAGATTTGAAGATGCTACGCTCCTAACTTTAAAAAGGAGGAAGGAGCCATGAGCCAGGAGATACAGGGGCCTCTAGAAGCTGGAAAGAGCAAGAAAAAGGATTCTCCTCTAGAACCTCCAGAGGGAATATGGCCCTGCCAACACCTGGGTTTTAGGATGTCTGACCTCCAAAACTGTAAGATAATAAAAGTATTGTTTTAAAGCCACCGATTTGATGGTAGTTATTTGTTGTATCAGCAGTCAGAAACTAAGAAAGAATCCCACAATCTCCTTAATTTTTACTTGATAGGCTCTTTTTCCAATAATAATAACACATCTGTTAACTCATACATTTTTTTTAAAGTTTATTTTGAAAGAGAGAGACAGACAGAACGAGCGTGGGAGGGAAAGAGAGAATCCTAAGTAGGTTCCCCACTCAGAATGGAGCTGTATGTGGGGATCAAATTCACAAACCACAAGATCATGACCTGAGTTGAAATCAAGAGTCACTTAACTGACTGAGCCATCTAGGTGCCCCTCATACATTTCTAATTTGTCCCTTTTTTAAAATTCACTTTCAGGTTCAGGAACTATATTCATACCTCTCATTTACACTCATCAAGCATACTTTCAAAGTTACTTTCTCTTACTATATCTGACAAATCTCAGTTGAAAACTGGATTAGCAAAGAAGTAAATTTTGATCAGATTATTGAAGTGTTTGCTTTGTTAAAGCCAGAAAGGTAAGAGTATAATAAATTGTTTGGGGCATAAATAAAATATTTAAACTTAAAATAATATTGTGAATTTCCCTATACTTACTTCCAACTTTCAATACTTTTCAACTACTTTAATGTTCTGGGAAAAAATTAACCATTGAAAAATTACAGAAACGTTTATAGAGTACACATTCTTCCTTTTGCCCCAGGCTCCAACGAGGCTCATCATGGTAACGTAGGATTTGTCTTTATTTAAAAATTTTGTCATTCTGTTCATCATTGATTTTTTTTGCATTAAAACACAGCACTAAAACCACATGATCTAGTAATTCCACTATGGGTATCTACTCAATGAAAATGAGAACGCTAACATTTGGGCCACTCCACCAGGTTTAAAAAGAAAAAAAAAAAAGGCAAACACCCAAGGTGCTGACAAAAGGGTAAGGGAACGTGGAATTTGGTGGTGTGAGGAGACTGCAATTCTCAAATTTAGGCTCTGTGACTATCTATGGAAGCAGGGGTTATGACAGCTTTCCTTCGTGTTGTTTCTTTTTCCCTGATTTCTCTGCTGTGATGAGGACTGATAGTAGGACAACATCAATTCAGGTCCCAAGTAGGACTGCAAGTACATTACATCATTACACATTGCATGATTACACAATGATACAATGCCAAACCAGAATTTGTGTTTCCCGGTGCTGGAGATAAAAGTTTCTTCATCTAAATAAAGAATAGCAATAGATGCTAAAGGGCATCTTTGCTGGCTATTCTTTATCTGCATCTAAACCTTGGTGTATTCTCCACCCTTGTCTGCCTTATTCTGTGCTCCAAGAGGTTGACTTCAGGACCGTATCACCTAGTTCCCAACCCCGCTTCAGCTTCAGGCTGAATTCGGTCAATGGGAGGGACAGGTCAGAGACTGCAGAGAAAAGAGAAGGAGAAGTTGGGGCATTTATCCCCCTTGCTCCCCCACAGTTCTGGCAGTAGCTGTGTTCCTGTGTGGCCACCTCTCCCAACAGGCAGCTCCTTTTCCACGGCGTTAGCTCTCACCAGGCTTTGGTACACTGTTATTGCTCTTCTTATCCCTTCAGGCATAGAGATACATTTTTCTATTGCCACTGCAAAAAATTACCACACACTTCATAGCTTAAAGCAACACAACTGTAATATCTTACAGTTCTGTAGGCCAGAAGTCTGACAGGGGTCTCGTTGAACATCAACTTGCCAGCAGGGCTGCATTCCTTTCTGGAAGCTCTAGGGGAGAGTTCGATTTCCTTGCCTTTTCCAACTTCTAGAGGTTATCCCTATTCTTTGGCTCATGGCCCCCTCTCTCCTTCCCCAAAACCAGTAATATCATCTCTCCGACCATTCTTCTTTTGTCACATCTCTCTTTGACCACAGCCAAGAAAGGTTCTCGTGCTTTCAAGGACTCATGAGACTGGGCCTACCAAAATAATCCAGGATAATTTCCACATTTCAAGGTCCTTAATTTATTTACATCTGCAAAGTCTCTTTGGCCATGTGAGGTAACATATTTGCAGGTTCTGGGGATTAGCATGTGAACATCTTTGGGAACATCTTTACTACCACAGGGTAATAATGGCTTCATCCTGTTACCAGACTCTGAGTGCTTTATTATCACCATGTGCTCAGCTCTGTAAGGAGTTCTTTCATTAAACTCTCCTCAGTTAAACCTTTGTGTGTCATCTGTTTCCCACCTAGGCTCTGAGTGAATGACATAGAGACTAAAACAAAGTGGTACTGATTGTCTCTCCCTGAAAAAGTGCAACCCTTACCAATGTGTTCTTCTCCATAAAATGTAAAAGATCTTTGTGTAGCTTCTCCGACTTAGTATGGTCTTCCTTCTCAATTTAAATACTATGATCCCACAAAGAACATGAACAAGCAATTCAAAACAAAACACAACAGCCAATAAAAATATGAAAACCATTCAATTTCTGCAATAATAAAAAGTGCACAAATCAAAATAACTAGATACCAGTTCAAAATAGTGAAGATTTTGATAGAAGAAAGAAAAAGAGGATGGAGAAAACCTGTATCATATACTGCACTGATGAAGTACACATTGGTAGAACAGCTTCCCATTGTCTTCACAAGGTAATAAAACTCTTCAGTGTGATATTCATTAACTCATTCATCAACTCAACAAGTATCTAAAGAGTGCTTATCAGATACCAGGCACTGGGAATACAGCACTGCCTTATCTTACATTCAAAAGAAGACAAAGAGCACACAAATACGAAAGTACACAAACTGTGAAATAGTACTAAGTGCCAAGGGGAAAATAAAGTGGTAAAGTGGACAGGAAGTAGTGGACAGGGGTGGTCAGGAAGGCCTCCCTTGACTAAAGACCTAAAGGAGGCAAGAACACAACCACGTGTTATCTGAGTGAAGAATATTCCAGGCAAGGAGAACAGTAAGTAAAAGACACTTAGATGAGAGAGTGTTGGCCATGTTCCAGGACCAGTAAAGAGACTGGTGTGGCTGAAGCCAACATGAAGTAGAGGAAAAGTAGAAAAACACAGTATCAGAGAAATGAAGGAAGGTAGGATAAGAGGTAAGAGGCAGACACTGTACAGTATTACAGATCACTGTAGACACTGGCTTAAAATAGTGACATGATCCAAATTACACTTTAAAAATACCATTCTGGGGGCGCCTGGGTGGCGCAGTCGGTTAAGCGTCCGACTTCAGCCAGGTCACGATCTCGCGGTCCGTGAGTTCGAGCCCCGCGTCAGGCTCTGGGCTGATGGCTCAGAGCCTGGAGCCTGTTTCCGATTCTGTGTCTCCCTCTCTCTCTGCCCCTCCCCCGTTCATGCTCTGTCTCTCTCTGTCCCAAAAATAAATAAACGTTGGAAAAAAAAAATTTAAAAATACCATTCTGACTTCTCTGTTGAGAACAGACTGTAAGAAAGCAGGGCATAATGGGAAGGTAACATCAGCAAATAGTGGAATAGGAAGTCTTAGACCACCTTCCCCCCCACAGAGACACAGACTTAACAGTGAAAAAATTCAACATGCTTTCATGAAAAAAACATTCAACAAACTATGAACAGAAAGAAACTACCTACATATAATAAAAGACATATATGAAAAGCCCAAAGATAAGGTCATACTCAATGGGAAGAGACTGAGAGTTTTTTCTCTAAAATCAGGAACAAAGCAAGAATGCCCACTTTCACCACTACTACTCAACACAGACTGGAAGTTCTAGCCAGAACAATTAGACAAAAAATAAAAAATAAAAAGCAGAAAAATTAGAAAAGACATAAAATTATCTGTTTGCAGATGACATGATCTGTAGAAAACCTTAAAAATTCTACAAAAGAACTGTTAGAACTGAATTCAGCAAAGTTTTTTTATTCAAAAATCAAGTCTGTTTCTATACATTAACAATGACAAATCCAAAAAGGGAATTAACAATCTCATTTAGTAGAGCATCAAAAAGGATAAAAAGGATAAAAAAAAAAATTAAGAAGAAACTGAAAAAAAGAGATGAAAGACTTATACACTGAAGGAGCACCTGGGTGGTTCAGTCAGTTGAATGTCTGACTCTCAATTTCAGCTCAGGTCATGATCTCATGGTTCAGGAGTTCAAGCCCCACATTGAGCTCTGCACTGATAGCACAGAGCCTGCTTGGGATTCTCTCTCCCTCTCTCTCTCTGCCCCGCCCCCACTCATGCTCTCTCAAAATAAATAAACTTAAGAAAAACTTATACACTGAAAACTACAGACCATTCCTAAGAAAAATAATAAAAGATATAAATAAATGGAAAGATATCTCATGCTGTGGATTATAAGACTTAATATTGTTGAAATGTCCATACTACCAGTCAACATATTCAATGGAATTCCTGACATATTTTGTAGAAATTGAAAAAAAAATCCTAAAATTCATGATAACATGGGGAAAGGATATTGGTTCTGTCAATGATTTCTTGGATATGACATCAAAAGCACAGGGAACAAAATAAAAAACACACTTAAAAACTTCTGCCTGTCAAGGGAAACAATCAACAGAGTAAAAAGGCAACCTACAGAATCAAAGAATTAAGTAGAAATCTTACATCTGATAAAGGGTTAACATCCAGGACACATAAGAACTTCTACAACTCAACAACAACAAAAAAGCCAAAATAGGCAAAAGACCTGAACAGACCTTATCCAAAGATATACAAGTGGCCAATAAGCACAAGAAAAGGTACTCAACATCATTAATCATCAGGGAAATGCAAATCAAAACCACAATGAGATATCACCTCATACCCATCAGAACAGCCACTATCAAAAGAATAGAAAATAAGTGTGGGAGTGGATGCAGAGAAGTTGGAACCCTTGTGCACTGCTTATGGGAATGTAAAATGGTGTACCACTATGTAATACAGTAGGGAGGTTCTCATAAAATTAAAAACAGAATTACTGACTGATCCAGCAATCCTACTTCTGGGCATATACCCCCCAAAATTCAAAGCAGAATCACGAAGAGATATTTGCATATCTATGTTCATCACAGTGTTATTCACAAGAGTCAAAGAGACAGAAGCAATCCAGATGTCCATGACGGGTGAAAGAATAAAGAAACTGTGGTATATACATACAATGGAATATTATGCAGCCTTTAAAAAGATCTTGTCACTTGCTACAATGTGGATAAACCTAGGGGACATTATACCAAGCAAAATAAGCCAATCACAAAAGGACAAATACTGTATTATACCATTCATATGAAGTGCCTAAAGTAGTGAACATCACAGAAACAGAAAGTAGAAAGGTGGTTACCAAAGGCTGGTGGGAGAAGAGGGAAAAAGAATTAAAGTTTAATGAATACTGAGTATCAGTATTGTAAGACAAACTTCTATCAAATCATCACAATGTACAATTTTATTTGTCAATTATACCTCAATAAAGCTGAAGAAAAAACACTTCAAAGTTCTAGAGTTGTAGAACAGTTCTAGTATCTGTTGAACAACAATGAATATACTTAACACTATGGAACTATACACTTAAAAATGGTAAATATGGTAAATTAAATGGGAGGGAGGGGCGCCTGGGTGGCGCAGTCGGTTAAGTGTCCGACTTCAGCCAGGTCACGATCTCACGGTCTGTGAGTTCGAGCCCCACGTCGGGCTCTGGGCTGATGGCTCAGAGCCTGGAGCCTGTTTCCGATTCTGTGTCTCCCTCTCTCTCTCTGCCCCTCCCCTGTTCATGCTCTGTCTCTCTCTGTCCCAAAAATAAATAAACGTTGAAAAAAAAAAAATTTAAAAAAAAAAAAAAGCCATTTACATTCAATGCTATGGCTGTAATAGGCATGGCATAATAAAATACTTATAGTTTATCATGCACTTTCTTATACTTCTTCTATTTTCTTATACTTATTATACCTGTTTCTTCTTAATGGCTGTTCCTTCCACCTAGAATATTCTTTTCCTCCTTGACTTTTTTTTTTAATATGAAATTTATTGTCAAACTGGTTTCCATACAACACCCAGTGCTCATCCCAACAGGTGCCCTCCTCAATGCCCATCACCCACTTTCCCCTCCCTCCCACCCCCCATCAACCCTCAGACTGTTCTCAGTTTTTAAGAGTCTCTTATGGTTTGCCTTCCTCCCTTTTTTTTCCCCTTCCCCTCCCCCATGGTCTTCTGTTAAGTTTCTCAGGATCCACATAAGAGTGAAAACATATGGTATCTGTCTTTCTCTGTATGACTTATTTCACTTAGTATAACACTCTCCAGTTCCATCCACGTTGCTAAAAAGACCATATTTCATTCTTTCTCACTGCCAAGTAGTATTCCATTGTATATATAAACCACAATTTCTTTATCCATTCATCAGGTGATGGACATTTAGGCTCTTTTCATAATTTGGTTATTGTTGAGAGTGCTGCTATAAACATTGGGGTACATGTGCCCCTATGCAACAGCACTCCTGTATCCCTTGGGTAAATTCCTAGCAGTGCTATTGCTGGGTCATTCCTCCTTCACTTTCAATTCATACCTTCAGTAAGTCTCATGTCAGGTGTCCTCTCCACTAGAAACTCTTCCCTAACCACCACCATCTGAATTAAGTGTTCCTTCCATGCACAGGATAAGCCTTCTTATCCCATACAATTGAGAGAGAGATGACTAATTACTCAACAAGGTTGCTTAACCCAGAGAATCATTTTAATGATACATATATACCTTCAATATTTTGTTTTATTCAAAACATAAATGCACATGAACTAACTGGTATTTTGGTGTAGAGTGAGGGCCTTTAAGTACATGCGTCTGCTAATAGGAATTAAATGTCTTTCGTCTTTCTTGCATAACCCCTCCTGTAAGGCCGTGGCTATGTCTTTTTCAGTTCTTTATGAACTGAAGTAACAACTGAAAGATACCTACAAAGAAATGAGTGCAGTTTTTTGGTTTTACAATTCCCCCTAGATTCTTTTATAGTTGTCTCACCATACCTAATTAACAGCAATTATTTTTCAATATACTTCCAAAACATTTATTAAAAAAATCAAAATTTTTATACTCACGTATCATCAATTTATATATTTAAATTACAGAATTAAAACAATGGGTACAACTTGACAAACATGTAGAAGCAAATGGCTTTTTAGAGGCAGCACAGCATAGTGGTTAAGAGCTTGGTCTCTAGGGGTGCCTGAGTGGCTCAGTCAGTTAAGCATCCAACTTCAGCTCAGATCATGATCTCGCCATTCAAAGTTCGAGCCCCATGTCAGGCTCTGTGCTGACAGCTCAGAGCCTGGACCGGCTTCGGATTCTGTGTCTCCTTCTGTCTCTCTGCCTCTCCCTGCCCGTTTTCTTTCTCTCTCTCTCTCTCAAAAATAAATAAACTTTAAAAATAATAATAAATAATAAAAAAAAGAGGTTGGTCTCTAGAGCCCAGCTGCCTGGGCTCAAATCCTGGCTCTACAACTACTAGCTAATTGAACTGGCACAAGTCATTACATTTCTCTGTACACCAGTGTCCTCATCTCTAAAGTAGAGATGACAGGGTGCCTGCGTGGCTCAATCGGTTAAGCATCTTGAGTCTTGATTTTGGCTCAGGTCATGATCTCAAGGTTTCTGGTTGAAGCCCCATGACAGCGCAGAACCTGCTTACAATTTTCTCTCTCCCACTCTTTGCCCCTCCCTGCACATGTGCACGCATGCATGTGCACACTCTCTAAGTAAGTAAACAAAAGGCTTGTTTTTAGTAACAGCAACAGCTACCTTTCAACACCACACTTCTCTCTTCCCATTACTGAATCACAGAATAATATATAGAATACTTTAATAAGTACTCATGAAATACCTGTGGAATGAATGAATGAACGAACCTCCCTTGACCAAGCATCACTTGGCAAGAAAGTTCAAAAGTTTATGCTTTCAGGCACCAGAACAACTTTATCTTCAGTATTTTGGTTGGAAAATTCTTTTTAGCTTTAATTAAATCACTGCCTTCTGGGCACCTGGCTAGCTCAGTCAGTGGAGGGTGGGACTCTTGATCTCAGGGTTGGAAGTTCGAGCTCCACATTGGGTGTGGAGATTACTCAAAAATAAAATCTTTAAATCCCTGCCTTCATAAATAGTTTTCTCAATTTAAATGCCTTCTTGATGACTCAGGGTCACTTTTATGGACATTAACTGTTACTAATGCCTTTAGAGCTCTCAAGATTTCAAGTATTGTTTTCGTAATAATAAATACCAAATATACACTGGTATCTGACATGTAACACTAGGAATTTATTTCCAAATACCTGCAAAACGATTATCTTAACTACATTTTGCTACCTAAAACCTCAATCACTTCACACTCAATGTATCTCAAACTTAAGTCATCATCAACACCTCACAAGTATCTTACCAAAGCTAGTGGATCCACTATCACAAACTTGAAACCTTAGAGTCATTTCCTTTAGTATCCATAGTCAAGCAACTACTAAGCCCTACTTTACCTTTTCTCAATATCTGCCAAATACCACTCTAGCTCAAGTTTATTTTACCAAAGGCTTTGATGACCTCAATAGACTTCCAATACCTTATCAACTACACTCGATCCTGCAAACTAACCCCTTTAATTCCCTGTCCAAAAAATTTTGGTGTCCCCTAAATCCATCTCTCAATCCCAGAATAAAATTCAAATCTTTTCAGATGACTCTTAAAGGAAAAAACAAACAAACAAACAAACAAAAACTAGCCTCTACTCACCATCTACTAAAAATCTCATTTGAGGAAGAGGACAGCATGTGACAACTTCTTTCTGTATTTCAACTCACAATTAGTAGAGGAAGTAACTGAGAAAACTGCTGCTCTAACTTACAAAAAAAAAACAAAAAAGATCAGCAGAAATAATGGAAACTCGACAGGAAGCAACGATGTTAAGAATTTAAGATCAACAATAAAGGCATGCCCTGTAGTCTATCATTCAGAAAGGCAAAAATCTCACAATTCCTCATAATATATGGCTCTGAAAATCAGAATGACTCAAGAGACTTTGGAGGTTCCTGGCTATGCAACTGTAAATATAACTTATGAGGGAAAAAATGTTGGTTAGTATAATGGGCTGGATAGTATCCCATCAAAATCCATGTTTACACAGAATCTCAGAATGCCATCTTATTTAGAGAAAGGATGTTTGCAGATCTAATCTGTTTAAGATAAGGTCATACTAGACTAAGGAGAGTACACACAAAACACCCAGAGAGAAGAAGGGCATGTGAAGACAGAGACAGAGACTAGAGTATTGTAGCTTCAAGTCTAAGAACACCAAAGATCAGTAGAAGCAACCAGAAGTTAGGAAGAAACAAGAAAGGATCTTCCCCTAGAGCCTTCATAAGGAGCATGGCCCTGCCAACACCCTGATTTCAGACTAAATGTATATGCAAAGCAGAGTTGCAAAACATGTGAAACACAAAACTAACAGAACTAAAAGGAGAAATGGACAAATTCACCATTACGGTTGGAAATTTCAACACCCTTCTCATAAGAATTGATAGAACTAGACAGAAAATTAGCAAAGATCTACAAGAACTCAACACCAACATTAATGAGAATAAAATCTAACTGACATATGTAGAAAACCCCATCTAACAATAGTGGAATATGTTCAAGTGCCACAGAATACATACTAAGACAGACAATGTCCTGGCCATAAAACAAACTTTACAATAAATGTATAAGGACTGAAATTATAGTGTGTTCTCCTACCATCATGGAGTCAAACTAGAAGGCAGTAACAGGATGATAAAAGGAAAACCTCTTCCCAGTATTTATTGGGCAGCTAAACAACACTCTTTTAAATAACCCATGGGTCAAATAAGAATTCTCAAGGAGGGGCACCTCAGTGGCTCAGTTGGTTAAGTGACCTGATTTTGCCTCAGCTCATGATCTCATGGTTCATGGATTCAAGCCCCACATCAGGCTTCATACTGACAGAGTGGAACATGCTTGGGATTCTCTCTCTCTCTCTCTCTCTCTCTCTCTCTCTCTCTCTCTTTCTCTCTCTGCCCCGCCCCAACTTGGTCTCTCTCTCTCTCTCAAATAAATAAACTTTAAAAAAAGAATTCTCAAGGAAAATTTAAAAATATAGTGAAATGAACAAAAACAAAAATACTACTTATCAGAATGCCAAAGCAGTGCTGAGAGGAAAATTTAAAGCACTAAATGCATATGTTAGAAAATAAGAAAAGTTACAAAACTCTAAGCTCCTATTTAATGAAACCCAGAAAAAGAACACCCCCCAAAAATGCAATAAGGAAGGAAAATGATAAAAATAAGGGCAGAAATTAATGAAAATGAAAACAAAACAAAGAGATCAATGAAACAAAGAGCTCATTCTTTGACAATATCAATGAAATTAACAAACTTCTAGCAAGAATGAAAAGAAAAAAAGAAGAAAGGCACTAATTACCATGTTGATAGCATGTACCCTCTTAAAATGTGTTGAGAAGGATACTTTATATCTGGGGTACTCTTCCCAAAAACCCATAACTCTGGTCTAACCATGAGAAAAGTAGCAGACAAATAAATCCCAATCGAGGGAAAATTCTACAAATTGTCTGACCAGTAGTACTCAAAGCTGTCAAAGTCATGAGAAATACTGAGGAAGATGAAGAAAACTGAGAAACTATTCCAGACCAGAAAAGTCTAAGGATTCATGATGACTAAATATAACGTGGTTTTCTGGGTGAGATCTCAAATTAAAAAAAAAAAAAATTTTTTTTTGGAATGTTTTATTTATTTTTTTTCAGAGAGTGAGAGAGAAACAGAATGCAAGCAGGGGAGGGGCAGAGAGAGAGGAAGACACAGAATCTGAAGCAGGCTCCAGGCTCTGAGCTGTCAGCACAGAGCCCAGTGCAGGGCTTGAACCCACTAACAGCGAGATCATGACCTGAGCTGAAGTTAGAAGCTCAATTAGCTGAGCCACCCAAGTGCCCCTCTGGGTGAGATCTTAGAACATAAATGGGACATAAGCAGAAAAATCAGTTAAATCTTAAAAAATCTAGAGTTTAACTGATCATATCATACCAATGATGGTTTCTTAGTTGTGACAAATATATTCTGGTAATACAAGATGTTAACAATAGGGGAAACTGGTTGTGATGTATATGAGAACTTTGTACTACATGTACAACTTTTTTGTAAATCTAGGACTATTCCAAAATTAAAAATGTATTCAAAAAAGTAAGTAATTGAATAAATTACTGTTTTCAGAGTACAAAAAAAACAGGAAAAGATGAGCTCATTAACAGAGGCTGATACTTTTTTTTTTTTTTTAATTTTTTTTTTCAACATTTATTTATTTTTGGGACAGAGAGAGACAGAGCATGAACGGGGGAGGGGCAGAGAGAGAAGGAGACACAGAATCGGAAACAGACTCCAGGCTCTGAGCCATCAGCCCAGAGCCTGACGCGGGGCTCGAACTCACGGACCGCGAGATCGTGACCTGGCTGAAGTCGGACGCTCAACCGACTGCGCCACCCAGGCGCCCCAGAGGCTGATACTTTAATGTTAACAAAAATTCAGAGAATAAAGAACTCCTAATTCCTTCTTTGTCTCTGGTCTTCTATTTCAAGAATTTAGCTTGCACAAAATTGAAAATAAAGCAAAAATTTTCTACAATGAATAAGTGTTACTTTTTAACATTAAAAAATTAATAAAAATAGAAGGCTTAAGAAAAAAAATGTACATTGGTGCAGGGAGAGTAGAAGACCAGGATAAGTTAAGAAATTTCAAGAATGTATCTAAATGCTCTAAATAAAATTATATTTTCTGGAAAAGTAATGTCCAGGTTAGTGGGAAATTTTTCAAATGAGACCAATGAACTACTCAAGATATTCTCTGAAAAATCAGAGGAAATGACACAGCCAAAATACTAGAAAGAGGTAAATATTCCAATTTTCCAAAAGGAAAAAAAGGCAGACTAAAGAGCTGGATGTCTATTTAGTACAATGGTTTAGTCACCAACAGACATCAGGGTACATACATTAACCTATTTATACATTAAAACAATCATCTCACACAAATTTGACTTCCTTTTTGACTGCAGAATATTTGGCAGACAGGGTGTAATTTATTTCAGCCAAGTACATGACAAGCTGCCTCATGGAAATCCCAGGGAGAAGCTAAAGAAACATTTAAGACAATAAAAATGGAAAAAGATTTCACATGTACACTACTAGCCTCTTTTTCAGTCCTATTTTGTTCAACATTTTTTTTTATAACTGCCTCAGATAAAGATGTGGAAACAACATTCATCAAACAGATTGGTGACGTAAGTCATAAAGCAGTAAAACAAAAAACAGATCTGGATTCAAAGCGATACTGAAAGACTGACTCTAGAAGGTGAAAATGTAAAGTGAAAATAGGCCTACATTTGGGCCGTAACTCAAATGCACAAATATAGGACGGCTTACTGGCAAGAAGAGACTTTTGGATATTTAATTCAGAGTCAGCTCAGTATGAGTCCATTACATACAAAGAACCTGGCATGCCTGCCCAAAACAAAATAGAATCTAATGAGACGGGTCATAATACTGCTGCACAATGCCCAGCATATAGACAAACTGAAAACTGCTAAGAAGAGTAACCAGGGTCAAATATAAAACAGAGTTAGTTTATTGGTGGAGGGGGAGCAGGTTTGGCCTGAAGAAAAAAGTTTCATAGGTTATAAGACAGTTGTCTTCAAATATCTGAAGTGATCTCATATGTAAAGAATACTAGACTTATTCTAAATGGAACCAGGGCTAACAAGCAGAATTTAAGGAATACAAATTTAATTTCAGTATAGTAGTAAGGGTGTCATGAGCTGCATTTAGAGTTGAGACTCCCCCCTACCTAGGATGCCAGACGACAAATTGGCAGGAATGTGGTCAAGGATAAGAATGAAGCATCAGGTTAGACTAGTGACCTATAAAGTATCTCCCAAATCCATGATTTGAAGATGCTACTTCCTCAATGCCAAACTTCTGGCTCCAGTCTAAGTGGTTTTTTCATCGCTCCTGGAAGAAGTCTTACTTATACATGTACTTTCCTGTATGCATACTTTCAGGCCAGTCTCTCACTCAGGAAAAGGCAAAGGATTTGTCTTTCTAAACTTTATCCACCTACTAAAAACAAACCTAAATACTGTAATAAAGACTTCTATGCCTACCCTAATCTGATCTCTCTCTCTTCCGGATTATGAAATATTTCTAGTGCCATCTGTTTGGGAATAAATTACATACCACCCTCAGACACCACTTCTGTCTTAAACTGTTATTTAATCTTTTATTAATAATTTCCCTCCTCAGCTAAATTAAAAGCTTCTTAAAGCCACACACAGAAAGTTATACTTTATATTCTCCACACTTTGAAGGACACATAGCAGATACTCAAAAATACTTTGGTTTTCAATACTGGAAACATTTTTATTAGAAAAGTGTTTTATAAAAGGCATGTTTTCATAGGTAGATGGAAAATTCACTATTCAAATCTGAACAGTAACTAATATACATGACTTCTGGTTCAGAATTACCAGAATAAGATACTGCCACTCACTGATAACATATTCTAACCACAGAATTTTTCAAAATGGTCAATAATGCTCAGAAAAGTTCAAATTTTCCAGCCTAAACAAAGAGCTTGCTAAAGCTGCCTTAGAGCAAGAAAAGATTAATAGAACCAAACTAGAGAGTGAAAAATGTCAAGCAGAAATCATGGTAACTCAGGAAAAAAAGTCATTTATTTATTTAAATGTAAAAATGTATTGATGTGTGATACTGAGGCATATACCCTGGAATACAAATTAAGAACATGTAAATTTGTGGCTCAGTCGGTTAAGTGTCAGACTCGGTTTTTGGCTCAGGTCACGATCTCGAGGTTCATGAGTTCAAGCTCTGCGTGAGGATCCATGCTGATGGTGCAGAGCCTGCTGGGATCCTCTTTCTCTCCCTCTCTCTCTGTCCCTCCCCTGCTCATGCTCTCTCCCTCCCAAATAAAGTTTTAAAAATTAAAAGAAAAAAAACCACATAAATCTGTCACATAGAGCCTAGAACATGTGCTCACCCCCCAAACTAACAAATAAAAGTCCTAGACAAAGTAAAAAGAGAATTCCTTATCAGCCTAGGTATTTTAACGAAGATTAGGAAATACTCACTGAAGATTCAGGATCTGATAATTCATCCAATAATTTCCTTGCATCCACCACTGCTTGATAGAGTCTCAAATTTTTGCCATCAGAAGCAACAAAGCAAGCACTTGCAGAATTGCAATACGTGCCTAAAGAAAGTAAATGCTCTGCATTATATTGTGTGGTTTATTTTTATCTTTGGCTGAAGTAGGAGAAACTTATATTCACACTTTTCTTTTTAGGCAGAACCATAGTCCAGAATCATAATTAAACAGATAAAATTAATGGATATAAAATTATTAATAAAAGAATTCAATAGAAAATAGGTGATGAGAGGGGAAAAAATTAAAAACAAATTTTTGAACAAACTTCTGGAAATTCTAAACATAAGTCTAAAAATCCTTCTACTAATGACAAATGTAAATCATTTTATATATTAAAAAAAAGTTTAAAAGCTCTTATTAATTTCACAATTAAAATGAACACTTACCAAGACAATAGCTGGGAATAAGAGTCGGAAGCCAAGCAACATTAGAGAAGGCTGATGTATGTAAAGAGTTAATTCGAGCCAATTCTGATACTCCTCCAGTGTAGGACAAAGGTCCTATTGGGTCTACACGCCACAGAATAAGTTCACTATATATTGCATTTGGGTCATGAAATGTACGCGTCGCTGCATTTCTAAGAGGTTGTTTTGAGGAACCTTTTATATGTCTTATGGGATCCATTAGTCTACTTAACTTATTGTCTGAGTCCCACTGACAGTCCAACTCAGGAGTCAGCAGAGCATTATGATGTGAAGACGTCAGTAACAACGGCAAAACTGAATGACATGCCAAGTCATTGAGGTGAAATCGATGGCCACAGTATCTAAATTTGTGAGATACAGTCAGAACAGTGGTAAAGGCAGACTTATCTGCAAAAGTGACTGCCCACTGATTTAAAGAACCATCTATGTGTTTAGAGACCATCATTACTGTGGGAGCTAAAATGTTCATATTTGTACTGTGTGATCTAGAGTATGGTTGTGATCCATGAGGACTGCCTACAGCCATCATCTCGTGGTGTAACAGGGTGTGGGGAGGATCTTTTGTAGCATTTATACAGGCATACATCATGATATTTTTACTAAGAGAGCTTGCATCACCAGACGGAAATGCTACAGGAATCCGAGAAGAGAAAGAAACCTGAAAAACACAATAATATGATTCAATGTAAGTAGTTTTACGCCTCTCAAAAAGTCTTCCAAAAATACTTCTATTTTCAAAATGTCAAATCTCAGTTTCCTAGCAAAAACTATCATTTTCAACCTCTTTATGGTCTAATGCTTTGCCTCTATTTATGTAATATCATATCTCTATTCACAGCCTAAGAGAAGCCTGAAGAAAAAAGTTCAAGTGCCTTGCTTGTACAGCTGAATGACCACAACCACAACTCTAAATAGAAATGAAGTTCAGGAAGATAACAGAAAAAGGTAGCTAGATTTAGTTAATAAAACTGGGGGGAGGGGTGCTCATCCTGAGTCACGTTTTTAGGGTAGTTTCTTAAGTTTATTCAAAACATTGTGAATTCCTAGGGGGAAAAAAACCCCAACACATATATATTCAAATAGTCCATATGACATTTCAAAGCCCAATTCGCTTTACTTTGAATTAACCAGGTTTATTAAATTTGTGGTCATTGATCACCCCCTGGGTGACAAGAACAAGTATTCTCTTCTCAGTTGCTTCTCAAAACAAATCTTTTGAGTATTTCTGAAAAGATGGTTCATCTGAATAGTATCTTTATTTTTAAGAAATGTAATAATTGCTTCATCAGTAAAATATACCTGGACTTGTCTAAATATTCCAGGATTATATTCATCCAAATACTTTACATGCCACACTAGGAAGGTACCATCTACAGGGTGTATAGTAAAAAGCATGTCAGGATTCTTATTCCATTCAGTTAGCAGCATTTCAATCTTCCGATCAAGCAGGACCGTGGGCAGTGGCATTGGTAAACTGGGTCGTGAAAAGGTTCTAGGACTTCCCTCTCTTTCTCCATCTTCATGTTCTGATGATCCTGTACCTGCCTCAGATTCTCTATCCAGGGATAATTCTGAATCAGAAAATAAATTTATCAGAACACACTAATTTATCATCAGCATATACTAATAATACTATAAAAATTCATCTACATACTCGACTATGTATGCTGTGTATAACATAGCATACTATCTTTAGAAACTACGAATTCTTTTTCCAATTTATGGCTGGGGGAGGCAGGGGTAGAAAAAACAAAGAAGGAAAACATTTTCTAGTCTTAACTGAAATTTACTATTATTTCTTACTTTTAAAGAAATCAAATTTTCATTCATACTATCATTATTACCATTAGCAAAACATGTTCCCCAAAAAAGAAAATGGCTTCCAACGGTTTACATTACTCAAAGCAATATATGTATAACAAAGCATACAGAGCTAGATAGCAGATAGTCAGTAAATATTAATGGAATGAACAGAAAAGTAAAAAAAGAAGAGCAGGAAGGAAGGATTATAAGCTAAAAGTGGTATCACACAAAGCTGTTAACTTGCCAAAAAGAAAAATCTGAAGATGGAATACTAACCATGGTCTAGTTTCATATGCAAACCCCTCTCTCTTTCCTCCTGTGAACGTTCCTCATCTTCTCTATCTCCTTCGTCACTTTCATGATCTACCTGCTTCTCAGAAAGTTTTCGTAATTGCTGCATAAATATTTCAGTAGATGATGTAAAATGAAACTCCTTGTTGTTTAACCAATGAACCACAAAGCCCCCATTTCCATCATCAATGTTAAATACAGTGCCAACCAAGACATTTGGAATATCTGTGGGGAAAAAAGGTAGGATTTCAACATGAATTTTTAATGTCTGTAAAAAGATTACCAAGTACTAATAAAGACTATTCTATACTTATACAGAAAAGGTGCTAAACAAGTCAACTCTAGTAGGATTTGTAAAAACTTTAATTGAATTTAATGGTAAATGTAAATGCTAAGAATTAATGGGATAGACTTAAATTACTAACGGAATTAAATTACTAACTTAATTGGGGCGCCTGGGTGGTGCAGTTGGTTAAGCGTCCGACTTCAGCCAGGTCACGATCTCGCGGTCCGTGAGTTCGAGCCCCGCGTCAGGCTCTGGGCTGATGGCTCAGAGCCTGGAGCCTGTTTCTGATTCTGTGTCTCCCTCTCTCTCTGCCCCTCCCCCGTTCATGCTCTGTCTCTCTCTGTCCCAAAAATAAATAAACGTTGAAAAAAAAAATTTTTTTAAAAATAAAAAAAATAAAAAAAAAATAAATTACTAACTTAAAAATCAAATATACCAAATGCATGAACCTTTATTAAATCCTGCTTTCAGGATGGAGGAACAAAAAAATAAAACAGAAAAGCAGCCATAAAAGACATTTCTGAAATAACTGAGAATTTAAATTTATTTATTTAATGTTTATTTATTTATTTTGAGAGAAAAATAGAGCTCACATGCGAGTGGGATAACAGCAGAGAGAGAGAGAGAGAGAGAGAGAGTCAGAGAGAGAGAATCCCAAGCAGGCTCCACACTGTCAGCATAGAGCCCGATGTGGGACTCAAACTAACAAACCATGAGATCATGACATGAGCCAAAATCAAGGGTGGGACGCTTAACCAACTGAGCCACCCAGAAAACCCTAAAGAAATTTAAATTTAAATATGAACTGGGTATTAAAGATTATGGAATTACTTCTAATTTTCTTAGGCATAGTAATGACATTGTAATCATGTGAGAGAATTTCCTTATTATTAGGAGATACCTTCTGAAGTATGTAAGAGTGATGTGCCATAATTTACTTCGAAAAGATTAAGGAAAAATTTCACTCAACATGTCACCCTCCTCCGACATATATATACTGAGAGAATAAAGCAACTGGGGCAAAATGTTAGCTGTTATTGTTCTATGTAGAATACATGAGTATTCACTGTACTATTCTTCCAACTTTTCTAAATGTTTGAAACTAAAAAGTTGGAAGAATATAATGCTGAAGAAAAAAGGAAGACAAGCAAATTTCTAAGTACAGCAGGCTTCCTCTATTTGGAGTAACTGAAGTTCACAATATAGATTAGTTCATGTAAAATAGTATAACTTAAAAAATTAATCTCCTTAATCCCAATTCATATTGCAAATAATTGATTCTATAAAAAGCAAAACAACGACAAAAAAACCCCACAAAACACTGTCCCCTGTAAAGACATGAAAGTCTAAAAATCCACAGGGTGAGGCACCTGGGTGGCTCAGTGGGTTGAGCGTCAAACTCTTGATTTCAGCTAAGGTCATTATCCCAGGGTCATGATCCCCAGGGTGGTGGGATCCAGCCCCATGTCAGGCTCCATGCTGAACATGGAGCCCACTTAAGATTTACTCTCTCTCAGGACGCCTGGGTGGCTCAGTCAGTTAAGCATCCGACTTGAGTTCAGACCATGATCTCTCAGTTCCTGAGTTTGAGCCTTCCATCAGGCTCTGTGCTGACAGCTCAGAGCCTGGATCCTGCTTCAGATGCTGTGTCTGTGTCTCTCTGTGCCCCTCTCCTGCTCACACTCTCTCTCAAAAATAAATAAACGTTAAAAAAAAATTTTTTTAAGATTCACTCTCTTCCTCTGCCCTTCTCCCCCACCATGCTCTAAGAAAATTAAATTAAATTTAAATTTAAAAATAAAAATAAAAGTAAAAATGCACAGGATATTCTGGTAGAGTCCTGTTAATAAATACCAATGTTAAATAAAGTTCCAGGTTGTTCTATTTTTCTAATTCCTGGATGACAGTCCTGGTCTTCTGATAAAAATGAAATAAATCATATAAAACAGGACTTGTACATTTAGAATACTATAAAACAACACATCCCCTATGTACCTATGTAGTTTTCTTGCTAAAAATGTTTCACCTAAACCTTAACATAAATATTCAGACTGCAAGATGCTATGAAAGATAACAGAGATAACTTCTTTGTGACAGAAGAGATGTTTTTTGACAACTGAGAGGAACTATAGAATAGAGTTTAAAAGAAATGACAATCAAATGCATAAAATAATCTGTACCTTAATATGAACTATATATTAAATATAATCTTATCCATGTTCCTTACATGTAATAACAGTATTGTAGTAATGGAGAAAAATCTTTCTATTAGAAGCCACATTTTTTTTGCAAATAAAAATGTCTATATATTTAAAATAAACAATTAGGAAAAAAAAACAAAAACCAAAAAACACTGCCACCTATTGCAAGCTATTGTGCTCTATTAGAAGACACATTTGAAACATTTAGGTAATGTCATAAAATATTTACGGGATAAAGAATAACGACAGTGACAACTTTACTTTCAAATGGCTCAGCCAAAAATTAGGGAAGAGGAAGCAAAGATACACATCCATAGCAGAAGGGGAGAGTAAAAGCATACAAGATATTAATGGGGTATATGGGTATTCACTGAACTATGCTTCCAGCCTTAAAATAAATTCAAAAAGTTTCCCGAAGGGTGCCTGGGTGGCTCAGTCAGTTAGTTGAGCATCTGACCTTGATTTCAGCTTAGGTCATGATCTGAAGGTTTGTGGGATCGAGCCCTAGGTTGGGCTTTGCACTGAAAGCATGGAGCTGGCTTGGGATTCTCTCTCTCCCCATCTCTCTCTGTCCCTCACTTGCTCCCACTAGCGCTCTCTCTCTCTCAAAATAAATACACTTAAAATAAAAAAAAAAAAAGTATCATGAAGAAAGGTGAAGAAGGGGAAGAGTCCTCCAATACAAAATTATTTGCATTTAGTAATCAATTTGGTGAAACTAAGTGTTATATTTACATACAGTACCTGTAAATGCATGGTGTTAAATACTTTAACAAAATGATTTTTAAAAGAGTATGTACTAAGTAAAAATGGATAAAACTAGATAAAAGGTGAAAAGTATTTAATAAAGATGCTGAAAGACAAGGTCCAAGGGCTACAAGAACATATCCAGTACCTACACTCAAACAATGTGAGAGAATACCTACTCACAAGGAACAATTCTGTGATCCTATTCCATTTGATTAGGGTAGTATATACAGTTAAAAAGTCATCCTTTCTAATGTGTGTTGAATTTACTGCATACCATCACTAATTGCATTCTATTTGAAGTCAGATCTTCATCACAGTCAATGATTCAAAAAAAATTGTTTTAATGTTTATTTTTGAGAGAGAGAGAGAGAGACACAGAGTGCGAGTGGGGGACAGTCAGACAGAGAGGGAGACGCAGAATCCAAAGTGGGCTCCAGGCTCCAAGCTGTCAGCACAGAGCCCGACGCAGGGCTTGAACTCACAAACAGTGAGATCAGACCTGAGCTGAAGTCGGCCGCTTAACCAACTGAGCCACCCAGGTGCCCCTACAGTCAATAATTCAAGATAAGTTTCCTTTAAAAAGGTTAAAAATTTACAAATATCTAAAACCAGTAACATTCTGAAAATAAGTTAATATTATAAAGATGATCTTAGAATACAATTAAGATGTGAGATCAGTAAGCAAAATAATGTTTAACCAGCTAGCAAAACACTATCCAAGAGAAATAATGCAAACCACAAATGCAAGGCACATAGGTAATTTTTATTTTAGTAACTGCATTATAAAAGGTAAAAGAAATAAACAATTTTAATATTTTATTTCACCCAATATACATAAAATATTATCATCTCAACAGGTAATCAATATGAAATAAAGATTTTACATTCTTTTATTGTACTAAGTCTTAGAAATCCAGTATGTATTTTACAGCATAACTCTAAATATGGGCTAACCATAATTCAAGTGCTTAAAGAGCTACACATGGCTAGTGGCTACTGTACTGGACACCACATATGCAGAGCCACTGTTACAATGTAGGGGGGAGGGTCCTAAAGATCACCTTTTTTGGAACTGTGTTTACTAAATATCATGTCTATATAACCAGACATTTAAACTCCTCTAGGGCGCCTGGGTGGTTCAGGCAGTTAAACGTTAAGTGTCTGACTTCCATGATCTTACTGTCCATGGGTTCGAGGCCCGTGTCTTGCTCTGTGCTGACAGCTCAGAGCCTGGAGCCTCAGATTCTGTGTATTCCTCTCTCTCTCTGCCCCTCCCCTGTTCACGCTCTGTCTCTCTCTCTCAAAAATAAACATAAAAAAAAACTTTTAAAAAATAAATTCTGCACTCGGAAGCAATATATCCATTTCCATTCCAATAAAATATGTCTGTAACTTTATACAAATGTAGTTAGTTCTACCAGCAATGTAATATGAAATTATCTATGGGCCCTCTCATATGATTTTCATGCACAAAGAAAATAATGCCCTTAAATAGAAGTTTTCAAACATGCTTTGGCCAACACAACTTGCCTCAAAAACACTTCTCAACCTCATAGCAGGAAATGGGCAAAAAGAAAATACCGAGGTTAGAAGAAAAAATATCTTTCCTTAGTGTAGGAGAAAAAAGTCTATGGGAGCAGAAAACAAGATATGCTGAAATATAAAGAAAACTATGTAAAAAATATATTTAGATTAAGTTACAAAGAAGAGTTGAGAAGATTAATAGTGAAAATATAAAAAGCAGGGAAATCACTCCAACTACACTGCTACCACTTGTGCTCCCAGGTTCAACTAAAGCTCTAATTTATGTAGAACCCTTGCTATATACTAGACAAACAGAGGTGTCCCAAAAATACTTATTTGAAGTTGTTTCCTAAGAATCACTTAGTCTCAATTTAAGAAATGGCACTTTATATTATCTTCCTAATGAATTAAGAAGTATTTTTAAAGGAAACACGGAGTATTAACATAAAATATGGGAGTTCTAAAAGTAGTCTCACTTTTCTATTTATTTATCTCATTTCAGCATATTTATAGGAAATAAAGCTTTACTATTACTTACCTGTGGCAGGATTGATGCTTGCTGCAATGTGGAAATGACACAGTGCATTTGCATGGTGGGAAATGTGTCTCTGAACTTCATGTGTTGCCATCTGGTCAGGCATTAATTCTGTGTGAGTTACAAGAACAGAAGACCTCCTCTGTCCTTTTCTTAAATTTTTCAAATGGTGTATTGTCTAAAATAGAAAAATAATTGCTAAATCCAACTCTGAAAAGTCTAATAAATGCTGATCAAAGTATCTTTGATTAAGGATTTTATAATTTTCCTCTCTGTAAAATCTGAACACTTTAAAGGAAACTTTCTTAACTTCAACTAAAAAATTCTAATATATTCACCCCAGTTTTTGTAAATTTTATAGTACAAGGCAGAATACAAGAGTACAAGGCAAAAATACTCATTATCTATAGAAATTTCTTTTTTTTTAATTTTTTTTTTGTGTTTATTTATTTTTGAGAAAGACAGAGACAGAATGAAAGTGGGTTAGGGGCAGAGAGAGAGGGAGACACAGAATCAGAAGCAGGCTCCAGGCTCTGAGCTGTCAGCACAGAGCCCGATGTGGGGCTCAAACTCACAAACCATGAGATCATGACCTGAGCCAAAGTTGGTCGCTCAACCGACTGAGCCACCCAGGCGCCCCTATCTATAGAAATTTCTATTAAGATCAGGAGTCCCAGGGTGCATGGGTGGCTCAGTTAAGCAGCCGACTAGTGATTTCGGCTAATGTCATGATCTCATGGTTCATGGGATCAAGCCCTGCACCGGGCTCTACAATGACAGCACACAGCCTACTTGGGATTCTCTGTTTCCCTCTCCCTCTTCCCCTCCCTCTGCTAGCACACACGCTCTCTTTTCTCAAAATAAATAAGTAAACATTTTTTAAAGAGAAAAGATTAGAAGTCCCAAGTCTAGGTTTTTCAGGATATCCCACTACTGAGATAAAATTTACTAGTCAAAACAAAACAAAAAAAAAAATTCTGAATCTTCCTATCAGGAAGAAAAGTATTTCTCCTTAAAATTCTCACTTACAACTAACTACACGGTTACAGGCAAATCATATACAATCCCTATTATAAAGAAAAAAAATAGAGTACAAAAATACAGAATAAGGAGAATTTACTTAGGTAGGTGTAGCCAGGAAATATCTCACAAAAAGTGTTGACCTATGGGATTTGTTTAAATTGAGGTGTATCTATATGATAAAAATTCTCCACTAGCATCCTCAATCATCTGAACTATTTTATTTTACTTTATTTTTCAAAGTTTATTTTTAGGGGCACCTAAGTGGCTCAGTAGGTTAAGCATCAGACTTTGGCTCAGGTGATTATCTCGCAGTTCTTGAGTTCGAACCCCACGTCAGGCTCTGTGCTGACAGCTCAGAGCCTGAAGTCTGCTTCAGATTCTGTCTCCCTCTCTCTGCCCCTCCCCCAATCGCACGCTCTCTTTTAAAAATAAATAAAACATTTAAAAAAAATAAAATTTATTTTTATTTATTTTGAGAGAGAGAGTGCAAACCGGGGAGGGGCAGAGAGAGAGACAGACAGACAGAATCCCAAGCAGGCTCCTCCCTGTGCAGAGCCCCATATGGGGCTCAAACCCATGAACCACAGTATCATGACCTGAACGGAAATCAAGAGTCAGACGCTTAACTGAATAAGCCTCCCAGGTGCCCCTGAACTATTTTAAAAAGAAAAGATCTCTACACCATAACCCCAATTCACAGTACTTCCTTATCCTATCACTTACCCAAACCCCAATACCATGATTTACAATAATTTCCAATTCTATTCCTTTGTTCCACACAGTTAAACAAAATGTGGTGTCCTCTCAATTCTTTCTGAATTAAAGTAATATATCTGGTCCTTCCTTTCAATTTCCACAACCCTTACCCCTTTTCACATGAAAAACAGTATCAGGTCTATGGTGTGTCCTCTATCTTATTATTTTAAATTATATTGGCAAGGCTGGTTGATTATTTTCTCCTAGGAACAAAATGTATCATTTAAGTATATAAAGAATTATATAGACCTCGCAATTAGGAGTTTCATATGAAAGGATGTCAGAAAGCAAGGTAAGCTTATGGATCAGACAATTAAGCTTTTTCTGTTAAAAACAATTTTTAACTATTAATAACATTACTAAAAGGTTGCAAAAATTTGTCAAATTACTCATTACATATGTTTATATTTTTGCTTTTATTTTATGTAGCAATTAGTAATTCAATTTAACACCTGAAAAGCAATATATAAGGTAACATGGAGGTAGATACAAAGATGTCTCAAAGCACTTAGGCTCCAAAAGTTCATCTGTAATTTAAAGATAAAATGTTACATAGGTATATATAAATGACCACAAACATGCAGTAAATTAAGTACTAAATTAAATTTCAATAAATATTAAAACAAAATACAACTTTAACTGTTCTGACCTTTTAATTTCATTTATGTTTTGAATTTTGGAAGAAAAAAATGTATAAATACTGCCCAATCACAGATAGTATCAGAAGAAGCCTACTTTATATAAAACTTTTAAGAAGCACATCCTCAGTCTATCAAACCCCAGAAAATATTTCTGCTTGCTAAAACAGCAAAGCATTTTGGCTACACAACCATGAAACTGTTCATGTAAATACAAAATGTAAAAACATAATTAGTAATGTAGAGAGATGCTTATAACACATTAAGTATAAAAAAGCAAGTTATAAAACCTTAGTGTATAATATTATCTCAATCTTATAAATACAAAAAAAATACACATACACACATAACTGGAGTAACTGGATTAGAAATTCCACATTTTCTCTAATTTTAAAATAACACATATTCTTTGTATAGTAAAAAGACACATGCAAAAAGTAAGAAAATGTTAATAATCGAGGTTTGTTTTAATAAATTTCTGGTAATTTTCAAAAATGTGTTTATCTCACTTTTTTCCCTAGTCATAATGGACACAAAGTTTATATTATAAATAATCTAATTTTATAGGAAGCACTTTTATTTCATATATGTTGCATTTAAAAATTAGAAAAATTATTTCACTTTCCTAATATTAAGCCATAAAAATTATAAAGCAATTATACAAAAGTTGACTTGTGTTTAATATCTCACCGTCTTTATTCTTAAGAATCAAATAGGCATTTTTAATTATAACACAAAAGTAAATTTTAATCCTCATAAACAAAAGCAAAACATTTTTTAATTACAACTAATTTCACAGATCTTTATGTGTTTTACTAATCAAAACTGCTTATCCCAATAGATTTTCATATGTGACATGCAAAATTAAAAAATTAAAATTATACTATTCACCTGGACTACATGTTTAAGATCATTACTATTGTATTGGGCTTTTAAGTGGCATAAAATGAGCAGTCTTACAAGCATAAAACAAATTAGTGAGAATTACTTATTATTAATTTCATCATTACATGTACCATGTGCACTATCTTCATTTTAGCTTATAAATTCCCATTAAACTCACATAACTTCAAAATTTATTTACCATTTTAAATAATACAGTACCTCAAGAGCATGCTGAATTCTATCTTTGTGTCTTCCAGCATGAGTGAGGTTGCTGGCAACACTAGAAGTGGTAGTCTCACAAATCTGCTCACCCAAAAGACAATCTTCTGGTAATAAGGTTTCTGCCCAGAGTCGGCAGACACCATCATGGCATGAAGTTAATAACACATTACAGACAGAACCTCTAATGACAAAGAGAAAGAAACAAAATCAGTGCCACTGATTAAATGCTATTAATATTTGGTTCTTCACAAATAAAAATAGCATCAGTGCACCAAGAGTAGTTATTTTTCCAGTAATGGTAATGGATTTACACAGGCTATTTCACAGTCTTACCCAATCCCATTTATTACCTGTTCATACCTGCAAGGGGGAAGGCTGAATATAGGGCTGCAGTTACCATAAAATACAAAGAACCTAGCTATCCCTGACACCGTAACTCAATAAAATCATGTCTTGAACAGCTAAGCTAAATAACAGTATAGTATGCTTCCAATTGTTTAGAAATTACAGTGTATGGAGCAAGAGTGGTCAAAGAGCTTGAAATCATACACAGTACACTGTGAATGGGAACACCATAAAAACTAGGAAACAGTCTTGACAAAGGAAACAGATATTGATGCCCAATTATACACATGCTGCTTGACAACTGAGCTCTGCAGAAATATTAATATCTTCTAAACAAACGCAAGAGAAAACCTAATCATTGAAAATTACAGAATGACCATATTAAAACATCATTAAATGTAATTGAACTGTATGGCTTATGGGAGTACTTATATCATCTTGTATCATCCTTACCATCTAAAAGATTATAAACAGGTAACAAATGAGCATCTTCAAAATAAAACTTCAAGGGTAATACAATTTCAAACTATAAATCAACTTCCATTAAGTTAAAATAACCAAAAATGTTACAGCATCAAGCAGCTAAAGTGACTTAACTGTTCATTATAAAATAACAAAAAAATCACTCTCCCTTTAAAAAAACATGCTTACACAGAATCTGACTCAAAGGAAGTATTTTGCAAATGTTTTCAATAGATGCAAATAAGCAGAATAAACTTTTTATTTAGATTTCAAAAATGTACGAATTCTCTTGGGGCACCTGGGTGACTCAGTCAGTTAAGCATCCAACTTCAAATCAGGTCATGATCTCACAGTTTCAGTTCGAGCCCTGCATTGGGCTCTGTGCTGACTGCTCAGAGCCTGGAGCCTGCTTCAGATTCTGTGTCTCCTGCTCTCTCTGACTTGCCCCTGTTCATGCTCGCTCTCTCTCTCTCTCTCAAAAATAAACATTTTTTAAAAAATGTATGAATTCTCCATTCACTGAACACCTCTATAATGTGTGCTATATTTCCCATCAGGTGTAAACAGTTCACAGATGAAATAACCTTCCTTCAAATATAAATACAGATTTCTAAGCAAGTTGTTTTATAATTATATATATGATACAGGAATCATTTGTATGAGCTGTTCTACAGTTTGTTTAATTTTCTAAATACTTTTCAGAGATGCTGAATAGTGACAAAAATTTATAATATTAAATTCTTTGAGAAGGCTCTGTACATGGCCCTAAGAAAAACCTAGATACTTTATTCACTGTGTATGATATGCTTTCTTACCATGTGTATTACTGACTGTTTACTACCATGTTTTATTTTTCTTCAAAGTGTGCTTTTCTGTTACCTGCAAACATTTCCTTCCTGGAATCTTTTACTACTGCTGCTACCACTAACAATATCAGCTAACACTGCCTAAGCACATACTACGTGTAAACACTTTCAATCAATATTTACATACACTAACACATTGAGTCTCACTACCACTCTCTGAGTTAGGTACTATTACCTACAGAGAAGAAAACTGAGGTATAGAGAGCTTAAGAAATTTAGGCAAAAGCTCACAAAGCAAATAACAACAACAGGATTTGAATTCAGGCAGTTAACACCCAGAGCCTATGCTCTTCAATTTCACCAGTCAGCGCAGTAAAAAGACCTTTGTTTTCATTATTTTTACAAATACATAAGCAAACAAACCAAAGTTATAGGACGCATTTGTCTAACCTGGGCATATACTTGCTAGTTTTACGCCATGAAAAACCTGACACAGCTCGAGGATGTGCCAAATAAACAAAGGAAAACTGGGTAGACGCCTGTCTCCTTTTCACCTCATGATGATCCTGAGGTATAATTGAGGATTTCCAGCCAGTCATAGGATACCACACTTTCAAAAGACAATCATCCTGCAAAAATATATAGGTCAATATAAAATTAATCTGAATATATAAAACTCAAAACATAAGTGATCTGAAGAAACTTTAAAAATGAACCTACCTATAAAAATTAACATGTAACCTTTATATAGTACAAACTCAAATGTAAAATGATTACTCTAAAGAATACTTCTCTTGAAAAATAAATGGGCAGTTTGCTCATTATCAATCTCCTCTGCATAAGGGTGGTTTTCAAATAGAGACTGAAGCCAAATTCCCTCATTTAAATATTCAGGAGTCACAGTAGAGAAGATTCTGAAACCAGATGCCCTTGGATAAGATAAGAAAGGATAAGAACGATGCCATGTCATCAGTCACTGTTATCATCCTTTCCTTTTTGAAGAGATCTGTAAGGGCAAAACCAATCCTTTTTTTTTTTTTTTTTTAATTTTTTTTTTTTTCAACATTTATTTATTTTTGGGACAGAGAGAGACAGAGCATGAACGGGGGAGGGGCAGAGAGAGAGGGAGACACAGAATCCGAAACAGGCTCCAGGCTCTGAGCCATCAGCCCAGAGCCCGACGTGGGGCTCGAACTCACGGACCGCGAGATCGTGACCTGGCTGAAGTCGGACGCTTAACCGACTGCGCCACCCAGGCGCCCCAAAACCAATCCTTTTTAAATATGAACTGCTTTGGGGTGCCTGGGTGGCTCAGCCGGTTGAGCGTCTGGCTTCAGCTCAGGTCATGATCTCACAGTCTGTGGGTTCGAGCCCCACATCTGGCTCTGTGCTGACAGCTTGGAGCCTGCTTCAGATTCTGTGTCTCCCTCTCTCTCTGCCCCTCCCCTGCTCATGCTGTCTCTCTCTGTCTCAAAAATAAATAAAAAACATTTTAAATAAATAAATAAATAAATAAATAAATAAGAACTGCTTCTTAGACTCTAAGTTAGGAATCAGCAAGCTTTCCCTTGGGCCAGACAGTAAGCTTTGCAGACCACACAACCTCTGGTACAGATTCTTCTTTTTTTTTTTTCTTACAACTCTTTAAAAATGTAAATACCACAATTTTCTGATCCCCACTCTAAACGAAGTGAAGGCATTTAGGAATCACCTCTATGCCCACTTAATAATATATTTACAAGCGTAACAATAGGCACTAACTTTACCATTTTACTTAGCTCTAAGAATTTTGTTAAAGGCCCAAATAATTTTCTTATTTAACAGAAACTGTTTGCTTTATACTGTTTTATCCTCAATAGTGAATAGAGCCGTAAGGGAAATAATAAAATGATACAGTTCATGCAAAAATCTCACCCTAAGAAACAATGAAATTATGTATTCCTGGAAAGTGTGTATAGGTCTAAATACTATCACCTGGACTAGACAAACATTTCTGGTTTTTTACCATCTTGGCACTCAATTTCAATTTATACTGCATAATGTAGATTTCTTTTATTTTATTTTTTATTTTTATTTATTTTTGAGAGAGAGAGAGAGAGACAGAGTGTGAGGAGGGGAGGGGCAGAGAAAGAGGGAGACACAGAATCTGAAACAGGCTCCAGGCTCTGAGCTGTCAGCACAGAGCCCAACATGGGGCTCAAAGTCGCAAACCGCGAGATCATGACCTGAGCTGAAGGTCACTTAACTGACTTCAGCTCGGACACTTAACTGACTGAGCCACCCAGGCACCCCTGTATATTTCTACTAAGGTATCATTTATTTGAGTATTTGAATGATACAGCAAATCTCATTAAGTGCTTAGTCTGAGACAAGCACTGAACAATGTACTCGTTCATTGCTTTCCTCCAAGTACTTTTGTCAACTTAGCATCATTTTCACCTGATCAAATGTACTACATAATCTATAGCAGTGGTTTTAGGCCACATACCATAACAAACACAGAGACACCTCAGAGCCCCCTCAGGATTCATAAAGGAAAGGCAGAGCGCCTCCATGAGTAGGTGGCCTTCTAGCCCCTTTCTCCCATCCCACCAGCATGCCCTCACTCAAATTGAGCAGCCCCACTGTCATCTATTACTGCCTAAAACTAAAACCACACAAAAGTGAATCAGAAATCATTAACAGAAAGATAGCCAGAAAATTTCCAAATATTTGAAAACTAAACAAAACACTTTTAAATTACAAAGAAATGTTTTAAATATGTTGAACTGAATGAAAAGGATAGCAAAATATCAAATTTTGGGGGATGCCGCTACATTAGTGCTTAAAAGGAAATGTACTGTTTTAAATGCTTGTATCAGAAAAGGAGAAAGGTCCCAAATCAATGGTCTAAGCTTCTACTTGAAGCATCATGTAAAGAAGAACAAAGTGGACCCCGAGTAAATAAATGTAATTGTAAGAAAGAATGGAAATCAATGAAATTAAATACAAAGAAAAGCTAGTGAAATCAATGAACCCAAAGCTACTTTTTGAAAATATCAATAAAACTGATAATAATCTATTTAGAGTGATCAAAAATGTTTAGAAAAAAACACAAATTACCATTATCAATCATGAAAGGAGGGACATGATTACAGATCTTATAAAAACTAAAAGAATAATGAGCGAATACTATGAACAATTTTTCCAAATAAATCCAATAATTTAGTCTAAATGGACAAATTTTTTGAATGACAATTTCAAAAATGGACAAAGAAACAGAAAACCTGAATAGCTCTACAGCTCTGGATCAATTAAAATTGTTTAATTCAAAATTTGGTTGTTCCAGTTTCGAGAAGAATGCTGGTGCAATTTTGATTGGGATTGCATTGAATGTGTAGATAGCTTTGGGTAGTATTGACATTTTGACAATATTTATTCTTCCAATCCATGAGCAGGGAATGTCTTTCCATTTCTTTATATCTTCTTCAATTTCCTTCATAAGCTTTCTATAGTTTTCAGCATACAGATCTTTTACATCTTTGGTTAGATTTATTCCTAGGTATTTTATGCTTCTTGGTGCAATTGTGAATGGGATCAGTTTCTTTATTTGTCTTTCTGTTGTTCCATTGTTACTCTGGAAAGCAGTGTGGAGGTTCATCAGAAAATTAAAAATAGACCTACCCTATGACCCAGCAATAGCACTGCTAGGAATTTACCCAAGGGATACAGGAGTACTGATGCATAGGGGCACTTGTACCCCAATGTTTATGGCAGCACTCTCAACAATAGCCAAATTATGGAAAGAGCCTAAATGTCCATCAACTGATGAATGGATAAAGAAATTGTGGTTTATATACACAATGGAGTACTACATGGCAATGAGAAAGAACGAAATATGGCCTTTTGTAGCAACGTGGATGGAACTGGAGAGTGTGATGCTAAGTGAAATAAGCCATACAGAGAAAGACAGATACCATATGGTTTCACTCTTATGTGGATCCTGAGAAACTTAACAGAAACCCATGGAGGAGGGGAAGGAAAAAAAAAAAAAAAAAAGAGGTTAGAGTGGGAGAGAGCCAAAGCATAAGAGACTCTTAAAAACTGAGAACAAACTGAGGGTTGATGAGAGGTGGGGGGGGGGGGGGGGGGTGGGTGATGGGTATTGAGGAGGGCACCTTTTGGGATGAGCACTGGGTGTTGTATGGAAACCAATTTGACAATAAATTTCATATATTGGAAAAAAAAAATTTGGAACCTTTCACCAAAACAAAAACAGAAACAAAAGAAAAACCCTAAAACTACAACCAAAACTCTAGGCCCATTGATGAATTTTACCAAATTTAGAGAAGAAATAGCACCAGTTCTATATAAATTGTTGCAAAAAATTGAGAAAAAGGTCTCACTGTATAAAACCAGTATTATTACCCAGATACCAAAACCAAAGACATAAGACAACTTTAAGGAACTATCTTTCATGAATATAGCAAGCCCAATCCAGCAATATATTAAAAAAAAAATCATTATCAAGTGGAATTTATCTGAGCAAAGTGAATTTAACATTTAAAAATCAATCTCTGGGGTGCCTGGGTGGCTCAGTCAGATGAGCATCTGACTTCAGCTCAGGTCATGATCTCACAGTTTGTGGGTTCAAGCCCCACATCAGGCTCTGTGCTGACAGCTCAGAGCCTGGAATCTGCTTGGGATTCTGTGCCTCCCTCTCTCTCTGTCCCTCCCCGGCTTGCACTTGATCTCACTCTCTCTGTCAAAAATAAATAAACATTAAAAAAATATTTTAAAAAATCAATCACTGTAATTTACCATCTTAAAAAAAGAAAACACAACTCCTATAATTATCTTAATATATACAGAAAAAGAAACTGACAAAAGTAAACATTAATTCATGAGGGAAATAAAAGCTGTTCTGCAAACTAGGAATAGAAGGAACAGAAGGGAATATCCTCAACCTAATTAAGTACATCTACAGTAAACCTACAATTGATGACATATATAATGGGGAAAGACTGAATGCTTTTCCTAGAAGTTGGTCCTAGTACTCTCAATAAGTTGAGCAAGGGAAAAAATAAATAGAAATAGCATAAAAATAGAAAATATTCACAGAAAAATAGAAAAAAACATACAGATTAGAAAGGAAGAAGTGAAATGGTCTTTTTTCACAAAACCCTAAGGAATCTACAAAAAAAAAAAAAAAGAAAGAAAGAAAAAGAAAAGACTTAGGCCTGATATCAAGGTCTTAAGACTAAAGATCAAAAGTCAAACAGCAATTTTCTTTCTGCATGTTAGCAATCAATGGAAATATAATTTGTTTAAATGCCTTTTACATTAGGAAGATAAACTTAAATTATGTGTAAGACATGTATGCTAAAAACTACAAAATACTGCTAAGACAAAGAAGACCTAAATAAAAAGTGAAACATACCATCTTCATGGATCTGGAAAACAAATGTTACTGATTCAATTCTTCCCAAACCGATCCATAAAGATACAATGTGAACATAACCAAAATCACAGCAGGCTTATTGGTAGAAACTGACTGCCTTCTAAAATTTGTATGACATCAAAGAAATAATACCACCAAAAATATGTTTATTTATATTTGAGAGTGTGAGCAGGGGAGGGGCAGAGAAAGAGAGAGAGAGAGAGAAAGAGAGAGAGAGAGAGAAAGAGAGAGAAAGACACAGAATCGGAAGAGGCTCACCAAAAATATTTTTAAAGAAAAATAAAGTTAGAGGACTTACACTACCCAATTTCAAAACTTACTATAAAGCTATGTAAAGTAGGAAAGATAGTAGAGTACAAGGATCCTGACCCTTACCTCCTTTAACAGAAACAACAAGGTCAACAATATGCACTGCAATTCACTCTGAAAACAACGTGAAGACTGGCAGAACACATCTTCCACAGCTAACCATAGAGATGATCAAACTGAAAAGGGTAGGAAGGGCAGAGACTTGACGGGGAACCAAACCCTTGGCCTGGCTACCCACAAACAGGAGGAGCAAGGAGATCAGACCCCACACTAGACACCTCCAGCCCTGGAGACCTGCACTGAGAAAGTGAGTCCCCATAATATATGGCTTTAAAAATCAGCTGGGCTTAACTCCAAGATAGCCAGAGGCTATAGAAAAGTGAGTTTCTGCCCTTACAGAGCCAGTGTGCCAAATAACTCAGCTCAAGACACAGCATAAAAGAAGCAGATTGAAAACAGCCTAAGATATATGTGAAGAAGATACACTAATTTTAGAATGTGTGCCAGAGAGGCAGGGATTTGCAGGAGCATTCTCTGTCAACAAAAGTGCTGGCCAGCACCATTTTTTCTTGCTTTCCCCTATCCTAGATAGCCAGAAGCTTTCCAGAGCCAGTCCTGACACTCCATCTGCCAGCATGCTCTGCCTAGAGTACTCCTACAACCTGCCCCAACCAACCAGCCAGCCCTAGCAGGCACACTTCCAAAGCAGCACCCAGCCCACCACACCTAGCTCAATGCATACACCCAGGATGAGTACACCCCCTAGCACAGCCACACAGGTCATAGCTCAACCACAAAGGAGGGTACACACAGCCCACACCGGGAAGCCCCTGGAAACCCCAGGGCACCTGGTTCTAGTGATCAGAGGGGACTGCACTGCAAAGTACCATAGGACCCGTTCTATATACAAGGCCACCACTATCAAGACCAAGAGATACAGCTGACCTACCTAATACAAAGAAACAAACACAAGAGAATTAGAGAAAATAAGAAGACAGAAGAATACGTCCCAAATGAAAGAATAAGACAAAATTACACAGCAAAAGAGCTAAACAAAATAGAGACAAGCAATACGCCCAATTAAGAGTTCAAAGTAATGCTCACAAAGATGCTCACCAGAAACTGAGAGAAGAGTGAATGAAGTCATTGAGAACTTCAACAAAGAGATAGAAAGTATAAAAAATAACCAATCAGAGGTGAAAAACACAATAACTGAAAAGAAAAATACATTAGAGAGACTCAACAGCAGATTAGAGGATAAAGAACGTATCAGCTAGTTGGAAGATACAATAATGGAAAGCATCCAAGCTGAACAGCATAAAGGAAAAAAGTCATAAAAAATGAAGCTAGGTTAAGGGATCTCTGTGATATCATCAAGCATAGTAACACTCACATGATAAGGATCCTAGAAGAAGAAGAGAGAGAAGAGAATAGAAAACTTATTTGAAGAAATATTACCTAAAAACCTCCCTAACGTGGGGAAGGAAAACAGATATCCAGGCCCAGGAAGCAAAGAAAGCCCCAAACAAGATGAACCCAAGGAGGTCCACACCAAGACGCACAACAATGAAAATGGTAAAAATTAAAGATAAAGAGAGAATCATAAAAGCAGCCAAAGAAAATGGTTACATACAAGAGAAACTCCGTAAGGTTATCAGCTGCTTATTTCAGCAGAAACTTTTGCAGGCCAATAGAGAATGGCAGGATATATTCAAAGCGCTGAAAAGAAGAAAAACTAAGAACACTCTACAATGAAGAATACTACAACCAAGAATACTCTACCAGGCAAGGTGATCATTCAGAACTAAAGGAAAGATAAAGAGTTTCCCAGACAAATAAAAGATAATTAAAAAAGAGTTCATCACCTCTGAACCAGCCTTGTAAGAAATATTAAGGGAACTCTTTTAAGTAGAAAGAAAAGGCCATAACTAGAAGAAAACTATAAAAGAAAAAACTTTTACTAGCAAAAATAAACATATAGTCAAGATAGTAAATCAATCACTTTCAAAGCTGGTGGAAGATTAAAACACAAAAGTAGTGAAATCAATTATACATACAAAAGTTGGTCAAGGTATATACAAAATTAAGAGATGTAAAATATGATATAATATGCATAAAACTTGAGTAAAAATGTAGTGCTTTTTATTTTTTTTTTTACATTTTTTATTTATTTTTGATAGCGAGAGCACAAGTGGGGAAGGGGCAGAGAGAGACGGAGACACAAAATCTGAAGCAGGCTCCAGGCTCTGAGCTGTCAGCACAGAGCCTGACGCACGGCTCGAATGCACAAACCACGAGATCATGACCTGAGACGAGGTCGGACGCTTAACCGACTGAGCCACCCAGGTGCCCCTGTAGTGCTTTTATAATGTGTTTGAACTTAAACAAACATTAACTCAATACAGACTTATATAGAGTATTATATATAAACTCCATGGCAACAACAAACCAAAGATGCACAATAGATACACTAAAAATAAAGAAAGAATCCCAAATTTAACACTAAAGAAAACCATAAAATCACAGGGGAGAGAGCAAAAAAGAAACAGAGATGAACTATAAAGAAACTAGAATACAATGAACAAAATGGCAAGAAGTACATACCTATCAATAATTACTTTAACTGTAAATAATGCTATAATAAACACAGGAATACATATATCTTTTTAAATTAGTGTTTTGTTTTCTTTGGGTAAGTACCCATCAATGGAATTACTGGATCCTACAGTAATTCTACTTTTAATTTCTGAGAAACGTCCATACTCTTTTCCACAGTGGCTGTACTAGCTTGCATTCCCATTAACAGTGCACAAGGTTCCTTTCTCTCCACATCCTCGCCAACATTTGTTATTTCTTGTGTTTTTTATTTAAGCCATTCTGACAATTGTGAGGTGATCTCATTGTGGTTTTGATTTGCACATCCTGATGACTAGTGATGTTGAGCACTTTTCATTTGTCTGTTGGCCATCTGTATGTCTTCTTTAGAAAAATGTCTATTCAGGGGCACCTGGGTGGCTCAGTCGGTTGAGCGTCCAACTACGGCTCAGGTCATGATCTCTCGGTCTGTGAGTTTGAACCCCGGGCCGGGCTCTGTGCTGACAGCTCAGATCCTGGAGCCTGTTTTGGATTCTGTTTCTCCCTGTCTCTCTGACCCTCTCCCATTCATGCTCTGTCTCTGTCTGTCTCAAAAATGAACAAACGTTAAAAAAAAAAAAAAGAAAAATGTCTCTTCAGGTCCTCTGCCCATTTTTAATTGTATTATTTGGGGGGGAGGGGTTGGTGTGGAGTTGTACTAGTTTTTTATATATTTCATATACTAACCTTTTATCAAATATATAATTTGCAAATATCTTCTCCCATTTAGTAGATTGTGTTTTGTTTTGTTGATGATTGATGATTTCCTTCACTGTGCAAAAGCTTTTTATTCAGTACAGCTGATGTCATATGTGGAATTTAAGAAACAAAATAAATGTACAAAGGAAAAAAAACGAAAAACCAGACTCTTAAATATAGAGAACTGGTGGTTTCCATAGGGGAGGTGGGAGGGGTGGATGGGTAAAGTAGGTGATGGGAATTAAGAGTACAGTTACTGTGATGAGCACAGAGTAATGTACAGGATTATTAAATCATTATATTGTACACATGAAAACTAATATTATACTGTATGTTATACTTGAATTTTAAAAATAAATTAAAATTTTAAAAACAAAAAAACAATACTCATCTATATGCTGCCTACAAGACTCATTTCAGACCTAAAGACAATACAGACAAAGTGAAGGGATTATGAAAGATATTCGATGCAAATGGAGGAGAAAAAAAAAAAGCTGAGGTAGCACTCATATCAGATAACACAGACTTAAAAACAAAAACTGTAAAAAGACAAAAAAGGGCTTTACATAATAATAAAGAGATCACTCTAACAAGATGCTATAACAGTTGTAAATATCTATGCACCCAATACAGGAGCACCTAAAGATATAACGCAAATATTAACAGACATAAATGGAGGAATTTATAGTAACACAAAAATAGTACAGAACTTAAATATCCCAATACCCCACTTGCATTAATGGATAGGTCATCCAGAAAGAAAATCAATAAGGAAACAGTGTCTTTGAACAACACATTAGACCAAATGGACTTAACAGAACATTCCACCCCAAAACAGCAGAATACATTCTTTTCAAGTACACACAGAACATTCTCCAGGATAGGTCACATTAGGCCAAAATAAGTCTTTAAATAAATTTGAGAAGACTGAAATCATATCAACATCTTTTTTAACTACAACAGTATGAACTAGAAATCAATTATAATGAAAAAAAACTGAAAAAAAAAAACAAATACATGAAGTTTGCAAAACAAGATGCTACTAAACAACCAATGAGTCAATGAAAAAATCAAAGAAGAAATAACAAAAACATGGAGACAAATGAAAATGAAAAACAATGGTCCAAAATCTGTGGAATGCAACAAAAGTAGTTCTAAGAGGGAAGTTTAGAGAGATACAAGTGTACCTCAAGAAACAAACAAACAAATCTCAAACAATCTAACCTTCACAGCTAAAGAAACTAGAAAAAGAAGGACAAAGCCCAAAATGAGTAGAAGAAAGGAAATAATAAAAATTAGAGTATAAATAAATGAAATAGAGACTAAAAATGAATAGAAAAGATCAATGTGACTAAGAGCTAATGCTTTGAAAAGATAAATTTATTAAGCCTTTAGCCAGACTAATAAAGAAAAAACACAGAGGACATAAAATCAGAAATGAAAGAGAAATTACAACCAATACCACAGAAATACATAAAAATTACAGATTACGACAAAGAAAACTATATGCCAACAAACTGAACTTAGAAAAAAATGGATAAATTCCTACAAACATCAATCTCCCAAAACTGAATCATAAAGAAATAGAAAATCTGAACAGACCAATTACTAGCAATCAAGTTGAACTGGTAATCAAAAACCGCCAATAAACAAAAGTCCAGTACCTGATGGCTTCACAAGTGAATTCTACCAAATATGTAAAGAAGAGTTAATACCTATCCTTCTAAAGTATTCCAAAAAATAGAAGAGGGAGAAATCCTTCTAAATTCATTCTATGAGGCCAGCATTACCCTGATACCACAACCAGACACAAAGACACACACACACACACACACACACACACACACACACACACACACACACGAAAGGAAAGGGAAGGGAAGGGAAGGGAAGGGAAGGGAAGGGAAGGGAAGGGAAGGGAAGGGAAGGGAAGGGAAGGGAAGGAAAATAAACATAAAAATAAAAATCAAAACAAAAATAAAATAGTTATACAATTCTGGCAAAAAAAATTATAGGTTACATCATAATCCTTATGAATGTAGATGCAAAAATCCTCAACAAAATCTTAGCAAACCAATTCAAAAATAAATTAAAATTTATAAAAAATTAAAATTCACCACAATTAAGTAGGATTTATTCCAGGATGCAAGGATGGTTAAATTTATGCAGATCAATCAGCATGACATATTACATTAACAAAATGAAGGATAAAGTTCCTAAGATCATCTTAACTGATGCAGAGAAAACATCTGACAAACATCCATTCTTGATAAAAACTAAACAAAGTAGTATAGAGTGAACATACCTCAACATTATAAAAGCCATATATAAAAAACCCACAGCTAACATCAAACTCAATGGTAAAAAGCTAAAACCTTTCTCCTAAGATCAGAAACAAAACAAAAATGTCCACTCTCACCATTATCATTCACCACAGTACTGGAAGTCCTAACCATAGTAATCAGACAAGAGAAAGGAAAGAAAAGGCATTTTGAAGTATAACTGTTAGTATTTGCAAATGACATACTACATATAAAAAACCCTAAAAATTCCACCAAAAAACTATCATACCAACTAAATGAATTCCATAAAGTTGGAGGATACAAAATCAATATAGAGAAATCTGATGCATTTCTATACACTAATAACAAAATAGTAAAAAAGAAATTAAGAAAACAATCCCACTTACTATTGAATCAAAAATAATAAAATACCTAGGAATATATTTAACCAAAGAGGTGAAAGAACTATACACTGAAAACTAGAAGACCCTGATGAAAGAAATCAAAGAAGATATAAACAAATGGAAAGATAACACTGTATTCATAGACTGGAAGAATTAATATTGTAAAAATGTCTACACTACTCAAAGCAATCTATAGATTCAATGCAATCCTTATCAAAATACCAACAGTATTTTTCACAGAACTAGAACAATAAATCCTAAAATATATATGGAACTACGAAAGACCTTGAATAGCAAAAGCAATCTTGACAAAGTACATAAATCTGTCAAGACGCACTGAACTGTACACATAAAATATACATTTTATCTTAACTATATTTCAGTAAAGTTAATTGTAAAAAGGAAACAACAGGACAAGATTTATGTACAAGGATGCTCATATTTAATAGCAATAGAAAAAACAGAACTATTTAATGTTCATTAATAGTTATCTGGTTAAGTTAAAACACATATTCATTAATATAATGGGAAATTATGTCACCTTTAAAAAGAATTGCTGTGCATTGACACAGCAATCTTATACATTAAGTGAAAAAGACAATTTAAAGAATATGACCTAATTTGAGTATGTGTGTATATGCACACATACTTCCATGTGGCTTACAAAGAAACAAAAAGTCTGAAAGAATATATACTGAATAGAAAACAGTGAACTTTTTTATTTAAGGTAGGACTATTTGGCAGAGGATTTTCATTTTCTCTGCATGTTTTTTACAATACATTATCACATTTAAAAAGTAAAGATAATTCCATTTTAAAGAAGGAAAAAAGGTCAAGAAGCCAATCCTTAAATAACCAAAACATTGAATCTAAGAACAGGGAAGTGATTTCAAGAGGAAGAAAACCTTCTGGAAACATTCTGTAGCCTACTGCTTTCCTTCCTGCCAAAATCACCCTCATCAAAAATTCTAATCCAAGCCCTTAAAAAGCCCAGTATTTTACTCAAAAGCATTAATCCTCTATTTAAAAAAAAAAATGTTTCCAAAGAAAATAGTATTTTAAACCACTTTCAAATTTTACAAAATAACCTACTCTTATAGAAAGTGTTCAAATATAAACTTTATAAACCTAAAAAATTTAAATAAATACATATCAAGCAAAGCAAACAATTCTTTAACTGAAGATTTGACCAGGTACACATTGTGGGGGGAAAAAACAGCTCTTTAACAAGTAAGACTTTAAAGTTCAGATAAAAAGTTAAATTACTATTAAGCCCCCCCAAAATAGAAAGTACTCAATGAACTGAAATACTAAAAACATTAAAAATCCTCAAGGTACCTGATTTTGAGTCCCACAACACCTGAACTGAAACCCTGTCATATGTAGCAGAGGCGGTGGAAAATGCCTTCTAGTGGTAGATCACACAGTTACCATCTGTTTCATCAAGTCAGACAAACTTGGCTTTATTAACAGAAGCAGAACAGATGGGGGGTGGGGGGGGGGAGGGAAATGCCAACATTACAAAGTTAGTTTCTGTTCTTTTTTCATGAAGATCTTAAATAGATGTAGTATCTTCTCAAAAATGTGAGGAAATAAGCTTTTTAAACCCACGACACATTTTATTAACCTCTAAAGGATCCTTACCAGTAAGGCATTCTTATCTTTCCATTAGAATTACAGAATGCTTATCTCTTAGGAGAATTAGGAGAATTTAATGCAAAGAAAACATGACTAATACTTGGAGAAAAATGATAATCAACTGCTAAGGCTATTGTAATAAAAATTCAAAGAAAAAGATACTAAGTATTATGGAACATGCAAACAGAACCACCTTTGAGGAGCATAAAATCTAGATGTCCCATTTGAGAGGATGTGCTTTTTTAGTCTTATTAGTTGTGTCTGAAGTACAAAGGAATCTTTTGGATTCATTAGAGATGAGAGTTCAAATTCAGTAGATGTTCAAACAATGAATACTGATCATCTTACACGGGTCATTAATAGTTTTTAATGTACCACATGACCCTCTCGTCAAAAGATCATATATCCTAAAATAGTCTCAAAGTTGTGACACACAGCTGAGGCAAACATAACACAATGAGTAAGCAAAGAGAGACAATCAGAAACATTAAGATTACATGAAGGACTATTCCAAAAAATAAAAGAGGAAGGAAAATTCATTCTATGAAGCCAACATTACCCTGAAACCAAAACCAGATAAAGACACTACAAAGAAAACTACAGGCCAATATCTCTGATGAATATAGATGCAAAAATCCTGAACAAAATATTACCAAACCGAATCCAAGAATCCTTTTAAAAACTCATCCACCCCAACCAAGTGAGATGTATTCCAGGGATGCAAGGGTGGTTCAGTATTCACAAATCAATCAACATGATACATCACATTAACAAGAAAAAGGATAAAAACCATATAATCTCAATAGATGTACAAAAAGCATTTGACAGAGTACAACATGCAATCATGATGAAACCCCTCAACAAAGTAGGCTTAGAGGGAACATACCTCAACAAAATAAAGACTACCTATGAAAAAACTCACAGCTAACATCATACTCAATGTTGAAAAACTGAGAGACCTTCCTCTAAGAGAACAAGACAAGAATATCCACTCTCTTTTATTCAACATAATACTGTAAGTCCTAGCCAAAGCAATAAAAGAAAAAGAAATAAAAGGTATCCAAATTGGTAAGAAATAAATGAAATTTTCACCATTTGCAGATGATATGATACTGTCTACAGAAAACCCTAAAGATTCTACCAAAAACTACTAGAACTGATGAATGGATTCAGTAAAATCACAGTATGCAAAATGAATACACAGAATCCTGTTCCATTTCCATACACTAATAATGAGGTAGCAGAAAGAGAAATTAAGAAAACAATCCCATTTACAACTGTACCAAAAAGAATAAAATTAAACTTAACCAGGGAGGTGAAATACCTGTACTCTAAAAATTATAAAAATTTGAAGGTGACACAAACAAATGGAAAGATATTCCATGCTCATGGGCTGGAAGAATTAATGTTGTTAAAATGTCCATAGTATCCAAAGCAATCTACGGATTCAATACAATCCCTATCAAAATATTACCAACATTTTCATAGAACAAGAACAAATAATTCTCAAATTTGTATGGAACCACAAAGACTCCAAATAGCCAGAGCAATCTTGAAAACAAATGAGAAAGGTGGAAGTATCACAATCCCAGATTTCAAGATATATTACAAAGCTGTAGTAATCAAAACAGTATGGTACTGTCACAAAAAGAGACACATAGCTCAATGGAACAGAATAGAGAGCCCAGAAATAAATCCATGATTATATGGTCAATTAATCTATGACAAAAGTGGCAAAAATATACAATGGAAAGAAGACCATCTCTTCAACAAACAGGGCTAGAAAAGCTGGACAACTACATGCAAAAGAATGAAACTGCACCACTTTCTTGCACCATATACAAAAATAAACTCAAAATGGATTAAAGACCTAAATGTGAGACCTGAAACTGTAAAACTCCTAGAAGAAAACAGGCAGTAATTTCTTTGACATAAGCCATTGAAACATTTTCTTGATTTGTCTCCTGAAGCAAGGGAAACAAAAGCTAAATGAAACTATTGGGGCTATACCAAAATAAAAAGATTTTATACAGTGAAGAAAACCATCAACAAAACAAAAAGGCAACCTACTGAATGATATATGCAAATGATTTATCTGGTAAGGGTTTAATATCCAAAACATATAAAGAACTTATACAACACACACACACACACACACACACACACACAAACCACACAAATAATCCAATTTAAAAAATGGGCAGAGGACATGTATAGACATTTTTGCAAAGAAGACATACAGATGGCCAACAGACACATGAAAAAAATGCTTAACACTAGTCATCACGAAATGCATGTCAAAACCACAATATCACTTCACACTTGTCAGAATGGCTAAAATCAAAAACACAAGAAATAGCAAGTGTTGGTGAGGATGTGCAGAAAAAGGAACCCTCGTGCACTTTTGGTGGAAATGCAAATTGGTGCAGCCACTTTGGAAAACATTACGGATGTTCCTCAAAATATTAAATATAGAATTACCATACAATCCAGTAATTTCACTGATGGGCATTTAACCAAAGAAAACAAAAGCACTAATTTGAAAGATATATGCAATGCTGTATTTACTGCAGCATTATTTACAATCACCAAGATATAGAAGCAAATGTCCATCAAAAGATGAATGGATAAAGAAGATACGGTGTGTACACACACACAGACAGAAATACTACTCAGCCATAAAAAAGAATGAAATCTTGATATCTGCAACAACACAGATGGACCTAGAGGGTAGAAGGTAGACTTAGAGAAGATAGACATCTTGTAATTTACATTAATATACTATATTAATTGAATCCAATTACATGCATTTTAATATATTTTATAAGACTTATATTTCATGTGATCATGTCCAGATACAGATCTGCTAAAGAGCTAAATTTTACTCTGAGAAAATTCAATAGCTTTCAGACTGTTTCAGCCTTAAAAACAAAATTAGTCTGTAACATATAAATGGATAATGATATGCTATTAACTGCTTATATACTACAAAATGGTCACTTGATTCACTCAAACAATAAATCTTTACTCAATGCGGGCACTGTATAAACTGATGGGAATAAAAAAAAATAATAAAAAAATAAATAAACTGATGGGGATATAGTTAGGAGAAGGGAAGGAAGAGATAGGAGACAACAAAATATAATTGCTAGTTGTACAGAGCTCATACTCCAGAAGGGAAGACAACAGTAAATAAAGATACAAATTATTGTTGGGGCGCTTGGATGGCTCAGTCAATTAAGGGTCAGACTCTTGATCTCAGCTCAGCTCAGGTCTTGATCTCAGGGTCATGAGTTCAAGCCTCACACTAGGCATGGAGACTTCTTTAAAAAAAACAACAGATACAAATTATTGTTTTAATAAAATTATAAGTGCTACAAATTAAAAGCATACTGTGAGAGTATATACTTGAGAGACTTGACCTGGTCTGGGAGGTTTCTTTAAAAAAAGTGATATTTAAACAGAGCACTGGAGTGCCTGGGTGGCTCAGTTGGTTAACCATCCAACTTTGGCTCAGGTAGCGATATCGCGGTGAGTTTGAGCCCTGCAGTGCAGAGCCTGCTTGAGATTCCCTCTCTCTCTCCCTCTCTCTCTCTCTCTCTCTCTCTCTGTCTCCCTCTCTCTGCCAGTCCCCTGTTCTCTCTCAAAATAAATAAATAAACTCTAAAAAAAAAAAAAAAAAGTACATCATGGGGCATCTGATTCTTGATTTTGGCTCAGGCCATGATCTCAGGGTCATGGGATTGAGTCCCTCATCGGGCTCTGGGCTGAGTGTGGAGCCTGCTTGGGATTCTCTTTTTCTCTCCCTCTGCCCCTCTCCCCCATTCACACACACACACACACACACACACACACACACACACACACTAAAATAAAAAACAACAACAAACACTGAAAAACTTGACAAGCCAATTCAATCACCTACAAATTAAAAAAAAACTAATATTTAATATTTCTGTGTAGAATGTAGAGATGCAAGAAGAGTTTTCCATAATGTCTGAAAAACAAGGTTAATAAAAGGAAAACATCAGAATCACTGGAAAAATAATTTGAAAAAGAATAGGGGCGCCTAGGTGGCTCCATTGGTTGTGTCTAACTCTTAATCTCAGCTCAGGTCTTGATCTCAGGGTCATGAGTTCAGGCCCCATATTGGGCTCTGCACTGGGCATGAAGCCTACTTTAAAAAAAAAGAATATAATTTTTGCCTTTGATCTCTAAAACTAGGCAGTCACCTTTAAAGCTTTCATCTTTAAAAACTAGCATTCCACTACTCCTAAAACATGACCATGAAAAAATGACCATACCCACAGATTTGTTTTGTTACTCGTATTTCTTAGGGTTACAATATACTCACAAATGATTAGTAAGGCTAGTCATTCCTTTGATTTAACAAGTCTGTTGTAGATGAAGCCATCATGATGATTTAATGGAGGACAAATTCAGTGTGATCAGAGAGCTACTCTAGATTTACACTGAAAAGCAGCTTTATAATATTCCCAGATAGTCACTGCCCTGACATCAGCTTGGGTAGTGTTGTGCATGCTATGCTGCATTTGAAGCATGTTTTCCTATTACCCTCTTTCAAATACAATTAATGGCACTATTGTATCCACTTAGGTTTTCCTTAAAACATGTATTTTGGCATGTATATCATCTGATGTATTTTTTTTAATTAAAACTTTAAAAATTTAGTTTTATGTATGTGTGTAGTGTGTGTGTATGTGTACATGTGTGTATAGTGTGTGTATACATGTGTGTAGTGTGTGTGCACATACATACACACATACATGCACATACAATTAGCCTGGAGCTCAGGGGAGAGTTACAGGCAAAAGATACAAATCTAAATGCACTTAAAGCCATGAGATAAGATGAGATCACCAAGGGAGTGAGTATGGTCAGAGGAGAGGTCTAAGAAATAAGCCATAGGGTACTTCAAAATTTTAAAGTAGGGAAGAAAAGGTGATCCCAACAAACTAATGAGGGGCAGTCAGAGAGTTAAAAAGCAAATCAAGAGAGTGTATGGTGTCCTGAAAGTAAACTGAAGAAAGTGTTCAAGGGTGAGGAAGTAACCAACTGTGTTAATTCATGCCATTAGGGTAAGTAAGCACTAACCACAGGATTTGGTAACAGGAATTCACTAATGACTCTTTCAGAAGAGAGAATGAAGAGAAAAACTTGGAGCCAGCAACTATAAGCAACTCTCTGAAGGTGTTATAAGGGGGACAAAGAAATGTGGCAAAAGCTGAGAGAAGGTCAAGAGAAAAGTTTTGGTACTGTTGTTTACTTGTTTCAGAATGGGCAAGATTATAGCATGTCTGGCATGCTATGCTGTATTGGTGAGCTTGCACTGACATAACAAAATACCATAGACTGAGTGGCTTAAACAAATGTATTTTCTCACAATTCTGAGGGCTGGAGGCTGAGATGTGGCTGCCAGAATGATCAAATTGGTGGACCTCTCTTTCTGGCTTGCAGACAACTACTTTGTTGCTATGTATTCATGTCACAGAAGGAGAACAAGCTCTCTGGTGTCTCTTCTTATAAAAGTACTCACTATTCCTATATGAGGGTGATATGCTCTTCACACCTCATCTAACAGTAAGTACCTTTCAAAAGCCTCATAGCCAAATCCCATCACATTGGGGGGTAGGGTTTAACATATGAATGGGGGTTGGGGGGCCATGTTCAGTCCATAACATATACCAACGTTATCTTACTCTAAACACACAGATAGATCTCATAAATCTTGAAGAAAATATTAGCAATCCAAATCCAGCAAGAATAATACATTATAATCAATTTAGGGTTATTCTAGAAACACAAGGCTTATTTAATACTTGAAAATAAGCCCACCTATTTATCTTATTAAAAGAGTAAAAAAAGATGGGGCGCCTGGTGGCTCAGTAAGTTGAGCATCAGGTCATGATCTCACAGTTTGTGGGTTTGAGCCCCGCATCAGGCTCTGTGCTGACAGCCCAGAGCCTGCTTCAGATTCTGTGTCTTCCTCTTTCTCTGCCCCTCCCCCACTCATTCTCTCTGTCTCTCTCTCTCTCTCAAAAATAAACATTAAAAACATTTTTTAAAAAAAATAGTAAAAAGAAAAAAATTATAATCTCAATAGATTCAGGGAAAGTATTTCCTAAGATTCAACATCATTTGTGATTTAAAAAAAAAAAAATTCTAACAAACTATAAATAAGGAAATGTCCTTTAGCCGAGAAAGAACACCTACAGTAAACATCATAATCAAAGGTAACAAGTGAAACGTATCCTCTTGAAATTGGGAGTAAGAAAAAGATATCTACTCTCACTAATTTTATTCAACATTATACTAGAGGTCCTACATACTGTAGTAAAAAAAAAGGAAAAGATACAAAACATTTGAGATTTAGAAAGGATGAAATAAAACTCTCAATATTCACAGATAATTATGTACAGAGAAAAACGAAAGATCTACAGAGGATTTAATAGAATCAGTGACTTTATCAGTAACATTTGCTAGGTTTAAAACCAATATAAAAAATTAACTTCATTTCTATCTACCATTCACAATTATAAAATTAAATTTATATTATGATGCCATTTATGGCAATATCAAAAAATATCAAATATTTAGGAATGAATCTAATAAATGTTTAGGGCCTCTACATAAAATATAAAAGAATACTAAGAAAAATTAAAAATTCTAAAATAAATGAAGGTATATGTTGCATTCATGATGGACACTCAATTGTAAAGATATCAATTCTCCCCAAACTGACCTATAGAGTCAATGCAATACCAATCGAAATCAAAAGAAGTTTTTTTGTTTGTTTTTTAAAATTTTTCAGGCTCATCCTAAAATTTACATGAAAATACCAAGGGCCTTGGCAAGGATGTGGGAAAAAAGGAAGCCTCGTGCACTGGTGGTGGGAATGTAAACTGATGGAGCCACTGTGGAAAACAGTATGGAGGTGCCTCAAAAACTTAAAAACAGAAGTATCATATGATCCAGTAATTTCACTATTGGGTATTTACCCAAACACTAATTTGAACATACAAAGGACCAAGAAAACATAAGACCATCTTTAAGAAGAAGAACAAGATAGGAGGACTTGTTCTACCAGATATCAAAACAATTCAAAAGCTATAGCAATTAAGACAAGTGACGCTGGTGCAACAAAAGACCAATGGACTAGAGAAAATAACCCAGACACAGACCCACACAAATATGGACACTGAAATCTATGACAAAAGTGGTATTACAGAGAAATGGAGAAAGAAGAGGCTTTTCAATAGTGTGCTGGACAACTGGGTAACAATATAGAAAAAAATCAACCTCTTCCTTAAATCGTATCTAAAAATGATTCCACATAGATTTTAGACATAAATGTGGAAAACAAAAAAACAAAATGTCCAGATTTTAGGGCACAGGTTCTTTGAGGTCCTCTAACCCCAGGAGCCTGTTGATAGAATTCTAAGATATAAAGATATTTTTGATACACCCTGTATGCTCTCATGCCTTACCATTTTAGTGTGCAACTTCTAACTTATGGCATCTACGTATCTCTGCCTGAAGTTTCCTAGGACTTGTTTTTGAGTGCTGAGAACTACTGCCATACCATAACCAGCACCCAACCAACAACTGATACATATGAAGAACATGTGTGAGGAACACGATGTTGTGAGGAACACCAGCTCCCAGAGTTACCCAGAGATCCCAACTTGTTAGTCACTTGCATGATAGCATACCCTTTATTCAGCCCCTTCACTTCCCTGCCTTAAATCCAGTATATTTCTTGGTGATCATTCCCCACATGAATTACTTATATTTGAATCCTTGTCTCAGAATCTGCTTCTTGAGAAACCAAGACAACTAAGACTCAGAGTTACCATGAACTAGAGTGGTGAAAAACAATTACTTCTCTATTTTCATAACTGCTAACTGAAGGAAATGCTAAAGTTCAGTTACAAATAAAAATGACAGACCAAAGTGGTATTAGTGGTACCTATGACTCTGTCTCTAACAGAAATCACAGATGTTTTAAGATTACATGACATTTGCTGTAAATATCTCAAAATAGTTTTTACACTCCTTACTACTTTGAAATTGTTATTAGGTAACTACTGAACTGCACATGATTGCAGTCTCTCTGTCAATAATATTGTGCAGTCTTCCTGTCTGTAAGGTCACCTGTTGAGCAACTATCTCTGGATCAACTAATTATTCAGCCACAAAACAGTTGAGAGTGTTCTACAACTAGAGATGAACTAAAAAGGATAAACTCTGGTGTTCTTGGAAAACCTATTCTTGTGTTTTAGTGTAATATAAAAGTTATACATATAAAAAAAGTTATACATATATAAAATATATATATATATACATATATATGTATGTATAAGTATATGTATATATGTATGTATATATACACATATACGTGTATATATGTATATATATAAAAAAGTTATATACATATAAAAAGTTATATATATAAAAGTTGCATATAATACAATTAAATACAATTAAACTTTATCCTGTGGGTTTTTTTCAATGTGTATTTACTTATTTTTGAGAAAGAGAGATGGAGAGCAAGGAGAGGAGGGGCAGAGAGAGGAGGAGAGAGAATCCCAAGCAGGATACATGCTGTCAGTTCAGAGTCTAGTGTGGGGCTCGAACTCACAAACCATGAGATCATGCCCTGAGCCGAAGTCAGATGCTTAACTGACTGAGCCACTCAGGCACCCCAAAACACCAGAAGATTCTTAAAACCTCTATAAGGTGGAGATGGGCAGGGAGGGCAGTCCTAATGGCACTGTACTTCTCAAATAGCAACACTGGTAGCTAGAAAGCAACAGAACCAGAACATAACCCTGAGAGAAAATTTTCAACACAATTCTAGTCCTAGCCAAATCAAGCATAAAAGAAGAACTCTTTAGGCTTGCAATACCTTCAAATTTTTTTTTCCCATTCACCCTTTTCAGGAATCTACTAAAAGAGTATCCCTATCCGGCAAGGGAAGAAGATAAATGATGCTAAGAAACAGGGCAAACAGAATCTCCTAAGGTTCATAAAATTCAAAAATGACAGCTCTGCTATTTTAGGCTTGGAGAGCAACTAAGCCAGAGTGGGGCTGCAAAAAAGTTTCCAGGGTAACTCCTATGTGGGATTATAGCAAGAGGAGATCCAAAGACTGCCAGAGGTTTGGGGGTGAATTAGGTATATACAAAATGAAGCAAACAGTAAAACAAAGTTACTAGTAACTCCAAAGTAATTATTCTGTGAAGAGCATATAATCTTAGCAATGTGAATATTTACCCAAATGTTATGAGATATCTACATCAGCAAGACAGGAGGAAGGGAAGTCAATGTGTATATGTGGCAAAAGTAGAGATGGGGATGGGGGACATCAGCCAGTGGACTGAAGTCTCAGATTCCACAGGAAGAAGACAAGAGAGGATACATAAAACTAAAAGGAAAAAAAAAATATCAAGAAATGGGAACATTAGCAAGTTACTTAGAAACATGAAAGGAAATACCAAAACACGCAATTTGACAAGTAACTCCCTCAGGACACAGGAATAAGAATGGGATGAAAGGAGTAATTCTTTCCATTGTGAATCTAGTAGTACTATTTCACTTCTTAAATTACATACATATGCTATTCTTTAAACATAAAAATTAATTTTGTAAAATGTAAATTTTAAACAAAGTCAAATAACATTTATTTTCCACCTGCCTACTACCTACAGGGAGCATACCAGATCTCCCATTAATACTATCACTATTTCTGAGGCCAGCTTTGCAGAGTATGATTACCCCGATTTTTCTCAGATGAGAAAACTGAAAATGACAATGAAAAAGGAACATTTTTTGTTTTTTTATTTCTTTTGTTTATGTTTTATTTGGTCCTTTACCTTTCCAGCAGTAGCAAAATATTCACCATCAGGGGACCATTCCATCAAATGTACAGACACTGAGGTTCTAAAAAAAAAAAAAAAAAAAAAAAAAAAAAAGTTAACCAGTCCGCATTTTTAAAATCTGGAACACTGTATATATAAATGGTCAAAACAAGATTTTCATAACATATCAGAACAAGAGTGTTTTCACCTCCCTTAAAATACAAATTAATTATGAAAACCAATCCAAAGTTGACTTTGGAGACCCAAAGAAGAATGCAATCAACATGCATAAAAGACATCTCCACCTACCTGCCCCATGAATGTCCAAAATATAACAAGTTAAAAACTGAGCTCACTCATCTCCCCTGGCTAAGTGGGTCCCTGCACATAATCCATACTGTCAGTGGTATAGCCATTCTTCCACTTAAGAGTAGCTGGCAACTTGTATCACATCTTCCTCTTCCCCATCCCTATCTACATCTCATCCATTAAGGAGTAATTCCCAAGTTCTGAGGTTGTAACTCGAAAAATATTTTTGTCCTTTTTTTAACCAATCAACTGTAACACAAACTAAAGGTTAATATGGGTTTGGGTTAGAAGTCCACTTTCTAGGCTTCTAAATGTAATGGTACTATCAAAAAACAGAGATCACTGTGCAAGGGAACATATTTTAGGATGACTGGTTTTTTTACTTAATGAGAACAACAGAGTTAGACACTAACTTGCACTGCCAGATGCACTTCCAATCATTTAAAACTGGAGGAATTTTATTATCAATTTCTTCCTCCTCTTCCAGAATGTCACCTCCTGGAGGAGCCCACAACTGAATAGAATCGGTTGCTGTCAACAATCTGTTATCTGAAAATTAAAGAAAGTTCTAATGAATACGCATGGCTTATCTGGAGAAAGAATTGCACATGTGGGCTTATATTTAGGTTTATAAACTATTCTGTGAAAACCAAGACATATCCATTTCAAAGTTCTAAGAATCCACTACACAAGAAAGGGTAAGTCTCGGGTGAAACTTGACAACAAAAAAGAAAAGCTTACTGGCAAAGAGCTACTGTGTATCAGGTAAATCTTAAAAACAAAACAAAACAAAAAAAGCAAAAGTACAATAACAAAACAAACGCAAAACACTCTGATATGTAAACATAGAATGTTCTCAGGATATAAAACAGAACTAAAGATTAATGAAATTTGTTTTTCTACAAAATTAACCTTATTAATCATGAATGTAAAGAGGGGCAATGGCCATTATCATTAGGGGTTTCTAATTTTTCAAATTTAAAGACAAAATTTCCTAAAACACAAAAAAAAATGAGATAGGGGTTTTTTTTGGCCGTGTTTTATTTCTGAGTTTATTTCTTATTAAACACAGTGTAAGTGTTAACTAAGGAAACAAATCATCACTGTTTCTAGAATAAAACATTCAAAGGCAGGGAATAAAAGCACAGAACTCAAAGTAAATTAAGCAGTGTACAAAGCAGTGTATACCAAGAAGAAAAAAAAATACACTCATTAACAAAAAGAAAATATTCTACACTGACCATTTTATTATGAGAAACTATATTACATTGTAATCAGACATTTCTAAATGAACATTTACTCTTTATAATTTCTAAATATAATCACTAAATACCTTGAGGGTCCCATGCTAAATTGTATGTCACAGAACTCAAAAAAAACTGCCCCGTTTTAAGCCACTGACACTTGAGTTGCTGAAATATATAGAAAGAAAAAAGAAACATATGTTTTTAAAGTAATATCCACAAATATTACCATTTTATCATTTTATTCACCTTAAGACTTTATGATCTAAAACAAAGATGTAAATATTTCACTATTATTTTGAAAATATTGCTCCTAAAATAACTTCCAATAGTTACTTATTATTTACTCTACCACATCAAGCTGCTTGCCATGCCCAAAGCATGTTCTCTCAGGCTTCCTTCCATGTCTATAAACACATTCTCAGATGTAGGACATGCTTTTTCTCTCTTCTCCACCTGCAAGCTCCCATGCTTGCATCTATATCCAGCTAAATCACCACCTCTGCTGACATCCCGGCAGCAGCCATGGTACCCTTTACATCCCATTTTAACAGTGGCCACATGCATGTGTCTGAATCTCCTAGTAAACTCCAGCTCTTCAAGGCAGGAATTATGCCATAATAAGCTTTGTGTCTTGAGTGCTGTAATGGCTGGAACATATGCAGACACTCAATACATGTTTGTGAAAACAAATGCACATTAGAAAGAAGTGAAAATTATCATAATCTTATGGACTCAACATCTAAAATAAACCTAGATGTATCTCCCAAAGTCAACAAATTTGAACCACACAATATATACAATCCACAAATCTATATTACGTGTATTATATTTATTTGACTAATTTCCAGTCTTTTTTCTATTTTCATTCTAAAAGATAGAAAGATTTAAAGTGTAAAAGTCAAAGGCCTTTGCCATGAAATACAGTAAGTGAAAAAAAGTTGAGATATTTCTTTGTAGTACATAAATACAAAATGTCCTTTTGTAAAGTATAGTGCATGTAAAGCCACGTCACCTTAGGCAAGTTATACATCAACTGCTTGGCAAGTAGTAATAATTTAATAAACAGAAATTCCCTCTCTCTGTATGATACTTTTTAAATACTTAACAAATACTTCATTCAAGGTATCATGACCATCCAGAGCCAGAATTTTAAAATAACTGCAAAACCTGAATTTCATTATCTAAAAATAATTATATATATTTATAAATATATACATATATATTTATTTATATTTATATTTAAGTGTATTTATTTATTGGTGGGGGGAGAGGGGAAGAGAGGGAGAGAGAGAATCTCAAGCAGACTCCACACCATCAATGCAGATTTGGATGCAAGGCTCAAACTCACAAACCCATGAGATCATGACCTGAGCCGAAATCAAGAGTCAGATGCTTAACTGACCGAGACACCCAGGCGCCCCTGTGAATTTTAAGTAAAATAAAATATAGCACCTAGAATGAATTTGAATGGTTGGTTCTCAATGTGATACGCTAGACCATTTAGCTGATTAGTGAGTTTACCTAAGCTCCTAACTCCTTCACTCAACAAGTATTTAGAAGCACCTATTGTGTTCCAGGTCTTGTTCTAAGTACTTCAGATGCACCAGTGAACAAAAGAAACAAAGCTCCATACCCTCATGGAGCTTACATTCTAAACAGTAAATAACAAACAAGATAAATGCTGTGGGAAAAAAGTTTAAAATAGAAGGATGAGGGGTTAAAATAAAAGTGGTTTTGTTTTAAAATGGGCAATTTTAAAAATGGGCGGATCCCCATTGGGAAGGTATTATTGAGAAAATACTTACAGGATCTGAAGGAGCTGACCTTGGAGTTACCCAGAGAAAGAAAAACATTCCAGACAAGAGAAAAAACAATGCAAAGACCTAAGATGGGAAAGTAACTGTTCAAAGAATAAAAATGCCAGTGTGGCTGGAGTAACATTAGAGGACAAAAATAGTAGGAGTCAAGCTCTGAGAGGTGTTAAGTGAGTACTAGAGGGAAAAAAGACTATAGAGTCTATTGTAAGGCTTTTTGGCTTTGTGTCTGAGAGAAATAGGGAGTTTTAGGTGGAGAAGTGTGTCATGACCTGCTGTGTTGAGAAAAGAGAAGAGAAGGATATAAAACATATCAGAGACTACTCCAGTAATCTAGACAAGAAAAAATAGTAGTTCAACTAAGGTAGATTACAATTAACAAGGTAAATATCAATTAGCAATATTATAGAAAACTGGGTTTCTAAAAGGTCTAGGGGTATATCTCTAGTGAATGTAGAAGATCTTACCATCAAAAGCACCAGACCAACTTCAGATGGGTATTCCAGACCACATTCAGCACTAGCTCTTGTAAGGCACTCTTTACTGCTATCAACTGGATTCTAAACTTAACTCTAAAAAACTTCTACTACCACTGAATACTTACACAATTTCTCTTATGAGAATTTATGCCCAAGGGCTCAAAAATACAAACAGCATTACCATACGAAGCTGCAATCTAAAAAGAAATGAACAAAGCATTAACATTTAGGAAAAGAAAATAAAGACGACATCCTTTTCACAATAATGTATAAGCTAATTACATATAATACAATCCCAATACAGTATTCATGATTTATTCCATCCCATAAATATAACTGGAAAAGAATCGGATTTAAGAATCCCTTCTCTGTTGTCAAAAATTCATCAGGCTTTACTTTACACATCAAATACAAGGTTGAACTATTCAAAGAAATCATCCTTTTCTGTAAGAATTTTTTTAACATAGGAATAACTTTATTAACAAAGATAGCATTTCAATGGCACATTTGCCAGAAATTTTATAATCCAGTGAAAAATAATATAAAAACCATGAGAAGCAGAAAAAGATATCAAAGAGTATTAAACAGGTATTCAAAAGACATCAAATAAAATGACATTAATTATACTGTGAAACAAAAAAAAATTCAATGGGGAAAATCATCTAGAAAAAGGAATAGAGAAAATGGACTAAGGAGAGATCAGAGACTCCACTGCAAGTGGAAGAGAAAGAGCTGATGTAGACATCTCCATCGGACTTAAGATAGAGATCTGGGTTCCAGGTCACATACCTGATAAAAAGGGACATAAATCCTCTGTTCCTGGAAGCTACCAGAGCCTGGTAGAGATGATTTTTTTTAATATGAAATTTATTGTCAAATTGGTTTCCATACAACCCCCAGTGCTCATCCCAAAAGGTGCTCTCCTCAATACCCATCACCCACCCTCCCCTCCCTCTCCCCCCATCAACCCTCAGTTTGTTCTCAGTTTTTAAGAGTCTCTTATGCTTTGGCTCTCTCCCTCTCTAACCTCTTTTTTTTTTTTCTTCCCCTTCCCCATGGTCTTCTGTTAAGTTTCTCAGGATCCACCTAAGAGTGAAAACATATGGTATCTGTCTTTCTCTCTAAGACTTACTTCACTTAGCATCACACTCTCCAGTTCCATCCATGTTGCTACAAAAGGCCATATTTCATTTTTCTCATTGCCACATAGTATTCCATTGTGTATATAAACCACAATTTCTTTATCCATTCATCAGTTGATGGACATTTATGCTCTTTCCATAATTTGGCTATTGTTGAGAGTGCTGCTATAAACATTGGGGGTACAAGTGCCCCTATGCATCAGCACTCTTGTATCCCTTGGGTAAATTCCTAGCAGTGCTATTGCTGGGTCATAGGGTAAATCTAGTTTTAATTTTTTGAGGAACCTCCACACTGTTTTCCAGAGCAGCTGCACCAGTTTGCATTCCCACCAACAGTGCAAGAGGGTTCCCATTTCTCCACATCCTCTCTAGCATCTATAGTCTCCTGATTTGTTCATTTTTCGAATAATTCCTTGAGAGCCAATTCCCAGTTCACCCTCCTCTTGGCAAGAGGGAATCAACTACAGGGAACAGACCAAAAACCATTCTTGCTGACACCTAGAACACTAAATTAGGTATATATATTTTTTAAAGGCCAGTCAAAAAATGTCTACTGTCACCTCAGGGCTCTCTCACACCAAAAAGTGATTTTAACTGTCACTTAATATCTAACACTCTTTCCACGAAAAAGCTCTTAATGTACAATGGTAGGGAGGAAGCTACTTCAAATGCCCACCCGAGGTAAACACCAAGGCAAAAACTGTTAGGAATGATCACATTCAACTTGTCAGCTGATGAATGAATGATTATAATTGGCTAACATAGTCATAAATGACAAAGCTATCACCAAAAGGTCTGGCAATAAAGGAAATAAAAGAAGATGGCAATAAAAAAACAATAAATCGAAGGTGTCATTTTTGCCTTCTTTATCTTCAACCAGGTAAGGAAAAGTGGAAACAGGGTTATGAACACTAAGGTCCTATATATGAAAGGAAACTTTGCTCCCAGATAATTTATTGTGATCATTACCAGCCCATAAATAATTTACTAAAATTCATCTGGGAGAACTATCATACAACTCCAAGCAGGTTTAAAGATACCCTACTTGGTTTAAGGAAATGAACAATGAAAAATTAATGAAAGAAATCTGGCACTCTCAGTGTTTTCTAAGAGTAAGCAACGCCTAGTGGGGGAAAAAAACAGGATAAAAATCAGAAAAGCAGGAAACAAGTGTCAAAAAACACCAGGAAATTCAGTGTTTCAATACTAGGTCAATTACATCACTGGATTGCCATATTGTGCCACATTTACACAAATACTAAAGCTTGATACAAGCAGCAAGGTGGGACGCTAGAAATAGTGTAATAATAATTTGTTACTTGGCATAAATTTGCATCATTACTATTTATCACCATGAAAATTCTGATTTAACATATCCTTGTTAAAATGTGTTATTTCTCAGTAAAAAACAATTGCTAGAACACTAAGACTATTTAAATCATTATAATTATTACAGGAAAAGTCTCATTTTTATACTGTGGAGATACTGACGCAACACTGGCCTTACTGAGCTGTTAGAATATAGACTGAATATGCTACATTTACTTCACATACAACCAAAATTTGATGTATATCATGTTTGATGTGTATTTTGGGGGAGAGGTATATGTGAGATGCAAACTACTTTAAAATAAACCCTCTGTTTTAGAGTCTGAATGAATGAACCTTAAGATTCTTCAATTAATGAATAAACTTTCATTAAATTAACAGAAGTTCTACAAAGCTGCTGTTACATGACAAATATTATATTAGACACTAACAACTAGCCAGATTTCTTTATAAAAATTTAATGTTGCTGTGATTTGGGCAAGATAAGGGATGCTATGCAGACAAGAGAAAAGCTTACTTACTTCCCTACTACTGGCTTAACAGTTGCTAGAATTATCAACTAGCAGAACATCAGTATGCACAGGACCATAAGGCCTACAGAACTTTCAAGACAGTGTACACCTGCAGAATAATCATCTCATTATCAGCTTAATGGCCCCTTACCATTTGTATACATTCTATCACTTTATCCACTCCTGTCAACCACCATCTAACCAAGGTGTATTAATAAGAAATTGTAAACAAGCCTTGTATAAAAGGATAAGAATGCATTAAAAGATGGCATTTAATAAGGTAATTAAATCCCTTACTCTTCCATGTTGGTTAGAACACTCCACACAGCTGACTTGGATGTTTCCATGCTTAGCACCAGGAATGATCTGCACACATTCAAAGTCACTTGCCAAAATAACAATATCACAGCCTGATCCATACGCCTAAAAGAGAAAAGTTTTACAGTATATAAGATATGTAACTTATGAATTATACCTTAGATTTTGTTGCCACCATAGACTCTGACACATTTTTACAAAGATAGTTCATGTGAGAATATTTAGTTATCAATTTCCAAATAAGACATTAAAAGTCACATCATAAATAAATGCCACATAATAAAACAGGATGATGACACCCCATGAATTATCTTTCAACAACTAGTACTAACAAAGAAAGGATTTTTCTAGTTCTTCAACCCTACAGCCTAAGTCCCTGCAGGTCATAAATCTTCCTGTTCAGAGCTTCTCTCCAAAGCTCATCTTAGTGAACCCTAAAGAATAAAACCTCCATCTGAAAATAATAAGGCATCAAAGGCTGCAACTGTGTTCCCAGGGTTCAAACCAGGCTTGACAAAGATCAAGAAAGAAATCAGATGAATTTTCCAACACAAATCCACATGGCTTAAAGAGCTAGTTAAATAGACATGAGCCCCCAAGGCAGAATTACATGCACTAAGGCAAAGACTAAACTTAAACTCATCAAACGCCTAAGAGTGAATCCATGATGCTGTCTGCCTCTCTCCTCCCCTTCAACCTTACAAGGTGTGAGGGAGAGAGGAAACCAGCCCAAAGTGGCTTCACACACACACACACACACACACACACACACACACACACACACAAATTAATTAACTTAATTTAAAAATAAACTGATTTATATAAAATGTTGACAAGTATAACTATATAGTCTGCAAAATAAAATAGAACACAAAATTAAGTTCCTGGAAAATTCCTTGTTCAACAAAACTATAACGAGTAAAACCAAATGTTTCTTCCTATTGCCACACTTCTTGATGTATGCTATTCCTGTTTTGCAACTTTGTGAATTTTATGAAGACATAAAGGGCAGAGGCAGAGCGTGAGGACACTTTTCCTTTTTCTCCCAAACTCAACTTGTGAGTAAATATTCAAAACAACCTAACAATCTAATTCTGAAGTGAAAAAGCCCCTTATATACACATGTGTGTATATACACCAAAAAAAATGATTTATGAGGTGGTATTTTATCCCACGATTTCTACACCTTTAAGCAATATAGTCCTGTCCTACAAAACATAGATATCCAAAAAATAAATAAATAAATAAATAAATAAATAAATACACAAAACATAGATATCCAACAGCCAGGGCTGAATGTGATGACATCGAACTCCATGACCTGTGTCCTGATGAGATCCACACATGGCTGCTAATGAAAGAGAAAATGAAGATAAAGACCAGATAGGAAGACAAATACTACTTCTACTGGTTACTAAAACTCCCAACACTGCCAAAATCCTGCTGCAACTACTATAAACCATCTTCAACTCATGTATTAATAAATACCAAAAAGTTCACCAAAAAAAAAAAAAAAAGAATTATTGGCAGGGGAAATATGGAAAAAAATCACTTCTAGGAGGAAGTAACTACTTATATTCTTATAGACAAGGCAGATTTACTACACCAAGCACTCAAGAAAGCAAAACTGAAAGGGAATATTGAGCATAGGAGAAAGCAATGTTTGTATCACTCTAATAATCTTTAAAATTACGTTATTAATCCTTACAAAAAAAGAAAAAATTTTATAACTATGAATGGTGATGGATGTTGACTAGACTTACTGTGGTGATCATTTCACAATGCATACAGATAGTGAATCATGCTGTACACCTGAAACTAATATAATGTTATATGTCAATTATACCTCAAAAGAAAAAATTTTATTAAAATTACAAAAATAATCCTACCTTTGAACAATATTTCAAATTTTCCAAAGTGCTTTATAGTATTATCTCAACAAAGTGAATTGATGAAAAGAGCATCAACTGATGAATGGATAAAGATGTGGTTTATGTATACAATGGAATACTACTTGGCAATGAGAAAGAATGAAATCTAGCCATCTGCAACAATGTGGATGGAAATGGAGGGTATTATGCTAAGTGAAATAAGTCAGGCAGAGAAAGACACCATATGTTTTCACTCATATGTGGATCTTGAGAAACTTAACAGAAGACCATGGGGAAAGGGAAAGGGGGGAAAAAGTTACAGAGGGAGAGAGGCAAACCATAAGAGACTCTTAAGGACTGAAAACAAACTAAGGGTTGATAGGGGGAGAGGGGAAAGTGGGTGATGGGCATGGTGAGGGCACTTGTTGGGATGAGCACCGGGTGTTGTATGGAAACCAATTTGAAAATAAATATTTTTAAAAAATTATTTGTATTTAAAAATAAAGTAAAGTGGTTACTAGAAGCTGAAAAAAAAGAAAAGAGCATAAACTTTAGTTTGAAATCATATATGCAGGGTTTTCAATTTGGGCTCGGCCATTCTAAGTGATCTTAAGTTAGAAGTAACAGTTACCTCTTGAGACAACTGTGAAAATTAAAGTAGAAAATCTATTTGCAGAATGCTTAGCACACATCATTCATTTAAGAAAAAACAAACAAACAAACAAACAAACAAACAAACAACAACAACAAAAAACAATGCATGAAGTCCCAAGCCTGTGCTAGGGACTGGGAATATACAACCACAGGACGTGGGAAGTCTAACGGGAAGATAACCAAGTGAATCACCAGTCACAACTAAATGACAAACTGCCATGACAGAGATACCCACAAAATATCAGAAGACAAAAGGTACTCAATAAATGTTATGTTACTCCCCCTTTAATCTTTGCAACAAACCTGAAAGGAAGATATCGTTATCATTGTATAAAGATTAAAATTCATCAATTTGCCCAAGATTATATGGTTAATAAGGGGAAGATGTTCCAACTCAAGTCCTTACAATTTTTAGGCTATTTTCTCCTACATTACATGTCAACGATACTTAAAGTATTCCAGATAAATATTAGTATCCCTGCTTCTCTAAAGTGGGCCATTTCTAGCAACTGCTACTAGAGACAGATAGGCTTTTACTGATCAATCACCAAAAAGGATGTTTACTCTTCCCTAGATATTCAAAATGCCAGATCTTTTCCAGAGTACATGGACTATACTCCTTAGCTGTAGGGAACCTTGACATCTTTCTGATCCTGCAATATATGTTCTCAAACTTGGCTGCATCAAAATCAAAATTACCTAAGGAACCTATTAAACACACAGATTGTTTGGTCCCACCCCAGACTTACTAAATCAAAATCTTCATGGATAAAAGAATTTGACAATATCTACCAAAATTTTAAATATACTTTTTGATCAAACAACTCTTTAATTTACCCTACAACCATACTTTAAAAAGTTTGCCAAAATATATGTAGAAGGATAGTCACTGCCTTACTATTTGTAACAGCAAAAACTGAAGATAATCATACTGTCCATCAGTAAAGGAGGTTAAATAAATTACTGACTATCCATATACTGGAACACTATGTAGCTACTAAAAGTTTAGACACCACAAGTCTAAAATGATCTCAAATTCTCATCAAACTAATAATTCACATCAAAAGGGAGCAACTTGTGTCTAGTACTGGCTTCCTGGAACCCACAAGTAGGCATTACCTACGATTTTATATAATACCTATGATCATGGCGGGAGCAGAACCCCCCAAACTACTGCACACTAACAGTTTGCCAAAGTACAGAGGAAGCATATTCTTACTCTTTAGCTAGAGAGTCTAAAGCAGGGAAAAACAAGGGCCCCCAAATCAGTCAATACTGAATCACATACGTTCTATAACTGAAATCTCACAAGATTTTAATGATTTACATAAGCATGTGTTTAGTATCTGTCAGGTTCCCACTACAATGGAATGTCCATCAGAGCAAACAACCATGTCCTGTTTTACCATGTACTCCCAGCACTTCGCATTAGCAGCCCTCAATACATATACATATAGTGAATAAATGATCCAAATCTTCCCAATTTCTGGCTCTAGAAGTCTCAGCACCTTAAAACCTAGTCAAAGAACATGAAGTTCAGACAGAACTGACCAACTTTACAACAGTACCTACACAAGGAAAGAAAGATTTTGATTTTCCAGCCTAACAGTATATGGATTTAGAAGACCTACCAGAAGGGAATCTACCAAAGCCCTCCTCAGTAATCTATCATTTACTGAATACTTTACTATGATATAAGGCCATCTGCTAAGTCTTTAGGAACAATGTATCTTCACAGGCCACCTTTTAAAGATGGAGAAATCCAAGCCCAGAAAGGTAAGTAGTTTGCCCAAGGTCACAGAGTGAGGATTCATTTGCTTTATAATAAAGCTCCTGCTCTTTCCCACTACCTCACCCCATCTCTACTCTATTAAGATGTCTTCCTAGTGATAGAAGGCCTATGTTCATCCTTGTAATCCCAAGTAATTTACCACAGCCCCTAGCACAAAGTACTTGGTAAAAACCAACAGCTAATAAGGTTTATACAAAACCTATAATTACTTAAGAGATTCCCATTCTCTCAATTTTAGGGCAAAAGCAATTTTGTTTCCATTCTTCTTTTTCAGAATTCGGTCTTTAAGAGGAAGAATTTACAGTGCAGGAGGAAAAGAGGGTGCTCACTGGAACTACACACAATTACTAAAATGAACCCATGGAGTAAGGAGTGGGCTCTTTCACTAGGTAAAAGAAATATCATGGACTTGGCGGAGCATACACTATTCCATATTGGGAGGTAAGCCACAGGATCATGCTGGAAAGCAGGAAAGGGGGCAGTAAGCCTTTTCTGCAGCAAACGGAATCCCTTAGCCAGGTTCTTCTTCCCTCAGGTTCTTGGCAGAGCCACTGCTGTGCCATAGCACTATACACCAGTTATAACAGTACCAACCTATAAAATGTTTGTCTCAAAGTCAAGGATATGATTTGGCCCCAACACAGAGACAAATCCCAAGAAAAGAGAAAACATCTTAGAAAAACACACTTTCCCTCCATTCATGTGGGAGGATTTCTTTTATGGAAGAACTGAACTGCCCTGATGAGGATAAAGAATAACCAGCTGACAATCATGTCATATTAAGAGAGAATTCTGTAGCACAAGCCCTAACATCAAAGATATGCTTCAAATATATTAATCTTCACTTGTTTTAACCTTATCATTGGAAAACAAATCCATCCTTTTAGGAAAAAGAAAACTAGTCTGTGCTTTGAGTGCTAAAACCAAGAGTTTTCAACCTGGATGTAAGTCATAGATGGTCTCAGGAGGTCTCTGAACTCCTGGAAATTATATTTAAAGTCATGTGAATGTGCTTGTTTTCTTGTACCCACAGATCCCATTAGTTTGTCTAAAAGAATCTCTTCCTGGAGAGCCCAGGTGGCTTGGTCAGTTGGGAATCTGACTCTTGATTTCAGCTCAGGTCACGATCTCACAATTCGTGGGCTCCCTGCTATCAGCGTGGACCCTGCTTGGGATTCTCACTCTCCCTCTCTCTCTGTCCCTCCCCCACTCCTGGTAGCTTACTCCCTCTCTCCAAATAAAACTTTAAAATTTTTTTTAAAAAGAATCTCTTCCTTAACAAAGTGCAGGGTGTGTCATATAACCCCATAATAATTCTATGGAAGCTAAAACTTGAATATTTGTTATTACCAACATTCTTTTCTGTTTTTAGTCATGATATCCAAAATTTCATTAGACAGGCACTGCCAATTAGTTGAGGCTGAAAAACAAAGTCACCTTCTTCTTTTACCTTATCAAATTTTCACTTGATGAAAAAAATTTAAATATCATCTTCTGAAGTCATTAGGTACTCTGAATTAATGTATTATTATCATAATAAAGATACTGCTGCCTTCTCTAGAGGGTTAATGTCACTGTGAACAATTAAGTGTATCTGAATATACACAACACAATCATTGTCCTAACTTCAGTTTTATATATAATTGCCTTAACCACATTATTTTCAGAAAAGCAAACAAATACTTGTATCCCATACTGTTCTAATTTTTCAGATTTCCTTTAAGTCTTAGATAAAGTATAAAGAAATAAAAAGTTGTTTGTTTTTTTTTAAATCCTACACAGGGGCACCTGAGTGACTCAGCTGAGCATCTGACTTCAGGTCATGATCTCACAGTTCGTGGGTTTGGGCCCCATGTCAGGCTCTGTGCTGACAGCTCAGAGCCTGGAGCCTGCTTCTGCTTCTTTGTCTCCCTCTCTCTCTGCCCCTAACCCACTCACATTCTGTCTCTGTCTTTCTCAAAAATAAACAAACATTAAAAAAAATTTTTTTTTAAATCCTACACAAACATGTCTTTTCCTATGAGAACATAAAATACAAATAAATGAATTACACAGGTATTTTCTATGGAATACCTGGATGCTCTATCATCCTGGTAGTTACAGGGTCAAAGTTTAAGGCCGCTGAAAACTGTTGACATGTATCTAAATTTAAAAGAAGAAAAGCACTAGTGAATTAAGAGGTATTAAGCATGCTGAAAGGTTTATCTAATTTAACAAGGTATTGTGGTCTTACCAAGAGTATTACTGTTAAATTCCCACCTCTCCCTGAGAGTGAATTTTGACTCATGTTAAGCATGTTCATTCTTCTACAAATGAGAGTACTTGTTATTAAGAGCTAAAAAAAATAATTACAAGAATTATAAGAGGTACCATTTACTGAAAGCCTACTGGGTAACATGTTATGTAATCTACATTCCTAGTCTCTTTTTCAAGACTGCAGTAATCCTAGAAGTTAGCTATTATTGACCCCACTTTAATATAAGGAAATGGAAGTTCATAGGATTTAATCAAATTCTTAAGTAGCAAGGTAAATATAAGGCTGAGAGGCAAATTCAGGTCTCTTTACATTGTTATATCCACTTCACTTATGACCATCATTTTGTTTTCTATTGCTCAAATTTTTGTTCTTCTTACTGGTTTGTTAATTACATAAATTCATTTAAATTCTTCATTTCAGCTGTTCTAAAACAAAAAGCTAACGAGAAGACAGGGTTGTCTGACTTTGATCATTACTTGGTTGGGTCAAGTTATCTATAGACAAAGTCTTAAAAGGCCAGCCTTGACCTATGAAAAAATCTTATCAAGAAAACAAAGCACATATTAACCAAAATTTCCCGAGAAAATATCCTTTCCCTCTTCCTTTTAGTCACATAATTAAATAGCTAACTGCTTATGCTTCTCAGAATTAAAAATTAACTTCTAGGGGCACCTGGCTGGTTCAGTCAGTGGAGCATGCAACTCTTGATCTTGGGGTCATGAATTTGAGCCCCATGTTGGGCTCAGAGATTACTTTAAAAAAATTAACCTCTAAAACAAATAGATTTCCTTTTTGAATAGGATCATTATTAAACTAGAGTTTTCATGTATCACTTACCCATAAAAGCCACCTGTAAGTTAAATAAACCATTTTAAATGTCTGATTTTAATGTTTTCAGCAACAAGATTTTCTTTTTTATAGAAAATGCAACACATGCTAATTTAAAAACTAAATCGGTGGGGAGCCTGGGTGGCTCAGATGGTTAAGTGTCTGACTTTCGGTTTTGGTTCAGGTCATGATCTTAGAGTTTGTAGGATAGAGCCCCACATCAGGCTCCACCCATGCTGACAGCACAGAGTCTGTTTGGGATTCTCTCTCTCCCTCTCCCGCATTGGACACACTCTCTACCTCTTTCTTTCAAAATAAATAAACTAGGGGCTGAAGGAAGATGGCGGCGTAGGAGGACGCTGGGCTCACCGCGCGTCCTGCTGATCACTTAGATTCCACCTACACCTGCCTAAATAACCCAGAAAACCGCCAGAGGATTAGCAGAACAGAGTCACCGGACCCAAGTGCAGACGAGAGGCCCACGGAAGAGGGTAGGAAGGGCGGCGAGGCGGTGCGCGCTCCACGGACTGGCGGGAGGGAGCCGGGGCGGAGGGGCGGCTCGCCGGCCAAGCAGAGCCCCCGAGTCCGGCTTGCAAAAGCGGAGGGGCCTGACAGACTGTGTTCCGGCAGCAAGCGCGACTTAGCGTCTGGGAGGTCATAAGTTAACAGCTCTGCTCGGAAAGCGGGAAGGCTGGAGGACAAAGGGAGGGTGAGCTGCGGAGCCCCCGGACGACAGAGCTCAGTTTGGCGGGGAACAAAGGCGCTCGCCAGCGCCATCTCCCCCGCCCATCCCCCAGCCAAAATCCCAAAGGGAACCGGCTCCGGCCAGGGAAATTGCTCGCTCCGCGCGAACACCCAACTCTGTGCTTCTGCGGAGCCAAACCTCCGGCAGCGATCTGACTCCCTCCGGCTGCCACAGGGCCCCTCCTGAAGTGGATCACCTAAGGAGAAGCGAGCTAAGCCTGCCCCCCCTGCCGCCGTGCACCTTGCCTTCCCACCCCAGCTAATACGCCAGATCCCCAGCATCACAAGCCTGGCAGTGTGCAAGTAGCCCAGACGGGCCACGCCACCCCACAGTGAATCCCGCCCCTAGGAGAGGGGAAGAGAAGGCACACACCAGTCTGACTGTGGCCCCAGCGGTGGGCTGGGGGCAGACATCAGGTCGGACTGCGGCCCCGCCCACCAACTCCAGTTATACACCACAGCACAGGGGAAGTGCCCTGCAGGCCCTCACCACACCAGGAACTATCCAAAATGACCAAGCGGAAGAATTCCCCTCAGAAGAATCTCCAGGAAATAACAACAGCTAATGAGCTGATCAAAAAGGATTTAAATAATATAACAGAAAGTGAATTTAGAATAATAGTCATAAAATTAATCGCTGGGCTGGAAAACAGCATACAGGACAGCAGAGAATCTCTTGCTACAGACATCAGGGGACTAATGAACAGTCACGAGGAGCTGAAAAACGCTTTAAAGGAAATGGAAAACAAAATGCAAACCATCACGGCTCGGATGGAAGAGGCAGAGGAGAGAATAGGTGAACTAGAAGATAAAGTTATGGAAAAAGAGGAAGCTGAGAAAAAGAGAGATAAAAAAATCCAGGAGTATGAGGGGAAAATTAGAGAACTAAGTGATACACTAAAAAGAAATAATATACGCATAATTGGTATCCCAGAGGAGGAAGAGAGAGGGAAAGGTGCTGAAGGGGTACTTGAAGAAATAATAGCTGAGAACTTCCCTGAACTGGGGAAGGAAAAAGGCATTGAAATCCAAGAGGCACAGAGAACTCCCTTCAGACGTAACTTGAATCGATCTTCTGCACGACATATCATAGTGAAACTGGCAAAATACAAGGATAAAGAGAAAATTCTGAAAGCAGCAAGGGGTAAACGTGCCCTCACATATAAAGGGAGACCTATAAGACTCGTGACTGATCTCTCTTTTGAAACTTGGCAGGCCAGAAAGAATTGGCACGAGATTTTTAGGGTGCTAGACAGCAAAAATATGCAGCCAAGAATCCTTTATCCAGCAAGTCTGTCATTTAGAATAGAAGGAGAGATAAAGGTCTTCCCAAACAAACAAAAACTGAAGGAATTTGTCACCACTAAACCAGCCCTACAAGAGATCCTAAGGGGGACCCTGTGAGACAAAGTACCAGTGACATCACTACAAGCATAAAACATACAGACATCACAATGACTCTAAACCCGTATCTTTCTATAATAACACTGAATGTAAATGGATTAAATGCGCCAACCAAAAGACATAGGGTATCAGAATGGATAAAAAAACAAGACCCATCTATTTGCTGTCTACAAGAGACTCATTTTAGACCTGAGGACACCTTTAGATTCAGAGTGAGGGGATGGAGAACTATTTATCATGCTACTGGAAGCCAGAAGAAAGCTGGAGTAGCCATACTTATATCAGACAAACTAGACTTTAAATTAAAGGCTGTAACAAGAGATGAAGAAGGACATTATATAATAGTTACAGGGTCTATCCATCAGGAAGAGCTAACAATTATAAATGTCTATGCGCCGAATACTGGAGCCCCCAAATATATAAAACAATTACTCATAAACAGAAGCAACCTTATTGATAAGAATGTGGTAATTGCTGGGGACTTTAACACCCCACTTACAGAAATGGATAGATCATCTAGACACACGGTCAATAAAGAAACAAGGGCCCTGAATGAGACACTGGATCAGATGGACTTGACAGATATATTTAGAACTCTGCATCCCAAAGCAACAGAATATACTTTCTTCTCGAGTGCACATGGAACATTCTCCAAGATAGATCATATACTGGGTCACAAAACAGCCCTTCATAAGTTTACAAGAATTGAAATTATACCATGCATACTTTCAGACCACAATGCTATGAAGCTTGAAATCAACCACAGGAAAAAGTCTGGAAAGCCTCCAAAAGCATGGAGGTTAAAGAACACCCTACTAACGAATGAGTGGGTCAACCAGGCAATTAGAGAAGAAATCAAAAAATATATGGAAACAAACGAAAATGAAAATACAACAATCCAAACGCTTTGGGACGCAGCGAAGGTAGTCCTGAGAGGAAAATACATTGCAATCCAGGCCTATCTCAAGAAACAAGAAAAATCCCAAATACAAAATCTAACAGCACACCTAAAGGAACTAGAAGCAGAACAGCAAAGGCAGCCTAAACCCAGCAGAAGAAGAGAAATAATAAAGATCAGAGCAGAAATAAACAATATAGAATCTAAAAAAACTGTAGAGCAGATCAACGAAACCAAGAGTTGGTTTTTTGAAAAAATAAACAAAATTGACAAACCTCTAGCCAGGCTTCTCAAAAAGAAAAGGGAGATGACCCAAATAGATAAAATCATGAATGAAAATGGAATTATTACAACCAATCCCTCAGAGATACAAACAATTATCAGGGAATACTATGAAAAATTATATGCCAACAAATTGGACAACCTGGAAGAAATGGACAAATTCCTGAACACCCACACTCTTCCAAAACTCAATCAGGAGGAAATAGAAAGCTTGAACAGACCCATAACCAGCGAAGAAATTGAATCGGTTATCAAAAATCTCCCAACAAATAAGAGTCCAGGACCAGATGGCTTCCCAGGGGAGTTCTACCAGACGTTTAAAGCAGAGATAATACCTATCCTTCTCAAGCTATTCCAAGAAATAGAAAGGGAAGGAAAACTTCCAGACTCATTCTATGAAGCCAGTATTACTTTGATTCCTAAACCAGACAGAGACCCAGTAAAAAAAGAGAACTACAGGCCAATATCCCTGATGAATATGGATGCCAAAATTCTCAATAAGATACTAGCAAATCGAATTCAACAGCATATAAAAAGAATTATTCACCATGATCAAGTGGGATTCATTCCTGGGATGCAGGGCTGGTTCAACATTCGCAAATCAATCAACGTGATACATCACATTAACAAAAAAAAAGAGAAGAACCATATGATACTGTCAATCGATGCAGAAAAGGCCTTTGACAAAATCCAGCACCCTTTCTTAATAAAAACCCTTGAGAAAGTCGGGATAGAAGGAACATACTTAAAGATCATAAAAGCCATTTATGAAAAGCCCACAGCTAACATCATCCTCAACGGGGAAAAACTGAGAGCTTTTTCCCTGAGATCAGGAACACGACAGGGATGCCCACTCTCACCGTTGTTGTTTAACATAGTGCTGGAAGTTCTAGCATCAGCAATCAGACAACAAAAGGAAATCAAAGGCATCAAAATTGGCAAAGATGAAGTCAAGCTTTCGCTTTTTGCAGATGACATGATATTATACATGGAAAATCCGATAGACTCCACCAAAAGTCTGCTAGAACTGATACATGAATTCAGCAAAGTTGCAGGATACAAAATCAATGTACAGAAATCAGTTGCATTCTTATACACTAACAATGAAGCAACAGAAAGACAAATAAAGAAACTGATCCCATTCACAATTGCACCAAGAAGCATAAAATACCTAGGAATAAATCTAACCAAAGATGTAAAGGATCTGTATGCTGAAAACTATAGAAAGCTTATGAAGGTAATTGAAGAAGATTTAAAGAAATGGAAAGACATTCCCTGCTCATGGATTGGAAAAATAAATATTGTCAAAATGTCAATACTACCCAAAGCTATCTACACATTCAATGCAATCCCAATCAAAATTGCACCAGCATTCTTCTCGAAACTAGAACAAGCAATCCTAAAATTCATATGGAACCACAAAAGGCCCCGAATAGCCAAAGGAATTTTGAAGAAGAAGACCAAAGCAGGAGGCATCACAATCCCAGACTTCAGCCTCTACTACAAAGCTGTCATCATCAAGACAGCATGGTATTGGCACAAAAACAGACACACAGACCAATGGAATAGAATAGAAACCCCAGAACTAGACCCACAAACGTATGGCCAACTCATCTTTGACAAAGCAGGAAAGAACATCCAATGGAAAAAAGACAGCCTCTTTAACAAATGGTGCTGGGAGAACTGGACAGCAACATGCAGAAGGTTGAAACTAGACCACTTTCTCACACCATTTACAAAAATAAACTCAAAATGGATAAAGGACCTAAATGTGAGACAGGAAACCATCAGAACCTTAGAGGAGAAAGCAGGAAAAGACCTCTCTGACCTCAGCCGTAGCAATCTCTTACTCGACACATCCCCAAAGGCAAGGGAATTAAAAGCAAAAGTGAATTACTGGGACCTTATGAAGATAAAAAGCTTCTGCACAGCCAAGGAAACAACCAACAAAACTAAAAGGCAACCAACGGAATGGGAAAAGATATTTGCAAATGACATATCGGACAAAGGGCTAGTATCTAAAATCTATAAAGAGCTCACCAAACTCCACACCCGAAAAACAAATAACCCAGTGAAGAAATGGGCAGAAAACATGAATAGACACTTCTCTAAAGAAGACATCCAGATGGCCAACAGGCACATGAAAAGATGTTCAGCGTCGCTCCTCATCAGGGAAATACAAATCAAAACCACACTCAGGTATCACCTCACGCCAGTCAGAGTGGCCAAAATGAACAAATCAGGAGACTATAGATGCTGGAGAGGATGTGGAGAAACGGGAACCCTCTTGCACTGTTGGTGGGAATGCAAATTGGTGCAGCCGCTCTGGAAAGCAGTGTGGAGGTTCCTCAGAAAATTAAAAATAGACCTACCCTATGACCCAGCAATAGCACTGCTAGGAATCTACCCAAGGGATACAGGAGTACTGATGCATAGGGGCACTTGTACCCCAATGTTCATAGCAGCACTCTCAACAATAGCCAAATTATGGAAAGAGCCTAAATGTCCATCAACTGATGAATGGATAAAGAAATTGTGGTTTATATACACAATGGAATACTACGTGGCAATGAGAAAAAATGAAATATGGCCTTTTGTAGCAACGTGGATGGAACTGGAGAGTGTGATGCTAAGTGAAATAAGCCATACAGAGAAAGACAGATACCATATGGTTTCACTCTTATGTGGATCCTGAGAAACTTAACAGGAACTCATGGGGGAGGGGAAGGAAAAAAAAAAAAAGAGGTTAGAGTGGGAGAGAGCCAAAGCATAAGAGACTCTTAAAAACTGAGAACAAACTGAGGGTTAATGGGGGGTGGGAGGGAGGGGCGGGTGGGTGATGGGTATTGAGGAGGGCACCTTTTGGGATGAGCACTGGGTGTTGTATGGAAACCAATTTGTCAATAAACTTCATATTAAAAAAAAAAAAAAAAAAAACACAAAATAAATAAACTAAAAATTAAAAACTGGATACAAAAATTAGTTCACCTTACCCTTGACCACTTAAGGAGTGATTACCTGACAGTTACCCATGAACCCTTCCTGAAATGTTTAGTGTATATATATGTATAAACATTTTTTATATAAAGAGATTATGCTATACACAATTCTGCAACTTCTTTTCCACTTAATTAACAATTTGTCTTGAAGAACTTTCCTTAGCACAGAAGGAATTATTTTATTCTTCTTAATAGTTGCATAATCTTCCATTTTGTGGCTTTGCCATAATTACTTTAGGTTGTTTCCAGTCTTTCACTACCATAAAACGTGCTTCAGTATAACACCTATGTATTTATGGTATTACACATATGTGTGCAAGTATACCCAAAGGATAAATTCTAAGACATAATTTACTGGGCGAGTGATTAAAATCAGTAAGTACTGCAAAATGCCCTCCAAAAACACTGTATTTCCCATATGTATAAAAGTGCCTGTTTCTCCACTTCCTCACTAACCCTGATAATCTAATCCAACAAAACCTAGCTTCTCCCTGTTGTCTTAATTTCTATTTTTATTAGGAGGAAAGTTGAGCATCTTTTCATATATTTATCAATCATTTATATTTCTTTCTCTGAAAACTGACTATTCCTGTTATTGGTCAATTTTTTAACTGGGTCTGTTCTGAATGACTTATAAGAGCTCTTTACAGATTAAGGAAATCCATCCTTTGTCTATATAGCTAATAAGATTTTTTTAAATGCCTGAACTAAAGATAGACTAAGCAAAGGGCAAATCATTATTTTTTAATTGAAATAGTGTATTTATATAATACACAATTTCAATTTGAAAAGTTATATATATATATATAGATCACAGTAGGCCATGGACTAGTTTAAAGGCCCAATTTATGAAGTACCAGGAAAGTTTATAAATTTATGTATAAAAATATAGAGTTCTCAAAATGAAATTTAAGTCTACAAATAAGAGTACTTACCAGCAATACATTCAATCAGCCTCATACGTCTTTCTACAGGTTTCTACACCTAAAATCAAACCCTTAACCTTTATCAACTACTGCCTACCATCAGCACCCCCAAAATAGATAAGCTTCTTGCCAGTCAGATGTTAAGTCCATCATACAGTTAGAAAAGGGGGAAAGGGTAGTATTTGAACAAACAGCTCTTCTCTCCACATGACTAAGAACGGACTTTACTAATATGATTCAATCATTCTAACAGCCTAAAGTCCACTCAAGAATGCTGAATGAACAGAATAAATAAATGAGAAAGAAACTAAATAGCATGCAAAAAGCTAAGAGCACAAAAATTACCCCAAGTCAACGACAAGTGAAGCAATATCAGAAATAATATAATAATGACTGTATGTGTGGTAACCAAAGGTTTGTTACTTTTAGAAACAACACAGCTCACATCAGGATATGCAAAATTAACAGACTACTTATAAAAGTAGGAAAAAGCTAAGCTGCAAGTGGTATACTGAGTGAAACATAAGACAAAACTTAATAATATATAAAAACAGGGGTGCCTGAGTGGCTCAGTTGGTTAAGCGTCCGACTTTGGCTCAGGTCATTCTCTCATGGCTTGTGAGTTCCAGCCTGCATCAGGCTCTATGCGGACAGCTCAGAGCCTGGAGCCTGCTTCGGATTCTGTGCCTCCCTCTCTCTGCCCTCCCTCCCTTGCTCACACGCTCGCTCTCTCTCAAAAATAAATAAATATTAAAACAAATTTTTAATAATATATAAAAACAAAAATCTATGGCTGAAAAAAATAAAAACGCAAGAAATACTACAAGTGGGAAAAAAAAGAAATATTACAGTGTTTGTGATTAAATAGTAAGAGACAAAATGATTTTTGTTTTAATTTCTTCGTAACAACCCCAAACAAGCAACAGATCTGAAAGAACTTCCTTCAATTAAAATTAAAACTTTAAATTAAAAAAAGAACAATCTTTAGTATTAGTCAAAAAGCAACCAATTTTGATAATTTACTGACAAAATAGATGGAGCTACAACAAACTTCTAAATACTAAGCTAAAGAGAAACACAGATACCCACAGTACAAACTAAACTTATTTCTATAACCCTGAACACAGAACAAAACATGGGTTTTTTTAAAATTTACTGATGCTAAATCATATCTGATAAGCAAAGGAGACCTTGAAAAGAGAAATATGCAATAATTAATTAATTTGTCCTAATTAAATATTACAAATACTGCTCTATCTCCAGCTTGCATGCATTCTCACTAAAAAGTAAGTGTGGAAGTAGAAATCAAAAATCATCTCTTCTAAATAACTATTTTATGTCAGTGCTGAGAATAAATCACTCAAAGTATTACTTAACAAAAATTTCTAAGGGAAATCACAGCAGTATTGGTAAAAGTAAGTCTCATGGACTGGCCAACATGCATAAAAACCTACCCACCTTTCAGCTTCAGATCTGTTCTCTAAAGCTTGAGATATATAACAATTTGGCCTCACAAAGAATAATGTAGTAAAATACTACTTTTTTAAATGGTTACTTCTAAAGAAACACAATATTTTTTTATATTTAATTATTACAAATACAGACAATAAGTGACTCGATATTTTGTTCCTTAATTTGTTAATAAATTTTACATTTCAAAGAACCTTAACAGTACATTATCTAATATGTACCAATATTAATACATAATGTTTGACAACTTCCAATTTTGCAACTACTGGAAATTTCCAGATATTCAGTTAACCTAAATACTGATATTTTGAGGGAGATGGTCCTGACAGTGTTCCAAAAATCATTTCCCAAATAATTGATTAAAATATTAAATTATAATTAAACTCCCAATATAATACCATCAATATGATGGAAAGAACATATTCCTGAGAATCCAGAGGTATTAATACTAACTATAACAATCTCTCTGTAATATTTCCTTTATCAGTCAAATGAAAGATTGTGACTAGATCACTTCTGAGACTCCTTTCAATTTTTAAGCTGTAATCCTATGAGTGCACAAATTTGCTTCAAAAAGTCCTGATAAAAAGATTAAATAATCCAGTGTGCACTATTTTACATAGAAACCCAGCTAAATGGTCTTTGTGTTGTAACTCTTTCCCCTACTCACAGCTGACAGGATGTGAGGATGGTCCAGACTAATGACCAGTAGCTATCAGCCAGATGAAAGAGATGGGCTAAGCCAGGCAAAGTCCACTCAGGAATTCAAACCATAAGACCCAGAGTTAGAAGGAAGGGCTAAGCAGACAAGTCATACATGTTCAGGGATAAGTCAGCAATTTGAAACTGAAACCACCAGTTTAAAAAGTAAATGGATTGGATATCTAAAAACAAAAAACTCATGAAAAAAACAAGTACATAAAATCCCTAAGAGAAGGCAGTCTTGATTCTACCAGCTTTTTAGTTCCAATCACCCTGAAGCCCAACTGCACCTCCTAAGTTCTTTGTGCATCCTGAAATAAACCTAGCTTTTACTTCAGTTCATCTGTCCCTTGTGCTAAAACCAATACTGATACAAAGATTGGGACTGCATAGAACAGGGCTTCAAAGAAAATGTGGAATTGGCTATGATTAGATTATAGAATTAGAGTAGAGAATGCAATGAGGAAGACAGACTGGAAAGCTAGCAAAACAGGATGTATAAAAGAGATACAGTTACCAAAATAGTCATATGTGATTCTTTGGGACCTAGAATATGTCAGGCATACCTCCCTTTTTATGCTTTGCTTACTGTACTTCATAGATACTGTGTTTTTACAAATTGAAGGCTTGTGGCAACCCCCATCAAGCAGTCTATCAGTGCCATTTTTCCAAGAGCATTTGCTCACTTGTAGCTGTGTCACATTTGGCAGTTCTCACAATATTTCAAACTTTTTCATGATTATATTTGGTATGGTGACCTTTTATCAGTGATCTTTAATGTTATTATTGTAATTGTTTGGGAGTACCACAAACCATACCCATAGAAGACGGCACACTTAATAAACGTTGTATGTGTTCTGACTGCTCCACTGACCAGCCATTCCCCCCACCCCACTCCTTGAGCCTCCCTATTCCCTGAGACACAATATTTAAAAATAGGCCAATGAATAACCCTATGATGACCTCTAAGTGTTCAAATGAAAGAGTTGCATGTGTCTCACTTCTTTTTTTTTTAACGTATTTATTTATTCAGACAGAGCGAGTGAGTATGCAGCCAGGTGCACATGCACACAAGCAGGGGAGAGGCAGAGAGAGAGGTGGGGAGAGAGAATCCAAGCAGGCTCCATGCTGTCAGCACAAAAGCTTGAGGCAGGGCTCAATCTCAGGAATGGTAAGATCACAACCTGAGCCAAAATCAAGAGTCAGATGCTTAACTGACTGAGCCACCCAGGCAGCCCTGCATGTCTCTCACTTAAAATCAAAAACTAGAAAAGATTAAGCTTAGTTAAAAAAAAAAAAAAAAAAAAAAAAAAAAAAAGGCATGTCTAGAGTTAAGACAGTCCAAAATCTAGGCCTCTTGTGTCAAACAGCTGGCCAAGTTGTGAATGCAAAGGAAGAGTTCTTGAAGGAAACTACAAGCGCTACTCCAGTGAACACACGAAATGATAAGGAAGTGAAACAGCCTCACTGCTGACATAGAGAAAGTTTTAGTGGTCTAGACAGAAGATCAAACCAGCAATAACCTTCCCTTGAGCCAAAGCCTAATCAAAAGGAAGGTCCCTACTTTAATTCTATGAAGGTTGAGAAGCTTCAGAAGAAAAGTTTGAAGCTAGCAGAGGTTGAGTCATGAGGTTTAAGGAAAGAAGCCACCTCCATGACATAAAAGGCAAAGTATGCAAGTAATGATGTAGAAGTTGCAACAAATCATCCATAAGATCTAGCTAAAATAATTAATGAAAATGGCTACACCAAGCAACAAATTTTCAAGTAGATAAAAGAGCCTTATGTTGGAAGAAGATGCCATCTAGGACTTTCATAGCTACAGAGGAGAAGTCAATGCCCGGCTTCAAGGGTTCAAAGGATAGGCTGACTCTCTTGTTAGGGGCTGATGTAGTTGGTGACTGAAGCCAATACTCAACTATTCTGAAAATCCTAGGGCCCTTAAAAATGATGCTCAATCTATGGGTAAGCCAATTTGACAATAAATTATATTTCTCAAAAAACGATGTTCAATATATTTTGCCTCTGCTTTACCAATGGAACAACACAGTTTGGATGACAGCACATCTGCTTACAACATGGTTCACTGTACATTTTAAGCTCACTGTTGAGTCTTGCTGCTCAGAAAAAAAGATTCCTTTCAAAATATTACTGCTCACTGTCAACACACCTGGTCATCCTGGAGCTGTGACAAAGAAGTACAATGAGATTGGTGTTATTTTCATGCCTTCTCCCACAACATCTATTCTGCAGCCCATGGGTCAAGGAGTAATTTCAACTTCCAAGTCCCATTATTTAAGAAATACAGTTCAGTTCGGATGACCACTGGGTGTTATATATAAGTGATGAATCACTAAATTCTATTCCTGTAATAAATATATTTTGATTTTAAAAAAAAGAAAAATGCATTTCATAAGGCTACAACTACCATGACAGATCTGGGTCAAGTAAATTTAAAGCTTTCTAGAAAAGATTTTGTAAAATGTCTCAAAAGTTAGTTTGTCTGATGTTTCCTCATGATTAGATTCTGAGAAGGATTATCACAGAAACATCACAGTGTTCTTCTCATTGCATTTTTTCAAGAGGCACAATTGTCAATTTACCCCATTCCTGGCAGTTAACTTTGATCAGTTGATAAAGGTGGTGTATGCCAGGTTTCTCCTCTATAAAATTATTTTTTCCTTTATAATTAATAAGTACCTTGTAGAAAGATATTTTGAGGCTATGTAAATAACTTGTGACTTATCAAACTTTTACCCACTAGTTTTAGTATCTACTGGACATTTCTTGCCTAAAGTTACTACTAAGATGGTTGCCAAATGGCAATTATCTAATTCTGTTATTTCATTATTTGTTAGTTGGCTTTATGGGGCACCTGGATGACTCAGTCAGTTGAATGCCCGACTTCGGCTCAGGTCATAACCTCGCCTTTGTGGGTTCAAGCCCTGCATCAGGCTCTGTACTGACAGCTCAGAGCCTGGAGCCTGCTTTAGATTCTGTGTATCCCTCTCTCCCTGCCCCTTCCCTGCTCATGCTCTGTCTCTAAGAAAGAAAGAAAGACAGAAAGACAGAAAGACAGAAAGACAGAAAGAAAGAAAGAAAGAAAGTTAGTTAGTTATTAGCTGGCTTTCTTCTGTAAGGAAGAGTTTTCTTTATTTCTGTACTTATTTATATTAGTAAGGGTCATGGATTCTTACCTCATACAAAGGGTTATAATCTATTATTATCACTTATCTATATGCTCTAATTGTCCCTGATTGGGCGAATAGGAACTCTTTAAGTTATTAGAAATGGTAAACAAATTCAGTAAAATTACAGAACATAAAATTAATACCCAGAATTATCATAGCTCTGTTTCTATACACTAGGTAGTAGAAAGGGAAATTAAGGAAACAACCCCATTTACAAGTGTACCAAAGACAATAAAATATCTAGGAATAGTCTAACCAAGTTAAAAGACCTGTACTCTGAAAACTATAAAACACTGTTGAAAAAAATTGGAGATGACACAAATAAATAGAAATATACTCCATGCTCATGGATTAGAAGAATTAATATTGTTAAAATGTCTATACCACCCAAAGCAATCTACAGATTCAATGTAATCCCCATCAAAATATCAACAACGTATTTCACAGAATTAGAATAATTCTAAAATGCATATGGAAAGACCCCAAATAGCCAAAGCAATCTTGAAGAAGAAAAAATCTGGAAGTATCACAATCCCAGATTTCAAGATATACTACAAAGGTATAGTAATCAAAACAGTATGGTACTGGCACAAAAACAGGCACATAGATCAATGAAACAGAATAGGAAGCCCAAAAATAAACCCACACTTACATGCTCAATTAATCTACGACAAAGAAGGCAAGAATATACAATGGGGAAGACAGTCTCTTCAACAAATGGTATTTAGAAAATGGGACAACTAGGGGCGCCTGGGTGGCGCAGTTGGTTAAGCGTCCGACTTCAGCCAGGTCACGATCTCGCGGTCCGGGAGTTCGAGCCCCGCGTCAGGCTCTGGGCTGATGGCTCGGAGCCTGGAGCCTGTTTCCGATTCTGTGTCTCCCTCTCTCTCTGCCCCTCCCCCGTTCATGCTCTGTCTCTCTCTGTCCCAAAAATAAATAAAAACGTTGAAAAAAAATTTTTAAAAAAAAAAAAAGAAAATGGGACAACTAGATGCAAAAGAAGGAAACCAAGACCACTTTTTCACACAATACACAAAAATAAACTCAAAAGGGTTAAAGACCTAAATGTGATACCTGATACCATCAAAGCCTAGAAAAGAACATTAAGCAGTAATTTCTTTGACATCAGCCTTAGCAACTTTTTTTTAAGTTTATTTATTTATTTTGAGAGAGACAGAGACAGTGTGAGTGGCAGAGGGGTAGAGAGAGCGGGAAAAATGGAGAGAATCCCAAGCAGGCTCCACACTGTCAGCACAGAGCCCAATGTGAGGCTTGAGCTCACAAAATTGTGAGATCATGTCCTGAGCAAAAATCAAGAGTTGGACACATAACCAACTGAGCCACCCAGGCGCCCCTGCCTTAGCAACATTTTAAAAAATTTGTCTCCTAAGGTAAGGGAAACAAAAACAAAAATAAACTATTGAACTACATCAAAATAAAAGGCTTCTGCACAGCAAAGGAAACCGTCAACAAAACAAAAAGACAACCTGCTAAGTAAAAGATTTGCAAATGATATATCTGACAAGGTATTAATATCCAAAATATATAAAGAACTTATACAACTCAACAGCAATAAATTTTCTATATTCCTTCTAAAATCTTTATCATTCCGTATTTCATATCTACATCTGTAATCTGCCTGGAGTTTTTTTTTGTTTTGTTGTTTTTTTTTTGTTTTGTTTTGTTTTGTGTTTTTTTTTTTTTTTTTTTTTTTTTTGGTAAATGGGATGACACAGGGCCAAGTTTTATTTCTTTCCTATATAGATAAGATGTCCCACAAAAAGATCAATCATTCTGTACTGCTCTACCATGTCATCCTTGACATAAATCAAACATGAATAAATGTGTGAGTCTGTTTCTGGTGCTCTGTTTTATTACTCTGATGTATTTGTTCTGAGGAGGCTACCACACTATCTTGATGTTCACGACTTTCAAGTCTTGAGCTGGACAAAGCAGTCCTCTCATTTGACTGTTCTTTAAGACTGCCTTATCTATTCCTGGCCCCAACTATTCCTATAAAATTTAGCATCATTCTGTCAAATTCCACAGAATCCTCGTAAGATTTTGACTGGCAATATATCAAAGCTATGAATACATTTGGAAAGAATTGATAAATTTACAGTAATGAATCTTCCAGTCCATAAATATGGAATTTATCTCTCTAAAGTTTTACAAATTTTGACCATAGAAGTGTTCTACATGCATCATTAGACTTACTGCTAGGTCCCTGATATTTTTTAATGGCATGAAAAATAGTATCATAGTTCCAGTTCTAAATAGAACCACAATAAATTATGTCTCTCCCACTGAATGCAGCCATAAAACATGAACAGAATGCATGAAGCTGCTATTTGAGGACTCTGAAAAGTAAATGGTAGCAGGTGAACTACGAAAAAAGATCAAAATTTGAAGTCTACCATACCAGCACTGAGTTTAACTAAAGTTAGTACAAAACCAAGAAGCAAAAACAGAGAGCTCCAAGAGAAACCATTTATTTTTGGCTGAAGAAGTGGGAAAAATAGTCTTAGTTTTCAAAGAAAGGAATGGAGAATTCTCCATTTATCCTTTCCTTTCTCCATTTTCTCACATTCCAGCCCCCAAGCAATCCCACAGCTCCCATAAAAGGAGCTATGATTCCAAGAAAGTGAGGTGAACCCCCACTGCTTTTTTTCTTTCCCTATCGTACTGCTACTTGGCACTGAACACAGGTACACACCCAGGGAGTATAGTGCAGAGTAACTGAAGTCTCAACTCTGCAGCTAGGGAACCACAAAGGGGAGCCCTAGAAACCAGAAAGTGCTAGGGAAACCACAGAAAAGGAAGAGCTCAGAACAACAATCCAATAAACTGTTTATAAACTCCTGGGCTCCATCCCAGGCTACACATGCATAGATCACGCCTTAAAAAGAAGAGCAAAAACCTCTGAGAACTGAACTACAGGAAAGGCCACTGACCAGGTCCTTTACTGGCCACTAGGAGGAACATACACAGGATATATCTTACTGGGACTCAAAGGCTTTAAAAATGGAACTGACATTGAAACAACGACCCATAGAAGGCTGGTGTGAGAACTTCCAGCCTAAATCCAAACAAGTAGACTGTCTGCTAAAACAAAAATATCAGCATTCTCTGTAGGATTTACACAAGATCCAGAGTTTCATAATATAATGTTTTTAAAAGTCCAGTTTACAGAGATGCCTGGGTGGCTCAGTCAGTTGAATGCCCCACTCTTGATTTCAGCTCAGGTCATGATCTCACAGTTTCATGGGTTTGAGCCCTGCATTGAGTTCTGCTCTGACCACGTGTGCAGAGCCTACTTGGGAGTTCTCCTCTCCCTCTGCCCCCTCCAGCTCGCTGTCTCTGTCAAAATAAATAAATAAACTTTAAAAATAAGTAAAAGTCCAGGTTACAATCCAAAATTATTCAGCAATACAAAGAACTAAGAGAATCTCAACTCACAAGGTAAAGGAAAAAAACAATCAACACACCTAGATGTTAAAATTATCAGAAAAAAAACATTAAAGTGGCTACAATAAAATGCTTGAAGAGGTACAGGTGAACACTCTCAAATCAGTAATCTAAGCTTCCATCTTAATCAATCAGAAAAGGAAAGCAAAACAAATTCAAAGCATGCTGAAGAAAGGAAATAATAAAGACCAGAAATCAATGAAAATGACAAGAGAAAAATAATAGAAAATATGAATGAAATAAAAATCTGGTTCTTTGAGGAGTGCCTGACTGGCTCAGTCAGAAGAGCATGTGACTCTTGATCTTAGGGTTGTGAGCTCAAGCCCCACATGGGTGTAGAGATTACTAAATAAATAAACTTTTAAAAAATCTGGTTTTTTGAAAAAGAACAATAAAATGCATAAACTTCCAGGAAGACAAAGAAAAAGCGAGAAGAAACAAATTATGAATATGAGAAATAAAGGAAGGAATACCAGCACTAATCTTGCACACATTAAAGAGGTAATACTAAAACACTATAAACAATTCTATACACATAAATATGACAAAGAAATGGATCAAAAATGCTAATTCCTCTAAAACAAGAAACTACAAAAACTCACCCAAGATGAAATATATTACCTGAATAGTCCTTTAACTGTTAAAGAAATTTTAGTAGATTTAAAGAATAAATGACAACAACTCTACATGACCCCTGACAGAAAATAGAAAATGAATACCTCCAAACTCATCTTATGAAATCAGCAGTACAATACCAAACCAAACAAAAACAATACAAAGGGGTGGGGGGGGGGAACTATAGATCAATATCTTTAATGAACAGAGATGCAAAACGACTCAATAAAATACTAGCAAACTGAATCTAGCCATAAAGAAAAAGGATAATATACAAGTAATACAAAGCTAATTCAACTCACAAAAATCAATGTAATCCACCATATGAACAGTCTAAAGAAGAAAAATCACATGATCATATTAATCAGTGAAGGAAAAACATATGACAATATTCAAGATCCCTTCATGATAAAAATTTCCAGCAAAAATGGAATAGAAGGAAATTTGCTCCATCTTATAGGACATTACAAAAACAAATAAAACCTAGTACTAGTCAGTGCAGTAACTGCAATAAAGCAAATTAGACATGACTGAAATAGGATTAGCAAATGGATTAGAAGAAACCATCCAGAATGCCACAAAGAAGGATAAAAAAGAAAACAGAAGAGAAAGGATATTAGATATAGAAATAAAGTGATTAGGTCCAATATATGTTTGATATATTACTCTCATAAGGTCAATGGGGAAGAGGCAATTTTTAAACAGATATTACCTGAAATTTTTCCAGATTTGATAAAAAAAACATCAATTCACGATTCAAAAATCTCAAAAGTCGCAAACAGGATTGACAAATTCACAAGATTTTACTATGACACAACATAGTAAAACTTCAGAAAGACAAAAAAATCTAAAAGAAGCTAGAGGAAAAATACAACTTTTAAAGAAGCAGTAGGCTGATACCCGACTTCTCATCAGAAACATCAGAGGCCAGAAGACAAAGGACTGACATCTTTACGGTGCAGAAAAGAAAATACTGTCATTCTCTACTTAGCAAAAATACCTTCCCAAGAATGAAACAAAATGAAGACATGTTCATGCAAACAAAAGATGACATTACAACACCAACAGATCCACACCAAAGGAAATTCTATAGAAGCCTCTCCAGGAAGAAAGAAAATGATCCCAAATGGAATGTGAAAGACACAGGAGGGAATAAAGAATAAAGTGATAATAAATACATAGGTAAATGTAAATAAGCACCTACTATGTCAAATAATAATAAGATCTTACAGGATTTATAAACATGAAGACTTATCACTGAAGGAGAGATCATAAGCAGGAAAAGAGTAAAAACGTTATAAAGGGTCCCTGTATTGCCTGAAGGACTGTCATGCCTGAGCAGACTTTGGCAAGTTAATGGCAATTTAAGAATACATGTTGTAATTTCTAGGATAGAAGCAGAGTATACAACTTTAGGACTACTACAGGGAAAAAAGGGAATGAAAACAAAATCATTTCAAAAGAGGGAAGGAAGGAGAAAAAGGGGTGCTAAGAGCAAAGGGGACAAATATGAGATGGGAAAGTTAAACATGAATATGTCAGTAATAACGTTAAATATAAGTGAATTAAAAGTTCGGGGGTGCCTGGGTGGCTCAGTCGGTTAAACGTCTGACTTTGGCTCAGGTCATGATCTCATGGTTCATGGGCTCGAGTCCCGTGTCAGGCTCTGTGCTAACAGCTCAGAAGCTGGAGCCTGCTTCAGATTCTGTGTCTCCCTCTCTCTCTCCGTCCCTCCCCTGAGCGTGCTCTTTCTCTCTTTCAAAAATAAATAAGCATTAGAAAAATTTTAAGTTCTAGTTAACACAAAAAATTTTTAAATCCAAGCATAGGATATTTAGAAGACACAATTCTGAAATGCAACTACACAGAAAAATTCAAAGTAAAAGGATGGAAAAAGATAAGCTTGGAAAATGCTAACCAAAAGAAACTCAAGACAGCTATTTTAATATCAGATAAAGTAGACTACAGAAAGTTACCACAAATAAAAAAAAAGGGGGGGGAGGGTTTATTTCATAATGATAAACAGGTCAACTCACCAGGAAGATATAATTACTTTAAATTTGTAAGCACAAATAAATAAAGCAAAATTTGACAAATCTACAAGAAAACAGGGATTTAAATCTATAACTCATAGATTTTAATACATCTCTCAGTAAGAAAATGAATAAGCAGACCAGTAAAGTTTCAGGAGATTTCAATAATATGATTAACAAATGACCTAAAGGACACGTGTAGAACACTCTACCTAACAACTGCAGAGCACACATCTAAGCATACATGGAACATTCATAAAAATTGACCAATTTAAATTTCGACAAACTTAAAAAGATTGTAAGTATATGTCATATGCTGTTTAAACAATACAGCTGTGCTAGAAATTAGTAAGCAGAATCACAACTAGAAAAGTTCCATATATGTACCTGGAAATTTAGAAACATACTTCCAAGTTATTTGAGTTACCAATTAAAACACAGCTTTGTGGTATGAAGATACAGTAGGTCTTAAGAATATAAAACTTACATTTTTTAAACTTAAAAAAATGTTTATTTATTTTGAGAGAGAGAGAGAGCATGCACAACTGGGGAAGGGGCAGAGAGAGAGTAAGAGAAAATCCCGCACTGCCAGCACAGAGCCCAACTCAGGACTCGAACTCACGAACCATGAGATCATGACCTGAGCCAAAACCAAGAGCCAGACACTTAACTGAATGAGCCACCCAGGCACCGCTGAACTTTTTTTTTAAGTTTATTCATTTATTATTTCTGAGAGAGGGAGAGAGAAAGAGAGGAGAGAGAGAGAGAGAAAAAAAAAAAACAAGCAGGGCAGAGAGTGAGAAAAAAAAAAAAACAAGCAGGGCAGAGAGTGAGAAGGAGACACAGAATCTGAAGCAGGCTCCAGGCTCTAAGCTGTCAGCACAGAGCCCAACGCAGGGCTCAAACTCAACCTGGGCCAAAATTGAATGCTTAACCAACCAAGCCACCCAGGCACCCCTAAAACTTATGTTTTTTTTTTTTAAGGTTCATTCATTTTTCAAAGACAGAGGGAGACAGAGCACGAGTGGGGGAGGGGCAGAGAGAGAGGGAGACACAGAATCTGAAACAGGCTCCAGGCTCTAAGCTCTCTGCACAGAGCCCAACGAGGGGCCCAAACTCACTGACAGCGAGATCATGACCTGAGCGGCGAAGTCAGATGCTTAACCAACTGAGCCACCCAGGTGGCCCAAAACTTACATTCTTAAATGTATTTATTAGAAAGAAAGACTGAAATGAGCTAAGCATTTATCTCAACAAGTTAGGGAGAAAAGAGCAAAATTAATCCGAATAGAAGGAAATAATTAAAAATAAGAATTAATGAAATAGAAAATAAACATGTAATAAAACTAGTAAACTTAGGAGGCGCCTAGTGGCTCAGCTGGTTAAGCATCCGACTTGCTGGATGGCTCAATTGGTTAAATGTCCACCTCTTGATTTAAGCTCAGGTCATGATCTCTTGGTTTGTGTGATCCAGCCCCACATCCGGCTCTGTGCTCACAGCAAGGAACCTGCTTGGAATTCTCTCTCTCCCCCTCTCTCTGTCTCTTCCCTGCTCATGCATGCTCTCCCTCTCAAAATAAATAAAATAAAATAAAAAAAAAACAGTAAACTCAGAAGCAAGTTATTATAAAACATTAATAAAGCTGATAAACTTCTGAAGAAAAAGAGAAGTCACAATAAATGGCAGTAAGGAGAATAAAGAAGCAATACAACAGATGCTGCAGACCTTAAAAAGATAATAAGTTGCTGTGAACAATTTTATAGGAAGAAATTTGAAAATCTACACAGAAGAATAAATTCTTAGAAAAATAACTATCTAAAACTTATTCAAGAAAAAAGTACAGATAAACATTCTCAAATCAATAATATAAGCTTCCTCCATGAGGCCTATGTCCAATTTACCAAAATGTTAAGAGGGGTTATCTCTGGTTATACTAATACAAATGATTTTATCTTTCTCCTGCATTTTTCATATTACCTACAAGGCCATATGAATAAACTTGGATTTCAGTGTTAATTATGCCACAGGTCTAGCTGTGTCTTTGATTAAATCCTTTAATTCTCAGATCTAAAATTCCTGTACTAGGTCTAAACTAAAAACATTTCATTTTATGTGCCAATTTAACATAGGAGATCGACACTGGGGCGCCTGGGTGGCTCAGTCACATGAGCGACCAACTCTTGATTTCAGCTCAGGTCATGATCCTAGGGTCGTGGTATCAAGCCCTGCATCAGGCTCCATGCTAAGTGTGGACCCTGCTTAACATTCTTTCTCTCTCCCTCTGCCCCTCTCCCCGACCCATGTTCTCTCCCCTGTCCCCCCTCTCTCTCATTCTCTCTCTCTGTAAAATAAAAAATAGGGGCACCTGGATGGCTCAGTTGGTTAAGCATCCCACTCTTGATCTCGGCTTAAGTCATGATCTCACAGTTCCTGAGTTCAAGCCCCACTTCAGGCTCTGTCCTGTCAGTGCAGAGCAGGCTTGGGATTCTCTCTCCTCTCCTCTCTGCCCCTCTCTCACTAAAAATAAATAAATAAACTTAAAAAATAAAATAAATTTAAAATACAAGATCAACATTAATACTACCATTTCAAAAAGAAAATTTATTTTTTAATATATACCAACCACATTCAAGAGGGATATATCAAAGAAACAGCTGGATACAGAAGTTTGGAATCAGGCTGAGAAGGAGCAGGTAAGGGAAGTAGAGGAAAACCAAGAGAGCTATTGAAGAAAGTATTTCAATAAAGAAGAAAAAGCAATTTTACGGGAGAGAAAAGGAGAAACTGACACAATGCCCTTGAGTAGATTAAAGGGGATAAGAACTAGGTTATTAATGAGGATTTCTCAAAACTTCTATAATATTGACACTGTGGGGGGCTGTCCTTTGCACTGTATGACATTTATCAGGCTCTCTGGCCTCTCCCCAGGAAATGTCTGTCCTCCCCCCACAACCCTGTCACAACAATCAAAAATGTCTCCAGATATTGCCAATGCCCCCTAGGGGGCAAAACTGCTCCCAGTTTAAAATCACAAGTATAAATGGAAGAAATGGCCTTTGCTGGAAATACTGACAATTTATGTACATTAAAGGCATGACAGAAGATGCTATGGGTAGAGTACAGTATAATTTGAATATCTCCTTCTGATTAGATCCTCCAAAATATACACACAGCTAGCATATCATAAAACCAAGGTCATTACTCCTAGGAAAATGTTACTATTTTGTTCCTGAACTACAACTACCATATAAGCTACGTGTATCTTTGAACTGAGTCTAAGCCAAAACTTCTATATATTTTTTGGGTCCATCCATGCCACCTTGCAAAATGCCCATATGGTCTCAAGTTTCCTGGGTTTTTAATTTTTTAAGGTTTATTTATTTTTGAGAGAGAGACAGAGTGCAAGCAGGGGAGGAGCAGAGAGGGGGAGACACAAAATCTAAAGCAGACTCCAGGCTCTGAGTTGTCAGCACAGAGCCCAACACAGGGCTCGAACCATGAGATCATGACCTGAGACGAAGCTGGACGCTTAACCAACTGAGCCACCCAGGTGCCCTTTCCCGGTTTTTCTTAAAGCCACAGGATGAAGACATCATGACTTAGTACAAATTAAATTAAATCCTGAGAAGCCTGACTTTCTAGAGAAAGTGGCCCTAAAGGAATGTCTTCACTGATAATCTAAGAAGGTATTATTTATAGTTTTCAAATCATTCCACCAACTTATCATGTACTTAGTGTTTAAAGGAGTCTCCCTCTATGCACTGGCCCTTTTATACCTACTGACTTCTCTATCAGAGGGATAGGAGATAAACATCTTATTTTGCAGGCACTTAGAATGGGAGGAGAGGAGAGCATTAAACAAGCCATTAGCAATCATGAAATGAGAAGTTTTGAGAAGAAAAAGCACAGGCAACTGGGTTCACATATATGCATCAAGTCCCAGGGTAACAATGAGCTATATCTAAGAGAAAGAAAATACAGTCATACCACCTGTGTAAGTTGCACCTGCTTCCTCAATAACAGGTTCTATATCCTGTTACATAATGAATTAGGGTTTCAGAGCAAAAATATAATACAAAAGGATTCTACAAAGTCAAAAAGACTGAAAACACTAACATTTCTATTAAAATATTTGACTTCCAAACTTTCTTTAAAAAATAACCCACAAGCTTGAAAAGCCTTATTAAATGTGAATTACAGATATTTTCTATCATTATCCCCTTTTAAATACTGCTTTGCTTTCTGTCATACAAGGAAATTAAGTTGGTCAGGCATGACTTGTTTTTCCACTGTGCCACTGCGGTTGTAACCCAACACCCTGTGCTCTTTTTGATAATTAAATACTGAGACTTTGATTCGTTCTAAAAACTTCCCAAGACCCAAGGTAAGGTACTGATTGTAATTTCAAAAGTCATCTTATAAATACCTCAAATCCTAAGAACATAAAGTAGAGAAGTAAGTATATCTACAGGGTCAAAAACCTGAATACAATCACATTGGCCCCATCTCCCACTTCATTTTGCACTGTGACAGTCCGGGGCAACTATTATCTACCATCCACTGAGGGTACAATCATAAACAAGAGCCATCTTCTCCACTGTGAGCCCAAAGAAGACACACGATTTCATAAACACTCTGCGTAGCTTATTCCTTGAGCCAGAAAGGACGTCCCTAACTGTAAAGTCAGACCAACTGTCTTATAAGTGGAGAGGCAATATACAAGAGACTATAACTTCACCACAACCGCATTATAGTTCTGGTCCATTTTCCCTTTCGCCTCTTACAAATTTCTAAAGAAATCCATACAATGCTCATTCAAGGTCTGAATACTTAAAAAGAACCTAATTTAAGAACCTCATTTTACAGATGAAAACCCTAGAAAAAGTTTCAATACTTTATCCAAGGTCACTTAAGTTGTTGGTCTCTGACCACTCATTTCTAAGGGGGCATTATTTGGGACTTGTACCATGGTTTCTCAGTAGCTGCTATAAGCAGGAAGGCTAACTAACAATCTACACAGGGACATAAGTAAGAACTTATATAACCTCCTATCTACCTACAGGTTCACACCAAACACATGCCCACAAAAAACTCTGAAAGGTATCAATGTACATAAACAAGAAGCTACTCTCCAGGAATAAACCAGCTGTCTTGGAAAACAACTCCACTCTAAATTCTTGACTGCTGTCTTTCCCTTTACTATCAGCACAGGCTGTCAATAGCTGTAAAAGTTGTTATAGACACTGATAACCCACCAGCTAAAGAAGCATTCTTCTGTCCAACTTCCCCACTCTCCCGGCCAAATGTGATCTCTTATTCTTGAATTCCCACAAGAATGTAAGTGCCTCACAACACCACACAGCCAGCCAGCTGTGGTTAAGTACATGTCTTAACTCTAAGTAGATAGCACGTTCCCATACTTCTTCAATAAACTCCCCGAAATCAGTACTATGTGTTTTTGTTCTCTTGATATTGCTGTTGCTGTTAATCTCCAGAGAGCCTCATAGACCTATGTGCTCAACAAATATTTGCTAAATGGATATAAACAGGCTGATCATTTTCCAAATTTGGTGTTGACATAATTCTAGGACTGGAATGTTATTATACCACAGTAGAATTAAAATATATCTAAATGCCAGGGGGGAAAAGGTCATATAACAGTAACTTCTAACGTTTAAATGAATGTTTTTGCATTCATTACTAACTTTCTGGTGGTACTTGAAGAAAAAAAAAACAAAACAAAAGCTAAAAATCTATAGGTAACATTTGCTAATTATATTTTTCAACATTCTGAGGGTGTTTTCTTATTTACTAAGGTAGTCTTGTGGGGGCTTTTTTAATTGTTTTGTGAAGGAATAGTCACCCAATAATTTACCTGTTATATCACACCATTCCTTGGCTTTTGTTGTTCTTGCCATTCAAAAAGGCCTAATACCTTTCTGTCTTTACAACTGTCAATCTTAACATGAAATCTTTTATCTTCCCAACTATATGTGATCTCTTTCATCTGCCTTACATTATAATTATGTATATCATTTTTAATCTCTACCAGTATATGACCCTGGTAGGGAGTGAAAATGACTAATTTTTTTAAACTTTGATTAGTGTGTTGAATTCATATCAGACTGGAGTAACATCAACTGTCCTATATAACTGAAAATACAGTCTGTACCCCTTAAGGCCAAAATGTGAAAAAAAGTTAAACTGTATTAATAATCATGCACCATCATTATTTTAATTGATATCTTAATGCTTACAGAAAAAATTTTAAAAACCTAAAGACTATTTTTCAGGAAAGCAATAAAAACATAATTAAGGAAAATTAACACTATCTGTTACATTAAGCTCTAAAACATTCACTTATAAGAAGGTAGCTGGGAATGTCTCACTGACCAAATACAGACAACAAAGCTCATACATGGCAAAATCATCTCCTTGGACTAGCCGGTACCTGATTTACTACAGGATTAACAGTATTTCCAGAACTTAGATCTTGAATGATCAAAAGATAATATATATACAACCACACTTATGAAATCATAATTGCTTTTAAAAACCACTAACTGCCCAAACACAAGTGAAAAACCATCCTAGCACATGTTAGCACTACAGATACACACATCACTGGGACTGTCCACTACAAACTGCACCACCATGACAACATAGCACAGATTGGGCCATGGTGACATGAGCAGTCATTCACAATCCAGTTGATCACACCACCCACTACCCACCACGCACAGTGCAATATATATAACACACTGTTTTTCAACTACAATGTTACGAACACTTCAAAATTCTTTTAGAACAATTCTTTCTTACAAACTTGCAGTTTATAAACTCTGAAATAAATGATCTACTCTATTTTGAAAAGATCCTCAGGTTATCATGAAAGATATCATTAGCTAAAACCCACTGTCTACTTGCAAGACAGTCTTTCTTTCCACATTGGCCACGTTTGTGCCTTTCAAACATACACATACCCTTCAAAGCAAGTACTCTGATAGGAAAGAAACATACTACAGAAAAAATCCTTCCAGATGAGAAGTCACAGGACCTCCATTCCAGTCCTGGCCAGTCCCCTTTTTAGTCATCTGACCCAGAACTAAAGTTTTTCATCTGACTGCTATACAAAGCAAATGGCACACTCTATGTAAAAGAGCTTTACTTTTGTTTTTTTATTATTTATTTTTACTATACTAATGTAGGCATTCAGTTGATTGTTAGTTGATTCTAGAATACGCGAAAACAGCTTGTTCTCAATTTTTTTTAAGCAAATCTGTTCTTCTTAGAGTCCAAAAGGTCATTTCTACTTCATGATGAAATTATAACCGGATCAGTTCATTCAAAACTAAGATATTAAAATGATATGGTGCGCAGCATGTATCTGTAAATGCCAAAGTGCCAAAATAATCAGACTCCTAAGCAGGCATCCAAAACGAAGTAAATTTTTAGTTATATTTAGGAAAATAAAAAGGGTTCTTATATTGCAACATAAAAACGTAGGACAGAGTAAGAAAGATTAGTAGGTCTACAGCAGAGGGGCCAAGGTGAGGAGTACATATAATCAAAAATAAAGTCAAAGATGACAAAAGAATATCTGACAAGTTGAAATCTCATAACACATCTAACAGGAACTCTTAATATTCTTGAGCCAAAAATGATATGGTGAAATGGTATTTGAAGAAAATTATCCCAGCAGCTGTGTGGAGGATGAACTTATCAGAGAGGAGTGTCAGGAAAACTAGTTTACAAGTGTTTAAGTAATACAATTTAAGTACTACAATAAGATGGTAACTAAGAAGATGAAAAGGGATAAATCTGATAGACACTGTAAGGAGTCAGCCACCCTTGGTGACAGGTTGAATTAGGGAGGTGGTAAAAGACTTGAAAATGATCTCAAGGTCCTGGTCATGGGTGGCCTACATCATAACCACACCTGTGCAATGCTAACAGTTCTTGCACTGGCTTTTCCAGACTGCATCTGAACCTCTTTAGCTCTTTGCACTGTTCCCACAATGAGACACTGCTCCACTTTAGATGGAAACAGAAAACTACCACCACCATGATAGTGTGGAAATACCCTATAATCCAAGGCTCCAGATTTCTTGATGAAGGAAGTCTACTCTTCTAAGGCTAGGGAACTTTCTCCCCACGTACAGAACTGGGGAGAGGGGAATTTCCTCTCTCGATGCCCCAAACTGTCTCTATACACTTGAAGTCCAGCTCAATTCTACACAGATTTTTAGATACAAAACACAGATGACACCACTGATAGGTCATGTGTAACAAAATAAGTCAGCCAAATTATATCCATAAAGGTTCATTCTAAACTGAAACAAAGCGAAGTTGATTACATTTAAAAATTAAAATGGCCAAAAGGCAATCTTATGGGGTTATTTTTAATGTATCGTAACGATAGATAAATTCTGTTCCAGAATGCACTGTGCTACATAATGATTCTGCAGTTTTGCTGGAGCTTTTCTTATTTCTGCAGCTTTAAACACATGCTATTGGAAAGCAGACATCAAAGTGTTTTCCTTGTGTAAAAAACATACCATTAAGCTATTTCCAATTTTATCAAGCACAAGCTATCAATAACGATGTGTATTTGATCAAGATCTTATGACTACAGTGTCTTCAAAGAAGGATCTTGAATAAATTTAATAAAGAAAAGGAACTCGTTTTGATCCCTGGGAGTCCGTCTATGGGTAAAAAGAGGTTCTAGGGCTTAGTTGGAATTAGCTGTAATAACAACATCCATTCTCCAAAAGGACTGATGGTCCAAGCTCATTGAGAAAACATGTCTTTTCCATCGAGATATTAAAGATGTTCGAATACATTATTGTTTACACACACTTTACCCGCACAAACAAAAAAACGGTTATAAAATTTTCGCATTGCCTTAGTTTAAAAACAAATAAACCAGCCTACCTTGCAAACGGATTAAATATTACCTAGGAAGGTTACCAAACTGATCTCGTGATAAAAAGCTCTCCAAGCCACTGTCACTCTAACCCTTCCATTTAGATTTTTTTCGGGGGCAAAGAATGAAATGCCCTATTTCCTTGTTCGAATTAAGATTCTGCATATCAGGAGATACAGAAGATCGGGTCGTATCAGGTTTTAAGCCACAGGCGGGCAAGGGGAGCCAGGTGCAGCATCGCCTTCATGCTCCGAGACAAGCCCAAGTCTTCGCCTCCACGCCGAGAGCAGGTGCGAAAAGGACACTCTGGGGTTTCAGCTACTGCAACCATCTTCCTCCACCGCAGACCCAGGGCCGCCCTAGGAGAGGAACCTTCTAGTCCAGTCACCCCTGGGGGCCCGTTTGCTGAGGGCAGACGGCGCGGTGGATTCCTAATCCTTTCCCCTGACGGGTAATTTCCTACACCAGCCCAGGGATTCACAGTCCCACGCCCGCCCCCCGAAATTGGGCTGCAAAGGGGGCGCAACTGGGGCCCACCAGCACCTCACAGCCTCCCCTGGGAGGCGTGGGCCGGGACAGGGGCTCTCAACCCCCGGTCTCTCCCTCTCGAGTACCCGGACGCCGCTCACCGTGAAGGGGACATCCCCGACGCTGCCCACAGAGTAGCAGTTGTCTCCAGGGTTGACAGCCCCGGTGAGGACCTGATGCAGATGCATCTCCGAAGCCCGGGCTGACAAGGGACTGCGCGAGAGGAGCAACGAGCCACGCGCCCGGCTGCGAGAGCGCTTCCCCCTCCGCCTCCCTGGGGACCCACCAGGCGGCGGCTCCGGCTTAACGCCTCGCCCCCCTCTTGCCTTCCCCCTTTTTCGTCCCTGCCATGGGAGCTCCTCGACCGGTGCCGCCGCCCGGATCGCCGCTCGGCTGCGGAAATGCCCGGATGCTCCCACTGCCTGCTGCACCGGCGCACAAATGCGGGAGGAGCGCAAGGGTGCGTGTACGGCGGGGGCGGGGGCGGGGGCGGGGGCGGGAGTGGGGGGGGGGGTGGTGCCGAGGTAGCGCGTGAGCCGGGAGCGTGCCGGAAAGGACGCTCCGCCCGAAAGAGAAGGGCGGTGCGCGCGCCCACCCCCAAGGGAGCGACAGTAGAGTAGGAGGGCAAACCCCTCCTCCCGCTGCTAGGCTTTTAGCTCAGTCCCGCTCCCCGCCGCGCATTTGCGCGTGCGCGCGCAGTGGTTTCCAGGGCAATTGCGCGCACCGCGTGGACCCTTGTCCCGGGATTGCGCGCGCAGACCTGCGGGAGTTCCCTCGGAGCCTCCCGGCTGCGGCCAATGGGGGCGGGGCGGAGCAGAGGCCGCTCAGGGCCACGCAGCAATTCTCTGGGGACACGCCTCTGTGTTTAATCCACTCCCTGGTACACTGTGTGATGGTCTGGGCAATTGACCTCAGGAGGACGCCTGTCACCGGGAAATTCCACCTCGGAAAATCTTAGATCCTGTAGGGCTTTTTTACACTTAAGTACGTAAGGTATTTAATTTTACATAAACAATAAAGGCATCTTGCAACTTATTGGAGAAGCCGTACTCTCCTGACAGCAAATTATTTTGCTCCCACCGTTTGTCACGGATGTTCTAGATAGCGAAAAGGCCCCCTAGAGACAGGTGACTCCTCTAGACTCTTTTTCGTGCGTGATGTCATGGATTCACAGAATCACCTGATTTTTCCACTGTATGCCAAACTTTGGGTGGTTGATACAGGAATCAGATCCCTGCTCCAGGTAAATTCATCACCAATTTTTGAACCTATACTGTGTAAAGGTATGGGCAAGGGAATAGAAGGGATTCCAAGACACAACTATCTAAAAAGGCAGAATGCCCAAAGTGTTGGGATTGAGACACAATAGTCTATGCACCACTGAAAAGGAAGAACACTTCTGACTAAGGGGATGAATGAGTAAAGTGTTACAGAGACAGTGACGTAAACTCTGGGTAGAATTTTGGCAGGTTGGAATGGACAAGAAACTGCATTCAAATAGAGAAAATAGCGTGATCTAGAGGTATAAAATGACAGGATGTATTAGAGAACAAAGATTAATGTTTGGGGCAGATGATATATAGAGCGGGAAAAGGAAATGATACTTAGCAAGATAAGGGTATCCAAGAGGTAGCTTGTGGCCTGCCTGAACAAGGATGTCTTGAATGCTCCGTTAAGAAGTTTAGATTTCATTCTGAATGCAGTGGGGACTCCATCAAATGTTTCTGCGCAGAAATTTCTACAATCAGAGCTGCTTTAGGAAGATGACTTTGTAGCACTGTGAAAAATAATTAGAAGTGGGGTGGGGGAGAGGAGAGGGGTGTGAAGATAAGAAGCAAAGGCCTGGCAGAGATTGGCAGTGTGTTTCCTGGAAAAGAGAAGGAGGAGTCAAAGATAGTTCCCAGCAACCTAGGGCATTTCCCTTTTATTTTTCATTTAGTGGCATAACTTCCTCCAGTCACCCAGACTAGAAACCACAGAGCCACTTTGGGCTCCTTCTGCTCCAGCCCATATCTAAGGGTCCCATGCCGAGGTTCCTAATTCATGACCCTGAGCATTCCCCACTACTATTTACTTTCATTTCTGACCTCATCTTTTCTCATTCAGTTGCCATAATGGCTTCCTAACTAGTTTGACTGCCTTCCATTTCTTTGCTATCCAACACAATGCAGCCAGAGAAACCTTTTTAAAGGAAAAAATTCCTCCACTTAAAATCTCCACCCCTTGCTGGTTAAAGTCTAACCTCCTTAGTTTGGCTGACAAACCCATTCATTCTGGCTTCTGTGGAATCTTCCTGTTTTATCTCAGGATATTCCTTCACATCCACTATTCTCCAGCCCCACTGAGCTATTTGCTGTTTTCAGAGCATACTATGTTCTTTTATGCTTGTCTTGGTTCATGCTCTTTGCTTTGTCTGGAATGCCCTTCCTCCTCTTATTGACCCTATAAACCCAGTTTAGTTTAAAAGTCACCTATTAGGAGCACCTGGGTGGCTCACTGAGTCTGTTAAGCACCCGACTTTAGCTCAGGTCATGATCTTGTGGTTCACCAGTTCAAGCCCCGAGTCGTTGGGTTCTGGGCTGAACACTCAGAGCCTGGAGCCTGCTTCAGATTCTGTGTCTCCCTCTCTTTCTCTGCCCCTCCCCCGCTCATACCCTGTCTCTCAAAAATAAATAAAACATTTTTAAAAGTTTTTAAAAAGTCACCTATTCAGTAAAGCCTTCCTTATCCCCCCCCCAATACTTTAGGCTTCCTCCTCTTGAAGCACACATATATATCACTTATTGTTTTGTGTCCGTTTCTTCAACTAGAGTCTTAGATATTTTATGTCAGGATCAATATCTTATTTTCTCTGTTTCCCAGCACCTGAATCATAGCACAGCTGATCCTTGAGCAATGCCGGGGTTAGGGGAGTCAACCCCCAGTGCAGTAAAAAATCCACATATTACTTTTGACTCTCCCCAAACTTTACTAATAGACTACTATTGACAGGAAGCCTTACAGATAACAAAAAAAGTTTATTAACACATATTTTGTATGTTATATGCATTACAATAAAGTAAGCTAGAGAAAAAAAGGTGTTTTTAAGAAAATCGTAAGGAGAAATACATCTACTGTACTGAACTGTATCAAAAAAATTCTGTGTATAAGTGGACCTGCACATTTCAAACCCATTGTTTAAGGATCAACTCTACTTTATTTGCTGAAAGTCAAGATTTGAATAAGAGCACCCAGTCTTGCAAGAAAAATTTATGGGGTAGATAAGTACCTTTCATTGTACACATATTTATTTGTGTTTATGAAAGTGTTTAAAATATTTTACAGTAGTTTCGTGGAGGAAAGTACTACATATATAGTGTAGTGTAGTATACTAAGTTCTAGGGAATCACAGATTTTGTATATTTAATTATATACCACAAACATGAATAAAGGAACTAAGTCACATAGCTAAAAAAAAATGGTGAAAATATAGTAGACAACAAAACACACACAAAAATATTCATTTAATGAAGACCAACGTTATACTTGAAGTATCATAAAGGCAAAAACTGGTGCTATGTCTTAGTACTAGCAACTGAAAAGTATGCCACAGTATCAAATAAATTTGAGAGAATTCTTATATATATATGTGTGTGCATATATGTGTATATATGTCTTATATGTGTGTGTGTATATGTATATATATATATATATATGTAGCACATATCAGTATATCAGTATATATTGGTATAAAGCAAGCAGGGTTAAATAAAACAAATTTAAATAAATTTTTATAAGAAGGTTTAATACATATAGACAAACATTTCAGTAAAAACCAGAACAAAACATACAGTAAAATAATAAATTTGAAGAAATTTCAACATCATGCTCATACTTAGGGTTAAGGCAAGTATTTTATTAAATAATAATGCACTTTGAATAGCAGGGAAAAATTGAATATGTGTTACAGAGGCTAGTATTTTAGTGAATAATACCTGCATAACAAGAAATGAACATTGTGAAGATTTTGATCTTCACCCTCAGAGAATCAGAGAAATATTTTCAAAGCTTTAAAGCCATTGCTACTACTAGATTCTAGAAGAATCTCTTAATCTTCAACTTTCGCTACATAGAAACTGAGTCAAAACCATCATCAAACAATAAACTATGCTGATATTGTCAAGAACGTTACTAACTCCATATTATTTAAACCATTTCACAATTGGCTCTTGTTTTACAGCATTCCGTGAAGTTTTGACCCATTGCACAGTTGTAAAACTGTAAACCTCTTCCTTCTTCCTTTTGGTATCAACTCAAAATCTGAAGCTTGCGTCTACTTGTTCCTCTCTACCCTCTTGAATCCTTTAAATGACTTCTTGATAGCAACATTTCAGGGATGCAACTGGCTAAGTCTCCTGGAATTACAGCCAAACCTTTTGTTGTCCAATCCGACCAACCAAAACTCCTTCCAGGCAAGTTTCCTTAGCAGCCCACCCACCACATTTTAATTGCCCACAATTCATTTCTTCTTCATTCATCTAACCTTTTGCATAGACCTAAAAATAAAGTGGGGATACTTTCTTCTGATCTGGAAATGGCTTTCTTCTAAAAATTAGAACAAGTATCAGTTTAAAAGTATCAATTTTGTGTCATTAACAGAACCTGCCAAAACAACTGTAAGGTATAATTTCTCATGTCCGCAAGTTTTAATGGTAAGAAATGTTGTACCTCTGGGACTGGGTTTAATGGAACACCGGATGTCAGAGGGACTCAGTTTCCCAGCAGTAATCACATACTCATGTGTACTAGATATCTATCCTATGTAATGAATTATCCCCAAAGTTAGTGGCTAACTTCAACAATAGACCTACAGTTTCTGCACATCAAGAATTCAGTAGTGGCTTAGTTGGGAGGTTCTAGTACAGAGTCTCTCAAAATGTCAGCTAGACACTTAAAAAGAAGCTAGACACAGGGATGCCTGTGTCTCAGTTGGTTAAACATCTGGCTCTTGGTTCAGGTCACGATCTCATGGTTTTGTGAGTTCAAGCCCTGAATGGGGCTCTGTGCTAACAGTGCAGAGCCTACTTGGGATTCTTGGTCGCCCTCTCTCTCTGCCCCTCCTCTGCTCACAGAGAGTCTCTGTCTCTCTCAAAATAAATAAACAAACTTAAAAAAATTTCTTAATAAAAAAAAGCTAGACATAAAGACCACATATTTCATGATTCCATTTAGATTGAGTTTTCTGAAAAGACAAATATATAGACACAGAAAATACATTAGTGGATGCCTGGGGCTGGTAGAGGAGAGGGAAGTAACTGCTAATGGGCATGGGGTTTATTTTGGCATGATGGAAATATTCTAAATTTAGATTGTGGTCATAATTGCTCAAGTCTATACATTTACTAGAAATCATTGAATTTTACACTTAAGATTACTGAATGTTATGGTAAATAATCTATAACCTCAATAAACCTATCTTTAAAAGGAGTGTCAGCCAGAACTACAGTCATCTAGAGGCTTGACTGAGACTAAAAGACTTTTCAAGATGACACACTGTCGTGGCTGGCAAGATGATACTAGTGGCCTCAGTTCCTCACTGTGTCCTCTCCTCAGGGCTGCATGAGTGTATTCAAGACCTAGCAGTTGGCTTCCCAAGAGCAAGTGATCCAAGGGAGAGATCAAGGTAGAAACTGCAATATCTTTTATAACCTAGCCTCAGAAGTCACTTACCACCTCTTCCACCACATTCTGCTGGATACACAGGCTAGCCATGATTTATGGAGAATATTTCCCAAGAGAGTGAATACTAGGAAATGGGAATCACTGGGGGCCTTCTTGCAGGGTAACTGCCACACCACACAACTCAGGGATTTTATCTTCAAGTATCAAGAGGCATCATTTTTGTATATCTTATTCCTATCTACAGAGGTGAATGAATTTCTACTCACAAATATAGGTGCTATAATGTTGATCTTTGATATATCTGTGATTATCTGTTCTTTACTGGTGAACTATCTATATGTTTTAAATATTGAGTTTTAATATTGAGTTTAATATTGAGTTTCCCAAGTGAGTAATTTGTTTCAGGGATCTAATACCCATATTTTTGTTTATTTATTCATTTGTTTTAATTTTTACATTCTACATATGAGATCATATTGTATAAGTCTGATTCTGCTTTCCATTTCTTTTTTTAAATTTTTTTTAACTTTTTTTTTTTTTTGAGAGAGACAGAGACAGAGCATGAGCTGGGGAGGGGCAGAGAGAGAGGAAGACCCAGAATCTGAAGCAGGTTCCAGGCTCTGAGCTGTCAGCACAGAGCCCAACGTGGGGCTCAAACCCACGAACAGTAAGATCATGACCTGAGCTGAAGTCGGATGCTTAACCAACTGAGTCACCCAGGTGCCCCATCTACTTTCTATTTCTAATACCCATGTTTCTAAATGTTTCTTCTAGTTGTAGAGACCTTATAGTTTTCTTAGAGATGTCTAACAGTTTAAGCTGCTATTTTCTTCAGTTGATGGTAATGAACGCCCTGACTCCCTATTACCAATTCATTTTGCGAAGTCTATTATGCAGCCTGAAATTGATGTAATAGCAATGCCTTCATTGTTTTTGAGTCACAAGATGTAGTGGTAACGTATTTTAATCTAAAATATAGAGGGAATGATCCTATTTCAGTTATCTATTACTGTGTAACAAACTACTCTGAAACTTAGTGGTTTAAAACAACAATGATTTATCATTTCTTACACTCTATGGATTGGGCAAAGAGTTCTGCTGGTTTCACTTGGGCTCACTCGTGGATTTGCATTCAGCTGGAGGCATCACCTGGGATAGAAGGTCCAAGATGGCTTCATGGCTGAGAGTTGATGCTAGTTGTTAGCTGGGGTGCCTTGTTTTCCCTCACCACGGTCCCGCCCTAGGCTAGACAGACTTCCATACCAGTCTCAGGCCCAGGCTTGAAGATCATACACAGAGTTCCTTCCACCATGTTCCTTGGTCAAAACAAGTCACAGGGTCAACCCGATTCAAGAGAGAGGGCAATAAATCCCATCTTTTGATGGGAGGAACAGAAAAGTCATGTTACAATGGGATATAGGAGGAATTATTATAGCCATTTTTGCAAACAGTCTTTATTACAGACCCAAATTCTACCTCTGATCATTTCTATGACCACTGATTTATCATTTTTGCTTTGTTTGAATTAAGAATGCCCTTATAGGATGAAAATTTTTATGTATTTGCAATGATCCTTGCAGTTTTGCGATTTATAAGACATATATATTTGGTCATTCAGATGACCAAAATATATTTCTTATATATATTTTGTCTTCATCTGCAGTTCCACCCTCACAGCCCCCCAAACCCTTGGAATTTCCTAAGTGTCGAGAGTGATAAAAAGTGTCTCTTGAGGAGGTGACTTTTGGACCTCACCTAAGAATGGAGGCTGGTTGCCAGAGAAACAAGCCAGTGACTAGAGGATTGGTACTTTCAGTCCCACCCTGCTCCCACCTCACTTCCAGGGAGGAGAGAGGGGCTCAAGTTTGAACTAGCCTAAGGCCAATGACTTAATCAGTCATGACAATTAATGAAGCCTCCATTAAAAACTCAAGAAGGCAAAGTACTGGTCCTTTTTTGAAGAGCTCCCATGTTTGAGAAACCAGAACACTTCTACATGCCACCAAACTGGGCCCCAGGCTCCATGAAGACAGAGGCTCTTTCATTTGTGACCATGCCCTATGTATCTCTTCATCTAACTATTGGTTTGTATCTTTTGTCATATCCTTTAATAAACTGGTAAATGTAAGTAAATGTTTCCCTGAATTCTGTGAGCTCCTCTAACAAATGAATCTAACCTAAGGAGGAGGTCACTGGAACCTTTAATCAGTAGCTGGTTGGTTCAGAGGCACAGGTAACAGCCTGGGGCTTGCAACTAGCATCTGAAGTGGGGAGTGAAAGGCTGTCTTTCAGGACAACCCTTAATCTGAGAATCTGATACTATCTCTGCATAGATAGTATCAGAATTGAGTTGAATTCTTGGAGACCCTGCTGGTCTCTGAGAATTGCTTGATGTTGGCGGGGAGGTGGGGCATTGAAATTGAGTCCAGAACCCTAAAAGAATGTCCTTCTCTGCTAGAGACAGCATCAAATTACTATCTTCTTGGTGACTACACCTCAGAATTTTCACTACTTAACTCACACCTTAAACTTTTTAGCTTTTTGTCTCTAATATGGATACACTGAACACAGGGCAATTTTCAAACACCTTTTTGAGGAGGCAGAGATGAATCTTATAAGCAAGTGAATAAGGTAAATTGGTTTTTTTTTTAATTTTTTTTAATTTTTATTTATTTTTGAGAGAGACAGAGACAGAATGTGAGTGGGTTAGGGGCAGAGAGAGAGGGAGACACAGAATCTGAATCAGGCTCCAGGCTCTGAGCTGTCAGCACAGAGCCGGAGGCGGGGCTCGAACTCACAAGCTATGAGATCATGACCTGAGCCGAAGTTGGTCGCTCAACTGACGGAGCCACGCAGGTGCCCCAGGTAAGTTTTGATCTAGTTAGATTCTTTGTTGCCAGGATCTGAGAAGACTGATCATCTTAGAAGAATTGTAGCAAATGGCTCCTATCTTTGCAGGCGCTATTTATGATTGTACTGTGAAAAGTAAGATGCTCTACAAATATTATTGATTTTCTTAAATATCAATGTTTAATGGTTGATAAACATTTAAGTGAGAGCTTAAACGGAAACTAATTTTATCCAAAATATTTTGTCACTATAAATAATTGTTATGCAGAGTAGACTAGATATGAACTGACCCCTGCTTATCTTTCCAACTTCATCTTTCAGGATTCCTGACCTCTAAATATATATTGCAACCACCCTACAGTGCTAGTAGTTCCTTTGATCTTTCAGCCTCTGGAAACTTGCTACTTATCCTATGTAGGACTTCCCTAACCACTATCAGCACCACTTCCACCACACCCTTTGCCTGACTAATTCCTACTCTTCATTGAAAGTTCACTTCAGAAGCCCCCATCTCTGGGAAGCTTTGCCCACTGTTAATTAGATCCCCTGTTATGCATTCTGATAGGTATTTCCTTACCTTTCCTGTCCAGAGGGCAGGGACTGTGTCTTGATGCCAATTGTTGATTGCCTTCTCCCTTATCTGCTCTCTCCTCATTAGAATCTTGAGTTTTCAGCTGGGAAATAGTGTTGCTAATGAGATGTTAGCTGAAGGTGAAATACACAGCAGTTTCTGGAACTTTTTTTTTAAAGGGTAGCTATCATACCCTCTATGCCTCATCCTTCCTTTATCCTATTTCCCTAAAATATAGATGTGATGGCTGGAACAACATTTTGGAACATGAGGATGAGCTTCATCCCTAGGGATGGCAGAGTAGAAAGTTGGAAGCTTTCCACTGAGTCCCAGACAATCATGGAGCCCCCTCGCCAGCCATGGACTTCTACATCTAGATTTTTACATGAAAGAGAAATAAACCCCTGTCTTGTTTAAGCCACTGTTTTTTGTGCCTCTGTTAGAGCTGTACCTAATTCTAATTCATTTTTAGTTTTTTTTTTTTTATTTTAAAGCCTGGCAAAGTGCCTAGAACATAGTAAGAACTCAAGAAATGTTTATTAAGCCAAATAGTTATTAACTGTATTGGGGGTACATTATGTAAATTGAGTTAGTAAAAATCACCAATATTTTAGAACTTACATATCTTCCCAAAGCCTCGGAAAACAAAAAACCACATCCTCTGGGGGAGTGGCAGATGGTGGTTATGGGGATAGAAGGCTAGTGGCATTGAGATAAGGGATAAGAACTAAACAATAGTTGGAATTAGTTATCAAAGCTAGGTATGGCCTGCTGAGTGGTAAACAGACCATTCTATGCCTCTGGAGAAATGAATTAGTTTTGCTGGCATAGTTCTTGAAAAAATAAAATTTTAAATAGGGAGCAATAAGTTAACCTGGCCCTAGACTTACAGAATAAAATGAACATAGTGTTCTTACTGCCAAGAGAGCAGGCACTATGGTATTCAGATCACCAAGTACTGTATAGTACTCTTACGGATGGCTGAGATGGTCAGAGGACTGGCCCCCCCAACATCACATGCCCATAGAGAGGTGACAGGAGACAGAAATCAACACTTCCTCATGGTATCCCCTCCTGTAATAAAGAATTCGTATCTGGGGGCAGAAACAAGAAAGCTCTTAGGGGGTCTGGCTCCAACAGTGATGGTAGTGATGGCGTGTATGTACATGTATGAGGGTGTGCTGATATGTGTTATGGGTTAACAAAAAAAACTAAAGTTCTTTTTTTCCCTTTTTTTAATGTCTGTTATTTTTGAGACAGAGAGAGAGAGAGAGCATGAACAGGAGAGGGGCAGAGAGAGAGGGAGACAGAAACAGAAGCATTCTCCAGGCTCTGAGCTGTCAGTGCAGAGCCCGACGCAGAGCTCGAACCCACACACTGTGAGCTGAAGTCGGATGTTTAACTGACTGACCCACCCAGGTACCCCCAAAAAACTGAAGTTCTAAACTGACTCCTTTTAATCTAGTTCTAAATGTTGCAAGCACGTTTGTATAGGCATATTTCTGTGACCATGTATGAAACAAAATTATTACAAAATGTTCAGGAAGAAGAGCAGGGAAAATGGCGGCGTAGGAGGACGCTGGGTGCACCGCGTCCTGCTGATCACTTAGATTCCACCCACATCGGCCTAAATAATCCAGAAAACTGCCAGAAGACTAGTAGAATGGATTCTCTAGAGCCAAGCATAGACAAGAGACCCACGGAAGAGGGTAGGTGGGGCAGAGAGGTGGTGCGCAATACACGGACTGGCAGGAGGGAGCCAGGGCGGTGTAGGGGTAGCCTGCCCGGCAAGGCAGAGCCCCCAAAGTCTGGCTTGCAAAAGCTGAGTGGCCAGACGGGGTGTGTTCTGACAGCCAGCGGGGCTTAACATCTGGAATGTTATAAGTCCACAGCTCTGCTCGGAGAGCTGGAGGGCTAGAGGACAATGGGAGGGAGAGTTGTGGAGCCCTGGAGGACAGAGCTCAGCTTGGCAGGGAACAAAGGTGCTGGGAAGCGCCATCTCCCTCGCCCATCCCCCAGCCAAAATCCCAAAGGGAACCAGTTCCCATCACAGAACTTGCTTGCACCGTGCAAACACGGATGCTGTGCTTCTGTGGATCCATCCCTCCGAGGGTCTGCCTCCCTCCCGGTGCCACAGGGCCCCTCCCGAAGCAGACCACCGGAGGCAAAGCAAGCTGAGTCTGCTCCTCCAGCCCCTGTGCACCTTGCCAATCCACCCCGGCTAATACACCAGATCCCATAGAAGCAGCACCACAAGCCTGTCAGTGTGCAAGTAGCCCAGACAGGGGCCACACCACTCCACAGAGAGTCCTGCCTCTGGGAGAGGGGAAGATAAGGTACACACCAGTCTGACTGTGGCCCCAGTGGTGGGCTGGGGGCAGACATCAGGTCTGACTGCAGCCCCGCCTACCAATGCAAGTTACTCCAGACAGCACAGGGGAAGAGCCCTGCAGTTCCGCGCCACTCCAGGGACTATCCAAAATGATGAAACAGAAGAATTGTCCTCAAAAGAAACTCCAGGAAGTAGCGACAGCTAACGAACTGATCAAAAACGATTTAAACTATATAACAGAAAATGAATTTAAAATAATAGTCATAAAATGAATTGTTGGGCTTGAAAAAAGTATAGAGCACAGCAAAGGAAACAACCAACAAAACTAAAAGGCAACCAACGGAATGGGAAAAGATATTTGCAAATGACATATCGGACAAAGGGCTAGTATCTAAAATCTATAAAGAGCTCACCAAACTCCACACCCGAAAAACAAATAACCCAGTGAAGAAATGGGCAGAAAACATGAATAGACACTTCTCTAAAGAAGACATCCAGATGGCCAACAGGCACATGAAAAGATGTTCAGCGTCGCTCCTTATCAGGGAAATACAAATCAAAACCACACTCAGGTATCACCTCACGCCAGTCAGAGTGGCCAAAATGAACAAATCAGGAGACTATAGATGCTGGAGAGGATGTGGAGAAACGGGAACCCTCTTGCACTGTTGGTGGGAATGCAAATTGGTGCAGCCGCTCTGGAAAGCAGTGTGGAGGTTCCTCAGAAAATTAAAAATAGACCTACCCTATGACCCAGCAATAGCACTGCTAGGAATTTACCCAAGGGATACAGGAATACTGATGCATAAGGGCACTTGTACCCCAATGTTCATAGCAGCACTCTCAACAATAGCCAAATTATGGAAAGAGCCTAAATGTCCATCAACTGATGAATGGATAAAGAAATTGTGGTATATATACACAATGGAATACTACGTGGCAATGAGAAAAAATGAAATATGGCCTTTTGTAGCAACGTGGATGGAACTGGAGAGTGTAATGCTAAGTGAAATAAGCCATACAGAGAAAGACAGATACCATATGGTTTCACTCTTATGTGGATCCTGAGAAACTTAACAGGAACCCATGGGGGAGGGGAAGGAAAAAAAAAAAAAGAGGTTAGAGTGGGAGAGAGCCAAAGCATAAGAGACTGTTAAAAACTGAGAACAAACTGAGGGTTGATGGGGGGTGGGAGGGAGGGGAGGGTGGGTGATGGGTATTGAGGAGGGCACCTTTTGGGATGAGCACTGGGTGTTGTATGGAAACCAATTTGTCAATAAATTTCATATATATATAAAAAAAAAGAAAAAAGTATAGAGGACAGCAGAGAATCTATTACTACAGAGATCAAGGGACTTAGAAACAGTCAGGAGGAGCTAAAAAATGTTGTAAATGAGCTGTAAAATAAAATGGAGGTAACCACAGCCCGGATTGAAGAGGCAGAGGAGAGAATAGGTGAATTAGAAGATAAAATTATGAAAAAAGAGGAAGCTGAGAAAAAGAGAGATAAAAAAATCCAGGAGTATGAGGGGATAATTAGAGAATTAAGTGATGCGATAAAATGTAATAATATATGCATAATTGGGATTCCAGAGGAGGCAGAGAGAGAGAAAGGTGCTGAAGGTATACTTGAAGAAATCACAGCTGAGAACTTCCCTGATCTGGGGAAGGAAAAAGGCATTGAAATCCAAGAGGCACAGAGAACTCCCTTCAGACTTAACTTGAATTGGTCTTCTGCATGACATATCGTAGTAAAACTGGCAAAATACAAGGATTAAGAGAAAATTCTGAAAGCAGCTAGGGATAAATGTGCTCTAACATATAAAGGGAGACCAATAAGACTAGTGATGGATCTATCTAGTGAAACTTGGCAGGCCAAAAAGGAATGGCAGGAAATCTTCAATGTGAGGAACAGAAAAAATACACAGCCGAGAATCCTTTATCCAGCAAGGCTGTCATTTAGAATAGAAGGAGAGATAAAGGTCTTCCCAAACAAACAAAAACTGAAGGAATTTGTCACCACTAAACCAGCCGTACAAGTGATCCTAAGGGGGATCCTGTGAGACAAAGTACCAGAGACGTCACTACAAGCATGAAACCTACAGACATCACAATGACTCTAAACCCATATCTTTCTATAATAACACTGAATGTAAATGGACTAAATGCTCCAACCAAAAGACATAGGGTATCAGAATGGATAAAAAAACAAGACCCATCTATTTGCTGTCTACAAGAGACTCATTTTAGACCTGAGGACCCTTCAGATTGAAAGTGAGGGGATGGAGAACTATCTATCATGCTACCAGAAGTCAAAAGAAAGCTGGAGTAGCCATACTTATATCAGACAAACTAGACTTCAAATTAAAGGCTGTAACAAGAGATGAAGAAGGGCATTATATAATAATTACAGGGTCTATCCATCAGGAAGAACTAACAATTATAAATGTCTATGAGCTGAATACGGGAGCCCCCAAATATATAAAACAATTACTCACAAACATAAGCAACCTTGTTGACAAGAATGTGGTAATTGCAGGGGACTTTAATACCCCACTTACAACAATGGATAGATCATCTAGACACAGGATCCATAAAGAAACAAGGGCCCTGAATGATACATTGGATCAGACGGACTTGACAGATATATTTAGAACTCCGCATCCCAAAGCAACAGAATATACTTTCTTCTCGAGTGCACATGGAACATTCTCCCAGATAGATCACATACTGGGTCACAAAACAGTCCTTCATGAGTATAAAAGAATTGAGATCATACCATGCACACTTCCAGACCACAATGCTGTGAAGCTTATAATCAAGCACAGGAAAAAGCCTGGAAAACCTCCAAAAGCATGGAGGTTAAAGAACACCCTACTAACGAATGAGTGGGTCAACCAGGCAATTAGAGAAGAAATTTAAAAATATATGGAAACAAATGAAAATGAAAATACAACAATCCAAATGCTTTGGGATGCAGAGAAGGCAGTTCTGAGAGGAAAATACATTGCAATCCAGGCCTATCTCAAGAAACAAGAAAAATCCCAAATACAAAATCTAACAGCACACCTAAAGGAAATAGAAGCAGAACAACAAAGTTACCCCAAACCCAGCAGAAGAAGAGAAATAATAAAGATCAGAGCAGAAATAATATAGAATCTAAAAAAATTGTAGAGCAGATCAATGAAACCAAGAGTTGGTTTTTTGAAAAAATAAACAAAATTGATAAACCTCTAGCCAGGCTTCTCAAAAAGAAAAGGGAGATGACCCAAATAGATAACATCATGAATGAAAATGGAATTATTACAACCAATGCCTCAGAGATACAAACAATTATCAGGGAATACTATGAAAAATTATATGCCAACAAATTGGACAACCTGGAAGAAATGGACAAATTCGTAAACACCCACACACTTCCGAAACTCAAACAGGAAGAAATAGAAAGCTTGAACAGACCCATAACCAGCAAAGAAATTGAATCAGTTATCAAAAATCTCCCAACAAATAAGAGTCCAGGACCAGATGGCTTCTCTGGGGAATTCTACCAGACATTGAAAGCAGAGATAATACCTATCCTTCTCAAGCTATTCCAAAAAATAGAAAGGGAAGGAAAACTTCCACTCATTCTATGAAGCTAGCATTGCTTTGACTCCCAAACCAGACAGAGACCCAGCAAAAAAAGAGAACTACAGGCCAATATCCCTGATGAATATGGATGCAAAAATTCTCAACAAGATACTAGCAAATCGAATTCAACAGCGTATAAAAAGAATTGTTCACCATGATCAAGTGGGATTCATTCCTGGGCTGCAGGGCTGGTTCAACATTCGCAAATCAATCAACGTGATACATCACATTAATAAAAGAAAAGATAAGAACCATATGATCCTGTCAATTGATGCAGAAAAAGAATTTGACGAAATTCAGCATCCTTTCTTAATAAAAACCCTGGAGAAAGTTGGGATAGAAGGAACATATTTAAATATCATAAAAGCCATTTATGAAAAGCTCACAGATAACAGCATCCTCAATGGGGAAAAACTGAGAGCTTTCCCCCTGAGATCAGGAACATGACAGGGGTGTCCGCTCTCACCACTGTTGTTTAACATACTGTTGGAAGTTCTAGCATCAGCCATCAGACAACAAAAGGAAATCAAAGGCATCAAAATTGGCAAAGATGAAGTCAAGCTTTCACTTTTTGCAGATGACATGATATTATACATGGAAAACCTGATAGACTCCACCAAAAGTCTGCTAGAAATGATACATGAATTTAGCAAATTTGCAGGATACAAAATCAATGTACAGAAATCAGTTGCATTGTTATACACTAATAACGAAGCAAGAGAAAGACAAATAAAGAAACTGATCCCATTCACAACTGCACCAAGAATCATAAAATATCTAGGAGTAACCCTAACCAAAGATGTAAAAAGATCTGTATGCTGAAAACTATAGAAAGCTTATGAAGGAAATAGAAGAAGATATAAAGAAATGGAAAAACATTCCGTGCTCATGGATTGGAAGAATAAATATTGTTAAAATGTCAATACTACCCAAAGCTATCTACACATTCAATGCAATCCCAATCAAAATTGCACCAGCATTCTTCTCGAAGCTATAACAAGCAATCCTAAAATTTGTATGGAACCACAAAAGACCCCAAATAGCCAAAGTAATATTGAAGAAGAAGACCAAAGCAGGAGGCATCACAATCCCAGACTGTAGCCTCTACTACAAAGCTGTATCATCAAGACAGCATGGTATTGGCACAAAAACAGACACATAGCCCAATGGAATAGAATAGAGACTCCAGAATTGGACCCACAAAGGTATGGCCAACTAATCTTTGACAAAGCAGGAAAGAATATCCAATGGAAAAAAGACAGTCTCTTTAAATGGTGCTGGGAGAACTGGACAGCAACATGCAGAAGAATGAAACTAGACCACTTTCTTACACCATTCACAAAAACAAACTCAAAATGGATAAAGGACCTGAATGTGAGACAGGAAACCATCCAAACCCTAGAGGAAAAAGCAGGAAAAGACCTCTCTGACCTCAGCCGCAGCAATTTCTTACTTGACACATCCCCAAAGGCAAGGGAATTAAAAGCAAAAATGAACTATTGGGACCTCATGAAGATAAAAAGCTTCTGCACAGCAAAGGAAACAATCAACAAAACTAAAAGGCAACCAACGGAATGGGAAGAGATATTTGCAAATGACATATCGGACAAAGTGCTCGTATCCAGAATCTATACAGAGCTCACCAAACTTCACACCCAAAAAACAAATAATCCAGTGAAGAAATGGGCAGAAAACCTGAATAGATACTTCTCTAAAGAAGACGTCCAGATGGCCAACAGGCACATGAAAAGATCCTCAACATCCCTCCTCATCAGGGAAATACAAATCAAAACCACACTGAGATATCACCTCACGCCAGTCAGAGTGGCTAAAATGAACAAATCAGAAGACTATAGATGCTGGAGAGGATGTGGAGAAACGGGAACCCTCTTGCACTGTTGGTGGGAATGCAAACTGGTGCAGCCACTCTGGAAAGCAGTGTGGAGGTTCCTCAAAAAATTAAAAATAGATCTACCCTATGACCCAGCAGTAGCACTGCTTGGAATTTACCCAAGGGATACAGGAGTGCTGATGCATAGGGGCACTTGTACCCCAATGTTTATAGCAGCACTCTCAACAATAGCCAAATTATGGAAAGAGCCTAAATGTCCATCAACTGATGAATGGATAAAGAAATTGTGGTTTATATACACAATGGAATTACTACGTGGCAATGAGAAAGAATGAAATATGGCCTTTTGTAGCAACATGGATGGAACCGGAGAGTGTTATGCTAAGTGAAATAAGTCATACAGAGAAAGACAGATACTATATGTTTTCACTCTTATGTGGATCCTGAGAAACTTAACAGAAACCCATGGGGAGGGGAAGGAAAAAAAAAAAAAAGAGGTTAGAGAGGGAGAGAGCCAAAGCATAAGAGACTCTTAAAAACTGAGAACAAACTGAGGGTTGATGAGGGGTGGGAGGGAGGGGAGGGTGGGTTATGGGTATTGAGGAGGACACCTTTTGGGATGAGCACTGGGTGTTGTATGGAAACCAATTTTACAATAATTTTCATATTAAAAATAAATTAATTAATTTAAAAATGTGTCAGGATATGTTAAGGTTTTATTGTGTTCTTAAAAAACAGATTATAAAAAGAAATCACTGTCTACCAATGGATAAATGGATAAATAAACCATGGTATATATATTGTATATATATATAATTATATATATAATATATATATATAATATACATGATATAATATATATACATATATATAAAATATTACTTAGCCATAATGAGGAATGAAGTACTGATACATGCTATAATGTGAGTGAACCTCAAAGTATGCTCAGTGAAAGAAGCCAGACACAAAGGTTGCATATTGTATGATTCCATTTGTATGAAATAACAACAATATATAAACCCATAGAGACAGAAAACAGATTAATGGTTTCCAGGAGACGAGAATGGAGGAATAGGTAGTAAATGTTTAATGGGTACTGGATCTCCTTACATGATGATGAAAATGTTTTTGAGCTATATGCCCTTGACTATTCACTTTTAAATGACTAATTTTATGTTATGTGAGTTTCACTTCAATTAAAAAAAAAAAAGAAAAGAAACAGGGGCACCTGGGTGGTTCACTCCATTAAGCATCTGACTCTTGATATTGGCTCAGGTCATGATCTCGTGGTCATGAGACTGAGTTCTGCATCAGGCTCTGTGCTGACAGTGTGGAGCCTGCTTCAGATTCTCTCTTTCGCTCTCTCTCAGCCCCTCCCCCGCTCACACATGCTCTCTCAAAAGAAAGAAGAAGTAAAAAAGGAAAGAAAGAAAGATAAGGAAAGAAAGAAAGAAAGATAAGGAAAGAAAGAAAGATAAGGAAAGAAAGAAAGAAAGAAAGAAAGAAAGAAAGAAAGAAAGAAAGAAAGAAAGAAAAGAGACAGCCATATATTTTCTGGATTAAAAACAAACTAGTACAAAAAAAATCTGGAAGGTGTTTTAACAGGTCTTATATTCTAGTTGGCAGAATTATGAACAAGTTTGATTTTAATCTTTTTGCATATTTGTTTCCAATTTTTCCACATTAAACATATATACATTGCTTTTATATTGAGAAAACATGTAATGATTAAAATTTTTTTTTAATTTTGTTTTTTATGTTTATTCATTTTTTGAAAGACAGAGAGAGACAGAACACAAGCAGGGGTGGGGCGGAGAGAGAGGGGGACACAGAATCTGATGCAGGCTCCAGACTCTGAGCTGTCAGCACAGAGCCCGACGTGGGGCTCAAACTCACAAACCGCGAGATCATGACCTGAGATGAAGTCGGACGCTCAACCGACTGAGCCACCCAGGCGCCCCTAAAATTTTAAACAAAGGGTGGCCTTTCAAGTCTACAAAGAGGTTAAATTTAAAAACTAGAAAACCATGTTCGTGATTAATATGTAATCTATGTCAGTTTTCTTATTGCAGAATTAGATCTTAAATGAGAATATAAGGAGTTGATGGAATATATTTTACTATTTTTAAAATATAATCATTTGCATACACTTGTACATAGAATTTCAAATATGAATACAAATGCCACATCTAAATTTGTTTTAAAATGTCAGTAGGTTCTATACTCTGAGTAAATCTACACAGAGTATGTGTTGAGATACCTAAGGGGATCAGATACCCACTGGGCCTTTGATCTTGGAGCTAATGATGACTTCCATAGCCCTACAACAGCATCAGGAGGCCTAACCCCAAGATCTCACCATCTTTGAAAAGTGGTTGAGGAGCCAATGGGAGCTCTAAGGCTCATACCTCTTTAGCAGTAGGGGCCAGAGACAGATCCACCATATCTACAGTTGATTTTGCTTGTCGGTTTTTTCTTTGCTCACTCCTCTCCCCGCCCCCACCACAACTGCACCTCAATTCAACTTTTCAAAATCCAGCTTAAAAATCACCTCCTGGGTAAAATCTTCCCTCCCCGGTGATATCAATCAAATACATTGATCCCACCTTATGATCCCATAAGTCTTTGTGCCTCCATTATAGGATTAATCACATTATTTCTATTAAACTGTACTTTTTGAAAAGTTAAGCCTTGGTGGCTTAGTCGGTTGAATGTCTGACTTTGGCTCAGGTCATGATCTCACAGTTCATGATTTCAAGCCCTACATTGGGCTCGCTGCTGTCAGTGCAGAGCCTGCTTCAGAACTTCTGTCCCCCGCTCCCTCTCAAAAATAAATAAATCTTAAAAAAAAAAAGACAAGAAAAGTTAAAAAGCACTACTTCCATGCAAATATAAAAAAATTATGCCAAATTTTATTCAACTCATTAATGAAGGAACCAATAAGATGTTAAAACTAGTTCAAATGAGAATTTGACATACAGATTTATATTCTCTGACAAAGCTCATTTGCATTGCTATGACCATGAATTATCTGTATTGCTATCAGTTCTCTAAAATTTAACTTCTATTCTCACAGTTTTAAAGTATCCTCGGGGAACCTGACTGTCTCGGTGGGTAGAGCATGTGACTCCTAATCTCAGGGTTGTAAATTTGAGCCCCACATTGGGTGGAGAGATTACTTAAAAGTAAAATCTTAAGGGGGTCTGGGTGGCTTAGTCAGTTAAACAGCTGACTCTTGATTTCGGTTCAGGTTTTTGAGACTGAACCCCAAGTTGGGCTCTGATAGTGTGGAGCCTACTTGGGATTCCCTCTCTCTCCCTCTTTTTCTGCCCCTCCCCTGCTCACAACGACTCTCTCTCAAAATAAGTAAATAAATAAATATAAAAAAATATTTGTGCCACAGAACTTATTATCCACAGGCCAATGGCCAAAGCTCTACTATGTTTTGGTTTCATAAAAGTAATGTGATCTTATAATGCATGGTGTTTCAAAGCCAGTCTTCAGGTAAGAAATCATTAAAATTGGTCAAGTAAAGTATGAACAAAAATAGAATAACCATATGATTCAGCAGTTCACTTCTGGGTATTTATCTGAAGAAAACACTAATTTGAACAGATTTTTGCACCCCCATGTTCATTGCAGCATTATTTACAATAGCCAAGATAGTGAAACAACCTGTGTCTATTGATGGACGAATAGGTAAATTGTAATACACACACACATACACATACACACACACAAATATTATTCAACCATAAAAAGGATGAAATCTTACTATTTGCAACAACATGGATGGACCTTGGGGGCATTATGCTAAGTGAAATAAGTCAGAGAAACACAAATACCATGTGATCTTTCTTATATACGAAATCTAAAAACAAAAACCCAAGGTCATATACAGAGAACAGATTAGTGGTTGCTAGACTTGCAAATAACAGAGAACCAGAAGAGAGACATTTCCATCTGGATGCATTCAGAAAAGAATGTTGGAGAACTATAATAATGAAAGCAAATAACTCACTACTGGTTATGTCAGATCAATGCAGGACAAATTCAAAATGGACTTTTCACATATATATTCTATCTTGAGATATTCTATGCCTTATAAATTATGTTGTAGGTAAAGACCTATTTTAGCCTTATATATTTGACTTCTTTTTTAAAAAATCCAAACATTTCTCTCCACAGAAATCATACCACTTTATTGTTAGGCATAAAATCTCCTAGTTAATTTTTGGAATGACATGTAGGTGTTTCGTTTTTAATACTGTTTTCCAAAGACTGCTGGGGAAGATGGCAGAGTAGGATGATCCTAAACGTACCTCATCCCACAGATACAACTGAGTAACACTCACATCAGTGTGATTCATCCAGAAAATGAGCCAAAGACCTGCAGAACAGACTCTCCACAGCTACACATAGAGGAGAGGCCACATTGAAAACAGTAGGAAGGGTAGAGACATGGTTGGGAACCAAGCTGACCCACAAGACTGTCATGGGAGGGAGGGCCACCACAAGTGTGGAGGAGGAAGAGGAGCAGAGCCCACACCAGCACCCCAGTGTGGGAGACCCACACTGGGAAAATGAATCCCTGTAAGATTTGGCTTTGAAAACTAGAGGGGCTTCACTTTGCAAGTTCTTATAATCAGTGCAGTTTAACACCTGGAACTTTAAAAATCAGCTGGCAAGGCTCTGGGAGAGCCAGAGAGCAATAGGAAATAGAATCCCTACTCTTATAAAAACAGCACTACAAACAGTCCCTCTGAGATACAGCATGGAAGCAGCGGTTTGAAAAACACCCAGGGTATACATGAAGGAGATTTTTTTACTAATCTCAGAGCATGTACTGAAGAGACAGAGATTTTTGGGAGACTTCTCCAGGAACAAAAGAACGGGCTGGCACTATTGCCTTCCCTCATCCCCCAGCCTAGATACGTGGACACCTGCAGGAACATTGCCAACAGTCTCCACCTAGCTTTCTAACAGCGTGCCCTTCCCCCACTCTCTCTGCAGACTTTCCTTCTCCAACCTGGCATTAGTAGCTCTCCAAATCAGTGTCAGGCCTGCTCCCATAGCAGACCTGTGCAAACCTTGCTAACACCACCTGCCCTGCCTCTGCATTCTCCTGCAGACCTGCCCCCTCTAATGAGGCCTCAACAGCTGTACATCCAACGCAGAACCACAATCATGGCATTGTGTAACCGGCCCAAAGTGACTCTTGCCTTGGGAAGAGGGAAGATAACCACACACACCAGTTTGACTATGGCCCCAGCAGTGCGCTGGTGGCAGACATCTGGTCTGAGTGCAGCCCCACCCCCCCCCAACAAAAGCCTCCCAGGAAATAACAGAGGGAGAGCGCCCTGCAGTTCAGTGTGACCACAGCTCTGGCAAATGCCTGATCTTACACAACTCAAGCCCAAGATGACCCCAGACTTTCCCCTTAAAAACACAGGGACCAAGCCCTGCCCACAATAGGCAGAGAGCCATTGCAGATGACTGAACTGAAGGCAAATGTGCCATAGAAGGGTAGATGCAACATATATAGGAGACACCCCTGAAGGACCAGATTATGGTGAACAGGGAACATCGCACTGCAGGGCACCACAGGACCTCTTCTTCATAAGGTCACTACTCACAAAAGCAGGAGACATAGTTGACTTTCCTAACACATAGAAACAGACACAGAGAGTTAGACAAAAAGGGGAGACAGAGCACGATGTCTCAAATGAAACAAAAGGACAAAATCACAGCAAGAGAGTCAAATGAAACAGAGATAAGTAATATGCCTGATAGAGAATTTAAAGTAATGGTCATAAAGTTACTCACTGGACTTGAGAAAAAAGTGGAGGATCTCAGTGAGATCCTCAGTAAAGAGATAGAAAATATTTAAAAAAATCAGTCAAATATGAAGAATTCAATAACTGAAATTAAAAATACACTAGAGAGAATAAACAGTATACCAGAGGAAGCAGAAAAATGGATCAGCAACCTGGATGACAGAATAACAGAAAGCAATCAAGCTGAACAGGAGAGAGAAAAAAGATTAATAAAGAATGAGAATAGATTAAGGAAACTCAACAACACCACCAAATACAACATTCTCATTATAAGAATGCCAGAAAGAAAGAAAGAGAAAAGGGAGCAGAAAATGTATGTGAAGAAAAAAATAGCTGAAAACTTCCCTCAACTAGGGAAGGAAACAGTCTAGTGCCAGGAGGCACAGAGAGCTCCCAAAATAATCACCAAAGAAGGTCCACACTAAGACACATAGTAATTAAAATAGCAAAGAGTAGTAATAAACAGAGAAGTTTTTAAAAATTTTTTAAATTTATTTATTTTGAGAGAGACAGAGACAGCATGAGCAGGGGAGGAGCAGAGAGAGAGGGAGAAAGAATCCCAAGCAGGTTCTGCACTGTCAGCACAGAACCCAATGTGGGGCTCGAACTCATGAAATCATGAGATCATGACCTGAGCCAAAACCAGGATTCAGATGTTTAACTGACTAACCCACCCAGGTGCCCCATAAACAGGGACTTTTAAAAGAAGCAAAAGAAAAGAGAAAAGTTACATGCAAGGGAAATTCCATAAGGCTATCAGCTGATTTTTCAGCAGAAACTTTGCAGACCAGAAAAGAGTGGCATATGTTCAAAGAGCTGAAAGAAAAAAAAAACCTACAACCAAGAATACTCTATCCATCAAGGCTATCATTCAGAATAAAGAAAGAGATAAAAAGTTTTCCAAATAAACACAAGTTTCCCACTAAATCAGTTTCACAAGAAATGTTGAAAGGGATTCTTTGAAATGTTAAAGGATTCTTTGAGTGGAAAGGAAAGACCATAAGCAGAAGTAAGTAAGCAGAAAACACAAAAACAGTAAAATTAAGTCTGTCTATAAAAATCAGTCAAGAGAGGGGCATCTGGCTGGCTCAGTTGGTAGAGTGTGTGACTCTTGATCTTGGGGATGTGAGTTGGAGCCTCACATTGAGTGTGGAGATTATTTAAAAAATAAAATCTTTAAAAAAATCAGTCAAGGGATTCACAAAATAAAACGATGTAAAGTATGCCACAATATGCCTAGAAGTCCAGGGGAAGAGAAATAAAAATCCAGTGCTTTTAGTACAGGTTCAAACTTAACCAACTTAATATAGACTATTATATACACAAGATATTATATATAAATCTAATAGTGGCCACAAATCAAAAAACCAGTAATAGGTATACAAAATAATAATAATAATAATAATAATAATAATAATAATAAAGAAAAGGTATTCAACTATATGAATAAAGAAAGCCAGCAAACCAGGAGAGAAGAGAGCAAGAGAAAAAAGGAATGGAGAAGAATTACAAAAACAACCATAAAACAAGTAACAAAATGGCAATAATTATTTTTGAATGTCAATAGACTAAATGCTCCAATCAAAAGATCTAGGGTAATGGAATAGACAAAAAAGCAAGACTCATCTATATGCTGCCTACAAGAGACTAATTTCAGACCTACAGACACATGCAGGTTGAAAATGAAGGGATGGAAAAACATTTATCATGCAAATGGAAGTGAAAAGAAAGCCAGAGTAGCAATAATTATATCAGACAAAATCGACTTTAAAACAAAGAATGTAACAAAAGACAAAGAAGGACACTACATAACCAAAAAGCGAACAATCCAACAAGAAAATATGACAATTGTAAATATTTATGTACCCAATATGAGAGCACCTAAATACATAACCAAAAAGCAAACAATCCAACAAGAAAATATGACAATTGTAAATATTTATGTACCCAATATGAGACCACCTAAATACATAAAGTACCTGTTAACAAATATAAAGGAAGTAATCAATAGTAATACAGTAACAGTAGGGGACATTAACACCCCACTTACATTGATGGACAAATCATCTACACAAAATCAGCAAGGGACAGTGGTTTTGAATAACATATTGAACTAGATGGTTCTAACAGATATATTCAGAACATTCCATCCTAAACCAGAACACACATTCTTTTCAAGTGCACATGGAACATTCTCCAGAACAGATCACATATTAGACCACAAAACAAGGCTTAACAAATTCTAAAAGATTGAAATCATGCCATGCATCTTTTCTGACCACGACGCTACAAAACTAAAAATCAACCACATGAGGGGCGCATGGGTGGCTCAGTCAGTCATGATCTCCCAGTTTGTGAGTTTGACCCCGTCGGGGTCTGTGCTGACAGCTCAGAGCCTGGAGCCTGCTTCAGATTCTGTGTCTCCCCTCTCTCTCTGCCACTCCCCCGCTCGCACTCTGTCTCTTTCTCTCTTTCTCTCTCTCTCTCTCAAAAAATAAACAAACAAAAAAAAATCAACCACAAGAAAAAATCTGGAAAGAACGCAATTATATTGAGATTAAATAACAGGCTACTAAACAGTGAATGTGTCAACCAAGAAATCAAAGAGATTGGGGCGCCTGGGTGGCGCAGTCGGTTAAGCGTCCGACTTCAGCCAGGTCGCGATCTCGCGGTCCGTGAGTTCGAGCCCCGCGTCGGGCTCTGGGCTGATGGCTCAGAGCCTGGAGCCTGTTTCCGATTCTGTGTCTCCCTCTCTCTCTGCCCCTCACCCGTTCATGCTCTGTCTCTCTCTGTCCCCCCAAAAAAAATAAACGTTGAAAAAAAAATTAAAAAAAAAAAGAAATCAAAGAGATAATCAAAAAAAAAAAAAAAAAAAAGGAAGACAGGGGCGCCTGGGTGGCTCAGTCGGTTAAGCGTCTGACTTTGGCTCAGGTCATGATCTTACAGTTTGTGGGCTCAAGCCCCACATCAGGCTTTGTGCTGACAGCTCAGAGCCTGGAGCCTGCTTCGGATTCTGTGTCTCCCTCTCTCTCAGTCCCTCCCCCACTCATGTTCTGTCTGTCTGTCTGTCTCTCTCAAAAATAAGTAAACATTAAAAAAAATGTTTTTAAACATAGGGAGACAGATGAAAATGAAAACACAATGGTCCAAAATCTTTGGGATGCAGCAAAAGTTTTTCGAAGAGAGCAGTTCACAGCAGTACACGCCTACATTAAGAAGCAAGAAAAAGTCTAATCTCAAAGAAACAACCTAACCTTATACCTAAAGGAGCTAGAAAAAGAACAAGCAAAACCCAAAACCAGTAGAAGGAAATAATAAGAATTAAAGCAGAAATAAACAAAATAGAAACTAAAAAAATAGAGAGAATATATCAATGAAACTAGAAGCTGTTTCTTTGAAAATATCAACAAAATTGATAAACATTTATCAGACTTATAAAAAAAAGAACTCAAACAAAATTAGAAATTTAACAGTAGAAATAACAACTGACACCTCAGACATACAAAGGGTTATAAAAAAATATTATGAAAAATTATATGTCAACAAATCGACAACCTAAAAGAAATGGATCAATTTCTAGAAACATATAAACTACCAAAACTGAATTAGGAAGAAATAGGAAATTTGAACAGACTGATTACCAGCAATGAAATTGAATCAGTAATCAAAAAACTCCCGCAAACAAAAGTCAAGGACCAGATGGCTTCACAGGTGAATTCTAATAAACATTTAAAGAACAGTTAATACCTATTCTTCTCAAACCATCCCAAAAAGTAGAAGGAAATCTTCCAAATCCATTATATGAGGCCAGAATTACCCTGATACTACAGCATTACTCTGATACTATAGGACATTGTCTCTGATGAACATAGATGCAAAAATATTCAACAAAATATTAGCAAACTGAATCCAACAATACATTTAAAAAATCATTCACCATGATCAAGTAGGATTCATTCCTGGGATGCAAAAGTGGTTTAATATTTGCAAATCAATCAATGTGATACATCACATCAATAAGAGAAATGATAAACACCATATGGTCATTTCAATAGATGCAAGAAAAGCATTTGACAGAGTAAAAGATCCATTTATGATATAAACCCTCAGCAAAACAGGTTTAGAAGGAAGATGCCTCACCATAAAGGCCATCTTTGAAAAACCCAGAGCTAACCACATACTCAATGGTGAAAAACAGAGCTTTTCCCCCAAGATCAGGAAGAAGACAACTCTCATTACTACCCTCACCACTTTTATTCAACACAGTACTGAAAGTCCTAGTCACAGAAATTAGGCAAAAAAAAGGAATAACATGCATCCAAATTGGTAAGGAGGAAGTAAAACTTTCACTATTTGCAGATGACATGATACTGTATGTAGAAAACTCTAAAGACTCCACCAAAAATTACTAGAACTGATAAATGAATTCAGTAAAGTTGTAAGATACAAAATCAATATACAGAAATCTGTTGCATTTCTATACACAAATGATGAAGCAGCAGAAAGAAAAATTAAGAAAGCAATCCCATTTACAATCACATCAAAAAGAATAAAATACCTAGGAAAAATCTTAACAAAAGAGGTGAAGACTTGTACACTGAAAACTATAAAACACTGAGAAAAGAAATTGAAAAAGACACAAACAAATGGAAAGATACTCCATGCTCATGGATTAGGAGAATAGATAATGGTAAAATGTTGGTAGTACACAAAGCTATCTACAGATTCAATACAATCCCTATCAAAATAGCAACAACATTTTTCACAGAACTAGAACAAATAATCCTAAAATATGCATGGAACACATAAGACCCAAATAGCCAAAGCAACCTTGAAAAAGAAGAAAGCTGGAGGTATCACAATCCCAGATTTCAAGATATACCAGAAAGCGATAATAATCAAAACATATGGTACTGGCACAAAAATAGACACATAGATCAATGGAACAGAATAGAACCCAGAAATAAACCCAAGATTATATGATCAGTTAATCTATGACAAAGGAGGCAAGAATATGCAATGGGAAAGAGGCATTCTTTTCAGCAAATGGAGTTGAGAAAATGGGACAGCTACATGCAGAAGAATGAAACTGAACCACTTTCCTACACCATACATGAAAATACATTAAAAATAGGTTGAAGACTGAAATGTCTGAAGCCATGAAAACCCTAGAAGAGGGCACAGGCAATAATTTCTTTGACATCGGCTATAGCAACATTTTTCTAGATAGGCCTCCTGAGGCAAGGGAAACCAAAGCAAAATTAAACTGTTGGGACAACATCAAAATAAAAAGCTTATGCACAACAAAAGAAAAAGCACAAAACAAAAAGACAACCTACTGAATGGGAACAAGATAGGTTAATTTTACCTATTTTTGAACTTTACATAAAAGGGATTATATAATGTGTTTTCTTTTGTATCTGGCTTCTTATGTACATTATGTTTTGAAATTCATAATGTTGCATATATCAATAGTCTTTTTTTTTACTGCTAAGTGGTGCTCCACTATATGAATATAACAGTTTATATAATTTATTGATGAACATATCCTTTGTTGGAACATCAATGGCCATATATCTTGTTGAAACAGACACCATTTTATTAATTTTCAGTGAGAAATGTAATAGGCTGGTGGCCCAGACAGTGGGGTCAATCTGACCAACCTGTTTTCTCCTTGTAGGTTCATGAGATGGGCAGCTAAATCTTCAGAAAGTGTCTGTAGGAGTCTGGAATAAAATAGAACAAAGGGAGTTTGCTAGATGATTCAAATATCTAACTCTCAACAGAGCTATTCTCTTTTTTTTTTAATTTTGTAAATGTTTATTTTTGAGAGAGAGAGAGAGAGAAACAATTCAGGCAAGGGAGGGGCAGAGAGAGGGAGACACAAAATCTGAAGCAGGCTCATGGCTCCACGCTGTCAGCACAGAGCCCATCGCGGGGCTCAAACCCACAAACCATGAGATCATGACCTGAGCCGAAGTCAGATGCTTAACCAACTGAGCCACCCAGGCGCCCCTCAACAGAGCCATTCTATCAAGAGGCTTGACATAAAGCTAGATGACTAGGACCAGTATTTTACCTCAGTGATTTTCCTTTGTTTCTGCACAGCTGATTCCATACCCTTAAGATTGATATATCCTCTCTTAAGACAATTCCATCTTAGGCATTTACTCTTTAAGAATATGCTCTGAGGGGTGCATGGGTGGCTCAGCCAGTTGAGGGTCCAACTCTTGATTTTGACTCAGATCATGATCCCAGGGTCACGGGATCGAGCCCTGTGTTGGGCTCTGCACTGAGCATCGAGCCTTCTTAAGATTCTCTCCCTCTGCCCCTCTCCCCTGCTTGCACTCTCTCTTAAAAAAAAAAAAAATGCTTTGAGTATCTCAGCTTTTGATTTTCAAATGAATTCTCTGAAGTCCCCTTTTCCTGCAACTCTCAGTTCTTGCATGGCAGACTTGCCTGTTACCTTGGCCAAAAGGATCACCTACAGGATACAGCCCATGTGTGGGTTAATGGTGCTCCAGCTACCTGGAGGAATCATGGGGAGTCAGTCCTCTCTGCCTTACTCTGAAAGGTTTGGAGGAAGACATTAAAAGTTGTCAAATGTGTAGATGTCCAGGATAGCCTATGAAGGAAATAACGGAATCAAATGCAAAATGATTTAAACAGACTAAAGCACAGAGCCAAACCAACAATGTAAATATAGAGAATTAGATATAGGTTCAAAAGAAATCAACCACAAGTATAGTTTTGGAAAACCCTGATTTGTGAACATTTCCACTTGAATACAAAGGTTTATAAAAACTGCAGTATTAATAGGAGCATAATTTTATTTTACTCTGCATTGATCCAGGGAATAATTTTCAGTCCTAGCTACTGTAATTTAAGAGAAATTATAATTCTAATAAGTAAATTCATAAAGAAATGACCAGCTAAGTGTTCTGCATCCAATTCTGATGTTTATGGAGACTTTTTCCCACACCATCAAGCAATTCCCTGACACTGGCTGCCTGTCCTACAATTCAGCTCAATTCTGACACTATCTACTCCAGATAGTGGCATATCCCACAGGTTAAGGGCTCGGTGCTACAAAACTATGCCTCCCAGCGCACTTCAGATGCTAATTGCAACTTCAGGTTGTCACCTGTGCTTCTGACTGAATGGCTATAAATCAGAGGTTCCCACAACCCCCTCCTTGGGTTCTATTAATTTGCTAGAGCCATTCACAGGGCCTAAAAAAGCAGCTTGCTCACTACATTACCAGTTTTTTATAAAGGGATTATAACTCAGGGACAGCCAGATGGAAGAGATGCATAGGGCAAGGTATAAGGAAAAGGTGCCGAGATTCCATGCCCTCTCTCAGTACCACCACTCTTCCCAATCTCCACATTTCATCAAACCAGAAGCTCTCTGAACTCTGTCCTTCTGGCCTTTATGGAGGTTTCACTGGCAATTAGCATTAGATTCAAACTCCAGCCCAGAAGTCAGGGGGGTTGAAACTAAAAGTTCCCACCCTCTAATCACATGACTGGAGCCCCTGGCAATCTGCCCCTATCCTTAGATTATGTCCAAAAGTTACTTCATTAACATCACAAAAGACACCTCTGTCACTCTTTTTTTTTTTTAGTTTATCAAAATGCTTTACTATTTTTTTATTTTTTAAATTAAATTCCAGTTATTTAGCATACAGAATAATAATAGTTTCAGGTGTACAATATAGTGATTCAACACTTACATACCACACCCGGTGCTCATCACAATAAGCACGTTCATTAATACCCATCACCTACTTCACCCATCCCCACCCACCTCTCCTCTGGTAACCACCAGTTTGTTCTCTATAGTTGAGAATTTGTTTCTTGGTTTGCCTCCCTCTCTCTTTTTTTCTCCCTTTGCTCATTTGCTTTGTTTCTTAAATTCCACATATGAGTGAAATAGTATGTTATTTGTCTTTCTCTGACTGACTTACTTTACTTAGCATAATACTCTCTAGCTCCATCTACATCATTGCAAATGGCAAGATTTTATTCTTTTTTATGACTGAGTAATATCCCATTATATATATATATATATATATATATATATTCCATTATATCTATATCTATCTATCTGTACACACACACTGCATCTTCTTTATCCACTCATCAGCCAATGGACCCTTGGGCTGTTTCCATAATTTGGCTATTGTAGATAATGCTGCTATAAACATTATGGTACATGTATTCCTTTGAATTAGTATCTTTGTATTCTTTGGGTAAATACCTGGTAGTACAATTGATGGGTTGTAGGGTAGTTCTATTTTTAACTTTTTGAGGAACCTCCATATTGTTTTCCACAGTGGCTGCACTAGTTTGCATTCCCAACAGTGCAGGAGGGTTCCCCTTTCTCCACGTCCTCACATTTTATTGTTAGTTTTAGGCATTTGGACAGGTGTAAGATGATATCTCATGGTGCTTTTGATTTACATTTCCTTGATGATCCGTGATGTTGAGCATCTTTTCATGTGTCTGTTGGCCATCTATAGGTCTTCTTTGGAAAAATGTCTATTCATGTCTTGTGCCCATTTAAAAAAAACTTTTAATGTTTATTTGTTTTTGAGAGAGACAGAGTGCGAGCGAGAAAGGGACAGAGAGAGAAGGAGACACAGAATCCAAAGCGGGCTTCAGGCTCTGAGCTGTCAGCATAGAGCCTGATGCAGGCTAGAACTCACAAGCCATGAGAGAATGACCTGAGCCAAAGTCAGACGTTTAACCAACTGAGCCACCCAGGCGCCCCTCTTCTGCCCATTTTTTAATTGGATTATTAATTTTTGAGTTTTATAAGTTCTTAATATATTTCGGATACTAACCCTTTGTTCGATATGTCATTTGCAAATATCTTCTCCCATTCCATAGGCTGCTTTTTAGTTTTACTGATGGTTTCCTTTACTCTGCAGAAGCTTTTTATGAAAGTTCAAAACTTTGGTTTTACTTTTGTTTCCCTTGCCTTCTGAGATGTATCTGGAAAGAAGTTGCTACAGCCAATGTCAAAGAGGTTACTATCTTTGTTCCTCTCTAGGACTGTTATGGTTTCAAGCCTCATATGTAGGTCTTTAATTCATTTTGAATTTATTTTTGTGTAAGGTGTAATAAAGTGGTCCAGTTTCATTCTGCTGCATGTTGCTGTTCGGTTTTCCCAATACCATTTGTTGAAGAGACTGTCTTTTTCCCATTGGATATTCTTTCCTGCTTTGATGAAGATTAATTGACCATATAGTTGTGGTTTTCTATTCTGTTCCATTGATCTGTATGTCTATTTTTGTGCCAATACCATACTGTTCTGATCACTGCAGCTTTGTAATATAACATAAAGTCTGGAAGTGTGATGCCTCCAGCTTTGCTTTTCTTTTTCAAGGTTTCTTTGGCTATTTGGGCTCTTTCATGTTTCCATACAAATTTTAGGATTGTTTGTTCCGGTTCTGCGAAAAATGCTGTTCGTATTTTGATAGGGATTGCATTAAATATGTAGATTGCTTTGGGTTTCTCTGTCACTCTTATCACTTAATAAATTCCAAGAGTTTTAAAAGCTTTGTGCCAGAAATAGGAATGAATCCCAAATATATATTTCTTATTACAAATCACTCTAACCCACCAGCAGTAAATTATTCATTCAACACATATTCAAGTATTTATTTTATTCCAGGCACTGTCAACTGGTGGGAGTACAGCAGTGAAGAAAAAGACTAAGGCTCTGTTTTATGGTTCTTACATTCCAGAAAGAAGATAGAAAATAGGCAAATAAAAATATACGTTGGCGGGGGGAGGAGTGCCTGGGTGGGTCATTTGGTTAAGCATCTGACTCTTGATCTCAGCTCCAGTCTTTTTTTAAAGTTTGTTTGTTTATTTATTTATCTAGAGAATGTATGTGCACAAGTGGGGGAGGGGCAAAGAGAGGGAGAGAGAGAATCCCAAGCAGGTTCTGCACTGTCAGCACAGAGCCTGACACAGGGCTCAAACTCACAAACCATGAGATCATGACCTGAGCCAAAATCAAGAATCTGATGCTCAACCAACTGAGCTACCCAGGCACCTCTCAGCTCAGGTCTTGATCTCAGGGTTGTGAGTTCAGGCCCCACATGAAGCCTACTTAAAAAAAATAATAAATAAATAAATAAATAAATATATATATATACACACACACACACACACATATATACATATATATACATATATACACACACATATGTTTATATATGCATATATATGTGTGTATATGTATAAATATGTATTTATATGTATATAAATACGTATTTATATATGTATATGTATGTGCTTATACATGTATATTTATTTATAAATATAAGTATATATATCTACATATATATGTATGTATATGTGTGTGTGTGTGTATATATATATATATATATATATTCCAGAGAAGTTTGATGAAGAAAAACTAAGTAAGGTAAAGGAGAAAAGAGAGAAAAGGGAAAGGCAATTTGAGATAGAGTGTCCAAAGAAGACCTCTCCAAACAGTGACATTTGAACAGAGACTTAAGTGATGCAAAGCATCAAGAGGTAAGAATGGCGTTTACATTTATAAATAGCTTAAAATTTTTTGAAGGAAGAGTAATATTTCATGACATTTGAAAAATTATATGCAATTCAAATTCCAGTGTTCAAAAATATTTGTTGGAGCACATCCACACCCACTCCTTTATATATCATCTGTGATCACTGTTGCACTATCACAGTAGCGTTGATTGGTTGCAACAGAGATGATATGGCCCACAAAGCCTGAAATATTTACTGTTTGATCCTTTATGGAAAATGTTGACCCCTTATATACGAGAGCAAGCCCTGCCAATATCCGGGGGGAGGGGGATGCTCTGGCAGAGACAATGGCAAGAGGAAAGGCCAGGACTCTGATTGGCCTGTGTTCAAAGAACTGCACAGAAGACAGTGTGGCTGACAGGCAGGGAGCAAAAGGGGGCTGGCAGGAAATGGTAGAAATGAGATCAGAAAGGGAACTGTAGGCCAGATATTCATGAGGTATAGAAGTAACTGACATGGGAAGCCACTGAAGGGGTTCTAAAAGAGAATGGCATGATTTGACAGCTGTCTGCATAATAGACCGGAGAGCAGTGGTTCTTACTTAACCTGTGGCCCATGGATAGGAAAAACATGCATCTTTATTGTCACCACACTGTAGCTGTAATTTAACACTACTAACATAATTAATTCAGTTATGAATTAGCCAACAAAACACAGTGACTTTGTCAATAATAGGAATCATAAATATTTTCATACCACAGTTATTGCAATTATCTTGAAATATCATGTATTAATAGCACAGAGAAATCTTTACTACACCTCTTCTGTATCTTATTTAATGCATTAATGAAGAAATAAATAGATATATGTTATCTCTATATTATATAGAGATACATAGCATTATTATATCACAAATTCAGTTTCTTCAATGTAATTCGTTTCCTGGTTAATGCATTGTGTTTTACTTTATGTATTTAAAAACACCCTTCTGGATTCCATATGCTTACCAGACTGCCAAAGCGGTCCAGGGCCCAAGAAAGGAATGGAAGCAGAAGGAAGCATTAGAAGGACTAAATTAGAGAAGACAGTACTAGGTGGGTCTAGGATAGCTGTTTTAACCTGCCCAGTACAGAGCAAGCACTGAATATATGTTAATTATTATTGCTACTATTAACATATTAGTGTATACTGTTATGGTCTTTTAGCTGTGTGTGATATATGCTACTTTGTGATTTGACTTTTTCCTGAAAAAATATATTGCAAACAACGTCCCTTGTCACTACGTTTTTTTAATATCACTTTAATGGTCAAAGTGTAGTTAACTGTATCTGGTGTCACTGCAATAGGCACCTTTGCAGTAGACATCTTTGCTGTATAACTATTGGCCATAAGGCAATTTTGCCATAAAAGGTAAAATAACTGGTTGACAATTTGGTGTCAATTCTTCATTGGCAAATCTTCCTTGACAGAGTTAATGTATTAAAACTAGCTGTCAGTTCAGTTTCATTTCTCCATTAACAAAGTTCCCATTTTTGTATTATACAAATCTTAACTAGCCCTCATAATTAACAGTATGTAAATATTAGCCAGCCCTCATAATGGTCTATAAAAAGTGATGGGTAGGGGCGCCTGGATGGCCCAATTAGTTAAGTAACTGACTAGTTCAGGTCATGATCTCATGGTTCGTGGGTTCGAGCCCAGCATGGGGCTCTCTGCTGTCAGTGCAGAGCCTACTTCAGATCCTCTGTCCCCCTCTTTCTTTGCTCTTCTCCAAGCTGGTGCACATGCGCACTCTCTCTCATGCTCTTGAAAATAAATAAACATTAAAAGTAACAAAATGGGGCATCTGGGTGGCTCAGTCTGGGTGTCTGACTTCAGCTCAGGTCACGATTTCACAGTTCATGAGTTCGAGCCCCGTTGGGGCTCTGTGCTGACAGCTCAGACTCTGGAACCTACTTCGGATTCTGTGTTCCCTGTTTCTCTGCCCCACTCCTGCTTGCACTCTCTCTCTGTGTCTCTGAAAAATGAATAAACGTTAAAAAACATAATGAAGTGATGAGTAATGGGGGTCTTAAGATAGTGGATGAAACAAGTATGTTTATTGGCTTGACAGAAAACACTGCGATAAAAACGTACTGAAAGTGTGAATTAAGAATGTAAAGCTAGAGCACACACAATACTAGAAGATGCTAACATGTCAATTACAATGATTACAAGCCTCCGTTACAAAGGCACTACAGCATTAGCATTTCTTCCACATTTCCCATAGAACTTTGGAATGTCTATCAACAGACATGTGACAATATGCCAAAAACAAATAACAGTGTGTGAAGCCTTCACAATGCAGTACAAGGCTTTTTTATTTTTCGTGATTTTACCATTTATGTTAAACTTGCCTTACGGCCAATTAGTTACATGACAAAAATGTTCGCAGCAAATATGCTTGCAGCAAAGATGGCTACAACAAAGGATGCTTAAGGCGAAAATACGTGGAACTGTTCATTGTAAAGATGTATCATTATTTATTCAATTAATCCTCAATCGTTGGAAATTTACATTTTTGGTTTTTTATTATAAAACAAACAAACAAACATTTAAACTCCAGCATTAAATATATACAACATTGTTATATTTTTTTTACATCCATGATTATTTCCTTAGGATAGATTCTAAAATTAGATTCTAAATTAGATTCTGAAATTTCCATTTCAGTTTCCTTCATATTTGGGATTTCATCTTTATTTCTTGGATCATATATACATGAGCAACTGTCTAACCCTCCTGATTCAATCCAACTACCCAAAGTTACCTCAAATCCACCTGCACACACCTTTTATCTGGTCTACTCTGACTTTCCATATAGAATTAAAACAGGAACCAAAACTAAATTCCAAGCATCCACTTGGTGGCAGTATTTCCTAAATATTGGGTAGAATGTCCGGGAGAAAATAAGTACTTTCTGTTATTTGAAGAGTACTTTCCATGTAAACCCAATCCTACAAAGTGATGTCCAATGTCACATGAATGGAAAGAGGTAGGATTGCTACAGGAAATACTTATTAGGTCAGTACAGCTGTATGGTAATTCTAGAAGTTTTCTTTGAGGGTTGCTTCAACAAATAGCTTCTTTCAAAATTTGTATGTTAATTTTTCTCACTAAAAAATAGCAGATAACAAAAATGTTTTGAAATAGAGAGAAGAAATCACATTTATTTTTAGTAACATAACCCATTAGCATGTTATTAAGTTTCTTTCTGGTCCTTTTTCCTCTAAGCATATTTTTATAGTTGCAATCAAACTGTACATAAAATTGACTTCTACTTTCCTCCAAATATTAATCACATTGAAAAATTAATATATTGAAATAAAATATATTAAAATGTTAATGGTACTTATTTCCAGGAGAAGTTATGGGCTTTATTGGTTATTTGCTTCTTTAAACAATTTTGTATTTTCTCCTTTTAAAATCAGAAAGAAATTAGTCCTAAAAATTCTATTTGGTTCCATTTGCATTCTATATAACCCAACATTTCTTTTATGTATGTATTTATGTATATATGTATGTACTGAGAAAGAGAGAGGGGGGAGAGAGGGATAGAGGGAGAAAAGAAGAGAGGGAGAGGCAGAGAGAAAGGGAGAGAGAATCTTAAGCAGGCTCTATGCCCAGTCAGGAGCCCAATGTGGGGCTCCATCTCAGGACCATGAGATAATGACCTGAGCCAAAATCAAGAGTCAGATGAGCTACCCACGCACCCCTAACCCAACATTTCTACCTCCAGATATATCCCCAACAGAAAGGCATAGAAACGTGTTTCATAAGGCAGGAACTAAATTGTTTATAGCAATATTATTTCCACTGTCAATTGATGACCTTGCTTCCTATTCATTGAGAAAACTTATGCAATCGCAAGAGCACTTCCACAAGCTATCTACCACCTCCCATCCACCGGCAACTGCACACACATGCTGGGCCTTCCCCCTGTTACCGTGAATGGAGGGATCATGCTATGGCCAGCCTGTCTGCTGTACCCTAGCTAGATCTTAACCCTCACACATATTCAAGAGCATGGGCTTTGGCAATTCTTTCCCCTCTGTCCTACATCTTTTCTTTTTTTTCTTTCTTTCTTTTTTTTTTTTTTTTTTTTGCTTTCCACTGGATTGTCCCCATCAATATACAAATAAACATGTGGTATTTGCCCCATCTTAAAAGAATCTCCCTTGACCCAAACTCCTTCTCCAGCTTCTACTCCTTTTCCTCCATCCCTTTACAAGAAAACTCAGCGGAATATATGCCTGCACTCATTGTTTCCCATTTCTCTCCTCCTGTTCCCTCTTAAACCTATCCAGTCAGGTTTGACCCCAGCACTCAAACTGAGGCTGTCCTCAAGGTCACCAAAGCCCCGATGCTACTAAACCCTAAGTTAGTTTTTCTGACATGATCTTATTTGACCTATGAACATTTGTTGTAGATGATCACTGTCTTTCTTCCTTGGACTAGAATCTCTTTTTGTTGTTCTCCCTTATTTTACTTCTAACCGTTCAAGGGCCCCAGGGCTTAGTTGGGTCTCCTCTTTTCAGCCAACACTCACTGAGATGATGATTTCATTTAGTTTCATGGCTTTAACTGCCATCTGTATTTAATGGACTTCCAAATTTAAGTTTCCAGCTGAGGCTTTTCCCCTGAACTCAAGACTCATGAGCTTCTGAAAGCCACTCACCACCACTAACACACATGCATGCACGTGCGTGCGCGCGCGCACACACACACACACACACACACACACACACACATCTGTTTCTCTTGCAGTTTTTCCTATCTCCACTAATGACAATTCCATCCTTCCAGGTGCTTAAGTCATTTTGACTTCTCTCTCACACCCCACATCTGGTTAATCATCACTTTTTGTTAGCTCTAGAATTTGGTCACTTCTCATAACTTCCACTGCTCCCACCCTGGTGCAAGCCACCATCAGCTCCCTATTAGATTACTGGAATAGCTTCACTTCTCTTCCTCTTTCTATTCTTTCCCCACTTCAGTTTGTTTTCCAGACAGCAACTGAAGTGATCCTTTATTTTAAAATAGTAAGTCATTGGGGCACCTGGGTGGCTCAGTCAGTTGAGTGACCGACTTCAGCTCAGGTCATGATCTCACAGTTTGTGAGTTTGAGCCCTGCATCCAGCTCTGTGCTGACAGCTCAGAGCCTGGAGGCTGCTTCTGATTCTGTGTCTCCCTCTCTCTGCCCCTCCCCCACTCATGCTCTGTCTCTCTCTGTCTCAGAAATAAATAAACATAAAAAATTTTTATTTTAAAATAGTAAGTCAGATTCTGTCACTCAAAACTTTCTGATGGTTCCCCATTTGGAACAAAACCCCAACTCCTTGCTGTGACCTACAGGATCTTGTCTTTATTAACTCTCTCACTTCTTTCCATCCCTTCAACTCCTCTCTCCTTTATTCTCCTCCAGCCATGGGGTAGGACCAGGTACAATCCTACCCCAGTACCCCAGGACCTTTTCATGTATTCTTTCTCTGGAGGTATCCTCCAGATATCCACAGGGCTAGCTCCCTTACTTCTTTCTCAAGTCTTTATTCAAAAGTCACCTTCTCTTTGAAGTCTTTCAATCCCACCCCAAAACATCATATCCCTCTTCCTGCTTTCTTTTTTCTCCTAAGTACCAGTTACTTTCTAATAATGTATATTTTGCTAATTTATTTATCTTCTCTCTCCAGTTGAATGTAGGCTCCACGCAGACAGGATCTTTGTTGGTTTTGTTCACTGACTGTTTTGTTCACTGAGACTTTGTTCCAAAGCCTAGAACATTGATGGCATATGATATAAGCTCCAGAAATACTCATTAAATTAACAAATGCATGAAGCGGGCAGTGGCAGAATGTAGAGGAAGGAGATGGGTTGCACAAAGAGAACTAAAATGATTGGTAGGCTGTGGGGTATGAGGATGGAGTCACATATGACCCTCAGTGCCTCAAGGGGCACTTGGATAACATGCTCTGAGATAAAGGAGGAATGAGGGTGGAAGGAGCTTGAGTAGTTTCATTTGGGATCTGCGATGCTTGTGTGTCATTCAGGTGCAAGTAGGCATCTGGAAATGAGTTCAGGTAAGTGGTCAGGAATGGAGATACAGAAGATAACCTTAAAGTCTAGAAATATAAATAAATTATATCATGTAATATAACATCAATAAACAATATGTTACATATTTACCCAGAGCATGTTTCCATTGCAGAATCTTAATAAATATTTGGTGAGTGAAATGAGATCTTTCTGGGAAATTGCTCAGGATGCCTAATCCTATATATGTAGCTATCATTATAAGCTTTCTAAGAATAAAAACATACAACACATAGAGCTCTATTTATCAACAAAAAGCTGTAAAACTCCTTTAATTAAACATTTCCCTATAGAATTAAAGATAATGTCCATGAGTACTATAGAAGGTTAGATCTTAATTTTGTAATCTGAGTTATAGTACCATCTCAGGACTTCCTTGCATATGCATACTAAGGGAAGATAGCCTGGGATTTGAAGGTCCTAAAGCCTCAGGAATGCCCAAACCATCCCTTTTTCACTGCCTTGGACATACCCACCCCCCACTCCCTCACTTCTTGAATTTTTCCTGCCTCTTTACCTTAGCAACACTTCTGTACAGAATAGCCAATCCCCATGACTAAGCTGGACAGGGACCATGTTTTATTGACCACCATATACTTAGCACCAACACATACTAGGTGCTCAGTAAATATTCAGATAATCCTGTGGAGAGAGAGATTATATCTGAAACATAATCCAAGTTACCAGACAGTGTGGCAGATACTGTTGGTTGCCTTCTGGCAGGCATTACTCCCCCAATTTCTTTGCTGGCAAACCGCTTTGGTTTTTTGTTTTATTTTGTTTTGTTTTTTAACTCAAGTGCTCTGATGGTGAATGTTTTGTTCTAAACTGCTTGGTCTCATTTTTAATCGCACGTTAGAACTACTGGAAGGAGATTTTTAAAAATACAGATACCTGGGGCCTACCCCCAAAGCTTATTTTTAGTTGGCTAAAATGGGGCCAGACATTTAAAAAAAACTTTTTAATAAATTGAGATGTAATTTACATACTGTAAGATTCATTCTTTTATTTTATTTTTATTTTTTTTAATGTTTATTTTTGAGAGAGACAGAGACAGAATGCGAGTGGGTTGGGGCAGAGAGAGAGGGAGACACAGAATCCGAAGCAGTCTCCAGGCTCCGAGATGTCAGCACAGAGCCTGACGCGGGGCTTGAACTCACGAGCTGTGAGATCATGACCTGAGCCAAAGTCGGATGCTCAACCGACTGAGCCACCCAGGCGCCCCTACTTCTGTGTATTTATATGACAAAATGAAAATACTAACTTGAAAAGATATCTGCACCCGCATGTTCATTGCAGCATTATTTATAATCACCAAGATATGGAAATAAATGTGTCTGTCAATGGATGAATGGATAAAGAAAATACACAGTGGGATATTAGCCATAAAAAAGAATGAAATCTTGCTACTTCCAACAACCTTGAGGTATTATGTTGAGCGAAATAAGTCAGGAGAAAGAGAAATACTGTATAATGTCATTTACATGTGGAATCTTATAAAAGAAAGAAACAAACAAAACAACCCCTCCCCGCCAAGCAAGCTCACAGACAGAGAACAGATTGGTGGTTGCCAGAGGCGGGGAGTGGGGGGTGGATTAAAGGGGTGAAGGGTCTTGCTTTTCAAGAGACACTATTAAGAAAATGAAAAAGCAAGCTACTGACTGGAAAAAAAAATACATTGAGGAAGCAATCAAACCACAAAGCAGGGGTGGGTAATTTTACAAGACAATTGGCCTAGTTTCTTTGCAAGTCAAAGGCATGAAAAAAGAAGCAGTATAAGAAGAATTCTCTAGATTATGAGTCTTTTTTTTTTCTTTTAGTTTTTTTATTTATTTGACTAATCTCTATGCCCAACATGAGGCTTGATTAAGAGCCACATGCTCTTCCAACTGAGCCAGCCAGGTACCCCTAGATTATGAGTCTTAAGCGACATACTAAGCAGATGGTTTGAGCAAACCAACCTTAAAAACCATCCTGAACTCTCTCAAAAGTAAACAAACATTAAAAAAATTAAGGAAGAAACATCCTGAGAGCAACTGGGAAAATTTAAATATGGGCTGGGTATGAAATCAGTGTTCCTTCAAGTGTAGTGAAAGTTTTTTTCACCTAATTTATTGAAGACCACTACATTTTAAAAATAAAATAAGGGGCACCTGGGTGGCTCAGTTGGTTAAGCATTGACTTCAGCTCAGGTTTTGATCTTGCGGTTCATAGGTTCCAGCCTGTGTGGGGCTCTGTGCTGACAGCTCAGAGCCTGGAGCCTCCTTCAGATTGTCTTCCTCTCTCTGCTCCTCCCCCATTTGTGCTCTGTCTATCTCTGTCTCAAAAATAAATAAACATTAAAAATAAAATAAAATAAAATAAAATAAAATAAAATAAAATAAAATAGCTAGAAAAATGAACTACAGTTGATCCTTGAACAACACAGCTTTGAACTGTGTGGGTCCTCTTATACACAGATTTTTTTTTTAGTAAATACAGTACTGTAAGTGTATTTTTTAATAATTTTCTTCATAACATTTTCTTTTGTTTAACTTATTTTATTGTAAGAATATAGTATATAATACCTATAACATACAAAACATGTGTTCATTGACACGTGAGGCTTCCAGTCAACATCAGGCTATTAAGTTTTGGAGGAGTCAAAAATTAAACATGGATTTTTGACTGTGCACGCTGAGGGTTGGTGCTGTTCAACCCAACCTCATCCTTGTGTTGTTCAAGGATCAACTGAAAAAGGAAAATGTACAACAAACAAAGACTATGATTATTCTTAGGGTCAATAGAAAAATTTATCCTGTGACAGTATTATACTTACAAATGCTTACTTTCGATTTCTCTACTCAATTCTTTACAGTCAAGTAACAGTTTCTGGACTAGCACCATTTACTCTATGGATCACATTTTTATGTAGCACTGCATTAGATGATATTAAGAAATCATTGTCATTTATATTAGGTGTGATAACCATACTGAGAATAGAAAAACTTCCTGTGCTCCGAGAATAGAAAAGACCTATTACACCAAAACTATTGTAACAAGTAGCCACCACAACTGCTTTTACACCTTCTTGATCAATAAATGGTAGTTGTATAACTATGGTAACAACCACCTGAACTAGCTGTAAGTCCATTTAGTCAATCAATGACCATGTGCCTCAATCCAATTTATAATCTAATTCATCTGCACAGTCTCTTGCTTCGGAAAGTCAGTTAATTGAGTAACTCCAAAGAACAGGGTTCCAGATGCCAACCAATAAGCAACAGGCTCACTGGGGTGACTTTCACAGCTCTGAAAACCCAACCCTGCCTACAAAACATCCACCAATGTCTGAACTCCACCCTCCTCTAAACCCTCCATAAGATCAGCAATCTGTTCTACCCTGATAGACTGTCCTGGCCCACCCAGTATACCACTTGTTTACTTAAGTAATAGATAAAGCTTTCAAATGTTGAGTAATGGTCTCATCCTTTGACAGTGCATAAGAAAATGTCTTCATGTTTCAGAGATGCTTACTGAACTGCCTAGATACAAAATAAAATGATAACTGTTGTTTACTTTGATATACTCTAGCAAAAAAAAAAAAGCAAATATGGCAAAATATCAATAGTTAAATCTAGATAATGGGTGTATCAGGATTCATTACTACTATTCTCCTCAAATTTCTGTATGTATGAAAATTTTCATAATAGAAAACACTTGTTGAAAATGGGCATATCTCCTTTCTAGAAAAAAAATAAGAACAAAAGAAAGAAAAACTAGCATTGTCCAGTTCAATTTTTATATTTAATAAATAATCAGAGAAAATTAACTCAAACCATGTGGCACTTCAAATGCGGAGATTTCTCTATCTTCTCTCTCCAATCCCCCCCATGCTCTAAAGCCCTCAGGAACTCCCTCGTTCTTTGCAGAAAAGCCCAAGAAAACCATGGCCCTACAGAGGAAACTCCTTCAATTTCTTTCTTTTGTCTATCACATTTTTGTCTATACCCTTGTACCTTCATCTTCACTTCTTGTTTATTTATCTAACTATTCCTGCCTTAGAGGAAAATAACATACTTCTTCCTTTCCACAGCTAATTCCTTTGTGAAAATGATTCCATCCCTTCTAGCCCCAACTCTTGAGTTTCCTTGGCCTCCTTCATGAATCTAAAAATGGGCTTAAGAGAAAGGTTCCCAAATTTACTTGGTTTATGGTGCCCTGGTATCTCAGGGACTTTTTCACAATGACTCTGAAAATAGTGAATAGTTCCATTTATTAAGTAATTAGGTTCAGAGGTGCCTGCTTGGCTCAGTCAGTAGAGCATGTGACTCTTGATCTCAGGATTGTAGGTTCGAGCCCCACAGTGGGTGTAAAGATTATTTAAAAATAAAATCTTTTTAAAAAGTAGTTAGGTTCAAATAACTTCATAAGTTTTAATTCTAACAACTTAGTAGTTCTTTGAGAACACAATAAACATATGTCAAAAGAAAAATATTTTTACTTCATTTTTAAGTATTTGCAAATAATTACTGAGATGTGTGCACCTGTTGGGCACTGCACAATTTCTCAAACTTTGCAAGTAGATTGCACACTGCCACTGTTATTTCCTATTTCATGATGATTTTCATGTGGTACTTGGTTTTTATCACAGCTGTGCTGAAAACCCAGATTTCCAAGGATATGACACCCCCAAAATGAATATAGCTCAATTTAATGTCGAAATTGTTAGCCATCTGGAACTACCGGTTACTGTGGTATCTGACAGATGCATTGCTATATTTTATTTAAAATTTAAAATATCCTGTGAATTTTGTTGGGCACCTTGGTGCAGAGCTGGTGCTAACTAATAGCTCAAGGTAGTTAACAGATTTTTGTCTCTCTTTAACTTAAAAACACTATAAACCTTCCCATATTTTTTAGAATAAAATACAAACTCCTTGCCATGGCCTACATGGCCTTGAATAATCTGTTCCCTGACAACTTCTTCAATCTCATCTCTTAGCACTTTCCCTATTGTTCACTCTGCTCCAGCCACACTGGCCTCCTTTCTCCTTTTCAAACTCACCAAGCTCCTTCCCACCTTGGGGGAAATTTTCCATTTACAATTTTACACTTCTGATGACTACAAGAATTTTCCACATACCAACTCTGGCTCAGTTTGGATCTATCTTTTTTAACTTTCAAACTTTCTAGGTCTTTACTTAAGGTATGTACTTGTGAGTAGCTAATAGTTGGGGTGTTTTTTAATCCCGTCTGATAATCTTTGTGTTTCTATTGAAGTATTTAGTCCATTTGCACGTTCTTCTGTTCTGCAGACGTATTGATCATTTCTCAGTTACTCCATCACACCCTTGACTTTGTTTCTCATCCACTGTTGACATATTTGGTGCCATGAATTCAGGCCATGTTCATATTGTGATGGGACCTCTAGCTCTGCACTTTCATGCCAGGACATGAGTTGGCAGAGCTGGCAGTAGATGTGTTCCTGGAACCCATTCCTATGTCCTATAGACTAGCAATAACTTTGTCCAGACATGATTATTAACCACTTAAATTATACCACCAAACCCAACGTACCCACAACTCAACTTCCCTTGGTTTGACTTCCAGAAATGCCAGTGGCTTTTCATCCAACATTTAATGTGAAGGGAAGTTTGGTGGGAGGTTGGAGTACAAAAACAAGGTCTTCACCAATTGTGTGTCAAAACTTCTTCAAATTTTGCAAAAGTAGGGGCACTTGAGGGGCTCAGTCAGTTAAGCATCCCACTCTTGATTTCGGCTCAGGTCATGATTCATGAGTTCAAGCAGTTCATGAGTTCAAGCACCACATCAGGCTCTCCCCTGACAGTGCAGAGCTTGCTTGGGGTTCTCTCTCTCACCCTCTCTCTCTGCCCCTCCTCTCAAAAATAAATAAATAAACATTTAAAAAGTAAAAAATAAAACTTCTTCAAATTTTACAAAAGCATATGGCTATGTGAATGATAGCTAGGACTTTTCCTGGGCACTTGGAAGGGGTTTGGACAAGCAGATTTCATTAGTTTCACAGTAAATCTGTCTTTGAAAGTAGCAAACAATGGCTTGACCAGAAGTAGGATAAAATAGCTTTTCCTTTATGTTTTGCTGCTGATCCTGTTGAGAGATTCTGACTATGTACCTCTGTTTCCTACATCAGCTGAATGATAAGAAATTCCAGAAATGAGATAGAGATCTTTGAGTTGACAGGACAAGAGAGGCAATTGGACTGTGTAACACGATCAATATGTCAGGAATTTCAGAACAAGTTCCTTTTTTTCCTACTGTTAGCTGTTGACTTCTGCTGGAATTCCAGAACATAATGTTTCTGACTTTTATATATGTGGTTAAAATTGCCATATTTTGTGAATGCAATGTAGGGATCATAATATGATAAAGAATTTTTCCTGGTTTTTAAATTTATGTGCTTGAAAAGTTTTATATAGGTATATATATTATTTAGTTATATATATGTTTTCTTTTTCTTTATTTCTTTATTTATTTTTGAGAGAGACAGAGCATGAGCAGGGGAGGAGCAGAGAGAGAGAGGGAGACACAGAATCCAAGCTGTCAGCACAGAGCCCGACGTGGGGCTCAAAGCCACAAACGTTGAGATCACGACCTGAGCCGAAGTCGGATGATTAACTGACTGACCCACCCAGGCACCCCAGTTATACATATATTTTCAATTCCCTTTATTTAAAAAAGAATAATGTTCTATAAAATGCAATACAAAATTCAATAGCATTTGGATTGTCATTTTGTGATATACACTTCTACTGTAGATGTTGATAGCACCTGAAGTTTAATATAGAACTCAGAATTGCTAAAAATTATTTATACCCTTTAATTTATTTCAACATCTATTGGAAAACTCTGGATAATTCTTTTCAGTTATTATTACAGTTATTATTACAATTTCCTGGCTCTAAAAGTTTATATGACAAAAATTTTCATATGGAAAAGAGAGGAACTAGTAAAATGGATCCTCATATACACACCCAGATTTGACAATAGTCAACATTTTGCCATATATGCTTTGTCTATATTCTTCCTATTTTTATTTTATTTTTTCAATATTTTACTTTTTTAAAGAAATCTCTACCATCCAACGTGGGACTTGAACTCACAACCCTGAGAACAACAGTCACGCATTCCACCAATTGAGCCAGCCACGTGCCCCCTGAATTTTTAAAAGCAGGTTGCAGACATTACGCTATTTCATTTCTTAAAAAGCTTCAGGGGAGATCCCTAAAAATTAAGGATATATAACCACAATCTCTAAAAAAATCAACAATATTCCTTTGTATCATGAAATACTGATTCCATATCTAAATTTTCCAGTTGTATTAAAAATGTCCTCTCTGGTTGGTTTGTTCAAAATAACATCTTCTCAAGGCCCACACATTGCATTTGTTACATCTCTTAAGTCTTGTGAAATCTGGAACCGTTTCCATCCACATTTTTCCTCCCATTACAGTGATTTCTTGAGGAGGCTAGAGGAGTTGTCTAGTAGGATGTGCCACCTTCTGGATTTGTCTCATTGCCTCTTCATGGAAGCAGAATTTATTCTTGGAATTAAAGGTGCCCTGGAATTTAGGTCTAAAGGCTTGATTAGATTCAAATAAGCATTTTTTTTTTTTTTGGCAAGACTACTTCAGAGGTACTTCAAATTGCATCATAACAGAATGTCCAGATGGCTGGTTGTTCCACTACTTATGATATTAAGATTGATTCCTAGGTTTGGATAGTGTCAGCCTAGTTTTTTTGCTTTATAATAGCTTCATTGAAACATAATTCACATATCATACAATTTACTTATTTAAAGTATATAATTCAGTAGTTTTAATATATTCACAGAGTTGTAAACCATCACCATAATCATTTTTAGAAATTTCCCCTTCCAAAAAGAAATCTCGTACCTGTTACCAGTTACCCCCAGTTCCCAACCACCACCCCCATGAGACCCAGGCAAACACTAATCTACTTTCTGTCTCTATGGATATGTCTATTCTGTATGTTGCATGAATATCCATGGAATCACACAATATGTGGTGATGTCCTGATTCTCGCCTTGTAAAACTGCATACTGACTACTGAAGAAGGGTCAGAGGGAGAAGCAATCTTGCTGGCCTTGAAGATGGAAGAAGTGGGGCCATGAGCCAAAGAATGTGATGGCCTCTAAAACGGGAAAAGGCAGGGAAGTGAATTCTCCCCTAGAGCCTCCAAAAAGAATACAACTCTGCTTATATCTTGATTTTAGCCCAGTGGAACCCATGGCATCACTCTGACCTAAAGAACTATAAGATAATAAATTTTGTGAAGTTTTAAGCCAGTAAGTTTGTGGTAATTTCTTACAGTAGCAATAAGAAACCACAGCCGTCAACATTCAGTGTTGTCAATCTTTTTCATCTTTGCTAATTTGAAAGATCAAAAATGATATTTTATAGTCATTTTACTTGCATTCTTGATTAGTGGTGGTTGTGAACATTTTTTCATGTATTTATTGGATTTTCTTCATATATGTACATATTTTTTATTTTTTTATTGTTTATTTCTGAGAGAGACAGAGTGCTAGCAGGGGAGAGGCAAAGAGGGAGAGGGAGACACAGAATCTGAAACAGGCTCCAGACTCTTAGCTGTCAGCACAGAGCCTGACACAGGACTCAAACCCACAAACCTTGAGATCATGACCTGAGCTGAAGTCAGATGTTTAATCGACTGAGCCACCCAGGCACCCCAGCTACATATATATATATATATTATATTTATACTTCCAGGTCCTCAGTTTTATCCATTATGGGATCTGTTGCTGATAAGTGAGGTTTAACAGGCTTCACGGTGTGCCTGTGGTTTTGCAGCTTTACATCTCTTCCATAGTTTTTTAGGCATTTATATTAATCTGTTCAGTAAATATAAAATCTCTACCATAAGCCAGGCATATACTTTTGAAGCACATAATATACCAAATTGTGAACTCTTTAAGGACAGAAACCAGGTTTAACTTTTTTTTTAAGTAGGCTGCACACCCAGCATGGGACTTGAACTCACCACCCTGAGATCAGGAATGACATGCTCTACCAACAGAGCCAGCCAGGTGTCCGGGATTTTCTTCCTATTTTTAGTTTCTGTTTCTATCCTTTGCCTATTTTTCTTTTAGACTATTCTATTTTATTATTGATTTATAACAGCTTTTTATATATTATGGAAATCAGTTTTTGCAAGCATTTTCCCAGTTTTTCAAACTTGTTATAACATTGCATCATTTTTTAAAATATAAATTTTGGGTAGTTAACATACAACTCTTTTCCTTTATGTTTTCTGCTTTGTCTATAATGTTTACAATATTTTTTCAGAATCATAAAAGTGTTCATACAGCTTATCATGGTTTCATATTTAAACCTTTGATCCATATGTAGTTTATTTCAATGAAGGTATGAGGAATACGTCCATTATTAAACAAAACTGCTAGCCAATATCCCAACATCATTTAGGTATTAATTATCTAATCCCTACTGATTTCAAGTGCCACTTTTATCATATACTAAATCACCATACTGCACGGAAACCAATTAGGAAGCTATTGTAGTAGTTCTACTTCTGGACTATAGTATTCTATTCCTGTGCAGGATCAAAATATTTTAGTTACCATATATTTATAATATCTAGTAAGAAATTCCCTTTCTTTTTATTTTAGAATTGTCTTGGTTATTCACGTATTTGTTCCTTTATTCAAAAAATATTACTGAATGCCTACTAGATGCCAGACCCTGTACCGGGTGTTGAAATTTAAAAAAAAAAAAAAGGAGAGAGAAAGTTGCCGCTCTTAGAGTGCTTGCATAATCTGGAGAAGGAGATGGACAATAAAATGAATTTATTAAAGATTATGATAAATGGAAAGAAAGAAAGAAAGAAAGAGAAAGAAAGAAAGAAAGAAAAAGAAAGAAAGAAAAAGGGAGGGAAGTAATGTAATAGAAGATAATGAGGAAGGACAGTGATCAGAGAAGTCCTGTCTAAGGAAAGGACAGAAGGAAGAGCAAGTGCAAAAGCCCTAAGTGGGGAGAAAGTTTGTCATGTCCTGTGAATGATAGGAAGGGATGTGAGAGTGGAGCCACAGGAAGGAAGAGAGAAAGTGGATATCTTCCATTTTCTCCATCCTGCCACATCCCCTGTCCACTCGACCCAAGAAGGATGAATTTGAAGGACTGTGTGAATGGCTCTCTTGTCCTCTGGTTTCTGGCTGAATTCAGCACAAGGGGCTACTGGCAGGAGATGAGAGGAAGAGAGGAGAGTGGAGCAAGGAGATTTATTTCCTTGGCTCCCTTTTATTAGTTTGTCTCTTGTTTCGTTGCATCCTCTACTGAAGGCTACACCTCCTGTCAGCCACACCTCTTGTGGAGCTCACACCAGGCTCAGGCTGGGTGGTAATGGTTCCCACCTTTGTCTAAGCTCCACCCTTACCTTTGATCAGGTTTACATTTTTAAAAGATCTGGTTGCTTTAAAGCATAAACTAGAAGGGGGCACCTGGGTGATTCAATCAGTGGAGACTCAATTTTGGCTCAGGTCATGATCTCACAGTTGGTGGGATTGAGGCCTGTCCCACAACAGGCAGCGTAAAGCCTGCTTGCGATTCTCTCTCTCACTCTCTCTCTCTCTCTCTCTCTCTCTCTCTCTCTGCCCCTCTCCTGCACTCTCTCTCTCAAAATAAATAAATAAACTTAAAAAGAAATAAAGTATAAAATGGAGGGATGGAGATCTAGGGCAAGAAGAAGGGAGCAGAGAGATATTGACAGCAACAGAGTTAAAATTAGGACAGACTTGAAAACTTTGAGTGCATGGACACTGTCTGAGAAACACAGGACTCTGAGTTCCATTCATTCAATTTTTTTCGATAACTATTTATGTGCCAGACAGGATAGATAACAAACTAGATTACCTAGTGCGTTTAAAAGAGATAATTGGCAAGGAATAATGACAGAGTAAGGTAATAGGGTTGGAAGTATGGGAGTAGCAGTAGGTACAGTTTTAAATAATCCATCACTGAAAAGGTGACATTTGGGCTAAGGTTTGGAGGAGGTGGTTCATTTGTACATTCCAGGCAGAGAAGGAAGCCACTGTAAAAGAACCAATAGGAGGGCATGTCTGGTTGTGTCAGGAACAGCAGAGGCCAGTGTAATGAGCTCAGGGGCCTGGAGCAAGTGGGGGAAATGAAGTCAGAGAGGCCATAGGACACATGCCATGTGAGGCCTCTTAGGGGATTTGTTTGGAGTAAATGTGGTAGAGAAGAGGGAACTGTGGGTCAACCCATGCTCCACTCTGGGGAGTAGTGTGTGCTGAAGCATTCTCACACAGCCTCCTCCTATCCACTCTTCCAAAACTGATGGAATGGGAAATCTAGTAATTGCAATTAGTTTCTCAGAATGCGTTATTCCTGTCTAATTTTTCCATGCAGTGTCTAGCAAGAAATGCTGGCCTACTTCTCCAATATCTGTAAAATGTTGGCATCCTAGGAGAAGAAAACGGAAATTGTACCACTAACCCCGCAGGGGCATTTGTAGCTAAGTCAGTGGGGTCTCCAAGGCCACAGTATGCCTACAGGGATGACTGGAGGACTGACTTTGGAGCATTAGAGAAAAGCTATTGATTTTCTGCTTCACAGAGGAAGATGTTTAATTGTGTTTTCGGAATACCTTTGGAAGAAATAAGAAAGGAAAACAGTTTCTCTTATTACTCTCTCTACCAGTGGTCAGTAAATTAAAAATAAACCTTTTCTTTTAAAGCTTCTCATTATGAAAAATTTTAAGCATATACAAAATTAGAGGATAATGTATTGAATCTCTGTATAGTCATTACCCAGATTCAATAATTATCTACTAATGGCCAATCTTATTTTTTCAATTTATCTAGCTATATATTTTTCCTGGGGTATTTTATAGCATAGTCCATATATCAATGTGCACTTAGAAACTATTCTAGATACTCTCAATATAGCAATGAATAAAAAGTATAGGATAAAAATCCCTGTCTGCGAACATCTCTCACAGTTTAGATGGGGGAGAGAGATAATAATTAAAATCAATAAGTGAAATCTATGGTATGTTAAGTGATGAGTGGAATGGAGAAATATAAGGCAGGGGAGAGGGAGAGAGAGTCCAGGAGCAGGGGTAACAACTTTAAATAAGCGGGTCAGGGTGCATGTGGTGAACATTGGGATGCACTGCTCAGATCCCATTTTAGGACCAAAGGACTTATTCTCACAGATGCTGGAAAGAACCATCTCATCCAGGGTCATGACTGCTTCTACGGATGCCTACACCCAATGACTAATCTATGCAGGATTATAAAGGACTACACTTCTCTCCCCAACTCAGAACAGCTCTGAAGGATCACCTCCTGTAGAACTTTAGAACTCTTTGTAGAATTGACTAAAGCTTCCACTGAGACCATTGCAGCTCAACTTCTCCCTCTGGCAAATTCCCCCCCATTCCTTCCCTTCCATGGATATTGATTCAAAAGCATACAGGTATGCCCTGCTTTTGAAAGTCCACATTATGCCAGTTCACTTTTATAAAAGACCTACATTTAGGGGTGCCCAGGTGGCTCAGTCGGTTAAGCACCTGATTCTTGATTTCTTAGGTCATGATCTCACAGTTTGTGAGTTCGAGCAGACACAGTGCAGAGCCTATTTGGAATTCTCTCTCCCTGTCTCTGTGCTCCTACCCCACTCATGCTTTCTCTTTCTCTCCCATAATAAATAAATAAACTTTTATTTATTTAAAAATAAATAAATAAAATTAAAGACCTACATTTATATCTGTTTTCCCTACCTGAAAAGAATCCAAGGAGGATTTTTGCTTTTACAAAAAAAAAAAAAAAAAAAAAAGCTGAAAAGTGAAACTATCATTCAGCATTTATTTTGCAGATCAAGTACAGAGGCAGCACCATTTGAGCAGGGCACCATCAAGCTCTTTTCCCAGAAATTACAGTCAACATCTCAGCATCAAGCCGCCATAGCTTTGAACTGTGTCTGTGAGCATCTGTGCTTTATCTCTATTTTGCATATTCTTTAGCAAGATACGTCCTAAAGTATCAGAAAACCCCAAAAGATGTTGTTTGGGTGGTCTGGGAATGTCCAAAAAATTTTCCATATAAATTAATAGTAACTGCTTCTTTGCTTTATGCCATTTCAGCTTATGAAAGATTTCATAAGAATGCTCTACTTTCAGATAGCAGGGGAAACCTCTACCCTAATAAACTTCCTACTGCTAATGTCCATTTCAGAGTCTCCTTCTTAGGGAACCCAATCTGAGACAGTACACCTTTCTAAGAACATAACTTCTTAGCAAAACTATGATATATGTAAGTGAATGAGCCCTGGGAACATCTGAAGGAAGAAAATTCCAGGAAGAAAGAAGAGCAGATGCTTCAGCAGGCCCTGAAGCAGAAGTGGGCCTGCTGTGTTTAAGGAAAAGCAAGGAATTTAATGCTCCTAAATTAGAAAAAGTAAAGGGAGAGTAATAAAAGAAGAAATCAAAGGTGTAGTGGGGAGCCAAATACTGCAGAGACATATATATAAGCCATTTAAGGAACTGCCTGTTTCTCAGAGTAAAATAGAAAGCTTGAGAATTTCCTAAATGACCTTTCTCATTCCCTGTCTCTCTCTCTAGTTATTTCTCATCTCCTTCCAGATGCATGAGCCACATAAATGGATTAAACCACATGCAGCAAGGAAGCCCCCGACCATACCTAGAAGGGACCCCTAACCCGTCATTACCAAATATATAATAACCCAGCTGTAGGTGATGCTTATTTCCAGTAGGCCTGGGTCCCATCAGTCTCTAGGCCATCATTTTTCTTAGAGGAAGTCTTAAGAAGCCCCCTCTAGGGCAACCGAACATGCATCAAGGCAAGGAACAAACAGAACTGACTGTCCCTTTAATTCATTGGAGAGTGGACCACCTACATGTGGACGTTGACTCCTTAGTCCCTTGGCATAGCTCATAGTCAAACAGAGGATGACACAACTAAGTAGAAACTGCTTCTACTGTCCATGGTTAGGCTGATCTACAGAGAGATCTCTCGGAATCTTTTCATTCAGGCCCCAGATAAAGACCTAAAAGATAAACTCCACCACAGAGCCTGACATTTAGAACATTTAGAACATTTAGATCTTCTTAGAATCCATAGATGAGAATTTAAAATGGAAATTCTTCTGCCCTGTGGATCCCTCTCATCTTGTCCATAAAGAAGAAGAATGGAGAGCTAAGGCCTGCCATGAGTTCTGCGGTGACAGTTAAGATTAGTTTCCATTTCCACATATCCCTGGCCAGTCCATTTCAGTTCCTATAATTCACCTGGCACAACATAGCAAACCAGAAGAACTCCATAAAAAGCTACTGTAGCTTCCTATAGACCATGTCAGAAATTCTTCTGGACTGGCCCTCTTCTTCGTACTCTGATTCATCAGTTCTCTGAGTTTCCCTACTCCTTTCATCTCTGAGCTCTAGTTCCTGTTTCTGGATCCTTTACTTTGGTGACTTGGTTTCTACTATTTACCACAACTCTAATCATGTCCTCCTTTAAGGCATGATTCTTGGTACTTGCCCATCATCTCCCTTCATGGGAACTGTGGTCAGAAACAACTCACATTCAAGCCCACCACACCTAATGAGAGAGGGATCCTAATTTTTGTCATACTGGACAGTCACAAGAGACCCAGATGGTGACAATTTTATGAAGCTCAGTTACCTAGGACAGAGCCACTGACTCCTTTAGTGCCATACTCCTATGCTAGTAGTGTACATCCTGCACAGCCTCCTGGACATGCATGAGGGGATTAGGGAGTACCCATCTCAACCTTGTCCTGTACCTGACTTCAGAGGCCCAGGTAGGATGACTCTGATATACCTACTGTTCTGCACAAACTTGGGAAGAGTGTCTTCCAGCAGTTAGATGTCCAGCTTCTGATGTATACCTCCTCTTCCTGGGAAACCTAGATGACCATACCCAACTTTTCTAAGGATTTGGAGTAGCTCACTCAAGGCCAGCCTGACTACCACACTAAGCTAAGAAAGTCAAGAATGGCCTTGACTCACGCAAGCTGAACACACCTTGCATGGCTGGTATTTTGTGAAGATCCACATGGGAGCCCATGTCATTAGTATTTTAACAAATCCTCCAAGACTTGACCCTACATAAAGGAATCCCAGTTTGTACCCTTTATCTCCCTTGCCCCCAACCCCCATACCTCCACCATTGCACAGGAAGAACTGGAATAATCCCCTTTTCCTAATTCCCAGTGCCCAAAAGGCCAGCTGCAGGGTCTAGGAGGGTAGAGAGTGTGTACTAACATAAGGAGTCCTTGGGAAGTCTTAGCCCTCTCATGCCCTTGACCACCTAGTAACTTTGCCCCTGGAAAGGGAGGACATGGGCAGGGTTGATGGGGAGAAATGGGGCAGTTTGGCTACTTGAGGTACTTGGAAAAGGTGTTAAGTATCATGTAAGAGAGCTGTTATAGGTGGCTCAGTTGGTTAAATGCCCAACTCTTGATTTCAGCTCAGGTCATGGTCTCACAGTTTGTGACTTAGAGCCTGAATCGGGCTCTCACTGGCAGTGCAGTCTGCTTGGGATTCTTTCTCCCTCTCGCCCTCTCTCTGCCCCTCCCCTGCTTGAGCTCTTTCTCTCTTTCTCAGAATAAATTAATAAACATTTAAAAATTTTTAATAAAAAAGAGAGCTACTATAGATATATTTATAAGATGATAAAATTCCATTCAACATTTATTGACCTCTTTACCATACTCTTTCCAGGCACTGAGTTAAAAAGATGAATCCTGACCAGCCTCTTCTCTCAAGGGGAGGGTCACGATAAAAAGACATATAACTAATGACACTGCACTGTAGAAATTGTATACTATTGCATTCAAGTGGTAGTGTCAGAGAAGGCAAAAAAAAAATGCCACCTCTTCCAACAGATTTTAATTTTCTCTATCTTATCATAAGATTTTATCATTTATTTATTTACTTACTTACTTACTTATTCTTTTGAGAGAGCTAGCATGAGCGAGGGGCAGAAGGAGAGAGAGAGAAAATCTTAATCAGACTTCATGTTCAGTACAGAGCACAATGTGGGGCTCGATCCTATGACACTGGGATCGTGACCTGAGTCAAAATCAGGAGGTGGATGCTCAATTGACTGAGCCACCCGGGCACCCCATCATAATTTATTCTTACATCCTAGAAGAAAATAATTCATTACAATCATCTGAAACATCATGAAATATATTTATAGTATATAAAATTACTTGTATAGATTGTATTGTTTTATTTTTTCTAATTATAAAACCAATACATACTCATGTTGAAAATTTAAAGAATTCAGAATTGCCTAATTAACAAAGAAAAACCTCTTACCTGGCAACTACTATACATATTATGGAGAATAAAATTTTCAGATAATTCTCTATTTATGCACACACACATAACACACACAATTTTTACAGTAGGAATCATACAGCTAGTAGGGAACCTAATATTTTTCACTCAATAATCTCTAATTCATATTATTATATTCCACAATGTAGTGAGTAGTGTTTGTCTTATACCCTCATCCTCATTCCTTCTAGGAAACTGCTCTACCCTTGTAGTTCTGAAGGGAGCCCTCAATTATAGCATCTCATACATTTCTTCCATGGCACCTTGTGCAGCGATTGACCCAATCTGGCTCAGTCATGGAACAACCAATGTGAGTAAATAACATGAATAGTTTGCCATTCAGCAATCTTCTCCTTTCCACTCTCAGGTTTAGTTCTGGCACTTTACACTCTGTAGGTGACCTATAAGATCTTGTCATCTGGGCTCATTTTCTTTGTATACTTTTTTTTTTTTCATTTCCATGCCTTAATTTTCCTTGGTTGTTTTAGTCTTTTTATTAGCCCATGTCCCTTACCCTTGGTTGTTTTAATTTTCCTCTGATAGTGAATTTCCAGATTCACATCTACTTCTCTATTGAGCTATACCAGCAGCCACCTCTAGTGCTGGTATCCTATGTCAGTCTCTTTAACTGCAACAGATTAATGCCTATAGCTATGTAGCTATGACGGCCTATGCCAGCTCTGCCTCTCTATTCTTAGGCCTTTCATGAACACCTCTTCTGCAAGACTACTCTTTTGTAAAAAAAAAAAAAAAAAATGCTGAGTGGAAAATCATACTGATAGAGGGGCTAACAGCTCTTTAAGGAACTTGAAGCTCCTGGCACTGTAAGACCATTACAAACTTCCAGTGTGAGACAGCCATTATAGTCTCAGCATTTGAAGATGAAAGGTGACCCTCCCTTTTTAATTTTTTCCAGGGTTACTTCAACGAACAAATCAAAGCACATCTGGTGGAAGGTCCAAACCACCACTATGGGTAGGGAGATACAGCAACCAGAGTCACAATTACAGAGAGCATGCAACATACTCCAAAAACACTTCATGAAGGGCCAGGCCCTGGGTAGCGTATTACCCATTTTTAATATAGTAGTGCTCACAGGTGCAGGACACATAACTTGCTATTAAAACATGTGAAAGAGGGGCGCCTGGGTGGCGCAGTCGGTTAAGCGTCCGACTTCACCCAGGTCACGATCTCGCGGTCCGGGAGTTCGAGCCCCGCGTCGGGCTCTGGGCTGATGGCTCAGAGCCTGGAGCCTGTTTCCGATTCTGTGTCTCCCTCTCTCTCTGCCCCTCCCCCATTCATGCTCTGTCTCTCTCTGTCCCAAAAATAAATAAACGTTGAAAAAAAAATTTTTTTAAATAAAAAAAAAATAAAACATGTGAAAGAAAACTAACCAAAATGATGAAATGGAAGAATTATCCTCAAAAGAAATTCCAGGAAGAAATGACAGCCAGAGAATTGCTCAAAAGAGACATAAACAATATATCTGAGCAAGAATTTAGAAAAGTTGTTATAAGACTAACAGCTGGGCTTGAAAACAACATAGAAGATAGCAGAGAATCTATTGCTGCAGAGATCAAGGACCTAAGAAATAGTCACGACAAATTAAGAAATGTTGTGAATGAGATGCAAAATAAACTAGATGCAGTGACAGCAAGGATAGAGGAGACAAGAGGAGAATAAGTGAAATGGAAGATAAAATTCTGGAAAATGATGAAGCTGAAAAAAAGAGAGATAAGACAATACTAGACCATGAGGGGAGATTTAGAGACTTAAGTGATTCACTGAAATGTAATGATATCCATATCATAGGAGTTCCAGAAGAAGAAAAAGAGAGAGAAAGGGGCAGAAAGTTTATTTGAACAAATTATAGCTGAAAACTTCCCTAATCTGGGGAAGGAAGCAGATATCCAAGTCCAGAAGACACAGAGAACTCCCTTCAGAATCAACAAGAACAGGTCAATCCCATGGCATATCACGGTGAAACTGGCAAAATACAAAGATAAAGAGAGAATTCTGAAAGCAGCTAGATACAAACAGGACTTAACCTACAAAGGTAGACACATAAGGGTAATAGCAGACCTGTCCACTGAAACTTGGGGAGGGGAGTGGTAGGAAATATTCAATGGACTGAACAGGAAAAATATGCAGCCAAGAATCCTTTATCCAGCAAGGCTGTCATTCAAAATACAAGGAGAGACAAAGGCTTTCCCAGACAAACAAAAACTGAAGGAGTTCATGACCACTAAACCAGGCCTGCAGGAGATCCTAAAGGGGACTCTGTGAATGGAAAGCAGCAAAGACTACAAAGGACCAGAGACATCACCACAAGCACGAAACCTACAGATAACACAATGACACTAAATCCATATCTCTCAATAATCACTCTGAATGTAAATGGACTAAATGCCCCAATCAAAAGACATAGGGTATCATAATGGATTAAAAAAACCAAGATCCGAGCTCGAGGGGAAGATGGCGGCGTAGGAGGACGCTGGGCTCACCGCGCGTCCTGCTGATCACTTAGATTCCACCTACACCTGCCTAAATAACCCAGAAAACCGCCAGAGGATTAGCAGAACGGAGTCGCCAGACCCAAGCGCAGACGAGAGGCCCACGGAAGAGGGTAGGAAGGGCGGCGAGGCGGTGCGCGCTCCACGGACTGGCGGGAGGGAGCCGGGGCGGAGGGGCGGCTCGCTGGCCAAGCAGAGTCCCTGAGTCTGGCTTGCAAAAGTGGAGGGGCCTGACAGACTGTGTTCCGACAGCAAGCGCGACTTAGCGTCTGGGAGGTCATAAGTTAACAGCTCTGCTCGGAAAGCGGGAAGGCTGGAGGACAAAGGGAGGGAGAGCTGCGGAGCCCCCGGACGACAGAGCTCAGTTTGGTGGGGAACAAAGGCGCTCGCCAGCGCCATCTCCCCTGCTCATCCCCCAGCCAAAATCCCAAAGGGAACCGGTTCTGGCCAGGGAAATTGCTCGCTCCGCGCAAACACCCAACTCTGTGCTTCTGCGGAGCCAAACCTCTGGCAGCGGATCTGACTCCCTCCGGCTGCCACAGGGCCCCTCCTGAAGTGGATCACCTAAGGAGAAGCAAGCTAAGCCTGCCCCCCCTGCCACCGTGCACCTTGCCTACCCATCCCCAGCATCACAAGCCTGGCAGTGTGCAAGTAGCCCAGATGGGCCACGCCACCCCACAGTGAATCCCGCCCCTAGGAGAGGGGAAGAGAAGGCACACACCAGCCTGACTGTGGCCCCAGCGGTGGGCTGGGGGCAGACATCAGGACTGACTGCGGCCCCGCCCACCAACTCCAGTTATACACCACAGCACAGGGGAAGTGCCCTGCAGGTCCTCACCACACCAGGAACTATCCAAAATGACCAAGCGGAAGAATTCCCCTCAGAAGAATCTCCAGGAAATAACAACAGCTAATGAGCTGATCAAAAAGGATTTAAATAATATAACAGAAAGTGAATTTAGAATAATAGTCATAAAATTAATCGCTGGGCTTGAAAACAGTATACAGGACAGCAGAGAATCTCTTGCTACAGAGATCAAGGGACTAAGGAACAGTCACGAGGAGCTGAAAAACGCTTTAAAGGAAATGCAAAACAAAATGGAAACCACCACGGCTCGGATGGAAGAGGCAGAGGAGAGAATAGGTGAACTAGAAGATAAAGTTATGGAAAAAGAGGAAGCTGAGAAAAAGAGAGATAAAAAAATCCATGAGTATGAGGGGAAAATTAGAGAACTAAGTGATACACTAAAAAGAAATAATATACGCATAATTGGTATCCCAGAGGAGGAAGAGAGAGGGAAAGGTGCTGAAGGGGTACTTGAAGAAATAATAGCTGAGAACTTCCCTGATCTGGGGAAGGAAAAAGGCATTGAAATCCAAGAGGCACAGAGAACTCCCTTCAGACGTAACTTGAATCGATCTTCTGCACGACATATCATAGTGAAACTGGCAAAATACAAGGATAAAGAGAAAATTCTGAAAGCAGCAAGGGGTAAACGTGCCCTCACATATAAAGGGAGACCTATAAGACTCGTGACTGATCTCTCTTTTGAAACTTGGCAGGCCAGAAAGAATTGGCACGAGATTTTCAGTGTGCTAGACAAAAAAAATATGCAGCCGAGAATCCTTTATCCAGCAAGTCTGTCATTTAGAATAGAAGGAGAGATAAAGGTCTTCCCAAACAAACAAAAACTGAAGGAATTTGTCACCACTAAACCGGCCCTACAAGAGATCCTAAGGGGGACCCTGTGAGACAAAGTACCAGAGACATCACTACAAGCATAAAACATACAGACATCACAATGACTCTAAACCCATATCTTTCTATAATAACACTGAATGTAAATGGATTAAATGCGCCAACCAAAAGACATAGGGTATCAGAATGGATAAAAAAAACAAGACCCATCTATTTGCTGTCTACAAGAGACTCATTTTAGACCTGAGGACACCTTTAGATTCAGAGTGAGGGGATGGAGAACTATTTATCATGCTACTGGAAGCCAAAAGAAAGCTGGAGTAGCCATACTTATATCAGACAAACTAGACTTTAAATTAAAGGCTGTAACAAGAGATGAAGAAGGACATTATATAATAGTTACAGGGTCTATCCATCAGGAAGAACTAACAATTATAAATGTCTATGCACCGAATACCGGAGCCCCCAAATATATAAAACAATTACTCATAAACATAAGCAACCCTATTGATAAGAATGTGGTAATTGCTGGGGACTTTAACACCCCACTTACAGAAATGGAGAGATCATCTAGACACACGGTCAATAAAGAAACAAGGGCCCTGAATGAGACATTGGATCAGATGGACTTGACAGATATATTTAGAACTCTGCATCCCAAAGCAACAGAATATACTTTCTTCTCGAGTGCACATGGAACATTCTCCAAGATAGATCATATACTGGGTCACAAAACAGCCCTTCATAAGTTTACAAGAATTGAAATGATACCATGCATACTTTCAGACCACAATGCTATGAAGCTTGAAATCAACCACAGGAAAAAGTCTGGAAAACCTCCAAAACCATGGAGGTTAAAGAACACCCTACTAACGAATGAGTGGGTCAACCAGGCAATTAGAGAAGAAATTTAAAAATATATGGAAACAAACGAAAATGAAAATACAACAATCCAAACGCTTTGGGACGCAGCGAAGGCAGTCCTGAGAGGAAAATACATTGCAATCCAGGCCTATCTCAAGAAACAAGAAAAATCCCAAATACAAAATCTAACAGCACACCTAAAGGAACTAGAAGCAGAACAGCAAAGACAGCCTAAACCCAGCAGAAGAAGAGAAATAATAAAGATCAGAGCAGAAATAAACAATATAGAATCTAAAAAAACTGTAGAGCAGATCAACGAAACCAAGAGTTGGTTTTTTGAAAAAATAAACAAAATTGACAAACCTCTAGTCAGGCTTCTCAAAAAGAAAAGGGAGATGACCCAAATAGATAACATCATGAATGAAAATGGAATTATTACAACCAATCCCTCAGAGATACAAACAATTATCAGGGAATACTATGAAAAATTATATGCCAACAAATTGGACAACCTGGAAGAAATGGACAAATTCCTGAACACCCACACTCTTCCAAAACTCAATCAGGAGGAAAGAGAAAGCTTGAACAGACCCATAACCAGTGAAGAAATTGAATCGGTTATCAAAAATCTCCCAACAAATAAGAGTCCAGGACCAGATGGCTTCCCAGGGGAGTTCTACCAGACGTTTAAAGCAGAGATAATACCTATCCTTCTCAAGCTATTCCAAGAAATAGAAAGGGAAGGAAAACTTCCAGACTCATTCTATGAAGCCAGTATTACTTTGATTCCTAAACCAGACAGAGACCCAGTAAAAAAAGAGAACTACAGGCCAATATCCCTGATGAATATGGATGCAAAAATTTTCAATAAGACACTAGCAAATCGAATTCAACAGCATATAAAAAGAATTATTCACCATGATCAAGTGGGATGCATTCCTGGGATGCAGGGCTGGTTCAACATTCGCAAATCAATCAACGTGATACATCACATTAACAAAAAAAAAGAGAAGAACCATATGATCCTGTCAATCGATGCAGAAAAGGCCTTTGACAAAATCCAGCACCCTTTCTTAATAAAAACCCTTGAGAAAGTCGGGATAGAAGGAACATACTTAAAGATCATAAAAGCCATTTATGAAAAGCCCACAGCTAACATCATCCTCAACGGGGAAAAACTGAGAGCTTTTTCCCTGAGATCAGGAACACGACAGGGATGCCTACTCTCACCGCTGTTGTTTAACATAGTGCTGGAAGTTCTAGCATCAGCAATCAGACAACAAAAGGAAATCAAAGGCATCAAAATTGGCAAAAATGAAGTCAAGCTTTCGCTTTTTGCAGATGACATGATATTATACATGGAAAATCCGATAGACTCCACCAAAAGTCTGCTAGAACTGATACATGAATTCAGCAAAGTTGCAGGATACATAATCAATGTACAGAAATCAGTTGCATTCTTATACACTAACAACGAAGCAACAGAAAGACAAATAAAGAAACTGATCCCATTCACAATTGCACCAAGAAGCATAAAATACCTAGGAATAAATCTAACCAAAGATGTAAAGGATCTGTATGCTGAAAACTATAGAAAACTTATGAAGGTAATTGAAGAAGATTTAAAGAAATGGAAAGACATTCCCTGCTCATGGATTGGAAAAATAAATATTGTCAAAATGTCAATACTACCCAAAGCTATCTACACATTCAATGCAATCCCAATCAAAATTGCACCAGCATTCTTCTCGAAACTAGAACAAGCAATCCTAAAATTCATATGGAACCACAAAAGGCCCCGAATAGCCAAAGGAATTTTGAAGAAGAAGACCAAAGCAGGAGGCATCACAATCCCAGACTTTAGCCTCTACTACAAAGCTGTCATCATCAAGACAGCATGGTATTGGCACAAAAACAGACACACAGACCAATGGAATAGAATAGAAACCCCAGAACTAGACCCACAAACGTATGGCCAACTCATCTTTGACAAAGCAGGAAAGAACATCCAATGGAAAAAAGATAGCCTCTTTAACAAATGGTGCTGGGAGAACTGGACAGCAACATGCAGAAGGTTGAAACTAGACCACTTTCTCACACCATTCACAAAAATAAACTCAAAATGGATAAAGGACCTAAATGTGAGACAGGAAACCATCAAAACCTTAGAGGAGAAAGCAGGAAAAGACCTCTCTGACCTCAGCCGTAGCAATCTCTTACTCGACACATCCCCAAAGGCAAGGGAATTAAAAGCAAAAGTGAATTACTGGGACCTTATGAAGATAAAAAGCTTCTGCACAGCAAAGGAAACAACCAACAAAACTAAAAGGCAACCAATGGAATGGGAAAAGATATTTGCAAATGACATATCGGACAAAGGGCTAGTATCTAAAATCTATAAAGAGCTCATCAAACTCCACACCTGAAAAACAAATAACCCAGTGAAGAAATGGGCAGAAAACATGAATAGACACTTCTCTAAAGAAGACATCCAGATGGCCAACAGGCACATGAAAAGATGTTCAGCATCGCTCCTTATCAGGGAAATACAAATCAAAACCACACTCAGGTATCACCTCACGCCAGTCAGAGTGGCCAAAATGAACAAATCAGGAGACTATAGATGCTGGAGAGGATGTGGAGAAACGGGAACCCTCTTGCACTGTTGGTGGGAATGTAAATTGGTGCAGCCGCTCTGGAAAGCAGTGTGGAGGTTCCTCAGAAAATTAAAAATAGACCTACCCTATGACCCAGCAATAGCACTGCTAGGAATTTACCCAAGGGATACAGGAGTACTGATGCATAGGGGCACTTGTACCCCAATGTTCATAGCAGCACTCTCAACAATAGCCAAATTATGGAAAGAGCCTAAATGTCCATCAACTGATGAATGGATAAAGAAATTGTGGTATATATACACAATGGAATACTACGTGGCAATGAGAAAAAATGAAATATGGCCTTTTGTAGCAACGTGGATGGAACTGGAGAGTGTAATGCTAAGTGAAATAAGCCATACAGAGAAAGACAGATACCATATGGTTTCACTCTTATGTGGATCCTGAGAAACTTAACAGGAACCCATGGGGGAGAGGAAGGAAAAAAAAAAAAAAAGAGGTTAGAGTGGGAGAGAGCCAAAGCATAAGAGACTGTTAAAAACTGAGAACAAACTGAGGGTTGATGGGGGGTGGGAGGGAGGGGAGGGTGGGTGATGGGTATTGAGGAGGGCACCTTTTGGGATGAGCACTGGGTGTTGTATGGAAACCAATTTGTCAATAAATTTCATATATATAAAAAAAAAAACCAAGATCCATCTATATACTGTCTATAAGAGACTCATTTAAAAATTTTTTTAACGTTTATTTATTTTTGATACAGAGAGAGACAGAGCATGAACGGGGGAGGGTCAGAGACAGAGGGAGACACAGAATCCGAAGCAGGCTCCAGGCTCTGAGCCATCAGCCCAGAGCCAGATGCGGGGCTCGAACTCACGGACCGCGAGATCCTGACCTGAGCTGAAGTCGGACGCTTAACCAACTGAGCCACCCAGGCGCCCCTAAGAGACTCATTTTAGACCTGAGGACACTTTCAGATTGAAAGTGAGGGGATGGAGAACTATCTATCATGCTACTGGAAGTCAAAAGAAAGCTGGAGTAGCTAGACGTATATCAGACAAACTAGATTTTAAAGTAAATATTGTAACAAGAGGTGAAGAAGGGCATTATATCATAATTAAGGCATCTATCCATCAAGAAGAGCTAACAATTATAAATGTTTATGCCCCCAACTTGAACACCCAAATATATAAATCAGTTAATCACAAACCTAAGTAATTTTATTGATAATAATATAGTAATTGTAGGTGACTTTAATACTCCACTGAAGACAAAAGATGAGCTGGTAATCCTTGTCATTTTATTCATTTATTTATACAAATAGATTTCCAGATGCTGTAAGGATGGCTGAGAAATGAAAGATAAGTAAAACAAGATCCTTTCCTTTGAGGAGCTCATAGTTTAGTGGGATAAATAGCTAATGGGATAAATTATGTAAGATAATAATTATAGTATAAGATACAATTTTATAGAGATATATATAAAATATTTTCTTAGACAAAAACATGCACCAAAAGGACATATACCAAAAGTTGGTGGTTTTCTCTATCAGATTTCCCCCTTTTTGCTTATCTGTATTAGCAGAATTTTCTTTCAATGTATATTTATTGTTTTTGAAATAAGGAGAAAAGAAGCATGTTCAAAAAGCAGCACAATGAGATACATGCTGTATTGGAATTATGCACAGTATTATAAGGAATAAGCTAACTTGTCTGGGGAAGATAAAGAAAACCTTACAACATGTATCTTTTTTATCTTACACTCACATATACCTCTCACATGTTAGCCAAAAGTAATGCGTGGCCTTTTTTTAAATTTTTTTTTCTTCTTTTTCAACGTTTTTATTTATTTTTGGGACAGAGAGAGACAGAGCATGAACGGGGGAGGGGCAGAGAGAGAGGGAGACACAGAATCGGAAACAGGCTCCAGGCTCCGAGCCATCAGCCCAGAGCCTGATGCGGGGCTCGAACTCACGGACCGTGAGATCGTGACCTGGCTGAAGTCGGACGATTAACCGACTGCGCCACCCAGGCGCCCCTGTGTGGCCTTGTTTTGATCCTAATCCAAGCAAACCAACTGTCAAAATATTTATAAAGCAAGTGGGGAAGTATTAATTCTGACTGGATATTTGATGATACTAAGGTAGTATTATTATTATGAGATATGCTAAGGGCATTACAGTAATGTTAGGAAAAAAGAATCCTTATCTTTTAAGTAAACATACTGACTTAAATATGGATGCAATGATATGAAGTTTGGGATTTTTATAAGTAAATAATCCATTGGAAGTGCAAAGTTGTTGGGAATATAAAATAAAAAAGTGGTTATGAGTTAATGATCTTTAAGTTGGAAAATGCAATCATGGCAGTTAATTTCAATATTTTCTCTAATTCTATGTTTGTTTGAAATCTCCTATAATAAAATTTGCAATAATTAATATAATGATTTTTCTGTAATGAATAAAAACATCCTTCAAGTATCTCTATCTTCAAGACTCAGCTCAAAAAGTGTCTTCTCCCACCAGTGAATGAGGGCATTACAAGCAATCCATGCATGTGTTCACCTATACACAAGAAGCATTGACAAACTCCCTGTGCATTGTACGTTGTCTACTTCATGATCATCTGATCTGTGTCAATGACACTTGTAATTTCAACATGTATTTTTTATATTATTCAATGTTTATAGTGTACTTACACACAATAATCAAATATTTTATTATTAACAAAAAAGAGATATCTTCTTTTTGAAACCTTGCCTGACCATCCATTTCATTATTTGCACCCTACCTGAACTCTGCACGTAAAACAGAGGACCCATAACACGCTTTTGTGTTTATTTGCTCACTTACATTGAAATGAGATCAATATGTAGGATTTGTCACTCAGTCAGTAAATAGTTGTGTTGTTATAATCACAGTCCTTTCTTTTTATTAGGCTGTAAGACTAGCAGTGGCCATCTTATTTGTTTGTTTTTGTGTGCCCAACAATTATCTTAATACTTGCTACATTTCAAGTGCTCAATAAACATCTGCTAAATGACTAAATGAAACTTAGGATCACTCCATTCAGACCTACCCTGTGTCCAGCAGAAACATCCATAGGACTGAAGTATATAAACTAATCCATGCCTTACAGTTTATTCAGTGTTCCATGGTGATTTGATCAGAAACATAACATGTTTCTAGATTCGGTGTCCACTTAATACAGTCGCCTTGATTCCAAATGGCAGAGAAAGGTTAAACACCTTTAAAATTTTGGGGGGTAAGCAATGCAATGTGCTCAGTAGCCATCTCTTACCTTCATTCTACCCTGAGCCTCTCTCTCAACTGCAAGCATATTGAGGGGAGAAGTGAGTCAGAAACAGGACAAATAAGAGAGTGAGGCTAAATGGATGAACAGAAATGGGAGGTACGGGCTTCTGGTTATGAAATGAGTAAGTCACTGGGATGAAACATACAGCATGGGGAATGTAATCAGTGGTATTGTGATAGCGATGTACACATGGTAACTACGCCTGTGGTGAGCACAGCATAAGATATACAGTTGTTGAATTACTATGTTGTACACTTGAAACCAATGTTACATTGTGTGTCAACTGTATCTCAATAGGAAAAATGGAGGAGAATGAAAAGAAGAATAAAGTGAGACTGAGGAATCAGGTGAGCAATACAGCGAGTGTCAGGATTGGTGAATGACTATTTCACATAATATTCAGTGATGTTTCTTAAATGCTGAAAATATTTTATGATTTATTTTTAAGCTGTGTCTTTTATAATATTCTTGGCATCAAAATCACTTGATTGAAACATGTACCATTTGATCCCCACAATAACATGAGGTAAACAGAGCTGGTCCTCTCTGTTTTAAAGAAGAGGAATTTGGGGTGCCTGGGGGGCTCAGTCAGTTAAGTGTCCGACTCTTGATTTTGGCTCAGTTCATGATCTCACAGTTCTTGAGCTTGAACTCTGTGTCAGGCTCTGCACTGACAGTGCGAGCCTGCTTGGTATTCTCTCTCCTTCTCTCTCTCAAAATAAATAAATAAAAAAGAAGAGTAACCTAAGGAAATTTACCCTTCACTCAGCTGAGATTATAAATTGTGATGATTTTTTTTAATACAGTATACTAGTATGCTGGGATAATAATGCTATGTTATCAGTGCCAAGAAAAAACTATTTGTCTTGAAGTAGCTGTTAGATTGAAAGTACTCTTCAGATTCTAAAGGGAAGTATTTGAGAGACTTCCAAACTCAAAAACCTTCAGAACAAGGGAGATTTGTTTGTTAGCTTGTTTGTTTGTTTGTTTTTAGGTACTTGAATGACTAAGTTGCTCCTTGAAAAGCAAGGGTGCAGAAATCAAAGGCCTGATTGTGCTGAATCCTTCTATTTGGTCATTATTCAGACTGGTTCCCAGCATGCCACAGTCCAAAGGAAAGGTTCCAAGCTCTGTTTAAAAATCAGAAACTAAAGAGCTTACTCAGCACCCTGCTCACATTACTGTTGCTTGTATTCATCATTTAAAAGTCTTTTGATAACTCCTTTTATGCAATGATGTTAGGCTTCAGGGAATATTCTCAGAATGTAGGAAGCACCTCCTGACCCAGTTATGATGTAAATACTTTTTGTGACTATCTTCTCTCTTCAAAGACTTCTGAAACAGCCAGGCTCTTAGGCATAATTGAATCCTGGGGGAGAATTTTACAGAAATGTTTGTTGGTTGGTTTGTTTGTTTTGTGGCACTTGTGGTGATGAAGAGGAAGCTTTCCCCTTAGTGGGGAAGGGAGAATTTCACAATGAAACTGCCCTTGATGCTTACCTACTCAAGACTGATGAGGACATCTACGCTTGGGGAAACAAATAATTTTATTAGTTCTGTTTTAGCATCTAGGACAGTAAGAAAGTGTAACAACAACCTGACTATTTGAAACAATGTTCCTTGAATTTCCCAATTCAAAAGACTGCATAGAGCTAAGAAAGAAATAAAAGTACTGAGAGACGTTTTGTATGTCAACTCAAATCACAAAGGCAGGGCTTCTCTAAGGATGTATGTAAGAATTACATCTACCTTTTGGGTACAGCAGGTGGAACAGAAAGAAGGAATTCTGGGGCAGATATCCCAGAACTATCCCAAAGCAAAAACCTTCATAAAAGGTTATCTCTCCTTGACAGGTGCAAGAGCAGGGAAGTCATTTGGTCCTTGAGGTAACGTCTAGTTGGGAAGTTACGACAATGACGTCCGAGCTTATGGCAATCCAGGTGACCCTGAGCGCAGGGGCACCCGTAAGACTGCGGCACAGAAAATACGCTAGCCTGCCAGTCTCCCCTCCCCCCTTACATTCTCGGGGGATTGGAGTAGCGTTGGTGTCGCTGACGCCATCCCTTCCCGCCTCTGGCTCTCAAGGAGCATGCGCTTCCTTCCTCACTTCCTCTAAAGGAAGGAGAGTAAGGCTACGCCCTAGCGGACCCGCGGCCGGCTTCGCGTCACAGGAACTTCAGCACCCACACGGCGGACAGCGCTCTCCTCCACCTGAGGACCTGACTCCCGAGAGCCTGGAGCCTTTCTAATCGCTTTACTCTGCAGCCGCGCGGAGCTCCACCGGCCGCTGGGTCCCTGCCACTCACCCTCCCCACACCCTCCCTCCTAGCTCTTCCTGTTTTTACTCCTTCTTTTCATTCATAACAAAAGCCACAGCTCAGGGAGCCCGGCGCCAGGCTGTATCTGAAGCCAAGCGTAGAAGAATGGGGTTTCTTTGGACCGGCACTTGGATTCTGGTGTTGGTGCTCCAAAGCAGCCCAATTCAAGCTTTCCCCAAGCCGGGAGGCAGCCAAGGTACGTGGACACTTTTCTTCCCATCTCCCTTTTATTTCGCCACGGAAAGGTAAAGCTTGGCATAATCCCGTGAACTGTAAATCACCTTGCCTCGTTTTCTGATCAGACAGTATCCGTGCATATTGACAGAGATCAGTTCGAATTTAGAGCAGGAAGACAGATTTTTTTTTCCCCTACACTTTTTGAATGATAGAGTAATAACATGGGTTGTTTTGAAATACCTTATTCTGAAACGGGGCTGGGGGATGATTTTTCTGCCTGTGTTTTGTCTATTTTTTTTTTCTAATTGTCTTATAACCTTTCTCCGATACTTTATTCATGATATGTGCAGTATATGATAAAAGAGCTTTTAATGTGCTAATAATGCCAATCCAAATTATGCTCTATCTAGTTGAAAACAGCTGGTGAGCCAAGTGTTAGAACTATATGTTAGATTTCTGGGCAGAAAAATAAAAGTGCAATTTTATTAACTCAGTAAGTACACCAGGGTAATAAGCAAGGCAACGTTGATAAAGATTGTTATTGTATAATCTTGATTATCTTTGTTAATACATATTTTTGTTCCACAGTCATCCAAAAACATTTATCTTAATATTTGTTTTTCTTTTTTGGAGATTTTATGTAGTAAAAGACATAGTGTGTCTTTCCAGTGCACAATTAAATTTGTATTTGTGTTTGGTGATTCTAGACAAACCTCTACATAATAGCGAATTAAGTGCAGAAAGACCTTTGAATGAACAGGTAGGTCAAAAGTAAAATTATAAATGCTATTTCATTTTATTTTAGTTATATTTAATGTAATTATGCTGTAACATTTTAGTTATTTTGAATTCACAAATTTCAAGAGCTTAATAATACATTGACAGAACTTAGGATGGAAAATATAGTTTTGGAAATTTGTATATCCTGACAGTTATATACATAGAATTCTGTATAATACATAAGACTGACTGTATAATAACCCAGTAAGCTCAACATCACATCCATTCTATTCTAAGGCTGCTTAATTTATCCGAGATTTATCTCTCACCAATATTATAGGAGAGGGAATTAATATTTATAGACCATCTGCCCTTTATTTTATCTCATTTAATCCTTATGGTAGTGCTTTGACACAGAAATTATTATCTGCATTTTCAAATAAGAAAACTAAATCCCACAGAGATTGAATCATTTAGCTGTCATATTGGATAAGTGGGGGAGCAATGATTTAAAATCAGGTCTATCTCCAATTTACTTCCTAGATTGCTGAAGCAGAGGCAGACAAGATTAAAAAAACATACCCTCCAGGTAAAAAGAAATTATGTTGATATTAATTTAAATAATGTAGGTTATGAAAATCTTAACTAAAATGGATGTGTTGGGCTTGGGGGCTTTTCTTCCAGAAAACAAGCCAGGTGAAAGCAATTACTCCTTTGTTGATAACTTGAACCTGCTAAAGGCAATAACAGAAAAGGAAAAAATTGAGAAAGAAAGACAATCCATAAGAAGCTCCCCAGATGATAATAAATTGAATGTGGAAGATGTCGATTCAACCAAGAATCGAAGACTGATTGATGATTATGATTCTACTAAGAGCGGATTGAATCATAAATTTCAAGGTAAATGAGGAAAAAGAACTTTTGTTTCCTATTTGCTTGCTCTAATTTGGAGTTTCCCATTGTGGGTTAGGAGAAAGTCCTACGTTTTAAAAACAGCCATTATACATTCATTGTCCTTTATTAGTCAGGACCAAAATGAAGAGAAAGCCCAGTTTTTTCTGTGAGGCCTAAGCTCCACAGAAGCCCAAATTTTAGTTTCTCTTTTTAAGTTTCCTTTACTGATGCTTTGAAATCAACTTCAATCTGCTGTCTATATTTTATGCTATTAAATTCATTTTAACATTCCAATTTATTTTAACTATGAGTACAAAGAAAAAAATATTTAATTCTCAACTAATTAAATCAAAAAATATTCCCCAGAAAAGGTGAAATATCATTATTTTCTTCTCAATGTTCTCTTCCTAGTCATATCTTTCTCCATAGGTCATTCTAACCTTTTAATGGCCTTAATTACCATCCATAGCCTGATGTCTCCTAACATTAGCCCAGACTTCATATATGTATGTATATATCAGACTTCATATACTGCATATATGACTGAAAAACAGTCATCTCAGTTGTTTTCCAGCTCCAGCGGGCAACCAGTACTTTATACACACACACACACACACACACACACACACACACACACACACCATACATATCATACATATAAATGATCTATATTATATAATGTATATATATTATATAATATATATAGTAGGGTTTTATCCCTCTAACCTTGATCACCACCAAGATCACCATCCTTGATCACCTTATCCAAACTCTAATCATGTCTCACTTGAACTACAGCAAAATCTTCTAATGGACCTTCCAGCATCCACTCTGCCCTTCTCCAACTCATAGCAGCCAGAGTAATCTTTTCAACATACAAGTATGAGCTTGACACTCTTGCATAAAACCCATTAGTAGATTCCCATTTCTCTTGGGATAAAAACCAAAAGCCTTAATGTGGCCTCCATGGTCCTGCAAGGACAGGTTCCTGTGTTCATCCAATACACATAATCTGATAGAAACCTGTTCTTTTCACACGTGACACTTAATGCAATTTGTAATTTTACATTCCTAAGTGCGTCTACTTATGATTTCTGCCTTTCTCCTTAATTAAACTGAAAACTTCACTAGTACAGAAACATTGTAGCTCCAGTGTCTGAATGCTTACGAATTCACTGCATGAATAGATGAGTAAATGAATGAATGAACAAATAAAATAATATATACAAGGGAATAAGCGAACTATTGTACCTAAGCATTGATGGAGAGAGTGTGTTTTCTGTGCTGAGGACCACTGCTTAAGAGTGACTACAGATTTTCTTTAATGTCCTTATTCTGTTCCATGGTCACAAGAGCATTATGCTGGTTATCTCCACCAGAACACAACTATCAATTAAATTTGACTTTCATTGGATATCACAGGCTGAGGAAAATTCAGAAGTGTGTTGTATATGAATGGGATAAGGGAGATGGTTTATATTTTGAAAAATTTCATATAGCATACTACTCAAGGAAATTTCTTGTGAATTCTACTTTTAACCTAAAATATTTAGACTAGAAATAGACACTGGGTATAGCTTCATATAAAACAGTTTCAACCACTTTGACTGAACTGACCATTTGATTTAAAAAATTTTTTTAATTAGTCTAATGTTTGACTACATTTTTTTTTTGGTCAAACTGGTTGTATATGGAGGCAGAGGCATAGATCTGTTTGTGATCCAACCACTAACCTGAGTAACTTATTTTAAATAGTTCAACATTTTATTACCATCCCAAATGGGTTTATAACTACGAAGTACTAGCCCTGACAGCTCTAGGTTTACCCTAGGAGTCATTCAAGTCCACCTGAAATTACAGAGAAGATTGTTGGAGAGAGTGGGCTCTATGAGTGAATTACTGGTCTCCTCTCATACCTTGGGAATCCTGGAACCAGGTGGGTTTGGGAACACCAAGTTAACTGGAACCTCAGAGGCATGTAGACTTACATCCTAGAAGGGAGAGTAAGGAAGCCGAACTTCTGCAGGGTACTTTCACACTTTTAGGAAACCTCCAGATGGGCTTGTAGGGCCCATCACTTCTCCTTTTCTATGTTTTCTATAGTATATGTGATTCAGGATTTTTCCAAATTTCTTTTATAAAGCAGTGTTTCAGGGCTCCTGAGTGCATTCACCAAACAGACATTCATTGAGCAATTGCTATGTTTCAGACTTGAACTAGACAGTTAGCTCTGTGTAGTTAGGTATCATGCCTAAACTATTTATCAGTGTGTTTCCAGTTCTGGCCCATATTAAGACTTTAATAAAAATGTACTGGACAAATGAATGTCAAGTGCCATAATAGATGCCAAGGATTCAAAGAGTAACTGGGAAGATGATGACTTGGAAGATGGCCCTTTCACACCCACTTAGGATGTTGCAGCTGCTTTAAAAAAGTTATGAACATTGAACTCATGTTTGGCTTCCCTCTGAGGATATATGTAGGAGGGTAAAATACTCCTTGATGAGAAAAAAGAAGTCACTCTGAGTAATTCTGTCCATTTTAGAGAAGCCAGGGAAAATCAATGGAAAGTAAAGAGCAATGCCCAAGTGGTCAACTCTTAACCCCATCTAGCAAAGGTCTGCTAGTGGAGTCCTAAGTTCCTGGCTCAAGAGAATGCAGCAGTGCAGCAAAGTGAAGAGGCTGTTTCTTCAGAATGTTGCTTATGTTCTCCCTGTTATGAAGTAAATGAACTGAAAAACAGTCATCTCAGTTATTTTCCAGCTCCAGCAGGCAAACAGTATGCTTCCTTTTTTTCAGATCCTAAGGGATTAAGTGGCAAGGGAAATAAATTTTTCCACCTCTGCATAGACCTTGGGCAGTTTCTGCTTCACATTAATCCCTAGAGTCAGTCTTACAACCCACAAATGGAAGCATCAGACCTAAATAATAATCTCTGCTCCTGAAAAAAAAAATGGATAATGAACCCAATTTTCAGTCAGTCTGGAGGGGAACTGATCTTATGAGGTTTTTTTTTCTTAGGGTCTTTTCTGCTTATTAGTCACTCTGGTACACAGGGCTCAAAGGGCTCATAGCTAATGGATTGGTTGACAGTTCAGCAATAATCTACTGCCAGGAAACTTCCAGTTCTCCGTCTATAATCACCCTACTCAGTTTCCTAAGCTTCTTTTCAAACAACAAGAAACTGTTCTGCCTAAGGCAGCATATATCTTCAGGTGTATAGATTCTAGAAGAAAGGTCATGAGAGAAACTCCTTGTCTGAATCCCCAAAGCCATGGAAGAAAAGGACAGGATCAGATTAGAAATATTAGGCTCTTCTTTCTTTGAGTAAATATGATCAGAATTATTGGGGCGGAATTTGACCAGAGACTCAATTTCCATTTCTCTAGAAGATAATCGTAGTTCCTTTTTTTCATGTACAAATCCACTATATATAATGACATTTAGCTTTCATATAATACTGCACATTAGCTTTCATATGGTACTTGGCAGTTTAAAAGGAACATTTACATCTTATTTCATCTGATCTGCATAAGAATCCCATGAAACAGATAATCCTATTATCTCCCTTTATAGTCATCCAAGGATATAGAGGTAACAGTGGTATCATGGGTTAAAATTCTGATCTTTCAGATCTGCTAGAGGTGACAGGAGGAGTTAAGTGCCTTGTAAACTTGCACATATTAACATATTGCTTGATGTGGTGTAGGTTACAAAAGACAAACGGATTCCCCAAGAGTTCTCTTGGATATGCCACTAACCCTACTGTGTCCTTCCTCAGGATGGGCTCTTGCTGTACTCTGAAGTAATGTTGCTGGTGTATTCCCAGGAAAGCTAAGGATGCGCATTTGCAAACATCTCTGCAGAGATTTACATAGATTTACATATTGCTTTGTTCAAATCTGTTGTCTCATTTTAAAAGTTTAAATTTCATACACATAAAGTAAGTTCCCTATTCTCTGGAGTAAGGGGCTTATCACATTAAGCTGTCTTCCATAAAGGAGTTCTGACACATGTTCAGTTAGAAGTAAATATTTATTCCAGATAAGTCATAAAATCTTTAATACACCCTCTCTGATTCTGGGTGTAAGGCAGGTTCCCCCACCATCAGCCCAGGAATTTGCCAGCAGAAGAAATACACATGTGGATGTTACCAGTCTACTCCTTGTGTGGAAATGGAATATCAAATTATATAATATGTAGAAGAGTGTTTTGAACAATATAGCATACTATATAAATGTGGCATACTGTAAAATTTAAAAGTATAATCTTGTTTGTATTATTAGAATAAAAAATAGAGAGGCTTTTTGTGGTGTCTTCAGATCTTTCTTTTTCTTACAGTCATGTAAGAAGATTTCAGAATTTCCATTATCATCATAGGTTCTTAACTTTAAGCAAAATTATATTTCAAACCAACAATTTATGTGAATGAAGCAGTATCATAAATACATTCCAAATATATCTAAGTGTACAAGAACAAGGTATAGATTGTAAGTATAGTATGATCCTGAAATAGGCCTATGATAACTATAATGTGAAACTGTGATTGCTCTGTCTAGATGATCCAGATGGCCTTCATCAACTAGATGGAACTCCTTTAACTGCTGAAGACATTGTCCAGAAAATTGCTACCAGGATTTATGAGGAAAATGACAGAGGAGTATTTGACAAGATTGTTTCTAAACTGTTGAATCTTGGCCTAGTAAGTCATGCATGAGAATAAACCCATTTCTTAGTACAGTTTGGAATTTACTAAGAAGCCAAGCCACGTGATCCGAGTTGTAGCCAAGTGCTTATAATACATCTACTTTATATTAGGCACTGTAGGTTTTGAGGACAAATATGACAACATTCTTTCCCTCTAGGAACTTATAGTCTACCAGAAGAGCCACACAAATACGCACATGTCCACAATGCAAGCAGCATCAAAACCATAAAAGCAGTTCAGCATGCCACAGGATGGGCCATATCCAATTGGGCAATAAAGAAGAACTTCAGAGAAGGAAGTGTTTAAAGTCAGCTTAAAACAGTTAGGCAGCTCCTGGGTGGCTCAGTCAATTGAGCAACTGACTTCAGCTCCAGTCATGATCTCATGGTTCATGGTATCGAGCCCCGCATCAGGCTCCCTACTGATAAGCATGGAGCTCATCTTCTGTCTTCCACTCTCTCTGCCCTTCCCCTACTTGTGCTCCCTCTCTCTCAAAAATAAATAAAACATTTAAAAAAAAGGATCATTAGGATTTAACCAGCAGCAGTAAAATATACGTGAATTATGAGAAGAGAATAACAGGAACAAAGGCATGCCATGTTTGGGAAACTGTAAGCAATTCAATTTGATCCTCTCCCAGCCAGGCTCCCAGCCCTTATACAGCCCTGACAAGTTTTACTAAGGTCCTAAATGTGCCTGTTTCAGAGGTTCCCTAGTCATGACTTGTAGCTGACGGTTGAGAAATAAGTGTTCATAGATTCCAACAGACAGGACTAATCGCTTGCATGGCTCAAAGGCACTTTTTCCCAGGAGTTCTGGGGAATGTCCAACAACAAACAGAGGCATAAACAAGGGCTATCTAGAAAGAGGGACCAGAAGATTCTCTCATTGTGTAAAAATGTGTTCAAGTTCAGAGTTTAGTCTAGATTTTTTAATCATAAATATGAGAATAATAGTTACATATGTTTTTACTTTTTAACAGATCACAGAAAGCCAGGCACACACACTAGAAGATGAAGTAGCAGAGGTTTTACAAAAACTGATCTCAAAGGAAGCCAACACTTATGCGGAGGAACCCAATAAACCCATAAGCGTGACTGAAAGTCAGACTGGAAAAATACCAGAGAAAGTGGTATGTATATGTGAATTCATATGCATATGTTATGGATATATGTATATATACATGTGCATGAATGTATGTGTCCACCTGTATTTGTATATAATTAATACAATCTGTATATAAGTAATACCTCACTTGGTGCCAGAGAAGATTTGGAGTATGTGACACATTTAACCCACATAAAATATATACTCACAAAATATCAAGTTAAAATATATAAATCAACTCTATGTTGAAAATGAAGATACAGGTTATACTGTATTACACAGTAAAGGTTATGTCTTATACTCCACAGTAAATTAATCCATAATGCTATGTGGCAATGTTATAACCATTCCACAAAACAACTGCTTGTATAATGTCAGTGAACTGAAATCAAATATTTCGCAGCTCTTTCGGTATACAACTTCTGTTCACAGAATGTCATCATCTGCCTCCAGATCCCAAAAACAGAAACTTGGGTTGATTTGGTCCTCTGCCACACCAGCCTGTATACTCCCCAGAGCTAGTTGCCTGAATATGCTTCACCATTCTATCCTGTGCTCTTCCACCTGCTCGTTCCTCTTTTCTTTGGTTCAGAGGCCTGGAACTGTCCTTTACTTAGACTAGTCATCCATCCTTCCTTCCCCTCCCTGGACTCTGTGCCTCTTCATCTTTTCTTCTGCATCAGCCAAGCTACAAAAATCTTTCTCCGCTCTTTGAATTCCCTGTAAAACTCTAGATGAGCTGACCACAGGGGGTTATATATAAGAAAAAAATCAAATTCTTCACCTCTCCTATTTTCTCCATCACAGCATCTAGACCCATGGCTCCTCATCCCCTCCAATGTCTTATCCCAAATACAAGGAAAAAGAGTGTATAGGCTTACAATCCTCTTTTAGAGGAGGCTAGAAAACAGAAATTGGGTCTGCATTTTTTTTACTAGATAGCATAACAGCTCTCTTTTGCTCTCTCTACTTCCAATCTCCACCAGCTTTCATTTTTTTAAACAGCTTTTGAAGATCCACCCAAAACACTTTTGATTTATCAAAGGGCTCATGACATTCACTCAAGCTTACCATCTGAACTGAAAGTGACACAGGTTCCATAGTGTAATGGTGAGCACTCTGGACTCTGAACTGAAAGTGACACAGCTACTGTATTTTCCTTCATTCCCATTTTGTACTCCTTTTTCACCCATCTCTAAAACATTCATATGCTTGACCTGTTTGCTCATGTCATTTAAATGCATCGATGCAAATGAAATATTAATTCATTCAATAAATATTTATTGAGGTATCAATTATGAACAAAGCACTGGAGATACAATGCTTATTTCAAAAGATAGAATCCCTGCTTTCACGAAGTTTAAGGTCTAATGGAAGAAGTAGATGGTCTTCAAATACATATCTTCACTGCAACTGCCTCAAGTGCTATGAGGAAAGAAACATGGTTCTATGAGACTTCATAAAAAGGGAGCCTATTCTGGACTTAGGCTCAGAGAAGGCTTCCCTAAGGAAGTGACTTGAGCCAAAAACTGAAGGCTGTGACCATGAGAGGCCGTGTGTAGAGAAGAATGTGTGGAGTATCTAAGTATTGCAACAAGGGCAGGGTGGCTGCACACAGAGAGAGCAGTGAGAGATAAGCCAGGGGAGGTGGACCCAGGCCAGACCAGGCAGGGCCTTGGATTCTGATCTTCATTGTAGGACCAATGGGAAAACACTGCAGGATTTTAAGCAAAGGAGTTATGTGACCATACTTTTTAAAAGATAACTCTGGCTATAACATGGAAAATACAGTGAATAGATTGGAAGTGGTTGATGTTACATGGTTAGAAAGTCAGAGATGAAAGCAGCTTGGACTAGAGCCAGGTAATGGAGAAAGAGAGAAATGTACAAATTTGGGATAAATCTTGAAAGTAGAGCCAACAAGACTACTGATGAATTATATGGAGGAAATGAAGAGGGAGTGACAAGGAAGACTCTTAAATTTCTGTTTAGTCCGCTGAATGGACAATGGATCATTAACTAAGATGCACTGGAAATGGATCAGGTCTGGGAGAGAAGTGTCCTGTGTACCCTTCCAGATAGCTATTAACATTTCACGGAGAAGTCCCCAAGGTGTGACTGCTCTGTTGGTGTTAGATGTTCTCACATGATTTCCTGTATCTTGGCACCACACATTCTGTAACTTCGAAGTTCTCCTGCTTGGTAAAAGGCAGTCCTATGAGAAGACATTCACGAGAACTGATAGAGGAGAACTTGGCCAAGTGGGAACCTAGAAATTCCCTGTCAATTCTCCAGGAGCAGGAGCCAGGGTCCTCAGGTGAAGCATATGTCTGTCAGCCCCAGTGACCTTTCTATGTGGCTAGATGCCCATATACCTGGAAAAGGGTTTGATCCTACAGGAGCTTGCAAAGGAAGAGGTGTTATTTCACTTCACATTCAAGGGCACCAAAGAGGAAGGAATCAAGCTGGAATGTAATTAGCTCTAACAAAATGTTTATTTTTTATTGATTTTTTTCCCCCAATGTAGACTCCAATGGCAGCAATTCAAGATGGTTTTACTAATGGACAAAATGATGAAACAGTATCTAATACCTTAACCTTGACAAATGGCTTGGAAAGAAGAACTAAAATCTACAATGAAGACAACTTTGAGGAACTCCAATATTTCCCAAACTTCTATGCACTACTGAAAAGTATTGATTCAGGTAAACACTGTTTTCTGACATGTGGAATAGAAACAATAATTCCAGGAAATGTGTGGGTGGGGTTTTTTTCCTTCCTGTTTTCAGTTTCTAAATTCAATCTTCAATGAAATTTATTGTAACCCCAGGGAAAAGAGTTCACATCAATTTTTTTCAAAAGAAGTATGCTAGTCATAGAAATATTTAGGAAAGGATAATCATGAAAGGTGGAATTTCAGGATTATTTAATCTTCTTGTTAACAGAGGGTTCATTTATTTGTTAAGCAAATAGTCACTGAACATGTTTGGGACATTGAGGTGAGCCCTGTGCAGATGAGGAGAGAAGTCAACATCCCTGCCTGACCTGCTCAGCCTCAAATCTTATTGTAAATCTTTAAAAAACAAAAAAAGGCTACATTTATTTTCCTCTATTAGTGGGAACAGTGTGTACAACATAATTTGTCCTTTTATTTTATTTTATTATTTTTTTATGTTTATTTATTTTTGAGAGAGACAGAGACAGAGTGTGAACAGGGGAGGGGCAGAGAGAGGGAGACACAGAATCGAAACAGGCTCCAGGATCTGAGCCATCAGCCCAGAGCCCGATGCGGGGCCCGAACCCACAAGCCATGAGATCGTGACCTGAGACGAAGTCGGACATTTAGCCAACAGGGCCACCCAGGTGCCCCCATAATTTGTCCTTTTAAAACAATTCAGATTTTTGCTTTTTAGACACTTTCAGCTTCAGTCTTGAAATGAGTTAAAGTAAACTAAGCATTGGACCACAGCAGACAGGGGCCCAAAACACACTTAGAAACGGATATGTTTTTTAAAAAACTAAGTCCTTATTTTGCCTTGTTCCTTTCTCTTACCTGTACACCAAAATAAGTTAACTGAAGATTTCATTTCATCTCTAATCTTGATTAATCTTCAAGGAAGATAATAATGGGCAAATTTTCTATGGTTGTTATTGTCCAGACAGATGTTCTGCACTGCCTTCTGGTTTTTCCTCTTCCTTTTCAAAGATTCAGCCCCAGAAGGAAAATTTGTAATAAATATTTCCCCAAGAAGTGACTTTAGAGTGTGCTTTCATTTCTGGAGAACACCCATTTGTCCTTCAATTCCAGACATTGGCCAGATGGCATCAGCCCCTCTGCTGGTGTCTGAAGGGCTTGTATATCTTGAGGGTCCATTTTGAGCCATCTTGCCCCACTGGATGGCAAATGCCCAGCTCAGAACTTTTGTCATCTTGGTGAGTCACTTCTTGTCAGTGTCAGCATGACACCGAACACCTATACAGATGTGACATTGAGGAAATAATGTGATGGCTGAAGTTATTTACTAGTGCTTTTCCAGGATCTCTTCCCTATCTCCTTTCTCATCTTTCTTCTCTCCCAACCTTGAGGATTTCATGATATTTGAAAAAGTCCACTGTATGGAATATTTTTTTATTTGTTTTATTTATTTTATTTTATCTTTCAGTTTCCTTGACCTCATACTTTATTTCTTCAATATTTATAGGGTTTTAATTTAAATACTTACACTAAGGTACTTGATAGTACTCATCCCTCTCACCCAAGGTCTGAACCAATGGAGAAAAAATAAAACAGGTCGAAATCCAAAATATTTTTGATACTGGTAAAGACTGGGTTGTAAGGGTTGTAGAACACAGCATAGTGTGAGAGCCAAAATGGGCTTGCTCACTCCCTATCCTCAGTCTAATTGTTGGAACAGCCAATCCTTAGGATAGTTTGATTTATAGAACAGGCACTTTTCTCAAGTCCCTGACTTCTACTGTTCCAGGGGAACAAAAAAAAAGAAAGATTCCAAATCCCTATCAGTCAAGAAATGTAGACTAATGCCCATTGCCTACCAACTTCATCTGTGGGAAGGATGAAAAGATGGAGGGAAAGGCTAGGAGTATTTAGAAGAAATCCTTCATGGCCACTCAAAGAATAGGGAAAATGGGCTCTCCTCTAGCACCTTTCTTCAAAAATGGAAATTTTTTTTTAATTTTAGAATTTATATATATATATATATATATATATATATGTATATATATATACACATACACATATATGTGTATGTGTATATATATGTAGATGTATATAATAAATATACATAGTTATATATTCTGAACAACTATGGAATGATCAGCCGTTTTCTATCAAGATGCAGAACAGTATGTCAAATATGAAGAGTTCCCAAGAAACAGTTAATAGTGGTTACCTGCAGGGAGTAGGAGTTGTGGGGTAGGAAGAAAATGTTATTTTCACTATTATTTACTTCTATACTGTTGGAATATTTTTAGTACATGCATATATTATTTCAAATGAAATAAAATCTAGAAAGCAATATATACTGCTATTAAAAAGTCAACCTCACATTAAAAAAATAAAGATACATGTATGTTTTTATTTTCAAATATTAAGTTTGATTAATGAAAACAGGCCATTCTTGCCCTCAAAAACATACAGCCTGAGTAAAGAAAAATTGGTGGGTCACCAATCTTACAATTTTCTTTTTGAGTTCATATTACCTCAGGTTGCAAACTGTCTCTTTATCATCTATTAGTAAAATATTTTAGATTAAAGTAAATCTTTTTAGAAAAGTTATAATTGCCCATTTCTGAAGAAGTTCAGTACATCTATACATTATCCTATATTCCCAATTCCAACTCCCAATGCCCAAGTCTTATTACACTTTTTATAAATTAAATATATGTGGTTTCAGCTATAAATGTAGGGAGAAATATTTCAATCAGATGCTGTACTTCATAAATTGACACTGAAAGAGGAAGCTATACTCCACTAGTTTTTTAAAAATTATTTTGTCCTTTTATATAGAAAAAGAGGCGAAAGAGAAAGAAACGCTGATTACAATCATGAAAACCTTGATTGACTTTGTGAAGATGATGGTAAAGTATGGCACAATATCTCCAGAAGAAGGTGTTTCCTACCTTGGTGAGAGTCCAATCTGTTTTGTTTTTACTATGATAGTTTTCACTGTCCAAAGTCAATTAGGGATTTGGCAATAACTACCTCACAAATTTTATCATTCATGCCAAAACTGTCTGAATCGTCTGAGTAACCAGAATTGCCCAGCTTGATAATGCATACAAATAAATTAACCAGGAGTTTTCAATTCTTTATAGAAGCAGCTTGAGTATAAACATTTCATTTTGTGTTATTAACATTTTCTAATATCTCCATCGAGACCATTTTATTAAAATTTGACCTCTTTTTTTTCAATTGTGTTTGGATAGTCAGGACTAAAAGAGTTGATTTTAGCCAGTGAGGTCTGGATTAGGCTGCAGAAGTTGTGCCTCCTGGTCCAGTTTGTCCCATGGGGCAAGGCACTCACCCAGCTGGGCCTCAGTTTCTACATTTGTAAAATAAAGGATGTTGTGAACTATAATGGGGCTGGTAAACTACTGCCCATGGATCAAATCTGGCCCATTGCCTATTTTTCTATAGCACACCAGCTAAGAATTACTTTTACGTTTTTAAATGGTTGAAAAAAATATAAAAAAAGAATAGTAGTTCGTGACACTAGAAAACTATATAAAGGGGCACCTGGCTGGCTCAGTCAGTAGAGTGTGAGACTCTTGATCTTGGGGTTGTGAGTTCGAGCCCCACATAGGGTGTAAAGATTACTTAAACAAATACAGTATTTTTTTCATTAAAAAAAGAGAAAACTATATAAAATTCACACTTTAGTGTCCATAAATGAATTTTTATTGGCACACAGCCACATTCCTTTGTTTCAGTGTTGTCTATGGCTGCTTTTGTGCTACAATGGCAGAGTTGAATAGTTGTAACAGAGATCATATGGCCCACAAAGCCAGAAATATTTACCATCTGGCCCTTTGGAGAAAAAGTTTGCTGACCTTTGATTCTTTGAGCTTTGTGCATAAGCTTTGATGTTCTTTGTGCGTGCAGGTTGTTTTGTTTTGTTTTGTTTTGTTTTGTTTTGTTTTGTTTTTAAAGCCTTTGGTTTTCCTGCTTGGTCTAGTTAATCAATAAGTACCATTTATCTCTGATGTCCTTTGGGGAAGGTGACCTCACAGCCCCTTACTCTGATCTCTGATAGAAGAGGAAGATTAAACAGAAGAGAAAATCTCATAGGACAAAATAATTCAGAATTACTCTCTATGAACTCAATTTTTTTTCCACATGAAGATAGTTTTACTGTGTTTTTCTCATTATAAAAGAACATATTCATTTAAAAAAATCAGTCAGTGCAAAATTATGTTAAAAAAGAAGTAAAAAAAGTCACTCATGATACCAGCACCCAGGTGACAGTCTATTTGTACCTGTTCAGATGTTTTTCTGTGTGTGTGTGTGTGTGTATGTGCACCCATGTACCTTTGTCATTTCTTTCTTTGTTTTATCTTGTTTAAAAAAAAATGGGCTCATGTTATACATAGTACTTTGTGGCCTATTTAATTCAACAGCAGATCAAAGACATTGTTTCAGATCAATCATTGCTTCATACCAATACCCTGTAACTCAGAAATTCCATACTTAAGTCATTTATCCTATGGAAATAGATTAGAAATGCCACAAGGCTTAGGTACAAGGTAGATATTTCCACTACTACTTATAGCTGTGCTTTCCAGTATGGCAGTGGGAAGGGAATTCATTGCCTCAAGTAACTGAGGAGTCCAGGGATGGGGATAGTCTGACTTTGGGTTTGTAAAGTCCACCAACAGTGTTAGGAATCTATCCCTCCTCATCTCCCAGCACTGACTTTCCATATGTTGATTCATTCTAGACAAGCTGCTCCCCTATGAAAAAAAAAGATGGTTGGCAATCTCCATCCTCACAGTACAGCAATCCTGGCAAGAAAAGAGCTTCTTTCTCCCAGTGGTCCTAGCATTGAATCTCATTGGCCTGGCTTGTATCACATGCTCCTCTTTGAACCAATCACTCAGCCAAGGGTGGGCGTAGACCCTGAGGAACCAGGCCTGGGTTATTACTCCCCACTTGAGGCAAATATGTCGAGAATGGGAATGGTCTGCGTTCTCTAAAGGAAAACCAAGATATAGTTACAGAAAGTGTTGAGGAGGCCCAGACCACAGGTGTCCATTAAAGGCTTCAACCCTGGACATGTTCTAGCAGTGGCCACAGACATGTGGAAGAGGCTTCTGCAATTAACTGAATAGGAGGCTGAATTAAGGATCCCAAATAGTACGGAATAGTAGATTCCTAGAAATAAAATCCATATCAAAGTATCTTAATTGCAGTGTTAATATTGTGGAATTACGTTGTGATATTTCTGGTAAGGATTAAACAGTTGATATCATCCTTCAGAAAATAAAATTATATTTTTTCTCTTCCTCACTCCAGAAAACTTGGATGAAACTATTGCTCTTCAGACCAAGAACAAGCTAGAAAAAAATGTTACTGACAATAAGAGCAAACTTTTTCCAGGTATGATTTATTTAACTATTTTTCTACCTTTGAGCACAATAACCCTTTGAGTGGTAAATAATGGCTTTAATAAACATTGATAAATAACTAGAGGTTTCAAAAGTTTTAAAATCTGAAATCCTACCATAGGATTAAGTAGCTATAACCTTGGCTATTTTGTCGCTAGTCTCAGCATAGAAATCTGACCCCAAGAAGCATTGAAAAGAAATGTAGGTCTTTCCTGAAGATTCTTAGGAGGTGGCTCATGGGAAAAGGAGGAGGCTACATCATGAAATTTTCTACATACATGAAATTTTCCTTTCAGTATTTTTTTCTCTCCCAAGAGCACAGTTTCTCCAGACCACTATCCCTGGTCACCTGTCTACTTCACTGGCTCTCCCCTCCCAAGTCTTTTCTCTCCTCTGAGATATTCTATGCCCCTATGTTGTGTGATTCCCCCTCTTGGTTTCTTCACTTCTGCATTTCCACCCAATACAACACAGAACCAAGCTGTGCAAAGGAGCCTGCTTTGAGGGGGGGAGGGAGGAACAAAAAGAGGAAGGATCACAAGTTCTTAAGCACGATTTTGTGTCCCTTTCACAGCAGTTATGTACATATATTTGATGGAATACTATATAGCCTTTTATTTATTTATTTATTTTTTAATTTTTTTTTAATGTTTATTTTTTTTGAGACGGAGAGAGACACAGCATGAACGGGGGAGGGGCAGAGAGAGAGGGAAACACAGAATCGGAAGCAGGCTCCAGGCTCTGAGCCATCAGCCCAGAGCCCGACGCGGGGCTCGAACCCGCGGACCGCGAGATCGTGACCTGAGCCGAAGTCGGACGCTCAACCGACTGAGCCACCCAGGCGCCCCCTATATAGCCTTTTAAAATGATGTTTTCAAGTAGTTTTCAATAACCTGGAAACATCCTTCTGTGATGATGTTAATGACAAAAGAAAGTGACAAAATTATACTGCAACTATGGAGAAAAATTACGCATCCAAAAATATAGAGAGGGGCGCCTAGGTGGCTCAGTCGGTTGAGCCTCTGACATCAGCTCAGGTCATGATCTCACAGTTTGTGAGTTTAAGCCCTGCATCAGGCCTGCGGCTGTCAGCACAGAGCCTGTTTCAGATCTTCTGTTCCCCTCTCTCTCTTGGTCTCTCCCCCACTCACACTCTGATGCTCAAAAATAAATAAAATATTAAAAAAAAATTTTTTTAATACAGAGAGATCGTAGCACTAGTGGAGGTTTTCATAATGAGAGTAACTGACTCATTTCTTTTTTCTTTTTTTTTTTCTATAGTAATAATGTTTTTACTGACAAAAAAGAAACAAAGCTTTTTGTTAGACTGCTTGATGTTTCCTATTTTATTTACAACAGGGATACATTGCAGTTGTTTTCAAGTGGTTAGCTACTTTAAGGTTTATGACTTTTTAAAATTCAATAGAAGATAGCCAGAAATAAATATAGTTTTTTTCAACTCTTGTCCCCTCACTTTTTTTTTTGAAGTATAATTGATATGGAAATTAGTTATTTTTAAGTGTCAAGTGAGCAAAGATTATCCCATCTTGACAGCAAGGGTCCAACTCTCCTCTTTGCATTAGGGTGACCAGGGATAAGGGAATGTGAAGAAAGAGGCAGAAGGAAAGAAGTCCTGCGATAGCCCCAAATTCTTAGGTGCTACTCTCAGTCATAGAATGTTGTTCAAAAATACAACATCATGGAGAGGTTGAACAACAACCAAGTTATTTTACTTCGAAATGAAGACTCAAACTTACTTTGGGAACTGACATATGCCACTTCATTGCCTACCTTGATTATAGTAAGGAAAATAATCTATGTTCTAATGACACAGTAGTAGAAGGGAAAGAACACTAAACCAAAATCTGGAAAGTCGGTGCTTTGGCCCACCTCTTTTGCTAACTCGGTGCATATCTCCCATTCTGGGCCTCAGTTTCCTCGTCTGTGAAATGGGGGAAGGAAGTTGGACAATCACTAGATTAGACAATCACTAAGACCGCTTTCAGCTTGAAAAATGATCCGACCTTACGCTGTACCCTTTCAACAAATTTATTTCTACATTACAAATTGGTTAATGGATAGGAAATAGGGTTCTAACAACAGTGCTCAATCTGATTACAGCACCATCAGAAAAAAGTCATGAAGAAACAGATAGTACTAAGGAAGAAGCAGCTAAGATGGAAAAGGAATATGGAGCCTTGAAAGATTCCACAAAAGCTGATAACCCAAGAGGAAAGACGGATGAGCCAAAAGGTACGGAATTAACAGCTCTAAGTTGGCAATGAAAGTGGGGGAAGCAAAAAATTTCACCACACAGGTTGATCAAAAATGCACACCCCACCAAATCTGTGAAATCAGCACCATCTGTAGAGAAGAGATTCAGCACATGGTATCTTTATCTGAATAGCAATCTTTTTTAATGGCCTTGAGTCTCTGAGAATGGCAAATTGGTTTTATCTTCTGATGGGCTTAACTGTCCAATGGACTTTTGTGCTTGGAGAGGAATGCTTATGACCATTGTGCATTGTTTAGTGTCTAATCTGATTTATTAACTTATTAAGCAATATTTCTTTAAACATAATTAACATTCCTCTAAATGTTACTTATTTAAGAAAGTAATCAAAATTTACACATTTAACAGAGCATATTTCCTTAATCATTTACAATGATAGAAATGTGACACTCTTAAGGCCCTGATTAAAAATCATAAATCCAATATATCAAATTTCCTTAAATAACCTAAATGTCTTTAAAAGCAAAAAGCACACATTAAATGAGCCCAATAATTACAAAACTTATGTTTTTATTGTTATTCTTACACATTCCTGAGGTCCAATTTTTTTCTGCCTTAGGAAGTTTATGTGATACAAAATTTACTTCTTCCCAGGATTTTAAAGAATTTACTACACCCTTAAAGAAAAAGATCCTGGGCAAGGGAAGGGGCACAGAGGGCGGAGAAAGAAAGAAAAAGAAAAAGACCTTATGAGGATGCAAGGTCTAAGTTGTTAACCCTTTGATTTCAGATCAGGATGAGGATCTGGTTGTATAGGCCAGTGGTTCAAGCCCCTTTTACTATGAAGTGTGCTAGTTATACCATGGAAAATATATCTATCTTCTCAAACTGTCTATACCCAAAGTTGTGAACAGATGACTTAAACCTATTTTTATGTCATTATGATATATTGACCTCTTTGGTATAATTGGAATGTTACATATGTCTGTCCTATCAGTGTCTCATTAGCAGGGTCATCTAGAGGTTTTATTCCCTAGGAAATGAGGGAGTGGGTCCGCGCTGTCTCTCGAGGGCAGGGGAGGTGTGACATTCAGCTAATTTATCATCTGAAGATACACCATTGGGCTCTCCTTTCATTATTTATTATGTATAATCATTAGTGACAATGAACTGATGGACTTTGCTCATTCCTTTCTGGATGCTATGAGACCACAAAAGCTGGTCATGTTCATAGTATAGCTCTTAATTTTGAAGGGACTGCTTGGCCTATTTACAGGTTCCTAGTCTTTGTTGCTCATATAGATAGAAACAAGTTCACATTCATGTTTGATAATAGATCCTGTTTAACAGTATCTGTATATTAAGTTAAAAAAAAAACTAGCTATGTATTTAATACCTTGTAACTTACCAACAGCAAAAAATTACCAACAACTTCCCCTTTGTATCACAACTACCTTTGTTGACACTTAATGTCAATCTTTTCCATTTATGTAAGATGATGATGACAATGATGATGATGATGGTGGTGGTAGTGATTTTATGCTCCAATTGGTATCGCTTGGGCTATAGGAGTTCCTCTGTCCCTCCTTTATCCTTTTAGCACTATGCCCAGTATTTTTAAAGTATCTTTGCTCTCTGGCAACAACAGGGTATTCTAGACCCACTGAATTTTCTCATCCCAAGATTAAAACAAATTCCTCTTCAAAGATTTTTAGTTACTTTTTGTAGAAAATATAGAGATCTGAACCTGAGTTATATAGGTTCAAATGAGTAGTAATGTGGGCCCAGAGAACTGCTTCTGTTCCAGTTACTGGGACTTTTTTGAGACAGAGGAAAAATATATTTTTTCTTAATATATCAAGTTCATGTTGATTTTTCCTATCTAAAAAGGCTTTATATTATTGTATTTTTTTTCTCTAGTGCAGATTTCATAGACCGTCACAATTCTCTCCTACATCAACATAGCTGATGCATCAATTCTAATTGTTGGATATAGTAGCCTGTGTTGAGAAAGGTTATGATGTTTCCTCTGGGCTCAGGAGGAAAGAACTTGGGAATAATTAATTAATAATGTTTGTCATGGGCATAAGAAGGGGGAATTGGTAATATACATGCCATGTTAACTGACTCTTAGACCAGTCACACTGCTTTGATACTTCCCTAGGTCTACTTTGGATGAATGGTAAACTTTTTTAAATGTCTTTTAAAAAAATTATAGCAAAATACACATAACAAAAGTGGTCATACTAACCATTTTTAAGTGTATAATTTAGTGGCATTAAGTACATTCATATTATTGTGTTACTATCACTACCATCCATTTCCAGAACTCTTCTCATCTGCAAAACTGAAATTCTATACACGTCAAATAAAACTTCTGATTCCCCTCCCTCTTCAGCCCCTGGCAACCACCATTCTACATTCTGTCTTTGTGAATGTATTGTAGGTACTTCATATGAGTGGAATTATATAGTATGTGTGCTTGTGTGACTAGCTTATTTCACTTAACATAATGTCCTTAATGATCATCTCTGTTGTAGCATATGTTAGAATTTCCTTCCTTTTTAGAGCTGCATAATATTCCATTGTATGTATATACATACCACATTTTGTTTATCTACCCATTTGTCTATGGATGCTTAGGTTGCTTCCACCTTTTGGCTGCCATCAGTATGGCTGTACAAATATCTCCTCAAGACCCTGCACTCAGTTTTGGGGGAATATTCCCTGAAGTGGAATTGCTATACCATATGTTAATTCTACTTTTAATTTTTTGAGGACACACCATACTGTTTTCCATAGCAGCTGTACATTTTTACATTCCCCCCCCCACAAAGAGTGTGCAAGGGTTCCAATTTCTCTAAATCCTCATCAGTGCTAATGGATGTGAGGTGGAAGGTGAGTGGTAAACTTTTGATAGATAGCTAACCAAGAAAGAGTGGTCCTGTAGCCTGAGAAAGAAAGCCAGGAACTGGGCCGCACAGAGCACTGCAGTTCAGCCCCACAGAAAACCAGCATGCCTAGGTCATCTCCTCCAGGAGTAACCCATGTGTAATGACTATATTTCCTGAAGACAGTAAGCCATCATCTAAGTCCTTTGACTGGCAGAGGTGGCATGCTCAGTGCTTAAGACAACACCTTCTATCACTATGCAAATATCCCTGGGAATGGATGCTGACAGGTATCTTTGCTTGTTTTAGGAAAACATTGTGTAAAAAAAGAAATCTGAAGGAGTTGATTCTTGGTAGTCTCCTATTCCTATTTAGGATGTAAGTGTTTAAAGGCTAATGATGAGGTTAGATTTCTTTTCTCATTAGGAATTTCATCAGATACTAAGGGGGAGAGAAAAGAGTAAAACTCCATCCATTTAGTGTTACTGTTTGTCATGGCCCTCCTGAAACATTAGGAAGAGGGTAGGGATTGGGGCTAAAATTAGTCCCCTCTCCATTATTTGGAGATTGAATTTATTCATACTACCCCTGACCCCTGTTATTCTGAGATAAGGAAAACTGATTTCAGTACAATTTAGAAAACACCAACCTTAGCTTAAACCAAGGGCCAACATTTCTTGAAAACAAATTGAATCCCCAAAGGGCATGTTATGACTCATACCTTTGTATTGACAATTGCTTTGCTGGCACTTTTCTCAAGGATATTTTGTTTCTGTTGTAGAACCACTGAGACAACACCTATTGCCCCTGGGCAGAAAAATAAAGGCCTCCATGTGGGTAAAAGCAGGACTTACTGGGTTTTCTGAGACATTTATTCAGCTATAAATACACATGTATTCTGATGGCATGCCTGGCACTATGCTCAGGAAGTAGACCTATTGAAGTAATATAAGAACAAATGCTGACCTCTGAGGACTCAAGCAAGCTTTGAAATGATTTGAGAATGTTCTTAACCCATATGTAGGCAAGCCTAACACAAGCTACATACATGCACATGTATCTCCCCTATCGATGAGTCAGGAGCATGCAGAACAGAAAGAAAGTTGGAAGACATTACAGGGCAGAGCAAGGGATGAGGTAATGATCCAGATAAAACCACTTCAAACAATAATCATAAGCAGAACACATTGTCAGAAAAGTCTGTAAAGAATCTGTTTTGGTCTTGCAATGTGGGGCGATGGCCCCATCGAACCACAGCAAATATTTATTAATCATGCCAAGCATATGCTGGACCCTGTGAGGAATAGGAATAATAGTGGACATGGGAATAGTAATACCCTCAGTTTATCTCAGGCTTCAGTTTACACAGCATGTTTCCATGCCTCTTGTTTTAGGTTTAATGTAAAAAAAAGTCCAATTTAATTACCAATAATGAAAAGTGGCACATCCACCTTTGAATATAATTGAGTTACACTATTGAAAGTCCTGTATTCTACAGGGATTCACATTAAGAATAATCTTTTAGGGGAGCTCCTGGGTGTCTCAGTAAGTTGAGTGTCCAACTTCAGCTCAGGTCATGATCTCACAGTTCATAATATTGAGCCCCACATCAGGCTTTCTGCTCTCAATGCAGAGCCTGCTTCAGATCCTGTGTCTCCCTCTCCCTACCCTTCCCCGGCTTGCACACGCACTCTCTCTCTTTCTTAAAAATAAATAGACATTAAAAAAAAGAATAATCTTTTGTGGTGCCTGGGTGGCTCAGTTAAGTGGCTGAATCTTGATTTCAGCTTGGGTCATGATCTTACAGTTTGTGAGATTGAGCCCCAAGTTGGGCTCCATGCTTGGGATTCTCTCTCTCTCTCTCTCTCTCTGCCTCTCCCCCACACTCACACTCATTCTTTCTCTCTCTTTCTCTCAAAATAAATAAATAAACAAAAAAAGAATAATCTTTTAAAATACTGATTTCTAATTGGTACAGTCATTTGAATGATTCCATAATTATTCCTAAATTTAGGGGTATGCCAATGAAATCATATTTATTTTAATTTCAACCATATTTATAAAATTACCTAATTTTTCAAGTAAATTGCTCTCTGGAGGCTAAAGAAAAGTACTTTAAAATTTTATTCCATGATCTAAGTATGGATCTATTTGCCAATTCGATGTTTACTCATTCACTTCTGCTCTATGAGTCACTGAAAATCTTTTTTAAAAAACCATCCAAAGGATAAGATAAGTATTAGCATACTCAAAAAGTCATTCCATTGCTATCATTTGTCAAGTTTATGGCCAGATTATGGAAATAGGTGAAAAAAGTGATCTCTATGATAGCTTTCACCTAAATATTCTATTATTCCCATATCTTCCTTACAGAAACCAGAAAAGAAAAGGTAGCCTATTTAATTAATAAATGGCTAACTCATGTGGATGCTGTTATTTTTAAAGCAACATAAGAGGAAACAATTTGTGCCTTTTATTCAAGCCCCAAGCCATTCTGCTAACAATGTCCAAAAATAGTAAGTACAGTCTTCTCCCCTGTGAGTCAGGAAGGATGCCAGGAGCTAAGTCCAGGCACAGGAGACCTACCATCAACACAGGTTTTTTGAGGATAGCAAAGGAGTGTTTCTTCCCATATATAGAAACCATGGACCTTCTTTTTAGAATTCATCCCTAAATTATAAATAAATAAACCAAGGCTCAGAAGATGAAGTGATTCACCCATGATCCATAGCCAAAGAGTGTCAGAGCCAGGCCTTGAACCCTTGTCCCTTGACTCCTATCCAGTACTCAGTCTGAGTATTTTCTTTGGGGCATGTAAAATGTCATCAATGTACAGAAATCCTTACACTGAATGGCTCTGAGGCCCATGTTGGCATCCATGATCCCATTATCACTTACTTTGTTTTATACCGTTCAAAACTGTAATCATGTAATCTTTACAGAACTTTAAGCATATCAAACTTAATTTTTATAAGCACTCTTTAGAAGATCTACTGTCTTTAGTATGTCCAGAATTCAATAGGTTAATTCTATTGATTTCTACAATGTTTTGTTGTTGTTGTTTTCTAATGGGGCTTTGGGGGTGGGCAGATCAGGTCAACATATCACAGTAAGGACAAATTCGTGTATAAAAAAGGGTATTTCTTTGCAGTGCTGAAAACCAGAACAGCCAGAAAAGGAGGGCTGCGTCTTGATTCTGGCCCTCTTCCCATCTGCTTCAGCATATGTTTTAAAGCTTGTGCCATATTACCTCAGCCATGAGCTATTTTTTTCCAAAGGAAACTGAAATATATTTGAAAAAAATAGCCCAGCTTTCCAAAGTGGACTCTCATGGGCTTTTACTGCACACTGTGTAAATAAAAGGTTTGCTTTACAGCTCCTGACAGGAGGAAATGTAAATAGGAACCAGCTGCTTCTCTCCAAGAGCAGAGGAACACCTGATTTTATTCACCTTGTTACCAATGCTCCAGTAAACTTGTGGAGATCTCAGTACTGATGGCAGTGGTTCCCAAACTTTGCCCCACATTGGAATCACCTCAGGACCATTTTTTAAAAATGATGCTCAGTCCCTACCTCAGGATATTCTAATTTGATTCATATGAGGAGTAGCCTTGGCATCAGGATTTTTTTAATGTTTTTAAAAGTTTATTTATTAATTTTGAGAGAGAGAGAGAGAGAGAGAGAGCATGCGAGCGAGCATAAGCAGGGAAGGGGCAGAGAGAGGGAGAGAGAGAGAGAATCCCAAGCAGGATTTGTGCTGTCAGTGCAGAACCGAATGCAGGGCTTGATCCCAGGAACTGTGAGATCATGACCGGCATCAGGATTTTTTAATGATTCCCTAAATGATTCTCCTGTGCAGCCAAGTTTGAGAACCACTGCCTTTCTTCCCAGTTTGGTAACAACAACAGGCACTAAATCATTCTAGTCTAAAAGGTGAATCTCACCCAGCTACACTCAGTAGAGGCTCCAGATTCATTCTGGTTCAAGACCAGGCTCTGACCGTTACTCAGCTGTGTCCCCCTGGGCATGTCACTTAATTTCCCTGAGCCTTAGTTCCTTCATGAGTAAAATTGGAACTAATAACTCTTCTTTCATAGAGCTCTGTGAAGATTAAATAACATACAGATAGAGTATGTCTAGCACATTTGTAGATATTTTAAACTGTTTCTGCTATAACTATCACTTAAATTCAGAATTCAAATAAACAATTCATTTTTGTTAAGGAAAAAGAAGTCTATGCCATTTATACTTTAAAAAATTGTATCTACGGGGCACCTGGGTGGCTCAGTTGGTTAAGCATCCAACTCTTGGTTTTGGCTCAGGTCATGTTCTTACAGTTTCATGAGTTCGAGTCAGGCCCTGTGCTGGCAGTGCAGAGCCTGCTTGGGATTCTCTCTCCCCTTCTTTCTCTGCCCCTACCCCACTGGTGCTGTCTCTGTCTCTGTCTCTCTCTCTCAAAATAAATAAATAAATACTTTAAAAATTTTTAATATATTTTCTTCTTATTATGATTTGGTTTCTATATAAGAAGACTTTGCCCATTTACCCATTTACTTTATTCAACAAATATTTATTGATAGACTATTCTGTGTCCAGCTTTATTCTAGGCATGGGAGCATATCAGCAAACAAGAAATATTTCTAAGGGGGAAGACAAAAAATAAATTTACGTAGGTTATATGATTCAGTAGAAAATGATAAGTGCTATGGATAAAAATAAAGCAGAAAGGGGGATGAGGGTGATGGGGGGGTTCTATTTTAAATTACAGAAACTGTCATAATCATATGTTATGATCTACAAGATAGTAGTTTAGTTTTTAAATGAATTGCAGTATAGTTTTCTTCAAGCTGCAGTAAACTCATTCTCTGTTATGGGTTGGTAATATCAATATAGTGGATAAAATTGCTTCTTGTGCATTTCATACTTTTTAAAAATTAATATTTTTATAGAAAATTAGTTCCTGAGCAAAAGGCAACCTAACAAGATGATGCCGAGTCCCCTTTTTCTTTTTTTTAATTTTTTTTTCAACGTTTATTTATTTTTGGGACAGAGAGAGACAGAGCATGAACGGGGGAGGGGCAGAGAGAGAGGGAGACACAGAATCGGAAACAGGCTCCAGGCTCTGAGCCGTCAGCCCAGAGCCCGACGCGGGGCTCGAACTCACAGACTGCGAGATCGTGACCTGGCTGAAGTCGGACGCTTAACCGACTGCGCCACCCAGGCGCCCCCCGAGTCCCCTTTTTCAAACTGCCTTAGGCTGGCTTCCTTCTGAAGCAGACCCTGAGAGAAGGAGTTGCGGTCTAATTTAATCGGGAGATGACCACTGGGGGCATAGATACAAGAGACAGGGAAAGGAGAGAAGCCCATAGAAAGTGGTTTCACTAGTGGGCTTCAGCTGTGGGCAACTGGGGCTTCCCACTGAGGATCTCTGGGAGGCTGTATGGAATGTTTCTGAGATATAAGGAATATATCATATAAGGAGTATAAGGACATAAGGATATATCATATAGGGATATAAGGAATATATAGCATATCTGGAATAAGGGAGACATGGGGTGGGGAAGCAACAATGTCTGCTACACTATGGCCAAAACCCCAAACCTTCATTCTCCTAATTCAGAATTTTTAACACCATATTTACACAGAGACTAAGCTCAGGTTTTCCTTTTCTCAAATAAGCTTCCAATATTATGATGTATCATAAATAATATTGTGGCACGAATGCTTAACATTATTTAAAGAACAAGACTATTTTCAAACATTCGTAAAAGTTTCAGAAGCCCTAATTACTTAATATGCTAATGACAAATTATCTATTTGTTAAAGCCCTATGAGACCCACTACTTTGATTTAAACTCTTCAGTTGCATTCTCTAGAAATAGTCTACACTAAGATTTCTTTGTTCAGCATGCCTTTTCTAACTGAATTAATTTGAAACAGAGAACAGTGTTTTTATGTTACCAAATGCAATTGACCTTCTCAACAAACAGGCAACAGACAATGAATATTCCTATATTCGCTGTACTAAAATGTTATAACATCAGCTAGGACTTTGGTCTTCCACGTGCTCTAACATTCTTAAAAACAAAGCACTGAAATCAAGACTTTTTTTTATACAGTTGACTGAAGTGAACAGGGGCTGAAAATCGTAGATCTCTTCTTTTGTCCACTTAACCCTTTTGCAAAAGATCTTCTCTGTGCTTCTTTGGGGTCCACATAACATGGAGCCCCACTGGTGAGGCAAGAGTAGGCTTACAAGATCAGGAAGAAGGATGCTCAGGAGGTCACTTAGGTAAATGCAGTAGTGGAAATTGGAACATCAGCAAATCCTAAGGCAGTGTTATTGTTCATGGACTGTAGTCAAATGCACCCAGGTTCAACCCTGGCTCTACAACTTACTAGCCATATGACCTTCAGCATATTACTTTATGTCTCGGTTTCTTCATCTGTAAAATGGGGATGAAATGGGACTGCCTTTAAAAGGTTGTTGTGAAGAGTAAAAGAGATACTGCATTTTGGAGCTCAAAGCACAGCCCTTGGCACATCATAAGAACACAGGTAACTCAACCAAAAAGTCTGGGGAATAGACTAGAGGTAACAGGGCTCAAAGGGGGCTCAGAATGGGTGGTTACCACACAGAGCTTTGGCAGCCATTGATTCTTGCAGAGCCCCTGGACTTCGAAGCCTTCCGTTCTTAGGCCACCCAGAATTCTCCAGACTACCTGGTCCCTTGGTGCAGACACTCTGGGCACTAGGGACCTCACCTGGTTTCAGAGATGGCTGGTTTCCTTGAGACAGAACAAGGCTACATCAGTGTCTGTGACTGAAGATAGACTTTGCTTTCAGATAGTGCAGGTAGCAGAAGTTTGGGAAGACTAGAGTCCAAATTCTACTTCTGTTATTTCCTATGTGGCCTCAGACAAGTCGCTTAGCCTCTCTGGGTGTTAGTTTCCTCATCTCTCAGTGGATGGTAATGCCCACTTGCAGACAACAATGTACATGAAGGGCACCACAGAGCAGGCACTTCTCTCACAACACTCGAGGCTCATGGGAGAATGTTTATATCCAGGGGAGTCTTACTAGAATGAGTTCTAAGGTTCATACCCAAACCTTGAAATGAGGCCCAGGTCATCTCTTCATCTGAGTTGTCACACGCTCCCTGCCAGATTGGGCAGAAGACTTGTATAGCAGCCTACACTAAGCCACAGATTTGGACTTCCTTAACATGACTTATTTGGTGATGGAGTCTTTTCAGGATCTGCCACTCTGATTTAATTCTTGACCTGAGAATACTCCTAACCAGTTGGAAGAACTGGAAGAACATTCCTAACCAGAAATGATGCAGTCTAAGAACTGTTCACCTATCCAGTGAACTGAATCAAAACTCTTCTCTGCCAAGACATGAGACTGCAGTTATGTGTGTGTGAATAATGGCTCCTTGACACTTACTAGCCTGCCTGGTCCTGTGTCCTGGAATCTCATCTCTACCCTTTCTCCTCAACATCCCCCACCCAAATATGCACACTATTTTGTTACTCACAAGTGCTTGAGGAGTCCAGCATTTATGGTTCTGAACAAGAGTGTGGTCTTTAAAAAGAGATGCAGTGATATTTTATGAGTATTTGCTATGAGTTTTTTTCCCTTTTCCAGGGAAAACGGAAGCCTATCTGGAAGCCATCAGAAAAAATATTGAGTGGCTGAAGAAACACGACAAAAAAGGAAATAAAGAAGGTAAGGATTTAGTATGGTTGCAAACTGCCAACCTCACCCATTTGTCAGGGGTTCTTGTTAAATAAAGTTTCCCACAGTCAAACTGGGCTAAAGTCTCCTGTCAGAGTCCAAAAACACTACAGGATACAGGAATAGAATCTCCATTTCTCTTATTTTTCAAAGCCACCTCTTGGGCAAAGGCCTTTTCTTTTACATTTTATTATGAAATGTATCAAACAAAAGTAGAGAGAATAGTATAATTAATCCCCATGTATCCACCAACCACCTTCAATAATTATCAATATTTTGCCCTTTTCTTGGAGTATTTATTTTCATAAGTTTTTTAAGTTTATTTATTTTGAGAGAGAGAAACAGCATGAGTGGCAGAGAGAGAAAGAGAGAGAGGAAAAGGGAGAATTCCAAGCAGGTTCCACACTGTCAACATGGAACCTGCTTGGAAATCCAAAGAAATCCAAGCAATTCCAAGCAATTCCAACCCCAACAGGGGGCTCGAACTCACAAACTGTGAGATCATGACCTGATCTGAGATCAAGAGTCAGACGCTCAGCCAACTGAGACACCCAGGGCCCCCTTGGAGTATTTTCTAAAAAGGGAATTTTTTGACCACATATTAGATGGACCCTGCAATTACAAAAGCAGTCACTCACTTAAAACACAGAACAAGACTGTTCTGTTCTGAGTACCAGAGATATGCAAATGTAAGATGCAGCCTCCCCTTGCCCTCCCTGACCCCCAAGGAGCTCCCAGCACCACTAAAGCCTGCTCGGCGCTATCATAGACAGGTGCAGTGCTACAAAGGTGGGGGGCACATCTCCTTACAAGGATGCATAGCACTGGGAGAAAGGATTGCAGGAAAGCCTTTGTTGGAAAGCTGAGTGACGAGAGGTGGATGCAGAGGAAACACGGCCCAAGACATAAAAGGACAAAAGAGAGTCATGTGTTCTGGGAACTGAAGCCACCCAGTTTCCCAGGAACACTGGGTATCTGTGGGAAGGATCGGCAGCCAGAGGTGGGAGGTGGGTAGCAGCCAGATCAGGAAGGTGCTTGCGTGTCCTGCAAAGGAGGTAAGTTTTAGCCAGGGGAACCTAAATTAGGACTTAATTAGGTTAAGAGCTGAGAAATCTCTCTGGCAGCAGTGTGGCTATAGATCGAAGAAATAGGACCCCAGGGGATTGGACAGAGATTGAAGGCAAAGATCTGGAGCAGAAATTATGGGGCTTAAACCAAGGCAAGGCAGAGGAAATAAAGAAGGGAGAAACTTGACAGCAATGGATACAGATGAGTCCAGTATGACTCCCAGGTGTCTGGCTGAGCAGTTGCCAAAGGATGCTTTTAAAATGAGATGAGGGGTGTTTTCCAACTTGAAAGTGCATTCAAATCACCTGCAGAGCTCTTACATGTCCTGACGTCCAGGTCACATCTCAGGACCACTACAGCAGAAACTCAAAGAAAGGGATGCAGGCATCAGTATTTTTAACCCCCTCCCCATGATTCCACTGTGTAGCTAAGTTTGAGGACCACTGATATAAGAGAGCACAATGGGAGAAAGAGGTATTTTCAGTTCCTCTTTAGCCTATGGTCTTGTTAAATTCAGTGAAATGGAAATAATTATCAGCTTTTCACACATAGTTTATTTGACTCAAAATAATGTGAATTTTCAGGCTATCAGTTCCATTAAAATTCACATGAACCATATTACATCAAATCTGTCACTGATTGATGAATGAACCATTGTTTCATGTACCACTAAGGAAGAAAAGTTATAACATGCCATCAGTGACTGTAAAGACTTTTAAAAAATGGGGCGCCTGGGTGGCTCAGATGGTTAAGTGTCTAACTTTGGCTCAGGTCATGATCTCACAGTTCATGAGTTTGAGCCCTGCTTCAGGCTCTGTGCTGACAACTCAGAGCCTGGAGGCTGCTTTAGATCCTGTGTCTCCCTCTCTCTCTGCCCCTTGCCTGCTCATTCTCTGTCTCTCTCAAAAATAAACATAAAAAATTTTTTAAAAATATACAATAAAAAATGTTTATCTTAGAATGAGTGTAATATAGAAAGTACCAAAATGCATTCTGAAACCAATGTTAATTTGATGGTCCAACAATTTGGAATACTTATGTTATTTCTTTCACTGATTAACATGAATCACACTCCCGGTCATAACCCGCAACATCCTGCAATATAATCTTCAACTTCCAGAAATGATCAACCTAGTCAAGCATGGAACCCTGGTGCTTGCATCTCCAAGGCTCTGTGAGCAAATTTCAAAATGACGGTATTGAGTTTGATGCTCCCTTCTGCCCTCAGGAAGTGAGGGTGATGTGCAGTATACCCCCCTGAAGACAGAAGCAGACAGCTTTTCCTCCATTGCCTTCATATGTGCTCTGCTTGACATAGGTCATCTCTTAAAGCCGGTGGATCTCGTTCCTAGGGTCACACAGTGGCTGCAGCTGTGTGAGCAGGAAGTCCAGTAGCTCTATTAGTTCTGACCTTCCTTAACCTCTGCTCATGCCCTTTGCTGGGCAGGGGTCTGGGTAACCTGCCTCTCCTTCCCAGAGCCAGGAAAGGGAGGTGCATGTGATGTGATGCTGAGAAGGATAATAAAACTTTATGCACCTTTAAAAAAAAAAAAAGTCTGTACTTTTAAAAAAAATGAATCACAGCCCTTTTTTCTTTTGAGCCTAACAACCTTAAAACATATTTTTAAGATTAGCAACGTGACTACTGACTTGTGTAATCTAACAGCCAGCTAGTTTTCCTACGGCGCACAGTGAGAGCTGTCTTAACGATACAGTTTTTCCATTTCAAAAGAAAGCAAAATACTTTCCTGTTTGTCCATTCGAATCACCCAGACCTCTTCACATCTGCCCTTGAGCTGTCTTTCGTCCCACTAAAGACGTTGACCCTGCAGCCAACTCAGAAAAGCCAGTATTAATTTGAGCTGGTGATAATTAAGAGGCGCCTCTTTGTGCCCTATGAGACTGGAATCAGCTTGTGAGGAATCAGCACACAAATCATATGTGCAGCTTGATTCTGTTTTGTCCTGACAGGGAAAATAAAAGCCAACAACAAAACCCAAGCACTTACTGAACATTTGTTCTACACCTGTTAGTGGCTTCACGTTCATTACTTCAAGGCCACAGGGTGGTTCAGGGCAGTGACAGACAGACCTGGGTTCAGAACCTGACTCTACCATGACCCAAGCAAGTGACTTCCCTCCTCTGTCCCGTTTCTTCATCTCTGAAATGGGGATACTAATGCTTACCTCATGGAGTTTTGTGAGCAGCATATCAGATGATGGGTGTAAAGTGCCCCGGCTGGCAGTTATGTCTTTAATCTTCAAGGCGAAGCCCTAATGGGAGCAAATGCCTCTCTTGGTTGAGAGGAAACCGGCTTTATCTGAGCCTCAGCTCATTTGATATGATAAACACCTGGCACTTATAGAGATGTTCTTTATAGTTTTCCTTTCATGGGGTGCTCTGAGCTTCTGTTACCCCCTTTCCTTTTTTTTTTTTTTTTCCTTTACAAACTGACAGAAGGCAGGGCTCTCTTCTAGCGGCGGCTATAGCCAAGGTGAATGGCACTGTCCTCAAGGAACTCAGCTTCGGGCAACTCAGAATCTGGGGGGGAATCTCCCCAGGTACACTGTGATGTGGAAGACCCCCATGTCCAGCCCTGAGGGATGTGTGCCATAAATTTTGGTACCCTCCATAGGATGCATTGTACATAGCCATTAAGTGGTGTTTCGGGAAAATATTGATGCTTACTGTGTAGAGTGAAAGAAGATTGTTAATAAGGTTGTATATTATACTGTGATCTTAATTCTGGGTTGAGATAGATATATTTGAAAAGCAAAATATACATACATATATTTTTTCTTTTTTTTTGCTTATATTTATAACAAAATACTAACTCTGGTTATTTATGATTAATAGAATTCAGGTTATTTAAATTTTATTTTTGTGTTTATTTTTCATTTTTTAAAACAATGAGCATCAAGGAAGGATGTGGGTTTTAAGCTTTCAGAAAAATGCCACAGGTGTCCTCCTTACTTGAGGATCTCTTTGCTTTTGATGGGTGGTTTGATGGTTTACACAGATTTTTTTGTTTAATTAGGACAGAACCACAAAGCAGTTTCTCTTTATAAAATAAAAAAGCTCTGTGCATTTTTCCTCCATGCATATAATTCAGATAGTGTGAAAATTATTGTCATTCTTTTTCTTTCTTTCTTTCTTTTTTTTTTTTTTAGTATTTATTTTTGAGAGAGAGACAGAGCACAAGCAGGGGAGGGCAGAGAGAGAGGGAGACGCAGAATCTGAAGCAGGCTCTTGGGGCTCAAACCCACAAACTGTGAGATCATGGCCTGAGCCAAAGTCGAACCCTCAACCGACTGAGCCACTCAGGTGCCCCAATGGTAATTCTTAACTCGGAAAAAAAAAATGGGTTGTCACATCAACAGGAACTTAACCTGTATAACAATTACAGAAAATCAAAACACCTGGTTCTATTTGTAACTCTTACTACCTGTGTGACCTTGAAGGTACTTAAGCTTTAGGATATTGTCTCCCCAAGTGTGATTCCCAAACCAGCAGCAGCAATATCTCCTGGGAGTGTATTTAAAATGCAGGATCTGGACCTCTGCCTCGGACCTACTGATACAAATCTGTAAGAGCCCCCAGGTGATTGGTATAAAAAGTTTTCAAAGCCATAGTCTATGGGCCTGTTCTCCCCATGCTCAAATGATGGTGATACTCCCTACCTGAACACCTTGCAGGTGCGATCATGGACAACAAATGAGACAATATACATAAACACGATTTTAAACTGTAAAGACTGAAAAAATGCCAACATCTAATATGTCTTCTGATGTGAAAGACTGCGATGGAATAGTAGTTGTGTTTTTGTATAAAACGCTTCTTAGTTCATGGCAATCACTATAAGGGGATGTCTCTTTCCTATCTCTGCTCATGACACTCTGACGATATTTTCCAGATTATGACCTTTCAAAGATGAGGGACTTCATCAACCAACAAGCTGATGCTTACGTGGAGAAGGGCATCCTTGATAAAGAAGAAGCCGATGCCATCAAGCGTATTTACAGCAGCCTGTAAAAATGGCAAAAGATTCAGGAGTCTTTAAACTGTTTCAGAAAACATAGCTTCAAACACTTCTAAGTCTGTGATTAAAGTAATTTGAGTCAAGGATTTTTAGAAAGTGACGAAAGTGCAGTAGTTAACCTTTTAGAAGTGGTCAAACATAGCTTTCTTGCCATAAAAACAATTTGAGAAGTAAAGTTGTATGTAAGCTGAGATTTTGTATATAGAATCCTTATTTCCTTATAGATTTACATTTTATAATCAGAGATATGCTGCTTTGGAAAGCCTGTAACAGACTGAATTTAAAACTGAAGCTTCTTCCCGCTGTGTCACATAGACACCCCCTGAAGAATTAGGGGGTTCTGTTTTCAAGGCATGCTGGGTATCAAAACACCTCATAGAATATGTCTGTTACAAGATGTCATTTCCATCACCAGTTCCCTTTTGGGAGTTAAAATAAATTAACATTTTCTCAAAGCCTATCTAGCATAAAGGATAGCTCTCTGCTTTTTGGCTGTTCCTGCTGGCTCTTTATCAGTCCCACTGGTGCAGAAAGGAACCTGGAAAATGGGCATAGGAGTTGCTGGTTTCATCAGTAATTTCCCCCACTCTTAATATTTTCTATTAGTGAATTTTCAGACATCCACTTTATTAATAGGGATAACTGTATGCTCCCCAAGAAGAAAAATGAGGTCATAAACACTACCAAAGCAAAGTAAAAATGTATGCCAGATCTGGGTTATCTAAGCTGAATTTAATCCAGGCCAACATTTCTCAATTGAGAGCAAGAAAGCCAGGCAGTAGAACAGAAACACAGAAAACAATCATTCCCTTCTTTGTGGACCAGAGCTGGTAAATGAACTTCCCTGAGGAAAAGGTTAATGAACTTGGGGTCCCTGCATCTCCTCTCCCTCAGCTACCATCACAAACACATCCCTGGAAACCCACAGTGGCCCAAGGTCCTCCTGAAATGTTAATGGGCAATGTTCCCAAACCAAAGAATGCTTTGCAAATGCATTATTCAGCATAAAGTAATAACATATTTTTCTATATATTTCAGTTGGAAATCTGAATATGATGCTCTGTGTATTAGCTGTCCCTAATCCAAATGGCCTTCTGATACTTGTCTTGAATGCTCCTGCTTGGTACCTACTTTTTGGTGAGGACGGAGGAACTTATAGGGAAATGTAAGAGGCTATTTTTCATGGGTAGGAAACCACTGCTGCTCCTCCCCCTCCTGAGTTGTAAAAATAAACAAAAACCAAAGCCTGACACACACAAAAACTAAACTCAGTATGTTCTAGACAAGCCAGTACTCACTGGTGAGCAGTAAGGGAGAGCTAAAAACAACCTATGCCCAAAATATCCTTGCCAAACACAATGAGTCAGAGCATTTTAATGTCATTTTTGATAACATGACTGCTACCTCACCTGTGTCCTATAGGGCTAAGTCCAAATGGGCAGCTTTTACATCAGAAAAAAAAAAAAGTCTGGCTGCAATTAAAGCATTTTATCCATTCACTTTTCTATAATTTATCTATGCGGTATATTTTAAAATGAGACATTTACTTAGGGAATGTATTGCAGTTTTCCGACACAGTGACATTCATTAGCTCCCAGCAGTAACCAAGACAAGCAGGGGATCGTCAGCCTTGTTTTATAAATGAGGAAACTGGTTCACAAAAAGAACAAGGGCACAGCATGTGCTCAAATTCTGATGGCCAAGAAGCAGTTAAAGCGTGGCCTCAAACCTGGTTCCTTGTGGCTCAGTCTACTCCTCCAAGGCAGTACTAAAGTACTCTGGTCCAAGACAGGTCAGCTGTGGCCACAACAAATTCAGAATTTAATTTAATGAAGGAGAGAGATGTTTTGGCCACAAAGTGCTAAGAGAGACCTTAGGCAATGATGAAATATTCAGAAGAGTATTTCTAAGATTGTGCCCTTAATTTTAAATTTCTGCTTATATTACATCTTTTGGATAGTGTTTTTGGATTTATGTCTTTTGGATTTCTTTCAAATTTCAGCTTATGTTAAACAACATAACTTTACATTTTTTAAAGTTCCTTTGCCTCCAGAGAGGCCTAGACCTTTTCTTACAGACATGATGGTTTCCCTTTTTTTTTAATTTTTTAAAAAATGTTTATTTTTGACAGAGAGAGAGAGACAGAGCATGAGCAGAGGAGGGGCAGAGAGAGAGGGAGACACAGAATCCGAAGCAGGCTCCAGGCTCTGAGGCATCAGCACAGAGCCCAACGTGGGGCCCGAACTCACCAGCCATGAGATCATGACCTGAGCTGAAGTCGGACGCTCAACCGACTGAGCCACCCAGGCACCCCAATTTTTTTTTCTTCTTGTTTTCTCCTCTTCCAACTAACTCCTCATAGGTAGTAGCAAGCATGATCAAGAGATCACCCTGGGGTGCCTCAGTGGCCCTGAGTGAGTCATTCGAGCATCTGACTCTTGATTTTGCCTCAGGTCACGGTTCGCACCCTGTGTTGGGTTCTGTGCAGACAGTGGACGGTGCAGAACCTGCTTGGGATAATCTCTCTCCCTCTCTCTTTGCCCCTCCCCCACACTCACACCCTCTCCCTCTCTCCCTCAAAATAAATAAACTTTAAGAGAAAAACATATCACCCTATATCAAAAACAATAATAGCATGAGAAAAAAAAAAACACAAGGGATTATGTATGTTATGAACAAATTCCAGCCAAGGGCAGACAACTGCTGTTCCCATGCATGCACCTATACGTCACCCTCAAGGGCTGGACCTGTGCGGTTCTGCTTCTACCAGCTCTGTTGCATTGACACCTAAGGACACCTGTTTCCTGCTTAACAGAAGACCTGGAGGAGCAAGAAAGGGAAGAGAAAATGAGGGGAAAGTCCTGTTTGCTCCACAGAAAGCAGATTCCTTTGGGGAAGTGGGGGACGGGTAAATATGGGAAATTTTTGTGGAAGCTTAAGATTTAACCTGATACTTGAATAAAAATTGAGACCAAAAAAACCCTTTAATTGTAAGTAATGTATTGCTTAAGTCTTACTGCTATAACCTGTACATATGATACAAATGAGGTAAATAAAAGCTTAATCCTCAACTCAAATGAGCACAGTGACTAAAAAACACTCTCCAAAGTGACTTCATGAAATCTAAACTAGAATTCACCAGTGTCTCAGTGCATGGTATTTTTTATTTCTCCTTCTGATCATATTCTGTGTTTAAACTATACCTCAAACAAACCAGTTCAAATATTATGAAAATGCAAAGGCTACTAATACCCATAATTGATTTGCTTTTAGATTACTGAAACTTTTTAAAAATTCCAATTATAATAATAAAAGCAATTAAAATGGAAAAGCTGTCACCATTTCAAAAATAATTTAAAAATCAATTTTATTTCTATTTGTTGAAAAAAATTACAGACTCAAATATGAAAACATAGTTTATTTTCTCATTCAGGCTTTTGTAGTTTATTCTTACAAAATAGCAGACAAAATTTGGTTCTTTATATTAATACAGAATATTGCAATACATATCGAAATATATATATATATATATAGCACTTAAGTTATAAACACATAGCAAAATCAGCATCACTTAAACAGCAACCATATATTTCACATCATTAGGATTTTTCAGAAGATAAATACTGTTTTCAGCTTGAATATGTATATAGTCTTTGATGCTTTATGTTAACTAGTATTTACAAAAACTAGTCTAAAAACTACCATCACCTACAAAAGTGATGATCTTTAGGATACGATTTTGCTCTCATGCCATAATAAAGACTTAAAATCATAGAAAGCCAGAGGAAATAATCACGTCAGTGCAATTGCAGTAGGTGAAACTATTTGGTTGTGATTTAAGGATGTATATGCTTTTGAATCTTTAGTTGTTGGTTTCTTCATGATCCAACCACCTTTTAATCCAGGTTAGATTATCGTCCCTGATCATCTAACTGTGATAGAGGGAAGCTGCATAAGGACTTTCTTCATCTCTGAAAAAAAGTGAAAATTCAGCATAAATCAGTGTTTTAAAATGATATTCAGATAACTAATATATATACTGTACTTATTATACAACTTAATATCCACTTGCCAAAGAAGTGCAGGAGTACATCAATATATAATATTTTGCATGTCTTGGATGAAATGTAAATACTCATTAGGGTAAATACTCATTAGATGCATTTTATTGGCATCTCAGTTACTGGAATAAAGAATGGTACTTGCTTTATATTTATATTTTCTATTACATTTAAACAAAATGTACTAAATTATAAAATTATTATATTCATATTTGTTTATAGTTTTTATATGCCACCTTTTTCTCCAAAGGGCTTGATGTGCCTACAACAAATACATATAATAAGATGAATTAGAAATAAAATATCAGGATTAAGGAAAGGAGAAGGATCCAAATATATTAGCCATATGAAATACTGTACTAGTTGAACTGAAAATCAGTTTTAGTTGCAAGCTTCCTGGTAGCCAGGGCAAAAAAAAGCAAACACAATAGCTTGTGCCATGTTTGGAATCATAAAGGAAGAAGAAAACCAATTCTATAGGAGAGAGAAAGATTTTCCCTAACAAAGAACAAAGAACAAAGAAAAAAGCTCACATGAAAGACACCTAGTAACAAATAATGGACAAGGTCTTTGACAAATTTATTGGGATCAGTATTTCGCAAGTATTCCCTAGGGCATTGCTTCCTTTGAAGGGGTAAACTAGATGTTTCTGCTTGGCTGCCATCCAGGACTGCTAGCTGGACAGTTATGCTACTAAAGCAAAGAAACAAACTTTAAAAAAAAAAAAATATATATATATATATGTATATATATATATATATATTTTATTTATTTTTTTAGAGAGAAGGAGTTCAAGTGGGGGAGAGGGGTGGAGGAGGGGGGGAGACACAGAGACAGAGACAGAGACAGAGACAGACCAACAGATTGATTCTTAAGCAGGCTCCACAATCAGGGTGGAGCCTGATGCGGGGCTCAATCTCACGACCCTAGGATCCTGACCTGAGCCAAAATCAAGAGTCAGACACTTAATCGACTGAGCCACCCCACCACCCCCAAACTTTTTATAACAAGTAACAGAGCTAAAAACAAGCACATTGCAATAGATAAAGCCCTATGCAGAATGCAATAGCTCTTTTTAGACCTCATATATTAAAAATGACTTTCTAGAATTAAAATACAGTTTTTAAAGCAAAAGAGAAAAAAGGAAACAGAAGCAGAGAGAAAACAAAACAAAACTCAGCAAAGCAAGGACATCGTAAGAGTAATTTATTCAGCTTCTGACATTTTACCAGCATATTTTTACCTGCTCTCTTCTTTTAGTTTCTTGGCTGCCTGTGTTGACAACTTAATCTGCAAGTCTAGTCTCTGCAGGAAATCTCTAGCTGACACTTCTTCAGGTTGTACAGGCTGAACATCAGATTCTTGAGGACTGGAAGGAGAGAGGTCTTCTCCAGCTGCTGCTGGCTCTTCTTCATGAGAAAAACTGCTATCAACAGTTTCATTTTCTGGAGAATCTATTGAGTTAAGCCCATTAAACAACAAAGGCTTCTCTGATATAACTGGGATGTTCAAAGTTTTCTTCAGAAATATACAATCATTCGTAAACAGTTTATTTGCCCTTTTAATCTGCTCCATCTAAAATATGAAAAAGGAAACAGAGTTTTATGTAAATAAATCCATTAGTAGGGTTTATTATACAAGCACCTAAAAATATCTGGGCTCGTTGTGCAATGCTTTCTCTGGATTTGAGATTCTTTTTTTTTTTTTAATGTTTTATTTATTTTTGAGAGAGAGCATGCGCGTGCAAGTGGGGGAGGGGCAGAGAGAGAGAGAGGGATAGAGGATCTGAAGCCAACAGTGAGATCATGACCTGAGCTCAAGTCAGACACCCAACCAACTGAGCCACCCAGGTGCCCCTGGATTTGAGACTGTTAATTTGGGTTTAGTTACTACCCCAGGTACCCCTAGTTACTTCAAGAGATGTCAGGAAATTGTTTCTCAACTTTAAAAAAGGAAAGCCTAATTTCTCCCCCCACTATTATATTCGCCCTACAAGGCAGCTTTTACCAAGCAGCCTTCAATCCCTGAAATTAAAAAATGTAGAATTTTTAGCACTTATTTTCTAACTTCCAGTCTTGTTTTAACATTTCTATTATTTGATTAAAAAAAAAAAACTAGTACTGTTCTTTTACTTACAGGGTGCTTCCTATGTCTCTGGAATTGTGTTTGGTAAATATAAAGGATACAGGAGCTGGTACAGGGATAAATACAATGAGAATTTGCAAGAATGGTGCAGACTGGGGTTGCAGTTGTTAAGAAAGGCCTCAAGGAGAAGGTGGAGTTCTGATTTTGATTCTTCTGACTTTAGATGGGCCTTGAAGAATGGGCAGAAGCAGTAGAGGTAAGGAGAGGAGGTGGGCAGCACTTTACATACAGTATCTCGTATTTCCTACCCCGGAGAAGGTATTTAAAGATTCACTTTACAAATAAACAAAACTCATAGAGATTATGTATCATGGAACCATCGTAAACTGGCAGATGAAGAAGCTGGCATTTAATACAGTTTCTAGAACCTCAAACTCTTTCACACCTGCGGAAGCTTCGTGCAGACCACAGAGTTGGGAGCTGGGGGCGAAAGGGAGAACAGAATTTACACGGGTTGGGTAGTAATCGAGATACTATCATCTCCTTTTTGCAAAAGAAGAAAAGGACACTCCAGAGAGATAAGTGGGGTGCTTCAGTCCACAATGCTGTGAGCGCAGGCAGGGCTGCACGTCTGTGGGCTCCCAGCGAGCGGGAGAAATGCGTGCACTTGGCGTTCACCACACGGCATTAACAGTGTATGGGGATGCCAGGCTCCTCCGCGCCCCGTGCCATCGAATTTTCACCTCAGCTCCTTCTTGGGAGGCACAGAACCGAGACAGTTTGGTAAGATAACGAAGCACACAGGCTTAGGAATCTGACAGACCTGGTTTCAAATCCCAGCTCCTCCAACACCAAAGGTCTCAACACAAGCTTAGCTTGTTATTTCTTTCATTCAGCCTGTTTCCTGGTATGTAAAATAGGTACCCTCTAGCCTTCACAGGGTTGTCGGGAAGATTAAATGAAAGATTATATACATGCTTGCTTAGAGGAGACAGATAGGTAGGTAAGTAGATAAACAGACAGGATATATAAGAGAGAAAGAAAATATTTAGCAGCAGATGATACTACTCTCTTTTCCAATGAAGAAATTGAGATGACTGATTTGACCAAGTGCCTACAGTTCTTTAAATGTATGAGCTGGAATTTCTGTCTGACTCTGAAGTCAAGATAAAAGTGCGTGACTAATGGGACCAAATTACGGGATCTTTTAATGCCAAATTGATTGTGAGTGAAAAAATTAGATTTCTGTATCAAAGAGCCTGAAAAAACAACAGTCGACTAGTAAATGGACCCTCTATCTCCTGATTTCTTACTATAAGCTGAATCTACACAAATAGTACAGTGAAAGCTTTTTTTTCTTTTAAAGGTACTACATTAAAGCATCTTTTGTGTAGAGTGGGTTGGTCTTTTGTGTTCTAGTTTCTTGGTAAAGGAGAGAAGGTGAGGGTGGGAAAGAGAGGCATGAATAGGCAGGGGCATTTAGGAGACAAAATTAAAGTCTAAAAATCCTAAGTATCTCTGGTCTAGTTTAGGCTTCAATGTGAGTGATTTAAAATAATTCGAATACCTTATCCATAACAGGTTCAGGTATATTGACTCTGCCTTTAATATCCCCTTGGGTTTTTTTCCTATTTATCAGCTAGCATCCACATCCTCCATCCTAGTATGTGGGCTTCCATTGGCACAGAACAACTGCCCCCTTCCCCACTCCAGGGTGAGCATATGACTCATTCTTGCCCTTTGCAGTGTCACAGTGTCCTCGCTTTCATGATAGGTCACAGTCCCATCTTGGAATGATTCAGAGATGCAAGGACACTTTTGCTGGGTCTGGGAGGGGAAAGGTCCTCCATTTTCTCTACCAGAAAGAGCAGCAATCTGTCCACTTCATGGAACCCGACAACAAGGCCACCTTGGAGGAAAGCAATCAGACCTCTGAATCAAAGCCTAAAGCCAGAATACCCTAGGGCCTTTGCATTCTTGAGCTAATAAATGCCATTGTTTGTTTGTTTGTTGTTGTTTTGCCTAAGCCAATTTGAGTTAGGTTTTCTGTCTCTTGTAAATGAAAGAGACTTCACTGATACAGTGCTCTTTGAAATGCTTATTGGCAGGGGTCTACCATTTTCTGAGAATAATGAAGGAGGACAGGAATTGATAGGGAACACCAGATCTCATTGCTGAGGCAGAACTGAGAACACCAAGCATAAACTGTGAGTTCCTTAAGGACAAGCACTTTTATTTCTATAGCTTCCTTGAGGCTAACAAAGATCTTGTACACACTAAGTGCTTAGGGTGGAAGGATAGATAAATAGATAGATAGATAGATAGATAGATAGATAGATGAATTAATTAAAACAGGTTAGAGGAACAGGCATAAAAGATTAACCCCAGGAGGTAACCAGAAAGGGACAGTAAGTCATCTGTTGTGTTACTCTCCCTTTAAATACACCCTCACCATCCAATCCATCCCCAACTCTTCTTGAGCCTGTTCCAAACTCCAAGAGGCTGACCTCTTAAGAACTGCATTACCTAAGCCATGTCGTTGGCATTCCAGTGGGAGTTCCAATGGAAGGCACCAGCAGAAAGACAGCACCATGAATGACTCCAGTAGCTGCATTCCTCTATGGCAGAGTTCCTGCCAGGTAACCCCTCCCTTATCCCAGGCTCCAGCTCTCCCCGTGTGGGGTACACCACTTCTTCCCCTGGCCCTTCAAGCCTAGGGGTAATATCTTCCTGCTGTTGCTAGTCTCAGGTTGCTTCACCATCCCTTCTTGGTTCCCTCAACCCTGCTCCCATTCTATAAATGTCCCTTGACTAGGGGTGCCTGGGTGGCTCAGTCGGTTAAGTGTCTGACCAGCTCAGGTCATGATCTCACAGTTTGTGAGTTCGAGCCCCGCATCGGGCTCTGTGCTGACAGCTCGGAGCCTGGAGCCTGCTTCAGATTCTGTGTCTCCCTCTCTCTCTGACCCTCCCCCATTCACTCTCTGTCTCTCTCTGTCTCAAAAATAAACATTAAAAAAATTTAAAAAAAATAATAAAAATAAATGTCCCTTGACTAAATTCTCTTTGGCCACACCCCCTGAGCCCACTGTTTCTTGCCAGAACCCTGACCCATACAGCTATCATTCAAAGCAAGACAGGCCATCACAGCCAGGCAAAGGGCCAGTGACAGGAATACAAGACAAGGTGACTGAATCAACAGCTGGGTACAGTTAAGGAGCACAGGGAGTAAAGGGCAGAGTTGTCTAGGTTCTTGTGCATCATCCCACTGATTCACCCATAGAATTGCCTCTTGAATTAGTCTATAAGCTTCTGGAAGTTGGAGACTGTGCTATCTCCATCTCAGTATCATCAGCAAGCATTTCAGGTATACATTCACTCTATGGTCTAGACTCTGAGATGATACACAGGATGCCAGCATCAAGGACACCAGAGATATCCAGACACAGCATCAAGGTGGGGAACAATCTAAGAACCAGCAGATTTGAGTCTGAAGGTGAAAACAGGTCAATGAGTTTAATACAGGTAGTAGTTGGAAACATGGGCTCCGGGGCCATACTTTCTGGGTTCAAACCCTGGCTTTGCCACTTTCTAATCATTAATGGTTCTGTTTTCTTTTCTGTAAAGTAGGGATAATAATAGTACCTCCCATGCAATATGATCATTATGAGGATTACACGAATCAACTCAGGTATTTAGAACAATGCATAGCCCCCAGGAAGCCCTCAAAAATAATGATAATAGTTGCTATCATATTATTAAATGTGGTTAAAAAGGAGAAAGTAACAGGCAAGGGCAGATCCTAACATGTATTCAGCAGATGAGAAGGAAGGAGGTAGGAATTTCTCACAATAAAAAATATTTCTCCTACAAAGTAAGAATATATAAAAAAATTTCATACAGACATGCCTGGATAATTAACATTATATGTTGTCAGTGCCCTGAGGTGTGTAAGCTTTATGTTTTTTTGCCCGAAGGTGATAAATTTGATCTTAACTTGTTCTCCTCTACAAGTAGTGGCTTGAACCAACCGCACAGGCTGCAAACTCTGTACCTGTAGTAAAGTTAAGGAATTAACCAGCCATGCAAAAAGCTAGGAGTCGGGGTGGGGGGGAGCATTCTGGGGAGAAAAAGCAGCTGCAATGCCCCAGCACAGTAAAAATGTAGTGTGGCTGAAGTGTAGGGAGTAATGAGCAAAACTCCAGGCTACATAGGACCTTGCATGCCAAGGGATAAAATTTAGGTGTTACTTTAAATGTGATGAGAAGCCACTGGAGGGTGAAGAAAGGGACTGACACAATCTGATTACAGTTAAAGGGCACTCAGGCAGCTTTGTGGAAAATGGACTGGCAATAAAGAGGCATCAGTGGAAACAGGAAGCCTAGTCACGGAGGAAGCCACAACAGCACATACAAGAGACTAGGGATAATCCCAAACAGTGAAATGATGTTTTAGGAATGTTTTATACTTTTATCTGAACATAGCTGGGTCTAATGTTCTGGGAATGTCACCTCACATAAAGCTAAGAAAAGTCATGATCCAACCCAAGGAAGAGCTGGAAAACTCTAGAGTTTTCCCAACCTGGCTCTGTTCAACATTTCCTAACACCCAATTTTTACTTTATTTATTTATTTTTCCAAGCACAAAGCAGCTCAGATGCTATCAGGTGAAAAGTTTGAAATTCCTCTGAACTTTTGTCTCCTAGGTTTAGAACTAGAAACCTTGTGTTGAAAGATCTTGTCAAAAGTTTAAGACTTTCAATATAAGGAAGAAGTCGCTATAAGAGTTTTCCATGAATGAATGGGCTCCCTGGAGAAATAAGGAGGAGCTTCTATTAAATCTCATCCAGGGCACACACACTTGTCAGGAATGTTACAGAAATAAACACTGAAGCTCTGGAATATTCTAATCCCGGTAGTCCATGATTACCAGAGATAAATGATTATGTTAATGGTAAACGGTCCAGTGTATTCAAATTCTAGTATGCTTAACTGCAACTGTAATAAAAAGCCATCAAGGTTTGCTGTTAAAAACATATATAGAATAACGATAGCTGCCTCAAATTTTGGATATCACACGGATTTGAATTGTCATAACCTTTGAAAATTGCAGTTTTCTGGCACTATCACAATGCAGATCTGGGTTGTGTTAGGAACACATAAAGCAAAGGACAGTAAATTAGGACTCTTAGAAGATATTAGGATCCCTTTTCTCTACCCTCCCCAATATACAATATTTCCTCCACTCTACTGCTAGAGTTATCCTTCTTTTTTTTTTTATGTTTATTTATTTTTGAGACAATGCGAGAGACAGAGTGCAAGCAGCGGAGGGGTAGACAGAAGGAGACACAGAATCTGAAGTGGGCTCCAGGCTCTGAGCTGTCAGCCCAGAGCCCGATGTGGGCCTCGAACTCACGAACCGTGAGATCATGACCTGAGCCAAAGTCGGAAGCTTACCTGACTGTGCCACTCAGGCACCCCTAGAGTTATCCTTCTAAAACAAGATTGGATCATACCAGGCCTTGGGTGGATGGTGGAGAAGGAATTACCTTTGGGGAAGCCATGCTGCCTTCAATATAGAACCTAACTCCTTTGGCTTTAAAAGGAAAAAAAAATTATTCAATTTATTTAAAAAAATTTTTAATGTTTATTTGCTTTTGAGAACGAAAGACAGAGAGTGAGCATGAGAGGGGGAGGGACAGAGAGTGAGGGAGACACAGAACCTGAAGCAGACTCCAGGCTCCACACTGTCAGCACAGACCCCGATGTGGGGCTTGAACTCATGAACTGTGAGCACCGAAGTTGACGCTCAACCGACTGAGCCACCCAGGCGCCCCTCAATTTATTTAAACTAAAAAAAAAAGTTCACCTATTTCTCCCACCCCTCTGTTCTCCACATTTCTTAAAACCCAATTAATGCTGAGAATAAAAAGTGTGACCTGTTCAGAGTGACAAAGAACTACCCTGTGTTTTTTGTGGGCAGATGAGTCAGGGATAGGGATAGCAATCAAATACTTTCATTTCAAAATTCTCTCCCATGCTCAGGATGGAACAGCATGACTCAATGAAATTGGTCACTAAAAAACAGATTACAGAAGAATTAAGTACGAGGTAACAAGGTGGCCACAAGATGACAACCATGGTGACATTAGGTAGAACAAGTGCCATCAATAATTTAAAAACTTCTTTAAAATGATTGCCCTGGGGCACCTGGGTAGCTCAGTCGGTTAAGCATAGGCCTTTAGCTCAGGTCATGATACCACAGTTCATGAGTTTGAGCTCCACATGGGGCTCAGTGCTGACAGCTCAGAGCCTGGAGCCTGCTTTGGATTCTATGTCTCCCTCTCCCTCGGCCCCCCTCCCGCTCATGTTCTGTCTCTCTCTCAAAAAAAATAAACATTAAAAAAAAAAATAATAATAATAATAAATAAAATAAAATGATTCCCCTGTAGGGGTGCCTGGGTGGCTCAGTCAGTTAAGCGCCTGACTTTGGCTCAGGTCATGATCTCCTTGTTCGTTTCTGTTTCTTCCTCTCCACTCCTTAAAAAAGACAAACCCTTCCAAAAACATTTCAGGATACATTCAGAACTAACATTTTTATGGCACTCTGTGGTTTAGAATATATGCATACATACATACAACTTTCATTTGGTTATTATTATTTTACAGAAAAGACTTAATTAAAGGACTCTCTCCAGATCATTTTCTAGTAAGTGCTAGATTCACCCATCAGCCCACTGTCTCACACTCTTAAGTTCTAGGTGCTGGGGGCAATCAGACTCCTCCAGTGCCATGTGCTAATTAGGGGAATAGGATTTACTTCCTTTCCATGCTATTTCAGAAGAATATAGGAGGCACCATTTATATGAAATCCCCAGAAAAGGCCAATCTATAGATTAGAAAATATATTCATGGTTGCCCGGGGCTAGAGAAGGAAACAGGAAGTAACGGGGATCTTTTCAGGGTGATGGCACGGTTCTAAAATTGGATTGTGGTGATGGTTGCACAACTCTGTAAATTCACTGAAAGTCCTTGAATACACTTAAAATGGGTTTATTTTGTGGTATGTAAATTATACCTCAATAAAGCTGTTTTTTAAAAAAGAATACATGAGAATCTATTAAACCTCAAACACTTCTGGTAGGGGAAGTGTTAAGAAGCGACTGGAGTTTAGCAGTTCACTGGAAGAAAGTGAGAAGACCCTGGGAATTAAACTGGACAGGAAGTGATTGAGGGCACTGAAGACAATGTGGCCTCTGGAGAGGGGAGCAGACAGGCGAGCTGCCAGGGGGAAAGCAAAGAGACAAAGAAAAAGTTTATGCAAATAAGAAGTCCCCTCCCTGTCTCCTGCCCACTTTTAGTCTGTATACTGTTTTCTAGATGTTTTTCCAGGGTTTCCAAACAAAAAGCTCACAGTGGCTGGCTAGCATCAGTGAGTTTCCTCTAGATGCTTGCATCCGAGAGGAGCTAACAAGGCCACAAATGCCATAGCTAAATCTAGAACACGGGGTGAGGGAAAGGGCCTTAATGTCTCAGTAGAGATAAGCACAGCCAGGGAAATTCCAGCCCAAGCAAATTCACGTCTGAGATCTGAACTGCCCTTAATAGTTTCTCAACCCAGCCCAAGAAGTTTCAGTCTCCCAGACCACTTCCTCAAATGCATTAGTAGAGATGCTCAAATATAACCCCATGTTTAATTTGATGTAAAAACCTCCTGCTGGTGGAAGGGGAGAAAACCAGCACCATCCCAGTAGCAGCAACCTTTCCGTAGGCTGGATAGAGAAGAGCCTCAAACCACACTTTGTAAAATAAGTCACTCAACCCCTACCCTGGCCTCCACCTTTCAGGGTCTGCTCTAGGGCCTACTGATTTCACAGTGGTCAGGCCTGTGGGTCAGGTCCATACATATATGGAGGACCTGCCATGTGCCGGCCTCAGGCTAACACAGAATGTCCAGAGATGAGTTGGACAAGCAACCTGGCTTCTCAAGTAGCTATAGGCTAGTGGAAAGCAGTAGTGGAAAAAGTCACCATGAATAAAAAGAGGAGTGCATGTATCATCTTGTAGCCCCAGCATGAGGCACAAGGACTCAAACAAGCAAGGCTCAATAAAAACAGGTTAAAAAAGGGGCGCCTGGGTGGCTTGGTTGGTTAAGCGTCCGACTTCAGCTCAGGTCATGATCTCACGGTCCCTGAGTTCGAGCCCCGCGTCGGGCCCTGTGCTGACAGCTCAGAGCCTGGAGCCTGTTTCAGATTCTGTGTCTCCCTCTCTCTCTGCCCCTCCCCTGTTCATTCTCTGTCTCCCTCTGTCTCAAAAATAAATAAATGTTAAAAAAAAAATAAAAAAAAAAACAAAAGAAACAGGTTAAAAAAAAAAAAAAGGTGGGGGCTCCTGGGTGGCTCAGTTGGTAAGGCAACTCTTGATTTCAGCTCAGGTCATGATCTCACTGTTTGTTTGTGGGATCCAGCCCTGCATCAGACTCTGTGCTAATGGCATGGGGCCTGCTTGGGATTCTGTCTCCTTCTCTCTCTGCCCTCTCCCCTGCTCTCTCTCCCTCTCAAATAAACATTAAAAAAACAGCTAAAAAATAATAAATGCCATTATTAATAATAATGACTTTAAAAGGAATGGTGGGAAGGGTCCTTAAGATATTTTCTAAGGCCATGGCAGAAGAACTGGGGTCCCTCAGGCTTCAGACGTGGCCAGATTCTTGAACATCCACATTCTTCTTTCCTATAGAGAAGCCTCCTGCATCCCTGGGCCCATTTGTAGGGCAGAGATACTCAAATAAAACAGTAAACAAGTAAGCAGAAAATATACGGCATATCAACAAATCATCTAGAACCCAACTACTTCCCACCACCTCCTTCTCTGCTGCTCTGGTCCAAGCTGCCATCCTCTCACCTGCATTTATTACAAAGCCTTCAACTGATCTGGTTTCCACGCCCTGGCACTCTCTCACTACAGCCTGTTCTCAAAGCAGCATCCAGAGTGGTCCTTCTAGTGCCTAAGTCAGATCATGTCATTCTTCTACTTGAACTTCTCCAATGCTTCCCAACTCACTCAGAGAAAGAGCCAAAGTTCTTACAGTGGCCTTCAAGGTCCAAATACATGCCATTGCATTGTAAGCACCAGGTACACTACTCCTGGAACTTGCCAATTATACTTCCACCTCAGGGCCTTTGCACCACTGGCTGTTGCTGCTGCCTGGAATGTTCTTCACAGATATCTGCACCCCCCCACACACACACACACATACAACTTGCCTCCTTCTCAGTGAGTTCTTTGTGGCTATCCCATTTTAAATAATTATAGCCACCCCCACTAGCCTTCATTATCTCCTTTCCCTGCTTAATTTTCCTTCATATTGTTTATCAATACCTGGCATAAAACATATTTCGTTTGCTTACTTACTGTCTCTACTGACTAAGATATAAGCTCCATGAGGGTATGGATTTCTATTTATTCGCTAATGTATCACCAAAAAGATAGAAGCTGGAAAAAAAGACAAAAAGGAAAAGGAGATGAACAATAAATACTGTTGGGAAAACAAGGCAGGGAAGGGGAAAGCAGGTGTGAAGGAAGGCTATAATTTGACAGAAAGCAGTCAGGAAGGCTTCAGGGAGGAGACATGTAAGCAGTGAGGGAGGAAGTCACACTGCCAAGGTCAGCTGCATAATTTGCAGGGCCCAGTGAAAAGTGAAAACATGGGGCCCTTGTTCACAGAGTACTAAAAACTTCAAGATGGCAATAGTAAAGCATTACACCAAATGCGAGGCTCTTCTAAGCATGGGGCTCCGTGTGACTACCCAGGTCATACACCCATGAAGCAAACCTTCCATGCAGTGATCAGGGACAGACTGTTCCACACAGGTGAAACAGCAAGCGCAAAGACCCCAGGAAGGACAGTGCTTTGGGAACAGGCCAAGATGCCATGCTTGTAAAACATGAAGATTGCTGTGCTCCTTCTCTGCATATTCTGATCCAGTAGGCTCAAGGTCAGTTAGGATTCTTTATTTTTAGTTTGCCCCAGGGCATTCCCTTACCCAGGCAAGTTTGAGGAACATATTTATTCCCATATCTTGGGATGTACCCTGCTGCCAGCCATCAAGCATCACTTAAGAAAGCCAGTTTCTGTTTTGTTCCCCTGAAAACCAAGGGTTGACAAACAGATCTCCATCTTCACCCCTTGTCAGAGTCACTGTTCTGGTAACACGCTGGTACCTAAAATACTACTGGCTGTTACCAGTCTCTCCCTCTGAGGGACTGAAGTCCTGCCTGGTTCCCAGCTGGGTGGCTGGAGAGCTGTCATCAGCAGACAGGCTTCCCTGAGAATTCCTGCTCCTCTCAGTAACACAGCAGAACCATGCCTGGCTATTGCCAGACAGGGGATATTAAAGTCGAATGTTTGCCTGGACTGACTCTTAATTTCCAGGTGACTGCCCTGGGTCTCTAAATCTCCAACACATCATCACCTATTCCTTTAAACAATCATTTAAATTATTTATAACCTTGGTAGTCAATATTTGAAACTTAACTCATTCAACTTCTTTCTGTTCAGTCATGGAAAGAAAAAAAACCTTTCTGCCTTTTTAGCTTCTACCTAAAATCTCAACTTACAACGAGTAAATCCAACTAATATCTGTACATGTGAATTAAAGCAATAACATCACTTCACTGTTACAGTAAGAATTATCACTTTCACTGGTTCTACACAACCAGTGGAAGAGTCTCTAAAAATTTCATCAACTATACTTCAGGGCCCAAAGGAAATGATACACATGTAATAAACCAGTGGTCCTCAATGAAGAGTTTCTTGCTGGGGAATATTTGGCAATGTCTGGATGGAGGCTGGGGGTCTTACTGGCATCTAATAGGCAGAGCTCAGAGATGCTGTTAAACATCCTACAATGCACGGCACAACCTACACAAACAAAGAATTATAGGGTCCATAATATCAATAGTGTTGAAGTTGAGAGAGACTCTTTGAGGGTATAGATTACAGTTCCCAACTCATTATACTTAACATCTTAAAACCAAGTCTTCATGAAAGTAGTGAAGAATCTGGTTTATACTTTACCCGAAAGGGGTGATAAGGTTATGAGTAACAGGATCTATATTAAGCAAAAGCATAGATTAGAAAGCATTTGATGAAAAGTAGAGAACTGCAGTCAGCTGTTTCAGAGCTGTAAGTAACGCAAGTGCAGCTGTGTACTAATTCAAATTGCTCTCAGTGAATAAACATACTTAATATCCTTACCTTTCATCCATCTTCCCATCTGTAAACAGGTTAATTATACCTACCTCCAAGGCTCTTTAGGGAAATCAAACTGAATAAGAACGAGATGGAACAGGACAAATGTAATATCTGGCACACAGCGGGCATTCAGCAGAAGGTAGTTGCTGATACTCCCCAACTCTGCTCTTCTCTGGCTCTGACCCAAACCAGGCTTTACTGATATACATAAGAATTGTAGTTCTATGTTCACATTTGCAAACTCCCAGGAGGACGGAAAGGGCCTACCATAGCATAATAATATCAGTATATGCCTGCACAGCAAGATTCCTGGTCTCAAAATGATCTGCTAGGTAAACATATAGTTCCAACTTGAATGTGCAAAATAAATTACTCAGTCTCTGTCATTCTGTGAAGGGCCAGGAAGAGTTTCTCTTTAAGAGAAAGATACAGAGAAGATCGCCTTTCTTCCCATTGCTGTCTTAGGTGTTTCAGGAAAGAACATTGAAAACTGATACAGAACTCAGATGTAAAAAGGCCATCACATAGCTCAGAGTTAATTATAAGTAATTTTAATGAGACAATATGTTCCCTCAGGTTTCCATGTTATTCCCAGAAGTGTAATGCAATATGCCCAGGACACACACACTTATAAATTTATAATAAACACAGCTCTTCAGCTCACCTAGACCCCAGTTCTGGGCTGCTGCTTAGCGACAGGTGTCACATTCACAGTTGCCAGTGAGCCCAGGGGTGTAATTTCACTTCTAAATAAAGCAGCATAATCGATAGAACCAGAACCATCCGGCGGAGACAATCGTACCATCCCTGACTCATCACAGCGCTTGTTTACAGAGAAAACAAAATTCTCTGCCCCGAGTCAACACCTCAGTTCAGCTTTGAGTACTGTGATCTGGCCTGAAAATCGGGTGAACTTAGCTCCCAGGTCCTCTTTGGCCTTCCTCACTGATCTGGGCGGTGTCTGGGCAGGACACCGGGAACTCGATGCACCTACCTGGGGAGGGAGCCTCGGAGGCCTGCCCTTCTGGGTACAGAACCACCTTTGGAGACCACTGCCGCGGTCCTCGGCGCGCGCTGGGAGAGAGCCTGGGAACAGATGGCTGCCTGCCCGACCCCCAGTACTCCGCGTCCCGCCACGAGCCCCCGCCCGTGCGACCAGCCCCAGCCGCCGCGGCGCGCCCTGCTCACCGTGACTCCGTATTTGAGCGCGATGCCCTGTAGCGTGTCGCCGGCGCGGACCCGGTGCTCCACATGGCGCTCGATGACGCCGGCGCCCAGCGGCGCCCGCACGCTGGCAGTGCTGCCGTACGAGCGGGTCTTGGTGCGGGCCAGGCTCAGCGACAGCTCGGCCTCCTCGGATTCCGAGCCCGAGCGCGAGCGCGCGGGCGGCGAGGGAGCCGAGGGCCGGGGGGCTCGGGGGCCGCCTTCCCGCAGGGACAGCGCGGGCGAGGAATCCGCCATGGGTCCTGCGGAGGCCGCCAGGTCGCGAAGCTCGCCAAGGGGGCGGCGCCTTCGCCGCCGCCGCCTCCTCTTCCTCGGCCTCACAGGGGCTGCGGCAGGCCGTTCCGCGGGGGCGGCGGGCTGGAGGCCGCGGCGGGGAGCTGCGGTCCGGGCATGGCGGGCGCCCCCTCCTGCGCGTCCCACCTTCCCCGGGCTCACCTGCAAGCGGAAGAGCGAGACGAGCTCCCGCAGCTGCCCGGCAGACCGCCGCGGCTCCACCCTGCTTGCCGGTGCCGGGCAGGCCCTGCGGTGCCGGGAAGCGAGGCGCACTGAAGCCCGCGGCCGCGGGGACCGAGAGGGTCCCACCCTCAGGAGTCCTCGGCCCCGGGGGGGACCCTGCGCCGAGCCCACAGAGCCTAGCGAGAGCCCTGTCCCGACCACTACAAAACACCAAAGCTTTGCTCTGCTTCCTGTATTGATTCCCCAGCACGCCAGCTTTCTCAGACCTCCAAGCTGAAGGGTACTTCCCTCCCCTCACCCGACCACCCTGATGACCTCAAAGTCCACGTCACAGAAAACATTAAGGCCACTGAACACACACAGATTCTCCAGGCCCATCTCAACATTTTGGGGGGGGGGGGGGGTCGAGACCTTTTGGCATCATACCAGAAAGGACAGGCCTTTCAACTTTGAACCAGGTGGGTGACTTCAAACTAACCCTCCGGTTGTTTGGGTTTCACTCTTCCCTGCGCACCTGTGCCAATTTTAGTCCTGAGCTGCCAGGCACAAGTGATTAGTTACAGTCAATTCTCCTGGCTCACTAGCTGCATCCATTCTCGTGGCTCACTATTTAAAATACACTATCTGCACCCATCTTTTTTCTTCTCAGTTCCCTCTTTAATAGGCTGCAATAATAGCTGCCCAAAGTATTATCATTAAATTCACCAATGACCTCTTGTCTGTATTCTTCATCTGAACACTCTTCAACATTCTGACTTCTAACAGTATTCTACATAGAGTGGGTATGCATTTAATCAGAGTCTGATGACACAGTTTCTGTTCTACTCTGGACAGCTCTACAAGAGGAGGTACCCTATACGCAGGTCAGGAGACCGGAAGTTTAATTTTTTTTTTTTTAACGTTTATTTATTTTTGAGACAGAGAGAGGCAGAGCATGAACGGGGGAGGGTCAGAGAGAGAGGGAGACACAGAATCGGAAGCAGGCTCCAGGCTCTGGGCCATCATCAGCCCAGATCCCGACGCGGGGCTCGAACTCACGGACCGTGAGATCGTGACCTGAGCTGAAGTCGGACGCTTAACCGACTGAGCCACCCAGGCGCCCCCGGAAGTTTAATTCATTGGCTGAAGTTTCTGTATGTCGCTGAGCTGGTCAGAGGCAAAGGAACTAGAGCTTAGGAGACACCACAAAGGAGAGGAGAGGAGCAAGTGGCCCTAACATCACCCTCCCACTCAAAAATTCTTCATTGGCTCCCTGTGGACAATAGCATTAACGTAACTCATACTGGCACCCAAAGTATTGTTTCCATTTTTATTATCCATGCTCTGGCCATATCCTATCTACAACTTATCCTATATACATCCTGCCAGAAAGAGCCACTTGAACTTGCCCCTCTTTCCTACCTTTCCGTTTGCATATGCTATATGCCCCTGTAATGCCACTCTTCGAATACTGTCCATATTTTTCAAAAATTTAAAGCCCATCCCAAATGATACATCCTCCAAGAAATCTTTCCTGATTCTTCCCATGTGTCTCCCTCCCCTACCTGTCCAATTGTTAGTGTTTCTCCATTGAATCCCAAGGCAGTTTGTACCTCTTGTTTAGCATTTAACTTGTGTTTTGTGTCACGTACTATCTCCTCTACACATGCTCCAGTGAGGTGTAACTACATCTTACTCATCTTTTTAGCACCAGAAGTACCTATCTTAGAGCCTTGAATAAAGCACAAGTAGTTAAATTGAGGTGTAATAAAAAGATCCTGGAAGGTAAAATGGATTCTTTAGCAAGATTGTGCCATACATGAATTTTTGAGTAGTGTCCAGTGTGCCCATCTCAGGAACTATAAGAGAGGTGGAATGGCAGAGTTTCAATATATAACGAGGTCAGATAATACTTCAAGAAAAAGAAATAGTCCTCAAAGAATTTGTGGTCTAGTAGCAAGAGAGCATATAATGTGTCTTCCACTAAGGAAAAGTTTATAAGCACTGGAAGTTTTTTTTTAATTGTTTTAATGTTTATTTATTTTTGAGGGAGAGAGAGAGACAGAGTACGAGCGGGGAAGTGGCAGAGAGAGAGGGAGACACAGAATCTGAGCTGTCAGCAGAGAGCCCGATGCGGAGCTCAAACTCAAGAACCATGAGATCATGACCTAAGCAGAAGTCAGATGCTTAACTGAAAGAGCCACCCAGGTGCCCCAAGCACTGGAAGTTTTTATTTGAAGATTAATGAACTGGATTATATGAAGTGTCATTTGGAAAAAGTTAATTGATTAATTGGGGAAATACTACAAGCTGTATTTCCCTTTTGGAGATTCGCAATGAACATTAGAATACTGAAGGCTCTAGAAGGCCTCCAGTGGTAAAGTAAGCTATTGGATTTGGCTTAACACTGTATTTCCCAAGCTTGTTTGACCATGGAAACCCTCCTTCTCATAAATTTAGCAGTTTGGGAAAGGCTAAATTAAAGGGGTGAAATACAGGCCTAGATAAGGAACCAGAAAGATGACCTTGACAAGTCAGAGATTACCGAAAGATAGAACAGTAGGTACCAAAATAAGGGGCAGAAAATGAGTCAAGCAGGAAAAAAGACTAAGTGATGATCTCTTAATTACTTTACAAAATGACCAAGGCCTCTGTAAAAGTGCAAGTAAACAAAAAAAGTACCACCAAAAAATAGAGATTCAAAAGCCATCCCACTTCTCTCTCATAAAGGCAAATTTCTAAACCATCCCTAGTTATGTTCAATTTCACCAGCCCTGAGAAATCCTGGGTCATAAAACACCTCCAAATAAGTTATAAAATGCTCTGAAGTAAGTTCTATACAATCCTCAGAATTTTCTCCATGATTCCTTTTTGTGATCTTCACAAGAGTTTCCTGTAGATCTCAGGAATGAATCAGCTTGAATTCATACTTATTTGACATTTTATAATTAGGGTTCTTTGTGAGTTTTTTTTTCCCATAGACATTGGGGCTGTTTGCAAATATTCAATCTTCCTGTAAGTTTTTTGATCATTTATCCATAATCCAAATGATAAAAGCTAATATCTACAATTTGTGGATTAGAGTGAATTTTATATATATTTATTTCTCCTTCATCAACCAGAATGTCAATATTGGTGTTATGTGTATCTACCTACAACACAGAGCAAACTTCACAATTAATGGTGAAGTATTAGAAGCATTTCCTTTGAGGTCAAGAATAAGAAAAGGAATGCTTCTAAGAGACTCTTAAAAACTGAGAACAAACTGAGGGTTGGTGGGGGTGGGAGGGTGGAGAGGGTGAGTGATGGGTATTGAGGAGGGCACCTTTTGGGATGAGCACTGGGTGTTGTATGGAAACCAATTTGACAATAAATTTCATATATTGAAAAAAATAAATAAAAAATAAATAAAACTAAAAAAAAAAAGAAAAGAAAAGGAATGCTTCTATTACTGTTTCTATTTAATTTTGTTCTGGAATCCCTAGTCAGTGCAGTAAGAAAAAGGAGAAAGGGAAAGGAAGACTGAAAGGAAATAAACTGTTGTTTATTGAAAATAGACAACACTAAAATGTTTACACGCAATACAAATAATGTCTACATCGGAACTATCCAAACTTCAAAGTTATAAAATAAAAGATCAATATGCAAATATCAATTGCATCAACCAATCAGAAAATATATTGTGGAAAAGATGACCTTAAATATTTAGGAATAAAGTTAAGAAAACGAGAGCCTGCTTTACACGGAAAAACTATAAAATTCTACTGATAGATACAAAAGAAGATGCAAATAAAAGCAGAGATTTACCATGTTTATGGATGGGAAGATGCAAAATAATGAAAATATCATTTCCTTCCCAAACTAAAAATAAACTCATTGAAATTCCAACCAAGGGGCGCCTGGGTGGCTCAGTCGGTTGAGCGTCCAACTTCTGTTCAGGTCATGATCTCACGGTTTGTGAGTTTGAGCCCTGTGTCAGGCTCTGTGCTGACAGCTTGGAGCTTGGAGCCTGCTTCGGATTCTGTGTCTCCCTCTGTATCTCTCTCTCTGCCCCTACCCCACTTGCACTCTGTCTCTGTCTCTCAAAAATGAATAAACGTTAAAAAAAATTAAAAAAAAAATTCCAACCAAAATCCCTATAGGATTCTTCAAAGGACATGACAGGCCTATCTTAAAATTCATATGGAAGATAAGAGCTAAGAAGAGAAGATGTTTCTGAAGAACTGAGGAAGAGGGACTTACCTTCACAGCCATCAAGACTTACGGTGCAGCCATGAGAACTACACCATTGCGGTAGTGCTGCCAGAATAGACAAATACAACAAAGGGAAAACGAAGAAAGCACAGAAACAGGCCCATCCATATCAGAGAAGTTAATCTATGACAATGAATGCTGTTGGCACAGTTAATCCTGTGGGAAAAAATCAAATTAAATACCTTCCATACCATGTATCAAAATCAGTTACAGATTGAAGATCTAATTGGAATCTTCTTTAACAAACTTTAACACTTTTAGAACAATATCTTTATAACCTTGAGATAGCAAAAGATCTCTTAAGCAGGATACCAAAGTACAAACCACAAAGTATAAAAAAAGGCTGGTAAATTCTATATATCAACATTAAAATTTTCTCTGCCTTGAAAGGTACCTTAAAAGTTGAATAGATAGGTATAAAATGGAAAAATATATTTGAATACATATAACTGACAAAGTATTATTATCCAGAATATATTAAAATGACAATGAGTTATAAAAAGACAAACACTAAAAAAATGATCAAAATTTTTCAGGAGATAAAACTCAAGTGGCCAACAAACCTAAGGAAATATAATGTTACCACTAAGCAAAGAAATTCAATTTAAAATTACAATTTCATAGGCATGAGATTAGCAAAAATTAAAGAACTGGACAGTTCTAAGTACTGGTGAAATTGTCAAACAAAATGAAATCTCACATAGTGTTGGCAATATAAATTGGTGCAACTGCTTTAAAATGCTACCTGATAATATCTAGTAAAGTCAAAGAAGCACCTATCTGGAGTTCTGGTTCTGGCAAGCTGGAAGGTCTCAGCTAGTATGAAGTCCTCCTACTATAAATATTTTCAATTTAGATTAATTTTTCAAATAAAATTCATAACTAGGCTGGCAATTTAAAAAGGGACAGCTTTATATATCAAAACAAGAGGAATTTGAAAGCTAGAACAAGAAACAACTTGCCTAAACTAATATATGAAGACATAAAAAGTCTGAACAGTTGTTATAACCATTAAAGAAACTGGATCAGTACTAGAGTTAAAAATCTTGTTACCAAAAAAAAAAAAAAAAAAAAAAAAAAATCAGCCTCCAGAAGATCTTGTTGGAAGATTCTATCAACCTTTCAAGGAAAACACCAGTCCAATCTTATATAAACTCTTTCAGAGAACAAAAGTAGCAGGAACAATGCCCAAATCAGTTCAGTGTATAACCACACACCCAATCTTATAACTATGACCCAAACCAGCTGAGAAAGGCATCCCACTCAGAAACATGGGTCTAAGAATCTTAAGACATTGTGAAGCCAAATCAAGCAATGCTTACAAAAAATAATCCATCACGAACATGGACTTTATCCCAGAAATCCAAGGGTGCCTTAATATTAAAACATTAATAGATTAAATGACAGAGTAGATGGAACCGAGAAATGAAGAAAGGATAAGACCTTTAAAAAGAAAAAAGTTTTAAGTTTATTAAAATATATTAAAGAAGACTTAAATGAAAAAAAAAAACCCACTATGCTATGTTTATAGACAGGAAGACTCAAAATACAAATTGATCTGTATCTTCTGTGCAGCAGCAATTAATATCCCAATATAGGTTTGCAAGAAACATGACAAGCTAATTCTACAGGTGATATTGAAGAGCAAAGACCCACAGACAGCCAAGATACTTCTGAAGAATAAGCAAAGGGAAACTGCCTTACCAGACATCAAGAATTATTATGGAGCAATATTTAGGACAGGATGTTATTCATGCTGGGAGACTAATGGATACCAATAGTGCATCCAGAAATAGAATCATAAATGTATGAGAACTTCATCTATGACACAGGTGGCAGTGTAGATCACTGGGAATGGCTATGAAATAGAAGACTTCAGGACAATTGGTCATCCCCATGCTAGATCTCCACTTCCTACCACATACAAAATTTAACTTACGATGGATTACAGACTTCAATATGAAAGATAAAACTTTTAAAACCTTCAGAAGAATATACAGAAAAATATCCAAATGATCTCAGGATAAGAAAATACTTCTTGGGGCACATGGGTGGCCCAGTGAGTTAAGCACCAACTTCCGCTCAGGTCATGATCTCACGGTTCATGAGTTGGAGCCCTGCTTTGGGCTCTGTGCTGACAGCTCATAGTCTGGAGCCTGCTTCAGATTCTGTGTCTCCCTCTCTCTCTGTCCTTCCCCTGCTCACACTCTGTCTCTGCCTCTCAAACATGAATAAACATTAAAAAAAAAACAGAAAATACTTATTTATCAAGACAAAAAAGCATTATTCATAAAAGATTGGTAAGCATGAGAACATTAAAATTAAGAACTTCTGCTAACAAAAAGATACCTTAAAGAAAAATTAAATTAGCAGCTAGAAGAAGATACAGATGTCCCAGGAAACAAAAACATTTGAATAAAATCTTTGAATTGTACTTTAGTATTCAAACCTTAGCTAACTCTTAATTTTTTTAATGTTTTTATTTATTTGGAGGAAGGAGGCAGAGAGAGAGAGAGCGGGGAAGAGGATCTGAAGCAGGTTTTGCTCTGACAGCAGTGAGCCTAATGTAGGATTCGACCTACCAACCAAGGTCATGACCTGATCCAAAGTTGGATGCTCAATCAACTGAGCCACCTTGGTGCTCCAAACTCTAGCTAAGTTTTATATGAAAATCAGGAACCAAATAGATTCTGAAAATCTAGGTATTCTTCATTATTTGAACTTAGGCTATCTGAATTTAAAAAGTGCATAAATACTGATAACAAAGAATGTTTTATTTGTAACATATACAACCAACCAAAGGTTAATATCTAGAATATTTGAAAAGCTAACTCCTACATAACAAACAAAAAAACCCAAATACCTCAATGGCACAACTAGAATTTTATAGAAGAGAAAAATCTTAGTGGTAAATAAACATATGAAAAATGCTCAACCTCATTAATAATCAGAAAAATTCACCTTAAGGCCGCAAAGAGTAACAATTTTATGTTCATCAGATTGGCAAAAGTTTGGCAAGACCAGTTATTGGTGAAGGTAGGATTCTATGCAGTGCTGGGACAAGTACAATTGGTACAATCACCTGGAAAAGTACTCTACCATTATCTTGCAAAACTGTACATGTTCATTTCTACAAATCAGAAATTCCAAAACTAGAAACTGTATATGCCCTGTTGAAAACCTTGCACCTACACACCAGGAAACATGAGAATGTCCATTGTAGCAATGTTCAGAATAACAAAAAACAGGAAACAATTACACATCAAAAGTAGAATAGATAAGCAAATTGTGCTAAACTTATATAATTGCATGGTTGAACAGCTTTTTTGAGAAATAAGTCACATGCCATACAATTCATCCATTTAAAGTATGTGAGTCAATGGTTTTTGCATATTCATATAACATTAGCTTTTTTTTAGTTGTGGTAAAATATATAAAACATAAAATTACTTAAAAAAATGTTTTTGATGTTTATTTTTTGAGAGAGAGAGAGAAACAGAGCATGAGTGGGGTAGGGGCAGAGAGAGAGGGAGACACAGAATCTGAAGCAGGCTCCAGGCTCTGAGCCGTCATGACAGCACAGCGCATAACGTGGGGCTTGAACTCACGGACCGGAAGATCATGACCTGAGCCGAAGTCAGATGCTTAACCAACTAAGACACCCAGGTACCCCTAAAACTAACTACTTTAACCATTTTAAAAAAGATTTTAAGTAAGCTCTACACCCTGTGTGGGGGTTGAACTCATGACCCTGAGATCAAGAGTCACATGCTGTACTGAGGCAGCCAGATGTCCCCACTTTAACCATTTTTAAGTATACAATTTGGTAACATTAATTACATTCACAGTGTAGTGTAACCATCACCACTGTCTATTCTAAAACCTTTCATCACTTCAAACAGAAACTGTAACAGCTAAGCAATAACTCCCCATTTTTGCCTTTCCCAGTCTCCAGTCACCTCTAATCTACTGTCTCTATGAATTTGCCTATTCTAGATATTTCATGTAAGTAGAAACTTAGAATATTTGTCCCTTTGTGTCTGGCTTATTTCATTTAGCATAACATCCTGAAGGCTCATCCATACTGTAATATGTATCTGAACTTCATTCAGATGAACCTAGAGGGTGTTATAAGTAAAATAAGTCAGACTAAGAAAGACAAATACCATATAATTTCCCTTATATGTGGAATCTAGGAAAGAAAGAAAGAAGAAAGAAAAAAGAGAAAGAAAAAGGAAGGAAGGAAGGAAGGAAGGAAGGAAGGAAGGAAGGAAGGAAGGAAGGAAGGAAAACTCAAATACAGAGAACAAACTGGTGGTTACTAGAAAGGTGGGCATGGGGGATGGATAAAATAGGTAAAGGGGATTAGGAGGTACAAATTTGCAGCTCTAAAGTAAACAAGTCACAGAGATGAAAACCAAAGTATAGGAAATAAAGCTAATAATACTGTATTAGGCTGTATGGTGACAGATGGTAACTACACTTACGGTGAACACTGGGTAAAGAATTGTTGAATCACTATGTTGTACACCTGAAACTAATATAGCATTGTCAAATACATTTAAATAACAAAAATGTTTTTAAAAGAACTTCATTTCTTTTTATGGCTGAAAAATATTCCATTGTATGGATATATCACATTTTGTTTTTCCATTTATCTGTTGATGAACAATTGGGTTGTTTCCAACTTATGGCTATTGTAAATAATGCTGCAATGAACACTGATATATAAGTATCTGTTCAAGTGCTTGCTTTCAGTTTCTGTGGACAGATACTCTGGAGTGGAATTGCTGGGTCATATGGTAATTCTATGTTTAGGTTTTTGAGGAACCGCCTAACTGTTTTTTATAGCCCTTGTAGCATTTTACATTCCCACTGTTAACATGTGAGGGTTCCAACTTCCCCACATCTTTGCCAACAAATATTTTTTCCTCATTCTGTGGCTTGCCTTTTCATTCTTTTGACAGTGTCCTTCTGAGAGCAAAGGGTTTCAACTTTAATCAAGTACAACTTACCAATTTTGTCTTTCATGGATCTACTGTTGGTGTTGTCTAAAAAGTCCTTGCCAATTTCAAAGTCACCTAGATTTTTTCCTATGTTATCTTCTAGAAGTTTTGTAGTTTTGTGTTTTGTATTTAGATCGCTCATCCATCTTGAGTTAATTTTTGTGAACAGCAAAAAGTCGGAACACTTTTGGGTGTTCAATTGGGTGTCTAATTGTTGCAGCACCATTTGATGAAAAGACTATCCTTTTTTTTTAAATTTCTTTTAATTTTTACTTATTTTTGAGAGAGAGACACAGTGTAAGCAGGGAAGAGGCAGAGACACAGAGGGAGACACAGAATCTGAAGCTGGCTCCAGGCTTCAAGCTGTCAGCACAGAGCCCAATGTGGGGCTCAAACTCACAAGCCATGAGATCATACCCTGAGCTGAAGTCAGACACTCAACCAACTGGGCTACCCAGGCGCACCAAAGCTATCCTTTCTTCATTAAATTTCCTTTGCTTCTTTTTCTTTTTCTTTTTTTTTAATTTTTTTTTCAACGTTTTTTATTTATTTTTGGGACAGAGAGAGACAGAGCATGAACGGGGGAGGGGCAGAGAGAGAGGGAGACACAGAATCGGAAACAGGCTCCAGGCTCCGAGCCATCAGCCCAGAGCCTGACGCGGGGCTCGAACTCACGGACCGCGAGATCGTGACCTGGCTGAAGTCGGACGCTTAACCGACTGCGCCACCCAGGCGCCCCAACCTTTGCTTCTTTTTCAAAGATGAGATAACCATATTTGTATGAGTCTATTTCTGGGGTCTCTGTTCTGTTCCATTGATTTATTTGTGTTTCACCAATACCACATTATCTTGACTACAGTAGCTTTATAGTAATTCTTGAAGCTGAGTAGTGTAAGTTCTTTGACTTTGTTCTCCTTCAGTATTGTATTGGCTATTCTGGATCTTCTGTCTTTCCATATAAATTTTGGATTTTTTTTTTAAGTTTATTTATTTATTTTTAGGAGGGGAGGGGCAAAGAGAGTGGGAGAGACAGAATCCCAAGCAGGCTCTGTGCTCTGAGCACAGAGCCCGACATGGGGCTCAATTTCATGAACTGTGAGATCATGACCTGAGCCAAAATCAAGAGTCAGATGCTTAACCAACTAAGCCATCCAGGCGCCCTTTTCTATATAAATTTTGGAATCAGTTTGTTGACATCTACAAAATAACCTGCTGGGATTTTGATTGCATTGCATTAAATCTACAGGTCAAACTGAGAAGAATGGACATCCTAACAATATTGAGTTTTTCTCTCCATGAACATGAAATATCTCGTCATTTATTTAGATCTTCTTTGATTTCTTTCATCAGAGTTTCGTTGTTTCCTCTCACATAGATATTATAAATATACCTAAGTATTTTCTCTTTCTTTGCTTTTTTGTGGGGAGGAGGGTACTAATGTAAATAGTGTTGCATTTTTAATTTCAACTTCCAATTATAGGAAAGCAATTGACTTCTGTATAGGTTGTATCTACAACCTTGTTATAATGACTTAGTAGTTCCAGGGTTAATTTGTTTGTTTTTTCAATGATTATTTGGGATTTCCTACATAAAAATTATGCATCTATAAACAAAGACAGTTTTACTTTTTCCTTCCCAATCTGTATATAACCTTCCCCTAACCCTTCTTCTCACATTGCATTAACTACGACTTCTAGTCAATGTGGAATAGAAATGGCAAGAGGAGGGACACCTCAGTGGCTCAGTCAGTTAAGCATCCAACTTTGGCTCAGGTCATGATCTTGAAGTTCTTGAGTTCGAACCCCAAGTCAGCCTCTGTGCTAACAGCTCAGAGCCTGGAGCCTGCTTCAGATTCTATGTCTCCCTCTCCCTCTCTCTCTGCCCCTTCCCCACTCACACCGTGCCTCTCTCTCTCTCTCTCTCTCTCTCAAAAAATAAATATAAAAAAAAAAAGAATTGGCAAGAGGAGACAACCTTGCCTAGTTTCTGATCCTAGGGGAAAAGTATCTCACTTCTCATCATTAAGTATCATGCGATCTGTATTTTTTTTTTTTTTTAGCCGTTGTTTTTCATATTAAGGAAGTTCTGGGAGCTTTTTATCCTAGTTTTCTGGGAGCTCTATTCCTAGTTTTCCTGGGAGCTTTTTATCATGAATGAAGGTTGAATTTTGTTCAATGCTTTTTCTGTATCTATTGATACGATTACATGATTGTTTTCTTTAGCCTGTTGATTTAATGGATTACAGTAGTTTTTTTGAATGTTGAACCAGACCTGTATACCTGGAAAAAATCCCACTTGGTCATAATGGATCATTCTCCCTATACATTGTTAAATTCAATCTATTAATATTTTGTTGAAGACTTTTGCCTCTATTTTTATGAAAGATATCGGTCTGTAATTCCTTTCTTGTAATGTCTTTGGTTTTGTTATTAGGGTAATACTGGCCTAACAGAATGAATAAGGAAGTATTCTCTGTGCTTCCATTTTCTGGAAGACATACAGAGAATTGGTATCATTTCTTTCTCAAATGCTTGGTAGAATTCACAGGGAAACCATCTAGGCCATGATAATAAAGACTACAGTAGAAATAAATTAAATGGAGACTAGAAAAACAATAGAGAAAAGGGGGAAAAAGTTGGTTCTTTGAAAAGATCAACAAAATTGACAAATCTTTAGCTAGACTGACCAAGAGAAAAAGAAAAAAGACTCACACACTAAAATTAGGAGTATAAGAGGGGACATCACCATTGACTTTACAGAAATAAAAAAGATAATAAATACTATGAAGAATTATATGCCAATAAAGTAGATAACTTAGATGAAATGAATAAATTCCTAGGAAGACATAAACTAATGAAACTGACTCAAGAAGATATACATATTCTTTTTTTTAAGGTTATTAATTTTGAGAGAGAGTGTGCATGCAAGCAGAGGAGGGGCAGAGAGAGAGAGAGTGAGAGAGGTTCTACACTCTCAGTGCGCAACCAAATGTAGGGCTCAAACCCACGAAACACGAGACAATGACCTGAGCCAAAATCAAGAGCCAGACCCCAAACCAACTGAACCACTCAGGTGTCCCTACATATTCCGAATATATGTAGAAAAAGCAAAGAGACTGAATTAGTAATTTTGAAATTTCCAACAGAGAAAAGCCAAGGCCGAAAGGCTTCATGAGTTAATTCTACTTAACATTTAAAGAATTAATACCAATTCTTCACAAATACTTCCAAAAAATAAGAGGGAATACTTTCTAACTCATTCTATAGGGCCAATATTACTCTGATACCAAAACTAATTAAAGACATAAAAAGAAAACTGCAGACAAACATTTCTCATAAATACGGAGGTAAAAATTCTCCGCAAAATATTAGCAAATCAAATCCATCAACATGTAAAAAGGATTATATACCATGGCCAGATGGGATTTAACCTAAGAAAGTTCATTGAACATCTGAAATATCAATATAATATACCATATTAATAAAACAAAGGGAAAACCCCACATGATCATCTTTATGGATACAGAAAAAAAATTTGGTGAAATCCAACACCCTTTCATGATAAAACTATCAAACAAAGTAGGAATAGGCAGAAACCTCAAACTGATAAAGGGTACTTATGAAAAGATACCATCAAGAAAGTGAAAAAAAAAGAACAATCCACAGAATGGGAGAAAATATATGCAAATCACATGTCTGATAAAAGATATATAACCAGAACATATTTAAAAAAACAAAAACTTTTACAGATCAACAATGAGAAGACAACCCAATTAAAAAGAGACATTAAGAAAACAATCCCATTTACAACTGCATCATAAAGAATAAAATACCTAGAAATAAATTTAACCAAGGAGGTGAAAGGCCTGCACTCTGAAAACTATAACACATTGAAGGAAGAAGCTGAAGATGACACAAATAAATAGAAAGATGTGTTATGCTCATGGATTGGAAGAAATAATATTTTTTAAATGTTTATACTGCCCAAAGTAATCTACAGATTTGATGTAATCTCTATCAAAATATTCATAGTATTTTGCACAGAACTAGAACAAAAAAATCCTAAAATATTTATGGAACCACAATAGACTCCCAATAGCCAAAGCAATCTTGAGAAAGGCAAAGCTGGAGGTATCTATAATCCCAGATTTCAAACTGTACTACAAAGCTATTGTAATCAAAACAGTGCAGTATTGACACAAGAATAGACACATCGATCAATGGAATAGAATTGAAAGCCCAGAAATAAACCCATATTTATAAGGCCAACTAGTCTAGGACAAAGGAGGCAAGAATGTACACTTGGGGAAAAAAAATCTCTTCAATAAATGGTGTTGGGAAAACCAGACAGCTACATGCAAAAGAATAAAACTGGGCCACTTTCTTACAGCATGCTCAAAAATAAACTCAAAATGGATTAAAGACCTAAATTTAAGACCTGAAACCATAAGACTCCTATAAGAAAAATAGGCAATAAACTCTCAGACATTAGCCTTAGCAATATTTTTCTGGATCCATCTCCTTAGGCAAGGCAAACAAGAGCAAAAACAAACAATTGAGACTACATCATACTAAAAAACTTTTGCACAACAAACCATCAACAAAATGAAAACACAACTTTCTGAATGGGAGAAGATATTCGTAAATGCTATATCCAATAAGGAGCTAGTATTCAAAGAATATATAGAACTTCTACAACTCAACACTAAAAAAACAATTCAATTTAAAAATGGGCAGAGGACCCAAAGAGACATTTTTCTAAAGAAGACATACAGATGACCAACAGACACGTGTAAAGAAGCTTAACATCACTAGTCATCAGGGAAAGACAAATCAAAACCACAAGGAGCACCTCACACTAGTCAAAATGGCTAGTATCAAAAAGACAAGAAAAAACAAGTGTTGCCAAGATGTGGAGAAAAGGGAAAACTTATGCACTGTTGGTGGGAATATAAATTGGTGCAACCTCTATGGAAAACAGTACATGGAGGTTCCTCAAAAAATTAAAAATAGAAATACCACAAAATCCAGTAATTCCACTACTAGGTATTTACTCAAAGGAAACAAAAATACTAGTTCAAAAATAATATTCACCCCTATGTTTATTGCAGCATTATTTACATGAGTCAAGATATGGAAGCAACCTAGGTATCCATCAATAGTGAATGGATAAAGGAGATGTGGTGTATATACACAATGGAATATTACTCAAGATGTGGTGTATATACACAATGGAATATTACTCAGCCATAAAAAGAATGAAATCTTGCCATTCATGATAACATGGGTAGACCTAGAGAGTAGCGTGACAAGTAAAATAAGTCAGAGAAAGAGAAATACTATATGATCTCACTCACATGTGGAATCTAAAACACAAAACAAACAGAAACAAACTCATAAATTCAAAGAACTGATGTTTGCCAGAGAAGAGGGGTGTCAGGGGATAGATGAAACAGGTAAAGAGAATTACAAGGTACAAGCATCTGGTTATAAAATAAGTTAGTCACAGGATGAAAGTACAACATAGGGAATATAGTCAATAATATTGTAATATCTTTGTATGGCAACAGATGATAACTAAATTTGTGGTGAACATTTCATAATGTATAGGATGGTCAAATCACTATGTTGTACACCTGGAAAAAAATGGAAAGGATTTGAATAGAAATATCTCCAAAGGAGATATAAAAATGGCCAATAAGTACATTAAAAAATGCTTATCATTAGTCATTAGAGAAATGCACACCAAAATCACAATGGGCTACTACTTCACATTCACTGGAATGGCTATAATAAAAACAAAAAAGACAGACATTAACAAGTGATGGCAAAGATACGGAGAAATTGGAACCCTCATACATTACTGGTAAAAACGTCAAATGGTTCAGCTGCTTTGGAAAACAGTTTGGCTGTTCCTCAAAATGCTAAACATAAAGTTACCACATGACCTACCAATTCTATACATAGGTATATACCCAAGAGAAATGAAAACATGTCTATACAAAATGTACACAGATATGCATAGCAGCATTATCCATAATATCCAAAATGTGGAATCAACCTAAATGTCCATCAACTGACAAATAAAGAAAATGCGGCACATCCATAGAGTAGGATGTTATTTGGCCATAAAAAAAAATAAGGTACTGATATATGTTACAACATGGATGAACCTTGAAACCATTATGCTAAATGAAAGAAGGAGTCACAAAACACCACATATCTCATTTACGTGAAAAGTCCAGAACAAGCAAATCCAGAGAAGGCAAAATAGATTAGCAGTTTCCAGGGTCTGGCATTATGGGAGGAGGGGGAATAATGTCAGCTAATGTGCATGGGGTTTTTGGGGGGGATTTTGAAAATGTTCTAAAGTTAGATTGGGTGATAATTAACTCTGTGTATGTACTAAAAACCATCAAATTGTATACTTTAAAAAGGTGAATTTATCATAAATTAAATATATCTCAATGAAGCTGTTTTGAAAAATGTAGAGAGAATGGGTGCATCACCCAGCTTCAATCATTATCAACTCATGGCCAATCTTGTTTCATCTATACCCTGATGCTGCCACCCTACTACCACTCCCACACTGGATTATTTTTAAAGTACCCAGATATTATTTCTTCTTCAAATATTCAGTATTTTTTCACTAATATCCAGTAGTATCTTTCCAAAAGATAAGGAGTCTTTAAAAACAATATGGTACCATTATCACATCTAAAAAATTTAAAATATCTTAATTTAATATAATCAAATATCCTATATTCTAATGTCCCTCAGTTCTCTCATAAATGTGATGTTTTAGACAGCTGCTTTGTGCAAATCAAGATGTACCACGCATTGTATTTCATTATTTGTCTCTTATGTTTCTGTGTATCCATAAACTCTCCCTCTTTTATTTTTCTTGCAATTATTGAAGAAGTGGGTTGTCGTGTAGAGTTTCCCACATTCTGGATTTTGCTGATTGCATTCCTGTGATGTCATTTAACATGGTCACTATTATATAGTGATTCACTTCTAGATGCCTGCTGCCAGGTACACTATAAATGTGAATTAATTCATAGTGCATCAACATAGTTGCCACTCCTGCAGTGCTTACTAAGCACCATGTCCTTTGTAGCATCCTTAACACAAATTATCCTATTTAATCTGTATAACAACCCAGTGTGGTATGTATTACTGTCCCCAGTCTAGAGATAAAGAAAATGAAGCTTAGAGAGGTTTAAAAAAATTGATCACAGTCAACCAGGCAGTAAATATTTGGGTTCAAACCCAGGTCTGTCTGATGTTATAACCCATACTTCTATCCATTATGTGATAATATCCCCATCCTTTGCCTGCGGCTGTAGTTGTTGTTTGCTTTTATTAACTCTGAGAAGCAGACCTTCAGTCCATTCAAAGAATTCACTTTTACCTTTCATTTGTAACATGTAGGATGGTTTCAGCTTGAAGTAACAGAAAAATCCATCTCAAACTGACTCATCAATACGGATATTTATTATCTCATATAACAAGAAATCTACAAGCGGGGCAGCACCAGTTCTGATTGATTTACTGACTAAACAACAACATCACAGACCCAGGGTCATTCTGACTCTTTACTGTGTCATCATCGGTGTGCTGGCTTCCTAAAGGGCCACTTTCAGATAACATGTCCAGATGCAACAACATCAGTGGAGATGGTGGCATGTTTCCCTGTATGTCCCTGTTGAAGAGCAAGAAAATCTTTCCCAGAAGGCTTTCACAGACCTCTCCTCAGTCTCACATACCAGAACTGGTTTGCATGCCCACCCCAACCTCTCACTGGCCAGTCAAAAGGATCTTGCCCGTGATAGTTTAGGAGTGTACCTCTGAGATGGTAATAGGGTCACCTTCCCTAATAGGTAAACACAGCTATACAGACTTCTGTAAAGAAGGAAGAGACGTGAATGGATGTTGAGTATCTGCTATATGTTCCTAATGAGGTATACTACATATTCCATTGTGAATAATGAAAATATTTCATTATAACTGCCACACAGAATTTTTTACTTTGTGTCAAGTGACATTTACTGTTGACGTATCAGCTTCCTCACCTACACAAAGACATTAGATAAGATCATATGTAAGGTCCCTTCCAGCTCTACCTGTTTCAATTTTACATTTGCATTTTCTAAAAAGTTGAAAGTTAAACCTACAAGATATGGTCCAAAAATGATGATGGGTTTCAGCTGATAAGTCATAGGTATGACTGACATCCATTTTTCCCTTAAAAAGTTTTAGATGTAGATATTAAAGAACTAAACAAACTGGAACTGATCATATCTTTCCATTAAGTTTCAACATTAAAAAGAGAAAGGTTCATTGTTGTACCTTTCTGCCCCATCCATTAACATCTACTAGCTTCTAGCCCTCATGGTACAGAGATTGATTAGAAGTTCTTTTTCACAACTTACTGTCTTTAATTTGGTGTCAGCATCCTCCTGGAGCTGGTGCATGGCTCTGGGACTGTCACAGAGCTCTAATATCTTTGCTTTGGCTGCCAACTATGACTTTAACTTAAGAAACCATTTCTATGCCTGCTTCCTGTCGCAGTCTTCATCTGAAGTAATGCTCCATTCATTTTATCACACGCAGACGTTTTCCTTGTGGGGAACCACAAGAAACCAAAAGAGAAAGATGGTACATCACTGAGTATCTTTCATATATCGAACCTTTTCTACTCTTTCTTCCAATCTGAATAAAACTGTTTTATTATTTTCAGCTTATGCCTATCATCAACTTTCTCTGGGGAAACTGTTGGCTTGATCTGTAAGTAGTCCTGTTCTTATTTAACAGAGGCTATGACTTATGATAAATGCACAACATAAAAAAGTCAAAGATATCATGTCACATAGGATATGTGGAATAACAAATGACAAGAAAACTTGGGAACATGATTTCAGCTGATTTGGTCATGCCTCCATTTCATTTCACTCTTTCTAGACCAGATGTGTCATTCTGGTGAGGAGGCAGTCCATTACCACAGTTGATAGTGGAAATCCCACTGGTCTCTCAGTCAGTATCCCCTGTATGTCAATGTTCATCATGCTAGTTCCAAGAGCCTTAGAGAATTAACTTTGTTTTCTGATTCAGCCCACCTTCTGGAGGAAGGCATGGCCCATTCCTTTGAAATGTACAAAGGAAAGACAGGGCTAACCCTCTTCTGGGGCAGGGTGGAAGGAGAGAAGATAGGCTTAATGATCTACCAGGTGACCTTGAGTAAGTCATATCACTTCTCTGTGCCTCTAAGAAATCGGGGGAAAATCCTCATTCTGTATCTCACAGATTGTTGCCAAAATCAAGTAAGAACATTGAGTAGGAAAGTATTTTCACAAATGCAAAGTTGTGTTATTATTTTCAAATATGGAATTTCCTCTGTGGTTTTGTTTTTTGGTGGTTTGGTTTTGGGGTTTTTTGTTTTGGGGAGGGTTTTGGTTTTTTCTTTTTTCCACATGATAACTGCACAAGTCATGCTAGATCATGATGCTGTTTCACCTCGATTCACCCTTTGCCTATTTCAGGCAAATTACACCAGCAATGCTGCATCCATCCCTTTGGTTTATTTCCCTTCCACCACAACCCTAAGATGCAAATCTCATCATAATGTAAAATACTGCATAGCAGCCACTTACAAAACTCAACATACTTTTACAGTTGAGATAAATGCTATATACAAGAGTTGCAGTAGAAGTATGCAAAAAGCATTCAAAAAGGAGAGACAGCACATCTAATTAGAGAAAGCTTCTGGAAGATAACCCCATTATGCCATATATTTGAGTAATATCTGTCTTTGTCCTATGTCACCCCACCCCACCCGACTTTCATGCTTCAGAGACAAGACTGTATTTTCTCTATCTTTGTAGCGCCCAAGAACCTGGCAGACAGCACATTTCAGTACGTTCCGGAAGTTAACGGGCTAAAAGGCTGACAATAACAAGCTGAGCGGGTTTTAACATTTACCCAGCCCAATGAGGCTCACCTGTTTTTAACTTAGTATTGTAGGTAGGACTTTCCAGGCGAGAAGTGTGCCCGGGAACCCCTGTAACCCCCAAGGAAGGGACCTTTATTACGGGTGTGTTAAGTGCCTAACAGAGGTGCTTTCGTACACGCACCTAATATGGGTTTAGTCCTCACAACACCTGTTTAGGTTTTAAGCCTATTTTACAGATGAGGTTGCCAAGACTCGATAGGCATAGTTTCTAGTCTCACATCTAGTAAAAGCCACTGCGCCTGCATGGGCTCTCCAACAACCTAACCCCAAAACTTTAAATCAGCCTTGCTAAACCCCACTGTCTTACCTTAAGCCGTCCCTGCAGGCATCTACCCTAGCTACTCCTCCTTCCCGGGTCCCCGCCCTAGGCCCCAGTAAAGCCTGTACAAACTCATGCTTTCGCGTAAAGATGCTCACTCACCCAACTGCTCCTCACAGGCTTGAAAAGCCTTTGCCACCCACCCTATCCGTAGCCCCGAGCTTCTCAAAAGAGGCTGCACAGCTTTCTCCCAAGGCTGAGGTCCTCGGCGCCTGCGGAGCTGGGACGGGGTCCGGACGTAGATTCCGGGAGAGGACACCTGCAGGGGAGGACCCGGCAGGGGGTCCCGCCTCCGCGCGGCCGCGGCGCGCCGCCTAGAACTACGCTTCCCAGGCTGCTCCGCTGCCGCCGCGCGCCCCAGCGCCGCGCCCGGCCGGGAGCCGCCTGTTGATCGCCGCGCTCGCCCGGGCCACGGCGCCGCCCCTGCACGGTCGGCCCCGCTACCTCGGGGCAGACGGACTTACGGCCCGCACCGCCGGCTCCGGGATGGGCGCACGTAAGGGTGAGCGCGCTGCGGGGGTGAGGGCCGGCCGGGGCCAGGCGTGGTCTGCAGACCCCGGCCCACAGCTCGTGGGCGGCCGCGCCCTCCCCGCGGGGCTTGAGGATGCTCCGCTGCGTCCGCGCTCGGCGGGGCGGGCGCGCGGAACCCGGGCCGCTTCTAGCCTCCGCGGCCGGGCGGGTAGTGCGGGGCGGCGGGGGGCGGCGGGGGGCGGCGCGGGCCAGAGGCGCCCGCCGGGGTGTGTGTCCCATGCTCCGCACTGCGGCTCCGCAGCCTCGGCAGCCCGGCGGGCCGCTGCAGTGAGGGCGCGGTCTCCCGTCTTCGCGCTGCGGGGCTGGGTTTTTCCAAGCTGGGCTTTGTTCCCCACTTTCTTCTCTCCGGTGAACGTTAGACAAGCTCCTGGAGCGTTGTGCCTGTCACTGCATCGTTAAAGCGGGAGATGGGGAAGGGTGGATTCTAGCTGGCATCTTTTTTTAAGATCCCTGGAGCTGTCACCCGCCGGGCGTTTCAGCCTCCGGGAAAGCGGCAATCGGAGCGGCCTGATGCTGCAGGTCCTCAAGACCTTCATTTTTTTTTTTCCTGGTTAAAGTAGTGGTAGCATGTGCTCCCTGAGTCTTCCTAAATTTTCCCTGTTGATCTGCAGAAAGGAAGATTGATTTTAAAATAATAATATTAATAAAAGGCTTCTAATGGGAATTTATACTTAAAGCATTCAAAGGTGGGAAGGTGATGCAGGCAAAATGCAAATGAGCAATGAAGGAGGCCGTGAATGCAAGGGCTTCATCTTACCCATTAAACGGCCGAATCACAAGGCACTTGGGAAGGGAATGCAAAAGAACATCGCAGGAGGTATTTTTTAATCCGGGTTCCTGTCCTAGCTGTACCATTAAGGAGCTGAGCAAGCCCCTTCACCTCTCTGAGTCTCTTTCTCCGTGTAAAATGGGGCGTTTGGGCCCATCATTTCCAAACATCTGTTCTTCCTAGATGCTCCTATGAGGGAACTGAAGGGATGAGGTCGCTTCTGTTCAACACCATTACAAAAAGCCTGATTGTGACAGAACAAGTGACTTTACCCTAGTGAAGAGGAAAGATTTTTTTTTTTCAGGGCTTAGGAATCCAATTTAAACACAAAATAAAACTGATTTCCTCTCTCTACTCTCTTCAGTCGAACCCAATAAATATGTATCACAGCCACTTTAATGTTTGTAAATTACTGTAAATTGGTAGGCAACTTGTGTTTCTTTGCTTTTGTTTTTAATTTGCTGAAGGCGAAGTCATGAGATCTGCGGGTAAAGGGAGAAGGTCTTGCGAGGCTAGTTAAATGTGGTCAACAAGGAGGTGGGGGGGGGAAGCCCCAGTAAGAAGTAACCAGAGAGCAAATGCACTGAGGAAAGAGAGGACAAGGACTGATGGGTCATTGTTTGAATAATACACAACAAAGGGAATAAGAGAACCAGAAAACCGGCGCTGTGCAAACTCTTCCATAACTGATTCAGGCAAGGACTCCTCCATGGTTTCAGAACCTTTGAGAGGTTGTTAGAGAATAGGATTATCTCACCACAAATTACCTAGAGAAAAAGTGGCCATCCAATGGAAAAATGAGGTTATCACCTCAGCCTAGTGCTCAAGCACACCAGCACCTATTATGAGTCTCCTGTGGGGATGCAATAACGTCATGATTTCACCTATGCAGTGTTCCATAAAGACTGGAAAGGTGACTGTTGGGAGAACAGGGAGTATTGCAGATTACAATACTCAAGTGATGTAACAACCACTTGACATTTGTGAACTTTGGATCCTAGATCAGAAAAAAAAAAAAAAAGCTATAAAAGATGACTTGGAGACAACTGGAAGAATTTTAACTTAACATGGGCTGCATATTAAATAATATTATGGAATTACTTTTCATTTTCTTAAGTGCAGTAGTGGTACTGTGGTTATGTAAGACTCTGTCCTTAGTCGTTTGAAGTACAGGTATTAGAGGAAACGTGTCATGATATCTGCAACTTTGAGCTAATTCAAGGGCGAAAAGTGAAAAGTGTAAGGGTGAGGGAGGAAGCTCAGGAATGTAGCAAAATGATGGCAGTGCATCTAAGAAAATGGTATCCTCGTATTTATTATACTGTTCTTTTATACTTTCTGTAAGTTTGAACTTTGTAAATTAAAAAAGTGGGAGAGATTAATAAAATTGGAAAGTCAATAAAGAGAAAGGATTGTGGAGAACTGTGCGGTTAGTGATACCTAGCCGCAGTGAATCCGTGGCTTTGAGTTTCCGAGATTAAAATCCTGTTGGAGGTGTGAGTAGGCTCAGGGGAAGTCCCCTTTTTTGGTTTTTCTTGGCTCCTATCAATCATTTATTCTGATGATACTACATCCCCTAACTCCAACCTCAAAGTATTGATAATTCCCAAACCTTTGAAATGCTAGCCCTACTCAAGAACCATCCTGAAAGCACCGTTCTTTCCTCTCTACATTCAAGATTTGTGTCCGTATAGAAGGAAGTTCCAGGGGTTGTTTTTATTTTGAGTTAGGGGAGTGTTGAGGAAAGAACAGATCCAGCCTTTTGATAGAACAGAAGTTGTTCTGTCAAATGAGAGGGTTTCCTCTCATTCTCTTTATTAGTAAATTGCATACCACCAAATTGTTTCTTATAGACCATAAGTGAGTGGTTCAAAGAGGCTCATAGAAGGCATGTGCAGAAGAGACCTCCTGTCGTCCATGCAGGCAAACAGAATGAACTCTGAAGAAACAACACAATTTTATACAGAGCCTTTTGCTGCAAAGATACTTTTGCTATGCCTGGAATATACATACTTCTACGTTTATGTTTTGCCCTCCTGTTCTGGCCTCAAGGCTACCCCATCTCTTTAAGTAGGTTGCCAGGTTTCCCCTATTGAAAGCTGGGTAGAGTGCTAATGAGAAGGTCAGCTCTAGGACGGTGGGTAATAGGAGCTCATGAAACAGGGTACAAGGCCAGTCGTGCCAAGCCTGGAGTTGAGTAGGGAGCAAATATGAGGCACCGGCCCTGAGAGGCCTCTCATCAGGGCAGTTGAAGGTGTCTAGAGTCTAGTAAGCTGGGCTGCTGTTCAGCCAGTATGTACAGAGACAGCCATCCCTGATATTTAGAACTGACAACCATTCTGACTGGGCAGTGCTCATTCCATACCATTTGCTAAGTATTTTGCATATCATATTGATAAGCAGTCATGAGTTGAGGTGCACATAGTACCTATAAGTCATAACAAAACATTGATCAAAACCTAGCTGGAATACAGATGCCAGAGTAAGAGACAAAATAGGTCAAAGACTACATAAGCAGGCAGAAGCTGGGAGGGCATGTGAATCAAAAGACAGAAAGTAGAGAACCCATAGTGTCAGTCAGGAAGTGAGAAGCCATCAATTCCTGAAGGCAAGGCAAGGGAATATGGCCAGAACCAATAGGCAGTTAAAAACTAAAAAGGCACATATACCCAAGTGCAGTGCAAGAAGTCAGGAAATAGAAACTCCTTAGAAAACAGAATCGGGCCAAAGGGATAAGGCAGCAGCAGGAAGCAGGACCTGCCAAGAGAATTACAAACCAGGTAGCAGTGTGGCAGAGAGTCTAAGACTTCCATGTGAAAGAGCTTCTGCCCCAGCCAGGAAGCTTCTTGGCTGCTGTCTGCCCATGTGGAAACCTATCTCCTTCTTTGGCCAGGCTATACATGGTGGCTTGCTACACCTGGCAACGCTGACCTGGAACTCTTAGAAGCTGCTGCCTTTCTATATTTAACAGATCCTGACAAGTATAACAGAGGGAACAAATACCCCAAATAAAAGACTATTCCCAGACCAAGGGCAAAAATGAAATGGCTTTGACTGAGGGCTTGCATGTGCTAGGCACCGTGCCGCTACGCACATTATCCTATTGTCACCTCCACCTTCTGAAATAAGTACTATTCTTTGCCTGTCTTGCGGAGGAAAGAACAGAGGCTTGGAAAAGCTTCTCTTGCACACAGACCTGTAGCCATCACACCCAGGGCTGGTTGACTCCAAGGCCCTTGCTTTAAGTCTTATGAACCTGGAGGGGATGGCTCACCGGTAGGCACATGGTCTTAAAAGGAGACTGTTTTCAAGCACAATTTGAGCTATGGGAAATTTTGTGTGGTAAGTTTGGGAAGTTAACAACACATAGTCTCAGAGACAAAGTCTTCAGTCTGGTGAGATCTGTTTCTCATTCCCCTTTCAGCTTGTTCCCTTCAATTGCCTTGTCTCTTTTTTGCCTGAAATTCCTCCGCATCCTACCGCATTCTCTGTCCTTCATCCCCTGAAAGTATTTCCCAGAATATGACAGGAGCCATTTGCTTGTTAAGGAAGAAAGAAAAGAAAGAAAGAAAAAGAAGGAAAAGAGAAATAGACATGACTGGGCCATCTTCAAATAGCTAGATTTTAAAACACAAGCTATGTGGTTATTTAAAAAAAAATGTTTATTTTTTTTTGAGAGAGAGACAGAGATAGAGCGTGAGTGGGCAAGGGGCAGAGAGAGGGAGACACAGAATCCGAAGCAGGCTCCAAGCTCTAAGCTGTCAGCACAGAGCCCAGATGAGGGGCGTCAACCCACAAACTGTGAGATTATGACCCAAGCTGAAGTCGGACACTTAACTGACTGAGCCACCCGGGTGCCCATAGACTATGTGTTTTGTACACATTTTTGCATTTGCCTACAGCTAGAAAGGAATTAAATATATAGGAATAACTCATGTCTTGTTGGAAGATACATTGATATGCCGATTTTGTTCTAATTTACTATCAGAAAATGTAGATTTGACCCTTGTGCATGTTGGTTCACTGGTTATTTTTAAACTATTATGAAATATTGAAGATTTATAATAAAGAATAGCAACTTCTCACTTCCCCACCCCTACTTGGGAATAAATCATCACCAGTATAGTTGAAGCCTGAGTCCCCCTTCTCCAGCCCCCTCCCTGGCCCCCTCCTCTCCCAGTGCGGCGTCTGTCCTTTCTATGAGCCTTCCTAGAGATGTATACTCCAAAGTAACTTAACGGCACAGTTTTGCCCATTTAAAAACTTTTCACTGTGTTTTTAAGAGTATTTTTTTGCGTAGTCTTTTGTAAAAATTCGCCTTTGGTTTGGACGGGGTTTAATAAATCGGACTGCTTGTTTTGGCTTTGGCTCCAAGTCTTTGTGTGTAGGCAGGGCCAGAGGCTGGGCGCTTGGTGTGGTATCTGCTTTTCCTCTCATACCGCTGTTGTACAAATAAGGTAGTGGACAAAGAAGCAAAGAAAGCCGCACTCCTTGTTTTCCTCCCCAGGGCTTGTGTCTTTGGGTAATAGAAGAGTGATTGGAAGACCCAGGTCATTTGTCCTTCAGCTCTAGTCCTTCCTCCGTTTTCCGTTCTCCTAACTGACTTGGTGTGCGTGCCCACCTGGACTCTGGGAAGGCTTGCTTGGCACTCGCTTCATTCTAGCGTGTACATTTGTATCTTGTTGCACATTGAGTGCTTGCCATGGGACAGACGCTGTGCCGGAGAGGAGGCTGAAGCAGCGCTTTGCAGACTTTCCACTGTGGCATCGCCAACGGGAGGAGTGACCAGATGTGAGCCTTTGTGGGGCCCAGCACAGAGCTGAAGCAGGCCAGACAATCATGAGCCAGAGATCTGCAACTTGCCTTTTACAATTCTGTGAATGCTGCATTCTTCTCCGCAGTATACCTATGTGTTTTATTAAATGATAGTAACTAGCTTTCCCCCAGATCTTTAAGTCACAGTTGTGCTCCAGGAGGATGCACTATTTTTTCTCTCTTCTGGCTTTGACACCCCTTCATTAAATGCAGTGTATGCGGTTTGTTTTAAGGGTACCATTCTATTTATTAACACGTTACTGTAGCTAATTAATTAACATCTCTTGCCCTGCCAAACTGTGAGCTTGGTTGGAGCACAGGATATCATTTGTTTTGTTCAGTGCTCTTGTCCCAGCGGTATCTGAAAAAGGTGAGCGTTCAGTACTTATTTGTTAAATGAATATACAAACCTGAGCTTGAGAAGCATAAGAATATAAAGAATTATGATGTTGTCCCTGTCCTCTGGGAGTTTGTGGTAAGAGTTGGAGAGAAAACCATATATGTGACAAACATGAAAAGATAATGAGAGAGCAAGGGATGAATACCAAATTGGTGACATAGTGTGAATTTAGGAAGAGGAGTGATTCCTGTGGTCTTAGGTGGTCTCAGTTCCATGGCACAGAGTAGAGGCATGTAGTGGAATGAACTCTGAACCAGTGGGTCACTTCACCTCTCTGAGCTCACTTCCTTCATTTGCATTTGTTGGATGCCTACTCTGGGTCAAGACTTGTGTTGAGAGCCAGGATTATAACACTGAACAAAACTGGTATAGTTCCCACCCTCACAGAGATTAGCAAGGAAGACAGAGGTAAAACAAGCAGTGGTAATGAAGTCAAGAGGAGCTGTGATCAAGGGTGTATGCCATGGGAGAGGAAAGTGACCCCGACCTTGTCTTGGTGTCTGAACAAGGCCTTCCGGAGAAATTGAAGCTTACATGAGGCGAGAAGATGAACAAGACAGCATTTAACTGAGAGTGGGGTGGGGTAACTAGTGCTCTGAGCAGAGGGAGCAACATAAGGCATGATCCAGGAATTGGAGGTGGTCCAGGAGGCTGGAGCCAGGAAGGGATGGGGAGTGCAGTGCAGGATGAGGCTGATGAGGATGACAGAGGCCAGACTCTGAATTTGATCCTTATCCACAAGGCAATGGGAAGCCATTGGAGAATTTTAAGCAATAAGGCAGAGTTTTTTAAAAAGATCATTTGTATGGAGAAAGGATCAAAGGGTTAAGACTGGATGTGGCAGGGCAGACAAGTGAAATAGGTGGATTCTAACATGTTCAGGTAAGGACAGGGTTTGGTGATGGATGAGTGAGGAGAAGACAAGAAAAAGAACGTGTCAAAGATGGCTCCCTAGTTTCTTGGCACCAACTGGAAATTCTAGAGGAGGAGAAGCTGTTTGGTAGGTCAAATGATGAGAGTACTCAGTGGTGCTTGAGACAGCCAAGGAAAGATGTTGGCTTGGCAGTTGGAAATATTTGGACCTAGGCCTCAGGAAGAAAGTCTAGGACAAATATATGGATTTGGGGGTCTTTAAGATATGGATTATAGTTAAAACTTTGGAGGTGTTGAGTTCCCTCAGGGAGATTCGTAGGAGAGAAGTTCTAAAACAGGACCTGAATATGCCAGTAGTTAAGATGGAGGAAAAGGAATTGCCAAAAGAGACCAAGACGGAGTGACCGGGGAAGTAGGAGAAAAACCATCTATGTTGCTGGACTGGATGCTCTTTAAGGCTTCAGTCGGCTCTGACATTCTGTGGTCCTGCAGAGCTGGGATTTGAGCCAGGTCTCAAAAGCAGAGCACATGGATAGGCCATGAGCATAGAGCAGGGCATTCCAAGGAATATTACTGTATCAGCCAAGGTTTCAACAAGAAACAGAGGACACACTCAAACTGAACAGTTTGAAGAAGTTTTAATAAAGAGGCTATTTACAAAGATGCAGAGCGGGTTTAGGGAATTCAGTAAGACAGAAATCTGGCACTAGTCACAACAGGGACCCTTCACCACCCCCAGGCCTGAAGTCAGCTAGATGGGAGAGCAGCTGTGTATAGAAAGGACCTTCTGGACCAACCTCCTTGTTCCCTGCTCTCTGGTTTCTTTGTAGAGCCTCCTGTTGGCCAAACATAAACCAGAGAGCAAGAGAGCCCATTCATGCAGTAAATACATTATATTCCTGGGGCACAGAGCAAGGTGGGGAGTGGATGTGGAGGGGCAAACAAGATACTCAAACAATTATCTTGAAAAATGGAAATGTATGGGTAAGAAAGTGTATTAGGTTCCTATTGCTGCTGTCACAAATTCAGTGGCTTAAAACAACAAGAATTTAGTATGTTACAGTTTTGGAGGTTGGAAATCCAAAACAGGTTTCGCTGGGATAACATCAAGGTGTCAGCAGGTCTGCCCTCTCTTCTGAAAGCTCTAGAAAATAATCCATTTCCTTGCCTTTCCCAGCTCCTAGAGGGCAGTCACATTTCTTGGCTTTCACCCCCTTCCTCTCTCTTCAAAGCCAGCATCACCCTGACCCTCTGCTTCTATCATCATGTCTTCTCTGGCTCTTCTGCTTTCCTTTTCCATCTTTTAAGAGCCCCTGTGATTACATTGGGCTCACCCAGATAATCCAGGATAATCTCCCTATTTTAAGATCCTTGATTTAACCCACATGGTCCCTTTTGCCATGTAAAGTAACATATTCTTGGTCCTGAGGATTAGCATCTGGACATCTGTAGGGTGTCATTATTCTGCCTATCACAGAGAGCGAATAAGCCTTTTTGGCTGGAGTAGAGTAACTCCCTGGAGAAAGTAATGAAGACAGAAAACAGAAAGTGCATATTGAAGCCAAATTATGGGAGTTTTGGATGCTAGACTGTCTGAATTTTCATTCTGTAGACAAGAGGGGGCCATTGTTAAGTCCTTGCCCAGAGAAGTGGCTTGTTAGCAGTGTGAAGAAAGATGATCTGATTGTCTGATTGTGGTGCGCTGGTGGCTTAGAAGGAAGAACAGAAACCTTTCAAGATGTGATTAGAGTAATCCAGGCCCAAAGGACAAAGGTCCAAAACAAGAGTGACAGGAAGGCGTGGTGTGAAAAGTTCTGTTGCAGTAAGAGTCTACAGGAGATGCTAACCAAGTGGACATGAAAAGAAGGGGGAGACAGGCGCCTGGGTGGCTCAGTCAGTTAAGTGTCTGACTTTGGCTCTGGTCATGATCTCGCGGTTTGTGAGTTTGAGCCCTATGTTGGGCTTTGTGCTGACAGCTCAGAACCTGGATCCTGCTTCAGATTCTGTGTCTCCCCCTCTCTCTGCCCCTCCTGTCTCTCTCTCTCTCTCTCTCTCTCTCTCTCTCGTAAATAAACATTTTAGAAAGGTGGGGAAGAATCTGAGGGTGGTCCAAGTTTTTAATGTGAATGACTGATAGATTAATGGTATGATCTAGAAAATCAGGAGAGCAAGTCAGTTTCACAGGAAGATGTGAAATTGGGAGGATAGTTGTAGAATCCTGGAATAGAAACAAATAGAATCTTATCAGCTCTAAGATACCACTGACTGTAAAACATCAATATTTTGTGTACCACTAAGGAAAAAATGCTGTCAATTAAAATATGATGCATTTTCTTAAAAGTATAATTTTGACTTTATTGAAAGAGCAGCTTTAGACTTACACGTAGACTTTTTTGACATCTTTTAATTTACATATACCAAATTGCATATATTTATCTTTTAAAATTGCATATATTTAAAGTGTGCAGTTTGCTAAGTTTTAACATGCATGCACCTGTGAAACCATCACCACAATCAAGGTAGTGAACAAACATATGTATAGCTCAAAATTTTCCTCATACCCCTTATGGATCCTCCCCTCTGCCCCTTGCTACCTCTCTCTCTTCCATTCCCAAGCAGCTATTAATTTACTTTTCTGTCATATAGATTAGTTTACACTCTCTAGCATTTTAGTAAGTGGAGTCATACCATATGCATTCTTTTGGGTCTGGCTTCTTTCATTCAGCATAATTATTTTGATGTTCCTCCATGTTCTAGTGTGTTTCAGTAGTTCATTCCTTTTTACTTCTGATAGATTCCATTATGTAGATATACCACGATTTGTTTATGCATTGACCTACGAATGATCATTCAGTTTATTTACAGCTTTTGGTTTGAAATAAAGCTTCTATGAATACATTTTTTAAGTTATAGATCACCCTGGGCATAAAAAGGGAAAGTGCAAGTGAAACAAATTGGTTAGTATTCTTAAAAGTTCTTCACCTTTAGAGTTCAACCTTTGGGCCACTTTTTGATTCAGTCATTAATGTCTGTTTTTTTTCCACACAGTATCTCCTCTGTGCCATTTAGAGTAGTAATTGTTTTGGGGCGCTCAGACGGCTAAGCAGCCTACTGTGGCTCAGGTCATGACCTCATGGTTTGTGAGTTCGATCCCCACATTGGGCTCTGAGCAGCTGTCAGTGTGGAACCTGCTTGAGATTCTCTCTTTCTTCCCCTCGCTCTCTGCCCCTCCCCCACTTATGCATTCTCTCAGGATGGATAAATAAACTTAAAAAAAAAAAAGAGTGGTAATTTTTTTAAAAACCTATAAAAGAACTAAAAGGCATTAATGCTGGGTCCTTAACCCTGCTCTGTAATTATGTAGAGCTAGCTTAACCTGGGCCTTCCTTTGGGAGGGTTGCTAAACATGCCTGAATCACCACCTCTCTCACTCCTTCTCCATTAGGTTTAAAAAGAGTGGTGTACTATTTTTTAAAGCCCTGTGGATTTTTTTTTTTCCAAATCCCTGACACTCATTCTTCTAGTTTTGAAGCTGGTACTTTTGATATTTATGCATTCGTAGGCAATGTCAAGTACATCTTGACTGCTGCTGGGCCAACAGTAATCGTAGGATCATCCATTGTAAAACACATCTCAATTTCAGAATGTTAAATGTGGAAAACTATGTAACTTTAAGTAGGATTGTTCAACCAGTTCATTTGATGGTTAAGGCTCTGGCAGATTTAGATCTATGCCCAGTGTCACATGATAAATAAGCGGTTGCAGAGACCAGAACAAAGTGCATATGATCCAATTGTTCTCTGACTTTAGTGGGATAGTTTTTGCGGGAGGGTTTTGTTTGTTTGTTTCACTGGACTATAGCAATGGAAGCTTAAAAGAAGTCTGGCTAGGGATGGCTGGGTGGCTCAGTCAGTTAAGTGTCTGACTCTTAATTTCGGAGTCATGAGATCAAGCCCCACATTGGTCTCTGCATTGGGCGTGGAACCCGCTTAAGATTCTGTCTCTCTCCCTCTCCCTCTGCCCCTACTGGCACAGTGCCTGTGCTCTCCCGTGCTCTCTCTCTCTTTCTCTCAAAAAAAAAAAAAAAAAAAAAAAAATCTGGCTAATGAGAGAGTTATGTTGTATATGGAAAAGACACCCAAGTAGAAAACCACAAACTTGAATGTGGTGAGCAGTTGAATTAATAAGACAGGGGAGCAACATTCTAATAGCCCTTTAGTGGCTCACTTTCACCCAGTCTCTTCCCATGCCAACCCATTCTTCATTCTTACCTTTTGAATTACTTTCTATAAAAAAACAGCACTTCTCAGATCATTCCTTTACTTTAAAAATTTGTGGTGGAGGGGTGCCTGGGTGGCTCAGTCAGTTGAGCATCCAACTCTTGATTTTGGCTCAGGTTATGATTTCATGGTCCGTGAGTTTGAGCCTTGAGTGCACCGTGCTGACAGTGCAGAGCCTGCTTGGTATTCTTTCACCCCCTCTCCTTCTGCCCCTACCCCCTCATGTTCTCTCTCTCTCTCTCAAATATAAACATTTTTTAAATAAAAAATAAATAATAAATAATAAAAATAAAAATGTATGGTGGCTCCCCATCTCCGACAGAATAAAGCCCAATGTCCTTGGCAAGACTCATAGGGAAGGCCCTGCCCAAGTGTCCCTGTCTTGCCTTTATTTTCTTCCTCTCCCCATAGCACATCAACCCTTCACCAACATACCACCTACCTTCTTATCTTTGTGCCTTTGTTTATGCTGCTCTTTTCTCTGGAATAATCCTTCCCGACCCACACCCATCTATGGTCTTTTTCTTCAGGGCTCAAATGCAACCCCTTTTTCACAGTTTCCCCTCAACTCTCCACCTCTCTTACCTGATGATTACTTCCTCTTGTGTTTTTAATTTTTTTTTAATGTTTATTTTTGAGAGAAAGAGAAAGAGAGAGTGAGCAGGGGAGGAGCAGAGAGAGATGGAGACACAGAATCCAAAGCAGGCTCTGGGCTCTGTGCTGGTATTACAGAGCCCAACATGGGGCTCGAACTCACGAGCTACAAGATCATGACCTGAACCAAAGTCGGATGTTCAACCGACTAAGCCACCCAGGTGCCTCCCTCTTGTGTTTTTAAACCTATTTAATCCTTCTGTTATAACATTTATCAAGTGGTGTTATCTCTATTCAGGTGTCTCACTGAGCTGTGATCTTCTTGAAGGAAGGATCACATCTTGCTTATCTTTGTGTTGCTGCTGTCTAGACCCGTGCCTGACAAATGGTAGGCATACAGCAAATATTAATTGCCTTGAAAGATCTGATTGAGGTTAATACTGTCTAAGGAGAAACACAATCAGCTAAGTAAGCACCTTGCTATTTCCTAAATGCAATATTATCTTTCTAGAGGAGAGATGAAAAATCCTCTGCAGGAAAGATGGGATTGAGTAAAAATTTCATTTTGAGTGAAAGTTTAGGAGTGAGGTGGTATAAAAGAGTGGGTTGGAAGGAGAATGGACTAGAGGTATAACGAGATAGGGAGCATGACTAAGGAAACAAAAAGGAAATGGGACTAGGGGCTGCTGGGTGGCTCAGTCAGTTAAGCATCAGACTCTTGATTTCAGCTTAGTTCTTGATCTCAGGGTTGTGAGTTCAAGCCCATGTTGGGCTCTGCACTGGAAGTGAAGCCTACTTAAAAAAAAAAAAAGAAAAAGAAAAAGAAATGGGACTATGGGACTAGAAAGAGAACAGAAGATGAGGGAAGAAGAAAAGAGAAACATGGAGAGAGTATGTAGTCAGGATTTTAGAATCTTACTTAGATGAATTGCAGGGAGTTAATGAACAATGCTTTCTCACACGGACATTCCAGACTCTTTCCTGAATGAGCCCCATTTTGTATTCCTCACATCACTCTCTCCCTGAAAAGACACAAGTATGCTTCTTACAACGGCTTTACAATTCATGCATTGTTTTTCACTGTTTTCTATGGAAAGCTGGAGGAGGCAGAGTAGTGTGGTAGAAAGGCTCTCTACTCCACTGGGAACCAGGACGCCTGGCACATGCCAGCTCTGGAGCCTCGAGCAAGGCACTTAGCCACCTTTGCCTCAGAATCTTCATCTGTAAAATGGGATATTAATATCTGTCCAGGATTCCTTTCTAGACTGCTTGGAAAGATCTAAATAAGTGAAAGAATGCATATGAAAACCCTTTGTAAGCTGTCTGGTTGCTCTGCGGAGGGAGGTGATATTACCTTTTCTTTGAATTATTCGTCCAATAAAGACTCCGTTGGCAGATAGCAGAGCCCTGTCTCCTGTCAATAAGTCCAGTTCATGGATTAAAATAACAGTGTCTCTTTCTTATTTGTAGTATTCTGAAGTCCTGGGAAGCTGGTCTGTTTAAATGTTCATGACCCATGAGAAGGGCATATAAGAAACCATGGCACTCCCTTTTCAAAAAGAGCTGGAGAAATACAAGAACATCGATGAAGATGAGCTTCTTGGCAAACTCTCAGAAGAGGAACTGAAACAGTTGGAAAATGTTCTTGATGACCTAGATCCCAAGGTTAGTGACCTGGAACTGAAGCAGCGTGGGTCATGATAGTATGGGATAAATGGTGTGGCTTGGTCATTAAACAATGGTAGAGAGATCCCTTAGCTCCAAATGCAAATTCTGGGTTCTTCCCCTGATTGGTTCTGGGTGATTCACTCTGACAAATTCATAAAGAACCTCAGTAGCCACATCTGTATAATACGGCAAACATATTTCTCAAAAACCAATTTAATGTAAATAGTAAAAAATATTTTCCATTTCTTAAGAAAGGAACAGTCTGACTTAGGGAGGAAGAAAAGAAAGAGGGAAAGGGAACAAATCTTACCAAAGTTCTATTGTGAGGTCATACAGTCTACTGGGCACAGAAGCCATTGGAGTAAATTATATTATTCCCATTCAGGAGCACCTGGGTGGCTCAGTCAGTTGAGTGTCTGACTTGATTTCGGCTCAGGTCATGATCCCACGGTCATGGGATCAAGCCCTGTGTCAGGCTCCATGCTGAGTGTGGAGCCTGCTTGGGATATTCTCTCTCTCTCTCTCTCTCTCTCTCTTTCTCATTCTCTGCCCCCTGCCCCTCCCTTTGCCCCTCCCCCACTTGTGCATGCTTTCTCTCTCTCTCTCAAATAAATAAAATTTAAAAAATTAAAAATTACAAAAATTAAAAAATTTTATTCCCATTTCATATATGAGGGGGACAAACTAGGAGAGGTAATTGATATAAAATCCCATATTAGTAAACACCAGAGGTGGTATTTAAACCAAGTCTTTACCCCCAAATGCAGATCTGTTTTATATCTTATTTATAAAAACTGCATAAATAACTTGAAACCTTTGGTGATCTTACAGCAATGGATAGATTTGAGTTATTGTAACAACAATATCATGTAAATTTAAGTGGAGCTTCTAATATTTTTATCAGCTCTTGAAATGCTAAGTAGCTTGTTACAGTGTTTGTTTAGCAAACACTTTCTTCAGCCCTGATAGTGTTATCTTAAACTTAGAATCAGAGGCATCCAAAATAGTGGTTTTTACTATAAATAAAAATGTCGCTAAAAATTATTTATATGATATTTTGATAGGCCAGACATTGGATATTTTATTTACTTAAAAATTTTTTTTTAGTTTTGAAACTTAAGGAATCCCTAAGCTTCATCAAGCAAGTATCAGCATCTACCCTATTTGCTCACGTGCTTGGATGTTTTCCTAGGAGAAAGGCTAGAGATAGGAGAGGATAGCCATGTTGGCTCCTCATTTGTCTCCATATGCCTGCCTAGGAGCACATTGGGTACAGAGCTGGCCAAACCTAAGTGTGATCTGTGAGGAAGGAGGCCACGAAGGGTGGCTGGACTTTTGCCACCACATTCTAGAAAGCAGCTACAGAAGATTCAGAGGCTGCTCGAGCCGTTTATGTTCTGCCTGCACTCACTGGGAGCCTTCCTCTCAGCACAGGATGTTAGAGCAAGTAGGGCCTCAGAGACATGCCAGAGACCTCGGTCCTCAGTTCACGTATACGTCTCTGCACAGGTGCCCTGCCTCCCCAGTATCAGCAGGGCTGGGGTGGGGGGCGGGTAACAGAGCATCAGTAGGGCAAACACCTTCCTTCCTGCTCACACCTCTGTGTCATCAGAGCGCCCTGCTACCGGCTGGATTGCGACAGAAAGACCAGACACAGAAAGCAGCCACTGGCCCATTTGATCGTGAGCACCTCCTTATGTACCTGGAGAAGGAGGCTTTGGAACAGAAAGACAGGGAAGACTTTGTGCCCTTTACTGGAGAAAAGAAAGGTAAGGACCACAGGTACCACATCCTGGGACAAAGGGACTCCGGATACCTTGTCACAGGGGGTCCAGCAAGGGAACTGACCTGGAAGTGGGAAGGAAGCCCAAGAACTGGATTCTTTATTAAAAGAATCATGGCTGGTAGAGACATGTCAGTGTATATTTGTCCAATCCTGTAGAATGTGCACCACCATGAGCGAACCCTAATGTAATGTATGGACTTTGGGTGATAATGATGTCAATGTAGGTTCTTCAGTTATAACAAACGTACCACTCTGCTGCAGGATGTCGATGGGGGAGGGTTTGTAAGTGTGGGACAAGGAGTATATTGGAACTCTCTGTACTGTGCTCTGTGAACCTAAAACTCCTCCAAAAAAATGTTTACTCAGCAAAAAAAATACGGCAGAATATATAGGCTAAATAAATGAATACTTAGAGTGTGATGGTACTCAAGTTAGTTCTATGAAAAATATCTTCAACCCCAAAGAAAAAGCTTTGGCAGTATGAGGTAGTGTCGTGCCTCAAAGGTTTATAGGCATTAGTGTGTTTCTCTTAGCCCAGTGCTTCACCAGCTGCAGACGTCCCCTCAAGGCTTTTCTACTCCATGTCTAGGATAGTGGTGGCACCAGACCCCTAACCTGAGATGCTACCGTTAGAGACCAGTGCAGTCAACCATTCCCTCAGCCAGGATTTACCAGACACCAGGTGCTGGGGCCACAGTGAATAAGACCCTACCTTGCCCTCCAGGAGCTTGTGGTCTAGTGAGAAGAGCATTGTGATCGTCCTGGTGAGGCTCTGAGGAGCAAAGGGATGTTTCTCCAAGACAAGGAAAACCCATCCTCCTTAGCTCTTAACCCTGGGCTCCCATTTGGAGGAAAAATGGGTCCCAATAGCCTGTGCAGTTTCCACAGCTGCAGACAGTGACTTGGGCCCACGGATACTAATGGAATCATTGGTAACCTCATGGCAACTACAGTCTTTTTAAAATGCAAATCAGATCATGTCACTCCCCTGCTTCAAGTCTCAAATCCTTACTGTGGTCCTCAGAATCCTGGGAGAGCTCACCTTGCCCACCTCTCTAATCTCATTTCCCCTTCTCTTGCTAAGTCTTAGCCCCATTGTCGTTGTTCATTTCCCCAAATCTGCCAAGTTCCTTTCCCATCCCAGGGTCTTCTCATGGCCCCTTCCTTCTGACCCACATTCCCATTTCTCACATTCTAAACATCTCAGCTTAAATGTCAGGTCCTTGGGCTTTCCCTGACCTTCCCTTCTTTCTGCCATGACACTCATTTATTGCTTTCACAGCACTATCTCAGTGTTGTTCATCATTTTGTCTATTTACTTTGGGTTTGTGTGTTTCCCACATTAGATGAGATCCCTACAGTGGGACTTTGTCTCTCTTGCATCCCAGCATAGAAACTGGCACTGGGGAGGCACTTGATAAACAGGGGTTCGAATGAATGCCACCTCAGAGCTGCTGTTCGGGGTCGTGGGGGGCAGGAGCATAGCTCCTCAGTTGGCATGAGTCAGAGCAACATCTGGCAGTCCTCTGAATTGTGCACATTTGATGCATCAGGCACCACTGATAACGTCAATTTATTAAGAAAGTGAAGTTGGACAGTGACAAATTGGGCAAATAACTAAGGAATACCATAGAAATATGTAGCTGTTTCTAAGGCAGTGTAGCTGCTGTTGGATCGATTTCATTGTGAAAGAAACAATGTCAAATCTTCAATAAAATCCCAATTAACATCCAGTATTAGGATAGTGACAGAATAATAAGAGGAAAGTTGTGGTTGCTTCTTCTCAGAGTACAGGTCTGGGGGAGCAGCAATGGTAAAGTATCTCTCAATCCAGATTAATTTCCAGATGTTTCACATGGGAGTTAGGAGTCCAGGAGCAGTCTGAGTAGTAAATGGTAATACAGAAGGGGCACACAAATTGCATAGTGCTTAGGAGAAGGTTGAGAAGCAACACAGTTGGACAAAATGAGCAGAGAGCAAGTTTTCCAAACAGAGCGGAGGGATCAGAGCAGAGTCTGCAGCGCCCCTGGAAGGACCAGCAGATGACCTGGTCCCAGCTAACCAACTGGGAGCAGTGGAGGCAATCATGAAAGCCTCAGAAGAGGGGCTGTACAACTTCAGTTCTGAATACCGTGTGCCCTGGGCCCTGAGGTTCCTGGGCCACATTTAACTTTCTGTGATGGTTTTATTCACTTAGAACATGATGTGTGATTGCCCCGCCCCTAAAAATGGATATGCAGCAGCAGTTGTCCTAAATTTTGACAACTGGGGGCCACCTGTGTACCTGGTGTTTTGGGTAATCCTAAACACTACCAGGAAGGAGAAATGTAGAAGCCTATTTGACTCTGGAATCAAGATCATCTGAGCCGCAAGGAAAATGCTTTGGGCTGCAGATACTATGAAAAATAAGTCTGGGATGCACCCCAGCATCTGAGATGTTATTGATTGGTTATTTTCTTTTTCATTTTCTATCTTCTAGTCATTCTCCTTGTATTTTTCATCATTCTCCAGTGTATTTTCCTTCTTTCTGGGAAATGTGGCAGTTTATGTGATGCTGAGGCAGGAAGCAGGTTGATGGTCAATAGTAGAGACCTTGACCTCAGATTGACCACAAGCAGTGGTGTCTCTCTAGGGTGCCCAGCTCTACCTAGTCCCTGTTAACATATGCAAGCATTTGAAGATCTGGTAAACTATCAGGAAGTCTGTAGCCCCTGCAACCAGGGACATCTCTTGGAGAGGATTCATGAAGGAGAGTTACTGACTTTGGGTTTGACCTTTACCTTTCCAATGGGAGTAGGGAAGAGTGGCTAGCCATGGAGACCTAGAAACAGTGTTGGTCCCCATTGGCTGAAGCTGGAGCCAGCTGTCTGTTCTACCCAAGGGGACAGAGGAGAGGGCAATTGAAGGGTGTGTCTTTAGGGAACTCCAAAGATCAAAATGGAGGAGAACAATGTCAAAGATCATGCCAAGAAGTAAGAGCAGCTCCAAAAAAGAAACCACAAATCAAAAGCTGGAAGGAATTGGAAAAAAGTGCAAGTAGGTCTGGAGTATTGCTATGGCAGATCTGGAATGTCCTGGGTTTCCCTTTATGAGTCATTGCACATGTGGGATGTGGGTGCATTGACCTGGCTAAGTGTTAGGAGCAGGTAACATGCGATTCTCCCACTGATGTGATCGTCAGTCCAGAGGTTGAGGCTGGTGAGGTAGGGCATAGATATCGACATATTCAGAAGTAAGTCAGGGTCAAAATAAATGGAATCTGGCTGACAGGATGAAGCAGGAGATGCTGGCAGAGTATGTGCATATGGGAAGCACAGAGTACCTTGCTGTTCACAGACCACCATAGTTCTAAAAATGTCAACCCTGATTTCTCCCTTTAAATCTGACTTCCTTTGGTATGTTCTAGAGAGGTGGCTGTGTCCCCAGTTCACTACACTAGTCCAAGTGACCCTAGATACAGCATCCTAGTAGTCAACAATATCAGTCTAGGGGGCAAAACTCTGGAAGAGCACCAGTTTGTTCCTCAGGAACCTCCAATTTGCAAGGTCCAAAGCAAGAACACAAATAGAAGTCCATGTGCCATTTTTTATATTTAAAAGCTAACCAACTGTTGGGGCGCCTGGGTGGCTCAGTTGATTAAGTGTCTGACTTCAGCTCAGGTCATGATTTTGCAGTTTGTGGGTTCGAGCCCCACATCAGGTTCTGTGCTGACAGCTCAGAGCCTGGAGCCTGCTTCAGATTCTGTGTCTCTGTCTCTGCCCTTCCCATGCTCATGCTCTGTCTGTCTCTCAATAATAAATAAACGTTAAAAAATTTTTTGAAAAAAAACTAACAAACTATTAAAATATGTTTTATACTGTGGGGTACCTGGGTCTTTCAGTTGGTTAGGCATCCAGCTCTTGATTTCAGCACAGGTTATGATCTCACAGTTCATGAGATTGGGCTCCGTGCTGACAGTGGAGAGCCTGTTTGGGATTCTCTTTCTCCCTCTCTCTCTGCCCTTGCCTGCTTTCATGCTCTTTCTCTCTCTCTCAAATAAACAAACTTAAAAAAATATATATGTTTGGGTCACCGGGTGGCTCAGTTAGTTAAGCATCTGACTACTGATTTCAGTTCAGGTCGCGATCTCATGGTTCATGGGATCAAGCCCTGTGTCAGGCTCTATGCTGATAGCACAGAGCCTGCTTGGATTTTCTCTCTCCCTGTGTCTTCCCCTCCCCTGTTCATGTATGCTCTCTTTCTCTCTCTCAAAATAAATAAATAAATAAATAAATAAATAATACACACACACACACACACACACACACACACACACACACACTCCTACAAATACACCTAGAAAGCCAGGATTCTTGGACTTCTAAAAGTTTCATGCAAGCATATGAGTCTGTCTTACGCTGCTGGGCTTCACCATACATATTTGACACCCAGCCTACATACCCAAGCTTCATCTATACTCATCCACAAATAGCCTCCTCTTGGCCTAGAGTGACATGGGGAAGGGATTCATGCAGGCCTTGGAAGCAGGTTTAGGTGTCTTTGGGCAGAGAATTCCAGGGTTCTAGATGCGTGGAGCATGGTCTAGCAGGTAGCCTGGATTCTGGATGGTAATGTCTCTTTGACCCCATGACTCCTTCCTCGATATGGGGAGGAGGGAGATTGCAGGAGAGGAAGACCAGAGTGGGGCCCTGTAAAGTGTGGGGCTTGTGGCAGGACCTCTCTTGTCCAGGTCTAAGGGCAATGGTGGCGATCAATGGTAGAGAGGTAAAAACTACCGTTTCCCTGTCTGTTTAAAGACTGTTGTCTCCTCACATCTTTGTGTTGCCAAACACAGGATTCCTCCTCTGACATTTCTTCCCTCTGATAGTGGATTAATGCTACTGCCATCCCAGCAATTAAGGAATCCCAGTTGGGCATGCAACTTTTAGTGGCCAGAGCTGCATTGTCTGGTCAGTCCTTTTACCCTACCCTGGTCAGCAACACACAATGGTTTTTGTTTTTCTTCTGATTTAAAGGGAGAGTCTTCATCCCCAAAGAAAAGCCAGTAGAAACTCGTAAAGAAGAAAAAGTGACCCTTGACCCAGAACTAGAAGAAGCTTTGGCCAGCGCCTCTGACACCGAACTCTATGATCTTGCAGGTTAGTCCTCAACTCTGGGAACCTTGCCTGTCTGGCTCTGTGACCTCCAGGCACTCACCGGCACCCCAGCAGCAGCGTTTGAGCTTCTCTATAAGTACTGATAAGGATTGCAATACCAGGTTGTCTTCTGTTATTATATGGCTGTAAGACTCAATGCAAGTGACTTAACCTCTCTGAGCAAACCTTACTTTGCTGTATGTGTCTCAGCTATAAAATTTAGAGTCCTATCTCAGATGTAAACTGTCCCAATAATACCTATGTTACAAAATTCAAGAGTTTGAGAAACCAAAGGGAATAAATCTAAAGGAGCACTGAGAATTTAAACAACAAAATAATAGCCCTCACTCTTTCTAAGGAGCTTTCATATTTGCATTTTATCACATTTTATCCTCATAAAATATTCATGAAGCTCTTGCCCTTCCCCACAGTCACCATTCCATTCTGATTGCCACTAAGAGGTTTGTTAGCCCCACAATGGAGCAGGAGTTATTTACCATTACATCCACGCAGGAAGTAAAGCCAATCAGCCTGATCTCCTCATCTTTTTCTAGTTTTCTTAACGATAGCAACAAAATAGTAAATGTTGTTATGATTTGAATTGATTATACATGCAGATAGGCAAAACACAAATAGTATAGAAGAATGGGAAGTCAAGATGGCAGTAGATTAGGGGTCAGCTAACTGCGACCTGCCTCCTGTTTTGGTAAATAAACTATTACTGGAACATAACAACAACAACAAAAGGCTATGTACTGAAAGTAAGTTTCTGTGGCACCTGGGTGGATCAGTCGGTTTAGCACCCAACTCTTGATTCTGGCTCATGGTCGTAATGTCACGTTTCGTGGAATTGAGCCCCGCATCCTGCTGTGTGCTAACAGCACAGAGCCTGCTTGGGATTCTCTGTCTCCCTGTCTCTCTGCCCCTCCCCCAATCACTTTCTCTCTCTTTCTCTCTCTCTCTCTCTCTCTCTCTCTCAAAAATAAATACATAAATGTTAAAAAAAAGAGAAAGTTTCTTACCCTAATTAAGCCTCCTCCCATTTCTAATATATCCTTCAAGAAAGATTCTATGCATATACCAGCATATTTGTGCATTAATGGGATGTGTTTTTTTTCCAAGTGGGATGTAAATATGGATTATTAGGGTTATTAGGTCACCACAGGATAAAGGTGCTTTCAGAAACAGTCCACAAGCTTTGGCAAAAATTCTCACATCTTTATTCCACTGAAAGACATTTGTAATAATAATCCTCCCTCCCAGGAGAACCAGCCATGCCATCTCAGCTACATTTCCATTCCTTCTGTGATAGTCATCAATATTAAGTTCATATATTTGAACCTGTCTCAGAAATCACTGCAGGAGTTAAGGCATCTGCATCATGCAGTTAAGAAGGTGCTTTGCAGTGACCTTTTTTCTTAGCCCTGTGGTTGCTGTGGAGGGATCTTGTTATGGTTACTGCTCCTCTCAAGGGTTGTCTCATGGACATGCCCAAAGGGAGAATGCATGGCTGGGCTCGAATTCCCAGGAAATGCTGAAGAAAGGAGAAAGAGAAAAACACCAACCATTTGAAAAAATCTAGATTCTGAAATTCATATAATAATAATACCAGGGGAATAATCCAGAAAGAAAACTGTGTTATTATCTCTACTCAGCCTCACTCCATCGTCAGGTGCTCCCTCAGAGCTCACGAAGCCCACCTGGGGGTGGGTGACAGCATCTTCTCTAGGGTGGATCTTTCTGGAAGATCAAGAGCAGCCCCGTGAGTGGATGGGCTGACAGCCAGTGAGGTTTAGATAACAATGAGTATCAATGGCCTGCACATGTTATGATGGCAGGTAGACAATGGCAGGGGAGCAGCAGCTGACCGCCAAGGCAGCATTTCTCAGAGCGTCTGTACCTCAGCTTGACCACCAGCTCTGCTGGTCTAGAGATTTCATCTTGTCTATGCACATAAGGGCCATCAGTTTGGGGCGGATCCACTAGCCAGATTCCCAGGAAACAGATAAAATAAAAATTGAAACTTGGCAAGGGGAGCCAAATTATAATTAGAAATTGCTCAGTGAAGGGGCGTCTGGGTGGCTCAGTGGGTTAAGCATCCAACTTCGGTTCAGGTCATGATCTCATAGTTTGTGAGTTTGAGCCCTGCATCGGGCTTTGTGTTGACAGCTCAGAGCTTAGAGCCTGCTTCGGATTCTGTGTCAACCTCTCTCTCTGCCTCTCCCCTGCTCACACTGTCTCTTTCTCTCAAAAATAAATAAACTTAAAAAAAAAAATCTAAAAAAAAAAAAAAAAGTTGCTCAGTGCATATAGGGCCAAAGCAAGATATATTTGGATGACCTAAGTGGCCTGTGTCTATCAAATAGGGCATCTTCTGCTCAATGTCTCTCCTCATCAGGGAAATACACACCAAAACCACACTCAGATATCACCTCACGCCAGTCAGAGTGGCCAAAATGAACAAATCAGGAGACTATAGATGCTGGAGAGGATGTGGAGAAACGGGAACCCTCTTGCACTGTTGGTGGGAATGCAAATTGGTGCAGCCACTCTGGAAAACAGTGTGGAGGTTCCTCAAAAAATTAAAAATAGACCTACCCTATGACCCAGCAATAGCACTGCTAGGAATTTACCCAAGGGATACAGGAGTACTGATGCATAGGGGCACTTGTACCCCAATGTTTATAGCAGCGCTCTCAACAATAGCCAAATTGTGGAAAGAGCCTAAATGTCCATCACCTGATGAATGGATAAAGAAATTGTGGTTTATATATACAATGGAGTACTACGTGGCAATGAGAAAGAATGAAATATGGCCCTTTGTAGCAACATGGATGGAACTAGAAAGTGTTATGCTAAGTGAAATAAGCCATACAGAGAAAGACAGATACCATATGGTTTCACTCTTATATGGATCCTGAGAAACTTAACAGAAACCCATGGGGGAGGGGAAGGAAAAAAAAAAAAAGAGGTTAGAGTGGAAGAGAGCCAAAGCATAAGAGACTCTTAAAAACTGAGAACAAACTGAGGGTTGATGGGGGGTGGGAGGGAGGGGAGGGGAGGTGATGTGTATTGAGGAGGGCACCTTTTGGGATGAGCACTGGGTGTTGTATGGAAACCAATTTGACAATAAACTTCATATATTGAAAAAAAAAAGAAAAAAAATTAAAAAAATTAAAAAAAAAATAGGGCATCTTCTCCTTAGGCAGTGCCAGAAACACAGCAACAAATTCTTATTTCTTTAACAAGAATGTGTAAAGCACTTAGAACATTGTCTGATGCATGGGAAGTCATTTAATCTTTGTAACACTTGAAGAATAATTATTATCCCTATTTTACAGATGAGGAAACTGATGTTCAGGGGCATTTAGTAACTTCCCAAGTCACACAGGTAGTTTGTGATAGAACCAGGATTCTAACTCTAGGTGACTGCTCCTGAGTGCCACTCTTAACCCTGGACTTGTTGGCTCTACACCTTTGCCCTTTATTGGGCTGCTGCTGGCTGCCTCCCTCCTCCTGATGTGTCGATTACGGTACAGCTGATGAGGAGCTCTGAGATGCTCCTCCACTACCTATTGACAGAAGACTTGTCCTGGGATTCTTCTCCAGGTGGCCAGTCTCATCTGCACAGTTTCATCGGAAGATGGGGCAGTTGTGTTTCAGCCTGCCCAGAGCTCGTTCTCGCCCAGTGCTGTTTCTTGCGTCCTGTGCTGCCTCCTGGTGCAAGCTTCACATAATACAGGAGACTGAAAATCTCAGTATGCTTATGTGGCCTTTTATTGCTGACATCTCTTTTATTTACCACCCTAGGATGCTGTAAACTGGAGAGGAAAACTGTTGGTCCTGAGAAAGGGGTGGCTTACATTGAAAGAGGCCCATGATCTTTCTGTTATTTGCCTCTGGGAGAGTACATGCTGTAATCTATATAACGTTAGATCTTAAAATATCCTTAGACTCAGTCCCACCTTCACATTTTACAGATGAGAAAACAGAAAGGTTGAGTCTACTTAACTAGGAGGTCTAAGCAAGTTTTCAGTAATTTGGGGGCATAACTGGACCATTGTCCCCAGATGCTAAATGATTCTACCTGTATAGCCCCAGAAAGACATCTGAAGATTGCTGGTGGCCTTGGAAAGAGATTTTTTTAATATATAAACTTATTTAACACTGTATGTGTCCCACACGCTATGCAAGGCTGGGGGGGCTCTGGACACTTACCTTTATGATACGAAGAATTGTTCTTCAAGGAAAATTAACATTGTGGACATCCTAATGTGCCTTCCCAAACTTAATGTATATTCACTGTTAATCTTTGTTTTTAGCTGTTCTTGGAGTACACAATTTACTCAACAATCCAAAGTTTGATGAAGAAACGGCCAGCACTAAAGGTGGCAAAGTGCCCGTGAGAAGTAAGTTGATGTGGAGTCTGTGGTGTGTGAAAATTGAGAGCTTCAGGTGGTGTTGATAAGAGGGATGCCTGTTGAATCCAGAGTTCCATCCTGTAGGCTTTGAAGGTAGATTCTGTCAACACACTAAGGATCACTGGGCTCTGGGCATTCAAACCAGAATAGGGAAGCCAATAATCAAAGTTTTTGCAGCATAATGGATCAATCAGTGTGTTTTGCCCAGAATACACTCTTTTGGTGGGTCTACTCACCCAAAATATAAAATTGCTGATAAAAAGGTTGCATAGTCAACATAGATTGCAGAGTTTCATGTTCCTGATGATGCTTTTTAATCAATAATAGAATTTTCAGTAAGTTCCCTTTTCTATTAGGTATCTTTGTTTTCTCAATAATAGACACAGGTGATTAGAATTTGAATTCCTACTTCCCCCTGAGAATGTGAAAGACACACTGGCATGGACTTAGCTGGCACAGAAAGTTCAAGACCACAATTCTCTGTGTCAGCATTTCCAAGAAAAGCGTACAGTTTATTAGACTTTCGTATTTACTCATTCATTAGTTATCTACTGAATACCTTATGTGTCAGGAATGTTCTAGGTATGAAGATAAAAAATGGTCTCTGCCTAAAGGAACTTATCTGTCCATGGGAGGGACGGACCAACAATCAAGTAATTTTGCTACAGTGTGAACCAGGTGCTGTAAAAACTTGGAGAAGATTACAGATTTTTCTTAGGTGAAGTGTATTTTATTCTCTTTGAAGGAGACTTAGCAGGTACTTTCTAGTCTGAGCAGCATATTTACAGACCATCATTGATACTGAGCTATTTATCCAAACAATGAGCAGTATTTTTTTTTCATTTTTGCCTATTCATATAGATGAAAAATGTTTATCCTTTTTAACTTCAGTATCAAAGGGTAACATTCTGACAACATGTTTGTTTTTAAAAATCTGGCGCATAATCTTCTGGGCTTTTATGCACAGACATATCATTAACTTTTTTTAAGGCTTTTTTTTTTTTTTTTTTTTTTAGAATTTTAGGTACACAGCAAAACTGAGCAGAAGGCACACAGATTTCCCATATACTCCCTGTCTTCAATTCATGCATAGCTTCCTCCATGACCAACATCCCCCACCAGAGTGGTACATAGGTTACACTTCATGAACCTATAGTGACACATCATTATCACCCTAAGTCTGTTGTTTACATTAGCGTTAACTCTTGGGGTTACATTCTATGGGTTTGGACAAATGTATAATGACATGGATCCACCATTATGATATCATGCAGCGTAGTTTCATCTATGCTTTCTTCTAGGGGGTTTATTGTTTTGCATTTTACATTTAGGTGAAAATTTTTGAGTTAATTTTTGTGAAGGGTCTAAGGTCTGTGTCTAGACTCTTTTTTTATGCATTGTTTGTGTATGGTTGTCCAGTTCTAGCACCATTTACTGAAAAGACTCTTCTCCATTGCATTTTTTGCTCCTTTATTGAAAATCAGTTGACTGTATTTATGTGGATCTATTTCTGGGCTCTCTACTCTGTTATATTGATCTGTTTGTCTATTCTTTCGCCAATACCACACTCTTTTGATTACTGTAGTTTTGTAGTAAGTCTTAAAGTTGAGTAGTGTCAGTCCTCCAACTTTGTTCTTTTTCAGTATTGTGTTGGTTTTTCTTGGTCTTTTGCCTCTTCCTGTAAACTTTAAAATCAGTTTGTTGATGTATACAAAATAACTTGCTGAGATTTCATTGAATCTATACCTCAAGTTGAGAAGAACTGACATCTTGACAATATTGGTTCTCTTGCAGTTATCCCTCCATTTAGTTCTTTTTGATTTCTTTCAATAAAGTTTTGTAGTTTTCTTCATCTAGATCTTGTACAGATTTTTTATACGTACAAATGAAATACCTAAGTATTTCATTTTTCATTAACTTTTTTTCAAATTGTGGTTCTCTTCTTTTATCAGTACATGTCGGTTTGCCCCCTTCTTTTAATGAATAGATCACATCTTATTATGAGAGATTATGCTGTAACTTAACCATTTTCATATTGATAGGCTTTGTGTTTATCATATTTTGCTGCCACAAGTAATATGTCAGTCAACATCCTTGAAAAATACCTTTATGTATTTGTGCTTTTTTTTCTCTGTAGATTAGACTCCTAGATACAGAATTACTGGGTCATAGAGTACCCACATTTTACATGTTGATAAGTAAGGCCAAATTACTCTCAAAAAGTTTGTACCAGTTTACGTTCTCACCATCAATGTAAGAGGATGTGTTTGACTTCACAGTTGTTGCCAATTCTACGTGTTATCTTTTACATTTTTGTGCTAGTCAAATAGTGTTCCATTTTTTAACTTTACAATTTAATTACTTTTTATATTTTTGGTTGAGTGACAGATTCTTCTGATCATATTATTTGTTCATTTTTAATTGGATTGTCTACTAATTTGTAGGAGCCCTGTGTATATTGGGATAGTAACAGTTTGTATGTTAAATATATACTGCAAATGTTTTCTGTTAACTGCTTTTGAGAATTGTTCCATTCTGCCTTTCTGTCCCTTTCTCTTCCCATACCTTCCTCAAAATTAAAGCTCCAAATGGAAATCAGAGAAGGATGAGGTATGGTCAAGAGGCCAGAAGGGGCACCTGGCTGGCTCAATTGGTAGAGCAACTCTTGATCTCAAGGTCATGAGTTTGAACCCCACATTGGGTATGGAGCCTACTTAAAAGGAATAAATAAATAATATTAAAAAAAAAGAGGCCAAAGGAATAGTATGGTTTTGGAAATGAAGAAACTTATTTCTTTTTTGAATCTCAGCTCCTGTAGCTTGATGATTATAGTCTGAAAGTGGTCCATATACAGCAGCAATAACTGCTTGTGGATTTGGTGGGGCGGGGGGGGGGGGTAGGTTGGAATTTACTATAAGGCCTTCTGAACTTTTGGTTCCATGTAGCATCAGCCACTGAGACTTCTTTGCATTGCAGTTGAGAAACATCAGTGTTTGAAACTGTGACTCAGAACTGTACCATTCCCATGTTTGTTTAGTTGAGAATCATCAGCTTTACTATCACTGATATTAGAGTATTATTGGAATCGGAGCATGGGAAGGAAAGGTCGTTTTGGGGGAAGTCATCTCTGATTTTGGCAGGAGAGCCCTTACACTTTCTTTTTAAAATTAAAACTTGTGTGTTAGATGTGGTCAAAGGTGAGAAGGTCAAGCCAGTATTTGAGGAACCACCCAATCCCACCAATGTGGAACTGAGTCTGCAGCAGATGAAAGCCAATGACCCCGGCCTGCAAGATGTCAACCTCAACAACATTAAGGTATTGCGTTATGATTATTGTCAGTCACTTGATTTATCATGAGGTTAAAAAATGTAATGGAGATAACTGCCAGTTTTCACACCTGTTTCCAATCCTCTGTAGTCACTGACTTTGAGGCAAGCTATCCTACTCAAAAGAAGAAATTTTTAAAAAGTGACTTCTAGAATTTTTTGCAAAGAATCACAGTATTTGCGTTAAACAAAGAATGTTGGTTATCTACTGCTGGGTAATAAAGTACTCCAAAACTTAGAGGCTTAAAACAATAAACATTTGTTAGTTCGCACAGTTTTTGAGTATCAGGAATCAGGACTTAGCTGGATAGTTGTGGCTCAGGGTCTCAAGTGAGGCTGTAGTAAAACTGTCATCAAGGGCTGCCATCAGCAGAATGCTTGACTGAGGTAGAGGGGTACACTTCCAGGATGGCATACTCATGTGGCTGTTGGCAGGAGGCCTCAGTTTCTCACCACATGGGCCTCTCCATAGGGCTGCCTGTGTGGCCTCACATCATGACAGTCTTCTTCTCCCAGAGGGAGTGGCTGAAGAGAAAAAGAAAGAACAAGCAGGAAACCACAGTGCCTTTTATGGCCTATTCTCTGAAGTCACACATTGTCACTTCTGCCTTATTCTGTTTGGTAGTTAGTCATGTTACTCTCAAAGGGAGGGGAAGGAAGTGTGTGTATGTGTGTGTGTGAGTGAGAGAGAGATGAGAGAGAGATGGAGAGAGAACATTGCCTGGTATCCATTCTATTCATGTTGGGCCAACATCTGCCATTTAATAATAACTGACTTGTGTTGAGTATTCACTGTGAGCCTTATCCTTTGCTAAATACTTGGAATTCATTACAGGAGTTCCATTCTATCTGCGGTTTTGCTTTCCATGGTTTGCAGTTAACCGCAGTCAACCGCCACAGTGCAGAAGTAGGTGATCCTCCTGACAGACTGTCAGAAGGTCATTAGTAGCCTAACCCTCTATCACAGTGCTTATGTCATTCACCTCACCTCATTCCATAGGCATTTTATCATCTCACATCACAAGAAGAAGGGTGAGTATAGCTATCTTTTGAGAGAGAGGGAGGGACCACATTCATGTAACTTTTATTACAATATATTGTTAAAATTGTTGTTTTATTATTGGCTACTGTTGTCAATCTCTTACTGTGCCTAAGTTATAAATTAAACTTTATCATAGGTATGTGTGTATGTATAGGAAAAAACATAATATAAGTGTTCAGTGCTATCCGTGGTTACAGGCATACACTCAAGGTCTTGGGACATATCCCCCATGGATAAGGGGAACTTACTGTATCTCATTTAATCTGTAGTGGCACTTAAGGAGATTAAATTGCTCACGGCCATGGAGCTAGTCTGTAATGAACCCAGGATTCATATCAACCTCTAGTCTACCCTGTATTGCCTGCCTCCCAGTGATTGGGGCTGTGCTAAGTGCTGTGAAAGATGGAGTAAGATTCATTTTGTCTTAATTCTGAAAAACTTATATTAGGAGAAAAATACTAAATCAATAACTACAACATGATGTGGTAAGCCCCCAAAAGTTGTGGAATTGCAGATAAGGAAATTTTTTATCTTGCCTAGGAAAGCCAGTGAACAAAGGAGGTGATATTCAGCTGCCTCTTGAAAAATGAGTAGGAATTAATCAGAGAAAAGGACAGAATTTCCAGGCGAAGGGAAAAGCAGACATAAGAGTATGGAGGAGAGAAAGACCATGGTGTATTAAAAGAATGGCACATAGATCAATCTGGCTAGAATATAGAGAATGAAAGAGAAAAGGAGTGGAGTTTGGTATGTGCATAATTTCTTGGTCAGAGTGAACAGAACAGCAAGGCCAGAATGTCATGTTGTGTTAGATTCCCTTGTTAGATACTAAGTGGTGCTGTCGGCCCAGGATGACTTGGCTGCTGGAGGATGGGTAATGAGTATTTTAGAAGGGATGTCACACGTTTAGCCATCTAAACACATAAGGTATTTAAAAGCTGTGGGTCTTGAGTTGGGGTGGGGGAGCTACAGAATGGTCTATCAACTCTCTGTGCCTTCCCCCATTTTAGAACATTCCAATTCCAACCCTGAAGGAATTTGCAAAGGCTCTGGAAACCAACACTCACGTAAAGAAGTTCAGCCTGGCTGCAACCCGCAGCAATGACCCTGTGGCAATTGTGAGTAAAATTTCAGAAATATTACATGAAAATATTTAATTTGTTAGAAACTATTTTTAATGTGTTCTATAAATTAACAGTTTTTAGGTCTGGTAATTTTCTACACAGTTAAAGACATTAGTTATAATAAGACAATAAAACAGAACCCATCTGTCAGGCACTTTGAATTAACTAAAATTTTGTTAGCAGTACACTTTGAGGAGAAAGAAATAAGATTAGATTAGGCATTTAACTACATAAATATTAGCTTTTGCTCTGTACTTAGTACAAATTTTCTGAAGCTTTTGCATCTCTATTAACATAATGTCACAGTCAATGGATATTGGAAGACTCCCAAATCCTACAGGAACTGAGCATGTATAAAAGTATTAAAGTGTATTTCATTTTAATCTTTGAAATGGATTAGTATGTTTCAAAAATATTTTAAACAACTAGATCTTAAAACATTTTTTGTTAACCAGAATACGAAAAAAGTAACCAGCCAAAAGCCCTGTTTTAGATAATTCCATGCATTTTAGATAATTCAGCTAAATAAGGAAGGCCCTTGGCCCAAGTAAATACTACAACTGTTGCCACCATCAATGTTATTGCTATAAATAGCTAACATTTCTTCAGCAATTAGTAAACACCAGCAGTAAGCTCTATGCATTACACACGTCAGCTCACCTAATCCTCACTATAATACTATAAGGTATGTGCTGTTATTAGTTCCCACTGTAACAAATGAGCAATCTGAGGCTCAGCAAGGTTGAATATCTTTTCCAGGGTAACACAGCCAGTAAGTGGCACCACCGGGTCCTCCCGATTCTATAGCCAGGATGCTTTATTTTTTTTTTTTTAATATTTTTTTTTTCAACGTTTATTTATTTTTTGGGACAGAGAGAGACAGAGCATGAACGGGGGAGGGGCAGAGAGAGAGGGAGACACAGAATCGGAAACAGGCTCCAGGCTCTGAGCCATCAGCCCAGAGCCCGACGCGGGGCTCGAACTCACGGACCGCGAGATCGTGACCTGGCTGAAGTCGGACGCTTAACCGACTGCGCCACCCAGGCGCCCCTAGCCAGGATGCTTTAACCATCAAGCTATGCTGTTTTTATACACAATGCCTCAGCTTTCATACTTTTGCTAAAGTATATCGGTTTTGGAGAGCCTGAACATCAGCCTGTAATTCTGCACCATCTAATGCTCAGCCTTTGAGTCAAGCTAGAAAAACAAGTTTTCTTGACGTGATGATGTGATTTAAAGCAACATGTCTGGGGGCGCCTGGATGGTTTGGTCGATAAAGCATCCGACTTCGGCTCAGGTCATGATCTCACTGTCCGTGAGTTCGAGCCCCGCGTCGGGCTCTGTGCTGACAGCTCAGAGCCTGGAGCCTGTTTCAGATTCTGTGTCTCCCTTTCTCTGACCCTCCCCCGTTCATGCTCTGTCTCTCTCTGTCTCAAAAATAAATAAATGTTAAAAAAAAATTAAAAAAAAAAAAGCAACATGTCTGTTGGAAGATCTAAAATAGCATTAAAAACGGAAAGTAAAATGAAAGTAATGGCTACCTATTGCAGTGTTAGCACAGAGTAGATGTTTGGACACTTGTTAAATGGATGAATACCATGCCCTCCAACCTCTCAGCAATAGAAAATATTTCTGTGATGACCACAGCAAATATAAAATAAGCACTCATGTAAGAGGAACTAAGCTACAGAATTGATGTTTTCACCAGCAGTAATTATATCTCAATTTGTGGGTTGAAAGAAGTTTCCAATTTGAAACCTTATCATTAAAATAGTAAAATAGCAGAACTAGATCATTGGTAAAGGTGAAATCAGTTATTTAAGGACTTTTATCGGTATATGATTTTATGTAGTCTCTGTCGTTCAGTAGATAGGTTCTCAATAAAGCAAAATATTCCCAGTACCTTTTGTATGCAAGTGACTAGGGTATGAATAAAGAAATGATTTGTCACTTCAGTGTATTGCATGACAGTAAAACTGCAGGGATGAAAATAGGTTATAGTCCACTGTCAACCCTACTAGCAAATAATGTAACTCTTCCACTCAGTCAAATAGATAACTTGCTAAGTGGTCTAAATAAAATCCAAATAATAATCATCTCTTTGATACTGTTTTTAGTGCAACAGCTGTGTGTTGAAAGCATACCGTGTGACTCTGGCTCATCACACAATTGTAAGGAATAGTTGCAGTTCTTCAGGGTGTGAAAACATAAGCCTCTCTGGCCTTATTCCTAGATGGCTTTATATTGTCCAGCCCTCACCTGGCTGCCCCCATGGCTCTCCTTTCAGTCATGCCAGAGTGGAGAAAGCTACTTTTCAACCTACTGTAGATTGAAAATTGGCTGATTACCCCATAGGCAATAGAGATCTTCAAACTTTGATTATCCCTAGCAACTGCCTTCAAAGAATTAAAGATGGGAATGCCTGGCTGGCTCAGTCAGTAGAGCATGCAACTCTAGATTTGGGGGTTGTGAGTTTGAGCCCACTTTGGGTTGAGAGATTACCTTAAAAAAAGAGAGAGGAAAAAAATAATGAAAGATCAGTGTTAAAGCAAAGAGTTTTAGGAGACTTCTTTGAAAGATTCAGGAACAGATTCAATGAAGTACTTGTGGGATTACTGTAAAGGTAGGCAAATTATGTGTATGTGAGATGGCATTATCCCCACTTTGCAGATGAGGCACCTGAGGCTCATAGATGTTGAGTAATTTAACTAAGACTACACATCATGTAGACAAGCCAGGAAGTGAATTTAAGTGACCTGTAATTAGGTTCAGTTCACCATGCCCCAAGTACTTACATGCAACCACATCTCTAGCAGGGAGCAGAAAAAGTCCACATACATTAAAAAATGCTCTTTTAGACAGTACTGTCCATAACAAAATGAGATAGCCACAAATGTAAGCCACATGTATAAATATAAAAATTTTCTGGTAGCCACATTAAAAAAAAGACATAGGTGGAATTCATTTTAATAATATATTTTATTTGAACCAATATATCCCAAATATGATCATTTCAAAATGTAATGTGAAAATGTAATAAGGTATTTTACATTATTTTTTTCATACCGCATCTTTGAAATCTAGTGCGTGTTTTATATTTACAGCATGTCTCAATTCAGACCAGCCGTTTTTCAAGGGCTCAATAGCCACATGTGCCTTGAGGCTACCCTTTGGATGAGGCAGGTTTGGACAATGCAGGAAATTGGATTTCCCTACAATCCTGTGAAGTACAGAAAGCAAAACCTTCTCTTTAAAAATGTATTTCTACTGTAATTATTTATATAACATTTAAGAAATCTGGTCTTTGTTTTACCGATGTTATCCCCAGCACATGTAATAGATGCTTAAATATTTGCTGAACTGAAATTAACTTGGGCCTATAGCCCAGGGTTATGTTTGGCTGTGTCTCCCTTGTTTTGTTCAGTATGAGAAAAGTGTTTTCTCAAGTTTAAAAGAAATTGGCAAGGTCCTGGCTACTTGCCAGGAAGTCCTGCAACTTTTTTTATAAAGGCCTAATTGCTCCGACATTTTGTTATTCTAATAATGAGCGTAAATCCTGAAGCCTGGGGCGTCCATGAGGAAAAGCCTGATGCATTTCCTTCTGATGCTGTAATTAAAATGTGTGCGTTTAATTCTAATTAAGGACCTAGCAGGGAATAAATACACTTTAATTTATGTGGTGTACAATAAGGTTAGTCCAAATCTTTGAGCTTTCTTTGCAGTTAAAGCAAGTGCTTGTCTAATACACAGGATTCTTCTAGTCTGGTGCTTCTCAGCTCAGGGTAATTTTGCTCTCCGGGGGACATTTGGCAGTGTCTGAAGATATTTTTGGTTGTCATGACTGGGAAGGGTACTATTGGCATTTAACGGGTCTCAGAAGCTGCTAAACATGCTGCAATACACAGGACAACCTCCCACAACAAAGAATTCTCTGGCCTCAACTGTCATTGGTGCCAAGGTTGAGAAATCCTGTTCTGATCCCAAGTTAGATTCCTTCTCTTCCTTCTTCCTGTGTTTTCCACCATAAAAATAATTAAAATAATATAGAAGTTCCTGGTTCCATTCCCCAGAGCAATCGGTATTACCAGTTTGTTTTTCATTCTTCTAGTTGTTGTCTTTATAACTTTAATTAAAGTGGTTGTCAACCCTGGTGAACATTAATCACCTGGAGAGCTTTAAAAAAATTTAGCAGTCCAGGCTACATACAGCCTGAGATTCCGATTTACTTCATCTGGGGTGAGGCCCAAGCATTGGTATACATTTTGAAGCTTCTAGATCATTGTAATGTACAGCCAGAGTAGAAAACCACTGATATGCACACTTTTTTGTTTTTGATATATCATCTTAGATGATCTTTTGTTTCTCCATTAGAAAAGCTGATGGCAGTTCTGTACTTTGCCTTCATCCCTTTTCCTTTTTCTGCCTCAAGTTGTAGTTATTCCATTATGTTCACACATTTCAGCTTTATGTGTGTTTTATGCCATTATATTCTATGTTTTGTTAAGAGATTGATTGCAGAAATTTAAAACTTACCACCAGTATTTACAATTACCTAAATATGTAAATATAGAAGTCTCTTTCTCATGGCCCTTACAGTCTAGTGACTAATGCTGGTCTGAGTCTTGTTACTTTGTTAAGTAACTTATTTTCTCTTGCTAGAAACTTTTCTGAAATTTCACTTGTATGTGACCACTTATGAGACTTTTTACTCATTTTGCTGAGCATCCAGTGCATTCTTTTTTTTTTTTTTTAATGTTTGTTTTTGAGAGAGAGAAGAGAGCTAGAGTGAAGGAGGGGCAGAGAAAGAGGGAGAAACAGAGAATCCCAAGCAGGCTCTGCACCAGCAGTGCAGAGCCTGACGTGGGGCTCAAACTCACAGACTGTGAGATCATGGTCTGCACTGAAATCAAGAGATGCTTAACTGACTAAGCCACCTAGGTGCCCCCGGTGGGTTCTTTCATATACAAATTCATAGTTCTCTTCAACTCTAGGAAATTTTTTCCTATTATTTTATAATTTCTTCCCCTCTGATGTCTTTTTTTTTTCTTTTGTCCTTCTGAAACTCCTACTAGATAAATGTTGAACTTCTGTATCTTTCCCTGTATCTTTTAACATTTCTTTCCTATTTTCTCTATCTTTGTCTTTTTACTCGACATTCTGGGGAATATCCCAGATTTATGTTCTCACTTACCAACTTGGTCTTCAGCCGTGTTCATTTTGTAATTCTGGATGTCCTTTACTTGTCTTTATTTTAATGTAATATTTAAATTTTTCAACACATTTTCATGTACATATTCTTCTTTTTCCCCCCATAATAGCCAGTACTTATTTTATTAATAGAGTACGTTTTCTTTCTTTTTTGGGGAGAGGGAAGAGGGACAATAACAATTAAAATGTTTATATTTGTTTCTGTTCCCTTGAAAGATCTCTGCTCCCTCTGGGGCATGCTGTGCTATTGGTTGACTTGGCTTTTCTCTTCCATGATGTTGGTTTTCCTAGTATGTCTGGCAATCACTGGTTGCCAGATTTCTGAATAGAGAATGAGGTTGTTTTGTGTAAACCAGGGTCATTTCCTCCATAGTTGTGTAGATCTGTTTCATCAAGAGACCTCTCCCTTAAAAGGGAGACCCTTTTGGGGCACCTGGGTGGCTCAGTCGGTTGGGTGTCCGACTTCAGCTCAGGTCATGATCTCACAGTCCATGGGTTCGAGCCCCGCATCGGGCTCTGTGCTGACAGCTCGGAGCCTGGAGCCTGCTTCGGATTCTGTGTCTCCCTCTCTCTGCCACTCCCTTGCTCATGTTCTGTCTCTCTCTCTCTCAAAAATAAATAAAAACATCAAAAAAAATTTTTAAAGGGAGATGCTTTCTATTTCTCCATTTGTCACCATCCAACAGGCTATGTATTTTCTTTATTGATGTATCAACTGCCCTCCTGCTCAAATATAAGCTCTCTTTTGACAGGGATTTTTATTTCCTCTGCTGCCAGCACACTGTAGAAACCCAATAAATAGTCTTTTTTGAATAAGTGAATGAATGAATGAATGAATGAATGAATGTATGAGTGCTTTTGTAAGCAGGCAGGTGAATTTTCTAGCAGCCTTCTCTTGAAGGGTATATACGGGGAGCTGACAGGTGGCTTGGGAGTCCCCCACAACTCTACAGTTAGGAGGGGCTTCACTCTGGGAGGGGTACATTGCAGTATATTTCATCCCTGGACATGGCTGCTTCTCCTCTCTGTTTCTCCCACATGGTATCAGGTGGTAGGTCTGAAGGTGCCCTGTTTCTGTGTGGCTTCTGTCTCAGGGAAGCTATGGGGAGGGGCAATGTGCTCTCCATCTGCTCTGGTTATTCCATTTGTTCTGAAGGCAGTTCTTTGATGCAATGCCCCAGTCAGGACTTACCTCTGGCATCTCAGGCAACAACTTTTTTTGTGTTCATTTCTCCATCAATCTTTATTTTTTTTCCTGTGCGTGAGCAATTTTTCAAGGGAATGGCCCTCTGTTTTGTTTGTTTCTTGTACTATGAGAGTTCCAGTCACTCAAAGATTTTATCTTTTCTTTATGATAATGGGAAACATTGGGCACAAGGGGAACAGGCAGGTGCATGCATTTGTTGTTTTGAACTGAGAGTCTCCAGTGGGTTTGCCACTCTGAGTGGTGATTATATTCCAAAAGTTATCTTTGAGGAATTCTGATTTATAGATGACCTGAAATAATATCAGTAGTGCCCATATGCTAGTCAACAGTAAAGTTTTTTTTTAATCTATTCATAGCAAAGGGGACAAAATAAAACAATTCGGAGATCATGTCCTTTCTTTGTTTTTCCTAATGTTAAAATGCTTTTTCTCAGAGAAAAAACCGCAAAACAAAACTGACAATGATAACAGATGGTAGTGGGATTTTTTTCAATGTCCATACCTTACAAAGTTGGTAATCCTGTGTCAGGATTTTTTGGTTTTATTTTTTGTTTTACAGGTATGTAAAATTCACAGGTCTGGTCTGAATTATTTTAAATTACTATCTTTGTTATTTGGAGGTGAAAGTTTGATTTGACTCACTTTTTCTTTAAATACGTAAAAAACATCTGTGTTTCATTTGGCGGTGGGGAGTTCAGTAAGTAAATCTTTAGCAGCATTAATGGTTATTTCTTTTTTCATAATAAGGCTTTTGCAGATATGCTGAAAGTAAACAAGACCTTGAAAAGCCTAAACATCGAATCCAATTTTATCACTGGGACTGGAATCCTGGCCCTGGTAGAAGCACTGAGAGAAAATGACACCTTGACAGAGATCAAGATCGACAACCAGGTGTGACTCACAGGGTGCATGTGAAAGGGGGGTGCTGCAGGGGACTGAGTTAAAAGCCAAAGTCCTGTGACTCGATTTGATGTTCTGGTTTTCCTGTAAGTTGTAATAGCTTCTGGCCTGTGGAGGGCGTGTGGGAGAGCATGACAATAACTAAACCATGCACAGTGAGGCAGCCTGAGACCTAAGGAGCCAGCTCTCCCCTAGGCTAGTCAGGCACCAGGGGAGAGAGGAGGTGGGGCCAGAGGTGTTGACAGCTGCCTTGTGCAGCCATCATCACCCATGTCCCTAGCAGGAATCTCAGCTCAGAATGTCCCAGCCCACCTGAGACTGTGGCTACAAGGAGAAAGCAGACGGGCCATGCCCAGAGACAGACTCTTTGCTCTTGGTCGAAGGCTGCCAGAGCTGGAGAAAAAGGACTCCTGCAGTCTGGGGCAGGCCACAGAGCCTGTTTAGAGGAATCCGGGTTCTAGAAGATGATCTGGCTTCGAGTAGCAGGCCACACCCACGATGTGATCACAGTCCCAGCTCTGTTGCAGTGTTTTTTAGGTTCCCGTCAGCAACCAAAGCAAGCTGCTTTTCTCCAGGACCACATCTTCCTTACCCTGAAGGCCTCTTTTCCCAGAATCAGCCAGCAGTGTTTCAAGTTGCTCTGCTGGCTTTGGCTGGCTCCTGCTGTCAGACAGCAAATCTAGGTTCTCGGCCTAATGCTTTTGCCTTGCCACTTTTGCTATGGGGAACTGTCTGCCATGGGACTCAGTGAATCTGAGGGGTCTGGACACTGTCTAGTGTGAAGAAAGGGCCCTGCGATGTCCCAGAGAGAGGGGAGAGCACAGACCCTTGTGCAATGAGTATTCTCCTGGGGGGTGATGGGAGGGGCAGTGGGAGAGTACCCCCTGCATGTCTGGAAATTCCCGATCTAAACCCTCCAACATCTGATAGAGCCCCAGGCTCTCACCCAGGACTTTTGCTTAAGCCTGGAAACCCCCACCAGGCCCCATGAACAGCTCTACTCTCCTTTTTTGCTGTCAGGACACATGGGCTGCTTCAGTGCATGTCCTCTGCCCCTCACCTCCTCTCAAGGCTTGTTGCCAGGGGAGCAGGGGAACCGTGCAGAAGACAGATATTCCTTTACTCACCCTCCCCAGACAGGGTACATCACCAAAGTAGCTTTCCCAAATGAAAGTATGCAAAGGGGATATGCATACCCAGCCGTACACACTCAGGAAGCTCAGTGCTGTGTATCCTGGTGTGTATCCAGAGACATGAAGGGAGTGGGGGAGTACGAAATAAAGAAAGGGGCATCAGGGAGTAAGAGGTTAGGAAAATGAGCCAGAGAGAAATATAAAGTGAAAGAAAAGAAGTGATCCTCAGGAATATTTATCAAATGAACTACTATAAGGAAGAAGTTAAGTGGGCTCTTAGTAAATTCTTTCCAGGACATCTATGAAAGAAATGGATACCTTATTCCAAAGTATATTTATCTTCTTGTATAATGTGAAACCCCACATCTGAAGTAATGTTCCAGATACTCTGTTCCTAGTTCCTTGTAAGATACCACCTAGTTAGGATTGCCAGATAGAATGTAGTTAAATTTGAATTTCAGATAAGCAACAAATAATTTTTAGTAGAAGTATGTATCATGAAATACTTGAGACATACTAGCCTAAAAATATGTTTATTTTTATTTATTAAAATTATTTATTATCAATCAAAATTCAAATTTAACTAGGTGTCCTATATTTTTATTTGATAAATCTAGCAATCCTACACCTAATGAATGAAATGGAATCCTGTACGTTGAGAAAGAGCAGCTTTTTTTTTTCTTAATGTTTATTCATTTTGGAGAGGGCAGGGGACAGAGGATCCAAAGCAGTCTCCACCATGATAGCAGCAACCCCAAGCCTGATAAGGGGCTCAAACCCATGAGATCATGACCTGAGCTCACATGAGATCAAACCTGTGAGATTGTGACCTGAGCTGAAGTTGGTCGCTCAACCAAGTAAGCCACCAAAGCACCCCAGAGCAGCTTTTATAATGCATGTGAATACAACCCTGAAATACAAAACCTGAATTTGCTCTCTTAAATCCCCTTTATTAATTTTTTTAGATAAAGTCCTTATTTTATTTTATTTTATTTTATTTTATTTTATTTTATTTATTTTATTGTTTTACTTTATTTTATTTTATATGTTTTTATTTATTTTTGAGAGAGAGAGCGTGAGCCAAGGAGGGGCAGAGAGAGACTGAGACACAGAATCTGAAGCAGGCTCCAGGCTCTGAGCTGTCAGCACAGAGCCCGACGTGGGGCTCAAACCCACATACCGTGAGATCATGAACTGAGCCAAAGTCAGACGCTTAACTGACTGAGCCACCCAGGTGCCCTATAAAGTCTTTTTTTTTAATTATTTATTGGGGCTCCCAGGTGGCTCAGTTGTGTAAGCGTCCCAACTACAGCCTAGGTCGTGATCTCATAGTTCGTGAGTTCAAGCCCCATGTTGGGATCTGTGCTGACAGCTCGGAGCCTGGAGCCTGCTTCAGATTCTGTGTCTCCCTCTCTTTCTGCTCCTCCCCCGTTCACACTCAGTCTCTATCAAAAATAAATAAACATCAAAAAAAATTTTTTTCAATTATTTATTTTGAGAGAAAGAATGAGTGAGGGAGGGGCAGAGTGAGGGTTGATGGGGGGTGGGGGAGAGGGGAAAATGGGTGACAGGTATTGAGGAGAGGGTACTTGTTGGAATGAGCACTGGATGTCGTATGTAAGGGATGAACCATGGGAATCTACCCCAAGAACCAAGAGCACACTTTATACACTCTATGTTAGCCAATTTGACAATAAATTATATTTTAAAAAATTATTTTTTGAGAGAGAGAGAGAGAGCGAGAGAATGAGTGGGGGAGGGTCACAGTGGGAGGGAGAGGGAGAATCTCAAGAAGGCTCCACACTGTCACCACAGAGCCCTATGCAGGCTCTGTGTGAGTGAGATCTCACAAAGTGTGAGTGAGATCATGACCTGAGCTGAAATCAAGAGTCAGATGCTTAATCGACTGAGCCACCCAGGTGCTCCACTTAAATCCCCTTTAAATTATCAACCTTCTCATCCTTCCTCAGTCATCTAGAATGGAACTATGTAATTTTTCAACCTTATTCCCCAATATGCCTCCAAAATAGCTGCTTTTTACTTGCGACAAGAAAGAGCATTGAGAAAAAAGAAAGAGGATTGAGACTTTGTAGAGCAACGAAAAATGCTTTGCTTTATTCCAAGAAAGAGGAAATTCAGAGTCAGACTTGTCTTCCATCCAAATTTTTTTTATTGACTGATAGGCTATTAGAAATAGACCTCGGTTTCTTCATCTATATAACAAAGGGTTTGAAGTAATCTGTAAGTTTCCTCAAGCAGGACCCATAGCCAAGACCAATTTAGCATCCTTGCACCAGGCACCTGCACCAAAATGAAGGCCTGCTGAGAATCCATCACTGGGGCAGGCTGCCGTGGCTAGGCTCCAGGTGGATATGTAATGATTTAATCAGATGCCCCCTGTGAGAAGAACAATCAGTGATGCATATTAATGAAACAGATGGGTGACTGCTAAATAAATTTGAGTAAAAAAGGTCATTTAAAAAAGACAACAGAAGAAATGTATGCTTAACTTTTATTTCTTTTTTTCTTTGTATTTAGTGACTTATAAAGGGGAAATATATACAAATTATAAGAAATTTTGGCCTCCATTTGTTACCCTGGGTTTATATAACGCAAAAGACCTCAAAACGACTCAGGCTGACAAAGAAAGATGACCTGTGTTACATTACTTTCTCCCCTTTTTTATATGCTCCTTCCCCATGTAATTTTCTGCAGCTCCTACATCCTTTATATAGCCACCAGTGTGCCCATGTTGACAGGAAAGTACTGCATGTTACCCAAGCGCAGGACTCCAAAGGCTTGAGATTTGTGAGGGGGAGTAAAGGGACTTTTAGCTCGTCCCTCCCCGCCAGCCACATCCATCCACCCTTCTGCCCTTAGATAGCACCACTTGGCCCCTTCCAGGGGTATAAGGCATAGCAATGGCAGCCCCAACCTTAGCTCAGGTCTCAATACATCCCCACTGTTCTAAAACGTGTCATGAGCTAAAGTTGTTCATGGAACTGAGGTCAGGATCTCTTTTTTGCTGTCTGTCCCTCCCATTAGCTTAGAATGCTAATCTCTACACCGTGGATGCCCAGAGTTGTTATTGTCTGACTGGAAATACCACATTTTGTTAATTTCTTGGGGAGAGACTGGTTTGACAGGTTGCTGGATGAAGAGAAAGAAAAGGAGCAGTTGGATCTGAGGACTCCTAGGACACAAAAGTTCCTCCCTAAACTTTTCTCCTTCATCTACTCAATATTTAAAATTTCCGAATCTAAAAGGTATATTTTTAAAATATAATAAAGCAATCAAAATTGCATGATGCTGGCACAGAAATAGACTTGGCAGAGCAATGGATTCCAGAAGCCCATCTAAGTACGCCTGAGAATTTTGCAGCAAAGTAGTATTTCAACTCAGTGAGAAAAGGATAAAGTAAAAGATAATTTGGAATAATATTACTTTGGGACTCTATCTTAATTCTTATACTAAAATTCATTCCAGGTGAAATGAAGATTTAGATATGAAAATATATGAAGTCATAAAACAAATGGAGAAATCAGAAGGATTTCTGGTAGAAGAAATCAGAAGAGCCTTCCCAAACATGATATAAAATCTAGGAGATTGGTAAATTTAGCCATATGAAAATTAGGAAAGGTCTTTATAGTAATGAAAAGGAAAGTCAAAAGACAAACTGAGCAAAGTATTTTCACAACACATTTGACAAAAGGTTCATTTCCTAATATATGAGAAACTTACAAATCAATAAAGAAACAAACACAGGAACCATAAGCTGGTAAAAGAAAAAATATACAAATGACAGAGATTGGTAGTTTCCAAAAAGAGAAATACAGATGCATAAGAAAATTAATTGTTCTGATTCATAATTTGAGAAATGCAAATTAAAGCAATTAAATAAATACAAGTAGAATATAAATCTTCACCTGTTAGAGTGACAAAGATGAAAAAGATTCGTAACATCCCATGTTGGCCAGGGTGGGAAAAACAGTAAATCTCAAACACTGTTAGTAGGAGTAAAAATTGTCATATTTTTGAGGATAAGTCATGAACATATCAAAATTTGAAACATGCTTACTCTTGCGCACAGCTCTAATTTTCCCTACAGGCACACTTGCAGAAATGCCATAGGATAGACTATGTGTGCGAGGGAAGTTCACTGCAGCATTGTTTGGAATAGTAGAAATGGAAAGCAATGTAAAAGTAAGTAGGACCTAGCTAAATAAGTTATTCTCCATCACCACAATGGAGTACTGGAGAGCTGTTTATAAGTATGAGAGACATGTATATTTACCCGTGAAAAGGTGTCCTTAATGTTAAATGAAAAATAAAAACACATTTCAGAACAATATGCTGGTATAATCCATTTATGTGAAAAAAAGAATAGATGTACATGTGGTTATGTAGACATACGAATGCATAGAAAATGTTTTAAAAGAATGTATATCATATGCCAAACAGGCTTTCTCTATGGGGAATGGAAATACTGGGGGAAGGGGGCTTTTGTTTTTTATACACTTTTTGTGTGCTTTTTCTAAATAAGCCTACACTTTTTACTTAAAACTTTTAATAAATATATTATGGAAAAATTAAATTTTATTTTTATTAATTGTTAAATTTTGATTAATTTTAAATACCTGTATTTACATGCCCCCATATTTTAAAAAAAGTTCTAGTTTTAATTTTTTTTTAATTCTGTATTTCAACTTAACAAACACACACTAAAAACCAAGAACCCTCTTTCCACCAAACTTAAAAAACTTGGGGATTTTTCTACAGCCCAATAACCCCTTCAGCATTTGATAATTCTCCTGGCCGTGGTTCAAACCACAATGAAGTTTCTCTGGGATCGCCCAGTGAGACTCTGCTAAGAAAGAATAGCCATCCAGCAGATGATCTTTGATTAGTTTTGGATATAGATCCCAGAATAAAAAATTCAGCAACTGGATTGATTGCTGTAAGATAGTTTCACTATTTAAAAACACTCTTTATTTAAACCACAGAAACTGGGGTAAATTGGAAACACCGAATATTAGCTTTGCTTTAATTTTACGTGCGGAATCAACTTTTCCTTCATAAGTAATTTGCTTAGTCTTTTCAGTTTAGCATGCCAGCAGATTGGGCTGTCTGTTGGATTTTGCTTCTAGACAAGGAGCCGGTCTCAAGTGACTGCAAGGGAGAAAATCTCAAGTGACTTTATTCCTTTCAAAGTGAGACTTTACCCCTTTACTCTTTTGTCCACCAAGTAGCTATGCATCTTTCCCATGCAAGTAACTGTTTCCTTGTCCTTCTTGGTCGTCCTGTATATGTGTCCGCACCTGCAACCAGAGGCAGCAGTTGGGAACAGCTGTGGAGATGGAAATTGCCCAGATGCTCGAGGAGAATTCAAGGATCCTCAAGTTTGGATATCAGTTTACCAAGCAAGGGCCTCGAACAAGGGTGGCAGCCGCAATCACCAAGAATAATGACCTGGGTAATGCAGCCCTATCGTGTGCTGTTAGTGATTAGAAGAGCATGATGACCGTTTCTTTCTCCACTTCAGATACAATATGGCACAGACATCGTTCCACTGGCCTTTGGTGTCAGCCCCTGATCAAAGGAACATTGCTACATTATCCTAGGAATTCTCATCAGCTTCATAGTGTCTCAGTTTTATAGTAGCATTCTCTCAAAAACTCTTTGTTCTTTTCTTCCAGACAACCTTTGAGTTTTGCTTGGTTTCCTTTATGTGTTTGGTTTGCCTTTACTTAGTTCTTACATGTAATCACCCTGTGTTGTTATCTGCACCAGAAGATGGATGCAGTGATGTGGAGATTCCCAGTTCACTTATGTTTGACTTCTGACTATGCTTTGCACTTGGGTTCAAATGTCTGATACTTTGGTGATTGCCATGTGAAGTAACCTAATGGAACTATGTTATAAAGGTTAAACTTAGAAGTAGCTCTTTCAGTTAGTCCCTCTTTCATTTTTCCTGCTGCCTACTCTTTGCCAAGGATCCATGCCATTTCTTCTGTTAGGATGAGAGGGGGCATATGTCAACCAGAGCACAGAAGAATGGGACAGATTGGGAAAGCTCGGTCTGGGCACGGCTCAGTCACCTGAAGCAGCATGGCAAAAGGACATCCAGGGAGCAGACAGTCACCTGACAAGCAGTCAGCCAATAGCGAAACTCAGTCCTCAGTTTGAGTTTCAGGGACAGAATGCGAGACCTTGGACAGGAGAACTGGGCCCAACATTCCACTAAGTAGAGTGCTGGCCACGGGTTGGATTCAGATGGCAGATAAGACGGAAACCAAGGGTTAGAACCAGAAGGGGGCAGGTGAAGATTAGTGTCCATTTCCCTGCCCAGACATGCTTAACCAAGATGCTGAGTCCCAGCTGTGGCATGGTGTGTGGCCTCCAGAGGCTGGCCAGGCATATGGCAGTGCTTACCCTTGGGATGTAGAAGATGGGAGCTGGTGGGGGGTGGAGGGGGGCAGGGAGGGCGGGCAGCCCATTAAACAGGGCTTTGGGGAAGGGTGAAGGCACCTAGGAAGGGCACATGGAGACCACAGCTGATCAACATGAGACTAAAGAGAAACAGGCAAAACAAGAGGCTTGATGTAAATGGAGAAGCGATTTTGAGCCCAAGAGTGGTAGCTGTAGGCAATAGCTTTTGTCTAATTTTCTGTGGACTGGGCTATTTAAAGTTGAGAGTTGGGGCAGGACCACAGCCACGGCACCTTTTTGCCAAATCCGGGAAGGTTAGAGTAACCCTCTTCCTATGCACCAGACAAGCCAGCCGGTGAAGAGGTGAGAGGGGGAAATGGCTTGCAGAAACTGGAAATGGCCAGTCGAGGCAACAGTTTTGATACTAAACACCCGCTTAAGGGAACCTTAATCTCTGAGTTTACCTGCCATCTGAATCACCCCTTCCTTGGAGGTGGATAATTGGGAGTTTTTATTTAAAACAGGTTTAGAAACTTTGAACATCTGTTTGCAACTCCTCCTGGTCTTCATGCCATAAGCAGAATTCATAGATTGTGAATATGTCATCCTGAGGAGTTAAAGCCAGCTGGGGATCAGGTTGCACAGAGGTCGAGATGTGCTAGAGATAAGTGACCGTGGAAACCTCCAGAAGTTCACTGTTCTGTGGGTCTATTCTGGACCTTCTACTCCATAGAAATTTCTAGCATCCCAGTTCCCAAATGTCAGACATAACTTGATTTAAATGTATGTTCCACAAGACTCTAGATTATTATATCATTTCCATTTATATCATTTATTGGATAATTGAGTATTGAAACTTAAGATCACTACACCCTTACATGTGTGGGATTGCTATTCTGTGTGATGAATGTTGTTTGTCAGGAATTTAAGGATGATTCCTTCAATTTATCTTTTAAATTTTGTCTTTCTTTTTTTCCTTTATTTCTTACCTAGTTCGTAAAAAGCGAGTTGAAGGAGACCGAAGGTAAACTTCCACGAGAGGAGGCAAAGGTTCATCATGGCTGCCAATTAAAAATAAGCAAGCAAAAACTATTCTCCTTCCCCATCAGGACCATTTTATCAAAGGTTGTTCATTTCCGTTAACCACACAGCTCATAGTCTGTTGTTCTTTTTTAGCACTACTTATTTATCTTGGATTTTTTAATGTATACAGTTGTGTCATGTGCTCATGGGCCCCTCTGGCGACTTGCACCAGTGGACTTAAGCAGATCTTAGTGCATAACAGCAATGGAAAATGATTTAACCACTTTCATATTGGGTTGTCTGGCTTTCTTACATGAACTTTTTTTTTTTTTAATCACTGAAAGGAATTTAGTATATAAGTGTATTTGTAACTGTGATTACGATAGAGGCCTATCTCTGTTTACATGCATAGCTTTGAGTTAGGCTAAATACAACAGAAGTGTTCTTCTGACCACATAAGAAGTTAGTATTGCCAATCTTTCACTGGGTGAGAACATGTGACTGACTGAGCACAAATTCTCCCCTACCTCCAGAAAAATCACCAAACTCACATGCCCCACTGTTTGAAGAAGTGCACTAAACGCACGTGTCCTACTGTTTGAAGATCAGTGGTGTCATCTTCATAAAAGCAAGGCAGCATTGTGATACTTTAACACAGCATTAGCAAATAAGTGTGAAATATTAACCCATGAATAGTCTTCAAAGCAGACTTACAGGCAGCAAAGTTAATTAGCACACCTACCTTTATTGATGATTCAACATAAATTCGATCTTTAACATGACTCTACTAGATAACTTTTTACAAAGCTGTTTTAAACTTTTCCAGACATGGTGGGAAATTTTTAAATTTTAGTAAGAGGGCGGCTTTTAACACAGTACATTCCAAAATAAAACAATAATAATTGCACCTTAGAGTTGTCTGATACAGATGATTGCATCATTTTGGCAAATTTTAGAAGCATTTATTGCTTTATCTTTAGTATAGCAATATCACAGAATGACCTGTGAACGTTCAAGTTAATTTTACAGACATTTGTCCATATGGTATGATCCTTCCAGACATTTGCAAACATCAGGAAAAAATGTGAATTGTCACTTTTCCAGATGTTTGTCATCTCAAGGACAAAGCCTGTGAAAGTACAGCTGGGATGATTGTGTGGTTGTGTGCATTAACTTTTCATCTAGCAGTGCAACAGTGTGATCCCAAGTGAAGGAAATGTGTGTCTATAGCCTTTGGCTCAAGTTCACGTGCCTTTGATGACACTCAGTGCCTGAGGCTGTACCTGGTGGCATTCTGACCCTGCCTTGGGCACTTCACCCTCTCTTCTCTCCTCCTTTCCTTCCAACTCTTTCTCTTTTTTTCTTCTTTTCTCTGAAATTCTGAGCCATGTAAAGGTGACATCCCTTGGTTGGTGACACCTGGAGCTGAGGACATTGGTGACTCAGGCAGAAGATGGACCCAAGTCAGAATTTGTTTAGTAATTGAGTGTTCCTGAGTTGCTTGATAGTAGTAAAACAAGTTAATGGGAAAACAATGTGTGTATTATCCTAGTTAGCTTGTAAAACACATGGAATCTAGTCAGGAGAGCTAACCTTCATAAAATTGGACATTTACCTGTCTTAGAAGTATCTGCATCCGTATCTCTAAAATCCTTTGAAACATTTCACTTTCTTGACAATATTTTACATTTTTTGAGGAAACAATGAGCAGAACATGTTGACGCATTTGGAATCCTAAAAATCCTTTAATTAATAGCTTTTGACTATCTCTCCATAGTAAATACCATTTGATGGTTTTCAGTTTTATTTTTACTTCCCTCTTACTCACTTAGGTGTGGTATGTTGGAGCCAACTCATACAGGCTTACCAATTATTAAATTTTCAAGAATTTTGCACACTTGTTAAATATAGCCATTATTAAAAATTAAATGGCATGCACCTACAATTAGTTAAATTATTTTAAAAACCAAAGTAATACTCAAAAATACCTTTTACTGTTTTCTCTGCTCTCAAGATTATTCATATCTACTGTGTCTGTGTGGCAGAAATACTGTATAATGATGTGCTTTTGCGCGTCTTTTCCCATCTCAGAAGTTCACAACTTCTTGTTGACAGTTTGAAATTGTCCGTGGTGGGAGTACTTATACTATGGAAATGAGCAAATGTTACAGATCAGATGTTTCCCACCCCTTGGTTGCTGGTTGGCAAACATTCATCAGTATGCCCAGAGTTCTTTTTCTGTATATATATGTTTCGGTTACCATGTTGCCACAGGGAAGAATCTTTCTCTTAAGCGTCTTTATCCTATCTGTTTAGATTTGTTGCAGATATATTATAAGTGCTGAATCCCTGACATGCCCTTCAAGTAAGACTTTTTCCTTTTCTCATTCACTCTCTTTCTTGCCTTCACCGCTAAGAAATCTTGTATTCTACAGTGTTCACTAAAGCTCCAAAGTGCTGTGGATCGGGGGCTAAAGCAGTTCCTGACAAGCCTTAGCAGAAAGCAATGAAAAAAAAGTCAGAATTTGATGCTGCGGCTGTTGAGAGTATTAAAGCAAGATAGTGGGATATTACCAAAATTTAGCCCTGTTTTTAGCTTGTGAAATAGTTGGGTCACATGTAATAGAGTTTATAAAATCAAATATTTATGATAAACAGTTTATCTTATCATTACCTGTGTTTTTAAAATAACTTGAAAGGTGACATTTCCATGAGTATTCACATATTAAAGATAACTATTAGAAGATAAACTTACACTTTTGGGAGCCTGTGAATCATTTCATTAGCCCAGGACTTCATTTCTCCATTTGCCCAAAATGTGTAAGTAGAAGCTTTTTCATAATCCTGAGCATGACTAATCCCTTACCATCCATCGTGGTGGGGCATAATGTATATAAAATATTTTTATATGTGTGCATTTTGCCAAATACTATGTTGAGATATTTGGCAACATCTGGACAACTGATTGAAGAGAGATAATTCTCTCCGCACACCACCCCCTTTCCCTTTTTAGACTTGTACAGGCCCATGCTAGTATCAAATCACTCATCAGGACTTGCAGGCCCCTATCACCAACACCCATCACAGCGTATGTGGAAGATAACTTTTAGGAGAGAATTTTGGAAGTCTAGAGACCATATGATTAGTCCAGCACTACATCTCCCCCTGTGCCCAAAGCATGTAACGGAAGCTATTTTATCCTCATTAGCATGATTAAATCCCTTTCATCTTGGTAGGGCATAATGTAAATAAACGTGTGCATGTGTGTGTGAGTGTGTGTGGCCACCTATCTAAATATGTAACGAGGTATGTGGCTACATCTGGACCACTGATTGAAGGGAGATTCTCTCTCCCCAGCTCCATTTCCCTTGTCCGTTTTAGCATTGCTGCAGGCCCAGAGTCAATGCAAATCACTCCCTGGAGTTTGCAGCTTGGGTCACCAAACACTAAATCTCACAGCACGTATGAAAGATCACTCTTAGGAAATAAATATTAGAAGCCGGGAAATCATTTTATTGTTCCGGCACCAAAACCCGTTATATGCCTGAAGTGTGTAAGTGGAAGCACTTTTCGTCTTCATCAACATGATTAAGCCCCTTCCTTCCATCTGGGTAGGGTAAGCTGTATATAAATATTTTGTACATAAAAATCGCCAAATACTGTAAGTGGTATTTGGCTGAAGCTGGACGCCTGATTGAAGGGAGATGCTGTCTCCCAGTCCCTCTTCCCTTACCCCTCTTGGAGCTGCCGTGGGCCTAGGTTACATAATCACTATCCTGGGGGGGGGGGCACGTGTGGCTCACCCATCTTAGAGCACGCAGCCCATCTCCATTAAAAACTCCAAAATCATCCCAATGCCTATACTCCTCAAAACAATTTCCCTAAGGGAAGCCTGGTACACCAAACCAAAAGAATAGCTGCTTCTCTTCCAGACAGAAGCGTGGCCCCTGGCAGGGCACCAGCATTAGGGAAACCAGTGTGCTCTGAAGAACTACCATGAGAACATATCAGACACTCGAACTTGAAACCAGCGTGCTTTAAACATAAAATAGCCCTTTAAATTTACAAGAGTTTGCAGATGTTTGCTTTTTTGAGGGATATGAGGTACTTGGCCCTCTCCCAGGCCCTGTAAAGGAGACAGAGGAAGTATAAGAATTCTGGGTTAATATAATTTGCTAGGTGTTTCTGGGTTTGGGGGGTAGAGTGCCTTTTTGCAAAGTGGATACCATCTTTAGTTCAAGTATTGATAGTATCAACAGAAATGGGCAGGGGGCAGTAAGTTGGGAATACTGGGTTCTGTGGTATGTCGTTACCTCTGCTGAGTTGGATATATTTCTGGCGTCAGCTTTTAAGTCATGATCCTGAAACTCCCTTCTGCTCTTCCACTGATGATGCAATAATTGCCATTTTCATGTTAATGAGCAGAGAAGGAAAAAGAAATGTCTTAGCTCCACCTTCCAGTAGCAGGTTCCCTTCATTGCTCCTCATTTCAAATATCCATGCCACGTACCAGGCCATCTCCAAAACTAAAGGCTTGGGACACATACAAAGGAAAGGTGTGAGATGCTTGGCAGCATCAGGCTGCACCCAATGGATAGAAATCATGTGATCAGGCCTCCTGGTAACAAGCTTGAGAGAGAAAAGTACCCTAAACCTCAGGACGTGTTTATTGTTTTCTTGCTCCCAACTCTAGATTAGATTGAATTTTGTTTTGTGGTTCAGAGGTTATTAAGTGGAGGGACTAAGTGAGGTGGGGAAGGAAGGTGGTAATTAAAGGTCCTAATTTGCTTAAGGGGAGAAGCAAGTTCTGCTCAACTTATCTCCTTCCCGTCTGCCCATAGCAGCAATGACGAAATACCCAGTAGATGGATGGAGGGAGTGTTTCAAAGTTTAAACTTGTAACCTGGCTCTGGGTACTGTTCTAGGAAAGCCATCCACTTACCAGAAGTTATCCCAGTTTTGTGATGCATCATTGATTTGGGAGAGGGTGAAGGGGGCCTGGACTTTTCTCTGACATCTTCCATGGCTGTCATTTTGAGCACACTGGCTCTGCTTGTTGGTATGGTGGCAGGGCACCGTACTAACAGACTTGGAGACTGACTCCTAATCCCATCACCAACACTTAGCAGGTATATGATCATGGGCAATTCATTCAATTGCCTGACAATTATAGACTATATAGGGGGAAGAGCACTGGATTTGGAGTCAAGGAACCTGGACACTTGGCTCCACACTTTCTTAGCTGGGTGACTTTGGGGCAAGCCACTTAGTCTCTCAAGCCTAAGATTCTTCAGCTATATTATAGTGGGAATAATATCTTCACTAACTACCTCACAGAGTTGTGGTGAGAATATAATCAGATAATGGGATGAAAACACTATCCTGGAAAGGGCGATACAAAAGCGGGAGATCATTTTTATCATCTATTCACTAATGGTTTCCACTGCCTCTTAAATCTGTTTTATTTTCTTCTGACCATTGAGTGTGAGGAATCACAGCATGGGTATGACGTAGGGGATTGGAATTATTTTATTTCTAACACAGAGGTGGGAGAGTTAGTTGATGGGTGGGTGGGTGTTACATACCAGTGATGTGTGTGATAGAGCATTTTCTTGGGTCGTTTTGACAGTACCCTAGGACATGGTCAGGACCCTTGCAGTGAGTCTAAGGCTGGACACAAGTAGGGGAGCAAACAGTGATTAAGAATTGAGGGGAAGGTTTGGGGCACTGCTGCCCTCCAGCCAGGCTGTCACCGCAGGGGAGGCTATGACTTGAGGTGTGACAGGGGACCTAGGAAGAAAAGATTGTCTGTAAGGTTCCAGCAGCTGCGTGACAGGCTTAAGCCCTGATAGTGAAGGGGAGAAAGTGTCACCTGTGAGATCAGCTCTCCCTGGCAGCAACTGCCTTGTTATCACCAGCAACCTTAGCTCTAGTCAGTATTCTTGTGCTAAGATACTGAAACATGGCCGCACAGGACTTTCATAAGCACGTGGAAGCATGGACTCTCTCATCAACCTTTGTGTCTTCAGTAGCATCTAGTGAGGTGCTTTGTATATAACAGGTGCTTTATAAATGTTGCTTGAATTGAATTGTCCTCCGCCCCACAAGAATTATGCTCCATTCGCCATCATGTGATGTTTCGAAAACAGTACTGATTCAGATATCAGCTGTGTGTCACTTTGGGCAAGACTTTCCATCTTTCTTCTATCTTGTCTTCACTTCATCTGTAAAATGAAGTGGGTGGATTAGATGCTCTCTAAGATCCCTTCCAGCTCCCAAAGGTTACAAGAATCCTGTGATTCTGAAGTTCCCATTGCCTCTGAACGTGTGTGAATAATGCCTCCATTGCAACTCCATCTGTCTTCAAAAGGCTTTGTCCAGAACATTCCACAGACAGTTACCTGTCCCTCTTCAGCGGTTTTTACTGTTTTCAGAATAGTTCTGGAGGAGCAGCCTTTTCTGAAAGGAGATTTTTAAATGTATAGTATTTTCTCCTCAAAATTGGTGAAGAGGAGAAGGAAATGCAAAGAAGGAAACTGAGCACAGTAAACACAGCATATCTTTCATAGGCTTTTATTTAAAGTGTAAGTGTGTGTGTGTGTGTGTGTGTGTGTGTGTGTGTGTGTGTTTCTGAGCACATATTGACTGGATGACAAAGAGAAGCCAATCAGAAATACACTGTGCAATTGAGAGAAGCTGGCCCAGGATTTAAAATTTCCCATGGTTGATCTAAATGCAAATAGATAGGACTTGGCCATGTGGTGAAATGAGATGAATAGAAAATGTGCTTCTTATGGAAATTTTATTTTAGTACCAAACATTGCCAGTGACAATCTTTAGTTAAGAAAGAAATTATTCTGACCTAAAATTCTTATCTCTGCCATTTTGGTTTTTAAAAAACCCACTAAATTCGTGGAATAATATTTATATTTCAGTTAAACCTTTATCTTAATTTTGTTTCATCTATTCCAGGAAAACAAGCAGCATTTTTCATTGCATTTAAAAATGTAAAATACTTGCATGCCACCAGTCTGTAATATCTTACCAGTTTGGATGCCTGTAATGTGTGACTTTATGTGTATCTGTATTATTTTAAAGAGAACAAAGGAAATAATGCTTTGTAAACTATTTAGACTTATATTGGCAACATTTATTTGGCTAAGCAGTTATTGAAAAATTCATATAGTTTCACTTTTCATTTTGAAACTTTTCAATCAAAGGTAGATATTATATTCATTAAGGAATTAAAGACTAATTTGCCTTTTAAATGTGAAACTGAACATTGTGGGAAATAAGCGTGTGATAAAGCAAAATGTATGAAGTGTGAAATCCTTTCACCCCGATAATTAGTAAGAATCCAGGTTAACACAAATAGGTTGCAGCGTTTGACCCTTTGGGATTAGCCAGCCAGACCTAATGCTAAGGTAAACATATACTGTTTTAACTCATCAAGATCTTTCTGCTTTCAAAGATATAATGTATTCATTGATGTCCAGAATGAAGCTTCCAAGTGAAAATGTACAGAACATTAGGAATTAATAAACTTTCCTTTTAAAATGAAAGTAAAGACTGATTTGATCTGGCTAATTTTTAGACGTCTTTTTAAAATGAACAGTCATCACCATGTTCTCATATTAAATGAGTCCATTTGCAGAAAGGACTATAAAGTGTCTTTATTATGAAGAAGATAAGAAATAGATAAACAATGAGAAGTAGCCAGAGGGAGAAAGGAGAACTCATTATTAAAACAAATATGCACACATTTGGCTAAACAGTTGAAATTTGTTAGAATAAATGGGAGCAGGAATATAGATAATCCCAATGGGTTCATTGTTTTACCTTGAATTTTTTATATTAACTTTGGGTTTAGTTTTTTTCAGCTATGCTGGGATTGATAACACAAAACACTAAAAATAACAAAGTTATACTATAAAGGTTTGCCCTGGAAAAACAAGAAAACCCTTTTCCTGCCCTCCTTCTGAACTCTACCTTCTTTGACGCATAGAGGAAAAGTCCAAGGAGAAGCACAGAAGACCTATGTCTAATTTCTGTATTTGCTGTTCCACACCTTCTCATGCACAAGGAAGTATAGTAATTATTTTGTATAAAGGATTCCTTCACGCTGTGGGGCTGTAATGAATAGGAGTTACAAGTATGCACTTTGAAGTCAGACTTGACTAGTTCAAATCTCACTTCTGTGAGTTGTGTGAATTTCTGCAAATCTCCTACCTCAGTTTCTTCACCTGTAAAATAGGAATCATAATCATACTTGACAGTAGTAACAGTGGTACTGTTGTAGGATTAATGTGTAAAACACTTAGGACAGTGCCTGACATATAGAAGGCACGTAGGTATTACTATGCTAAATTGTAACTTAAATAAATACCCACGGATATTAATGCCAACAAAGTGGTCCATTTTATGCTGACAATGTCAGGAATTTAAGCAGGAATACATCTTACTTTTTTGTGTGTTTCTACTGTCCATTCCTTCTGGCAAACAGGCCCTCCCTCAGCACTCCAGTAATTGAATATAAACAAGATAGAGCTGACTCAGAAGTTACTCCTGGTATGCCCTCTCATTTAGCTCTGCTCTTTGTGATTTCCTTGATGTTTCAACTTGTTTGTACCTGCTCTGCTTTTTGGGTGCCTTCCTTTGCATTTGGCAGTCTGGCTTCTGAAGCAACTCCTTGACTTTTGGGTCTGTTTTGTGCTGGACTTGACTCTGTTATAGACCTCCCTCTCTCTGATTATTCAGCCTTACCCGCCCCCCAGCCCCCCAAGGCTATGAGAAATGGTGCCTCATGCCTCCTCTACCCCAGTATTTACCCATACCCTAGTCCCACCAGCCAGGGAACATGACCAGATGCCCACAGCCTCCAGCAAGTGTCCCAAATGTCACAGGACCTCAGTAGGAATTAGATATATGTGTGTTTGAACGAGATTGGGCTCTGTGTGGATCCCAACCAACATAAGGAGATGATATAGGAAAATTAGGCAGTTTCATGACTCGAAATATATGTGTGTGAGGGTGGAGTTCTCCAAATTGTAGACCACTGAACTTACCAAAATTTTAGAAAAATATGTCATCTGCTTTAGTGGTTTTTGAGCACTTAGAAGTGAAACAGTGGTCTATAAAATGAAGCACAGATTCATTTAGAGTAAATGATAGGAAATCATGAGAGTCCAGGGAAAAGAACACACTATATTTTTCAGCAAGACATTTGACAAAGTCTCACAGCATCCTTGAGAAATGTGGGTTGCATAACAGTGCAATTAAATAGTTAAATGACTGGTTTAAACAATCTTTTTTGACTCTTGATGATAAATGCTGATGAGTGGAAGAATTTCAACCAGAAGGGCTTAGTAGGCACCACAGGGCTCTTTCCTTGACATGTTTTGATCAGCAGTTTAACAGTAATTTGGATATAATACTGATAGAATACCAATCGAGTCTTCAACCAATGGGGCACTGGGAGGGACAAGGAATACTTTGAGAGGTTCAGAAATATCTGACAAGCCAGTATAAGCCTGTATGAAATCAAGTAAAATATAATACAAGTACCAGTATAGTTGTCTACCTTTAAGACAGAAAAAATAAACTGCAAAAGATAGAATGGGAAAAATATGACTTAACTGCCATCTGTGTGGATAAAGATTTGGGGGTTGACTAAAAGCTTAACTGTGAATAAGAAGTAGAATGTCCTGCCTAAAAAGCTAAGTCTACCTTAAGTCACATTAAAAAAAGAATCTTGGTATTTGGTCCCAAATCTCCTATTTGTCCTGGGCTTTGTGCCTCAACTTTTGGAATGTCTACTTCAATATTATTTCCATTCTCCTTGAACTTTAGCATGGTAAGTGTTTATGTGTTTATAAGGGTTGTTCTTATATCTAATCAGTCAACAGTGTCACTGATATAAACAAAATATGTAATTTATATTTGCTATTATTATATGAATATTCATTTCCAGAAACAGACAGGTGTTCTAGATATAATATAGGTGAGAAATCTCTATATTATTTATTTGTTGAAATTCTATCAAAGTATAAATGTATACTAATTCCTGGATAAATAAAATGTATAATAATTGCTGATTGTGAAAGGTTTATTTTATGTTCAAAACTAAGTTAAAAATCAATTCAAAATTATTAAAAATTTATTAAGAACTTTCACGTAGGTAGGGTAGGGGCATCTGGGTGACTCGGTTGAGTGTCCAACTTCCGTTCAACTCAATCTCATGGTTCCTGAGTTCCAGCCCCACATCCGGCTCTCTGCTGTCAGCCTGTCAGCACAGAGCCTGCTTTGGATCCTCTGTCCCCCTGTCTATGCCCCTCCCCTGCTTGTGCCCTCCCAAAATAAATAAATATTATTAAAAAAAATTTTTTAAAGAAATTTCAAGTAGGTAAATAAACAGAAATTAGTTGACAATAACTACAAATATAAAGAGAGAATGCATTAGCTAGATAACTTAGGAAGAACAGCATATTTTTTTTAGTCAACAAATGTTTATAAAAATTTAAATAATACAGGGGCATGTGGGTGGCTCAGTCAGTTAAGCGTCCAACTTCAGCTCAGGTCATGATCTCATGGTTCATGGATTGGAGCCCCGCATCAGGCTCTGTGCTGACAACTCAGAGCCTGGAGGCTGCTTCAGATTCTATGTCTCCCTCTGTCTCTGCCCCTTCCCTGCTCATGCTCTCTCTCTCTCAAAAATTAACATTAAAAGAACTTTTTAAAAAATAATATAAGAATAGGTAGAAGTTACATCATATCATAACTGTTCTTTGTAGAAGTGTTTGGTATAACTTGCATTTATAATTTAAAACCAGAATTTAATTCTTATTTAATTCCTTTTAGGGCCTGGATCTTCTTTATCCTCTTAAATCAGCTGAATTTGACTCTACAGTGTCTGTAGGAGTCTAACAGCTGACAGTACTGGGAAAAAATTGTTCCTATACTACAATGTTAAACTTTACAATTTTAGAACTGACATTTTAGGTAATAATATTAAAATAATAATTTAACTTTTGGCATAAAATTTGAGATTTATTTGTGTATTCTAGAAGTTTATTCTTTGATACTGATATTTGTCAGCAACCTTGGCTTCAACCGAAAATTTTAGTTCTCAGTTCTTTGGTATTTGGCTGAAGTATGTATTCAGTGCATCCCAGTGAAGGCATAATAGGGTATGAAAATAGGAGAAACAGCAATATTAATTCCAGATGGCATTAGGGAAGTTTGAGTGATAAAGAGGCATTTGAGAGGACAATGAAACATGAGGAGGCTTCTAACAGACAGAGGTGGGTGATAGTTAAGGACATTTCAAGCTGAAGAGTTTGCTTGAATCCTTTCTATGAAATTGTATGTCCCAACCATGGTGTTTGTCTTCTCTGATTCCTACCTCCCACTTTAATCAACTCCAAGCTCCCAGAATGAAATCCTTACCTTTTACTTTCAAGTTTATTTGTAAACGTATGAATATTTACATCTTTAGCTTAAGATTTCTCATCTCTCCTATAAAATACATGTTTAAAAAAAATACTTAAGTGTATCAAGGAAACTATTTCCTAATGGAGCCCTTTGATAACAAGAGAATTGCTGCTGACATTGATTTGCATATGCTGATTCAGCGTGACATGCTTTATGAGTTATTCTGGCTAGAAGTTTAAAGAAAACAGTAATTAGGGCTTATACTACATTAAGAAGAGTTACAGTGTCATTTTATCAATCATGTTTACTCTGACCAAACCCTGAAAACTAATAGGAACCATATTCTGTCCTTTATTCAGATATTTTACCTAACAGTCTCAGATTTGTTCTCTGCAGTATGCTGACCTTACTGTTTTCCATTATGCAGAGTTGGATTAACTGTGTGGGGGAGGGGTGCCATACTACTTCCATTTCTATTGCCTTGCACTGAATGGACCCTGTAGCAGTCCACTCTGGCTAAGTCAGTCTCCAGTGGCAAGCAAACCTAAATGTCAATTTACTTCTTGTCACATTACATGTCAGTACCTGTGTTTGGCCGAGACACTGATCTATGTAACTTCTCATTCTACAACCCCGGCAGAAGGATCAGCCTCTGTTTGGGACATGTCATTTTCTTGGTGGAGAGAAAGAGGAAGCATGCTAATGGGAAATACCAGTGACTCTTGAATTCCACTCAGAGCTGTCCTGTTGTCTCTTCCATTCACATTTCATTGGCCAAAACAAGGCCCATCCATGTTTGTAAACTTTGGGATTACAATATGACAACATCTGTATGAAGAAAGACGGAAAAACACGTTACTAGATCATAGCCAAGCCTGACAATGTCTACAGGGAGGCACTGCACGTCACATAGCAGTGGGTACGGCTGTTCTGTCCTTTAGAGGAGAGCAAATATTTGGCAACAATATTTCAATCCACCACAGACCTTCAGTGGATTTATCTTTTCACTTACTTATGTCAATCTAATTTTCAGGTTTTTCCTTTTTTTTTTTCCTCTTTAAGAATTGTGTCTTTCTAACTTGTAAGCTACTAATGGCAACCCATAAAGTATAGTCTTAGCTCTGCCTCCATTTCAGGATGAACTTTACTATGTCTTGTCCTATGGAGCCAACTCTCTCAAAGCTGGTGTTTATACCTGCATCACGTCACTGGCCAGCACTTAGAGGCAAACCCTCTTGTTCTGTGTCCCAAAATGAGAAGAGGAGGGGGAGGGAAGGATTCAATATTCTTTTTTTTTCTTACAAATATTTATTGAATGTCTATTGAATGTGCCGTGTCATACACTGTTGGAGATGTTAAGGATACAGGAGTAAACAGCACAAAGTCCTCCAGGAGCTCATATGAAGTATACAAGCAAGATGATATCAGGGAGTGAGAAGTGCTATGAAGACAGTAAGGAAAGGGGAGAAAGGCAAGGTAAGGTGATCAGAGGAGGCCTTTCAGAGGTGAACCTTGAGTACAACCTTCATAAAAATGAGGGCATGAGCCATGGGTATTTGGGAGGAAAAGTATCCTCCTGTGTAGTGCAAAGAAAGACACTGAGGTGGGAATATACTTGGCAGGATGGACAAACCTCAGGGAATGGATTGTAGCAAAAGTGGAAGCAGCTAGGAAGGTTCAATTTTTCACAGTTTTATTCAATATTAGGGTATTGTTCTTAACACCTTTGGTCCCACGTGTAGTATTTAGTACACATGGGTTTAGGAGATTCATGTCTGTAAACCTTGTGGTTATAATACATTAATATTTGTCTGAAGAATGGAGCAAACTCCAGCACCAAATCACATTATTTTAGAAAAAGCAACTAAAATAGTATTTAGATATTTGTTAGGAAAACTTTAAAATGAATAGCTAGCAGGGCACCTGGGTGGCTTGGTTGAGCCTCGACTCTTGATTTCAGCTCAGGTCATGATCTCACAGTCATGAGCTTGAGCCCCTTATTGGGCTCTGGGCTGAGTGTGGAATCTGCTTACGACTCCTTCTCTCTTGGGGCACCTGGATGACTAAGTCACTTAAGCATCTGACTTCTGCTCAGGTCCTGATCTCATCACAGTCTGTGAGTTCAAGCCCCGCGTCTGGCTGTGCTGACAGCTCTAAGCCAGGAGACTGCTTTGTATTCTGTGTGTGTGTGTGTGTGTGTGTGTGTGTGTGTGTGTGTGTGTGTCTGCCCCTTCCTTGCTCGCATTCTGTCTCCTTCTCTAAAAAATAACATTAAAAAAAAAAGATTCATTCTCTCTCCATCCCTCCCTGCTCCCCACTCATGCACATGCTCTCTGTCTCTCAAAAATAAATAATTAAATGGAATGAATAGCTAGTTAAAAGAGAAAATACATTGAATACATTGACACCCCGTATTGGAAGATCAGTAAGAGAATGTGTCGTAGATTAAGTCAGTCAGACACCGAATTAAAAGCCCTTTCTGCCTTAAAAAAAAGAAAAAAAAAGTAAAAGAAGTCGTATTGCAGGCGAAACTCTTTTTTGTTTTAAGTTTATTTATTTACTTTGAGAGAGAGTGCCAGAGAGCACAAGCAGGTGAGGGACAGAGAGAAGGAGAGACAGAATTTCAAACAGGCCCCACACCATCAGTGCAGAGCCCAACGTGGGGCCCAGCTTGGGCCGAAATCATGAACCGTGAGATCATGACCTGAGCCAAGATCAAGAGTTGGATGTTTACCGGACTGATCCGCCTAGGCGTCCCATGAGGAAAAGCCTTCTTAAAACAAACCATATCTGGATGGCTGTAGCCCTCTGTTTTGCTTGTTCAGGAATTCCATTTTGTCACTTTCCCCAGGAGCAATACCCCAGAGGTGTTGCAGGAATTCTCAACAGACTTGATGGTAAGTCGAAATACCTATATGTTAATTTATAATGACATATAGAACTATCAAATGGATCCAGATCAAATAAGTCACCTCATCCAGTTAGAGTACAATCTTCTTGGACTGTTAGAGAATTTTATTCATATACCATGGATATGGTCACAGATCACCTTACTTTAAAGAAGTTGATGAGAATCACTCTTGGCCTTTCGGCTAAGATGAAGCGTAAAGAATTTGATGAGATTTACGAGACACATCAGTCTGATCAACAATGGAAAGCATGCTAGAATTTGAGTCAGAATATCTGTGCTTCATTTCTTTCTTTTTTTTTCTTTTATAATTTATTGTCAAGTTAGCTAACATACAGTGTATACAGTGTGCTCTTGGCTTCAGGAGTAGATTCCTGTGATTCATCATTTACATACAACACCCAGTGCTCATCCCAACAAGTGCCCTCCTTAATGCCCATCACCTATTTTCCCCTCCCCCTTTCCCCCACCCCACCAACCCTCAGTTTGTTCTCTGATTCTAAGAGCCTCTTATGATTTGCCTTCCTCTATGTTTGTGACTATTTTTTTCTCTTTCCCTTCCCCCATGGTCTTATGTTAAGCTTCTTAAATTCCACAAGAGTGAAAACATACGATATCTGTCTTTCTCTGACATATTTCACTTAGCATAATACCCTCCAGTTCCATCCATGTTGTTGCAAATGGCAAGATTTCATTCTTTTTCACTGCTGGGCAGTATTCCATTGTATATATGCATACTACATCTTCTTTATCCATTCATCACTTGATGGACATCTGGGCTGTTTCCATAATTTGGCTATTATTGATATCTGTGCTTTATTTCTGGCTCTCCAATTGTTGGTTGTGTGCTCTTGTGAAAATTACTTAACTGTTCTGAGTCTTAGTTTTCTCATCTGTAGAAATGGAGTATACTCATATATTCTTTGTAGAGTTATCTTGAGAATTGGATGAAATATTAGTGCTGCTACAGTGCTTGGTGTGGATTAAGTACACAAGAAATGTATTAGTTGAATCTGAATTCTGTAGGAAGTTGCTCTCAGAAAGCTGTTATCTCCAAGAATATTTGAGAAATCGATAAACACTAAGATGCTATAGAGAATACGATGTAATGGCCACAAGGTGTAATGTTGATGGTCCTCTAAGAATATTCGCAATTTATGGGGCGCCTGGGTGGCTCAGTTGGTTAAACGTCCGACTTCGGCTCAGGTCATGATCTCACGGTCCGTGGGTTCGAGCCCCGCGTCGGGCTCTGTGCTGACAGCTCAGAGCCTGGAGCCTGTTTCAAATTCTGTGTCTCCCTCTCTCTGACCCTCCCCCATTCATGCTCTGTCTCTTTCTGTCTCAAAAATAAATAAACATTAAAAAAAAATTAAAAAAAAAAAGAATATTCGCAATTTAGGAGGGTTTTTTTTTTTCTTAAAAACTCCAAATCATCAGTGATCTTCATTTCAGGGATTAATGTGTACTATTGTACAAAATTCCAGGGTGTTTACCTAGGGTGCTTCCTGCTCTCAAGGGCAGAAGTAAATGACAGGAAAGGTTTAACCATTAGTTGGTTTCCACAATAGGTTTGGCTGGAATGTACCTCAAGTAGGCACTTCATCCTCTTCCTGGCTACTTTTTTTTTTTTACGTTTATTTTTGTTTTGAGAGAGAGAGATAGAGAGCAAGCAGGGAGGAGTAGAGAGAGGGAGACAGAATCCTAAGCAGGCTCCACACTATCAGTGCAGAGCCTGATGCGGGCTCAAACTCACAAACCATGAGATCATGACCTGAGCAGAAACCAAGTCAGACGCTTAACCGACTGAGCAGGTACCCCTGGCTGCATTCTTGAAAGAAGGCGTATCAAAACTAAGCATTACTCCTGGGAATGGTTTAGTCATGAAGAGCAGGCCAGAAAAACTACCAATGAGTGACTAAGGGAATGAATGGAAGGCCATTGCCGTTCTCTCTCCACAGAGCCCTGCATAAAAGACAGTCATTTCCTAACACACAGAACTGTCTTCTGAGGTATTGCTACTCTCTTCGTCTTCCCCTCCAGGCTACCCATACGCCCCAACACCCTCCTTTGAGCAGCACTTGCTTTTTTCTCCCACTTCTATTAGCTGAGCTTCACCATCTGGTGTAGAGCTTGAGGCTGATATGGGAAGGTAGGTTGGAGCCAAAACTGCTTGGGAATATTGGGGCTATAGCTGCGACATCATCCCTGGTTGTATGCTTAAGGAAATTACTAGGGTCACAACGCCCTTGAGATGACATGTGCTTGGTTTATGCCCCTCTCTTCCTTCGCCTTTGTTTACTTTTCTATCAGTTTTTCATGATGAGTTTATAGGGCTCTGTGTCGCGTGCTGGCATTAGCAAGCAAGGGCAAAATATAAGCCCTGCCTCACGTGCCTCTTTAGTCAAAGCAAAGTGGAACTCTATACCAAGGAGACTCTAGTTGCTGTTTATAGCTCCCAGAGGGTCAAGGGGAGATATTCCCACTAGTGAAGATTGTTGTCCCCGGCTGGACGAAGACTTGCTATCCGCAGCCACTTCCAACGTCCTGCAGATTGTAAAAACCAGGATCAGCGCTGAGCGTCGCTCTCCTCGCTCGAACTACAGCTCCCAGGATGCCCCGCGACCGGGGAGTGCGCACGCGCGTCCGTAGCGGAGGGGGAAACTGGCCGCACGGACAGAGCCGTCGGATTGGGGCAGCAGCCGGCGAGTGGATCCGGCAACTCCCAAGAATCAGACGCAGGCGGACCGGCGGGTGCCGGGTGCTGGAAAACGAAGGGCAGGCTTTCCCCGCGGGTCTGTGAAGGTCAGCAGCTCCAGCGGGTGCCAGTCAGGTACGCTCGGCCCGGTGCTTTCCAGGAAGTCCGTCTGCAGGCGCAGACAGGGAGTCGCACCGGCCATGGTGGCTGAGGAGGGAGAGGTTTCTGTCTTCCAGACGCCAGCCCTGGCCTCCTTACCTCCTGGTCTCTCCGGGAGTGGGGAGGCGTTGGGTGCTGTTTTGGGGGCGAACGGGCCCGGTCTGGGGCCGTGGGGCACGCTGGGCGTCGCCCGGAGGCGCGTTAACCCCCGGCTGCTGATGAATCACTCGGGGGCCCAGCCTTCTCGGGTTCGGGACCGGCCCCTTCCTCTCCCGCCGGAGCCCGCGCCTGTCGAAGCTGTGCGAACTCGCCGTGCCTACTCGCCCCTTCCACTCCACCCAGGCGTAGCTGGGGGGACGATCCTCGTAAAAGGGTGTTCTCACCCAGACTCCTGCAAAGGCTTCTGCTAGTTGAAAGTTAGAAAGAAAGAAAAGAAAAAAACCTTAGGTCACACCCTTGGGGGGGGGGGGCACTAAAATCTGGCTGGTCTTGCATTCATCGGTTTTGATCTATCTCCTTTGCCTTAAAATAAATTCCTGGCTCCTGCGCAGCACAGCTGGATCCGGCTGTGAAGTTTGTGTGTTGATGTGTTTTGAGGACGTGACTGGGTCGTTGTATTTTTGCTTATGAGGTTGGTGTCTTTCCTGTGCAAGCCTTCAATCTAATTACAAACAAATGGGAAACAGCCACTTTTTTTTTTTTTTTTAATGTTAAGAATTTCATTTCCAACTTGCCGTTGGCTTCTCTTAAAACCAAAAGTCGTCTGGTAATGAACACTGCAGTAAAATTTATCCCGGGAGGTCATACTTGAACAGGAAATAAGCCTGTGGAGATTTAAGTTAGTTATGTGCAGTCTCCCTTGGGTTGTAACATTTTCATGCAGCTCATGTTTCTTTCTCTGAGAATCCTTCAGATTAATTTTTTGGCAGATTAGGTTGATTAATTAATTGGCCTGTGAAAAAAATATATCGGGCTTCGAAAAATAGTTTTGTCTAGCCTCATTTACTTTTGCTAGTCTCTTCCTCCTAGTCTTTGGCACATTTTACCCTACCACTTCTTTCAGACTCCACAGTGCTTTTATTATAATATTTAAAATCCCCTTTCCAACTCATTTCTAGCGAAGAAACAAAAAGATAATTAAAATGTAAGATCCAGTATATTCTAAATCTTTTAGCCTGCTTGCTCTCCAACCACTCAGGATTCCTAATTTGCTCTTTATTTTACTTTTTTAAGTAATCTCTGCACCTCACTTGGGGCTCAAACTCACTACCCGAAGGTCAAGAATTGCATGCTGTACCTACTGAGCCAGCCAGGTGTCTGGAGTTTGCTCAACTTTAAAATGATGTTATCGGACCAGGTGACCCCAAGATTATTCTAGCCCTAAATGTCTCTGATTTTTAGAATTCATTTATTCTCTTCATTCAGGAAGTATTGGCCACATTTGTCATTCCAAGCCCTGTGGTAGGCCTGAAGGAACAAAAATGATTTCCTTAGGATGTTACTGTCCCAGTGCTCAATTTCTTTTTTCTTTTTTCTTTTTATTTTACATTTATTTATTTTTGAGAGAGAGAGTGTGAGCTGGGGAGGGGCAAAGAGAGGGGGACAGAGGATTGGAAGCTGGCTCTGTGCTGACAGCAGAGAGCCTGATGCAGCTCTGAGTCACAAACCATAAGATCATGACCTGATCTGAAGTCTGATGCCTAACCTACTGAGCCATCCAGATGCCCTCTTTTTTTTTTTTTTTTTTAAGATTTTTTTATGTAATCTCTACACCCAACATGGGCCCAAACTTACAACCCCAAGATAAAGAGTTGCATAATCTTCCAACTGATCCAGCCAGGCGCCCCTCAGTTTCTTTTAATCATATTTTTTGACTAATTTAGAAGTTTTGTGGTATATCCTCCAGGCCAAATTATTTTGCAATTAAAAACTTCACCTAAAGTTAAATACATACATAAAGTTAAATACGTAAATACATACATAAAGTTAAATACGTGCAGGTCACATCCCATTACAATGATTGGTTTTCACTCTATTCAGAGACTTTTCAAGTCTCAGCTACTGGTCCATTTAAATAAAGCGTAGGTTCCCTACAACAGAAAGGACTTGAAGGGTGTAGGGTGGTGCTCTCAGACTTTAATATGCATAAATGACCCGGGATCTTGTAGGTTTAAAGAGGGTCCCTGCATGTCACATAAGGAATGCTGTAGTCTCTCACACTGTATATATTTATTTATTAATGTTTTATTCTTGAAAGAGAGGGCGTGAGTGGGGGAGGGGCAGAGAGAGAGAGAGAGAGAGAGAGAGAGAGAGAGAGAGAGAGAGAACAGAGGACTGAAAGCGGGCTCTGCGCCGACAGCAGCAAGCCCGATGTGGGGGCTTGAACTCACAAACTCTGAGATCATGAACGGAGTCAGAGTTGGACACTCAACCGACTGAGCTACCCAGGTGCCCCTCTTACACTTTAAATATCAAGGATGGGACGTTTTATGACTGGTCCTGATTACTGTGATACTAGATACATAGCAATGGCTTTTCTCAGTTCTCAAAATTTTTAAAAATAATCCTCTTCATTCTAACAAAAATAATTGCCTTCACAAGTTTTTTCTATTCTTTCTCCTTTTTTCCTCCTCTCTTCTTCTTTTCTCTTTGCTGTGTACTTTGAGCTTTTTTTCCCCTCTCATCCTCGTCCATCCTCAGCTGTTTTCATTCCCATTAATTCAGTATTTCACTAATTCAACAAATACATGTTTTGACCCATCCTGTACAGGGCGCTGTCATAGGCTTCTGGTGAATACAGACATATAAGACCTGGGTTTTGTCTGGGAGCTTACTCTCTCTGATACTGGGCACGTGTACTTGTTTATAGTTCAGAGCACTGTATGAGCCCTGTGTAGGGAATAAAAGCCTGCAGTGGGTGTTAAGGAGAGATCTTTTACAGTTGTGGAGGTGGGGAACAAATGAAATCACCTTTTTTTCAACTCACTTCCCATCACTGTCCCTAGGCTATAGTCTCTGTACTATTTGGTTGTGTGACAAATGTACATAGAATACAGTAAGATTTTGTAAATTTATTTATTTGGATTCTGGGGTGAGCTGGCTATATGAAAATCATTTACAGCAATAGCAGGGGAGTGAGAGGCAATAAGGGATAAAAATACACCTGGAAAGAGACCAAAAGAGGGAGGGGAAAAGATGAAGAAAAAGAGACCAAGGAGGACCTAGTAAAACAATAGGAGAAAATGGTTCTGTGGCTTTTCAAGTGTCAGTCCGATGTACTAATGTAATAGCTCTTGTTATTTAGGCTCTGTTATCTTTTAAAGATCAAATTAGCTGGGAAACTATTCATCAAGCTTTTCAATTGCTCTTAAATTTAAATATGTGTGGACTCTGTCTTGATTAAAATAGTTGAGGGCAATACTTGAGGCTGTCATAATGGCTAAAGCACTGTTCTGTCAGTGACTTTCCTTGAAGACATTTGATTTACATGTCTCACTTATACTCATTTAAAAAAAATTTTAGGGGTGTCTGGGTGGCTGAGTTGGTTGAGCATCTGAGTCATGATCTCATGGTTCATGGGTTCAAGCCCCGCATCAGGCTGTGTGCTGACATCTCAGAGCCTGGAGCTGCTTCAGATTCTGTGTCTGCCTCTCTCTCTGCCCCTCCCCTGTTCATGCTTTGTCTCTCTCTCAAATAAAAATATTAAAATTAAAAAAAAATATATATATATATATAAAAGTATTTTATTCTTTTAAGTAATCTCCACACCCAACGTGGGTCCTGAACCCACAACCCCTGAGATCAAGAGTCGCAGGCTCCACTGCCAGCCAGCTGCCCCATTTATTCTCATTTTTATCTCAGATTCACACAACTATAAGATCTTATTGAGAGGAAAATGCTATAGAAAACAGAAAAGTCTGCTTGACCTCTAACAGTCCATTAGGTACATATTGAAATTGTGAAGAACCAAACTAGATTTGCTATTTATGAAAAATGAAACATGAACATGTATACTATATGTATCTGCCTGTATGTGTCTGTAATCCGTTGTTATTGGCAGTAATAGAGATGTGAATAATCCAGAGTGGCAAATAATTGAAAATGTATGTGTCTATTCTGTCGTATTCTAGAATTTTACTTGAAACAAAATCATTAGCTTTTTTCTTGAAGCAGAGTGCTACTTTGTATTTTTATTGAGGTATAATTAACATTCAGTAAAATGCTGAACATTCCTATGTTACGTGTCCAGTTCGAGGAGTTCTAAAGTTTTATACACTGTAACTTCAGCCAAAATAAGATAGAAAACATTTTCATCACTATAGAAATTTTCCTCATGATCCTTTCCAGTTTCCCTCACCTACCCTCCTCCAGTGGAGGCAACCACTTTTGGCTGTATTTCTGATGCCATAGATTTGTTTTGCTTAGTCTTGGACTTGACATAAATGGTCATACAGTATATGCTTTTTGTGTGTGTCTGGCTTCTTTAATGTAATATAATTTTTTTTGTTTTTTTGAAAGGGGACTTGGGAGAGAGCGAGTGAATAGGGGACAGGGGAGGGGGAGAGAGAGGGAGGGATACAGAGAATCTCAAGCAGGCTCCGCACTGGCTGCACAGAGCCAGAGCCAGACATGGGGCTCCATCTCATGAACTGTAAGACCGTGACCTGAGCCAAGATCAAGCTCAACCAACTGAACCACCCAGGCGCCCCTGTAATATAATGTTTTTGAGATTCATCTTTGTTGTGTATATCGGTGCTTGGTTCTTTTTTATTGAAGACTAGTATTCCATTGTACGAATACACCCTAATTTCTTTATCTGTTCTGTTCTTGATGGATGGTTGGGTTTTTTTTTCCAGGATTGGGTTATTAGAAATAAAGTTGTTGTGAATATTTCCTTTATAAGTCTCTTATGGATAGATGTTTCCATTTCTTTTGATAAACACCTAAGAGTGGAATTACTGAGTCATAGGGTAGCTGTATGCTGAACTTTATTAAAAAACCACCACACAGTTGTCCAAGGTGGTTTATATATGACTTCCAGTTTCTTCACATTTTTTATGTTGCCTAATTTTAATGCTGTCAGCCTTTTTTGTTTTACCACACTAGAAGCTGTAAAATGGCACCTCAGTATGGTTTTAATTTGTATTTTTTTTTGATTAAAAATATTGAATGCTTTACTGTGTAGCAATTGGTTTTACTTCTCTTGTGAAGTATCAGTTAAAGTTTTTGCCTATTTTTTTTCCAATGGATGGTTCATCTTTTTTATTGCTGTTTGTAGGAGTTATTTATATATTCTAAAAATTTTTTTAATGTTTATTTACTTTTGAGAGAGAGACAGAGCATGAACAGGGGAAGGTCAGAGAGAAGGAGACACAGAAATCTGAAGCAGGCTTCACGTTCCGAGCTGTCAGCACAGAGCCTGATGAGGGGCTTGAACTCATGGACCATGAGATCATGACCTGAGCTGAAGTCGGATGCTTAACCAACTGAGCCACCCAGGCGCCCCCATAGGAGTTCTTTATACATTCTGAGTATAAGCCCTTTGTTAGATATGTATTTTTTACCCAGTCTGTGCCTTTTCTGTTTATTTTCTTGATGATGATGTGATAAGCAGAAATTTTTACTTTTTATAAATTTTTACCATTTTATCAGTTTTTAATTTTATGGTTAGTGTTTTTGTGCCTAGCTCCAGGGTTGCAGAGATATTCTCAGTTTTATTCTAAAAGCATTCTTGTTCTAGATTTTACATCTAGGTCTGTGATCTGTCGCAGATTAATTTTTGTGTCAAGATGGGAGGTAGGGGTTTAGGTTCATTTTCCCTCCGTACAGGTATCTAGTTGTTCTAGCAATGTAGGTTTAAAATTTTTTTTTCCTTTCTCCATTAGATCAACTTGGTATTTTAACCGAAAATTAATAGAGCTACTTTGTATTTTGGTTGTGCTTTTATTTTTAGTTTCTTAAGCATGGGCCCTGTATCTTTAAACACAAAAGGTAAATACAAAAAAAGACTTTTATGCACCTCTTTGAGACTGTAGCTACATTGAGATTGATCCAGGGCTGGTTACCATATATTTTCTGATGGAGGAACGTTAATAATGAATTTGAATTTGAAATGGCTTTCCTGCAGTTGAAGTAATGGATGCAGTGTTAGTTTCAGTATTGCTTGTACCCTATCCATAAGCCAGGCTGATACTGGGCGGGGGGGGGGGGGGGGGGGGGGGGGGGGGGGCGCGGGGGGGGGCAGGGAAGGAAGGAGATTCAAGCTCGGAGAGATCATCTGGTACTCTATTAGAGCAAGCTGTAGAGACCTTAATATTTTCTTGTTTATTGATTGGTCAAAATAGATGTAAATATATATAATCCACGTGTTTTGGTTTCCATCTTTCTACTACACTACTCCAGTCCAGTCCTTCGTGACAAACAGTTCCTGAATGTGTCCTGGAATAATTTCTAAGGAGACAGGTTGGTTATTGTTTCTACCAGATTTTATTGACTGATAACACAAAGCAGTATTATTTTTTTTATTCTTTAATGCTTATTTTTGAGAGAGAGAGAGACAGACTGCGAGTAGGGGAGGAGCAGAGAGAGGTGGAGACACAGGCTCTGAGCTGTCAGCACCGAGCCCCATGTGGGGCTCAAAACTCACCAGTGGTGTGATAATGACCTGAGCCGAAGTCGGACGGTTAACCGACTGAGACACCCAGGTGCCCTGAAAGCAGTATTATTATTATTTTTCTTATTTTTTATTTTTGAAAGAAGTATTATTTTTTAAAGACATCACCTCAACTATATTACTCCAGTGTAACTGTTTTAATTTTTCCTCATTTCCTTCCAGGTTTTGTTCATCCATTTACATATTTTTATATGGTTGTAATCATAGTGTATCTGTTCTTTTCTGTTCAGACATTGAGTGATAATCAGTAAACACTTTGCCACATGTGTGTCATCCTTGTTAGTAAAGACACAGCTGGAGACAGAGACTATACCAGTTGGAGAACTTAGCAGTGGGGAATCTTGAACCCAAGCTTAAGTAAAATAGAAGCAAAGTTAAGATTTTCAAAGACATGTTACCCCTCTATGGAAATATAGGACAACTCTGGTTTCCTTATTTTCTCTCTTTAATATGTAACAGCTTTATTGAAATTCACATCCCATATAAGTCACTCATTGCAAGAGTACCGGTCAGTGAATTTTAGTATATTCACAGAGTTGAGCAATCATCGCCACAATCCATTTTAGAACATTTTCATCACACCAAAAAGAAACCCCCTACCCATTAGCAGTTGCTACCCGCTTTCCCCAGTCCCCACCAACCTAGGCAACCATTAATCTGTTTCTGTCTGTATGGATTTGCCTATTCTGGATATTTCATAACGATGAAATCATACAGTATAGTCTTTTGTGACTGATTTCTTTTGCCTTTATACTCTTAATAATTTGAGAATATTGAAATACGGACAAGCAAGTTTCCTTCACAGATGTGCACGCTTTTTGACCTGTAAAGGTATACACTCCCTCAGGTACATATGCTCAAACACCTACACCTACTCATTAAAAAACACAAACACACCAAGACAAACATACAGACTAAGGTAACTGATAGAGATAACCCTTTCCAAATAAACAGTTTCATATCAGAACATATCTAAGCACTAATACCACTACAAGTACATCTAGGTGAACACAGTTCCTGAAGTGTGTAAGAGAAGACGGTTGAAAATGTGGCAAGCTGGGAGAAAATGAGGGCTCACACAAGACAAGAGACATTAGAATGTGATGGCAAGTTGAATTTATTTAACGTGTACAGAAGCAACAGTCTGACATTTATTTAATATGTATATAGGCATACAAGTAAGAGTCTTGGAGCTCCTTAGTCTATTGCATAGCAGTCCCTTTGAGCAGGATGTTATTAATTGTAATTATAAGGTAAAGGATTTCCATATGGAAAACTATAACGAACAGAATATTTTGGTTCTCTGGGTGTGGTGTTACCATTTTAATGAGTCGTTAAGGAATATTTCTTTGATATGCATACAGTGAAAAGAGATGAGTCCCCTCAAATGTATACATTATAAGTCTGTCATCTATTCAGGCAGCTCTTTCCCTGGAGCAGGCATGGCACAATTTGAAATAACCCCAAGATTTGTTTTTGGTCTTGGTGGGTAATTATTAACCCAAGTTAGTATTCTTAAAGAATTCTTTTGTTTCCTTGTTTGTTTCCTCTTTAATATAGCCACTGGGGTATTATACCTGCTTAGTGGGAGAGTGGGAGTAGGTGGGGGTGGGATGGCAGTGGGGCAGAATGCTTAATTAGATTAGGAAATGTCAATAAATATGTGATTATTTGACAGTCAGGCACCCATTTTCACCTCGGCAAGGCCTTGTTAGTTATCAGCACACCCTTTACACCTGCCTTTCCTTTGCCATTTTGTTTGAGCCCCCATTATTACTTCTTATCAAACCATCTCTAACTTTCCTAAGACATCAGACTGCGTTCCCGGGTGAACTCCTGGGTATAGTTTGCTCTCCAGAGTGTAGTACTCATCCCTGCATTCAGCCCCTTAGCCTTCCCCCTGCCATATCCTCTTCTTCCCCCTCCCCCCCCCCCCCCAACTGCCAAAACCTTAGCTCTGGTGTATATTTCCTTTTGAGTAGGATACCAGGGAAGGCTCTTCAAAGAAATGTTGTTTGAACTGGTCTCTGAAAGATGCGAAAGGATTTGAACACGAGAAAAGGGGAGAAAGGTATTTCAGGTGTAACGAACATTGTGATCTGAGGGTTGGAGGCAGAAAAGCATGGAACTGTACTTCTTTCACCAGAAAACAGGGTGTGTGAAGATCACTCCTTCCCCTTTACTTTTCTTCCACTCCTTTCCCTGGCTCCCTTCTCATTCCTCCCCCACCCCCAGCATGTACTTTGATCTCTTTGCTTAGTATATACTTCTCTTCTATCTAGCTAAATCTATCCTTCCCTGACCACCCACAGTGATCTCTGAACTTCTCTAGTACTAATTACCAGCCCCATTCTTTTGTCAGTTAATTTTATATTGCTCTGATTTAAAAAAAAAAAAAAAAGCTTTGTGTGCATGTCTCATTTTCAAATAGAGTGTGTTAGTCAAGATTCTTAGGTCTCAGGGAACACAACCCACTTAAAGCTAGCCTTTCACAAGGTATGGTGGCAGGGCTGGGAGTTGTAGTGGATTGTTATTGTAAGATAACTGAGCTCCCTTATAGGTAGCTGGGTTCTCAGCTGGAACCCAGAGCAGGCCCTTGGAAAGCCCCTGTGCTCCCTCCTCTGTCTACAGTGTACATGGATTCTCCTCAGCCTCGTTCTGTGCCTGTGCTCCATTATAGGACGTTGATTTGGATTTTTATGAATACTTTGCGTTACAATATTACCTATCTTTTTTTTTTTTTTTGTAAGTAATCTCTACACCCAACGTAGGGCTCAAACTCATGACCCTGAGATTAAGGGTCTCACACTCTTCCAACTGAGCCAGCCAGGCGCCCCATAATATTACCTCTCTTGATTACTGAGTTTTTTGGCACTCTTAAATCTTGCACCTGAGGCAAGTGCCCTTCTCTGTCTCCCTAGCCCCAGTCTGTTGCATCCTCTCCTTTATGGGCTGGCTTTCTCTGCTTTCGAGGCTTGTGCTTACCCCTTAGCTTCAGCTTAAATGTGGCTTAAACTCACTATGATGCTGCTCCTAGACTGATGACATGTGATCTCTCAGTTTAGATTTTGTTTCTTAGCTTTCCATATTCCTGGTGAAGAATTGGATTTGATCTTTCCTACTTGGGCTAGGGATCCCCCCCTGTGCCAAATATCTGGGAGGGAGGAGGCATTGATGGCTGCTTAGGCTGTATATTAAACAGGGCCTAGGGTAAAGGTTGTCCCACACAAGGGGGCTTAGGTTTGGACATCCTCGAATGTGCTTGCTTTGGTACCTGAGATCAGAGGGAAGTGAGTATGCCTTAACTTTTTTGTACCTGCACTGCATCCAGGGATTAACAGCTGAGAGGTGCCTGTGTCTCTTATTTAGTACCCGTTTATTGCTATGATTCTCTGACCATTTGACCATTAGGATTAACTTTGGGCATAACAGACTAATCAGAACAATATTTTTAATGTTTAAAATAAATTACTGAAATGTGTTTTATCATCACTTGGATGATTTCTAATTTTAGAACAAATTAACTATTTTTTAAACATTTTTGAAACTTATTTTCTGGTTCAGAAAGAAAGGGAAAATAGAATGTTGATAATCAATTGAGCAAAAAGTGATAATCAGCCTTTGTTGACTGACCACTGGTCCAAATAGGGTATGGTTAAATCAGTTACTCTCATCATCGATTTCAAAGCTTACTGATCCCCCCCCCTTATTTTATTATACATTTATTATCTATTATGTTGCAGGCCCAATGATGGTCTGATAATATAAAAATAAGTGCCTGTCTTCAAAGTCCTCATAGCCTGTAAAGGAAACAGATATGACATAGCTGATTATAGTATAGTGAGATAAATCTTGGTAGAAGTGGGGCAAGGTGGTGACTTAGCACCTCCGTTCTACTGTTGTCTTTGTGTATATCTATCTTTCACATTGTTTTTTTTTTTTTTTTAGTTTATGTATTGATTTTGAGAGAGAGCATGCATGCTTGAGCAGGGGAGGGGCAGAGAGAGAGGGATAGAGAGAATCCCAAGCAGGCTACATGCTCAGCTCAGAGCCCTGGCCCGATCGATCTCATGAGCAGGCTTGATCTCACAATGATGAGATCATGACCTGAGCTGAGTTAATGAATGACCTGAGCAGAAATCAAGAGTGGGATGCTTACCCGACTAAGCCACCCAGGCGCCCCCATCTCTCACTTTTTTATATTCTCTTTTTTAGTCTTTATCTCTCTCATCCAGTCTCTGCAATCAACTGTATTGTATGGATCACAGCATAGTAATATCTCATATACCTAGTATGAGCTATGAAGTATTTCTTAAAAATGAACTTTGAGAATAATTAATAATGACTTTGTTAGCTAACAGCAAACCCTTGCTCTATGTCAAGAACTGTTCTAAGTGATTTATATGTATCCATTTAATGAATCAATATATCAGCCTCATGAGATAGGTACTGTTATTATTTTTGTTTTGCATATGAGAAAACAGAAGGACAAAAGATAGTTGACTCTGTTGTCCAAGGTTATAAACTGACATCATTGTAGGAAGGTTGAAATATTTTTTTAATTTATTTTTTAAAAATTTGTAATGTAGAGAGAGAAAGGGAGAGAGAGAGAGCACACATGCACATGTGTGCATGCAAGTGGGGGAAAGGCAGAGAGAGAGGGAGACACAGAATCTGAAGCAGGCTCCAGGCTCTGAGTTGTCACCACAGAGCCTGATGAGGGGCTTGAACCCAGGAACCACAAGATTATGACCTGAGCTGAAGTCGGAGGCTTAACCCACTGAACCACCCACACACCCATTAAATCTATTTTAAATGTCATTGTTTAAAAGTTTATTTATCTTGAGAGAGAGTGAGTGTGATCAGGGGAGGGAGAGAGAGAATCCCAAGCAGGCCCCCTACTGTCAACATGGAGCCTAATGCAGACCTCTGTCCCATGAACCCTGAGATCATGCCCTTAGCCAAAATCAAGATTCAGAAGCTTAACTGACTAGGCCACCCAGGTGCCCCTAAGTGTCATTTTTTGTAAAAAGTATTATAAAGTTTTTTCTTTCTTTCTTTCTTTCTTTCTTTCTTTCTTTCTTTCTTTCTTTCTCTTTCTTTCTTTTTCTTTCTTTCTTTCTCTCTCTCTCTCCCCCTCCCTACCTCTCTCCCTCATTTCTTTCTTTCTTTCTTCCTTCCTTCCTTCCTTCCTTCCTTCCTTCCTCCTTTCCTTTCCTTTCCTTTCCTTTCCTTTCCTTTCCTTTCCTTTCCTTTCCTTTCCTTTCCTTTCCTTCTTTCCATTCCATTCCATTCCATTCCATTCCATTCCATTCCATTCCATTCCATTCCATTCCATCATGGTAAGTGTACTGTTTAATCCCCACCATCCATTTCAGCCATCCCCCCACCCACCACCCCTCTGGTAACCATCTGTTCCCACCAACATCCTAGAATTTGTATTCTCCACCTGGGAGATTTCATTGCTGCAAATGGCAAGATTTCATTCTTTTTTATGGTTGAATAATATTCCATTGTGTATATATACCACATCTTTAACCTTTAATCTATTGATGGATACTTGGGCTGCTTCCATAGTTTGGCTATTGTAAATAATGCCGCAATAAACATAGAGGTGCATGTATCCCTTTGAATTAGTATGTTTGTATTCTTTGGGTAAATACCCAAATTCCTGGATCATAAGGTAGTTCTATTTGTAACTTTTTGAAGGACCTCTGTACTGTTTTCCACCGTGGCTGTACCAGTTTGCATTCCTACCAACATTGCACGAGGAATCCTTTTTCTTCACATCCTCTCCAACACTTGTTTCTTGTCTTTTTGATTCTAGCCATTCTGACAGGGGTGAGGTGATACCTCATTGTAGTTTTGATTTGCATTTCCCTGATGAGGAGTGATGTTGAGCATCTTTTCATGTGTCTTTTGGCCATCTGTGTGTCCTCTTTGAAGAAATGTTTGTTCATATCTTCTGCCCATTTTTATTTGGATTATTTGTTTTTTGAGTGTTGTATGAATTCTTTTTATATTTTGGATACTAACCCTTTATCATATATATGTTTTGCAAATCTCTTCTTTCATTCTGTAGGTTGCCTTTTAGTTTTGTTGATTGTTTCCTTTGCTGTGCAGGAGCTTTTTATTTTGATAGAGTCTCAATGGTTTATTTTTACTTTTATTTCCCTTGCCTCTGGAGACATATCTAGAAAAATGTTGCTATGGCCAGTGTCAGAGAAATTACTGACTGTGCTCTCCCCAAGGACTTTTATGGTTTCAGGTCTCACATTTAGGTCTTTAGTCCATTTTGAGTTTATTTTTGTGTATGTGAAAGAAAGTCCACTTTCATTCTTTCGCATGTAGCTGTCCAGTTTTCCCAGCACCATTTGTTGATGACTATCTTAAATGGAGTCCTTCAAATTTAATTTAACCAAAATCATTTGGAGGGTATAGAATTTATTTTTACAAATTTTTTTAATGTTTATTTATTTTTGAGAGGGAGAGAGAGAGTGAGCACAAGCAGGGGAGGGGCAGAAAGAGAGGGAGACACAAGATCTGAGGTAGGCTCCATGCTCCCAGCTGTCAGCACAGAGCTGGACAGGGGGCTCGAACTCATGAACTGTGAGATCATGCCTTGAGCCGAAGTCTGGGGCTTAACCTACTGAGCCACCCAGGTGCCCCCATGGAAGTTAGAATTCATTGTATGCATTTGGTATTATTCTGTCCTATTGACTTGCCTTCTGAGGTTGTTGACTTTTATAGGCTGTTGGTAATTGCATTAAATAGTTTCACACTTTTGTGTTTTATAGTTTGGTCTTCCCTTTTGCGTCCACCTGTGGCTTCTTGTTGCCAATTACTGTCACTTCAGTAATTTGCTTCTGTTAATGTGTAGTGTGTTGTAACATAAAAGTAAAACCATGGTAGAAAGTGTTTTATAGAGGCAGTGTGATACAGTGTAAAAAGCATGGGTGTTAGGGTCATGTTTAAATCTCACATCCACTGTTGAGAAAGAAGTTATACATCCTGGGGCAGGCTCTTTATTGTCTCAGCCTCCGTTTCTTCATTTATGAAATGGGGATAGTGATAGTTTGCAGAGTTTTTATGAGGATATGTATATGGTAAAGTACCTGGCATATAATAGGTATGCAAATGAAGTTGATTCTTTCCCCCCCACTACCCCCATTATATTGGAATATGGCATATGGCCTCCTCGTTAATATGAGAAACTCAGGTAAATGAAAGAAATGTGTTAAGATGTAAGATAAAGACAGTCTTATTCTCTCACTTAAAAATATTATTTTTTCAGTTGGTATGATAAGTGTTAATTTGAGAAAAATTATCCTCAACTTTCGTTTTGGGTCCTCTCAGCAACATCCTCTTCTTCCCTGCATTAAATTGCCTTTACTTCTATGTGACTCTCTCAATTTCCCTTGTTTGCTCTTAAAGGAAAACTTTCCATCAGCCCCTTTTAAAAGAACCTGTTCCAGGGCAAACCTTATGACCCTGAGGGCAGTAAACCAGGCTTCTTGGCCAATAGCAATAATTTCTAAAACTTCCCTTCTTTCATCAGTTCTGCTTTTTTCAGCTATCATCAGTCTTAAAATATTAGTTTTTCATTTCATCCCCACTCTCTTCCATTTCTCCTTTCCCAGCAACTGTTCCCACTAGTTGCATGGTCCTCATTATTTCAGTAGTTTTATGTGGTTTAGTTTTTATTATATGTATTTTTCAAAGGTTGTCTTTTTGTAGTTTTAATTATGTATAGGGAACTCTCTTATCTTAATATCATGAAAAATTTCAGTTTTTTGTACCAGAGGTTTTTTTGCCTTCTGTCTTGAAACCCCAGTAAAAACCTGTAATATTATGTGGATGCTTCACCACATAGAAATATTCCAGGTCAAGTCACCAAATTTGTTTTAAACAATTTTATTGAGGCTTAATTAATATGCCATAAAATTCATCCATTTTAAGTGTACAATTCAGTAATACCAAATGACTTTTCCTATCAAAAACTCTTCAGTGCTATCTTTGGTCTAGAAGATGATAGTTGCCCTCTTCCCGTTTTGTTCCCAAGATCACTTATGTGGGATGTGTGGCTGTTGTTCCTGGTTGCCATGTGGTTACTTACAAGTATCCATGTGTTGGTTATTGCTTCGATTATTCATTCTGAATAATATAGTAACTTGTTAAGATCGAGGTTATCTACACTTGGGACTCAAGGTCAAGGTTGAGGGGGTAGTGCCATTTTCTTGAAGAATGTTTCCTTTTTGCCTATTGACTGGTGTAAGTTACTCTCAATGTTCTTCACCTGAAGATAATTATACCCTCACTCCAGGGCCTGCAATCCCCTTGAATGGTTCTGTAGGCTCCATCTTCCCCTTGAGACATCAAGACACATTATGCATATTGTAGGCATGTGCCTTTTAAACCATTGTAACTGCTTTCCATGTTAGTCTGAAAATTAATTTAATTGCCGTAGCAGAGCTTAGTATGACCCTAGTCTCCTGAAATTAATTAGAGTAAAACTGGTAGTATCTTTAAGAGTCACAAGTGTGCTGTTTCTGTGAAGGTGTATGAAATGTCTTCACCATTATAGGCGTGAGACGTAGTCTAGAGGAGTGTGCATTCATACCAGTCAGGGCACCAGACACCTGGTGCAAATATTGGCAAACATTGAGGCTAAATGCCGTGCATCCTGAGCATTGTTGACCTTCAGAAAAGAGACCAAGTAGGGTTGGAAGAGCTAGGAAGTGATTTGGAGAGGGTGGACTTGAGCTAGTCTTGGAAGGGTGTGCAGAGTTTGGATAGAATGTAAAAGTGAAATTTGAGGATGGGGTAGGGAGGATTGTTGAAGAGAAGTACAGACCGTTGTGGGAAGCAAGTGAGGCAAACGGGTGTAGTGAACTTAGGAGACTTGTGAGACTCTAAGGAAGCCAGCCAGATTAGAGCAGAGGATTCCTAGTAATTCTTTTTTTTTTTTTAATGTTTATTTATTTTAGAGAGAGAGAGAGAGAGTGGGAACAAAGGAGCGGCAGAGAGAGAGGCAGACACAGAATCTGAAGCAGGCTCCAGGCTCCGAGCTGTCAGCATAGAGCCCGACTCAGGGCTCGAACCCACAAACTGTGAGATCATGACCTGAGCCGAAGTCGGATGTTCAACCGAGTGAGCCACCCAGGCTCCCCAAGGATTCCTAGTAATTCTTAGTGAAAGTAGGAAGGTAGAGTTTTATCAAAATCACCTGAGAAACTGTCAAAATACAAACACCTAACAAATCAAAGATTCTAAGCAAAGGAATGAAATGTAAAAGCACTATTACAGGAAGCCTAGTCAGGTGACTGTAAGCAAGCTCATTAGAGCAGGAAAACAAGAGCTTAGAGTTAGGCAGGGAGTTTGCTTGTCCCTGGGAGAGAAGGCTTGGTAAAGCATTGTTTTTACTTCCTTTCATTATGAGGCTCCAGAAATTTCAGTAGGTACTGGAATCGTTCCTGGGAAGGGGCAGGGTTCAGAAACACAAGGCTTTGAAGACCTGCGCATAACTTCAGAGAAGTTGAAGTTATTTCTCTTGATGTTTCTTTAGGGAAAAGGAAAAAACATCCTAAAACTGGCCTCAATCCCAGTTTCAGAGTTTTCAATTAGAGGGCCTTTGGTCCCAAGCTGTGAAACTTGGGGGGAATATTGGTCTCATAGATTGTTAGGTTTTTTCTTAAGTAACATTCTGAAATTCTTTTAGTAGGACTTTGATGGCTAATGCTTCTTGTTGTTTTGCTTTTACACCAAAGTGGAACTTTGCATTTATTTTTATTTTTTTATTTTTTAAAATTATTTCTATTATTTTTTTAATGTTTGTTTATTTTTGAGGGAGAGAGCGCAAGCAGGGGAGGGGCAGGGAAAGAGGCAGACACAGAATCTGAAGCAGGCTCCACAGGCTCTGAGCTGCCAGTACAGAGCCAGATGCAGGGCTCCAACTCAGGAACCATGAGATCATGAGCCACAGTCAGATGCATAACTGACTGAACCACCCAGGCACCGCTGCACTTATTTTTAAAAGTTGAATGATCTTAAACTCTTAGATCTGGAAGGATTTTAAGAGTCATTTGTTAACCCTTACAGTCACTCATTGTAAAAGAAAAGTGGATCATATTTGAGGAATGGATGTACATGAATAATGGGGTTGGTTGACCTGTCTAAAATTCCTTAGGATATCACCATCTGCAACTAAAGCCTATATGAAGACTGCTTCCCACACATCTCTTTCCTAAATTCCAAATATACTTTCCTAACCTATTTTCCTTACTCTAAAGTCTTTTTGGTAATATCTTCCAGTACTGTCTGCTCTTGAGTATCTTGGTTTTAAAATTTAATTAAGGGGCGCCTGGGTGGCGCAGTCGGTTAAGCGTCCGACTTCAGCCAGGTCACGATCTCGCGGTCCGGGAGTTCGAGCCCCGCATCAGGCTCTGGGCGGATGGCTCAGAGCCTGGAGCCTGTTTCCGATTCTGTGTCTCCCTCTCTCTCTGCCCCTCCCCCGTTCATGCTCTGTCTCTCTCTGTCCCAAAAATAAAATAAACATTGAAAAAAAAAATTAAAAAAAAAATTTAATTAAAATAGTGACAATAGTTAGATACTTTTGAATTTTAAAAAGTGGGAGAAGGGGGTGCCTGGATGGCTCAGTCCATTAAGCATCCGACTCTTGATTTCAGCTCAGGTCATGATCTCATAATGCATGAGTTTGAGCCCTGTGTCAGGATCCATGCTGGCCGAACAGAGCCTGCTTGGGATTCTCTCTCTCCCTCTCTTTGCCCCTCCCATGCTTGCTCTCTCTCTCTCTCTCTCTCTCTCTCTCTCAAAATAAATAAATAAACTTGAAAAATTAAAAAAAATAGGGGCGCCTGGGTGGCGCAGTCGGTTAAGCGTCCGACTTCAGCCAGGTCACGATCTCGCGGTCCGTGAGTTCGAGCCCCGCGTCAGGCTCTGGGCGGATGGCTCGGAGCCTGGAGCCTGTTTCCGATTCTGTGTCTCCCTTTCTCTCTGCCCCTCCCCCGTTCATGCTCTGTCTCTCTCTGTCCCAAAAATAAATAAACGTTGAAAAAAAAAAATTAAAAAAAAAAAAATTAAAAAAAATAAATTTAAAAAGAGAAAATGAAATAAAGAACAAGCAGAAATGAATACTACTCTAGTGTTTTTACTGTATTAATAAAATTTATAATTTGCAACTAAAATATTTTTGCATCTATTCCTGTGATTTATGATGTTTTGGGAATACATGTTTTTATGAAACATTTCTATTTTATTACAAGAAAATAGGAAATAAAAATTTGCTTTATTTGGTGACTTTTCAGGAAAACATTTATTAATATGGTCATTCCACTTTAACTTTTTCTCTGTTACACAACAACACTGGCCCATGTTTGACTTCATTATTTACTTTTTTCATTGTTTAATCTATCTGTTCTGGTTTTTCAAGTCCCTTTCCTGAAATATTTTACTTTGTTTTTGTGCTTATCTGGCATGATTCAGCTTTCATATATTTCCTTCCTACTTGTAACATTGTTCATCTTGGCAGTGATGAGAGCACGTTGCTATTTTTTTCCAAGATTGAGTTCAATAGGGTTTCCTTAAGGTAATAGATTATTAGAGCTAGGAGAGACCAGAGACTATTGAGGCCTATGGTTAAACTGAACAGGCTTCATCCTCTTGCCACTTGTCCTCTGTTGGTAATGGCTGCCCAAGGACTGAGGCCGAGTCTGCGTTCCCTGGGGAAAAGGCTATTTGATTTGCTGTGTCCGTTGTGGATGGGTCCATTGTCAGAACTGGGACCATATTTTAGTTATTCTTCATGTACCCAAGCAAATTGAGACTTGCTCATAGTCACAGAGCTCTTAAGTCCATAGATCTACAGACTTCCAGTTCAGTGCTAGGAGCTAAGTGCTAGGTGTTTTCTCCTTAAGAATTCTGGTATTCTGGATTCTTTGTTGTCGTTTTTCTTCCTTGAGTAATAATTGAATTCTATCCGCTACTTAAGTTTGTTCTAGTTTGTTATATCTTCAGGAAAGATTGAGAAATATTCATCAGACAGTCTAAAGGTAGGATTTTCCTTATGCTAGCAGAGAAAAGGGACTTGAGTTACCTAGTCTACCTAAAATTGAGAATTTTCTTTTCATTTGTTTTTAAGACTGAAGGCTTTTCCATTAAAATTTTAAAACTTGCTACTGTATTATCCCCATTCTAATCCAACCAGACCCACCTTCTCCCAAAAGGGAGAAAAGTAGAATTTTATTTCGAAAGAATGAATTTTATTTGAAGATCAGTTGTTGGTTCAAAACAAAATCTGGTCAGGAAGGATTAAAACACTAGTAGAATGAGACAGAATAGGGAGATACTTTAAGAACTTTTTTTTTTTCAACGTTTTTTATTTATTTTTGGGACAGAGAGAGACAGAGCATGAACGGGGGAGGGGCAGAGAGAGAGGGAGACACAGAATCGGAAACAGGCTCCAAGCTCCGAGCCATCAGCCCAGGTCCTGACGCAGGGCTCCAACTCACGGACCGCGAGATCGTGACCTGGCTGAAGTCGGACGCTTAACCGACTGCGCCACCCAGGCGCCCCAAGAACTTTTTATTTTAGGCGTTTGTCTACTGAATTGCTTGCCATTTTGACCAAAGTAGTGCGTTATTTTGCAGTTACAAATACAAATAACAGTAAACAACACAAATAACAATAGTAGCTATATACTGTATATACATTAGTACTTTTTTAATAGTCATTGATTTGGAAAATCTTCATATAAAAAATATTTTCCACATCTTGTGGGTTTATTTTGGTGATCTAGATTAGTTCTTGTAATCCCTTAAAACACTTTCTCCCATATTTTACCAAAATCTTACATTTTTACAGTCTCTAAAATTCTGGGATAGCATTCATACAAAATATTTTGATGCCTTATTAACTGTTAATCAGCAGATGTGCAAGTATTGCCAGCAACCATCACGTACATCTTCATGTAGGCACATTTTGTTGAAAATAGTTGATTTCTCCCAGGATAGTTTCCTCATTTGGAAGTATATTTTTCCATATAAACATGTTTTCAATTTAACAGCAATTTGCTTCTTAATCTTTATTGTGGCACAATTGTTGATATATAGCACTGCTAGAGGATAGAGTTCTGCGTACCCGTGGTTGGAAAAAGGGAGTGAAGAAAGAGACGTACCAGTGATGGGTTCTTTTCGGTATGCCACTCAGGCGATACTCTGATGGAAGGTGGCAGGAGAGGCCGAGGGAGAATCAGATTTACTTTTGCTGTATGTCCAACTTTGCTGGTCACTACTTTTGAAAATTGAGAGAGAATAACAGTGTAACAAAAGAAAATTAAAAGTATTAAGTATGTACCTACATTTAACATTAAATCTACAATTGAGTATTACAGTTTCTGTGCCCTGTTTGTGCCATCTTTGATTCTTGTGATGTCTTAAATTGCCATTTGAGAAGCATTTATAAAGCGGGGAGAAAAACAAGTATGTAATAGGCACTTAATAAATGCATACAAATATATATTTATTTAAAAATGTGGAAATTGGTAAGGTTGAAAAAGGAGAGCTTTTCAGAATGAAGGGAAAAAAGAATCTGATCTGAAGCCCAGGAAATTCAGAAGGGATGAAACTGAAGAAAGATGTTACCATTCACCTTTTGTTCACTGCATGAAATTCAGATTGCTCTCAGCATGATTCCTTTTAGACCTAGCCTCGTTTATTTTAGGGTTTTGTATATAGTTCAATGCTTACTAACTCTGTCGATTAAGAAAATTCTTGAAAGAGGAACAATGAGTCATAGTGATACTTCCCTTTGGGAGAGAAAGAGAAAGAAAGCCCTCAGATTGGTCTCTCCATTATATACTTGGAATGGATTCAGCATTTTGATTGATAGCTGAGCACTGTTAAGCTTCCCCTAGCTACCTCGTATCATATTTGGTTCTGTCCACAGTATGACTGGTAGAAGACTCTGGGTTAACCAGCAAAGATAAAGAGCTCTGTAACCTTATTACCCTAAGAGACTTGTTCATATGATGTCATTTCTATTTTAAGATTTTTGACTTTACAACAATTTTTAGAAAAGCTCCAGCATTTCCTAGCCTATCCAATTTATTAAATAAACAAACCAAGGAAAAGGAGAAGACTGAAAAATATTTGGTCCTGAGAAACTGAGTATGCTAAGGGTGTGGCTGTTTTGGCATTCATCAGTGGTGCACACAGAGTGGGTTCCTCTCTGGCTTGGCCTTTTATCCCTGATGCCACAACACCACCAAGAAGAATGAAAAGAGAGGAGGTAGGCTAGGACTGGGAGCTGGTTTGGCTGCTTTGAGCCAGAGAAGGAAGTAGGGTACATGGGAGCCACAGAGTCTCTCAGTAATATTATTGAAAGATTGTTTTTGAAGTGTTGTGAGTAACCTGTGAAGTATTTTCTTGTAATAGTCACAAATTATCTGGCTGCTTTCTACTTTGAGGATGCCCTCAGTCACCTTCCAATTAAATCTCTTCTTTTTTCTGGCCCTAACAAGTATATCTGGGATGCCTCCAGACTTCAGATTTTATTTTCTTTCTTTGTGCTTTTGGGATCTATAGATCTCATTTTAAAAATTTTGAGGTGGCATCAGTAGCAGTGGCAGGAAATATGGGGCTACTTAGCTAATCTCATATGTGGGTTGGTTCATTTCCGTGGAATTTTTACACAGAATAATCAACCACCATTTTCTTAAGTTTCTGTGTGCAAAGCAACTACCTCTCTCCAAGGTGGGTACATCTAGGTCAACAGTAGCATCCCAAGAACGCTACAAAATTATTTAAATGTACTGTCTTTTAGGCTTCATTGTATAGAAGATATAGTGAACAGAAGGATGAATTTAGCATCCATTTTTCCCTTTGAAAAAAGCCTTATTTGCTATAAAAGTAATACATATTATGTACAACTAAAATAAAATGGTTTTTACTTTTTAGAAGGTAAATACTGTGTGCATAGTGCTTTGGATGCAGTGGACAGGAAGTACATGTTTGGGTTATAATTAGTGTTATCTAGAATTCATAAGCTCATAAAAGGGAAATGATCTTATGAGAGAGACTCTTAAACTCTCTTGCAGTTGAAGAGTCTGCTGCACACTGTCCCTGACAAATATTCATACTTAGCCTCTGCTTTAATAATGCCAAGAAAAATAGATGACTTTCTTTACTCCAGTCTTCTCCATCAAAGAGACTGTTCCTCAAAACAGCAGAGATGAAACTCAAGTCTAATATTAAATGAGAGAGCATTTTAGATGCCTTAAATGTTAAAATCTCCAGGTGGAATTAAGTTACTTTAAAATTGTTTCCGAATTTATTCTGAAGCCAGGTTCAAACAAAAAAGAAAATGCAATGTTGATTTTATTTTATTTTTTTTTAAGTAGGCTTCACACCCAGCATGGAACCCAACATGAGGCTTGAACTCATGACCCTGAGATCAAGACCTGACCTGAGATCAAGAGTCGGATGCTTAACCGACTGAGCCACCCAGGCACTCTAATTTGACTATTTTTTTAACCAAAGCAAGTTGAAGTAGATACTTATGAATTATTGGATGATGAGCCATATCCAGTTCCAATGATTACATGGGTATTTATCTAGAGGGAGTATTTTGATCCTAACTACTATTATCTGCTATGTATCAACATTGAAATACTTTTATTTAAAAATAAACACATGTAAGGACTAGAAGTTTTCTTTAGCATGAAAGGATAATGAGACTATCAGTCAGTAGTCAATATCTGAACTGAGAAGACAAAGCTAAACAATACTTACTATGATGAGGGAAAACTTTGTTGGCTAGGTATAGTCTATCTGAGCAGATGAGACCAATCTTTTATTTATATAGGGTTTTTGGGAAGTGTGGAATTTCAGGCCTGGCAAACTTTTCCCAGGCCATAATGACATCATCTGTAGAGACATGATTTGGTTGGCATTCAGGAGTGTTTACTAGAGTGAGTCTCTTTCTGATTGGCTGACGTTCAGAAGTGAGAGACTGATGGTGATTGATTGGCTTACAAAGGCAAATTGTTTTTTGGTTTTGTTTTTTATGACTACTTGTTACCATGGCTAAAGAAAAATCAGTCTGTTCTATGAGGGGACTTTAATTCTCAACATCAGATACATAGTTACTTGCGCAAAGCAGGTGTATATTGAAATATTTTGAGGTATAACTTAGAGTAAAGGAAGAAAATTTTAAGTGGACAGCTTAATAAATTTTATTCATGTATATATACTTGCATGTATATCACCCAGTTTAAGATATAGCATTTTCATCACCTCAGAATGTTTTCCAGTGTCCCTACCTAACCTATATCCCCCAGTAGCTATTCTGATTTCCATCCCCATCGATTAGTTTTGCCTGTTCTTGAATTTCATATACATAAAAGCGCACAGTATATATTATCTCATGTCCAGTTTTTTATATTCCTTTTGACATATTACATGTGAGAGTCATTCATGTGTTTGCACATGTCCAGTACTTTATTATTGTGTAGTGTTCTGTTTGTGACTGTACCACAATTCATTTGTATACACAAATAGTAATGGACATTTGCATCATTTCCAGTTTGGGAATATTATGAATAAAGCTGCACTGAACATATTTGTACATCTTATTTTATTAACAAACACTAATGTCTCTTGGGCATATGAAATTGCTATATCATTATGATTTGAGTATGTTTAGTTCTAGTAGATACTGTCAAATTGTTTTCTGAAGTGGTTGAATTGATTTGCATTCCACTAGCAATTTATGAGAGTTTCAGTTGCTTCATGTCCTTGTCAACACTTGGTATTGTCATCATTTTTATTTTAGCCATGCTTGAGGGGTGTGTGTGTGTGTGTGTGTGTGTTTATTTATCTAAAAATTTTTTTTAATGTTTATTCATTTTTCAGAGACAGAGAGACAGAGTGTGAGTGGGGAAGGCCAGAGAGAGGGAGACACAGAATCTGAAGCAGGCTCTGGGCTCTGAGCTGTCAGCACAGAGCCCACCAAGGGGCTTGAACTCATGGACCGTGAGATCATGACCTGAGCTGCAGTCAGATGCTTAACTGACTGAGCCACCCAGGAGCTCCTATATTTATTTTTAAAAAGACAAATTCTGGGGGCACCCGGCTAGCTCAATTGGAGGAAAATGCAACTCTTCATCTCAGGATCATGAGTTTGAGCCCCACGTTGGGTGTAGAGATTACTTAAGTAAATAAAACTTAAAAAAAAAAAGGCAAATTTTGAAGAAAACAAACCTAGGCTTAGTAATTTAACATGAGAAACTTAAGAATATGGAGTTACCCATGTTAATCGAGGTTTAAGCTTCCTATTAATTCTTAGTGTAAAGAAGAAATAAACATTCTTGATTTTTTTAGTTTCTTAAATAGCTTCCTAATTTAGAAAAATCTGATCTAGGAAGAATCATCCTAAAACAAAGTTACTATCGTATAGAGTTAAGAAGTTAGTTTCAATAATCTTGGATGACTCCAGGTTAATGTAAATAACTTTTTTACTGTTAGCCTTGAAAATAATTATGTTGAGTATTTTTTAGTACTTAGCATGTTCCACAACCTGTTCTCTGTTGATGATGCAGTAGTGAACAAAAAGTCCTTGCTTGAATAGAATTTAGATTTTAGTGACAGTACAGACAATGAATCAATAAATATGTAATGTCAGGTAATGATATAGAGGGAAATATGGGGTAAGAAGAGATTGCCTAGTACAGCATTATGGGAGCCTGTGGGGTTGGAGCAGAGGAGGGGCAGAGAGAGAGGGAGAGACACAGAATCTGAAGCAGGCTCCAGGCTCAGCTGTCAGCACAGAGCCTGATGTGGGGCTTGAACTCACAAGCCATGAAATCATGACTTGAGCTGAAATTGGACGCTTAACTGACTGAGCAGGTTATTTAGCTGTATCAAGGAAGACTGTTGTAAGCAGAAGGAGCATTAAGTGCAAAGGCCCTGAGGTAGGCGTGTGCCCAGTTTGTTGGACGAAGAACAAGAACATCAAGTGCTGTGAGCAAGGGATAGAATGGTTGGAGATGAGTTGGGGCTTGCAGGGAGATCATGTAGGGCCTTGTGGGCCACTTGGCTTTTATTCTGAGATGAGATACCATTAAAAGATTGGGAGCAGTAGAATTAATCTGATCCCACTAGTTATGTTCACACAAAAACCTGTACACGAATGTTCATCGACACTTTATTTGTAATAGTAAAAAGTTGGAATCATTCTCGAAGTTTTTCAACATCCTAATGGTTACACTGAGGTATGTATATACCATGGAATACAATGAAAGGAATGAACTACTGATACAGAAACTTGGATGAATCTCTAGAGATTTATGTTTAATGATAAACCAATTCCTAAAGATTGCATTTTATATGATTCTATGTATATAACATTCTTGAAATGAAAACATTTTAGAAATAGAGGGCAGATCAGGAGTTTGCCAGGAGTTAGAGAAGAAGGTGGTTTGGTCACAAAAGGGCAACAGGAGGAATGCTTGTTTTGAAACTTTTAAGTATCTTGACTGTGGTGGTGGATATACAAATCTACAAGGTGATAAAATTATATGGACCCCCCCCACACACACACACGAGTACCAGTAAAACTGGGGAAATCAGAATAAGATCAGCAGATTATATAAATGTCAATGTGCTCATTGTTGTATACATTAGTTGGGCAAAATGTTATCACTGAGGGCAACTGGAAAAAGTGTACAAGAGATCTCTGTCCTATTTTACTATTTCTTACAGCTCACCTGTGAATCTATAATTATCTCAATAAAAAACTTCGGTTAAAAAGGACAAGATTGTTCTGGCACCTTTGCAGAAGATAGACTATAGGTTGTATGGCCATTAGAGTGGGAGCATGGTTCCCAGTTAGGCTGTTGCAGTAGGCCAGGTAAGAAGTAATGACTTGAACCAGAATGGAGGCAGTGAAGATAGTATGACATAATACTTTAAAGTTAGAACCAAGAGGATTTGCTTGATGGATCAGATGTGGAATGTAAGAGTAGTCACAGTAAACACCCAAGATTTTTGGCCCAACCAACTGGAAGAATGGAGTTGTTGTTTATTAAATGGTGAAAAATACAGTAAGAGCAAGTACAGGGAAGAAAATTAGGAGTCTGTTTTGTACATTTATGTTTGAGATACGTGGTAGTCATCCAAGTAGAGCTGTTATATAGCCTGTCTGGCATTCAGGATTCGATCAGGAGGTCCAGATTGAGAATATAAATCCAAGAATTGTCAATGTGTGAAATCACCTGGGGATTGAGTATAAAGAGAGGCTGTCCAAAGAACTAAGTCCTGGGGATACTCCAACACTTAAAGATAGGAAAAATGAGGAAGAACCATCAGAGGAGAATGAGATGGCATAGCCAAAGAAGTAAAGAAATAAAGGAGGACCAAGAGAAAATAATGTCCCCAGGGCCAACTGAGGAAAGTGTTTTAAGACAAAAGGAGTGATCTATTGACAAATGCCAACAGGTCCCATAAGATGCAGGGTAAGAATTTACAATTGGATTTGACATTGTGCAGGTTATTGCTAACCAGATCAGTTTGGGTGGGGTGAATGCTGGGGACAAAAACTAGATTGGAGAAGGTTTGAGAGAATAAGAGGGAGGGGGCTAGGGACACTGAAATTTTCTTTCAAGAAGTTTTCTGTAAAGAGGAACCAAGAAATAGGGTAGTGTCTGGAAGGGGTTATGAAGTCACTTTGGGGGATATATTACAGCCTGTATGCTCATGGGCATGATCCAGGAAAGAAAGGTCACAGTTACCGGAGCAGTCATCTATAGAGAAGCAGGGATGGGATGTGGTCACAAGAGGTGAGATTGACTTTAGATAAGAGTATGGACAGTTCATCTGTAGAAGCAAAAGGGAAGGTACAGTATATGGATATAGATGTAGGTAGGGTGGTAGATGTAGCAGTGGAAGCTTAGATGTCTGCCCTCTTACAATTGTTTCTATAAATCTCAGTGAAATATTAAGATTGAGTCTTTGAGAGTGAGTGATAAATATTAAAGGTTTGAGGGAAAAGAGGCAAATAGTCATGTAAGAGAGCAGGAGAGTGACTGGACTAGGGACATGCCAAGGATTGCTAGGCATGTTAGTGGTGATAAATTTTAAATATGACCAGTCAGTATGTATGTTTTTCTCCCACTTGCTCTGCCACCCGGGTGCAGGGGAGGAGTAGGAAGAGAGTTTTACCCAGGTTTGGGGTTTTGCCAGAGGAGTTCAGAGACAGGTAGGCTCAAGGTTGTTAAAAGTTGTGGAGGGGTATAATTATTGGTAATGAGAAGGACTAAGTTACAACCATAGGGATGTCAAACTGAGGCAGGGCGAAGACTGGACCATCAGGAGAGAGAAGGTCGAGGAACTCAGAGTTGAGGTGTTGGAAGGGTCAGCTGTGTAGATCTTAAAATCGCGGGTTGCTGGGTGCCAAATTCATGACCGTCTCTTCTTTAGCAGTTTGACTCTAAGCATGGAAAATATTGGAAAGGAAATAATTTAGAGTAATTGTATAATGTTTTTTTAAGAATCATGACAAATTATTTGCTTCTTTCGTTTTTTAGATTTAGCTCTTTGCAGAAGATGATACCAGAAATGGTATTAACCAAAACACGTGCTTTGGTTTAGCATACAAATATGTTAAAGACCGTAGCCAACAGTTGTTTTATTTAGTAATTTGTAGTTGGCTTATTTATGTTATTTGTTCAGTTCATTGGTGGACATTCAAAAATTTGTCCAAAAATTATTCAACAGTTGTCATATTAGAGCAGTTCACAATGTGGATCTCAAAACCATCCTGAAAATACTAGCCAAGAAACTTTGTTTTAAAACCAGACTGAGAAATAGAGGTGACATAGAGCCATATTAAACTCTTCAGAAAAAAACAGGTATGGAACAAAAAATTAATACTAAGTATTAACTGAAAATAACATGTGAGTCATTCCTGAGTACATCTCTCTCTCTCTTTTTTTTTTTTTTTTAAAGAATAACTACTTTTAGGGTGCCTCGGTGGCTCCATCGGTTAAGCACTGACTTTGGCTCAGGTCATGATCTCGAGGTTCGTGAGTTTGAGCCCTGCGTTGGGTTCTGTGCTGACAGCTTGGAGCCTAGAGCCTGCTTCGGATTCTGTGTCTCCCTCTCTCGCTGCTCCTTACCCACTCATGCTTTGTCTCTCTCTGTCTCTCAAAAGTAAATAAACATTAAAGAATACTGTTTTTTTTTTAATGTTCATTTATTTATTTTGAGAGAGAGAGAGCACACGCACAAGTTGGGGAGGAGCAGGGAAGGAGGGAGAGAGAGAATCCCAAGCAGGCTCCACACTGTCAGTGCAGAGCCTGATGCAGGGCTCCATCTCATGAACTGTGAGAGTGATCATGACCTGAGCTGAAATCAAGTCGGATGTTTAAACAACTGAGCCACCCAGGTGCTCCTCCCTTTGTATATCTTGTCCTTACCTCTGATAACGAATCTGTGAAAAGTCCTTTTAGTTTGCTTACAAAATATGTCACACATTTATCCATTTCTCTCCATCTCCACAGCTACAACCCTACAACCATTGCTTCTCACCTAAATAGTAGAGGCCTAGAGTGGGAGAGCTTGTAGGGAGGGACCTTTTGGTCCTGACTCAAAAGTCACCTTTCAGAATGGTCTTTTTTTTTTTAAGTTTATTCATTTTTGAGAGAGAGAGAGAAAGAGCACAAGCAGGAGAGGGCCAGAGAAACGGGGGGGGGGGGGCGGGGAGAGAGAGAGAGAGAGAGAGAGAAAATCACAAGCAGACTTCACACTCCACGCTGAGCCTGATGCAGGACTCGATTCCACGACCCTGGGATCATGACCTGAGCCAAAATCGAGTCACGCTTAGCCAGCTGAGCCACCCAAGCATCCCTAGAACAGTCTTTCTGAACCATTTGAAAGTAACCTTCCTGACCCTCGTCTCACCCATAGCATTGTCCTTGGTTTTTAACTTGTAGTATCTATTGTATCTGATATTATGTTGTTCCTTTGTCATTTTTTGTCTATGTGCCACCTTCCAAGTAAATTAGAGCAAGGAACTTATCTGTCTTGTATATTGTGAATGCCTGTCGTTTGGAACAAGTCAATTCCAGGTACAGGGGATGCTCAAAAGTATTTGTTGAATGAACAGTAAATGTATTGGAAAACAAATATTCATATGGGATCTTGAGAGAAAAATTTCTGATCTGGTAGGTAACCTAGTTCAGTATCCAGGGGTCCTAGAAGAAGCCACTGAGGAAAAAATGCACAGTCTTGAGCCTGGTACATCTGAAGAGTGAGGCTTGGTGCCTCCTGAGGAGGAAACTCGTTTCTTTACCCAAAAGGAAATTTTAAAAATTTTACTTCTAATTTATTTATATTTTTTTAGTTTGTTTATTTTGAGAGCATGAGCAGGGGAGGGGCAAAGAGAGAAGGAGAGAGAATCCGAATCAGGCTCTGCACCATCAGCTTAGAGTCCGATGCAGGGCTCAAACCCATAAACTGTGAGATTATGACCTGAGCCAAAATAAAGAGTTGGAAGCCTAACTGACTGAGCCACCCAGGTGCCCCCTCCCCAATTTTTAAAAATATTTAATTAATTATTATTATTTTTTAAAGTAGGCTCCATGCCCAACGTGGGGCTTGAACTCATGACCCTGAGATCAAGAGTCACATGCTCTACCAACTGAGCCAGCCAGGCACCCCAAGAAAATCAAATTTTTAGAGCTCTGATGACTGACAATCAGATATGTTTTGTTTTGTTTTAACTGGGGTAATTAGACTGTGGAGAACTTTGAATAACAAGCCAAAATGGGTTGACATGAGGAAAGAGAAGGTGAATAATACAGAGGCTCCATAGGATTAGCAGAAGTATCAAAGACTAACTATCAGTGCTTTTTTTTTTTAAATATTTTTTTTAACGTTTATTTATTTTTGAGACAGAGAGAGACAGAGCATGAATGGGGGAGGGTCAGAGAGAGGGAGACACAGAATCTGAAACAGGCTCCAGGTTCTGAGCTGTCAGCACAGAGCCCGACGCGGGGCTCGAACTCAGGGACCGCGAGATCATGACCTGAGCCGAAGTCGGCCGCTGAACCGACTGAGCCACCCAGGCGCCCCTATCAGTGCTTTTTTAATTGCAATAAGGGGAATAGAGTTAGGGAGAAAGAAGGACACTAGATATCTGGGGGGAGGAAGGGGGAACTACCAAAAACGGGAAAGAGAGCCTGATGTATGATCCAATTCAGTCAAATTTGACTTAACTACATGCACCAGGTACTGTCCCTGGTGATGGCAAACCAGTAAGGAGGGAGATATAGGAGAGAATGTCTGCTTTTTAAGGGTCTTATTGTGTCTAGCAAGGGAGACAGACAAATGATGACTTATAATATGGGGTCATTGTTGGTTTGACATGAGATGGTTATCTTTAGGAGTTACTGGCCAGCCAGTCCATGTGTAAGATTTCACATGGTGATCCTCAGCTTTGCTTTTGTAGAAACCGGATTCTAGTAGGTGCCTAATATCTTAAAAAGTGACCCATGCTGGGGCGCCTGGGTGGCTCAGTCGGTTAAGCGTCCGACTTTGGCTCAGGTCATGATCTCACGGTTCGTGGGTTCGAGCCCCACATCAGGCTCTGTGCTGACAGCTCAGAGCCCGGAGCCTGTTTCAGATTCTGTGTCTCCCTCTCTCTATGCCCCTCCCCAACTCATGTTCTGTCTCCCTCTGTCTCAAAAATAAATAAACATTAAAAAAAATTAAAAAAAAAAAAGTGACCCATGCTAACCATGAACATACAAGAGTGGTGCATAAGCCAAAATATCAGTTTATTAATTTACAGTGAGGAAAGCTATGTGAACAGCCAAGTTTTAATTAGAAGATTACTTAGCATGGAGAAGAATAAAGGGAAGTAATGGGGTGATGTAAATGTCAAGTGATATCAAGCTTTGGTTGTCTGATGCTTCTCCATACCAGGACTGTACCTGCAGTGGGAGCTAGTCACTTTGCTGGTCAGGACACCATGCCTCCCTTGTGATTAATGAACATGGTCACAATTGTTTGATGAACTGCATTTTCTTACATCTGCATGCTTACTGCCTTCTTTAGTTATGTTACTGCCATTCTGTAGTAATTTATTCTATCTGCTTCTTTGGGAAACAATCTCTTACCATTGTATGTTGATGTTATCAGCTATACCCTTAAGTTTTGAAGATACTTAGGCATAATCTGTGGTTATAATGGAGGTATATACAAGGATAGTGGCAACATAAATAAGGAAACCATTAATACCAACAGTTAGCAAGGATGAACAACTTGAATTGTCATGCACTGAATCTTCTAGGAATATAAATTGATACAACCACTTTGAAAACAGTTTAACATTACCTAGTAAAGTTGAGTATTACCATACCCTTTCCCTAGCAATTCCATTCCTAGGTTTTAATAACTTGGAGAAACTCTTGCACATGTATACCAGGAAATAGGTAACAAGATTGTTTATAGCAGAAAAATAGAAGGGGACAACTACAAGTTCAGTCAAATGTTCATTTATACAATGACACACTCTACAAAAATGAAAATGGAAGTGCAGCTCTAAAACAGTATTCAGTGAAACAAGCAAGTCACCAAAAAATACATGCTGTATGAGTCCATTTGTATAAAATTCAAAAAAAGAACAGATCTAAAACCGTTAAGGACATGTCATGTAAGGTAAAACCAAAGAGGAAAGCAAAAGAAAGGTTAATTCTTTGGTTAATAATGGTTAAAAGAATGGTTAATTCAAAATTCAATCCAGTCGCTACTTTTTTGGGAGAAGGAGATGCAATTGGAAAGGGGAATATGCAAGTCCTTGTAATGTTCTCTTTCTGAAGCTGGATAGTGCATTCATGGGTATTCATCCTGTCATATTGTCCACAGTGTCCACTAGTGCCTTACTAGTAGGATGACTGTTAAACTTATGGCCCCTACTGGAACACCTTTGAGAGTAAAGGGAGGGGATGCTCAAAATAATTAAAATAATATTTCTTTGGAAATATTTACTAAGAAATTTGTAACCCCCAAAATAAATATATTAAACCACATTAAAAACTTTTTTATAATGATTGTCTAGACATTAAAAAAATAGCATAAGCTAAATAATTACTCTTGGTATGTGTTCATATACTTTTATCAGTTTCTTAACAGTTATCTGTCTCAAATACCATGTCATTGGTATTTTTATGAAGTGAATATTTTTTTAATGTTTATTTATTTTTGAGAGAGAGAGAGAGACACAGCATGAGCAGGGGAGGGGCAGAGAGAGCAGGAAACACAGAATATGAAGCAGGCTCCAGGCTCTGAGCTGTCAGCACAGAGCCCGATGCAGGGCTCTAACTCACAAACCATGAGATCATAACCTGAGGCAAAGTTGGACGCTTAACCAACTGAATTACCCAGGCACTCCTATGAAGGGAATATTTTTTCAAAATGTTCTTATTTTTTAATTTTTCCACCTAAAATTGCCTGCCACCTTCAAGGTTGTATTTGTTGGCTAATATATTTGAAAATGCTTATACCTTCTATTGAATCTTCTCTGCAGAGTGTTTTTTTCTTTTTTTTTTTTTGAGAGAGAGAGAGTGCGTGTGTGTGTGTGTGTGTGTGTGTGTGTGTGTGTGTGTCTTAAGCAGGTTCTATGCTGAGCGTGGAGCCCAACTTGGGGCTCAATCCCACAGCCCTGAGATCATGACCTGAGTCAAATGTTCAACCAATTGAGCCACCCAGCCACCCCCGAGTGTATTACTTTTAATTAAGAAGATACATTCTCAAGATACTTTGTGAGCTTAGTATCTTAAAGTTGGAAGTATACAGTGGAGGTTTACCAAACTTAGTAATGACAACAATGATGATAATATGTTCAAAAAAAAAAAAAAAAAACACGGAAAAAATCCGGAATAATTGCTAAGCCAAGACAGATGAGATGCCAAGTAGAACAGGTATAAGCCAAACCTGTCTTGGGCAGTTACACAAAATGCCTGCAGTTTAACATCTGCATAAGCACAGTTCTGTTAATTTGCTTGTTATTGGACCCAGGTGGCTGCTAGTCAGGGCACTAGCTGACAGACCCCTGTGGTGAATGTTCCTTTCTTCTTAAGAGATGAAAACACGTAAAAGGATCCATAAACTGTTACTGGTTTGAGAAGGAAAATATATTAGTTTAAATATTAAGTTGGAAAACCTTGGGAGAGAGGAGTAGTAAAGGGAATACATCCACATTTTGAAGTACTGAGTGTTTTGCAGCTGAGTAAAATCGAGCAAAATCTCTAAGACTAAGGATTATTTCTTGTTCACATAGGAACATTTTATGAAACAAATGATCCACATTTATGGCTAGAACTTAACAAATACTTTATTTCTACTTTGCATGTTTTGTGGAATTTATTCAAAGTATCTTTTCCTTAAAAAAAAAAAAAAAAAAAAGGTTAGAGTGGGAGAGAGCCAAAGCAATAAGAGACTCTTAAAAACTGAGAACAAACAGAGTTGATGGGGGGTGGGAGGGAGGGGAGGGTGGGTGATGGGTATTGAGGAGGGCATCTTTTGGGATGAGCACTGGGTGTTGTATGGAAACCAATTTGACAATAAATTTCATATATTGAAAAAAAAAACAAAGTATCTTTTCCTATGGAACAGTTCTGTATCTGGAAAGAGGCTGCTTATTGAGTTTTACCTCATTTGGGAAAGATTCACATGGTGAGGAAATGACAAAGGTCCTTTCCTATAATGAGACTTTGCTGACCACCTTTGCCAGTCAGTGGGTGACGTATCCCAGCATGGTTTTAAAGAAACATTTTCAGAAAGCTGTACTTTTTCCTGTAAAAACACTTTTTCAAAAAAATTTTTTGTGCCTTTTCAAAACCTATTTTTTTCCAGTGGCAAGTGGCTACTCCTCAATGGGGAGTGTATTAATATCCCCCTTTATTAATAGTGAGTCAGAAGATAATGTTCTCCTACACAATTTACAGTAAAACAAATGTGTCTTAAACATATTGTGCTTAAGCAAAGTTCTCTGGTAGCAATAATTTGAAAGTCACTGATGAGAAAATTTTTATTTTGGCACACATAATGAGTTATTTCCTCCTAAAACTAAGTTATCAGAAATTCTAAATTCTATCAAATGGTTCTTTTAATACATTTGAATAAGAGGTAAGGACACTGAATGATTCATAGACCAGGGTAATGTGTGATGGATAGAGACTATATGACACATAGAAATTACATTTCACTTAATAATAGATCTAAGTAGGTGGAGATGACTTAATATTTTAAATGTGTTTGTTTCTTCTCTCCATAGCTTTAAGAAAAAGTAGAAATCACTCCTGACTGTACTGAATAGCAAAAATTAAGTGACTTTTCCTGTACTGCAAATCATGGCACTACCATTCCGGAAGGACTTAGAAAAGTACAAGGACCTGGATGAAGATGAGCTCCTTGGAAATCTATCAGAAGTAGAACTGAAACAACTGGAAACTGTTCTCGATGATCTTGACCCTGAGGTAGGTGCTAATGAAATAACTTTTCAAACCCTTTGAAACTAAGTAACTTACTTGAGCAGTTAGCTTTTTCATGACTTTTCTCAGATACCCCTACATTTTCTCTTTATCCAAATTAATTTTTTGCCTCTTCTTAGTTCCCTCACTTCTGCCCCCACCTCTCCACTCACATGCCAATATATCCTAAACCATTTTCACCAACACCCTTATTTTCAAACATCTGAAATTTCCTGTCCTGTACGAAATCTTTTCTCTTTGGGCAGGGAGCAATGTTTTTGGTAAAATGAAGCAGATAATTAGGTCTTTGATTTATGTCAACCTCTGTGCCTCTTCAGAGCTTCTATACTATGATGGCCCTTGTGTAGAGTGTCTCTAGAAGGTTCTTTGTGACTTTAAATCCTTTTTTTTTTTTTTTTTTGAGAGAGACAGAATGTGAATGGGGGATGGGCAGACAGAGAAGGAGACACAGAATCTGAAACAGGCTCCAGGCTCTGAGCTGTCAGCATAGAGCCCAATGCGGGGCTTGAACTTGGGAATGGAGAGATCATGACCTGAGCCAAAGTCAGACACTTAACCGACTGAGCCACCCAGGCGCCCTGTGACCTTAAATCTAATTGTTACCATTCTAAAAGCTGCTGACCAAATTGAGTAAGTTTCTAGTCATTAGTAGAGTAGACCTAAGTAGATTCTCAGCAGTACTGCAGTCCATATGGAACAGACCTGAATATATGTATATACGTTTTAATTTGCAAAGCAGGGGGCGCCTGGGTGGCTTGGTCGGTTAAGCGTCCGACTTCGGCTCAGGTCATGATCTCACGGTCCGTGAGTTCGAGCCCCGCATCGGGCTCTGTGCTGACAGCTCAGAGCCTGGAGCCTGCTTCAGATTCTGTGTCTCCCTCTCTCTGCCCCTCCCCTGTTCATGCTCTGTCTCTGTCTCAAAAATAAATAAACGTTAAAAAAAAAACAAAAAAAAACTTGCAAAGTGGGTGTTATTTGTCTTATAAATTACACAAGGCTAAGGTAGAGTCCCTTAACACCTGAATTGTTATTCTCTGGTATGTACGGGGGGGGGGGGGGGGTGGGCGGGGAGTCCTTGAGGGGAGACCCCTAAGGTTATGGCTACTTACCCTGAAGGTAAGGGTCATTTGCTAGGTTTCTTCTCTTTACTACATGCTCCTTTATGCTGAGACATTGATTTTTAGTGTCTTTTAAGAATTGAGATAGAGTTTGTTTTATAAAACTATTCTTGTTACTACAACACATTTATTTCCTGCTGGAATGTTTTTGAATTTTTATTGAAAATTATCCTTTTTTCAGCATTACTTCAGCACTTCATTAATGTGTCTATACCGTAGATCAAAACCCTTAACTGTAATTGTTATCACAAGGAAAAGTTTGTGGTACTCATAAGTCTGGGGATAACCGAGGATAACAGTGCTGTTTTGATCCTGTCACAGCAGTCTCTTCTACAAACAGTTCAACCTATTTAGACCTGTTTCAATCAAGTGGTTGTATAAGTGGCAGGAGCCTAAGAGCTCATCTAGTCCAGAGTTCCTTAACCTTGACACTACTGACATTTGAAGCTGGATAATTCTTTGCTATGGGGGCTGTCCTGTGCATTGTTAAGTTGTTCAGCATCCTGGCCTCTACTCACTACATGCCAATAGCACATCCCCCTGTTTACAAATGTACCTGGGATTTTTTTTTTTTTTTTAATTAGCTCTGGTAAGATTACAGACATGGAGGAAAAAAGAGTGTATTTCTTATAGTCCCCAAGAGGGAACATGAGAAAACACCTGGTTTTGTCAGGAAGCAGAAGCAGCAAGGAGCAAGTATGGCCCAGAACCATTCTTGTGGTTTCGGAGGGAAGAAATGGGTGAGACAGGATTGGCAAGTTTGAGCAAATTTAGGATTGGATAATTTGAGTAATTTCAGTGGTCTCTGGACCACAGGAGTAGTCTCCAGTTGTCCAGTTACCTGGTCCTGGGTGATTTAGGGCAGGAGCAATAATGGTTTGCTGAGTGAGAGATAAAGGAGGTGGTTGGGATATGGGCTTCGGATTGGTTGGTTTTCATTTGGAAAGCCCAGTGCTGGGTGGAGGGCCGAGGAAGTTGTTTGCTATCCTTAGGAATTAGCCAGCCCCCATGATGGCAAAGCATCTTAAAATACAGAAAATAGAAAACATGATTAATGCTTCCTCCCCTTAGTCATGACAACCAAAAATGTTTGCAGACATTGCCACTTGTCCCCTGTGGGAGCACCTTGGTTGAGAAACATTGATCTAGCACTTGCCCTGTGTTTTATAGATAGAAAACAAAAGTTAGGTGACTTGATTCAGTTACTACAATTAAGGAAAGAACTGAGACTAGATCCCTCACTGCCTGATGGCTCCCTGGCAGAGTCTAGTGACCTTTCTGCTAAACTGCAGTGAGTACCCTATTAATACTTGCACTATGCTATACATGTGAAAACTGATGGTTTCTATTTTCTTACGTGCAAAACCATGAGGCCTGCTTCGTTTATGGGGAGGTTTGAGTTCAAACCTCTGGGTGTATTTTGCCGGTTCCTCAGCCCCAGTTGCAACTCCCCCAACCTCAGATACTGTTAGTTGAGACTGGAAGAACGATGTTTATTGACAGCATGCCGCTTGTGGGTAAAGTTTTGGGCAAGAGTGCCAGTGAAAGATGAGGTATGAAAAGAGTGCAAGGGTAGTAGTGTCCACTTCTGGCAGAGAAAAGCCGCTGTAACTTACAAATCTCAGAAGATAAGAGAAGGGCAGATAGAGGTTGTATATGGTTCCTTGTTACATTTTGGAGGGCTGTTTTACTTTCCATATGCTGCATTCAGTATATTTATTTGCCAACCTACTGCATTTTCTCAAAACATCTATCTCTACAAGACAGCCAGCCAGCCTAGGCAAAAGCTAATTTTTTTTAAAATTATTTCCAAGGCTTGGAGTATATATCATTACAACAAAATTGTACTGTGAGGAAGAAACATACTTTTTAGTGGCAGTCATTTTAATGAGATCTTTACCTGTTATAAAATAATTATGATCTAGTAACTTGAGTAAAGTATACTCCTAATAAAGCATGGTTGATGAGTTTATAGCCTCCAAAGCCAGTTACCTGTCACTTATTTTGTGTTCAAAAATGTATTTAAGGAGCCAGGATTCCAGCTAATGTATCATTTAAAACCTATGTTTCGGGGCACCTGGGTGGGTCAATTCGTTGAGCATCCGAGAGGTTGGCTCAGGTCACGATCTCACTGTGAGTTCGAGCCCTGCGTTGGCTTTGTGCAGACAGCTCAGAGCCTGGAGCCTGCTTCGGAATCTGTCTCCCTCTTTCTCTCTGCCCCTCTCCCACTTGTGCTGTTTGTCTGTCTGTCTGTCTGTCTGTCTGTCTGTCTTTCTCTCTCTAAAAAATAAACATTAAAAAATTACAAAAAAAAAAAAACCAAACAACCTATGTTTCACATGATTTTGACCTGGCAGGTGGAATAGTGCAACTCCATTACTACCCCCATGAAAGAGCAGTAGGTATTATTGATGGTGATGGGAAGTAACTTTGATTAATTTGCCTTAATGAGCATTTTTCTTTAAAAGTGTTCTCAAATCTTTATTCAGTAAATATTTGGGGAGCAACCAATAGATTCCGGTACTATGCTAGGCTTAAGGTTATAAGAGTAAGCAAAACAAATGTGGTCTTTGCCCTCATGATGCAGATTGGTAGGAGTGGGGGAGGTAGGCATTAATCAAATAATCGTACCATATTAGTATAAGAGCATATAATGGGAGGTTAAGAAAAGCCTCTTTGGGGGAATGGAGCTGCATCTTAAAAATGACTAGCAAAAAATGGTGGACAGAGCATTCTAGAGAAGGTCTTTGGTAGAACGAAGTGTGTGGCAGGCACAGGGGAGGAACTAGGGCTAGTGTGGCTAGAATGAGGAGGGTATGTGAGGTGAGGCTAAGGTAAGAGATAATGGAATGGGAATGAGGGATGATGTGATCCAGGGAAACCATTCGGGAAGTTAGTATAATATTCCCTGCCAGCTTGATCATAGCTTGGACCAAAGTAATGTTGTTGGAGACAGAGAGAAGTAAATAGACAAATGAGTTTTTTAGGAAGTAAAAATGGGTAGGATTCTTCATGCATAGTTCTCAATTTCCGAGTTGGTGGTAGAAGTCTTGTTTCTTTATTATCTTCTTGTAGACAATTTTGCATTACAAAACGCATTCTTAGTGCAGGGTTAGGAACAGACCTCCTTTGTATTTCATATTTATAGATGACCTTTCTGTATAATGCATACCATTACATGAGGAGACCACAAAGGTGAATTTTATGAAAATTATTATGGATCTCAGCAAATGGCCACAGTTGAAGTGCTGTATTTTCTAGTTATAAAATGTATATTCCCTATTATCTATATAAGATCTCCCTTTATAATGAAAATTATCTTATAACATCCATGAGATTCAGCATTATGGAAGGTGTTGGCAAAAGAAGGCTGGCCCTTTTGTGTGACTTACTGGGCTGCCTTCCATTTCTAAAGCAAAGAATATCTAGGAACAGTGAGACAAGGCAGTATCACCTCTTTGCCTTTCTTTCTTCTTTTTTATTATTATTATTATTTTTTTTTTGAGGGCAAGAGAGAGCATGAACAGGGGAGGGGTAGAGAGAGAGGGAGACACAGAAACAGAAGCTTCCTCCAGGCTCTTAGCTGTCAGCACAGAGCCCAACGTGGGGCTGGAACTCACAGACCAAGAGATCATGATCATGACCTGGGTTGAAGTCAGACACTTAACTGACTGAGCCACGTAGGCACCCCCCTTTTTTTTTATCAGAATTTTTTAAATGTTTATTTATTTTTGAGACAGCACAAGCGGGGGCGGGGGCAGAGAGTGAGAGGGAGACACAGAATCTGAAGTAGTCTTCAGGCTCTGAGCTGTCAGCACAAAGCCCGAAGCGGGGCTCGAACTCACAAACTGCAAGATCATGACCTGAGCTGAAGTCAGAGGCTTAACTGACTGAGCTACCCAGGTGCCCCACCTCTTGCCTTTCGATGAGCAAAAGGATGGAGCTCACATTGTCTAATCGCCACTTGCTATTCCTGGACTTAGTGAAAATTCAGAGTAGGAACTACAAGAGACAACTTTAATCCATGACCTTGCACCCCTTCCCCACTCTCAGTCCCTCCATGCTCTCAAAAAGATTGTACCCACATGGAACCCCAGAGATATAGCTCTTGTTAGGAGGACATCCATGTGCCTTGGTGCGTGAGTAGCAATGACGGTGGTTGCTGCAGTACATCCTAGTGCTGATGTACATCTATCCATACATTTAACCTTTCACATTAATGTTCTGATATCCTACTGTATGGAATGCATGTGTTTATATGAAAAAGCCTTTACCACGAAATAGAAGTCGTTATGAAGGAATATGATGTATATATCATTTAGAATTCTTTTGTAATAGAATTATTTTCTGTATATGCTTATATGCTGAGCAGTTGTTAATCATTAAGAAAACTATTTTTTATTACCATGCAGGACATTTAAAAAGTAAGGAGTGTTTCCTTCTAGTAGAACTTTCTGAAGAAAATGTTTATGTGCTTATTTTAATAATGGAAGTGAATTCTACCTAATAAAGAAAACTTTGTGTACAACACTTTTACGTTGCTGCCCTAAAATGAAACATTTAATGCCAGTATCACATTCTGGTCTATAAGTCTTTCTTAAATGGGTGATCTGTGGAAGCATATAATGTTGGCATTCTTGGTGGTCATAATGGCTGATTCATTCTCTTTGGCAGAATGCCCTTCTGCCTGCAGGGTTCCGGCAGAAGAACCAGACGTCAAAGTCCGCCACAGGGCCATTTGATAGAGAACACCTCCTTTCATACCTGGAGAAGGAGGCATTGGAGCATAAGGACAGGGAAGACTATGTGCCCTACACTGGAGAAAAAAAAGGTAAACTTTGAAGTCATTATTCGATAGCATTTGATTTTTCTTTTTATAGGTAAGGTAGGTCTGGAGAAATAATGTTTTTAGAGATGCATCTGACACTGTTGACTTAGAAACTTGTCAGGTAATCTGGCACTTCATTTGCATTTTTCATCAACTTGGCCAGTAAGTTCCTTCTGAATGATTTCTGAGATTTTATTATACAGTGATTTTATATAACACTCTAGTGTGCTGAGGTAAACATTTTAATTCACTAGTATATTTCAGAATGGAAATGATGTCAAAGCAGTGCTCTGTTCTAACTCCTGTCTTTAAGGAGAACTGTCATAAAATAATTCAGGCCATATTTTCAAAGACTCTTTTTAAAGGAGTCTTCCTTAGTAATTCATAGTTATAATTCCTACAACCTTCCTTAGTAATTCATAGTTATAATTGTCAGTGCTTCATAACCATTACTTTCAGGAGAGTTTTCTAGTTTTCTTAGTAATTCATAGTTATAATTCCTACAGCCTTCCTTAGTAATTCATAGTTATAATTGTCAGTGCTTCATAACCATTACTTTCAGGAGAGTTTTCTAGTCCAGGCCCCTCCCATTGCAGAGTTTGACCTTAGGTAGCCTCAGTGGAGACTGAGTATAGCCATATATTTTAAAGTTCTATATATAACACAACATGAAGTAGATTAAGCTACTCAGCTTTCAGTGCGTGTTGGCCTGCAGAGCCAGAGTCTGCTTGCACCCTTGTTGAGGAGATCATGTGTGGAATACTGGCGAATGGTGGCAGCGGTTGCAGGATCTGCAGATTACCTCTTCCAGGCACTGTTTTTACACCTGAATCCTTAGTAATCCAGACAGGAAGAAGGTTAGAGCATAGTGCTTTCTTCTAGTTAGGCTTTAGCTTTTTACTTGGGAAGGAAGCCCTTCTCAGGAATTTGGCCACAGCTCTGTCACGTGGCTACCCCTTAGTGGCAAGGGAAACTTGAAAATTCATTTTAGCATTCTAGCCTCTGTAACAGAGGAAGGCTAGTGAATGATTTTTGAGTGGGTAATTCACGAGGTCTTCATTAAACCTTTTTAAAATTATCTGTCATCCCCAACTCATTTGCTCTTTCACTAGTTTATCTAGTTCAGCCCTTTATCTCTAGTTCAGCATCGTTATCTTAGCTGCTTGTATTAGAGTTCTCTAGAGAAACAGAAACAGAACCAAAAGGCTCTGTGTTGGGGAGGGGGTGAGATTTATTTTAAGGTATTGGCACGTGTGGTTATGGAGGCTTATTAAGTTTGAAATCTGCAGGATAGGCCGACAGCCTAGAGACCTAGGGAAGAGTTGCAGTTCAAGTCCAAGGGCAGTCTGCCAGCAGAATTCCTTCTTGCTCAGAGACGATCAGTCTTTGTTCTGTTAAGCCCTTCAGCTGATTGGATGAGGCTCACCACATATGGCTTTACTCAAAGTCCACTGATTTAAATGTCAGTCTCATTCAAAAACACCTTCACAGAAACACCCAGGATAATATTTGACCAATTATCTGGGCACCATGCCCAGCCAAATTGGCTCATAACATTAACCATCACACTACTGTTAGAGATGGGAATGTCTTGTCCTCAAATGTTTAGGGCCAGAAAAAGGATTGAAAACCAATACATAGTTTTAAAGTATGGAGAATCACAGAGATGAACAAAAATGTCAGTTCCTTTGTGTTTATAACAGAAAAGACTACTGGTTATGCTTTCATCCAGACAGCCATACCTATAACGTCACAGTGTTTATAGCTTCAATCCTATTTATACAGGAGAGTATGAGTCTATGAGAATAAACATTGGTTGATCACATTTTACTGTTATGTGTGTTTTAGATGGACTCAAATGGAGGTAGAAATGGAGGGAGAGATATGGGAAGAGAGATGGCAGAAAAAAATAAGGAATTTGAGGACAAAAAGAGAAAATAAGAGATGTGAAAGAGCCGTGTTTGTCCTAAATTGACCCAGGAAGCTTCCCAGTATGCTCTTGTTTCATAATCTCCAGTTGCCTAGGGAAAGATCTTGGAGGATTAGAGGGAGTAGGAAAGAAGGTAGAGAAGAATTGTGGAAAACAAGAAAATATCAGAGGGGAGAAATGCTAGAGGCGAGGAATATGGGTGGCAAGGAAAAAAAAATGATGTATCTTCCTTCAGCTGGAGTGTATAATAATTTTGTTTCTTTTTATAACTTATTTATTTATTTTTGGTTTTTTTTTTTATGTTTGCTTTTGAGAGAGAGAGAGACAGAGCATGAGTGGGGGAGGGTTAGAGAGAGAGACACACACCCAGAATCCGAAGCAGGCTCCAGGCTCTGAGGTGTCAGCACAGAGCCAGACACAGGCTCCAGCCACAGACTGCGAGATCATGACCTGAACTGAGGCGGATGCTTAACTGACTGAGCCACCTAGGTGCCCCTATTTTATTTTTTTAAGTTTATTTATTTTATTTTGAGAGAGAGAGAGATTGTCCCAAACAGGCTTTGCGCTGTCAGCACAGAGCCGGATGTGTGACTTGAACTTATAAACCATGAGATCATGACCTGAGCAGAAATCAAGAAGAGTTGGATGCTTACCTGACTGAGCCACCCAGGTGCCCCTAAAATTGTATATATTTTTTAAGATTTTATTATTATTTTTTTAATGTTTATTTATTTTGAGAGATTGAGCAAAGGAGGGGCAGAGAGAGGGAGACTGAGCAGCCAAAGCTTACAGTGCAGAGCCCTGTGTGGGGCTTTAACTCACAAACCGTGAGATCATGACCTGAGCTAAAGTCGGATGCTCACCCAACAGAGCCACCCAGGCACCCCATTTTCTAACTTCTAAAAATTTTTATCTCATTTATTACACTTTGGATGGGTATGAAGTAAACAGAAGTAGTTGAGTTAAAAAGCAGGTAATTTTGCATTCATAGTCAGTTTTTATAATACATTCACTATTTTTACTGCTTCTTGTAGCTTTGTTGAATACTATTTATGGGCAGCTATGATGCAATGACTAAGACTAGCATTTTTAAAAATAATGAACTTTTTCCTGAAGCGTAACATGCTTACAGAAAATGCACAAATCAGAAGGTTATAGCTTGGTTGATTATATAGTGAGCACTGCCATGTAGTCGCTACCCGGCTTCTTCCCACTTTTCTCTTTGTTTTTGGAGGTAACCACCATCCTAGCTTCTTTCTATCTTTGTTTCTGCACATGTGCAAGTAAGGTGGGGGAGGAGGGAGAGGGAGGGACAGAATCCAAAGGAGGCTCCATACTCAGCATGGAGCCCACCACAGGACTCAGTCTCACAACTGTGAGATCATGACCTGAGCTGAAATCAAGAGTCGGACACTTAACCGACTGAGCCACCCAGGTGCCCCAACCATCCTAGCTTCTAATACAATAAATTAGTTATGCCTGTTTTGAAATTTATGTAAAAGGCATCATACAGGCTGAATATCTGCTTTGCCTCATTCATGCAGTTTTTGTGTGGACCAGATTTGTTAATGGGTATAGTGAAATCACCATAAAAATCCTTTATGGTGTAGTCATTTTATTTTATTTTTTTTTAAGACTGTGAGTGGGGGGAGGGGCAGAGAGAGAGAGAGAAAGAATATGAATCCTAAGCGGGCACCATGTTGTTAGCATGGAGCCCAATGTGGGACTGCAACTCATAACAGTGAGATCATAAACTGAGCTGAAATCAAGAGTTGGATGCTTAACCAGCTGAGCCACCCAGGTGCCTCTGTGGTGGTGTAGTCATTTTAAAGGATCGTAAGTGTGATGTTATTACCAAACAAGGGACTTTAATTTCTGTCATGGAGAAGTGGTCCAGAACCACAGAAATGAGGTTTGAATTTCAGGAATCCATGTGATGGAAGCAAATACTACCACCCTAGACTGGGTGGGTCAAGTCTTAGAAGCCATGTTACAGTGTCGTAGACCTGGAGAAGCACAAATTAGTCTTCAACAACTGGGAGACTTTCGTTGTAGAGCTCTACTTTGAAATACTGTAGAGCTAAAAGCCAGCTCATGTTCTCTAATCTACCCTAGGCTCTCATCCTTAAATCAGTTAGCTTTAGTTATCCTTAGTCACTAATATGCCTTCCTTTCTTTGGGTCTCATCCTCAAGATCTTGATCACATTCTAGAAGATCCTGAGAATAATTCATCTACATCTTATTAGCATACCTTCCAACTGAGCTAAATGTGAATCGCCTTCTTAGCTCTGAACATCCCAAAGCTTTTCTTTCTTTTTAAGGTGTATGTTTTTTTAAGATTTTTAAGATGCCTCTCCTATGACTTTTTATCCTAAATACCTAGATTGAGTCCCAAATTTCTTAATAGCTTATTTCATAGGAGATAGATTTTCAGATTGAGGATGCTTTTAGGCAGTAGAGGTTCTCCTGGTTCTTTATTTTAAAAAAGTTTGCAAACCTGTTAAGGCAAGCATTTTACTTTTTTGTGTACTTGGACTAGTTAGAACATGTAAAATCTGCCATTAATCTCTAAACTTAAAAAAAAAATTTTTTTTACACTGAGATGCTATGTTGCAGAATTCAGTGCCCAATGACAGTATTAGCTGTCTTTGCCAGTGCATGTTATAGCAATGTCCATTAGTTCCAAGTTATGTGCCAAAATCACACAGTGATCTCACATTGTAATTATTGTCAAAGATTGAAAAAGATGACCACTCATTTTTTTAAGCAAAAAATTGGGAACCACTAAAAGGATTATCCAATCATTAAAGTTGACTGCTTCTCCTATTCTGAGACTAATTAAATGATTAATTATACTTGTTCACTGAAAGACACGCCCTCTTTGTGGAGGTAAAATTACACAGAATTGGTGTGACCAAAGGGAATCAACGTAAAACTGAAAATTGGACATTTCAGGATTTTTTCTTTGGACAGAAACTGTATACTCATGCCAAATTTTGTTTTTCTAGATCATCTCAAAATGGTTTGTTTTTTGGTTTTTGTTTGTTTTTGTTTTGTGTTTTGTGTGTGTGTGTGTGTGTGTGTGTGTTTTGAGAGAGAGAGCAAGCACAGGTGGGATAGGGGCAGAGAGAGAGGGAGAGAGGGATAATCCCAAGCAGGCTCCATACTGTCAGTGCAGAGCTCACTGCAGGGCTTGAATTCACAAACTGTGAGATAATGACCCGAGCCAAAATCAAGAGTCTGAGACTTAACCAACTGAGCCACCCAGGCACCCCTCAAAATGTTTTAAAAAGACATCACAGACTAAAAAGGATTCTTGAGAGTGGTTATATATAGATAAATGAGTAATTTTATTTTGTGATCTGGGAAATGTTTAAAATTGTACATTTTACAAATTGAAAGTGTATGCCAACGTCTGAGAAGAAGAAATTAATCCTGGATGCATTTTGGGGAACATTTTGTGTCCTACACTAGTAAATGTTCTGCTTTTAATAGTGTAGTTTTTTTTTTTTTTTAATGTTTGTTTATTTTTGAGAGAGAGAGTGTGAGTGGGGGAGGAGCAGAGAGAGAGGGAGACACAGAATCTGAAGCAGGCTCCAGGCTCTGAGCTGTCAGCACAGAGCCCGATGCGAGGCTCAAACTCAGGAACCGTGAGATCATGACCTGAGCTGAAGTCCGATGCTTACCGACTGAGCCACCCGGCGCCCCAATAGTGTAGTTTTATTAATAGCAAAACGAAGGTATTAAGCAGCTAGTAAGGGATAGCTGACAAAAGATGTATTAAGGATTGTTTTTAAGTGCATCATTACAGTAGAATTCACAGTATGCATATATGCATCTGTTAAATTCATCTAAATCTAATAAGCTCGTGCTAGGTATGATACGGTAACAAGTAATCTTGGCAAGTATTAAAGAAAATGCCTTTCTTACGAGTCTACTGTGTTCAAAATGTTGAGAAACTAAGCACCTAAGAAAATTTAAACAACATTCCAATATTCATTCCTTTTACTTAAAAACATAATATTAAAATGTTTGGAAGCTTTTTACCTCTTTTTCCTTGAAATTCTACAAAACACGTAACTGTGGTAGAGACCAAGACAAGGGTGAAGGAGAGTGTTCATCCTATTCTTTCTCATTCCTGAGAACAGTGAAAATGCAGAGTGCTGGCTATATAGCTGATTAGCATTTCCCATTATATTTTTACGTATCTTGAATATTCTGTCTCCAGGATAGATAAGGCATAGATCTTCGCCATGAATTTGGCTCCTGGAGAACTAATTTGCCCTACTCTTTAATATTTCTTACCGACTCTCATTTTGCTTTTCTTTGCCAGGAGTCTTCCTCTGCATTTCTAGTATCACCCTTCACCCTTACCTAGCTTGAGTTTTGTCCCCCAAGTGTCCCTTATTTTACAGATGAACCAGAGCCATGCTGCACCTTGTATACTACATTCAGGTGCACCGGAGAATTCCCTTTGAGCCACTGACTCACCCAGATGGGGCTCCTCCATTCCTCACAGAGCCTCCTGTTCTCCCTGTTGGCTCTTAGGGAAGAGCCATCTACGCTTTTTGTTGTTTTTCCTTCCCCTCCCTGAGAAAGGAATGCCCTTGGGTTTTAGTGTCACAAATCCCACCGGGCCCTACCTTTCCCTGCTTGTTACTAAAGGTGAATTTAACCTTATTGTTTTAAACTAAAAACTTCTCATACGCTTTCCAAGTTCTTTATTCATAATTATATCAGCTTTCCGGGAAACTTATTGTAGTTACTCTTACACTAAAAGAGGCTTCCCTCACCTTGCTGCATACATGATTTCTTTGGAGAAAAGGCAGACCTCATCCCTTTATAAACCAAAAAGATCATGATTATAACCTGCCTGAATCAACAGGCTTACGTAACTGCCAGTGGGTAATTCGTTGCCACTAATTTGAAGATAAAGATGGGCTCTTACTTTTGTATGCATGTCTTATAAATCTAAACTTCCCTTATATGCACATATATAAAGTGGTCATCACCGACACTGTATAAAGTTCTCTTCCCCACCAATGAAGCTGGTATTTGAAATGGGCTGCTTAAGTTTAGTAACACAGACTGGTGTCTCCTTTTCAGACCAAGCACTCTGTCTTTTTGAATGATTTACTCATTATTCCTTTGGGGTCAGGAGTTAGCCAGATGGATCGTTCGTCGCTCATATTAAGACCTCGTTTTATGGAAACTTTCCTCTGGGTAACCATACCCAGGGAATGCATATTCCTTTCCCTCCAACATTTAGTGTATAATTTACATACTATATAGAATACTGTAATTAATTGTTCCAGAATCATATACTATGCAGCTCTGTTACTAGTTTTTGTTCATTTAGGGATTGGTAAGTCCTCCTGATGAAATGACCATTTTGTCACTATGACGTGATCTTCCTTACCCCTGGTAAAGTATTCTTTACTCTGGTATTCTTTTACCCCTGGTAAAGTATTCTTTACTCTGAAATCTACATTGTCTTATATTAATATAGCCAATCTTACTTTCTTTTCGTTAGTGCTAGTATGGAATATCTTTTCTGTTGTCTCATCAGTTCTTTGTTCCCTTTTTCCTCCTTTCCCCCCCATATCTTCCATGTCTCTGCTTAACTTTTTGAATATATGGAATATAATTATAATAACAGTTTTAATATCCTTACTTGCTAATTTTACATCTGTCATTAATAAGTCAGTTATATTGGATTATTTTTCCTAGCTTATGGATGGAATTTTCCTGCTTCTTACATTCTGGTTATTTTTTTAATTGGATTTAGACATTATGAATTTTAACTTGTCGGGTGCTGGATATTTTGGTTTCCCTGTAAATATTCTTGAATTTCTTTCTGGGACATGATTAAGTCACTTGGAAACAGTTTGATTTTTAGGGACTTGTTTTTAAGATTTGTTGGATGAGACTGGAGCAGTATTCATTCAGTCTAGGGCTAAATTTTTCTCCACTGAAGGAACTTCTGAGCTGCTTACCCAATGCTCTATGAATGATGAGGTTTTATAGTCTGGTTGCTGGGAACACGTCTTACTCTCAGCCCTGCATGAGAACAGGCACTATTATCTGTACTTTTTTCAGGTGTTTTTTCCTTGGCCCCAAGTAGTTCCATCACACACATGTGCTGAGTACTGCTCTGCTGGGTATGAAAAGGCAGCCCTCTGCAGAGCTCCAGAGCTCCAGTTCTGTGCAACTCTCTCCTCTCTGGGATTCTTTCTTGCACATGCACAGCCACTTTGGTCTTTCTGGACCTCAGCTCTGTCTCCTCGGTTCAGAACGTTCTCCCAGCCCTGCCTGGGTTCCCGCTCCCTGTGCTGCAGCTAGACACTTTCTCCAGGCAGGAAGCTGAGCAGTCACAGGGCTTCCTTTGTTTCTTATCTCTCTGGGATCGCTTCCCTTGGTTGTGTGATGATTATTAGTATCTTGAAAACTTCTTTCACATATCTTGTCCATTTTGGGGTTTCAGGCATGTGGGTAAATCCTGTCTTTATTATTTCATTTTGGCCACAGATGGAAGTCTCTAGAATTCTATCTCCCCAAAATAAAGATCTCTTACTTTCCATACAGTGTCTTTCTAGCTCATTATCTAGTGTATACAAACTCACTAAACATTTGTTGAATAAATGAGCATTTATTGCAGTATTGAGTAAGTTCATGTGTCTTTGGGTGAAACTAAAAATGCCTTTCCAGGATCTGCCCTTCATTCTTGAGTTTGGTTGATTTGAAGTTTATGTGCATCTGATCAAAAGGTGGCCTAATTGCCTGGAATCTGTTCTGGAACTGGTAGCTTTTAAACAAACACTAAAATTAGCTAGCTAGGGGCCTTTCACCTCTGTAGAAATGAAATAAATAGGAGCCATCTCTGTTTCTTTTTATTATACCTTATATATACTCAGCAAGGCTGGGAGCTATGACTAAGATAATTTCTTTACATTTGTGGTAGCTGTAACTTGCTATCACAGCAAAAGAGAAGAGATGAGGACTAGTGAAGAAAGGTCCCGGCAATAAAATTGTTAACATGGTTAACAGTATCTCTTACTGATGGGTGACAAAAACAAGGGTCTTGGCAAGATCGTCCCTTTTTTTTTTTTCCCTCTTGGCACAAACATGAGTTTGGGTAAGTGCCATGCATTTAAATCACTATTACATGAATTCTTATCTTGGTTTCTTCTATTTCCTTAGCTGTCATTTGTAGTTACATAAACATTACTGAACTGTTCTAACATTAGCAACCAAGAGTCATAGCTCTGTTTTTGTTTGTTTTGTTTCATTTGGGGGTTGGGGGGGCATGTCATTTCATACTTGTCTGAGAGATGTTTTCTGACCTAGTCATTGTTTATTGTCTTATTTTGCCTCAGTATAAAGAATTGTCATTTCAGTTTTTTAAAAATTGCAGTTTTAGACTTTGTTACGTTAAATAAAGAAATTAAAGTCACTTAGATAGAGTTATAAGTTAGGGCTTTTTTGACCATATTTCAAGGAGAGGAAAAACAATTAGATTAGTCCAGGGTAACTCATACTAATCTTTTCAGAACTATAATCATCCAGATTAGTGGTTATCAATTTAAATAAGTAATTATCAGAATCGCTTAGGGAACTTTCTCAGAAATACCATGCATAACCAGTTTCCATTCCCTGAAGTTTAAGAACCACTGATAAAGATACTTGGAGCTTTATGTTTTTTAATCTTATTGGGTTGTTAGTTTGTCTTGGAAAACTGTCTCTATCTCTCTCTGTCTCTCTGTCTCTGTCTCTCTCTCTCTCTCTCTCACACACACACACACACACACACACACACACACATGCACACACACATACATGCACACACATGCAAGAAATTCCAGGGGAAATAAGAATAAAGAATTAATGTGTTGGGGCGCCTGGGTGCCTCAGTTGGTTGAGCGTCCGACTTCAGCTCAGGTCATGGTCTCACGGTTCGTGGGTTCGAGCCCCACATCGGGCTCTGTGCTGGCAGCTCAGAATCTGGAGCCTGCTTCAGATTCTGTGTTTCCCTCTCTTTGCTCCTCCCCCACTCATGCTCTATCTCTCTCTCAAAAATAAATAAACATTAAAAAAAATTAAAAAAGAATTAACGTGTCTATTATGTTTATTATATACCAGTTCCTTTATATATATTAAATCATTTTATCAGAATGAGATGGAGAATTCTTTAAAGAAATAATCCATGATTTGAAAAAACACAAAGGAATCAAGATAACCATAATAAAGTAGAATACTAATAAGTTTAAAATTTTTTTTAAAAGCAGTATCAAATTTGTTGTGCATTTCCTTACTCTGCAAAAAACACCACCATACAAAATACCTATCATTTCACTCATCTTGCACGATTTTGGGGCGCAAACCAAACTAACCATTATAAAGATCTATTATATTTGTCAGCATCTCATGGTCATTAAGATTTTTAACTTAAGTCTAACTGATGAAAGACTAAATTAGGACACATGTTAAGAAAGGCATTTCCTGTTTTATGGGATCGAAGCAGTGTGCTAATGTATTTCTCAGAAAACAGCTGATTTTGATTAAGAAGTACAAACCTGCTGTATGACTCAGTACGTCTCAGAAAATTATCTTTTTTCCTTTACGTTTTAGGGGGTGAATATAAGTTTACTCAGGCAGACAGAAAACCTATATTTAATACATTTTTTGAATGTCTTTATTAAGTATGCATCATAAAATTTCCCATTTGGAGTATACAGTTTAATGACTTCTGGTGTATTTGCAGAGTTGTGCAACTATCACCACAGTCTTCAGGTTAGGACATTTTCATCACCCAAAAAGAAACCATGTATGTATCCATGAGTAGTCAGTCTTCATTCCTCACTCTATTCCCAGCCCTAGGAAACCACTTATCTACTTAATTTCTCTGGTGCTTATACTACCATATCTAAAAATCCTTTGCCTAACTCGAGGTCATGGAGATTTAGTCTTACTGCTTTTTTTTTTTTTTTTTTGGAAAGAGAGAGGGAGAGAGAGAGAATGAACCCACACAAGTGGGGGAGGGGGCGGGAGGGAGGGAGAGAATCTTAAGCAAGCATGATGCTCAGTGCAGAGCCCAACACGGGACTCGATCTCATGACTCTGAGATCATGATCTGAGCTGAAATCAAGAGTCACATGCTTAACTGACTGAGCCACCCAGGTACCCTTCTTATCACTGTTTCTATGATTGTTAGAGTTTTAGGTCTTACATCTAGGTCTGTAATCCACTTTGAATTAATATGGTAATTAACATATGGTAAGTATGACATAGGGGATTGACTTCATTATTTTGCAAGTAGTTATCCAGTTCTCCCAGCATCATTTACAGTTCTTTCTCCATTGAATTGCCTTGGTACCCTTACAGACTTCAATTGACCATTAACAAAAAGGGTTTATTTCTGGACACTCAACTTCTATTCCATTGATCCAGATGTCTTTCCTTATGCACCATAACACTGTTGATTACAGTAGTTTTATATTAAGTTTTGAAATTGGGATGTGTAAGTCCTTCAGTTTTGTCCTTCAGTTTTGTTCTTCTCTTTCAAGGTTACTTGGCAGTCCTAGGTCTCTTGGATTTCCATATGAATTTTAGCATCACCTTGTCATTTTCTGTAAAAAAGTCAGCTGAGATTTTGAAAGGGAGTGTTTAAGTCTATAAATTAATTTGGGGGGATCTCCTTAGGTTTTGTACTCATAATATTAAACTTCATTTCTGCCTAGCTTATTTTCTTATGAAGTTAAATTTCCTTACTGTTACTTTTCTATAATGAGATTTTGTAAAAATGCATTAAAATACAAGTCTTACAGGGTTAATGTTAAGCTAACCATGAAGGAATATGAAGTACTTAATTTTTATACTGTTAAAAACAATATCGTATAGACTAAATACCTCTACAACAAAAATCTCTATATACAGAGAATTTATTATAAAGAGGAGCACCAGCTGAGGTACCAAACTGTTTCAGAGCTGTATAAAATAGAAAAATTGTATATCACAGGAAAATTTCCATAAGCCCTCAAAATTTTGTTGTTTAGCTTTGTTGTTTTTTTTATGATGAGATTAATTTTGTATTTATAAGTTTGGCAAAAGTTTATGGGAAAATTAGATATGAATAATGCCTCTATGGAATGTAGATGAGGATTACAAAAATAAACATTTTAGATTTTTATAATGCTTTAAATTCCGTTGGTCCCTAGAATAAGACATGGGCAGCTATTTGATAGTTTGTGTAGTTTTGTTTCATAAGTGAATACCATAATCCAGTGGTTCTCAACCTTGACTGCTATGCATTAAGGTCCCTAGAGAGTTTATAAAAATCCAGATGTCTCACACACCAGACCAATTAAACCAGAATCTCTGGGACTTGGACATCACAATTTTTTAAAGTTCCACAGGTGAATCCAGTGTGCAGCCAATCTTTAGAAGCCCCTCCCATAGACAGTTGAAAATGTAGTGAGACTAAGCTCAGGAAAATGTAATTATCCTGAAATGGCAATTAAAGGCATGAATGGTATGCTACTTTAAGTATACTATCAACCACTGAGAAAAGTGCTATGGAATTATCAGGATGTAATGATTTGGATTTGCCTTTGTCTGTGAACCAATAATAAAAGATTGTCTAATCAGAATTCCAAAATTTGGTACTAACATGATCAGTTATGGATGCCATTATATATTTGAGGTATTTGTTTGAGGGGAAAAGTCTACTGTTAAAAAGTTAATTTGAAAGCTACCAGTTTAGGGGCGCCTGGATGGCTCAGTCAGTTAAGTGTCTGACTTCAGCTCAGGTCACGATCTTGTGGTTCGTGAGTTTGAGCCCGCATCGGGCTCTGTGCTGACCGCTCAGAGCCTGGAGCCTGTTTCGTATTCTGTGTCTCCCTCTCTCTGCCCTTTGTCTGCTTACACTCTGTCTCTAGCTCTCTCTCAGAAATAAACGTTAAAAAAAATTTTTTTTAAGTGAAAGCCACCAGTTTATTGGAAGAAACACTTTAGTATTAACTCTGCTGTGTAAGTTATTTAAGTTAGACTTTATAAAATGAGGTGATTGAACTGGAGGTGGTCACCAAATTATTTATTCAATAGATTGTCTTGCCCACTTTGTGCCAGGCAAGGATACAGGGATAAAGAGAACATAAACCATGCCCCTGAAAAGCTCACAGAAGGCAGACAAATATGCAGAATGTGTCTGTGTAGCTATAGCGAAATGTTCAGGGAATCCAGGGAGCACAGAGGTGTACTTCAGCTGGTCCAATATTGGAATACAGTCTGTAGTTGCCTATTAAGTAACAATGCAAAAATCCCTTCATTCTTACTGGCACAACCTGTCTCTGAAATAGACTGAAAATGCCACCTTTGCAACTGGACATACGACCATTGCTGGTCGGTGACACCAGAGGAGAAATCTGGACAATTTTCCTTATAAACATTATAAAAAGTTTTCTTTATAAAAATTGACAATTGTGCCCTTCCTTCCTGTCCTGACCTTGTTGCTTGAGGGCTTGATACTTAGTGTTACAAAGGTTGTCTTGAGACTGATGGCCTGAGAACAAAGGCTTCTATGTTGATTAAAGCCAAAGAAAAAAATGGAAAGAGCCTAGATCCTTGATGTCAGTACTGAGCTGCTGAACCATCCCTATAGCCACCTACATGTGGAGTTACTGAAATGATAAAAATACTTATTGTTGGAACTCTTGCTGTTTAAAGTGGTCTGTAGTTCAGTATCGGCATCACCTGGGAGTTAACTCTCATCCCATATCAGACTTGTGGGTCAGAATCTGTACTTTAAAGATCACCATGTGAGTGAGGTGCACATTAAAGCTTGAGAAGCACCAGTTTAAACCCCTTTTAATTGGGTATTCTGTTATATGCAGTTAAAAACATCTTTACTGGGGTGCCTGGGTGGCTCACTTGGTTAAGCATCTGACTCTTGATCTCAGCTCAAATCAAGATCTCATAGTTCATGAATTCAAGCCCCGAGTTGGGCTCTGCACTGATGGTGTGGAGCCTGCCTGGGATTCTGTCTTTACCTCCTTCTCTGCCCCTCCCCTGTTCTCTCTCTCTCTCTCTCAAAATAAACAAACTTTAAAAAAAAAAAAAAATAAACAAACTTTAAAAAGCAAACAAAAAAACATCCTTACTGATACAAATACACTATAAATTGGCCAAATACAATTTTTTAAATAAGAAAATACTTGACCAGAAAGACTTCTAAGATGTATAAAGTTGTAAGAGACTATTATTCTTACATACCAACCCAAACAAGCAGTCTAAGCTCATTGTTACAGGTTTTTTTTTAATGTTTATTTATTTATTTTGAGAGAAAAGAGCACATGCATGTATGTGAGCAGGGGAGGGAGGGGCAGAGAGAGGTAGAGAGAGAGAGAGAATCCCAGGCAGGCTCCATGCTATCAGCACAGAGCCCAACTCGGGGCTCAGCTCAGTCTCACGAACTGTGAGATCCTGACCTTAGCTGAAATCAAAAGTCAGACACAACTGACTGAGCCACCCAGGTGCCCCTAAGTGCATTTATTATAGTTTTTAAAAAGCTATCGGAGAGCTTGAGGACACAAAACATAAATGATTCTAGAAAGTGACAAACCCTTCTTGAGATTGATGACCCACTTCTCTCTTTTCTGAATGAAATGTAGGGAAAAACAGAAAACTACCATAGAAAGGAGTAAGGAGAAATCAGCCTAACTTTTAACAAACTTTTAATGACTGTGTATGGATTGGATGATAGATTAGAATCCAGAGAAGCCTTAGAGCAGTGCTGTCCACTAGAACTTTCTGCCATGATGGAAATGTTCAGTGTCTGTGTTAACCAGTGTGTAGCTCCATCTAACTAAATGCAGCTATCAAGTATTTGAACTGTGACTGTGGAACTGAATTTCTAATTTTAATTAATTTAAATTTAAATAGTCACATGTGGCTAGTGGCTACCGTATTGGATAGTGCAGCACCCCCAGTTCTTTCCTGCAGCTCTTCATTTAGTGCCAGGGACACTACAAGAACAGACGCAATAAAGTAGAGCAGAGAGAAAATTCCTGAGGCATAGGTTTTCAGCTGGGAGAGACTGAGGGAGAGGCAGGAGGGGTGGGACAAATCCCTTTAAGGCCAACCCCAACTTCACAGAGTATAAAGCAGATAAGACGAGAGGGCCTGAGAGATCTGCCAAGGCCCCAAAATTAGGGGATGGGACTGGAAAACAAAGAGAGCTCCGTAGTCATCCAGAAAGCTGATGGCCTAGGCCACATATCAAGAGAAATCTCTCAAAGTTCACCATTCAAAAAGGGAAGATGCTCAGGACATCTCCAGAACCTCACCGTGGTTATAATATAAGGTCTTGCTGAAGAGAAAGTCCTGATCCTATATTCAAAATGTTTGAGGCCAATGAGGAATTGAATCAAACTAAAGTTGCAACAAAGGCCAGATTTTCCTTCAGTTTCTGCCATACTTTTACACAAAAATGCTTAGCTTGGAGTCAAAGATCATAAGACACATAGCCCCATACTCAAGAAAATAACAGTCAATAGAAGACTCAGACATGATCCAGATACTGGTGTTATCAGCTAGGGACTTTAAAAATAACTGTAACAAATGCCAAAAAATCTGAGGGACAAGGTAGACAGCACACATGAACAAATGAGGAATTTCAGCAGACACGTGGAAACTATTTTTTTTTAAAAAGAACTAAATGGAAATGCTAAACATAAAAAACATACAATATCAGAAATTAAGATCCTTTAGATGGGCTTAGCAGAAAATAGCTGAACAGTTTTGGCCAGAGTCCTGGGAGCAGTCTATTGTGGTGGGATTCCTTATGGGTACACTAATTGATGTGTACCTTGAAGAAGTACACAACACTCACTGATTCTAAACCCACATTCTTTTGATAGAGCACTGCATAGATCCATCAGGCCACATATTCTTTCATATTTCTCTGGTAGTTTCTTTGGCACATCTGTGAATCTATGCATAGGCCTTTTCCAGATCACTTAGTAAGACTTTTCACTTGTCCTGGGAGAGAAACTGGAGGCAATCTTAGTAACTCAGGCTCTGCCATGTGAGTACATCTTATTTGATCAGCAGTTGTGTCATTATCACTTCTCATTCTCTTCATGTTTTCAATCTTGCGTTGGACATATGGTAATAAAATACTGATTTTCACATAATAGTTTCTTATCAGGTAACCCTTGTTAGTTTCCATCGAGGCTTAGATGAACAGTGACCTAAAGTTTCACAAAACCACTTAGAACATACAGGAATTTCTTTGCAATTAGATCTTGAATTTCTGGAATCAAAATTGCCTCTGCCATCCCCTAAGTGACTGTAACAGCTTGTTGCTTATGAATAAAAAAGTGGAGGGGCGCCTGGATGGCTCAGTCAGTTAAGCGTCTGACTCTTGGTTTTAGCTCAGGTCATGATCTCACAGTTTTTGATTTTGAGCCCCACGCCAGACTCTCTGCTGTCAGCACAGAACCTGCTTTGGATCTCTGTCCCCCTGTCTCTGCCCATCCTTTGCTTGTTCTGTCTCTCTTAAATAAATAAGAACTTAAAAAAATAATAATTAAAAAAAGTGGATTTTGCAGGGTCTTTTAAATCTCTCTAAAGTTTTATAGATTCTTAAAATTTATTCCTATATTCATCTTTTAGTTCGCTATTTATTTAGTAATTCATAATTACTCCAAAAAGATCCTATTTTTAATTTCACAAATAGAATTCCTCAGGTGTGTTTTTTTTTTTTCTTCATTTCAACTTGTACAGCCAAATATTGCCCTGGAAACTTATAATACATATTGAAGATGAAATGTTATTGTAATTGTTTATCTTGTTGACTTTTTCCTTCAGCTTCAATTGTACTTTTCATAATTTTTGTTAGAAGAGTAAATTTTTAATAAGTTAGTTCATAGCAGTAGTATTGGAATTAACAAACTGCTTTATTTTACAGGGAAAATATTTATCCCTAAACAGAAGCCTGTACAGACTTTCACAGAAGAAAAAGTATCTCTTGACCCAGAATTAGAAGAAGCTTTGACAAGTGCTTCTGATACAGAATTGTGTGACCTTGCAGGTATCCCTTAAAACACATTTGTGAATGAGTGTGGAGGGGAGGGGAGTACCAGCACATCCCTGTATACGTCATACAGATGCTTCCTTTGCCTAGCAAAGTGCTGTTGAATCAGTGACCACATATTTGGCTTTGTTTTGTAGACTATAAATGTGACATAAAGGATTTCAGTTTTTAAAATACTGTCAGTGGTGAACTTTTTATGTTAATGGAATGTATTGTATTATTTGACATCTTTTCCCATGTTACCATATTTGAAAGTCTTTATAAAAATCTTTCATCAGCTGGTGCTCAGCTAGAAGCTGTCCTATCTAAGCATTGAAAAAGAGTCTCCAGCATCAACTGCTGTCCCATTTTATCAGAAGACCTTGAGATGAGGGGCGTCTGGCTGGCTGAGTCGGTAGAGCATGCGACTCTTGATCTTGGGATTGTGAGTTTGAACCTCACATGGAGTGTAGAGATTACTAAAAATAAATAATAAACTTTGAAGAAAAAGAGGACCCCAAGATGAATAACCAGAAAGCATTTATACTCACCACTTTCCCATCTTTTCTGAAGTATATACGGAACACTCCAAACCACCCTGTTGTTTTCATCATTGCCAGTTTCTTATCTGGACAAGTATCTCCCCCACCAGCCTCAGCACACACCCATTTTCCTTGGTAGAAAAATATGACATATGGGGATATCTTAGCACCAACTAACCCCAAGAGCTAACATGTGTGAAAGAAGAGTGATGGTTCTTATGGAATGACCCAGGACGGGGACAATCGAAGTGTAGTCTACAGCCAGAGCAGGTGTCTTATTCCTTGGGGTGCTCAGGACTGAGGTGTTTGTAAATGGTGCTTTCATCAGGGTGGAGTGGGCTGGGGGCATACTGTAGCTTCTGCCATGTTTGTGCAAAAAGGGTATCAAAACCAAAAACCAAATTTATCTCTCCTGTCATTTTTGAGGGATGCTAGTTAATCTCACAGATGAGAGTTCAACTATACTTTTGGTATTTTACCCTTAACTAAAATATGAATGTAAATGAACATGAAAGTTAACAAATGTAAAAATAACGGTTAGGTTGAAAATCTATCTTTTGCACTGTTCCTAAAACCTTGTGCGAAGTATTAGCAGCAAACACAGATCATTTCAACATTCTCTCTTGGTTACCAAATGGAGCTAAGCATAGATTAACATTTAAGATTAGTCTGGCTCCAGTTGTAGGTCTGAATTCGGAAATGTGGGAGATCTAAATTCCAAAATGAAGAGGAAAATAAAAGAGTATTAATGAGAAAGGGATTGTAGGTGATTTTTTAATCACATTGTCTCCTTTTTTGGGCGCTGCAAAATCTGTATTTTAATTGAGTAGAAAAATGTTCAGAAAACGTTAAAATCAAATTTTTGGTTGAAAAACCAATTCTTTATGGTTAAAACTGATGGAAATAAAAACTTTCTTTTTCTGTATTTATAGCTATCCTTGGGATGCACAATTTGATAACGAATGCACAGTTATGTAATATAGTGGGAAGTAGTAATGGTGTCGACCAAGAACATTTCTCAAGTGAGTACTTGTACTATGTTGTGAATTTGAACCCTTTGTTAAATGTACTGTATTTTGTTATCTTCATGTATCAACTTCAGTATATACATACCAAATGTTACACATAAGTACTTGAAACCTAAGATTCCAGTTAGATGGTATTGACATAGAAGACTATTGAAAATAGAGTATTAAATATTCTTAATGTGTCAGCAAATGTAATAGGAACTACTCTCACCTCACTAAATAATACTAATGGGACGTGCCTGGGTGGTTCAGTCAGTTAAACATCAGACTTCGGCTCAGATCATGATCTCACGGTTCGTGAGTTCAAGCCCTGCGTCAGACTTCATGCTGACAGCTTAGAGCCTGGAGAATGCTTTGGATTCTGTGTCTCCCTCGCTCTTTGCCTCTCTCCCACTCTATCTCTCTCTCTTAAAATAATAAACACTAGAAAAAAAAATTAAAAATAAATATATAAATAATACTAGTGGTAAACACTATGAAAGCTAATCACACTTTGGCTTTTGTTGAGATTTTATTTTCAGTGTTACTGATTTTCAAGAAAACCACAACAATGTTAACAAAGAAACTATGTTATAAAAATCAGATTCAGGAGAAACCATCTGAATCTGAAACTTTTATTTTTTTATTTTTTATTATTTTTTTTAATGTTTATTTTTGAGAGACAGAGTGTGAGCAGGGGAGGGGCAGAGAGCGACAGGAAGTCACAGAATCCACAGCAGGCTCTAGGCTCTGAGCTGTCAGCACAGAGTCCAACACAGGGCTCAAACTCAACAAGCTGTGCGATCATGACCTGAGCCAAAGTCAGATGCTTAATCGACTGAGCCACCCAGGCCCCCGAATCTGAACCTTTTAATCTGTTACAGTATTAAATAGCCAAAAGCAAGGCTTTTTAAAAAATAGTTTATAGGATGCTTTAAAATGACCAAAGTAATACATATCTTTGTACCACATTTGAGCAATACCTAAGTGTATGACATAAGTAAAAATGTCACTGTTCAGGGGCTCCTGGCTCAGTCCATTAGGCATCCGACTTTGGCTCAAGACATGATCTCACACTTCATGAGTTCGAGCCCCACATCAGACTGTGTGTTGACAGCTCAGAGCCTGGAGTCTCCTTCAGATTCTGTGACTCCCTCTGTCTCTGCCCTCCCCCACTCACACTCTGTCTCGCTCTCGCTCTCACTCTTGCTCTCTCAAAAATAAACATTGAAAAAAAAAAAAGTGTCTTTGTTCATAGCCATCATGCCTTCCGCTCTCCCCACCCCTAACCTTAATTGTTAACAGTTTGGTGTATGTCTTTCTAGACTTCTATGTTTATACAAAGACATACACACACACACACACACACACACACGGTTTACATAGTCTTGTTTTTTACAAAAATGGGATCATACTGTAGATATTTCTTGGAACTTGATTTTTCTTTTTTTTTAAGTTTATTATTATTTTTTTAATTTATTATTATTTTTAATATTTATTCCTTTTGGAGAGACAGAGACAGAGCATGAGTGGGGGAGGGGCAGAGAGAGTGGAGACAGAATCTGAAGCAAGCTGCAGGCTCTGACCTGTCAGCACAGAGCCTGACATGGGGCTTGAACCCATGAACCATGAGATCACAACCTGAGCTGAAGTCAGACGCTTAACCGACTGAGCCACCCAGGCGCCCCCCTCTTAACTTAACAGTTCCCCTCCTCAACCTCTCTTCCCCTTTCTTCATGGTATCCATTTCTTTAAGAAACTGGGTTGTCATGTCAAATTTTCCACATTCTCAGTTTGACTGATTGCAACCTTGTAGTATCACTTTTTTTTTTTTTAATTTTAATCACCTGGTGCTCATCACAAGTGCAGTTCTTAATCCCCATCACCTATTTCACCCATCCCCCCCACCCACCTCTTCTCTGGTACCCTTCAGTTCTGTATAGTTGAGTCTGTTTCTTAGTTTCTCTCTCTCTTTTTCCTTTAGCTTGTTTGTTTTGTTTTTTAAATTCCATGGAGGAGTGTAATCATGTAGTATTTGTCTTTGTCTTATTGACTTACTTCACTTAGCATTATACTCTCTAGCTCCACCCAAGTCATTGCAAATGGCAAGATTTCATTCATTTTTATGGCTGAATAATATTCCATTTTATATATATATATATATATACACACACACACACACACATACATATGTACATATATATGTATATAAAAAGATGTGTGTGTATGTGTGTGTATATATATACACACACATACATATGTACATATATATGTATATAAAAGGTGTGTGTGTGTGTGTGTGTATACATATATATATATGTATATATATACATACACACACCACATCTTTTTATCCATTCATCACTTGATGGATATTTGAGCTGCCTCTATATCTTGCCTATTGTGAATAATGCTGCTATAAATATTGAGGTACATGTATCCCTTTGAATTAGTGTTTTTGTATTCTTTGAGTAAATACCCAGTAGTGCGATTGCTGGGCCGTAGAGTAGCTCTATTTTTAACTTTTTTGAGGAAACTCCATACTGTTTTCCACTGTTGCTGCACCAGTCTGCATTCCCACCAACAAAGCAAGAGGATTCCTTTTTCTCCATATCCTCACCAACACTTGTTGTTTCTCATGTTTTTGGTATTAGCCATTCTCACAGGTGTGAGGTGATATCTCATAGTATTTTTGATTTGCATTTCCCTGATTATTAGTGATGATGAGCATCTTTTCATGTGTCTGTTGGCCATCTCTATGTTTTCTTTGGAGAAATGTCTTTTCATGTCTTCTGCCCATTTTTTGATTGGATTGTTTGGGTTTAGGGTATTGAGCTCTATGAGTTCTTTATATATTTTGGATACTAACCCTTCATCAGATATGTCATTTGCAAATATCTTTTCCCATTCTATAGGTTGCCTTTTTAGTTTTGTTGATTGTTTCCTTCTCTGTGCAGGAGCTTTTTGTTTTGATATAGCCCAATAGTTTATTTTTGCTTTTGTTTCCTTTGCGTCTGGGGACCTATCTAGAAAAAGGTTGGTGTAGCCAGTGTCAGAGAAATTACTGCCAGTGCTCATTCTAGGATTTTTATGGTTTCAGTTCTCACATCTAGATCTTTAATCTGTTTTGAATTTATTTTTGCTATGTTGTAAAAAGGTGGTCCAATTTCATTCTTTTGTGTGTTTGCTGTTCAATTTTCCCAGCACCGTTTGTTGAAGAGACTTTTTCCTGTTGGATATTCTTTCTTGCTTTGTTGAAGATTAATTGACCATAAACTTAAGGGTTTATTTCTGGGTTTTCTACTGTCTTTGTTGATTTATGTGTCTATTTTTATGCCAATACATACTGTTTTGATTACTAAAGCTTTGTAATATACCTTGAAGTCTGGAATTGTGATTCCTCCAGCTTTGGTTTTCTTTTTCAAGATTGCTTTGGTTATCCTGGGTCTTTTATGGTTCCATTCATATTTTAGAATTGTTTGTTCTAGTTCTGTGAAAAATGCTCTTGGTATTTTGATAGAGATTGTATTAAAGGTGTAGATTGCTTTGGGTAGTATAGACGTTTTAGCAATATTTGTTCTTCCAATCCATGAACCTGGAATGTCTTTGCCTTTCTTTGTGTTGTCTTCACTTTCTTTCATCAGTGTTTTATAGTTTTCAGAGTACAGATCTTTTACCTCTTTGGTTAGGTTTATTCCTAGGTATCTTATTATTTTGGGTACAATTGTAAATGGGATTGTCATCTTTATCTCTCTGCTGTTTCCTTATTGGTGTGTAGAAATACAACCAATACGTTCATTATGTATCCTGTGACTTTACTGAATTTGTTTATCAGTTCTAGCAATTTTTTGGTGGAGTCTTTTGGGTTTTCTAAATAAAGTGTCCTGTCGTCTGAAAATAGTGAAAGTTATACTTCTTCCTTGTGATTTGGTTGCCTTTTATTTCTTTTTGTTGTCTGATTGCTGTGGTTAGGACCTGCAGCACTCTGTTGAATAAAAATGGTGAGAGTGAGGGGTGCCTGGGTGGCTCACTTGGTTAAGCTTTCAACTCTTGGTTTTGGCTCAGGTCATGATCTCACGGTTCATGAGTTCAATCCCTGCATCTGTCTCTGTGCTGGCAGCACAGAGCCTGCTTGGCATGCTCTGTCTCCTTCTCACTGTCCCTTCCCTGCTCGCATTCTCTCTCTCAAAAACGAATGAACTTAAAAAAAAAGAAAGGTAAAATGATGAGAATGGACATCCTTGTCTTGTTCCTGACCTTAGTGGAAAAGCTCTCAGTTTTTCCTCATTGAAGATGTTAGCTGTGGGTTTTTCATCAATGGCCTTTGTTATGTTGAGGTATATTCCCTGTAAACTTACTTTGTTGAGGGTTTTTATCATGAATGGATGTTGTACTTTGTCAAATGCTTTTTCTGTGTCTGTTGAAATGAACATATGCTTCTTATCCTTTCTCTTATTGATACATCACATTGTATCACATTGATTTGTGAATATTGAACCACCCAACAACCCAGGAATAAGTTCACTTGATCATGGTGAATGATTTTTTTAGTGTATTGTAGGATTCAGTTTGCTAGTATTTTGCTGAGGATTTTTGCATCTATGTTCATCAGAGATTTGAACTACAGTTCTCTTTTTTTGTGGTGTCTTTATCTGACTTGGGTATCTGGGTAATGCTGGCCTCAGAACAAATGTGGAAGTGTTCCTTTTCTATATTTTGGAATGGTTTAAAAAGAATAGGTATTAATTCTTCAAATGTTTGGTAAAATTGACATGTGAGGCCATCTGGTCCTGGACTTTTATTTCTTGGAGTTTTTTGATTACTGACTTAATTTCTTTGCTGATAATCACTGTGTTCAAATATTTCCATTTTTAACAGTTTCAGTTTTGGTAATTTATATATGTTGACGAGTATATCCATTTCTTCTAGGTTGTCCAGTTTGTTGGCTTAAATAGTTGGCTTAAATAGTTTTTCATAATAATCTGTTATAGCTGTTTGTATTTCTGTAGTGTTTGTTATTTCTTCTCTCTCATTTGTGATTTTATTTGTGTCTTTTCTCTTTTTTTTTCTTGATAATTCTGGCTAGAAGTTTATCAGGGTTTTTTTGTTTGTTTTTTTGTTGTTGTTTTTTGTTTTTTTTTTCCCCAAGGAAGCAGTTCCTGGTTTTATTGATCTGTTGTATTGTGGGGTTTTTTTGTTTGTTTTTATATCATTTATTCTTGCTCTTAACATTATGATTTCCTTCCTTCTGCTGGTTTTAGGTTTTGTTTGTTCTTTTTCTAGCTTCTTTAGGTGTAAGGTTAGGTTGTTTGAGATTTTTCTTATTTCTTGTAGTAGGCCTGTATTGCTAGAAACTTCCCTCTTAGAACCAATTTTGCTGCATTGCAAAGGCTTTGAACCCTTGTATTTTCATTTTCATTTGTTTCCATGCACTTTTTAATTTCATATTTTATTTCCTGGTTGACCCATTCATTGTTTGGTAGCATGTTATTTACCTCCATGTGTCTATGGTCTTTCCAGATTTTGTCTTGTGGTTGATTACTAGTTTCCTAGTGTTGTGGTCAGAAAAGATGCATGGTATGACTTCAGTCTTTTTTAATTTGTTGAGGCTTGTTTTGTGGCCTACTATATGATCTGTTCTGCAGAATGTTCTATGTGCACTTGAAAAGAACGTGTATTCTACTGTTTTAGGATAGAATGTTCTGAATAATCTGTCTGGTCCAGACAAATCAATTGTTTTCTTGATGATTGTCTGTTTAGATGATCTGTCCATTGATGTAAGTGGGGTGTTAAAGTCCCCTACTATGGTTGCATGATTACTGATTAGTTCCCTTATGTTTGTTAATAACTATTTTATGTATATGGGTGCTTCCATTTTGGGTGCATAAATATTTACAATTGTCCTATCTTGTTGGATTATTCCCTTTATTATTATATAGTGTCCTTCTTTGTCTCTTGTTACAGTCTTTGTTTTAAAGTCTATTTTGTCCAATATTAGCACTGCTACTCCAGCTTTCTTTTATCATCCATTTGCATGATCGATGGTTCTCCATCCCCTCACTTTGAATCTGCAGGTGTCATTAAGTCTAGAATTATTCTCTTATAAGCAGCATATAGATGGGTCTTGTTTTTTTAATCCATGCTGTTATCCTGTGTCTTTTGATTGGAGCATTTAGTACATTTACAATCAAAGTAATTATAGGTACATATTTATTACCATTTTCTTACTTGTTTTGTGGTTGTTTCTGCAGATTTTCTCTGATCTTTTCTTTCATGGTTTGTTGGCTTTCTTTAGTGATATATTTGGATTTCTTTGTCTTTACTCTTTGCATATCTATTAGTTTGGTTTTTTTTTTTTAGTTTATTTACTTTGCAAGACAGAGGGAGAGAAAATTTCAAGCAGGCTCCATGCTGTCAATGTGGAGCCTGATGCAGAACTCAACCCACAAACCATGAGATTATGACCTGAGCTGAAATCAAGAATTGGACACTTAACAAACTGTGCCACCCAGACACCCCAGTTTGTAGTTTCTGATTTCTGGTTATCATTAGGTTTGTATATAATGTCTTCTGCATATAGCAGTTTATATTAAGCTGGTAGTGAAGTTTGAACCCATTCTTCTGTCTTCCCCATGTTTTATGTATATGGTATCGTATTTTATATCCTTTTACTTTGTGAATTCCTTGACTCATTTTTTACAGAAATCTTCATTTTTACTGCTTCTGTGTTTCCTACCTTCATATTGTCACTTTTGGTCTTTCTTTTCCACTCAAAGAGCCCCCTTTAATATATCTTGCTGGGAAGGTTTAGTGGTCATGAACTCCTTTAAGTGTTTGTCTGGGAAACTTTATTTCTCCTATTCTTAACATTTTTTAATATATTTATTTTTGAGAGAGAGAGAGAGCGCACAAGCTGGGAAGGGGCAGAGAGAGAGGGAGACAGAGGATCTGACATGGGCTCCACACTGTCAGCACAGATCATAATGTGGGGCTTCAACTCACGAACCACGAGATCACCACCTGTGCCAAAATAACGGTTGGACGCTTAACCAACTAAGCCACCCAGGCACCCCTCTCCTTGTATTCTGAATGATAGCCTTGCTGGATTGAGTATTCTTGGCTACAGGTTTTTCCCATTCAGTACTTTGAATATATCATGGCACTCCCTTCTGGCTTGGATAGTTTCTGCTGAAAAATTCTGATAGCCTTATCGGGTTTCTTTTGTATTGTAACTGTCTTCTTTTGTCTTGCTGTTTTTAATGGTTTTTCTTTATCACTATTTTTTTCCATTTTAATTACAATGTGTCTTGGTGTGGAAATTCTTTGGTGATTTTGTTGAGGGATCTCAGTTCCTCCTGATGTGGATATGTGTTTCCTTCTCCATATTAGGGAAGTTTTCAGCTATCATTTCTTCAGATAAATTCTCTGCCTCTTTTTCTCTCTTCTACTTCTGGGACTCCTATAATATGAATGTTACTATGTTTGATGGAGTCACTGCATTCCCTACATCTATTTTCGTTTTGCATAAGCATAATTATTTTTTCTTTCTTTTGTTCAGTTTGATTACTCTCCATTACTTTGTCTTCTAGGTCATTAATTCATTCCTCTGCTTCTTCCATCCTGTTCTTTCCTTCAGGCCTGTCTTTCATTTCTTTTTTTGAGCCCTTTATCTCTGGTGTGTTATTCCCTTTCTCTGTGGTAATGGTCTCACTGATGTCCTCCACTGTTTTCTCAAACCCAGTGAGTATTATGGTCATTACTTTAAAGTCTCCATCAGACATGTTACTTGTATCTGTTTTGGTTAGATCTCTGGCCATGTTCTTGCCCTGTTCTTTCATTTGGGACAGATTCCTCTGTCTTCTCATTTTGTCTAAGTGTCTCTGCCTGTTTCTCTGTATTAGGAAAGTCAGCTGTGTGTCCTTTTCTTAAGGGTAATGGTTTTATGAAGAGGTCCATGAATGCTGCTTCTCTGGGACACAATCTGAGATGAGGCAACTAACCTCCCCACTGTATGTCCCAGGCGCTCTTCAGATTGTTGTTTCCACGCTGTATGTCCACAGGCTGTTCGCCTGTCTTCTCTCCAGCAGCCTCAATATCCTCCGAGGTCTCCCACAGCCAAGCACACTGACCTTTAAAACTCCAGGCCTTAAGCCCCACTGGTTGCAAGAACTCATGAAATTCGGGCCCACTCACCTTCCAAGCCAGTTGCTTGTGGGACCCATTTATCCTGTGCTCCTTCCTGAGTGCTAGTCTGCCTCTCATCCTTCTCCCTGATTACAGCTCCCTCCCTACCACAGAGGCCACAAATCCATTTCTCTCCCCAACTGTGTCTTCACCCTTCCTACCTTCTTCAGTCTGCCTCTTTTCTACCTTTACTTGTGATTTGTTCTGCTAGTCTTCAGGTTGATTTCTGGGGTATTTAGGATGATCTGAGAGTTACCCAATTGTACTTATTGGATGAGGCGAACCTAGGGTCCTCCTACTCCATCACCATCTTCCCCTTGTGGTATCATTTTACATATTTCTCTGTCTTCTATGTTTCTGAAAACTATTATTTTCTAGAGGCGTATGTGCAGCTTTTTGGTTTTTGTTTTTTGGGGCAAGAGTGCTTCCTAAGTGGTAATTGAATCGTATATCAAGTCTGGTCATTCCTCTTTGGGGAATGTGCCAAAAGTCATCATTGTGTTCACATGTTAGCAGCCTGATCCATCCCTTTTTAAAAAATTTTTAAGTAGGCTCCACACCCAGTGTGGAACCCAGCATGGGGCTTGAATTCACAACCCTGAGATCAGGACCTGAGTTGAGATCAAGGTCGGATGCTTAACCAACTGAGCCACTCAGGTGCCTCCTGATCCATCCATTTTAAAGTCTCCCATGAGCCTTTCTTAATAGTTTCAGCATTCCATTTATTGGATCCATTACTTTATTCAGAAGTAAAGCTTTTTAAACACATACATTCTGTGGAATTAAGAAAGAAATATTTTGGTTTTATAAAGTTTAGAATTGAGATAGAACTTAATTTTCTTTATGGTAAGAAATCTTTTTTCTCCAGCCCCCTTGATCTATAGTCTTGGAGAAGATTACCTTGCTGAACTTATGTGAGAGGGAGCCCATTCTGTCCTTTTAGCAGAGCTCTGATAGGAAGCTGGTCCTTGTATTGAACCATATTCTGCCTCCTGGCAACCTACACCTGTTCTAACCCAGCCTTTCAGAACAACTTGAAATTCTCTCTTCTCCTTCTACAGGATAAATGTGAAAACAATGTGCATACTTCCTTTTAATATATATGTCTAGTCTAGATACACCCAGATGTTTCAACTCTCCTCAGGAAAATAATTTTCAGACCATCATCTAAGTTGATCTCCTCAGGATGCTATGTGTATATGTGTGTGGTATTTTGAAAGAAGAAGGGAATTTATTCAGTATACTTTGTCTTAAGATGAGTTTTGCTACCAAAAGCTAGAGGAAGGCAGAAAGGAAGAACTAAGCCAGACAGTGACCTTGTCAATCTTTCTATGTCATTTGACTCTTTGTGAATCTGATGCTGTAGGTTTTCTCCCCAGAAAATTTATCCATAGAAGTTTGCCTGTTACACGTGTTCATAGACCTTTACACACACATCAAAGTGCACTTAGATCTCATTAGAAGATTCAAGGCTTTTATGTCCTCTTTCAACTTTGCATAGTTGTATTTTGGCTATGTGCGTGGGTATAGTATACATGATGAAGGATTGGGGGATAGAAGTGAAGGAGGGCAGTAATTTGGGGGATTTCTGTCTCAGTAGCTCTTCTATATACCGTTGCTTCTCTGTCTCCCCATTCCCTGTTCCTGCTCGTCCTCCCCCTTTCCCCAGGTGTAGTACTCCCCATAAGAGAAAGAGGTCATGGGGCGCCTGGGTGGCGCAGTCGGTTAAGCGTCCGACTTCAGCCAGGTCACGATCTCGCGGTCCGTGGGTTCGAGCCCCGCGTCAGGCTCTGGGCTGATGGCTCGGAGCCTGGAGCCTGTTTCCGATTCTGTGTCTCCCTCTCTCTCTGCCCCTCCCCCGTTCATGTTCTGTCTCTCTCTGTCCCAAAAATAAATAAAAAGTTGAAAAAAAAAAGAGAAAGAGATCATGTATCCTTCCTTCCTTTACTCTTTTCACCGAGGCTATGTTTCTTCAAGTCTGTGATTCTTACTGCTTTTACAGTAATTACTAATTAAATCTCAGAGAAAACAATACAAGAGGATAACATTTTATTTGAGTGCTTTAAATATGTGTCAACACATAACGGATCATTTAGAAATTGTGGGGGGACCTTTCTGGTTAGTTCTATTGAACGTGCATGTATGTATGTGTGTGTGATCAAGTTCATATATGAATTCACTGTAATAGTATCAGCCAATAAGACACTTACTCTTTTCATTTATTACTACAGATGTGGTGAAAGGTGAAAAGATTCTTCCAGTATTTGATGAGCCACCAAATCCAACCAATGTTGAAGAGACTTTAAAGAGAATTAAAGAAAATGATGTTCGTCTTGTTGAAGTCAATTTGAATAATATAAAGGTAGGTATGCTAAGCAACTAATAAAGTTTTTAATTGCTTTGAGTCAGCTGTAGGATGAGAGTTTGGGCAGTTTTGATATAGTGTAATTCTTTCTACTTAAAGGTAAAGTTTTTGGTCCTAACAGTATGCTTAGATTCCTAGAGCTTAAGGTGTAATATTTTTCTGACTTGCTTTTTAAAGAGTAGCATGTAAACCTGTAAACCCTACAGACTGTCAGCATAAATCTCTCTGGCTCTCAGAGTAAAAAGAGTTTTTTAGTCTTTTGGGTTCTTTTTTTTTTTTTTTTTTTAATCAGGTTTCTTGAGGTATAATTGATATATAGTGAAACTCTCGCTATTTCATGTACAGGTCCAGTGAGTTTGACAAATACATAAGTTGTAAGATCACCACCACCACAGATGTAGAACATGTTACTCCCCTTTGTCATCATTTTCTGCCCCCAGCTCTAGCCCCTGACAGCAACTGATATGTTTTCTTTCCCTATCATTTTGCCTCCTCCAGAATGCATTACAAATGAAATCATATAGTATGTAGTCTTTTGAGTCTGGCTTCTTTCACTTAGCATAATGCATTTGAGATTCATCTCTGTGATTGGATGTATCAGTTTGTTGAGCAGTATTCTGTTGTGTGGATGTGCTGCAGTTTGTTTATCCATTCACCAGTTGATAGACCTGTGGATTCTCTCTGGTTTGGGATGATTATAATAAAGCCATTAAATACATAATGAACATGCGAACATGTCTTGAGTAGACACCTAGAAGTAGGCTTTCTGGGATCTTACTGAGTTGTTAAAAATGTAGCTCTTCCTTGGAGTAAAGGAGAAATGAGGTAGGAGGGCCTAGGGATAATTGAATTAAATTTATGAAGAGTAAATTCAAATTATCTCTAGAGTAATGGTCATTGTATAAGAGCTACATTAAGAATTCCTTTTTATTTTATTATTTTTTTAATTCCTCGTTTTATGTCTTTTGAGGGCTGTGGGAGCATCTGGTAATTATAAGAAGCTAGAGAATAAGACCTTTCTATTCCTTTAGCAGCTATTCCTTCCTCTGAGCAAAAAAAGGAAAGCCTTGGAAAAAGCTAACATTTCTAGTTGATCACTAATTTTAATTTAAAAAAAATCCTCACATTCTAAATCAACAGTAATGGTCAAAAAATAACCAGGCTACAGGGAATTGTAGTCTTGGTACTAAAGGGAGAAATTAGTGCCTTCTAGAAGTCTATCTTTCCACATTTCAGGTAGTGTAAGATTAATCTCACTTAATGCCTTGTAGCTTAAACTAAGTGACCTCTGTCTCTCTCTCTGTAGAAAAGTGGATCCATTTTGAATACTAAGGTGTTGACTTCCTATAATCCAAATAGTTAAGTGTAGAATAATGGAAATTTCTTGAAATGCTAGAGAAATAATGATATATACTCTGCTCTAGATCAACCGTTTGTGCAGATGTACCATAAGAGAGAAATCACATAGATATGAAGGAGGTTGTTTGTTTTCATTTGTAGACTAAATGCTATGTGTATATAATTTGAGTACATTTAACTTAAAAAAAAAAGTACAAATATATTTGATTAATAGACTGAATTTCTTGAAAACTAAAATGTAATATTTCACATATTGTCTTTCAAGAATATTCCAATTCCAACTCTAAAAGATTTTGCAAAAGCTTTGGAAACCAACACACATGTGAAATATTTCAGTCTTGCAGCCACCCGGAGCAATGACCCTGTTGCTGCTGTAAGTAAGCTACTATTGATAATATTGAAATGATGGCTATATACAGGCGTATGTTACAGAGATGGCTAAACTGATTTTATGAACATGACTTACTCTTTTTTCAGTTGATATTTAGCTATTAAGCAGTACATAATCTATTTTATGCATTTGTTCCTGTATTTCTTTTCTTTTTTTTAAATAATTTGATTTATTTAATTTCATTTTTTATTTTTTAAAGTTTACATCCAAATTAGTTAGCATATGGTGCAACAATGATTTCAGGAATAGACTCCTTAGTGCCCCTTATCCATTTAGCCCATCCCTCCATCTCACAACTCCTCCAGTGACCCTCAGTTTGTTCTCCATATTTATGAGTCTCTTTTTTGTCCCCTTCCCTGTTTTTATATTATTTTTGTTTCCCTTCCCTTATGTTCATCTGTTTTGTCTCTTAAAGTCCTCATATGAGTGAAGTCATATGATTTTTGTCATTCTCTAATTTCACTTAGCATAGTACGCTCCAGTTCCATCCATGTAGTTGCAAATGGCAAGATTTCATTCTTATTGATTGCCGAGTAACACTCCAAAGAAAATGTGGTATCTTCTTTATCCATTCATCCATCGATGGACATTTGGGCTCTTTCCATACTTTGGCTATTGTTGATAGTGCTGCTATAAACATGGGGGTGCATGTGTCCCTTTGAAACAGCACACCTGTATCCCGTGGATAAATGCCTAGTAGTGCAATTGCTGGGTCGTAGGGTAGTTGTATTTTTATTTTTTGAGTAACCTCCATACTGTTTTCCAGAGTGGCTGCACCAGCTTGCATTCCCACCTGTATTTCTTTTCTATAATTTTTCAATTTTATTTTATTTTTTATTCTTAGAGTGCAAACAGGCAAGCGGGGGGGAGAGAGAGAGAGAGAAAGAGAGAGAATCTTAAGCAGGCTCCATGCTCAGTACAGAGCCCAACATGGTGCTCCATCCCACGACCCTGGGATCATGACCTGAGCTGAAATCAAGAGTCAGATGCTCAACCAACTAAGTCACCCAGCCGCCCCAATTTTCTATAATTTTTAAAAACATAAATGAAGTCATGCAATATATGCTGTTTTGCAACTTAATTTTTCACTCAACAGTATATCTTAGAGATCTTTTCATATCACTGCATAAAGTTCTAGACCTTTCTTTTGACATCTGCAGAGGATTTCATTCATGGATCTACAGTGTTGGATTTCATCAACTGCTTTCAATGTGTCTATTGAGATGATCATGTGGTTTTTGTCCTTTACTCTATTAATCTGGTATATTATATTGATGAACTTTTGCATATTAAATCAACCTTGCATTCCTGGGTTAAGGTATGAACCTTTTTCTTCACTTGGCTTTGAGGCCATCACTCCCTTTGATTCTCCTCCCTCCTCATTGAACATCCCTTCTCTGGTCCCTATGCTGGTTGCTCCTTATCTCCCCAACCTCTAAGGATTGGAATGACCCAGGGCTCAGTCCTGGGCCCTTTTCTTTTCTCTGTCTACACTCACTTTCTAGTTGATGTCACTCTGTTTCTTTGCTGTGTATTTTCTATATATGCTGCTGACTTCCAGTGTTATTATCCCCTGTTGGTGCCTCTGTCCCTAACTCCATACTCATGTCCACCTACTTACTTAGCAGTTTGCTTGGATGTCTAACAGACATCCCAAATAGTCCCAAACTGAACTCCTGACTTCCCTCCCACACATGCTCCTTTCCCACTCATTCCTGTCTCACTAAATGACAACTTCAGTCTTTCATTTGCTTAAGACAGAAAGAAGTGGAGTCATCCTTGACTTCCCTTTCTCACCACCTTAAATGTATATCCAGCCTTGTCTTCAAAATATTCCAGAATCCAACTACTTCTCACCCCTTCCTCAACTACCACCTTGGTCAGTCTTAGTCACCATCTTCTCTCACCTGGATTGTTGCAATAGTTTCCTCACTGAGCTGCCCACATCCATCTTTCCCATCTCAAAGCCAGCTTTTTTATGTAGTGTCAAAAGTGAAATAGATACCTGTCCCAAGTTCTGTCTGCCACCTCTTGCCTGTTGTTTTAACTTGCCTTTAAGTTCTGCTTATCTGTGAGCTTTTCTGGCCTTCTGCCTTAGGCATCCCTTCTGGTCTCTGCCCTGAAAAGCAATCCACAATTTATCCTCCTTTGGTGACACAGTAACCTAACTGCAGTAGGACCTAAGTAAGAAAAGTTGTTCCAAAGAGACCTCGATGAAGTTAGTCCTACCCAGAAACTGAGAGAAACTGAGAGACACAGGGGAAAGAAGCAAGGAGTAGGGTGTGAATGAACATAACAGTGTGAACAGCAGCAGAGAATATTACCAACAGTGACAAATCTAAATATTGTGACAGGGTACTTGTGAAAAGTAGATACATGTGAAGCCTGTGAGGTAGTGTGTCAAGATAAAACAACCTAACGAGAAACATCAAAGCTGTTCTGTTAATTCGTGTTATTTGTTTATAGTAGGTATAATATGTGATAGACGCTGTCAATTTTTATCTTCAAATACTTTCTTTAATTTCTAGGCTTTTGCAGATATGCTGAGAGTGAACAAAAATTTGAAGAGCTTAAATATGGAGTCCAACTTTATTACAGGAGCTGGGATTCTAGCACTGATTGATGCTTTGAGAGATAATGAAACCCTGGCAGAGCTCAAGATTGACAATCAGGTCAGTGTTCTACAGCGATAACTGGGATCTCCAGCCCACTCTGCTGTGTAGGGGCTGGGGGTTTAGGAGGCAGGTGGGAGGAAGGCTTTGGGGCAGTCTTGTGGGAAGGTGGTGGCCTGAAAGGAGATGAAGACATTTGAAGCATCCAGAATGTTAACTTAGTATTTTTAGTATGGGTTTTGAGCATATTTATAGAGTTGTGCAGCCATCACCACTAATTCCAGAACATTTTCATCACCCCTCCCACCGGCCCCTGGCAATCACTAATTCACTTTCTGTCTCTACACATTTACCTATTTTGGACAATTCATATAAATGGAATTATATAGTATATGGTCTTTTGTGTCTACTGTCTTTCACTTAGCAAAATATTCTGCAGGTTCATCCATGTTGTAATATGTATCAGTAGTTAATCTTTATGGCTGAATAATCTATTTGGGTTATTTCTACCTTTTGAACGTTAGGAATATTGATACGAACATTCGTATACAGGTTTTTATATGAACATGGGTTTTCATTTCTCATGGACATATACCTAGGTGTGGAATTGCGAGGTCAAGTGGTAACTCTGTGTTTAACTTTCTGAGGAATGGCCATGTTGTTTTCCACAGCGACTGCACCATTTTACATTTGTGCCAGCATGTGTGAGGTTCCCAGTTTTTCCACATTCTTGCCAACACTGGTTATTGTCTTTTTGATTATAGTCATCCTGTAATAATGGGTATGAAGTGGTATCTTGTTTTGGTAATCTTCATTTTTTGATGTCTGTATGATCATATACTGAACTTAAAGATTTGTTTATCTTATTTATGTATATTGTAAGAATTGGGAAAACTTAAAAAGACCAACAGAATCAGCATGTACCTGAATATCTTAGTCTTGATTTACCTCGAAAAATATTTTAAATTAGTTTATTAATACTGTTCTTTATTTTTAATTATTCCAGAGGCAGCAGTTGGGGACAGCTGTGGAATTGGAAATCGCCAACATGCTTGAGGAAAATACAAATATCCTTAAATTTGGTTATCAGTTTACACAGCAGGGACCCCGAACCAGGGCAGCTAATGCTATAACAAAAAACAATGACTTAGGTAAGACATATGCATTTCAAATCAAATTTCTGAATTATATCATTAAGCTACTGTATTAGAGGAACATTTTTTTACTTTAAAAAAAAATGTTAACACAGATTACTTGGCCTTTGTTTTTTAAATCTGCACAAATTACTTGGCCTTTGTTTTTTAAATCTGCACAAGCCTTTTTATATTGATTGAAGTAGAGTTCAGTTTAAGCGCAGTTGTAGTGATTATTGGGTTAGTGGGTCTGCTTACAAATATTTCACAGCTTTAAGTGAACGGTTTTCTACGAGAAACATAATAAGTGCTACCTGTAACAAATATTTTGTTCTCTGTTACAAGCCACCTCCTGATTAAAGATTTCAACATGACAGGAAAGTTTTTTGCCCTTTTTATCAAACAGGCCTAGACAGAAATCCAGTTTTACATGATAAAATATGGAGTAATTCTAGTTTTGATACAAGTTTTATAGTGTGTGGCACACAAGTGTTGGCTGTCCTTACCAGTCTCCCTGACACAGCCATTACCGGGCAGGTTGTCCTCTCGCAGTGCACATCAGTCAACGTCAGACGTTGCTCTTTTTTTTTTCCTGGTTCCCACTGAAATACTGCTGAGGCTTGTGCTTCTGTTTGATGCAAGTGTTCTGGCCAAGGCTGAATTAAAGAATATGATGCTTATAATTTTGTTTCTACATGTTTCCAAAAATTGAACCTTTTGTGTTTGTCACTGAAAGATTTTTTAAAGAGGTACTTAGACAAGAGATAAAATAACATTTCCTAAACCAAATAGCACTTCAAAGTGAGGCAGTTCTTTTAAGCTTCAACCATATTTGAGTTTGCATTCTTTAAATGCAGAAAATGTTACAGCCTCCTTCCCTCAACCCAAATTACTTTGAAGAGTATTAGTCCAAACCCTTTCTGTCCTTCAATGACTTAGTTTCCCATAGAAGATTTTAGCCTCTTGCATTTTAGGAAATTGGTGTGTTTGGTATACTGTTGATTCTCAGTGTAATTTGCAAAGTCACACTAATTACATCAAGAATCAACAATATACCGGGGCGCCTGGGTGGCGCAGTCGGTTAAGCGTCCAACTTCAGCCAGGTCACGATCTCGCAGTCCGGGAGTTCGAGCCCCGCGTCAGGCTCTGGGCGGATGGCTCGGAGCCTGGAGCCTGTTTCCGATTCTGTGTCTCCCTCTCTCTCTGCCCCTCCCCCGTTCATGCTCTGTCTCTCTCTGTCCCAAAAATAAATAAAAACGTTGAAAAAAAATTAATAAAAAAAAAAGAATCAACAATATACCAAAAGATGAGAGAACACATAAAAACTATTTCCTAGGCTGCTTTCAGTTGACATTGTGCACCAAAAGATGAGAGAACACATAAAAACTATTTCCTAGGCTGCTTTCAGTTGACATTGTGCAGGTGAGTAGGTGCCGGGGGCCACGTGTAATAGAGATGAGGAGGTCATGTTGAAGGTGTGGTCTGACGTGAAGCAGAACTGAGAGAAAGCAGACAGCTTTGTGTTGGTAGCTCTCTAGACCCCCACCTCATGCTGTTGCATTCTGATCCAAGCCAGATTTTTAGACATGAAATGAGAATAAGGACATTCCTGGAGTGGGGGAATTGCACGGATAAAAACCCAGATTTGGGATCAAGCGAGTTATTTACATACTGAGGACAGCTTGTAGAGTTTGAAAACTGACTCTCGTTGCAGGATGCTGCCTTGAGAATAATTCAATAAGTACTTGCTGCTTAAAGCTAACAGAATAAAAAAGTGATGTCAGCAGATTAAGAGGGAATGCTAGTAGAAGGCACTAAAATTACATGGGAAGAAACTTCATTTCTTTGGATTTTTTGTGGGAGGCATTTGAGAGCCATTATAGGCCACCAAATACATGATTAAAATGATACTTCAAAAAATAACTATTTACTCTTCCAGAGATAGGATATGAGGTTAGAACTTATTTGCAATTGATGGATCATAGAGTATTGAGAACCTGTATTAGTGGAGTAGGTTTTGGAAAGAAATTGCCAAAGAATTGTTAATAGGGCCAAATTTATAAGCCTCTTGTCTAGAGGCTGAGCCGAGGATCTGCTTGTAACAAGTAGGCGCCAAGGAAGAGTCGGAAATGGCTCTTGGGCCCATCTTGCACTTTATGTGCTCCTAGCACCCGCAGCTTTTTTTTAGAGCCCTGCGTTGATTGCTGCCCACAGATCAAGGCTGCCAGCATAAAGACATGTGCTCTGATATGCAATCTAATTATGTAGCCACCAGAAAGAGATGCCAAAGAACAAAACTTGAAACATACACACAATCTCTTGGGCATATTGTTTTTCTTCATCTTGCAAATCGGGCTGTATCAGATCTTTAGTGTTGATTTTAATAATCTTTTCTTCTCATTATTTTCTGTTCATCCAAATACTCTTACCTGCTCCCATCTCTCCAGCTAAGAAGTGTCCTAGCTGTAGCAGCAAAGAGATTATATGGTATATGTTGCAATATATGATTGAACTTTGAGTCTCCTATTACTGTCCTTACACTAGCTAACCACATAATTAATTTTCTTCCTTTCTTGTTTGCTCCACTTTGTCTTAGATCTTGTTTACAACATCTATTTTTTAATAACATGCATTTTATTTTATTTTACATTATTTTGAGAGAGAGCAAGCATGTGAGTGGGTGGGGGGAGGGGCAGAGAGAGAGAATCTGAAGCAGGCTCCACACTCATCAAGGAGCCACATACAGGGCTTGATCCCATGATCTGGGGATCATGACCTGAGTCAAATTCAAGAGTCAGATGCTCAACCAACTGGGTAACCCAAGAGCCCCTATAACATGCATTTTAACATCATGAATGGTCTGCCAATAACATCCAAACCCTGCTGCAATTCAAATTTTTCTTGGAAATGTTCTACCCTAAAGAGTTAATCTGATTTACCTTTCAATATTTCTGTTTTTCAGAGATATATATATATGAATTAGGTTTGTATTTGAGGACTCAAGTCTCTATTTGATTTTTTCCCTTAGTATTTCAGTAAACACAGGAAACCTGCTTTTCATTAACATGAACTAAAATTAGAGCCCGGGGTGTACTTAATTATTTAAGTATAAAAATGTTCATGGGAACTTGATACTTTTTATTTTATCTCCTGGTTTTTACTTTCTAGCTAGCACCCAGCCAGTAGCTAGACAAGCTTTTATGCACATCACTTGCATGTCTGCCTGAGGACTCTTATCCTACTGTTACTGAGTACAGCCTAATGGTTTGGGGTCATCAGTCTGTGAAGAGGCTGGGAACTCCTGAGATATATGCGCCTTTCTGTACACCATCCACTGAATTAGTTGACCACTTTGGTGGCCAAAGTTTATTATGGTACCCTCATGTGACCTTATACCACATTACCAGGATCTGAGACTTTCATTACTTTGTATTTGTTGTTTTGTCAGAGCCTGGTTCATTTTGTAGGAGACCCTAGAAAGAAAATTTGGGAAATAGTAGCAAGTCATTTACCTTTAAAATGACAAAAATGTTTGGGGCACCTTGATGGCTAGTTGGTTAAGGCATCCAACTCTTGATCTCAACTCAGGTCATGATCTCATGGTTTGGGAGTTCGAGCCCCTCATTGGGCTCTGTGCTAATGGTGCGGAGCCTGCTTGGGATTCTGTCTCTCCTTCTCTCTGCCCTTCCTCTGCTTGTGCTCTCTCTCTAAATAAACAAACAACTTAAAAAAAATGTTTTTGGTATATTCTTTCACAAACTAAGGAGATACATTGTAATGCCTAATCAGGAGAGCATGCAAATATTTGTTGCTTTTAATACTTTCTAATCCCAGCTTCCTGAATGTCATTTCAAAATTCAACACAGTAATTTATAATTCATCGTTTTAACAGAGGTGTCAATTTTTTTAAATAACAAATGGGTGCAATGACTTAAAGGTGATTGATGACCATGATTTTAGATTTCTGATGCTACTGTGTAAGCACAGGGGAGCTGAGGACACGTCTTTGTTCTCATTTTGAAGCCCCTCAGTGCTTAACAAGTAAATGGACGTTACATGTCAGTACAACTATAACTGGAATCTGCAGCAGCTTGTTTGTTACAAGCAAGTTAACCCTGTACAAAGTAACAGGGATTTCTAACATCCTCTCTTTTTTTCTCACAGTTCGCAAAAGACGAGTTGAAGGAGACCACCAGTAAATCCACCGAGATACAATCTTTGGGAGACTTTAAAAGGTCACCAAGGGCTCATGTTGGTGATGTCAGATGTAAAATTTTCCTGGATAGAAGGGAAAAGACTGGAAATCTTTTTTTTTTTTAACTACATGTATCTTTTTTCTAGTTTACATTGTTATCAGTTTCAAATTGCAAAATCAATAGTAGGTGATATTTTGTATTTTATAACATTATTTCTTTCTGCTAAAATCAGTTTTAATTTAGCTTAAATGGTTTGTAAGGAGTCATGAGTTTAAAAATGCAATTGTAAAAAAAGTTTAGGAAATCATTTACGTAGCTAGTATGAACATTTTAAGGACCGATCTTTTTTAAATCAAAAAGGGACATTACTGCCATTAGAATTGCTATTGTACCTGTTAGGTACAAGACATTCACAGCTTTCCTTACTCCATCACATGGAGCCCTTTCCTGTTTTAGAATACATGAACTTGGCAAGAGTGTGCTTTTTGCTTCTATCAAGAAAGCAAGATACCAGAGTTTTAAAACGACTCCAAATCTGGTCATCGGCTGAGAAATAAAAGCCGGTCTGTTGGGGAGAGAAAGGGGCCTTCTGCACATTCCTGGTTACCGCACTTGTCCACTGTGTCACCAACACCTGGACTTGTTTCAACAAAGTCATCAGCTTGGCCAGGTTAGTACTTTGTTAAAAAGGACAGTTATGGCTAAATTCACTATAGTTTTTTATTTCAATAATGTGGGCATTACTAAATTTTTGTGAAAGCTCATAGTAAAAAGCATCGAAGTAGACAAGCTGTTTTCTTCCCTGTAAAAGGCATACATATAGTCAACTCTTGGTTATTTAGGATAATAAAAAAGAAGGCGGTTATTAAACATATGACATCGAAGATAACAAACATGATGGAATTTAAGTCTGAGGCACATGCCAAATAGTCACTTAAACTGATGCTTACTGTAAATTAGAAACTGGCATGTGTATAAATTGTGGCACAGTATCGTGAAAGTTTGTGTGTGCACTGCAGAATTACAACAACAATACTGAATTGGCATTCCACGAATTTTCCAACCAGTAGGGAAAACTGTTCTTCATCCATCTACTTTTTTTAAAAATTTTTTTTTTCAACGTTTATTTATTTTTGGGACAGAGAGAGACAGAGCATGAACGGGGGAGGGGCAGAGAGAGGGAGACACAGAATCGGAAACAGGCTTCAGGCTCTGAGCCATCAGCCCAGAGCCTGACGCGGGGCTCGAACTCACGGACCGCGAGATCGTGACCTGGCTGAAGTCGGACGCTTAACCGACTGCGCCACCCAGGCGCCCCTCATCCATCTACTTTTATATTCCCTTTCATCATCTGGCTTTTTTGTCCATATTGTGTAAAAGGAATCTCTCACAAGAGAAGTTTCTTCGTACTGCTCACGGTATTCAAACGAGCACTTGCACAGTGTACCATGGTGGGATGTGGACCTGTTCAGGGCAGCGCCTGGAGCAGACGATGGCAGAGTTGGCCCAGCTACAGAGGGCAGGCAGGAAAAAATCTGAGTAATACTGACCCCCGAAATTGAGGCCTGACTGTCCTCTATCACTTACACGGAGTAAAGGGAAGAATCCCAGTTAAAAGTAGGGATAGATGTGTTGATTCTTTTAAAAAGAATTTTTGAAATTGAATTATAAAACGTCACTCCTTTGGCTTGGGCTGGACAGTTTACTTATTGAGCTAGGCAGCTTCTTGTGTGTGATCTGGTATTAACCCTTCTCAACAGGCAAAAGCTTCCCTCAGAAGAAGTGGGTGTCTTTGTTTTTCTGAATCAATATCCAGTGTTTTAAAGGGGCCAAAGATCGACTTTGCACTATTCCCTTTGAGTTAGAGACCACTGATTTTTTTTTTCCAAGTTAGCAAGCATTTCTCTGTGTGTGTGTGTGTGTGTGTCCCCTTTTCATATGCAACTTTGGAAATGTACTTGACTTTAGAGACTGCACCCTTCCAGCAGGATGGGGAGTCAGCACGGAGCAGGCACCCAGGGCTTCCTTGCTTGCTTTAAGTCAATGAACTGATAAGTATGTTACCCCTTCTATCATCAGGTTTTTTTTAATAGACATAAGCGAGACCCTACATAGTGTGTGTATGGTACTTACGGGTAATCTCTTTTTCACTGATTATTTACCTAAGTATGAAGAAGTTAAGTGTTTAGCTTATACCATTCCAGTTCTCAGCTGTGACTGCATTATATAATTGAAGAAAAGATTTCATCAATATCTTTAAAGCTGAACATTCATCCAACTGAATACAGAAAATCTTTTCAAGAGTTGTAACTACAAGGGAGAAAACTGGTGTTTACTTTGATCTTTAAAACTCCAGCACCTCTTAACCATTTAGTAACATTCAGTATTTCTATATATAGCTCTAAAGCGTTGTAACAGATTAGGGTTCTCACATAGTCTTGATGTTTAAACCAAAGATTTTTCTAAGACCATACATTCTGTAGGCTAACCAATTTAAACTTACCTGGTTATCTAATCAAAGAATATTCTTTGCATTTTTAAATTGCTGTTTAAAGGCTTTTAATTGCCCATTTTGAAAAATTTTATATTTGTCTGAAGATCTCATTTTTCAAGTATGTCTACATGAAATTGTATTGAAAAACATCAATATTAATAACTAATGCTGATATTATTAAAGTGGATTTTGGTGCTATAAACTTGTAGCTAAAATCTAGTAGAAGTCTTAAGTATAGGTGAAATACATTCCTAAAGGTGCCTGTCATTTAAAAGACCAAATATACATTTTGTGTTTTAAAAAACTCACCGATTGTTAGAGATTTCAAGGAGAATTATCTTGGTCATTAAATTGCAAATTCTTGTTATTTGAATGAAGTAACCCACATACTCGCTTTGTGTAATAGATGCACTCTGGAAAAGTTACATGTAAATAGAACTTTGTAAATGGTTTTTCCAGTGACAGTATCTGATGTATCTTCATTTAAAAAGGGGATTCCACGGTATAATAAAAATTATAAAAGAAAAAATGTTTTCATAAAATGTTAGTCATGTTCTGTTGTACATTATATTTAATCCTTGCCGTTAAAATAAGATGAAAAGAGGGGCACCTGGGTGGCTCAGTCAGTTAAGCGTCCGACTTCAGCTCAGGTCATGGTCTCACGGTGCGTGAGTTCAAGCCCCGTGTCAGCTCTGTGCTGACAGCTCAGAGCCTGGAGCCTGCTTCGGATTGTCTCCTTCTCTCTCTGCCCCTCTCTTGCTCGCTGTCGCTCGCTCTCTCTCTCTCTCTCAAAAATAAAAACACTAAAAAAAAATAAGTAAGATGAAAAGATTCACAAGGTTTCATAAAATCTTCTCTATTTTTGGCTCTGTGTTCCCAGGGCACGCAGGTCTCACTTTCCCCTTGGAGTCAGGAGCCACAGCACCTCCCACACGTCTGAGGACTGTGCTTTCTCTGGAATCACAGTAGCTTCCACCCTCTGCAGGTTTAGTCCTGTGCTCATGCTCCTCCATGACAGTGCCACTTCACTTAAAAAAATTTTTTTCTAGTATTATTGAGATATGATTAACATATAACTTTGTATTACTTTAAGATACACAACATGATTTATGTATATATTGCAAAATATGTACCCCAAATTTAGTTAACATCCATCACCTCATATCGTTTTAAAGAAATTATTTTTCCTTGTGATGTGAACTATTAAGATCTAGTCTCTTAGCAACTTTCAGATATGCAGTACAGTACTGTCACCTGCAGGCACCATGCTGCACATTCCATCCTCCAGACCTACTCATCTTATAACTGGGAGTTTGTAGCTTTCACCACCTTCACCCATCCTCCACCCCCTACCCCCACGCCCTGGCAACCACCAGGCGATTGTTTCTCTGAGTTCAGTTTTTTTAGATAGTCCTATAAATGAGATCATACGGTATTTTCTCTGCCTTAGTTAGCATAATGCCCCTAATACTATTCAAAAGCGAAGTGGCCGCAACTAAAGACCGGGCACCCGCGAGAACCAAACATGTGGACCTACCGGAACAACTGTTGCTCTCAAAGCTGTGAGCTCTTGGGTCTAACCATCTTTAGAAGCGCCTTTATCAGCTCTCACTGAGCATTCATGTTTTTCGGTCATTCTCACCACAAGACAGACTTACCAAAGAAACTTCATTATTTTTAAATTGAGAAAATGTATTGATAAGCAACGATTTTTATATTCTTATACCTTTTTAATTTGGTCTTATATTCTTCTGCATAATTCCACTTAAGTCTGATACTCCAATTTACCCACCTCTGGGCCCAGCCAGGAGGATGAGGTGGGGCAGAGCAGCCGAAATGCACAAAAACCTAAGACCCAGAGCAAACAGTTACCAAAACAAGTTTCTTCCTTGGGAAAAATGGATCTTCTAAAGTCACAGGCTTGCTTTTGAACATTTTTTATTCACAACTAGGATTATGCAAAAGCAACTCGATTTATCATTTCAATCAAAACAAGTCATTTAATCATTGCTTTAAAACAAACTCTTGATGGGGCACCTGGGTGACTCAGTAAATATTTTATCAGTAAATATACTGATAAATTTTACAAAATATTATTAAACTTGGTTAGTAATAGTCAAGTTTCTTTTGAAAACTGTACTGTAGGCATTTAGAACTTAGACTTCATACTGAAATAATTTCAATAAAGTTTATCAAATATTCTATACACTTGGACTGTGTGAAAAAAATCCCTTCAGTTCCTATGTTCTAAAGTTCATTTCTTACATGCCTTTTCAGAAACAAGCTTATTATTTTCCCAGTTATTCTATCCCACTCTATTATATTAAACCATAAACTGTCAATACTTGACCATTTCTACCCATAAAAATAGTAATTTCATGTGCTTGAAATACCATCAGTTCTCAGTCTGGTCTGTCCATAAAAGTGAATTGAGTTGACAAATGTGAAGAAACAGGGTCCTATGATACATCACATTTTGGACCTGATGGGAGCCAATTCTAATAAACTACAAATTATTTTTACAGCAAAGACCTTAATTACCAGTCACCCAAATCTACCAAGCAAAAGAGGAAATCAGTGAAATGTGTTGTAAAGGGTTTGAGGAATCTTTTAGGGGTAAGTGGCAAATTAACATTTTCAGAGCTCTGGAACCTTTGCGAACGAGCACCGTCCCCTTACATCTTTAATATTGGCTGGCCTTGGGAGAATGGCCTTTGGGCTCATTTTCTCCTTCAGGAGGTCTTGCTGCCTGTCCTCTCGGCCAGGTAAGGAGGCTCGGGCACTTGCCCTGGCAGGTGACTCAGCTCCCGTGAGTCTGAGTGGCCATGGAGAGACAGTGCCCTTAGGCCTAGCGCAGTGGCCTCTGCTCTTTTAGGGACCAAATAGTGAGGGCGGCCGACCACTCGTGGGTCCAAAATCACCAAACATCTTTTGTCCTTCAAATGTGAAGCTTTCCTTTATATCTGCAAGGGTTGAGGGCCTAGAGATCCCAGCCCTGGGCCTGTTTGCAGACTTAGAAGAGCCTCGGGGCCAACCCTTGCGAGAAGTAGCTGGCCTTAGGATTAAACCGTGCTGGTGCTTAGTGTTCTGAATGAGTCTCTAATACGTTTTTTAAAATAACATCCAATTAGTATCAACTTGCGGAGGTAGAGAAATAAAAACTATGTAAATCATGAAGGATTTACATGGTCAAGTCCAAATCCCACTGAGTTGAGGAGACGGACTTCAGAAAGTCAAGTAACTTGCCCAAGATAAGACCTTTGGCTTGTTCATTCAGTAAATACTTATCAGGTACCCATTATATTCCAGCTGGTGTGCCAGTCACAAAGCCAGGAGTCAAATCTAGTATTTTGTTTCCCACTGCTCTTTTCTCTAAATTTTATGGTGACTGTTTATCTCAGGTATTTTGGGTGTCTTTCTCCAGAAGGCCACTAATGTATCTGCTTAACCTTGTGATTGCTCCATATAAAAGCTCATGACCCTTGTCTCAAAAATGCTTATTTTTTTACTTGGGAGGAAAAATCTTTGGATAGAGGTCTCAAAGTTCTTTCGACCCCACCTTTCAGGTCCAAATGGAAATAAGAGTACCCACCTTTCACGTTGTTCTGAGGACTAGAACTGGTAGGACCAGTTCAGCACTAGGCAAAGCACCCAGTGTCCAATGAGCCCTCCGATGCTGTACCTGCTCTGACAAGATCCAGGGCGAGGTGGTCAGTGGTGGTGCCATGCCGGTGGAGATGACAAAAGCACAGAAGAGGCCTGAACACAGCTAGGCAGGACAGGAGGACATATGGGAAGATGCGATACCTGACCTGAACGAACCTAAGCCCACCTCTGGGCCCAGCCAGGAGGATGAGGTGGGGCAGAGCAGCCGAAATGCACAAAAACCTAAGACCCAGAGCAAACAGTTACCAAAACAAGTTTCTTCCTTGGGAAAAATGGATCTTCTAAAGTCACAGGCTTGCTTTTGAACATTTTTTATTCACAACTAGGATTATGCAAAAGCAACTCGATTTATCATTTCAATCAAAACAAGTCATTTAATCATTGCTTTAAAACAAACTCTTGATGGGGCATCTGGGTGGCTCAGTGAAGCATCCGACCTCAGCTTGTTGTGATTTTGTGGTTCATGAGTTTGAGCTCCCCGTTAGGCTCTGTGCGGACAGCTTGGAGCCTGGAGCCTGCTTCCTGCTTCGGAGTCTGTGTCTCCCTCTCTCTCTGCCCCTCCCTTGCTCATGCTCTGTCTCTCCCAAAAATAAACATTAAAAAAATTATTAAAAAAATAAACTGTGGAAAATAATATGCAGCTGACAATGTTGGGGTTAGGGGTGCCCAAACCCTGCACAGTCGAAAATCCAAATACAACTTTTGACCCACAGAAACTTAACTACTAATAGCCTACTCTTTACCAGAAGCCTTATTGATAACAGTTAATACATATCTTGCATGTTTAATGTATTATATACTATGCTCATAATAAAGTAAGCTAAAGAAAATGCTATTAAGAAAGCTACAAGGAAGAGAAAATACATTATATCAAAAAACCGTGTGTAAATGGACCAGCGCAGTTCAGATCTGTGTTCAAGGGTCAACTGTACACAATGAGCACACACTTCATACTTGAGTCATGTTCTTCCTCTTTAACCTCTGCTCTTCTTTTTCTGGAGGGCTCACCTCCTAAACAGATACGAGATAAGATGTAAAATTCAGTATCAACCATTTCTAGAAATTTTGTCCAAAGTAGTTCTCAGCTATCGTCAACAAAATACTAGCAAACTGGATTCAGCAAACTGAATCCAACAATACATTTAAAAAATAGGGACACCTGGATGGCTCGGTCGGTTAAGCATCTGACTTCAGCTCAGATCATGATCTCGCAGTCTGTGAGTTCGAGCCCACGTTGGGCTGTGTGCTGACAGCTCAGAGTCCAGAGCTTGCTTCGGATTCTGTGTCTCCCTCTCTCTCTGTCCTTCCCCAGCTCACATTCTGTCTCTCAAAAATAAACAAACATTGGAGCGCCTGGGTGGCTCAGTCGGTTAAATGCCTGACTTCAGCTCAGGTCCCCAAATCAGGCTCTGTGCTAATAGCTCAGAGCCTAGAGCCTGCTTCACGTTCTGTGTCTCCCTCTCTCTCTGTTCCTCCCCTGCTCACACTGTCTCTCTCTCTCTCAAAAATAAAGATTAAAATAAATATTTAAAAAATTTTTAATAAAAATAAAAAATAAAATCATTCACTAAACCATGACCAAGTGGGATTTATTCCTGGGTTGCAAGGGTGGTATGCTGCAGTATTTGCAATTTAATATAGCACATCAATAAGAGAAAGGATACGAATCATATGATCATTTCAATAGATGCAGAAAAAGCATCTGACAAAGTACAACATCCATTCATGGTAAAAGCCTTCAATAAAATGGGTTTAGAGGGAACATACCTCAACATAATAAAGGCCATCTATGAAAAACCTACAGCTAACATCATCCTTAATGGGGAAAAACTGAGCGCCTTTCCTCTGAGGTCAGGAACAAGACAAAGATGTCCACTCTCACCACTTTTATTTAACACAGTACTCTAAGTCCTAGCCATAGTAATTAGACAACATAAAGAAATAAAAGGCAACCAAATCAGGAAGAGGTGAATGTTTCACTATTTGCAGATGACACGAAATTGTATATAGAAAACCCAAGGGACGTCTGGGTGGCTTTGTCGTTTGATCGTCCAACTTCGGCTCAGGTCATGATCTCACAGATTGTGAGTCTGAGCCCCGCAACGGGCTCACTGCTGTCAGCGCAGAGCCCGCTTTGGATCCTCTGTCCCCCTCTTTTGCTGCCCCTCCCCAATTTACACTCTCTCTCAAAACTAAATAAACATTACAAAACCTGAAAGACTCCACCAAAAAATTACTAGAACTGATAACGTGAGTTCAGCAATGTCACAGGATACAAAATCAATGTACAGAAATCTGTTGCGTTTCTAAACAGCAATAATGAAGCAGGAGAAAGATTAAAACAACCCCATTTACAATTGTACTCAAAATAATGGGATACCTAAGAATAAACCTGACCAAAGAGGTGAATGACCTGTACTCTAAAAACTATAAAACACGGATGAAAGAAAGAGAACACAAAGGGAAAGACATTTCATGCTCCTATACTGGAAGAAGAAATACTGTTAAAATGTCTATACCACCCAAAGCAATCTAAATCTTTAATGCAATCTCTATCAAAATACCAACAGCATTTTTCACAGAACCAGAACAATCGTAAAAGTGTATGGAGCCACAAAGGACCCAGAAGCCAAAGCAATCTTGAAAAAGAAAAACAAATCTGGAGGTATCATAATTCCAGACTTCAAGTTATACAGCTGTAGTAATCAAAACAGTATGTACTGGCACAAAAATAGACACACAGATCAAAAGAACAGAATAGAAAACCCAGAGATAAACCCCTAAGTATACAGTCACTTAATCTTCAACAAGACAGGAAAAAATACCCAGCGGAAAAAAGTCTCTTCAAAAAGTGGTGTTGGGAAAACTGAATAGCCACATGCAAAAGAATGAAATTGGACCACCTTCTCACACCATACACAAAAGTGAATTCAAAACAGATTAAAGACCTAAATATGAGACCTGAAACCATAAAAATCCTGGAAGACAGCACAGGCAGTAATTTCTCTGACATCCACCACAGCAACTTTTTTCTAGATAGGTCCTCTGAGGCCAGAGAAACAACAGCAAAAATAAACTATTGGGTCTACATCAAAATAAAAAAAGCTGCACAATGAAGGAAACAACAAAACAAAAAGGCAAACTACAGAATGGGAGATGATATTTGCAAATGACACATCTGATAAAGAGTATCCAAAATATATAAAGAATTTATAAAATTCAATACCAAAAAATCCAATTAAAAATGGGCAGAGGACATGAACAGACTTTTCTCCAAAGGAGACCTACAGATGGCCAACAGACATGAAAAGATACTCATCATCATTAATCATCAGGGAAATGCAAATCAAAAGGACTATGAGATATCACCTCATACCTGTAGAGTGACTAAAATCAGAAACATAAAAAACAAGTTCTGGCAAGGATGTGGACAAAAAGGAACCCTCTTGCACTGTGGATGGGATTGCAAACTGGTGCAGCCACTGTGGAAAACAATATAGAGGTTCCTCAAAAAGTTAAGAACAGAATTACCCTATGATCCAGCAATTGCACTACTGGGTATTTACCCAAAGAATACAAAAACAGTAATTCAAAGGGATACATGCACCCTGATGTTTATAGCAGTATTACATACAATAGCCAAGATAGGGAAGCAGCCCCCCAAGTGTCCATCGCTAGAAGAATGGATAAAGAAGATGTGGTATATACAATGGAACATTATTCAGCATAAAAGTGAATGAAATCTTGCCATTTGCAATGTCATGGATGGAGCTAGAGAGTATAATGCTAAGTGAAACAAATCAGAGAGAGATAAACACCATATTTCACTCGTGTAAAACTTAAGAAACAAATGAACAAAGTGGGGGGGAAGAAACCAAGAAACAGATTCTTAACTCTAGAAAACAAACTGAGGGGAGGTGGGGAGGTGGGTGATGGGGATTAAGGAGGGCACTCACCGTGATGAGCCCTGGGTATCACACGGAAGTGTCGAATCACTGTATTGTACATCTGAAACTAACTTAACACTGTATGTTAACTAACTGGAATTAAAATAAAAATTTCCAAAAAAAGTAGTCTTGAGCTGATGGGGGAGCCAGTCCTTCATATTAGAAGGTGACCGCCCAGCAGCGACCCATCTCCACAGACACTGTCTCCAGCTGGTCAGGCCATACGAACCCCGGGCTGCCCCCGGGCAGTGGTCAGGGCAGGAGGGACACTCCCTCCTCACTCTGTACTGACATTCCAATCATACTACTTGAAATATGTTTTCCTGCTTCCTCAATATTTCACTTTCCCTATCTAAAAGTATTTTAAAGCCTATGGATTTTTAAAAATGACTGCTTGCATTTTATGTGCTTTCTCAGTATGCTTTTAAAGTTTTAAATCTATTTTTTACATGAAAAACGAATGCTTCCCTTGGACAGGTGACCAGCGCTTAACTGACATGCTCAACATTTGTGTTACTGAAATGTTTACTCCCACCTGTGACTCCAGACCCGGAGTGAAGCATGTTAAGTGTTCAGAAAACAGTGAATTAATATGGCATATGGGCAGGGGCACCTGACTGGCTCAGTCGGTTAAGCGTCCAACTTCAGCTCAGGTCATGATCTCACCGTTCATGAGTTTAAGGCCCACATTGGGCTTTGTGCTGACAGCTCAGAGCCTGGAGCCTGCTTCAGATTCTGTGTCTCCCTTGCTTTCTGCCCCTCCCCCACTCACGTTCTGTCTCTCCTTCAAAAATAAACATTAAAAAAAATTTTTTTTAATATGGCATATGGGCAATAATTCCCATTTTGCCCTTATATATTTACTTGGTAAATATGATTCCCTTGTATATTTAAGACTGAAATTTTATTTGCACTTATAAGTAGAAAAGGAAATAATTAAAGGGAAAATATTTTAATAACATGGAAATGGAATAACCCTCAACTACTCATACACCCAAACAATAAGAACGCCCAGTTACCACGATGAACATGATGGACGTCTTGCTCCACCACACAGAGCTATCGGTCCCTCTCCCATTGAGTGTGGTGGTGACTCAGGGCCCCACACATTTCCTCACAGGCCTTTCTACCTACCTAGAACGCCCGCCTGGTCAGTGTGTCCCATAAGCTAACACTTTCTTCACCACCAGTGAGGGATCTCCTTCTCTGAGCAGTCTTCCAATATGCACCTGATCACAGGGGTCAGACCCTCCTCTGGGCCACTCCTGGTCCTGTCACTACATTAATCTCCCAGAGTCTCAGTGAAGTATACAAACATCTGTCTGTGCCCCAGGGCTGTGAACAAATTTTTAGTCCAGGAATTGGCTCCTGGGTTCAGGACAAACCCCCTTAGAATTGAACAAATTTGGTTCTATCTCATCACTGGTGACCTTCCTTGCTCTCAGTAATCTTTGAGCCTTTTCTTCTTCTGATCCCCATCACTGTCTGAAAAAGAGATTCTAGCTCATTCCTCTGAAAGTAAAGGAACTCGAACTCCAGACGTGGGAATGAACTTCAAAGATGAAGACCTGTTTATTCCTGAGCTTTTCTTCTGAATATTGTTGCTTCCCACTTACATTTTCCCTTGAAGAGCCAACAACATTTTTAAAGTTTTGATGAGAAAAAGTGTATATAACTTGCAGACATGCTGAAATGACAGATATGAGAAGTTTTGTTCTCAGATTCATCACTTTTAAACACCCAAGAGGTTTTATGATCACATTAAGAAACTACAATGTTTAAATAATGGGTCAATTATACAAGCAGCAAACTCTTTATTACACATTTTCCCTCCATAAGAACAAGAATTATTTAATTGATTTTTTTTTATTTTGGGGGTGCCTTACCTTCCCAGCTAAGCTTTTCTGTAGGAAAGTGACCCTAACAAACACAAAATAAAAACAAAAGGCCTTTGTACCGTTGTCCTAAGTAAGTAACAGCAGGAGAGAGAGTAAAAGGCCATCAGTCTCTGTGGCCCTCAGATGAGGAAATGTTACCTCCATGCCCAGCTTACCTCAAAGGTCCCCTTGGTTATGGTTTTTCACAGCTTTGATGCCTTCCTCTTCCTCATGGACACTATTGGGGTCCTGGTAGGGGACACCCAGCCCCTGCTGGTTCTGCCCCTCCCACAGATGGACTGTCTGCTGAGTAGAAGCCCTCAAACGTTCCTTTTTCTGTAAAGAAGCAAATCAACCATTTAACTTAAAAATATGAACTACCTCTGTGCTCACTTGAACCTACATTTACTACAATTCTTGTCTTTAGAATATAGTTGTCTCCATCCCACACCTGTTACCACACAGCGATCACTCTCTTTAGTTCTAAGCCGTGAAGGTAACACAGGGTGAAGAGGCTGAGGGCTCTCTCACACCAGCGGCTGATCAGAACTGGCACAGGCACGGCCCTGGGAGCTGCAGCGTCCCCTTGTGCTGCCCGTCAGTCAGAGTCTGGAGAGCAGCAACCAGCCTGAAGAACCTCATCCTTGACCGCCTGAGGGCGGCCGTTTCTGTTAATCCCTGAGACAGACAACCCAACTTGCTCAGGCTCCATCAAACTACAATGGTGCTCAGATATTCCTGTCAGGGCCCCTCACCCCAGAGAGCTCCCCGTCGCTCCTGATGACAGGATGGGGAGGTGCTGGCAGGGGAGGGTCCCTGAGCCCCAAAGTAGAACTTTCACACCCTTCACACCCTTCTCTGCCTGGCGATCCACACACTGGTGTTCACAAGACAGAGCCTAGTTGAGTGAGTCAGGAATGTCCTTTTGACCTTCCCAGCACTTCATATCTCACAAAGTTTTATGATAACCTGTCATAAAACCTGTCAGATTTCTCCCTGAAATCTCATGAACTGGAGAGAGAACACCTGAGTGTCTGATTTGCTACATCTCACCAGAAGCCACTGATATTTACTAGGGTTAACCACACACTTAGGTTTAAGTTGGCTCCCTGATAACTATAAGAAATAAAATGGTTGTGGCAATACAAAATTGTGAATTAATATTCTGGAGAGTAAGCCTGTAATACCCCCCAAAAAAATCCCAGCATTGAGCTTAGCAAACGTACCTTAATCATTTCAGTGCGCTGGCACTCAGGATCACAACCAGCCATTGGTAAGATTCTAATCTTCTGCGTCCTTGAGCATCTATTAGCAAGCAGCAGGGTCATCTTTCTATGTGTGACACTGTCTGTAGAGTGAGGTCTGCTGGGAGATGGACAAGAATGCCCCACTGTTGACTAAGAACATCGCAGGTGATCAAACCGAGAGCACAAACAGCTGTGACGATGACCCCTTCCCCTTTAGCAGATGAAGGACACTGGGCCTCAGGTCCTGGCGCTCTGAGGCTTCCTCCTTCTCTTGTTCCTCCCTCTGTCCCTTCTCCCCGGGGGGATGCCGAGGGGCTGAAGCACCAAGTGGAGAAAAAAGGAGAGCAGGCGGCAGGGTCAAGGGCTTTTACAAAGAAATCCCTGACGACAAGCAGTAAGAGAAGGGATATGAAATCTCAGGTCTGTGAGGGTGGTGCAGAGGCCACAAGTCCTGACTCAAGAACTAAAAGTCCCTTTATCTGAAATACAATTAGAAGGAAGGGCAAGGCAAGGAGGCCTCACGATAGCCCAGAGGAACAGCTGGTGCAGAAAACATTCCTGGCTCAAGGGAGGCAGATTGGTGGTACATCAGAAAGAAAGAATGATCCTAACTTAGGAGAGTCTCTGAGGCTGTCGAGAGATGGGACATAAGGAGTGTGGAACACGGGGCACAACGGGGGAAAAAAGCACGCTGTAGAATTGTTTGTCTTTTACACCACTGGAGAAAAGCTCATTAAGAGGTTGGATCCGAACAACGTTTATTATGCCAGGTCTCCACACTGCATGCCATCTAATGTATCATTTGACTTAACTGACACACCATTCTGTGAAGTAGATATTATCTCCAATTTACAGATAAGGACACTAAAAATTAGTGAGATTGAGACTCTTCTTCAAGCTTGCACAGAAGTCAGACACTGTTAATGTCTAAACCTCAGTGCTGTTAATCTTTAAAACAGAGCAAAAGATTTGAGTATAATTTACATATCATAAAATTCACTCATTTTAATACACAAGTAAATAACTTTTTAGAAAAAAATTGTTAATGTTTGTTTTTGAGAGAGAGCGGAAGCGTGCGCGCGCGAGAGACAGAGAGAGAGAGACAGAGACAGCGCGAGCGAGCGGGGGAGGGGCAGAGAGAGAGGGAGACACACAATCTGAAGCAGGCTCCAGCCTCTAAGCTGAGCCCAATGGGGGACAGGGCGGGGCGCTGGAAGCCATGAACCCCGAACCCCGAACTCCGAGATCATGACCTGAGCCGAAGTCGGTGCTTAACCAACTGAGGCACCCAGGCGCCGCGTAAACGACTTTTTAAATTACAAGTGGTAGAGGGGCGCCTGGGTGACTCAGTCGGTTAAGCACCGACTTCGGCTCAGGTCATGATCTCGCGGTCCGTGAGTTCGAGCCCCATGTCGGGCTCTGTGCTGACAGCTCAGAGCCTGGAGCCTGTTTCCGATTCTGTGTCTCCCTCTCTCTCTGACCCTCCCCTGTTCATGCTCTGTCTCTCTCTGTCTCAAAAATAAATAAACGTTAAAAAAAAATTTTTTTTTTTAAATAAATTACAACTGGTGTAACCATTACAACAATCCGATTTTAGGACATTTCCGTGACCCCAAGAAAGAAATCCTGTGAGCACTGTTCATCTGTTAAGTGCCCCACTTCAAGGAGAGCTGCAAGACGGACAACAGCGCTATGACCTTCAGAGACAACGTGCGCGAAGGAGCGGAGGAGGAAAAGCGCCCAACAAGGCAGCCGCAGAACAGGGGTGCAGCGCCTATCCGCTTGGGGTCAGGCCGCAGCCTGTCCAGCCCCTCCCCCGCCTCTGCCACGTGCACACGCCAACGACACGCTCACAATCGGCCCGCCTCCCAGCTGTGTTCCTCTCACGGGAAAGGGCACTGACCGGTGGAGCTGCGTAGACCAGTCCTCTAGGCCTCCTACCGGGTGCACTGACCAAGGTGAATTCATTCACTGGTCTCCCGGCTTACATACTGGTCTCGTGGTGGTTTCGATAGCATGAACTGGCTCCCTGAGAAACAGCAACTTGTAGCAAAAGTGAAAAACAGCATGGGAACCGAGCACGTCCCCTAGTGAGCTGCACCCCGAAATTATGTCAGTCAGGGCTGAGTCAGGCCTTCTGCACGGCCTCTCGGCCTGGCTGCTCTTTAACAGCCAGTACCAACACATCAGTATGAAGGTTACCTGAAGGTGAGCTTGGCTTTGAAGACGGCTTGTCCCTGTAGACCTGTGTCTTCTCGAACGAACAGGTGGTTGTAATTGCCCTGCAGGGGGGCCTTGTAGACATCAAACACTTCATTGCCCAGATGCAGGGAAAGGCTGGAAAGGAGACACCGGTCAGTGCTGGGGTGGACATGTTAACGAATCCTACAATTCCCATTCTCCCCTATAGGCTTTACTTAAAATGCTGTGCAACTGTGCACTGAGCTCCTGAGAAAAACAGAGATGCCGTAAATAACTCATGCCCTTTTATTTTTTTTAAATTTTTTTTAATGTTTTTATTTATTTTTGAGACAGAGAGAGTCAGAGCATGAGCAGGGGAAGGGCAGAGAGAGAGGGAGACACAGAATCCGAAGCAGGCTCCAGGCTCTGCGCTGTCAGCACAAAGCCTGATGCGGGGCTCGAACTCACGAGCTGTGAGATCATGACCTGAGCCAAAGCCAGATGCGTAACTGACTGAGCCACCCAGGCGCCCCAACTTATGCCCTTTTAAAGCAAAAGGTGGTAAAACTCCTTCTCCTTCCCATTTGAGACATAATAGTTTTGTCACTTTCCCAATCTCTACCATGTCATTAGTGAAACAGAAACATTTTTCCCAAAATACCAATTTATACTGTCCAGTAGCACCTGGCGCATGGGAGCGAGCATTGGGCGCTTACTCGGATAAGGCAGATACCATGAATCTGATCACATCTTGGGCCCATTTCTAAAGTGTCCTCCCAGAGGCCTAGATTTTGTTAATTCTTTAGTGAAAGAGGACCCCAAAGTAAGGTCCCACATGGAGAACTCCACGCCTCCCAGGCCTCCCTCCGGGTCTGTCAATGCTCTTCAGGCGTTATGGGCTCACCTTCCATCTGACCACTTGACTATCCGAGTATTGCTTTCTTTAATTTCATTTCCTTCCTCATCCCGGCGTTTCCTCCATCTTATAGTATTTTCCACCTGGTTCAAAATACAAGGGCATTACAAAACGAGTGTAACTAAACTGCATGTTCTTCATTTCCTCAAGTGACTTATAATCATGTGCCAAGAATTTATATGTAGTGATAAAAGAAGCTTCCAAAATAGCTGATGAAGAAACACTGAAACACTCCTACTACGAATACCTAGGGATATTGGTTAAACTAACCATTTTGTTTAAATCTTTCCTAAGCTTGGGGCTCCCAGGTGGCTCAGTTGGTTAAGAGTCAGACTTCAGCTCAGGTCATGATCTTGTGGTTTGTGGTCTGTGCAGACAAGCTCAGAGCCTGGAGCCTGCTTCAGACTCTGTGTCTCCCTCTCTCTCTGCCCTCCCCTGCTTGTGCTCTCTCTCTCTCTCGAAAATAAAAATAAAAATAAAAAAATTTTTTAATCTTTCCTAAGCTCTAGTTTCTAACAGTGGAGGTAAAAGCCAAGGATAATGCAGGACGGAGGTATTACCAGACACACCAAAATTTCAAAGAAAGGATGAGGCTTTGAGTCTACATGAGATGGGCAGTTAACATAGAGATCTCTGCCTACTGTTAAGTCCACTTGAAGGGCTATGAACCCAGTGAAGGGAGGACCAGTAAGCCTGGCCTAGTAAGACAAGGAAGCTCTGGGCATTATGTTAAAAAAAAAAAAAAAAGTAAATAAAAGAATATACACTTAAGATACTCTTAACAATTAAAACTGGAGACTTGTGCTTTGCCCTGTTTGTTTTTTGTTTTTTGGGGTTTTTTTAGTTCAAATTTGTCCTACCCATATAGTAGGGAACCCCAAATCATGAAGGTAGCATAAAAATTGGTTCTGCCTCTGGCAATAGCTCATGACCCCCTGTGTGAGCAGTAGAGTGTACAGCCATCCCAGGCCTTCTCAAGAGGAAACATCTCAAGACAAGGCACCTCTTTGTACATAGTCTGAATTTCCAGAAAGAGCCTGAGAGACTTCTATTGTGGGAAGTCTACTGTAACATGTAGAGGCAGTTCCATATACCTATGTTTATACAAAATGAAGTAACTAGGGGCGCCTGGGTGGCTCAGTCAGTTGAGCATCCGACTTCAGCTCAGGTCATGATCTCACAGCTCGTGAGTTCGAGCCCCGCATCGGGCTCTGTGCTGACAGCTCAGAGCCTGGAGCCTGCTTCGGATTCTGTGCCTCCCCCTTTCTCTCTGCCCCAACCCACTTGCATTCTGTCTCTGTCTCTCTCAAAAATAAATAAACATTATTAAAAAATGAACTAATAATTTTCAAGAATTTTTATCTTTACTTCCATTGAAAAATTACAACTGCAAAAAAAAAAAAAAAAAGGTTAGAAAAGTGACAATTACAGGGACTATGAGGCTATGTAACTTCTCCCCTAGAAACATTCTGAAGAGACATTTCAGACCTTGGTCTGAACGGTTGTTTGTTGACTGAAGAGTAAACATAAAACATAATTTCATAATCTCAAGTCTCAAATCATTATCTCTGTTTTATGAAAAACTTAAAAAAAAAAAAGGAAACAAGTACAGAATGGTACCTTCAATTTTAACATGGTTCTATCTTCCTCATCAAGCACTTTCACACCTTCAAATTCGTCTTCATAATACTGAGGATCAAAAGGTCTAAAAATGGTTTTTTAATCTCAGGTTAGCCATATCTAGTAATGAATATTGTTAATGCTGTAAAATAATAATAATCTTTACAACATGCACCAAGGTGTTTTTAAAAAGTCACAGTAGACAAGTCACTTCCTGTAAAACTTCAAGCAAGTATGCAAATTAGTGTACTTTCTTGAAATTTGATTTTAACACATCTGAAATAAAATCCAAATGTGACTAATAATTCGAAGTCTTATCTGAAGAATTACATTTTCTGAAATATAAATAACATATGGTCCATCTTTCACCATTTTTAAAGGAAAGTATCATGTTTAATTGCATAAGAGCTTACACTCATGAGGCTTCATGAAAAATACCCAATACTATGTTGTTGTCCAAGATCATGGTCTTTTCTAGTCACAGTGGCTTTTGCACTGAACATTTATGATTTCTCTAGCAAACTTTCTCAACCTCATTTTTCAGCTTTACACTAGTGAAAAACACCTGCATCATCCTTTCAGATGAGGAATCTCTAATCTTTATGATTAGCCAACTCATAAGAAAAAACATTTATATTCCACTTATTTTTATTTAATATCTTGAAAAAAAACTTTAATCAGTCCTCTTACTTGGATTCTATGCTGAGAAATCTGGGTAGTTTAACAAAGTACAATTCATTTCCCAAATCAGAGTTGACATTGGGGATTTCTATTTCTATTCTGCCTTCAGAAATCGGCTCTTCCTCCTGTTGGTCCTGAGGCACTCCACGTTCTTCCTAAGAGGAGAATCAGAATGTGAGAGCTTGAAGTGAAATCAGAAATGCTCTAGCTGAGGGCACCTGGATGGCTCAGTTGGTTAAGCATCCAATTTCAGCTCAGGTCATGATCTCATGGTGTGTGAGTTCAAGCTCCGTGTTGGGTTCTGTGCTGACAGCTCAGAGCCTGAAGCCTGCTTTGGATTCTGTCTCCCTCTCTCTCTGCCCCTCCCCCTCTTGTGCGTGTGCGCATGTGTGTGCATGCTCTCTCTCTCTCTCTGTCTCTCAAAAATAAATGTTAAAAGAATTTTATAAAAAAAATAGAAAGAAATGCTCCGGCTCTCCCATAGTAGGCAGATGCAGGTGTGACAGGAAGTAAATTCAGGCACCACTTTAGGAATAAAGTAGTCAGTAACCCCTCCAGGTCTCTCCCTAAAATTTCATCCTCTCCGCCAACAATACCACCATCGGAAACAAGACCTGTAAGCCTGCATTACCAGAAAAAAATACTTATTTTGTTGGCATATCTAATTTGCATAAGACATTAAACAAAAGAACTGTGAAATTGTACAACCCCTCAGTACTATGTAACTATTAAAATCAGAGAAGAGGGCACCTGGGTGGCTTATAAGCATCTGATTTTGGCTCAAGTCATGATCTCACGGTTTGTGAGTTCAAGTCCCACTACAGGTGAGTTCGTACCCTGTTTCTCTCTTCCTCTCTCTGCCCCTCATGGGATTCTCTCTCTCTCCTTCTCTCAAGAGAAAGAAAGAAAGAAAGAAAGAAAGAAAGAAAGAAAGAAAGAAAGAAAGAAAGAAAATCAGAGAAGTCAAATAGCACATGCTTTTTTGGCACAGATTTGGGTTCAGAAAAACTTAAGCCAAAGGTTTTCAAATTATGAGTTTTCAGAGTTTAGCCCCTAAAGTTTAGCATCAACCTCTTCTGAGCAGTTCCTTCGGTGCCTTCTAATATCCACAAATTCCCAACACAGCTGAGAAAGTCACCCATTTATCAGATGTTTCAGACTGCTACTCAATTATCAATGTCCTCTCCCCATAGCAGTCAGACCCGTCAAGCTTTGAAGCTTGTTTAACTTTCAACACTGGAACCTGTTGAGGTTATTGAGTGTACTTACATGAGGCTGCCCTGGAATGGATTGTTCATTGTCCCCATCGCTGTCTGAAGAAATGTCACCTATGTCTCCAAACAGATCCATGGTCCTACTATAACCTTCAATGTTGGGAGAAAATGTACAGCATTAATTTCTCTGACTGAAGTTTTTCACACAGCTCTTACCTCATCACTCTGACGTTTTCCCAAGATTCATAAACCAAATCTCCTCTCCACTCAACCAACCTCAGACTGGCTCCCTGAGCCTAGCCCTCAGGAGCCCGTCAAGTGTCTCTGGATAGGGAAGGTGGTCAAGTTGGTTGGTGGAAGGCAAAGCTGCTGTGACAGCCAGCTTTCAAGATACTTTCTGGTGGTTCCTGCCTCCGGTATTCCTGCCCTTGCATAGTCTCCTCCAACACGTATCATGGCTGGTCTATCCGATCGATAGAATACAACCTCACTTCCAAGGCTAGGGCACAACATTGTGGCTTTTCTGCCTTGCTCTTTCTCTCCTGCTCTAGGTCACCCGCTCTAGAGGAAGCCAGCTGCCATGAAGATACTCAAGCTGCTACGGAGAGGCTCACGTGGCAACAAACTGAGGCCTCCTGCCAACAGCACAAGAGTGAACCATGTTGGAAACAGATCCTTCAGTTCCAGGCAAGCCTTTAGATAGTGTGTTCTCAGCCAATGTCTTGATTGCAATCTCATCACAGACCCTGAGCCACAACGACCCTGCTAAACCAATCGTGACCCTCAGAAATGGTGAAATATTAAATGTTTATTATTTTAATCTGGCCTTCCCAGGGGATGGAGTTGGAGAAGGTGAGGCATGGTATGCAGGTAACACAAGGTATGTCTAATCCAACACTCATCTCCCTAAGCCTTTGGATTCCCTCCACATAATGCCAGGGAAGCTTTATTGCAAGTAGGTCACCAGTGAGTTTGTTTTAGTTAACCAACCAGCTACAGAGCCGTGTCTCACTATATGCTATATGCGCTAACACATCAAATCCAGAGTACCTAAGTGTACCCAAACCAGTTTGGCCCATGCTAGTGTTATAGTCTGTCCTTCATCTCACATTCTTAGAATATACTTCCACACATATTCCCTAGGCTTCTCCCTGTATCAGCAAAATCTTGCCGTTCTTTTGGGAAGCTAGTTCTTCCTCATTTGGGAGTTCGTGCTTTCTTCGTCAGAGTCTGAGGAGGTCGTAGCGCTGGGTCTGCTGGTAACAAGTGGGTCAGACAGCATGCAAAGGGTGAGCCTTGAGGAGAATACAAACTGCCCCAGGTGACATTATTACAACATTTTCAAGCAAGGAAAGACCAGTTTCTTCAGACCTAGGGAAGCAAACTTCTCACAAGCAAGGGAGTCTCAGAGTGATGAGGAAATCGAGCTTTTCAGCTTCATCCAAACAGACACCCCGCTCCTAGTTTCTTTCTCTATCCAATGTCCTTTCACATGAGAGATATCAAGAAGCTGTGGATTCAATTAATGTTTTAATTCTGCAATTGCACAATTAAATGTTGTCTAACATCCTGCTACCTCGGCCTTCTGATTATGAGGTAGAAGATTCTTTTAGGGCTGTAATGAACTCACTGGTTCTCTGACCATGACCTGAGCTGAATATTTAAAAACCTAAGCTTGTAATTTTCTTCTGTAAGTCCTCCAGAGCACTCAGAAGCATCCATGCCACACCACAGTCCAAATAATCATCACTACTGCCTAACAAAGTGTAGCAGCCATTAAAGCCCTCAAACATAGGAGATAATCTGATGCATCATGCCACCACACCATGGATTACCACCAATCCCATTGCCTGTCGGTGAGAAGCTCAGACCTGCATTTAAACCCAAACTAACCTACCAATCGCCTCTTTGAGGATTTGTTTCCTGGACTACCCGGTCAGGTCCAAGTGGGGCAAGAGAAAACACACCAGTTATCTATACAGAATTTTTTAAAAATTGTACTGAGGCGCCTGGGTGGTTCAGTCGGTTGAGCATCCAACTTCAGCTCAGGTCATGATCTCATAGTTCATGAGTTCGGGCCCCGCATCGGGCTCTGTGCTAACAGCTCAGAGCTGGAGACTGCTTCAGATTGTGCCCTCATCTCTCTCTGCCTCTCCCCTGCTTGCTGTCTTCCTCAAAAATAAGCATTAAAAAATTTTTTTTAAATTGTACTTAGGTTAGCACTTTTGGAAATGAGGGAACAAAGAGAAGAGGTGAAATTATTAAACTTAAAAACTTACAGTATGGAGCTGAAACTCATACCTGAGGAAGAAAAGTGTCCAGCTGGCACTAATGCCTCTGGGAGGGGCAGGTACAATAAAGCTGATTCTCCAAGTGTTGGTAAAGCTGCAAATTGGACAGAGCTGCTGTGGGAAGGAACTGCCTCTGCTGAGACTGAAGTGTTTGTGGGTCTCTTAGGAAAGCTGCAACTTGACAGGAAGCCTCTAGAAAATTCCATAAACAAACAGGAAGGAGCAATCTCTTATTTGTTATCCAGTCTTCCAGTCTCCCTGCAGCGCCCCCTAACAGGGGGCAACTGGCAAAGATGAAATGTGATTACAGAAACTTGGCACCAGCATCACTAAGCTTGCAAGATAAGAGAATAACGGACACACATGCCTACTAGTTTAAAAAAAAAAAAAAAAAGTAGGGGCGCCTGAGCGGCTCAGTCCATTTAGCGTCTGACACTTGGTTTTGGCTCAGGTTGTGATCTTGCGGCTCATGCGATTAAGCCCCATGTTGGGCTCTGTGCTGACAGCTTGGATCCTGCCTGGGATTCTCTTCCCCTCTTTCTGCCCCTCCCCTGCTCACTTGTTCTCTCAAATAAGTAACTTAAAAAAAGAAAAACAGGCATACGAGTTTCAACTTGGTAAGACAAGAAACAGCATGAGACTGAAGGTTTTGGTGTTAGGAAAGTGGCACAATGGTGATTTAGGACCTTCTCTTTCAATGTCACTTTTCTATGGTCCAATTTCGGGATAAGCCTCCCAGAGCCACCACGCCCAGATTGTACCAACAGCACGAGAAGTAGGGTGGAATCCATTCATAAGTGAAAGAGCAGTGTATGTAGAAGAACACCACAGAAAAGACATATGTGCGTGCTAAATTTAAAACATACCTGCAAATTCCTTGCCATTCCATCGACTCAAATTTCCCTCCGATTAGTGACTCACTTGTAATGAACAGAATGTGTTGGACTTCAATGTGACTTTCCATGCTAGCCACAAAACCTAAAAAAGGTAATACAGCTTGTCCCTGGTTCCCTCTCTTGGGTGCTTGTCTTTGGATCCCAAGCATCATGCTGTGACAAACGAGGGCCAGGACAGGGATGCAACAAGTGACACATTCACCGTGGGTGAAATAAGGGTGCCAGAATCTCAGTCATCAAGTTAAACTGCAGCACAATGTTTTTAAAACTCCGTGTGAAAAACCCATGAAAATATTAAAATTTTAAGTAAAGCGAGGATCCATCCAGCTCTGTACTTGTGCAACTCGTTTCACTTGCCTTACCCTAATTCCAGTCATCAGATGCTGTTTACAAAAATGACATCTTGTTCATCATGGATTTTTGCATTAGTTCCAATTTTTTAAAATGTTGTATCACGATATTATTTACCTTGATTACTATAGTGGGCTGAACAGGGATCCCCCCCCAATCCCCACAAAGTTCATATCTACCCAGAACTTCCCAATGTGAGTTTATGTGGCAATAGGGTCTTTGCAGATATAGTTAGTTAAGATGAAGTCCACTGACTTGGGGTTGGTCCTAAACCCAGTGACTGGTATCCTTATAAGGAGAGGAAGACCTGGACACATACAGAGACACAGAGCAAACACAACGGGAAATGTGCCAGGTGAAGACCAAGGAAAGACTGGAGTTACACTGCCAAATGCCAGGGACTGCCAGGAGCCCCCAGAAGCTGGGACAAAGGAAGGAAGATTCTTCCCTAGAGCCTTTAGATGGAGGCTGGCCCTGTCAATATTTTGACTTAGGATTTCTAGGCTCCAGAACTGGAAAAGAACACATTTTTGCAGTTTTAAGCTACCCAGTTTGTGGTACTGTGTTAGAGAAGCCCACAAACTCGAACAATCACAGAGGCTCTTTCCGTGCCTTTAAAACTCTGCACCCCAGAAGCATGCCTCACTTGCCTCACCCGGCCCTGACCAGGACGCTTCTTCATGAGGGGGTGGGGAGGGAAAGAGCAGCAGGAGTTCACTGAAACCTCAGGCCTCCTATGAAGGTTATACAAAAATCAACTCACTTTCAGAAAAGTAGATTTCCTGAGCAGAGACTGGCTTTAAAATTTTTTTTTATTACAATTAAAATTACACAAAAGCAAATCAATTCATTTCAATCAAAATAACTCATGTTTACATCATATTTAATAAACTGTACAAAAAATACATAAAATGTTTTCACATTTTTCTTCAATCATCATCTTCTTCCTCTTCATCACTGATCACGTACTTCTTATGCTTTTTATTTGCTTTATCATCATCTTCTGCTTTTCTCTTTCCAGAAGGTTCCCCTTCCTACACAAAGAAAATTTTTAAAAATCTAGTAGTCAATAGAGAATATTTACAAGAAGGTTTATCAAAAGTAGCTCTGAACTGAATGATCCTCTGAAAACACAAAACAATTTTTAGAATAAGAACATTCGCCAGATGCATAAAGCCAGTGGTGAAGGTCATGGCCAGTTTTCAAATCTACTAAGTTCTAGAAGCATTCAAAAATGACAACTAACCGGCGTTAATTACAAACTAACTATAAAATAACCCAACTTCAGGGCTGTAAGGAAGAGCTAAGCAATTATCACCAATCTCTTGGAAGGAAGGTCTTGTACATGGAGAAGGGCATGCAGAAAACTGGAAACTAGGTTTGCACTGGAAAGGATCAAGGCTCTCCCAAAGAAGTCTGCCTGTATAGCCACTTGTCCTGTTGTATATTTTTACAACGATCTGGTGATTAAACTTTTCTCTGCTTCCTCAGCAATTCACCTCTTCATTACCTAAAATTCAGTATTTCAATGACCATCAATTTTGTAAACTAATGATTTGTTTTGGATATACTAAAAACTCACATCATAAAGGTTTTTTTAAAAATATTTGAATTAAAAGCTTATTACACAAGTTTGCATTACTTAAAATCATGTACAATGCTGGGACACCTGGGTGGCTCAGTAGGTTAAGTGTTCGACTCTGGATTTCGGCTCAGGTCAGGATCTCATGGTTTGTGGGATCGAGCCTTGTGTTGGGCTCTGTGCTGACAGTGAAGAGCCTGCTTGGGATTCTCTCTCTCCCTCTCTCTCTGTCCCTCCCTCGAGTGCACACTCTCTCTCTCTCCCTCTTTCTGCCCCTACCCTGCTTGCATGTGCTCTCTCAAAATAAATAAACTTAAAAAAAGTAAATTAAAAAAAAAATTAAAAATCATGTATGATGTTCTAATAGAAACAATTCAGGAAGTTATCTAAAAACAATTTTTACAGATAGAATTCAAATATATCAATAGCTAAATTATCCAGAATATGACACTCCAGAATTGCTTAACTAGCTTCCTCAAAGATGAAACAGAGTGAATATTCTGAGGCTGAGGTTGCGAAAGGCCAGTGAATGGTAAACACGTGGGACTCTGCCACACTGACCCAAGCTACAGAAAACCCCTGCGCCATGTATACACGCAAATGACAAAACTACTCTTGTCACACTGAAACGAGGTTTGCTGACACAGCTATAAGTGCAAGTCCATACAGACACAACGACAGGCTGCCCATGGTTTTGAAGGAGCTGTCTTCCAACAATTTATCTTCAAGACTAATTATAATTACTAAGTGTTTTTAAGGCTAATTTTTTTCACACTAATAAACCAGCTCTCAGAGTTTATTTAACCAAAAACATATCTAAGAATATACATAAATAAGAGTGTCTTACAGACTTCAACTGTATTACTAAGCTGTAATCATCAAGGCAGTATGGTACTGGCACAAGAACAGACACTCAGATCAATGGAACAGAACAGAGAACCCAGAAATGGACCCACAAACATAGGGCCAACTCATCTTTGACAAAGTAGGAAAGACTATTCAACAGAATAAAGACAGTCTCTTCAGCAAGTGGTGCTGGGAAAACTGGACAGCGACATGCAGAAGAATGAACCTGGACCACTTTCTTACACCATACACAAAAATAAACTCAAAATGGATGAAAGTCCTACATGTAAGATAGGAAGCCATCAAAATCCTTGAGAAGAAAGCAGGCAAAAACCTCTTTGACCTTGGCCACAGCAACTTCTTACTCAACACGTCTTCAGATGCAAGAGAAACAAAAGCAAAAATGAACTATTGAGACCTCATCAAAATAAAAAGCTTCTGCACAGCAAAGGAAACACTCAGCAAAACAAAAAGGCAACCGACAGAATGGGAGAAGATATTCGCAAATGACATATCAGATAAAGGGTTAATATCCAAAATCGATAAAGAACTTATCAAACTCAACACCCAAAAAACAAATAATCCAGTGAAGAAATGGGCAAAAGACATGAATAGATACTTCTCCAAGGAGGACATCCAGATGGCCAACTGACACACACACACAAAAAAAATGCTCAATATCACTCATCATCCAGGAAATATAAATCAAAACCACAACAAGATACCACCTCACACCTGTCTGAATGGCTAACATTAACAACTCAGGCAACAACAGATGTTGGCGAGGATGCAGAGAAAGAGGATCTCTTTTGCATTGTTGGTGGGAATGCAAGCTGGTGCAGCCACTCTGGAAAACAGTATGGAGGTTCCTCAAAAAATTAAAAATAGAACTACTCTATGACACAGCAACTGCACTACTAGGTATTCATCAAAGGGACACAGGTGTGCTGTTTCAAAGAGAAACATGCACCCCAATGTTTATAGCAACACTATCAACAATAGCCAAAGTATGGAAAGAGCCCAAATGTCCATAGATCGATGAATGGATAAAGAAGATGTGGTGTGTGTGTGTGTGTGTGTGTATATATATATATATATACACACACACATATACACACATATATATACATACATACATACACAATGGAGTATTACCCGGCAATCAAAAAGAATGAAATCTTGCCATTTGCAACTATGTGGATGGAACTAGAGGGTATTATGCTAAGTGAAATTAGAGAAAGACAAATATCATATGACTTCACTCATATGAGGACTTTAAGATACAAAACAGATAAACATAAAGGAAGGGAAGCAAAAATAATATAAAAACAGGGAGGGGGACAAAAACATAAGAGACTCTTAAATATGGAGAACAAACAGAGGGTTATTGGGAGGGGGGATGGGCTAAATGGGTAAGAGGCATTAAGGAATCTACTCCTGAAATCACTGTTGCACTATATGCTAACTTGGATGTAAATTAAAAAAATAAATTAAATAAAAATTAAAAAAAAAAAGTGTCTGAAAGTATGAGACCAACACCAAGAATGTCAAAGGCTTCTGGGAAAATATACTCCTAATCCCAATCACAGGAAATCCTACAAAAGAGAGGCAGCTGGGGCTATGCTGTTCCAAGTCACCTAGGGTCCCATAGACAGAGGGCAAGGGCCTCTAACAGGTAAGGCAGGGATGCCAATGTGGAGAATGAAGGTTCCATGAGAGAAGCAGGGAGAGGAACCAGACCACTGGGTACCATACTCTAATCCTTCTCAGCAGGTCACCTGCTCCATCTGAAGAGAAGGCTAACAACAGGCTGTGATCCTTTCTCTTCCACTGTCTTTGTGTTTCTTTCCACTTGGGTTTGTCCCTTTTCCACAGGTTCTCCTCTTACCCATTTTTCTACCTTTCAAGTTATTTAGGTTTTCTCAAGTTGTAACCACTTCCAAAAATAAGGGAGGGGAAAAAGCTATTTTTCTCTTTTTTTGTAACTCTGACCCTGTTGGGGAAGGAAACTAATGTTTCCTATTCAAATACTACATGTCACTGTGCTATCCACCTTTGTATGTTATGGTCTTACAACAACCGTGCAAGCTAGCAAACATAAATCCCGTTGCAGAGATGAGGGAACAGATGCAGAAACGTGAGATGACTTGTTCAAGGCCGTGGAAGTGGCCAAGATTCTACAGTCCAGTTCATTCCAATCCAGACTCATGCCCTCTCCCCCATATCCTCTGCTGATAATGGCAGTTCCCTGGGAACTTAGAATCTGCAGATCCCCCTGCATTTCAAAGACACACCCAGGCTCATGGCATCGGGATGGGGTTTGGTGCACAAACAGGGAGAGGGACCTAGAGCACGTGTGAGCCTTACTCCTCTCCCTGACTGTAATCCACAGCCAGAACTTGAGCTGGGGTAGTGAGGACAAAGTGGCCAGGGGATGGGAGGTCCAGGCAGAGGAAATAATTTGTTGTCACAAAAGGGGAAGGGAGGGATATAGGAAGACACCTAACAGAGAGTATGTGGACGAGGGAGGTAGAGGGCAGTTCCTGTAACAGACAGCCAGGAGGCATTCACAAGAGGCATTTTTAAGTCAGGCACTTACAGGTTTTCCCAGCCTAAAAGAAGGCTATTTCATGGATCACATTTAATAATCTCATTTCTGAGAATACTAGAAATAAACAGAAGTTCCATGGCAATTCTCAATTTTCATTCACAGTTTCTGCTTGCCAGGAAATAAAACAGCATCTGCTTAGATGAGGATTCCCGTTTGCCAACAATGCAACACACTGGAAAAGCATCATTAAGATCCTCTATCTAGAGGTGCCTGGGTAGCTCAGTCAGTTAAGCATCCAACTTCGGCTCAGGTCATGATATCACGGCTCATGAGTTCGAGCCCTGCTTCAGGCTATGTGCTGACCGCTAGGAGTCTGAAGCCTGCTTCGGATTCTGTGTCTCCCTCTCTCTCTGCCCCTCCCCCACCTTGTGCTGTCTCTCAAGAATAAACAAACATTAAAAAAGTAATAACATAAAAAAATAAAAGAAAAACCTGACATTCTCAATTTTCACAAGGTTATATGTAATTGAATTCTTTGAAGAATGAACAGGATTTTGGAGGAAAAAAAATAACCTAGACCCAAGTAGTATGAGAAAGCTGCTTTCACAGAATGATCCCATCACATAATATCTGTCATTATTAAAAAATAAACGGAAAAATTAATTAACCGATTCTAAGAAAATTCATAACATGAAGTCAGAATTCATACTTTCAGGTAATCTAAAAAGACCTAGTTCCAAGAGTATAGGTTAAAGTGATCCCAGGTAGCTGATACTCAATGCACCTGGAAGAGGCAAATCTAAATCATCTTTGTAGGAACCCATCAATCTAGGCCTCAAAATTCCCATCGAGCTGAGCTAAGTAAATCAATCATTTAATCACAGAATACATGAGAGAAGTCAGTCATCAAGAAATAGAGCCAGAAAATAGGCAATAAAATTACACACAAAAGATTTCAGACACTGGAATTATCAGACATAAAAGACTATATACAGCTTTAAAACATTTTAAGACATAAAAAGGAGAAATTGGAAATACAAGTTGGGGAAGGAGTTTTTACAACACTCAATTTGAGAAAGACACTAAACTTCTACAGATGAAAACTAAAACAACTAAATTAAAACCGGAGTGACAGAGATTGACAACTTGAGATGTAGTGAACTAGAAGGCAGCTCTGAAGAGATGCCCCAGAGTGCAGAGATGAAGACACGGGAAACATGAAAGATGGTTTGAGGGTTGTGGAGGACACAGGAGTAACATGCATTTAATTTAATTTAAATGCATTTAATTTAATTTAAACAATGCATTTAATCAGGGCTTCAGAAAGAAAGGACAGCAAGAAAAGTACAGAAGAATTGATGACTGAGAAATTTTCAGTACTGATGATGAATTCACATTCAGAACAAATCCCAATCAGAAAAATAAAAGGAGGGGCCACTGAGTGGTCCAGTCAATTTAGCATCCGACTCTCGATTTTGGCTCAGGTCACAATCTCACAGTTAGTGAAGCTGAACCAGCAGTTGGGTCCATGCTGTCAACAGAGCCTGCTTGGGATTCTCTCTCTCTGCCTCTGCCCTTCTCTCTCTCTCTCAAAATAAATACACTTTAAAAAAAAAAAGGAAAAAGAAAAAGTAAAAACCAAATAGATACCTCAGTACAATTCAAAAACACCAATGATAAAGATCTAAAAAGGCTCAGCTAAAAGAAGTCCTGGGGATGGAATGTACAGCATGGTGACTCTACTTAACAATGCAGTATTATATATTTGAGAGTTGCTAAAAGCACAGACCTTAAAAGTTCTCATCACAAGAACAAAAATTTGTTAACTATGTGTGGTAATAAATGTTAACTAAACTTACTGTAGTGAACATTTTGCAATACATACGTGTACTGACTGAATCACTGTATTGTACAATACCTAAAACTAATGTTACATGTCACTTATATCTCAAAAAAAGACTTAAAATTTTCAGCACCTGTACTCTTACAATTTGAAAAGGTTACTGTTAAAAGTATGAATTAAGATATTTTAAAATTACTTTGGAATAATTATTACTTCAATAGAAATTTAACTTATTGAACTATTCAATACTATTCAAATAGTACTTCATCTAAAGAAAAAGAAAAGAGGTTTTCCTGCCATAAGAACTGTTTCCATTAATTAAAAAAAATGTATAGCCAACTAATCTTTGACAAAGCAAAAGAGAATACCCAATGGAATAAAGACAGTCTCTTCAGCATGTGGTGCTGAGAAAACTGGACAGTGACATGCAGAAAAATAAACCTAAACCACTTTCTTTTTTTTTTTTTTAATTTTTAAAAATATTTATTTATTTTTGACAGAGAGAGAGAGAGAGACAGAGCATAAGCGGGGGAGGGAGAGAGATGGAGACACAGAATCTGAAGCAGGCTCCAGGTTCCGAGCTGTCAGCACAGAGCCCAATGTGGGGCTTCAACTCACAGGCCGCGAGATCATGACCTGAGCCGAAATTGGATGCTCAACTGACTGAGCCACCCAGGCGCCCCTACCTAAACTACTTTCTTACACCATACACAAAAGTAAACTCAAAATGGGTGAAAGACCTAAATGTAGGACAGGAAGCCATCAAAATCCTTGAGAAGAAAGCAGGCAAAAACCTCTTTGACCTTGGCCACAGCAACTTCTTACTCAACACGTCTTCAGACGCAAGAGAAACAAAAGCAAAAGTGAACTATTGAGACCTCATCAAAATAAAAAGCTTCTGCACAGCAAAGGAAACACTCAGCAAAACAAAAAGGTAACCGACAGAATGGGAGAAGATATTCGCAAATGACATATCAGATAAAGGGTTAATATCCAAAATTGATAAAGAACTTGTCAAACTCAACACCCAAAGCACAAATAATCCAGTGAAGAAATGGGCAAAAGACATGAATAGATACTTCTCCAAAGATGATAGCCAGACGGCCAACCAACACATGAAAAAATGCTCAACATCACTCATCATCAGGGAAATACAAACCAAAACCACAATGAGATACCACCTCACACCTGTCTGAATGGCTAACATTAACAACTCAGGCAACAACAGATGTTGGCGAGGATGCGGAGAAAGAGCATCTCTTTTGCACTGTTGGTGGGAATGCAAGCTGGTGCAGCCACTCTGGAAAACAGTATGGAGGTTCCTCAAAAAATTAAAAATAGAACTACTTTATGACCCAACAACTGCTCTACTATGTATTTATCCAAGGGATACAGATGCGCTGTTTCGAAGGGACACATGCACCCCCATGTTTATAGCAGCACTATCAACAATAGCCAAAGTATGGAAAGAGCCCAAATGCCCATCGATGGATGAATGGATAAAGAAGATGTAGTATATATATACAATGGAGTATTACTCGGCAATCACAAAGAATGAAATCTTGCTATCTGCAGCTACATGGATGGAACTAGAAGGTATTATACTAAGTGAAATTAGAGAAAAACAAGTAACATATGACTTCACTCATATGAGGACTTTAAGATACAAAACAGATGAACATAAGGGAAGGGAAGGAAAAATAATATAAAAACAGGGAAGGGACAAAACATGAGACTCTTAAATATGGAGAACAAACAGAGGGTTACTGGAGGGATTGTGGGAGGGGGGATGGGCTAAATGGGTAAGAGGAATTAAGGAATCTACTCCTGAAATCATTGTTGCACCATATGCTAACTAACTTTGATGTAAATTAAAATTTTTAAAAATGTATTGAAAATAGACAAAAGAAAGAAGAGATAAATAAACCTTCTGATCTACCCACACTGAATGATATCTAGTTTCTAGTCAAGTCTTGCCATCTCAGGGCCCCGCACACTTTCTCACAGGCCTTTTCATCCACCTAGAATGCCCGCCTGGCTGATGTGCCCCACAAACTAACACTTTCTTCAACATCAGCGAGGGGTCTTCCTCTCTGAGCCACCTTCCAACACGCACCTGATCACAGGGCTCAGACCCTCTGGGTCACTCCTGGTCCTGTCACTACATTTATTTCTCAGTGAAGTGTACAGCCACATCTGTCTGTGTTTCTGGGCTGTGAGTTCTTCTTCATTCCAGTAGTGGACTCAAGCATACAGGGTAACGCCCTACAATTGAACAAATTTGGTTTTACCTCATCACTGGTCAGTTTTTTTGCTTTGAGTAATCTTTGAGCCTTGTCTTCTTCTGATCCCTCATCACTGTCTGATGAATAGATTCTGGCTCGTTCCTCTGAAAGCAAAGGAATGATTTGTAAGTGATTTTCAGACAGTGATTTGTTCATTTCTGAGTTCTTCTGATGAATATCTTTCATTCCTTCTGTATATTTTTGCAAGAAACAAATCATTAAAATTTTTTGGATTTAAAAATAAATGTAAGATTTAATATGTTGAAATGAAGCACTTATCCTCTCATAATACAAGAATGGTTCATCTGACCACTATTAAGTATTAAAAAAGCTGTGGGCAAGGTCACTAAAGACACAAACACTATTATTCTTCCAGAATAACCTATGGACGCCTGAGTCATTCTTTCCTGGGAGATAACTAAATTCCAAAATAAGCTTTGAAAATCAAATCAAGGGATGGAGTCCTGGTCCTGAGAAGACCATTTGTTGCCAGATGGCCATTTCAAAGGGAGATGGAGAGGAGTAACAGTCTGCGCTAATGCCCCAGCCCAGGTGAACCTCAGGATGGAATCAAGAGCAGCTGACTTTAGACCAACCCCCTTGTCTGAGAACCCAGAGCCTACCCTGGAACTGAACTGAATGCTACTGAACTTGTCAGGTAGGTTTTCAATCTCTGGTGAACCGAAAGCATCCTCAATTTTTTTGTTTTTATTTAGTATTCATGTGGTTTATTTCTGTAACTAATCTTTTTTGTGGGAAATTAGCACTAACAAAAAAATCGCCTCTGTACTGTAGTCCCAAAATAATTAATAGGTAGGAAAGAAGGATGAAATAGCTCACCAGAACAAATGCAGTCACTGCAAGGAAAGGAAAAAGGTGTTTTATAGGATGACAGAGGGGAAATTTTAGTGCTCTTAAAATCTGTCACTCAATAAGGACAAAACTAGGATGTATGGTCACCCACGGTGTATCTTACATTGTACAGTGGTTCCCAAAGCTCTCTCGGGCTAACCTAGGGGGGATTAGAGTCTCATTTTACAGAAAGGGAACACGATATTCAGAGATATGAAGTCATTTGCCTAAAGCTGACGACTAATAAGAATAACAACAATGGTTTTAGGTTTCATTTCTTTAGTACTTGAATGTGCCAGGTGCTGGGCAAAGTACTGTGTATGTATTACATCATTCAATTCTCAAAACCTCCTATTGTAAATACTATTATTAATAGGTTGGCTTTTTCCTAATGAGGTTAATAGAAGGTAGGTATTATAACTTTTGAGAAGTCATCAATCCAACAGAAAAGTGGCAGAAGTGAGACTAGAGCCGGTTCAGATCGGGAACCCAGGCCAAGTCTTCTACCTCGGGTTCAGTCTGCTTTCCAGCAGCTTGCCTTGCCGTGGGCTGTGGGGAAATCTCTGGATGCAGTACTGGGACTGAGACAGATGCCTCAGAAGTCAGATGAGCCTGGTTCAAGAACCGTCCACTTACTAACTATGCATCTTTGGGCAAGTTACTCGACCTCTCAAAGTTTCTGTTCCTTCAGTAAGAACAAGGCAGCAGTTCCCACCCCTTCAGGTTCACCTGGAAGAATTCTGCAATGTCTAGTTCAGTAACTCTTGAAATGTATCACTCATTCCACGGATTCCTTAAAGATGAAATGTCCAGTGACTGGGCATTCAGAGTAGGCCAAATGCAAAGATAAGTTCCTGAACCCTGAAATTATGAAATTTAACTTCTGCACACTCACCTCGAATGCCCCCTTTATATCGGTTTTTAATGGCAGCCAAGCTGATGGACTCCTCGCCTTCCTCCTCCTCGTCATATCGATCAGGTTCTAGGTAACTAGCACTCAGTCCCCGCTGGTGCTGCTTCTCTCTCATTCGGCGCTGCTGAGACTCCCTACGAATAGAAGCCCTCAAACGTTCTTCTTCTTTCTGTAAAGAAGCAAATAAAATAGCGAACTTTGAAAAATGAACTAGTTTACTGCCCACCTGAAACTACTTTTACTCTAAAGAATATGTGAATGCCCAGCCCAGGATAACACCTAGTTGTCTCCATTCTACACCTGTTACCACACAGCGATCACTCTCTTTAGTTCTAAGCCGTGAAGGTAACACAGGGTGAAGAGGCTGAGGGCTCTCTCGCACCAGCAGCCGATCAGAACTGGCAGAGGCACGGCCCTGGGAGCTGCAGCGTCCCCTTGTGCTGCCCGTCAGTCAGAGTCTGGAGAGCAGCAACCAGCCTGAAGAACCTCATCCTTGACCAGTGGACGCCTGAGGGCGGCCGTTTCTGTTAATCCCTGAGACAGACAACCCAACTTGCTCAGGCTCCATCAAACTACAATGGTGCTCACATATTCCTGTCAGGGCCCCGCACCCCAGAGAGCTCCCCGTCGCTCCTGATGACAGGATGGGGAGGTGCTGGCAGGGGAGGGTCCCTGAGCCCCAAGTAGAACTTTCACACCCTTCACACCCTTCTCTGCCTGGCGATCCACACACTGGTGTTCACAAGACAGAGACACAATATGAGAGATTATGGCATTTCTTTGAATTTCTAATTTAATTGCTCCATATTACTGCATACAACTATACGTTGGTAAACATTCTATGCAGCAAATTTTTCATTAAGGTTGTACTATTGTATTCAGTATAACAGGGATTAAGAACCAACCAGTTCATTCCTTGTGCATTTTCATGGAAACTGGGGAAGTGGAAGACGGTTAGGGGGGATCTTGTAAGGTAATCCAGAGGGCTCTTCCAATCATGCTGAGACTAGAGTCTGAAGGTTCCTCCAGCTGCGCTGGCTTGAGCAGAAAAGGTGGGGTAGTGGAGCAAGAAGTCAGGCCCCAAAGCCAGTGTACCTACACCCCATTAGGTTAGGCACTGCTATGAATCTGGTTTAGTTAACCTGCCTCCTTGAACAAAATATAAGGGGCCCTGGGCCAGATCATCAGCAGAGTCTGACAGAAGTCTGATAATGAGATCGGTAAGAAAGGCCCTGAGGCAACCAGAGTGTCTTAGCCTCACTGTGCCCTGGTGCACCAAAGAACAAAACCACACGAAGCAGGAAGGGCAATGGGAGAGATCTAGCAGATATCAGAGAAGATAGAGAAGAGAAAGCATGAAACTATATTGCTGCATTCGGCTTCTTAAAGCAAGCGCTGCACAAAAGGCCACAGGGGTTGATACAAGCATTATACTCCCATCATTTACAAACAATGCCCCAGAATTGACTTTGTAGCTAACTGGATTTGAAAACCTAGTAGGTAGAACATTATAAACGGACCTTAAAAACCACCAGCTACTCTGCTTGATTCTCCTTGAGGCATATTCCCACTTAAACTTCTGGTCTATTATTATTCTATTTTAGACTACATCTCTGGCATTTCCACTAACTTTTGACATCGATTTACTAAATCATCTTTGAAATTATATGCAAAAGTTCAGATCCTTTCAGTGATCAGTTTGTTACTAAACCCTGAGGACCTGGTCAGAGAAAACCCAAACCCTTGTGTCTGTTTTATGACCATCACCACATCACTCTTGTTTGCCAAATGCTTAGGAAATTGATCCAGCTTCCTGTTCATGTCAGCTGGAAAGAAAAAAAGGTACTCAAAGAAGAGATGAGAAACAAAGTTTTGGGAAATACTATTCTTAATATATAGCTATACCTCATTTTATTGCACTTTGAAGGTTTACGGCAACCCTGTGCTGAGCAAGTCTATAGGCATAATTTTTCTTACGGCATTTATTTGCTCACCTTGTGTTTCTGTGTCACATTTTGGTAATTCTTGCAACTTTTCAAACTTTTTCATTATTATATTTGTTATGGTGATCTCTGATGAGTGGTTATGACTTGCTAAAAAGTTTAGATGATGGTTTGCATATTTTAGCAAAAAATATGTTTAAGTTAAGGTATCTACATATTTTTGTAGGTATAATGCTATTGCACATTTAATAGACTACAGTATGATATAAAAAAGATTTTAAAAAGGCGGGGGGGGGGGCGACTGGGTGACTCAGTTAAGCATCTGACTTCAGCTCAGGTCATGATCTCACAGTTCGTGAGTTCAAGCCCCGCATCAGGCTCTGTGCTGTCAGCTCAGAGCCTGGAGCCTGCTTTGAATTCTGTGTCTCCCTCTATCTCTGCCCCTCCCCTGTTCATGCTCTGTCTCTCTCTCTCTCTCTCTCTCTCTCTCTCTCTCTCTCTCTCAAAAATAAATAAACATTAAAAAATTGTTTTTAAATAGACAATATGATGTAAACATAATTTTTACATGCACTGGGAAACAAAAAAAACGATTTGATTTGCTTTATTGCAGAGGTCTGGAACCAAACCCGCAGTCTCTCTGAGGTATGCCTGTACCCAAAATCCCAGGATAGAGCTTAGCAAAAAAGTACCTTAATCATTTCAGTGCGCTGGCACTCAGGATCACGACCAGCCATTGGTAAGATTCTAATCTTCTGTGTCTTTGAACATCTATCCGCAAGTGACAGGGTCATCTTCCTATGTGTGGCGCTGTCTGTAGAGTGAGGTCTGCAAGAAATTAACAAAAATGCCTGTTTACCAAATACATCTGTGAGCCAGTCACATCAACATCACAAAAACAACAGACCAGAAACCATTCTTATCTTCTAGGGAAAAATAGGCAGGGACACTAAACTGCACACGTCAGGTGAGAGGATTCCAAAATTTCTCCATTCTGTGGCTCACTGAAACATTCTTATCTCAAAAGAAAGTAAGAAACAAAAGCTGGAGTAAAAAAGGCTTGACAAGGCATTATCACCCTCCAGAATCCGTAAATACATAAACTCAAGGAGATTTGCTGAGCACAGTGCTTTGCGTTTTACAAGTTATATGATTTCACTGTCACAGCTACTCTATGAAAATAATGATTTTATGTATTAGGAAATTGAGGCAGAGAAGTTGAGAAAATTGCACAAGGTTGCATATGTGGAAATGGAACTGAAATATAGGTCTGATTCTGAAGCCTAGACTTTTGACCATTGCAGTTTTCAAAAAGCTAAGTTGCAATCAAGATTATTGTGTCCTCTCTAAAGATAAACATTACCCAAGGAGGATGATCTGCTTAGAATCAAGAAAAGAAAAATGCGAACATTTCACCGTAGTGCCTACACAGTCTAAAGAAGGGGAATGTTCTCACCAGCTGACCTGAGTACTCTGGGCTGCATGGGGGACACACCCCCAGAGTGGTCTGGACACAGCAGCCTAAAGAACAGGAGGACCCCAGCCTTGACGCCCAACTCGTTGCCTTTCCTCTGACCACATGTACACTACCAACCTCCAGTTATCAGTTAGTCTTCCAGATCAATTTTATTGGGGGGGGGGGGAAAGACACTGACCAGCAAGTATTCTAGACCCCCTGGAAGCTATAGTAACCACTGGAATAAATTAACATTCTGATTTACATAACAGTCTCCTGTAAGTTCGATTAGCATGACTTGGTTCCCTGTGAAAGGAACTTTTAGTGTACCTGACAAAATAGCGTTTGAATCTTCAGAGTTGAGACCCAGACCTTAGTCTTTGGTGAACTATACAGAAGGTTATATTCAATCAGGAGTCAAGTAATTTGGACAATATCTATATTCACTGCTTTTACCGTAATAAATATTGTAGTTGATAATAGTTACCTGAATGTGAGTTTGGTTTTAAAAACAGCTTGTCCCTGTAGACCAGTACCTTGTCTTATAAAAAGATGGTTGTGATCTCCCTGCAGTGGAGCTTTGTAAACATCAAACACTTCGTTGCCTAAATGCAGAGACATGCTGAAAAGAAGAAACACTTCATATATTTAAGTCATAAAGCTTTCATTCTACGATTTTATTTTACTTAAAATGTGATACAACTGCTACTTTCAGAAGGAAAGAGTAAAGAAGCCAGGATGACGTGAAAAACAACCTACAAAGAAGCAAAACATGTTGTTTTCATGTTTACCAACGAAGTACGTTCCGAAGGAAAACATACTATGACTTTTACTCAGCCTCTACTACTTTCCCAGTGGAAGGCAGCTTTTCTGACACATCATCTTATTCTGAGCAGCATGCAATGGGGAGGGGAGCTGGTCTAACATTTCCAAACAACCATACTATAGCCAGCAAGGATGATCACATCTTTGGCCTACTTTTAATGTGTTTCACCAGCCCCCTCGACCTTCAACTACCTATTTATTTCTCTCAGGATTTCTGTGCAATGCCAAGGCTTAGCAATGGAAATTCTTTAATACGAGGTATCCAAAAAATAAAGTTTTATTCTAAAGTTTGATCCCTCCTAGTCGCATTCTAGGTGTTTCAGACTCACCTTCCATCTGACCACTTGACTATCCGAGCATTGCTTTCTTTAATTTCATTTCCTTCCTCATCCCGGCGTGTCCTCCATCTTATAGTATTTTCCACCTGTTTTAAAACACAAGTGCCTTAGAGTACTGTACTTTCTGCTTCCTTTCTCCTCAAGAGACATAGAATTGTAGAATAAGCATACACACATAGTGACAGAAAAACAGACAACATTGAAACCCTTTTGTTTTAATCACCTAGAGATGCTGGATACGTTATCAACAGGAAAAACAATTAGCTTAAGTGAATTTCTCAACTCCTAGAGCTGGAATCACAAAGGGGACTGAATGCCAGAGCATTTGAGCTAATGCTAAGTCTGTCATAACCCTGGATGTGTTAAGATACAATAAGAGCTATCAGGACAAGAGATAAAGACTTGAGGCCACAGAAGGTAGCAATTTAGACCTGAAGCTCCCTCTATAAAGCAGGTTCTTTCACACAGCTAAAAAACCAAATAAATATGGGACCAAAAACCTAGGGAAATAGAGAAGCTCCCTAAATATGGGTAAGGAAAAAGCAGCACCCTGGAAAGATTAAAACCCTAGTTTTTGAGCAGGTTTAGAGTCTAACGTTATCTTTTTTTTTTTTCAACGTTTATTTATTTTTGGGACAGAGAGAGACAGAGCATGAACGGGGGAGGGGCAGAGAGAGAGGGAGACACAGAATCGGAAACAGGCTCCAGGCTCTGAGTCATCAGCCCAGAGCCCGACGTGGGGCTCAAACTCACGGACTGCGAGATCGTGACCTGGCTGAAGTCGGACGCTTAACCGACTGCGCCACCCAGGCGCCCCTAACGTTATCTTATCTTAATTGCATGTAGGGGAAATGGCAGGCAGATGTGGAAAATATTCAAGAGCTTCCTAAAATGAAAACCACTGCTATTGAAATTAAACTCAATGGGACTACCAGGAAATCATAGCACATTAAATGCATGTAGTTTATCACTGCTGCATCCTGGAAAGCCACTGAAATGAGAGTGAAAAAATTTAAAAACACATACTCACAAAGATAAAGAGAATATGAATCAAGATGGCAACAAAAAGAAGTCAGTATTTTGAAAACTGATCTAAGCCCATGCTTCCCTATGCCTATTCCCTCACCATCAACCTGAAAAGCAGCTGCTCCCATTCCCACTTAGACTTTCTGGATGTCCACTGTTAGCTGTGACTGTCTTTGCAACACGGTCCTAATGGTTCCCTTCCAGTTTTTCCACTTTCCTTTTTATTCTTCTCTATATAAACAACTATGCGGGTGCCTGGCCGGCTCAATCGGAAGAGCAAGCGACCCTGGATCTTGGGACCATGAGTTCGAGCCCCAGGTTGGTGTAGAGATTACTAAAAAAAATAAACCTGGGGCGCCTGGGTGGCTCAATCAGTTGGGCGTCTGACTTCGGCTCAGGTTATGATCTTGCAGCTTGTGAGTTCGAGCCCTGCATCGGGCTCTATGGGATAGCCCAGAGTCCGGATCCTGCTTTGAATTGTGTTTCCCTCTCTCTCTGCCCCTCCCCGACTCATGCTCTCTCTCTCCTTCAAAAATAAATAAACATTAAAAAATAAATAAACTTAAAACAACTACGAAGCGGGCTGATGAAAGAACTCAATATTCATGAATGAAATACAATGACATATCTGAGATTGTTTAAAAGTCTGGGTAAGGTGGGGTAAGGAATACAGATGAAACAAAATTGTCCAACCACTGAGTGAAGGTTACATCAGAGTTCATTATACAGTTCTCATTATATTTGTAATGTGTTTAAAAATTTCCTTAATAAAGACATAAAAACAAAACAATCTATCCCTATTCCTACCCTCCCTCTCAAGCAAAAAAACATACACACATATATGGGCCATTATTAACTGAGAAGCCATTGTGAAAAATGTTTTCTGTTATAGAAGGTGATTCAAATTAGAATGAAGCTATGATAGAATACACTGCTAGGTCCTACCCTATCAGGATGAAAAACACAGTAAAATACCTTTAAAGATGGATGACCTCATAGAAATATATAAACCATACCTGGTTCCTTACTCTTTATTTTAAGGTTATTTTTTTTTAGTAATCTCTATACCCAACACGGGGCTCAAAGCCACAACCCCAAAATCAAGAGTCGCACACTCTTCCGAGTAAGCCAGTCAGACACCCCACCCCAATTCCTGTTCTTTGAAGAATTACACCACCAACCAACTCTTTAAAAATGTTCAGGCTAGTCTCCAGAACATCACTCAAGAAACAAAGGGTCCAACTTTCTTATACCATGCACAAAAATAAATTCAAAATGAATGAAACACCTAAACGTGAGACAGGAAACCATAGAAATCCTAGAGGAGAACAAAGGCAACAACCTCTTTGATCTCAGCTGTAGCAACTTCTTATTAATAGACAGTCACTGGAGGCAAGGGAAACAAAAGCAAAAATGAACTATTGGAACTTTATCAAGATAAAAAGCTTCTGCACAGCAAAGGAGGCAGTCAACAAAACTAAAAAAGCACCCATGGAATGGGAGAAGATATTTGCAAATGATGTATCAAATAAAGGGTTAGTATCCAAAATCTATAAAGAACTTATCAAACACCCAAGAAACAAATAACCCAGTGAAGAAATGGTCAGAAGACATGAATACACATTTTTCCAAAAACGACATCCAGATGGCTAACAGACACACGAAAAGATGTTCAACATCACTCATCATGAGGGAAATACAAATCAAAACCACAATGAGATACCACCTCACACCTGTAAGAATGGCTAAAAATAACAACACGAGAAACAACAGGTGTTGGCGAGGATGTGGAGAACAGGGAACCCTTTTGCACTGTTGGTAGGAATTCAAACTGGTATTGCCACTCTGGAGAACAGTATGGAGGCTCCTCAAAAAATTAAAAATAGGGGCATCTGGGTGGCTCAGTTGGTTAAGCATCTGACTTTGGCTCAGGTCATGATCTCACAGTTCCTGAGTTCAAGCCCCTTCCTGGGCTTTCTGCTGTCAGCATGGAGCCCACTTTGGATCCTCTGTCTCCCTCTCTCTGCCCATCCCCCACTCACAATGCTCTATCTCTCAAAAATAAACAGAAAAAAATTTTTTTTTAAAGTTAACAATAGAAGTACGCTATGACCCAGCAATTTGCACTATTAGGTATTTACCCAAAAGATACAAAATTACAGAGTCAAAGGGATACATGCATCCTGATCTTTTTAGCAGCATTATCTGATCTTTATAGCAGCATTATCAACAATAGCCAAACTATGGAAAGAGTCCAAATGTCCATCAACTGATGAATAAAGATGTGGTGTGTGTGTGTGTGTGTGTGTGTGTGTGTGTGTGTATATAGATATAGATATAGATATAGATATAGATATCTACAATGGAATATACTCAGCCATCAAAAAGAATGAAATACTGCCACTTGCAATGATGTGGATGAAGTTAGAGCGTATTATGCTAAGTGAAGTCAGTCAAAGACAAATACCATATTTCTCTGACATGTGAAATTTAATAAACAAAAAAGAGGAAAGAGAGAGAGGGAAAAAACCACAAAAGATTCTTTTTTTTTTTCTGGGTTTCATGACCTCTTTATTTCAACAGCAGTCAAAATAGGTAAGAGACTTTTAAAAAGAGAACAAAATAATCACCAAAACTAAAAGGTAACCGACAGAATGGGAGAAGATATTTGCAAATCACATATCAGATAAAGGTTTAGTATTCAAAATCTATAAAGAACTTGTCAAACTCAACACCCAAAAAACAAATTAATCCAGGGAAGAAATGGGCAAAAGACATGAACAGACACTTCTCCAAAGGTGACAGCCAGACGGCCGACACATGAAAAAATGCTCAACATCACTCATCATCAGGGAAATACAAATCAAAACCTCAATGAGGTACCACCTCATACCTGTCAAAATGGGAAAAATTAACAACTCAGGAAACAACAAAGGTTGGCAAGGATGCAGAGAAAGGGGAACACTTTTGCACTGTTGGTGGGAATGCAAACTGGTGCAGCCACTCTGGAAAACAGTATGAGGATCCTCAAAAAATTTAAAATAGAACTACTTTACGATCCAGCAATTGCACTACTAAGGATTTATCCAAAGGATAAAAAAAAAATGCTGATTTGAAGGGGCACATACACCCCAATGTTTACAGCAGCACAATGAACAACAACCAAATTATGGAAAGAGCCCAAATGGCCATAGACTGATGAATGGATACAGGAGATGTGGTGTACACACGCGCACACACACGCGCGCGCGCGCGCACACACACACACACACACACACACACACACACACACACACTGGAATATTACCTGGCAATCAAAAAGAATGAAATCTTCCCATTTGCAACATGGATGAAACTAGAGTGTATTATGTTAAGTGGAATAAGAGAGAGATAAATATCATATGATTTCTTTTAATATTTAGATATGAGTCTTACCCTTTTTAATTTTTTTTTTTTTTTTGAGAGAGAGAGGGAGAGAGAGAGACAGAGCACGAGAGAGGGAGGGACAGAGACAGAGGGAGACACAGAATCTGAAGCAGGCTCCAGACTCTGAGCTGTCAGCACAGAGCCCAATGTGGGGTTTGAACTCACAAACCGCAAGATCATGACCTGACCTGGAGTCCGCCGCTTAACTGACTAAGCCACCCAGGTGCCCCAAATATGATATGATTTCACTCATATGAGGAATTTAAGAAACAAAATAGATGAACACAGGGGAAGGGAAGGAAAAATAAGATAAAAAGAGGGAGGGAGGTGAACTATAAGAGACTCTTAAATAGGACTAAGGGTTGCTGGAGGAGTACTGGGTGGGGGGACAGGCTAAATGGGTGATGGGCATTAACGAGGGCACTTGGCACTTGTTGATATGAGTACTGGGTATTATATGTAATGATCAATCACTATATTCTATTCCTGAAATTATTATACTATATGCTAAATTGGATTTAAAGAGAATTTAAATAAATAAATAAGACAGCGAACAAACTGAGGGTTGATGGTGGGAGGGGGGTGACGGATGAGCTAGATGGGTGATGGAGGGCACTTGTGATGAGCACTGGGTGTTATTTGTAAATGATGAATCACTGAATTCTACTCCTAAAACCAATATTGCACTATATGTTAACTAACTGAAATTTGAATAAATATTTGAAAAAATAATGTAGCAAAAAAGAAAGCATCCAGGGTTATTTTCCATCACGCACCATTAAAAAATAGTTACACACCAACCTTTTGTACTCTAAGCCTCAAAGTTTTAGAGTAAAATACTCATTTATAATCTTTGATGCCTATACTGGAGTCTGACACTCTATGGCCTGAAAATAGATATATTGATATTTGCTGTACCCTAATAGAAGGGGAAATGCAAAAAATCAATAAGGAGTTAATAACAAACTACCACATTAATTTATATAAATGATGAGAAATAATGAAAAGTGGTAAAATAATGTTAGAGGCACTAAAACAAGCATGAAAAATTCATAGTCCTAACCTTATATCAATAGATACACAATCTCAAAGGAAAAATATTAACAGATGAGCTAATGGGGGAAGGGAAGAGGCAAGAAAAAGGACAGCAAAGTAAGTAAATAAATAACAGTCTAAAAACTATACCTATTAATTGTGCGACCCAGAGCAAGTTATTGGTGTCTATTTCCATTTTCTCATTTGATTTATATTTCCATTAAGAGGAAGGAATAAAAAAAAAAAAAAAAAAAAAGGACTGGTGAAATCTCACTGAAAAGCTCTGGAAGTCCATGCATTTTGGATAGAAATAACTTGTATAAGGTTCTTTAGATGCTTGTAGATTTATCACACTTGAAGAGATGGAATTATTGTAAAAATTCAGCCCCTGAATTCTAAGAATGCCGGACTGCCACTTACCATTCAAACAGCATATGCAATATCCACTGAAAAATGAGGTATTTACATAGGCAATCTTTTGGATTTATGAATTAAAAAAGGATAGCTCCAGTGACAGTACTGTAAGTTCAACTGCTTCTAATTCTTTGATACAACTCAATTTTAAAGGATCTGCTTAAACCACACCCTCCTTGATTAAAGATTAGAGGCCCTCCGTGGAGAGACAAAGTATATCAAAGAGAAACATTAATAGGAATGTAGCATAATAAAAATCTCTCCTAATAGTCAACAAGAGTAACCAGAAGGTATTAGTAATAAATTCTTTTTGTATATGATTTATTTATCCATAGATCAAAGAGCCTGAAGGACATCCTCCTGCAGGACGTTGCTAGAACTTAACCCACAGTACATATGGAGGTAGTCATTCTAACCACCAAACCACAATGCTACTTACTTTGAAGGAAGAAGCTAATTAATTTAAGCATCAAAAACATACAAGAGTGAAAACAATGATGGAAAAGTGCCACCTTTACAGAGAAAAAGCTATATATTTCCTTCCTAAAAATATTCTGAAAAGACAATTTATTTATGAAAAGAAAAACATAAATTATTCTGAAAAGCTCAAGTCTCAAGTGAATATCCCCAGGTTTTACTTTAGAAAAGGAAAAACTAAATGAGTAAAACATGGAAAAGTACCTTTAATTTTAACCTGGTTCGACCTTCTTCGTCTAGCATTTCCTCATCTTCAAATTCATCTTCGTAATACTGAGGATCAAAAGGTCTACAAATTGTTTTTAAAATAAAGTTATTAATTATATTTTATAAGGAACATTACAGCTATCTAATAACATCTCTATTAACATCCTCCATTATACTAAAAATCATAATATAATGAAAAATCATAATGGTCAAATAAATACCTTCATGTTCAATTTCAAGGAAGTATTCAAATTACTGCCCCTTCTTGAAATTTGGTGCTAATACATACTGCTTAAAAAGCAAGGCTAAATATTCAAAATATTCTTTACTTTTATATGTCTTCCAAAGAACAGGGCATACCTGCTCTAGCTTTCTACATCATTTTACTAGGGAAAAAAAATGAACCAAGCTTATATGTTACTTAGTGAATAATATCCATCAACACTGTTTAACTGTCCCAAACCATTAGTTTTTCTACATCCACAATGGCAGCTAAAGTGGACACGTTTAGTATCTCTAGCACATTTCACCACTCCCAATTTCAGCTTTTTCAGGGCTGCACTAGTTGAAAAACACCCAAAGGCTTGCAATTTCTATTAACTCATAAGAACGTATCAACTGCTAAAAACAATTACAAACATTAAAAGTCTCCTTTAACATCAGTCCATACTTTTTCTATCACAAGATATGCTTATTTTTTCAGAGACACATGATCGATATTCCATTTTGTGATTAGCCAACTAATGTAAAATCAGAAAAATATCAACATTCCACATATTTCTATCCAACATCTAGAAACGCCTTTTTTCTTTCTTTCTTTCTTTTTTTTTTTTTAAGAAACGCTTTTAACTGATCCCCTTACCTGGGCTCTACACTGAGAAAGTTGGGCAGTTTAACAAAATACAAGTCATTTCCTAAATCAGTGTTTACTTTGGGTATTTCTACTTCTATTCTGGTCTCAGGAATTGGCTCCTCCTCCTGTTGATCCTGAGGCAATCCATTTTCATCCTAGTAAAAGAAATAGAATTTTAGAGCTTGATAGAACCTTAGAAATGGTCTAGTCTAGCTCAACTTCCACACTTTAATGACTTAGGTAGACAAGAAGGCTATTGGGACTCTGGAGCTAAAACAGCCCTCAGTCCCCATCCCTACCCATCCAGCCCCCACCAAAAACTGCAAGGGAAACAAGATCAGTTCGGAAACATCAATGTAAGAAAAGATGTCTTAAAAAAAAAAAAAAAAATTTCTTTTGTGATAAATCTGTCTTCCACATATTCACCAACAGGAATCACTCTTTCAATTAAAATGAGAGAAGATTATCAACAGTACACACTTCTTGGCATGAACAAGAAAGACATTTAAATCAGTTTTTCCAGTCACAGATCGCTGCAGTCTCCTCTCTTACAGCATGGCACCAACCTCATGCCAGGCACTTACTTTTTGTTTATATCCAGTTTCCCCCGTGGTAACACTTTGTAAAAACTATATGGCAACCAGGAGATTGACCTTGATATAATCAATACAGAACATTTCCATCATTACAAAGATTCATATCACCTTTTTATAGCTACATCCACTTTTGTCCTTACCCTCATCCCTTCTAAATCTCAGGCAACCACTAAGCTCTTCTCCATTTCTGTAAGTTTGTCATTTCAAGAATACTATGTAAGTGGAATCATAGAGTGCGTAACTTTTTGGGATTGGCTTTTTCTCACACTGCATACCCTGGACTTTCATCCAAGTTCTTGTGTGTATCAATACTTCAACCTTTTCATTGCTGAATGGCATTCCCGCGGATGAATGTACCAGGGTGGTTACTCCTACTCCCCTTTATAAACATGTGTTCCCTACATAACTAAGAAAGTTATCTGTTCATTGTACTTTTATATTGCAAAAGAGTTAGCAACTTCCTCTTCTCGGCATAAAAGAGATCCTTAATCTCTGAAACACTTACTTAGCCTTCAATAAGGGCACAGTTCACCCTGGCAATTTTACTTACAACAGGCTGTCCTGGAGTAGGTGGTTTATCTTCACCATCACTTCCTGAAGATATATCATCTGCACCTCCAAATAGATCCATGGTTCCACTGTTATCTGTAATATAGAGGAAAAATTCACAGTATTAATATACATTACAAAAGTTCTTCAAAGTTATCCCTTCCACATAGTCCCAAGGTTTCTGGACCAGGCACCAGGAAACTACACAAACACAACTCTGAACCTGGCTCTCAAAGATGTGACCAGAGTACCTATGGAGGGGGAAGGGGGCAAATTCAGTCAAAGGCAAGGCTGTAGAGGAAACATTTATTTTCCCTTCATTTTCTGCAACCTGTTCTTCTGTTTTCCTTTATTCTCCAGGAGCCCAAATGTCCTCCTACAGTCTAGATACTCACATTTGGGGCTCAAGCCCTCAATACAGGCCTATTCTCTACACAGTCCCTCAAGTTTTAAAAATGCAGGCCCCTGTCTATCCAGGCCCCTCTCATCAGAGGCAGAACTTCAGGTAAGTTTGGTAAAACAACAACAATAATCTGTAATAAGCCAATAAACAAAAGGTAGAGGAAGGGGTGAAAGAAAGATAGGAGGGTAGTCAGAAAGTAGACTGCTTGAAACTGAGATTATAGAGCAGTTACAATCATTGGCAATGATATAGTCTACGATAAAACCATGAGAGAGCTACTGAGACAAAGGGGAGAAAAAAAATCCCTGAAAAAAAGGAGAGGCAACACACTAGAATGGCCCCAATCCAGAACACTGACAACACTAAATGCTGGCAAAAATATGGAGCAACAGGAACTCTCAATCATCGTTCACAGGAATGCAAATGCGACAGCTACTTTAGAAGACAGCCTGGCAGTTTCTTAGAAAGGTAAACAAACTCTCACCATATGCTCTAACAATCATGCTCCTTGGTATTTACCCAAAGGAGTTGCAAACTTATGTCCACACTAAAACCTGCAAACAAATGTTTACAGCAGCTTTATTCATATTTGCCAAAACTTGGAAGTAACCAAGATGTCCTTAAGTAGGTGAATGAATAAACTGATACATCTAAAGGAATATTACTCAGTCCTAAAAAAAAAAAGTGGTCAAGCCATAAAAGACATGGAGGAAATGCACATTACTAAGTAAAAGAAGCCAATCAGAAAAGGCTACGTTCTATATAACTCCAATTATATGACATTCTGGAAAAGGCAAAACTATGGAATCAATAAAAAGATCAGCAATTGCCAGACGTTAGGTGCAAGGAGAGATGAATAGGTAGAACATGAGGGGTTTTAGGACAGTGAAACTAACTCCTCGATATGATACCATAATGATGGATACAGGTAACTCACATTTGTCCAAACACACAAAATGTACAACACCAAGAGTGAACCAGAGTGAACCGTAATATAAACTATGGGCTTTGGATAATGACGTATCAGTGTAGGTTCACCAATTGTAATACATGTACCGCTCTGGTGGGGGATGCTGATAATGAGGTAGATTATGCATGTGTGAGGGCAGGAGGTATGTGGGAAATCTCTGTATCTTCCCCCAATTCCAGAGTGAACCCTAAACTGCTCTAAAACACAAACAGCTCTAAAAAAATAAAGCCATAACAATTAAAAAAAAAAAAAAAAAAAAAAGGGAGGCAAGGAAGATCCAGGTTCTGCCAAGTTCATCTGTATGATAAAATCAAAATGAAATACCACCCAACTCATGTCCCTTCTGATTCATTTTCTTCCTAGTTCTTAACACCATCTGACATAGTGTATGTTTAATTTACTTCGTGTCATTATCAGTCTCCCTAACCTACCCTGACCCTACCAGAATGTTGATCATTGCTACATTCCCAGCACCCAGAACAGTACTAGTACACAGTAGGTTCTCAATAAACAACCGAGCTAAATAAAAGAATGAATATATCGAATTCTGATACCAACCCTCTAAGACAGCTAGCATCATCTCCCTTTTACAGATCAGAAAACTGAAGGGTAGTAAATAACTGATTTGACCAAACTTCATACAGCTGGAAAGTGGAGCCACAGAGATTCTAACTTGGATCATCTGATTCCAAAGTCCAGGCACATAACCACTAGCTACAGATCCAAAAATCTTTAAGTAAATCCCACAACTTCCTGTTCTGCCAGCTCTCTCCTTTTCTCTCTAGTTGACCCTCTATTTGCTTTACTTATAGTGTTACTTACAATAATGTATATAAGGTATTTAACATTAATGCCTAATTACCATTTAGCACAATGGTTGTGTGTAATGAAACTATCAAATTTATGTTTGTGGAAACTTTTACACTAACATCTGTATTGTACAGCAATCTGCCATTTGAAACAGTCACCCATAGAGATGAACAGGCAGATCTTTTATCCTTTTAACAAACCTACCTTACTTAATCCTGGGTTTTTATGACTTCTTCATCTAACCCATAGCTTTAAAGAATCAAGTCCTTCTTGTGTTATTAACCTACTAAGGAATTAAGAACTAGCTGTCCTGAAACTATCAGTATTCAAACTAAAGAAATGGACGTTGCCACCTCAATCAGAGCCTCAGCCTCCTAACAACAGATTTATCTAACTCTAAATGAAGAAGCAGAGGGGTGGGGTTGGCTCTATCAGTAGAGCATGCGATGCTTGATCTCAGGGTCATGTGTTCAAGCCCCACGCTGGGCATAGAGCTTAGGTTAAAAAAAAAAAAGAAGAAAAAAAGCAGCAGCAACAGGTTCTTCTCCAACTGATTAAGCATAAATGATTTCTCATATCTGTACAACTTCCCTGTGTACACTAAGTATATCCACACTCTTTTCCATGGATCTTGCAGTCTGGGGTAAATGTCCAGAGTCGACAGCGCACTGCAGTTAAATGAAGAAAGAGAGACAGAAATATATATATGTAAAAGAAGTAACTGGAATACCTTTTGGTACCTCAGTGTCACTATCTGCTTCTGAATCAGAGGCAATTGCATTCTTGCGTTTCATCCGTAAAACTTCATCTTCACTGTCACTGCCCCTTGCAGACTCTGTAAGGGTAGAATTAGAAGTTCTTCATAATCACAGTCATATCTTAACCTTGAATTCTGTGCTTTAAAAGCAACACTGGGGATAAACTGTGGTGCACCCATACAATGGAAAACTACTCAGTAATAAATAAGAATGAACTACTGATACATGTTAACAATTTAGATAAATCTCAAATGCATCCTGCTAGGTGAAAGAAATCTAAATTAAAGAAAAAAGGCTACATACTACATCTGATTCCATTTTACTAATGACATTCTCCCAAAGACAAAAGTGCAGTGAGAAAACAGATCAGTAATTGTCAGGGGACAGTGGTGGAGAAAGGATGTGACTATAAAAGGGACAGAATGAGGGAGTTTTTTAGGTTAACAGAACTGTTCTGCGTCCTGACTGTGGGATGGTTACACAAAGATATTTATGTGTTAACACTACTAGAACTGTACATACACATACAAACTGTAGTTAATTTAAAAATAACATTAATTCAAGGAACATTTTCTATAAGCAGAAAAACCTGATAGAATGAAAAAAGTGGTACTGAAACTTATGACCAAATTTATATAGGACTCATTACAAAAAAAGAAAAACAGAGGTAAAAACATTGCAATCAATGGAAGAGACAAATACAGTTGAACAACATGGAGGTTAGGGACACTGCCCCCCCCCACACACACACACAACACAGTCAAAAATCCACAAATAATGTCTGACTCCCCCAAAACAACTACTGATACCCTATTGTTGACTGGAAGCCTTCCTGACAACATAAACAGTTAACACATATTTGGTATGTTACACACTCTGTATTCTTACAACAAAGCTAGAAAAAAGAAAATATTAAGAAAATCATAAAATACATTTATAATAATGTACTATATTTAATGAAAAACTTGCATATAAGGAGACCCACAGAGTTCAAACCCATGTTGTTCAAGAGTCAACTGTATGTCACTATCTCTGGATGGTACAACTATTTCCCTAATTGTCAACTTGAAGAAAACCACGTCGATCTAGGTAAGAGTTAAGCAGAATAACCAGCTATAAGATTCCCCACCATAACCCTAGCCTTAGGTTAGTCTGCTATTATTGGGGAAGTAATGCATGAACTTTAATGATTCCGCTACCAGTACAAATAACTCTACCCAAAACTAGTTATTGAATACTTATTGCAGTCCTGTAGTCTAGACAGACCTTTATCCATCTCTCGAAATTCTTTGGCCTCCTCCTAAATAATGCCAAAATGTGGTCTTGAATGCTATCCTGTGAGTATGTATTAGAGGATTAAAGGCCCTCTCCCCCATATCTAAGCTAAGATGACAGGATCAATATGTGAGTATAATCAATCACCTATGGAAATGAAACAATCTAGGTATTACTTAAGAATTCTAACCTAACCAAGGTGACTTTTACAATGCAAAGAAACAAGATCTCCAAATTTCAATATTCTATATGAAGAATGTGTTAACTTGAGAAGAACAGTATACATAACTATTATAAAAGGGAGTCAGTAGCCAAAGTTAGGCTATGTGTTTCCTGCAGCTTTAAGAAATAAGTATTCTGACCCAAGCACATCTCTCTAGAGGATGCATGTGTCAAGCTACCATAGCTCACTGAGATCATCCAGCCACGTTTTCATCTTCTGGATGTTATACTCCCCAGGCAACCTCCTGATATTACCATTTGGTATCCAATGTTGATTTTCCCCAACAGCAAGTATACAATGACAAGAGAGAAATAACTGATCCTCTCAAAATCAATAATTTAGCAACTCAATGTTTATAAATTAGTTTCTTATACTATCAGTATAAGTGACTAGTTTGAATGAACTCCTTGGAGCCTAATTACCTCTGGATGATCAAATTTTGGATCTCAAAAACCTTGAGCTGGAGTATGAGATTTACAAGTCAGTACAACTACCCTATGGAGATTTTCAATGGCATTGCTTTTTTTCCCCAGGCAAATCTATTCTCACCTGAGGCATGCTTCTCAGTTACCAACAGAAATGGAACCAACTCCATTCATTACCTAGCTACTTAAGCACCATATATCTTTCCTGAAGACTGTCCTCTTTCTTTTCTTGATCTATCATCAATTAACAAATGATGGTAGATAAAAATAAATGGATTATTAGGGGGAAAAATTTAAAGCAAAACGTATACTTAGAAAGGGCTGAAATGGAGGAACAGAAGAGAAAAACAGGTACTAAAGGTGGGCATGGATACTGCACCACTGCTGTATATGGACGCTTCTACTAAACCATTTTGGTTCTCATAAATGCATTACCTGATTTCTGGTCCTGTTCCTCTTCATCATCTGAATGCCTGTGTTCTTCATCTGAGGCCTGTGGCCTTTCATCATCAGAATTTTGCATTTTCTCCTCATCAGACATCTGTGGCCGTTCTTCATCATCAGAATTCTGTTTCTCATCATCATTATCAGAAGCTGCTGGCCGTTCATCATCAGAATTAGCCTTCTCCTCTTCTGACAGTTGTCTCTCATCATCTGAAAGCTGAGGCCTGTCCTCATCATCTGTGTTTTGCATTTTCTCATCATCATCAGAATTCTGCAGCTTATCTTCATCAGATCCTTGTGCCCTCTCTTCATCATCGGAATTTTGTATCTTTTCATCATCTGACTGGTCGCTTTTATCTTCTCTGTCCCATTTTTCATCATCTGAATGTGCTTTTTCAGAACCTTCTGCTTCTGAATGATGGCTCCCTCCATCTGATCTATGACCTTCATCTTCATCATCATTATGAGCTTCTGATCCACTGTGCTGATCTACATCTGAGGGGTCATTGTCTTCATGGTCAGAACGCTCAGAAGCTTCTGACCTATTGTCTGATCTTTCAGAGTGATTATCACTCCCACTGTGATGTGAAGCTCCCTCATCCTCACTGTCATCTCCAAACAGTTCCTTATTACTTGGCTTTCCTGAATCACCTCTTTCATCTTGCTCACTTTCACTTCCAGAGGCATTACTGCCAGAAGCAACATTCTCTTGATCAGAATCCGAGTCTGATCCAGAATCCGAATCTATGAGATCATATAAACACAGAATGATGTCAGTGAAAAAGGCAAGGTAAAGAGCACCAAAAGTCAATCCCAACATAAAAGGAATGAGAAAACATGTCAAAAACCATCAGAATCAACTTTCTCTCTACTCAGGAAACTAACCAAAAGCTGCAGCAACCAGGGGAATGCTTAACAAGAAAAACCAGGTGAACTCAATAAAACTTTGTGATGTTTTAATTTATCCTGTTGCTCCACTCCAACCCCAACTCCCCAGCTCAATAATGCCTTAAAGATAGCCCAAATTTCTGGTACGTGGACCACTACTAGAGGGAGCAGAAGGGACCTCATTCACAAAGAATCATGGTTGTTAGTTTTGATCTGCCTAGTGGATCACTGGACTGGCTCAAAGGGCTGACTTTATCTCACTTAGAAGTCTCTCAAAGGCAGCTACCTGGGAATGTTTGCCAAAAACATTTACAGGCAAATGTATTAGTTGCCACTGCCTGGGATAATGGATAGTAGTTGTGGCAAGTAATTAACTAAGAAGCTTTGGGGCAAGTAATTAAGAGGAAAGGCTGGAGAATTACATCATTCAGGGAGTAAGGGCTTTTACAAGCTCTCACATGTTCCTAGAGATCTGGAAGGCCACATACTTGCCCAGGGCTGTGCACATGCCCAGGAAAGAATTTAGAGGGTACTAAGCTCTCACTTCCAGTTGACCTTCAGGTTCTGTGCTTAAAGCAAAAGATGAAGGCAAAAACAGGTTGTAAACTGCCAGGTTGAGAGTTGAAAGCCTGCCCAACACAGAGACCCAACTGCGAAGACTGGGAGGTTTTTTTTTTTGTTTTGTCTTATTTTGTTTTTTTGTTTTTGGTTCTAGGCATTTAAGGATATCTCTGTCTAATCACAAGCTGACCACTATGTTAAAGGGCAGAGATTTTAGTGGCCACACACAACAAAGATTGTGGGCTTTACTAAACTAGTTCAAAAGAATCACTAAACAATAACTACTACAACAAACAGCAACAACAAATCCTGAGGAAGGGAGAGAATTTGATTTCTTGAGTTACCACATTATAATACTCAAAATGACAAGTTATCAACAAAAAACTATAAAGAAATACAAAGAACCAAGGAAGTACGGCCCATATGTATGAAAAAAGGCTAGAAACTATCCCAGAAGAAGCCCAATGAAAATGATGTTTTACCAAATAGAGAATATCAATAAAAAGACATATTTTTTTTAACATATTATTTAAAAAGAGCCAAAAAGAAATTCTGGAGTTGAAAAATACAATAAATGAAGTGAAAATTCATTAGGGAGCTAAAGAACAGATGTAAGCAGGAAGAAGGCAGAATCAGTAAACTTTAGAAGAAGTCAATGAAGATTAAGTGAGGAACAGAAGAGAAAAAAATTAAGAAAAATAAAATCTAAAAGATTTGTGGGATACCATCAAGTGTACCAACATATACATAATGGGAGTCCCAGAAGAAGAAAGGGCAGAAAGATTATTTGAAGAAATAATGGTCAAACACATCCCAAATGTGATCAAAGACATTCGAGAAACTTAGTGAATGCCAAATAGGATAAGATTAGAGATCCACACCTACACACGGCATTATCAAACAGTTAAAGACAAAGGCAAAAAAAAAAAAAAAAAAAGAATGCTGAAAGCAGCAAGAGAAGCAATTTGTTCCACACAAGGAATTCTCGATAACAATGATTTCTTGTCAGAAACCATGGAAACGAGAAGGCAGTGGGTTAACATACCCAAAATACTGGAACAAAGACTGTCAACCAAGAATTATATTCCCAGCAAAACTAGACTTCAGAATGAAAGCGTGATAGAAGTGACAGAAGAAAAAAATACAGAAATCAGACTTCTTCAAAAAGAAAAACTTCTATACAAAAGACATTATCAAGAAACTGAAAAAACAACAAAAAGAATAGGACAAAATATTTGCAAACCATGTATCTGCTAAGTGTCTAGTACCCAGATATCCAGATACATAAACAATGTTTACTACTCAACAAAAAGACTACACAATTAAAAAGTGGACAAAGGACTTGAAATGACATTTGTCCAAAGTTATACATACCAATGGCCAATGAGCACATGAGAAGTCTATTCCACATCATTAGCCATTAGGAAATGCAAAATGAATTCACAATGAGATACCACTTGACACCAACAGAGATGGCTACATTAAAAAAAAAGAAAAATGTACAATAAGTGTTACTGAGGATGTGAAAAAAAATGAAACCCTAGAATATTGCTGGTAGTAATGTAAAATGGTCTGGTCCCTCTGGAAAATGGTGTAATTCCTCAAAAGTTAAACAAAGAATTACCATATGACTCAGCAATTCCACCCCTACGTATATACTCAAAAGAATTGAAAACAGGCATTCAAATACTTGTACACAAATGTTCATAGCAGGGGCACCTGGGTGGCTCAGTCAGTAAGTGCCTGACTTCAGGTCAGGTCATGATCACATGGTTTGTGAGTTTGAGTGCCGGCATCATCCGGCCCTGCACCGACAGCTGAGCCTAGAGCCTGCTTTGGATCTTCTGCCCCCTCTCCCTATCCCTCCCCAACTTGTGCACTTGCTTGCTCTTTCTCAAAAATAAATAAATAAACTTAAATACAGTTCATAGCAGCACTACTCAAAAGCCAAAAGATGGAAATGTAAAGGTGCTAAATACCCAATTGCTCACTTTAAAACCATTAATTTTAGGGGCACCTGGGTGGTTCAGTCAGTTAAGCATCTGACTTAGGTTCGGGTCATGATCTAACAGTTCATGAGTTTGAGCCCCACATCGAACTCTTTGGATCCTCTGTACCCCTCTGTCTCTCTGCCCCTCCCCCACCTGCACTCTCCCTCTGTCTCTCAAAATAAATAAACTTTAAAAAAAAATTTAAAAAATGGTTAATTTTACATGAATTTCACATCAATAAAAAACAAACTGGCAAAACTGAGACATTCCCAGACAAACAAAAACAGAGTTTATTGCTACTAGGCCTGCCTCCTAAACGAAGCCTGTCCAGCTTAAATGAAATGACAGCAGTTTGAATCCACGTGAGGAAATAAAGAATAAGGAAACTAAATAGGTAATTATAAAAGTTAACATCAATGTATTTCTAGGAACTCCTTTCTTGATTAGATTTCAAACACAGTAACATAAAACAGTAATTATAAAACCACATCACTGGGAAGTCAATGTATAAAGATGTAATTTGTGACAATAACAACAAAGGCAAGAGAGGATGAACTATGTAGAAAAAAATGTTCCCGTACTGCTAAAATTGATATTAATCCAAACTAGATTATTATAATTCAAGATGTTAACTGTAATCACCAGAATAACCGCTAAGAAAAAAACTAAAAACTATACAGAAAAATAAACAAGAAGAAAATCAATAGTACCCTAAAAGAAAATCAGTCTTAAAAAAAGAGACTGGGCGCCTGGGCGGCTCAGTCAGGTAAGCCTCCAATCTTGATTTTGGCTCAGGTCATGGTCTCACAGTTTCTGGGACTGAGCCCCACATCAGGCTCTACACTGATGGTGTGGAGCCTGCTTTGGATCCTCTGTCTCCCTCTCTCTGCCCCTCCCTCCCCTCTCAAAATAAATAAATAAAAACTTTTAAAAAGGGGGGGAGAGCAATATACGAATTGAGGAACAAAAAAGATATGACATATAGAAAACAAATAGCAAAATGGCAAAAGTGCTTCCTTATCAATAATTATTTTAAACAGAAATGATTAACTTCTCCAATGAAAAGGCAGGAATTGGCAAAATGAATTTCTATTTGTTTAATTTTTTACTTTTTTGCAAATTATTTGTAAGAGTCTCACTTTATTATTTTTTAATATGAAATTTATTATCAAATTGGTTTCTATACAACACCCAGTGCTCATCCCAACAGGTGCCCTCCTCAATGCCCATCACCCACTTTCCCCTCCCTCCCACCCCCCCATCAACCCTCAGTTTATTCTCAGTTTTTAAGAGTCTCTTATGGTTTGCCTCCTTCCCTCTCTGTAACTTTTTCCCCCTCCCCCTCCCCCATGGTCTTCTGTTAAGTTTCTCAGGATCCACATAAGAGTGAAAACATATGGTATCTGTCTTTCCCTGTATGACTTATTTCACTTAGCATAACACTCTCCAGTTCCATCCACGTTGCTACAAAAGGCCGTATTTCATTCTTTCTCATTGACAAGTAGTATTCCATTGTATAAACCACATCTTCTTTATCCATTCATCAGTTGATGGACATTTAGGCTCTTTCCATAATTCGGCTATTGTTGAAAGTGCCGCTATAAACATTGGGGTACAAGTGCCCCTATGCATCGGCAACTGCATACTCAAATAGGTTGAAAGTGAAAAGATGGAAAAAGACACTCCATGTAAATAGTAACGAAAAGAGAGCTATAGTGGTTATACTAATATTAAACAAAATAAATCTTACGACAAAATTGTTACAAGATAAAAAAGGACATTATGAAAAAGGGCCCATCTGACATGAAGATATAATAGTTGTAAACATATATGCACCTAAAAACAAAAACTGACAGAACTGAAGGGAGAAATAGTCCAAAAACAACAGTTGGAAACTTCAATAGTCCACTTACAATAACAGCCAGAACTAGGCAGAAGATCAATGAGGAAACAGAGAACTTAAATAATACTATAAACCAACCACACATATAGACATCAATAGAACACTCCACTACCATCATTCTTCCCAAGTGCACACTGAACACTCTCCAGGTTAGAGCATATGTTACGATCCAAAACAAATTTCAGTACATTTAAGAAGGTTGAAAACATGTGAAGTATCTTTACTGACAACAATGGAATGAAAATGAATTCAGTAACAGAGGCAAATCTCGAAAATTCACAAGTGGATATTAAACAATGCACTCAAACAATCACGGGCTCAAAGAAGAAATCACAAAGGAAATTACAAATATTTTCCGATGAATGAAAATGAAAATACAAGATGCCAAAAGATAAGGGATGTAGAGAAAGCAGTGCTGAAAGGGAAATCTGTAGCTGTAAACACCTACATTAAAAAAAGAGAAATCTTGGAGCATCTGGGTGGCTCAAACATCCAATTTGGGCTCAGGTCATGATCTCGCAGTTCATGAGTTTGAGCCCCACACTGGGTTCTGTGCTGACAGCTCAGAGCTTGGAGCCTGCTTCAGATTCTGTGTCTCCCTCTCTCTCTCTGTCCCTCCCCTGCTCATACTCTGTCTCTCTCTCTCAGAAATAAACATTTTTTAAAAAATTTAAAAAAAAAGAGAAATCTCAGGGGAGCCTGGCTGGCTCAGTAGTAGAGTGTCTGAATCTTGATCTCAAAGTCGTGAGTTCAAGCCCCATGATGGGCATAGAGCTTACTGGGGAAAAAATAAAAAATAAATCCAACAGGGGCGCCTGGGTGGCTCATTCAGTTGAGCGTCCGACTTTGGCTCAGGTCATGATCTCACAGTTTGTGAGTTTGAGCCCCACATTGGGCTCTGTGCTGACAGCTCAGAACCTGGAGCCTGCTGCGGATTCTGTGTCTCCCTCTCTCTCTACCCCTTCCCCACTCACACTCTATCTCTGTCTCAAAAATAAATAAATATTAGAAAAATTAAAACAAAACAAAACAAAACCAACAAACACCCAGGACCAGAAGATGGCTTCACTCATGAATCCTATCAAATGTTTAAAGAATTAATGCTTATTCTTCTCAAACTCTTTGAAGCAAAGGGAACAGTTCCTAATCCATTCTATGAGGCCAGCATTATCCTGATACCAAAACCAAAGATGTCATGAATAAAGAAAACTACAGACCAATAAGCCTTATGAATACAAATGCAAAAATACTAAACAAAATACTAGCAAACTGAACCCAACAGCATATTAAAAGGATATGACAAAGTGGGAGCTATCCTAGGAATAAATGGTGGTTCAAGATTATTGTGACCATATTAACCAAATAAAGCAAGCATTTTTTTTTTTTTAATTTTAGAGAGAAAGAAGGAGCAAGCCCAAGCAGGGGAGACACCGGCAGAAGGAAAGAAGGGGAGAGAGCGGGGGAGAGAGAGAGAGAGAGAGAGAGAGAATATCTTAAGCAGGCTCAGCACAGAGCCCAACATGGGGCTTAATCCCACAACCCTGGGATCATGACCTGAGCAGAAATCAAGAGTCAGATGCTCAACCAACTAAGCCACCCAGGCACCCCAAGAAAAGTGAGCATTTTTAAAAAATGTTTGTTTATTTTTGAGAGAGAGCACAGGCGAGGGAGAGGCAGAGAGAGAGAGAGAAGGAGACGGAGAATCCAAAGCAGGCTCCAGGCCCTGAGCTATGAGCACAGAGCCCTATGTGGGGCTAGAACCAACACACCATGAGATCATGACCTAAGCCAAAGTCAGATGCTTAGCCAACTGAGCCACCCAGGTGCCCCCAAAAGTGAGCATTTTAATTGATGGAGAAAAGACATTTGACAAAATCCAACACCCTTACATGATAAAACTACTCAACAAACTAGGGATAAAAGGGAATTTTCTCAACCTGAAAAAGGGCATCTACAAAAACCCACAGCTAATATATGTAATTGTGATGGCACGGATGCTTTCTCCCGACTAGCATATCCATTCTTACCACTTGGATACAACATTGTACAGAAAGTTGTAGCTGTGGCAATTAGGCAAGAAAAAGAAATAAAAACATCCAAATTGCAAAAGAGGTGAAACTATATTTGCACATGACAAGATCTCTTATGTAGAAAATCCTAAAGAATGCACACACAAAAAACTAATTACAGCTAGTAGAGTCAGCAAGGTTGCAAGATAGAAGATACACATACAAAAATCAGTTATATTTCTATACACTAGCAATGAACAATTCAAAAATGAAATTAAGATAACAACTTCACCTGAGATAGTATTCAAAAGACTAAAATACTTAGGAGTAAATTGAACTCAGGAGGTGCAAGATTTTTACAATTAAAGCTACAAAACACTGTTGAAATAAGACACCTGACACAATTATACATAAAAGAAATGTTGAGCCTAGGTAGAGATTTTACCCATTGTTACGGCAAGGTATTTGTCAGGTGTAGTTATTTTCCACAACTGTCTTACTAATGAAATATGCTAGGCTTAACAGGAATTGCCCTGTCACATCCATACTACCTTCAAGACCAAAGCAATCTTCAAGGACAGATTTGTAAGTCAATCCTACAGCGTCCTATTATCTAACCGTAACATGGAAGAAAACAGCAACAGACTCACACAAAAGTAAAACATGAAGCCCAGAAAAGCAACCATCTCCACACATCACTTCTCCATACACTGGGTTAGCAACAGGAAAGCAATGCAGGGTACATCTTACTAAACTATTGTTTCTTTCTATCCAACTACTTACAAATATGTATTAAGCATCCACATAAGCCTCTGGGGCGGGGAGACAACCTTTTCATCATTCTGTCCCTGACACCCACCAAAGTAGCTAGAACATAATAGGGGATCAATTAATACTTATTGAATGAATGAACAACTTCATGACAGTGAGTCATGGAAAGTTCACATAGAACTGTGCCTTGAAAGGTAAATGGGATACAGACAAATAAAAATAAGGGGGAAAAGAAAACACAAGCAAAGGTAATGGAACAAGAGTTAGTATACAGGACTCTATATTTCCAGACTCATCCCAACTGGAACCTCCTGAATACCCATCTCAGTGGAGCCCTCACACTAGATTTCCACCTGGTGCTCACTTCACTACACTCAAAAATATAAATAAACTGGAATTAGAGAAAAAAAGAACCACAACAATAATGCATTTTGCTAAGGAAAAAAAGTAGATAACGTTACTTTGAGCCTGGGGGCTTTCAAGAATTCTGAACTTGGTCTTGGGGCCCTTGTCACTTCAAATAACTCTTATTCATATTTCAAACTCAAACATCCACAGTCCTTGTGCCAGAAGTACTTCCATGCACCACTAATCGTTCATTTAATCAACAAGTCCTTTCTTCTCTCCAAACACAGATCCCATATGCTCTCCATCTAATACCATAGACTCAAGAAATTGCAGTTTCTGCACAGGTTCTCACAAGACACATCGTCTCCGGTGCATAACGCCTATGTAAAGCCCTACCCCTGTATCCTGCCAGTCCTCCTCACCCAGACATCTCAAACTCCGCATCACGCCACTCTGATTTCAATCAAGAGGGCTTTCTGAGCCCCTCTGCAAATTCGTCCATCTCATACCCATATTCCCGAGCACCTACTCTCCATTCATTCACAAACAGATCTTACTCTGCGCTCACTTGTGCAAAACAGGACAGAGCAGGACCCCCAGGTCCTTACCCGGGCCGCGCAGGCTCTCCTGCGCCGACACCTCTGCCCCGCGCCTTCACCCCACCGGCTCCCAAGCACCGCATGCTCCACGGACACCAAGAACCCCGAGCCTCACACTCCGTGTTCGTTTCTCCGATTCCCGCCCAGGGAGGCTGGTACCGCCAGGAGTGCAGGGGGCGCTGAGGCAGGCGTGGAGGAAGCGCCACCACTGGTCCGTAGCACCTCAGGGTTCGCAGACCCGGAACCGTACCGCCTTCGGGCTCCTGCAGCAGAAGCCCCTACACGCACCGCTCCCCTGAAGCCCAACCGATCCCACCTTTACGCTCAGCATCGCTATCAGCGTCGCTCCCGAAGAGATCCTCCATATCCGCCATCGACCCGCACGTCCGCCACTGCCTCGGCTGGGGGCGCCTCCGCGGCTGTCTTTACGGCAAGGAACCAACGAAACGCGACAGTGTCGCAAAGATTCGCTGAAAGCCTCCTTTCCTTCTGTGACCTGGTATTTGCCTGCTCATTGACTCTCCCCTGTCCACTGTGAGCATAAGCCCCGCCCTTTAGTCGATATCCGTTCCTATTTGCGAGCACTCTCACCGAGGGTGGGGCGTCTCCCGTCTGGGTGTCCGCGGCGTGGGCGGTTCTTGAGTCGCTGGGCGGAAGGGCCTAGACCGAGTTAAACCTGCCACGAATCAGGCCTGAAGTCCTTTGTTTCAGATTGACGAGCGGTTCCCAAATTGTTGAAAACTCCACAGAGCATTTCGTGTAGGTTATATCTGTTGCTATTTAACGTATTAGCAATTAAAGCAATTCAAATATTAAATTTAAATTCAAAATGTGTAAATAACAAACAGGCTAACATAAATAGTATTTTAAAATTTTAAATGACTGTAATCTTTTCAAAACCAAAAAATTGGAAGAGTGGAATTGTTTTACAGCTTTGAAAAGATCTTTAATGTCTGGCTTAGAAGACAGCTTAATTCTCATACCTGCTTCTACATTCAGTCTACTGAGAAATGTTTTGGTTGAAGGCATGTGAAGAAAATCTAGCCTCGTACAGACAGGACCTCTCAGACCCCTTGAAAGGGTCTTCTTCAGACCGCTTTTTGACAACTACAGTTTCAGAGCAGTGTATCTCAAACAAATTTTACATCCTAACCCACTATACACTTACTGTATAAAATGAAATATTTCACAAAACAATACTTCTTTACCACTAAGATGCTGCCTGAGATTTCCTACTCTCCTTTATTCTATTTCAGCTTTTGTTTTGTTTTGGTTTTAATGCCAGCAAGCAGTGAACCCACTAAATTGCTTTCATGATTTACTAGTGGATTACAGCATGCAACTGGAAAAACACTATTCAGAGGGTTCCACTGTGTTCATTTTGCTGACAAAAAGTTTTATTTTGGTAGGAAATGTGGCTATAATTGTACATTATAAAATCAGACAGTAAGAATTTTCATAATAGGTTACTGCTAGGTAAACCCTCTTGCTTCACTGAAGCTTAAAGAAAGAATGACTTGAATATGTTACAGATTAGGTCTTTTTTTAGAAAGCTTATATTTTGGTTTTTTAAAAAAATGTACATCTTGTGCTAAATTATTACCTGATTTAGTTCAGATAAGGGTTTTGTCTCATAAGGGTTTTGATCTTGGACAAGCAATATGGATTTTTAATTTGGAGATTATGAGATATGTTTTTGTTGCAGATAAGAGTGCCTGACAGGGTTCAAGTGGATATGGTATCAATTCTAGAGCTGTTGTGTTTAAAATGGAAAGTGTAAGACTAGGTAGACGGAATCACTTTAAAACTTTTGGGTATACTGGAAAAATAAGTATTCGATTTGTGATTCATTTTCATTCAGAGTACTATCTTTGAAAAGTGCACTTACTCAGTCTTGAATTACAGTGCCTATATTCGTGACTAATAAATAGACTTTGTGTTGATTTCATTTGAATAAAAATGCAAAACAAATAACTTCTGGCTTTTTACTTTTTTTGTTTTTGTTCTACTTTATACTGATCATTGTTCTATTCATTGCCTTTCCTCATACAAAATATAATACATTCAACTAGATTTCAGCCAAATCAATCACAATCATTGATGTACTGCTTGCCTAAGGTTACACCCAGGTCACTTTCATTGATGTTTAGAGTATTTAAGATGATCTTTTCACTTCAGAGAAGTTCATCCTATTGGGTTTGTGTTTTCAAAACATTTTTTTTTTTACTTTAGTTATTTTGAGAGAGAGAGCATGCTCACATGTGTGGGGGAGGGGCAGAGAGAGGGAGAGAGAGAATCCTAAGCAGGCTCTGCAGTGTCAGTGTGAGCCTGACATGGGGCTCAAACCCATGAACCATGAGATCATTACCTGAGCCGAAATCAAGAGTCAGATGCTTAACCAACTGAACCACCCAGGTGTCCCTGTGTTTGATTCATTTAATTTTGGGTGTTAAGATTATCTCTTGATTTGCTCACAGGGATGGGGAATTTTATCTATCAAATGTGTGATTAAATAAAACAACTACAGAGCAGCTTTACCTTGTTACCAAATTTTTGAGAGGTTGTCTCTTTTTCCCCATTTTCTGCCTTCATAAGGTGAAGATAGATCCTCAGAATTGTGACCTTTGATACACCGGCAACATCTCCAGAGAGGTTCAACTAGACTGATTATATAACACAGCACAATTACTGTATTATTACAAGTATTTTTACAAAATAACAAGAATACCTTTAAGATTTATAAACTCTATGTTCACATCAAGTTGAAACAGTATAAGAGAAAGAGGGGGAGAGAAGCCCAGGAGCACAAGCAGCAGTGAGGGAGGGGCAGAGGGAGAGGAAGAAAGAATCTTTTTTTTTTTTTTTTAATGTTTTATTATTTTTGAGAGAGCAAGAGCTAGAGGCAGAGAGAGAGGGAGACAGAGGATCCCAAGTCGGCTTTGCACCGACAGCCGAGAGCCCAATGTGGGGCTCAAACTCACGAACCTGAGTCGAAGTCAGTTAACCAACAGCCACCCAGGTGCCCCCTCTTTTTGTAATGTTCATTTAGTTAGTTAGAGAGAGAGAGAGAGAGAGCAAGCAGGGGAGAGGCAGAGAGAGGGAAACAGAAAATCCCATCATGGGCTCAATCCCATGAACTATGAAATCATGACCTGAGCCACCCAGACGCGTTATGGGGAGAGAGAATCTTAAGCAGTCTTCATGCCCAGCACGCAGCCAGAGAGGGGCTTGATCTTAGAGTCTGGAAGCTTAACCAACTGAGCCACCCAGGTGCCCCGGAGCTAACCTTTAAAAGGAACAGGCTGATGGGGCACCTGAGTGGCTCAGTCCATTAAGCGTCCGACTTGGGCTCAGACCATGATCTCATGGTTTGTGAGTTCAAGCCCGGTGTCAGGCTCTGTGCTGAGCGCTCAGAGCCTGGAGCCTGCTTCAGATTCTGTGTCTCCCTTTCTCTCTCTGCCCCTCTCTCACTCATGCTCTGTCTCTCTCTGAAGAATAAATAAACATTAGAAATAAATAAATAAAATAAAAAGAACCGTTTGGTCTGAACTAGAGAAGAAGAGAGAAGTCCTGCAGTTTCGGTCCCTAGCCATGAGTCAACAGTGGGGCAGCTCATTTCTTGGAAGCTATGGAGCACTCACTCATAGTCTGCCTTTATTAGATTCTTTGCTGAATTGGATCTCTGCAACGGGTGGTATAGGGATATAAAAATAATAGCAAACATGGTATATGCAACATGTGTGTGTGTGTGTGTATACACAAGTTTGAGGGAAAATAGTGTAAAACATCTGAAGAATTTAAGTTTCAGAAGTAAATTATAAACTATATACAGGTCCTGAAGAATGGAAAGCCAGAAAATGACCAACATGAATGGCAGTCTGTCAGGAAAGGTTTCTTAGTACTATGTTCTAAATGTCTGTGTCCCCTCAAAATTCATACTGAAATCCCAATGCCAAAGTAATGATACTAGAAGGCGGGAAGTTTGGGAAGTGATTAGGTCATGAGGGTGGAGCCCACACGAATAGAATTCAAATTCTTATAAAAGAGACATTACAGAACTCCCTAGCCCTTTCCAACATGGGAGGACACAGCAAGAAAGTCCTGGCTGTGAACCAGGAGGAAGGAAGAGGACCCTTACCAGAATGCTGTCATCCTGGCACTTTGATCTTAGGCCCCCCAACCTCCAGAACAGTAAGAAACAAATTATGTATATATAGTTATATATGTGTATATAGTTATGTATGAGCTGCCTAGTCTATGGTATTTTATCAAAGCTGTCCAAGTAGACTAAGACAGGTTGATTCAAGCTAGACTATTGAAGTAATGGGAAGGAACCCATTTTTCGAAACATAAAATTGAGCAGAACGTAAAATTCAACCAAGCAAAACTTATGTTATTTTACTTAAATCTATTCCCTGATTCACACGAAGTTTCAGAACACTATGGATAAAGAGAACATTTTAAAAGCTTCTAGAGAGGGAAAAATCAGCTGACATAGAAAGGATCTGGAATTGGGGCACCTAAGTGGCTCAGTCATTTGAGAGTCTGACTCTTGATTTTGGCTCAGTCCTGATCCCAGGGTTGTGGTATTGAGCCATTCATTGGGCTCTGAAGTGAACGCAGAGCCTGCTTAAGATTCTCTCTCTCCCCCCTCAGTCCGCCTCCTCTCCCCCACTCACATTCTCTCCCTCTCTCTCTCAAATTAAAAAAAAAAATTAAATTAAATAAAAACTTTAAAAGATCTGGAATTAACAATGGATTTATCAACAACAATTCTGAAAGTTAGAAAACAAAATCCTTAAGGAAAATGGTTCATTCTAGAATTCTGTATCTAACCAACCTATCATTAAGTACAAGGAAAGAATAATAATATTCTGTGTAAGCCAGCATCTATATAAGGAGACCTAAGGCTGCCATACCATGAAGATGCCCAAACTAGACACACAGACCAAATGGAGAGGTCCTCAACTACATAAAAAGAGATATCTGAAAAGAGAGAGAAATATCTAACCAGCCTTCAGCTGCTGTAAACCTCCTGTGGTTCCAGCTCCATCTGAAGACAAGCTCAGTCAGAGACCCCAGGTCACAAATGCCCAGCTGAGACTTTCTGAAATTCTTATCTCACAGAATCCAGAAAACAATGAGTGGGTGTTGTGGCAGAATGCCACAAGTTTTGAGGTAGTTTGTTATATAGCAATAGCAATTGGAAGAGTTACTAAAGTACTTGACAGTCTATGAAATGTGACCCACCAAAATGAAGAACTAAATCAAGGAAGAGAAAAGCTTTAGAGGAAAAGGAACCCCAAGATTGGAAAGACGCAAAAGGAATCCCTATGATCCTAGAAGGCTGCTGGTCCAGAATGCTCCCAGAGAGAGCAGTCTGAGAAGGACGCACAGCTAATGGAATACCTGCTGCAGTCACTCATCCAATAGGGATTTAAGTGCCTTCTCCAAGCCAGAAACTATTGTGGGCACGGGAGATACAACAGAACACAAAATAGACCAAGCATCTGTTCTCAGAAACTTGCATTTTGGTGGAAGATGAGACACAATAAAAGAATATACTAATAAATTCGTAAATATATACACTTAGTTTTGTATATTCATATCTGATGTGTTTGAATATTTTGAATGGGTATTTTCCTGTAATTAGAGTATTAAAAAATTTGTACCTGACACATTAAAACTAAGCAAACAGAGGAGAGCCAGGGTGTCTCAGTCAGTTAAGCGTCTGACTTCAGCTCAGGTCGTGATCTCACAGTTCGTGGGTTTGAGCCCTGTGTCGGGCTCTGTGCTGACGGCTCAGAGCCTGGAGCCTGCTTCAGATTCTGTGTCTCCTTCTCTCTCTGGCCCTCCCCTTCTTGCACTCTGTCTCTCTCTCTCTCTCAAAAATAAATAAACACTTAAATTAAAAAAAAAAAAAACAACTAAGCAAACAGAAAACCAAGGAAATTATTACCTCCAAGGAAATAGGAAATGTAGCCCTCCAAAGGCTACAGAATGCTATGTGGCTCAGCTGGTAATAATAAGAGATAACACATAATACCTACACCTGCTAGGAGCTGTTGTGAGTGCTTTTTATATGGATCCATTGTCCTTTATCCAAAACTCTTGGAGCCACATATGTTTCAAGATTCGGATATTTTCCCAGATTTTAGAAAGGGAATACAGCACATATATATTTATTCCTCAACACATCTAATTAGGTCTGAAGACGATATATCCCAAATCAAAATTAAATTTCTATGGCAAAATGTACAAAAATCCAAACTAAGAGTGATAAAACTTTAAATAGCTTTAGGTCATTTCCCAGCAGCATTTGCTACCAAATGTTATGTACTTTTTATTTTAGAGCTTTTGGATTTCAGAATTGTGGCTAAGGGCTTCTGGGCCAGAACTAACTTATTCTTTCCTAATATATTCCTATATTATACATAAGGAACCTGAAGGAAACACAGAGAACCTAAGTGGTTTTTCACTAGGTTACACAGCTAATAAGACTTGCTTGGTCATAATTATGTAAACACTGAGTATTTTAAGTGTAGTAGTACTATTTGACTTTTAAAATGTCACACACAGTCATAATTTTAGGAATAGTTTACCATTTGATATGGAAAGATCCAAGACACATGAGTTCCGGGGGAAAAACATTCTGAATATGGTGTATATAAAGCTACCATCACATTTGAAATGTGTGTGTGTACCAATATAAATGGATACACTGTCTCTGTAAGACTGCAACAAAAGCTGGAAACCAAGGAAAGGAGCTAGGGGACTGGAGGAGGGAAGAGAAGAAAAACCTCACTCACTGTGTACTTCCTGACACATTTGAGTTTTATACCCAGTGACTGTGTTCAAAATTCAATTAAATTTAATAGTAAGAAGATAGATACCAAAACGTCAATACTGCTTCGTTAACTCAGGATGCTCAGGTTTTTATTTTACAGCAGTCCCCTCCTCTCCTTGGTTTCACTTCCCAAGGTTTCAGGTACCCACAGTCAAGTCACCGCATCCAAAAGTAAATGATCTCCCTCCTAACGCGTCCTCCAAAGGTAACGAGTAGCCCAATACTAAGTCACAGTGCCTACATCCTTTACCTCACTTCATCTCACCATGAAGGCATTTTATCATCTCACAGCATTGCAACAGGAAGAATGAGTACAGCACAGTAAGATACTCGAGAGAGAGGCCATACGCACATAACTTTTATTACACTACATTGCTATAATGGTTCTATTAGTTATTTCTTTTGTATTAACATTTTTTATTGTTGTCAGAAGAGTGAGACTTGTTTTAGAATCTATACCCACACACAAAATTCTATATTAATTAACATGACAGATCAGAAACCAAAACAGCAAAACGAGTAAACAAGCTAAAGGTTACAAATAGTCATCCTGCAGGAAAAACCTGTCATAAATAATAAAAAAGCACGAAACAAAACTTCATATTTGAATTCTACAGTTACTAATAATGCTAGCTATTAGTTATTTTGTTCATCTCTTACTGTGGCTAATTTCTATGTTAAACTTTATCATAGATATATGTACAGGAAAAAAACATAGTGTATATATATATTTATATATAGCATATTTATATATATATATAGCATATATATATATAAATATATATATATATATAGCATTCACTGGGAGGCAGATAAGGGGACTAGTGTATTTTATTCTTTTCTATGTTTTCCAAGTGTCCTACAATAAACATGCATTAGTTTTAGAATAATTGGGGAAAATTTTTCTTTAGGGAGTACATTCTTTATTCAACTATGTTTTTTTTACTACGTTGGCATCCAGAATCCTATGACTATAGAAGTCTTCAGATTCTGAAGAATAAGTAAATCTTGGGTTCTTAGACTAATAAATTTTTTTATGCTTATTTATTTTTGAGAGAGAGAGAGAGAGACAGAGTGTGAGCAGGGGAGGGGAAGAGAGAGAGGGAGACACAGATTCCGAAGCAGGCTCCAGGCTCCAAGCCGTCAGCACAGAGCTGACCCAGGGCTCAATTGGGTCCTTAGACTAATAAATGACAGTTGTTATTGTCATAATCCACGGTGGGCCTGAAGTAATTTTTTTTAAATGTTTATTTTTGAGACATAGAGTAGGTGCATGCACGAGCAGGGGAGGGGCAGAGAGAAAGTGAGGCAGAAGATCCCAAGGGGCTCTGCGCTGACAGAAGAGAGTTGGAAAGGGACTAGAACCCACGAACCCCAAGATCATGACCTGGGCTGAAGCCAGATGCTTAAACGACTGAGCCACCCAGGTGCCCCTCAAGTAACTTTTTAATAGAAGCTCTGTTTACTCAGTTGGAGTGATAGAAGTTATTTGAGGAGCAACTTTGGTTCACATCATGATCTCACAGTTTACTGCATCAAGCCCTAGATGCCCTACCACAATTAGTGAGATAGAGCCCCAAATCCGGTTCAGTGCTGACAGTGTGAAGCTTGTTTGGGATTCTCTCTCCCTCTGTCTCTGCCCTCCCCCACTCACATGTTTTCTCTCTCTCTCTCTCTCTCTCTCTCTGTCTCTCAAAATAAAATAAATAAATAAATTTATTTATAAAAGTTTTTTTTCTTTTTTTTAATTTTTTAACGTTTATTTATTTTTGAGACAGAGAGAGACAGAGCATGAACAGGGGAGGGGCAGAGAGAGAGGGAGACACAGAATCCAAAACAGGCTGCAGGCTCTGAGCGGTCAGCACAGAGCCCGACGCGGGGCTCGAACTCACGGGCCGCGAGATCATGACCTGAGCCGAAGTCGGACGCTTAACCGACCAAGCCACCCAGGCGCCCCTAAAAGTTTTTTAATGTAAACCTAATTACCTCATGGGAGAGTTTTCAGGCTGTCAAGAAAAAGACAGAAATCTACATCTCATAATAAAATTTAAGCTGCTTTCCAAAATGATAGGAAACCCTTTTCTCAAATCTCTTTCCTTTCACCATCTTTATTGTTTTTCCTCTCACTGTCTTTAAACGAACTTACTTTAGATCCAAGTGTCAACTGCAAAACACTAGTTGATAATTGTTCCCTATGCAAATGAGAGTTTGGACAGCAAACGTGGGCTTGGAAAATGTCTCAGCACACTTCCTATGAAAAGTTGCACTTGAGGAAAAAAAAATAAAAGAAGTAATGAGTCAGGTGAAGAACCATTTCTTAGCACTGAAGCAAAGGTTGTCCTTTTGAAACTTATCCTCTTGAATCTAGGGTTAGGTTTAGAGAGTGGCTTCCTTGAATAGGTAGGATTTAGGTTTCCCTCTGAAGCCTGAGGGTTACCAGGGAGCTATGTCCTTAAAAGACCTACCCAGCCAGCACAGGACGTCGGTGTAGTAGACACTAAAAGAGCCGGAACATCAACCACCCAGGGAAGGAATTAGAAGGAACAAAGAAAGGGGAGGCCGCAGAAAGGGGAGGCGGGGCGCTGTGCTTGTGGGTGTTAATGGAGGAAGCTAAGTAAAGTGATACGTAGCAAGGATACCAAAGGAACAAAATGGGAAGTATGAGGCAGGAGAAAAAAGAAGGAAAAACAGATGAAAGAGACAAAGGGAAAGGAGAAAAAAACAACAACACATTTTTATAAAAGAACATAATAAAATAGTACTAAGGTGGGGGAATATTGAGACAAAAGTGGGAACGCCCTCCCAACGTTAGAACCAAAGAGACAGACAAAAAAGTTAGATTTACAAACTGCCCTGCCAACCGATATTTTTACAAATATTTTTACAAAGGAAGCAGTAAAACAAATTCGGCTCAAACCCAAAGCAAAACTGAAAAATGTCACTTTACAGTAAAGCTACTCTAATAAAATCTCTTCACTAGATTTCCTTATTCAGTTGGTTTTTTTAGAATCATCAGCCTAAGTGCAGCGATATCATCTCCCTGTAAGGGTGGCAACTCCTCGCTCTGGCGCTCAACGTATTTTATCTTATCCACAGAGGGATTGCTACAAAGAGATTGCTACACTGTGTTTCACGCTTGCAATTGCAAAAAAAAAAAAAAAGCATTCCCGTATTAAAACCCTTAGTGGTAATGTGGCAGAAGGCCACAAGATGGTGATGGTATACCCTGGAGAGATCTCATTCATCAGCAAAACCAGCAGCACGCGCGCACACCCCCACCCCCAACAGTTTTTCCTTAGCAAAAAAATTGACTTGGGGAGTGAGGGTGGTGTGAAGGAGAGAAGAGATTTGAAAAACACTAACTTTAGATAATAATAAAAACACTTCCTTTAACAAAACTTAGAAGAAACCATTTGGTTTCTCTTGTTTTCTCTTAAGACTGACTGGTAAACACCAAGAAAATGTTTTTTTTTTGTACCTGATTATTATGTATCTATTGTTAAAGTCATACATTTGAATTAAGTAGCAAATTTTAATTTTTTTCTTAGGCTCCATAAGATGAAATTTTCTTAGAGTCCAGGAAAGATTTTATCTCCTTGACTGAAGTTTATTTCCTTACTCATTGAGGAAATGACAGGCAGGGTTAATCCTATAAATGGGTGTGACATTTTAGGTTAATAGTGACTCATACTGATATATGGATACCTTTCATTTCCAGTACATAAACACACATGTATATACTTTCTATCTGACATTTTACACAGAAACAAAATTTGGAAGGAGAAATAGGATAGAATCCTGGGTCTAAAATACCAAAGAAGAAACTAAAGGGAAAATAATGTAAAGGTTATTCAAGAGCCATGAGATATTGTTTCCAAAAACAATAGTAGTCATTAGAAGTATTCTTTTCTAGATGCTCAAGTCGCTCCTCATCAGGGAAATACAAATCAAAACCACACTCAGATATCACCTCACGCCAGTCAGAGTGGCCAAAATGAACAAATCAGGAGACTATAGATGCTGGAGAGGATGTGGAGAAATGGGAACCCTCTTGCACTGTTGGTGGGAATGCAAATTGGTGCAGCCACTCTGGAAAACAATGTGGAGGTTCCTCAAAAAATTAAAAATAGACCTACCCTATGACCCAGCAATAGCACTGCTAGGAATTTACCCAAGGGATACAAGAGTACTGATGCATAGGAGCACTTGTACCCCAATGTTTATAGCAGCACTCTCAACAATAGCCAAATTATGGAAGGAGCCTAAATGTCCATCAACTGATGAATGGATAAAGAAATTGTGGTTTATATACACAATGGAGTACTACGTGGCAATGAGAAAAAATGAAATATGGCCCTTTGTAGCAACATGGATGGAACTGGAGAGTGTGATGCTAAGTGAAATAAGCCATACAGAGAAAGACAGATACCATATGGTTTCACTCTTATGTGGATCCTGAGAAACTTAACAGAAACCCATGGGGGAGGGGAAGGAAAAAAAAAAAGAGGTTAGAGTGGGAGAGAGCCAAAGCATAAGAGACTCTTAAAAACCGAGAACAAACTGAGGGTTGATGGGGGGTGGGAGGGTGGGGAGGGTGGGTGATGGGTATTGAGGAGAGCACCTTTTGGGATGAGCACTGGGTGTTGTATGGAAACCAATTTGACAATAAACTTCATATATTGAAAAAAAAAAAAGAAGAAGTATTCTTTTCTGGGGCACCTGGGTGGCTCAGTCAGTTAAGTGGCAGACTTCGGCTCAAGTCCTGATCTCATGGTTCATATGGGCCCGAGCCCTGTGTCAGGCTCTCTGCTGTACACACAGAGCCTGCTTTGGATCGTCTGTCCCCCTTTCTTTCTGCCCCTCCCCTGCTTGTTCTCTCTCTATCTCAAAATAATTAAATAAACTTAAAAAAAATATTCATTTCTATTTAGCATCAAGTAAATTCTTAAACACCACTTTAAATTCCAAATACTGACCTGAATCTGATAATGTCAAAATGACAAAATGACAAAATGTCATAAAAATTTCTTACCTTTGACTCTGTAATTCCGTATCAAAGACTTTATCTTGAGAAAATAAGAGATTCACATGAAGATGTACAAGGGTATTTATTATAGCATTGTTCATAGAAATAAGAAATATTGGGAACATCATAGTAGGGAATGGATCACACAAGTTATGAGACATCCATACACTGAAATCCTATGCAATCACTTAAATTATATGTATCAGTGCATTGTTATATACTGGTGAAGGTAGTAGAAAAATAAGACAGCCTCTTGAAAGGGCAATTTGGTATCGTTTATTTAAATTGTAAATGGGTATACTCTTTGATTCAACATTTCCATGTCTAGGTATTTATCGTGGGAAAATAATTTGACAGATATGCAAATATATAAGGACAAAATGTTCACTGAAAGTTTGTTTATAATAGTCAGAAATTGTAACCACTCAAAACACCCATCAGTGGAGGATTGTTCAAATAAATTATAATGCAGTCATACAGTGAAATACTAAGTAGCACGGATTAGGTAGATGAATATGTATTGAAGAGAGGAACATTATATATTATTAGATTGCCAAAGCTGGTTAGAAAATGGGATGTTGTGGGGCGCCTGGGTGGCTCAGTCAGTTGGGTGAACGACTTTGGCTCAGGTCATGATCTCGCAGTCTGTGAGTTCGAGCCCCGCATCGGGCTCTGTGCTGACAGCTCAGAGCCTGGAGTCTGTTTCAGATTCTGTGTCTCCGTCTCTCTCTGACCCTCCCCCCTTCATGCTCTCTCTCTGTCTCAAAAATAAATAAACATTAAAAAAAAATTAAAAAAAAATGGGATGTTTTTTACAGTGTGAGGGTTCCCCCCAAATTAAAAATAGAACTAGTATAGGATCCAGCATTTCCATTTGTGGGTATATATCCAAAGGAAATGAAATCACTATCTCAAAGGGATATTTGTCCCCCCCCCCATATACACTGCAGCAGCATTTATAATAGCCAAGACATGGAAAAAACCCTGTGTCCCTCAGCAGGTGAATGGATATAGAAAGTGTGGTAAATACACAGTGGAATATTATTCAGCCATAAAAAGAAGGGAATTTTGCCATGCCCAACATGGATGAAACTTAAGAATATTATACAAAGTTGAAATAAGTCAGACAAAGACAAATACTGTATGATCTTCCTTATATATGGAATCTTAAAAAAAAAACAAAAAAACGAGCTCATAGAAAAAAAAAAAAAACGAGCTTATGGCTGCCAGGGTCTGGGGGCGGGGTTAGTAAAAGAGACAGAATGGGTGAAGGGGGTCAAAAGGTACAAACTTCCAGTTATAAGATGAGTAAGTCCTAGGGATGTAATGTACAGCACGGTAACTATAGTTAAAAATATTGAATTGTAGGGGCATCTGACTGGTTCAGTTGGTAGAGCATGCGACTCTTAATCTTGGGATTGTGAGTTCAATCCTCAAGTTGGGTGCAGAGATTACTTAAAATAAAATCTTTGAAAAATATATTGAATTGTATATTTAAAAGTTGCTAAGAGAATAAATGTTAAGTATTCTCACCACACACACACACACACACACACACACACACACACAAATTGTAACTATTTGAGATGATGTATGAGTTAACTAACCTTATTATGGTAATCATCTATGTTTATGCAAACAAATATTTAAATATACACTAAATGTCTAGGAAGATACACACAATGATGTAATGGTAAAAGTTTAACATCCAGCACTCCAGGACAAAAAGCCTTGATAACTGATGTTTGCCAACTTCCATGGCATAAATATTCCTGCCATGACTGACTTCAAGCTATAGTTATGGAACATGGATTTGGGAAAGAAGCACACAATTAGCTCAATGAGCCAGCATGAGTATGTTCCACCAGATCTCTATACTTCTGGGACGTGACATTATGAGAAGGTGTTCATATTCCACCTCACATATGGCTGTGTTTGTTTCCAGTTTTCATAATGAAATTGTATCACTGTTGCAACCACCACCACCACCACCAAAATGCCAATTTGGGAAACAAAGGTTTTTAAAAGAATATTGAAATACATGGGAAAATGCTTATGACACATTGTCAGGTACAAACTGCATGTCACAAAGCAGTATCTAGTATTATCTCAATTTCATATATATGTGTGTGTGTGTATATGTGTATATATTTATATACATATTCATATATATTCATATGTATATATATACATACACATACACACATATATTCCTTTACACAGGAAAATGTCTGAAAGGAAATAAGCCAAAAACCACACAGTGGTTATAATGGAATGATGGAATTCTGGGTAATTTTATTTTTTGTTTTACTTTTCAATTTTTTCCATGTTGTCATAATTATGTAATGCTTTCATAATCAGAAAAGACATCAATGTATATAAAATACTTAGCCCTGCCATCACTGCTTAGAAAGCAATTTCTTCCCTTTAGGATTGCTATTACTACAATCAGAGAGCATGGCTATCTTCAAATGTGGATAAGTAGAATCTTTTATTTTTTTCCCTCTCTCAAAGGTAAAAAGGAGAAATTAGTTTTTATTTATGTGGCCCAAGATCTTGAAATACATACATATATTTCCTGACCCTTACTAGAAAAATTTCCAATCCCTTACTTTATCAGTTATTGCCAAAGACCCTACCCTGATTTACCCGGATTATTTTAACAACCTTTAGCTACTCTTTCTTTGTTTCCATTTCTCCCCTCAGTACAGTACATACTGTAATTAGGACAGATTAGGGAGATCTACATGAGTGTTGCCAAAAGGTTAATCATCTTAAAATATGATTTTCCTTTTTATTTTGTTCAAAAAAAATTTTTTTTTTTAATTTTTTTTTCAACGTTTATTTATTTTTGGGACAGAGAGAGACAGAGCATGAATGGGGGAGGGGCAGAGAGAGAGGGAGACACAGAATCGGAAACAGGCTCCAGGCTCTGAGCCATCAGCCCAGAGCCTGACGCGGGGCTCGAACTCACAGACCGCGAGATCGTGACCTGGCTGAAGTCGGACGCTTAACCGGCTGCGCCACCCAGGTGCCCCTGTTCAAAAATTTTTAATGGCTGGTTGCAAAAGAATATTTACAGCATGATCCCATTTTGGCAATAATTATATAAACCTATTACTATATGTGCAGAAAAAAATCTGGGAGAATATATACCAACTTGTTAGCAAAGCTTTTCTCTGGGAGTACTGGAATTACAAGGGAATCTTATATTCAAATTTTTATGTCTATGAAATGTTTTAAGAGAAGCCTAGATTACTTTCCTAATGCAAAAAGAAAGAAAATGAGGAGAGAATTTGTTACTGAATTCCCAGTGTCCAGGGGATTAAATCTAAAGTCTTCTCCTGTTGTACAAGGGCCTACTTTCACCATCTACCTATGCAGTAAAACCCACCTAATCTACTCCAGCTCCTCACTGAAGATTACTCACTTTTCTGAATTTCTCCAGTACTTCCTGACTTTGGCATTTATCTTTGCATTTTACCACACATTGGGTCATAATATTTTACAAACTGCTCCTATTTAATTCATAGATACTTAAGGATGGAGTTTGTGTTTATTCTTTATGCTCCCCACCCTCCAAGTCTTTAAGTATTAGTTTCTGGTGGGCACAAACTTGGTGTCTTAAAACAACAGAAATTTATTCTTTCCTATTTCTGGAGGCCAGAGGTTCGTCAATTTCACTGGGTTAAATAAAGGTGACAGCAGGACTGTGCTCCCTCTGGAGACTATAAAGACAATGGGTTTCTTTTTTTAAAAAAAATTTTTTTTAACGTTTATTTATTTTTGAGACAGAGAGAGACAGAGCATGAACGGGGGAGGGGCAGAGAGAGAGGAAGACACAGAATCTCCAGGCTCCGAGCCATCAGCCCAGAGCCCGACGCGGGGCTTGAACTCACGGACCGCGAGATCGTGACCTGAGCCGAAGTCGGACGCTTAACCGACTGCGCCACCCAGGCGCCCCAAAGACAATGGGTTTCTTACCTCTTTGAGTTTCCAGTGGCTGGCAACACTCCTTGGCTTGTGATCCCATCACTCCAATCTCTGCCTCCATGGTCACATTACCTTCTCTTTTCTGTATGTCAAATCTCCCTCTGTCTTCCTATTCAAAGGATACATGAAATTGTATGTAGGGTCCACCCTGATTATCTAGAATAATCTCTTCATCTCACAATCTTTAATCACACCTACAAAGTCCTTGTTTGCCATATAAGGTAACATTCACACAATCTAGGGATTAGGGCATAGATGTCTTTCTGGGGCACCATGATTCAGCCTACCACAGGTATCTGTCAGCAAGAGTTCTATTAGTATACAGGAGATCTCCTCATGGACCTCAACCCTTCTTTCTTCACCAAGTTTTTGCCATTTCGTGGCATGATGTAGAAAGAGGAGCTTAAAATTTTTCAAGCTGCCAACTCTAAAATCTTGGTGCCATATCTATCAGACCAGTAGGGATGAACACGAGATCTAAAACCAGGAGGATCAAGCATGAGGAGAAAAACACCGAAAGTTCATATTTTGACTATTTAACATAGTGAGATCTGTAGTGATAGCCTAGGGAAGAAAGCACCCTAAGAGTAATTCGGTGAAATGATTCATTGCAGATATATAGTGTGCCATTAACACACACACAAGAATGCAAAAGAGTTAGAAGACACCTCTGAGTCAAAGTGTTTACAATCTAAGGATTGCCCTTGCAATAAACAGTTAAATGGAGAAAAAAATGGGACAAAGTAGATTTTTGATAATGCCCTACTTTGGAACAGATTATGAGAATCCAGGCTAAGACCAACACAAAAGAAGCAGGTCGGTCTTCTACTGTAGTTACATAATTCCTATGGGGAGTGAGGAATTGGGGCCATCTCTCTGCAGGTGAAAATATAATTTTATTCACTATGCAAAGTAAATGCATATGTTCTAGAGACAATGTCAGTATTTAATAACTTCAAAACTTAAGAGTGCTATTTGGGTAGGATAAAAATACAGGTGTCCGTAGGCAAATATGAATTTGCTTTGAGAGTAGATTTTATCTCTTGATATATTAATGCAACCTTGCATCATGTTGGAAAAAAAGATGAACAGCTTCATTTTCTTGTCCTTTGGATGATAAAAGTAAACATCTTTCTCTTCTGTAAGGTGGAAAATTTAGGTCTCATGCCAGAAAGGGCTACTAGGAAGTTTAATTGTTTTGAAGACTGCACTATGCAAAGAAAAAATAATATAAAATATACAAACCCTTATTAGGTTTCAATTAAACATATGTAGAACTTCTACTGCATGCAAGGCCTCCATGGGGTAAAGATACGAAAAATTAATGGTACCTGTATCTAAGGAGCTAGCTTCTGGTCTCCTAAGAATGATAATTAGAATATGTCAGAAAAGGGGAGCCTGGGTGGCTCAGTTGGTTAAGTGTCCAACTTAAACTCGGGTCATGATCTCACAGTTCGTGAGCTCGAGCCCTGCATCAGGATCACTGCTGTCAGCCTGTCAGCACAGAGCCGGCTTCGGATCCTCTGTCCCTCTCTCTGTGCCCTTCCCCCAGCTTGCTTTCTTCCCAAAAATAAATAAATATTTTTCAAAAAAGAACATGTCAGAAAAGGATACACATCACAGATGCATACAGAGCTCTGTGGAGGTCCCGGACTGAGGATAGTGCCAAAGGCTTTGGTGGGAGGTAGTGTGTGAAGTGTACCTTGCAGGATGTACGGTTTTGACTTTGGAGAAGCAGTGAGACGATGGACCAGGTGGGAGCCCCAGCATGAATAAAAACACAGGTAGGACAGCTTGGAACACATTTGAAGAGAGGTAAATAATCCATTCTTACTGGGATCTAGGGTATATGTAGCTTTAGGACATTTGAAATGCCTTCCTATGAGAAAAAGTATAGCACAAAGTTAAAGCAACTGAGGTTCCATTTAAATCAACCTAGCAAGCTTAATGGAGTACTGCTAGGAAGAGGAAAAAAGGAAATCAGGGAAAAGTTGAAAGTATTGAAGCAAGATGCCCTTACCCCCAAATATAAATGCCCATAACCGTATATTATCCTGAAAACGCCACTGAAAAGAATGGTGAGAGAGGAGGACTTTCAGTTATGTATTGGCCTGTGTGAACCATAATATTTCTGGTAGATGGTAGGTATCATAGATAAGGAATGCACTGAGCAGGCAGCTTTGGCTTTCCTGACAAATATAAATTTAACAGACATGATGGCAGAAATAGATCTAGCCAAAAACTAAAATGGAAGTGAATCTCAGAAAAATTATTTTATTAAAAGTTAACCAAAAGATGACTGAGGGGCCCCGGAGTGGCTCAGTTGGTCAAGCCTCTGACTCTATTTCCCCTCAGGTCATGATCTCACGGTCCTGAGATGGAGCCCTGAGTCAGGCTCTGCTGAGCATGGAGCCTGCTTGGGATTCATTCTCTCTCTCTCTCTCAAAATAAATAAATTAACTTAAAAAAAAAAAAAGATGAACTAATGTTTTGTCGCTTCTTCCTCCATTTTCCCACTCTCTTTCTTCTTCTTCCTCCATAAAACAACTCAAAAGTCATTACATGGGCCAAGCAGGGTGGATGTCTTTGGTAGGGGTGTGGAGTCATGGTAGTCAAGAGGTGTAAGGAGGGCATCTGGGTAAGAGGGAAGCCTGGTACAAATGTCAGAACCCAGGAGGGGTGAGAAGGGCATCTGTGAAGGGAGTGACCTCGCTGGGATGAGGAGGGTGTTCCCATAAGGAGGGGGGACATCAGAGTATGTCATGAGCAGAGTAGGAATGGAGTCCCTGCAGAGGGGCAGCCTGGTGCCAGATGTTGGAATTCAATGGCAGTAAGATAGTACAAGGGAAGGGGAGTGGAAGAGAGGAGGCCTAGTGTGGGTGCAGAGATCCAGCTGGGTGAAAGGGCATTCATGAAGGAAGGCCACCTGGCACAGGTGTCAGAGTCAGATCAGGGTGAGGAAGACGACCTCATCCTGATGGTCGTCTTGGGGCATTGGAGCCCAAGCAAGATGTGGTGGGTATCTGGGTGGAGCAGTAGACCGGTGCAGGGTGAAGAGCATGTCCACACTAGGGAAAGGAGCAATCACAGGAGGTTGCTTATGTGCAGAGGGATTAATTAAATAAGTAATCATATTCAGGATAATGAGAGTCAGGTTTCTTACTGGTAGAGACAGTAGTTAAATATATGAAATGTGAAACACTAGAATGAATTAGTTGGTGTTAAATTGGAACTGGAGGTATCATTGTGAACTCATGATTTTGAATATGTATAGGTATATACATACAGATGCAAATGTGTTTATAGAAATGTGTATATGTTTATATACATGTGTATTTATGTACATCCATTCATGTATTTCAGATAGACCCTAGTTCTGTCCATTGAAAGGGCTTGAGAACAGTGATACCTCAATAGCAATGAGCACACCTAATGTTGAGATCTTAGTTTCTTTTTTTTTAAATTTTTTTTTCAACGTTTATTTATTTTTGGGACAGAGAGAGACAGAGCATGAACGGGGGAGGGGCAGAGAGAGAGGGAGACACAGAATCGGAAACAGGCTCCAGGCTCTGAGCCATCAGCCCAGAGCCCGACGCGGGGCTCGAACTCACGGACCGCGAGATCGTGACCTGGCTGAAGTCAGACGCTTAACCGACTGCGCCACCCAGGCGCCCCGAGATCTTAGTTTCTAAATGCCCTTAGTTTCACCAAAGGGAACCAGAGCTCCATGAAGAAATGGCTGATTCTAGGACTGGGGCAGAGAAAGTACAAAATAAGCTTGGACTATCTTGTGCAGCAAGCAAGGAAGTGCAAAAAGAATAATGGAGGTATGTCAAAAGGATAAAGAAGCAAACCAGAAAGGGCTCCCGCTGGCCAAATATGTAACAGTCTCAGTGTCAAAATAATAACCATAATGGATTATAAGTCATTGAATAAAATAAGGATTCCATAACCAATACGGATATATATAAAAGAATATATAGGAAATTTAATGAAGAATGGGATGTTTTTATAGCCTTAAAATACTTTCCCGCAAAATAGTAAATTATAATGCGGATAAGGGTGGCTTTGCAGTGGATAAGCCTGGCAGACATCACCTTAATCAAGTCCACATCATCAGTGATGGGACAAATTAGAGTCATGTGCCAACCTACAGGATGCAATGACGAGAACATGGCATCACTCCTCTACTAGTTCTGCCAATGATGCTTAACCTGAATGTAATCTTGAAAAACAGTTGACAAACCCAAATTGAGGGATATTCTTAAAAAAAAAAAAAAGGGCCTGTAATCTTACAGAGTGTCAAGGTCATGAAAGTAGAGACGAGGAAGCTATTCAAGATTGAAGAAGATTAAAGAGACAACTAAATACAATGCATAATTGCTGGACAAGATCCTTTTCCTCTAAGGACATTATTGGGACCACTGACGACATTTGAACGGATGTTCATACATCAATGTTAAATTCCTGACTTTGATAGTTCTACTGGGGCGATCTAGATGAAAGTTCTCATTAGTAAGAAACACATTTGAGATGACAAGGCATTTTCACAGTTTAGGTTTTGCAGGAAGAAGACTCTGAGTCAGACTTTAGTGTCCAGGATGTTTATTAGGGAGTGCCTTTGGTATTGATACCTGTGGAAGGGTGTCAGGCTTAGAAACAGGCTTAGACAGAAGGAAAAAGCAAGCTGCGTATAAGGAAGGCCCAGCAGCCTTAATTAACCCCATGAGGAGCTCTGGAGCTGAAATGGCCCTTCATTACTGTCCCAAACCAGGCTGAAAGGGCTGGGCTTTAAACCCAGACCTGGATCAAGAATTGGCTATGGCCTAGCCCCAAAGGGCCTGAGCTTTGATAAAGCAACTGTCTGCAGCAGCAGGAGCTGGGAACTGAAGGCTGCCTGCTGACAGTTCCCCAGGGAGCCGGGACAAGAAGTCTTGTAAAGAGAAATCTCAGGGGCTCATCTTCATGTTCATTCCCTGTGCTGCTCTTGGATCCACCTCATTTTTGTTGAAGAGTAGCTTCTCCAGGTTTCTGATGAGCCTCTCCTCCTGGGGAGACTTAGAAGAGGAAGGTTTGTAGGACAAGCTATAGCCCTGCTGTAGCTGGTCTCAGGGCTCTCATTGAAACTTACAGCCTCCCTCCTTGACCATCCTTTCTAAATCCCTCTCACTCTCAGCTAGCACTTCTCTTAGTCTTAGTGGCTTACCTGGGGGCATGATCTAGATTCTCATCCCAGAGAGGTCTGAGTTCCTAACTGCCATGTCCTTGCTGCATTATTACCATTGTAACTGTGCAAGGGACTAACAGGAAGCATTCAGATACATGGTCTCAATGCTAAAATAATTTTTCCTACCCTTACTGTATAACAGCAACCTTACCTAACTCCTTCTGATGGTCAGGGTTAATACCCCTGCCAAGATTGTTCCTCTACTTACAGCCCAATTATTCCTGAATAGTAGGAACCCAAAGTGCCCAGGCAGCAGTTTTAGCTAGTAAATCAAAGTGACTCTTGCTGTACCATTTGGTGGAAATATTCTCCTTTTAGGAACCAGGTCCTCTGAACCTGCAGAATACAGACTAGCAGGAACAGGAAGCATAAATTCCCCACGGGGCCATTGGGAGTGATGATAAGCAAGACCACTCCTAATTCCATATTTTGTCTCATAGACCCATGTATTTTTCCTGCTGGGGTTACAGCACCACATAAAGATCTTTTATTCAATAGGTTTAATGTATCCTGGAAGATGGCACTCATAGCATTTCAACCAAGCTAATACTTCAGCTGTGCCTTCAGCAAGGCTTTCCGATGCTCTACAAGGCTGGAAGCTTTGGAGTGCTAAAATAAGTGATAACAACCAGTAGATAACATTGTCATGAGTTCACTCTCACACCTTTTGTGCTGTAAGTTGGGTTCCTAGATCTGATACAATGTTATGGGAGGTCCTCTGCTGGTGCATCAAACATTGTGTAAGCCCAGGGCGAAGCCTGAAGATAAGACATTTAAACCCTTACCCAGAATATGTCTTCATCCTAGCAGGATGAACTACTGGTCCTTTCAAGGTGGAAAGGTCCCAAAGAGTCAACTTGCCACCAATTGCTTAGTTGGTCTCCTTGAAGATTGGTGCTCTATCAGGAAGTCAGCATTGATCTCTTGTTGTCAAGTTGGACATTTAGCAGTGGCAATAGCTAGATGAGCCCTGAGAAGTGGGAACCCATGCTATCGGGCCAAGAATAGCCTCAGTCTCTGCCACCATGGCCACTTCATTCACGTATCCATTGTGCCAGCAATAGTGTGGTCAGTAACAGAGGCAAAATCAACTGGCTGAGTCCTTCTATACATGAGGGATTTATATCTGCCCATCTGCCACTTAGCTTTCTTTTCTATATGCCATGTCTTTTTTATTCCTTCATTCTTATATTATTGCCTTCTATTGTGCTAAAAAGATGTTTTCCAATGTACCATTTTAATTCTCTCATCGTTTCCTATTTAGTACATATGTATATTTTGAGTTGTTTTTTTGGTGGTTCCTTGGGGTATTACAATTAACATCTTTATATGAATTTAATTTCAACAGTATATAAGAACTTTGCTTCCAAATATTCCATTCCCTTCACCCTCTGTTTTCTTTTGCTTATACAGAAGGAGTAGTACCCTTATTGGCTGCCCATCTATTTTCTAGCAAGTGACACCATGTTTTATTAACTATCTCCATAACTCTCTGTAGGTCAGGTGCTCATGGTTGCCACTTTGATCTTGTCACTCATTATCCTAATTGCATCCACATGATTTCTGACAGTCGCGTGATGCCACCTGGCTCAATCATTTCTGGGTTATATGATCTCCCTTGCTAATGAGGAGATCAGTTTTGTAACAGCTTCCCCTACCATAAGTCCAGCCTTCAAAAGCAAGCCACCACTAGACTTCACAGTGATTCTAGTGCTGTTTACGAACACATTCTTCTTTGCTTTGGTAGACACTGTATTCTCCAGGTCCTCCTGTGGAACAGTCATCTGGTGGGTTTTCTGATCTTACATAATGTGGCCACACCAGCACTCCTACTTCCCTGAACCCTTTTTAAAAAATTGAGGTAACACAAACTATACATAAAATTCCCCATTTTGAAGTGGTTTTTAGTATGTTCACAAGGCTGTACAGCCATTACAACAATCAATTTTAGAATATTTTCTTCACACCAAAATGTAACCCTGTGCCAGTCAGCAATCACTCCTTATTCTCTCCTACCAACAGCTCCTGGCAACCACTAATTTACTTTATCACTGTGGATTTGCCTCTTCTGAACATGCCATATGAATGGAATCATACAATATGTGGCCTTTTATGTCTGCCTTCTTCCACTTAGCATAATGTTTTCAAAGTTCATCCATGTTGTAACATGTTATCAGAGTCCCACTTCTTCTTATAACTGACTAGTATTCCATAGTACAGATATAGCATATTTTATTTATCTGTTCATCAGTTGATGGAGATTGAGTTGTTTTCACTTTTTGGCTATTGTAAATAATGCTGCTATAGATATTTGGATACAAATTTTGTGCAGACATATGTTTCAATTCTCTCCGGTATATACCTAGGTATGGAATTCCTGGGTCAAACGGTAACCTTATGTTTAACTATTTCAGCAGCTATCACACTGTTTTCTCAATTTGCTGCATCATTTTACATTTCTACCAGCAACAGATGAGGGCTCCGATTTCCCTACATCCTCACCAACATTTGTTATTTTCCCTTTTTTTTTTTTATTACAGTCTTTCTATTGGTGCTAAATGGTATCTCAGAATGTGAGCAGGGGAGGGGCAGAGAGAGAGAAGGAGACACAGAATCTGAAGCAGGCTCCAGGCTCTCAGCTGTCAGCAAAGAGCCCAACATGGGGTTCCAACCCACAAATCATGAGATCATGACCTGAGCTGAAGTCGGATGCTTAACTGACTGAGCCCACCCAGGCCCCCCTTAAAAGTCTTTGCTCATTTTAAAATTGGGTTATTTCTCTTATTATTGAATAAAGAGATAGATACATACATATAGATACAGATATCTAGATATTAGAGTCTCATCAGATATATTATTTGCAAATAATTTCTCCTATTCTGTGGGCTGTCCTTTCACTTTCCTGCTGGTATTCTTTGAACCACAAAAGCTTTCAATTTTGACGAAGCCCAAATTACCAAATTACCTTTGGTTGGCTATGTTTTTGATGTCATGTCTAAGAAACTGTTGCCTAATCCGAGGTCACAAAAATTTACTTAATTTTTTTATAAGAGCTTTATACATTTAGATCTATAGTTCATTCTGAGTTAATTTTTGTGCACTGTGTGAGATAACGGTCCCACCTCATTCTTTTGCATAGGGATGTCTAGTTGCTCTAGAACCATTTGTTTAAAAAACTATTCTTTCCTCAATAATTGTTTTGGAACTCTTGCTGAATATTCATTGCACATAAACATGTAGGCTTGTTTGTGGACTCTGAGTTCTATTCTCTTATGCTATGTTTATCATTATGCCAGTACCATGCTGTTTTGGTTACAATAGTTTTGTAGTAAGTTTTGAAATTAGGAATTGAGTACTCTACTTTGATCTTTTCAAAGACTGTTTAGCTATTCAGGGTCCCTAGCATTTCTATATGAATTTTAAGATCTGTTACTTTAAAAAAAAAAAAAGAAAGAAAAAAAATCCAGGCAGAATTTTGATAGGGATTGCATTGAATCTATAAATCAATTTGGAGGTTATTAGCATTGAAACAACAGTAAGTCTTCCAATAAAAGAACATGGAATCTCTTTCCATTTATTTAGGTCTTCTTTAATTTCTTTCAACAAGGTTTTGTACTCTCCAGTGTATAGGTCTTATTAAATTTATCCCCCCCTTTTTACTTCAGTGTACGAGTCTTGTTAAATTCACTCCTAGATGTTTTATTATTTTTTAATTTCTCTTAGCATTTTAATTCTTTCCTCTCCCACCTGCCAAGACATTTATGGTATTTTGATCTCACTCAGCATGGGCTATCACTTTTACCATGCTTCACAGAAGCCATTTTACTGGCAAGTAAGATTTACATCAGAGTGTAAATCTTTGACTTTGGGAGAGCACACACAAATTGTTATCTAATCTCATGCTCTATCCCCTTTGATCAAGTATCCTCAGAATCTAGTCCCATGTGGATTCCCGCCACCTCCTGCAGTCCATGCTGGTTAGATCTTTTTGCTCCTTTGGGGTCTAGTTTCTTTGCTTGCTTCTCAGGCCTAGCATGTCCCCAGCTGGGCTATGCTGCCACGTCACCCTAGTTATAGATTTAGTGGACAGGAGGGGAGGTGGGGGCAGATACTGAGGAGTCACATGTTGTCTTGCAGAGAGAGGCCTTGGCATTATTTTCTCAAGCAAAGGGAATGTGCAGCTTTTAATAGGGAAGGGTAGCTCACTTCTTCAGGCTCCGAGGATCAAGAGAAATCTGGGAATTCAAGATTTTGGGGGGCATCAGCTCAGATGTCCCCATTCCATGTGCCAGGGTCTCACTCCTTCTCAACCACAGCAGCATCTCTAGCATAGGAGACCTAGTTTACTTGGTAGTTTAACCTTTGGCTCTTGGTTACATAACGGTTTAGCTCGATCTGGTTCTCTCCACTGCAGGTTATGAAAGCCTCTTTACTTGCTATGAAAGAGACCTTCTGGTTCTCACACTTGGCTTTCAGCTGTCTGCTAGTCACTTTCTCAGCTTTTTCATTTCTTTACCTAGAGCTTCAGTAGAGCTACACAATAACCATTCAATCCCCTTGTAGTTACTATCTCCTCCACACAGTACAAAAGCTAATACATTCTCTTTCACTGGCATACTACCCCAATTTCATCGCTGGTGAAAATCTTAATAACTGGGCTGCCACCTTGTGCCAGTCACTGTCTGACCTCCATCTATCACCAGTGTCGAGGTCTTCCTACCAGGTGAGTGGTGAGTGATGCAGATCCAAAACTCCATTTTATTGTCTGCTTTCTCAGACCTCTCCTGGCTGAGTAGTAGTTTGGGTGTTTTAGGAACACACTCTGAGGCAGACTTTAGTTTTCAGGATAATTATTAGGGAGAGCTCTTGGGATCAACATCCGTGGATAGGAGGGGAAGCAAACAGGAGTGGGGAGAGGTAGAAGTTGATCTGAGCTGCAGGCTGATAGCCTCAGCTAACCCCACTGGGAGCTCTCGAGCAGAAATGGCCATTGAAGTTGTCTTGCACAGGGCCAAAATAGCCAGGCCTTTCTATCCTTGCCATTATCAGTCATTGGATTTGGGCCACCTGGGAAAGGGGCATCTCCTTGGGCAAGATGGCTCTCTGCAGATGAGGCAAACCCTGAAGGAAATGCAAGTTGAAAGCTGTGTGCCGACTACAGTCTCCAAGGCTGGGCAACAAGTCCTTCCTTGAAGGGCATCTGGTCAATGCATCTTGCTATCTGCCACAGGTATCATGTCAGGTTACTCTCCAATTGTTCAGGTTAAAAAAAAAAAAGAGTTCAGTATGCTACGTGAACAACTTTTCTGTAAGTGTGAAATACCTTAAAAATAAAAATCTCTTTTTAAAATGAACATACTAATATCAATTAAATGTGACTAAAGAAACACCTAAACAAGAACCTTCTGCTGCTGATACAAAGAAAGAGGAATGACCAATTATACCTAAAAAAAAATAATAGTAAAGTTAAAAAATAAAAATTAAAAAAAAACAAGAAAGGGGAATGATGTTAGAAGACAAAAATTCATTTGAATGAGTAAAACACTGATCACCAGAAGAGCTGGTAGGAAATAAGGCTGAAAGGCAAGTTGAGGCTTCATCCTTGCTGACACGACATACCTCAGACTAGGGCAAGAACAGAAAATGCTTGCTTCATTACAGCTAGCCTGGCCTTTAATTTCACCTCACCTCTTCTGAGTAGATAAAGTCTTTTCCAGATTACCTTTAATAGTTACTGTTTCCCATTTTCCTCTTCCTTTGGTTCCCTCCCTCTCCAAGGCCATCATGGAACTTGGAATGTGGAGACGTGAGTCTTTGCTCAGCTTCCCCAAACTGGAATGAAAATTATTTTTAGGATGAATCTCTGAGTCACAGAGGGAGGAGGGAAAGAACCATTTTAATCTCTTCCTTTTCCTTCCTTCATAACCTGCTGTACAGCTAAATCATTTAAAAATTTTGTGTTTTTCCTCTCTTCCCCGAGAATCACTTGCCTTTTATTTTTCCTCTGGAAACAGTATCTATAAATCTCCATCAGAAGCTTCTAAAAATGGAAGAAATGTTTCTTTGCTGAATGGACCACAGGCTAAATTAAAGGAGATTTGCTTTAAGCTGCTTTCATGTAAGTAAATCTATTTATTATAATACTGATCGTTGGGATCTGAGAGGTTGTATACAGTTACTCATGTTCTCTTCACTGACCGCTTTGCTGCACCCCCTCTAGGCTTTCCTTTCTGTCTCTCCTAGCCTGAGGGTAGCAGAAGACTGCTTTCTGGGGGGAGATGCGGGTAGGGATTGTGCTCTGGCCTTCCACCTTTGCAGCAGCGTGCTCAAGCGTGTCTCCTGCTTCACTATTTGACCACATCTCTTTGAGACAGAAATAAGCACGGAGTGGACATTGCACTTTTTAAAAAATGTCTACCAATTTACACAATAAACATTGGAAAAGAAATCCTACCCAAGTTACCAAGAAAGTGGGGGAAAAGTTCTATCTTGGATAAAATAGGCACTAGAAGAACCTCTGTAGGATGGATTGAATGAAAGGAGAGAGAGCTGGCTTACCTTCAGGAAACCATGTTTTAACCAGGTGAGCTACTGAATGACGAAGTTAATGACACCCCTTATTTATGCAGTTGTTTAGCATTTTCAGAGTGCTTTCACAGACACAGTCTCAGGTAATCCTTGGAACAATCCTGGGAGGGAGGTGAGGCAGGTGTTATTTATACCATTAAAAAAATAAGATTGGGGCACCTGGGTGGTTCAGTCAGCTAAGCGTCCGACTCTTAATCTCAGCTCAGGCCTTGATCTCAGGGTCATGAGTTCAAACCCCATGTAGGGTGTAAAGCCTACTTTAAAAAATAATAAGATTAAATGATTTGCCTGTAGTCTAACAACTAATAAGTGGCAGAATTGGGACCAGTCCCTAGGTCTGCTATCTACTGTCAGTCAGGATACCAGATGGATTCTTCTGATTTCAGAGTGGAAACCCCATGAATTACTGCGGAAAGACTTGTCTTATTTAAGACTTTTAGGGACTGCTTGGAAGCAGATTCATATAAAAAAAAGTCACTGGGCTGAGATGTCCCGAAGCTCTCTGGGGTAGTAAATACCAAGCAGATGGATCTAAACTCAAGAAAAGATAAATTGCACAAAGCTATGTGAGTGGACATAAGTGTGACAAATGAGTTTCATCCTGTACTAATTTTGAATAATGTATTTAGAATTGTTAATCTGAAGCATACTTAAAAGAAGATGAGCTTGGAGCTATGCTTTATTTCAAGAAAGGAGCCACAAGAAAGGAGCTATGCTTTATTTTCAAGAAAGGCCAGGGGCACCTGGCTGGCCCAGTTGGTAAAGCCTGAGACTCTTGATCTCAGGGTCAGGAGTTCAAGCCCATGTTGGGCATGGAGCCTACTGAAAAAAAGAAAGAAAGAAAGAGAACCATGAGTTATTGTTGACTGTTTCCTAAAGTCATACAGAATGATGCTAGCTCTTGTTGCTAAGAATGTGGAAAATAAAACTGGAAACATTGTTTTATCCTACATTTGACATAATGATAATGAATACCTGGAATCATGCACCTAATTCTGCCCCAAACCCTTAAAAAAAGAGCCTAGTAGATATATAAGGTTGTAATAAAGGGGAACTAAAATAATCAGATTCCCTGAGAAGAAAGTTGCTTTAAAAAATTTATTAAATAAGTGGATATTTGGAGGAAATCCTTACCTTTCTGAATTTTATGTCATAGAGAGCAATTACAATATTAAAAAATACTTCATTTTCTTTTTTTTAAACATCTGTGTTGTTTATAATTTTTTTTTGACATTTATTTATTTATTTTGAGAGAGAGGGAGAGGGAGGCAGGGGAGGGGCAGAGAGAGAGGGAGTGACAGAGAACCCCAAGCAGGCTCCATACTGTGAGTGCAGAGTCCAACACAGGGCTCCAACCCATGAACCATGAGATCATGACCTGAGCTGAAATCAAGAGTCGAAAGCTTAACCGACTGAGCCACCCAGGTACCCCAATCTTTTTTTAAAGTAGGCTCCATGGCCAATGTGGGACTTGAACTTATGACCCTGACATTAAGAGTCACATGCTCTACCGACTGAGCCAGCCAGGCACCCCACTGCATTTTCAACATTTATTGAGAGAACATTAAATTCAGGGCCTCTGCTCAACACTAGAGTTCACAATGAATAGAACAGAGGTTCACAACCATCATTAGAGAATACCAGACTAGACAGATCTTTAGTCCAACTGAGCACAGTTTTTCTCGAGTTCTTAGTAGATTGGCATCTGGTTTGCAGTACACAGTCTCTTGGGTTTGGTAGGCGTGTGTTGGTTGCCAGAGACCAATCATCCCTGGTGAACCTACAATCAACTTCTTCAAGCTACACATCTGAAGGACTGGACTCCTCATCCCACCGAGAGGATAAAGTGAAGTTCTTACTTTTAATATAAACCTTCTCTTTAATGCTTACCTAGGTTTTGACAGACACCATCCTTGTCTGTGGTTAGCATTTCTGAGCGAGGAAGGTACAGACAGCTCCTGTCTGACCAAGATGTGTTCCCCAAAGTTGATTTCTAACTTGGTTGTTTGAAACTGAATATGCGCTTTCCTCAGAGAAACAATGTGACAAACCTGGGTTAGGTTCTCAGGCCCACTCATAAGAGCCCACTTAGCACATATGCCACTCTGTGAGAAGAATGGACACCATGGCATTGTTTCCATGGGGAAAATGGGCCCCAGCAGCTGAACGTGGTCTTCCTTCCTCCCCCCACTTCCTACCTCCATGAGTAATGAAGCCAGTGTATTTACTACAGGAAGTGCAGCTCCTAGTGTGGGTGGCTGGGCTCTGTGGCAGACTGGAATGTCTTATCCACCTGGCACAGATAGTCTCTCACCTCTCCTGCCCTAAGCCCACCAGTGAGGGGAGTGGCATTAGGTAGGGAGTCTTTCCCCAACCCACCTTTTTCAGGGTAGGGCTGCCGGCATTCTTTTGTATCAAAGCCAGATACATAATTTCTGGGGCCCCTTGTTCAAAAAGAAAAAAACAAATGCAGCTAAAGGTACTAAAACATAAAGGTTTTTTCCTTCCTTCTGGTCTCTCTCGACTTGTCCTGGTGTTTTAAATTTAGATAGACAGTTTATTATAACTGTTTAATATCGTGCTAAGTAAGGAAATATTTTGTTATTAGCATGGATTTCATAATTAATTTTTATATTGCCATAAACAATGCCAGTTTGAAATATAAGAGCATTTAACTCCTATGTGAAGTCACCAAAATGACACAATTTGTTTCATAGCTCGTACATGCATATATATTTTGTTCTTGCCAAAGCAGTGGAACACCGCAGAAAACTAACTTAACCATTATTATTTCACTTCTTGATACACATTCTGCCAGGACTGTCTACCTTTGCCTTCATGAGGAGGAAGAAAGGACTGAAAGGAAAAGGAAATGTTTTCAGCATAAGTGGTTGGCTAATACAGGGAAGAAACACAAAAGAGGGTACAATAGGGTTCCTTGGTCTTTTGTGTTTCTTAGAATGCCATTGCCTTCTTTCTGGTTTCAAAGCAAGTTCTGGTTTCAATGGAAAGCATGGCCTTTTGGAGCTATCAGCCCCCTCCACTTACTCAGCTGTGGGCATAACACCCCCTGTACTCACTGGCTTTGTTTCACTGAACTCCAGCACAGTGTGGGTCCATGAGTATTCTGTGCTTGTGGGGCATGGAGAATGCTCTCTGTGAATGGGGCAGCAAGGAACAGTGGACGTGCATATTGCTTCTCTTACTCACATGCATGCTCCATTGTCCCATCAATTGCACTATAAAACAGAAGTTCAAAGATAAAATTATTAGCTGGAGCGCCTGGGTGGCCCAGTCAGTTAAGCATCTGACTCTTGATTTTGGCTCAGGTCACAATCTCACAATTTGATTTGTGAGATCAAACCCTGAGACCTGCTCTATACTGCCAGCAAGGAGCCTGCCTGGGATTCTCTCTCTCACTCTCTCTCCCTGCCCCTCTCCAGCTCACACACACACGTGTGTACTCTCTCTCCCTCTCTCAAAAAATAAAAAACTAAGAAAAGGAGGATAAAATTATTAGGAATTTCAAGATGGCAACAGTAGAGTATTAAAACAAGCATGGTCTTTCTGAATGTGGGGTCCTGTATAACACCCTGAGTATGGGAGGCGTGGGGGTGAGGTTGGGGGAGGTGGGGAGAGGCCTCTGGCAGCCTAACACGGGCATTCACAAAGACAGAGCCACCCAGGGTGGGCAGATGGATCTTAGGCCTCCTGAGGGCCTCGCTATTTTTGTTTCAGGACACCATACCTAGGGTATTGTTAGAGATGGTGATGGCTTCAGTCAAGACCCCAGAGGTGGGTCTGGATCTACAGGGATGATAACATTTTCAGGGGAGGGTGTCTGAGTAGTGGCAACTGCTGGCTGGCAAAATATTTGTCAAACAGAAGGTGGGAGATGGGATTGTGGAAGGCAGACCTACTAAATCATACTACATACTAGTTGATAACTTGAGTACTCAGAATGCTGAATGTAAACAAATCTTCCATACAAGTTTACTTAGAGTTACAGATAGTAATTACCTTCTTTCCCAAGTGACAGATAGCTTGTCTATTTTGGAATGCAAAAGGAAAGGGAATGACCTTGTACAGTGAAAGCTGCTTTGTCCCCACAGTTGAAAATATTTATCAGTCCCTGTGGATGGGCAGAAGGAAATCATGTCTATTCTTTCTATTTACAGTGGTTATGTGGCAGAAGCCCGGATTATTCTCAAAATTACTCCAATAGGTATTTCCCAGTACACTTAAATGTTTAGTTACATAACCCTTATTGAAGAAGTGTACAAATTTTTGTTTCAGAAAGTAATTTTATTGCACAGAAAGCCTGGCTTTATCTAAAAAAATTTAAGTAGCTTACTTACTGCAGCTTTTCTACAAAATCCCACTTATCATAGCCTAAGAGAATGATATAATGTTTATAAAGTGTTTACCCGAAACAGGCTACTTGGTAGGAATTTGACAAATGATGTTATTACCATTCTCCCAAGGGGTAAGCTCTTTGTTGTCCCATCAAGTTAAATGTAGGATCTTTGATTTTCATTTATAGGTGTCTCCCACCTCATAAAAGCATTCAACTGATCTGCCTCTTAATGAACTTTACATACAGTTTTAATGGATTTTGACTGAAGACAGTTTCTTCATAATTTTTAACTATAGTCAATTCTTGTTACTCGCAGATTCTGTTTGCAAACTTGACTACTTGCTTCAATTTATTTGTCCCAAAGACTGTACACTGTAAACCAGATGCCAATCCACTAATAACACAAGAAAAGCAAAATCAATACTCAGCATTTTCAGTCATTTGTGGTTATGCAAAGAGTGGTGAAAAATTTGTTGCCCTATGTCTACGTTTCCATAGAGGTTGAACAAGGCAGTAGTCTACCTTCTTGTATCAACTCTCATACTATAAGCAAGTGTCTTTTCTGTGGTCTATTTAGTGTCATATTTTTTTGCTTTGTTGTTGTTGTTGGTGGTGGTGATTTAGCTGTTTAAAATGGTCCTTAAGAATAATACTGATGTGCTGGCTAGTGTCCCTAAGTATAAGAAAGGTGTAATATGCCTTTCAGAGATTATATGTTAGATAATCTTCATTTAGCATGAGTTATAGTGCTTTTGGCCATGAGTTTAATGTTAAAGAATCAACAATATATATTAAATTAGGTGTCTTTAAATAGAAACACACAGAAAACAAAATTATACAATGACTGATTGGCAAAAATGTTGAGACCAGAGTTTTGCAGGATCCTAATCCTGTTATTTCCCCTAGAAGCAATGGCTCAGCAGTCACTAATTCAGTGTTCTTGGTGACTTTATAGAACAAAGCTACCATGAACAAAGAATCAACTGTACTTGGCAATGCATTTCTTCAGTGGAAAGTTATTTACAAATCAAATTACAATGTGTTCTTTTAGAAACCATGTCTAAGAGAGCAATCATTTTAAATTAAGAGTATAAACATAGATACATAGAAGCTTCAAGTTAGAGAAGACCTCGGATGTTACACCTCCCTGCAGGCCCCTCCTTCCTCATTTCCTTTTATAGCACCCTGACAGGTGGCCATTGTTTTCTGATTGAATGCTTCCGGCAATGTAGCACCGCACTTCACCAGGAAGTCCTGTCCACTATGGTTCAGTTCCAATATCCAAAACTGTCCTTTCTTATACTGAGCCAAAATTTTCCTCTTGGAAATAGCCCTCCTGATGGTTTAGATCTGAACTCCAAAGCAACACGAAACACATCTACTCTTTCTTCTGCATAACAACCCTTTAGCAGATCTCTTTTCTGCAGGTTAAATAGACCCAATTCCCTCATCTGTTTTTCAGAGTATAAGATTTCCACACTTTTCTTGGATATCTCTTCTGAAAGAATCCTAATTTGTTATGTATGGTAGTTCTTTTTATGTGATATCTATATTTGAACACAAAAAGTTCAGAAATTCTGAGCTCAACAGCATAGGTCTGATACCCCTGTGATTTGAATGGTGGCTGTATCACTTTAACACAATTTACATTATGTCATTATTATTTTTTTATGATTGCTCATACCGCATGAGTATCTGTAACTTACCCCTATATTATCAAGTCAAGCTGAATCTCCCAAGTGCTGGTCCTTTCCAAATGACTTTTCTGAACAAAGAGGCTATACTTTATATTTACTACAGTTAAATGTCATCTCTTTCTGTAAAAACCATGATTTTGAATAATTATTCTGTCGTCTATCATATTCTGATCTGAGTTCTTAAATTTGCTAAGTATCTTAATTCAAAACATTGACAAAAACATTACTCAGGACTGGGCGAAAGGGGAAGAAAAATGTGTATTGCTGTTTTTGAGAACGCAAGGCTTCAAGATTTGTGTCACTCCATTAATCAGCACTCTTCCAATCAACATTTCTCTGCAGTAATATAAACCCATATCCTCTCATCCCAACCTAAAGGTATCTTGACTTTTTGAAATGACCAACACATTTGTTCAGTAATGTAATAATCCTATCAAGAAAGGAAGTGGTATTTCTTTGTAATGATTTACTTGAAAAGAGTCCATGACTCCTACTAATAGTTACATTTTCCCTAACACACTGTGTTCTGTGATTTATATTAGGAAATTTCCAGGGTTTGGCATCAAGCTTAGTGGTCTGTATTTTTAAAATCTGTTTTGCCCTCCATCTTGCAAATCATGATACTGGCAGTTTATCTTAATAGGAAGACAGTAATTGAGTTGGAAAAAGATAAAACAAGTAGTCTAATGAGGGAATTTAAATTCAAACAGGTGAAGTGAGGGCAACTGGGTGACTAGCGACTTAACCCTTCACTCATCTAAGCATTCACCAACTCCCGCTGATTCTGCCCCAAGACTATCGCTTGTATCGTCATTCCCTTTCTGTGCCCACTAGAGACACATTCTCTATCTTTCTTTTTCTCTCATGTTTAAACCAGAGTTTGGATTGGGTTTTCCGTCACTGTGACAGAATTCTGACTTACCAGTAAAGAGTGGCTCTTAGAGGGCATCAGAGTATTGTTACCAGATTAAGGATGCAGGGCAGAAAAAGCAATAGATTCTCCTACCTTCTCCCTGTCTCTAATTTCTTGTTCATCTAACCCACCTTTCCCATTTATGGCAGAATTACCTTTCTAAAGTACTAGTTGTATCATCTAAATGCCTCTCCTACTGCCTTTAACATAAATCCAAAAGTTTTGGCATCCAATCAAGGCCTTCTCAGCCTGGTGCTAACTTGTCTTCATTCCCCTAGGCCTGTCAGATTTCTTCTACTTCCAAAGTGTGCCTGGCACATTCATGCCTTTGTACATTTTGCTCTCTCATTCAGAAATTTTTTCCCTGATCCTTCCTGATGGAATCAAGCCCAGGCTCAGATATTCCCTCTTCCAGTTGAAGCTTTCCTGATGTCCTCATTAACTGTTCTTTCCAATAAGAGCAGGTAATTTGCATTTCTGTTCTGGAAGTAATCATCTCATGCTGCTTTATGGTGTACTTACTCGATCCTCTCCTGCATGACTCCACTACAACAGTGGCTTTCAGACTCTTTTGACAACAGCATAGTTCATAGCAATAATGAGAGATAATACATTTTACACTGTTATCCAATTGGCTCATTTATATATACTTTATTTCATCAATTTTAAGAAATAAGTCTTCTAGGGGAGCCTGGGTGGCTCAGTTGGTTGAGTGTCCGACTTCGGCTCAGGTCATGATCTCACGGTTCATGGGTTCTAGCCCCGCGTCGGCTCTGTGCTGACAGCTCAGAGCCTGGAGCCTGCTTCCGATTCTGTGTCTCCCTCTCTCTCTGCCCCTCCCCGGCTCGTGCTCTGTCTCTCAAAAATAACAATTAAAAGAAAATAGGTCTTCTGTGTTAATATTTCTAAAACCAGGATGCAGCAACAGAGTATCATATTTTGATAAGAGTTTTCACTTATTTGTGTTGTTTTCACTTTCTTAATAGTACATAAAATAATGGCATGTCATGATTAATGACATTTCAGATTTGTTGAAATATAGTAGATAATGGAAACATAAGTTTCACAAAACAGTATTTACCCTTTATTACGGGCAATGCTCTCTAGTTTTTTATTCTATTTCCATAAGAAAAAATGCAAGTCATAATCCACCAAAATCACTTCACTACTCACTACTGGATCATAGCCTTCAGTTTGAAAAACTACTGAGAACTGAAACTATTTACAGCCACACAATAGGATTGAGAACGAAGACTGATGACATTAACATGCCTTTACAACTCCACCATTCACAGAAACTTGACTTCAATTCCAAGAAATTCTTGCCCAAGAAGATGAAGTTGCAAATAACTTAACTGCAGTTTCAGGAACTTCCTCAAAGTCCATTTATCTGAACAACAGACTATTGACTGACCTAGCCTTCGTCAGGATAAACAGCCTGCTCCTCAACAGATTACTCTTGGATTTGTCAAACAATTGTTTACTCTTCTAGGCTCCCTTCAAAACTCTCCCCTCCCTGTAATTGTCCTGAATGATATTATAAATTCAGTCCAGTCTCAATCATGCTTTCATTGAAAAGACTTGTCTTAAACCAGATGCCCTGAATCTTAGAACTATTCTACACATGACGTCCCTTTTTGAGATGCTTTAAGACTGTCAACATAGTGGTATCACTTACTGTTGTAAGCAATAAACTTGGCTTTGATCAACAGGTTCTTTTGGTTGTCTTTGCTGGAAGTCAGGAGTTGACACTACATTACAAGCTCTCAAGGGAAAAGCAGTATTTATTTGCTTTCCTCCTATCTCCTGCTGGTGATCAAACATTGATGGACAAGGAAGAAAGGGTGTCTCAGGGATCTGAGGGTATCCTATTGCGGGGGCAGGAGGGATGTGTAATGGTCACACCTAAGGAGCTCTTGTTGCAGAGAGACTGCATCCACAAAATCTTGCGGTTGGAAACAGGCTCCCCCTTTCTCTTGGTTTTATCTACTCAACCTCTTCACACCTGGTACTCAGATGATACTGTTTTAAATATAAAACATATAGAACACAGCAGCTCTATCCCAACCACTTAACTTCAAGCTACTATGTGATATTTAAAGTGGTTATTTGCCTCAAGCTTGAAGATGGGCAAAATAACGGTTAAGGGGCTACCAAACGTTTGGTTCTCACCAGGAATTATTAAGTAATTGAAAAAATGTGCTGACCCGTGTCTCTAAATTGATAAATAACTACATAAATTTCCCATAAATGCTGGAAAGGCTCCTTGGACCAAATAAGTCGTGGTAAATAAAATTAAGTTTGCTTTCATCCAAGTAGTCCCAAGAAGGCACCAATCTACATTTCCCACTACATCTCACAGTACACCCCTTCCCAAATTCTGATTCAGGCCTAGTCCCAGCTCAGCAACAAGCCAGGTGCTCTCCTTCCTGTTTTAGCTCTCTCGCTGTTCCCAACGCAACAACACCCTCCCCCTCGTCTCCTCTGGTTATATCTCCTTCAGATCCAGCTGAGCCTCCTCTGGTTATATCTGCTCCTTCTGGTCCAGATGAAAGATCACCCGTGGCGACCTCACTTAGAAGCCCTCCTCCATACCCTCAGGCAGAATTAATGACCTTCTTAGCTTTTAGCCGCTAACAGCGTTGGCCTCGTACTCAGGCTGCTACCTTCTAGCCAACCTGTCTTCAGGCCCAGGCTTTCTTGTTTCCCGGCCCATCCCTAAGCACACGGGCTTAGGCTCACTCCTCTCGGATGGCCCAGTGGCTTGCCCGTAGTAGGTGAGCAAATAAACACTAGCAAGGAGTTTGGTCACTTTGTGCTATAGTGATGTGGCAAGGGCAGAGCACAGAGGGCCCGTCTGCCCACCTCCCACCCAGCCCCCGGCCCAGCCCAGCCCACCTGAGGTGGCTGATGACACCGCGTGCCTCTCCCGCCGCCCCCGCAGCGCGCGGAACCCAGTCACCAGCGTTGGAAATTCCGGCGCGTGCAGGCGCTCGGGGCCGAGCGGGGGCGGGGGAACCCGTGGAGTGAGCCTGTGACGCGAGGGGGCGTGGCTCATGGATACCCCGCCCCCTCTCCCTCGCCCTCTCTCGCGGGTCGGGGTTACATGGCGGCGACTGCGGCAAAGCGAGAGCCTCGGAGACGCCGCTGCCGCCAGCACAGCCGGAGACCTGAGCCGACATTGGGGGCTGTCCGCGGGCCCCGCACTCCCTCGATGAGCCGGAGAAGTCCCGTGAGTGTGTGTGTGTACGTGTGCGGGGCGCGCCGGCGGGGCGGCTCTGGAGGGCGCCGCGGCGGGCCCGCCGGCGGCGGCGGAGCCGGCTCCTTCCTCCATTGTGTGTGACCCTCCGGCGGCCGCCGCTCAACAAAGGCGCTTTTGTTCCGTCTCCGGCCCTCCCGCCCGCCGGCCCGCCCGCTCGGGCCTGGCCGGCGCGTCCCCGCGCGAGCCGGCGGGCGGCGGGCCGGGGTCCCCGCGTGGGGCCGGCAGAGCGGCCGGCGCGCCCCTCCCACCCGGCACGCCCCTCGCCGGCTGCCGGGCCCGGCCGCGCCCGCCGGCCCCTGGGCCCCGCTGCTCCGCTGCGGCACAGCCACCCGCGCCGGGCTCCGCGGGTTCGAAGCCCGCCCCGGGCGGCGAGCGGCGGGCGAGGGGCGGCGGCCGGGATGGGCGGCCCGGGGAGCGTGAGGTGGCGCGGAGTCTCGCCTTCTTGGCACGCTGCCTTCGAAATGCTCCCGCGTCTCCTCCCCCATCCCACTCCGGTGACTCGGCCTCAGCTGACTCCGGCCGGGCAAAGTCTCCAGTGGACTCGGCGAATTGCGTAGCGCGCACCACTCAGCGCACCACTCACCCGGCTGGTCTCAGATCCCCGAAGTCTTCTGCCTAAGTTTTGAGTTGTAGCTGTAAATGAGGTACAGAAAACTTGTCCGAGTCGGAATTCCTAATTTCTTTTCTCCACCCCCCCCCCCAGCCCTACTGCAGCCTTTCCTTAGCTGTGTTCGGGACTTGGAGCATTGGTCTGTGAAAGTACCCAAATGGAAACTTGTTTTGTCAGTTCACTAAAAAGGGCCTCTTCACTTGGCTGTGCGTTTTTATCTGATTTAGTGAGGTGCGTTGAAAAGTAAAGGTCTTCTAGCCTCCTTTGTTCCTTGGCTTAGCGAGACTCAACTGGTTCAGGTGTTAGGTGGGAGCTCTGTGAAGCAGGATCTTTTTGATTCCTTTCCTGTTTCATTTATCTTTTGCTTGCTCATTGGCAAAGATCCAATGAAGTGGTGGAATTAGAAGCTTTATTGCGTTTGCAATTCATGTTGTTTTCTTCAGTGCTAAAAATGCTCTTAAAAGTCCGTATTAACTTTTTTAACGATGCAAGATGATTTGTCAAGGGAAAAAAAATTAACGGGGGACAAAATGGAGCTCAGACAGCTTCAGAGTAATTTTCTGATTGCTTGTTTCTTCTAGCCTTGTTCTGTTTTAAAGTTCTGATTGGATATATTCTCTCTTAAGCGTTGGGAAACTGAGATGGAAAGAGTAATCTGACAGAAAGAATGTAGGGTCCAAACAGGGCCTGGCCCTGAAAAGGAACGGCTTCTAGAGTTTCTTCTTAGAAATGTCAGGTTTTAATGTGTGAAAAGTAATTTTGAACTGGGTGGAAGAATTTCTAACCTCTCTAACAAGTCGTTGTTCAAACACGTTTATGAAGGGCTTGCTTGCAGTGTGCCAAGGAGTGTAAAGTCCTTTCACATATATATGTTACATCACTTAGTAAGAATTGCCTGGTGAAGCTTGTAAAATTGCTTATTGGTGTTCTAAATTCAGTAATTGTAGTCATCTAGGAAATATGCCAGATTTGAGCAGGACATGTTTTATTATTTAGATGTTACTGTTAAGCAAAAAAAAAAAAAAATCTCTGGGAAATAGGGAATTGTTTATAAAAACCTTTATATATGACCATATTTTGGAGTTCATTTACTTGCAAAAGAGGATTAAATGTAGTGTTTGGCTACTTTTTGTGATTAAGAAAGAATCTGAAGAAGATTGATTTGAAGATGAGTTAATTTTGCGATAGAAACAGCACATGTTCTCATGACAAGTGTTAGTACTAAATGTGTTGCAGTGTTTTGCATAAGTTCATTTAAGCATCGTGAGAATTCATAACTGACAAAATAGTAAGGTTTGCTGACTCAGGGTACATTACTGAAGGGGATGGGGTCTGGTAGGAGGAAGCTTAGAAGTGTGGCAAGTTTTGAGTTGGATGATGACTCATACTGCCCACGGACTGCTACGTGGCCCTTTTTTTTTTATACACTGTATTTTTTTAAATGATAGGGCTAAAATGTTTCTGTCTACATCATAATTCTCTCAAGAGGAGCCACAGTTTCTCTAAGAGTAATGGCTTCTTAAATTGCATTTTAAAAGAAGGTCATATAACCTACAGGTGGAATTTTGTAACATTTGTTGAGAGGTAAAATTAATTGCTGGTCAGTTGCTATGATTAAAGGTTTGATACCAGCAGTTCTTCCCTTATTGAGAGATTTGTTAAGGATTATTTAAAAACAGAACTTTTGTGGTATGGGTAGAAATTAACCTTATGTTCTCATTGGTAATTTAAAAGTTATCTTTAATATCTAGAAATTAGTTTAAATAAATGTAAAGGTGCAGAAATATTAATCGGATATAGCTCTGAACATGAGCATTTCACTCTGATACAATTATACATAGTGCTTTCTCCTGATCTACATGAATTTTCTGTTTTAATAAAGACAACTTGAAGTAGGTGTTGTTATAGGCACTTTTTCATCAGTGCTTTTTTCCCCCAAGTTTATTTTTAATTATTTTTAATTTTTAAGTAGTCTCTACACCCAACATGGGGCTCGAATTCACAACCCTGAGGTCAGGAGTCCCATGCTCCACTGACTGAGCCAGCCAGGCACCCCTCATCAGTCTTTTTTTTAAAGACCAGCAGAATGTAAGGTTCCAAATTTAGGACTCAAACTGAAATTTGGTAACGAGATATTTTGACAGAGTTTTTAAAGCCACCATTTAGCAGGTTGGCTTAAAATAAGACTGAGGGGGGAAAAAGATTGAGGAGAATAGCAGTTTGTTTTAAAAGTGAGAAGAAAAACTCCCCATCCCCTAGGTTTTCTTCTCAAAGTGATTTATTTGAAGACTTTTGCAGGTAGTAAGGTGTATTGTTAATGTGAATTAAATCTTTGGAAAGATTTTGGAAGATCCTTCCATGATTTATACAGAAGTTTAATGAAGTGTAATTTAAACTTTGTATTTCCCACTAAAGGAAGTCTAAAAATACAAATGTAAAAGTATCGTATATTTTCTTTCAAAACATCCTATCACCTAGAGGTTGAACATGTACTTCCAGGTTTAAAAAAAAATTTTTTTTAAGTATATTTATTTATTTTGAGAGAACAAGTGGGTGCACAAGCAGGGGCAGGGCAGAGAGAGCAGGAGAGACCGAATCCCAAGCAGGCTCTGTGCTGTCAGCACAGAGCCCGATACGGGGCTCAAACTCACATGAGATCATGACCTGAGCTGAGATCAAGAGTAAGATGCTTAACTGACTGCTCTCCGCCCCCCCCCCAGTATTATCTTTTTAAGAGTATTCATTCATAATTCAGAATTTATGAACAAATTGGATACCTTAGCATGTCTCCTTTCCATGAGATCCTTATGAAACGGTGAGCCACACCTCTGCGGTCCAGTTCCTTGTTCGCATTGCCCATTTGAACCATGTGTTACTCTAGGACTCCTGTTAAAATAGATGTCTCAAAATAAGTTCTTTGTGGCATTGTTGGCTGCCCTGTGTCAGCTCCTTCAGCCTGTTTTGTGGGCTGTTAACATTACTCTGTAGCTTGCTAGTGGTATGGGGATTTTGGTCAGTATTATTGCTCAGAGACGTGACTGAAACTTTACAAAAACAAAACAACATAATATTATTGTAGTTAATGGCTTTTCCCAGGGAGTTGGCTTTTCATGTGGAGCTGATGCTTTTAAGGTAACAGTGTATGGGCTGAGTCCAGCATCAAGTTTTTTCTTCCATAAGCTGTGTATTTAGAAAATATAGTGTGCCCTGCTGATGGTTCTTAAAAGGTTTGTCTTTCATACATGTCAGCCCTTTAAATCTATTTAAGGATTTAAAAGTGTACAGAGATTGAACATTTATTTTAAAGTTAGTATGTCATTTCATGGGAAAAAATGGTAGCACAAAAGTTGTTTGTTAGAATACTTCAGGGAAGAAACTTCCTCTGCTGAGAATGAAATCTCTGCATTTAATTCTGTATCAACTATAAAATATTAGCGTTTACAGAGGAGTCATGGCCATTATCTTACCCCAGGTACATGATAGCTGAGGAACCCGAGGCCCAGAGATAACTAACATCTTAGTACTCAAAGTGTTATTTCTGAACCAGCAGTATTAACATCACCCAGAAATTTGTTAGTGCAGAGTTCTCCACCCCATCCCAAGACCTACTGAATTAGAATCTACATTTTCATAGGACTCTTAGGTGATTCAAATGCACACTCATTTCTAGAAGCTCTGCTAAATGATGTATATTTAGTTGCTTAACTGGTTAGTGACTGATTTGGAAAATTCAGGTTTTCTGAGTTGCTCCTTTTATTGGGTCTCCTGAAAAAAGTCAAAAGGGAGATTGAAGCTCTAATTGATCACTGTTCAATAGAACTTTCTGTGATGATGGAAGTGTTGTATTCTTTGTTGTCCAGTGAGGTAGCCACTAGTCACATGTAACTCTTGAGCACTTTATGATGCCTAGTGCACCTGAGGAACTGAATGTTTAACTTAATTTTATTTATTTATTTTTAATGTTTATTTTTGAGAGAGAGAGAGAGAGAGAAAGCACAGACAAGGGAGGGGCAGAGAGAGAGGGAGACACAGAATCTGAAGCAGGCTCCAGGCTCTGAGCTGTCAGCACGGGGCTTGAACTCACGAACTATGAGATCATGACCTGAGCTGAAGTCGGACACTCAACCGACTGAGCCACCCGGGCGCCCCTGTTTTAATTATATTTAAATAGCTGCGTGTAGCTAGTGGCTACCATATTGGACAGTGCAGATCTAGATGATTTTTGCCTGTACCAAATTTAAAATAATCTAAGGTGTAATTTAATAACTGATTAGGCTCAGTTTAATAATTTCCTTCTTGGGGCACCTGGATGGCTCACTTGGTTAAGCAGCCAACTCTTGATTTCAGTTCAGGTCATGATCTCACTGTTCCTGAGATTGAGCCCCGCCCGCGTAGGGCTGTGCGCTGGCAGCGTAGAGCCTGCTTGGGATTCTCTCCCTGTCTGCCTCCCCCACCACACCACTCGCTCACTCTCTCAAAATAAATAAATATTAAAAAATAATTTCCTTCTTCATTTACAAATTGGAAAGATGGTTTCTAACTGCTTGCTTTTCCATTATACCCAGATATGATTTTAGTAGTTAATATAAAGTACTGCCAGTTTTCTGATTGATACTGTTGTATTTAGTAGATAATGTAAGTTGCAAGAATGTATGTTTTCTGGTTTGTCTTAATAAAGATATTTTCACTCAGATTAAAAAAATTAAAGGGGCGTCTGGGTGGCTCAGTCAGTTAAGTGTCTGACTTCGGCTCAGGTCAGGATCTTACGGTTCTGAGTTTGAGCCCAGCATCGGGCTCTGTGCTGACAGCTCAGAGCCTGGAGCCTACTTTGGATTCTGTGCCTCTCTCTCTGCCCCTCTCCCGGTCACACCCTGTCTCTCTTGCTCAAAAATAATAAAATAAACATTAAAAAATTAAAAATAGTTGTTAAATGTGCTTTAATTATCTTGTAAATAGTATCGAGGGGATAGTTTTTGCCTCTGGTCTAGTACCTCCAGCCTTGTTGGCACTTGTTGATAGCTGCCAGATTGATCTGCCATTTTTAAAAAATGTTTTATTTATTTTTGAGAGAGAGAGAGAGCACAAGTGCAAGAAAGTGGGGGAGAGGCAGAGAGAGAGGGTGACAGAGGGTCTGAAAGGGGTTCATGCACTGACAGCAGAGTGCCCAATATGGGGCTTGAACTCAGAAGCCACGAGATCATACCCTGAGCCAAAATAAAGAGTCAGATGCTTAACCAACTGAGCCACCTAGGCACCCCTGCCATTTTTAATATTATTTCCAGGTGCAGAAACATTGATTGATTCTTAACTTCGCACATTAGGCACAGGGAAGAACTAACCCTAAAGTAAATCAGACTGGCCAGTGTCCAGATCTTCACATTTACTATGTATATGATTTCAGTGAAGTTGCTTTCTCTCTCAGAGTATCAGTACTTTTGTTTGTAAAATAAGATTTGCAAGGTACTAGTTCTGAGTAGCAGAAATAATTTGTCACTTAGAAAATGCCTCGCGCTTAATACATACTTAGTAAATACAAATTGCCTTCCTAAGACCTCCTGGTTAGCTTTTATGGCCTTCTGTAATTTAGTCTTATGCTTAAGATTTCAACCAGGCTTAAGGCATAGTGTAATTTTAGATTTTACTGGTTTCCACTGGTTGCTGTAACTTCATGCTTTGCTTCACTCGTGTCATATCCCTTGTAGATTCTTCCACTTGAGCTCTGCTTTCCTTCTCTTGGCTTCTTAAGGACTCATCTCTTGGTTGTATCATGAATTTTTCCCTTTCTACTGGGTCGTCTTTATTAGTACATAAATGTGCTCTGAACTATCTAATGTGGTAGCCACTGGCCACATGTGGCTATTTAAATAAAAATTTATTGAGGAAAAACAATCAGTTTCTCAGCCTTCTAACCATATTTCATTTGTTCAGTAGCCACATGTGGCTGATTGGCTGCCATATTGAACAGTATGTCTATAGAAATGTTACATACCCTCTCCTGATTGCACATTCTCCTCTAGCTACTGTCTAATTTCTCATTTCTCTGATTGTCTTTGAAGCAAAATTTCAAGGGTTGTCTTTGTGTGCTCTCTCCTCTTTGCTCCTCAGCCTGCTCTAGACTGGCCTGTGTCACCATCTCAACCCCATGAAATTGCTCTAATCAAGATACCAGTGACTTTTGATTTACCAAATTCATCTTACTGGATCTTGTAATAGAATTCAGTATAGTTGACTACTGTTTTCTGCATATTCACCTGCTTTTCTTAGCTTATGAGACATATATTCTTGTTTTTCTGCTACCTCACACTTTGTTAAAATTTTTTACAGGCTTCTGTCCTCTACCTGCCTCCACATATTGGCATATCCCACAGTTTAGTTCTGGGCCTCCCCCAACCCTTTCTAAATTCTTTCCCCAGCTGGTCGACTCATTCAACTTAAGTACTGTCTACCGTGGATAAGTCTCAGATTTACATTTAGACTTCTCACCTGAGCTCCAGACATTATCCAGTGTGTACCTGATACTACCACTCAGTTACCTAAACAGACACTATGTAAATAGGCTTAACATATCCAAAATAGAACTTTTTCCCATATTATTCTTCTTCCAGTCTTCCCCATCTCAGTAATTGGCACCTAGGTGTTGTCCTTAAGTCCTCTTTCCCTTATCCCCCATATCTAATCCATCACCAGGTTCTCTTAGTCTCCAGAATATTGTTTGAATCTCTCTCCTATTTTACATCTTGATTGCTACCATCCTAGTTTTAGCCACCATCATCTCACTTGGCCTACTGAAAATAGCTTTTAACTGGTTCTACTTTCACTCTATTATCTTCAGTCCATTCTCCTACCAGTGGCCAGAATTCATCTTTTTAAAATGTAAATGAAACTGTGCCAGTCGTCTGCTTAAATCCTTCATAGCTTTCCTTTGTGCTTACTGTAAAATTCAGAGCCTCATGTGTTATTTTTCTACTTGTCTAGTTTTAACTCCACATCACTCCCCCCTCTCTTTGCTCAGGATGCTGTGGCTACACTGCCATCCTTTCCTCCAAAATACCACGTTCTTTCCTTCTTTAGGTTGTATTTGCTGTTTTCTCTGCTTGGAATGCTCTGCTCCCATCTCATAGCAATGCTGGTACCGTCTCATTTAGATTTCAGCTTCTTAGATGGCCATTTCCCAGACACTCAATCATAGCACTTAGATAAATCTGGAGTTATGTTATTTCTTTGTTAATCTGTCCTCACTAGATTGTAAACTAGATTGTAAACTCTTTGGAGGTAGAAGAACCTTAAGTGTCTTAATATGCACTGTACCATCAAATAGTGCCTGACACATGCCAGGTACTCAGTAAATTAAATTTTTGTGGACTATAGAAAATGTTTGATTCCTTTAAGCTTCTAAAAGGGAAAACTACATTAAAGATTGTGTTGTCAATGTAACATGTGATTCTGGCCTGGGTCCTTTAGCTCTCAAGTACATTATTGGTATAATTGCAGAAACTTAAATGGGATCTGAGTATTCGATAGTAGTATTATACCAGTGTTAATTTCCTGATCTTGATTACTTTTTGGTTATACAGAAGAGTGTCCTGTCTGTAGGAAATATATTGTACTCTGTAAGAGGTGGGGGAGTGTTTACTGGTCAATAAAAAAAAAAATGCATTATTATTTGAGAGAAGGTCATGGGCTTTAGTTTGCAACCTGGGATTCAAATCATGGCTCTTTCATTGATGTGTGATGTTGAATGCATTATTTAAATTGTCTGAAATAAAGATCATAAAATCCATTTTACAGCCTTGTTAGGATTTAGTATAAGAGTATATGTCCAGTACAATAGTTGCCACATAATACATTCTTAATCAAGTTTATTTCAATGAAAATATGTATATCTTGATTAACATGGTTAATTTCCATTTCTTTTGGAATTACCAATGAATCTGTAATGTTTAATGTATTGGTTTATATTATGATTGATGTAAAAGTATAAAAGAACCTCTTGACAAACTAAGTCATTACTTGCAGTGGTTGATTTATTTAGTTTTCCTTTTTTCCCTTCCTTTTACTCTCCATTGATGGACATGTTATTAAGTAAACATAATGACCAAAAAGGAAGAAGGTGTTTAAGGATAACCTGTGAGCCTTTTACTAGTCATCACAGTCTTTTTAAAATATTATAAATTATTTCACCAATTCTGTAAACCTTAGAATTGCATGATTCAGTTCACCCCTTTCCAGCACTTTGTGCTCTTGTTGTCTTAAAATTTATTTCTACATGTGCTGTAAACCCCATGATACATTATTATTTTTGCTTTAAATAATCAGTAATCTCTTAAAGACATTTAAACATGTAGATGTTTTTTGTTTTAAGATTTTTTATATTCTCCAGTTATTTACCCTTTCTGGAGATTTTGTTCCTTTCTGCAGCTTCCATTTGTTGTCATTTTCCTTGAGCCCAAGAACTTTTAGCATTTCTTTAGCAAAAGTCTGAGGGAGACCAATTCTTGTCACTTTTGTCTCTTTGAAAATGTCTGTATTTCATCTTCACTTTTGAAATGTATTTCCCTAGATACAGAATTCTGGGTTAATATTTCCTTTTTTTTTTTTTTTTTGGCACTTGAAAGATGACGTTAGGTTGTCTTCTGGCTTTCATTGTTTCTAGTGATAAATCAGTCATCCTATTCATTCTTCTCTTAATATATTTAACTCTTTTTTACCTGGTTGCTTTTAAGAGGAGCTCTTTTTTTTTTTTTTCCTCTTCCATTTTCAACAATTTGGCTATGATCTGCCTAGGTATGAATTTCTTTATATTTATCCTGCTTGTCTTGCATTGAGTTGTTGAGTCTGTGAGTAGGTGTCTTTTGTCAGTTTTGGAAAGTCTTTGTTGACTATCTCTTCATATATTTCTACCCTGTCAGCTTTCTGAATCTGTTCAACCTAGCTGTTAGCTCGTGGGACTGCTTGGACATTTCTTTGCTTTCTGGTACCACTTCAGGTTTTCTGTACTTTGTGTTTTTGCCCTGTTTATTTGCTTTAGGAAGAACATCTGCCTTATACTCAGAATGCATTGCTTCCTGACTTGTCCCTCGCCACCGCCCTCAGAGGGCAGCTGCCTTGGATGTGTTGGAGGCCCATATGCTTCATGAGATTCTCTCTCAGCTTTCCTGCCTTACCCTCAGATTTTTGTTCTCAGTGAGGACCTGTGGGGAAGAGTTGGCGGGTGGGACTTGAAGCTGGGCCTCCTCTGAATTCTAATCTGTTTGCTGAAACCACATGTAGCTATTAAAGTTGGTTATAAATTTGGTTGGTTTCTTCTCAGTTTTGTTAGTGGTAAATTATTTACTTTGCCAGGAATGAGAATAGTTATGCCATGGTCCTTCTTTTATGAAGGGCTTAATGTTTTCTAGAATTTATTTAGATTTCTTTGGGGCACCTGGATGGCTCAGTCAGTTAAGCGACCTACTTCAGCTCAGGTCATGATCTCACAATTCGTGGGTTCGAGTCCTGTGTTAGGCTGTGTGCTAACATCTCAGAGTCCGGAGCTTGCTTTGGATTCTGTGTCTCTCTTTGCCCTTCCCCCTGCTTGTGCGCATGTGTGCGCTGTCTCTCTCTCTCTCTCTCTCTCTCAAAAATATTAAAAAATTTTTTTTAGAATTTAGATTTCTTTGCATCTTTAGATTTCCTGTTGAGTTTTTTTTAAAGCTGCAATATTGTAGCTTATCCAGCTTATTGTGGTTTATAGGGTGAGAGTAATAGAGTCTTGTAATTTTCTGCATTCTAATCAGAAGTGGAAATCCTGAACCTTTCTTTAAAATTATAAAACTTTTGTTGTACCTGGGTGACTCAGTTGGTTAATTATTCAGCTCTTGATTTTGGCTCAAGGAATGATATCACGGTTTCATGGGTTCGAGCCCTGCATTGGGCTTTGCACTGGCAGCACAGAGCCTGATTGGGATTTTCTCTCTCCCTTTCTCTGCCCCTCCCCCACTCACACTGTCTCTCAAAAAACATAAATAAGCTTAAAAAAATTATAAAATTTTAGAGCTGGAAGAGGCTGTAGTAGTCATGTAGTTTAGCTACATCATTTTCCTGATGAGGAACTGAGGCCTAGAAATGTGGACTACTTTGATACACAGCTAATTTAGCCTTGAATCTGAACTAGATGTCAGATCTCTTTAATTCATTTTTTACCCCCTTTTAATATGGGCTTAGTGAACCCAGACAGGAATTTTTCAGTAGTGCCAAACGTTAGTGTGAATCTGACAGGAAACTTACACTGTGCTTTTTAATCTTGTAAGCTTGTTCAGCCTTGGAGAAAATGAGAAACAAACCAGGAAGGATATTCCAGGAAAGTTACATGCCATTCTGATTCATTTTTTTTTTAATTGGGTATTATTCTCCAATGAAGTATGTGGTTCTGTCCATTTGATGACAGTCCAAAAGTGTTTTGCATGGCCTTCTTCATACCCTCACCAGGGTTAGCTGAAAAATGACAGCAGTTATGTTTGATGTGCAGTCTGGAAAGCTTTGATGTTAAATGCCATAGAGCCTGCTAGGATGAACTGAAGAATAATCAGAATAATGTCAAAGTCTCCCATACCTTCATGATACCTACTTGCTATCACATGGGCTAATGGCTTCCTATAGAATCCTGCTTGTCTACTAATATAAGACACTATTTCAGTGGTACAACCCCTTCTTACTACCTGGACAACAAAAAAGGCACTATAACAAAGCTGAAGGTTTTTGTTTTTGTTTTCAGTCTGAGTGAGCTTGTTTCACATGTTGATAAACCTGTGTGTTTACCATAGGGTGAGGCTCCTGGGGGGAATGCCTGGAAAGGAAAGTACCAGATCTAGGAGTCATTGCTGATGTTCCCCTGTGGTAGGTCAGAGTATGATCTGATTCTGAAAAAATTGAGGATAGAGCTTATCTTCTCCAAAACTTCTTACTGTCAAATACAATTTGATATTTACATTAATTCACTCAGTACAGTTTTTAAAATGCCTACAAGTACCAGGTACTATGCTCAGAAAGTATTAATAAAGCAACTGAATCTTAAACCTTTTATTATAAAAAAGAGCTACATGCAACAAAGGGGAGGGGAACGGTGCCCTGGAAGTGTAGAGGGATCTGAAGAGTAGAGATGAGATTAGATTGGGCAAGGATGGCCTAAGACAAGGGAAGGAGAATACTATTAGAAAAGAGAGGGGGGAAGAAATGTTAGTGGGCTAGGGAGGAGTATACTACAATGATCTAGGAGTATGTGCTCCATGAGGTCAGGGTGTTTGTTTTTTTAAACTATTTTGATCCCTGCTATATCTTAATGCCTAAAACAATGTCTGGCATATGGTAAGCATGCAGTAAGGTTTTGTTGAATAAAAATGTAATGGATGGTAGAATTAAAGCTATTTCACTCAAAGCTGTTCAAAACATCTTGGTTATCTGCTCCTGGGACTATGTTGGGATTGCATTTCCCCACTCCCTTGAAGCAGGTTTGACCATGTGACCTGCCTTGATCAGTAAAATGTGAGCAGAAGTGAAATGTGTCATTTTTGGATGGAAGCTTTAGACCAGTGAGGTATTCCCACATTCTGTTTCCTTCTGGCACCATCGAGTGGCAGTGGCAGAGCTGGTAGTTCCTTCAGGAACTTGGATGACAGCTACGTTGGACTTGTTGCATGAGCATGACTTAAAACTTCTGTTGTAAGTCAATGAGATATTGGGGATTTTCTGTTAGTGTACAGTAATCTAACCTATGTTGACTACAGATATTTATATTAATTTTCATCTGATTGGAATCCTCATATGGCCAAAGGCACTTGAAGGAGGAGGCTGCCCACTTGTCTCCTGCTTATATATTTGCTCTGGTGTTGCCTTAACATTAGTTAAGAGAGGAGTCTTAGAAATGAGGTCTCAGGCAAGAGAGAGATAGGAGAGGGGATGAAGGGTTATTATAATTATTTTTAAATTTCCAGCCATAAATTTGTAGAAAGGATTGTATTTGTTTAATGTTTAGTATATAGCAGTTTCAATCACATTTCCCCCATTCTGGGCATACCACCATAAGAAGTGCTTGGGAACAAAGACCAGATAAGTAAGAGACCTGTTGTATGTACTTTCACAGATCATAGACTTAGAGTTGGAAGGGTCTTGAGAGATTCTTTGACCAAGTTATCTGGTCTGTGTTTTTATAGTCTAATATGGATACTGTAGAATAAATAGCAAGTAGGGATAAGCACCTAAATAAACATAATGGCATTTATTTTATAATGGCTTTTTAAATAGTTAAAGGCAAATGCAAATTCTTAAAGTATATTCAGGCAAAGGATCAGACAATTTAAGAACAGAAGCTGGGAGTAGAAGAGTTGTTAAAAAATTGGATACTTTGAAGCCAAGTAATCCTCTGTCTTTGACTTTGTAAGTTTGCTTCCATAGCAGATATTGATAGTAGGCAAGGCCTGTTAGGCTTTGGTGTTTTAGTTTTAAGGTCCTTCGTCCCACCCCAGAAGGCTAAGATCATTCATTGACATTAGTTTGCACAATGAGCCTCCTTGAGTTCCATATCTTGAGAGGGATCCCTGGTAACTCTTAGGGCTCCCCTACATAAGGAGCAAGGGCATTGTCAATGAATATGAACAAGCAGTTAAGCTGTAACCTTTGGCCTTTTCTGCCCTAGAAACTTAGTAGCTTTGATGAGAGCTTGAGACATGATCTTAGGGGAGGATGAATTTGCTATGACAACACCTGTCTGTGCCAGGGTTAAGAGATAGTCCTAGGTGAATGTAAATAGAGCTCAACCTTTCCCTTCTCTCCAAAAGCAGCTAGGTTTTGGCTGAGGAGATGTGAGGTTGGCTGGATTCCAGGTAACTCAAGTTACTCACTTGACCCTAGAGAGGAGCAAAGTAGGCAAGAGGCATTGAGGAGGGGGAGGTGCAGAGTTGTCAGTGCATGTGATCAGGCCAGATGACCCATGTCAACGTTTAACCTGATAAGCAGTAGAGTGGAAGATGGAAGAGAAAACCAGATAAGTAACCTTCATATGTTTAAGTCTCTCACCTCAAACTTGCTTTGCACATCCAGACTCCTTTTCTGATAGGGGGCCAAGTTCTTATATAGGAAGGGAAGGAAAATCCAGTTTCTATAGAATGGGAAGATGGGGCAGAGTGAAGTTATTTATTTAACTGTTTTATTTCTTTCTTTGTCATTTTATAAGTTTACTGAATATTCTTAGGCTTGACTCACATTGCCTGTATTTCTCTTGGCTTGGCGGTAGGCTAAGTGACAGAAAGCAGGATGATTAAGGGAAGAAAGGAGTGCTTGAGTAGATCTGTGTGGCCAATGCAGTTTCAGGGAACTGTCATAAATGTAGGAAGCTGGTACCCAAACTAGGCTACATAGAAGACTTACTTCTGTTATATGGTGGATCACTGAAGACCAAAGGTAAAGCATAAAGCCATCTTTATTCTTTTTTTTCAATATATAAAATTTATTGTCAAATTGGTTTCCATACAACACCCAGTGTTCATCCCAAAAGGTGCCCTCCTCAATACCCATCACCCACCCTCCCCTCCCTCCCACCCCCCATCAACCCTCAGTTTGTTCTCAGTTTTTAAGAGTCTCTTATGCTTTAAGCCATCTTTATTCTTATAAATCATTCCTTGTAATTCATTTTATTTACCTAGTTGTTCAAAACAAAACATTGGCTAATGTTAATTAAAATTTAAATTAATTAAGGATCCCTCTCCAGGCAACACAGTTTCAGCACTGGGTTTGGTAGGAGTGGGTAACATTTGGAGGTAGAGAAATTAGAAGGATGCTGGGAAGGTTTATTTTAAGTTACTTACTGTCCCATCTTAGTTTTCCTTTTCCTCCCTTGAAGTATGTGGAAATGAAGAAGGAATATGTATCTTTTCCTGAGTCTAGGCCTTGAACTTTACTTTTATGAAGTTAAACATGAAAGATGGTAGAGGAAATGGAATAAATAGGACATTTCTAGAGATTGTTGATATGGATGGAGGGTGCTCTGAGCAGTAATCTGCTGGTCCAGTTAAGTTGTAACTGCATGCTTTTCTTCAGGCCAAAGAACTCCATGATTGACCTATAAGATGGAGGTAGTTGGAGACATCAGGATTTGTATCAGGGTGATAAGGAGGAAACTGTATTCATGGTCACTAAGAGTGAGCATGGGAGGCCTCTGCCTTTTTGTGGCTTCCAGAGGCATATATCCAGATCTCTTTAATTAGGTCAGATCCCCCAGTGTGCAGGTTCTCAGCATCCTGTACCATTCCTTGGTACCACTTGTCCCCTTTTGCCTTCCTCTTTTTTCCTTTTATTAGTTTATTGTTTGTTTCCAATCATACTGTAAACCCCATGAGGTCAAGGCACAAGTCTGTTTTTACTTACTATTTTACCCCCAGTACCTAGTATATTTACAGGTACATAGCATATAATTAGTAAATACTTGCTGAAAGGAGCATGAATGAATTGGAAACATTTAGTGGATCCACTTTATCTTGCAGAAGTATAGCGTTATCTCCAACTTACTGATTAAGGTGGGCTTACTTTCCAAGCTCCTGGATGAAAACCTGCTCCAATAGCTTTTGGTCCAATGGATATTGAAGGATTTTAAAGACTAGTACAGAGCAGTGAGGTAGATCACTGGGCAAGAATAGCTTTACTCCCCTCCCCCCCCCATTTTTTTTATTAGTGTAATCCTCACTGTAGAATTATAGTTTTGGTGATTAACATTCCTTTCTTTCACTAGAATGGTCTCATATTTCTGTAAAGTCTGTTCAAGTCTTTCAGCATAGTCATCATCTGAATCTATAATGAGGACTCTGTGATTCTCAGGTTGGTTACAAGTCCTTGCCTTCCCCGATATGATTTTTTACCCACTGTCTACCCCTGTAAGTGCTGACCAGTCACAGATATCTGAAAAGGCATTGTCATCCTTGTAGTTTTTGGTCTGTGATGCTTCTGGGTCTCACTACGATTTAAAGGGAGCAGGTGTGGGTGGAGGCCTTGAGTGGAGATCTTGGCGTTCTCATGACTCTCCAGTCATCTGGCTGCAGTTCCTGTTATAGTGCTATTCTGTCCAATAATAGCGGTGTCACTTTTAGCAAAGCTAACTTATTTGCGCTTGACTGTGATTGCTCTACTAGTGAACTAGAAGCTTAAGAGAGTGCTTAGAGATTTTTCTGTATGTCAAGTCTGTAGAACTGAGTTTAAAATGTACATTTATAGAAAACTTAAAAGTTGACTGAGCTTTAAGGAATTGTCTACACAAGGGCAAGAAGATAAGTATGAAACAAACATTCTGTTTCGGGTGGAAACTGGAAATGTAAAATTTCAGAAATATTGGCGCCTTAAAAAAATACTGTTTTTTTAGGGGTGCCTGGGTGGCTCCGTCGGTTGAAGGTCCAACCCTTGATTTTGGCTCAGGTCATGATCCCAGGGTCGTAGGATTGAGCCGTGTGTCAGGCTGTGGGCTGAGCAGCCTGCTTAAGATTCTGTCTTTGTCACTCGCATGTGCTCTCTTTCTCCCTTTTTCTAAAAAATAAATTAAAAAAGTACTGTTTTTTAAAGGATATTTGGTAGAGAATTGGAAGTACCAAGATGTATACAACTAGAAAAAATTGAGGGGAAGGGGAGATAGTATTAATTAAAGCCTTTTAAAAATTGAAACATTCTTTAATTCAAAAGTTTGTTTGCAGACTTTAACTTTAAAATGTTTTGCACAAACTGGTAAGGTACAGAATCTTTCGGAGTCTGCTTGTTTGTTTTTTTTCCTTGATTTCTGAGAAGCAGACAAAAGCTTGCAAAGAGAAGAAACTATCTCTGTTAGAGTAAAACAAAGCTGTTAGGCTATTAATGTTGTTGACAACATTAATCAGATACACGAAGTGCTCATATTTACTAAAAGAACTCAGTGATAGTAAATATCAATTTTTGTGAAATTGTTGCCATAAGGATTCTTTATCTAGACTCTGAGTTATCAGTATCATCAGTTTCTCTTTCACACAGTTATAATGTTTGTGGATTTCTTGAAAGTGGTTTGCTCAGATTGTGGCAAGTAGCTGTACCTTATATTTTTCAGAATCTTGTATTTCCACATGTGAGGTATGTGGCAATATGAAGAAGGCAGGAAATAAAGGCAGATTCCCTATTGTACAAAAGCTTCACTACTGTGAAACAGCTCATGTGTTTGAGAGTGCTAGCAGTTCTCTTAAGCCACAGCTGAAGGTGATTGAAAGTTGTCACATAATTCAAGTTCAGAATGGACTGCTTTATTTCATGTTTGTCATTGCCTTTAAATGATTAGCCCTTTGAATAAATGAATATTGCACTTGTCCCACTTCCAATTTCTTCAGACCCATTCAGAAAATAACACTGTACGTACACCTTTGCCAGCTATTAGATCAAAAAGCAGCAACAACAAGCCTTTCCATATAAGAGTTAGCCTGTATTACATGCGTTAAATGAGCTGCTACATTGGCCACCTAGTTGTGTCTCAGACAGGAGACACATACTCACCCTCAGGGGCTTTGTTGTGCTAGCCCTTCTGTCCACAACAGTTACTCCCACACAGCACCCCTGAGGCCCACCTGCTTTGGGGCTTTGCTGTCAATATCACCTCACTAGAGACATTCCCTAACCACTCTCCTTGTGCCCTTTCTCTTTTATTTTCTTTACATCAGTTATTGCCATCTGACATCTGTGTTTTACTTATTTGTCAGCCAGTCTTCCCCCACTATATGAGCTCTTCACATACATACCTCCCAGTTCTATTAAATTCTTAATAATTTGTCATGCCTCCATACATATTTTTAAAAAAGAATTAAAGATGTAGTTGTAGCATACTGTGTAACCCCATCCTGATGGTAATCCCTTCTCTCATTGCTCAAAGTAATGATTATCATGAATTTGTTACTTACCAATCATGTTTTTAATACATTTGCCATATATCTGTATTTATATCTATATAGACATAGATATATAAAGTAACATTGTGCCTGTTTATGAACCTGAAATAACTGGTTTCAGCATGTCCGTTTCTATCTTGAGTTTGCTTTTTTAAATTGAGTGTATGGCGATTTCAACCATCTATTCATTTTTACTATTATATAGTATATAGTGGTTCCCTATATGAATATAGTTCATTTATTCTCCAATTGTTGAAAGTTTAGGCTGTTTTTAATATTTTGCCACTACAAAAAAAAGTGGGCATTTTTTCATTTGCAAGTATTTCTCTAGGGAATGTTTTTTGAAGAAAAATTACCAAATCATAGGTATGCTACTTATTCATGTACATATTTATTTATTCCAGAGTGCTCTTTCTCATTCTTTTACTCATTTAAACTCACGAATATTGTATGAAAGTCCTTGTTTTTCCACATTCCTCCTCAGATTTGATATTAGCAAACTCTTAAAAATGTTTTTCTAATCTGAAATGTTTTCTTCTCGAATAATTTGATTTTTCTAATTACCGGTAGAGTTAAACACCTTTATTGGTTTATTCACTGTTCAGGTTCACTCTTTTGTAAACTGAAGAGCATGCTCTGCAGATTTCTTATTTGTACTATTAGATTTTTGTTTATTCTATATCCATTGGCATAGTTAATAAGTAAACATGTTTTTTAACAAAGACTAACACATTGCAGGCTCATTATGTTTTTTTGTTTGTTTTAGGGAAATGTTACTAATGTTGTCCTCAAAAAGTTCTAAAGAGCTCTGTAAAACAATTATGAACCTTCCTTCATTCATTGGCATTTAAGAAATGATACAACCTAATGACTGTAAATACTATAAAGTATCTAGTATGGTGGGATCTAGAGTCAGAGCTAGTACATGTGAATTGCTTACAACATGGATAGCTATTTTTGATTGAGGGTCATCTTTCCATTTGGTGACTATAAATAAATAAGTTCAATGTACCAGTAGTTGTTTATAGCTAAATGCTCAGTTCGTGTCATTTAACAAAGGTGTAAGAAGAGCATTTCCTGCAATGGTGACTCTTTCCTTCTTTTTTCTCATCCTCTAGGTTGTATCAGAGTAAGATGGACGGTAGCTTTGATTGTGATTGTGGTGAGCTGGAGCCACCTGATCACTAACAAAAGACATCTTCTGTTAACCAACAGCCACCAGGGCTTCCTGTTGAAATACACAGCAACAAAGGAAGAAAAGAGGCAAAACGGAAATAGTGCTTACCAGCACCTTAGAATGATGCTGCTCAGGACCAGTCCAACACTGAATGTATCTGCACTGTGAGGAGAATGTTCATAGAAGCCTGTTGTGTGCATATTTATTCACATTTTTGTTAAATGTTAAATCGTTTAGCACAGTAAATCTGAGTGCATAGTATGTCATTTCATTCCGTTTGAGTTTCTTGAGTGTTTTCTGTAAATGTCTGCAGAATTGCTGCCCCTTTCTTGAACTATGAGTACTGCAATCTTTTTAATTCTCAATATGAGTAGAGCTTTTTGAGCTTTAAATCTAAGGGGAACTCAACGGGCCTGGTTGGCATATGCAATGAACATCAAGAAATCATCTTGCTGTGGAAGCAAAATTATTTTTCTTTTCCTTTTTTGAAAGATCTTTCCTTTTGATGTCAGTTTTCTTTCCTTGTTTACACAAGTTCAACAATTCGAAAGGAAAAGGCAATAGTAGAGGTTTCAAAATGGCAGAGAAATTTGAAAGTCTCATGAACATTCATGGTTTTGATCTGGGCTCTAGGTATATGGACTTAAAACCATTGGGTTGTGGAGGCAATGGCTTGGTTTTTTCTGCTGTAGACAATGACTGTGACAAAAGAGTAGCCATCAAGAAAATTGTCCTTACTGATCCCCAAAGTGTCAAACATGCTCTACGTGAAATCAAAATTATTAGAAGACTTGACCATGATAACATTGTGAAAGTGTTTGAAATTCTTGGTCCTAGTGGAAGCCAGTTAACAGACGATGTGGGCTCTCTTACCGAACTGAACAGTGTTTACATTGTTCAGGAGTACATGGAGACAGACTTGGCTAATGTGCTGGAGCAGGGCCCTTTACTGGAAGAGCATGCCAGACTTTTCATGTATCAGCTGCTACGTGGGCTCAAATATATTCACTCTGCAAACGTACTGCACAGAGATCTCAAACCAGCTAATCTTTTCATTAATACTGAAGACTTGGTGCTGAAGATAGGTGACTTTGGTCTTGCACGGATCATGGATCCCCATTATTCCCATAAGGTAGGTGCAAAGCCAGCTGAGACAGATCTTTAAACTGATGTGTATCATCAGGAATAGGTCTTGTATTTTCTTTTATATTATGACAGATGTTTTTCCTTAACTGTTAAACTTTACATGGTACCTTTTTTTTTCTGATACAGATCTTTCAGTCAGAATCTGTGTTTAAAAGGAAGGTGGAGTGGGATCCTAATTACATAAAAATTCTTAAAGTGTATGGTTATTTATTATAACTGAAACTCTCCCTTATTTAAAAGTGGGATATATTCTTAAGTGTGTAGGGCAGAATTGTGGTTCTATCTGAAGTTAAGAGGGGATGCTATTTGAACTTATATGTCTTGTGTCCCTTTGAGTCTCTAGTATTCTGTTATGCCTTATTTAGGCACACTTAATTTAGTTTGCTATCTAAATTTGCATGAAGATAAAATGGGAAGTAAGAATAGCTAAAGGGATTCATAGTAACTGTACTTTAGGTAACCTTTCGCCTTCATAGAAGAAGTTAGTATTTTCTGAGTTGAACTTTGGTCTTTTAGTTTTCAAATGAAATTATCTGTGGGATCCTGATCTTTAAAACATTAAAGTGGAGCTGCTTTGGTTATAAAGAACCCCTAGTTAACATCTACCTTCATAATTTTTCAAGGTTGTTTTGAGGATGAAGTAACACAATATATGTATAACTGTTTTTGTTAAATGCTTTATAAATGTAAAGTAGCAAAATTGATTAAGAGTGGGATATGTAGTAGAGCCAGTCCCCTGGGTTGTCAGTAAGGAGCTTGGCATTAGTTTAGAAGTAGCACCTTTGGTGTTCTTCTCTACCTTTCCCTCATTGATTTGAAACATGCCTGCTCCTTAATTAAGACCTGAAGTGAAAAATAGCTCCTCTTTTGAAACATGTTTTGAAAGTGTGACCTAGAATCAGCACTAAATTCTTACAGTATATTTTGGTCAGCAGACTTCATGTGAACATCATCTTATAGATTATATATCCCAGGGGGAGTTTAAGCTCCTATTTAGCCAGAAAAGTATAAGCGCCTTAAAAATACAGAAACCAACTGTATTTTGTTAGGATCTCACAATTCGTTTTTATTGTTTTTTGTTTTGTTTCGTTTTTAAGATCAGGGATTCAAGTTTTGTACTGTTCTTCAGCTAAAGAAAAAAACTGAACTATGTTTTTGTTTCTTTTTCAGGGTCATCTTTCTGAAGGATTGGTTACTAAATGGTACAGGTCTCCACGTCTTTTACTTTCTCCTAATAATTATACTAAAGCCATTGATATGTGGGCTGCAGGCTGCATCTTTGCTGAAATGCTGACTGGTAAAACCCTCTTTGCAGGTTAGAGATTTTAAAATATATGGAAAATTATCCAAAAGAGAAATAATTTTACATGTATCTATGAAGCAAGAATTACATAAGATTTAAAACAATTGTAGTCTGGAATATTAAGAGAGAAAATGGTGTTTTTAATATTTAAAAAATTTAAAAAACTTATTCATGTATTCACTGAATTGTTCACACAGCAAATATAGTCAGAATTTTAGTGTTCTTTTGTATTTATCTTAAACATAATGTTGTGTGTTTTTTTGTAAAATGTCTGTTTTTTCGAAAGAGATAGTGTGAGCAAGGGAGGGACGGGAGGTGGGGCTGGGAGAGAATCCCAAGCAGGCTCCACCCTGTCAGTGCAGAGACCCATGTGGGACTCCATCCCATGAACCATGAGAAACCTGAGCCAAAATCAAGAGTCAGATGCTTAACCAACTGAGCCACCCAGGCACCCCAAACATAATGTTGTATTTTTAGATTTATAATACTTGTTGGTAATCTGTGGTAAATGATACCTGAGTTGTATAATGCTGTCAGTATTTGTCACTCGTAGTCAAAATTTTTAGCTATTGTTGAAAACCCAGTAATTCTTTGTCCACTATCATCCCTATTGCCTGCACTGCCGTGTCCTGTTGCTTGACTCCTTTGAACTTTCAGAAACAAGGAATTTTTTGCTGAGTTTGATGCTATGAGATTTTTCACTACATAGAAATAGTGAAGAATTTTGGTGAGAGGAAGAGAAAGAAAAAAGTGGTAATGTAAATGAGGGTATGAACCTGAATCAGTGAGAAAAGTTTGATGACAGAAATTGTGTACATGTAAGAATTGGTGCAAAAAGTTGGATGGAAGCAAGGTGTCAAATAATGAAGATATCTATGTCTAGTTAAGATGGGGCCAGAATACTTAGAAAGTAGGCAGAAGAATTCCATTTGGAAAACCAGGAAGTAGTAAGGTACTGAAGATTTTTTAGTTAGAGAAGTGACATGATGGTGATTTAGGTCTTTTCTCTCTTTGGACATTATTGTTTTTCTGTCTAACCAATCTTACTTAGAGTGGCCCTCCCACCACTCCCAGATTATGCTAAGAGCAGAAGAAAGGGCAGGGTCTGCTTACAAAAGAAGGATTACTAAAAGAAAGATAAGGGTGCATAGGAGAACACTATTGAAGAAAGGATGGTATGACCAAATGCCCTTACTTTTCTTTTTTAATGCTGACATTTGCACTACTCAGCTTACGTAACATTGACCAATCATTTGTAGTTTTCCCCCTAAATTTATCTGAAATTTCTTCTGATGTCTGATAGTGATTGAATTTCAATTTAGAAAACTGAGAAAATACCAGTTATTCCTGGAAACTAAATGCTTGAGTGGATTGAATCTTTTCCTAGAAACAATACTGTAATTGGAGGTTATATTCCTGATATTCAAGTACCTTCCAACATGTAAAATAATTACTGTATTATTTGTTGCTGTATGACCAACTGTCTCAAAATGTAGTTGCTTAAACAACAAACATTTATTATCTCATACTTTGTATGTGTCAGGAATTGGGAGGTGACTTCACTGGGTGGTTCTAACTCAGATTTGTTTAGTCAAGGTGTTGGTTAGGTCTGCAGTCATCTGAAGGCTTGACTGGGGCAGGAAGATCCACTTGTAGATAGCTTACTCGCATGACTTAGTAGGAGGCCTCAGTTTGTCATCATATGGTCTTCTCTATAGGATTGCTTGAATGTCTTCATTATGTTGGCTTCATGAAGCTGGCTTCCCCCAGAATGAGTGATCCAAAAGAGAGCAAGGAGAAAGCTTCTGTATCTTAAAAAAAAAAAAAAAAAAGTCCTATCAGTATGTAATTCACATGCCATACACTTCACCCATTTAAGATATACAGTTCAGTATTTTGTAGCATATTCACAGGATTGTATTACCATCTAATTTTGGAACATTTTTGTCCCCCCTAAAAGATAGCCTGTAACCATTAGCAGTTACTTTCCATTTCCCCCTTCTTCTAGCTCCTGGCAAACACTAAGCTACTTTATTTCTCTGTAGATTTGCCTGTTCTGGGTATTTCATGTAAATAAGTTATATAACAAGTGGCCTTGTAAATGACTTCTTTCACTTAATGTAATATTTTGGAGGTTCATCCATGTTATAACATGTATGAGTATGTCTTCTTCTTGTGGCTAAATAATTCCACTCTGTGTATGTGCCACACTTTGGTTATACATTCAGCACTTTATGGAAATTTGGGTTATTTGTCCTTCTTGGTTATTGTTAATGATGCTACCATGTGCATCAGTGAACAGTTTTTGTGTAGTTTTATGTTTTCCATTCTGTTGGATTTGTATATACTTAAGAGTAGAATTACTGTGTCATATGATAACTCTATGTTTAACTTTTTGAAGAAATGCTAGACCATTTTCCAAAGTGGTTGTAACACTTTACATTCCCACCAGCAGTGTATGAGGGTTCTATTTTTCCACATTCTCACCAACATTAATTAAAATGTAGTCTGTCTTATATTCTTTTTGAATATGAAGTAGTATCTTATTGTGGTTTTGATTTGCATTTACCTAATGACTAATAATGTTGAGTGTGTGTTTATTGACAATGTGTCATTTTTGGAGAACTATCTAGATCCATTGCATATTTTTGTTTTTTAATTATTTAATGTTTATGTTTGGAGAGAGAGAGAGCATGAGCATGAGCAGGGGAAGGGGCAGAGAGAGAGGGAGACACAGAATCCAAAGTAGGTTCCAAGCTCTGAGCTGTCGGCACAGAGCCCAACGTGGGGCTCAAACGCATGAACCATGAGATCATGACCTGAGCTGAAGTTGGACACTTAACCGACTGAGCCACCCAGGTGCCCCTCCATTGCGTATTTTTAAATTGGGTTGTTTGTATTTTATATTTGAGGTATAAGAGTTCTTTATATATTCTGGATACAAATCATTTAATCAGAAAAATGATTTGAATATATTTTCTCCCATTCCACAGGTTCTCTTTTTACTTTCTAGATGGTGTCTTTGGAAACAAAAGATTTTAGTTCTGATGAGGTCTATTTTATCTATTTTTTTTCTTTTGTCACTTTTGCTTTTGGTGTCATATATATGAAATTATTGCCTGAGCCCTAAGAATTTTATAGTTTTAGTTTTTGAATTTAGGTCTGTGATCCATTCTGGGCTAATTTTTGTATATGGTGTGAGGTAGGATTTAACTTTATTATTTTGGATGTAGATATCCAGTTATTCCAGCACCATTTGCTGAAAACATTATTCTTTCTGATTGAATTATTTTGGCCCTGTCAAAAACCAGTTGACCCTAAATGCAGCATGTCTTTTTGTGACCTAGACTCAAAAGTGACACACTGTCATTTCAGCTTTATTTTATGCATTAGAAATAAGTCATCTAAGTATACCTCACACTCAAAGGGAGGGAAGTTGGATTCCACCTTTTGAAGGGAAGAGTACCAAAAAATTTGTGGACATTTTTTTTTTTTTTTTAAGTGGGTTCTACAGGGCACCTGCATGGCTCAGTCGGTTAAGTGTTTGACTTTGGCTCGGGTCATGATCTCAGAGTTAATGAGTTCGAGCCCTGCATTGGGCTCTGTGCTGACAGCTCAGAGCCTGGATCGTGCTTCAGATTCTGCATCTACCCGTCTCTCTGCTCCTCCACTCACATTCAGTATCTTTCTCTCTCAAAAATAAACGTGAAAACAGTATAAAATAAAGTGGATTCAACACGTAATGAGGGGCTTGAACTCAGGATCCTGAGATCAAAAGTTGCATGGTCTAATGATTGAGCCAGCCAGGCACCCAAATTTGTGGACATATTTTAATGCTGCCACAATAATGAATATTTTATCAGGAAAACTAGCTTGTTTATAATTGTTATTATCATGCTCTAAGTCATTTGAAATGGGGTCAAAACTTAATGCTATATTGATTATTCATTCAACATATTCAGAATTGTTCAAGTATAGCAATAAAAATAATTGGATTAAACAACACCTTTAAATAACAATATTTTGATCTTACACCCATGTAAACTTTAAACAGTTAATGAGAATTATATGTAAAATGATTTGAAAGATCCAGTTTTAATTCTCTTCTCCTTTATTGGTAAATTTGTGAGCCATTCAACAAAAGCAGCATGAGGGAGATGTTTATTAGATAGAGGCCTCAAATGAACAGAGCAATAAAAGACACCCACTGAAATGTCTAATACCATCTCAAATTTAACCTATCCAAAACTGAACTGGTATTTCTCCCTCCTTTCTTTTTCTGCTGTCTTCCTCATCTGTGTAAACCAGATCCACTTTTTAGTTGCCAAGGCAAACATCTTGGCTTCATCTTTCACTTTGGTCAGTACAGAGTCTATGGACTCTTCCTTTGAAATATATTCAGAATCTAACTGCTTGTTATTGTCTCTATTAGCTTCCCACCTCCCTGTGGTTCAGTCAACCACTGTGTCTCTCCTGGTCTATTGCAGGATTTTTAACTGTCTTTCCTGCTTTAATATTTGCTGTCTGTAGCCTAATTACCACATAGTAGCCATAGTATTTGTCTGAAAACATAAATCAGAACATGCCATTTTTCTACTTGAAATGCTGTAATGTCTCCCTATCAAATTCAGGATAAAGCATACCCTTTGTGTTCTGGTACCATTCTGACTTTATCTTCTATTCCCTGCAGCCATTCTGTTTCAGCTACACTTAACTAATTGTTGTTTCTTGGACAAGCCCTCTGTCTCCTATGGGCCTTTGGGCCTTTCCCCATCTTTCTGTAACTCCTTTCCTCCACATGAATGCATGGTGTGTTCTCCAACTTCTTTAATTTTCAGCATTTCCAAGGAAGGAGGCCTTCCTTGGTCATCCTGCATAACTTAATAATCCTGCCCCTAACACTGCTATTTATCCTCCCTGCTTACTCTATTTTTCTTCATGGCATTTGACATAAATGTTGACAGAGTTATTATCTGTTTTTCTCCACTAGATTGTAAGCTCCGTGAAGACAGAGGTTTGGTCTTTTTTGTTTCATAGGTGTATTTCTTTTAACTTTTTTTTTTTTAATGTTTATTTTTGAGAGAGATTGTGAGTTGGGGAGGGGAAGAAAGCAAGGGAGACACAGCATCCAAAGCAGGCTCCAGGCTCTGAGCTGGCAGCAAAGAGCCTAACATGGGGCTCAAATTCACAAACCGGTGATATCATGACCTGAGCCCAAGTCAGCCACTTAACCGACTGAGCCACCCAGGTGCCCTCATAGCTGTATTTTAAAGTACCTTGCTCATATTAGGAACCCCAAGAAAAATTTGGGAGATTGAATGGATTCTAGAAATTCGTGGAAAGGCAAACTGAATGGTTTTCTTTAGTCACCATTTAGCTTAAAGTTTCCCCTTTTATTTATTTAGTTTTTTAATGCTTATTTATTTTTGAGAGAGAGAGACAGAGTGTGAGTGGGGGAAGGGCAGAGAGAGAGGGAGGCAAAAAATCCGAAACAGGCTCCAGGCTCCGGGCTCCAGGTTCTGAGCCGTTAGCACAGATCTGGACACGGGGTAGAACTCACATACTGTGAGATCATGACCTGACCTGAGCCAAAGTTGGGCACCCAACCTACTGAGCCACCCAGGCACCTCTTCCCGCTTTTATGTCTTTAATACTGGTTCTGAAATGGCTACCTGAGCGTAACCTATAACTATAAAACTTCTTGTTGTGCAGATCTGGTCCAGCCATCCATTTTACTGGTGATGAAATGAAGCCTTTATCATCTTAAGTATGCCCAGAGGTATAGCCAGTTAATTAGCAATACAGCCACGACTAGAATCCATGTGTCTTGAATCCCAGTTCATTGCCTTCTTCACTACTTTATGATGCCTTAATTTAAGGCTAAACATAAAGGGTCAGTTTCTTATGGCAACAAAGCAGCCAAAAGTAAATATGTCAGTGAGCTGAAATCGGAATAGATCTGCTTTTTGAGTAGATTGATGATATTCAAAGTAAAGAAACATGCTGATTAAGGATTCAGTTAAAACCGTTTTCCTCCCAGTGGTCATTACAGTATTTAAGTTAGTTTCCTATAACTTTAGAATGTCTTTTGCAAATAAGTAAGCATTGAGGAATATGTTTATATTGTATTTGATGTTTAATTTCAGGTGCACATGAACTTGAACAGATGCAGCTGATTTTAGAATCTATTCCTGTAGTACATGAGGAAGATCGTCAGGAGCTTCTCAGCGTAATTCCAGTTTACATTAGAAATGACATGACTGAGCCACACAAACCTTTAACTCAGCTGCTTCCAGGAATTAGTCGAGAAGGTATTGTTACTCAAGAGTAACCATCATGTAATGGGGTGTGTGTGTGTATGTGTGTGCATGTGCGTGCACACGTGTGCACATGCATGCATGCAAGCAGGATCTCTATATTCCCAAAAAGTCTTTAGACATTAAGATATATCTAAAATTTCAACCCTTACTTTCCCTTTCCCTGACTCTTAGAGAGGGATATCTTTCTTTGTTCCTCTGAATAGTTTTTCAGATTGAATAAACTGAACCCCTCTCCTGGTTCTAACTCCATCTACTTTTTTAGCTTGCACCTCTGATTCTCTGGCATAGGTGAGCATCTAGAAACACTGTCCCTCATTAAGGTAAAATGTTCTGTGAGGGTTATATGATAAGTTGGGTATGAATATGCATGTTATTTACATATGAAAGTGAATTGAGTTGGAAGAAAGCAAAGGCTTCTGGGCAAGGAAGTAGAGGAAAGAGCAAAACTCCGTATGAGCAAACACATTACATTAGAGTTTGCAGGTTCGTGTTCGGAATATTAGGTGCTAAATATGAGAATTTGTGCAAGCTTGAAAGGGGTAGGAACTTAGAATCAAAACTTTGTTGACCATTAACACAATAATTTTATGTTTCAAAAAAGAGTGACATGTCTTCAGGATTTGTTGATATAAATAATATACAAAAGTCTTTAACTCTTGTAGTGGTTACCTGTAGTAAGATAATTTTTTTTAAATTTTATTTTTAAATAATCTCTGCACCCAATGTGGGGCTCGAACTCAACCCCCAGATCAAGAGTTGCATGCTGTATTGACTGAGCCAGCCAGGTGCCCCAGGATAACATTTTTTTAAGGATGAGCATTGGACATAAGGAAAATCTTTCTTAAAAGTTGATTGTGTCTTATATTTTTAAGAATTATCATATTAAGATACATCGATGTCAGTATTGTATAGTTCTCTCATGAATCAAGTTAGGGATATATAGTTGTTTCTCTTAATTACATATCCATTATTCATGTTACCCACTCTGATCACTATATGTGGTTTGGGTTAGTGTGTATCAAAGTGTTTTAAAGTAGCAAGTGTTTTGAGAAATAGGCACTGGATGGGGATATCATAATGACATTTTGTTTTCTTCACTTGTGCTTAGAACCTATATAGTAAATGCCTAAGTAATGAGGAAGCAGCTGTATTTAATTTCAGCAGGTTTTGTAGGCTTCCTTTTCAATAGTTCTACATTCCTAACCAGTCTTCAAGTCTTATCTTCACATTCAGATTCCAGTGTGCTGTCTTGTCCTGACCTTGTAGCCATGTCATGACACCCTTTTTCGTAACTGAACAGTAGTCACGTAGCATTGGACTGTGCCTCAGAATCCTCTGTGGGAGAATTTTTTTTTGAGAGAGAGAGTGAACGAGAATGAGAACACAAGATGGGGACAGGGGCAGCAGGAGAGAGGGAGAGAATCTGAAGCAGACTCTGTACTCAGCTTGATGCTACGACCCAGGGAGCATGACCTGAGTTGAAATCAAGAGTCCGATGCTCGACTGAGCCACCCAGGTATCCCAAGTGGGAGCTTCTTAAAAATGCAGACTGTTCGGTCAGAATCCAGAGGTAAGGTGGGGAGTAGAGCAGGTGTCTGTTTTTAAAGCCCTCTACAGGTGTGGCTCCACTCAGCCAGGTTGAGAGACATTGCTCAGGAATAACCTTGATTGGCTTTGAGCCGTTGTCGCTATTGCTGTGTCTTATCCAAAGAGGCAATCTAGAAATAATGTAGGACATTGCTGTTGAAGCATTTGCAGGCTAGCCAAACTTGAATCTTCTATTTCCCCTACCCTCATTAGGGTCAGGACCATGTCTTAGTTGGTTGTGAATCAACTTGAATATTTGCCTGATGGCTGGGATTTATTCATAATGCATTGAATGTATGTCTTTCATAATGGGTTAATTAACCATCAGCCAAAGATCCTTGGTATTCACAAGTAGTGGAACTATGCTTATATACAAGTGCAGTGCAGAGTTTTTAAATTTCCTGAGACTAAAGATATGTTGTGTAGATGTGCTCTACACCAGTTTCTTCTTAATCAAGTTTAACATTGGAGTTTTATTTTTGGAACAGAGCACATTCTGAGGCAATGGGGACTTCATAAGAAATACATGTTCTTTTCTCCCACTCTGTTCGTGATCTTCAGAGGAAAAAGCCAAACAAAATTAAGTACATATGAATTAACATGTAATAATGAAGACAATTAAGAACCTAGTGGTCTTTTTTTTTTTTTAATTTTTTTTTAATGTTTATTTATTTTTGAGACAGAGAGAGACAGAGCATGAATGGGGAAGGGTCAGAGAGAGAGAGGGAGACACAGAATCCGAAACATGCTCCAGGCTCTGAGCTATCAGCACAGAGCCCGACGCGGGGCTCTAACTCACGGACTGCAAGATCATGACCTGAGCCGAAGTCGGACGCTTAACCGACTGAGCCACCCAGGCACCCCAGAACCCTAGTGGTCTTCATCTTTCAATGAAATAATCTTTTTTCATTTCCCCCTATACTTCTCTCTCATCCTCCCTTTTGCTTTCTCACATCAAAATTTTTTTTATGTCTTAGCACACTTCAACACCATCATAGCAAATAGATTTATTTCCTTTAGAGCAGTGCTGTCCAATAGAACTTTCTGTAATTATGGAAATAGTCTATGTATGTGTATATTGCATGCACTTGGGAGCTCAGCCTAGCTAGTTTCTTTGTTATCTCTTCCTCTTTCCACCTGCTGCCTACAGTTCCCAAATGCTAGCAATTTGAGTATATTCCTCTTGTGTATTGGGATATGTATCTCCCTTCTCTCTGATTGTGCTGGGTCAGCCCTTCATACCTGTGCCTTAGAGTGTCTCTTGCCTTGTGACACATGGTCCCTGGGCTAATTAAGATGGACTCTTTTGCAAGACAACCAAGAACAGCTTGATGTATTGTGAAATGACTTCCTAGATTAGGGTAATATGATAAGAGGGGGATAAGGGGGAGGAGAGGAAGAGGCCTCAGCCCTGGGCCACAGCAGGGCCTGAATAGCAGTGAGTCTTAGTTTCTATAGTCTTTATTGGAGTGATTGAGTATTGAATGAGGTAATGTACATGAAAACACTTTGTAAAATATAAAAGGCTGTAAAAAATCAGCTATTGTTTACATTAATGAGAAATCGGGAATTGAAAATGGAAGAATTATCTTTTCCTTAGAGACAGAGGTAAAGATACAGGGGTGTGTGACAGGCCATAGTGAACTAGGGATTGAGGTAAATGTGAAGCGGGTTTATCTGTTGAGAATGATAGTGTAAAGAGATGGTGTGGAACATTGCTGAGCAATAATAGCAAAGGCCAAATTGCAATTCCACAGTATGAATTTGTAGTGAGCCATGGGTGTGATTTTGCATGTAGCTTTCATCAGGCCTGTACGGCTAGGGAGCAGAGAAAGTAGATGGGGGAAATCACTCAAAGTTGAAGATTGGTATAAATCATAAGGCATACAAGTGTGTGGTGGTGTAAGGGCAACCTTCAGGCTGGTGACAGTGTGGTTCAGGTTGAGTTAGCAGCTTAGGTTGAGACAGAGATCAACAAATTAGTACAGCAGCTAGTCAGTGAGATAAGGGAAGGAAAGGGGAAAGTGTTTTTTATTAAGCACTAGACACTATGCTTTACATTTAATTTTTATACCTTATAAGATATCTGTCAATATACCCATTTTATACATGAAGAAACTGAAGTTCAAGTTTAAGTAATCTGTCTAGCTCTTGACAGCTAGGGAATAATTCAGTTAAGCTTGTGAGTTGCAGAGCTGAGATTACGACCTATAGTACTAGGTTGAACCATATGAAATTGCTGTCATTTGCCCATTTTTGACTGACAAAAATAGAAGTTTCAGATGATTCAACTTAATATATATATATATTTTTTGTAACTGAGCATAATAGGAGATTGGGGTACATTTCAAATATTTATTAAGATTATTGAATAGGTATCCTTTTAGTCTGTAAATCAGTTTTATTTCACTGATAAATTAATTTACCTTTTAGTTGTATAATCCCTTTTTTTCCCCTACATTGGTTGGCAGACCTCCAGTACAGTTAAGGTGTTTTATCTCTTTCTTTTGCAGCACTGGATTTCCTGGAACAAATTCTGACATTTAGCCCAATGGATCGGTTGACTGCAGAGGAAGCGCTTTCTCATCCTTACATGAGCATATATTCTTTTCCAATGGATGAGCCAATTTCCAGTCATCCTTTTCATATTGAAGATGAAGTTGATGATATTTTGCTTATGGATGAAACTCATAGTCACATTTATAACTGGGAAAGGTAAATTGATGCTAAGGTAGAAAAATACAATTTATTATATTTTCACAACAGTGTACTAATTACTATATGATCACAGCCCACTTATTATGTGAGTTTTATTTTTAAATTATGGTAAGACAATGTAGATCTCTTAAAAATTTACTGATGGGGGGGCGCCTGGATGGGTGGCTCAGTCAGTTCAGTGTCAGACTCTTGATTTTGGCTCAGGTCATGATCTCACAGTTTGAAAGTTTGAGCCCCGTGTGGGGCTCTGTGCTGACAGTACAGAGTTGGCTTGGGATTCTCTCTGTCGGCCCCTCCCTTGCTTGCTCGCTCTCTCACAATAAGTAAATTAAAAAAAATAATTAGTGGTGGTCCCTTGGGGTTTCTGCTAAACTTAATATCTTTGAATAGCCTTTATGTAATTTAAATATTAATAGTTACTATTTAAGATGTTGGATGACAAGACTCAACCTTAATCCAGTAAGGTATCTGCATAATGTCTCAAATCTTTCCATATAATCTCTTGTATCTTAGGATAGCAATTATTTTGATTCATGGTATATGCTATTCAAATCTGTTTTCCTAATGACATAAAATTAACTTTCGGGGGAAATCTGGGTGGCTCAGTTGGTTAAGCATCCAACTTCGGCTTGGGTCATGATCTCACGGTTTGTGAGTTTGAGCCCCGTGTTGGGCTCTGTGCTGACAGCTCAGAGCCTAGAACCTGCTTTGGATTCTGTGTCTCCCTCTCTCTGCCCCTCCCCCTGCTCGTACTCTGTCTTTCTCTGTCTCTCTCAAAAATAAATAATAAACACTAAAAAAATTAAAAAAAAAACTTCAGTTAACATAGGTCCAGTATAAGGGACTTTTCTATTTTGAATAGTATAAAATATCAAAATGGATAATATCATACATTTGAGTTAAAGATTTTTTTCCCTCTGCTTTCTTTTAGGATTTCTAAATTTCTGGAGAAATTTAGGTATAATTTTGCTTCAAAGTAAGGTTGTAGCATATAATAATAGATCGATGTTTAAAATCTTCAGATAATTTTGATATTTAGCCACTAGGTGTTAAGTCACTAATGACAGTCATAAAACTTTAAAATTTCATATATTTCTTTGTTTAAAAGAAAAATCATTAGTTTGTGAAGTCATTGCATTTTCCTCCTAAAATGTTCAGGTATTTGTATGTTTACACACCTCTGCCAATGACCATTTTGTCCACATGAACATTTCTACTACCTGTGTATAGTAGGTACATAACCAGATGTCTTCTAATATCTTTCCTAGTCTCTCCTCCCCATCCCCCAACCATTTGTGTGTGTCTCCCAGTCTGCTGCTACTTGGGCATGAATGGTCACCTCGCTGTGCTGTGTCAGTAAGAGGATACCGTATTTGGTAGTGCTTATACATGGAGAGGTTTTTTTCTATTCATTATGAGTTCTAGGAATCCTTCCTTTTTTTCTAGTCTGACTTGGTACCAGTACAGTGAAAATCTGTAAAAGACCTGATTAAGATTAGAGACATTCATTTTGTGGCCACAAAGTGTTTTTTCTGTGTATGAAACTGTTGGACTTGAACTGTAGACATGCCAGTCATTCAGATGTTTATCTGCAGCTGTGTTTGAGGTGGATGAAAAATAAAGAAAAGATGGAATAAGTGTAAAATGGTATTTCATCTTAAATTTAAAAATGGAGGGCTTAGAATTTTGTTGTAATCATAGGCTTCATTGGTAATTACCAAAATTGCCTTTTATTACTTTATGTAGTAATAGATCTTACCTCTCCATTAAAGTTAGGAGTTACGCTCCTGTTATCCCTGCATAGACCTAGCAGAGTGCTTTCACCTAAAAGGCACTCAGTGAATTTGAAAATGAAATCATAGCCCTGCACTAACAGTAATGTATTCATTTTTTTCAGGTACCACGATTGCCAATTTTCAGAGCATGATTGGCCTATACATAACAACTTTGATATTGATGAAGTTCAGCTTGACCCAAGAGCTCTGTCTGATGTCACTGATGAAGAAGAAGTACAAGTCGATCCTCGAAAATATTTGGATGGAGATCGTGAGAAGTATTTGGAGGATCCTGCTTTCGATACGAATTACTCTGCCGAGCCTTGTTGGCAGTACCCAGATCATCATGAAAACAAATATTGTGATCTGGAGTGTAGCCATACTTGTAACTACAAAACAAGGTCATCATCTTATTTAGATAACTTAGTTTGGAGAGAGAGTGAAGTTAACCATTATTATGAACCCAAGCTTATCATAGATCTTTCCAATTGGAAAGAACAAAGCAAAGAAAAGTCTGATAAGAAAGGCAAGTCAAAATGTGAAAGAAATGGATTGGTTAAAGCCCAGATAGCTCTAGAGGAAGCATCACAGCAACTGGCTGAAAAAGAAAGGGAAAAGAATCAGGGATTTGACTTTGATTCCTTTATTGCAGGAACTATTCAACTTAGTTCACAACATGAACCTACTGATGTTGTTGATAAATTGAATGACTTGAATAGCTCAGTGTCCCAACTAGAATTGAAAAGTTTGATATCAAAGTCAGTAAGCCGAGAAAAACAGGAAAAAGGCATGGCAAATTTGGCTCAGTTAGAAGCCTTGTACCAGTCTTCTTGGGATAGCCAGTTTGTGGGTGGTGGGGAGGACTGTTTTCTTATAAATCAATTTTGTTGTGAGGTAAGGAAGGATGAACAAATTGAGAAGGAAAACACTTATACCAGTTACCTGGACAAGTTCTTTAGCAGGAAAGAAGATACCGAAATGCTAGAAACTGAGCCAGTAGAGGATGGGAAGCTTGGGGAGAGAGGAAATGAGGAAGGATTTCTGAACAACAGTGGGGAGTTCCTCTTTAACAAGCAGCTCGAATCCATAGGCATCCCGCAGTTTCACAGTCCAGTTGGGTCCCCACTGAAGTCAATCCAGGCCACCTTAACACCTTCTGCTATGAAATCTTCCCCTCAGATTCCTCATAAGACATACAGCAGCATTCTGAAACATCTGAACTAAAACACTCAGCAGACATTTCTCTTTGTATTCTTCATGAAATGTGTTTTGTCTTTTTTATTACTAGTGTTTAAGTCATTTTTTTACTTGAATCATATGGTGTCATTTAGAAAGGATTTTATTAGTTCTTGGTTTTTAAAATCCAGACTTTTTTTCTACATGTGAGATGGTTTTCATTTTAACTGGCATGTCGTTTGCACACAAAAATAAAGAATAGAGCAAAATAATGCAATGCAGGAGGAGACAAAAGAAATGCACTAAGACAAGTAAAAAACATTCTCTCATAGAACAATGATCTGTTTTACAGGAAACAAAAATCTTGCCTTGAAATTTACACAGTGAGACTGTACATAATTGCATGAAAATATCTATTTTTTTCCTAAAACATTTTTCATTCATGAGTATTTTCAAGTTTTTCATACTGTACACATTTCTTAAAACACATGATACCAGCAGCAACTGAAAATGAATGCCGAATTTGGTACACATGTGTTATCTACCTCAAGGTAACAAAAGTATGTGGCAAAACATATACCATCCATAGTGCTTCACACATGCACTTCTATTTAGCCAGCGTTTATTGTAGTAAACTATTAATAAGATTCACGCACCGTTTATAAATGTTCTGGTATGCATTCTTTATAGTGAAGTGTTACTACATCACATCTTATTTATTTTAGAAAATCAGTATATTTTCTGTATTTAATTATAAAAAGTTGACTTTTTGAAATTTATTTGCAAATACACTTTTTCCATTTGGCACTATGGTTTGTTGCCTACTTAGCTGAATATATAATGTCGGCTCATCCTAAGGCTGTCCACGTACTTAATTTACTTTCGTATTCATTTTAAGTAAAGCGCTCACTGTGTATAGGAATTTGTATTTTGGAGGTGCTTGATCTATCTACAAAGAAACATTAGGAATTACTTTATTATAAAATGCTCCTAGAAGTCTTAACTGTGTTTATTTTTAAACAAAACAAAACAAATTGTAATGTTAGACTTGTGTGCATGGAAGTAATTAAGGTACATCATTATTGTAGTTTAAAAGTTGTACATGATAAGACATATTTTGTTTTTACTGTATGTTTTTACTGAATGATCTGTTCCCCATCCCAAGGCAAGCATGAATAAAATTAGGTTAAATATAGCATGTGGTATTGGAGTCTCTTAGAATTTGTTTCATCTATTTTATTTTATTGAATACTGTCGGTATCTTTAGTTATCCTGTTCAAAGAAAAGGACAAATAAACATGGCCAGCAACTATGGCTCCTGTTGAACTCTTTAGGGTAGTGCAGGAAAAGTAAAAATTACTAGCAAATTCTTTAGTCTCACCTTTCAGCAAAATTGTGGCTGTACTTTAGACTATGTTAGGCTAAACGGCTTCAAAGAAAAAGCTTCTTTGTCTCTACACAGAAACCTTGTTGATTTACCTTCACATTAAAATGGAATAAGGTTTTATATATTTCAAAACTATTAAGCGCCCTTGGAGGCTTTGAAGTACGCAGAGGAACCTCCTTTAAATGTGTTTGCTCTACAGTACATCATGTTTCCTTTGTTCAAGAACTTACCTATTTACCTATCCAAATATAAAACCATTTTTCCTTTAACCACCCTTTTCCATTTGTCTTCCTTATTTATATACAAAGCCAGTTCTATTAATATTCAGACTACTACCTTCCCGGTGACCTATTCACTGATTTCATTTGGATTTTCAGAGCTTTTAAAAAATACAGGTATTTTCTGGATGAGTATCATTGTCACATGTTGTGAATTTATACTCCAGTTAACCTTAAAAAGACAAACTCTTAGAGTGGAAGCTTTCAGCTTTTCACCATTGGATATTATGTTAAGCTGTGGATTTTCATATATGGCCTTTATTACTTTGAAGTAATTTCCTTTTCCTATTTTGTTGAGTGTGGTGTTTTTTTTTTTTATCATGAAAAGGTGGTTTGTGAAAGGCTTTTATTGCACATATTGAGATGATCCTGGTTTTTGTCCCTAATGTGGTGAATTACATTGATTTTCATATGTTGAACCATTCTTGTATTCCAGAAATCTCACTTGATTATGATCGTGTAATCCTTTTAATGTGCTGTTGGACTTGATTTGCTTAGTGTTTTGTCTTAGGACTTTATGTATCAATACTCATTAGGTATATTGGCCTGTAGTTATAACACCATTGTCTAATTTTGGTATCAGGGTAATGCTGGTCTCATTGAATGACTTTGGAAATATTCTCTCCTCAATTTTTGGGAAGAGTTTGAGAAGAATTGTTAATTGTTTCACTGTTTGGTAGATTTCTCTAGTGAAGCCATCTGGTCCCAAGGCTTTTGGGAGATTTTTGATTATTGATTCAGTCTCCTTACTAGGTCTATTTGGATTTTTAATTTCTTCACAATTCACTCTTGGTAGGTTGCATGTTTCTAGAAATTTATCCATTTCTTGTAGGTTATCTAGTTTGTTGGCATATAATTTGTTCATTATAGTCTCTTAGCCCTTTTTATTTCTGTATCAGTTGTAACTTGTCCTTTTTTCACTTAAGATTTATGTTGTGTCTTTGCTCTTTTTCTCAGTGTAGCTAATGGTTTGTTGATTTTATTGATCTTTTCTGTTCTCCATTTCTGCTCTAATTGATATTTTTCCCTTCTCATGACTTTGGATGTTTTTTGTCCTTTTCTAGTTCTTAAGATGTAAAGTTAGATTGTTGATTTGAGGTCTTTTTTATTTTTTATTTTCATTATTTTTTTGTTCCATGAATCTCACACTTTATTAAAAAATGCAAATCTGCAAGTAAGCTATAATGCCAAGTAGAATATTCCTTTAATAATGAGTTATCTAGGGGCGCCTGGGTGGCTCAAACATCCAGTTTGGGCTTAGATCATGATCTCACAGTTTGTGAGTTTGAGTCCCACATCAGGCTCTATGCCAACAGCTTAGAGCCTGGAGCCTGCTTCAAACTCTGTGTCTCCCTGTCTCTTTGCCCCTCCCCTGCTCACACTCTGTCTCTCAAAAACAAAAATAAACAAAAAATTAAATGAGTTATCTAGAAGGATTTTCTAAAGGAACCATTAACACGTCCATCAAGTATTTATTAGTAATCTTGGATATGGAAAGCATTACATAGTCACTGATAGAAATACAAAGATGAATAATAAGTCACAGTCTTTGCTTTCAAGGGATATACAGTATCTGCTATAGAATGGGTGGTTGTAAAATGGTGGCAGCTTTGGGTTAGTAGAATGCTAGTTGAGCATAAGGTAAAATAAAAATAATCCACTTTGTTCATGTGCAGTACTAGAACCTGTTCTACTTAGTGTTATCATATTTAAATAAGAGGCAAACTCCTATACCCCAGAATACATAGCTTGTTATGTCCCCATTATAGCCTTTCTACCTGAGGAAGTCCTGTCAACAGAGTCCCTGAAAAGTGGAACAAAGGACACGGTGTTGAGTCAAGAAATGGAGGTCTTTTTTTTTGTTTTTTTAGTGTTTATTTTTGGGAGAGCATGAGTGGGGGAGTTGCAGAGAGAGGGACAAAGGATCCGAAGCCGGCTCCACACTGACAGCAGAGAGCCTGTTGCAGGGCTCAAACTCAATGAACTGGGAGATCGTGATCTGAGCCAAAGTTGGACGCTTGACAGCCTGAGCCACCCAGGTGCCTCAAGGGCTTTTTTAAAAGTAGACTTTATTTTTTTAGAGCAGTTTTAGGTTCACAGCAAAATTAAGGAGAATGTGCAAAGATTTTTGATATACCTACTCCCCCACACATGCATAGCCTCCCACGTTATCTACATCTCTTATCAGAGTGGTACGTATGTTATAATTGATGAACCTAGATTGACACATCATCATCACCCAAAGTCCACAGTTCACATTAGAGTTTACTCATGGTGTTGTATGTACTCTATGTTTAGACAAATGTATACTAATATGTATCCACCATTTTAGTATCAGAGTAGTTTCATTGCCCTGAAAATCCTTTGTGCTCTGCCCACTCGTCCCTTCCTCTTCCCTTAACATCAGGCAGCCATTGGTCTTTTATTCTCTCCATACTCTTGCCTTTTCCAGAATGTCGTAGACTTAGAATCATACAGTATGCAGCCTTTTCAACTGGCTTCTCTTAGTCATGTGCAACGGTTTGCTTGATTGTGTCTCATTAAGTCCTTTAGGCTTTTTTCACTTTTGTTCATTGTTTTTTCTTTATGTTCTTCAGACTGGATAATTTTAAAAGAACTACCTTAGAGTTCACTTATTGTTCTGCTTGATTGAGTCTGATGTTGATCCCCTCTAGTGAATTTTTCAATTCAGTTTTTGTATTCTTCAGCTCCAGAATTCCTGTTTGGTTTGTCCTTTATAGTTTTGATGTCTTTGTTTTCTCATTTTGTTCACGCATTGTTTTCCTGATGTTGTGATGTTAGCTGTGTTCTCTTGTAGCACATTAAGCTTCTTTAAGATGATTATTTTGAATTCTTTGTCAGGTAATTTGTAGATCTCCATTTCTTTTCTGTCAATTTGTGGAGATTTCTTTCTTTGGGCCTTGTTTCCCTGTTTATGTACCTTGTTATTTGTTGTGATTTTTGCCTGTGGAGAAACAGCCACCTCTGTCTCTTTATAGACTGGCTTTGTACTGGGGAAGATCTTCCCCTGTCATCCCAGCTAGAGTTTCTGGGGGCATCTCAAACTTTTTATGGGGCTGTGTGTGTCATCTCTGTTCTTATGTGCATAATCCAGCCTCCTCCTCACCCCAAGTTGGACAGTGTCTTTCTTAGGAGGTTGTAGTAGTCTCTTACCCCTTTGTAGGTTCTCTGGCTCTGCCACAACCCATGATTGTTCTCAGTGGCCCCCATGCATCCAAAGTAGTGCTTTGAGTCAGGCCAGACTGAAGCCAGTCTCTTGGGTAGCCCCTCAGCCTGGAACACTGGATGACCGTTCTTTTCTTCTCTTTCCCTTCCAAGGGAGAATCTGTGAGGTGGCCTTTTCCTCCCAATCACGAGGAACATGGGGGAGGGACTGACATTGACATGAAACCGCTTTCCTTTCCAATTTTAGTGCACCTGTTCTTGGCGTCGAGCTTGTCCGGTATGCTGTGACTTCCTAACTGTTTTCTGGAGGTCTTTTGGGACCATATATTGTTAAGTCAGTGTTTCTGTGCGGGTAGTGAGTTCTGAGGCTTCCTATTCTGCCATCTTATGTCCAAAAATAATTTACTATTTAAATGACTTACTCTGAATTAGAAGGATGTTCTACCTGTTGTGCAGCTTTCAGACTTTTGGGATGATGTGTGTCAGATTTGTCATGTCACTGAACTGGTGGCATCACCATTTTTAGAGCTATTTCTTAAGCTTCAATAATTAGGCTTAATTTGGAGCCAGTACACCTCCCTCCGCACCCTCCCACCCCTACGCTTTTTTGATTGTCTTTTAAATGCAATTTCAAGCATACAGAAAAGGTGTATAGAATTTTTTTTTTTTAATTTTTAAATGTTTATTTTTGAGAGAGAGGGAGACAGAGCATGAGCAGGGGAGGGGCAGAGAGAGAGGGAGACACGGAATCCGAAGCAGGCTCCAGGCTCCGAGCTGTCAGCACAGAGCCCAAACGCAGGACTCAAACCCATGGACCATGAGATCATGACCTGAGCCGAAGTCAGATGCTTAACTGACTGAGCCACCCAGGTGCTTGCTTTGTTCATCTTGCTTTGTTCATCTTGAGTTGCTTTGTCACTTGCTTTGTTCATCTAGAGTTGATCTGCATCAGATAAACCAGCTACCGATAAAGTTGAACCCCTCTGTTTAACCCCCCGCCACATCACATTTATCTGCCTCTCCCAGAGGAAGACACGTTGCTGAATTTTATCATTTTCATGCAGTTTTATACTTTTACTATATATGGTTTTGTAAACATTTTGCATGTTTTAAAATTCCATATGGCATATTGTTAATCTTTTTTCAACTTGCATTTTTCACTCAATATGTCTCTGAAATGTAACTGTTGATATATGTAGCTCTAATTCCATTTTAATTGCTGTGTTGCAATGTTTTTATCCACTTTTAATCACTTTTTTATTTATATTTTATTCAAAATGACATTTGTTTTCAAAAGTTTGCTCCTCTAAACGGGGTTGCAGTGAGAATTTTTGCAAACATGTATAAGAGTATCTTTAGGGTATAGATCTAGTTGCTGGGTCGCAGACAATGCATATCTTCAAGTCTAGGAGATGCCATATTGCTGTCCCAAAATGTACTGAGGTACACTCCTGCCAGCAGTATATGAGAGTCCTTATCCATTCACACCCTCCCACACAAGAAACCAAGTCTTTTCCATTCAATTAACCCTAGCGGGCTTGCTGTGTTTAGTTTACTTTAACAACAAAAGGAATCCAAATTTCTAATTCCAAACAACTGCATGACAGCCATGCTGACACCTTAGGGATCCTTACACAGCTACTTCAATTATGATGAGATAGCCTTGGTGCTTATTTCCCATTGCAGTTGCTGTAATTTGGGAACAGGTGGTTTAAATCTTAAAGGCTGAGCCAATTACATGATCTGCACTGGAACCTATACCTAAAGCGTAAAAAGTAGAGCACCGTGACTCAAATGGGGTTTTCAAAATAAAATTCAGCACGGTATCACCTTTGCTTCTAGGTTAAAATAGTGCAGATTTTACACAGCATTTATTGCTCCTTATAAAATTATTGTCTTATATAAAAGTACTGTTTTCTATCAGATGCTGTGCTGTGTACTCTCTAGCATGTTTAATTAGTGGCTGGTCGTATTCTCTGAATTGCTCATCTCCTAATGTCAGCTTTTTCAGTTCCTGTTTCCTGTTGAATTCAAAACTAATAGAGGCTTTGCCCTGAATGAGTTTATCATGTATCTAATATTAGTTGTAGTTTTACCCTATGCCTGTTCATATTAGGATTGCTTATCAATCAAGTCTAGTATCTTACATTAAAATCTTGTGGATAGAGAAGAAAAAGGACAAACTTGGAGTTGGGAGATCGGAGTTCTGAATCTATTTTCACCACTGATTCACTCTTTGTCACTTGGGTGTCACTTATTTCTATGGGCCTACATTTTCTTATTAACTAGAGGATGCAAATTACTGAGCCTAACAATACAGTCTACCTGGGACAACTGAACACGACCTTGGCTTGTTGAATTCTAACCCACTGGAATAGCCACAATGACTAGCCTGAACTAGTATGTACTGCCAGTAAGTCTTATTTTTATCATAGCTGTATTGGACTGGATGTGTTAATGTGTCTTTTAAGTAGATTGAGAATGAAATTTTGTGTTCACTGCACACTTACCATTTGATAGAGGATAACAATCAAAAATATCAGAACACCAAGGTTGTTTATTTTTCAAAGACTAGTGTGAATTCACTTAGCTCTTTCCTCCTACTGCCTGGAGGGGTCTCTTTAAAAAAGCCAGGTGGGGGCGCCTGGGTGGCGCAGTCGGTTAAGCGTCCGACTTCAGCCAGGTCACGATCTCACGGTCCGTGGGTTCGAGCCCCGCGTCGGGCTCTGGGCTGATGGCTCAGAGCCTGGAGCCTGTTTCCGATTCTGTGTCTCCCTCTCTCTCTGCCCCTCCCCCGTTCATGCTCTGTCTCTCTCTGTCCCAAAAATAAATAAACGTTGTAAAAAAGCCAGGTGAAGAGAGGGACCTTTGTGAACTCTTCCAATGTTTGATGTGTAACAAGTACCTTACAGAAGAGAGGGATGTTTGATTATCCGTATTGCAGCACCGTCTCACTTCCAGTGCAGAGGCTTAACAATCACATTCCATTGGATTTGCGCATTTATCTTTGATGCCTTGGGATAATGCAGTGGCGGTGTTACAAATCTAGCTACACAGAATAGTCCCCTTCCATTACAACCACCAGCATCTGCCACGCCTGGCCTGACTCTTGGTGCTGCTGCAGTGGGGTGAGTGTGGTGGGGTGCCAGGTCCTGGGCTCCTGGTTCAAACTCCTGTCCAAGCCTGTTTCATCACACCCAGATTAAACTGTGAACTTGGATCCATATTTGCCTGTGTGCTTGGACTCTGCTTCCACCCGACCTTACCACTCCCACACCAACCTAACGTGAACCTCTGAGATGACTTCCACTGCCAAGTGAGACATTGAAACTTGCATAGTCTTTAAGCACACATGCTACACAATCGGATCCAAACTACCTTATGACTGTGTTCTACTTACCAGCTTTGTATAGGTTATTCAGTCGCTTTGGTTTTGCTCATTTGTAAAATAGGGCTAATGACACCTTATTCATGCAGCTGTTGTAAGAACTAAATGAGATACTCACACAAAGCCTTTTAGCATAATTCCTGGTATTTTAAAAATTAACACTACTCAGCTCCTGTTTGAATTACTGCCATTGTCTCCCACATTGCATTGAAACTCTGACCATGACTTTGTTTTCAGTATTGCATGCCCTTATCTAAGTATCTTCATTCTGGCCTTGACCTACAATGGTTTCCTGTTCTAGCCATAGTGCTCATCAGCTCTGCCCAACTCCTGGCTCCAATTTTTGGTCCTTCCTGCAGCCCATCCCCTTGCCTGAAGTGCTTCAGCCAAGGCAGCTCTCAGATCCCTGAAGACTCCATTGCCTTACCCCCACCCCAAACAAGCATCTTCATTTGGGATCCAAAAGCCTGGGATTCAGCTTGTACTCCTTGCTCTGAAAACCCACATCCAATCCTTCAGTGAATCCTGTGGCAATATCCAGAATCTGGCCACTTCTTACCATCTTTCCCACTGCTGCATGATTTAACCCACCACCATATATATGCTGAACTATGGCAATAGCTTCCTAACTGGCACCCTGGCCATATTCTCCATATGGCAGCCAGAGTGATTCTTTTAAATCAAGTCAGGTATCACTCCTCTAGTTACTCAAAATCTGAATGACTTCCTTACAGTAAATGTTAAAGTCCTTACTGAGGCCTATAGGGTATCCCTCCTCCACTCTTTACCAAGCTCACATGGCTCCAGCCGCCAGTGTGCCTTCCACCTCAGGGCACTTACTAGCTCCTCCATCTGGCTGGAAAGCCCTTGGCTTTCTGAGAGAGTCTGAGAAGTCTGTTCAAATGTCATCACAGAGGCTGTGGCTGACCAGTGTATATAAAATAACATACATCTATCACTCCTACACACCTGCCCTGCTTGACTTTTCTTTCCATCACATACACTGACATGTTATATCCTTATTTTATATTGTCCCTCTCCCTCCACGTGGAATATAAGATCCTCGAGGTAGGGACTTCATCAGCTTTGTTCACTGCTGTATCCTCAGCCCCTAACACATTGCTTGGCACATAGTGAGTCCTCAATATTTGTTGAGGAGGGCATGAAGGAAGCTAATGATAACTGCCTTTTAAAAAATTCCTTCTGGATTGATGGGGCTCATGAGCAGTGAGGCTTTATGGATAGTTCTGGGGTTTGACTATTAGTTTTGAGTTTAAGTTATAGTCTTCATAGTTCTCCAACTTTCTATGATTTGCAGCAGGAGTCTATAAATTTTGGATTCCTTAGGTGTGACTCTCCCAAACGGGCAAGCTCTAAGTTGAGGTCCCAAGAGCAGTTAGAAATTCTCACAAAATGTAGTCTGGTCTGGCAGGTTTATTATCCTGAATCGTGTTGTGAATTGTGGGTGCAGTTTAGGATAATGACTGTATTGCTCCTGACTCAGCTGCTTGCCTGTGTTCCTGTTCTCTTTGTTGGAATGACTATACCTGTCCGGCTTGCACAATATGTTCGTGACCCAGTTAAGATAGTCCAAGGTGGTTTGTTTCTTAACTGCCTCTGTACTATTCCTGTTCATCGTAACCCTTCTAAATGAGCCAGGCCTAGATTATATATTAAGGATCTTTGGCAACAGAAGCCTTCTCATGCTAGTCTTTGAAAAAAGAGGAAATTTATCAGAATCCAAAGGTGATTCAGGGAACCCAAGAACTAGGCCTTAGGAAGAACCAGAACCAGGCCACAAGGCACCAGCAGTCTAAAGAAGGTTGGGTTGTTTCTCATCTCCACCACATTCTGGACCAACTGGGCTTCCTCATCCAAAGATGGCTGCACATAACTCCAAATTCAAGTGCAACTGTTCTGGCTGTATAGAATTCTTCTGTCTGACTGTCTATCCCTCTATTTCTCTCTTCTTGTTCAGAGTTTTTCCAGAAGGAAATCATATCGGCCCACCCCTAATCCAGTCAACCATGGGCAGGTAATAGAGTGGTATTGAGGAAACATTACTGCCAGAATCAACTTTTTGATGGAGAATGGGAGGCAGGGAGGAGAGTTGTATTTAGATGGCTGTCCCCAAATGTCTCTCAAATACATGGTAATCAACTATCTCATTCTTCGCATTTTTTATTCACCTTTCAACCATTCTGAAGGGTGCTGCTTGTCCAACTGGACCCACTGGGGTCCTCCAGGCATAAGTTCCACCAGTTTGTCTCTTGTTGAGTTCATCAAGACAATCTATATGTCTACTCCATCACCACAATTCTCTGACTTGTGTATAGTATTTACTGATTTTTAGAACACACTTCTATAGCTTGTGAGTTTCATAACAACTGTATAAAGTCAAGTAGAGTAGATTTATTATCCCCATCCTCAAATTAAGGATACCTAAGGAGAGAAAATAAGTAACTTGCCCAAATTTCAGCAGTGTTTTGCAGATCACTCCTGGATACCAAATTGCCTTCCAAAAGGCCTCACCAATGTTCACTCACTGTGAAATTTCTCCATACAAGTGCCCCTTTCCCCTCACTCTGTCCAGTGCTCCATATTATTGGGAGGTTCATCATTTTCATAATGATTTTAAAGACCATTCTCTAAATATATTATACATGTTGCAAAAGTTTTTCCTGATTTATATACATTTATATCGTATATATATATTTAAAATTTATGGTCTCTTTTTTCATTGAAGGTTGTTTTTCAATGTACTCAATCTGTTAACATTGTCCTTTATTTATTTAAAACAAAGTTTTGGGGGGCGCCTGGTGGCTCAGTAGGTTAAGCATCCAACTCTTGACTTCAGCTCAGGTCATGACCTCATGGTTCATGGGTTCTGGCCCCTACATCAGGCTCTGCGCTGACAATACGGAGACTGTGATTCTCTCTCTCTCCCCCTCTCTTTGCCCTGCTACCACGCTCTCCCTCTCAAAACAAAACAAAACAAAAATGGGGAAAAAAACCCCAATATTTTAAGTCTTCTATATTTAAGTAATCTCTATGCCCAATGTGGGGCTCAAACTCATGACCCCGAGATCAAGAGTCGCATGTTCCACACGCTCCACTGACTGAGCCAGCAGGCGCCGCAACATTGTCCTTTATATATTCTGAGTTTTGTATCAGACTTGAAATGGCCTTCCTTGCACCAAGATTATTGAACCGGTCTTCTTTATTTTCTTTAATTTTTAAGGCTTATTTTACATTTGTATATTTGACCTACCTCAGATTTATTTATCTGTTCAGTAGCTTAATAGAATTTACATACCATACAATTCACCCTTTTTAAAATATACCATGAAATGCTTTTTACTATATTCACAGGGTTGTGCAACCATCGCCACCCTCTTAATTCCAGAACATTTCATTTCCCCTAAAGAAACCAGGTTCCTGTTAGCAGTCACTCCCCAGTGTCCACCCCTTCTCCATTCCCCTGCAAACACTAATCTATGCCTGTCTGTCTAGATTTGCCTATTCGGCACATTTCATATAATGGATTCACGCAATATGTCATCTTTTGTGAAGGATTTCTTTCATTTAGCATAATGTTTTACGTTATGTTTCATTTAACAATATGGGTTTTTTTTTTAAGCTTATTTATATATTTTGAGAGAGACAGTGAGGGAGGGTCAGAGAGAGAATCCTAGGCAGGCTCCCCACGGTCAGCACAGAGCCCCACGGTGGGACTTGAACCCACAAACCATGAGGTCATGACCTGGGCAGAAATCAAGAATCAGATGCTTAACCAACAGAAACACTTAGGTACCCCTCATTTAACAAAATGTTTTAACATGGTGTAGCAGGTAGAGTACCTCATTTTCTTCTTTTCTTGAATAAGAAGATATACTACAATTTGTTTATCCTTTGATCACTTGGTAGGCATTTGGTTTGTTTTCACTTTTGGCTATTTGGAATGATCCTGCATACTGTTTTGGTGTGGAAGTATGTTTTCAGTTCTCTTGGATATCTACAGAGGAGTAGAACTTCTGGATCATATGGTAACTCTCTGTGTAACTTTTTGAGGAACTGCTAAATTCTTTTCCACAGTGGCTCCACCATTTTGCACTACCACCAACAATGTATGATGGTTCCAATTTCTCCACATCCTTGATGATACTTAGTATTGCCTGTTTTTAAAAATAATTATTATAACCATCCTAGTAAGTATGAAGTGGTATCTCCTTGTGATTTTGATTTTTAATTTTCTAACAAGTAATGATATTGAAAAATTTTCATGTCTATCTTGGCTATTTGTACATCTTCACTGGACAAATGTCTACCTAAATCCTTTGCCTTTTTTTTTTTTTTTTTGAGAGAGAGAGAGAGAGAGAGAGAGAGAGATAGGGGACAAGTGAGTGAAGGGCAAAGAGAAAGAGAGAGAGTGAATCCCATGAGGGGCAGAGAAAGAGAGAGGAAGAGGGAGAGAGACAGAGAAAGAGAGAGAGAAAGAGAGAGAAGGGAGGCTCACCCAAAGCAGGGCTCAAGCTCACCTGATGTGGGACTCAAACTCATGAACTGTGAGATCATGACCTGAGCCAAAGTCAAATGCTTAACTGACTGAGCCACCCAGGCGCCCAATCCTTGGCCTATTTTTAAGTTGTGTTTATTATTATTATTATTATTATTATTATTATTATTGAGTTGTAAAAGTTCTTTACATATTCTAGATACAACTCCCTTAAGATAGATTATTTGCAAATAATTTCTCCCATTTTGTGGATTGTCTTTTCATAAATTTACTTGGAAAATATTCTTTCCTCTTCTATTTTTTGGAAGAGTTTGGAAAGGATTGGTATTTGTTCTTTGAGTGTTTGGTGGAGTCTATGGCCATACCACCTTGAACGTGCCTGATCTTGTCTGAATGTTTGGTAGAATTAATCAGTTAAGTCATTTGGGCCTAAGCTTTTTGTTGTGGAAAGTTTTAAAATAAATGACTGGGGCACCTGGGTGACTCAGTTGGTTGAGAGTCAGACTCTAGATTTTGGCTCAGGTCATGATCTCACAGTTCATGGGACCGAGCCCCAGGACCTAGCCCTGTGTCAGGCTTTGCAGTGATCACAGAGCCTGCTTAGGATTCTCTCTCTCCTTCTTTCTCTGCCCCTCCCTCCCCCCCCCAAATAAATAAATACACTTTAAAATTAATTACTAATTATCAGATTTATTTTTGTGTGTGATGTTAAGGTGGGACTCTAACTTAATTTTTTCTAAATAGAAAGCCAATTGCTCTAACACCATTTACTGAATATTCTACCCAATTGTAAATGCCACAAAAACTTCTTTAGAACATTTTGGATCTCAATTGCAACTTTAGTCTTGATGAAGCATGAAACAAATTTGTTTTATCAGTGGCTGTAATGTCGGAGCTTTGAGATTTTCTCTGTCCTATGGGCATGTGAGGTTGGAAAACAGAAGGGACCAGGAATAGCTTATGACTTCCCTGTCTCACCATGAATGTGTCACTGTGGTCTGGAATGCACACAGGGCCCACCAACACCCTTGAGCCTTTGTCCCCAAGGCTGAGAGCACGCCCTTGGATGCCTGCCTGCCCACAAGGCAGCAGCGATCCATGCTAGGCCAGAGGCCACTACTTAATATGCTAGTCTTGCTCTTGTGGCCTAGATCCCAGTCTCCAGTGACTTCCTGGACTTTGGAGTCAGCTAGCCCTGTTGGGCCTACGCATCTTTGCCGCATCTCCCTGCATTCACATTCTTCTCAGAACCCCTACTTGGTCTTTTATTGCATATCAGTGTCCACCACTCCCTCAACACTTGGGATAGTGAGAGAGCCCTGTTTTCTGCTTTCTTTCAGATCCAGGACACTGACTATACGAATCAGCAACTCTGCTTCTCTACTACATGCCTCTGCTTATTCCCGAACTCCCCATTCTGACCTCTCCGCCCTGACTCATCCCACAATTGCTCATGACTCAGCAGGAACATGCTCACTGAGCTAGGACAGCAGGAGCTATGACCCTGGACTCTGGATCCTCCCCTCTCTCCTGATACTATCATGTAGGTGTATGTGATGCCATGGGAATAATGGGGTGGCTGAGAGCAAGAGCGGATGGGGAGAAGGAAGTAAGCAGGGCCTTGAAGAACACCTCTCGGAGGCCAGGCAGGGGAGAAACAGCCAGCCTGGGAGCTGGAAAAAGTGACTAGAGAGGCAGATGGAAAAATCAGGAGAACTTGGTGACTGAGAAGACATGAGATTGCTCCAGGGTGGAGGGAGAAGGCAGCGGTACCCAATACTAGTGGGGGAGTGTTCTCCTAAGGTGTGGGCTGAAATGCACCCAGGGGACTTGGCAACACAAAGCACATCAGTGACTTCTGCCAACTGTCGAGGATCAGGTAGCTCCACTGTTTAAGCCCTCAAAGCTTCCCAGCGCCCTCCAAATAAAGCAGCCTCTGCTCCAGCATTGCCTCTCACCAGTTTCACGTGTTCACGCCCAGCTGCTCCCACGGACACAGGCCACGTGCTCTCTCATCCCTGCAGTTCCCTCGGCCTGCAACCCTTTCCTCCTCTCAAACTCCCCTATGTCCTTCCCCACTCCTAGTATCATCTCAGCCAGAAAGCCTTCCCTGACCCCCAGGTTGGGCTGTGTGGGCCTCTTTTTTTTCCCATCCCATCACATGCTGGGATGAGTAAGGCATATTTCTTCTTTGTCTGCTTCTGGCCGGACGTGCAGCGCTGTTTCTGAGCAAGCTGGAAAGGAAGCCTTGGTGATGGAAGCGGGGGCGCATCCAGCTTCTCCCCTGACCAGGTAAGTAAACACCTGCAAGTCAAATTGGCAGGCAGCAACAGACCCAGTGCGTCAGCGCCTTGAGCTACAGATGATCTCTTTGCTCTTTGGTTTCATGGAGGTCAGGTTTGCTAAGAGATTGAGGTCAGGAATACACTTTCTGATAACTCAGGGGTCATTAGGTTGCAAAATCCCCAGCACCCTCCAGGTCAGAGGCTTTTCACAGCGTTACCCGTGCCTCTGTCTCTCTTGCCCTCTCCACCTGCGTGGGGTGGGGGGTGGGGGCCTCTTTCCTCCCTGGGGACCTTTCCCGTCTCTCTGCACCTCTATTTCCAGCATGGGAGAGCATCCCGCTGATTCACATTTGCTTCTGCGTTGATTGATCTCAGCCACGTTCTCCCTTGCTCTCCAGTCAGTCCTCCTTTTCTCTCCCAGCGATTACTCCCGTGAAAATGTGACGGAGTTCGTTCTCTGGGGTTTGGTGTCAGAAGGTGGAGGAGGTCAGTAAAGTACCCTCAACTGAGAAGACACTTTGAGACTGAAAAACAATACAAGCCACTCCATGCCATTTACACAGAGTTTTAGGGTAATTTACTGACAATGGCAGGCGCGGGATCCAGGACACGATGCAGCTATTCTTTCCCCGCTAATCCCTCAACGGACCTCAATCCCCAGTTGTTACGGAGTGAGGGGCAGGGTGGTGCGGTTACTGGGTAGTTATCTAAAGTGGCACCATCTGTGCGCCAGCCGTCTCTACTGGTTATCTAAAGTGGAGCGTTCTGTGGGCCACTCGGCCAGAGCAGAGCAAGCCTTTCCTCACTCGGATCAGGACATACGTTAACCTCCCCCGGCCGGAACATGTAGCCCCCGAGGTAGGTCACTGTGCGGGCCGGGAGAGCCACTGATGGAGTCAGAGACGTCAGCACTCCTACATTTGGTTAGTAACACCCCCAGGGCAAGGAGCGTGCTCTTCCGACTTGAACTTGCAGGAGCCCGAGTCTTGCGAACCTGTATGTACTGATTTCGGGGAAGGCAGACGTTAAGTTATTAGTGACCAAGGAGGCAGGCCTTAGAGTGCCAGAAGCTTTTGAGGCACTCTGTGCGTGGTTCCTAGGCGTGGAGGTGGATATATGCAAGATTTACGCTTTCCGCTTGCCTTCCTTAAAATCCGACCCCAAACTCAGGACTCCGCTTGCTCCTTCCTTGAAGGTCCGGCGCCCTCTTGTGGAAGAACGCTGTGTCTTCAGAAAGGTCAGACCCCTCAACACCTTTAAACCTTGCTCCCTTCAGAAAACCCTTCTTGGGGTGAATGGGTAGAGGAGCTGTGCTTTTTAAAACATGTAATATCATGTATTGTTTTATTCCTGATGATGAAACTGGGCCTACTCATGTTAGTAAATACAGGAAACTATAAAAAGAGATAATATAAAAAACCATCACCACAATCCCATCCTCCACAGATAGCCCCTGTTGACGTTTTCTTTGTTTTTTCTTTTTGATATATGAGCTATGTAAAGAATCTACATAAGGATAGATATATCATATGGGTGTTAGAATATAAATTTAACAGGTGAGGTCATAGATATACTCCTGTCCTTTGTACATAGATGTATTATTCCTCTTGCTATCAGTGTGGCTAAACCCTAGGCCTTCTTTGTGTCTCTCTTAGCCTGCTCTTATTTTGTTTTTCAACACATCCCCTTTAACCTCTTAAGAAATTTTATTATTTCTTTTTTTAAGTTTATTTTTGAGAGAGAGAGAGAGAGAGAGAGAGAGAGAGCGCGCAAGCAGGGGAGGGGCAGAGAGGTGGGGGGGGAGATAAGCAATCTAAAGCAGGGTCAGTGGTATCAGCACAGAGCCTGATGCTGGGCTCAAACTCACGAACTGTGAAATCATGACCTGAGCCAAAGTCCTCGAAGCTCAACCGACTGAGCCACCCAGGTGCTCAGGGATTTGGTTTTTTATTGAACCATATGAGCACTTTGTATTTAATATTGATGATAATATTTATGTCTTTAGGTATCACTCTTTATTATATTTGTCACTCATAGTTTGCCCAGATTGTTGTTTTACTTTTTTTTTTTAATTTTTTTTTTCAACGTTTATTTATTTTTGGGACAGAGAGAGACAGAGCATGAACGGGGGAGGGGCAGAGAGAGAGGGAGACACAGAATCGGAAACAGGCTCCAGGCTCTGAGCCATCAGCCCAGAGCCCGACGCGGGGCTCGAACTCACGGACCGCGAGATCGTGACCTGGCTGAAGTCGGACGCTTAACCGACTGCGCCACCCAGGCGCCCCTGTTGTTTTACTTTTAATTACAGCTTTAAAAAATCTAGGAGTTAAAAAGTTCTTTTTGTACTTAGATCTATCAGCACTTTTCTTTGGTATGTATTGCACTGCTTTTATGCTCAGAAAGTTGTAAATGAAAAGAAAGGTTTTTTTTTGTGATCACAGTTTAAAAATTCTTAAATTGATCTTAGTGTATAATATAAGGTGGATATCTCAGCTGATTCCCCCCCACAAAGATTAAGTTTCCAATAACATTTCTCAAAAAATTAATGCCTTTCTAATTGATTAATTTCATTATCATTTATAAAGTATTTAAGTACATTAGGATTTATTCTTGGGGTAGCCATTGGTTTGTTAGGTTGTTACAGCATTAGTACTATACTGTTTTGATTATTGTCGCCTTAAAATACTTTTAATCTTTGTTTTTTCAAATTTCTTTTTATCTTTCAAAAAAATGGTATCTACTCTCTATATCCCAATTTTAATGAGATACCACAGAGGTGATTCAGTTCAATTATTTTAACACACACTTTAGAACTGTTCAGGCTTGATGACACTTCCCATGTGCATTGCCCTTTGTAGATTACAGCTCAGTGCCACTGTCATTGACTTTATTCTCTCCTTTGTAAAAATGAGAAAGCAAAGTAAAGTCGCATCAGGCTGTAGCTCCAGGAGTGTCCTCTTAAGCTATTGAAGACTGAATGGTGGGTAGGCAGGTGGGAGAATCCACCTTCCTAAGCCACAGGTGTGCTTCTGGTTGTGGGAGGGGCCATGAACTTGGACACACTCTCATGGGTTTGCTGAGTCAAATCCTCAGGTGGGTCAGTTCCCTTAATTTTGTTTTTACAGAGAGGTTTGGATACAATATCCAAACACATTTGTAAAGCTTGGGAACAAATCAGAAAATTTCATATAAAAATCTCGATTTCCAACTTTTCTTGAAAACAACAACAGAGGATATAGGTGTTCCCACCTGGCAAAAATGGGGGGCGGGGGGACTGCTCCTTTTAAATAAAGTATTTTTTTTAATGTTTATTTATTTTTTTTTTTCAACGTTTATTTTTATTTTTGGGACAGAGAGAGAGACAGAGCATGAACGGGGGAGGGCCAGAGAGAGAGGGAGACACAGAATGGGAAACAGGCTCCAGGCTCTGAGCCATCAGCCCAGAGCCCGACGCGGGGCTCGAACTCACGGACCGCGAGATCGTGACCTGGCTGAAGTCGGACGCTTAACCGACTGCGCCACCCAGGCGCCCCAATGTTTATTTATTTTTGAGACAGAGAGAGACAGAGCATGAACAGGGGAGGGGCAGAGAGAGAGGGAGAAACAGAATCTGAAACAGGCTCCAGGCTCTGAGCAGTTGGCACAGAGCCCGACGCGGGGCTCGAACTCTCAGACCTGCCCCTTTTAAATAATTCATGCATTTCCTGGCTCACATCACTTACTTAATTTCTTGCCTGGCCTTGTCAGCATCTGAGGGGACAATCCCAGAGTCTTGGGGATCAGGGAGAGAGCTACAGGCCAGCCCCCTCTTGATTGACTCTATCATCAAGGGAATGTGCTAGGCTGTCACATCACTGGCTCTCCTTCCCTGGGTGATGCTCATTCTGTTTTTTCTGGGCGTCTTACCCTGCCTTTGCCATGTCTGCTAGACAACAGTGAGCTTGCCTTTCCTGGGCTCAGTGGGTGCCAGTGCCAGAAAACACCCACTTTCGAGGTCGGGGCTCTGTCTAAAGGAAAGCAGTGGGGATTGCCACCAATATTCCACAGACCTTTGGATATTTGCACAAAAGCAAGTATCTGCTCCTCAGGGGAAGGAGTGAAGGTGTGACAACTGTCCCTGACCCTTAAACTCATGGGATTCCTTAGCATAAAAATGCTCCCATTGATTCTGTGGAAATAAATAAAGACTCCCCAAATGAGAACAAATGAAGGTTATATAGTCAGAGCTTGCCATAGAAAGGAGTCACCATTAAGGCCCCCAGAACCCCAAAGAATGCTAATGTCATTCTTCCTGGATCAGAGATCTTTGAAGCTCAGAGGCTCCTTAACAGCTACTGAGGTCAACCCATTTATTGTCATTGTATAGGTGAGGAAACTTGAGGACATAGCAAGGCATAAATCAGCTTTCTGTTGCCCCCCAGAGAGATGTAAGCATGAAAGATTTTTGCACTACTATTTATAAAAGAGTAGAGACAACTCACATATCCATCAATAGAGGACTTACTGAATAAACTATGGCAATTCTGCACCAAGAGTGTGCTAATGATAAATAAATAACTTGGTTTAATACCATAGAGCGATCTCCAGAATATATTAAATGGAAAAAGCAAGGTAAAGGGGATAAAGTGTGGTATATTCCTATAATGGAGTATTACTCAGCAACAAAAAGAAATGAAATACTCATATATGCTACATTATGGATAAACCTTGAAAATATTATGCTAGGTAAAAGAGGCCAGACACAAAAGGTCACATACTGTATGACTTCATTTATATGAAATATCTACAGCGGACAATTTCAAAGAGAGAGGAAGTAGATTAGTGGTTGTTTAGAGCTGGGGTTGAGAAGTTGGGGAAAATGGAGAGTGACAGCTAATGAATACCTGGTTTCTTTTTGGAGGAATGAAAATGTTCTAAAATTAATTGTGGTTGTACAACTCTCTGAATATACTAAATAATAATTGAGTTGTACACTTGAAATGGGTGAATGGTGAACTATATCTCAATAAAGCTGTAATACTAGAAATCAAATTTGAAAAAAAAAAAACGAAGTGGAGAATTGTATAATATACCACTCTTTTCCTAAGAGGGGGACCAAAACTATAGTAAACAATCACAAGGTAAACTGTAAAGTAAAAGTAAATGTTTACCTATGGGAAAAGAAAGAGATAGGGCCAAAGGGTCAGGGATAGAAGCTAGAATTCTCTGAACAAATTTTGTAGATTTGACTTGAGAGTGATGGAAATGTTTATATATGTATAGAACATTAAAAAAAATCCTTAAATAAATAAAAACAACATGAACTTTGTATCAGTCATAGTTCTTATAACCATATAAAGAAGATCTCTTTCTAGTGACTTAAAACAGTTATTTGAGGGGCTCCTGGGTGGGTCAATTCGTTGAGCGTCCAACTTCAGCTCAGATCATGATCTCACAGTTCGTGAGTTTGAGCCCTGGGTCAGGCTCTGTGCTGACAGCTCAAAGTCTGGAGCCTGCTTCTGATGCTGTTTGCCTCTCTGCCCCTCCCATGCTTGTGCTCTGGCACTCTCTCTCTCTCAAAAATAAATAAACAATAAAAAAGTAAATAGTTATTTGATTGTATATCTCTAAGAACAAAAAGAACTGCAAGAAAATCCTACACTGTTTTCAGTAATCATATTGTTAGTAATAGCATTGGTACTCTTATCTCAAGACTGTTGGGTATATATTGTGTGAAAGAGTAAAATGAATATTTGTGTGTTGAAAACTGGGGTTTTTAGCATGAGAGAAAGGCAGAAGTAAAGAATATAGTTAAATAACCGCCTTATAATCCTGTATTGGAGTTGGAAGTATCAATATGAACCCATAATGTGTTTTATTTATCCATATTTATTCATATCAATCTCTGTTTACAAATTCTCTCTCTCTCTCTCTCTCTCTCTGCTATTGTGATTTATAAGAAATATCTTTTTGGTCTTCATCCCCATTTCTGTCAAAGAGCTCCTTGAGCCCTTGAGATTTCCTAAGTGGTAAGAGGGTTAAAGGTGTCTTTTAATGTTGTGTTAGGTTAATGGAGTGACTTTTGGACTCCACCAAAGGATGGGGCCCAGGGTCACCAACCGTGATAAGGGGGTTGGAACTTTTAGGCCCACTCCCCTGACTTTAGGAGAGGGGAGAGGAGCTGGGGGTCGAATTAATCACAATGACCAATGATTTAATCAATGATGCCTGTGCAAGGAAGCCTCCATAAAACCCCAAAAGAATGGGGATCTCCACCATGTGGAGAGGTGGGGCAATGGAGCATTCCAAGAGGACACAGAAACTCCCCACCCCTTCCCCATTACAGCATTAGTATCTCTTCCATCTTGCTGTGCCCGAGTTATATCCTTTCATAATAAACTGGTGATCTAGCAAGTAAAATGTTTCTCTGAGATGCTGTAGCACATTAACTGAATCTAAGGAGGAGGTCATTGGAACCTATAATCTATAGCTTATTGAAACCAACCCTGACGTTGGTCAGGAGGTGATAACCAACCTGGGCTTGTGACTGGCATTAAAGTGTGTGTGCATATGTGTATGGGGTGGGAAGACAATCTTATGGGACTGAGCCCTTAACCTGTAGGATCTGACACTATCATCAGGTAGATCGTGTCAGAATTGAGTTGAATTGTGTGACACCCAGTTGGTGTTGCAAAGAATTGCATGGTATGGGGAAATGGCAGGAGTGAAGTGTTTTGTATGAATAATAAAGAAGACTTAAGGAGAGAAAGATATAGTAAGGAAGAACTGGGCTTTCTCTCCACAGGGGGAAAACTGAGTCTTTCCTTTACACTATCTATCATCCATCATCTATTACCTGTCTATCTGTACATTGTCCTAGCTCTGTATATATAAAGGGCTAAAAAAAAAATTATTTCTTGGGGCGCCTGGCTGGCTGAGTCGATACAGCATGCAACTCTTGATCTTGGGGGTTGTAAGTTCAAGAACCACATTAGGTGTAGAGATTACTTTATAAAATCTTTAAAAAATTTATTTCCAATTCTCCATGGAGTTTATTTTCTATAGCTCTGTTCTCCTGGGAATCTGCTAAGGGTGGGATGTCAGCTGTGTTAGGCAACATTGCTTGTGGTAAAACTGGCCCAATGTATCTGGATAGTGAGGACAGTGAGTGAATTAGAAAGACCTGGTGAGAAGCTATGGTTTGGTAGTTCCCTGAGAATTATGACTTGGAGCCGGACAAGTCCACTGTGGGGACGTGGAAGCAAGCTAGTCCCATAACATTGTTACTAGAGATATTGGCTCTTGATTGGAATAGGAGGGTTTTATTCATTGTTTATCTGAAATTGAGGCTTAAATGGGCCTCCTGCATTTTAGCTGTCAACCCCACGGTGGGAATGGGGATGGGGATGGGGGTGTGGTTTGCAATCTGGACCCTGTACATGGAGGGCAAGGAAAGACTGAAGAAAGAGGCAAATCACTCCAGGTCAGTAGGCGGCAAGTTTAATAAGCAAGGGAACTTACTTAACGAGGCCTGTCTTGTGTGGCTGCAAGATGAGCACATCTCTGCCAGCCAGAATCTTAAAAGTTTGTACAGTGGCCTTAATTGGGTTCAGTTACATGCACAGTCCAGATGGTCTCCATAACACCTTGCTCTCTCAAGGGTACATCCTTGGAATCGCTCCCATTGTGGGAAAGGTAGGCAGAGTGTACATTCCAAGGACTGGGGTGAGGTGGGGGAATGGGGGAGGTGGATGAAGGGGATGGGTGGTGGTGAGGAACCTCTGATTTCCCCGGTCTAGCTCATGGGTCAGCCAGCAGTCCACACCCTCTCGATGACCTCCTCCAATGGGGGCAGAGAGTGTAGTGCCTAGAGAGATTGCTGCCACTGCCCGGTTGGTATGCTGGGTTTCCTGTGCTTCAATTCTTATTCTAGGTGAAGTCAATGCCAAGTGCGGGCTAGTGTACTTATGTGAGTCCACATATTTAAAAGAGCCTGCAAAGAATGCCAAAGTAGGCATTGTAATCTAGAAACAGTGACCAGCTCAGGAGCAATAACAACCTGAGAGCCCAGATTGGGGTCTCTAAATACTATCTATCTATCTATCTATCTATCTATTTATTTAAAAATTTTAATGTGTATTTATTTTTGAGAGAGAGAGAGAGAGAATATGAGAATGAGCGGGGAGCGGGGGAGGGGCAGAAAGATAGGGAGACAAGAATCCAAAACAGGCTCCAGGCTCTGAGCTGTCAGCACACAGCCTGACGTGGGGCTCAAACTTACGGACTGTGAGATCAGGACCTGACCTGAAGTCAGATGCTCAACTGACTGAGCCAGCCAGGTGTCCCTAAATACTATTTATTTAAAGGAAATGGCTGATTTCATTGGGACAGCAAAAGTACAGGACGAACCTGGGACCTTTTGTCATACAAGAAAACAAGACCATGTAAAGATCACTATGGCATATTCGTGTCAAAGAACTGAGGAGCTTGTATGGAGAGGCTGGGATTTGCTTATGTGAAGAGATAGGATATAAGGGTATTGGGTATGTGACGATTTATTATGTCATTTCCTCTAAATTTGTATTTTTGGAATTGTCCATAAGAAAAATCTAAAAATAATAAAATAAAAAGTGACTGTGCCAGTTTCTATCCAGGAGTTGTAGAATCGTAATTGTAATGTGAAATGGCTACACAGAGCTGCAGTACTATAAACTACTCACATATCCTTCTATTATTGTAAATATATTTTAAAGACAAGTTGTTATTTAGAGTGGGAGTTTGAAAACTTTGAGTATAAAAAGGACCAAGTTGTAAAAAAATTGCAGAGACCTAATTGTATGTAGAGTTAAATGCATAAATAGTCGAAAAACTAGCTTTAACAAGTAAAGAGCAACGATTGAGAGAGAACGGTTCAACAGAAAAAGCCAGAGGAACCATACTGGCAATCGTGGGACATGTGCACCTCTGAACTCCCTATTCTCTCCTCTGGGAGCAGACGCGGGGTAAACCGACCACCCTGGGCCCCAGAAGACCAATTCTGTGAGTCTAGAGGTAAGGCAATCTTCCTGCCTCTGCATATACAGGGATCCTAGGGCAGGTCATTACCCTGCCTCACCGCAAGGGGGCCCTCGGAAACAGCAGCCTAGGGGAGCTAAGTGACCCGGATGAAGGAGGGTACTTCTTCATCCAAGGAGCCAGGGCTACTAAGAGTTACTGTTCTCCAAACTCATCTGTTCAGTGCCCGTGAGGGAGGTGTGCTGGGACACAGGTGGAGACCAGGATTTTATCAGAGTGCCCGCAGCAGGCAGTGTAGATGCTGGCAAAACCCCATGCTGTGGCTCAGCCGGCTCCAGGTCACCCGGCTGCCCTGAGCTCACGAGGAACCCACCCTCTCCCTCCCTACAATGTCATTTGCCATCCTTTGTCCCCCCCTTTTATCCACCCCATCCCCCACCTTCCATCTCCTTGTGGAGCAGGCCCTGGGCCTCAGTGGAAGGGACTCTGGTTGAAAACCTCCTAGACAGCTGCCAGCTTTGAGGTCTACTCACAGTTACTGGAAAGCAGCTTTAAAAATAAAAATAGCTGTGGTAAAAACTGTGGTCAGAGCTGTCAAACCACAGTAAAGCCAACTTCTTTCTCCTGAAGACTCATTTCTGAGAAATGGTCTGTCTCCAGTGGGGGAAACACTCCAGTTCTTAAAGGTACAGGAGAATCCTGTGGCAGATGACGGCCCCGCTTTCTCTGACCCCTGACTGAGTTGTCAGCAGGAAACAATTTCATAGCCAAACTGGGCCTTTTCTGGGCCCATACATATCTTTTAAATCAAATTTACTCTTGCTTTAGCTCTTCGATATCTTGGGTAATGGAAACATACAATCATGCTGAAAAACATTTGTTTCTAGAATACTTTAATGTCTGGTTTTTAGAATGAAATAAGGTTTATTTTTTCTGCCATTCTTTTTCTCTCTGCTAAAACACTGGATGGCATACCTTGGGAGCACAGATTACAAACTAATTATTATTTTGGTTCAACACATATAACAGGCAAAAAGCACAAATGGATAGGACTGCATTTTAGATAAAGTGTTCCTCTGGAAGACCTTTTAGGTCTTTTTCCTCCTTGCTGTTTAACAAATGCCATCCCTATTATCCAAATACTGTGACTCTCTAAGTCTGTGAAGAGAAAATATGGTTTTGGGTGCGGTGGGGTTTTACATGCTCTTTCCCTGCCATGACATTGATCTCTTGTCATTGTCCCCAAACTCCTCTGGTATCTTTCTCTGCTCCTTTTTAAAAATTTTTTGAGAGGGAGAGGGCATAAGTGAGCAAGGGGCAGAGAGAGAGAGAGAGAGAGAGAGAGAGAGCGAGCGCGCGCGCGCGGGAACAAGGGAGAAGCAGGGTCACTGCAAGTGGGGCTCCAGCTCACCCGAAGCAGGGCTCGAACTTACATATGTGAGATTATGACCTGAGCCGAACTCACATGCTTAACTGAATGAGCCACCCAGATGCCCCTCTCTGCCTACTTTGAGGAAAATTTCTTCCTGGTTCTCTTAACCTTTTTCTATAGATGTTCTGAAGACATTGAGACCTGGATGCGTTCCCTTTTTTTTTTTTTTTTTTTAGTTTTGTCCATTGGAGAGGAGAGAATTTTACATCTGACATCCACAGGCTCTAATCTCTCATACCGTCTATAAAATTGATCCAGACAAATATTTATCAAGCATCTACAGTGAGCAGGAATCAGGAATAAATTTGTCTGCAAGTAACAGAAAAACTAACTTATAGAAGCTTAAAAAGTAGAGATTAATTTTTCTCATGTAACAAAAATTCATGAGACATCTGGAATTGGTTCAGTGACGACATAAAAAATATTATGGATAACATCTATAATTGTTTTGCCATTTTGTCATGAGTTCTAGATAACTATTTACAGCTCCATATTCATCCATATGAACTCATATTCAAGTCAGGGAGAAGGAAGAAAGGGCCATGTTAGCATTGTATGTGCCTTGATAGGAATGCACAAGGGGCGCCTGGGTGGCTCAGACCGTTGAGCATCCGACTTTGGCTCGGGTCATGATCTCGTGGTCCGTGAGTTGGAGCCCCACGTCAGGCTCTGTGCCAACAGCTCGGAGCCTGGAGCCTGTTTCGGATTCTGTGTCTCCCTCTCTCTCTGACCCTTCCCCATTCATGCTCTGTCTCTGTCTCAAAAAAATAAACATAAAAAAAAAAAAAAAGGAATGCACAAGATTTTCCAGACCGTCCTACAGACTTTTGGTAACATCCCATCGGCCAGAACTCTGTCACATGGCCACTTCCAGCTGTAAGGGTACCTGGGAAAGCAACTATTTAGCTTCTCTAATTCCAAATGTGGAGTCCAGGGAAGAAGGAATTTGGGAGTGGGCATTGGGTTAGTCATACTGCAGTGTCTACAATCAATATCTGTCCTTACGTGTAACTACGAATCTAGAGGGGACACGGGGCAGGGGAGGTGGGGGATTTCAGTAGTAAGGATCATCTGTCCTCTGGCTGAAGGAGTCAAGGACTTCTTGCATATATCTGGACAATAGGAAAAAACAAAGTGAAAGAACACATTGGATTATTACAATGAAAATAAAAGCGATGAGAAGACCCTTTAGCATAGACCATAGTCCACCCCTGCCCAGAACTGTAACCAATCATTGACACTGTAGGCTCTGTAAAAGCACCAATTTGATTATTCATATCAGTAAGTAGCCCTGTTTTACATATATGTATTTTAAAGTATATTTATTTTGAGAGAGAATACACGTGCATGTATGTGTGGGAGGGGCTGAGAAAAGGAGAGTGAGAATCCAAAACAGGTTCCATGTCATTAGCCTGGAGCCCGATGCCCAATGCAGAGCTTGATCTCACAAACTGAGAGATCATGACCTGCGCCAAAATCAAGAGTCAGATGCTTAACCAACTGAGCCACCCAGTCATCCCACCCTATTATATTTTTGTTATAACCTGGAATGTAGACACAGCATTGTTTTAATAATGGCACATGTTCCTCCTTGTGCTACTGTTAACACATTCTTGGGGTGGCTGCGTGGCTCAGTTGGTTGAGTGTCCAACTCTTGATTTCAGCTCAAGTCATGATCCCAGGGTAGTAGGATCCAGGCTGCAAAGGCCTCAGTGCTGGGCATGGAGTCTGCCTAAGATTCTCTCTCTCTCTCTTCCTCTGCCCCTCTTCCCCACTCATGTTCTCTCTCAAGAAAAAAAAAAAAACACACCTAATGCCATTCTATTTTGTAGAACTACTTTATGCATATGGGTCATTTCAGTGTTTGATAGTGTACTGCTTAGACAATCATTTAAGGCCTTAACTGTGTATTTATCAAGGACTTCCACGTGCCATGGCATTTTGTAAACCTACTGATGGAAGAAAAATAGATGTTAGATGCTCACACTAATGGAACACGGATCTTGTCTGTGATTGCTGTGAGCCCATCTGTGGGTTGGCATATTCAGTTAAAATTTTGATAGTTTGAGGATAAGACAAAGGCCTTTTACAGCCTGGGGAGTCCCATCTAACATTTTCCATTACACCAGCAAGAAAATATCCCTGTATGTGCTGGTATTGGGTGATGTATTATATCAGTTATGTACTGATACTAATAATGCTAGTCTGTATCTTGTAATGGAGAAACCCACCAAGGGAGGCCTGAAATGCTTGATGTGGACAGTAAGCCACAAATTCATCATGAAGGTTGGTTTTGTAGCTCAGTGTAATGTGCCTATTGTAAAAAACAGTTGCCATTTAGGTATGGTGTGCATATATGCTAAAACATTAGCAGAGTTATCTGGGATATATATGCAACATTTAGTCTCAACTTTAGCACAATAATTTCCTCTGTCACTTGCAGTCAGGATATCAATGGCCATTAGATTTTGGGGGATCACTTATCAAATTTGTGCATCACTTCATGTTGGGTGTGGTTGGAAGTGGCCCCAGTATGCTTGGCTAAAGTCTCTACCTGTAATTTTATGTTGATAGAGGTAGCTCCTGGGATAAATATGGGTAAGGGATAAAACCATCAAGAAGCCCTCTTTGCCTCATGTCTAGCCTTAAGAATATCCTAATAATGAGGATTGCTGGCAAGTGGGAGAGGACTTGTCTAGGGAGAGAAGGGCATCCTTAAGCATGGATTCTCCACTCCAGTTATACGGAAGGTGTGACCATCCATCATCTCCACAATTTCATAGTTCGCCCCATGGAGTAGGGTACACTCTGACTTTTGAGTGATTTTGTTATCCTAGCCATATAGAATTAATCAAGGTGAGAGTGGAGTTACACTACTGTTGAGTCCATCCCATTGTCCAACTATTTAAATAATCATATGCCAATAGGGTCCTTTTTATTACCCCCACAGAGTAACAAGCAGAGCTACTGTGGCAATCTCTCTGAAGTTTACCTCAAGTTGTACAGCTTAAGCCAGCAACAAAAATTTAAGGATAATCAAAACTAGAATCTAACACCCATGAGGATGTGTTATTGAAACATAATTTTTCTCTCTAAATTCACCCTTATTTCCAGAAATAGCAAGCCAAATCAAAACTAATTTGTTTGTAAAAAAGTCCAGTTTTAACAAACTTGGTCTAATTGTTTACATAAGCTTAGCAAGAATGGTGATTGATCATATAGATCCTTTAAAATCTGCTTTGTTGTAACTTTTTATAAGGAATCTCTAGATTGAACTTTTAATAGCCTCTTGAGGTTGAAAGCCAAGTCAAATTCTTGTCATCAGACTTACCTGAATTACTGTTGATTTGGGTAAATTACTCTTCTCTGGATCCCTCAAATATCCTGAGGTTCCTGTACCTTCTGAAGTGATATTATTTTTTTTTAATATTTATTTATTTTTAAATTTTCATCCAAGTTAGTTAGCATAGTGCTATGATTTCAGGAGTAGATTCTACTGATTCATCCCCTATGTATAACACCTAGTGCTCATCCCAACAAGTGTCCTCCCTTATGCCCCTTACGCATTTAGCCCATCCCCCCACCCACAACCCCCTCCAGCAACCCTCAGTTCTCAGTATTTAAGAGTCTCTTATTTTTATCCTTTTCCTTGTTTTTATATTATTTTTGCTTCCCTTCCCTTATGTTCATCTGTTTTGTATCTTATACTCCTCATTTGACTGGAGTCATATGATATTTGTCTTTCTCTAATTTCGCTTAGCATAATACCCTCAGGTTCCATCCACGTAGTTGCAAATGGCAAGCTTTCATTCTTTGTGATTGCCGAGTAATACTCCATTGTATATATATACCACATTTTCTTTATCCATTCATCTATCTATGGGCATTTGGGCTGTTTCCATACTTTGGCTATTGTTGATAGTGCTGCTATAAACATTGGGCTGCACGTGCCCCTTTGAAACAGCACAGCTGTATCCCTTGGATAAATACCTAGTAGTGCAGTTGCTGGGTCATAGGGTAGTTCTATTTTTTTTTTTTTTTGAGGAACCTCCATACTGTTTTCCAGAGTGGCTGTACCAGTTTGCATTCCCACCAGCAGTGCAAAAGAGCTCCTCTTTCTCTGCATCCTCGCTAACATCTGTTTTTGCCTGAGTTATTTATTTTAGCCATTCAGACAGGTATGAGGTGGTATCTCATTGTGGTTTTGATTTGTATTTCCCTGATGGTGAGTGATGTGGAGCATTTTTTCATGTGTCAGTTGGCCATCTGGATGCCTTCTTTGGAGAAGTGTCTATTCATGTCTTTTGCCCATTTCTTCACTGGATTATTTGGTTTTTGGGTGTTGAGTTTGATAAGTTCTTTATAGATTTTTGGATACTAACCCTTTATCTGATAGGTCATTTGCAAATATCTTCTGCCATTCCATCGGTTACCTGTTTTGTTGATTGTTTCCTTCACTGTGCAGAAGCTTTTTATTTTGATGAAGTCCCAATAGTTCATTTTTGCTTTTGCTTCCCTTGCCTCTGGAGATGTATTGAGTAAGAAGTTGCTGTGGCCAAAGTTGAAGGGGTTTTTGCCTGCTTTCTCTAGGATTTTGATGGCTTCCTGTCTTACATTGAGGTCTTTGATCCATTTTGAGTTTATTTTTGTGTATGGTGTAAGAGAGTAGGCCAGGTTCATTTTTCTGCATGTCACTGTCCAGTTTTCCCAGCACCACTTGCTGAAGAGATTGCCTTTATTCCATTGGATATTCTTTCCTGCTTTGTCAAAGATTAGTTGGCCATACGTTTGTGGGTCCATTTCTGGGTTGTCTATTCTGTTCCATTGATCTAAGTGTCTGTTTTTGTGCCAGTACCATACTGTTTTGGTGATTATAGCTTTGTAATACATCTTGAAGTCTGGGATTGTGATGGCTCCAGCTTTGGTTTTCTTTTTCAGGATTGCTTTGGCTATTCAGGGTCTTTTCTAATTCCATACACATTTTAGGATTGTTTGTTCTGGCTCTGTGGAGAATGCTGGTGTTATTTTGATAGGCATTGCATTGGATATGTAGATTGCTTTGGGTAGTATTGACATTTTAACAATATTTGTTCTTCCTATCCATGAGCATGGAATATTTTTCCTTTTTTGTGTGTCTTCTTCAGTTTCTTTGATAAACTTTCTATAGTTTTCAGTGTATAGATTTTTCACCTCTTTGGTTAGGTTTATTCCTAGGTATTTTATGGTTTTTGATACATAATAATGGGATTTTCCTTGATTTTTCTTTCTGTTGCTTTATTATTGGTGTAAAGGAATGCAACCAATTTCTGTGCATTGATATTATATCCTGTGACTTTGTTGAATTCATGGAACAGTTCTAGCAGTTTTTGGTGGCATCTTTTGGGTTTTCCATATAAAGTATCACGTAGTCTGAGAAGAGTTAAAGTACGACTTCCTCCTTGCCAATTTGTATGCCTTTTATTCCTTTGTGTTGTCAGATTGCTGAGGCTAGGATTTCCAATACTATGTTGAATAACAGTGGCTAGAGTGGACATGCCTGTCATGTTCCTGGTCTTAGGGGGAAAGCTCTCAGTTTTTCCCCATTGAGGATGATATTAGCAGTGGATCTTTTATATATGGCTTTTATGATCTTGAGGTATGATCCTTCTATCCCTACTTTCTTGAGGGTTTTTGTCATGAAAGGATGCTGTATTTTGTCAAATGCTTTTTCTGCAGCTATTGAGAGGATCATGTGGTTCTTGTCTTTTATTGATATGATATATCACTTTGATTGTTTTGTGGATATTGAACCAACCCTGTATCTGAGGTATAAATCCCACTTGGTCTTGGTGAATAATTCTTTTAATGTATTGTTGAATCCAGTTGGCTAATACCTTGTTGAGGATTTTTACATCCATGTTCATGAGGGAAGTTGGTCTGTAGTTCTCCTTTTTAGTGGGGTCTGTGTCTGGTTTTGGTATCAAAGTGATGCTGGCTTCATACAATGAGTTTGAAAGTTTTCCTTCCATTTCTATTTTTTAGAAAAGCTTCAAAAGAATAGATGTTAACTTTTCTTTAAATGTTTGGTAGAATTCCCCCGGAAAGCCATCTGGCCCTGGGCTCTTGTTTTGGGGAGATTTTTGATTACTAATTTGATTTCTTTACTGGTTATGGGTCTGTTCAAGTTTTTTATTTCTTCTTATTTCAGTTTTGGTAGTTTATATGTTTCTAGGAATTTGTCCATTTGTTCCAGATTGCCCATTTTACTGGTGAATAATTGCTCATAATATTCTCTTATTGTTTTTATTTCTGCAGTGTTGTCTGTGATCTCTCCTCTTTCATTCTTGATTTTATGTATTTGGTCCTTTCCTTTTTCTTTTTAATCAAACTGGCTAGTGGTTTATCAATTTTGCTAATTCTTTCAAAGAACCAGCTCCTGGTTTCATTGATCTGGTTTTTTTTTTGGTTATGATACCATTGATTTCTGCTCTTATCTTTGTTATTTCCTGTCTTCTGATGTTTTGGGTTTTATTTGCTGTTCTTTTTCCAGTTCTTTAAGGTGTAAGGTTAGGTTGCCTTTCTTCCTTCTTTAGGAAGGCCTGAATTGCTGTATACTTTCCTGCCTTTGCTGTATCCCAGAGGTTTTGGGCTGTGGTGTTATTTTCACTGGCTTACATGTACTTTTAAATTTCCTCTTTAACTTGGTTTGCCCATTTATTCTTTAGTAGGATGTTCTTTAGTCTCTGAGTATTTGTTACCTTTCCAAATTTCTTGTGGTTGATTTTGAGTTTCATAGTGTTGTGGTCTGAAAATATGCATGGTATGATCTCGAACTTTTTGTACTTGTTGAGGGCTATTTGTGTCCCAGTACATGATTTATTCTGAAGAACGTTCCATGTGCCCTGGAGAAGAAGATATATTCTGCTGCTTTAGGATGAAATGTTCTGAATATATCTCTTAAGTCCATCTGGTCCAGTGTGTCATTCAAAGCCATTGTTTCCTTGTTGATTTTCTGATTAGATGATCTGTCCATTGCTTTGAGTGGGGTTTGATGTCCCCTACTATGATGGTATTGTTATCAATGAGTTTATGTTTGTGGTTAACTGACTTATATATTTGTTTGCTCTGCATTTGGAGCATAAATGTTTACAATTGTTAGGGTTTCTTGGTGGATAGACCCCTTAATTATGGTATAATGCCCTTCATCTCTTGTTACTGTATTTTAAAATCTAGATTGTCTGATATAAGTATGGCTACTCTGGCTTTCTTTTGTTGACCGTTACCATGATATATGGTTCTCCATCTCCTTACTTTCAATCTGAAGGTGTCTTTAGGTCTAAAGTGTGTCTCTTGTAAACAGCATATTGATAGATGTTGTTTTCTTATCCATTCTGTTACCCTGTATTTTTTGATTGGAGCATTTAGTCCATTGACATTTATAGTGAGTACTGAAAGATACGAATTTACTGCCATTATGTTGCTTGTAGAGTTGGAGTTTCTGGTGGTGTTCTCTGGTCCTTTCTAGTCGTTGTTGCTTTTGGTATTCATTTATTGATTGACTGATTGTCTTTTCTCCCCTCAGAGGGTCCCTCTTAAAATTTCTTGCAGGGTTGGTTTAGCGGTCACAAACTCATTTAGTTTTTGTCTGGGAAATTTTTAAATCTCTCCTTCTATTTTGTTTTTTTACTTTGCTTTTTTTTAAATATGAAATTTATTGTCTTTTAAAAATTTATTTTTTTAATGTGAAATTTATTGTCAAATTGGTTTCCATACAACACCCAGTGCTCATCCCAACAGGTGCCCTCCTCAATGCCCATCACCCACCCTCCCCTCCCTCCCACCCCATCAACCCTCAGTTTATTCTCAGTTTTTAAGTGTCTCTTATGGTTTGGCTCCCTCCCTCTCTTTTTTTTTTTTTCCCTTCCCCTCCCCCATGGTCTTCTGTTAAGTTTCTCAGGATCCATATGAGAGTGAAAACATATGGTATCAGTCTTTCTCTGCATCACTTACTTCACTTAGCATAACACTCTCCACTTCCATCCACATTGCTACAAAAGGCCATATTCCATTCTTTCTCATTGCCAAGTAGTATTCCATTGTATATATAAACCACAACTTCTTGATCCATTCATCAGTTGATGGACATTTAGGCTCTTTCCATAATTTGGCTATTGTTGAAAGTGCTGCTATAAACATTGGGGTACAAGTGCCCCTATGCATCAGCACTCTCTGTATCCCTTGGGTAAATTCCTAGCAGTGCTATTGCTGGATCATAGGGTAGGTCTATTTTTAATTTTTTGAGGAACCTCCACCTTGTTTTCCAGAGTGGCTGCACCAGTTTGCATTCCCACCAGCAGTGCAAGAGGGTTCCCGTTTCTCCATATTCTGTCCAGCATCTATAGTCTCCTGATTTGTTCATTTTAGCCACTCTGACTGGCGTGAGGTGACATCTCAGTGTGGTTTTGATGTGTATTTCCCTGATGAGGAGTGATGTTGAGCATCTTTTCATGTGCCTGTTGGCCACCTGGATATCTTCTTTGGCGAAGTGTCTATTCATGTCTTCTGCCTATTTCTTCACTGGATTGTTTTTCAGGTATGGAGTTTGGTGAGTTCTTTATAAGTTTTGGATACTAGCCCTTTGTCTGATATGCCATTTGCAAATATCTTTTCCCATTCCATTGGTTGCCTTTTAGTTTTGTTGATTGTTTCTTTTGCAGTGCAGAAGCTTTTTATCTTGATGAGGTCCCAATAGTTCCTTTTTGCTTTTAATTCCCTTGTCTTTGGAGATATGTCAAGTAAGAAATTGCTGCTGCTGAAGTCAGAGAGATTTTTTCCCCTCGCTTTCTCCCCTAGGGTTTTGATGGTTTCCTGTCTCACATTAGGTCCTTCATCCATTTTGAGTTTATTTTTGTGAATGGTGTAAGAAAGTGGTCTAGCTTCATCCTTCTTCATCTTGCTGTCTGGTTCTCTCAGCACAATTTGTTGAAGAGACTGTCTTTTTTCCACTGGATATTCTTTCCTGCTTTGTCAAAGATTAGTTGGCCATACATTTGTGGGTCCAATTCTGGAGTCTCTATTCTATTCCATTGGGCTATGTGTCTTTTTTTGTGCCAATACCATGCTGTCTTGATGATTACAGATTTTTAGTAGAGGCTCAAGTCTGGGATTGTGATGCCTCCTGCTTTGGTTTTTTTCTTCAATATTATTTTGGCTATTTGAGGTCTTTTGTGGTTCCATACAAATGTTCTCCTATTTTGAATCACAGCCTTACTGGATAAAGAATTCTTGCCTGCATATTTTTCTGATTCAGCACATGGAATATATCCTGCCACTCCTTTCTGGCCTGCCAAGTTTCTGTGGATAGGTCTGCTGCAAACCTGATCTGTCTTCCCTTGTAGGTTAAGGATTCCCCCCCCCCCCCGTTTTCCTGATTCTTTCCTTGCCTATTTTGTGAATTTGATTATGATATGCCTTGTTGATGGTCAGCTTTTGTTGAATCTAATGGGATTTCTCTGTGCTTCCTGGATTTTGATGTCTGTGTCTTTCCCCAGGTTAGTAAAGTTTTCTGCTATGATTTGCTCACATAACCCTTCTACCCCCTTTTCTCTCTGTCCATCTTCTGGGACCCCTATGATTCATGATTCAGATGTTATTCCTTTTTAATGAGTCACTGAGTTCTCTAATTCTTAAATTGTGCTCTTTTGCCTTAGTTTCCCTCTTTTTTCTGCTTCATTATTCTCCATTGGTTTGTTGTCTATATCACTGATTCACTGCTCTGCTTCATCCATCCTTGCCACCAAGGCATCCTTAAGATCGCAACTCAGTTATAGCATTTTTAATTTTGTCCTGACTTGTACTTCTTTTATCTCCTCAGAAAGGGATTCTGTGTTTTCAACTCCATCTAGTATCGTTATTATCACGATTCTAAATTCTGGTTCAGACATCTTGGTTATATTTGTGTTAAGTCCCTGGTTGTCATTTCTTCCTGTTCTTTATTTTGGGGTGAATTCCTTCATTTTGTCATTTTAGAGGAAGAAAAAGAGTAAATATAAAAAAAATTTAAAAACCAAAAACAACACAAAAAATCAAATGAAGGATGCCAGCTCCTCGGTGCATTTTGGTCTGGTTTTTAAAGAAGCTTGATAGAGAAAAAAAGGGCAAGAAAAAAAAAAGAAAATGAAAATTAAAAAAAAATGAATGCAATAACAAAATAGTTTACTTTCATTATTTCATTTTAGAGTTTTAAAAATTTATAAGAAAGTAAAAAATGTAGAAAAAGTCAAAGCTTTTTATAAAAATGGAAAATAAATTTTTTCTTTAAGAAAAAAAATTGAATAGATGAACTAGCAAACAGAATGAAATACGATTGAAATTACATCCAGTTTCCCCTAGAGGTCAAACTATGAAGCAGTTTATAGTCCGTAAACAGACACAGAGATTTGTGGTGTTCCTCTAGATCAAGGTGGCCCAACTGGGTGGGGCTTGGTGTAGCATCTGTTCTCCACTAGATGGCGCTTAGTTTATTGGGGTGGATCCTTGCAGTGCGTGTATGTGTGTATGCACATGTGGGGAAAGGGTCAAAGTGGCCCCACCCACCTACCCAGTCTCAAGTATCAGAACTCTGTGCTCTCACCAACTGGCAATTAAGCACCACGCTTCTGTCTCTAGCTTCTGCCCACTCCCAGCTTCTACACTGTCTATAACCAAGCCGTCAGCTTGCCAGGTGGCACCTTCCTCCCGAGTTTTATTTAAGATGGGGCTGTGTTTCCAAACCCCTCACTTCTGAGGGCACTGCAGCTTTGATCTGTTCAGACCCTCTGGGGGGAGGGTCTCCCTGAACAATGCCCTGGTGCCAGCCTGCCCCCTGGAACGTTTGTAAGACTGTGTTGCTGCAGATGCCCAGAGACTGCAGCTGGGTGCCAGCCTACCCCAGAAAAAGTTCATGTGATCATGTAGCAGCAGTGTTTCAGGGACTATGGTAAATCACAACACACATCTGGCAGCAGGCTTCATCCTTAAAACCCTTGTTCCAACACCAGCGAATGTGGCTGTCCTCCAGGGTCCACTAGGACCTTTGCCTGTGAGGAGGCTGCACAGCCTCTACTCAGTGTCCTGGAAGCAGGGAAGCCACCTCTCCTCATGTGGCCTAAGGACTTCTTGGACCTTGCTGTCTGTTTCTGGGGATTCACCCTTCCCACCGGAGCTATGCGAGGTATCAAGGTGCAGAGTTTCAGACTCTGAGCTCCCCTATCTATAGCATCTTAAGGGAAATTAAACCCTGTCTTTTCTCCTTACTCCCTTTTTTGTTCAGTCCACTCTTTCTCTGTCTTCAGCCGCTTTCAGCAGGGGATGGGAGGAGTGCTTTTCCTGTATTCTCCCCCTTGTCTCCTTCCTCTCTCTGCAAGCAAAAACAGCTCCCAACCCTCCATGGCTTCTCTCTCCCTCAGTTCACCTTTCCCCACTGAGTACTTGCCAAGTTCTGTGGTTCAAGTTGTGCAGATTTTTCTGTCAGTCCTCAAAGCAGTTTTCTAGGTGTGCAAGATTGTTTGGTGTTGATCTAGCTGTTTTTCAGGGATGAGAGAGGCAAAAAATGTTTCATGCTGTTCTGCCATCTTGGTCCCTCCAGGAGATGCCTGTGATGTGACATTCTTAAAGCACCTGGTAAGGCTGCTGGGAACTCTGTAAGCAAGATATCAAGCCAACATTTCCAAGAGGCTCCATTGGCTCCATAAAGTCAACCTTAATTCCTTAAAACTGTCTGGTCATATCTAAACTGTCTGGTCATCTCTCTCTCAAATATGACATTCCCATCAAAGCCTCGGTAATATAACCAAGGTTTCAAAATGGGGTCCCTTACGAGGAGAACAGATTCTTATTGAACTTAAAGCAATAACTGTAGTTGCCATGGAAGAAAGAATACTCAGAGTTTCTAGATTCTGAAGGGTTCAGGTAGGGAAAAAAATTAAATGTTTCAATTTGTTCACAAAGGAATATTTTATCCTCTTCATTCAGTCCTATGCTATTAATTTGTTCTGTTTGTGTCTTTCCCATTATTTCTGGAAATTCTTACCTAGTTTAGTTTTGATTTTAAAGATACCAAAAACCTTTATTTGTCAGAAGTCCTTTTTACCAACCTTCTTGAAGATCAAACACATTTTGCATGAGCATCAGAACACTAACTGTAAAGGACAAAAAACTCAGAAATGGACATGGTTAGGGGAGCCTGGGTGGCTCAGTCAGTTGAGCGACCAACTTTGGCTCAGGTCATGATCTGACAACTTGTGGGTTCGAGCCCCGCTTCAGGCTCCATGCTGACAGCTCGGAGCCTGGAGCCTGCTTCAGATTCTGTGTCTCCCTCTCTCTCTCTGCCCCTAACCCACTCGCATTCTGTCTCTGTCCTCTCAGTAAGTAAACATAAAAAAAATTAAAAGAAATGGACAGGGTTAAAGATCTGAGAATTCATTATAATGTAATTGCCAAGGAAATCTGGTTATTTATGGTATATTTCAATACTTTAATGGCCATATGCTAGGATGTATTAAAACTTCAGGAATTTCATTTATTTTTCTACAATAGTTATAGCATTTACCCATATAATACAACCAAAGGCTTACGGGTTGGTTTGACAGTGCTTTCCAAGTAACTTAATATACAAAATAAGCCCAATGAGTCACAAAGACGTCATTTATCATTTGAAATCTCAAGGGAGTCTGTTAAACACCTCAGAAAGTTTTAAAGCTCATGCCTAAATAGGATTACAGATTATAAATTTAATAATTATCTACTTACCCACTTGGCAGTAGTAGATTCTACAGAAGGTTATATATACAATTGTTAGCAAAACTTACCTCCTTTAATATTGAGAAATTTCAGTTCTCGTCTTTATCAGGTCTTTGAGTACATAAAACATAGAAATGTTTTGTGGTTTTTTTGGCACATAAACTTTTTACATTTTTTAAAAGTTTATTTTGTGAGAGAGAGCTAGTGAGCGAGAGAGCGCAAGCACATGCACAGAGGAGGGGCACAGAGAAGAAGAAGACAAAGAATCCCAAGCAGGCTCCATGCTGCCAGTACATAGCCTGTTGTGGGACTCAGTCTCACAAACCGTGAGATCATGACCTGAGCTGAAACCAAGAGTCTGACACTTAACCACCTGAGCCACCCAGGCCCCTATATTTTCTTATTAAGAGCAGACCAGCAATCCAAGAAAACTTTGTCTTCTAAAGAGTTAGAGAGAAGAATTTCAATCTTATACCAGTGTGCTTAAAAAAAAATTTTTTTTTAATGTTTACTTTTGAGAGAGAGAGAGGGAGAGAAAGAGAGCAATCGAGATCAAGTGCAAGTTGGGGAGGGGCAGAGAGAGAGGGAGAAAGAAAATCCGAAGCAGGCTCCAGGGTCTGAGCTGTCAGAGCAGAGCCTGACACCATACTCAAACTCACAAACTGCTAGATCATGACCTGAGCTGAAGTTGGGCACTTAACCGACTGAGCCACGTATGTACCCCATACCAGTGTACTTTTAATTTTTTAACAAACTTTTGTATTTAATTTATTATATTTTGAGAGAGAGAGAAAGCATGTGAGCAGAGAAGGGACAGAGAGAAGTGGGGAGAGAGGATCCAAAGCAGGTTCTGTACTGACCACAGAGAACCCAATGTGGGGCTCTAACTCACAGCAGAGAGCTGACGTGGGGCTTGAACTCATGAACCATGAGATCATGATCTGGACCAAAAATGGATGCTTAACCAACTGAGCCACCCAGGGGCCCCTACCAGTGTACTTTTAAGATCCATCCATTTCAATCTTTACCTGTCCTGACCACACATAAAATTCTTTTCTAAAACTTTCCCTTCACAAACCTACAAATTTCTTCTGCATTCAGATTTTGTCCTAAGGCTTTTTTTCCCAAACAACCAGCCTCATTTCAGGACAAAATTATCTTTTTTTTCCTGAAGAAACTACAGTCTTACTTACATTTATTAGAATTTTAACTCTTAGAAACCTTAGCTTCTAATGAAAATTGTTAACCCTTTTACATCAGAATTCTTTAGATCAGCAAATTTATAAATACATTTCACAACTTCTAAAAATGTTTTTCCATGCCACTATATTTCAGTCATCTGACTTAGCAAAGCCTCAAAGTTTCAGGTTACCAAAGATCTTGAAAGCTAGCTTAACAATTACCCATGAAAATGTTGAGACAGAATTAGCTATCATTTTAAGCCATCTTTTTGCTAATTGCAACAGAGATAATATGAGCTTATTTGATCTTTAGTAAAACTTGGCAGAATAAAAGGATGTATTATAATTTTAATATTTATTTCTGGGAGAGTGAAAACAGGGGAGGGGCAGAGAGGGGGACAGAGGATGTGAAGGAGGCTCTGTGCTGGCAGGGTGACAGCAAGCCTGATGTGGGGCTTGAACTCAGGAACCGTGAGATTATGACCTGAACTGAAGTCGGGCATTCAACCAACTGGGCCACTCTGGTGCCCAGAATAAAAGTATATTTAATGCTAATAACTCTAAAGACAGGTCTATCTTAATTAAGCTAACTTAAATTAGCTTAAATGCCAATTATGTTGCACCTGGGTCCCTCCTCCTAATAGAGGCAGGTTACTCTTGTTGTATGTGGGGACTTTTCCCTCATTCATTTCTTGTTCCCCATTGTCAATTTTTACTTGGGGCATCAGTAGGGAAATCTGAAATGGATGGTTCCAGGCCAAGAAGGGGTGCTCTTCGATAGCTAGGGTAGGAGCAGGAGGACCAGAGGATGGTGCTGATGGTACTGGAGGCCCAGAGGATGGTATAGGAGCTGGTGATGCAGGCTGCCCCCGTCGTGGTGCAGAAACAGGAGGAGGGGGAGGTGCCACCACCAAGGCTGGAAGATGATAAAAGTCCAGAGGGCAGAGAAAGGGGGCTCCCTGCCTGAAAAAACAGACACGTTTGTTTTTTGCCACCAACCAGAAGTGA